>NC_066641.1:8869196-11269196 GCF_025201925.1 Gopherus flavomarginatus | reverse complement strand
GGCATGTTATCACCTAGGCCAACAAATTTGCAAGGGCGGTAAATTCCCTCGCACCCCCTCCCCAACTCTGCCCCTGCCCCAAATCCCCGGCCCGTCTCCTCCCACCTCCCTCCCAGGCTTGCCGTGCGAAAGTGCTGGGAGGGAGGGAGAGAGGGAAGGAGAATCGAGTAGCAGCGCGCTTGGAGGAGGCAGAGCAGGGTTGAGCTGGGGCCTGCGGGCAAGGGGAGTAACCTGGGTGGGGGGCCGGGAACCGATCCCCGCCCCAGCTCACCTCCGGTCCACCGCCACCATCCCCTGAGCACGCCGCAACTCCCCTTCTCCCCCTTCCCTCCCAGGCTTGCCACAGGGGCGTGGAGATGAGCTGGTGGGGGGGGGGAGGGGCGGAATTTTTTTGAGGGCCTAGGGATGGCAAATTTGTTAATCCACCACTGTCTGGACCCTAGTTTTGAAAGGTGTTTATTCTTCACCTATGGAGAGTTTGTGTGTTTCCAACCTTGGTCCCCCAATATATGTGTGTGTGTGTACACCCCCCCAAAGCGCTTGTGCACAAGCGTGCACACACACACACACACACACACACACACACACACACACACACACACACACAGAGGCAGAGTGGGACATCTGCTCCAGCAACAATGTTTTCCTGTGTTTTGGGTTTATTTTCCCTTCGAATCCTCCAGGCTTTGAATAAGAGGCACAGTGTGACTGGGGTTTATTGAAAAGCAGGAGCTCCAAGAGAAGTCATCTGGATCCAACCCTGTAGTAACTGCATAGGGAGCCCTGTCTCAGGCTGGTACCTCTCCCTTCTGAGTACCAGAGAGCTGCATTTATAGGTTCCTGGCTTTCCTCCACGGGCCTGGCTGTGTCTTCGGGCCCACTGCCTGCTCGGTGACTCCTTGCTGCGACTGTGTGAAGGGATCAAAGCAGGCCATTGACTGGCTGTTGATGTGCCAATGGAGCATCTGAACCCCAGCTCATGTAGTGATCTTCTGTTTGTAGTGTGTGCGTGTGCGAGGGTTTTCCTATGTGAGGGAGCAGTGCTCGCTGTGTGTGGACAGGAGGAGGGAGCTGGCAGGCGTGAGAGTCGTGTCTGTGTGACTAGTGGTAAATGGATCTCTCCACCCGGGCTTGGGCGTGTGAATGGTGCCATGTATGTTCTGTGTGTATGTGCAGACGTGTGCCATCGTCTTTGCCCGCTCATAACTAGTAGTCGGTGATGAGCTGGGAGCACAAGATGCAATACTGTAAAACTACAGTCGTTCTCTCCTTCCCGTCATTCACTGATTTTATTTGAGTATCAGATCCTTTCTCCTGCTGCTCTTGTGTTTTCTCTCCGTTTAACCTGATTTATTCATTTATCCTCTCCACCCCTCCATCCCTGGCAAACGTTGCCTTCTGGGTCGTGTTCATTCATGAATTTCCTCCTTTCCTGTCCTTAACCAGGGCTCCATCGAGTTGCAGGTGGAAAGAAGCCAGGACTCTGTTCCCTTTGTTTAAAGTCACCAGGTTAGTAAATATCGGGGGGAGGAGGGCTGGGAGTGTCCCCCCCTGCCCCTCTTGTTGAATGTTTAATGTTTCACCTCCCCTTCCCTCTCCCCACCCCCAAACTCTCAGCTAACTGTTGCAGTGTCACTCGGTGCTAAACCCTTCACTGGTCTCGGCTACACTCCGTGGGAAGCCTGAGGGCAGGTACCCCGGAACAGTATTTTCAGATATTAAGGCAATATGAAGCCAGCATCTGCAACTTGTTGATGTGGGGGGAAGAGCCTGGAATGTGGGATTTTATGGGGATAGGCCTGGATTTCTGTTCCACGAAAGCCACCACATCCCCCCTCCCTGGTGGAGGGGGCAAGTCAGTGGTGAGTCCCTGATTGAAAAGTCGTCTTGAGTTCTCCCAGCTATAATTGCCCTCTCCTGGGCTTTTGTCCTAAGGGCTGGTTCTGGTTGGCCCGTCCTGTGGCCGATACTGCTGCTGATGGATCTCTGTGTGGGGATCTTCTGGAGGAGGGCAGAGGGGATACAGAGAGAGAGAAACCTCTAGCTCCAGTTGGCTTCATGTGAACAGGCAGAAGCCTTAGCCAAGCAGTTGTGGCAATGTGCAATGCAGAGAGTGTTTAAAACAAAAATCAGAAGAAAGCGAAATTCACCGGAGTCTGTTCAGCTGCAACCCCTGCTGGGTCTGTCAAAATAATAGATTGTATTTGTAAGGCGTCTGTCGGCCTCCAGCATTCTGGGTGTTCTGCTTGGCGAAGGGACGGCTACAGCAAAAAGTTTGAACTTTTTATTTATTTATTTAACTGAAAACTGCATTAGACTCTTGTCAATCAGGAGCAGGGGCTAGGATTTTAAATAATAATAATGTGTCTCCAAATCCATCGCGTCGTGCTGCTGTGTCTGCTGGCAAAAGACACGCCTTGGTCCCGCTTTGTGCAATCTCTAATGTGCGGATCTCTGTGATCTCACTCTCTGAATGTCTGCAAAGAGGGGAGGTAAGAGCTACAGTCCTCCTCACGCGGCTTCTTACCCTTTGCCTCGTTTCTCTTCAAGGGTAGATCCAGAAATGAGACACACCAGCTAGCGTCATGCAGTCTTCGTTCGTTGTATTTATCTTAACTAAAGCCTTGGCTAAAATCCTGGCCCTATTGAAGTCCTCATGGGAGTTTTGCTGTTGACTTCGGCGGGACCGGACACTTCACCCCTTGCTTCCTCAGGGGTTTAGGCCGCTTCTGTAGCTGCACTAGTGTCAATACTGGATCTGTCTACACGGCAGTCACAGATGCAGCAGGTGTCGACACACCTGAGCTTGCTTGGATGTAGTGAACTCAAATAACAGTGAACCTGATTGTGACTGGTGGGTAAGGACTGGAGGTGCAACAAGCAAAGCCAGCAAAATGCTGGGGGAGCCAGGCCTCCTTGCATGAAGACAGTGGGAGGAGAGTCCAACCCTTGGAGAGAGGTTGGAGAGGAGGCTGTGGGCTGGGGTCTTCCCCTGTTCTGAGTCCTTGGTCGGGGGCACAGCATGTGAGCCACTGAATCTAGGCCTGGTGTCTAGGGCAGGCGTTGGTTTTGCTTCATACTTAGCGTGTGACCTTCTCAGGCAATTTCTCACCTCAATTCCCCCATCCATAAGATGGGGTGAGTGTGACCTAGCCGCTGCGCTGGGGCTAGTTGTTTGGGGGCCTGTCTGAAATGTCACTGTGCCTAGGCTTGCCCTGGGTCTGTGTGGGACACTGAGAGCGGAGGTCGGTTTTTTGCATTGCTGCGCCCTTGAAGAAAGAAGGAAAGGACCACGTGCATGGATGCAGAAGCAATACTGGCCCCTAGTCCACAGCTCTGCCCTCTGGATGGGACATCGAAGACAACGGGACAGCGGGATACTATTTAGTGTCGTCCGTGCAGACGGCTTGTTGACTTGTAATATAGCCCGTTATCCTGACGTGTGAGTGGGGCTAGCTGGTTAGGAGAGCAGTGAATCCTGGTCCCAGTGGCCACGAATCACACTCACCCTCAGTTGAGGTCTGCAGGGGTGCGGCTGCACTGCCAATCCCTCCCCTCCCCACAGCAGCGAGTCTCAGAGCCGGGTCAGCTGGCTCAGGCTCGTGCTATGGGGCTAGAAGTAGCCGTGTAGAGGTTCCCGTGCAGGGTGGAGCCTGGGCTCTGAAACTCAGCAAGGGGAGCGGGAATGTCTGCGTAGCTATTTCCAGCCCCAGAACGTGAGCTGGAGTCAGTTGACTCAGGCGCTGAGACTGCCTGCTGCATTTTTTTCCTCCAGTGTAGACATATCCTAGGGGTCTGTCTACCTTGCACACTAAGGTTTGAGCCCAAGCCTTGTTTCCATCCACACACAGATCAGGCTGACTCAGGTCAGCGAACGCTCAGGACAAGGGTCCTAGGACCCTGCTAGGGGGAAGGTCAAACCCAAGCCCTGCTGAGACTCGGCTCCAAGCCCTGTCATTTTGCAGTGTGGACACAGGCCTAGCTGCAGACCTGAGTATGACGTTCTTCTCAGTGCAGCACGGACGCATCAGTGTGGCTATGAGACCCGGGTCCAGCAACTGTAAACCTGGGTTTACAAGCTTTAGCAACATGGAGTCCCCAAGCCCGGGTCCCCTAGACCTGGGTTTATAATGCAGTGTGGACACACCTTGCATCTTACCGTAATACACCTAAGAATAATAATCCAATTGATGCATTGGCTCAGTGTCTCTTCCCTTGGGCGTGACACGTCCCTGTGCTGTAACGCATCGTCCCGCCCAGAGGCTGGGCCAACCCTGCATGCCCACCGGCTGCCTTGTGGACGCGAGGAGGCTGAACAAACCCACCCCACTTCCTCCAGCCACCTGAGAAGCCAAATGAAAAATCCACCCGCCAATTGCGTGGTGGAAAACAAGTCGTTTTCCAACCAAGCCATGTGCTGACCAGCTCATAGCACCCTTGCTAATAAGCCCCGTCGGCCTGTACTTCAAAGAGACGGGGGAAAAGACCTGCTACGTTTTTCTAACAGCCCTGCTGCAAGGCGTGCATCTGCCTCTTTCCAAAGAGGCTCATCAGCTGCCTACCTGGCCCCAGACCACTGGCAGAGCAGATGCCTAGATCTGGCAGTCAGCAGGAGCTGGCAAGCTGAGAGTGCCCTGTGCTGGTCATGGGTGGCAAGTGCGATGGAAAGGGAAGTCGGGTGGAAAAATTCCACTTCATGCTCCCTTTCATCCCAGCAGCTCTTTAACAATTTCAGTAATTAAAAGCCACCTGATTTGTGTGGCTTGGTGTCCCATTTAGGAAGCAGCTAAATTCACTGTCTTTTTTTTATGGCGCTCACGTTGTTCTCATCCAAGGCAGATCCTCCTTTTGGCCGGAATGAGTAATTGGTTAGAAATGAACAAAGGCCATCAAGAACTGATTGCACCTTATTACCAGCACGCTTAAATCCCAGTCCGGGAGCTGGGCGAAGGGCCCTGGCAGCTTCGCAGCAGCATAGCTGATACCTCTGCAGCCCATGGTGCTTGCTAAGTGGCCCAGTCCTTCAGTGGAGGCTAATGTGAGCAGTGGAGTATGGGACAAGGTCTTACTCTGACCCCACTTGGCTGGTTGTGCTTGTGGATAATGATGAGATCTGTGTGAACGGCTAGGATGACATGTGGTGAAAGCATCTTAAGAGACCTTGGGTCAGTTCCCAGCTCTGTCACAGACACCCTGTGTGACCTTGGGTGAGTCACTTAATTGCTCTGTGCCTCAGTTTCCCCATATGTACAGCACAGATAAGAATAATCCTTCCGTCATCTGTTTGGCCTGTCTCAGTATGGCACCCGACATAATGGAGATTCAATCTCCATCTGAATATGTGGGCATTAACACAGCACAAATAGAATCAGCATCAGTCCCTCCTTTGCTGTGATGGCTACTAACCTGGACAGTGTCTAGGCCGCTGGTGTAGGGAGAATCATGGCCTATCCTGCTGACTAGCATTGTCTCCTTGTCTTCTTCCACTCCCCTGTCTGTGTGTGTCCATCTCTTGTTGTATACCAACTGTAAGCTCCTTAGGAAGGGACTGTCTTTTTGTTCTGTGTTTGTGCAGCGCCGAGTGTGGGAGAGCCCTGCTCCAGGATTGGCACTTCTAGGCGCTACTGCAGGACAAATAATTGATTAATAGAGTCACAGACTTTAAGGCCAGAAGGCACAGGCACCGACGTTCTCATTTCTCCAGGGGCGCTTGACTGAGAGGCTTCTGAAACATTTACCCCTCCTATTGCTTTCATAAGGGCCGGGGCATTAACCACATTTTAACTCTGGGAATGTTCCCATTAAGGACTTCAGATTCCCAGTGCAGTTTCTTTAATTCTCTGCCCTCTGCGGTTGTGCAGCATGGCTGTGTACCCTTAAACCGCTGCCTCATTGGGACGCTGATCTGAGAGGGTCAGGGCCAGCCAGCCCCTCGGGCAGCTCCATCATTGGGCACCTTCGACCGGTCTGCAGAACGTGAAAGAGCCGGGGAGAGTTATGAGATTGTTTGGTCGGCCTTCGGAGACGGCTGGGGATCAGCACCGGAAGGGTTAAAGTCGCACGCTGGAAGGCAGCGATTAAAGGCTGGGAAAGCAGGCCTTGTGGTGATCGACTCCAGGAGCCCAGTCTGTTTAGCCTAACAAAGGCAGGTTACAGGGTGAGGCACCTTCATGGGGAACAAATAGGTACAGTGGGCTCCCCAGTCTCACAGGCAAAGGTCTGACATGATCTGATGGCTTGAAGTTGAAGCGAGACATATTCAGACTGGACACAAGAGGCGCTGGACATTGGAACGACTTCCTCCAGTGGGGCGGGGTGGGTTCTCCATCACTGGCCATTTGGAAATGAAGAGGAGCTGGTTTTCGAAGGGAGATGCTCTGGTTTGAACCGGAATGAATTCAGGGAAGTCCTCTGGTCTGTGTGTTGCAGGAGGTCAGCCTCTGTGATCACAGCTGCCCCTTCAGGCCAGCTGGCGTTAGGATCTGGGTTCTGGTCCCCAACTTGCTGTTTGACCCAGTGTAGCCAGCTGCCGGGTGGGTCTCAGCTTCCCAGTGGGCAGTGGGAAGCTTTGCTGAGTCCCGTTGGCAAAGTGTTTGGAGGCCCCCAGGTGGCTGGGCCTGGAGCTGTGCTGAGTAATGACGCTGAGGCCATGGGACAGGAGATTCCCCTCTTCCCCAAGGAGCTGGGAGCATGTGTGGGGCCCGTCCTCCGGCCTGAACTGCTCAGGGTTGCTGTCCCAGTCCTCTCCTTTCCCTGCACACACGGAAATGGGACATTAATGCAGCTGATCCCATCTAATCGCCCTCCCCCGGCGGGCGACCCAGGGAGGAATAATTCACAGCATCAACAGCTTCTTAATAACTCTGTGCTTCAAGTCAATTTCCAGAGCGCTCGTTTGCCTTTTAATTAAAATTACCATTTTCCCAACAAAGAAAAAAAAATTAACAAACCAACAACAAGCCGGCCTAGCCTCCCTCCTCCTCTCCTTCCTGATGTGGTCTAACTGCAGCATCCTGCTGGGACCACCTCCTGTCATCTGTCGCCCCTTCCCTTATTGCATCATGGGCAGCCAGGCCAGCCTCGCCTCTCAGCTCCTGTCTGTGTTACTAAAAGAAATGCAGTGACTATAGGTGCGTTGGGCCAGATCGCTAGCTGGACTAAATCAGCGGCATGATGGTTATTCACACCCAGCTCCAGTGTGGTACATACAGCAGTGGTTGAGCAGTGATGGCCAGCATCAATTTAAACTAGGCCAGCCCAGTGGTTGCAGCAGTAGCCTAGGGCTCGGGTGGATCTAGCTTCATGCTCCTGGCTTGCTCCAGATGTCTTTTGTGACCTTGGGCAAGTCACTTAGCCTCGCTGTGCATTACTTTCCTATCTGCAGAATGGGGATAACAGCATTCAGCATTAGGCAGGGGGGTGGCCTAGAAATCGTTCGGGATAATAGGGGTTTCAGGATCCTGCTTCTCACAGCCCTCTGTGGCCCATGTGTAATGCAGTCAAATAAAGCCGTGTCCTTTTAAAGGAAGAATTGGAGCTAAATTCTGCTCTGCTGTTTGTGTGAGTGAGGTGCCCCTCGGACTCCACCCGAGGCGGGTGTGTGCAGAACTGTCTGATTGGGGAAGAATGAATTTCCAGTAGTAAATTGCAACAGAAAGCCAAGCTGGTCAGAGAGAGGGCACCGCAGGATACACGACAGCCAACCCCAAGTACTGTAGAAATCTTGACTGGAGCCTCACCGCCATCCCAGCGATGTAGAGTTGGTTCTGGTTAGTAACACCCTCTTTTCTGCTCCCCAGTTTCAGAGGGTGAAAACTATCAGCCCTAGAAATCTAGCTCCCTCTCTCCTGCTGACACCCCATTGAATTCATCTCCATCAGTAAACTCTGTTGTTATTTTTAATTGGCTCCTCTAGACTCTTGGCTGTGATTCTAAGCATAACACAAACCCGATGCCATCCCGGATCGTCCCCTGGGGAGTTCAGGGAGTGTTCCAGGCATGGGGGTGCCTCTTTTAGGTGGAGGAAGAGGATAAGAGCTTGTGGTGAACCGGGATGGGTGAGGTTAGCCCTGGAACCGGCCGAGTAGACGTTAGCAAGTGAACGGTTAGAAAGAAAGAAGTTAGAAGGTGGCTGAACTGGGGTCAGTGGAGGTGTGGCCACATGACCAACAGCCAGAGGACTGTGCATTGATGCTGGAACACCGGCAGATTAGAAGAGTGCTGAGCTAACTCTTTCCAGCTGGCTGCACCATGACTGTCACCTTTCCGGCAACCTTGGGGAGGGTCTCTTTCCTTATCAGTGCCTCTCCAAACCAGAGAGGAGGGAGAGAAGGTGTTGCTGAATCACATCCAGAATCTGGGGCTGGGGCGGGTTCCAGAGTCCTATGGCCGAACATGAGGGGAAAAGCCAAGACAGCCGGTTCTGAAGCTTGGTGTGGCCAGAACCCAGGTGCGCAGGTGGGGGCTCGATGAGGGATTAGAACACAGAACAGTGAGTGGCTGTAAGACGCTCTCCTTCTGACTTTCTTGTGTTTCACACCTGCTTTGCACTGATGTCCGTGGTGACATGAGGTGCAGGATGATGGGGACTCAGGCCCGCCATGTTGTAGGTTAGATTCCCAGGGCTGCCGGGGGGGGAGGGGCAAGTGGGGCAATTTGCCTCAGGCCCCGGGCCCTGCAGGGGCCCCCACGAGAATATAGTATTCTATTCTGGGTGGCCCTGTAGATTCCCAAGGGCTTTTCCCACTTCACATATAGTGTATCTTTCACCACGGCCATGCTTTTGGCATGGGAGTAGTTTGAGGGTGGAGCCAGAAGGTGGATGGGAGGTATTACACCCAACTGCAAGCCTCGGGCAGGTGTGGAGTTTGCCCCCTGATGTGCAGCCCCATTGGCTTGACTGGAGCTGACCCCCTCAAATATAGAAGTCAAACTACACCTATGGATTTTGGGTACGTTGCCTACTCCCAGACCCCTGGTCTATAGCACCAGAGCTAACTGTAGGCTGGATTGAAAGGATCTCTCCCCCTCTCCCCAACTCCCCTAACCTGCTTAGCGGCCCCACTTCCATAGACTGCTGGTTGTGCTCTCAGCTGGACAGCTCGGCTGTTCACCGGCTGACGCCTGGCGACCTGTGCTCTGTGCTACTTATCCTGCTGACATGTCTAGGCAGCTTACCTCTAATGAGAGCTATGTAGGGCACTTGCCACTATGGTGGAGGGGAATCAGAGTGAACCAGCTGGGTGAGGGTTGCATTCCAGGAAGGCCAAGCAGGCAACAGCTTCTTGGCTGGGGCAGCAGACCCAGCGTTTGCACAGCCTGGGCAGAGATTGAAACGGGCGGTGCATTTCCTCTCCCCACTCCCTGCCAGGGAAGGAGCGCAGCACGTATCCCTCCTGTGTCTTCTAAGTGACAAAGCAGCTGAGCATTCTGGCACCCAAATGCATCCCGAGGTTGTGACAGCACTCGTCCGCTCGAGGTCGTTTCGCTCTCCTGGTTGCTGATATCATATAGGGCATCTGACATGCCGGTCGAGTTGTGGGCATCGCAGGTGCTGAGAGGTGAAGCACAGAGAGTCCTGGGTGCTGGGATGTTGTTTATTAAAAGGGAGACCAGACTTACAGGGGGAAGGAAAGGATGCTGTCTTTGGAGGAATTTGAGTTTTCATTTGAGCTTAGAAAGCAGCCGTGCTTCCTTCAGTTCTAGATTGTGCTGGTTTCCCCCTGGATGTGCCGGTATCTGAGTCTCCTTGCCACATGGACCTAGCTAGGAATTTGCTGGTACCCAGGGTCCCCCAGCCCTGGATTATCTGAGCTGCTCACGCCCCGTAGGAGGTAGGGAAGTATCGTTACTCTCACTTTACTGGTGAGGAACTAAGGTGCAACGAGGGACTTGCACCGTGCCACATGGAAGTCCATGGCAGAGCTGGGAAATGGAACCCCGTTTTCCTGAGCCCCAGGTTTGGGCTTTAACCACAAGGCCACGCTTCGTCCCACTCTCGCTAAAACTCTCACCACATCCAGCAGGGGCTCTCCCTGCAGCAGAGCGTTGGGCACAGCCTGCATACAGAGGCAGCGTCTAAAATCTGGCAGAGCCAGAGGTTCACACTTTCATCCTCAGCATCGGCTGTTTGCAGGTCCCAATCAAGCCCGCCAGCCTGGGGGGGTCACACCCCTTTTGCACAGGCGGGTGCCCAGCTGCCTGATCTGGTGCATTTGCAGGGGCTGGTGCAGTCGAGTACGTGTGGACAAGAAGGGGGAAGGGGAAATGCATCCCTAAATGCATGTTACTCAGAGTGCTGGGGTAACCCGCGGAGAGGGCTGCATCTCCTTTTGTCGTCGGCAGGGAGCTGAGACCAGCACCCTGGGTTACACCGGAGCCCGGGATCAGAGCAGCAGAGTGAGCAGTTGCAAAACATAGAAGGGCTGCGGAAAGGGTGGGGGAGAGGGTAGGATCAGAGAGGAGCCCCCTCCACCCCCTGGTTCCATATTCAGAAGTGTCTGCAATTCTACACTGACAGGTGCAGGGCTGATGAGCTTCAAATCTGTCAGTGCTGTTGATGTATCTATAATTACTGTCTGATGCGCCGGAATTAGACTGAGTGCTGAGTAGCTTGATGCAGACACTGGTGCCCTTGACTGCCAGGTCTGGTTTAGCCGCAAGGAGATTGTGCATGGAATTGAACCCCCAGGTGGCTGACCCCCCCCACACACATTAAGGGAAGGACACCTGGTGGTTAGCGCATAGAGTCACCCCCATGGCGTGTGGCGCCACCATTGCAGTAGAGAGAAACCCCAGGGTATGGCTGGGGGCTCACAGGTGGGAAATGGGATGTTATATTGAACTTGTCCCCTTGCCAGGTGATGTGCAATAGATGCACTGGACGGTCGCTAGGCTTTGTCAGAAATGGCAGCCCGGTCTCTGCCTCTCCCTCACTCTCGGGCTTCTGGGTGGCTCATCTCTTAGTGGACAGCTGGTGGATCTAGGAGACCAGCCTCTCCTGGGGAAATCCTTGATCCCCAGAGGCGTTGCTTGTCTTTCCCCCTGTCCTCAGAGCTGGGGATCCCAGCGCTCCGCGAGGAGTGGGCGAGGAAGCTACAGTTAATAACAATGCTGATGAAAGGTCTGAAGTTTTACCAGCATCTCAGGAATTAAGCTCGGTCATTCTGATTTTGCACATGGAGGGAAAACGGACACGATGGAGAGGATTTGAGAAGCACTCAGCAATGGCTAACTCTGCGCCCGCTGACCCGGGCCTTCGGGGGTGGAGCAGCACAAGCCCAGGGCTGGAAATCCTGCCGGAGTGGGGCAGTGCCCAAGGTCTCACAACAAGGCAGCTGGGAATAGAACCCAGGAGTCCTGAGTCCCTGCACTACCCACCACACGCGCAGCATGGTGTAAATGAGTGTAGCTCCAGGCACTTCTGATTTCCACCCGCTGAAAATTTGGCCTTTGGCTCCCACACTCTCCTTACTGAGGAGCCATATGATAAAAGCTCCCTTTGGCCAGTGGCCTCAGCTCTGTGCGTGTTTGGTTTGTTTCAGGTCACCGGTCAATCTGCACAGGGGGCATTTATTAGCCACCCATGGTTGTAGCCCAGCTGTCTCGTAGCCCCCGCCATACTCCTCTATACACACAAGCCTCCTCTTGCCAGCCATTCTTGGCTTAAGTGAGGGCTGCCCCACCCTGTGATTAGGAATTGAAGCCCTTATTGTGGTCCAGGGCCTGTAATTCACATCACAAAACCCAATACATGGGAACAATTTGCCATCATTAGCAGGAAGAGAGAGTCCGGAACCTCAATTAAGCTATTTGTAAATTGTTAATTTAAGCATCTCGCTCAGATGCCTTAAATTGCTCCCTCCCGTGGCTTACAAATGGGTAAAGAGCGCAGAAATATAAATGGAGCAGTGGGGAAATGGCATTTAGTTACCGTTTTCGGCAGCGGTAATAATACTGTAGCTAACAGAGCTTTGATTTAAAGCAGAGTAAGCCAGAAAGATCAGTGCAGGAGCAGAGCCTGGCGAGAACTGGGATGCCTGGAGGATGGGGACAGCTCAGGATCCTTCAGCAGACTCCGAGGCCAGGCTCCCCTGACTGTTCCAGAGGTGCTGAGCGCTTCCAACTCCAGCTGATGGAGCTGTGAGGTGCTCAGCACCCCTAAGTGACTCCGAGAGCATAAAACCCTGAAGGTCAGAGAGTTCCTTGCCGGTTAAGGAGCTAAATGGTCCCCGCGTTGAAAGAGCTCCGGGGCCCAGCCATTCTTTGTCAATAAACCCAGGGTAAAGATTATCCAAGCTGGGAACAGGGCCCCCCGTTGCGCTAGGCGCTGTACAGACGTAGCGAGAAACAGTCCTTTCCCCAAAGGCTGGCAGGAGAAAATAGAGACACAGAGAAGACAGATGTCTGCCTCCAGGTCACGCACCAGAGCCCGGGGTCTGGTGGCATAGCCAGCAGGCCATGCTTCCTTTTGTATTGAGTGTATCGATGCTTCTATATTGTATTAATACAAGTTTCCCCCCTTACTAGAGACACCCCTGATCAGGAGGGTCCCTGCCATCGGACCCCACAGACCCAGCCCACTTTTCATTTCCAAGAGCTGGTGATTTGTGTCAGTTTATGTAACACAGGCCAAAACACTGAAGTCTTGCCTAGCTGCCTGGTGGAAATCATGGTCATTTATAACTGGGGAAATAACTCCACGGTGTGCGCTTGCTTCCCAGAGCAGCTGGGAGGTCACCTCGCCCGGTGGCTAAGTGCCTCTTTTGTCTGTGTCCCGGGAAGTGACTATAATAAACTGTCTTTCTTTTACCTCCGGAGCTATTGTGTTCCAACCAGTGCACCTGTTCCACTTCACTCCCTGCTCCCTCCCGTCTGTTCTATAATGCTCTGACTCTTAATGATTGCGAGCCAGATCCTCAGCTAGTGTGAATCGGCGCAGCCCCGCTGACGGCAGTGGAGTGGCACTGATTTATTCCAGCGGAGGATCTGTCCCTGCATGTTCAAAGTGCTACATGCAGGGGGGCTTTAGCAGCAGGGCTTCCTGTTAAATCTGTCAGGGAGCTTCTGTCTAAAAACTCCTCTGCAGCTCTTTGAAAATCTACCTGGTAGGGTGTCTTGGCCAAAGAGGAAGGTAGAGTGTGCATAACCTGTTCTGCCTGATTTGGCACCCTGAATGCCAGCCCTGCATGCACTTGCTGAGTGTCTGCTGGTAGCGGGAAGATGCTTTCAATCCTAGCTCCCAATCTGGTTGCAGTCAGGCTGGTGGAATGAAGGGTTGGGGAGATTTCTCATCCCCACCTTCCCCATAAAACAAAGCCACGCCTGGAAAGGATATAATTTTCCCTTCCAAGTCATTTAAGAACATAGCTTGAATGCAGACGGCTGAGTCTCTCCCCCAGGCATCTTGCCACCAGCTTGCAGAGGACTAGCACTGCCATCGCTCCAGTATTTCAGTCCAGAGGTGGGCAGGTGTGATGAACTAGGAATGTTCTTTATGTTTTCTCTGAATACTGTGTTGGTGCCTCAGTGTCCCCATGGCAGTTCTTAAGTATCTGGCAGAGCAAAGGGCCAGTGCACCTAAATGCCTGACCCTCTGTCTCCTAGCAACTGATGGCCTGGGCCCCTCCTCTGCAAAGGTGCCAGCTGAAGGTGTTGGAGACAAAGAGATCAGGTGAGCTCCTGGCCCAGGAAAGGAGCTGAGCAGAGAGGAGGGGCTGGAAGGGTTGTTAGTCTGGAGCTTGCTGGGGATGAGGAGTGAAGTGCAGATGTGGGGGTCTGGCTCACTGTCCCCCAGAATGGACCCGGCCGAGGGGTCCGGTTCGCTGTACCTACAAGCTCTGTTTTAGACCCTGTTCCTGTCACCGAATAAACCTCTGTTTTACTGGCTGGCTAAGAGTCACGTCTGACTGCAAAGTGGGGGTGCAGGACCCTGTGGCTTCCCCAGGACCCCACTGGGGCAGGCTCGCTATGGGAAGCGCACGGAGGGGCAGAGGATGCTGAATGCTCCAAGGAGAGACCCTGGAGGTGAAGCCGTGTGAGCTTCTTGCCCTGAACAAGTCTGCTCCAAGGGAGAGGAGGCTCCCCAAGTCCTGACTGGCTTTGTGGAGAGCTGTTCCAGAGCATCGCCCAGGGGCTCCATGACAGCAGGTCAGCTTGCTAGATACCGGTCTTGTTTCCTCTGGCCGCTCTCCTCGCTTTACACACATCTCATCCTGAAAGGTGAGTCCAGCCTGCCATCAGCCTGCACAGATACAGCCTTGCTCTCTTCCTGGTATCCTTCATGTTCCCCTCTGTTGCTGCAGCGATCATGGCTCCAGACACGTGCCTGTCATTCCTTCGATATGGCCGGCATCCCTTGTTTGATTTCTGCAGGCGCAGAGGTGATCAGTTGATTTACAACTTAGAAAAACCTTTTAACACTTCCCTCTCTAGATTGGGTCTATTTATTTTGCATCATCAGGTTCCTTGGTGCTGTACGAACAGCGAGGAAGGCATGGTCTTTGTCCCTAGGACATTGCAGTCTGAATTAAATAGATGATCCACTTTAACACATTAACACACCAGATGACTGGCGAAAATCCAGTCTCAAAGCAGTGTTAAGAGATTCTGTATAGGCTAATTATATCCTTCACAGATTAGCATTTAAACCCTATGCTGCCTGTAGGATCTGCAGCCCATAATTAATTCTACACCACTTCCAAGATGATTGGGCAGAGATGCACTTCTCAGCATGCATGGTCTTGATCATGCACTTTCTTCCAGTAGTGTCTAGAATGTTTGTGTGTTCTAAGTCTGGTACACACTTCCTGCTTCCTGATAATGATTCCCTGTTCTGTTCATTCCCTCTGGGGCACCTGGCATTGGCCATTGTCGGCAGACAGGACACTGGGCTAGATGGACCTTTGGTCTGACCCGGTGTGGCCGTTCTTATGTAAGGGAATCTATTGCGGGTTACACAGTACGCCAGCAGATCCTATCCCAAACATCTACTGGAGCCTGCCATAAAACGATGAATCATTCCCTCCAATCTGAACAGCTCAAAGTGCTTCAGAAACAATAACGAATTAAGCCTCCCAAATGGGTCAGGATCTTCCTCATTTTACAGCTAAGGGAGCAGAGGCAGATTTGCAGTGACTTGCCCAAGGTCATGCAGTATGTCTGTAGCAGAGCTCTGGGAAGTGAAGCCAGATCTCCAGCCTCGCATCTTCACCGTGGGACCTGCACAAGGTGGATTCGAGGTGATGCTCGGTGCAGATCCTAGTTTCTGTTCAGCAATGTGAATCAGGGTGCACGCCGCCTCTCTGGGGCTCCCTGTCTATTCATGGCCCCCTTTCGTGGGAGCGATATGGGGAGCAGTTTCTAGAGGCAGGGCTTGGTTACTGCGTCCTGGCGTTTTAGCCCACACCTTGCCAGGTGATGATGATCTATAAGGTCAAACAGTGCAGCCTGCAGGCAGTGTCCATAAATCCCACTTCCCCATGTTACAAACACAGGGCCAGATCCTGAGATGGAGTGAGCGCTACCCTCTCCCATTAGCTTCCTCCCTCAGAATAGCCCTAGAGCAGCAGCCTGCTGTCTGCTGGGCAGAGGGGGGATTATTGCTGGGGCTAGCATACTCACCACGGCGACAGGTGTCAGCGTGGGATAGGGAAGGCATCTCTGTGCTCTGCTAAAGCTTCCCTAACAAGTGGCCCAAAGTCCCTTCCATACACTACTTCTGGAGACTGTTCACACTAGCTCTTACAGTAGCACTTTCCCTGCCCAGATCTCCAAGCAGGTCAGTATCATGATTTATGTCTTATGGACGGGGAAACTGAGGCCCAAAGAAAAGAACTGGCTTGTCCACAGCGGTAGAGCTGAGATTAGGAGCTTGGTCTCCCGGCTCTCTGTCCATTGCTCAGTCCACTGGGCAACACTGCCCCTTAAGCATCGCTGGAAATAAAAAGAATCAAGATTTTTTTTTTTAAGTCTCAAGATTTTCAAGGCAATCTCATGATTATTTGTTGGGGGAGGGGGAGGTTCATGATTTTTGAAGGCAGAAGGTTAACAAAGCTACCCCTAGTTTCCTTTCAGAATGATAGATGAACAGGAGGGTTCCCCTCCACCCCAGATCAATCCCCACTGGCCCTCACCTTCTCACGATAAAGCGCTTCCCTCCCTCAGCCTGAGCTCTGGCAGGTCTCTTTCTCTGTTGATCAGCTGCCCACACCAAGCCTCCTTTCTCTTGTGGACAAGGACAAACGCACCCTCTCTCCCCACTGCGCCGATAAGGCTCTCCCTTACTATGCAGGGTGCATTTGAAAGGCGGCATGTCACATTTATTATCATATTCCCCTCGTCCTGCTGTCACTACACATGAGTGCAGCCTTCAAGCCAGTGAGTTTTCAGGTTATCAGCTCTGGGTTTCAACAAGGTGTTGTTGTTATTTATCTAGCCGCTCCTGACATGGAATGGAATCTGTTTTTCTGTGCGGTTCGCCTCGCCATCTGTCTTGTGGGGTGACAAAACTCAGCGCCGGGCAAGTGCGTTTTGACTCCCATTGTCTAGGACCTGGGCAGGAGCGGAGATGAGGCCACAGAGGGTGCACAGCACGAAGACTAAAAGCCCTGGAGCACAGATGTGTTGAGGACCCTCTTGATTTGCCCTGGCGCTGTCATTTTCACATTGTCATTGCCTAGGGTGCTGTCTATACTGCGAGGGAGGGCAGTGAGTCCCCTGCTCCTGTACATCGAGCTAGTGAGTATAAACAGCAGTGTAGCCATGGGAACACTGGAAGCCAGGTCCGGCTTCGGGCAGGTTTGTACTCCTCTCACTGAGCTAGCAGGAGGATGGGAACACGAGGTAGGGAATCACCCATCTAGCTCCTAGTGTGGACGACGTAGCCTGAGAAACACGCAGGGGATATGGCCAGTGCCTTAGAGGTTCCTGTCGAGATCCGAACCCCACAGTAGTTTATCCAGCAGGGAGCGTCTCTTACAGCCTCAGTAGGCCAGGCAGCCAAAGGGCAGCGAGAAAGGAAGGATTAATAGCCCCATTTCACAGATGTACACAGAGAGATTAAGTAACTTGCCCAAGGTCGCGCTGGGAGTTATGGGAATTGAGCCCAGATCTCCTGGGTTCCAGTCCAGTGTCTTAATGACAAGACTCCAGCAGAGACCTTCCCTCTCCTGGTGACGGAGCAAGAAGAGGGAATCCTAGTGCTGAGTGAACCCAAAATGCTCCTGGGTTATTCTCCCAGGCAGCAGTTCCTCCTGGATGCAGTTAAGAATCCCTGGGGGTGCATGCAGGGGAAGAAACCCAGGACTGAATGAAGACTGAGACAGGATTTGCCCCCCCCACACACACACAAAAGAGGGTGTTTCCTTCATGGTGAGTTCCACCAGCCTAGTGGTACACCTTGGGAGTGTGTGAACAGGTGTGTGTGTGTGGGGGGGGAATCAGAGTCTGAACCCACTGATGTCAGTGGCATAACTTCTACAGATTGTGAGCCACCTATTAGTCATTATTATTTGTATTGTCACTCCTGGGAGCTGCAGTGCTGAACCAGAACCCCATTGCGCTAGGTGCTGTACAAATACAGAACAGAAAGACAGTCCCCTCCCCACCCCAAAGTGTTTACCATCTAAGTGGTGTGTAGCCATGTTGGTCCCAGGATAGGAGAGAGACAAGGTGGGTGAGGTCCTACCTTTTATTGATGAGAGGGACAAGCATTCAAACCTCACCGAGCTCTCCTTCAGGTCTGGGAAAGGTACCCAGAGTGTCATAGCTAAACACAGGAGGGAAGCGATTGTTAAGCATAGGGAGTTAACACCCTCTGCAAGAGAGAACCTTTCCCAGACCTGAAGGGCTCTGTGGTTCTCAAAAGCTTGTCTCTTTCACCAACAGAAGTTGATCCAATAAAAGATATCACCTCACCCACCTTGTCTCTCTACAACGGGTCGGCAGTCTTTCAGAAGTGCTGTGCCAAGTCTTCATTTAGTCACTCTAATATAAGGTTTCACGTGCCAGTAAGGTCTCTTTATCTAAGTCTATAATATATAACTAAACTATTGTGGTATGTAAAGTAAATAAGGCGTTTAAAATGTTTAAGAAGCTTCATTTAAAATTAAATTAAAATGCAGAGCCCCCCGGCCCAGTGGCCAGGACCTGGGCAGTGTGAGTGCCACTGAAAATCAGCTCACGTGCCGCCTTCGGCACGCGTGCCATAGGTTGCCTACCCCTGCTCTACAATCTAAGTGTAAGTCAAGAGACAAGACCGTCTAATGGGTGGGTACAAGGTAACAGTGGGACAATATTGGTCAGCGTGATAGACAGTGGTCATAGAAGGCTTGATCTTGTACCATTGAAGTCAATGGGAACGTTGCATTGGCTTCAGCAGGAGACAGATCAGGCCCTCAGGGCAGGTTTCTGCAGCTCAGGGCCAGGATGCAGCTCCAAGCGCAGCCTGAATTGTGTTGCTAAGGAGAGGACTCCCCCAGGTTACATCCCCCGGCTGGTTTTGGATTTCCTGCTGCCTGTTTGAGAAGCAAACTCCAGCTCCCGAGAGGGTGTGTGACCTGGGTTCTGGGAGCTCCCTGGACACTCGCTTAGTCCTGAGAGCAGATACAAGCCTCACTGGGCATCTTTAGCTGCTGGATCCTTTCTTTCTACAGGAGATTTTGGGGACAGCGGGGGACGGTGAGCGTATTGGCTCTCAGTTTGCCTGGGGAGGGGAACTGGAGCATATGTTCTGGATCGTTCCATGAGCTCAGCCCCACCCACCACCCGTATCCAGTTGGCAGGTCCCAGCTCCAATTGATGACTGTCAATTCAGATACAACAGCAGGCCCTGCCAGCTCTCCCTGCCAATGCTAACCTTGGCAGATGTTCCCTTCATCCTACTCGTTTGGAGCCTTGATTTCTCTCTCCCACAGATCCCTTTCCTCTGCCAAAGACACTGAGCCGCCTCTGGAGCGGGCATTGCATCTCCAGGGCACTGCTGAGCTTTAAGGACTCTTCATGATTCAAAAGTGCACGGTCAGCCTTCAGCCATCTCAGTAGCATGTGAAATGACATAGACCCCTGGCTATGGATGGAGAGCCACTTGGCCATACAACATTGAAAGGGGCTTCATGGCTTTATTGGGCTTAATCTCACTTCCTAACTGTTTCCAAGAGGAGCTAATCCTGCTGGTTCCAGAATATTGTAGACCTCTGAGAAGCAAAAGGCCTTATTGTCCATAGCTCCATTAGTCCGTCTTGCAACCGATGCAGGATCATTCCTGTTCAGGTGTTTGGCCAGTCGTCTTCCATGCGTCCCAAGCGATGGGTCATCTTCCACTGACCCTACGCTGTTCCCTGGTCAGACTGATCTTGCCATTAGCAAGTTGATCAGCCTGGGTCCCCCAAGTTCTAAGGATTTGCCCCCTCTGTCCCACTGCTGCCCCCCGGCCATTTTACACCCTTGAGACATCATGTCTGCCTTCCTCGTGGCCGTTGAATCAAGACATACTGGTAACCACTGGGTCCTCAGTGGGAAATCCGAGCCCCACTGAAATCAACGGGGCCAGAATTTCACCCGTTTGTGTCTTGCCTCCATAATTCAGTCCCCTCAGCCCCATCAATACGTGTTTTGCTTTAGTGAATTCACTCTCGTCAACCTGCCTTGGGGATGCTTGGAATTGAACACCCTGATACCGGGTTCTACCTCTTGAGCAGCACAGCCCCGGGGTGGAGGAGGCACTGGAGGTTTGGTGCCTTGGGAACGGCTCCAACTTAGGTTTCCTGCATCATCTCCCTACAAAGCTAGCACCAGAGCAGGCAAAGCACAGTGTAGTCCAGACACTCCACCCCCGGCACAACCGTACCCCGCTAGCTGCGAGGGAAGAGATGGTATACGGCTGTTGTGCCAGCAGTGGGAAAATTCCTAGATGTGGGGCTGAACAGGGTCTTGGCAACAGGTATACAGGGACTGCACCCCAGCCCAGAACTGGGGCTGAAATCTGTATTCTGGGCACATCCCTTTCCTAAGGGAATAGGTGCTCTTAGCACAGGCAGACCTCTTACCTCTCCTGGAGTCCTCTCCTTTGGCCAGCCAGGCTCGAGGGGAGGCTAGTTCTCAACTGGGAATCTCGTTGTTCTCTTTCAAGACAAGCTGGAGCAATCACAGTCCCTTTGGGTCCACGGGGGAATGTCCTGCCTCTGCAGTCTGGAGGCAGAACTCGCATGAAGACGTTGCCTTGCATGGTCCGGTAATTGATATTAATGGGGTTTTCGAGCTTCACCCAAGCCTGAGCACCAGGAGGGGAATTTAAACCACAGCAAAGAGAAAGCGCCTTTCCCAGTGGGATACCACCTGTCTCATTTCCTGCTCCTGGCTGTCCTGGTTAGCGCCGCTCTCATCTTGCCAGTCCCCAGGGGACGCTGACAAAGGAAAAAGCCTTTCTCAGGCCAGTTGGTGGCTCAGCTGCATGGATGTGAGACATGAAAGGCCACTTGTTGGTGTAGTGTGGGCACCAGGGCACTGATGCTTTGAGCACCAGGCCCTGCTCCAGGGAAATGGATTCCAGCCCCTGCCTTTCCCTCACACCAGGGATGCTGAGAATCAGCTCCCCGGAGCGTTCTGCATTCAATACACGAGCCCACAACCTCCTTGGGCCTGTTTCCCGAGAGTAAGGGGGTTGACTCCAGTGCTCTCGGCTAATTCTCCTCTGCCTCCCTAAACTTCCTCGGCAGTTTCAGTGGGATCTGGGGGTTATTCTCCGCTGCTGAAGCTATTAACCGACCGTTGCTGTGCACTGCTGAATGGCAGTTGTGTTCTACCCCAGAGGTAGCTGCACTTCATTGTGGGGGAACAGGGTCCCTGACTCTAGTTTTGGTAACATGCAGGGTGTTCTTGGTGCCTCATACATACCAACATACATCAGCCTCATCTCGGATGTTCTTTAATGGCCCCTGTGCATGCTTGGTTGCCAGGTTCATGCAGCGGGTCTTGCTTCAGCTCGATCCCAAGCATCTAGCATCTTGGCAGGATGTTTTCTCCTTACCCCCCTGCCAGCACCATAGCAGGTTTGCAGGAAGCAGTGGCTTTGCCATCCCTCTGGGAGCTGGAAAGATGTGCCCCCTCACAGCAGCCCCTCCCCCTCGCTGCCCCCCACCAGTCGGCATAGCCATGCTAGTGAGGTGGGCAGAGCTGGGGAGGATACCAAGGCAGAGAGACCAGGCGGTTGTGTGGTTACAACGCAGCATGTGGGCTCAGGAGATGGGCGTTCGTTTCCTGATTCTGCCACCAATGCCCTGTGTGCCCTTGGGCAGGTCCCACTAGATCTCTGGGGGCCTGTTCCCCATCTGAAAATGGGGATGGGAAGGCGAGTTAAGCTAAACTGGAACAGAATAAGCGTGTCCGCACATGGAGTTAAGCAGGGTTAGTGCCAGCAGCCTGATCACGGTTGACACCTGTAAGCACGACTGGAATACAAGCGATACCATAATTATGTTCCTCGTCTAGATGGCTACCCAGCCAACAAGCGCCTGCAATGAGTAGCTTGGGGGGAGTTCACATTTTGTTCTAGGGTAGCTTTGTCAGCTGTTCTCAGGGGTCTCGAAGGCAAGAAGTTGGAAGTTCTCAGGGCAGTTTGTCACCCACTCTGGCTGGCAGCGTCCCTGGAGAGGGCATGGACTGACTGAGCCATGGAGGCTGAAATGACTCCTCACCACCTAAAGGTGCTCAGGACAGAGGCATGTTGGCAGGCAGAAGCCAGCCCTGCTGCTGCCTGTGTTGTACCTGCTCTGTGGGTAGCTACAGGGTTCTGATTTTCAGAGCTGCCAGTTAGGCCGAAAGGTTAGGGGGCCAGGGTGGATCTGGGAGACCTGCATTCAGTTCCCAGCTCTGCTGCATACTTCACGTGTGGCCTCGAGCAAGTCACTTAGTCTCTCCCTGCCTCAGTTTCTCATCTATAGAATGGGGATAACAGCACCTCCTTGCCTCCCATCAGTCAGTGCTCAGATACTAACGTGATACATGAGAGCAACTTGGACGATGCTCTCAAAATACAACTGTTAGTGGGTTGAGTAGCCTGGCCTCTACCCTGAATGGAGCGTGTGATACATGAGGAGGTGGGGAAGGAGCTCGCTTTGATGGACACCCAGCCAGCCAGTTAGCTGTAAAATCCCTCTTCGTGTATCCTAGAGCAGCAGCCAGGACTGCTGGGAGAGAGCTGAGTTCGGTAGAGACCTCCGGCTGCCGTGAGAGGGAATCCTCCAGCAGTGACATTTGCTCTCCGAATACGGGAAGCTGCAGACCCCGGCCCCCAAGCGTGTTCAGCCGGGCAGGATGCAGGGTGGAGCCAGCGACGTATCGTAAGGAGCACAGCATGTTGATCGGTCTCTTTACAGATGTTAAAGTTGAGCCGGCTGTTGCCTAGGCCAGTGCAAAGGGACTGCAGAAGAGGTGTAAACTGCTCCAGGCGCTACGCCGGCCCCCAGGGCCACGGTGCAGAGGAGAGACACATTGCAAAGGGCCTTGTCTCAGCCCTTGTATCCCTCCCCCTGCCATAAAATTCCCCTCCCTTCATCATCCTCCCCCCACCATTCCCCATCCTCCCCCGTCCCCTAGCACCCATCAGCTTCACTTCCAGTGTCTTTACCCCCTGCTGCCCCCTCCATCTGCGGGAAGGAAAGCAGGTCACTGCCCAGAGAAATCAATGAGCAGAGGACTTTGCTGTAAGTGACCCAGAAGATGCTAGTCTCTGGGAGGGGTCCGGCTCCGGAAACATGTCCGGGGGGAAGAGAGCGGGACTCCAGGGGAAGCAGTGGGCCCAGAGACACTTCCAGGTAATCCCCGTGCCTGCTGGCAGCCGGTGGTGTGGGAAGGATGATGAAGCCAATGAGGCGGAGGAAGCAACTGGACAGGAGGAATGTGAAACTCAGTCAAAAAGCAATGGTGGGAGGAGGAGCTGCGCTAGGGCGAGTCCCAGCCCACAGGCAGCCTCCCACGCTCCCTCCCCTAGCTCGGAGGCTGCGTATGGTTTCCAGTGAGGTGCCTACGCTGCGGGGCCTGACCCTGGTTTCTAGCTAGGGTGAGACTAGGGCACATGGAGGTTGAGCGAGTCGCTGGAGGTTGTATCATGAGCCAGCTGAGCTTCGAAGATGCCTGTGGAAAGCCCCAGCTCTCATCCTCTGGGCTCTAAGCACTAGACCACAGGGCGACCCCACAGGTTGGAGGTGGAGAAGAGCCTAAGATATGCTGTCCTGCAATAGGCACCAGCCCAGCAGGCTGGTAACGGCCAACATCTGCTTCTACAGTTCCTTTACAAAAACAACAAGGAGTCCTTGTGGCACCTTAGAGACCAACACATTTATTCAGGCATAAGCTTTCATAGGCTACAGCCCACTTCATCAGATGCATGGAGTGGAAAATACAGTAGGCAGAATATACATACACAGTACATGAAAAGATGGGAGTTGCCTTACCAAGTGGGGGGTCAGTTCTAATGAGACAATTCAATTAAAGTGGAAGTGAGCTATTATCAACAGGAGGAAAATCACTTTTGTAGTGGTAATCAGGGTGACCCATTTCAAACAGTTGACAAGAAGGTGTGAGTAACAGTAGGGGGAAATTAGTTTTTGTAATGACCCACCCACTCTCAGTCTTTATTCAGGCCTAATTTGACGGTGTCCAGTTTGCAAATTAATTTCAGTTCTGCAGTTTCTCGTTGGAGTCTCTTTTTGAAGTTGTTTTGTTGAAGAATTGCCACTTTGAGGTCTGTTATTGAGTGACCAGAGAGGTTGAAGTGTTCTCTGACTGGTTTTCAAATGTTATGATTCCTGACCTCTGATTTGTGTCCATTTATTCTTGTGCGTAGAGACTGTCCAGTTTGGCCAATGCACATGGCAGAGGGGCATTGCTGGCACATGATGGTGTATATCCTTTACGGTAGCACCTAGGAACTCCAGCTACGGTGTGGAGTCTCAGGGACAGAGCTTCAGCTTTGCAGTGTGATGCCTTGACAGCTCCCCCCTTGTTAGTCTAGTGGGCTGGAAGGTTGGCTGTCTCATCTGTAAGCTCGTCAGGGCAGGGACTGCCTCTTCCGATGCGTTCGTGCTGAGGCCCTGATCTCTACTAGGTCCTCTTGGCACTTCCGAAATACAGCCCATAATAGTCACTGTACAAATGCATTGCAAGAGACAGGCCTGGCCCATAAGAGACGAGACAGACCTGGCCCTTAAGAGACGAGAGAGATGAAGGGGGGAGGGAAAACGACTTGCTCAATACACGTAATAAGGCAAGCTGGGAAGAGAAACCAGCCCAACACCCTCACCACACAATCACAATGCCTTGCCAAGGAGAAGGGGAAACCACCCGTGTCCCATGCAGTCCTCGGCTAAGCAAGAACCTGCACTGAAATGGGGGTCAGCGGATATTAGAAAAGCTGCCATTGTCTGTGCCAGCTATGACTCATCCCCGTGCAGGTTTGTCCCCTGGCAGTGAAACCACGATTGCAGTTCAAAGCCTTCGAGCTGTTCAGTTCTACCCCTGGCACCGTTCATCTCTAGAAGGCAGGGATTCCCCCTTCCTTTTCCCTTCCCCCCTCGCTCAGCACGAGTCCCTGCTGCTTGCAGAGTTTAATAGTCTCCTGCTCGGCAGCACGGCTCAGGACATTGCCCGGATGGAAGCAGGAGTGGTCGTGTGAGGCCCAAGTGTGGAGCAATTGTATGGCAGGCGGATGCAGACGCTCTCTTAGTGCTATTTATCCTGGTCATTATGGTATTTGGTTGGGGACCAGCAGAGAACAGGGCCCGCTTGTGCTAGGTGCTGTGTAGAGAATGAGACCTCCCTGCCCCAGAGAGCTTACAGTCTAACAATCCTTCAGCTAGCACCACCACTGGTGGCTTCACGATTCTCACACGAGGGTCACTGATTTCAAACGCCGCTGAGTTCAGCATGTTGCAGCACTGAGAGGAGGTGAGGGCTTGGAGTCAGGACTCCTGGGTTCTATTCCCACTGAGACGCTGGCTGGTCTCAGGCAAATAGCTTCTCCTCTTTGAGCCTCCTAACTTGTAGTTCACTTGAGGTCTCTGGCGGAAAGGCACTCTGCTGTAAAGCGCAACTCACTCATCTCAGCACTGGGTTATCTAGGTGACAATCTAGCCTAACAGCAGAGTTGTAGGATAGGATTCAGGATACAGTGCCAGGGTCTAAGTTCTACCAACATGGCCTTGCTTTTCCCCTGAGATGAGCATGCCTGATCCTTACAGAGCAGGTTCTGCAAATAGCACCTCTGTACACTGCTCGGCCGCACGCCCCCCGGGTGCAAAGAGAGCCAGGCTTCTTTTGGAGGTCGTTTTAACTCTGCCGATTGTCTCAGGCTTTGCCCTTAGTCAGAAAGCTGAGGAGGGGGTTAGGGGAAAGGGGCTGGTTTGCCAGACCTCTGCCCCGTCCTAGAAACACAGGGATAGATTTCCAGCCTCAGCAGCATGCCTCTCTGCTTCCACCGCCCGCTGGGTGCAGACACAGAGGGAAGAGGGGAAGGGGTGGGAAAGAGGAGACAGAGGTTATCGGGTTGGGGGAAAGAGCATGCCAGGGAGACTGAGAGGGAGGTGGAAGGCTACAGAGAGAGGCAGGAGAAGTGGCCGCAGAATCATAAGCCTATTATCTGTGGATTTCTTTGTCGTGGATTGTCTTTCAGTGCACGCTATGCAGTCGGGTGCACCCAGGGAGTGTGCAAACCGTGCCACGCTCGGCACTGAACTGGCAGCCTCCCCCTTCCCCCTGGGAAGGGCCCGGACAGGGAAATGAGAGGCGGACATGGTAAGGGAAGCAGAAGCGTACCACCGCAGCAGTCCAGTTAAAAGGCCACCTCCGAGCAGGTGAGCACTGTCTGAACAAAGGCTGCTTAATCGGCTCCCGGCTTGCAGATCCGCAAAGGGCCCTTCGGCAGGTTTTAAATCTGCGCAAACTGGTTTTTAGAGAGATGCTGAGGCCGCTTTGTTTTCATCTGGCGATTTGATCCTTTCAGCAGGTCGTAATTCAACTCTTGTCTGTTCCTTCGCCTGGCCTGTGTGAAGTGTGTGTGTGAGCATGGGCATGTGGCTTCTGTGCTCTGCTGGAGTCGCTGCTGCTGCTTGGGTCTTTGGCTGGATTTTATTAATTATTATTTTAATTCAATTAACATCACTGAGCAGCTCCCCACCCCCGGCTGCTATGGGAGAGGGGGGTGGAGATTTCCCAGGTGATCCAGGGAGAAGGGGAGGAGACACTGGTGTAGAAAGACCCTCCTGCAGTGATCTCGTCAGACCCCATGGACTACGGAAGGTCAGGACTGCCACGTCGCTGGGCTGCTTCCAGGAGTGGGGTTGGTGATTTAGTAAGAGATGCTTTTCCCCCTGGATGGGCGCTCAGCCCTGGGGAGGGCCACTGCGCTGCTGGAGCTGGCATCTTCCAGAAGAGGCATAATACCAATGTCCGGAGCGCCACCAGCCGTACAGACATCCCACGGGAATGGCTTCGGCCCTGGCCCCCTGGGTGAATTCCAGCAGGTCCCTCCTGCTCCGCCTGCTTGGAATTCACTTGCCGTCTGCAGCCAATGCTGCATCCTGCACTCGCTGGCCTAAAGCCTTGTCTGGCATCGCCAGGCCCTGTTAGACACCTGCCACATGCTGCCCCTTGACTGCGCTTCTGTGGCAGGTGACGAGATGCTTCTGTGCCTGGTTTGCAAAGCGCTTTGGGACCCTTGGTGCTGACAGGCCTGAATGTAGACAGGGATTAGTTGAACAAGCGTCTCGCCCCCTGGGAGCAGCTACGGTCCTGCCCGTGCACCCCAGCCCCCCAGCCCTAGAGATCTACTTCTCCCGAAACTCCCCAACCAGCTCTGCCCCCTGGGCAGGTTTCCCCCTCCCAGACAAGGGGTCCTGTGCCCACAAGTAAAATGGCCTGAAGCACCGGGGGTTGAGATGGGCAGTGGAGGGTGGGGTTGGATGGGCTGGATGCCCTCCCCGGTTCAGGCAGAGATGGGGCCAGGCTGCTGAGTTATATCCAATTCAAACACTCCCAAAGCTTGTGGCCATTCAGATCTGGGGCTTCGTTTGGGGTCTGTTTTATCCCAGTGGAATGGGTAGAGCCCCTCAGTGGCAGGGTTGTGAACATGTGGGGGGAGGCAGAGAGGCCTGGTGGGGGGAACACACCCTCGGGGGGGAGGACGGGGCACATGGTGGGGGTGGGCTCTGGACTCCATGCCAGGGACACTACCCTGGCATTGCTGCATGGTGCTCACAGCTCTCCCAGGCCTGCTGCTGCACCTCCTCCATTTCCACGTATCAGGTATGATCTGGCGGTTCAGCCCCCTTCTCTCTGGCTCCATTGCCCAGCTTGGCAAAGGGAATTGTCACTGGCTCTGGGCAGTTGTCTGCCCTGCCCTGGCCAGCCCCAATCCTCAGCACAGCGCTGCTCGGACCTGTGCGCTCTGCTTGGATGTGTCTGCGGCTGGAGGGCATTTGCAGGGTGGCAGGAAAAGGGGTGATTAGCCTGTGTTGGGCAAGTGGGGCCTGGGGAACCAGCAGTTTGCTTTGGCTCCTCCAGGATCCTCATTCCCCTGGTTCTCTCCCTCACACTAACCTCAGAAGCCCCCCAGGTCCGGCCGACCTGGCCTGGAGAGACTGAATGTGCTTCTCCTGGGTGAGCCAGGATAGGTCTCCGGACTCAGGATAAGACCTGTCCAGCTGACTACAGTGGTTCCTGGGACCCCTCCCAGACCAGGAGCCTGGGACCCTAGGTCAGAAAGGGTCCTACTGGCCCTGAGAGCACCAGTTCCTTCCTTCCATCCCCAAGGAGAGAGCTCAGATGGAGAGACCGACTCTGGCTGTGGGGAGGTGGAGGCTGGAGCATCAGCCTTGCAAAGGTTCAGTCTGAACCACGCACTGGACTGCCCCTGACTTGGCTTCTCTCCCCTCCGTATCAGCACACACAGGTGAGGGCGCATCACACGCTGGTGCCCCGTGGGGAAGGGCAGAGAGGGTGTGCGCAGAGAGGCAGTGGCTCAGAAAATGTCGTTGTATGATGGTTTGCCAGATTCCGGTGCAGGACACAGCTAGCTAGTGCAGCCTGGGGGTCGCTGGCCCTGGCTGTAATCCCGGGGGCCGTCCTAGCCATGCCCATGTCTAATGATCCTTCCTTTCTCTCACCCTGTGGTTGTCTGTTTAGACTGTAAGATCTATGGGACAGGGACCATTTCTTGTGTGTTCGTACAGGCCCTAGCACAATGGGATGCTGAGCACAGCTCGCGCCTCTGGACATCCTTGTAATGTCAATAGAGAGAAAAATCCTGGCATGGTAGGGTGTGAATTGACTCAGTGTGAGAGGGGGGATAGTTAGTTTGTACAGGGGAGGCAACAAGTTCGAGTGAATACAGCGCTGACTAGAAGGCAGGACTGCAGGGTTCCTATTCCCTGCTCTGCCTCTGACCTACTATGTAACCTTGGCCAAGTCACTTTCTCTATGCCTCAGTTTTCCCATCTGGACAATGGGGATAATCCCCCCCCACCCCCAGGAGTGATCTGAGGATTAATATTTGGGAAGCGCTTTGAGATTTCAGCTGGGATCTGCTGTGTGCAAAGTATTGTCGGTCACTTCCCTTGGGGTGGTGGTGGGGGCTGAAGGCAGGATGTGGAGGAAGCCCATCAGGTTGCTGTGAGCCTGGGGGTAGGATTATCCCTTCTGCTGTCTCCAGCACACGCAGGGGCAAGACTCCGCCTGTGACAGCGAGCACAGCTGCAGAGTCATGGCGGGCTGGCGGCACCTAGCAATGGGAGCTCTGCAGCCTCTTGAGACTAAGCCCCCAGGGCTCACATGCAGCATCTTGGCCCTGATCTCTACAGTGAATTGTTTCAGCTTGGGAGGGCGTCATGCCACAAAGGCTGGGTCTGGATCTGCCCTTGCCCAAAGGCCAGGGGTGTTTGGAGCAGGGGTTTCAGGCTGGGCCTGCCCACGACAAGCTTGGGAGGGAGAGAGAGGAGCTTTGCACAGCTGTGACAAAGCAGGAGAACAGGGCACTTCTCCCCCCAGCCCCATATGCCCCTCCCCAGGCCTTTCTCCCAAGGGTCCAAGCTGGAGCTCAGCTGGAGAGCAGGGTTCTGCAGGCCTGCGGGGACTGTGTCTTTAAGAGCACAGAGCCAGCCTTGAATGCAATCAGCTCCGCCTGGGTAGCTGCGCTCCCGTTCCTAGCACACAGAGCTCCCCGCTGTTGGCTAGGGGGTGGCGAGGCTGGGGGCACGCAGGCTGCGGGAGGCCAGGGCATGGGTGTGCATGGATGCCTGGCACCCAGCCCGTGTGACTCGTTCGATGGAACGCACTGACATTTGAGAAGGAAAAAAAAATACCCAAAGAAACAGAGGTAGCTTTGAAAGGACCGGGAGAAAGAGAGACACAGCAGGGGAATCTAACAGGGCAGAGGGGAAAAGTTCCTCAGCTGCGAGAGGATGTGAGCAGAAGGGCTGTCCGGGAGCCGGAAACATGCCATGGACTCTGGCAGGGAAAGTGGGGCAGCAACCGGCAGCCATGGAGACAACCTCGCAAACAGCCGGGCCAGCCTGGCAGATCCCCCCTCTCTAACTCAGCGACGGGAAAGGGGGCTGGAGGCCGGCTGGAGCCTGGCTTCCGCACTGGCTCCCTCCTGCATTGACCGGCGAGGAAGGCCGGCTCGTGCCCTCCCACCCGGCTTTCTCCAAGGATCGGATGTCGATTGAACGTGACAATCGCCGCGTGGTTAAACGCCGCCCGGTTCCCGGGCATGCACTTGATCGAGGTCAGTGCCCCTGTAACAGGTTTGTGACAGGCCACCTCGCTGGTCGCTTCCCATGAATATATGTTTAATAATGAACCGCTCCTGTCGTTAATTAACATAAACAGCTAATGGACCTCGAGATGTCTCCTTAGATTTAACTTGACAGAGATGGTGTGTTGCTTTAAATGCCAGGCGATTAGTAAAATCATATTTAATTTGGTTTGAACATATGCGACGAAAGGCGTGTGTGTTTGTCTCACAGAGTTTGGGTCTTGCCTGGGAGCTGTCCCCTGGTTTCTCTTCAGCCCCATGCAACCTGGTTCGCATCCCCCCGGCACTTCCTCCGCAGCGTCGCTGAGGTTTGCGCAGTGGACCTGGAGAACAACTGAGCACAGTCTCCAGCCCTTGACACAGCGGCAGGATGGTATCACGGCCCCCCTCCGTTGTCTTTTCTCAAGACTAAACACTCCCTGGTTTTGAACCTTTCCTCGGCCTGCAGCAAAGTTACATTTCATGGGGGTGGGGGCAGAGGAAGTTCTGGGGAAGGCTCAGATGTGGGGGAGGGGGCCCCTGGAAATGCCCAGGTGAAACTGACAGCTCAAGGTGAGCTCAGAGCGAGTAGATAGCAGCAAAGATCGTACCACGTGCGATTCCAAATGGGGTTGGCTCCGTCCTGGGGCATCTACTGCTGAAGGTCAGGCTGTTAGGCGAGAAGGGGGAGGCAGGCGCAGTTGCCTTTGTCCTTCTTTTGCTTGGCTAAACCTAGCTGGCTGGACAGCTTCTAATTGCAGCTCGGGGGAAGGATGTGGGTCCAGAGCCAGGTGGATTCGGTTTGGTTTTAGCTTCTAATCATGCACCTTCCCCTCTGCTGTCCCCTGCAGCAAGAGTTATTAAAGGCTGGAAGGAGCCGTTGTCCCCTCACGTTAAGGGCTGCTCATCAGGGATGGCAGATATAAGGAGGGACAAGATCTGCTCTGGGTTAGCAGTGTTGTTCATAGGAGCCCTTTGCGATCTCAAGGGCTACATGCCACAGGGACAGGCTTTCCCCTAGCATCTGAGAGCGCGCGCGAGAGAGAGTGCATTGATCTCAGAGCAGTTCTTCAGGCTTGCTGGCTGCTCCAGACAGCTGGCTGCTGTGCGGAATAGATAGCAAGCGATGTCTGCACCCGGGGGAAAATTCCCACGGGTTCCATCATGGATTGCTCTCGGTGAAGCAGGGTCAGATGGGCCCAGGAGGGGTCACCACTTTTGGTGGTCGCTGCAATGGGTCATGGAGTTGCATGGCAAGGCAGCGTTGTGGCATGGGGGTTGCACCATAGTGACATGAAGGGGAGAAGCGTGGCTGCAAGGCATTCCTGAAGCGGGTGTATGTCTGGAGGGGATGGGGGGAGACCATCGCCTCCATGGTTCCCCAGCGCTATCTCCACCACCATTTAGACTCACCTCCCTGTGAGCGCTGGCTTCCTGTCTTGACGTTAAGCCCCTTCTCCAGCTCACCATGCCCTGCCTTTCACATTGAATTTCTTACTGTGCGATCGCCAGCCTCCATCACCTGCTTGCCTGCTTCTCTCATTTGTGCTTGGGAAGATCATGCCAGCAGGGGCAGAGGAACATCATGGGGTGGAGAATGTGTCCTGATGTACAAGTGCCCCTTACAGATGGAGGGGACAGGAGTGGGCCCTTCCCCTAGACCATCTGAAACACATGCTGCAGTGCCCCATAGCTGAGGTGGGGTTTAAGATGGATCAGACCACGTCTTTCCCATCAGTATTTCATTGGCACTTGCCAGAGGCAGGCTGTAGCAGACTATCAGGGTTGGAAGGGACCTCAGGAGGTCATCTAGTCCAAAGCAGGACCAGTCCCCAACTAAATCATCCCAGTATAACAGCAAGTAGGCAGCAAAGCCACCCCAACCTTCCAGCTCCCCCCTAGAAACCAGAGCCAGTTCTGCCCACTCCTCTCTGTACCAGTGCCGAGCTCATCCCCCAGCTAAAACCAGGCCTCTGCTGCCCTCCCTCCACTCAGCATCACCAGTCCTCATTTTACTGATGGAGAAACTGAGGTACCCAGCAGTGAAGTGACTTCCCAAGATGATGTAGCGAGGCAGTGGCAGAGCTCTCCCAGTCTCCTGTCTCCAAGCCCCGTGCCCTAGCCACTGAGTGATGCTGCTTCCTCATCTCATTATCTGTATTACGGTAGGGCCTAGGAGAGCTGAACTGAGATCAGGACCCCATTGTAGAGGGTGCTGCATAGACACCTCGTAAGAGACGGTCCCTGCCCCAAGGAGCATACTGTCTCACTAGAGAAAGGGTGGGAGGAAGGAAAGCTACTTACCCTCACTGGGGAGCTGGGCGGTCAGAGAGAAGTGGCCAGGTTGTCAGAGGAGCCCCAGGCTGCATTTCCAAGTGCTCAGGCAGCAGCATCCACCCTTGAGCCCAGATACTCAGAAGAGCTCAGCTCCCATCTGGGCACCTAAATCAGGGCCAGGCTTTCCATAAGAGCTCCGCACTCAGTGCCTCCCATTATGACACTGCTAGTAAGGTTGTCAGAGGGGCTCCTCCACTCCTGATGAGCTCTTACAAACTTGTCAGCTTACTTTGGCACTTCCCTGGGAGCTGAGATCTCTTGCAAATCTCCCCCAATGTCACTTGCCCAAGGTCATAGGGGAAGTGTCTGGCAGAGCCACGAAACTGAACCCAAATCTCCGATGTCCTCATTCGGTGCCTTACCGCAAGTCCGCCACCTTGCTTGGCTTGAGACCTAGAGGGCTGGCTCTACTGGAATACAGAAGTTAGCTCGGTTGGCCCTAAGCTCGCTCTGGGTATGTAGATTTGCTGATCCTTGCTTGCAGATGCATTTGCTTTTGATGAAGTGCAGCTGTGCAGTCAGAGCCCCCTCGTCAAGCTGCTGCCAGGCGGCTGTCAGCGAGCGAGCGGTTAGCGTGACTGTGCTGATGGCTGTGGATTAGGGGACGTGATTAGCTGGCCTGAAAAATTTGCACCAAGCGCATTTGGACAAAAAAGAAAAGCTCCTAACCCGATGCGGAAAACCACTTTCCCCATCGGAGAGGGAAAGCCCGCCATGCCGTGGAGAAGACATCTCCAGGTGCCCGTTCCCTGCAAGTGCTGGCTTCCTGTCTTGATGTTAACTGCTCACCTCACCCTGCCCTGCTCTTCACATTTCATTTCTTGCCATATGATCGCCGCCTCACGCCCTCGTTTGTCTGCCAGCCTCCTATTTGTGCTTGGGAAGATCATGCCAGCACGGGCAGAGCAGGGGGTAGGGGGGTCGTGGGGGTAGGGCCCTGGCCAGGAACTTGGGATCAATTCACTGCCTCGCCCTGTGACCTCGGACAAATCACTTCATCTACCCTGGGCCTCTGTTCTCCCACTGTGAAATGGGCATAACACCTGCCAGCAACGCTGTGAGGCTAAACTCCAGGAATGCTTGAGAGGTCCTCATGGGAACGAGGGATTTCGAAGGTCTTAGCTGGATCCAAATGCTTTCTTGTAAAGGCGTCAAGCTCTGCTGTGCTGTGACACTTTCCCTTCGCTCCTGAGGGGGCCGGTGACTGCTGATCCCTCCCTGCTTGGCCTGTCTATTCCCGTTGCATTGTGTCCCCAGGTTCGACTCGGAGCTCTCTGGGGCAGGGGTGCCTTTGTGTGTGCAGACACAATGGGTCCCAGCTCCTGGATGGGAGTCCTGAGCTGCCACCGTAATAGAAACAAAAGGCTGCCCCCTCTCCCCTGTGGCCAGCTGGAGGTTGGTGAGAAGTGCTTGTGAGTCTGTGGCATGTCCCAGCACCGCTGCCATCTGGGGCAGAGGCAGCCAGCCCCTGGTTGTTCCCATTTTTCTTTGCACTGGAATAGGGACAGCGGCCTGGCTCCAGTTAGTGACTCCGTTCGGTCAGTGTCTCCTTAGGGGAAGGAATGGCCCTGTCGGGAATTGATTCTCGCTCTCTGTGTGCATCCTCTCCAGCCCCCTCCCTCCCATCTCTTCTCTTTTGATCCCTCTTGTCTTTTCCTCACCCGCCCGGCAGCCTCTGCTAACCAGGCTGGATGCAGAGCAATGCAAGGCCCTGCCCTGCTGTGGCGAGATACGGCGCATCCCGTCAGCTCTTCGAGGGGGCTGATCCGGCTGAGTTCCCAGCAGCAATCTGGATGCCCCAGTTCGCGCTCAGCCACAGCCAGTCCGGATTTGCTTCCCATCAGCAGCTCTTGTGGAGTTTAGTGTGGCTGTTCTGGGCTCCTTGTTCCCCTGCAGGAACTCTCAGTAAATTTCCCTTCATTTTTTTTTTTAAAAGCATTCCAGATCCACCTTGGGAGAGGCAGGGCTGTTAGAAAGCAGCCGTGGGGGTTAGTGGCTCGAGCAGAGAATGGGATCCAGGAAACTGGCATTCTGGTCTCTCCTCTGCCACTGACTCGTTCTGCAACTTCAACCAAGTCATTTACTGCTCTGTGCCTCAGTTTCCCCACTGCTATTAAGGGGATAATACTGACCTCATTTATAGAAGCTTGTCAGTCTCTTAGAGATCATGAGATGAAGGGCACCATAGAAACCCAGATTACTCCAGGTGCCTAACCCCCTAATGTTGGCAGTGCCCCTGCATGGACCAGCCCCTCCCCACCCCCCAAGCCTGTGTTTTAAAGATGAGCTGATGAAAAATGGATAATAACTAGACAAACAGACCTTCCCCAGGGGACTGACTGGGGATGAATCAGGTTTTTCAACTCCCCCAGAGCATTTAGTGTCAGACCATTTTACAGGTGGATCAGAGGGGCCACCAGCCTTCCCTGCCTGGCTTCTGAAAGGAAGCTCAGACCCTAGCTTGATCCAGCCCAGGTTTCGGTAGAGATGGCATGGACCAGATCCTAACTGGTGGGAATGATGGAGTTCCATAGGGAGCACTTTATGGGACTTGTGTATTACTGAAGGTACCCTGCCAATCCGCAATGAACAGCAAAGCTTCCTCTGACCTCACTGGGGCCAGGCCTCCACCCCTAAAATGCTCTGATTTGTAAATTAGTTGCAAAAGGATTTTGTCCAGGGGTCTGGTCAGGAGGTCTGTAATGGGGCAAGACTCACCACCGCGACGCCTCCTGCTGGCCATCCTGGGAACTAGCTCTCATTTCTCCAGAGCACCTTCATCTAGTGGTGTCGCCCATCGTCACTCTCACCTCCACCTCTAGGACCCACGTCACTCCCCAGACCACAGCATCCTCTTCTGGAGGCAGCCCTCCAATTGTGCCCCACCCACTTCTTTCCCCCTTGCCGGGGGACCCAACACTCCCCTCAGAGGCAAAGGCAGGGACAGGACCCAGGCCCACTCGCTACTCTGGGTCCCAGCCCAGGGACCCTATAGCCGGCAGCCACATACTGTCCCTCCTCCTACTCCACCATCTGTTTCCCCGGGGCCACTTCCTCACAGCTCCAGCATCTTCTGCACCCTTGTATCAGGGCCTGAGTTTGGAGCTTCCTCTCCCCTGCCCAGCACTGCTCTGTCCATGGTGCTGCCTCTCTCTCAACCCTCCCACCAGGCAGGTAGCCAGTCCCCTTCCCTTGGCCTCCAGAGAGAGACTGCCCCAGGCTGCTCAAGAGCCCTTCTTATATGGGTCAGCCTGACCCTGATTGGCTGCTCCATTAAGCCTTCTTCTGATTGGCTGGGTTCTGCACCGCCTCCCCTTCTTCTGCCTGTGTGGGGGCAGCTACAAGCCTCAACTAAGAACTTTGCCATTACTGTATGTAATTGATTCTAGTTAACCAATTCTCATCTCTATCTTTTTCCTTTTATGAATAAACCTTTAGATTTTAGATTCTAAAGGATTGGCAACAGCGTGATCTGTGGGTAAGATCTGATTTGTAGATTGACTTTGATTCTTTGGGATCGAGAGAACCTTTTTTCTTTTATTGGGGTGTTGGTTTTCATAACTATTCATCTCCATGACGAGTGGCACTGGTGGGGATACTGGGAAGCTGGAGTGTTTAAGGGAATTGCTTGTGTGACTTGTGATTAGCCAGTGGGGTGAGACTAAAGTCCTCTTTGTCTGGCTGGTTGGGTTTGCCTTAGAGGTGGAAAAACCCCAGCCTTGGGCCGTAACTGCCCTGTTTAAGCAATTTGTCCTGAATTGGCACTCTCAGTTGGGTCCCGCCAGACCCGCATCGTCACACCAGGTAAACAGGGTCGCCTGGGCCTACTCGCCTCTCTTCTGTCCTATGGCCCCCTCTGGCTGGAACCGTCTGGTCAGGTCACCAGGGTCCTCTCTTCTCAGCCCGTTGTCCTCCCATTGGCCAGAACTGTCCGTGACTCCCGAGCTGGGCCTCCAGGCACCAGGTAACCAGTCGCTGGGCATCCATTCTCCAGGCCATTGACTGGGGTCCCAAGTTCTGTCGTAGGTCCTCTGTAACAACAAACTCCCTCTCCCACCTCCTCATCAAACCAGTAACACCTGGGGACACTGAGTCCCACCCCCTCTGCAAACATTGGAAAAACCAAGGAAAAACCAAGACCCCCCCCTCACTTCTTCAGAACCTCCCTGTCACAGTTTGGCTACTGGGTTGCCTGTGTTTCCCAGTCACGGCTCTGGAGCCAGGGCCGGCTCCAGGCACCGGTGCTCCAAGCAGGTGCTTGGGGCAGCCAACAGAAAGGGGCGGCATGTCCAGGTCTTCGGCGGCAATTCAGCAGCAGGTCCCTTGGTCCCTCTCAGAGGGAAGGACCTGCCGCTGAATTGCCACCAAAGAATGAAGTGGCGGTGGTAGAGCTGCCCCCGAAGTGCCGTCGAACGCGCCGTTTTTTTCCCCCAGCTGCTTGGGGCGGCAAAAACGGTGGAGCAGGAGCAGGCCCTGTCTGTAGCACCAGCAATCAGCATTCCTGGTGCTACGAGGCCTGAGCCTGGGCCTGGAAATAAGGGACATCAGGGGGTGATGGGGAAAGCTGGCAAGTGCCCCAGGCGGAGGGGAGAAAGTGCCAATCTCCAAATCCCTCCCCTCCTCCAGCAAGAAGACGGGGCAATGGAGGCTCGCTGCTCCACCTAGCTCTCCACCCTCTTTGGAAACAAGGTTGTGCTTCCATAGGGCAGCATGTGTGCTGAGTTTTCTCGAGCCTCAACTGTAGGCCAGAGCAGGGGCAATTGGGCTGGGAAGGCAGGAAGTTGATCCCGAGCATCCATTGATTCCCACTGAGGGTGAAATCCAGCTTTTTGGATCCCCATCTCTCGAAGGCACAGCCTGGTGGAGATTCCATGTCTCCCGCCAGGAAGGGATGACAAAGGCTTGGCAGAGCAGTTTGCTGAGCCTCCTGGAAGGGAACAGGCCACAGCACCAAAGCCGCTCCTGCGCCGTTGCTGTGCATCCGACACCCCAGAGAAAGGGCCACGTAGGGCCTGGCCGGGCTGATCTGCATTGTCCGTGTCTGCCAGGCAGCAAGCTGAAAGCAGAGCCACGCTGCGTTCTGTGTGTCTAAGGGCTGTAAACCCTCATGCTTCAGGGCCTAAGGCTGCCACTAACTGCTGGGGATCAGGAAGAAACTTCCCCAGTGGTCATGTTATTCCATAGTTGTCCTCTAGGGGGATTCTTGCACCGTCCTCTGCAGCATCTGGCACTGGCTCTAGCTGGAGACAAGATCCAGCCCCTGGTTTGATCTGGCCATAACTGAGTTGTTCCAGAAGATGCAGCCCCTGATCTCCATTGCTCTAGGAGCAAATGGATCGTGCAAGACGTCTGTGCACTCTCATTCTTCATATTGCTCTTCCCTCCTCAAATACGGCAGCCCTGGGGCTCACGGGGTGGGGGGAGGGTTGCGTTTGTTTTAAGGACACAAACTTTCTCTTGATGCTCATGTGCTGGGACAGACCCATTCGAGCAGGCAAAATATATATACACAAGCCTACGTGCGCGGCCGCCGCTCGGGCTCACGCACAGAGCACAGTGAGTTCACTGTGGATGTGCATCCAAAAGCCCCTCACAATCCCAGCCCCCTGCAGTCACCCATTAACCCACCCCACGATGCACACTGTGGCGTGGGGCACCCCCTGCAGTCCTCGAGCAAAGGGTGTGGTGGTGGAGCCATGTAAGGATAGGGTGCTGGCTTGGCAGTGATTGTGGGTGGCTGGGTTGGTGGGTGTTTTTTTGTTTAATTCCCTCCTTGTGCTTATCTCTGCCAGGCAGGGGGATGTGTTTGCTGACAATTCTCCTCCAGTGCAGGCGGCCGCTGTTCTCTGTCTCCAGAGCCCTGGCCTTTAGATCAGTCTCCAGGGCTGGTGCTTCAGAGATAGACCTGGGCACAGCCTGGTTGGCTGGATCTCTGCAGCACAGGGGAGTGACTCCTGAGGCTCAGAGATAAGGATTCATACAAGCCGGTCCCAGGGGATTGGAGCACTTCAGATTTCAGCTGGGCAACAAATTTTACTGCCATCGCAGGCGCTTGGGTGCACCTCCCTCCTTGACTTCATAATACGCATTATTCTTCTGGGGTTTTCTGTGTTGCCCTAGCTCCCAGGGCCCCGTTGTGCGAGGCACCGCCTGGGTGGTGGTGTGCTGGTGATGGGGTGTGATATTCAACAGGCACGCTGGAATCAGGCTGCACAAGCACTCGGCTATGTGGAAATAGGTGGCGTTTTGCGGTGAAGGCACTCGGGGTTTCTGGGCTCAGTTCCCGGCTCCACCACAAATTCTGGGAAATAGGTGGCGTTTTGCGGTGAAGGCACTCGGGGTCTCTGGGCTCAGTTCCCAGCTCCACCACAAATTCCCTGCGTGGCCTTGGGTGAGTCTGGGCCTCAATCCCCGCTCTATGAAGATGCTGCTGTTTCCCTACCCCAGAGCAATGGGTTAGTGTTAGCAGGGTAACGACTTGAATGTTTGCAGTAGAGCCTTAGTAATAGATAATTCACCAACAGTTCCTCTGCCCCACTGGATACCAAGAGGATCTGTGTGGACAGAGGGTAAAATTGTCTAGTTCTCAATGGCCAGATTTATCACAGGCCAGTGCTTCTCCACTTCTGCCATGCCAGGGCCTCACTTTCACTCCTGGAATCCCCTGCCAGCTTGCTGGGATCTAGCCTGGACCCTCTCCTGTTTAGTAATAAGGGCAGAGCTACGTGGTTTCCATCCCTGACACCTGCCCCTCACCTGCTGGGGTTCCCGACCCCCAGGTTGAGACCCCTTCCCTGCTCTAGGGACAAATTGGAGGCTTTTATGTCAGGTTTCCAGCAGAAAGGAGACTGCGGCTGCTGAACCCAACGCCAGGCCACATTTCTTTGCAGATTGACTTTAAATAAACAGCTCCGGCTGTTGAAAACCGTTGGCGCTAATCAGCTCTGTTCAGCGCGTGGCAGGGTGATGGGATAATGGGAGCTCGCATTCCTCATCTGATTCATTTGCATTCTAATTTGCTCTTCAATATGTTTTTTGATTGGGGGAAAAAAAAAAAAGCTTGTCGGTGAGACCTAGGCGAAGCTTTGTGGCGGCTGATAATCGGGCAGCGCAGCATGGAGCATTCTCAGTATGGCCTCTCGCAGTGGCACTGGCTGACTCGGGGTCTGAGCATTGCTTTAGATGGAGAATTTCTGATCAGCTGGTCAATCAGCAGCAGAGTGGACAAAGCACTTGTCAATGTCCGACGGGGACCAATCCTGCCCGGGCGAGGAGAGACGAGTGGGTGTGTCCAGTATTTGGTTAGCCCCATTGCTGCAGTATCTCGCAGCCGTTCCTGGATCTCTGCTCATCACGTTCCTGTGATGGAGGGACGCGTTGTCCCCCTTTCACAGATGGGGGAATGACGAGTAGGGTAGATTAGTGACTTGCCCAAAGAGCTCAACCCACGTAGCCTGCCTCCCAGTTCGGTGCCCTGCCTCTCCAGCCCAGCCTTCCTACCCTGGACTCAACGGACAGTTAGACCCATTCTAGCTGCGAGGCTGCAGCCTAGTCTCAGCCACTGTGGGATACTGTTCTGGCCATCAGCCAAGCCCCTGGAGAAGACGGTTTGGCAGGAGCTGTGTGTGAACAGTTTTCCACGCCAGGTCCCTCGTGCACACAGCCCAGGGCCTAAGGGAGGGCAGAGCCCAGGGCCTGACTGGGGCTAACCCCAGGGTGCTGGGCAGTGCTGAGGACGAGCACTCTGGGGTGCCATAGTTCGTCTGGACATTGTCCTCTGGAAGAGGCGGCTGTGGCTAGCCGAGGTGAAGCCAAGAACGTGCTCGTTAAGATGCTGCCGCCCTTCCCCGGAGTAGCATCTTGTTCTGGGAACAGGCCCCGTTCACCATTGCAGGGCACCTCGGGTAGCCATTTGCACAGTGGGAGGAGGATCCGATAGTGTTTGTGTAAGCGGTGGCACGAGGGGCAGGGCCCGTTGACTTCAGTGGCCCTGCCCAGCATGAGTGAGTCCGACTAGCCATCTGCGGGGTCCTGCGCGCAGGGCAGGCTGAGGCAGATGCTCGGTAACTGGCTGTGGGTGACTCCCAAAGCGGGACGAGAGTTACTATGGATATCTCTCCTGCCGGGCTTGTTGCCTGAGCTGCTGTCCCAGAACGCTTGTTAATGGTGGTAATAAAAATACTTCCTCCTTTCCAGGAATCGCAGCGGGTGGAGAGGGGCTGGGTAGCAAAACAATCTACTCCTCGGGGTGGGGCGCACCAGGAGGGGCAGACAGCTCTCCGGGCAAGGCTCCAAATACAAGGGGAAATAGTGCACGGTGGGTTTAGAGGAGGGCATTGCAGAAAGATGCTGCCCTGGGGCACCCTGTGCAGGGGGCAGCTGCAGGGTGTTTCTGGGGCTGCATTTTGGGGAGGGCAGGTTCAGAAGAGGGGTGCCTGACAGTAACTTCCGCCTCCTGCCCAGTAATTTGCAGATCCAAGCTGTTTAACTGTGAAGGGAAGGCCGAGGTATTATTTTGCCCCAGTGCCCATGCAGATTGCTAATTAAAGGAGACGTTACCACATCTTCCGCCGCAAATCTCCTGCCAGCTGGACTGTCTGAATCGACTGCCCTTTCCAGCAGCGTCTCTGCCCCTTGTCTCAGTGCCAGTTTCTAATGGGCGCCATCTTGCCAGCAGTGCTTTGACTGGCGTTCCCCAGGATCATCAGCCTTTCAGGTCGTCTGGGTGGGATCCAGCCTGTGTCACCGTTGTTTAATGGTCGCCAACAATCCTGCCACTGATGCTTCCCAAGGTAGATCGGAGAAAACCTGGGTCACTTGCATGGAGGGCCCCCCCGTCCCTGCCCTGCCGTTGTCTAGGCTAGTGGGCAGAGGTTGGCTGATAGAAGAGCAGGGCCCCTAGCTGCTGGCTCTGGCCCTGAGGGCAGCTGCCTCCTCTGGTAGCAGTGAGTGGGGCTAGCAGGTCCCCACTGGCCAGCACTCCAGCCCTGAGTGTGAAGGAACCCGGGCAGGACAGGACAGATCCCCTAGTGCCTGTGGGCCGGGGTGCGGGGGGGGCTCAGTCACTTTCCTAGGGCAGCACGGTGAGCCAAGTCCCTAGGTCGTTCCCCACGAGCTGGGGCTGCCCCGGAGGAAGCATCTTTCTGCAGGAGGCTGTGACACACTCGAGCCTCGGACCGTTCCAAGAACCGCGGAGTGCCCCTTGCACGCTCGAAGCACGCCTGGCACCCACACGCCCACGTGTATCGCAAGCAGCACATGCGGGGGCCAAATCCTGACCGGGTCTGACTTTCTTTCCCCAGCTCTAAACTGCCATCCTGTTTGATGCCAACCCGGACGGTGTAACAGTATAAGCGGCGGTTCCTCCCATAGGGCACAGACGGCATTTCGCCATCTTCCCACAATGCACGGCTCCTGGGAGCCCTGGGACGGGTACCCCATGGGAATTGCAACTGAAGTGGCTTCATATGGCTCCAGCATGGACGTACGGTGAAACCTCAGCAAGACAGAGCGTGTCTCAGCTGAGCTGGGGTGGGCTCACTGGACTGATCTGCTCCGGGGCCCTCCAGCCAGAAAAACCAGCCAGGCCATCTCAGCCCTCCCCACAGCTGGCTCTGCCCTTTGGCTTGAAGCACCAGACAGATGGGTTAGCTGCGCCAGTTAGGCAGCTTTCCGAGTGCAGGGCTGCTTGAGCCGGTTCTACCAAGCTCGTTTCATCGGGAGCGGCTCTGTTCCGTTGGGCAGACCCAGCACCAAGAGAGAGGCACCGGGTGAGCCCTCTGGCACAGATGCGGTTAACTGCGGCCCATCAAAACACTCCAAGTCAGGAATCTGCCCCTCTCCCATCACTCCCTCACTCCGACCAAGTTCCCTCCTCTCACGTTTAACCAGACGGGCCGCGATGGCGCAAAAGGATCCTGGCACAGGACGGTCGGCACAGGCGCCTCCATGACCCTGCAGCAGCAAAGTTGCACCGAGAAAGAGAAAGCGCTTCGGGGGCTTTGGAGGATTCGGTGGTGCAGGTGGCAGGAGAGGAGAGGGAGCTGGGGGGAACCAGCTGCAGGGCTGCAGGCAGCACGGCGTGGAAGGGGTTATCTCTACAGCAGGGAACTCCAGCCCCTGGCACTGCATCTCCACAGCTGCAGTGGTTCTGAGGGATACGAGTGCATTGCTTTCTCTTTCTTGCTTCCCTAATGGCTGGGCAGGGAGGAATCTTGTAGCTGCGAGGGGTTTCGATCTCTCCAAATGCACTCTCTCCTCCGTGCCGTGTCCTTCCCCTTTGCCGTCTGTTCGCTCCCTTGGACAATTTTTCATGTTCTGCTAACGGCCGCTGCTTTCATGGCCCGCGTGAGCCTCGCTGCCTCATGAAGATTTATGAAGCTGCAGTAATAAACTGTGTTGGAAAGATCCTCTCGCTGATCATCCCCACTGGGCAGCCCCTGATGACATCTCACCAGGGACCCTCTGCGCCGTCTCTCCCCGGCACATCTTGCGGGGCGCTGGCGCTATGGGGCTAGGCGGCTTTTTGGTTGTGTCCCTTTGAGAGGGTGGGGAGATGTAAAAGGAGAGCGATCGCTGGGGCTGTGCGCACGGTTCCCGAGGAGCCAGTGTCTCTCTGAGGCTAGCGAGGAGCAGGGCTGGCGCTGCTGCCTGGTGTTAAGGCAGATCTCACAGGGAGAGGGGCCCATGGCTGTGTCCCCAGCACATGCCCCGTAGGACCCTGGGGCATGGCTCCCCTGCAACGGCTGGGGAGACACCTTGGTCAGCAGGGAAGGGCGATGGATGGATGAATCAGAGGAGAGTTCGGAATCTTCCTTAACCCACCATCTGCTGGGAAGCAGGGCCTCACCCCGGACGCCAGGACTCTCCCTGGGATTGCGATTATCGTAGTGGGGATTCTGCTGCATGCCAAGGAGCCTCTTTCCATCCTGCCAAGGGAGGGAGTGCGTGTTTGGGGTGGGGGTCTCCCTGCCCACCACCCCCAGGAAAGTGGAGGTTGTGACCTGGAAGCCATCTGTCCTTCACAGCAGCATCACCCTGAAGCCAGCTCGGCGCTCATCCTGTGTTAGCCAGCGGGTAAGTGAGCGCTGCCGGGACGTGGGGGGACCTGCTTGTTCCTGGTCATGTCCCAGGAGAGATAGCTGGAGGAGGGAGCCTTCACCACCAGTTAACCCCCCGAATGCTCACAGCAGCACCACAGGGGGTGCTGTGAGTTGGGGCAGGGGCATCAGGCCTGCCTGAGTGGGAGAGCTGGGGTCTTTTGGAGGAGGCATGAAGCAGCGACGGCTGAATGCAGGTGGGGCTCCCGAGGGTGGGTCTCTAGAGGAGGGGCACCAGCCCCCAAGAGGATCGTGTGGTGGGTAACTCCATCCTGTCTCCCTTCCCTGCCCCACTCCGGGAGGCTGGTTCGGGGCCCATTGGCCGTCGCGCGGCAGGGCCGTTCTGGTGCTGTCAGCCAGGCAGCTCCACTGCGCAGACTGGCCCCAGTGTCACCTCCTCAGCGATCGTCCCCCAGCGAGAGCCTGGACCAGCCACGCTGGGGAGCAGGACGGCCATTGGGAGCCTGTGTCGGTGAAGGGAGCCATGGATGGAGCTGGGAGTTGGAGGTCCCCCCACCCCCTGGTTTCGTGGCCAGGCGTGGCAGAGCTGAGCCAGAGGCTGAGCCATCTCTTGTGGCGTTTGTTATGTTTCTCCTCCTTTCTCGTCAGGAAAGGGTCGGCAGAGCCCTGGGGGCGGGCCCCGAGGGCCGGGTGATGCTGCCCAGACCAGCAGAGATCAGCCCTCTCCACGGGTGCTGGAACCTGGACGGGGGATGGCTTCTCTCACCGAGGGCTGATCAAGCCAGATGTGAGCTGCGAGGTCACCACACAGGGCACGTGGCTGTGCCCTGTGTCTCCGGAGGGTTTCTCACGCTCATGGCCAGCCCTGAGCATCCTCCCCCAGGCCCGATTATCGCTCCCGGCTTTGGGGGCAGCAAAAGGTTAACGGCGGTCAGGACTCGCTAACCAAGCCTGTGAAGCTACCGCCTGGGTGACCTGCAGCCAGGGCTGGGCTGGAAATGGGGACCCACTGAATGGCTGCGTCCCAGCAGATGCCAGCGCTGATGATGTTCCCAGCCCTGAGGCTGCAAGGCTCCATGCCTGGGCTGCCACCCGCCTCGTCTCTGCTGCACCTTTAACGAGGGCCCCTTCCGGGCCTGGCTCCATTCTCCTGTTTTCTTTGGGGGCAGGAATGAAAATATCCCCCCAGTCCCATGCCCCCAAGAACCTCCCTACCCTGGGAAGCTCAAGCTTTTCCTCTCCCCCTTGTCATCAGGCACGATTTATCACGGCTGGTAGGAAAGCCCGGAAGAACGCTGAGTGGGGCCCCATTGCGCTAGGCTCTGTACAGACATGTTGCAAAGGCATCTCCCCCCCCAACTCAGCTTCTGGCCACCGCGGCAGGCTGGTGCTGCACAGGACACCTGGACTCCAGGCCCGTTGCAACCCAGGCCCATGCACTGGAGCCCTGGGCTGTCTGCGCCAAGGAAAAACGTTCTCTCCTTAAACTTTTTTGCTTAATTATTCTCAGGGTGGCGGGATGCGCTGCCTCGAGTTGGCCCTGCAGCCAGCAGGACCAGGCCTGGGCAGGGCACCATCGCCCAAAGGGCTTGGCAGGCAGTTGAGAGGTGTTGGCTGCTGGGTGGGAGAGGATGGGTCCAGTGGCTGTGTGTGATGCCGTAGGGACTGTCTGTGTAGGGGATGGGAGAACCGGGAGAACTTTAGGTGAGGGACAGGACCTAAGCCTGTAACCTGAGCCAGGTGGGGGGGAGGGGGTTAGCACCTTTGCCCAGGAAGCCGGACAAAAGGAAGGGGCCAGCTGGAGGGGGTTAGTTCAGTTTCGGGTTTGGGCTGGGTGGTTGGAATTCAGGGAATCCCAAACTGGGAACTAAGCTTCCTGAACCCCCAGAAGGACTTGATTGAGGGGTCCTGGTTGTGCCTCCAAGCTCTGCTGTAACCTGCATTCCTGTTGTCCAATAAACCTTCTGTTTTACTGGCTGCCTGAGAGTCACTTTGAGTCCCAGGAAGAGGGGTGCAGGGCCAGACAACCCCATACTCTGTGACACTGAGCAGCAGAGGTGGTTTCAGAAGCTGGAGGTACCATTTCCCTCCATTCAAGCTTATACAACCATCAACTGGGCCGACTTTGTGGCGCACCCCCTTCCCTGCTATGTTCCCACTTATCCCACCTCCAGGACCTAACTTGGGGTCAGTTTCAGTAAGCACCTGACAAACTAATGTGCTGGGGTCAATTGCTTTCCCCACTCTCTGACATGCAGCCACCTCTAGGGTGGAGCGTGGCAGCTGTTTGGAACCGTAGGATGCATGAGCTTGAAAGGAAGAAAAGAGAAATTCTGCTGGGCGGGGAGGATTTAGGTCAGTGGAATGTAATACCCTGGTTTCACTTTGGCCAGGAAACACGGATAACACCCTTGTTCTTATGCGATCGTGAAAGACCACATGCGGGTTAGCTCCTTTCTCACAGCCAGGCCCCAGGGGTCTCCCATCCACATACAAACTCAGCCTGACCTCGTTTAGTCTGGGAGAGCTGCAAGGCTCCCCACACAAAGTGGTACAACCACAGGCCTCTGCAAGCAGCTTTGGCTTTGGGGAATAATATGGGGGGCTTGGCAAAGCCTGGTCTGGAGATGGCACCCAGAATCCGATGCCTGCGGGGGTACTGCCCCCTCCAGTTGCTCATCATCCTCTGTCTTTGGAGATGAGGGGAGCTGGGATCCGGAGGGGGGAGAGAGGCCCTCGCTGGGATTACCTGCCAGCACTGTTCGCCCGGGGCTGCTCCTCTAACAGCCACGCTGGTGGGTGCCAATGTGTGGCTCCTGGGGTTAATTGCACCGACAGACCTCTCCCTTCGGTTCCAGCCGGACCCCCAGCTAGAGCCCTTGTGCATGGGGGGGTTCTGCAGGGAGCTGGGATGGGGGAAGGCCTGCCAATCAGAGGGACCCCCCAGCCCTGCGCAGCGTGGCTCTGCCTTGCCTGTGCATCGTGCAGGGATTTTTAAATAACTCTTTTTAGCAATGGGGAGAGAGCCAGCAAGCTGGCGCGTTTCACCAGCAGAGCGTGTAATTAGGGAGCCGGGAGTTGCGTGCTGATGTGCTGGCGATCGGTGGGCGGGAGCTTGGCACAGTGCCATTCCCTAGGGCTGCTGCTGGGAGAGGTGTCCCGGACTGCAGCACGAGCTTGCCCTATCGCCGGCCAAAGGATGCAAGCGCAGGGCAGGCTGCAGCTCCATTGCAATCCCATTGCCTCCCGACCATGGCAATCCTACCTCCTCCCCCAGCCCCCACAACCGCCAAGGAAGGGGAGAGGGTTTCTTGGCAGAAACGGCAATGTTGCCTCCGGAGCGGCTTGGCTGCTCTTGCACGATCGTGGGCTCTCTTGCACGCTGCGGGTGCACTCTCGCACCGCTCCTGCTTCAGCCACGCAAGCGGGTCTCGGTTAGAAGGCTGCATGCTGGAGTGACTGGAGAGCAAGGCTAGGACACCTGGCTTCTCGTCCCAATGATGCTGGTGACTTGCTGTGCAGCCTTGGGCAAGTTGCTGCCCCTCTCTGTGCCTCAGTTTCCCTATCTGTGAGACAGAGGGAGAACCTCCCCCTGCCATGGGCTCTGTGGGGATGAATTAAGTCGGGTTTAGAAAGGACTTTATAGTGGAAGTGCCTGCTAGGACTGATAAGTGATTATCCTGCGAGGTTGGCCACCTTTCCCCAATATCTCCCGAGGAGGCTGGTGTCAGCCGCTCCCTGCTAGCTGTGCACTCTTTGCAGCGCTGCAGCATCTCCCCACACTGCAGGATCCAGGCTCTGCGTTTCTCTGCCCTGGGCTTTGATTGTTTATTGTAGGGCCTAGTCTGGTGCGGGACCGTGCAGCTCCTCCCTCTCTAACTTCTACAATGCAGGTTCTGCTCCCGGCCCTGCTGCTGATTTGCTCTGTGACCCTGGGGAAGTCACCCCGTCTTTCCCTGCCTGTTTCCCCACCTCAGGATGGGCTGAGAATAGGTACCCACGCCCCAGTGGCGCCATGAGCTTAGAGGCATTGTCTGCAAAGCCCTTTGAGCTCCCAGGCGCAGGAGAGGGGCCGGTCTGATGAGCTCTAATAGCGCTCCAGGCTGGGCACTGCTGCCCAGGATGTGATGTTCGTGTCTAATGAACGGGGCGCATCCACCAGCTTTGTACCAGGACAGAGACCTCCACTCACTGCATTGCCCCCTGCATCAGTGCGAGACACCCCAAAGGCCGGCTGCCCGTGCAGCGGACAGTGCTGGGGATGCCTTGACAGCCCGGCTAGTCCTCCCTGGGCTGCCTCTGGCCCAGCTGGGTACGGCCCCACGCAGGGGATGGCAAGGTGACACGTTCACTGTAGCAGCGGGCGGTGAGACAACACTGGGGAGCTCATCAGCTCATCAGTACTGATCCAATGCCCGGCCTGGCGCTGGGGGCACTGTACGTTGAGGGAGAGGGCAGGGGGGTTAGTCCTTCACTGGAAGCGGTAAAGCAAGGCTTTGACATGAGGTCATGAAAGAGCTCATGGTTCTCTCGGTCAAGACCGCCCTGTGCTTGAAGATCTGCCACGCCGGAGGAACCTGGGGCGCTCGGTCTCATAGCTGAGAGTCGGGGCCGAATCCCAGCCCAGTAACTCCATTCCCCGCCTGGTTCCATGCAGGAGACGCAGAGATGGAGGCAGATTCTCCCGGAGGCTGGAGTCCCTGCTGGACTTTCCCTCTGGAGCGTGTCATAGGCCAAAGCTTCCCCCAGCTGCCTTGCCTCGGAGGTGCTGTCTCCAGCCATTAGATCTGGCACCAGCCTGCCAAGTGACCCCTGGCTTTTCAAGGCCAGGCTAGCTGGGCAGCTGGGCTGGCTTTTCCGAATCTCTCTCCTGAGCAGCCGGGTGTCGGGCCCAGCCCCAGACTGGCACAGAGAGCTCCAGAGAAGGCCGTTTCCCTGACCATTTTCCAGCAGCCCAGTTGAGCGAGCCGCAAGGAGGCCAGGGTGAAAGCCTGTCAGAGGGACCCTGCTGCAGCCCAGACTTGCTGCCTGGATGTGTCCTCTGGGGCTAGGCAAGGCATGCTGGGGTGGGTGGGATCGAGCAGGGGAGGGTGGCGTGTGGGACATGGGTGGATTGCAGTGGGGGGACGGAGAGCACGGCATCTTGCAGTGAGCAGTGTCCTGGGGAGAGAGGGGTCAGGGGCCAGGAGGGGCTGCTGTGGAGAGGGTGGGCAGCTCAGCAGGCGGGGGGGGGGAGGGGTGCTGAGGGAAGGAAAAGAAAGGAGATGTTGGAGTCACCTTAGCAGGACGGGGTGTTGCGGGGATTTAACAGCCATTCTGGAATTTGCTGAGGGGGGACAGACCCTAAGCTGTCCTCCCCTTTCAAGCCCCAGGCTATCTCCGCACGCAGGGAGTTCCAGTCATTAATTACCACTTGCGTTGTATAGTAGGCTCGACACAACTTCGCTGGAAATTAAGATGACGATGTGCAGCCAATGAATTATCCCTGGCTGCAAACCGGCAAGCCCCCGCCAACCTTTACTTTCTGTGTGATTGCCGGTCCCCCACTCCCATGAAAACAGAGTTAATTTATCCTTCCTTCCCTTACTGGGGTGTCATGAAGTGCTTTGATGTTTGGAGCTCTCTGGGTAGAAATGGCTATAGAAATATCAATCTATTAGGCAAAGATGAAGGACGGCTGGGCTGATGGTTAAGGCATTAGCTGGAGACTCAGAGTTCAATTCCCTGTGTGACTTAAGGCAAGTCACTTAACAGTTGTGTGCCTCAGTTTGCCATCCCTAAAATGGATATATCAGCACTGCCGTACCTCACAGGATAAATACGCTATGGGTTGTGAGAGGCTCACATACTTCAGGAATGGGGCCATATAAATACCCAACACCAATGTACTTATTGCAGTGCAAACACTGCCCCCTAGTGTTGAGAATCACTGCTTGCCTATGTGTTATAGGCACTATACTGTTAACAGCTGGTGGAGATTCTCCTTCAGCCCTCTGTCTCAGCCAAGAGCCTTAAGCACAAGACTATCCTTCCTCTCTTGTCTGTGATTTTATCCCGGGCTACAGTCACCTTGTTTTTAAGTGTTTTTTAACCTCAAGGCACCTGTAACAATCCATCGCTATCCTCCTCGGTCACTCAAGGCACCATGGGGCTGGGGCTCCATCTGTGAGAGCTAAGCTGCCCACTGGAGCTGTGTTCTGAAGGTCTCGTGTTTGTGGGGGCTGAGCAATCCAGGTGATCTCGGAGGGGAATGCTTTCCCAGCTCTGCCTGCAGAGGCCGGTCTTAGAGGTGTAGGGGCAGGTCCCCGCTGTGCATGGAGAGGCGCCCTGTGGTCTAGATGCTTCCGAGACAGGGGCAGTTTGCTCTGGGTTGAGAGGGCTTTCCTGATCTGAATGCTGAGAATCTACCACTGGAGAGTGTGTGTGTGTGTGGGACTCCCAGTGGTGACAGGTTCTGGCACTAATTCTCTAGAGCTCTGTCAGCACAGGGCAAGCCGGGGAGATGTGGGATCTGCTAGACATAAAGACCCAGCAGCAGGCAAGGTGAATCCTGAGGACGAGCCTACAGAGAGATCTGGGGCATGAGGGACCTCGGGAAGGGAGCTGGCTGAGGAAGGGGTCTCCCTGGGCCTAGGTGTGCAGGAAGCGTGCGCCTGGGGAAGTGCGAAGAGGCGCCTGTCACCGGGTGGGGAGCGTGTTGCTTTCACCAGCTGGACCTTAGCCTCAGAGCGGTGCCAGTGGCCCGAAAGAGTCCCCCTCCCTCCCCCATGCACTGCCCTGCATTCCATTTTCTTTTTGGTCTGTCCGTTTGTCTGTGTCCTTCTGTGTGTCTCTGCTCCGGAGCAGCGCTTAGGACTTCGTCCGTCATGGGTCTTTGACTGTTTTTGGTTTCGAGTCGATCGTCAGCCTTTTATTTTGAACGTTGTGGTCTCTGTGGTTTTCCTGTCCTGACGCCCTCTATCCACGTCTGTCGCTGTCCTGGGACGGCGGCCCTGCAGCCTTCAGCCTCCCGTCTCCTCCCCTCTGCTGCAGTCTGTCCCGGGACAAAACCCTGATTGCAGCCCTTGACCCTCTTTCCTCCCCCACAGGCCAGAATCCCCCCATGACCCTGCCCCCTTCTCCAGAGCTTGAAATCCACCCACCCTCTGTTTGCACCTCAGACACCAAGTCCTCCTTTGGGGGCTGAATGAGTGGCAGGGAGGGGAGCGTAGGTGGGAAAGAGGCAATGCCTTGGGGGTGGCAGGGCTGTTGCTGGTGTCTGGTCACCGAGGACTAGCCCAGGACTTTTCATGCGGCTTCTATCCAAGAGGCGATTTAAAGAGACACTGCCAGATGCTTTACCCACAGATTTAGAACTCACCTCCATTGCTGGCTTAAAACACATCCCCCTTGGAAGCTTAGATAATCTCCTTCCCGAGCCACTTGTCCCTGCCCCCCCCACCTTTACCCCCTCCTCCCACCTTGGGTACTGGGCTCTTTGGAGAACCTGCCCCTTATTTAGCTGCCTCAATGGGAACTCAGCTCATTTGGAAATCAGGGGCGAGCCCTAATTCCCCAGTCTGGGCAGAGATGAAGGAGGGAATTGAACTCCCCACCTGCTGGGGGTCTCACTGGGGCCCCTCTGTATTTCATTGATGCCATTTGCTGCCTGGCAGCAGAGCAGCGAATGAATCCAACCCATCTTGAGAGATTTACAAAGCGGCCAATGCCTCCTCGTCAGGTGCAACTCCCCCTGAGTCTCGACCACTGGAGAGCGCCCCTTTAAATCTGACCCATCTGAGAATCCAATTAGTGGGTTGCTCTGTCTCATGGCCACCAAACCGAGGTGGTACCATAAACCAGGGTGCATTGCATGGTCAAGAACCCAGGGTGGAGCAGCCTGTGCTTAGTATTTGCCCTTAGTGCCCCTCCGCCTCTATTCAGCTGCTGTGGGTGGGGTCGCTCTGCCGTTAGCCAGGGCCAGCTAGGAATGCTGAGCAAGGTGGGACCTGGGCTTCAGGCATCGACCTTTCACCTCTGGAGAACGGGGCTGCTACATGAAGGAAGTCTGGTGGTTGCGAGCCAGGGCCTGCCTTGCCCATGCCCTGCCCCTTGGGTAGCAATGAACATTGCCACACAGTCTACACTGCACTGGGAGGTTGCTTCCCAGCCTGGGTAGAGACCCACGCTAGCTCATGCTAAAAATAGTGGTGCGGTAACGGAGAGCCAGGCCCCTGGTCCCCATGCCCTGGGCATTGTACAGCCGCCAGCCATCCAGCCCAAGCTCTGCTCAGGGGCACCCCAGGGCTGAACTAGCAGGGCCTGGTTGGGGTCCCTGGATGGAGGATCTGGAGTGTGGACCCTGCCCCCGGCCAGCCAGTGCTGTCAGCCCCTCACTTCAGTTCCTGGCTGCCAGCCCCGATCAAGCAGCTTCACAACAGAGCAGTAACTTCTGGATTTCCTGCCCCGCCCTGGCTCCTCTCGATGGTCGCCCCAACGGCCGAGGCATCAGGCCGAGGGATGGCGGAAAGGTCCCTGACCCCAGCTCTGCTCTCTCCCCTTCCCCCACCCCGTGTAGATCCCGAGAGGACTAGCACACACATGATCTCGGCGGACGATGCGGAGTACCCGCGGGAGTACAGGACCCTGGGGAACGGGACCCGGCGCTTCTCCAACGTCGGGCTGGTGCACACCTCGGAACGCCGGCACACAGTGATCGCCGCCCAGAGCCTGGAGGCACTGACTGGGCTCCAGAAGGCCGAGATGGACCGCAAGCGGGACGCCTTCATGGACCACCTGAAGAACAAGTACCCGCAGCATGCCCTGGCCATCCGAGGCCAGCAGGAGAGGATCCGGGACCAGGTAAGGGGCTCTGTGAACTCTAGCCCAGGCCTGGCGGTGGGGTCTGGCAGTGAAGTCACATCATGCATAAAAGGGCTGGTGGGCTCGCTTGAGGTCTTGCCAGCAGCCATAGGCTTTCCCCAGGCTCGCCCAGGGCTGTGAATGCACCGCCTCTCTCTGGGGGGGCACGTGGGGGTGGGAATTTGACCTCAGGGGTGGGCTGGGGGATAAGCATTGGGAGCAGATTTACCTGTGTGAGGAGCTGGAGGTGGGTGTGGGGGGATTTGATCTCTGATGGGGGCTAATGGGCATGCAGCGGGGGTGTATTTATCCTCTCTATGAGGAACCAGGGCCATGGAGCCCCCCCACAATGGATCTGTCCTCCAGGGGGCTAGCCAGCACATGCAGTAGGAGGGGAAACCCCAGCCCAGTTCTCTCCAACCTTCACTTGGGTTGAGGCTGTGAGTAAGTGCTGGCGAAGGCTGGAAGCTAAATTGGCTGACAGCCGAGCCCCACTGCTCCCTACCTAGCCTGTGGGGGTCAGCACCAATGCCCATTGCACACCTGGACTCTGCATGGCCCTAAACACCCTGCTCGGGGCCTCCTCGGCTCTGGGCTTCCTCCCTCCAGAGCACTTCTCCCCTCCCTGTGGGTGCAGGGAGAATCTCAAGAACTAGATCACACCGGCCAAACCTTTCATGGCAGCCCCGGCCTCAGTGACAAGCCCCAGGCTGCCCCTTAGGGAGGCATTTCTGGCCCACTGCTTTTATTAACCAGCCCAATAGCCCTCCTGCCAAGGGTAGCCCCAGCGTGAGGCTGGGAGCCTGGCACAAGCCGCAGTGATGGTGGGTGTAGATACGTATGCGTGTCTCACAGGCCAGATTGCCAAGGGCTGAGCATCCAGATCTTCTGCCGAGCTCAGTTGCTGTTTATGCACCTAAATAAGAGACCGATTCTCTCAAGAACTCAGCACCCTGGGGCACCCGATGTGCTAAGCTTCTTGGAAATGCTGGCTATGACTGGGGGAGAGAACACGGCCCCAGGTGTTTCTACAGCTTGCTTAGAGACAACACGGCTGAGACAGGTATTGAGGGTTAGTCCTCGTTTGGACAGGCTGTTACCAGGACCTGGGGCTTGAAGCTTAGAGTGGCAGCCAGACGGGGGCCTGCACGGTAGCTCCACGCATTGTAGAATTGATCAAGTTCGTGTCAAACCACCTCATGCTGTCGGAGGGCTTGGATGCACCTGAACTGAGTGGCGGGGGAAGACCCTGTCTGTGTCTGGTGCGGGGATTCCCCGCTGAGCTTGAGTGGTTCGGTGCAGGCACTGACCATCGCTGCTCTGGACCCAGGCCGCACCTCTGATGCAGCCTGGTCTGTAATTACCTGGGTGTAATTAGCAACTGGCCCCCAGTGTGGGCCAGCAGGAGGGGAGAGCAGTGCCGCATGTGCCGGGATCTCTGTAGTACAGGCTGCGTTATAGCTCCCCCTTATCCGCAAGGCAGGGACAGCATGGACAAACTCCCCCACAGCCATGCACTGCAGTGGGGAGGCAGTGTGACCCCATGGGTAGTGCGCTGGCCTGAGACTCAGAAGACATGGGTTCAGTTCCCAGCTCAGCCACTGGCCTGCTGGATGACCCTGGGCAAGTTGGTTTGCCTCCCTGTGCCTCAGTTTCCCCTGACACTGACCTCCTTCGTAAAGCCCTTGGAGATCGTTTGACGAAAAGAGCTAAAAAAGAATAACAACCCTGACCATCTCCAGGAGATCAGCTGCCATGATCTGTTCAGTGCTTGGCTTCTATGCTGAGCTTACCAACAATGTGTGTGTGTGTATGTGTGTGGTGTTACGGCCTCTAAGGAGTGGGCCATGACCCCTGGAATGGAGCTAGGGGCAGCAAGCTATATATCTCATCGCTCATTCCCTGAGCCCTCTGTTCCAGCCTGCCCCAGTCCCAGCTCGTCACACAGTAGCTGGACGTACGGTAGCGAGGGAATTTCTGGTGCTTGCTGTGTTTCAGCTCTGGGCTAGCGACGAAAGGAGGGAGGCTCTCCCCTTCCGCAGCCACTCAGTGCTGTCACGGTGGCATACGCAGGCCTGGCTGGTTTGTGAGCCTCTCACAAACTCTAGTGCAGGGCACGGGCCTGGGACTCTCCCTAGCGCCGAGCTCGGGGGATGCCGCAGCAGTTCCAGGCTGCAGAGCTGCCCGCCGGTGGTGCTGCCATAAGTTAGGGCTATTTCGGCCCCTGACTAGCCTAGAAACCCCAGGGCACAAAGCCCTCTTTCCCCCATGCTCAGAGCTGTGACTCTGGGTCTGGCTACACTGCAATCAGAGGTGTGGCTGCAGCATGTGTAGCCTGTGAAAACAGCAGTGGCACCTCAGCAGCACAGGCTGGCCACTCGAGCACATACCCAAGGTCCCGGGCGGGGTTCTCCAGCCCATGTGGCTGCGGCTTCACTGCTTTCGTTACGTCTACATGCTCAGGTTTGTCTACACGTGCTACAGTCGCAGCACAGAATAGCAAAGGCGGCCGCCCGTGCTAAGGAATCATCCATCCGTGTCTGGGCCGGGCTGGGCGATGGGAAGGCTTGAATCACCTCTCAGGGGCCCGAGCACCCCCTGAGCCCTTTGTGAGCTCCCCACCGCGTTACCATCCTTTCCAACGCAGGTGCTTCCTCTGCTTAAGGGGCCTTCAGCAAAGCCATTTGAAAACAGCACCTAGATCTGTAGCAGAGGCGCGGAGAGTCCTTTGGGACACCGGCGTTCCAGGCACCAAGCTGCCGTCATGTCCCCGGCGGTCCCGGTTCCTCCTGCTTCGGTGGGGCTCACTTGGGGATTGCTGGCAACGCTGCCCTCCCTGCCAACCGGTTCGCTAAAAGGGCCCCAGGGGGGATTTGGCAGCTGCACCTGGTGACTTCGGGTATCTGGCATGACCCTGCGTGCGTCAGCAGGAGCCTCTGGAATCACAGCTCAGGAAGAGAAGCAGCTTCGGCATGGGGCCTGAACTCGGCCAAAGCAGGGAGTGGCTGGGCTCGGTGGATTCATGCTCTGCTCTCTGCTGCGGTGAGTACAGGCTCTGTCCTGTGTGCCACCAGCTGCAGTCAGGCCAGGGGGTGCCCTGTAGGCGGGATGGGCAGCTGAAGCCCTAGCAATGGGGTGGGCAGCAGAAGAAAGGGAAGGAGGCGAATGGGGCATAGCTGGAAATGGCAGCATCCCAAAAGGGAGTGGAGGGAGAGGGCACCTGCTGCTTCTGGATTGGCTGAGAGCTCATGTCCTCCAAGCATGCAGCAGGATAAGCATCAGGGTGTGCCCCCATCTCTCTAGCCAGCAGGCCTTCGGTAACAGGGCTGGATTGTGCCCTGCCCCTGCCCTGCTCCAGCAGGCCCTAGGGCTGGGAAGGCGGCTGCGAGCTTGGCAGGATGAGTGAGAACCCGAACCCCGCTGGGGGCATGAATGAGCTGAATTTGCTGGTCCCTCCCCCCACCTCAGCGAGTCTGCTCCAGCGAGGGGGAGTCCTGGCACAGCAGGGGGGCTGCGGGCCAGGACTGAGGGGCATTCGCAGACCAGCGGAGAGATGCAGGGCGGAACAGCAGGTGGTGCCAGGAGTGAGGGGCATCGCCAGAGCTGTCTGGGCTCCAGAACCGGAACAGCAGGGGGCGACGCGGGTGAGGTGCATTGGCAGAGCTGCGTGTGCGGAGGGGAAGGGATTCAAACACAGCACCTGTCCACACTCAGTTACCAGAGCCAGACTGTCAGCGACGCCCCGCTCCATGCAATCATTCATTCCAAAATGAAAAGGCCGAAAGACAGTCCCGACCCTCCGCCCCCCAAGAGCACAGGCCTTTTACCTGCCTTATTCACCCTATTCCTCCCATCCGTGCTTGAGAAACAACCAGGACTCTCTCCCAGGGCTCTCTCCTAAGGGTTCCACCTGGAACCTACATGCCTCTTGCACAGACTGCAGCATCCATTAGAAAGTGGTGTGGTCTTGTTAGGTCCTGTTGTATCTCAGCATCATAAAATCCCACCCACGCCTCACCTCTTCCAGGGGCCATGGGACTGGGCATGCGACTGGCAGCAGGGTGGGGTTCAGAGTGGAGCTGGTGCTTACTCAAGTCGATACAAACTCCCTACAGTACTGTCTGCCCTCTCTTCACCTGCGATGAGTTTTCATCTACTGAGTGGCAAAATAAATGTTTTTGTAATCCCTGTGCAGCACTGGACTGGGACTCAGGAGACATGGGTTCTATTCTCTGCTCTGTCACTGGCCTGTTGGGTGACCTTAGGCAAAGTCACTTCCCCACTGTGTGACTCAGTTTCCCCATTGACATAAAAACATAAGAATGGCCATGCTGGGTCAGACCAATGGTCCATCCAGCCCAGTGTCCTGTCTTCCAACTGTGGCCAGTGTCAGGTGCTTCAGAGAGAATGAACTGAACAGGGCAGTTATCGAGTGATCCATCCCCTGTAATCCAATTCCAGCTTCTGGTAGTCAAAGATTTAGGAGCATGCCATTGCGTCCCTGAGCATCTTGGGTAATAGCCATTGATGGACCTATCCTCTAGGAATTTATCTCATTCTTTTTTGGCCTTCACAACATCCCCCGGCAATGAGTTCCACAGGTTGACTGTGCACTGCGTGAAGTAGTACTTCCTCATGTTTGTTTTAAATCTGCTGCATATTAATTTCATTGGGTGACCCCTGGTTCTTGTGTTATGTGAAGGGGTAAATAACACTTCTTTAGTCACCTTCTCCACACCAGTCATGATTTTATAGACCTCTATGGTTCCCCCGCTCAGTCATCTCTCTTCTAAGCTTAACAGTCCCAGTCTTTTTAATCTTTCCTCATACGGACGCTGTTCCAGGCCCCTAATCATTTTTGTTGCCCTTTTCTGTACCTTTTCCAATTCTAGTACATCTTTTGGGAGATGGGGTGACCAGAACTGCACACGGAACTCAAGAGGTGGATGTACCGTAGGTTTGTATAGGGACATCATGATATTTTCTGTCTTAGTATCTGTCCTTTTGCTAATGGTTCCTAACACTGTTTGCTTCTTTGACTGCCGCTGCGCATTGAGCAGATGTTTTCAGAGAATATCCGCAGTGGCTGCAGGATCTCTTTCTCAACTGGTAACAGCTAATTTAGACCCCATCATTTTGCATGTGTAGTTGGGATTATGTTTCTCAATGCGCATCACTTTGCATTTATCAACACCGAATTCCATCTGCCATTCTGTTGCCCAATCATCCCGTTTTGTGAGATCCCTTGGGAACTCTTTGCAGTCAGCTTTTGACTTAACTCTCTTGAGTCATTTAGTATCATCTGCAAACTTTGACACCTCGTCGTTTACCCCTGTTTCTAGATCATTTAGGAATATGTTGAAGAGCGCTGGTCCCTGAACAGATCCCCAGGAGCCCCACTATTCACCTCTCTCCACTGTGAGACCTGACCATTTATCCCTATCTTTGTTTTCTGTCTTACCGATCCAGGAGAGGATCTTCCCTCGGATCCATGGCTCCTTACTTTGCTCAAGAGCCTTTGGCAAGGGCCCATGTCAGAGGGTTACTGGAAAAGGGAGATAATGATCGTGGTCCCCTTTGTGAAGCCCTTTGAGATCTATTGATGGAAAGTGTTATCTAAGGGCGAGGCATTATGCTCATTCTATTCCCAGGCAGCATCTCAGGGAAGGGGAAGTTAAGGTCGTAACTTTGTATCAGGAAGTTCAAAAGGGAAAAAAATCTTTTATAGATACCGTCATTCAAACAAACACACACACCTAAAGATAGAACATTCCACCTTTGGTCTGCCCCCTTATCTCATTCAGCCTTTACTCTGCCCTCATGTCCATGCCAGCCCTGTGCATCTTCCATGTAACACACATCTGTCTATGACCCGTGTGACAGCTAGGGGACAAATCAAACCCCAGATGCCTTGCCAGGAACCTGGAAAGCTGAGGGCGATCTTTGAAATTCCAGGTCCTTTGCCGTTTTGTCTGACCGCTGTATTATTCATGATGTTTCTTTCTAGTAGTGCCCAGAACCTGAAGCTCAGATCTGGACTCTGTTGTGCTAGGTTCTGTATATCCATGGCAGCCTGCTACAAAGAGTGTACAGTCTACATACACCAGGCAGACGAAGGAAGTGTCGCCATCCCTAGTTATGGAAGGGGAGCAGAGGTACAGAGGGATTAAGTGACAGGTTTCACCCAGGGGGTCTGTGACAGACACAGCTGAGGATCAGACTCAGATCACTTGCACCCCTGTCTAATATCTTGCAAACACAAGCAGCCTGCTACCAGCCAGCTGTTGTAGGTGCTAATGCAGCCTCTGCTTGGCTAATATTTCACTGTGTTTTCCTACAATAAGTCTCTTTCTTTCCTGCACTTACCTCCCCTGGACCGACATGCTGAGGAATTAATGGCATCCTGGACTTTAAAGAGCCTTTCTTGTGGTTTATGATCTGGCTGCAATGATGCTTTTGGCCTGTGCCAAGTTTCCTGCCTGAATCAAACACGTTGTTCCTTTTAAATTGGATCATCTGTTTTGTCCCAAGCCAGCTAGTTTCAAGGGGGAAACCGCCAGGTCTCCCATGCTCCAGATGGCTGGCAGACCTGTGCACTAACAGGACACTGCAGATGCACAGATGGCAGGTTTTGGAGAGGGCAGAGATCTCTGAGCATGCTCGAGCTGGGTACAGCCCGTCAGCATTGCCCAGGGCTCACTGGGTGGGCCTGCGGGATCTGAGCTGAGTAGCCTCAGTCCAGTTCCCAGGGCACAAGTGTGTCTCCATTACATAAACCATCCCCACAGTTGACACTATTGGATTGCCCTGGTTGGAATCGGCAGCAGCGTTTCTTGGGCATGGCCAGTCCTTTCTCCCCTACAGGGTTGCCCCAACAGGACTGAGGAATGCTTGCCCTGCTGCTGCTGCTCATGCTCTGGGAATCAACCGAAGGACTCCAGTCCCAAGCCCTGTCAATCCAGCCCTGAATTCACAGCTACAACGGCATGGTATGGAAAGGGACCAAGGGTGGTGAACAGAGGAGAGCTGGAGAAATTCCAGCTGGGTGCCTCCCGGAGGGATGAAGGCAACCTGGGCATAAAGAAATAGAGCATTATAGGACAGGAGCTTGGGCTCCTGTCTCTCCAGTCAGGAGGTTGATGTGGCATTGGTTTGGGCTGCATCGAGTCCTCCGAGTCTCTGTTTGTCTTAATTCCCTCCAGATTAAACCTACACATATTGGGGTGAGGGGGGGTAGGACACCAACTTCTTTCCCTCTATTGAAGAGGTTTCCTTTCCAGTGTGCCACCCTCCTGCTGGGCCAGGCCCCAGAAATCAGTTTGGATCGGTGGATATAACTGTTAGGTTGTGAGAACAGATCAATTTTAACCCTGACCTGGCCATTGGCCAGCACTCCCATGGTATTTCCAGAAGACCAGTCGGGGTTACTGATTTCATTGGGCTCCATGCAGGACTCACTGGGCAAGGTTCTCTGGCTTGTGTTCTGAAGGAGGGCAAACTACATGATCAGGCTGGCTCCTCCAAGCATTAAAAAGCTATGGCTGTGTGATGTCTTGGGGGCCTAGTGCAGAGGACACAGGACATGGACTCAGGAGATGTGGCTTCTGTTCCTGGCTCAGCCATGGGCCTGCTGGGTGACCTGGAGTGTGTCACTTCCCATCTCTGTGCCTAAGTTTCCCCATCGGTCACATGAGGATAACGAGGCTGACTTTGTTTGTAAAGTGCTTTGAGGTCTGCTGGTGACAAGCACTAGATAAGAGCTAGAGATTTGTTTGTGTTTAATCATTTAAAACACCATCTCCCGGTGCCCCACTCCACCCTCCCTATTCCCGCCTCTTGTTTGTTACAACCGCCTGTTGTGTATCACACTAAATGGGATGGTCAGCTCTCTAGAGGAGGGGCCATGGCTTTCTATGTGTTTATACAGCTGCTTGGGCCCTACCATAATAATCTCTCTCACCACAGGTGCAGCATGGGGTCCCCCAACAGCACCCTGCACCTGGAGCGACGCCACCCTGTGGGGGGAAAGGGCAGTGCGGTCTCCGTGGCCTCTCCACTGAGACTCCTAATAATTAAACCACGATATGAGGACTTCAATAGCTCAGACATAGGTTAGGAGTTTGTTACAGGAGTTGGTGGGTGAGATTCTGTGGCCTGTGTTGTGCAGGTCAGACTAGACTATCATAATGGTCCCTTCTGACCTTAAATTCTATGACTCTGTGAATTTAACAACCATTGGGATTATCTTTACTGCTTTCCCCAGGGGACTGAACCGAAGAGCTACCCTCCTCATTTCACACAGGACCAAAACAGTCCCTGTTGACCCAGGTCGGATTCAAGCCGCTGACCCAGGGCCTGTCCTCCTCTGCTTCTGAACAGTGGGGAATCCGTGCTGCGGATGGGCTGATGTAGAGATCTGGCTTCATGAAGGAGTGTGGCTTGGCCAACTCTGAGCATGCAAAACTCATTAGTCAGGCTCCTTGAAATCATGAGATTAGCTTAAAAGTCCCCCCCTTCCCCAGGATACACTTTGGGTTCTTCTTATTTGCCCTCTGGGGCGTGAGCCTTTGGGCATCATGAAGTCAAGCTTTTCTCTACAACCACAAGGGCTAGAAACTTCTTGTTAAAAAAAAAAAGCAAGCTGAGAGTCTCCTGCAATCACATGACTCCAGGAGCTGGGGCTTTAAACCTCAACTTGTGACAAAATCACGAGGCTGGGCGCATGAGTGCCAGTGGGACGTCTGCCTCTTGTCCCCCATGCAGAGTGAGAGTAGCTGATATGCTTTTGTCTGTGCTCCCCAGACTTGAAAATCTGGGGGTTGGGGCAGTGCATAATCTGTGACGAGCCCTTGCCTCTGAAACTGATTTCTGTACTTTGGTCTGTAGGTGCTTGCTTGGACCAGCAAGACTCAATGCTTCTCCCATCTTCTACCCTAGGGGGCACCAGTGGTTCTGGGTTGCAGCTTCCCCCTGAGTTGGCTGCTCCATGAATGGTCTGGTGTTAAGGCAGGAGAAGATTTCTGGGCATGCTCGTAAAAGCCAGTGCATCAAAATCAGAGTAAGGTACCAGCTGGAGAAGTTAGGATTAAGCCTCTTCTGCATGGCGTGTTTACAGACTGTGACTGCTGTTCACCTGTGTTATCACATGGCTTCTTCCGACCTGTGGGGACAGAAACCACCGTATGCAGGAACCAGTGCTGAGCCCCGGCACCTCTGGGCTTGCTGCATCCGTTATGAATGTTAAAAAATGGCTTGAGCTACAGCACCTCTTTCATTACATATTAAGCACTGGCAGAAACTGTTGGCCAGATCCACAGCTTGGTGTATAGCAGTGTAGCTCTGCTGAAGCCAAGGGCGCTCCATTGATTTGCCCCGGCTGAGGAGTTGGCTGTGTTCTTAGCCACTTTTAGAATATGCTTTCTCTGCTACGTGAACAAGGAGAAAATCCAGATTGTTCCTCCAGTGTGTTCTCTGGGGCGTCGCTGGGGCCAAACAGACCCCTGATGAAAGCAGTCTTTCTGTTCACAGAGGCCTAGCAAAGCCAAGCCTCTTCCTTATTATCTCCAGCCTGCTCAGTGCAAGCAGTGTTAATTATTGATTGCTGTTTTATCATCATCAGTCCACTGCTCAGGCTGCACTCACTAGACATTGTACAGTGAGAGTCATGCATCGTCTTTGAATCCATTCCATTCCGCACTGGAGATACAGGCCTTCCCTTTCTAGTCAGAGAGAGCAATTTCTTGGTGAATAACTTGAAATGTTTCGGTTATTAATACAATAATAAAACCACCAGCATTTGTAGAAAGCCCCACCTGCTTGGACTCAGGCGCTGAATGATTTCTGAGGATTGTTATAATCGGATGGAAAGATCTTCTGGATTCTAATGGTGTTTTTTAAAAAAAACAAGACTATGTAAATCCATCACAGAGGGGGAAACATCCTCGTGGGAAGAGCCCGCAAAAGGTGCACTGTAGCCATAAAGCCCAGGTTTTAAGTGGGATTTAGGTAATACAAAGACCTTCTGCTGGTGCCCTGCCCAGGGGTGAAGCACAGCCAGAGGCAGTAAAATAAATACAACCCACCGTTTTGGGGAGACACTCTGGAGGAGGCAGAGTGCTCCCCCTTGGGGTGGCGCACAGATTCAGAGGTTCCAAGGCCGGCAGGGGCCGTTGGGACCAACTCGTCTGACCTCGTGCATAACACAGGCCAGAGAACTGCCCCAAAACAATTCCTAGAGCAGATCATCTAGAGCAACGTCCAGTCTTGATTTTCAAATTGCCAGTGTTAAGGAATCCACCCCGACCCTTGGCAAATTGTCCCAACAGTGAATTACTCTCACTGTTAAACATTTACGCCTTGCCTCCAGTCTGAATTTGTCTAGCTTTAACTTCCAACCATTTGATCATGTTTGAGCTTCCTCTGCTAGACTGGAAAGCCCAGTATTAAATATATTTTCCTATGTAGATACCGATAAGCTGATAACCACTGAACATTACTCCCCGGAGTCCTGCCTGCCACCCCATATGTGAGGCAGAAACCAGCAAACAAAGAGATGGAGGCATCCGCTTTGGGGGAAAGAAAATAAGCATTATTCATCTTCTCCCAACGTGTTAAACAGTTGTGGAGAGTAAATGAAAATAGAGGGGTTGGAACCAGTGGATGCCAACCTTTAAATGACATTGAGTTGCAAACATGATCGAAGCCTTTCTGAACCGTTACAGACTTGCTCATATTTTTAATATATTAGCCATTTGGCAAGGGGAGGCTGCCAGGTAATTTAGAGCCCAATTTTAGCTTGTTGTTTAAAATATGATATACAAGAGAGTTTACCAAACCAGATCTGAATAGAAATGTTTTGGAAATTTCAAGTATCAGAGGGGTAGCTGTGTTAGTCTGGATCTGTAAAAGCAGCAAAGAATCCTGTGGCACCTTATAGACTAACAGACGTTTTGGAGCATGAGCTTTCGTGGGTGAATGCATCTGAAGAAGTGGGTATTCACCCACGAAAGCTCATGCTCCAAAACGTCTGTTAGTCTATAAGGTGCCACAGGATTCTTTGCTGCTTTTTTGGAAATTTCATTGTTCCATTTGGAACGGCAGCCCCCAAAGCATAACACCGTGGTGCTGATCACGAGAAATGGAAAGTGAGAGCAATATTAATATTAATCCTATGTATGTCTATCATAGAGAAGGAAAGGCAGGTGCACACAATCCCTGCAACACCCAACAGGCTGTCAGCAAATCTACAGAGAAGACCAAGGCTGCAGTGAGCTATTTGAAAACTCAGATGGGCAAGAGCTTTAAATGGCAGGTTAACAATAAACAGCGGAATGAGACAGGGAAAGTGAAACTGACTAAGAGACCAGATTAGCCCCTCTGCCTTCCTGTCTGTCTGAGGTTCGGATTGAGTTCCCAGCCCCGCAGTACCAAGTGCTGCCCCCCGCTGGAGGAAATGTGGGAAGTGAGCAAATACCACGACGTTTTGATTTTTTTTTAAATTCCATTTTAATGTATTAATATAACACAGTCAAGAAATGTATCACTCTTCCTCCAGATTGTGTCCCTTTAATACAGCCTGAAGAAGAGGTTACTATTATTGGTTATTGTTTGTGGTACCGTAGCAGCTAAAGCCCCCAGCTGCGAATGAGGCCCTGCTGCGCTAGTTGCTGTACACATAGTGATGGTCCCCGCTCGGAACAGGTTACAGTCTGCGTCGATTAGATAAAGGGTGGGAGGGGGAAAAGGCCCGGTGACAGAGCTGGGGTTAGAATCCAGGTCTCCTGAATACCAGGCCAGGGTGGGCCTTGTCCATTAGCTCATGTCATCAGCACTGTCTTTAGCTAGATGTGGGCTCAGAATGGCAGATGCGTATCTCCACTCACAAACTCCAAAAGGAGGTTGTTTTTGCCTCACGCAGCAGCGAGACGCTGAGTCCATCCCCACGGTCAGCATGAAATTCCAAGTGGGTTCCTTCGAGACAACTGGAAATAGGGGGACCACCTAGCAAGAGTGAAAAATTGGAATGGGGGTGAGGATAATAGACGCCTAGATAAGACAAAGCTGTGAATATCAGGACATCCGGTCACCTTAGCAGGAAAATGTGTTGGCGCAGTGGCTAAGACCCTCCGAAACATGGCACTTCCCACATGATGCCCTTGTACTGTGAACTGCCCATCAGCCAAATGGCCTTGCTTCAATCCGAGTGGGGTCAGAAAGTTACAAATGTGTATAATAGTAATAATTACCAATGAATTGCAATGGGTGACCCTTTCTTCTCTCCCCTGCTCGTGACTCCCAACCATCTGAATTGCTTTTAGAATGGGCTTGTCAGCTGAGATCTTGCCTGGCATGGGCCAGCCGGGAAAACACGGTTGTGCAGACGAATGATAAACCGTGGAAAACAGAGGATTACAAACATTCCCCAGACCATTACCCTGTCAATAAAGCAGCGATAGAGCCCTAAAGCTTCCCCTCTTCTGACGCCCTACAGGTTGCAGGCCACGGCGTGGGCTTAAATACAGGAGGATGGCTAGAGTAGAAATGTGCCTTTTTATAGACTAAATAAAAGTGTATAAAAGCCTGGGATTTAAGCTTGCCCAGTTTTGCTGCAGAATAAAAAAGGCTGAGGCGGAGGGTTAGTATACTGGTGGTGTTCTGACAACAGCAGATTTGCAGCTGTCCAGAATAAATCCGACTTTAGAATAAATAAATATATATCAGCAACCGTGGCCAAGCTAAAATATATATGTGAAAATCCAGGGCTCTTTTCTGACTCCTGGGCTTTCTGTCTTGCAAAAGGAACCCAGAGCTAGCCCTCCACATGATTTGTTTGCTGCCACGCTTTTAGGGGCACAGGGGCGGGGGTTCGAATTAAACTCTTTCCCATGCTAAAACTTTCAGGGTTTGCTTGGCCACTGCTGGCTGGAAAACAAAAGGATGGTCTTGTGGCGAAGGCAGGGGCTTGCATACGGACACTCTGGGTCTGATTGCTAGCTCACCTGGACAAGTTCCTGTGCCTCAGTTTCCCCATCTGTAGAATGGGGATAATGAGTCTTCCCTCCCCTCCCAGGGTGGTTGTGAGGGCAGATTCCCTGAGGTTTAAGAGATGTTCATATACTACAAAGGGGAGGGACATCTGCCTAGACCAGTGGTTTTCAACCTTTTATCATTTGCAGACCCTTACAAAATTTCGAATGGAGGTGCGGGCCCCTTAGCCGTGGTCTGCAGACCCCCAGCGTTGCACGGACCACAGGTTGCAGCCCACTGACTTTGATCATGAGCTTTCTAGAGCAGGGACCATCTGTCTGGTCTGTATATGTGCAGCACCTAGGCAATGAGTAGGACTCCAGGGTGCTACGACAATACAGAGAGTCGACAATCATCATACAGCCCCCACCAGCCCCCGTCCTGAGCCAGTGGGAGTTGAACTTTCAAGGTTTAAGTGTGTTTGAAAGTAGGGGGCAAGGAGACCACCTACTGCTAGTGTGTATGTGGGGGGAAGTACAGGAGAGACTTGTCTACTGTGTTAACAGAGAGCGGGAGGAGGGGCAAGGCCCCACAGAACACGCAGCCCCTGCTGCTCCCATAACTGTTAGCAATTTTTTGCATGAGCTATTTTTAATAGTACTTTGCCCTTCTTCATAAGATCTGTCATTTACGGAGCTCCTGGTGCTTTACGAGCAGCCGTTCAGCCTCTGTTTTGTTCCCAGCTTGAGGTCAAGTGCTTGTAGCTCAGGAGAGAGTCAGGACCCTCCTGGGTTCTGCGCCTCGGTCTGTCATTTTGTTGCCTTATGCCTCAGTGTCCCCATCTGTAAAGTGCAGCCCCAAGCATGGACATAGTATTTGTGTTATTGTAGCCCCCAGTCATGGACACCAGTGTGCCAGGTGCTGTACAGTCCCAGGACACAAACACGGCCTCTGCCCCAAGGCGCTTATGAACTAAGGAAACGTCATGGAGTCAGCCCCTCCAAAGACACGTGATGACTAAAAATAATCAGTGATGCACTTTGTTTATTTGCCAATTGTGTCAAGCCGTTGGGAGGGTCACACTTCCACACATTTCTCGAGCTGGTTAAAAAAACAGAAAAGCAAGCTGAGATTTTCACCTAATCCCAGTGACTCCAGTAGCTGGTGCTTTAAGAAAGGGAACGAGACTCGAGAGTTGGGCTCTGACTGAGCTCCCGGTTGGCTGTGGAGATAAATGCACCATTGGGTTGTAAAGCCTGGGAGATTCCTCCGGAGCACAGAGCTGGACATGTGCAGGGAGAGGTCATTTCACATACAGCTGGCTGGGTCACCCTGATCACACCGGGGTGTTACTGACTCTTAACCCCCAGGGGCTTCACTGCCTGCTCCCTGGGTACCTGGGCTCAGAGGGGCAGCATTGCACGGGGACAGTGAAATGGTGGAAGTGACCATTAGCTGCGCAGCCCTTTGAGGAGGCGTGGAAAGCGGGAAGAACTGCTGGGATCCTGGTAGGGTAATACAGCTGCCTACCCCACCTGCAGTTTCTCACCCTCTGGGGTATCCTCTTCCCCACTCCCAATATCATATGGCCAGTGCGCCTTTCTGAGCTCTTACTATGGGGGTGCTGCCTGACCTCCCAGCACTGTGGGGCACCCGCCAACGGGAGGGACACTGACACCTGCACATCATCCCCTTCCCTGGGTGGTCCCTTCGTTGCTTCTCTGCTCCCTCTCTCCCCAGTCTCTTTTCCTTCCTCACTGACGTAGGGTCTCTGTCTGGCACTGCTGCATGGCACAGAGACACCAGAATCGCCCAGGATCTCACACACATGGCCCGTCGCCTCCCCTCCGTGACGTCCCTTCGGAACGCACGTCATGGTTCAGATGGAGGGTCCCCCGTCCATCTGTAATCACAGCAGGCGTGGGCTGGTGTCTCTCCGGAGATACAGAGGGGAGGCGTAGGGTGCTGCTGAGAGGGCCAGGGCAGCCTAGGGTGACCAGATACCAAGCATGAAAAATTGGGACAGGATGGGGTGTAATAGGTGCCTATCTAAGAAAAAGACCCAAATATCGGAACTGTCCCTATAAAATAGGGACATCTGGTCACCCTAAACAGCCCCACATGGGGCTGGGCCGAGGTTCATCCTTTGTGCCATCTTTTGGGCCGTGTGCACCTCAAGCAGTGACAGCCTTGCTCGGGGAGGGGAAGAGTGTGGCAACGGGAAGGGAACTGGGGCATTTGTGGAGGGAGTTGGTTGTGGAGTTAGTGGTCAACATTCGGAGACTTTGTCGGAGAGGGAGGCAACCCTAGAAATGGGCCCTGCTGCGCCAGCCCCAGGAGTCAGATCCAGCTCACTGTAGGGGGCCTGGTCGTGTGGGGTACAGCCGTGGAGACGGGCCCTGCTGTGGGTAGAACAGCTGGCCTGGGACTTGTCCATCTCCCGACCCTTCCGAAGGGATTGGACTGGTGTGAGACAGCCACTTGGACTCAGGCAGTGCACTGGGTCCTGCTCCCAGGGCCACACACTTGCCCAAGGGGGTGGGACTGGTACCACTGGGACCCTGCACCTAGGGACACTTGGGCTTGGGGGCTAGCAGGGGTGGTGAGACGTGGCACTCAGAGAGAACGGGAAAGAGGCAGAGCCCCAGCGAGGAGGCTGGCAGGCACCTTGCTCACAGCTGTCTGTGCTCCAGGGTGGGCAGTTCAAGCCCGAGCAAAGATTTTGTGACGCGCAGAGCAGATTTCCGCCCCCTGCCTGGCTGAGCTGACCACCCGCAATGGAATACCCGGCTGCTAATAAGCTGCTGCACTTCATTATCGGCGCATGCCAGGGGGCCGGGCCGAAGCATTTAACTCTAGTCTCTGTGGCTTGTGCTCTGAAGGCTCTTTTAAGATCTTGAAAGCACCAACTTGGGGTTCTCCTGCATATTTTTTGACCACATTTGCATGGCTATCATGGTGCCTGTGCCTGCCTCCATCTGCTCCAGCATCTCTGTGTGTGTTCTTCTGCATGCGTGTGTGCATGACCCGTTCTTCGTGCAGACCCTTGCTTGGGACTCTGGGCAGGGTCTTTTAAAACCATCCCTCCCGGCGCAGTCCTACCCCAAACAAGGTGAGCCCAAGTTCTGCAGTGACCCCTGCACCATTTCCCCCGCAATGCCCTGCAGCAACGCATCTGGGGAAAGGGGGGCTGAGACGGGAGGGGGAACCAGCTACCCCATAGCCTGTGTTCTTATAGCATTCCCTACAGCGCCCCCTGCTGCGGGAGGCTGGGACTGGAGTAGCCAGGAGCTTCCCCCACAGTCAGCGCTCCTGCACCCTCCCCTACAGCACCTCCTGCTGGGAGAGGCTGGGATTGGGGTTGCCAGAACTCCCCCCATAGCCAGTGCTACTGCACCATCCTCTGCAGCGCCCCCTGCTGGGACAGCCAGGCGCTCCCCCTGCCCCCACCCCATCCCCTGCAGCGCCCCCTGCTGGGACAGCCAGGCACTCCCCCTGCCCCCACACCATCCCCTGCAGCGGCCCCTCCTGGGAGAGCCAGGCACTCCCCCCCTCCCCCGCCCCATCCCCTGCAGCGGCCCCTCCTGGGAGAGCCAGGCGCTCCCTCTTGCCCCTGCACCATCCCCTGCAGCGCCCCCGCTGGGAGAACCAGGCACTCCCCCCCTCCCCCGCCCCATCCCCTGCAGCGCCCCCTGCTGGGACAGCCAGGCACTCCCCCCCCGCCCCTGAAGCGCCCCCTGCTGGGAGAGCCAGGCACTCCCCCCCGCCCCTGAAGCGCCCCCTGCTGGGAGAGCCAGGCACTCCCCCCCTGCAGCGCCCCCTGCTGGGAGAGCGAGGCGCTCCCCCCCGCCCCTGCAGCGCCCCCTGCTGGGAGAGCGAGGTGCTCCCCCCCGCCCCTGCAGCGCCCCCTGCTGGGAGAGCCAGGCACTCCCCCCCGCCCCTGCAGCGCCCCCTGCTGGGAGAGCCAGGCGCTCCCCCCCGCCCCTGCAGCGCCCCCTGCTGGGAGAGCCAGGCGCTCCCCCCCGCCTGTCCCACCCCGGCCAGGCTTTGCCCCCGGCCCGCGGAGGCTGGGCGGGCAGGGCAGGGCAGGGCAGGGCAGGGCTGGGGAGGGAGGGGGCGGGGGAGGCGGCTGCGGAGGGACAGGTGGAGTCCCGGTTGCCATAGCGACCGTGCCCTTCTAAGGGAAGCCGCCCGGCCGCCTCGCGCGGCACAGCTCGGCGGGCGCTGGCTGCGGCGGATGGAGCCGGGCGCTGCGGACCAGCCCGTGCAGCCGGCGGGGGCGGGGAGCGCGGCCCCGGGGCCTCCCCTCCCGTCGGCTCTGCGCGCCCCGTGCGCCGCCGATGGATTTATAGGCACTGCAGCTCGCTTTGTGCGGCGCCGGCTGCACGGGGGGCCCGGCCGCGCCTGACCGGGGCCAGGTAAGGAGCCCGGCGGGTTCCACCGGCGCTGCCGCCCGAGCAGGGCTGGGGGGTCCCGCTCTGTCCCTGCGCGCGGCTGGGTCCCGTCTTTGCAGCGCGGGGGGGGCAGGCGAGGAACGGGGGTTCCCTCCCCCACCCCTTGAAGATCAGTCTCCTCTGGGGGGGCTCCTTCCAGCTCCCCAGTCTGGGGTCGGATCCCAGCTGGCCTGGCCGGCCGGCCTCCCCCCGCACACATGCGGCGCTTTGAGCTCTGCAGAGCGGTCAGCGCTGGGGGCAGGCGGCTGGGGAGTCCTTCTTTTCGCCTGCTGTTCATTAGTGCTGCAGCTCCGTGGTGGGTGATGGGCTCCCATCTTTTCCCCCGGCCTCATCCCTTTTTAGAGCGAGAACCAGGCTTCAGGCAATTGGGGTGTGTTGGGGGGGGGGTTAAGTGGGGCAATTTGCCCCAGGCTCTGGGCCCCACAGGGGCCCCCACAAGAATATAGTATTGCAACTTTTGTTTTATGGAAGGAGCCCCTGAAATTGCTTTGCCCCAGGCCCCCAGAATCCTCTGGGTGGCCCTGGTCCTGAGACCCTGCAAGGACCATGGTGTCGAGTCCCCCACTCCACCTCCCCACTCCTGCTAGGTCTGGCTTCAGAAGCCACCCACCTCCATTCGGCCATCTCTTCCGCCTGTCTGCCCCCCCAGCTCCCTTCTGCTCTCTCCTTCTTTGGCAGCTGGGATTGCTAGAGTTTAACAGGTTCCTGGGGGGCGGGAAGGGGGAATAAAGTTGAGGGAGGCCAGAGCAGGCAGTCACTGTCCTGCAGTTTGGGCTCCCTCAAACTTGCCTGGCCTGTTGGCAGTTTCAGTAGGAGGCCGGCCTGCCATTAGGTCCCCCACGAGGTGCACAACCTGTGCCCATGCTGAGCTCTGGATTGGTCATCAGGAACCAGGTAGATTGAGAGCCAGGGATCTCATAAAATACCATCAGTTTCACGGCACCCGGGGACGCCAGCAAATCTCCTCTCTGTCCTCTTGCTCTGAATTCACTGGACTGGAAAAGCTGCCGAGTTAACAACCGACCTAAACTCTGACCCTTGTTAATGCAGGCAGCTCTGCCTGGATGAACCAGGCATGCAAAAAGCCATCTGTAGCATTGGCATGAGACTGGCATCCATCTTGTGGCACCCTGCAAACGCAAGCTGGCAATGTCCTGACCTGTGAGCTGCTCTGTACAATCAAGGGATGGTGGGGAATGGTTGCCATCGCCTGATGATACTGTATTCCCGACCTCGGTTCAGGCCTGATTCAGAGGGGCACTTAGGGATCTCCATGTGAGACCCCCGGGAAGCTGAGGCTTGGCACAGTGTCTGTATTTTTGACATGAAAAGCAGAGCCGTGCTCCCTTCGCCCCCTCTCCTCCTGGAAATCCGTACTTCCCTTTATCGCAAAAAATCCTGATCGGATGTACAAGTTTAGTGGCAATGGTGCCCTGCTATAGAAGCAAATCCTGCTCAGTGGGACTTGCAGAAGCATAAAAGGGACAAGAATCGAGGTGTTATTTCCCTTCCCAGGGGCCTCCATCCTATTGCTCCTTGGAGGTGGAACAATGGGTCATCACTATCTGCTGTAGTGTGGAAGGAGTGTGCGGGGTGTCAGGAGGGCTTGTGTGCATCGGGATCCCTGGAAGTGCAATGCTCTCTGGCTCTATTGATCATTCCCACAGCGTGCAATTCCAGGCTGATTAAAAAAGCCACAGCCCAGAGTTCAGATGGGAATGAGGTCATCGGGAGTTGAGGGTCATGTGTCACCCTGTTTCTCACTGGATTTTGTGTGTGCAGGGTAGCGGTGTGGGAGTAACAATTTTAAGTGAAGTGGATAGTAAATGTGGTTCCATTAGTGAAACTGATCGCAGCCCAGGAGAGGGCATTACTGAGCGGGTGGGATTAATCTGCCAGGGAGACACTGAACAAATCCCCATTAGGAATGATATCAGACTTCATTCCAGTGACAGGCAGGAGGCATCTGGTGCATTCTTGGTAGCGATAGCCAGGGTCAGCCATTCGTGAGGACGGCTTTCACTTGGTGCTTTTGAAAATTTTGTTAACAGATTTAACGGGAGGATTATGTCCACACTCCATCAGGGCTCTAAGTCTGGAGGGTGTGCATGCATGTGTGGCACTGGTGCTCCTGCCCTGAACACATACCACACACAAGGACATATGTATGCACGCACACACAACACACATTCTGGCTCTGTCTATGCTGAAAGTTTCCAACCCTTGCTAACGCAGTGTCTGTTTGTGGGGTTACCAGCACAAGGTATTTGCTAAATGGGCATGCTGTCTGGTGCTCTGATGGCAGTTAGACCAGGGGATACAGCGTTAAAATTCCTTGCAGCAGGCAGTGACCTGTCTACCATCAGGTTCCCACCCACAGGTTCAGCTCCACCATTAGCAATGCAGGAAACTCCTTTGAATGGGGCAGTCTCTAGGAACAAGTGGACATCAAATCAAGGGTGGCCCTTGCCATGCGTGGGTTTGTGGGCAAGTGGGGGTGAGGCACATGAGTCATTGCAGCCTCTTGCAAGCAACCAAGTTCTGCCTTGTCCTTGTCAATCTCCTTGTGTTCAACCAGCTGCATTTTGCAGTTGTCATAGCTGCGCTGCAGTTTGATCTGCCCGGCTACTTCCTGGTTTCCCTACCCAGCCAGAGGCAGCTCAGCTGACCTGCCCTACCCACTGCAGGTGGAGAGGTAGTCTTGCAGGAGCCGATTCACTGATCCTTTCGCAGTGGTTTGGCCGAGTGTGAAGTGAATGTAGTAGGCTCCCCGGTTTACACTGCTTTGCACTGGTGTATCTGGACGCCCCACTGCCTGCAGGGTATTGAGGAATCCTCACCCTTGGAACCAGGAGAAGCCCCTGCTCGAGGAAGTGAGTGTGTTTAAAGTCATATGGATGGTGAGGTGGTCACATTCTTGGGTGGGGAGGGAGGGAAAATAAGCCGTGCCATGGACAATTGACCCTTGACTTATGTGGCCTGGCCTAATGACCCTCACTGCTTAATCTACCCGAGCATCAGAGGAATATAGGGTTATCCCAATTGCACCAGGCAAACAGTCGATCAGGTCCAATATTTGTCAATTTCCAAAGCTCCTTGCCAAAGACTCATTGGAACATTCGGACTTCGGACTCCGGACTCCGGTGCAGCCCCTGTGTTTATCATGATGATGATTCCTCACAAATGCGCACCAGGGAATTGACAGAACAGGTGGACCCGACCCTTGCCCCAGAGAGCTCTGCCCTACCAGTGCACCATCTGCAGCCTCTGGGAGTAGCAGATGAGGACGGCAAAGATGACTGAGGTCAGGTGGCAGAGTTGGGGCAGTGCAGTTCCATGGTTATTCAGCCCAGGTTGTGATGGGCTGTGCAGTGATTTGGGGACAGGTGGGGGGTCTGTTTTTGCAAGCAAATACATTTGTTGACTTGCTTCATATGGGCATCATGGTAGAAGCAGGGCTTGACTAAAGCTGGGGTAGTTGCTTTGTGCCTACAGATGGGATTTTCAGCAGCACTTATGTATTTCAGGAGCACAAGCCACATTGAGTGTCAAGGGCACTTGTGCTCCTAAGTCACTTAGGTGCTATTGGACACTTCCAGCTAAACTCTACTGGGAATTTCAGCTGCTGAATGAGGAGCTGTAGGATTTATAGTGATAGCTGGAGAGGGGTGTCTAGGATGTAGGTGGGCAGAGAATGATAGACCTGTTGGGTTTTTTGTTTTTGTTTGTTTGTTTGTTCCAATAGCCCATCGTGGTTTGGTTCGGTTCAGGGTCTGTCCAGTGCCCTGGCTGGAGCATAAATATTCCACTCTAAGTTGCGCGTGGAGGGTGCCTCCTACAACTTAAAAATGAGTTAATTAAAAAAACCAACCCCAGCCAGCTGACCATGTCCCTTCTGTTAGGGAAATGTGCCATGGTGCGTCTTAGCCGGAACGAGAGACGCACTCTCCTGCTCTGTTTATCATTAACAGAATCATACTAAAATTGCAAACCACAGGGATCCTGCTGTGGTCAGCCCAATGACTCACTCAGATTTCATTTCCCTCCTGTTTTTACCCTGGGACAATTGCTAGGACTGGATTTTTGTGTGTCTCTCTCCCTTTTCTACAAACGGTTTTAACTGCATCCCCTGACCCCGCTCCTCTTCTCGGGTGTGTGGGTGGCTGTGGGGTGAGGGATTGAGCTCTTACTTAGTCTGTCATTTTACAGCCTTGTGGACATGAATTTCATTGTAATTATAATTTCTGCCTGTGTAATATTTCATACCTTCTGCATCACTCTGTCTGCAGTGAGCTGCCTGTTTCATCCGTTTGTAACAAGCCTGCCTTTCAGATCCTCACACCATTATCTGCCTTGGCTTTTGAAGAGCCAGAGATGTTAATTTTACCTTTCCTCTCCCTCCTGGCCTCCTCCCCTCTGCAAAATCAGTCATCCTAGCCAGCTGCAGCGTTATTTGCTCCTGGGCGGGGGTTGGGGCGTTCATAGAGTTCTGCCGGGTGCTATCGCATTCCCCAGCCAGCGCGACTGAGTCATGGCTTTGGTGGAGCCGTGCAGAGGGAGCTCTTCTACCCGGAGTTGGCTGCTTTCCTGGACTAGGACAATGGGCGCTTTTGTTGACCTTTTAGCCCTGATGCTCTTTCTAAAGACTCTCCCCCTCATGTTAGTTAAGAGCAGAGCCCAGATAAATAAATACCTGCCATAGGGACACCGGGCCATTGCCCCGGGAAGGCGACAGAAAACCGATCCGATGGCAGAATGGATCAGGCAAAAACCTAACTCGTGCTGTGAGATGAGGTGTGTGTGAGGCGATCTCGTTTATCAGCCCAGCTTCTGTGGGTGAGAGGGCCGAGCTTACACAGGCTCTTCGGGGCTGGGAGAAGTACTCCCAGGTACAGTGTGTTTAGCTCAAGCAGTTAGTTCATGTTCTAAGGGACCATCCATGCTAACAGCTCTGCAGCCATAGGACAAAAAGGGGGTTTAGTGGGTTACAGATGGTTGTAATAAGCCATAAATCCAGTGTTTCTGTTCAGCCTCTGATTTTTAGTGTCTAGTAGAGTAATGAATTTAAGCTCCCTGGCTCGTGCTTTGGACGTGTGGCATGGCTGTCCTTCGAGGCTGAGAAGTGATCGTGCGGACGTGGCTGGCATCACTTTGGGGGAAGCACTTGCCCCAGGAGACAGGGTGTTCTTGTCTCTGATCATCGTGCTGTGTGAACAGTAGCACCAGGGGCCCTAGAAATGCCTAGGGAGCCGGACAGAGCCTTCTGAAATGAATACATTTAAATAGCGACAGTCCATTCAATCCACTTGGCCCTGGTGAAAGGAACCCAACTGACCATCCTGGAGGTTTCTGTTTCTCCCCAGGCCAGGTGCAGCCTGTGCCCCTCCCAACCACCCCATCAACCTGCTCCAGTCCTGACCTGGAGGGCAGAGCTCCATTGCCAAACCCAGTCCTGCTGCCAGCCAAGGGACCAGTTGTGCCAGGGTTGCTGGAGTGAGACATGACAAGCTCATTTCACGCAGGACACCAGTTGGCAAGGACTCTGGCTGCATTTGAACCAGTGACTTAGAGTCCAAAGGCCCTTGTTGAACAGGTTTAGATTCTCCATTTGGCCAGGGTTCCTCTCTTTCCTGCCATCCTTTCATTCTCTTTACTTTTATTCTCCCCCGCCCCCAGTATTTTATTTTTTATATTTGTCCCAGCACAAACTCCGTCTTTTCCCATCCAGCCTCCGTGTGTTGTCTCCAAGGTATTCCTTTCCAGCAGCCAGGGTCCGCTTATCCCAACACGCTGCTTTCGGGTTTCTGGGGCTCTGCTCCCTCCATGCGAAGGTAAACTCACCCTCCAGGAATGAAGCGCGTACCTGGAACTCCGCGAGAGAACTGGCCAAGTTCCCAAAGTGCTCAGCTGCAGAGGCGACTGGGCTGGAAGGAGGGGAGTGACAAGACATTGAGGCCGTATTGGCACGGACTCTGTCACGTTAACTAGATCAAATGATTTCCGAGGTGTTCGTGACTCAGGCTTGCTCTCCTGCCATTTGGGATGCTGACCTGATCGCTGCTGGTTTAATGTGGAGTGACTGTGTATGGTGGGGAGGGGATTTATGGAGCCCGCATGCGATAAGCTTGTCCACTCATGCTAAAACAATAAATAAAATGTAAACCCAGGCCCGGCAGGGAGATAGGATCAGTAATATGAGGGGCTGAGGAAAATTACTGAGGCTCTTCCACTGCAAAATAACAAGGCTGCAGAAGAAAAGGCATTGCATCAGCGCTTCACCCATCCTCTCTGCTGTCAACCTGACCCTTCCAGACAGGGTCACGGCTGGCTCTCCCGGAACCTGAACGTTCCAGCCAGCTCAGGATCATCCCCTTAACCCCCCACCCAATCACCGAGCACAGCATGGGCGGTGGGTGAACCCCTATTTGAGGAGTCCTGGCCCTGCCCTGTGCCAGAGCCCCGAGTCTGTTTCCCTTCCCCCTTCCCTCATGGCTGAAAGAGTCCCTGCTGGCTTCAGAGAAAGAGGTGCCTCGGGACGGAGCATGGGCAGGTCCCCAGCCTGGGGAGGCTTAGCCTCTCCTGGGCATGATACCTGCTGCCCATGGAGCACAGAGGCATTTCATTACCCCACGTCATGGTCTTCTCCCTGAAAGTGGGCACGTCAGAGGTTTGCCGGGCTAATGGCGGAGAGGTGCGGCGGGGAGGTGCAGTGGAGAGGGCACAAGACTGGGGCTTAGGAAACTTTGGTTCTTGCCACTTGACTCACTGCGTGACTGTAGGCAAATCACTGCCCCTTTTTGTGCCTCAGTTTCCCCATCTGTAAAACCCAGGCTAGCTAGTGGTTCCAGTCTCCCTCTGCAATGAGTTTTGACGTGTGGATGAAAAGCGCTTGGTATTATCTCCAAAATTTTAGGGGCTTTTACTGATGGTTGGCTCTGGGGTGACAAATTGGGAGGCTGAGGCCACCACCTCTTATGCCTCTAGAGGTTCTGATATGCTGCCCATGGCTGGGAGATCCCAGTGACCCTATGTTATAGAGACCCACTGTGACGGATCAAAACAGGCAGGAATGGGAGGCGGAGGGGTGGGGGCATGTGGTCCCTTGAATGGCCAGCTAACATCACCCAAACTCTGCCAGGGCTGTTCTCCCACTGCACCCACCTGGCTGGGGCTAAGTGTTGAATTCAGCCTGTGGCTTCAAAACTGAGCTGAATGAAGCAACCAGTTGAGGGACCAACCAAACCACTTGTTAAATGGACTTGGGCCTTGCAATGAAGGTAGCGCCAGATCATGCTCGTCTGTTGGAGGTTAGTTTCGGTGATTCAGAGATGCTTGCTTTAATAAGGGAGGACTCTGGGACACACTTCACTCTGTAAGGCAGATTCCACAGTATCCGGCAGCCCGGATCTGAATCCCCTGATGCTGAGGGTGGCCGAGCATGTCCTAAAAATTGCTTCCGAGTGCGGCCCGATTTGAAATGTGTTTTAAAATTCTTGAATGGCATGTTGATCCCCACCTGTGATCAGGTACCTGCTACCATCCTGAGCTGCCTATATGGAGGAGACATGCTCTTAAATTTGCACTGGTGTCAGAGCATTGATGTAAGTGTGTGGATGTGGGATAACTACCCCCAGTGCAAAAGCCTAGGAAAGCTAGATACATGCACAAGTGGGTTCCAGGATAAGTCACTGTGGTGCAAGCCTCATGCTACACTGGTGCATCACATCTGCACTGGGGGGCTTCACTGCTCTGCAGGGAACCCCAGGACAGACAGGGCTGTACACTGTGGAATGTTGGCGGTGCCTTTCCAGTTCTCTCCCCTCTCCGGGTAGTCCCAGCACAGACTTTGTGTTAATTAGTAGGTTTGGAGGATAAAAAAAAAACATTTTGTAAGTTTCAGGCTCCTGGTGTTTGGGAAAAGCTTCGCAGGGTAGCTTTGGTTCCTGCTGCTGGCCGATCTAAAAGTTCCTGGTAATCAGGACTCCTGGGTTCTACTTCTGGTTCTGCCTCTGAGCCAGAGTGCAACTTTGAAAAAGACTTCTGTGACTCAGGTCTTATCTGCATGAGAAAGCTGCACCCATCTAACTAAAATCTGATTTAGTTCAGCTGGTGCAAAGCCTCATTTAGGTTAAGACGGGCTTGTGTCATTAAGGAGCTGACTGAAGCTACGCTGCTACAAGTGACTCTTAAGCTGAAATAAGTCTGTGCAGGGTTTTAAGTCAATTTGACTAAACTGATTTGTAAAGACACCTTTAGTTCAGCTGTTGCTAATTTGTGTGTAGACCAAGCCTCAGTTTCCACATCAGTAAAATGGGGACAATACACCTGGTACCTAACCTACCCAGGCTCTGTTTGCAGAAGGCTTTGAGACCTTTGGATAAACTCTCTCAATATAGGCACAAAGTGTTCTGCTTTCTCTGTATCCCTAGATCTTGCTGGTGGGAGAGTTTAATCAGCTGTCAACATTTCCAGGGCTTAAGGGCCAGTGAAATATCAGCAAGGGTCCTGCCTTTTAGAAGGGGAAGCATCTTACCTCTTAGGGTACCTCTATGCTGCAGTAGAAGTTCTGCAGCATGGCTGTGGCTGGCCCAGTCCAGCTGACTCTGGCTCTGCGGGGCTCTTTGCTAAAGAATCCAGTGTAGACATTCGGGCTTGGGCTAGCGCCCGGGCTCTGAAACCTGTGATCCGGACTCCGAGAGTCGGTGCTGCAGGATTTTTATTGCAGGGTAGACATACCCTTAGCTGCACCAGCATAGATGTGTAGAAATGAGGGGCTGGAAGGGACCTGGAGAAGCCTTCAAGCCCTCTGGAAAGCCTGAGGGTGACGGGCAGTCTTGGAGAAGAGAGTGGGGAGAGGCAGAGGGAAAAGGGAAGAGAGCCAGGACCATTTGCCAGCTGATGTGCCCTCCCCACTGGAGCTGCTGTGTCAATGGGGTGAAGGCCATGAGGCCCTTGGGTCAAAATCCTGGAGTCTTCCCCTCCTGCAGGGCGATTTCCATAGATTGTCCCTGTAAAGAGAGAGTCTCTTCCCTCCCCCACAGGATAGGTGGCTTTTCCAGGCTCCAGGAATGCAGAAACTCCTTTGTTCTGCAGGGGGTTTGTTTGCCTGGAGTTAGCTTGGAGGCAGTCCTGGATTGGTGCTTATGGCCCCAGTCTGGGCTGTATTGACACATGGCACTGGCCAGTTACCGTCCCTAGACCCAGCCCTAGGGTTGCAGGAAGTCTTTTTTGATGCCTGTATCAAGCGTGTCCACTCTCACTCCGCAGAGGGGTGTGCGTGAGAGCAGTGTTCTAATGATCTCTATCTGTATTTTCAGTTACCGGGTTTTGTTCGTTTCCCACTGGACTCGTATTGTCCTCTAGGAGCAAACGGGCCTCAGATACCCCCTGCACAGGCCGTGCCAAATCTGAACCACACCAGTACCTCAATGAGCCGCAGGCTGGGCAAGCGAGTGCACCCCAGTGTGTTTGTGTCCCAGTGGGCTGCCCTTATCTGGATTTGACCCCTGCTCCCGGGGCTAGCTCCAACCATGCCTGCGTTGGAGCCAATCATCTCCTCTGCTTCCTGAGAGCGAAGTCACACTATCAGCATCATGTGGTGCCTTTTTTCATGCTGGTATCTCTGCTAGCAAGGGCCTTGGGGGCATAGAGGAATGATCACTTCCTGGCCCTTAATCTCCTTAGTTAAAGATCAGGAACCAGGTTCCCCTTGGGCACCTATCGCTGCCGGGCTCTGCAGCTTGAAAGCACACGCTGGAGTTGTGGTATATGGGGCTGGCATGCTGGAGAATGCCAGGGAATTCTTAACTCTACCCTGTCCTGCTTCCGCTGCCAGACTGTACGGACAGCAGGGGACGAGCATTTAGCCTGTTGCTTTGCTCCGGACTGGGCCCATGTGACGAAGGCAGCCTTGGCCAAACCCTAACGCAGAGCCTGGGGGCCTTGGGTACTCCCCCTCCCTCCTCTCTGCTGCCCTTTCCCATGCTAGCTCAGTGGGCACTGGGTGCCAGATCTCCTGTGGGGACAAATCCGGGCTAACCAACAAGGGCTTTCAAGGGAGGTTTAAAACCGTCTACTCTCCCCTCCTTAGTCGTCAGCTGACCTCCTATAAATAAGGCCCCACTTCATTCACAATATTGTCACTGCAAAATTTGGCTTCCGCCGCAGTTTTGCTTTTAACTCTCTTATTTTTGCACAGTCCACAGTTTTGCACACATTTTGCTTGTGCAATTGGTATTGCACTAACGCTCAGTGCCTGTAAAAGGTAAATGGCTGAAATGACCCGACTTGATTTCTACAGCAGTTAAGACTTTGTCTTCTGAGTTTTGTACTGTACCAGTCACTCTTTTTTTAACTGCTGTAATATAGTTGCAGCACAATGTCTGGTTATCAGAAAAAAAAACATTTGGAGGCATAACAATACTTGTGTGTTTATATCGTTCCAGCAAATTTTTCTTATATGAATAAGTCTTCTCTGATTTACCACTATTAACGGTCCATTATTACTTTTCCACGATTTTCCATGTCTTGTCCGCATCTCAGCTGCGAGTATTTGAAGCTCACCCTGCAATTCAGCTAGGGCCTTATCTTCAAGGACATGTCTACACAGGTGCTGGAAATTACCCATCCAGTTCCAGTGCAGACATCATGCTAGGGAAGGATCCCATGGCTTCTGGTTTGCTTGGCACTCCAGGAACTTGTGTGCTATAACTGAAGGCCAGCTCCTGTCGTTCGCCAGAGCACGTCGGCTCTATGCCAGCGATGCTCCTAGCCTTGCAAACGGTCTAAAGGAGAACCAACTACTTCTGCTCTGGTCCCTGCTCTCAGGATCAGCCCTGCAGGAGTTGCTGGGGACAGAAGGATGCATGGGGGCCAGAGGGAATCCCTGTAAAAGAAAACTTCCCTGGAGAGAGACCGGCCCAGCAGGGAAGCTGGCCAAGGAGGGCAGTGCCAGTAGCCTTTAGAACAGGGTTTCTCAAACAGGGGTCCCTGCTTATGTAGGGAAAGCCCCTGGCCGGCTGGTGTGTTTACCTGCCCCATCTGCAGGTCTGGCTGATAGCGGCTCCCACTGGCTGTGGATTGCTGTTGCGTGCCAATGAGAGCTGCTGGAAGGGGTGGCCAGTAAGAAACCCTGCTTTAGAAATATCTGGCATGAACTTTGTGGGTCATCCTACTATCCAGGCCTGGCATCACAACGCCCCCTCCATTCTTCTGTTTGACTTCTAACCTGCATCAAACCCTCGTGTGTGTTTGTCCCCTCTCACCTGGCTGCATGTTCCCCTGGTCCCCCAACTCCCGTGCCCCCACCCCCCTCCAAGAGGCAATAGCAGCATGATGCTAAACAAACACGAGGGCGGGGACTTTAAACAGAAACTAAAGCAAGCTTCATCTCCCAGTTTAAAGTCAACTGGTCTCCAGACAGCATCTTAATGGTATTTTTGTTTTGTTTTGTGTTTTTTGTTTTGTTTTTGTTTTGTTAGCAACCCAACTACTGGAGCTTTAAGGTCAGTATTTCTGAATTTTTTCCCCCACGCTTCTGTTTAAAATGCATGCGCTTTTTCACCCTTTCTCCCTCTCTGTGTGCGCAAGTGGGGAGTGGGAGTCAGGGATCTCTCACGTTCAGCTAGTTCTGGGGTGTGATTCAGGAGCGGTTGATGCTCATGAGAAGGATACAGCTGCTATTGCCAGGTTCTGCAGGATGGGCTCTTGTGTGTCTGAGTCGCCTGTGGATCTGTTACACCCCCTTAAATCCACAGGCAAAGCACCGCAGTCAGTATCTGCTCTGGGTTTATACCGTGTAGCAGAGAGCAGAGTCCTGGCTCCTTGACTCTGGGAAAAGAGCAGCAAGTGGAGACAGAGGTTCAGGCCATTCCACGTAGGCTCAGGAATCGAGTTCAAATTCCTCACCCAGGTGCTAGGTCAAGGTCCTGGATGGGCAGAGGATAATTCTGATCCGCAGCCCGTTCCTAGTCAGTCCACAGACTGGAAGATTCCAAATACAATCCCTCCCTCCCCTCTGATCTGCTTGTCACCATTTTCACCACCCGCACGTGCAGCCTGCTAAGCGCTGATCTGCACTCGGATTGCACTTTTACACCGCACCAATCGGCTTCATTTGTTGCTGCTTGTGCACAAGCATATTGTGTTCCAGCGGGGTGGGGGAAGGGAGACCTTTTTAAATCCCCTCTCCCGCCCCCAAATGATTTGTGTGTGGCTCGGGGTGGGGCCGCTCAAACCCATGTCTGAGCCTGGGTTTGCGGTGCAGTAGAGACATACCTTGAATGAGCTGTTGAAGGGCTCCAGCCTCTGGCAGGGTTGGACCCATGTTATGCAACTAGCACCTGGTTTGTAACAGACTTGGAAAGAAAATTAATAAAACCAGCCTCGAAGTACATTTGAGTTCGCAGCTAGGAAAAGAGTCTCTGGCTCCTCTGCTGCACTGTGGTGCCATGGGGGCCTTGAGTGCTGGGAGTTGTGTGAAGCCTCTGGTTGTGAGCTGCCACACCAGGGCATAGGCAAGGCTGGTCAGCCCGCTGGGAAGCCGGCAATCCGGGTTAGGGTTTAGGATCTCGTCTGGTGCGTGTCAAAGCCCCAATGTGACCAGTTCTAGGCGCTATGGGATGGCAAATGTAGCATATTGGAACAGACCATCCTAGGATCCTGCAGCGCCCCGTCCCTGACACTTCAGAGGAAGGTAATAATAATAATGCACCTGACCAGGAGGGTGGTGCTGCACGTGGGAGGGGAGAGATGAATTCTTTCCTACCTGCCCAACCAATACCCTGAAGCATGAGATTGGAGTCCCCTTAGCGGAGATAACTAGGAACATTGAGAGGCAACTTGGCCTACTGGTTGAAGCAAGGCTCTAGGCATCAACTAGCTTGCTTGGGTGTGGCTTGTCTCTGCTCTACGCCTCCGTTTCCACCTCGGTAAAGCAGGGAGAACACCTGCCTCCCTTCTGCATGGTGTTTGAGCTCCCCAGCTGGGGCTGTCTACATAAAGCTGCCCGTGGTGCTGTGTAAATGCTTGGGCTGGTGGCGTTTAGATCATGAGTTGACTAGAATCTTACCCGCTCCCTATTTGCGTCTCCCCACTGGCTCCTCATCTCTTGTCACGTAACGGTCGCACCCCTTATCCTGTGCTAAGGCTCTGCAGAACTCTCAGAAAACTCCCCTCATGGTGATTCATACAGTGACCTCGAAGTGAGCAACAGGGGAGCCGCACGGACTCCCACTTCAACTGGCCTCATGGGCAGCACCTCGCCAGAGCTCCAAGGAAGAGAAGGGCCTCGGTGGCGGTGTATTGCCTGTAGCTGGGCCCCGGCACCGGTGCAGGGGAAGTACCACCAGTGTGACTCTGAGCCAGGCAGACTGAGCTAAGCTAGGGATGGGCAGTGCTGTTGCTCTGGGTCTCTGCCTGAGGCCGATCAGGCTTTTCTCCCTCTCTTGAAATCGCTGCTCCCCCACATCCCAGGGATCTTACAGGCTGGTGCGGAATGGGGGCTGGGGGGCAGGTGGAACATGAGCAGCAGCGGGGATGTGATGTGGGGTGGAAACTCTTCAAGGTTATTCAGACCCTTCTTCCCAAAGGAGCTCAGAAAACCGTGTGCACTGGTGCCACAGCCGTCTCTGTAAACCTCCCAGGCAAGGTAACGGATGACGCCAGCATTAAGGGCACAGTAGGAAGCCTGAGGAACAGGCAGCAACAGGAGATCCCACCTCCCATAACCAATTCTGCCTCCAGGCTTCACCCACAGCTTCTGGGTCTCCAACCAGCCTGGAGTTCCAACTCTCAGCTGGTCGCTCAGCCGGTTTGGTTAAGGTGGTTTAGAGCAGAAGGTGGGAATATTTCAAGGTCGGGAATGTTGTTTGCTCACATCACGGAGCAATAGAAATGGTGATAGTCCCTATTCCCCTCTGAGGAGTGACTCCTGCTTCTTACCCTCCGCAGGAGAGGAAGGGGCAGGGTGCTGCTCGGGCACTGGACTGAGAGTTCTGAGATCTGGGGCCGGTTCCAGACTCAGCAGATGGCCTAGGGTGAGTCACTCCAACTCCCTGTGGCTGCTTCCTCATCTGTAAAATGAGGCTAATGATACATGCTCTGCGGCAGGGGGTTAACTCATGATGGTCTGTAAAGGACTCTGGCATCCTTGGACCGAGGGCAAAGTCTTTATTTATTGTATTGCTCTGGGCATGGTCACCCTTAAACCACAGACCCAGCATCCCAATAGGCCCCTCCTGGCAGGGCCGAGGACCCTGACTTCCCCACTCCTCACTGGCAGCAGCTGGGCCAGCCTTTGCCCCGTTGTTGTGCAGTGCAGAGTTGGCCCCGTTTCACAGAATCTTTCCTCCTACCACCTTGCCCGATGCACTGTGTTGGCTGAGCAAAGCCGCGGCTGCCTGCCAAGGTCAGCGGCGTTGTCGGGAGGTCTCAGTGTGCTGTCTCGGCACGGGTGTGGCACAGTCTGTGCAGTGGGGGGTGCCTGTTTCTGGAGGACACAGCCTGGGTCTTTGGGGCTGGTGGGGGATGTTCCCTCTCCGTTCTGGCTGGGAAGGAGAGATTTGTGGCATGACCTAGCAGTGGCCCTGGCTGGATCTCCGAAGGGAGGCTGTGACCCACACCACCTATGGGAAAGAGTATGACGGGTTAAATCACACTCTGCCATGCAAGGGATGGTCCCCAGCTCTCTGACCTCACTACTCAGAGGGGCAGAAGCAATGGGGGCTCAGCCGGGGGGAGCTGCTCCGTCTGCCTAGAAAAGGATCTCCAAGAGAAGAGGCAAGGGGCTTCTCCTGCAGTTCCTGGGGATTTTCAAGCTGCCTGCTTTTTCCCCCTGGCCTGCAAGAGACCTTTTGCACCCCTGAGCTTGCATAAACGTTGAGATCACCAGGGTCCAGCCAGCTGAGATCTGGCATGCCACAGACCCTCTATCTCTAGCCTGTTGAAGGAGGAGGATGCAGTGGGCATGGGGGCCATATAGGTGCCTACACAGCCAAGGAGGCCCTCCTGCTGACATGCCTGCTCCTGCCCAGCATGGGGTCTATGCCAAGGACCTGTCCCCCACCATCCTAATGCCAGGCCGTGTAGGGTTGAGGCAGCCCCAGCTCATCACACGTATGACTCATCCCATCAGTCAGGCTGCCCATCAATCCAACCTCTCTCCATGGCTGTTGTCATGGAGCTTCTGGTCTCCTTGTCCCACTGCATATTTCCGAGTCCCTCATCCGGCCAGCCTGGCAACCAGTGACCTTTCGGTTACCTAGCAACTGCAGCCCAGGCAACAAGGATGGGGTAAGCAGAGACATCTGCCAGGGCCCTTAGCTCCTGTAATTTAGTTTGGAGAGTTTGATCCTCTTGATGAACTTTCCCATCTCTCAGTCCAAGTCGCTCTGCAGGTCATTCTGCCCCCTCCAGGGCGTAGCTGGCAACGAGGCCGTCAGCAGGAGTGGAGAGCTCATCCCAGGATTGAGAACAGGGCTAGTGTGAATGAAGCTGGATCTCCAGCCTGGGAGGAGAGCCCACCCTTGGAGGATGGGGCATGAGCTTGGGGAAGCCCTCGCCCTCCCCCCATCCATGCCCTGGACTGCCAGGGGCTCGGGGTGTCTTTCACATAGAATCTGGGAGAATTTGGCTGGTGTGAAAGTCAGAGGTGGCTACTTTTTGGTTTAGAGCGAAGCAGGATGCAGGCAGCCTCTGTGCAGGCAACCTCCATCCTGCCCTGCTGCTCCTCCAGTCCTGAGCATCTCATACACAGCTCTGCCAATGCCCATCAATCCTGATCCACAGCACCCATGCTCACTGCTCTCCACAGACAGTACTGCCCCTCTAGCCTTCTCCTGCAACTATCCTGGGCAGAGACTGCTCTTAAAGTCAAATTGTGTTTGCAATGTGGACAAATTCCTACTAAGGAGAGGGATGAGACCTCCTAAAACTCATGTCACTTGTGGCGTGAACAGCAAGCAGAGAAAGGGCTCTGCACAGGTCCCTTTAGTCCTTCCAGGAAAACTCCCGTTGAGCCCCAGAACTTTTGGAAACTTCAGAAGAAGCAGAATAAAAGTTACTGAAACACCCTGTTGGAATGAGAAGGAGAGAGAGACAGTGTGCATTGCTGCCCTATGCTGAGTGCAACTGGACTGTCTCAGCCCTGTGTCATGAGCACTATACTGCTAACAGCAAATGGAGATTCTCCCTTAGCTTAAATGGCAGGGCCCTGTGCTTGCTGGAGCAAGCTGGGTTCTGTCCCACATTCCAAATAGCCACAGCATGCAGCATAACTCCAGCTAGGAAGTCCTGTGTGGGCAGAGATTTGTTCATGGAAGGGAGGGGGGTGGGACTCGTGGAAGCATTTCCCATTCCTCTGGGGACTTGAGACGTTTGCCTAACAGATCCTAGACACAGCGGTGATATTTACGTGTTGGAGAAGGGCAAATACCAAGCAGGTTTAGCTCCTGTAATCCTGCCCCTCCTGCTCCCGAATGCAATAAATGTTCATTCCCATGCCTTCCTGCCAGCCTTTTGTCTCAGGTGTGCTGCTCAGGCCTTTGGGGAGACAGGCTTTTATTGCAGGACATTTGTGGGAGAGGTTTATTATAAGAGGGTGAAGGTATTTGGGTGCAGCTGTGTGGCTTGCTCCCCATCTGCTGGCTTGCCCAGGGATGCTTGGGGGCAGGAGAAATTTCCCCCAGCGCTTGCCAGCCTGTCTGAGGGGGAGGGAGTCATGGCAATTTGGGGCTTTCCTAGGGTGTGGGGGGGGAGGAATCCCCACCAAATAGGGCAGTAAGATTGGTGCTATGGGTCTCCTGTCCAGGGCCCGACCTAGCAGCAGAACAGAGGAAGCCCAGAGGGGATAGTCTATATGAGTGAGGGGGCCAACCCCTGGCCATGCCCCAGGAGTGGGTCTGTAAGTGCTCCCCAACCGAAGTCAGGGGCTGCCTGCCCCCTCCCGACTTTTTCTCTGATTTCCAGGCATTCCCCGGTAGGCTGCAGTAATTTGCTGTGTGAGGCAGCATCACTGGAGAGCAGAGAGATTTAGTGAGGCCTCAGCTTAACCCAGTTGATGTAGGAACCTGCCAGGGTAAATGTCGACCGGACTGTGGAGGCAGCGGCAGCCGAGACTGTAATGGATGAGAAGCCTGAGAGTGTGCTGCAGTCTCCTAGCATGCCTGGTGCTGGCTGCAGATGTGAGCGGCCTGGCCAAGCGCACTGGGCAATCCCACCGGGCTGGAAGCTATGCCAAGGGGGACATCCTGCCTGCCCCAGCCTTGTGGGATGAGCAGCCTGGGGATGGGGGATTCTCGCAGCTGTCATCTTCACAGAAGAATCCGTGATTCTTGACAGCTCTGTCCCCTCCCTCCCCCAGGGATGGGGGTGTGGGGCTGGGAATCCCCCTGTTGGTATGTTGTGCAGTGGGATAGGAGCCCAGATTTGGGGTATCTCCACACGCACATCACTAGTGCCAGGATCTTGTCATGCCCCTGGGCAGGTTAGGGACCTGTGTCTGTTGGTATCTACTCCCAGTGAATGGGAATCCAGGTCTGTGACTTCCCCCCACCCCACCATGGGGGGCCAGGGTGTCTCCTGCTGCACGTCCCCCATGAGGCCATCTCCCTGACCACTATGGAGAAGTTGCCAAGCCAGGCTCTGCTCCCTTGGGGACCCCATTCCCCCTCATCTGGCTCATCCCCAGGGGTCAGGAGTGCAGGCCGGGGCATCTCCGCTCCCTGTCCCCGCTGAGGGCACTTGCTGGGCTCATGGGGCTTGAGCTGAGAGATGTCAGGAGCGAAGGGGAAGGCACCCCAATGAAAACCTGCTGCAGCAGCAGAGGCTGTGCGGCTGGGGGCTCCCAGAGGGGACGTGTGCCCCTGGATTCAAGGAGAGGGAGTGAGTTGGGAGGAGCAGGGAGCTGTTGGTTTAGCAATTATCACTGTGATCTGAGGGTCCCCATCTTGTCTCCACGGCATGGCCAGGCCAGCTCATCTTCATCTTCCTTCTGCCTGTGCTTGGCACTGCTTCCCACTTGCCAGATCTGGACTGCGGTAGAGTCAGGAAAGACAGCTCTGCCCCGAGAACCCTCTTTGGGAATGGCCTTGCGATCGGGGGAGGGGGGAAGCACCAGTGGCTCCCCCTTCCAGTCCTTTAGCTGGAGAGGCTGCGTGGGGGTGTTGCCTCCCTCTCTGGTCCTGCTGCGGAACGGGGAGATGGCCATCGAACCCGAGTGAGTTTGTCAAACAGTTGCCTGGTGACTAAGGCTGGACCTGCTTAGGGGGCCATGTCGGTCTTGGGGTGGGGGCCCCTCTGCTGCTCTCTGATTAGAGAGGCCCCTGATGGGCTTTTGAAGGGGAATCCCAAAGCATGCTCCCCTGGGAAGGGCAGATGCAAAGATGGTAGCCTGGGAGGCCTGGGGGCTGCAGTGCTGCAGGATTTGATCACATTGCCCTCACCAGCCTGCAGAGCAACCCCCTCCTGAGCAGGCAGGTCGCGATCCGTGGGGATGGAGCTGCTGCCCAGCCCAGAGCTGCCTGCCCGTGGCTGTGAAGAGACCATCACCAATATGCACTAAGGTGGCAGGAAACCAACTGCTGTTGATATTCATGAGGCTGCAGAGAATCAAGGCTTTTAACTGTTCAGCGAGTAGGCAGAGGAGTGAAGGGCTGCGGGTACCTGCCAGGAAGGGGATTGGTGCACAGAGGGGAGCTAGCAGCCCCCCATGCTACCTACTGAGAGGACTTAGAGGGCTCCGGTGGAGCAGGGAGACTGGGATATCCCAAGGTTGGGGTCAAGCTTCTCATTCTTTGGATCTCTCCTGCTTTCTCCCTCGTTCTTTTTCTCTCTCTTTCTTGAGTTTGTCTTTATTTCATTTTCTCTCTTGCTTTTCTTTTTTTCACTGTTTTTCTTGTTCTTTCTCTTTCCCTTTCGTTCATTTTCTCTTTTCTTTCCTGTTCCCTTCCCCCCCCCCCCCCCCCCCGCTGCAGAGCTGAGCAGCTTGCCTGTGCACTGGCAGTGATTAGAGTGGACTTCAGTGCTACCAGTACCCTTGTTTCAGGGGTAACCTCTTTAACAAATACCTGGTGGGGCCCCTCCCCGGCTGGGAAGTCCCTGCCCAGTTCCCTCTCACAGCTGCCTCCCAGGGGCAGCCTGTACACATCTGTTAGCCGAGGCCCCTTGCGTTAGTCAAGGGGTCCAGTTTACCCACTAATCCGATTTTAGCATTAATCCAGTTAACATTGAGATCAGGATTAATTCTGGGTTAATCAGGATAATCCTGACAAAATGTTGAGCATTAGACATTGGATGAATTATTGTGATCCTGAGCAATGCATTTTTAATTCGGCAGCGAGACCCAGCCGGGGGGTAGGAGGTGGGTGAGGCTGTGATCCGGAAGGGGTGAGAAGGGGGAATGTTGAAGCCAAACTGAGAGCTTTAGAAACCACCCATGGGAGGGGGACATCTCCTAGGGATCAGCCTGTGCCCCCAAACTAGAATGGGCCCCGATCAGAACACCCCTGAACTGCAGGGCTCTTTAGCCTCCCCTGCGCTGCAGCCTGGGGCCCGTCTGCAGACATTGTGGGGGAAACTCTGTCTCCTAATTATTTCTCTGCCCCATTCCTCTTGTGCGCTTCCCAGTCCCATCCAGGGCAGGAAGTAACGAGCTGGGCTCGACATTCTCACTTATTATGCAGTGTGGTAGTGAAGCCATCGCGCATGGTCCCCTGAGGTCAAACCCAGGCCTTGCCGCACCGAAAAGCACCAGCTGTTCTCACGGGGGCTAAGAGAACATTTGGCTGTGGTGGTGACTGAGGTTGGGTGTGATGGCGAAATTGCTGACCCCCTTCCACGAATGTTTTCTACAGCATCTCCTCCCCAAGGGGTCGCCAGTTACTGAGCTGTGGCTACATAGGTACTTTGCTGCACTACAGAGCCTAGTCCCTCAGGCAATAGGGGTAGAGCTCAGGTCCTGCTGCTCCAAATAGGGGTAGAGCTCAGGTCCCAGCCCCCACCTAGCACTTGAGCTAAAGGAGAATTTCTGCTAGCAGTATAGGGTTCATGACACACTGTGGAAAGGTTCCAATTCCAGCCACTACAGGGCAGTGGTGTGTGTGTGTGTGTGTGTGTGTGTGTGTGTATATACCAACCCCAATTTCAAAGGTATTTATGCTCACAACTTCCAAAGTTAAAAGCCTAAATACCTTTGAGGCTCTGGGTCACAGTGGCTCGTTCATGCCACTGTGCATGTCCCCACTGAAAGGCGGCCACCTCTGGTGCGGGAGTAGCTGGCACAAAGCACACTGCATAAAGGTGCAGAGAGGTTTAGACCACCAGGTTCACTTCTCAATTGCCAGCCTCTCCCAGAGGAATGACTCTCCAGCTCTGGGACATGCGGGAGGAGGGACGCACCTGCAGTAAATGGCTCGAGAACTCAGATGTCCCCTCTCCAGATGTATCCTGACGTCAGTGCTTGAGCAGAGGCAGGGAGCTGAGTAATGAGATGGCACATCTGGTGTTTAAGCCCCTGGTCCTTGGCTTCCCTTCTGGAGGGGGCATTTCCAGGACAAAACCTGAGCTGCAGATCCCAGCCCAAAGGAGGGGGTGTGCATACGGGGCGACATCCCCACCCTGGTCCCAGGCAGGCGCTGCTGTCTAGGAGGGAAGTTTGGTTTTGAAAGCTGGATGAAAGCTGGGGAACTGTATTCCCTTAGGAGCCGCCGACAGACAGAACTAGTGACGTGAGGTGGAGTTAGTGTCTTGAAATCTAGGAGCCTTCCCCACAAGGCTGTTCTCGGCAGGCGGGGGATTTTGAGTATTATAAAAGGAATACTTGGTAGATTCCCATCATTGTAGTGTCTCACTGCACAGCTACACTGCATTGCTGTGCTGCTCTGCCACTCCATGGTGCACTGCTACACTGCCCTGTACTGCCACAGTGTACTGCACTGACATGCCGCACTGCAGCACTACACCATGGTGTGCAACTGTGCTGTACTGCCACACCTCAGTGTATTCGTGCACTGGCACACCAAAGAGTACTACTGCACTGCCACACCTATGGTGCTCTGCTACACTACACTACCACATTGCAGTGCACCACCACACTACCATGCTATAGTATATGACTACACTGCCACACCACAGTGCTCTCTGCTCCATCGCCTTGCAACACTGCACTGTACTGCTGTGCTCTGCAGCACTGCACTGCCTCCCCATTAAGCACTGCCTCCCTGCTCAGTATTGCTGTGTTAGACTGTGCTGCTGCAGAGCACTGTCACAAAACAGCTCTCCATAGCTGCAAAAATTGGAAATGGTTTTCAGATTTCCACCTCCCCACCCACCTCTCTCTGCTAAAGGCTTGGAGGCCTTTCCCACGAGCATTGTTGGTGTCTGGCCCCATCTCTATCCCAGAGCACTGGACTGTGATAGGACACTGGGGCAGGAGGTAGCTGCCTTGTTTCATAGGGAGCCTTCTAGTGAAGAGTCTGGGGGACATGGAGAGCCCCAGAAGCCGTGATAGGTGTGAGTGGACTGTGCAAAAGGCATCCTAGGTCCCAGTATCCGTCACTGTGCTGCAAGCCAGGTAAAACAGGGCTGTGGGCTGGGATTGTCCCTTTGTCATCCTAATACCTGCCAGGCCTTTGCTATGTACTGTCTGCCTCTTGCTTCTCTAATGCTCACAGGAGCTTTTTGAATGCACCAACAAGATTTATGAGAACATGTTCCAGGGTGAGTCAATGAGACTTGTGCTCTTAAATCCCGTGGCTGAAACTGAGACATATGCCCCCCCCCCACACCTTCTTCCTAGCAAAAGACCTACTATCAGAGCAGAGCCAGCCTTGTGAGATCTCCCGTTACCGCTTCTCTCCCAAAACACCTGACTGCGCTGGTGTGCTATCAAAGCATGTCAATAATGGAGAACAAAATGGTGTTTGTCAGAAGTGAATGAACCCCGTGCAGTGTGTGAGGCTCTGGCCTCGATGTGCCCGCTGCCGTTCTGTTTCTTTGCAGCAGGGCCCCCGGCATCAGTGCCTGGTGGTGAGGAGCAGCTCCCAGGGCCAGCTTATCATGGGATTGTGTGCGTGCTGTAGGGCCTAGGACTTGGCTGACCCTTTAAGTCCCTGCTTTGCTATCAACTCTGTGAGATCTTGGCAGGTTGCTTAGGCCCAGATCCTTAAAGGTATTTAGGCACCTAACCCCCATTGGTCACCTTGGGGAATCTGGGCCTTGGTTTTCCATCTGTAAAATGGGAATAAGGGTATTAGATGTTTTACAATATAGTCACAAACCTGTAATAATAGCACATTTTTATTGCTATTCGATGCATTATAATAGACGCTCAGTCATGGATCCGGCCCTCATGATGCTAGGCGCTGTACATTTGTATTGCTATTAGATGTATTACGGTAGCATCTAGGTGCTCAGTCATGGACCCGGACCTCATGGTGCTAGGCGCTGTATAAACACAATAAAAAGCCAGCTCCTGCTCCAGAAACCCCACAATCTAAGCATGAGACAAGAGAGACAGACAGGGGAGTGCAAGGAAACAGTGAGACAAGACTGGTCAGCGTGGCAGGCAGTGCTCTCTGCACCCCAGCAGCTCTGCCGGGGGCCAGTGTTTGGGGAGGTGTTGCAGCAAAGGAGAGTTTTGAGGAGGGATTTGAAGGAGGTCCATGAGGTGGCTTTACAGCTGTTTGGGGGTGTGTGACCCCTAAGCCTGAGAGGCTGCAGGGGAGAGAGTGGGGGATGGAGGTGGGAATCACGAGCCCATCGGAGGTGAACAGCATTGGCAGCTTCATAGCAAATGGGAAATGCTAGGGAGGGTGGGGCCTTGGAAACTGAGCCCTTCGTGGCCGTGTCTGGGATACGGCTACCGCTTTGCCAAGATCTGGACCTCCAAGTCATTTCACACAGTTACCCAAACAGACAGCAGCACCTTGGACTGGGCAGGAGGTTTCCTGTGACATTTCGATGAGGAGGGAGAGAATAAATGCAAGAGAGGAAACATTTGGGGCAAAATCTTTGAGAGTCCTCCCCGCTCCCCTTTATTTGCAACCAGCATTAGGGGCTGCTTGACATTTTAATTTCGATTGAAAGGGTGGATTTCCTCCAGTTCTTTTTTTTTTTTCTTTTTCTTTTTTTTTATGAACCTCCTCTACTGACAACTTTCTTCACTGCGGATCCTTGCTGGGCTCAAACTGCCAGCGTAGAGCTGAAAGGCTGCTGAGCCCAGCATGAACCTCCAGGACTCCCCAATCTCCTTGTCCCGGGAAATGGGCGATAAATAACCAGGTTTGTTCAGGCCTTGTCCCAGCTGTGCCGAGATCTCCCAGCTCTGTCACTCCCATCCCTTTGCCTTCTCCGCGTTCTGAGTGGCCATGCCTTCAAAGCAAACCATCCCTGGGGGTGAGATTTGACACCAGGTCAATATCTCTTTCAAATGGATGAAACCGAATAGCCTCTGGCCTGCTTTGGCTGGGGCAATCCGGGCAGGAGCAGCAGGGGAGTCACAGCTGGGGGGGCAGTGTAATGGCTTTTCCAGGTGTCAAGGGGTGGGGTGCCCAGCAGCTGTTTTTTCCATCACCTTTGTGCTCTGAAATCCTGCTTAAAATGCCACTTAACTAGGAAAAAATATCCAGGCTGGGCGGAAATAAAAGACCTGGCCGTGGGTGCATGGATATTAACCTTCAACTCTTTCCCTCCTTAAAATGGTTTGCAAATATTGACCGACTAATCCTGCCGGCTCCCCTGTGCATGCTCAAAACCAGCTGGAGCATAAGTGCCACCGCTGCCCTCTGCAGAATGGTGTCAGAACTGCACAGGGGTGTGTCATAGTCTCCAAGCTGCTACTGGAGAGTCGCCTCCAGCTCAAACGGGTCAAGGGTCTGTGCTTTTAGCGCAGGAGGATTCAAGTGCTCCCCGTGACGTTCCCAGCAGCCGTGGGGGGGTTGGTGCAGTGTTCCCATCCTTGTGTTACCAGTGGGAATGACACTCCATGTCGGAGCTGGGTTTGGAACTGTGCTCAGATGGCTGGAAGGTGCCTGTCTAGCTACGGTAATTATATGGAGCCCCTCACAATCGTTGATCTATTATTTGCCCTCACAGCCTCCCTGGGGGGCAGGGCTGGGGTGTGTCCCCATTGGACAGGTGGGGAGCTGAGGTACAGAGAGGCTACGAGCTTGCCTACGCTACGGGGACTCTGGCAATAACCCTGCAGCATAGATGCAGCGTGCAGCAGCAAAAGGGGGTTTTCCTTTGCTGTAGGAACTCCACTTCCCTGAGCAGCAGTAGCGTTTGTCCATCGACCGAGCCGCGTCTACACTGGGGGTTAGGTCAGCTTAGCTGTGCCAGTAGGGTGACCAGATGTCCTGATTTTATAGGGACAGTCCTGATGTTTGGGTCTTTTTCTTATATAGGCTCCTATTATCCCCCACCCCGTCCCGATTTTTCACACTTGCTGTCTGGTCACCCGATGTGCCGGTCGGGGGGTGGATTGTTCACCCCTCAGGGGGATGTAACTACATCAGTCTAAACTTTAAGTGTAGTCCAAGCTTTAGTCACTAGCCCAAGTTTACTCACCAAGTTGGGGGCAAAGCAGGGAACGAAACCCAGAATCTCCTGAGAGCCAGGCGGGTGCCCTAGTCATCGGGCCATCCTTCCCCTCCCATTCCGGCGCCTTTCCTGTGGTTAATAGGATCATTTTGCTCCTTGGGCACCTCATCGCATGAGCAGAATGCTGCCTGACCTGCTTCGGGACACAAGAGAGGAAAACTCCCATGGGCCAAGCCACTGGGAGAATGGAGCAAGGGATTTCAAAAGTGAATGGGGACCAAAGGAGGGGGAGCCAGGGGGCGTTTGATTACCCAGTCGAAGTGGGGCAGGTGATCTGGCTGGAAGAGAGCAAAGATGGATTTGGGACAGTGTCTGCTCCTTCTCTGTTTTAACTCCTATGTCTGATGTGCTGAGCATGAGACCAGGATGTAAATGTTGTTAGTGGTCCAGTGGCACCTGATCCCAACCGAGATCAGGGCTCTGTTGCGCAAGGTGCTGTACAGACACAGCCCCTCTCCCAAAGAGCTTGTCGTCAGAGGCAACCGCCCAGGTAAGTGGTAGAGCTCAGAGCAGAAGGCAGGTCTCCTGTGTCACACTCCAGTGCCTTCGTCACTGGACCACCCAAACCCCCTCCCTGGGTAATGTGCCGGGATCGGTGGCTTCTGGGTGCTAGGCCACAGACCCATCCCTTGAGGTTTAGCCACCTACTGAGCTTCCAGCCAGATCTTTTCTCTGACACCCTGGAGAGAGGAGCACAGCTGGAGACAGGTCTGTTCTCATTATCTATGGAAGGGCCCAATCCTCCAGGGATGCTGAGCTCCTGGGTCTCCTTTCCAGGCTGAGGACGCTCAGAGCCTCACCAGATGGGTGGGGGGCATAGTCAGATGCTGGCTTTGCTGACGGGAAGGGGATTATGGAGAGTTAATCCAGCTCAGTGTCTGACCTGGAGCCGGAAAGTGTTTTTATCTACTCGGGAAATAACTGGTTGTGCGGTGGGGCCTGGCTGGGCCTGCAAAGCATGGACAAAGCAGAGCCCATTTTCATGGGCTGCTGCCTCCGTTGGGACCCCGGCAGTGGAGACACGAATCGTCCCAAAGCTAGATATGTTCGCTGGGCAGCGGCTGATGGAGCAGAGTGGCTGGCTGGACTCATTAAAGGTCTCCATCCGTCCACGCAGGGGCGATTTATTGCCAGCCCAGCTGTCCTGAACGCATTTCAGGCCATTATCTCTGCAAAATGTGACCGAATGGAGCCTGAAAAGGGGAGTATGAGGACGGGTGGCTCCAGTGCTGCAAGCCCCAGCCTCCCTGCAGCAGCTGCTCCCATCTCCCCGCTGCTTGGCCCAGGCCCAGCCACTGGATCCAGCTCGGGGGCTTTGCCTGATGCCAGTGGGGTCTTTGGGGGCTCGTCTGTTCTGGATGCAGAGTCAGGTCTGTGTTGCCCCTCAGTGCTTTGGAGTGGGGGACTCGGGGCTAACCATGCGGGGGCTGCTGCTAGGGGCTGGGATCCCAGCAACTCTGCTGTGACTGGCTGGGCTGGGGAAAGATGGGGGCTGAGATTGGGAACCAACATATGGGGATGTGTGTAAAGGGAGGGTTTTGGGCCCTGCTTAGTTTTCCTTTCATTGCTAATTTAATTGGCAACAGCTCTGAAATACAAGTGAAGGCAGTACGGGGGGGGGGGCAGGGAATCTGGGGGGGGATCCCCCCCAACGTCCAGCAAAAGCTGGTTCTCCAGTACAGACTGCGCTGTAGCTACTGGGTGCCCCCAAAACTGTCCTTAGCATCTGCACTGGGAAAACCAGGGATTACGACAAACTCATCAGAGGCGAGGTCTGGAGTGCAGATAGGGTGACCAGATGTCCTGATTTTATAGGGACAGTCCTGATTTTTGGGTTTTTTCCTTATAGAGGCTCCTAGTACCCCCCACCCCCATCCCGATTTTTCACACTTGTTGTCTGGTCACCCTAAGTGCAGGTGTCACTGTTTCACCTGTCTTGATCTTTTTGCTCCGTCTCTCTGGCTCTGTTCGGAGCATTGGCCTTGCTGCCTGCAGCTGGGAGGTGCATGGAAACAGCGACGCAATGGGACCTCCCAGAGACCCCGCATGCCTGGCACCGAAATGGCACCATCCCGACCAGCAGCTTGTGCTGCTCTGTGACCGTCTGTCTCCTGCCCAACCGCGGGGAGGCAGTCGTTAGCACAGTTGGCATTGATAGTAGGATCCCGGGGCAGCCTGGTTAACCCCTCACTGGGCCCAACAGGGTGTCAGCCCCTCCCTGAGCTCTTGGCCCAGGCTCTTGGCAGGCTCCGTGGCTGAGCATTTTCTTTGCGACCATGCCAGCTAGAGACTGATGTGCGGGGGTAAATGAAAACTCAGGTTGTGGAGGACAAGGTGGCCGCTCGGAGAGGTGCCGTCTGTGCAGTACAGGCATGTGCCAGCTGCTCCCGAGCCCTGGCTGGGTCCTTGTTTGGCAGGCACAGCCATTGCCAGCTGAGTCTGAATTGGGACAGCCTGGGTGGGGGGCAGAGGGGAGGAACGGGGAATGTCCCTACCCTGGGTGTGTGCCGAAGGGCAGTCCCGCATTGCTTTGCAGGGTGGGCATCTGCCCCCAGGGCACGTGCCTCTCCCATTTGCCCTGCAGGGCCAGGCTGGAGTGAGATTGGCTAGAAGATATTAGCTGCCAGCAGGCAGTTTGGAACCGACCCGGTGGAGCTAATGGAGCTGGCAACCAGCGATGGGGCTCTTGCAGATCCCCTGGGGGCCGAGATTGCAGCGGGTGCAGCGCTGGGGGTGGGCTGGCTGGGCAGGCTAAGCCTTGGGGGAAGGGTCTCTGTGTGCACGTGGCAGTGAGGGTGGGACCCTGGCGTGGCACTCGGGCTGGGAGCTCAGAGCCGTCTAGTTCTGCTAACGTGTCCCTCCCTATCCCCTGCTCCAGCCCCTCCCTCTCTCCCGCATCAGCCTCTACACCTCCTCACTGCTGCCCCCCCACCCAAATCCCTAGGACGCTGCCCCTCATGCACAGAGCAGCTTCCCTCCCAACCCTTCTGCAGCCATCCAGGTGCCGATGCCTCCCTGCACCTGTCGCCCAAGTCCCCTGTTTCACTGACTCATGAGGGCCTGTCAAGCTGTTCGGGGCCTGGACTTTGGCTTGGCTGGGTTTGGGGCCAGGTGCACTTCCCAGCACCCTGGATCTGGGCTACTTCTGGGGCGTCAAAGGTGAGAAGACAGTACCAAAGCAGTGTGGCTGATGAGCCTGATAATCTGTGTCCCTTGATGGCGGGACAATCCCACGTCCCACTGACCCCCGTCTATCCCCCTCAATTGCACCCGAACTTACAGCCTCCCCCACAAGTCTCCTCCGCCCGTTTGGGGGCCTGTCTCTGTTCCTCCAGCACAGCCTGTTTAACACAACAAAGCTAGCAAGGGCCATATCAGCCATATTAGCCCTGGCAGAGGGGAGTAGGGCTGGGGAGGTAGGAAAAGGGGGCAGGACGAAGGAGGAGAGAGGCAGCCTTATCTAGCCAGGCAGAGAGAATGAAGTTGTTTCTTAGCAGACAGTAGAGAATTGTTGGAGGTTTTGGAAGCTAAGCGAATTGCTTAATTGTATCTTTTTTTAACTCTGGGAAGAAGGAAAAAAGACACAAGCGACCCCCTCTCCCCTTTGCATAAGAGGCTTAAAGAGCGGGGAGAAGCCAGCAGGCTGCAGGAGACCAGCGGTGGGAGAATTCTGTCTTTCTCGTCACCCTCCAAAGGCCAGGTGTGTGGGGGAGAGCATTGCTGGTGTATTACATAGGCCCTTTGTTAACTAGTTTCCCTGTGAGAGGAACAGCCAAGGACTTCTCTACCCTTGGAAATTTCCCAAACTAGCTATTTTTAGAATAATTATTTTATCCTGGTAAATTTCCACTTGCTGCTCTGCTACCCCAGCCCCCAGTAAGGGAGCTGAACCTGGAGATGAAGGTGGGTCCAGTGGTTAGAGTGACCCCTGGGAACTCTGAAGACCCAGGAGCAAGGCCCTACTCTGCCACAGACTTCCTGTGCAGCCTTGGGTGAGTCATTTAGTCTCTCTGAGCCTCAGTTCCCCACCTGGAAGATGAAGATGATAATATCTCCGTTCCTCGCAGGGGTGTAGTGAGTGCGTTCAGATAGTGTGCATGTAACCAGATAGAGCTTGTGCATTCTCTGTACAGACCACACACCCTTGTATTACAAGGAATAGCATGGGGTACCCTTGTTTCTTGATGTCCGCCCTCTAATACCAACTTCCAAGAAAATTCCCCTGTGTGGTTAGACTGCGGAACTCACTGCCACATGATCCATGAGGCCAGGAATGTAGCAAGGTTCCAAGAGGGCGTGGATAACCAGCATCGGCAGAGTTACGATAGTTAATGCAGAAAGAAGATATTAAAGCTCATGCTTCAGGGCTTGAGACAATCTCTGTTAGGGATCAGAAGGAGGCCTGTGTACGGGGCAGATTATCCCACCTCTGCGCACTGTGGGGTTCTTACCCCTTCCTCTGAAGTAGCTGGTTCTGCTCGCTCTGGGAGACAGGGTTACTTCAGCTCGCCATATGCCTCAGTTTCCCTTTCTGTAAAATGGGGAGAACACCTATTTAATTACAGAGTGCTTTGAGATCCTTGGGTGATGGGCAGCTCTTAGATCCCTTGTTCCCCCTTCTCTGACAGCCTGGAGATTGGAAAGAGAGGGACTGGAGGTTTGGGCCGGGGTGATGGTAGAAGAGCGAGTTACATTTTGCTCCCCACCCATTAGCCCGGCCTTGCAGCTTCTGATGCCCAGTGTGGGGTCAGAGATGGCAGCGAGGGGTCCCGGGAGTTGCCCTTCAACTGTGCTGCATCTGCCACAGCAGCTGACGGCTCCAAGTGCCAGGGCAGTTGTGTGTGAGTGTCCTACTCCTGCTCCTCCAATGAACAGCAAAGTAAGGTCCCCAGGCCCCACCTGCAGACTCTCCCAGCAGCTGCAGGCTGTGGGGCGGGACTCCTGTCCATTTATCCACCCAGTGTCTGGTGGATCTTTGCACAGTGACCGACTCCCTGCCACCCCCAGGGGAAAATCCAAGCCGGGGACACATGGGCGACACCAGGGCCAGGCACACCGGGCCCCTCCTCGGCCCTGTACATCTCAGCCCATCTGTCCCTCTCCCTCTGGGGCCATCACTCCAGGGAAATCCGGCCTGGCTGGTGCAGCTGTGAGATCTGCTGGCCAAGGAGGTGCAGGCTGGGAAATGGCCATTCCTCCCTTTTGGGGGATCAGACTGCATGGGGGAAGGCGCTAGGCTGGCTCCCCAGTCGCCTCTCCCATACAGCACAGCAGGGGTCGGCCCTGGCTGGCCACAGCTCCCCTTTTGTGCCCTGCCTGGGCCTCTCTTCTCCAGGATCCCACCCTCGGCTCACCGGGGTGGATTCACCCTGCTGCCCTTGCTGCCTTCCTGGCTTCAGGAACTCTTTCCTCCTTGCTCCTCTTGTGTCCCTTCACAGCTGCCCTGGCACTTCCTTCCTCTCTCCTTCCCGCACCCGCCCTGCAGCCCCGGGGGCCTGGCGGACACTGGGTCAGTCCTGACTCCTTGCTGGGGGAGGACTGAGGAGCCGGCATGGGTGTTTTCTCCGCTGTCACAGGCAATAATCTCCCTGACCTTGGTGCCTCCGCCAGAGATCCCCTGCCGGCAGCGCAGCCCCCCAGCATCAGACCCTCCCCAACAGCAGCTGACCGGTGGGCTGGACCAAACAGGCCATGATTTTGCTTAGAGACAATTCTGTGCCCTGCCCTTCTTTGTCCACCCTTTAGCGAGATGTTTCTCAAATGCAGAAGGATGTGCCACCTCTGTCGTGGCGGTGGGGTGCCAGGCAGTGCCAGTGCCCCGGTTTGCAAGGGGTTAATCGGACGGCTATTCCCATTCCCATGAGATCACAGTTTGGCAGGCAGCTCGAAGCCTGGCCAGCCCTGGCTCTGAGCTGTGCAGCAAGTGAAAGGCAAGACGCTGCCTCCTTTGCTTTCTGTACAGGGCTCTTGAATTAAAATCTTCGCCGCGGCCCCTGCCATCCCCGGAGTGTGTCACTCACGGCACATCATCGCTGGGGCATAACGCGTCCTCAGCGCAAACGCAGAGCCGCACCCACCACCCCTTGGCTGGGGGGACGCAATGGGACCTATTAGCCCTGGGTAGAATGCATGCGTCAGCTCTCGCAGGTCACTGGGACAGAAAGCCGAGGGGTACTGGACCGCTTGCTGTCACGGGCTGGCTCACAGACAGGATCAGCACCCGCAAGTGAGTCTGGACTCTCCGAAGGACTCAGCCTGTCAGCTGCTGAAAATGTCATGGGGGAGCTGCAGGGAGGCTGGGGTGTTCACAGGTGTTTAGGTTCCTGACTCCCATTGATTTCAGTTGCTTTATAAATCTGGCCCTGAGTCCTTTGGGAAATCTGGCCCTGGCTGGGGGTGCTGAGCCCCTGAAAACCTGTCCCCCAGCATGAGGCCACTTAAATCCCACTTAACTCTTCAGATCTGAAGTGGGAGATAACTGACGCCCAAGCCTTGTGCATGGGGGTGAATTTCATCCCAAACTCCCACAGCACTTTTTGGTGTACCTAGTGCCCTGATTTCTGCACAGGGAATTGAATTCTCTCAGCCGACATTTCCCCAGCACCACCCCCTGCAGTTCACTCCGCACCCTGAATCACAGCCTAGGGTGCAGAAGCCGCTGTGGCCAGCCGGCGAAGTGACTGGCAGCTTGTGTTCCTATGTGAGTGCATGCACGTAAGGATAAATAACCTCACTGCTCTGGTAGCACGGCCGGAGGCGGCTTTGAAATGTGCTAGGCAGGTAGATAAGTTTTTCCCTGGCCTTTGGGAGGAAAGGCGCTTGATAAATAGAAGAGTATGATGATCATTACACCATGTTCAGCACTTGAAAGGCGACCCTTTCCTGTCTCACCGCTCTGGGATCACACGTGATGTAGAAGCGCTGTAATAATCGTGTCACACTTTTACGTGGTGCTCTTTGTCAGGCAGGGGCTTGAAGCAGGACTTGCCCAGGGAGAGCCTCTGGCCTGCATCAGACCAAATGGGCATAATGGCCCCTTCTGGCTCACTGGCAATAGATCTCAAAGCACTTTGCAGATGAGGAAACTGAGGCACTGGGCGGTGCAGTGATTTACCTAAGGTCGCCCGGCAGAGATGGGAATAAAGTGTTTGATCCACTAGGCCACACTCCCTCTACTGCAGTGTATCGTATTTCTAGCGTGAAAGCTTCTGTTCCCAGTATATATCGCCCCCCTGCACGATAGCTGAAGCCTGATCCCCTGAGGTAGATCAGTGCCCGGAATGGCCCCGGTCTCTGGGGGGTGCTGTGACTTTTTCCCCTTCCTGCCTCCAGCGAGTCAGCACTGTCCTGCTGAGGGCAAGGTGCCGGGTGCCATAAGCAGGGGGGTCAGCACAGTTCCCCAAGGGAGCTTTGCGTGCTGCCCCAATTGGCACCCATCTGCCCCGCTGCTCCGGAGGGTAGTACACTGGTAGAAGTCGGCTGTTTACAGAACGAGCTGCTCCCCTGCAACAGCTCTGCGCTGCTGCCACGCACGCTCTCGGAGAGTTCAAAGCCAGTTCTGGCAAGTCTTGGTTATGACCCAGTCAGGGCCTGATCCGGCCCGTAGCTGGGAGCTTTGCTGTTAATTTCACTGGGGGCACGATCAGGGCCCCAGTGATAACGTGGCTCCATCTTTTTAGATGGCATCTTAACCTCCGTGCCAAACCACACTGAGGAGCGGGAGTGAGGGGCAGTGGCATCTGGGAGCAGACAGCTCATTTCCACAAGGGCCAAGGTCTCTGACAAATTGGGGAAGGAGGCGGGTAGGCAACAGCAGACCCTGACAGCGTCTGTTTTAGGCCCCATCCACACGATGACTGCAGCGGCCTCGGGATCAGGTCACAGCAAGCTCCCAAATCCTGCGCCCAGTCATCTGTATAAGAGCCATTGACTCCAGCGGGGGCAGAATCACGCTGAAGGCCTGGATGGGCCCCGCGCTGATGAAGGCAACTAGGGCCTGTGACCCAAGAAGATATGACAGGGTTGTACCTGGGGGCGGGGGAGATCACGGGTCTCTGTGGCTGTCAGGGGCTGCTTCGGAATCTTTGCATCAGCTGGCGGCAGGCGTGGGAGCCAGGACACGTGGGGGGCTGTCCTTTAATAGATTATCACCTGGCAGGGTAAGTCATTAGCAAGGCAGAGCAATAAACAGCCTATTCCTTCTGAGTGACTGGGAGGTCAAGGACGGAGTTGCAGCGCTAACTGCAGCACTAGCAGGGGGAGGGATAGCTCAGTGGTTGGAGCATTGGCCTGCTAAATCCAGGGTTGTGAGTTCAATCCTTGAAGGGGCCATTTAGGGATCTGGGGTGAAAATCTGTCTGGGGATTGGCCCTGCTTTGGGCAGAGGGTTAGACTAGATGACTCCTGAGGTCGCTTCCAATCCTGGTGTTCTATGATCTGTAAAGTCAAAACTCACCTTCCCTTTTCAACTTGGGTGGGGTGGCAGCAGCTCCCCTCCCTGGAGACTGGCTGCCGGCCTCCCCTCTGTATATCCCTGGTGTGGGATTGATGTGGTCCCATGGCTGCTCAGCTCCTGCTCTCGCTCTTGAGTGGGAGTCACCAGGGTGTGTCCACCTCTTGGAAAGCAGGGCCGCCAAGTGCAGGTTTGGGCCCCAGTGAAAAAAATTTTCAGGCCCCCCAGCAAGGGCAGACCGACTAAACGGCCTGGGAAGCTGGGCCCCAGTAATTTGTATCGACTCCCTCGTCGGCTCTGTTGGAAAGGAGAGCTCCCAGCAGGGTCCTCATGCACCTGTCCCAGGTGCTGCAGCCCAGCGGCCACTGGCCCTCACGGGGAGGTGCTGTGGGTGCAGAATGCTCGCAGATCCAGAGGTCCTGCAGTGCACGGAGCGAATGGATAACACCACGGCCCCTGTCCAGACTGAGCTAATCAAAGGGCCTCATAGTGGGTGGAAAGTTAATGCAGCTGCCAGACAGGCAGGATGGGTGAGAGGTGGGGCTAATACGCGTCCAGGGGGTGTGACTGTCCCCCTCCCCCAGTGATCTTTAGGTGTGTGCTTGGCACATTTTTTACGGGGCTGGATAGTGAGCTCACACCGACTCACCCTACGCAGCCGGGCCCACCCTCCTCCCCTTCACACTGGGCTGGGATTAGGGCTGCAGACCGAGGTGGAGGGTGCTACCGCGATGGTTGAGGCCCCCTTGGTGGGGTGAGGAGGAGGTGGGGTGCACCCACTGAATTGGGAGGCCCCACCAGTGACCCATCACACCGCTGGCTGCAAAACCTGGCTCTGCCACTGGGCTGTGGTTAAGGCACCAGGCTGGGATCCAGGAGATCGTGGCTGAAGCCTGGCTCTGCCACAGGCTCCTTGTATGACCCAGGGCAAGTCACTTCATCTTTGCACCTTGTTGTCCCCTCCTGCCGCCCAAGTGACAGTAATAACCCTGCACAAGGGTTCTGCGAGGCTGTGTTCATTCACGCTGGCAAAGTGCTTAGCCACTGGAGTGTCAAAGCAAGGAGCCGCAGCTGGGCTGCCCCAGGCCCATCTCAGCAGCTTCCCTGCAAGGGCCCGTTCCTGGTAGCATCGTCGATCTAGCATCAGTCGCCCAGCTGTGCGGGTAAGGTACAAGTGGAGTAAATGCAGCCATAGAGGTGACCTGTCCTGAGAGGTTGGGAGTGTTGTGTTTTGTTGTCTAGTTGCGATGTCATCGCCCCAGCCTGATGTCATCGGGTCCTAGATCGGGCTACGTGAAATCCCGTGGCCTGTGCTAGGCAGGACGTCAGACTAGATGGTCAGAATAGCCCCTTCTGGCCCAGAAATCAATTAATTTTCAAGCTACCGCGTTTTTTAAAAAGATGCTGTAATTAGCCTCTTTGGATGGGGTTAATTACTCCAGGTCAATTGAAACCTGGGCAGCTGTGGGAAATCCCTCCCCTGGAACAGCTGGATGTACCACGCCCTGCTTGTGAACCCTCCCACCTCACCCCACTCCTCAGTCAACTGCTGCCTCCCCACCGAACTAGCTGGACTGATTTTGGAAGCGTGTTGAGCTCGCCAGACACCCTGAGCGGCTCCCACACTAAAACCCTTAGCAACACCGATTCTAGCATGGCAACAGCAATCGCTCGGCTAACAAGGCCTGTATTGTCATGCAGATAGAGCGCCAGAGATGTATTTTCCCCACTTGGTTCAATCTATTTTTATTTTCTTCTCCAGACAAAATAAGTGGGTGGGGAGGGAAGTTGGCTTGGGCGCGTGCAAACCCGTAGTCTCTCCCTTCAAAGCCTTCCAGAGCCTTGTAGGTATGACAGCTCGGCCCGGGGTTGGGTTCACTTTAGGGGAGCCTGGGAGCACTGAGGGGCAGGGAAGGAGCGGAGAGGGGCTCGGAGTGGACAGCAATGGCTGGGAGAGTAGGGGCAGAGAGAGAGAGAGAGAGGGACATGCGGCTGGAAAACGACAGTCAACACAGCGACACCAAGCACAGTCAGTGTAGCTGGCGCGCAGGCAAATCATTGCCAGTGCCTATTGCCCGCTCCAGGGGGCAGAGTTAAGGTTGTGTGGGTGTGTACCTTCACTCTGTGTGAGTGTTCTGGATGGGCGCAAGATGCCTCCAGGCAACCTTAACTCTGTGTTACCAGAGGTTTTTGGTTTGGGCTGGCGCAGGTAGCTCTGGGAGGCAGTACGGCCTAGTGCAGTGGATCTCAGCCAGGGGTAGCCTGGAAAGGTTGAGAGCCCCTGGCCTAGTGGGCTAGGAGGTAGCACAGGCAGCCTGGGTTCTGTGCCTAGCTCTGGCGAAGAGTCACTGTGTGACCCATGGGGGCGGGTTACTCCCCTGGTGCCTCTTATAAGATGGGGATGATGTGACTCACCGGTGTGGATCGTAACAGGAGACCGATCCCTCCTGCCAGGGGGAGCTGTGGGAGAAAACTGCTTCCCCAAGCTGGGCAGAGCCTTCCTCCTCCCTCGTCGAACTCACCCACCTTCGTGAAGCATCTTGAGAGCTAGGGAGGAGAATCAACAAGTGCTTGGAGGCCCTGGGCTGAGATCAGGGCCCAATTGTGCCAGGCACTGTACATATACCGAGAGAGACAGTTGCTGCACTAGAGCAGTGGTCCTCAACCCGGGCCCCGTGTGCAGAGATCTTCCAGGGGGTCCATCAATTCATCTAGATATTTGCCTGTTTTTATGGCAGGCAACATAAAAAGCACTAGCAAAGTCAGTACTAACTAAAATGTCACACAATGACTTGTTTATACTGATCTATATACTATACCCGGAAATGTAAGTACCATTTTATATTTAAATTGATTTTATAATTATATGGCAAAAATGAGAAAGTCCGCAACTTTTCAGTACTAGCCTGGCTGTGACATGTCTGTATTTTTATGTCTGATTTTGTGAGCCAGTAGTTTTTAAGTGAGGAGAAACTTGGGGGTACGCAAGACAAATCCGACTCCTGAAAGGGGGCCAATGCTCTGGAAAGGTTGAGAGCCGCTAGCCTAGAGAGCTTACGATTTCAATAGGGAAGCCAGACCAAGTGAGAGAAACAGAGCATCATTAGCCCTCATTTAGAGATGGGAAACTGAGGCATCCCGAGATTAAGGTCTGGATCCCCAAAGACATTGAGGGGCCTAATTCCCGTTCAAACCAGTGGGAGTTAGCAGCTGAACTACTTTGGAGTGCCTGGCTCGAAGTGCCCAAGGAGACACAGGAAGTTGGTGGCAGAGTCAGGGAGTGAGCTCCCATCTCCTCAGTCCATGCCTTAATAACTGGACCACCCTCCATATTTCAGAGTTAGCTAGAAAAGCTGGCTGGCTGGCTTGCTTCTGAAACAGAATTGGCCTCCAAACAGGCCTGATTCTCCACAGCCTTCTGTCTTGTGGCAACGCGTACCCCGGCGTGACGTGGGCGTGAAATGCTACTCAGTGAGAGCGGTGGCACTTCACCGTGCACTCCCGTTTTCCTGGGCTAAAGGACCGCACCGGGATGGGGTGGGAGAAAAGGGGAGGGGGGGAATCTTGTGGATTCATCTGGTTTGGAGAGAAATGACGAGAGCCGCTTGTAAGCCCTCCAGCTGAGCAAGGATGGCCCACCTGCCATGGGAGGACACGGGGCATGGGCCTGTGCACTCTCAGTTCTGACCATGATCCAGGTGATATTTATCTTGGGTCGGGAGGAACAGACCAACAACTTGTTCCTGACGTGGCCTCTTGAGCGTTATTTGCCTTCTTGCTCATGACGACGGATGGAAATCTCAGCCCCTGCCGTCGCCCCGGGCCTCCCACCCCGGTCACAGATTAGATCTCGTCCTGTGTACATGTGCTCGTGAGCAGATACCAAACGGCAGCTCTGACACAGTGCAGTAAGCACTCGGCTGTGCTGAAAGGTGTAGTGTGGCCCCCACAGCCGGCCTGGCCCAGATACGGTTGCCCACTGGGTACCAAATGTCTCCCTCACGCTAAAATCCACAGGGCAGAACAGATACAATCCATCCCAATGTGCCCAGCTCCTGTCCCTGTCCCCGGCGTACCTCTCTTGAGGCCAGGTCCAAAGCCCATATGAAAGACTCCCATTAGCTCCCCAGGCTTTGGATCCTGCTCCCAGCCAGCAGGATCAGGCCCTTCGAAGTGAGAAACTGTTTTCTTGCAGTTTAAAGACCCGTTTTGCCGATTGCTTTGTTTCAATGTAAATTACAGCCAATTTTCTGGCAGTTATTTACGGAGAGAACGTTTTCAACCCATAAAACTTCCTCACGCCCCAGGATTAATTAACGTTTCCAATTAATTCCTAATTTAAATGACGATTATGTCAGTTATCATTTCACATGGAAGGGGTTGATCTTAAAATAGAGCTGTTGTCCCTTCTATGCCCCCTTTCCTATACCTCAGGAGCTGTTTGTTCTCTGGGTTTGATGTGTCTGCTGTTGCTTTGCATTTCTGGAGATCAACAGCCAGTCGGTTTCCATGTTGAGTCAGAGCTGCGTGGCAAGGTCCCAGCATCTCCACAGGTGCAAGCCACAGCAGGCTTCAACAAGGTGGAGGGGGGATTGCTCAGTGGTCTGAGTGTTGGCCTGCTAAACCCAGGGTTGTGAGTTCAATCCTTGAGGGGGCCGCTTAGGGGTCTGGGGCAAAAATCAGTGCTTGGTTCTGCTAGTGAAGGCAGGGGGCTGGACTCAATGACATTTCAAGCTCCCTTCCAGTTCTAGGAGATTAGTATATCTCCAATTAAAAAAAAAAAAAAGCCTTGTGTGTGTCTGTCTTCAGGGATGATGGGAGCAAAACTCCTGGGTTCCAGTCCTGGCTTTGACACAGAGTCATTGGCATATTACATGCTCACTCATTTTGGAAGTCCAATTTGAGACACCTGCTTATAAACTCTCTGGGCAGGGACTGTTTCTGACTCTGTGCATGTACAGCACCTGGCACAACAGGGCCCTGATTTCAGTTAGGGTCTATGCAGCACCTGGCACAATGGGACCCTGGTCTCAGCTGTAATTCAAATCCTATACTGTCCATAGAAAGGGAACCCATAAGCAATAAATTCATTCCAAAATCTGTATGGACATTTGTGGAAAAGCTTTCCCCTATATTCACCCCAGGGCTGATTTCCAGAGGTGCTCTGCATCTGCAGCCCCCTAGGACTTCAAGTGCTCAGCACATCTCCAAAGCAGCTCCGATACAGATCCTAGTGCCAATGGGATGAGTGTATTCCCGGTGTGGGTAGATTTCTTTCCCTGGGGACCGTGTGGGGTGCAAAACGCATTGCCTTATACTATGCATGTCCCTGGTAGGCTCTGTTCCTGTTAAATATATATGCACAGCATACCACATGCAGGGTTTACCGACATTTGTGCAGAAAGCCCTCGCCCTCAGGCTGAGCCTTTCAACTGGGGATATGTGTTTGGCTGTGAAATTGGACTCCTGGCATATTAAACTTTTACTGCTGTAAACCCAATCCCATTACGTCCGCCCAACTCATGCAGCCATAACCTTTGCCGCTGCTTTGCTCCCAAAATAAGCCGGGCATTTAAGCTTCCTGGGAGCCAGTTCCTTGCTGTTATGGCTGGTGACCCTCCTTTAATTGCTGAAATTATTCCGAGGCACCCGGTTCCGTTGCCAGGCAGCCATTCCCGTCTTGATTGTAACTGGGGAGATAGAAGGACTCAGAGGAGCTTGGAGTGCAAAGGGACTGGGTGATTTTGCAATGTCCCTGGTAACACAGTGTCACCCTGAAACACACATGCCAAATGAAGGAGCTGCTAAGGAGGTTTGAGACTGCAGACTGCCCGCTGCAGGCAGAGAGCGAGCCAAGGACACAGCAGATGGTCGTACATGCTTCACACAAGAGATCAGGGAGGGTCTGCACTGAAGTCGAGTGTAGAGTCTGGAGCACGGCCCTGGGCTGGTTCAGCATGGGGCACAGAACAAAGCACCCCCCTGACACTGCCTCCTTGGGTCAGACTGAGCCCACGGCTCACCAGTGCTGCCTGGGGTCTCAGGAGGCACTGTTGCCCCATTGGGTGTAGAATGGAACACCCTGCCCCGGGCATCCGATTGCTCCGTGAGCTCTAGCTAGCCCGAGGGGGGGGGAGGGTGTTGGGGACGTTCTCTGACCGCTCGTCTCTTCCGTTCCAGACCAGAAGTTCCCGGCACTCCCAGGGCTCCCAGCCCGCCCTGGCTGATCAAACCAAACTCTCCTTCGCCTCAGCGGAGTCCCTGGAAACCATGTCTGAAACCGAGCTGCCCATTGGATTCAACAGGATGAACCGGTTCCGGCAAAGCTTGCCTTTGTCCCGCTCCACCAGCCAAACCAAGCTCCGGTCGCCAGGTACCGCAGGCCGGCTCCCACTGGGTCTCCCTCGGGGGCGTTTTAACCCTTCGCCCCACCAACACGTCCACACGTGCCATGAGAGCTGGGGCTGGCAGTGTCCATTGGTGGGACGGGTGCCTGACTGTGTGTGCTCCTGTCTCCCTCTAGTGGCTGCCTCTGCTGACTACAACAGCCTGCTACTTACTGACAGCTGAGGGAGCTACTCCTTTAGCTCCAGCGCTAGGGGGTTGTGCCTTTGATGACCCATGGCATTCATATGTGTAAGGGGGCAGGGATCAATGGTAGGGTACCTAAGAATGACCACACTGAAGTGGATCAGACCAGGGCCCATTGTCAGTATTGTGCCAGCTATTATGCAAGAAACCCCGTTGAAGGCATTTATGGGTGACTTTGTCCGTAGGAGGAGAAACCTCTTCCTAAAGCCCCCATCAGCCCGGAGTTGGCTGCTTATCAGGCCAGCCGTTGACTTTTCTGATCTGCAAACGCTGGTCACGTATTGTTTCCCGGCCCAACAGCTCCACTGCATAGCCACCAACAACCCAGGGCTCCAGTCAGGCAAACCCAGGCCACTCCCCCTTTAAGCGTCCAGAGAACTTCTGCGGCTGTAAGGAGCGAGTTATCAGAGCGGATGAGATTAAGGTTCCTTCCTGTGGGGTGGCAGCAGCTGGGATCTCCCAGGTGGCAAGCGCGGGATCGTTGTTACTTTTCGGGAGTGGCTGGGGAAGTGTTGAGACGCAGAGTGGAGTGGGGAAGAAAGATGGGGATCAAAATGATCCCTGTGGACCGGCCAGGGCTAGAAATCAGCTTTCCAGTGGTGTTGAGTACAGCTGCAGCCCTGGCGCCATTTGGGGAGGGTTAAATATGGTTCTGGGTGGGAAGTTTGCGGCTAAGCCCAGGTCACTAGCATTTGGTTTTTAAGATATTGGCCTTTAATATATGTCACTCGTCCCTGGCTTGAGCAGTGTTTTACTGGCACTGCTCTGAACGTGAATATAGAATAATAACAATATGGGGTCTATAGACCCCCACGGAGATGGGGAAACTGAGTCACAGAGCCAGGAATAGCACCTAGCCCCTTGCCCAACATACTGGGCTGCTGCACTGTCAATCAGTGCCTGCTCAGAGCTGTGTTTTTACCCTTTCTCCCCTTCTCTCCCATCTCCATTTCCAGGGGTCCTTTTCCTGCAGTTCGGGGACGAGACAAGGCGCGTCCACATTGCCCACGAGATCAGCAGCATGGACACGCTGCACGCCCTCATTGTCCACATGTTCCCCCAGAAGCTCACCATGGGGATGCTGAAATCGTCCAACACCGCCATCCTGATCAAGGACGAGTCGCGCAATGTCTTCTACGAGCTGGAGGATGTCAGGTGAGGGCCCCCGGGAAGGGGGTGGGGGCCACAGGCACGCTGAGTGGGGTGAGGAGAGGGGGGTAGACAGAGGTTCTCTTCCAGCTGGGCTCAGAATTCAAACTCAGGTTTGCTCCCCACATGAGGACAGCACCAGTGTATTTGCCAGGCTGGATCAGCCCCTCGGCCAATTCCCAGATGCTTCGGAGCAAGGGAAAGTCCTCTCTTGTGCACATGCCCTGGCTGATCGGCCAGTGTGGCCCGCATGGCCCATCCCTTCCTGACCCCGCAGCAGACGGATGTCCTGGCGCATGAGATTTGTTTACTCGCATTTTAGCACAGAGCGAGAGGGCTGCTGCAATCTGCATGGCCATTGGGGTGCCCAGCTCACTGCTTCACCTTCTCTTTCAGGGACATCCAGGACAGAAGCATCATCAAAATCTACCGCAAAGAGCCCCTCTACGCCTCCTTCCCAGCCTCGCACATCACCAACGGGGACCTGAGGGTAAGGAGAGGACGGGTGAGGGGGGCTGTCTCACTTCTGGGGGAGGGGCTGTCTCAACTTGTCCCATCTGGGAGGGAGAAGAACTTTTCATGGGGCCAGGGCTCTCCCATCTCCAGGTTGGGTTTGAAGGAAGAATGGTGCCAGCAGATGCGCTCGCACACGCACGGGCTGTCAGAAGCTGGAGGGCAGGCATGGCTGTGAGCACGCAGGCCTTGCTTGGGTGAGAGCCGGGGGACTCGGGGAACACGGGGGCCTGGGTGTGTTTGTGGAAAGAGTTATGGGCTCCCATTTGTCAGCCTCAGCTGCAGCGCCATTAGGTGTTGCTTTAGGAGATTGGATGGTCCGAGCCCTGGCAGCGGAGTCATAAACATGCTGATTAGGATATTAATCAGAGTAAATTGTTGTGCTCCTGGAGAGAGGGCGAGGGAGCTGCAATCTGCCAGGGCGTGTGGGATGCTGCTGATCTGCATTTCTCGGGTGCATCAAGGTGAAGGCCAAGCGGGGCTGGTTCTTCAGGGGTTGGGTTTGCACCAGGATTCCAGTCTCATCCTAGGAGGGAGGGAGGGAGGGCTGGGTTTGCACTGGGCTCTGCCAGGATTTTGGGGGGGGGGGGTTCTGGGTTTACTCCAGGATCTGCCTTCTGGCCACTGCTGCCTCTACTGACCCTCCCCACTTTGTGTGATCGTCCCTGGGCTCCAAATCCTTGAGACAGTGTCTCCTAACTTCAAAATGAATGTGTGTGTGGGGGGGGGTGATTATTTGGCTCTGCTGACAGCACGTACGTGTGTGTGCGTGTGTGTGTGTGTATGTGTGTGCGTGTGTGTGTTTGAAAGTGTGTGTGCATGCGTGTGTTTGAAAGCGTGTGCGTGTGCATGTGTGTGTTTGAAAGTGTGTGTGCGTGTGTTTGAAAGTGTGTGTGTTTATGTGTGCGCGTGTGTTTGAAAGCGTGTGTGTGTTTGAAAGTGTGTGTGTGTGCGTGTGTGTTTGAAAGTGTGTGTGTGTGTTTGAAAGCGTGTGCGTGTGTGTGCATGCGTGTGTTTGAAAGCATGTGTGTGTGCGTGTGCGTGTGTTTGAAAGCATGTGTGTGTGTTTGAAAGCTTGTGTGTGTGTGTTTGAAAGCATGTGTTTGAAAGCATGTGTGTGTGTGTGCGTGTGTGTTTGAAAGCGTGTGTGTGTGTGTTTGAAAGCATCGATGTTTACAAACAAGCAGCTCACGCCCATAGGGCTTCCCTCCGTTAAGCCCCAGCCTCCAATCCCAGTTTGCCTTTGCGAGAAGCAGCAGCGTGTGAGTGAGTGTGTGTGCACGCGCATGCGAGATCACCCCCACACGACAGACTCTAGGCCTGGTTCTCCATTGCCCTGCCCCCTGTGCAGCCATTTACACTAGTGCCAAGCGGGTGCAAGCCGTGGCCATCCGGGAGCTGGCAACAGAGGCTTGGACCCTTCCTTGCACATGACCCTGGGCTATGGGCTGCAGCGGAGAGTGGGGAGCTAGACAGGGTCGGTATCCCTGCCCTCCTGTCCTGTATCCCTGTCTTCCCAGGCCCTGCCTTCTAAACCACCCCATCACCTGTCGCAGCTCTGTGTGGGAACTATGAGCCGCCAGCACATCTAGGGGGGTTGCCAGGGAGAACAGGGGGACAGCGGGGGAGGAGAGAGGTACTGTCACATGCACGTGCAGCACACCCACAAAGGCAGCTCATCTCGGCGACCCTACCAACAACCCCCTTTTCCGGGTCTCCGGGCCCCGCTCTGGAAGGGTTCTGCCCAGGCAAGGCTGCCCCAGGTGGTGGGCCTGGGGCTTGCCCCACAAGAGGGGCAAGTGGTTACAGCCTCGGTGGCACTTCTCTCTTCCCTGCAGCGGGAGATGGTTTACACCTCCAGGGAGTCATCCCCCACCCGCCGGCTGAACAGCATGTCCCCAGCTTCCCACCTCACCTCCGGCTCCCCTCCGCCCGTGCTCCAGTCTTCCTCCCCATCCCGCTCCCGTATGTCCTACAGCGGCGGGCGCCCGCCCTCCTATGCCGGCAGCCCTGTGCATCACGGCGAGCGCCTCTCCAACCTGCCACCCGCCCCGGGCGTCTCGCCCAGCCCCAGCGCCATCCTGGAGCGCCGGGACGTCAAGCCGGATGAAGACCTGGCCAGCAAGAACATGGTGCTGGTGAAGAACGAGGGGCTGTACGCCGACCCCTACGGCATGGTGCACGAGGGGCGGCTCAGCATCACCTCCACGCAGTCCCTGGCCGGCATGGGCGACCCCTTCGCCTACGCCGGGGGGCTGTACAAACGGGGCTCGGTCCGCTCCCTCAGCACCTACTCAGCTGCCGCCCTGCAAACGGAGCTGGAGGACAGCCTGTACAAGCCCAACGCCCAGATCTACAGCGACGGCTACGGGCCCAGCCTCGGCTTCCGCATGCCCCCGTCCTCCCCGCAGAAGATGGCTGACGGCCGGCTGGTGGATGTCCAGCAGGGACAGAGCCCTCACAGTCCCTACTCGGGACCGCCCAGCAGGTCCTCGCCTGTCCGCCAGTCCTTCCGCAAAGACTCCTGCTCCTCTGTCTTCATGGAGAGCCCCGTCAGCAAGCCCCGTAACCCCAGCTCCTCGGGGCCCCCCGAACTCTTCCCAGGCCCCGGGGATCGACCCCTGTCAGGGTTCGGCCCTCCCGTGCCTGCCAAGGATACGGAAACAAGGTAAGGAGCGGGGCTTGGATCAGCAGCTTCCCAGCAGCGATGGGACTAGGAGACTGACTCCTGGGTTTGCTGTGTCAGTCAGATGGGGAAATGGAGTCACAGAGAGGAGACAGTCGTACAGCAGTGGCAGAGACGGGAATTAGATGCAGTAACTGGCTCTGAGCACTAGAGTATGATCCAGCAATACAGAAGGCAGCAGAGTTTAGTGGTTTGAGCTGTGGATTGGGCCTCAGGACTCCTGAGTTCTTTTTCTTAACTCTTTCCTGCTACCGGACCTTGGCTAATGCATCAGGCAGGTTGTGGAGGTGGGGGAATCTGGGGTCTGGGTCACCTCTTGGTGCCACTTGGTAGAGAAAAACTTCAGTGGGATGACGAGGAGGGAGGATGGTCTGGTGAATAAGGCTCTGGGCTTGGATTCAGGTAGACCCAAGTTCAGTGCCTGGCTTTTCACGGGCGCCCTGTGTCACTCTGAGCTGGAGCTTTGCTGCCACTCAGCCCCCATTGTGACGCCGATGGCCGTGTCTGCACTCACGGCTCTGCATAGGTGGGAGCAAGCTGGGCAGTCCTGCTGGGACGTCCATCCAGCTCTTTGCAGCATGCTGACGTGAGTCAGTGGCCATGCAGACATACCCCATTGGAATCCTGGCCCCTTATCACTCTGTGCCTCAGTTTCCCTGGCAGCCTGTCCCTATCCCAGCTTATCAAACGAGGGGCCCCACACAAAAGGGAGAGATTCTGTCTTCCCCAGCCTGTGTATAAAAAGCCGGAGCCCCCATTGGAACGGGAGAGCTGCATTCAAGCAGGTAGCTGGTATGGAAATAAGCCATTATCTTGCCTTTCATCTCTCTGCGCCTGTCTCTTCATCTCCCAAGCAATGATGGTCTCATTTGTTGTTCCCAGGGCCATGAGCTGGGATGCCAGGGGAGGGTGGGGGGAGCCCTTCGGGATCTGTCGCGGGGGAGAGAGATGGGGGAGGATGGAGGCGGACAGCAAAGGGCAGCGGAATTAGCAGCGCTGTCCCATCACGGGCTGCTGTATCTGCAAGCGCCTGCACCAGGACCTCAGATGGACTCATTATTCACAGGCCGCCCAGGGCCCCAATAGGGGAGGACGAGGCTCAAAGAAGGACAAGGCCCCAGGGAGAGACTGAGGGTTGGGATCCCTCGTTAAATATTGCCCGGTCTCTACTGCCAGGGATGGGGGTGGGAGGCTGGAGCAGAGAGAGAGAGATGGAGAGTCGGATCCCAGCCGGCGCGAATGGACGTGGGGAGGGAATTGACCTCAAGGGAGCTCCACTGATCTACACCAGACAAAGGTCTGGCCCTGAGACTCCAACAGGGTTCGAGCACCTGGGGTGTGAATCCAGATGGGGCATTCTCCTGGGCAAGGCCAGGACCCTGGGGTCCATAGGCCCTTGGCCTCCCCTACGGACACCCGGCCCTGGAGGGTCTGTCTGCCGGAGCCCGGATCTAACACAGCTCCTTTGCCCCCCAAAGGGAGCGGATGGAAGCCATGGAGAAGCAGATTGCCAGCCTGACGGGGCTGGTGCAGAGCGCGCTGCTCCGGGGCTCCGACGGCGAGACCCCCAGGTAAGGAAGGGGGGCAGGAAGCTGCTGATCCTGCCCCAGCGTGGGGCAGGTGGCAGGTTGGCCATGATCCGGCCTTTCCTGGCGATCTCAATAGCCACGAGCTGCATCCCGCAGTGTCCTGCAGGGGGTGCCGGGGGCTATTTTATGGGAACGCGGCATCATTCAATGGAAGCGCTTGGGGACTGGAGGCTTTAAGCCCCACCCAGTGATGCAGCTGCCGAGAGGAAACCAAAAGGTGCAGCGCATCGCTCTCATCCCCAGCGGGCCCCGGCGAATTCTCTGGGCGGAGGGGGGGGGGAGAGCGCCCCAGACACATGGGCCATCTGCGAATGTGGCCCTGATCGCCGCTTCCCCGGGATGGTCACCCAGGGCAGCTCCATCGCTGCCGATCGCACCCGCTGGGCTCGCCAGGGCTACCAGCAGAGCAGGGCCCAGGGACCAGGCCTGTGATAGGCTCTTAGGAATGGTACTAAGGACCACACCCACGTCCATGTGGCCCAGCACCAGCTACTGCTGAGCAAGGTTCCAGATTCCCGCTTCGGGGCAGCTTTGGCCCAGCGAGCCTCTTCCTCTGAGCCAGGAGAGTCGACAGCCCTTCCAAAGTGCTTGGTGTCCCGTCCTTTCACTGTGTATTTCTCCGACTCTGGAGAGCCTTTGTTCTCCCTGGACTCACTCCATTCCTGCTAAGATCCGGGCTGCTCTCTTGTGGCAGTGAGTTCCACTGGCTCGTGGCACCCAGCGGGCCTGGTGCTCATGGACACTCAGGCCAGTGCAGGCAGTTCTAACAGTGCAAAGGGGCCTCAGAGTGGCCGTAAATCTCACTGGCTCCCCACTCAAGGCCTCACGGCCCAGGGGAACCCCAGCATGGCCAGCTTCGGACAGGAGAGGCGAGATCTCCCTTTGGGACTGTTTGAGGGGAGAGATTAGGAGAGGGCAGCATGACCCCAACGCGTCTCAGTTAACATCCTTCTCCGGGCACCTCCCCCCGCACTCGTGGCTTAGCTTGGTGACCTCCCACCTTTGCCAGCTCTCCTGGGCCGGGGCTGGGGATGTTTAACCCGCTCTCACCTGCCGCCCTCCTCTCCATGCAGCGAGAAGACGGACACCACCAACGGAGGGACCCCCCCGTCAGCATGTAAGTGATGGAGCCGCAGCCCCAAGCCCCGCCGGTGCACTGGGTCCTCCCACTCTGGGGGCTGGGGAGCCGCCTTTGGGGTAGCTGGCCCCAGGTCGGAGGGGAGTGCATGGGATTTCGGGGTCCAGGGGTGTGTGGGAGGGGCCTCCAGGGCTCCCCTTCCTAGGCCGGTAGCGTCGTCCCTTGAGGATGGGTCCCCGTCGTCCGCCCCCTGCCCCTCTCTCCAGTGAGGAACGTGGCTGAGCAGCTCCACAGAAAGACCCAGGAAGTCTGGCCCGGCCAGCAGCTCCTCCCCCACCGGCCCATCCCCACCCCACACTGCAGGTCCTCCCCACTGGCCCGGCCCCACCATGCTGCAGCTTCTCCCACACTGGCCTGGCCTCGCCCCCATGCTGCAGCTTCTCCCACACTGGCCTGGCCCCACCCCACACAGCAGCTCCTCCCCCACCAGCCCATCCCACCCCACACAGCAGCTCCTCCCCCACCGGCCCATCCCCACCCCACACTGCAGGTCCTCCCCCACCAGCCCGGCCCCACCCCCATGCTGCAGCTTCTCCCACACCGGCCTGGCCTCGCCCCCATGCTGCAGCTTCTCCCACACTGGCCTGGCCCCACCCCACACAGCAGCTCCTCCCCCACCAGCCCATCCCACCCCACACAGCAGCTCCTCCCACACCGGCCTGGCCCCACCCCCACACACAGCTCCTCCCCAGTGGCCCATCCCCACCCCACACAGCAGGTCCTCCCCCACCGGCCCGGTCCCACCCCCATGCAGGAGTTTCTCCCCCACCATCCCAGCTCCACTCCCACGCAGCAGCTCCTTCCTCACCAGCCTGGCCCCATGCACAGCAGCGCCTGCCCCACCAGCGCGGCCCCACGCACAGCAGTGCATTCCTCGCTCGGTGCTCTAAAATCCCCTCCTTGCCCACACTGGGAGCACCCAGATGATTTATTCTGTTTCCAGGGGCTCTTGGGCAGCTGGTTTCTTGCTGCCTGGTCTCAGTACAATTCTGGGCACTAAACTCACCTGCCTTTAGGCAGAAACAGGGCTGGGTTTAGCCGCAGGACCGGGCCAGGAAGTGGGTTCTGTGGAAGGTGGGAGAACCAGATTTGCAGACCCAGCCATGGCATGGGGTGTCTCTTGCTGGGGGGGACCGGTGGGCTGTGAAACGGAGACCAAGGGGAGGTGCCTTATGTTTATGTAGGGTCTCCCCTCCAGACTGCAAGCACCATGTGTGTCTAGAGAGGGGAGGAGAGGGGGCAGAGAACGAGGGAGAAGGGATGGGAGCCTCCCCCAGACTTAGCACCGCATTGGCTGTCCTGCTCTGTTCCTGCTCTCAGCCGCCAGCCGGAGCTGCACAGGGACTCCGATCCCTGCCCCTTCGCACTCCTCTGCCACCAGCACCCCGGCCGGGCAGCCGACTGCCATCAGCCGCCTGCACATGCAGCTGCACCTCCACGACCTGCAGCAGAACGCCAGCGACCTCCGCAACCAGCTGCAGCAGCTGAAGAAGCTGCAGGTGAGGAGCGCCAGCCCAGGGCGCCGTCCAGGAGCATGCCCGCCAGCTCTCATCGGGGCATGTGCAGCTCAGGGCCAGGAGAGTCGGGCCTTGCCTCCTAGCACAGAGCTCCTGGCCCCAGTGGCAGGGGGTGGGGAAGGTCACCTGCAGGCAGAAATGGCCCAGTCTGCAAAAGGATTCCCGGAGTCAGGCCTACGCTGCAGAACAAAGTGTGGTCTTAACCCGGGTTCAAATAGCAGTGAAGATCCAGCCACTTGGCTTTAACCCCAGGCTCCCCCATCACTCACGCTGCTGTGTCTGCACTGGTCTAAGAACACCCCTTTGTCACAGTGTAGACAGACCCTAAGGAGGCAGCTTGTCCTCCATGTGTCATTGTATCCTCTGCCTCTTGTCTGAAACCACCATCTAGCGCCTGTGGTGCTGGCGATACGAGAACCCGCCTGAGACCCGCCAACGCCCATGGGCCACCAAAGAGCCGTCCCGTGGCAATAGCCCCTGCGGGGGCAGAAAGCGCTGCAGCTCGTTCACCAGCTCTGAGCCCGCTGTCCTGCTGCTCAGGGCTTGGACTCAGCAGCTTCTTGGCCTGGAGCAAGCCAAAGGAGCGTTGGTTGGCAAGGGGGGATTGGCTGTTCTGTGTCCAGTTAAGATCCGGGGTAGCAGAGCAGCATTCCCCCACATCCACAGCCGGGCCCCCCAATCTCCCTCCTCTCTCCCTGCTAGCTCGTACCCCCACCTGCAGCTTGCACCAGAATCCCACCCTTCCTGCTGAGTGGTGCTTGCCCTGGCACTGGACGGCCAGGCAGATGGCAGCTCCCCGTCAGGAGCCAGGGATCTTGGTGGTCAGGCCCAGCTTTTCTTGGCCTTGTCTAGCGCCAAAGCTAATTACCAGTGACAGATTTGGGAGGAGCAGAGGTCCGGCTGGCACTGCAGAGATGGGGGAGGGGGAAGCGGTCCAGTCGGGTGGAATGGAGAACGGCTGACGCCCTCCCAGAGCCCGACTCCTTCCGTCAATCGGCCAGATTCCTGGGAAATACATCAGAGATCAAAGTCCAGCCTGTGCCACACCCACCCACCCCTGTGTCTGTCTCTCCCTGACCCTCCTTGGCAGACTCTGCCACAGCCAGGATTGCCAGGTGAACCAGAGGGGCTGCGCCCAGTGGCTTTGCCCGGGGAAAGCACGCAGAGTGCGGGGATTGGAGAACCATCTTTGCCAGCTGTTTGATTTTCAAGCTGACCTGCGGGTGAACACAAGAGCCAGCCTGGTTGTCCTGATGAAGGGTGGTTGGTTGCTCTCCAGTGGGACAGAGGAAATGGGGATCCCCGGTGAGCCCCACAATGTGTGTGCTAGGGCTGAGGTGCACTCACCTGTCATGCTGGGAGGCTAATGTGTAATCGACTTGTCCCTCCTAGTGCCACCACCACGTTCTCCCCCGTGCAATGACAGCCTCATGTTATCCCCAGAGAGGGGGTCAGCACTTCACACGCATGGCCCTGGGGAATCCCCCCTTGTCCCCAGTTTGCGCTGGCAGGGCACTTGGCTGCTGGGTGGCAGCCCTCCAGGTTCCCAGCCAGCCTTGAATCCCTCCCACCCTTTGCCCTCCTATGTGCAAACGGGAGCTCCCTGTCTCCTGTTCTGCTAGAAAAGACTCCCTTGCTGAGCTGGGGTCCTGGCTTCCCGTGCCTTGCTCCAACCACTAGATCACACTCCCGGCTAGAACTGGGAATAGAACCCAGGAGTCCTGGCTCCCCCTGCCCTGCATTGCCATTCTAGGTGTTCGGATCTGTATTGCGGGGGAGGACAGAATTGGTCGGCTTTTCCATTTCCTCGTGCTCCCTGAAGTATCCCCAGTTCACGCCCTCCCGTCCCTTCTCTGTCCCCCCACCCCACCTCTCTGACCTCACAGCTGCAGAACCAGGAGACGGTGAAGACGATGCTGCGGCGGACGGAGACGGAGATCAGCGTGCGGGTGACGGACACCATGCGTAAGCAGGAGGACCCCCTGCAGCGCCAGCGCAGCCTGGTGGAGGAGGAGCGGCTCCGCTACCTGAATGAGGAAGAGCTAATCACCCAGCAGTTAAAGTGAGGGCAGGATTGGAATCCGTCCCTGGAGTGGGGAGCGCCCAGGGCCTGTCCCTGACTCTGCCTGTGGCTCTGCCTTCTCCGAGTGGGCCTGGGAACAGCTCTGGGAATTAAAGTCTGTGTGGCCAGCTCCCAGCTGGCATAAATTGGCCATAGCACCAGTTGGCCAGTTCGGAGGGGCCCCCGGTCGGGCTGCGTGCCGGTGCCTGATCCTGAATAGGTACCAGAGCTGCTAACAGCCCAACGGGCACAGCCTGGGGCCTGAGCTGCCAGTTGTGCGTGCGTGCCCCGGGGGCCCTGCCTGCTCTCACCGATCCAGCCCAGCTGCTCCCCTTCCCCCAGCTCCTCCTCGCCCTGGCCCGGCCCGGAGGACGGGGGAGTGACATTTGCACACTGTGCTTCCAGTGACCTGGAGAAGTCGGTGGAGAAGATCCAGAAGGACAATCACCGGCTCGTCCCCGTGCAGGAGCTGGAGGAGAAGGCCGTGGTGCTGAAACAGCTGGGGGAGACGCTGACCGAACTGAAGGGTAAGAGGGGGCCGGCAGGAGGAGAGGGCCAGGGGGCGGTCCCAGGAATGCGTAGGTCTGGGGGCTGGTAGGATCATGGGCAGGATTAGCTTGCACTCCTGAATGCTATCCAAGTGCATTCAATTGCACCCGTCAGGGATGGCCTAGGTTTGCCTGGTCCTCAGCGCCGGGGGCAGGGGCTAGCTTGATGACGGCTCAGGGTTGCTTCCTGCCCTCCATTTCTGCGATTGTGTGGAGATGGGTTCGGGGCAGCCGTGGAGATTTGTGTGTGCCGAGATCCATATTCAGGATGGTTTGTGTGTGCGTTTGCAGGTGCACTGGTTGTTTTAGTTTATGTAGGAGGCTGTGCCTGGGGGCATATGTGCCGACAATTACAGGTGTTTCTGTGTCCACATGTACAGCAGAACCAATGAGAACCAGGCATCCAATCCCCTTAGGCAGCTTTCAAAGCTTCACCCTGAAGGTGTTTGGACCTTTGATTTTATTGTGGGGTTGGCTTGTGGTTTGGAGCTGGCAGACGTGAACCTGGAATTGCCCACACATTGTGTTTGGTTTGTTGTCTGTGGAAGATTGCATATGTCAGATGTGTGAACCAGATGGTTACCAGGTATGTAAGTTTGGCTGCGTGAGTCATGTGTTTGGGAGTTGTATGTGTCTGGGTTGTATGTGTATTTGCATGTCTGGGTTTGTGAGTGTCTCCCCCCTGCATTGATGTGTTCACATGCTTGTATCGTATGTTTACCTGTGAGTTTGTATGTATTTGGGTTGTGTGAGCTCTGTGTGTGTGTGTGTGTGTGTGTGCGCGCGCGCTTGCAAGTTTCCCGCATACTTGCAAGTGTTTGCATATATTCATTTTGCACATCTCTGGGTTGCAGGTTTGCATGTATTTGGGCTGCGGGCTGGTTGCACGTGTCTGGGTTGTGTGTTGCCTTTGTGTTGGTGTGACTGCACGCCTGCTGGTATGTTTGCGGCTCTCCCACGTGACTGCCTGCGTGGCTGGGTCTCGGTTTGCGCTGCTAGCTGTCAGAGTGAGTGCCGGAGACGCTGCCTGAGTGGATCTGACAGCTCACGGCACTTGTGGCTCTGCCTAGGCCTCCCCTGCCCCCAGGGGCCTGCGCTCAGCTTTCCCCACCCCCTGCCATGGCCCATCTCTGGGCTGGAGTCCCCTTCCCCTCCTTTAGCAAAACCTCCATTGAACGTGGCAGAGTTTGTGCTCCCGGAGCCAAGCCAGCTGCTAAGCATAGGTGTGTTAAGAGCTGCCGAGGGCAGGGGAGGGCATGGGAGTGATGGGAGGGCATGGGAGCGATGGGAGGGCATGGGAGGGCATGGGAGTGATGGGAGGGCATGGGAGCGATGGGAGGGCATGGGATTGGACAGCCAGCGGACAGGGGGCTGGGCTTGGTCTGGCCTTTAGATCAACCAGGGAGGGTGCCCCTCCCCCATCACCCCACCTGCCACGTGGATGTGGAAGGTGGCCGGCAGCCAGAGTGAATGGGTGGAGCACAAGGCTGGAATCCAGGAGCCCCCTGAGGTCTAATCCTGGCCCTGCCACTGACTCGCTGCACATCCTTGGTCAAGGCTCTCCATGCCCATGGCAGGTGCCTCCCTGCCACAAGGGCAGGTAAGACGTTACCGCTGCCCCACTTTCAACCAGGTTTGACCCAGCCCCTACCACTAGCTCCGCCCATCACCCCAAAAGCAGTGACAGCCCTGACCAGCCCCGACAACGAGAAAGAGAGGGTACAAACAGCCCAGCGAGCAGAGGGGGTGTAACCGCTGCCCTGTTCTCAGAGTGAACGTAACAAACAGCAGGAGCCTCCTCCCAGCCGGTGAAGGCTGCCCAAGACACTGAACCGTGTGGCTGATGGGGGTTTGGCTGGGTCAGGATGGGGGTGTGGGAAGCAGGAGAAAACTCAGAGCCGCAGAGAGAGGAGGCAGCAAGGAAGTGCTAGACCCAGAAATGCTGGTAGTGTCGCCTCTCTAGGTGTTTCTGTGAGTACGGGGTTACCGTATTTCAAGGTCCCGAAGAGAGGACACTGCCAGGGGAAGGCAGGGGGTACAGTTTCTGTGGCAATACTATCCCAGGCCCCCCTTACTCCTGCGGAATGGCCTTCAGAGCTGGGTGCCCGGTCAGCAGCCGTTGCTCGCCAGCTGCCCAGCTCTGAAGGCGAGGGGAAAAGGACAAGAGAGGAAAAATGACAGACATTTGTCCCTATGTCAGAAATCCACCAGGATGGAGATTGGAGGGCCAGAAAAGAGGTCGCGTTCAGGGAAAGCCGGACGTACGGTAACCCTGCGTGAGTAGGCAGAGGGTGCTCTGGCCCTGCATCGTGTGCGTGGCGGGGTGTGCCCGAGGCAGGGGTTGTAGTGGCTCTGCCTACACAGGGAGTGCCCATGAGCTGCCCCTTACAATCATGGAGCTTTTCTCCTAGGACGGACGGGGAGGAGTGTTTTCCCCTACGTTCTCCCAGCCGCCTCCTCCCAGCTGTGCCAGGCAGATGTGGGCAAGGCAGAGCCGGATGTGTCTGTGGGTGCAGGGCTTTGCGTTCCCATGCAGCGGGGAGGGCTGGGCCTGCTCTGACCCTACTCCTCTCCCGCCAGCTCACTTCCCCAGCCTGCAGAGCAAGATGCGAGTGGTGCTGCGGGTGGAGGTGGAGGCCGTGAAGTTCCTCAAGGAGGAGCCGCACCGGCTGGACGGCCTGCTGAAGCGCTGCAAGACCGTGACAGACACCCTCGCCCAGATCCGCAGGTGAGCTACTCCCAGCCTGGATCCACGGGAGTCCTGCTACCCCACCCCAGGGTGGGTCCTGGCTCGCTGGGCCCAGATCCTGGTGTGCCCTTCCAGCCAGGATCCACAGGGGAGTCCTGCTACCCCACCCCAGGGCAGGTCCCGGCTCCCTGGGCCATGATCCCTGCTGGGGCAGAGGGAGGGGTCTGGTTCCTCTCTCCGCTCCACCAATGATCCCATTCTCAGTCACCCCTTTGTCAAATTTCCCAGCCAGCCCCTTCCTGCTCTCTCGGGCATGGGAGGTGCTCTCCATAACCATGCCCACAGCCGCTCTTTGTCCTCTGCCCTGAAGCCTGCGCCTGACGATGCTTGGGCAGCTTGGCTCAGATCCTCCCAAGGGATTTGGGCACCTCAATACCTGGTGTCTCTCCGTGCACCGATCAGAATAATCTCACAGGTCCCTTGAGCTGCCCCATCTGTCTGTCTGTCTCTATCTGCCCTGTTGTCTTTCATCTTCAAGTGGAAGCTCGTTGGGGCAGGGGCTGCCTTTTTGTTCTGGGTTTGTACCGCACCTAACACGACGGGTGCTCATTACACCCTCTAGGCACGCCAGTAATTACTGAAAAACAAACGATGATCATTAATGCTGCCTGGGAAAGGACGATTTAGTCCTGGTGGGAAATTTCAATTGAGTTTTGAATTGTGACATTTTTTATGTGCGTTTGACCAAAAAAATCCCAAACCCAACAGCAGAATGGGGAGGGGAGGGGGTTGAAAAACCCTTTCTGGTTTAAAAAAAAAAGAAAAGTTTGTTTGTTCTGAAAACTGAAAAGGTTCCATTATTTGGTGGTTGTTGATAAACATATCGACCCACATGGAACCATTCGATGTGGTTGAAAATATGTTTGGCAACAGGTGACAGCACTTCCTGGCTGCGTTGCCCCCACCCCCATCCCAGCCCCCCACCTCCTCAGCCCCCCATGGGGACCTCTGAACTCTGTTCCATTGGCAGGCAAGTGGATGAGAGCATGTGGGCTCCATCCAACAACCTGAGCCAGTCCCCGAAGAAGGTGGCATCAGAGACCGATTTCAGCAAGGGTCTGGATTTCGAGGTCCCCACCAGCCCCCCGATGAACCTCCATGACCTGACCGCCTCCACAGATACCCTGGGCACGCCGGGCTTCGGGCAGAGCGGCCCCCAACCCCCCAAGAGCAATAACCCCTCCCGGGCTCTGGAGATGGTGCCGGCCAAGACCCAGACGGGCCCTGAGACGCCTGGCAGGAGGAGTGCGGACAAGGCCGTGTCCGTAGAGGTGAGCGCTGGGGTCGGGGGAGAGCCTGGTGCTCCTGCGGTGTTGTCTGGCCTGTCGCACACCCAGGAGAGGTTCGAGCCCAGGCCTGCAGGCCAACCCTGTTAGGAACTGAGAATAAAGTGCTCCAGGATTTTTACACTGCAGGATTTGAATCAGCCCTGTCACTCTGCGGTGTATGCTGTAGGGGGCGCCATCTCCCCACCTATCAACATTCCCCACTCAAGCAGCTGTTGTCTTCTCTGCTGCTCAGTAACTCCCATGCTGGCTGCCTGCACAGGATAGAGCAGCCTGGGGGCTGCTCTGACATGAGATGGCTCAGCGTGAGCCAAAAGAGAATCCGCTGGGAGAGAATCTGCCCTGGAGTATTGATTGGGGCCTCTTGATCCTTTTGAAATTGGTTTGGAAAAGCCGGGCAGTGCTGGGTTAAATCTTTAGTCCTGAAGTCTATTTATAAGGAGACCTAGAGGTTGGAGCAAGGGGAGGCCAGGGAATCAAGACTTCTGGGTTCTGTCCCCAGCTCAGAGACAGAAGTGAGGGCTCGTGGTTAGAGCAGGCAGGGCTGGGCGTCAGGACTCCTGGGCTCTATTCCAGCTAGAGGAGGGGAGTGTGAGCAGAGAAAAGTGGACAAGGAATCAGGACTCCGAGGTGCCATCCTCACCTTGGCCACTGACTCATTGTCACCTTGGGCAAATTGCTTTCCCCTCTTCATGCCTCAGTTTCCCCAGCAATGATTTCCCCAGCTCACAGGAGCGGGTGTGAGGATGATCCAGGTGGCAGGGACCCTTCCTCTGCAGGCAGGGTCACCTGCTGGCATCATCGAGATGGATCTCACTGATTTCCAGCCGGCGCCGAGGCCTGGGGCCTGCGTGGCCCCTCTCTCTCTCCCGGTCCCTGCCTGTGGCTCACAGTCTCCTGGGATCTGAAATCCTTTGGTCTAACTAGTTTTGGGGCTTAATACAGGGACGTGTGTGGGAGGTTTTCTGGCCCATGCTATACAGGGGTCAGCCTAGGTTAGGAGTTCTCAAATTTCATTGCACCGCGACCCTCTTCTGACAACAAAAATTATGACAGGACCCCAGGAGGGGGGACTGAAGCCTGAACACGCCCAAGCCCCACTGCCCCGGGGCTTTGGCCCCAGGTTCCAGGAAGTCTAAGCCAGCCCTGGTGACCCCATTAAAACAGGGTCCCGACCCAAGCTTGAGAACTGCTGGCCTAGCTGGTCCCTTCTGGCCACAGACTGTATGAAACCCTCTAATGACTCAGACCCTTTGGAACAGCTATTCCCAGGGTCCCTCCCAGAGCCTCCCAGTCTGTACCCCAGGCTTCTGTGCAGCTGGGGTGGAGCTGAGTGCCCCAGATCCTCGTCCAGGTGCCACATGTTCCCTGGGACGGGGAAGGCTCCCCCGGCCCGGCCCCCCATGCAAGCCGCAGTGAGCTCTGCTTTCTGCCGGCAGGCCGCCGAGCGGGACTGGGAGGAGAAGAGGGCAGCGCTGACCCAGTACAGCGCCAAGGACATTAACCGCCTCCTGGAGGAGACCCAGGCTGAGCTCATGAAGGCCATCCCCGATCTGGAGTTTGCCGCCAAGCACAAGCAGGCCACCGGCAGCGCCGCCTCCACGCCGGAGCACAAGCCCTCCAAGCCGCAGCACACACAGAAAGCCACCGCCAAAATCGACCCCAACGGCCGCAGGGGCTCAGGTAGGGGGCAGGGCGGAGCGGGGGAAGGGTGGTCAAAAACCAGAGGTGCCCTTCGTAATGCTTCCCTGCCTCAGCTCTGAAGGTGCCCTCCCAAGTCGCGCCCCCAGACCGCACCCCTCTTCAGCTTCTCTGCTACCCCCATTGAGTCAGGACTCCTGGGTTCTATACCAGGCTCTGGGAGGGGTGTGGGGTCAAGTGAGGTTAGAGCAGGGGGGGCCGGGAGCCAGGACTCCTGGGTTCCATTCCCGGCTCTCGGCAAGGAGGGGGGTGTAGTTGGGCGTCAGGACGCCTGCCCTGGGAGGATCGTGCAGCCTAGGGATTCTGCTCATACCCAGCTGGTGCGTTGATTCCTGCGGGATGCTAGCTCTGAACCTATCCCCTTCAGGCGAATTCGGCCATTGAGGGGGACATGAGCATGGGGACAGGTAGTGTACCCCTGCAGGGCTGGTGTTACTTACACACACACACACACACGCACGCACAGCATTAGCAGATCTATAACGATGGCGCGCACACACACACACACACACACACACACACACACACACACACACACACACACACACACACACACACACACACACACACACACAGCATTATCAGATCTATAAGGATGGCTGAGGCTGCAGCGCCCTCTCTTGGCCAGCCTGGGAAGTGCAAGACGCTCTCCCTCCCAATGTGGCCTGCTAGGACCATCTGCGATTCAGACCAGCCCCTGGCAGCTCTTCCAAGCTGCGAGCGGGACCTGCTCTGAGCGCCGCGCTGCTCCCCCGTGCTCCGTGCAGGAAACACGGCTGAGCCTAGAAACTCAGCTGTGTTGGCATCACGGGGGCTTGAATGCGGCTTTGGAGGGTTTCCCTGCTACCTTAACCAATGGGTCCTTACTGGAAGGGCTTTGCACCAGGTGTGGGAACTGCTGCATTTCTGTCCACTGCCTGTAATGTAGACTGAATTTTTGAGCTCATGGTGCTCTACTGATGCACCCAAGGCCCCGTTCCTGCAAGGTTCTGAGCACCCTCTCAGGTTGCGGAGGGCGTTCAGCACCTCGCAGGATTGGTCCCGTGATCCCTGATCCATGGCTAGCCCAGCCCTAGGCACGTCTGCCTCTCGGGCTCCGCAGGGCCGGTTGTGTGGCCGACCATCCGCTGGGCCCTGTAACCCGACCCAAAAGGGGTCAGCAGCCAGGACCTCCGAGCCAGACGCAATCCATGTCTCCTACGTAAGCCGCTGCCCTGTTGCAAAAGCCACAGGGGTGTTCCCATCACGCCCACGCCCCAAAGAGCTCACGTCCTTCCTTATTGCACCAGCACATTCACAAGTGGAGGAACCCCCCCAGGCTGGGCTGCCCCACACCTGCCTGAGCTGTGGACCCCTGGGGATTCTGCTGTGCCCCGCTCGACCGTAGGAGAGTCCCTGGCTTGGAGGGCGGCGTGAATCGGGGAAGAGCCGGGCCTTGCCTCTAACGGCCCAGTTGTTTCCCCAGACGAGCTGACAGTTCCCAGGTATCGGACCGAGAAGCCCTCAAAATCGCCGCCTCCCCCCCCCTCCTCGCCGGAGCTTCCCTTCCTCCCATGGGCTGACCACCACCCGCACCGGCGAGGTGATCGTCACCAGCAAGAAGGACTCCAGCTTCATGAAGGTACGGGGCGGGCTCCCTGGGGTGGGGGCGGGGAACGGGGAGCCCCGGCCGGCCCCAGACGCCCAGGGATGATCCCCCGCCCCCTCTCGCCCTTGCAGAAGGCAGAGTCGGAGGAGCTGGAGCCCCAGAAGCCCCAGGTAAAGCTCAGGCGGACGGTGTCAGAGGTCACCAGGCCCGCGTCCACCCCACCCATCATCGCCTCCGCCATCAAGGACGACGACGAGGAGGACCGGATCATCGCCGAGCTGGAGGTGGGTGCCGAGGGGGTGGGAGGGACACACATGACGGGAGCCCTCCCAGAATGACCCCCTAGTCACCCTGGGCCCAATCCTGCACTCGCTCAGGAGAAGGAGCACTGCCATCACCAGAAGCAGGCTCAGGCCCCTGGTACGCAGGCAAGAAAGCGACTGCCGCCTGGGGGAGGCACTGGGGAGGGGCAGTCGATCAGTTCACAGTGTAACCAGGGTAGTGGTCTGGTCCTAGCGTCTCTGCTCCTGGCTTCACGGAGGGACAGCTGGGTTCGCCAGCAGTCAGTGGGTTCGATCCTTCGGGGGCCCAGCAGGCTCGGTGTGAGCGGGGGCACCGGGCTTTGGCAGAGCGACCCCACCCCTTCACTCCAGGCTTCCGTCCGGTTTTGGAGTGTAGCCCCACCTGGCAGGGTGCTCTGAAGCTCTGCCAGGTTCAGAGAAGGGTAGGTTGGAGTCCCCGCGCCCAGGATGGAAACCCTGAAGTCCAGGTACCCTGAGACGATCCATTCAGACACCATGTCCTGGGGGGGACCTGAAATCTCCCCCAAAAGCTGGCACTTGCCCCATTTCCACACATCAGACAGAGCCGAGGGCTAGATGTCCGGGATACTTCTTGGGTCCTATTGTGTTCCCCCGTGGCTGGCTAGCACCGGGGGTTCCCTGGTCCAAACCCCACCGAGTATCTAGTTTGGGCTTTCAGCCCCGCTTGAAACCCGTTTGCAGACACCCCCATCGGACAGAGTGCCAGGGGAGTGCATGAGCCAGGCCGTGATGAGAGCGGCAGGCAGGAGAAACAAGCTCCTTGTCCCAGAATCAGAGCCACCAGAGACCCTGTGTTCCCCTCGGGCTCCGTCCCAGGCTGGACTGGGATTCTCCGTCCCCGGTGGACAGACCGGACGCCGCAGGGCACATGTAGTTCCAGGGGAGGAGCGTCTCTGTGGCCAGGGTTCTGGCTGTCACTTTAACACCCCCACACCAGTGCACAGCCGAGAAGAGCCGCTGTCTCGCCGTCTGCGAGCTGGCATCAGCGCGTCTAGGACGAGGCCAGGCTAGGCAGCGGCAGGCCCAGGGCTCCCTCTGCCCATTTTATTTCTGCTGCACAACCCACCGTGTTCTGACTCCCTAGGTGTTTCAGAGAAGCTCTGGCTCCCCATTTATCCCCAAGTTCCGCTGCGACCGGCTCGCGGCTGCCGTCTCCCCCGCTCCCGCAGACTTGTGGCCCAATGGGGCCACGCTGGCAGCTGAAGGATGGAAGGTAACAGCTCGTGCCCGATCGCAACGCCCTCTTCCTCCTGGCTGGCTGCCGCTGCACCTCTGCCCAGCCACCTCTCCCATCGGCTCTCCCCTTTCACGCGCTCTCTGGATTAACAAACTAACTGCTCCTCACAGCCTCCACATCCCTCCCCGACGCTGGCGCGGGCTGTACTGACACAGCACGAGACTGAGCACTAACCACCAGAGCAGCAGCCCCTGGCGCTGCCCCTAGGGGCCAGGCTCTGCACCCACGTGGGTGGGGCACAGGTGTGTGTGTGGAGGAGGTGCCAGCTCCCACCCGAGGAGGATGGAAGGGTCTCGTCACTGCACGCAGGATGCCTCACTGGAACGGCGATGCATGTTGTGCCCTGGAGACAATGGCCACGCCCCTGGCGCATGATCTGGTCTGAGCTGTGCAGGGGCCTAGCCAGGTGGCCAGTCGTAGGAGACACCCGGGTTCTCCATTGGGTCAGGGTCTGGCGTTTGGACCTGCAATGGCCCCGTTGGGTCGGGTGTAGGTGGGAGAAGACGACCGAGGGCTGGCTGGCAGGCGAGAGCACAGAAAACAGGAGGCTGGAAGGGGGTAAAGCCAAAGAGGGCATGGCACAGAGTGGGAGGGCAGAGGGTACAGCTGCCAGTCAGAGAGGGGAGAAGATGGGCCTGGGGGAGCTGAACCCAGGAGCCTGGGGGTGGGGAAGAGCCGGGGCGAAGAGACGGAGGGAAGGAACCGGGGGGAGAGGGTAGGATTCTGTCCAAGAGCCGTGGGCATGATCCTTCCAGGCCCAAGGGCCGTCACACCCTGGGGATCCAGCCAGCCAGCAAGAGAGCCGGGCCCCTCCAGTCCACTCCGGGCTCAGTGCTATGCAGAGCCAGTCGCTGCTGCAGAGAGTAACTCTCCTCCGGGCCTTCCCTTTGGAGCTGGGAAGTAGAGGGTTCCCGGCAGATTCCAGTGCTGGGGCCAATCCTGCCTGCAACCCAAACAGCTGGGTCAGCGGAGCCCTTGGGCATCCACCCTCCCTCCCCATGGCTCATCTCCTCCTCCACTGTCGCCCGCCGAACAAGAGTCAGATCCAACCAACCTGTGACTCACCCTCTGCCCCTGGCTCTGTGCTGGGAGGTGCTCTAGAAGCTGGCCAGGGGGCAGCATCTCAAAACATGCCCCGCGCCCAGCCGCCGCCTCGCCCTTTATTGACGGGAGCCATTGGCATGGCCCACGGCTCAGAGCATGGCAGCCAAGGAGCTCTGCTGTACCAAGAGGAGACGTGATGCCGCCCTGCGCGTCCCCATCCCCGGCTGTTCTGCTGCCCTCTGCCCTTCTCTGTTTGTGTCAATCTCTTTCCCTCTTCTGCAGTCCCATCTCCCGACGCGTCCCTCTCCCGACACCAGCAGCCGCGCTCCCCTTCTGCACCAGAGTGGCACCTCTGTGCTGCCTTTTCTGCCCAGTGTGTGCTGCGTGGAATCGAGCGTGGAATGGGGGGAGCTGAATCTCCAGCTGCTGGGTGGGGACGGTGTGGAAGCTGCTCCCCAGTGAGTCTCTGCCGCCAGCCCCTTCCTCTTTCTGGCAGGAGTATTTAGATCCTGGGGGGGTTGGCTCAGGCCCAGCTCTGGTCCTGGATGTCGGTGCCTGGCCTTGCCTTTTTCCCCTCCTTCCCCCACCTGCCTCTGCTGGATCCTAGAACCCCAGAGGGTGGTGATAGAATGAGACCTGCTGCGTCGGGGCACCCCATGTGCGGTTGTTCCCACACCACGAATCCCGGGAAATGGGGCAGCCCCAGCCAGGCACGGCAGGAGGAGCAGAATAACCCGTCTTGTTGCCCTGTTCTGCCACTAGGCTGCAGCGGCCAGCCAGCCTGATGCTGGAACAGACTCCAGCTGCCAGCTGTCGGTCCAGGTAAGCGCTATGGGGCGGGGGTGTGTGTGTGTGTGTGTGTGTGTGTGTGTGTGTGTGTGTGTGTGTGTGTGTGTGTGTGTGTGTGTGTGTGTGTGTGTGTGTGTGTGTGTGTGTGTGTGTGTGTGTGGAGGGCCTGGGCAGAGTCCCTTGCTAGCCCCCAGCTGCAGACAAAGGAAGTCCTGCCAGCACAGAATCCCCTACCCCTGAAAACACTAACACCTCCCTGCAGTGCACAGCTTGGGGGGGTCCCAGGCCCCTCTGTCTCCAGAATGTATTAGCCAAGCATGTCAGAGACACACCCCTTGTGTGTTCCTAGTCTCTGAGTGCCAGAAACTGGGACTGGACAATGGGCTGGATTGCTGGATAATTGCCCTGTTCTGTTCATTCCCTCTGAAGACAGGACCAGGGGCTAGCCGGACCATTGGTCTGACCCAGCCTGGCCCTTCTGATGTGCTAATGTAATAGTATCGGGTAGGATAAAGGCCGACTCGGCTCCTTCTCTGGGGATTTCTTCATTGTAGGGACCTGCAGCCCACTGCATCTCCTCCGCAGTCATCTTTAATCCTGATTTCAGCTCTGTCGGCAGGCTTTTTAAGCAGCACGTTGGCTGCGTGTTCCCGAGGGCAGCATCTATGCTGGTTAGGTGCCTAACTCCCATTGGCTCCTCTCACGTACCCAGGTGCACTGTACAGTCCAGTGGGCCTCTAATGGCATCGAGAGGTGCCTAAGTCACCATTCCCCAAAGGGGTTACTGAAACCAAGCCCTCCCTCTTGAGTTGTTGTGCGTCAGGCGTGGCCCAGCGCTCAGGGGCTGCAGAAGTGGCTGGATAGTCTGGGATTACAGACCCAGTGGGTGGATTGTGAAGTTGGCAGCCCAGGTTAGGCAGGATTACCTTCTAAGAAGCACTCAGCTTTGTTCATTTGCATGGTAAACTCCCACTTCCCGCCTGCTGTTAACTGGTCTGAATTTTCTCCATAGGAATCGGCCTCTCCAGCCAGTCCGGCTGTCCCCCTCCCTCAGATTGTGCTCACCGAGTGGGTGTCTGACCCACCTTCATCTGAAGCAGAGCAGGAGGTGGCTGCAGAAACAGGCAGCCGTCAGTGCGCTGACCAGTCCAGAACCAGAGAGGTGGGAATGGAAGGATCTTCACATGTTGAGCCTACACATGCCATGGCGGAAACTGAGAGAAACTTGGAGGGGTTGGGGCTCTTGTCAAGCAGCCCTGAGAACCAGGCTGAAAGAGAGGAAAAATCTCTCATCTGGGTGCCATCTGATTTCTTAGAGCAGGCTCCATCAGCACCTGGGAGCAGCCAAGCCTCCCCCCTCCAGCCTGGAGGTGCTCCAGGAGAGAGAGCATTCTTAGTAAGAACCCCCCTGACCCAGTCTCTGTCAAAGGATGGAGGGAACCCCTTGGTTGAGGAGGGAGGAGAAAAGGTTGGGACATTGAATGCCAGAGAGGAAGGCAGCTGTGAGACTGTGGCCTACGGGCCAATTGTCCGTGTGGAGGACAAACCCCTCATCAATCTCGTGAAAGAAGCCACAGACCCTGAAGTGGGTTCCGAGAAGGTCTCCTCCATCACTGACGAAGGCGAAGGGTCTAAAGCAGCCGTGGGATTTCACAGCGATGTCACAGAACCCAAAGCCAGGAGAACTTATCCAAGCTCGGAGAGGATGCCCCCCGCTTCTGAAGACCCCCGTGGGGCTAGCAAGCCGGCACAAAGGGAAGACCTCACTGGCTGTCCAGCCTCAAAGTGTCCAACACCAAGACCAAGATCTTTCCCAGGCAAAGATCCAAACCACCAGGTGTCTGAACAACTCACGATACAGCCTCCTGAGGAGCACTTCAGTGCTTCATCGAGATCCAGTGAGCACAGAGCCACCTCTGGACAGAGAACCCTAGACCGACTTGCGGATGGAGAGGAGACCAAGGCAGCCTCAAATACTGGAGGGTCCCCAGCAGAGAGAGAACACGAACCGGACCTAGAAGGCAAAACCAAAGAGGAAATGTCTCCTCTCAGCTTTGCAAGTCTAAGCAGCCACGAGATTTGTGAATGCACATACCAAAGACTGGACAGCCTTGAAGAAACTATCCGTGAGCTGGAGATGACCTTTAATGAAATCAATATCCACCCGTCAGCTGAATTTATATTCCGGAGAGAGCTGCTGGGACAGCTGGGGTCTCAGGATGACAGAGGGCTAAAGGAGGGCTCGGGGGATCTTGAACACAGTTGCTGGCATGCCAGGACCGTGGATTCAGGACAGGATGAGGCTGATGCTCCCAGAAGGTCATCTCTGAGCGGGACCAAGCCGCCTCTGCTCCCCAAGCCGCAGCTTCCGCTCGACAGTCCTAAGGTTTATTTTCTGTTATTCTTCTTCTTGTGCTCTACGCTCGGATTCCCTCTGATGCCTTCTCTTCCTCCGTCTCTCCCCGGCCCCACCCCTTTCCTGAGAATCCAGCCGAGGTGTAAAAAACGTCCCCTCCTCTTCCCCCGACATTTGGACAGACCCTGTGATAACTGCAAAAGGGGGGGAGAAATAACGGAGACTGGTGGCACGTGAACCGGAAAGGCAGCAGGCTCTTTGCAGACGAACTGGCCCACCTGGCATCGCTCTCTGTCTTTCTCTCATGAGCCTTGTGATGGATTTTTTACACCTTGTCTCCCAGCTGGGTGTTAGCGCTGAATTAGACCACAGTCAGCAGTCTTCATCCATTGCCCCCGTGTTCCGATGCCATCCGGTAGGGGAAGGGTGACTGGCTTCATGGCATGGCACAGACCTGGAAACAAGTGTGTCAGGGTGTGTCAGGCCCCAGTTAACCACTGAGACCCTGGCCACCCCTCTGCTTTGGAACTCGATTTGGAACTCGAGTGCTGGCTGCTGGGTTCAAATTCAAACTGTAGCTGGATGGCTGGATGTCAAGTTTGCTGATCAACCCCAAGGCAGTAAAATCAGGTCCAGATAAGAATGGGGGGGACCCAAGAGACCTGGGAAGAGAAGGCAGATGACAAGGGAGACATTCCACACGGGGCCTTAGTGGCAGGTTTGAGAGGTAATTTTAGCATAGGATGAGCACTGAGAGCCAAGTTCTGCTGAAATTTACATCTTAACCTGTGTCCATCTGGAGTAACCATATTAATTTCTGTGCCGTTATTCCAGTTTCATGCCCATGGGATTGAGGGCAGGATCAGGTCCCGTATAAAGGGCCCCTGCTCTGCATTGTGTTAATCAGAGTATGTCAGCGCTGCAAAGAAAAACCCGCGACACCAAATCTCAGAGCCTGGCTCAGGCTTCAGGGCTAAAAGCAGGGACGATGTTCCCGCTCATGCTGGAGCCCAGACTCTGAAATCCAGCGAGCGCAAAGGGTCTCAGAGCCCCGGCTCCAGTCCAAACCTAAACATCTACATGGCTACTTTTAGCCTGGCAAGCCCAAGTCAGTTGGCCCAGGCCGTGAGACTCACTGCCCCGGATTTTTCTTTGCCATGTAGACGTACCCTTAGGGACACCACGTTAGATCCCCTCCATTTGTGAGTAAAAGGATGGAGACTTTTCCGTGTCTCTCACTTTTCTGACTAATTGCACTTTAAGTGGCCTTGCTAAGTGGCAGATGGTCCTAATTAAATCCCAGAGCGGAGCTCCTGAAGCTGTCCAGATTGGTTGCAAATGGAATCTGCAAGGACCAGGCTTCTTGCTGAAGAGCTGATGGGGGAAGGGGGTGGAGAGAACTCCACCAGTCAGAACTCGCCTTATTCCTTTATTAACCCTCAGCTTTTATGAATGAATGAATCCCTTTTCCCTTCGTAGCAATTATACTGGGCCTGGTTCTTGCTTACATTAAGGCCCCTTGGACATCGCTGCGCCTGTGTAAATGGGACTTTAAATGGATGTCGCTGTTGTTTGCTGCCACTTCAGTTCTGGTTACACAGATGGATTGGTGTAGAGGGGCCACAGGGTCTGTCTACACTGCAGTCGGGTGATTGCAGCTCATATAGACGTACGCGAGCAGCTGTAATTCAGATAGCTTAGGTATGAGTAATGGTGAAGCTGCGGCAGCACCGGCTAGCTACCCAGGGTCCCTTGCATGCTGCCATGGCTTTGCTGCTGTTGGTATCCGAACGCCGGTCACATCTCTGATGGCCGTATAGACAGACCCTGTGTGTAAATGAGAAAAGTTTTATTTATCGCTACAGTACCAGGACCTGTGGTTGCCTGGATGCGTCACAAAACAAAGGTCTTGAAACAGGAGGCCACTTAGCTAGGGTTTGGCTGAATCGGTCACTAATCAGATGCAAATTCACCCCTGATCACCCTAAATTTCTGGGCTGTTTGAGACCCAGATCCAAATGTAATAGCTCACCCTTGTCTGTAATCACTGCAACAGGCAGCATTTCACACCAGAACATAGCTGGGCAGTGTTATTATATGTTCACAGCATGCACACAGAGAACTTAGACGCAGACAGAAATACGCCTGCTGGAAGGTTGCAGCGTAGCATGACTTTATATCTTAGAATTCAGAATGATAACCCACAAGAGCCCAAAAAACAGACAGCGAGAAATCAGGCTGCTCCCTAGAACAGCGCATCTCAACTCACCTCACTTTACTCTAGGCTGGCTGGCTGACACACTGGACTTCTCTTGTATGGCCCATTTAGCCTCACTCATTTACTATTCTGCTGAATCTAGTGTCATGGGCCTGATTTCTGTGTCACTGAAATGATGGTCCATCCATTTACAGCTCCTGGGTTAGGATGCTCAAGCCTGGCCTAAATTTCAGTTCAGCGCACGTCCTGCTCAGCATTCCTTTACAAAGCCCAGATGGAAAGACTCCGTTTATGCACCCATTGTAGCTGGTCCCAGATCTGCTAGTGTCTTTCCATAATAACTGTAGCAACCTGCATGGAACTTGGAGAGAGGAGCACAGGTTGCAGGATGGAAGAGTTTGGAAGAGGCACCAGAAAGGCAGTCTGTGTGCACATGGCTAGAATGCTAGCATGCACTCCAGGAAACAATAATAAGGAACTACATGGGGCAAACGATTGCAGTGATTGGTTACTAGCTATTCCTTGGGTGCAGCCTTGATATCCGCCCAAGTTACAGGACCTCTGTCTGCTTACAGATTAATCTTTTCTTTGTGCTGCCCTTCTCACCAGCTTCTGTATCTCAAACTGTACGTGGATAGCTAATAAAAACTGCTTTATTCCCACTGTCATGATTCCCACCTGGAAATCTGCCTCTGTCTCAAAGCATCTCTCTTTCTTTCGCTTTCAAATGCATCCTCTCATCGAGCCGGGATGCATTCCGTCTGCTTTCGGTTTTCCATTGGTTTCAGTGGTTTTTCCCTAGTCCCTGCTGGTTGCATTGCAGACCTACCTGATGAGAACGTGCTGATGGACAAGGCGGGGGAGGTAATATCTTTTATTGGACCAACTTCTGTTGGTGAAAGAGACAAGCTTTCACAGAGCTTGTCCTGCATTTCCCAGCCCTGAAGAGGAGTGTTATGCACACTTGAAACCTTGTCTCGTTCACCAACAGAGGTTGTTCCAATCAAATCTCTCACCTATCCTGGGACCGAAAATGCAAACGCGAAGTTTCCCGTTCATTTCTGAACATATCAAACCATGTGTATAATTGGGACCCCCCGGGGGAGAGGGATTAGGGTGATCTTGGTGTGGAAAGAACGGGGGAGTTGAGTTATTGGTCGAAGATGGGATCTGGCTGCAGCATCAAGATCCAGGTTTGGGAAAAACCCCAAATGAGGGACTTTTGGAACCTGTTTTTTGTCTCAGACGTCTACTAGGCCTTGGAGCTGTTTGCAAAACGTGGGGTCTGGATCCAGGCTTGGATTTCAAACCTCCCCAGCAGTACAGGGGTATTTGGCTCTGCAAGTAGGTTTGGGCCCATCTCAAGCACAGATGTTTGGCCAACAATTTCTAACCCAGATGCCTAAAATTACGCACCCAATTCCATAGTTTGGCACCTAAATCAAGGGCCTGGTTTCAGAGGTGTTGAGCACCTGCAGTTTCCATTGTCCTTAGCTGGAGCTGTGGGTGCTCAGTACCCACTGTGAGCACATTCATTTGCCTCTCTAGGTATCCCTCTGTGGGCACATTGGTTTTTACCATTGTGCTTTCTGCATGGGGCTGCTGGTGCTTCACATCACACTGGAGAAGAAAGGTGCCAAGACGGATTCTGATCTCAGTTACCCCAGAGTAAAGCTGGAGTAACTCCATCAAATTCGCTAGAGTAAATCTGGAATCATGCCATCAAATTGGGTGAGCAAGGGATGCATCTCCACTCCGGTGTCAGGTCTTCTGCTCTGACATCCCAGGCATGTTGTTCCCCCAGTCCCCGCACTCGGACATTTGCCGGCGACGCTCCCAGGAGACAAGAGTGTCGGGTCCCTGGTTAATTTGTATCTCGGGATGCTGAGGGACGCTGCGTGGGTGTGGATATCACACAGCACGGGTGGATCTGAGCGGAAGCCACCATGCATGGTGGGGATGCCCCTGCAGCCCTCTGGGAAACAAGCCCCTGTGCTCACTGAGAAGTGCAGGGAAGTCATTTGGAAGGCTGGACTCTGCATGGCAGAGGCTCTGGTGGCCCGTTTCCAGCATGGGGCAGTACCGAAGGGATGTGTTTCCAATGCCAGAGAATCTCAGGGTGATCATCCGCCCCCAAGAGAAATTTAATCCCCAAAATACCAGGAGGCCCCTTAAGACTCACTTGTTTTCTGTCTTTCTGATGGAGAGTTACGATGTGGTAACTGCATAAGTGTGCCGCTTTTTGAACAGCTCCGTCCTTTGCCGCCTCTCTTTGGTGACCCCTCTTCCCAAGACACATTCTGCCCCAAAGTTTGGGGGGATGGAGAGCCAGGGTTTTGGTTTGGCTCCATGTTACAGACCTGGGGCCATGAGCAAAGCTTGGCTCCCCCCCAGAAATCCTCACATGTTCTGGACTGCCTGGGTCTGAGGCTATGGTGATGGGCCTAACTGCCAGCCTGGGCCTCCCCTGAGATTCAAAAATCATGAGTCAGGCACACCAAAATAGCTGGACTTTTTCTTTAAATGATACATATGAGGTCCTTTGTCTTTTTGCCTTGTGCTTTTGAGCCTTTAGGCGCCACGATGTCAAACATCAATCTGCAGCCCCTGCTGCCTGGTGCTTCCCGTTGTTTCAGACTGAAAGCCCAGCTCCTCTCATCGTGCTGTGATGCTCAGAGCCAGGGAACTGATCAAAACACGAAAACTCCCATGACTTGGAAGTGGCAAGAGCTGGCAAAGCTGGAACTGCTAACAGTGCCCCGGGCCAGGAGCCATGGGTTGGCCCAGCCAGGCTGTATCAAAGCAAGGTTCTCCTGAAGAGGGTCTTGCTGTGCCAGAAATGCTGCCAGGAGCTTGGGGTTGTGGGGAGAAACCTACTAGTGAAAAGCAGCAAATGCAGGCTCGGTTACGCTCGCGGACCCAATGCACTGTTCTATAGGAGCCGTAACGTGGGTGCCAGCCCCTGCCCAGAGGGTCTGCGTTTACCACTCAGTCCACATAGGGGTGAGCTTTTCTAAAGCGCTTGGGTCTAGATCCTGATCGATAGCAGTTAGGGGCCTAAATACCTTTGAGGATCTAGGCCGTAATGTTGGCCTAAGTCTGCTCCAACTGAGGGACCGATTTCAATGCGGGGCAGGTCGGTGTGGAGCGCTGATGAAAATCTCACCCCTGTTGGCATCGCACGGGCCCTGTGGATCTCACCCACAAAGTACTGCGAGATCTGCCCCCGGGAAGCAAGGCCAGGAATGCCGCTGGCTGGCCCCAACCAGCTGCCTCCCACGCCCGGAACCGGAGCGAGCGTTAGGTTGGCTCATGTGTCTGTGGGAATTAACCCCCAACCCTGTGTGTCTCAACAGAGTGGCGGGGTTTCCATTCCAGCCATGAAGATGGTGAATCCGGCCTCCAGGCTGAAGCAGAGCCAGCAGGGAAGCCCAGACAAAAGCAAACACATCAAGCAGAGGATGGAATACATGAGGATCCAGGGACAACAGCAGGTAGTTCATCTCTAGAGCAGCCGCAGGGGGACACAGAGCCGTGCTTTTCTTGCTGTGTCTGCAGGGGAGGGTGGGATTAACTTGCCCGAGAGGCTGTGATCTGACAGCACACGTTTTCTGTTGCTGCCTTTTGGCCTCCATCCCGGAGCTTGCCACAGGTGAGCGGGGAGGTATCTGTGTACCTGGGGGAGGCAGCTGCCTCAGGGGAGGTGAGATGTGCAATCAGCTCTGCTGAGCCCGCAGCACTGAACTAGGCACTGAGCTGAGACCAGCAAACTCGCGTCACACATGGTCTGAGGGTCGAAGTAGGATTCGTCTCTTCTGAGCTCCCCACCCCAGCTCCATTTCCACCCTCCTCCCGTCGGTTGGGGTGGGCCATGCCTGTCAGTCACCCTTTTCTAAGGAGAGACATTGATCAGTTTGCCCTTAGATCCTAGACAGGCTTGAAGTCCCTTCAGAGCCCACTGTGCTTGCAATTGCAAGTGGGTACCCCCCCACCACTCCCCCCACGCTCCCCACAAAGTGATCTTGTGGGTCCCAGTCTGTATCCACAGGAGGCGCCCTCCTCTGGTGTCTCCTGGTGCATGCAGCTCTCTACTGGGGAGAGGAGCAGCAATTTATGGCCAGGGACAGTGGGATGTGGAGCTGACATTCATGCTGGGGAGACTCCTGTGGAACGAGGTGTTTGGTTGCTCGGCTGTGTTCAGAGTCCGACCTCAGAGCAGTTTGATGTTGAGCTCAGCGAGGAATCAGTAGCCCATTGATGCCTGTGCCAGGCTCCGCCCACAAACATTAGCCACGCCCAGTGCTCTCTGTTAGCAAGATCCCAATGGATGCTTCCTAAGGGGGGGGTTGTCTCCCTCCCGTCTCCGGCCCCCTCCAGATAATCCCGCTCCCCATGCATCTTCACCCAGTGCACTGCGGGCTCCCCCAATACACACTGGGCCCATTCACGGCTCTGCAGTGGGGCGGGGGGACCATTGTGGCTTCGACCTCCGCAGCAGCTCTGGGCCCGCATTCTTTCCGAGGGGGACATGTGAGATGGTGGGCGAAGGGGGTGGGGCGCTGGGAGCCCCTAGGGCAGGTTGATGAAGATTTGGAGTAGACCCCCCCCCCAGGCGCCTCCCCACTCCCCATTCCACGCGGGCTCGTCTGCGGTAGCACTGAGGGTGCAGCTGGGTTCACTTGCTTCTGTTGTTCTTGCCGATGCGAACAGTGCTCACAGTGGCTGTCCAGCTTTCTGAGGCCACAAGGCAAGGTAACAAAAGCCAGTTTCTAGCCCTTAAACCTCCCCGACCTTCCCCTCCCCGACTGACACCCTGATCCTCTCCTCGCACCCCACCCCTTCTCTGCCAGATTGTCCCCAGCACCCGTGCTGAGCCTGATCCCCCTGTCCCCGCTGAGCGACAGCACCCTGGGAAGGGCTTGTCCCATGTCCCATCCACAGTCCGTGTTTCAACCCCTCCCCCACCAATCCTACTGAAAAGTCCCAAATTTTGCTCCTTGGGGTGTAAAAAAACCCAGTGGATTCAAGGGTGGGTGCCCCCCTCCCCCAGCCCGGCCGCCGTGGCTGCACTGGGTTTTGAGCCACGTCACGTGAGCAAAATGGACCCGTCCCCGAAAGGATCTGAGCTGCTCCCTTTGCACGTTCCCCCCACCCCCCCAGTGCTAACCGGCATCCAGATGCCGAGAGCCCAGCACAGGTGCTGTTTGTCAGTTCCTGGGAGCAGCCTTCGGCCCCAGCCAGCTCCCAGCCGAGAGGCAGCCCCCAGCCCCCCCCCATGGTGCCATTGAGCTCGTTCTGCAGGGTAGGGGTGGGGGTGTCTGTGCATGGCCAGACTCCCTGCCCCCCCCACTCCACTCCACTCAATCTTGCAGTGTTACACTGGCCCATGACAAGCAGTGGTGTCCCCCCCAATATACCAGATCCCTTCATCTGTTCAGTTCTCATGATGACAATTTGGGGCTGATTTCCCTTTGCCGGTCCATGGGCGCCTGACTCGGTTGTGTCTGGCCTGGCGCATACAGGACTCCAAAGGACCAGTCAGGAGCTGCAGTTCGGGTGCGGGGGTGGGGGGGATCCTCCCTAGGTATGGAGACCCGACAGGTAACGCCACCGAGGCAATTCACCTAGACCCACTCCATCACCCCGCTGCAGACCAGAGTATCTGGCAGGGAAGCCATCATGTCCTGACATCAGGCCTCTGGCACTGGCCACCATCAGATGACAGGACGCTGGGCTAGATGGGCCATCGGTCTGACCCAGCGTGGCCGCTCCTATGCTCTTCTGTCCTCTCTAGATGCTAGCAGATACCTAGGGCCACAGGTGCCTAAGCCCTCCTAGACCCTCTCTTCCATTCCCTGCTGGTGCAGGATTGTGCCCCCGCACATGCCTTGGCCAATCTAGGGTCTCAGGGCTGTGATTTAGGCACCCATCTAAGGCAGCGTTTCGCCACCAGCTGGTCGAGAGCCTCCCGGGGATCACAAAAAAGCACAATTGGGGACGGGGGTGTCATAAGACATTTGCTCATTTTATTACAGTCTGAAGCAAAGAAAATCTCGCCCTCCCATGCCACACGTGCAGGTTGTGTTCCCTGGCAACCTCTCGCCGCGCACACACAATAGCGGCCAGTCGTGTAGCACCATTAGCACTGACACAGGGGTTTTTTTAACTCTTTTGTAGTTGCAAAAATTGTTGATTTAGTGTAAAGGGGCTGTTAAGCTGAAAACCCCATTGAGAAACGCTAGGCGAAGAGTTTTGGAGCAGGGCATCTAAATGAGCTAGGCGCACAGATGCCTTTGACGTTGGAAAAATCCCATTATAGGGTACCGCAAATCCATGGGAGTTTGGCACTCAGGTCATCTAGGCGGCTTGGAAAACGTCCAGGGTGCCGTCCAGAGGCCATGCCGTGCCCGATGCATCGCACCATGGGGATGGCTTTGCAGAGACCCAGCCTGACCTTGCCCTATCCTGATTCCCTCACCACCACCACCACCACCACCACGACCACCTGTTCCTCTCAGCCAGAAGCTTGGCGGCTCCCCAAGTCCATTCCTTCACCGCCTCGAGAGTCACACACTTTACTCTGCCAGAACCTGCCCCAAAGCCTGCTGTGGTCATAAGGAAGCTTTCCATTGCCTTCAGTGGCCTCTGGGATTGCACCCTTAGTCTTTCCTCGTGCCTTTGTCATACTGGCCCTTCTCTGCATGTAGGGGCCAGCTGCACAGCGGACCTCTCTCCCCTTCCATCTACCAACTTGGGGTGTGGAGGAAGTCTTGTAGGAGAACCTGTGGGTTTGCCTCTTCCCTAGCAGGTTACAAACAGCTACCGAGACCCTTCGCGTTTGCTCAGTCAGTCCCAGGTGTCCCTCACCAGGAGCTTTGCTTGGGCAACATGGACTATTCGATTTCAATGCTTCATAAAGTTTTGGGGTGCTGGCCTCGTTCCCCATGCTTAGGCTAACCCAGCTTGGGCGGGGACAGCTGAGTCACGTTTTGGAGGACCTACCCCTATCCCCCACTCCCTGTGGTTTCTGAAGCTGCCAGATTCCAATACAGGTCACTGAATGCTCCCCCGACCCTCCCCAGCCAAGCGATGCGCCCCGGGGTTCAGATACATCTATGAACAACTGTCCTTTTCTTTTGCACCTGTGGGGCGGCTCTGATAAACAGCACCTCTGCAGCAACCTCCCCGCTCCTCACCCCCCTGGAAATCCTGCCTTCCCCCACGCAGCTGTGATGCAACTAACTTGAATATAGTCATTGTTCTAACACGCTGTGCATGCCCAGTCTAACATTTCAATTCTTGTTCCCCCCACCCCAACCTTTCTCTCCTGTCTCCCTCTGCCTGCCTGCCTCGATGTGTGCGTGTGTGTCCGTCTGTCTGTCTCTCTCTCGCCTTCTCCTCTTGGTGATGCTCCTTCCCTCATCCAGTAACCCGTGGAACCAGATCATCTCGTGCTCTGTTTGTGGTGTGGACCTTTTCCCAGCTGCTCGACCTCAGGCCTAAATCAATGCTGCTTCTGAACAAATTCCTTTAAAAAAAAAAAAACTGTTTGATTCCCCCGCCCTTCCTCCTCCTCCTTGAATCTTGCTTTTCTTTCTAGGCCGCTAGATCATCTAAAGAGGCTAGTGGGCTGAGTGAGACTTCCAGTCCAGTCTCAGAAAAAACTACTCCTGGCAGAACATCTATCCCTGTATTGACTTCCTTTGGGGCAAGGAACTCATCCATTTCATTCTAACGCTCCTTGCCAACTTCTCATTCAACTGTTTTCCTCCTTCCTGGGGCCTGGCTTCTCTCTTCCCTACACTCCTCCCTTGGACTGTTTCTTGAGGCAACTTCAAAGGTCACCAGATGTCCCTCTAGCTTTTTATTTTAATTGTCCTGCTACACTATGGCCGACCTTCAGTCTCGCATCCTGCTCCACTATGGCCGACCTCCTGTCTCACTTCTTGCTCCAATATGGCCGACCTACATGTCCACTTCCTACTCCAATATGGCCAACCTGCCACTTTCTGTTTCTTCCTCTCTTTTTTCTGTTGTTGTTGCTCTTTCTGTTGGTGGTTTGTTTGTTTTTTTTTCCTCCCCTCTCGACACCTCCTTTTTTCCATCCTGGCATTTTTTGTTTATTTAAGAGCGCTAAGAACTTCACTCCGCCCGTTCTACGAGCGTCAAGCAACGAGGACGGTGCACAGCGCCAGAACCTGCCACGCCTAGTTCAAGGGGGACCAGAACAAAAGCAGAAGGCCGTTGACAGGGGGAGGAAGGGTGTGGGGGGGAGGCGGCTTCTGAAGACGCCTCAGAAACCCTCAGATCTGACTGTTAATGCGGCTGCCACTCCGTTTTTCTTTCCTTAAAGTTTTTTATCAGCTGTAACTGTGATTAATCCTGTAGGAAACTGTGCTGCAGTCTTCTAGCCAAGTCTTCATGGGTCAGTGGTGTTTTGACTTTGGGGCCTGTGCGTGCAGCTATTCTGTTGGGCTTTTGATTGTTGACTTGCTGAAAGGTCAGTGCTATATTGAAGGCCACCAGGGCTCATCTCGCAAGAAGCCAGCGCGTCAGTGTTTGCATTAGCTTCGCTGTCTCTTTCTTCCAAGAGTTTCCAAGGGAAACACCTGAGCGGGTTTGGTCGGCGAGATTGCCTAGCGCTTCGCAAATGGAAAGACCAAAGGTCAGGGCATGTCAGTGGCAGGGAGGCAGAATGTTACTCCAAGAGACGTGGCTTGAAACGGGTAGAGAAATTGGAATGAGACGGGGGGGGGCCGGTTCCTAAAGGAGTCAGGTTTCCCATCATCTTAGTTTCATAATGTAGCACTTTAAAGATTTGGTCAGTTCCTTCCTGTAGGGAGAGAGAGAAACTGGCGGAGGCAGCCCGGGGCTGCGTGGAGCAGAGGGGTGATGCTGAACGGTGAGGCCAGGGGCTGGGTGGCACAGAAGGGGCCGATACCGCCAGGCATTGATCATGTCGGACTGAGGGATGTGGGAGGGGAGTGCAATGGGATTGGGAAAGGCAGAGGAACGCCGGCAGGAAGGGCGAGGTTGTAAGCCCTGGATCTCGACTGGGGGAGAAGGGGCATGACCCCAGCGAGGGTCATGGCTTGTAACGCCCTGCCCTTCCATATTGTCCTGCACCGGCAAAGGGTGAGTGCCACTGTAGTAAGCAATATACTGTGTGCCCAGATGGGGGGTGTCGATGCCGAGGCTGCAAATGCTGCTGGAGTTCAGTACTCCTGTTCCACGTTCTGGCCTCTGCATGGACTCACTGGTAAGTGGGAGTCTGGCATAACAGGTCCTCGCCTTGGGCTGAGGTGAGGGGAGTGGCAGTCCCCCATCGGGCCCTCTAAAATCAATAGTAATCAGCTCTGGTCAGACAGGGCCGCAGGGAGCGCACCAGGGGCTAGTGGCTGGTTGCACCAGCAGTAGCACCCCCAGGGGGTTGTAACGCACAGGTGAGCAGGGGGAAGGAATGCAAAGTACAAAACAGTTGAGGAGCTGCCCTTGCACCACGGCTGTAACGAATGCACTGTCTAGCAGGGCAAAGGGCAAGGGCTCATTAGAGGAACCCGAGGGAGGGAGATGGGGAACGAGCCACAGGTCCAGCGGCCAACACTGGGTCTCTTGGGCTCAGTCTGGAGCCACGGAGAGTGGGCACAAAAGAGGGGCCCATGCCCTGGACTCAGATAGGTACGGAAGAGGTTTCTTAAAGTACAATACATACATGTGCGTGTGTGTGGGGTGGGTTGGGGGAATGGCCAGTCACTGGACAAACAAAATGTAAGCACAGATTATATCTAGGGGAATCTATGCGAGCTCTGTGTGTGTGTGTGTGTGTGGGTGGGTGGGTGGGTGGGTGTGAATATCCAAAATGCTATATTGTAGAGTGCGGATCCTGTGCAACCAGAGTACGAAATCGAATCACTTCTTTCGTTGGCTAGTTTGTCGTCCGTTTTCAGTTCCTTCTCTTTTTTTTTTCCCTTTCTTTCTTTTTTGTATAGCAATCATTTTTGTATGAGAAGAACGAGCCTTTTTTTGAATAACAAAGAGAAAAGAAAAAAAAAAGAAAAGAACCATAATGCAATTTCTTTGGATTGCAAAAAGCAACTCTTTACATTTAAGTGAAGTGTCTTAACATTTTATATTGTTTTAAAAATATATTTACATATTATATATATATAATATACGTAATATAAATATATATATAAATATTTAAAAAAAGAAGAAATAAAAGAACTCTCTTCACGGCTGGTGTATGAGGAGGTGGATCTTCTTCCCTGGTGAGATTTTTGCTTTAGAAATGCAGCTTTAACCCTAATGCTCAGCTTTACCATCCTGTTTCCATGCTTTTCCTAGACCCCTCCCTGTTGCCTGTCACTCTTACATTTTGTGTGCATGGTGGGAGAGGCTGGTATGCATGTGGACGGAGCCACTGGTGCCTGGGTGTGACACCAAGCACCAGGACAGGTTGTCGGTAGCAGGAATTGAACCTGTGACCTCTGGATTGTAAAGTATGATCTTTAAAGCCCAAGTCTTGGGGGCTGAAGCAGACTTGTTACCTGCTGTGGCATGGCCACTGGGGGGGGGGGGTCACAAGATGTAGGCAGAGTCAGGCACACAGGGGAGGGCCAGATAAAAGGAACAGCAGGAGGTGGAGTTTAGTGGGGGACTTAGCACCAGCTGCTGGGCAAGCAGGGGAAGGAGCTGTTCCAGCTCTTAAAGACGGTGCTGGTTGTATGCCTAGATTATTTCCCCCTTGCCCAGCATTGTCCGAGCCCTTCCCCACCCCAGGGCCAACTCCCCCCCCCCTCCCCCGGATGGGCCAGCATCAGTCCGACACCCCTCTCCGGGCCCATGGCCCAGTGCCCCAGCTTGTAGCCAGACACTTTTGCATGGCTTGGCCTCACATGGTGGGGCAAAGTGCTCAGGCGTGGCCTTTCGGGACAAAGGAGGAGCCGGAGCCAGGCTCAACAAACAGAAGTTGAGGCGTTAATTTAAAAAAATAAAAAAAATTCAGTACCAAAGTGAACCATAGTAGCAAAGCTGCGGCTTCTGCTTGCTTTCCTGGCTCCCCTCCGCCACGCACCTCCAGGCGCCGTCCCGCGGGCTCCCCGAACCCACTTCCACCGCCTGCCTAGGGCCAGGCCAAAGAAAGAACATCCCAGCAAAGGCCAGGAGGTGGCAGGGGCATGGTGTGTCTCATGGCCACTAGTGACCGCCGGGTCCCAGGATGGGGGTGTTCCCAGCTCAGAGCAGAGCACCCAGTATTAAGAAGGGCCAGATGCCCTGGTGATGGCCTTCTGGCTCCCACTGGGGGGGGGGGGGGCATACCCCCACTGTGCCTCAAGGTAGGGGCGGGACCAGGTCTCTGCTGCTGGGGGCCAGTGCGTCAGGTTTGGCATGTGTATAGGAAGGGTGGGGAGGCTTACAATAGAAATGCTAGCATAGCCTGCATGCCTGTAGCTAAGGGCTAGGCCCCCGCAGAGTGCTTTCTCCCCCCTCCCCACCCGCACTGGAGGGGGAGGGTGTTTTTAAAAGCTAGTCAGCTAAACCACTGCCAGCCACCCACCCTGTCTTCGGCCTCAGCTGGGCGTGTGTAACTTGCTTTCCACCAGGCCTGGCGCCGGCTGGAACGGGCTTCCGGGCGCAGGCAGTTGTGTCAGTAAAATAGCAAAAAACGTTGCAGCCTGGGGCAGGGGGCGGGGGGGGGAGGCAGAGATTATTTTTTTCAAAGACCCAACTAGGGTAACATGGTCAAAAGCACCTAAGGCCCCGTTCCTTCATGGTACTTACGCACCTAATGCCCATTGGTGGCAGTAGGCGTTCAGCAGCTAACCACATTTCAGGGTCTGGGGCTTAGGCAATAGGAAAAAAAAATCAATGGGCTTTTGAAAATGCTTCACTAGCCACATACTCCAGGTGCCTAACGCCCATTGGCTTTTAAGGGGTCTCGGGGGCCTTTGAACAGCTATCCCAAAGGTGCACACGTTTAAATGTTTACAGCTGCTTGAGGTGCCCAGCTGCAGGCGCCTGTGTGTTGCACAGGCTTTCCTCTCGCACAGTGGCCACAGGGTAGTGGGGCAGCCTTTTAGTCCCCAGGAGGCGATTTTCCACACCAGGGTCTGGCGCTGGAAGGAATTACTGGGCATTTTGGTTTGGTTAATTTCTATTGGCTTCGTTTCCTACCCCAGCTGTGCCGCGTGTGCGTGTGTGAGAGCGCGAGTGTTCGTTCATTTTTCATGGCATCACTCAACTTGTGTGTGAGCCCAACAATCACAGCGTGTTGACTTAAAAAAATAAACCCACTTTATTCTGACTTTTAAATTTAAAAAAAAAAAAAAACCCTCTAAAAAAGCACCTCCCAAGTTATGCATGTCTCCCTGGAGCCGCTGCTGCATGCCACACCTCGCTTTCGTCGTCTGAGACTGTACGTTGGTTAAAAATTTTAAAAGGACAAAAAAAGAAAACTTTAGATGCTGTTTTGGGGGTTTCTACAATGTTGTGTGTGTGTGTGTCTCTCTCTCTCTCTCTCGCATGAATTTTATTGTGACCTGTTTTGAAAAAAAAAATACAAAACAAACCCATGCTGGTGGTAAAGGACAGTTCTGGAGTCTGTATGTTTTTGTAAATCTTTTTCCGGCTGCTGTCTGTAGCGTAGGTCTATGTATAAGCTCTATGGATGCCATGGATAGTTCTGTGAGAAATGTGATCATTGTAACTTGAAAAAAATTCCAAATGACAAAGGGTTGCTTTTGCCTTTTCCTTTCTTAGTTTCTTTTTTATCCGAGTGTCTGGCTTTAATAAAACACCTTTTTTTTTTTCTCTATAGCACGTCTTCCTTTTGTCGTTTGTTACTGTCTCTTAACCACCCACTCCTCCCCGGCCTGAGAAAAGCCTTCCGCGGGGAGGGGGCCGCGATGCTGCAGTCTTAGTTCTAGTGCGGTACCCCGATGCCGCTACACATACACACCAACCTCTAGCTCCAGTTCAAGTGGGGTTTTACCTGAAGCCCGTTGGCCCAGCCGCATGCTCAAACCTTGTTGATCTGCTGACTAGTCTCAGCGACGCAGTGGGTGAGGTACCATCTTTTATTGGCCCAACGTCTGTCAGTGAGACAAGTCTTTGCCGCTTCTTCACGGCTGAGAAGGTTCTCGGGGTACGTCTACACTGCAGTTACACACCTGGGGCTGGCCCGGCGGCTGCCTGGGCCTCAGACTGCGGGGCTGTACACATGCAGTAGCGACATTCAGGCTTGGGCTGGTGCCAGCACTTTGGGCTCACAGGGACTAGGGCCAGGCACAGGAACATAGGCGCTGTCATTTTACAGCCTGCGCGCCGGTGTCGAAGTGCAGTGTAGACGTACTCCGGTGTAGCTAAATACACGGTGGAGCAGATCAAAAACCTCCCTAGGAATAAATTGCCTGGGGAAATTGTGGAATCTCCATCATTGGGGATTTTTAAGAGCAGGTTGGACAAACTCCTGTCAGGGATGGTCTAGATAATGGTTAGTCCTGCCATGAGTGCAGGGGCCTGGACTGGCTGCCCTCTCGAGGCAGTGAGTCTGTGCTGCTTTAGGTAACATATTCTAAGGGCCCCGTTAACCTCTCTGCAGTCACAGGGGCTAGTGGGTTACAGCTTGTGCTAATAAGCCACAACTCCAGTGTCTTTATTAAATCCAGGCCCATTAGCATCTAGCAAGGGAATGACTGGCAGTTCAGCCTCGTCTGCGAAGGGCTGCAGGTTTCCTAGGAGGCCGGCGCGGTCAGCGCAGGGTGCTCATGGTGACAGGTTGTTGGGTTCTGTGTGAGTTCATGTGCGAGCAGAGCGCTAGGCTGGGCCCCCCGAGGCCAGGGCTACGCTAGCACGTTGACAGCTGTGCTGGGGTGGAGCTGCCCGACTTAATAAAACCACCTCAACAAGCGGCGGTAGCTATGGCGACATCAGGGTTGTTGATGTACGTGGCCTTAGTGCAGGAGTTGTCAAACGGGGGGGGGGGGCACCAGGACTGGCTTAGACTTGCTGGGGCCTGGATGGGGGCAAAGCTGAAGCCTGAGCACCCCCCCCCCCTTCAGCCCTGGGAGTCGGGACTCAGAGCACAGGCCCCTGCCTGGCACTGAAACTCTTGGGCTTCAACTCCCCCCCCGCTCCCCACACCCTCCCCACCTGGGGCTCAGGGCTCAGTGCCCCCTCCTGGGCCCCTGTAGAAATGCTTAGTGTCAAAGGAGGGGTCACGCTGTAAAGCCCCCCCTTGGAGGTTTTTAGGCCCCATGTTGTGAGAGGAGGTGTGCCCTCCCCCTGGCTCACGAAAGGGCTGGTATTGGGCAGGGGTGAAGCAGCAGCAGGTGGGCTCAGCTACATCTAACCCCCCCCTGCAAGCTCCATAGCTGTGCTGGCCTAACCCCTGGTCAGACAAATGTCTGTTGCCCTAGCTACATCGCTTGGGGAGGTGGCGTTGCTATAACAACACTGGGGGGGCATCCCTTTAAGAAGCAGCTACATGACAGCACCCCTAGTGTAGACAGGGCCTGAGTTACAACTCGGGTGCTGCTCAGCCAATCCCTTCAGCTGGTCACTGTGTGGTGGATTAACTCGGCTCACGTGCGAGCAATTGTACAAACGTGAGCCCAGTGGGGCCGTGCAAATGAGCCACAGCCCTCGTGTCTGTACAGTGCCTAGCGCCGTGGAGCCCTGCTCCAGCACTGGGACTGCTGGGTAATCCTGTAAGACAAGTAATAATGATAACGATGCTAACAGGGACTGCAGGTGCACCCCCACAGCGCCCTTTTTGCAGAGACAGTCATGTGAGGTGGGGAGCCTTGATCAACCCCGACCTGGCATTGTCTTGCCCAAATGGGGGGAGTTTATTTTGTGGGTGCATCCCCTATTCACCCGAGCTCTGCCACTTTTCCCCACATCATGAGACGTCACTGAGCCACCATCACATCATCAGCCCTGCGGGATTGTCCAAAGGCCCTGAGTTAAGAAGGTGCACGAGGCCCACAAGTGGTATCATAGGAACTGCCGTAATGCACTATCCAACGATCCAGCGCGCCCAGCGCCAACCCAGGCAGTTGCTGAGTTCGGGGTCAGATACGCCCCCCAAGCGCATGGTGGTGGAATTGCCTGGCCCACGCAGGTAAGTTTGGTTGCTAAAAAGCCAAGGGACCGGATCAATAAAAGCAGAAAGTCTGTTCCTTGAATCCGCCAGTTTATTTCCAATATATAGAACTGTACGTCGGTGAGGGCTAGTTCCAAACCAGGTGGGGTTTGTTTGTTTGTTTTTTTAGTTTTGCATATTCCATAGCTATGTCTGACCTTTTACAACACATCAAGGAAAAAAAATGACACATGCAGGAAGGTTTTAAAAATTCAACACTGTTACAGCACTTGGTGGTTTTCTTCCGGGTTTGTTTTTTTTTTAAATGAGCGAAACTTCTTAAAAAAATCCTTATAAATTCTTTGTAATATGTTACACGTTTAAAGACAATATTTACACGAAAAATGAAAACAAAACTTTACAGCAATTATTTGCATAAAGTATGAGAATGATGCATAAACTGGAGTAAGATTTTTTTATTTTATTTTATTTTTAAAATTCTCCCAAGGCCTCTCATTGGAATGGCTGCAGTTCGTAGTGGAAGATGCGGAGTGGCGTTATTTGGTAGCCCCAGCGCAGTAGAGGACAGATAGATGTTCGCTGCAGAGCCAGTCCCCCTAGTTCATTAGGACAATTGCCTGGCATGGGGCTGCAGGTGGCTTTTTTCTAAACACAGAGACGGGTGCACTGGATTTGGCGCGGGGAGGGTTGGTTTTAATTTCAGACTAAAAGGGACCCATAGTCTAGCAGCATGAAAACACAGTTTACCATTTTCAAGAGGAAAAATATAAACAGCTGCATAGGACGACAGCCGTTTGCTTGGTTGGTAGAAAGTGGGACTTTCTGTGCATGGAATCAATACACAGTCCCTGGGATGAATGATCTCACGCCAGTGTTGGCTCTCCTGATGCTGAGAAATGCAGCCTGCGACTCTCGGACTCAGAACTCTTCCTTGGCACTTTGTTTGTAGCGAGAGACAGGCTGCCAGGGCCAGCCAAAGTCCAGCTTGTATAAGATTAGCCTCACCTACCTGCAGCACCCTCCCCAGTTCCCACTGGCTCCCTTAACGCCGGCCTAACGCAAACCCTGCCCCGACGGCGGCTGCATCAGGTGCGAAAGCGCTTTGAGACGCAAGGCCATGACCGGTGGCCCCAGCGGGGCGGGTAGCACAAGCACTGGGACATTGGCGAGGTGACAGCAAACAAACCCCACACAAGTCCCTGGGTGAAACCAGCAGGGGTGGAGGAGGGGAGTTTTGCAGGATGGGAGGTTTGACTGCTACGGGCCTTGCGCATTCCAAGGGCTGAGCAGGTGCACACGCTCCGAGCTCCAGCAAGCCCTGGATTCAAACCGAGTTAGCTCTGTGCTCTGGCCGCAGCTGCTCTATCCAGGGTGCACGCTGGCTCCCGGGCCCACTGAGCACTGCGGTTGCATAGGCCCAGCTGTTCTGGGCAGGTGCGGGGCAAGGGGCAGCCAGTGAGTGCTGAGGGGGAACCAACCGGGCTGTGAGACACAAACACACCAGGCCTGTCACTGGGCACGTAGGGGCGAGAGAGGAAGCAAGCTGGTAGGGTTAAAAGCCGGGACTAGAATTAAACAGCCTGGGGCACTGGCACTGCTGCGTTCGCAGCCACACGGCACCAGGTCTGGAGCATTAACACTGGGCTGCCCACAACTCGCTCCTCCCCAGCTAGAAAGAGGCTCAGGGCCAGACCGCACAAGTGGGCATTATGGGTTTACCCTGGGCCATTTCCCCAGTTGACAGGGGGCTGCCCAGCCAGGCTGAGCCTGCCAAAGACACGAGCCCACCCCCGCTGGCAGCGCCCGAGTCCCACCGGGTTGCCTAACCCCAAGTGGCTTTGCACAGCTCTGCGGCGGAGCGTGAACGCGCCTGTCCAGGGGCAGGGGCAGGGGCAGGAGGCCTCGGGCCGCAGACAACAGCTGAGGGTCGTGTCTGGGGAGGGACGCCGGCTGCCGAGTGCTCAGGGTTGAACTCCAGGCTGCAGTGAGGCCGCTGGGGCTATCGACTGCAATGGGACCAGGATTCCTCCCTCCTCCCCTGATGTTCCTGGCTGGCCCACGTACCTCTGCTTCCCTGCCACACATGGGGTGGGTAGAACCACCAGCATCTACACGGGGGGATGGTGACGGGCACACCGGGGCGGTGGGTGTGGGGGGCCAAAAATGAGGCTGGGGGCGTGGAAGGAAAACTCCCATGCCCAGAGGGAATTCGGCCCCTGGAAGCACTGAACCAGCCGTGGCCTGAGCCCCCTTCCTACGCCTCCCCAGCCCCTGTGCCTTTGAGGCTGGCAAACAACAGCACCGCCTGCCCCCAGCAGCTCCTCCCTGGCAGAGAGCAAGACCCGGCGCGGCCTGGCCCAGGGGAGGGGCTGGGGAACAAAGGGCCCCTTGGCACAAGGGACATTTCCCTGCATTCACACGAGTGGATCCCACACCTGGTGCCAGCGGGCATGTGGTCACTGAGCATGTGCCAATAGCCCCAGCACACACACTCCTGCTCAGGTGCCAACGATGCCATCACACTTCCATCTACCAATTACCCAACACTGAATCAGGCTGGACACGGGCACCTGCAAGCACCTGCTCCATGGGGAACAGCCACAGAACACACGTGCACACACACACGTGCAAATGGTGCACACACACATGCGAACGGTACATGCACACGTGCAACTGGTGCACAGGCATGTGCACGCATGCACGCACACACACGTGAATGGTGCATGTGAACACACATGCACACGCCAGTGTTACGAGCCAGCAGGAAAACGCTCACGCTCATGAGCAAAGCCCACGTGCGGGCGCTGTGTCTGTGCAGCCTCCTGTCTCCATTCTACAGCCGCCTCGCTCACCCTGGACTGACCCGGGGTGGGAGAACCGGCTTGGAAAGGGGGGGTGGCTCTCTGGGGTGGGCAGGACTAGGGTGCCAGGGACCCTCTGTTCAAAGCAACCCAACAGTTCCTTGCACACTAGGGGGCACTTTCTCTGAGCCAAGGGGGGCAGGCGGAGGGGCACAGTAATGTGATGACAGAGCTGTGGCAGGATTTCAGAGGCACCAGCTCCTGCTGTGAGGAGGTTTGGGGGCTAGCAATGGTCTCATGGAAATTAGAGCATCCTTCCCCCACCGCCAACCCCCCAGTCAACAGGGAGCAGCCCTAGGCAGGAACTGTGAGGTCTGGGGGGCAGCGGAGCAGGTCTGGCAGCCACGCAGGGAGATGAGCTGGGAGGGCCAGGAGGCTGGGGCGGGGTTGCCTGTCTCAGGCCAAGTGCTTTCTGTGGATGCGCTGTGCCCGCCCGCCCGCAGCTGGACCCAAAGGGCTGGGATCCTGGCTCTGTGGCGAGGCCGGGACACCCCGAGCTGCAGACGATCCCCCATCCCCCCCAAGACCTGGCCTGGCAACGTCAGGGGTGGGGGAGTCTTAAAAAGGGAGACAAATCAAACAGACCCACGATTAAATGCCCAAACCAAGGGAGGGTCGTTCAATGAACGCTGCGCCCGGGTGCCAGCCAGGCAGCGCGGCCAGGGCAGGGCGGGGCGTCTCCGGCAGCCTAGGGAGCCCCATGACAAAGGCCAAGGCCGGCAAAATCAGGGCGAGTGGCTGCTGGCCCTTAGGGGCGCTCCAACCTCTGTGCGGCGCCTGGCTCTGGGTGGATGGGGAACCGCCGCCTTGGCCACAAGAGGCAGCACGGGGGCGAGAGAGATGTGGGGGAGGGAAGCAGAGACAGTCAGGCCTCGGGTTCCGGGGGACGCGGGGGTTAGAGACACTGGTGGAAGCGGAAGGAAGCTGCGCGGGTGGGAGCCGGGCCCCGGTCGCCTGGGTTCCCCTCCGGGCCCTTACTGTGCAGCTGCTCACCGGCGCCGTCCTGGTGGCTCAGTGCCGAGGACGAGGAGGGCCTGGCCTTGGTCGACTCCAGGCTGCTGAGGCCCGAGTCCTTGTTGTCTCTGTGCAGGTCCCTGCAGGAGGCGCTGGCATCCGGGGGGCAGAGCTCGGGACCACCCGGGGGTCCCTGGCCCGGCGCCTGCTGCTCCTTCCACTCGTTGAAGTTGAGGTCCTTCAGGCCGCCGGGCACCACCACCGTATGGCGCCGCCAGGAGCTCTTCTTGCGCCGCGTCTCCGGGGAGTGGGGCTTACGCAGGCGCACGGCCAGCATGTCGTCGGCTGAGCCGCGCAGACGCAGGCGGATCTGCTCCGTCAGCGAGGGCTTGGCCGGGGCCCCGCTGCCCCACGGCTCCCCGCCGGCCCCTGGGGGCTGCAGGGACTCCTGGCTGCCCTTGGTGGACGAGTCGCTGTCCAGCCGGGGCCGCGCCAGCTTCCTGCGGGCCAGCGTGTCGCACTGGATGAGCCGGTGGGAGTTGAAGGAGGCCCGGGCGAGTTTCTCCTTTTCGCCGCTCTCCGCCTCGGGCCCCTGCCCGGCGCCTGGCCCCGCCCTCCCCGGCAGGAAGCTGCTCTCCGTGTCCGTCTCCACGTGGCTGAATTCGCTGCGCTCGTCGTCCGCCTCCTCGCCTCGGCTCTCGGCCACCGACTGCACGTCCGAGCACAGGCTGCGGTCGATGGTGGACAGGGTGGAATAGCCCGAGACGATGGACCGGGTGTCCGGCGCTGGCTCCCTCGGTCCCGCCTGCTCCTCTGTGCCCGCTCGGCGGCTTAGAGCATCACGCGTTGGGCCTGGCTCTCCGGGGGCCGCGCCACACCCCGGCCCCTTGGCCTCTCCCTCCTCCGCGCCCCCGCCTCTGGCCTCCTCGGCTCTGCCTTTGCTGGCGCCCTTGGTGGCCTCGTGCTCCGAGTCGTCGTCCGTGCTGCTCCCCAAACGCTTGGCCTCCCGCCGCTTCTTTCTCTTGCGGTTGACAGCGGCGATGAAGGACATGGCGAGCAGCTCCTTGCTGTACTGATCCTTCCGGGGCGCCCCCGAGCCCTGCTGGAGAGAGAACCACCCGGCTTAGTGCCACGGCCCCGGTCCCTGCCGCCCACGGCTCCTCCCCGGCCCTGAGCCCGTCTGTGCCCCTGGCAGCTTCACACCAAGCGCTCAGGCCACCAACCTGGCCACAGCCGCTCTGCTGCAGCAGTGCCTTCTGGGAAAATCAGGGGTGTCATCCAATCATGCTGTGGTGCATTATGGGAAGTACTTAGGCCACTGTCCCACAGTGGTGCAGTGCATTCTGGGGAAATGGAGGCTGCTATCCTGGTCCTGTGCCCATCTCTCAGGGCACAGGATTGCATGTGCCTTCCCACTCCTCCCTGTCCCAGCAGAACCACTGGGACGGACGCTAAGAAGAGCTAGACCCAGCCCAGCTCATGGGAAGGGGCCGGGCTCAGGCACCCCACGCAGTTAGGAACCATGTCACGTGTCGGCATGACACATACGTCGAGTGAACCAGAGTTACAATTCTGGATACTGCAGAGATGTGCACAGCCCCATGTCAGGATCAGGGCCAGGCTGGGCGGTCTGCTCAGAGAAACTGGTCAAGACACTCCCTCCCCCAAAGGATCTAAATAGACAAGGGGAGAGGGGAAACTGAGGCAGAGAGAGAGCAGTGACACACAACAGGCCATGCCAGGAACAGAACTCAGTTGTCTTTGACTCTCAGGCCAGTGTCCTACCCACTGGGCCATGCCACCATCCTGTGATCTGCAAGGTCACCTTGAGGCTTTCTCCTGCCTCATTAGACCCATGTAAACCTCTCGACCTCCCTCCCTCACACAGAGTTGGCAATCCCACAACCCCCCCGTCTGGCTGCTCTCGGGAGGACAGGACAGTACGGCCCAGGACTGAGGTGGGAAGGGCCATGCAAGCTGCTCTGTGCTTTTACAGCAACAGGATTTATTGGTAAAAAGCCAAATTTCCACCCTGGGTTTCCTGCCCTTTCGCTAGGCCAGAGGCCGAGGCCCAGCAAAGCTGGAGATTTTAGCAGACACAGGACCCCTGGCCCCAGACTTCAGCGAGTCCCTCACACGGGAGTCCTTACCTTCGACTTGGCAGAGCTGTCATTGGTTGAATCTGTAAGACAAAGGACAGAGCAGAGATTAGGGTGGGCGGGGAGGTCTTTGCTAGCGGGTGGGGGGAGCTAGGGGGTGTATGGGCATCACAGCAGAGGGACAGTTCTCAAGGGCACCCCTAAGCTCTCCCTCCACGTGTGGCTCTAATCAATAGCACGATCAGCATCCAGATTGATCCAGCAACTGGCAGTGGGGCGCCCGGGCTGGGAAATTAACCAGGCTCAGGAGTAGCTGTCGGGAGGGCGCCAGTACAGCAGAATTTGGGGCACTTTGCATAAAGTCCCCAAAGCCCTTGGTTTCGTCAAATTTATTTTCCCCCCGCTCAAAAGGAACAATTTGGCAAAACTGATGCGAATTTGTCAAATGTTCTGGTGCTGCTGATGCCAGAAAAAAGGTTTCAGCCACAAATTTTCTCCCAGCTCCGGCTGGCCAAGCCGTGGCAGCCAGACTTGGGGGGAGCTTTCTGGGGATCTCTGGCCTCATGGGAGGAGCTTCCAGGAAGGCAGCCTACAATAATCTCTGGGTCCCTCTGTCCATATGCATGCGACCCCCACACCCCGGTCACACAACCGCTGGGTTAATCACAGCACATGGGAAAAGAACGGCCACCGCCACAGGGTAAAGAAAAGGAAACGAGAAAAAAAGACCCACGCCCAGCCGAGAAACGCCCAGTTGCCGGATGGGTGCCCCATCACCCACTCAGCAGCCGGACGGGTCCTACCAATGGCGCTAACGGAATGGAGCCACGAGCCCAGGACGGATGGAGGGATGGGGTGAAAGGTGACAGTGGCGCAATGGGAGAACACAGCAGGAGTTACTCCGCGGGCACCTGGGCTTTCCCCTGGGGATGGGGAGGCCCCAGGCAGGGTTATGCAGCGCTCACGCGCCCCAGTGCAAACCGGGGAGCTCTCTCCTCTGATGCTGGGGACGTGTTCACTGAGCTCGGCTTAGACCCAGAGGGGCCCGATCCCCATTTACACTAGGGCCCCCTTGCACTGATCCCCCGCGGCCACACACGTATCACTGACCCTCCATGCGGTTCAGACTCAGGGCCTGCAGGCCCCAAGGCCCAAGCTCCTTCCATGGGTGCTAGAGAAGAGGTCTCCTACAGCTGAGCTGGGAGCAGCCACCAGGGGCGATGCCCCCCCCCCCACACTACTACAGCAGGGAGGTGCAGGGAGGTTTTTAGCAGGGGGACCACCAGCTGATCTCTGGTGGTGGAAACTCCAGCTGAAGTCAGGGACCGACGCCTATTTCCAGCAGCCGGGGACACCCGGGGCGGTGGGACCCCAGAGGCTGTACAGCAAAGGGCCAATGCGGCTCAGTATTGCCCACGGGCTGCCTGCTCCGAATCTGAGTCCAGGTCTCTCACTGGGTCGGAGGAGGGGCAAGCCCCAAGGAATGCACAGGCGAGGGCCGTGGGGGGGACTGTGTGTTAATCTGCAATGTCTCACAAGCAGGTTAAGGGGGGGAAAGGATGCACCCACCGCGCCAGCCCCCACTCCACCACACTGAGAAGCACAAGGACAAACACAATGACCCCTGCACCCCACCCTGCCGAAGGGATGGGACTCGCAGCTGGTGCTTATGAGAGGGGGAGCCAGGAGGGGAACGCTGACCCCTGGGAGGATCTGGAATCCCAGCCCCCAAACCTGCAGCCAGCCACCGCTGGGAAGAGCGTGCTGTGAACCATGGGGGCTGGTGGGTCAGCTTGGGCTCCTTGGGGGGCACAGGGGTCATGTGGGGCCGGGGGACGCAGCCAGGATGGGGCTGGGCTGAGTGGCCACTGGGAAGGCTCAGAGGGAAGAGGCCCAGGGTTGAAGGGGAGTCTCTGCACCCTGGGCAGGCAGAGGGATTGGGGTCTCCCAAGGGCCCACCGCTGACCTCAGCACCCTGGGGTGGGTGGCACCAGCTGATCTGATTCCAGAGGAATCCCCCGCACCCACTCACATGGCCAGGCTCGCACTCCTGGCATTCACAGAACCCAGCTGGCAAGGCTCCCCCTGCACCCAGTTACGGCTCAGGTGGGCTTATGCCAAGCACCGGGGACATGGGCACCAGGACCAGCAGGCCTCTCACTCGATGCTGCTGGGTGGCAGAGGGGCAAGGGGCTCCCCTGTGCTCCCTCACAGAGCAAAGCCCAGAGAAAACTGTGTGTCTGCGGCAGGGCCCCCTTGTATCCAAAGCTGTGGGTGAATGTGTGTGTGAGGGGGAGAGGGGTGTTCCAGATCATTCATCCTCTGACTACAATGTTGGTGCAAGAGGGATGAACCAAACCAGGGGGTGTCGAGCTGGGGGTCATACAGGTACCAGGGGGCTTGCCCCCCACCCATGGCCGAAGAAAGACCACGTGGGTCACGGGGTGATGTGCGCTGCGGGCAACGCCGTGGGGTAGGGGTGGGGGATGCTCTTCCCGGGGGGAGGGCGCAGGGATCCGGCTCCCCTCCTGCACCCGCTCTCGCACGATCACCCGACAGAATTAGAGCATGAGCAATGCACCCAGGCAGCAGCACCGTACCCGCTCTAGAGCTCCAGGAGATCCGCTGGAGGAGGAGGAGGAAGAGGAGGAGAAGGAGGAGGAGACAGCAGAGAGACGTTTAAGGAAAGAGCATAAAGAATCAATGTCATTTCAAAGCCGCTGCGCTCCCCATGCGCAGCTCGAGCCAGGGGAGAGGATCAGGCACAGGACAGAGGCAGACCCATGGCAGAGTTGCTGGGGCTGGCCGGCTAGTGAGGGAACAACGGGCAGCCCTGTGGTTTGATGGCTGTTACGTGGACTGTTCCGCGATGGGGCCTGGGGGGGGGGCTCGGGGACAGCAGCTATCACGGAGTATACGTAGGAGAGGACCTGGGGAACTCACTGACACTAGACCAGCACTTCCTGGCAATAACACTAGGGGGAGCCCAACAGCAGCTGGTAACCAGCCCGTGGCCAGTGATTGGCTCCTTGTTGTTCCTGGGTGCCAGCCTCCCCATCATACCCAATCCTCAGCAGTGGGCGTGGCCTGAGGAAATGCCCCTCCTCCTGCCCGGGAAGGCTTGTGGCCGCTGCTAGACGGGCAGCTCCTGGGTCACTTAGGGCAGGTCCCCAGCTATCCTGCAGATCAGCAGCTGCTTGAGAGGGGGGTGCCCAGCTTGCCCGGGGGGGTGCCTGGTGGGGGGAGCCCTGGCCTGGCCCAGGGGCAGTGGCCCAGTAACTCCCGTGGAGGTGGACTGCCTGCGAGGTCACTCCTTCTCCGGTCCTGATGGTCCCACGACTGGAGCCTTCCCCTGTGCCCCCACCCCAGACCAGCCCCCTCACCTGAGGCGTCCCCTGGCACCACTGTCCTCCCGATGTTGGGGAGCAGGTACTCGATGTTTGGCACCGACTGCGCCTCCTTCTCGTCCACAGGGGTCTGGAACGGCAGCAGGGGGAGAGTGGTGAGCAAAGGAGCCCCTGGGCCCAGCCCCCTGACTCCCTTCCGCTCTGTCTGCCGAGTGCCCCCTGCCCTGCCAGCCGGGCGGCCATGCTGGACAGCACCCCCCAAGCGGAGCTGCTCACCCTGGCAGGGTCCTTCCCCAGGGGCAGAGGGGGGTGCTGTTCACACATAGGGAACCGGCTGGCCTCCCCCCACCGGGGTCTCCAGCAGGGGGCAGGACAGAGGCTGCCCCCAGGCTGGCGTCACACGGGCCATGCATGCAGAGCTCAGCGGGTGCGTTCGGAGACCGGCTGTCCCCAGAAGCGAGCAGCCCTCCCATGGCTTGGACAGGTGCCCACTGGCAGCCAGGGAGTCAACCCCCCTGCTCCCCCGGCCCAGGACTCACCTTCTCCCCCTTGTCCTCCTTGTCGCTGAAGAACCAGTCCGACTGCGGGGGCAAGGAGAGGGGACGAGGGTCAGAGCACGGCAGGACGGCAGTACAACATCTTGGGGGAGGGAGGGGCAAGGGAGGCTGCAGGGGGGTGTGACTGGCGCCTGGTTGCTGCCAGATTCACTCCCGTGTCGCCCCCGCCCGGCGTGGAGATTTGAATGCATGAGTCCCATCTGCCTCTGCAGGGCTCTCCACCCCACAGCCTGGCGCCCCCCCCTCCCCTCCAGCCTGTCCCACTGCCCCGGGGCACCTGCCCCCTGCTGTCTGAGCCTACACACCCCGGCCCACACTGGGAGCTGAACGCGGCAGATCCCGACTGTGCAGAAAAGTCCAACCCCGACCCACTGACGTTCGGCTTCCAAGGAGGGAAGTTTCCCTTCAGTCTGGTAAGATGGGCAAAGAGCAGGAGGAGCAGGGTGCCAGGGGCCCAGCCTGCCCGGTAAAGTGCTGGGGAATGCAGGCGGGGGAAGGGCACCGGGGGCCCATCCTGCCCAGTAAAGTGCTGGGGGGAGCAGGGCACCGGGGGCCCATCCTGCCCAGTAAAGTGCTGGGGGGAGCAGGGCACCGGGGGCCCATCCTGCCCAGTAGAGCGCAGGGCTACGCAAGGGGCCACCTGTCACTTACATGCTGGATGAGGGTCTCCACGATTTTGTAGCGGTCTGGCATGTGCGTCACCATGTCCGTCATGTTGTCCTCGGACGTCCGGACCAGCGTGGGGCCGAAGACCAGGGCCAGGTTCCGGGGCTCCATCTGCAGACAGGGCAGGGGATTACAGTCCTGGCAGCCAGCCCCAGGAAACCCCATCCCAGGGGGGCTCTCACCCCACTGTCAGCAGCCTGAGCACAGCCTGTGCCCGGGGGCCCCCCTCTGGTATCGGAGAGTCTCATGCCAAGGCCCTGGGCTGTAAGATCCCAGCGATAAAATCCCATCAAACCCCAGCCTGGGGGAAGGGCAGGCAAACACCCTCTCCTGCCATCGGCCTCGCTGCAACCCGTCCCTCCTGCTCTCGTCACACCTATATGAACCAATTCATTAATGAACTCACAGTCACTTTCCCAGCACTGGTGGGTTAGGGTGATCATCCCCTTCTTACAGATGGGGAAACTGAGGCAATGGCCAACACTGTCACAGCCAGGGACAGAACCCAGCAGTCCTGACTCCCAGTTGCCTGCTCTAACCATTAGAGAATGCTGCCTCTCTCTCCACTTGGCTTTTGAGCCTCTCTTCCCGGTCCAGGAAAGGAGGATATCCCAGCTGGCAGGGCTCTAGCCTGGAGCTTGGGAGACCAATCCTCTTCTCCGCCACAGACTTCCTGGGTGACTTTGGGCAAGTTACTTAGGGCATAGACTCATAGACTCTAGGACTGGAAGGGACCTCGAGAGGTCATCGAGTCCAGTCCCCTGCCCTCATGGCAGGACCAAATACTGTCTAGACCATCCCTAATAGACATTTATCTAACCTGCTCTTAAATATCTCCAGAGATGGAGATTCCACAACTTCCCTAGGCAATCTATTCCAGTGTTTAACTACCCTGACAGTTAGGAACTTTTTCCTAATGTCCAACCTAAATCTCCCTTGCTGCAGTTTAAGCCCATTGCTTCTTGTTCTATCATTGGAGGCTAAGGTGAACAAGTTTTCTCCCTCCTCCTGATGACACCCTTTTAGATACCTGAAAACTGCTATCATGTCCCCTCTCAGTCTTCTCTTTTCCAAACTAAACAAACCCAATTCCTTCAGCCTTCCTTCATAGGTCATGTTCTCAAGACCTTTAATCATTCTTGTTGCTCTTCTCTGGACCCTCTTCAATTTCTCCACATCTTTCTTGAAAAGCGGTGCCCAGAACTGGACACAATACTCCAGTTGAGGCCTAATCAGCGCAGAGTAAAGCGGAAGAATGACTTCTCATGTCTTGTTTACAACACACCTGTTAATGCATCCCAGAATCACGGTTGCTTTTTTTGCAACAGTATCACACTGTTGACTCATATTAAGCTTGTGGTCCACTATGACCCCTAGATCTCTTTCTGCCATACTCCTTCCTAGACAGTCTCTTCCCATTCTTTATGTGTGAAACTGATTGTTCCTTCCTAAGTGGAGCACTTTGCATTTATCTTTATTGAACTTCATCCTGTTTACCTCAGACCATTTCTCCAATTTGTCCAGATCATTTTGAATTTTGACCCTGTCCTCCAAAGCAGTTGCAATCCCTCCCAGTTTGGTATCGTCTGCAAACTTAATAAGCGTACTTTCTATGCCAACATCTAAATCGTTGATGAAGATATTGAACAGAGCCAGTCCCAAAACAGACCCCTGCGGAACCCCACTTGTTATACCTTTCCAGCAGGATTGGAAGCCATTAACAACTACTCTCTGAGTACGGTTATCCAGCCAGTTATGCACTCACCTTATAGTAGCCCTATCTAAATTGTACTTTCCTAGTTTATCCATAAGAATATCATGCGAGACTGTATCAAATGCCTTAGGCCACGTCCAGACTACCCGCCGTATCGGCGGGTTAAAATCGATTGCTCGGGGATCGATATATTGCATCTAATCTAGACGCGATATATCAATCCCCGAGCGCGCTTATATCGATTCCGGAACTCCATCAACCCCAACGGAGTTCCGCGAACATCGATCCCACGCGGTGTGGGCGGGTGAGTAATCCGATCTTAGATATTCGACTTTAGCTACGTTATTCACGTAGCTGAAGTTGCGTATCTAAGATCGATTTCCCCTCCCTAGTGTGGACCAGCCCTTAGTAAAGTCTAGGTATATCACATCCACCGCTTCTCCCTTATCCAGAAGGCTCGTTATCCTATCAAAGAACGCTATCAGATTAGTTTGACACGATTTGTTATTTACAAATCCATGCTGGCTATTCCCTATCACCTTACCACCTTCCAAGTGTTTGCAGATGATTTCTTTAATTACTTGCTCCATTATCTTCCCTGGCACAGAAGTTAAACTAACTGGTCTGTAGTTTCCTGGGTTGTTTTTATTTCCCTGTTTATAGATGGGCACTATATTTGCCCTTTTCCAGTCTTCTGGAATCTCCATCTCCCAGGATTTTCCAAAGATAATAGCTAGAGGCTCAGATACCTCCTCTATTATTTTTACTTGCTCTTTTTTTATTTTATCTTCTAAACCTACCCTCTTCCCATAAGCATTCACTATATTAGACATTCCTTCAGACTTCTCAGTGAAGACCGAAACAAAGAAGTCATTAAGCATCTCTACCATTTCCAAGTCTCCCATTACTGTTTCCCCCTCCTTACTGAGCAATGGGCCTACCCTGTCCTTGGTCTTCCTCTTGCTTCTAATGTATTGATGAAAAGTCTTCTTGTTTCCCTTTATTCCCATAGCTAGTTTGAGCTCATTTTGTGCCTTTGCCTTTCTAATCTTGCCTCTGCATTCCTGTGTTATTTGCCTATATTCGTCCTTTGTAATCTGACCTAGTTTCCATTTTTTATATGACGCCTTTTTATTTTGTAGGTCACGCAAGATCTCGTGGTTAAGCCAAGGTGGTCTTTTGCCACATTTTCTATCTTTCCTAACCATCGGAATAGCTTGCTTTTGGGCCCTTAATAGCGTCCCTTTGAAAAACTGCCAACTCTCCTCAGTTGTTTTTCCCCTCAGTCTTGATTCCTATGGGACCTTACCTATCAGCTCTCTGAGCTTACCAAAATCCACCTTCCTGAAATCCATTGTCTCTATTTTGCTGTACTCCCTTCTACCCTTCCTTAGAATTGCAAACTCTATGATTTCATGATCACTTTCACCCAAGCTGCCCTCTACTTTCAAATTCTCAACGAGTTCCTCCCTATTTGTTAAAATCAAGTCTAGAACAGCTTCCCCCCAGTAGCTTTTTCAACTTTCTGAAATAAAAAGTTGTCTGCAATGCAGTCCAGGAACTTATTGGATAGTCTGTGCCCCGCGGTGTTATTTTCCCAACATATATCTGGATAGTTGAAGTCCCCCATCACCACCAAATCTTGGGCTTTGGATGATTTTGTTAGTTGTTTGAAAAAAGCCTCATCCACCTCTTCCACCTGATTAGGTGGCCTGTAGTAGACTCCCAGCACGACATCATCTGTGTTTTTTACCCCTTTTAGCCTAACCCAGAGACTCTCTACACTTCCATCTCCTATGTCCATCTCCACCTCAGTCCAAGTGTGTACATTTTTAATATATAAGGCAACACCTCCTCCCTTTTTCCCGTCTATCCTTCCTGAGCAAACTATACCCATCCACACCAACATTCCAGTCGTGTGTATTATCCCACTAAGTTTCAGTAATGCCAACAATGTCATAGTTGTATTTATTTATTAGCATGTTTACTTCTGGAGCTGGAGGCGGGGCCCGCTGCTCGGGCAGACACGTCCATGCTAGCTCTGATCATGGCAGACGTGTTGTGGCAGCCACACAAGCAGAAAGAGGGGCTGGCCGCCCTGCGTGCAATCCCAGCTGAGACCCCAGATACCCGTTCAGCACCAATGCAGAGAACATGCAGCACTGCTCAGGGACTCGGCTGTAGGTTTTCACATCCACGCCCTGCTGGGGGCCTGGGGCACAGACTACGGAGCACTTGGGCCCTGGAGAGCACCAGGCGTCCCGCACACAGAGAACCCGCACCCTGGGGACCCCAGGCTCTGTAGCAGGGTGTGGGGGCTGGCTGCGCCACACGGTCTGGCTGGGTGGGGGGGCAGGTGGTGGCAACGGTACCTTGTTCTTCTCGGAGTGGTCCGCGATGGTCTTCAGGTGCCCCACCAGGAACTTGAGTGTCTCGTAGTATTGTCCCGGCAGGTCCCGGATCTGGGGGGGACGGGCGCAGAAGCAGCATGAATGCCTGGCCAGCCACAGAGAGGGATGGGGACCCCCACCTCCCCATCTCAGCCTCACACCTTCCCTGCTAGGACCCTCCTCACCCCGGATCAGCCTCTCCGTTTTTCCTCTGCCCCCCACTGCACACACCTCCCCTTTTCCAGGCCAAAGGGGGAGCAGGGCAGGGGGCTCTGCCCCTACCCCCAGCCTCAGGACAGGGCTGGGATCCCCTCACATGCTGGGCAGGTCAAGCCTACCAGACAGACTGGAAAGGCAGGGAGAGTCGTTCCTGGGACAGGGCTGACTCCTGCTCCCTGCCCATGGGCAGGAGGTCTGGGGGCTCGGAGGGAGACCCCTGCTTGAGGGCTGTGGCCAGGGGACCTGCGGAGGGTTCCCCACGTCCCCAAGGGACCCGCTGCCCCGAGGGAAGGGCCCGTACCAGTTTCCGCAACGTCTTCATCCTCTCGCTGGCATCTTCTATCCGGTTGGCTTCGATGAAGTCGTTGTACTTATCTGAAAGCCAGACACGCAGAGAGAGGCCGGGTTCAATGGCCCTGCCAAGCACGGCCCCGATGGAGCGCACCGGGGCAGTGCCCGCTGGGCCAGGGCTGGGGTGAAGCCCGGGGCGGGTGCCCTGCTACAGACGCTGACGAGCGGCGGAGAAGAGAGGAGCCAGCAGGCCAGAATGCAGGCAGCATTCGGCAAGGGCCTGGGTGGGCACGCTGGGGCAGAGGGGTAAGGAAGGACGTGGGGCAGCGAACGGGCTCTGGGTGACAGTAGTGACATGTACCCGGAAGGGTTAGGGTTGGAGCGTGGTGCTCAGGGAGTGCTGGCAGCAGAGGACACATGGGTCATGCAGAGACAGCGAGTGAAGTGGCGCAGTCTATAGCTAGGGGGATCTGGGAGGTGTTGCATGGCCACGGGTTCCCAGAGCAGATCGCCAGGCAGTGAGCAGAGCAGTGTGCCAATGAAGGGGTCACATGTCCAGTAGGGAGGTGGGGGTGAGAGGAGGGGCTCCAAGTGGGGTTTAGTCACATCAGCACAGTGAGTCAGAGGCTGCATGGGAACATGGTTACCACTGGGCAGCAGGGACACACATCAGAGCCAGCCGCACTCCAAGTCCTGATCCTAGGGGAGGCTGAGGAGTTTGGGGTGCACGGGTGGGTGTGTGAGAGAGAGAGAGCTCTCTCCAGCTGTGTGTGCACAAGTGTGTGTGTGAGACCTGTGGATCTGTGCGTGTCCCCTCCAGCTGTGTGTGCGCGCGTGTCCCCTCCGGCTGTATGTGTGTGTGCACAACCATGTGTGTGAGAGACATCTGGATCTGTGTGTGTGTGTGTGTGTGTGTGTGTGTGCACGTGTGTCCCCCCTCCGGCGGTGCATGAGTCTGAGAGAGAGACTGAGAATGAATCCTAGGACTGGCAGGGACCTCGGAGGTCATCTAGTTCAGTCCAGGCCCCTGCATTCATGGCAGGACTTAGTATTATCTAGACCATCCCTGACAGGTGTTTGTCTAACCTGCTCTTAAAAATCCCCAATGATGGAGATTCCACAACCTCCAGGCAATTTATTCCAGTGCTTAACCACCCTGACAGTTAGGAAGTTTTTCCTAATGTCCAACCTAAACCTCCCTTGCTGCAATTTAAGCTCATTGCTTCTTGTCCTGTCCTCAGAGGTCAAGAAGAACAATTCTTCTCCCTCCTCCTTGTAACAACCTTTTATGTACTTGAAAACTGTTACCATGTCCCCTCTGTCTTCTCTTCTCCAGACTAAACAAACCCAATTTTTTCAGTCTTCTCTCATAGCTCATGTTCTCTAGACTTCTATTCATTTTTGTTGCTCTTCTCTGGACTTTCTCCAATTTGTCCACATCTTTCCTGAAATGCGGTGCCCAGAACTGGACACAATACTCCAGCTGAGGCCTAGTCAGCGCAGCGTAGAGCGGAAGAATGACTTCTCGTGTCTTGCTCACAACACTCCTGCTAATACAGCCCAGAATGATGTTCACTTTTTTTTTTTTGCAACAGCGTCACACCGTTAACTCATGACATTTAGCTTGTGATGCACTATGACCCCCAGATCCCTTTCCTCGGTGCTCCTTCCTAGGCCGTCATTTCTTATTTTGTATGTGGAACTGATTGTTCCTTCCTAAGTGAGTACTTTGCATTTGTCCTTATTCTCTGTGCATGCGTGTGTGTGTGTGTGTGTGTGTGTGCGCGTGAGACCAGTGGATCTGTGTGGGTGCGTGTGTCGCCTGCTTGTGTGTGCTGGGGGGTAGGGCTATACCCCAGACTCACCGTCTGTGAACAGGGGCTCCGGCAGCTTCCGGAAGAAGGATTTCAACAGACTGCTGATGACGTTGAGGTCCTGCCATCTCTGTATGGGGAGAGGAGGCGATGCTTAGGGGGCAGGCTGCCTGAGGTGGGAAGGCTGAGAGCAGGCAGGCCAAAGTCAGGCTGGCCAGTGGGGTGCCCAGTCACTGCTGGGGGGAACCTCAGAGCCCAAGGCCTGGGAAAGCCACAGGGGCCTCACCACTAGCATCAAGCTAACCAGCCCCTCTGCCACATCAGGCGAGAGCAACTACTAGCAATGCCCGCCCAGGAGAGGGCACCAGGAAGGCTCCTGGCCACCTCCAGGACAGCAGGAGCCAGGGGCCAAGAGCCATCTGCAGTGAGGAGTCTAACTCTTCTGGCCGTGCTCTGCCCCGCGGGATGCAGAGCGGGCAAGCTGGGTATAAATGGCACTGGCATCCATCAGCAGGCGCACCCCACAAGTGTCGCCGCCCCCCTGGGAAAAGGAGCTAACAGGAAGATGCGAGGCAAAGCGTGTCCCTGCCACCCCTCACCTCCACCCCGGTTAATTCCCATTCCTGCCCCCCAGGGCGCTTGGGAGATGAAAGCTGCTCTGTGCCTGCTGGGTGTTATTACAGGGCAGAGTCACGGGGACCAGCCGGCTGGGCCACTATTGCCCTGCACAATGTAACATCAGCGGGCAACTGCAGCCTGTTGGTTTGCGGCACTGGCACCCCGGGGGCTGGGGCCACGCCAGGCTCTCACCCAGGGGCTGCTCTGCCTACAGGCAAACCTAGCAGCCGGGTCAGACACAAGTGGAGCGGCGACCCCACTCGCCAGGTCACAATGCTGCTCCCTCAGATTTGGCTGCCCTCCCCTCCATCCTGACGAACGGGCAGCCGGGCCAATCCTGAGTGACTGGTGCTTGGCCTCTGTACTTATACCAGAACTGTGGATGCATCCGAAGGCTCGACGTGCCCCGCTCCAACAGAGCAGCGTGACCCTCCCCTCCTGTCTGTCCATCTCCCCCCCCCGTTCTGGGGGCGACACACGGGAGTTTTGCCAAGGGAGGAAACGTGTCTCGAGCGGGCTCCGCACCTCATCCTGCAGGTTGATCTCAGTGCCCCCCTTGTTGAGCTGCTCCTGCAGGCTGGACACCACAGCGTTGTTCCCGGGCACGCGGTAGATGCCCATGTACTCCAGCCCCTTGTCCTCCACCACCTTGCAGCAGGCCTCCACGATCAGCGGGACGTTCTGCAGGGAACAGATACGGCCTGAAGGAGCTGAGACCACAGGGAGGATCCACTGTTCAGCATGTGCGTGGGAGGGGGGTCAGAGATGGGCACAGCTGGAATAGCAGATGCCAGATGTGAAAGGGGTGGAGGGGAGTCAGCGATGGGCACAGCTGGAGTGGCAGCTGCCAGATGTTAAGGGGGGATCAGCAATGGGCATAGGTGGAATGGCAGATGCCAGATGTGAAGGGGGGATCAGAGATGGACACAGCTGGAATGGCAGTTGCCAGATGTTGAGGAGGCGGGGGGAATCAGAGTTGGGCACAGCTGGAGTGGCACCTGCCAGCCCACCCCAGCAGGGGCAGCTGAGCCCCACCTTTGCCCTGGCAGGAAAGCCGGGCAAGGAGAGAGGACGGCAGCGCCGTTCAGGCCCTGGCTCAGCTGGGCCTCGAGCCCAGACTGGGAGGAAATATAGATGAAAACAAAAGAACGGTGGGGGGCGGGGAAGAGCCCCCGCAAAAGGGCACAGGGGCTGCAACTGGCTGAGCCCTCTCTACTCAGGGATCCCAGCAACGACAGCTGTTCCCAGTCCCCCCCTCCTGAATGCTGTGGAGGGGCCCTGCTGGCCAACGCTCCTCAGCACGGACGCCCACTCCCTGCATCGTGCTGGCTGCTCAGCCAGCGGGCAGCAGGCCAGGGGAGGAGTCAATCCCTAGGCCAGGGGTGGATGGTCCTGAGAGCAGCCCCACGGGCAGAGCAGGGTGGCACAGCTGGGTAGATGTGCTCAGAGCAGGCGGGGCCACGCCTTCATTCCGCCCAGGCGGGGGGCTCAGAGTGGTCAGGGCCGCACTCTCGTTCTGCCTGGGCGGGGGGTCCAGAGAGGGCAGACGCAGGCTCGGACCTACCTTGTTGGCTGGGGCGGGCTGGCAGTCCTCCAGCCTCACGCCGAAGGCCCGCGGAGCAGGTTTCTTGTTCTTTTTCATGATGTTTATGCCCCAAGGGGCTTTCGGGGGGGCACCGTCATCTAGAACCAAACTCTGGGTCAGTGTCCAAAGAACAAGACCCCGGGGAATAAAGACCCCCAACCACCCCCCACCACAGGCAGATGCACATGCCCCCCCCCCACAGCCTTTCAGCCCCCAACACAACCTCACACGCACACCCACCACTCGTGCTGATCTGGGCTCTTCCAGGCAGGTTCTCGCCCCACAGGAGCCGAGCGCTGGCCAGCCGGTCGTGCACTGAGCAGACGTCTGCACGCATGGTGTGCGCTCCCCGAGGGAGGCACATGTGCAGCAGAGTGTTGTTTCTGGAGGGCGTTTTTGGGGGCGTGGGGGGGTTAATACAATTATGCCCATTGCTCTGGGTCCAGGCTGGAGGAGGTAGGTCCCAGCAAGGCACTGAGTACTGGGAGCTGAAAGCGGCGAGGTTTATGACCGCCGTTTGCTCCCGGGAAGCTCTTTGCACCAGCCCCGAGAAAGCGCCGTCTGCCCTGCAGCCGAGCTGGTCCCTGCAGCGTGTTGTGCCTGGCCCAAGGAGCAGAGATCTTCGGTCTGGAGCAACAGACCATCGTGTCGCTCCCCTGGGCCCGGCCATGGGGCACCGGGGGAGCCTTTGGATGGAGTGCAGGACAAGCAAGATGTGCTCAAGGTAGCGGGCAGTGCCGAGACGCGCTGCGGCGTTCTGTGCCGGCGGGCAGCGTTCCCAGGTGCCAACTGCTTCCCACCCATGTCTCTCGCACTGCTGTGACCCAACCGCAAGGCGACGAAGGCAGGGCAAACTGAGGCCAGGTCTTCGTCCGCCAGAGTGGGCGGAGGTTCCTAGCCAAGCAGAGACAGCAGACCGCGTCGCTTGTGGATGCTGCTACGAGGAATCTGGGAGCACACTTGGATGGCGGGTGTGTAGCTTCAACCCACAGAGACAACCGTGTCCGTGAGCTCTTCCGAGCACGGCCCCCTGCCCAGCAGCATCACCTCCTCTTGCTGGGCCCAGCTCCCCCCGGTGGTTCTTCGGCCCAGAGCAGATCTCAGCAGAACACTGGACCACGCTGCAGGCAGCAGGCTGGCTGCATGTGCCGAAGGAGAAGCCACATCGTGGATCAGCTGCAAATGGCTGATGCTTGAGGCCGGGTTGTCTGACCTGGTCCCCTAACTGCTGCACGTAGATGTTGATCCACAATCTCACGCACCCCACACATCCCCATCAACTCACAGAGCCCAGACCCCCAATGCAGACACCCCACCAGGTGTACGCTCAATGCACCGCGACACATGCACAGCACCGGGCAGCCATGCATGCTGCCCCCCCCACGCCGGCGACTGGGTGTACCTTTAGTCACGGTCATGTCCTGCCTTGGGGAGCGGGGGGCGCTCGTCCCTGTCTGCTTCAGGAACTCGGCCTTGATCCCCAGCCCACGCGAGCCCTTGGGGGAAGAGTCTGGTTTCGTTCCAGAGGGGCTGCAGAGAGAGCAGATGGGGGGCTCAGCCTCTCCTCTTGGCCCCCGGCCTCTCACCCCCACCCTCACACCAAGCACACCCTGGATCACAGCCACCCCTGCACAGGGGGGCAGGCTTTGGTGGCAAAACTGCAGTGCAAGGCATCCTGGGAGTAGCTATGCAAATTAACTCCACTATTTACTCACAGTGCTTTACACTGCAGTGGGCTCCCCCTTCCTGGGCACACCCAGTGCAGCAAGGGCAAGACCTTCTGCTGCCCAAATGTTACAGGGGCATCCGAGGGCGCCTCCTCCAGCATGCGCAATGCAGGTTCTCCCGGTTCCTGGCTTGGCCCTCTCTGCCCTACTCTCAGTGTCAGTTAGAAATCCCCAGCTAATGGCAGTACCCCCCTCCACCCTTCAGCAGGCTCCCAGCTCTTCCAAGCCCTGGTCCCTAATGGAAAGTGCCACCAGTTGAATCCAGCTAGGGTTCTTAAGTCCCTCTAGCTGCACCAGTGTAAATCTCTGGCCAAGGTGCCGTCAGACTGGATTCACCCGGTGCTTAACGTCGGTTTGGTTAAATTCGGTAATTTCCTGACACAAAACCGGCTGACGTACTGCTCCGGTAGGGACGGCAGCCAGTTATCTAGCTCACTCGGTGCAAATTCACTTCTGTGGCCAGGCCAGGCCTGAGCTCAGGCACTTACACGCTGCACCTTTCTGCTGAGGGCTCAAAGCACTTTAAGGAGGCAGGTCAGTATTATGAACCACATTTTACAGGCACAGAGCGTTAAGTGACTTGCGCCAGAGAACCCAGGAGTCCTGTCTCTCTAACCACACACAATCCTCTGGATATTCGCCCCCAGTGCAGCCACCCAGAAGGTTTGCTAGGTCTGTATATGGTACTGCTCTAGCTTCCATTTCTGAGGTATCGACCCTTCCAGGCAATCAGCCCCTTGGACCGAGAGGCTAAGTGACTTGCCCAAGGCCACACAGGGCGTCTGTGGCAGAGCAGGGAACTGAACCTAGGTCTCCCATGTGGCAGGCTAGCTCGCTAACCACTGGGGAAGGCTCCCCCCAGCAGGTCGGCAGCCGGCGCGCAGAGCCCTTACCTCACTTTCCGGTAGTCATTTAGCTTCTTGTTGATAAGTGCTTGGCTTGCAAACCCGGGGTCCTGCAGCGGCACAAAGACAAGAGGAAGGGGAGAGCATAAGCGCCATGTCTGGCACCAGAGCCCAAGCGAGCGTCGTCTCTTCCTTCAGCCAAGCCCCTTCCCAGCGAGGGGTTCGTGCGGAGGCTGGGGGGCTCACTGGCCCTAGCAGGGGCAGGCTGGAGGATTTTGCTGCTGATTATCCTTCTGATGGGCACAGCCAGGCAGGCAGGACCAAAGCACCAGGGACTGAGTCCCAGAATACAGGCCTGCCTGGGAGCGCTGTACCGGGCACAGGCAGAGAGATCCCCCTCAGTACTGAAACCTCAGCCGAAGGGGCATGACCAGCCCTCCGGGGCCTGGCACACGCTCCCACCCTGCAGTGCCTGGGATGACCAGCGCAGCAATCCCCTGCGCATGGCACTTTGCTCTCGTCCCTGGCTTGGGAAGGCTCCGGGGGTTCCCAGAGATCAGGCTCCCAAAAGGCAGCTGGTTAGACAGTGGGGCGGACAAAGCTGTGCCCCACGTAACTCTGGGGAAACCAGCATCATTCCCTGCGGAGCATCAACCCCTCCCCACCCCGTATCACACTCCTAGGGCACAGCTCGGCCAGAGCATGGGAGGCGCCTCTCACCACTCCCCATCCTACTGCCTAGTGATCCCCAGCTTCAACACAGCCTCCCCACTGAGCCCGCATGGGGGGCTGGGCTGTGGGGCAGGCCTCTGAACCCCAGGAGCTCCACTACTGCTATGCCCTGCCAGTGAGAATACAGAGCTGGCCGGTGCCGGGGGAGAGGAGAACTACCACATGTTCCACGCTCGGCAGGATCTTCCTGGAACCCCTGCAGGGCAGCCTGAGTTGGGCATGGATCTAGGAAAGCTCCCATCCCTGTAGGGGCCTGAGCTGGACATGATCTAGGGAAGCTCCCACCCAGATCTTCGGGAAGCTCCCATCCCTGTAGTGCCCTGAGCTGGGCATGGATCTAGGGCAGCTCCCACTCCTGTAGTGCCCTGAGCTGGGCACGGATCTTACAGCAGCTCCCTCCCCTCTAGTGCCCTGAGCTGGGCACGGATCTTAGGGCAGCTCCCGCCCCTCTAGTGCCCTGAGCAGGGCATGGATCTTAGGGCAGCTCCCACCTCTCTAGTGCCCTGAGCTGGGCACAGATCTTAGGACAGCTCCCACCCCTCTAGTGCCCTGAGCTGGGCACAGATCTTAGGGCAACTCCCACCCCTCTAGTGCCCTGAGCTGGGCACAGATCTTAGGGCAGCTCCCATCCCTCTAGTGCCCTGAGCGGGGCACGGATCATAGGGCAGCTCCCAGCCCTGCAGTGTCCCTGAGCCGTGCTCAATTCTCCATACAATTAAAAGAATCTCCCAGCTAACTTCCTCCAAAAGCTGAAGTGGTGGATTGTGCAGCCCATATCAAACCAGCAGGGGTTTCCCTTCTCCTGCCCTACAGCCCAAACTGCTCCCAGCCTGTGCCTCGGGGAGGGAAGAGGAGCTCTCCTGGTGCGCTCAGCTGCTCGGAGGGCCCTGCGGGCACGCGGCTGCATTACATAGAAAGGCCTATATAGAGGGAAGTTCATGCCTGGGATCCCTGGAAATTCAGGTAATTATCCCTCTGCAGACCAGCAGGGGTCACCATAAGCTAACGAACACACTAGCCAGCTGCTCAGGACCCGGGCACTGCAGGGACAGTTTAGTGCCAGGGAAGGGATCTCACCAGGACTGACCCACGGGGAGCCATCAGCCGGGAATGTGGCTGGTCAGCCAACTGGCTGGCCTGGCCTCTCCATCTCTTGAGTGAAAAGAGGGGGCTGGAGGACGGCTGCCATCACCCTGGCCCTGTCCTCTGCTGAGCCCTCCTCTCATCAGCCCCTGCAGGACGACAGGCCCCGGGAGAAATGACTTCTTTCAGAGTAAAGAAGGGGGCACAAGGCCTGGATTGGGGGAGAGCGCAGAGGGATGCTGGGAATGGAGATGCACCTGCCACATACAGCGCCCCTGGACTGTGCCCGGCCAGAGGCTATAGCGAATAGCATAAGATGAAGGAGGCTGACCCATTCTCCTCTTTCAGGGAGTAGTGAGGTTCCAGTGGACTACAATTCCCAGCATGCAGTAGAGTCCAGTCTCCTTGGGTGGAGAAGCATGGCATGCTGGGACTTGGAGTCCCAGTACACCCATCCGGGCAAAGCAGAGCATGGCATGCTGGGACTTGGAGTCCCAGTGCACCAAGATGGCATGCTGGGACTTGAAGTCCCTATAAGCTGGTCCTCCATCCAGAAGAGGGCAACTGCAGGCCCCACACTTGGACCAACCCTGCCCTAGAAGGAGCAGCAGAAGGCAAACATCTGGAGGGAACCAAAGTGGTTAGTGCCGGGGCGTCTGCGGAGAGCCAGGGGCCTGGAGGGAGCCAGGAGCCCCATGCTGGCTCTCACCTCGCCCTCGGCCTTGCTGTTCTCCCTGACGACTTTGATCCAGGCCAGCATGTCGTCCCGATCCTCTGCCTGAAAGAGATATTCACAGAAGTCAGCGGTCGTCAGCCGGAAGACGTGCTTCCTCTTGGTCTCGCTGTAGGAAATGTCCACCAGGCACGCTCGGATGCTGATCGGCTGCTCCTCCTCACCTTGGGGCGGCACGTAGGTCACGGCCTCCCGCCTGTCCTTGCACAGGTAAAGGGAGTGTGCGCGGAGAACGGCGAAGACGCGCTTCCACTGCCGGATGCCCCCGCCAACTTTCTGCAGAGGGAGAGGACGGGCAATGAGCGCTGGCCGGGAGAGAGCCAGTCTCCTCCTTGGCTAGCCCGCCGGGTACTGCTGCCCACCTCGATATGGGGCAGCGCCACCTGGCATTGACATGAGCACCTGTTCAAGACGCTGCCACGCAGCCGAGACACAGGGAAAGCCTAGGCCCAGGGCAGAGCCAGTTGGCTAAGCCCACGGCAATGTGACCTGGGCATGCACACCCAGCAGAGATGCAGGGGATCGGGGCAAAGCCCCCCAGCCTCAATGCAGGCCCAGAGCCTCAGTCCAGGAAATGCCACCCAGGATGCTGTTGCCCAGCCTCGACCACAACACAGACCAGGGGCACTGCTAGCAAAACTCGACCAGAGCAGCTCACACCCTGTCTGTGCATTCGGCCAAGCAGACGGCAGATCCCCACAGAGCAGAGACACTGAAAGCATGTAGCCCCTTTTTCCAGCATGTTCCTTCCAGCTCTGACGCATGGATTTCACCCGGGGACCCAGAGAGAAGGACCCCCATTGCCTTCTGGTAGCAATCACCCCACTGTAATCACAGCAAAGCCCACCCGGAGCTGACAGCAGCGGATCCTGCAGGGCTCCAACAAGGAATGCTGACCCGGGGGCTTTGATTGTAACGAGGGAAATTGTGTTCCCCAATCAGAGGATCAAACCCACTCCCACCAACCTGGAACTGCCTTATGACCCCATGAACCCTGCCCCTCCGAAGCATGACCTACTCCCAGTGTTTCTCTCTCAATCCACCACACCAACCCCCTGCCCTGGAAAGTGAACCCCTCTTGGGCGGTGATAGGGGAAGGCCTCCATTCAAACCCCTTCACTTACAGGATGCTGCCAAGCCCTGCTCCCATTCTCTACTCCAGCCTCACCCCCTGGAGACCCTGCAGAGCTGCTTGTCCGGCAGCTGCGGGCGTCTGACTCAGAAGGGCCAGGATTCCCCGTGCCCTGGGGGATGCTCGGAGGTAGCGGGATGGCCCCACCCTTCTTTGGGTCTCCCCCAGGGCACCCCACCCCCCGTCCCAGCCCTGCTCTCTCTCAGCCAACCCACCACCACAGCCCTTGGAGTGTGTGTGGACCTGGACAGTGCAGATGTCTGGTGTCTGCCGCCCGCAGGGTGCTGGCATTGGCGTGACTGGCAGGGGTGGAAGTGCGGCCACTGGAAACCGCTGCCTCCCTTGCACTGGCCAACCCCTCGACCCCAGCTGCCCTCACCTCCTGGCCAGGCCAAGTGCCCCTTGCCAGAAGAATGGGGCTCCCTGCCCAGGCTTGAGGGAAGGCCCCTGATTGGCCAGAGATCCCTGCGTATGTCCAAGGACACTCCTGTGTCTGACCAGCGCTCCCCACACGTATGTGGCATCGTTTGTGGGTATGAGACTTCCTCCACCCGGTTAAATTCCAGAGGCTGTTCTCCTTCTCCCACTCCTGGGTTAGCACATGGTTTGGCAGGGTGCTTGGCAGAAGGGAGACTCTCGTGGTACCCCCTGGAAGGCAGGACTCCTGCATTCTATTCCTTGCTGTGTCGGGGGTGTGCCCTAGTGGTTAGGGCAGGGGCTACTGGGAAGCAGGACTCCTGGGTTCTATTCCCAGGTCTGCTGCTGTCTCCCTGTGGGACGCTAGCCAATCGCTTCATGGGTCAGTGCCTCAGTTTCCAGTAACAATACCAGCCTTAACAAGGGTGTTCGGCGGCTCGGTTCATTCATGTTTATTAAGTGCTTTGAGATCCTCAGGCGGAGAAGGGGATCCCATGACACATCACATAAACATTTCCAAAGAGAGGTTCTTCTCCGTACAAGCATGCCCAGCACTCCCCTCCCAGCCTGGGCTTCCTGTGCAGTGAACACATACCTTCCCCTTTTGGGTGAGGATCTGTTTGTAGTGGAGCCAGCCCTCTTTCCTCACATCGCTGAAAGTCACGTCCGAGAGGTCGGAGGTCGAATGCCTCTTTGATCTCGTGTCTTCAGACATTCCGAGGCTGTCCAGAGACTGCAGGGGGAGAGGCAAACGGAGAGATGGGTGTATGGCCCTCACGGGTACTGCACTCACGCCTGGCATCCAGAGGCAGGCAGGCGTGCATGGTGCTGGGGGGGCACCTCTCCAGTTCTGGCATGCTACCCCCTCAGTCACACCACAGGGCATTACAGGCAGTGGCTTCCCATTGGGGATAGGAGAGCCAGGCCTCACAGCTCGATCAGGCCCAGCACCGTGATAACTATACAAACACCAGGCAACTCTCAGGTTTTGTCTCCACCAGGATTTCAGCCACCTCAGTGCAAATCCCTCGTGTACACCGAGTTTCCAAGGGGGTGGCAAAACTGACTCACTCTGGCTTGAAATCAGGCTGGTGCTGATGCAAGTCATGCTGCACTGGAGTAAGTTGGATCTGCATAAGGGGTTTAAACCAAGGAGCCAAACCTGGGGGCTGAAATCCCAGTCGAGATAAGGCCGTGCAGCTCCCACTGATGCAATCGTGAGCTGTGGGGCAGCAGGTGCCCCCCTGCCGTACACCTCAAAGGCCTCATTTATCCCAGCGCAGGGTGGGCGTCAATGTCCGAGTGGAACTGACGTGCACTGGCGCGAAGGGCTCTGCCAGGTGCAGGGAAATGCAGCGCATGGTCCAGCCTGCGTCCCTGAGCGTTAGAGGAGGCAGAACCCACCGGGCCAAACTCTCTGCTGGCGGAAGCAAGGAAAGCTCCCCTGACGTGAGTGCTGTTTGGCCCGTTTTACGCCAGCCTGTCCAGTTGATCCCAGGCATCACCTGCCTTAAGCTGATCGGTGCAAATTGTTGTTCACGGATTACTCTGGGCTGTGCGGGGGTGATGCACAAACCTGCGGTTTTCTGCTGGAGGCACCGGGTGCAAGACCGAAACAGCACAGCTGGGACTGTACTGTGCTAGCGGGAGGCTGTCCGAGCCTCAGGAGGGACTCGGGATAGCACAGTGGCAGGCGGGGAAGAAATGCCCAGCTGCCTCAGGAAGAGCAGCCACCCAATATGAGGCCCCGGCTCCCCTCGCACAAACCAGGCCCCTTGGGTGGCATCCACATGGCTGGGGGTGCATGGTACCTGCACAGCCTTGGTGGGCATCATTACAGCAGCAGGTAGAACCCCCACCCCATTCTTCACTGTGAACACCTACCCCGTCTGTGAAGAAGCTCCTCAGCATACGCAGACTCGGCACCCGGCTTGGCATCCTCCTGCAAGGAAAGCAGCCGCCCGTGAGCCCAGAGCAGGAGGGGTGGCAAGCATTCCTGAGCACAAGGGCATTTCAAGGACAGGCCCCACTGGCTCCAGCCCCTTCTCATGGTGGCTGGGGCATCTCTTCATATGGAGCCACAGCAGTCACTGGCTCCTTGTGGGCTGCGGAGAAGGCTCTGGCCTGGGGCTCAGGAGACCTGGGTTCGAGCTCTGGCTCTGATGGAGGACAGGGGCAATTGGGATATGCAAACCTTGTGTGAGCTGGGCATTAATCCCCCACCAGGAGAACCACGAGGGCAGCAGCAAACGGAGGGGCTGGTTTGCATCGTTCACACCCCGTGCTTTGGTGGAGCTGCTCCAGGACGGACAATATGGCCGAGCGAAAGGAACACAGAGGTATGTGGTCCCAAGTTCTAAACCTAGCTCTGCTACTTACTCACTGCAGGGCCTTGGCAGAGTCACTTAGGGCCCTCTCACATCTCTCAGACCATGAATGCAAAGGCTGGCTTAGGGCTTGTCTGCATGGGGATGCTACTGTGAAATCAGCTAGGATGTGAACTGACCGAGGCCACAGCTATAACCCACCAGCTCCCCTAGGGACAAGCCTTAGACCAGGCAGTGAACACCACCACATTTTGGAAAGTTAGTTGTGAAACAACACAAAGGATTCCGGGGTATGGTGTAACGTGGAGAACTCCTGATCTCTCTCAAACACAGTATCGAGCCTCACGTCTTTTGTGGATCAGATCAGCTGTGTCCCACCCCCTGCCCTATCGGATCACACTCCTGGCCTGTCAAACCCAAGACCAGCCAATAGCTGCACTTCAGGAGGCACTGAAGTCTCTTGTCCTATAATGCCCAGCAGCTGGAGATCACATCCTGCCGTGTGCAGCTGCGATGCCAGGTCGGGACTACCCCGAGAAGGGAAGAAGCCGTTGTTTGGCTGGCATGCAATGGGGTGGGGAAGGGGTCACCCCTACCTTAGGATCTTCCCCTCGTCACGAAATGTATTCAGACCATCGTCACACGACTTGGAGCGCTCGGTTGTTATGGCCAGGAGGTAGGAGGATCGGCGGCTGGCTTTGATGCTGCCTGAAATGGAAAGGAAAGAGAAAAGGGCCATCAGTAAACCCAGGAAGAGCCAGTTCACAAGGCAGTTGGTGCTTTACCAGCCTCGGGATTGGCTTGTCACGGTACTAAGGACTGGGGATCAGGACTCCTGGGTTCTATTCCTGTCTCTGAGAGGAAACGTGCCTAATGGTTAGAGCTTGGGGATTGGCAGTCAGGGCTCAGGGGTCCTGGCTCTGCCACGGTTTTGCTGCATGACTTCAAGCAAGTCATTTAACCTCTATGCAGCAGCTTCTCTGTCTGGAATACGTGCGAGCAAGCCAGGAATGCGGGGAGACAACGTATGCCATGTCCCAGCATGCAGCAGGACCCCAGATCAGAAGACCCCAGCAGGGCCCACAGCTTTGCGGGCTACTCCAGGCAGCAATTTACTGGAGCCCCTCATGGCTGGCACACACTCCCAGCTGCCTGATTTACGTAGCCCATTTCTCCCCGTCAGGCCCAGGGCTTCCCCTTGGGGCAAGGCCCTTTCCTACCTGCCTCGTCTGGCCCAGCTCCCCTCGGTGGGTCCAGGATCATCCCCTACAGCAGATTGTCAGGTGCTCTGCATACACCTCATTTCCCAGGACATAAGCGACGGGGATCCCACCCCCTTCCCTGGGGAGGCTGCACCACGGCCCAGCAGGACCCTGAGGGCTTCCCCCCTTGTTCACCCTGCATTTCCCTTCCCTCCGCCGACTCCTTGTGACGTCCCCCCTCTGGAAGTTGGGGCCGTTCCCTACTTCTCTCTCGTTCTGCACTCTGGCTCCTGGCTGCTCAAGGCACAGGCCACTCTCCGCCCTGAAGCCCTGCCTGGTACCGGTCAGCGGCTGCCCCCGAGGGTGTCCCTGCCCCAGCGGGAGGGGCGGGTACTTACTGCAGTCCTGGGAGTAATGGCGGCTGATGGCGAAGGTGAAGGTGGGTGAGGAGGGGCTGCCGGTGATGGCGGGGGCAGAGTTCATGGCACTGGAGACGACGGAGGAGGCAGGGATGTGCTTTGCCTTCAGGTCGATGCTGGGGCTCGTCGGCTCGTCTGGAAGAGTGGGGGGCACCGTGAACCAATGGAACCGCAGGGGGACTGAAGAGAGCAGCTAGCCAGCCAGAGACCCATGCGGGAAAGGCTGGTGTCTCCCGCCCTGCGCCTCCCACCGGGATACCCTCCCTCTGCCCTACGGCACCAGCCCCCAGAGTGCCTCCTGCTGCGAGGCTGGGATCTGTGCAGTCTGTGCTCCGCCAGCACCCCCTGCAGTGAGCAGCCCAGGACCAGAATGCCAGGGAACCCCTGGCTTCTGGATCCTCTGCCAGGGCCCTTCCCTGTGGGGCAGTGCCAGTGCCCAGTGCAGGCTCAGCAGCAGGCACGCAAGAGGCCGTCCCCAACCCCTTCTTTACCCCTCCCAGGAAGGAATAGCCCAGTGGGTCAAGAAAGTCAGTGAGCAGCCCCTGCCCCTCCAAACCTAGGGCTGCCTCCCCAGGCAAACCGGTCATCCCCCATGGCCGCTGATGTCAGAGAAACCAGCCCTGCCCTCCACCTCCAAGGAGCCCTGCTGCCCCAAAAGCTGCAGGCCAGGGGACCGCTCGCTGGGGCTGAGGCACAGAGCCCAGGCAGCAGCGCCCGTGCCAGGGGTGTACCGATACCCTGTTGTGGAGGTGCAGGCAGGGCTTGATGCCATGTTCTAGGTACACACAGCTGCTCTTCGCTGGAGCGGGGCAGGGGGATGAGAACTAGTGGGAGGGGCTGCATGTGGAATGAGGAGGGGGGAGAGGGCCCTGCCTCAATGCACCTGCTCCACTGCCAACAAAGCGGACTGTGTGCGCCAGGCAAGGTGGCCAGCGGGACAAAGGCGGGCAGGGCCGGGTGCACAAACAATAGCCAGGCTTGTGAGGAATGCATGGAGAACAACGGTCCCACAGTGCCAGGCTGGGCACATCGCAGGCAGCAGAGTAAGACTTCCATTGTGCCGTGGTCTCTCCCGGGTACGAGGAGATGGCATGTGCCAGGGAGAAAGGCCACGACATCCCTCGAAGGGGAGCATGGGGCCCAGTGAGCGGGGAGAGGCTGGCAGGGCCAGAGCTGCCCAACCATGGGGTCTCACTGGATGGAACCCCAGGCAGGTTTTATCTTGGGCCCCACAGGAAAGCCGGGAGATGAAGTGGCTGCAGGGCAGGCAGAGGAGGATCAATCCCTTTCTCCAGGGCCTGTGCTCAGGAGAGACCAGCTGCTGGGCTGACACGGAGACGCCAGCGAGCCGCGCGAGCAGCTGGGCCTGCCCAGCTCAGGAGACACACCAAGGTGGCAGGGTCTGCAGGTTCCCCGGAGTCTCTACCTCCCCCCATCCTGAAACCCCCGAGCGGCCGTGTCTGGTCTGGCTGCAGCTGGACCAGCGTTGGGGAAACAGCACAGTCAGCAGCAGGGCCCTGGACTGGGAGTCGGGGTCTGCTGGATGACACTGGCCAGGTCCCTTCCCTCCTCTGTGCTTCTGTTTGCTCCCCTGCCCTTAGTCTGACTTGTGTGTTCCTTGTGGCCAGGGCCAGGGCCGGGGCTGTCTCTCCGCGACTGTGTCCAGCTCTCGGCTGGGGCTCTGCCAAAGGAGGGCCTGGCAGGAGACCCCCCTCACTACAAGTGTGGCAGCTTTCAGTGGAAAGGGGGGGTACCAGGCAAGTCGGAGCCCCCTCACTGTGACCTCCCAAGGGGCAGCAAGGGACCAGGCAGCCACCGCTGCTGAAGAGCAACTCAGGCATGGGGGATGGTGCCTCCCCAGGGAGCCCAGCAGCCCCCCCGCCCCCGCAGAGCTGGTCTCTGGTCCTCTCCTGTCTCCTGGTGCCTGTTGGCTGGGGGAATTCCTGGGCACTGAGCGCATGGCACACTGGCAGGCCTTGCCAAGGCTTTCTGCCAAGCCCGGGCTGAAGAGACATACTCCTGGGAAGCCGGGCCTGCCCTGCTGACGGAGGCCAGCGCTGGGCAGGCGGGGACGGCTGCAGCAACCTCGCTAACCACATCCCTGCCCTGTCCAGGCAAGAAGGAATTTGGAGGGTGGCGATCCTGTGGCCAGCCCCCTCCCAGTGCTGCGCAGAGGGATCGGATGGCACAGGAGACCAGAAACGGGAGACGAAGCATTTGGCCTCTCGTTAGCTAGTCTGAATCTAGCACAGCCAGAGAGCAAAATGTGTTGCAGGGGCTCAGCCCAGGTCCGTGGCACCTGGAAAGGCAGGACTCTCCATGTTGGAGGAGTGGCACGTTCAGGGCAGTGCCCGCTCCCCTGCCTCTCTGGCAGCCAACTGATGGAATTCAGCCACAGGGGTCGCCAGGCAGGCAGCTTTCACGGACAGCACATAAGGCCAGATCCTACCAAGCCCCTGCAAGCAGCTCCAGCTGCAGGGCTCTGGGGGTATGCCACTGGTATGCCAAGTCTAACAGCGTGTGGAAGGGGCAATGGGACAATCAGAGGCCACCTCGATGGGCTGCTCAGGCATCCGAGGCCAGTGCCCAGCTTTAAGGCAGGTATGGGGACGGTCCCGGGCTCCACGCTGCACACAGAGACAACAGCAGTCACGGGATCCCAGCGGCCAGGCCCCCTGACCAGAAGGATCCTTCCTGGGCATCCCTGACCCTTCCAGCACTGGACAGATTGGAGACCCCTTCTCCCTATCCCAGGCTGGATGCTTCCTGCCCATGCCCCCCTGTGCTTCACTGTCTGCAAGGGCAAGATTTGTTTGGACCTTATGTGACTGTCTGGATGACCACAGTGAGCTACCACGAGACCAGGGCAATGGCCTATCCGGACCCCTACCACCCTTCTTCACCTGGCCCTTTGCTCTCCTGATCTGTGGGACCAACTAGCACATCCCTGGTGGGTTGGCTTCTCCAAACCAGACACACTCATCCAAACAGGTGGCTGCACCTGGCTTCACTGTGACCGTTTGCACCTGCCCAGCCTACAGTCGCATCTGCCTGTGCACCAGCTGCCATTTACCCTCTGCGGGTCAGACCCAGCGGGGACACGTCATTACCAGCGGGTGACGCCCGCTCCGCAGCATCCATTACCCTGCAACCGAGGCTGCTTCCCACCCTGGGCCTGGGCTTTCAGAGGCAAAATGCTCCCTGGTTCGATACACAGCTGTGAGACCCCCCACCGCCTTGTGCTCTGGTTGAAGGCACCCCCCCCCCACAAACACACCCCAGTGCCTGGCATTCCCAAACACTCCCCCCTCACCTATAAATGGAATGGATGCCAGGGAATCCTCTGGCACTGCCAACGGTGCCACCCGCCGGGCAGGCCGCTCCACCGCTGGCTTGTCCCCTTTGCAGCTCAGCGGCGGGTCACAAATGTCCGTTTCCTTCATGTGGTCGGGGAAGATGAAGTTCATCTGCCTGGCGGGGGCCGGCGCCTTGCGGCCCGTGGGGGGCTTCTGCCTGAGGACCACTTCCTCTTTCCTCTCCTCCGCCTCAGGCTGAGGTGGCTGGAGAGACCTGGCGCCGCTGTCTTGGCTGGGAGTTCTTTGGTCCTTGGGGATCTCGGGCCCGCTGCCTGGCAGGGGGTCCGGGCCAGGGGGGGCAGCAGCTGGCAGTGACGGGAACCTGTCCGGGTAAGGTGCTGGTTGGGTTCCTTGCCTTTGCGATATATTGAACACTGGAAGGCCACCAAAGATAGGGTCCCTGAAGGAGAGCGCGTGGAGTAGGCCAGTCCTGCGCTGGAAGGAGGGGCTATAGCTCCTATACCCAATGTACCCTGAGTCATCGATGCTCTGCAGGTTGGGCTGGGAAGGGTGTTTCTGCACATGGGTGGGGTGAGGCTCTCTAGAGGAGCAGGAGGGGGCACACGAACTTGGCTGGCTAGGCTGAGCTCGGGCAACTTGCCCAGGGCCCGGCCTATAGAACTTCTCCGGCAGCCACGTGCCCTTGTCCAAGCGGGGCGAGACCAGGGCGCTCTGCTCCAGCGCCTCCATGGAGCGCCCGTACCTTCCCAGGGAGTTGTCGGACCGGGCCCGGTAGCCCCAGCTGTCGTGGCTGGGCTGGAGCAAGGTGTCTTGCGAGGCACTGTGGGGCCAGCCTCTGGAGGCTGGGGTGTCTCCCAGGCGGTCCTGAGAGACGCTGCGGTACCGGGGCGGCATGGCATACCTCCGCTCTTCCGAGGCGCTCCGGTGAGGCACCTGGCTGGACAGCCAATTGGAGAGCGCCTGCTGGCACTCCAGCCGGCTGATGGCCTTGGGGCCGCCCAGATACTCCCAGGAGGGACGGCTTGGGCCCCCAGGCCCCATGCTAACATCCCGGCCATCCTTGAAACCGCAGGGAGTCCGATGGTCTGGGAGGTGCCTGGGGACCCCGTAGCAGGCCTGGCTGGCCATGGAGGAAGCAGTCGGGACGCCGTACCTCTCTGGCAAGGAAGAAGCAAGGGGACCTGCGAAGCTGGAGTTGGAGATGCGCGAGAAGGAGCCGGGGGCTGGGACCGGCCTTGCGACGGGCATCCTGGGCCTCGGCTGGGTCATTCCATACTGGATCTCCTCTGTGCGGTGGGCCGGGCTGGAATTGGTGCTGCCGAATTCCTGAGCAGTGTTGCTTCTGGCTTCGTTCCACGTGCCGGGCATGGGGCTGCCAAGCGCCGCACTGTTCAGGGGGGAAGATGGGCCTGAAGGAACAGGCCGGTAGGATCTGCCGTCCGCCTGCTGTCCCTGCAAAGGCTCGGCTACCATTGCCTCCCGGCTGGGAGCCCTGGACTGGAACGGGTAGGTCTTCCGAGGGTAACAGATGGGAGGTGGCTCCGGGATGCTCTGGGCTCCCCCAGAGTAGGGTTCATTGCCCTTCAAGTAGGCATCCTGAGAATAGGCCTGAAAAGGAGAGAGAGGAGAGGAGTCAGGGCAGCCGGTGTCCTGGCCCAAGAGACATTGGCACCACCAGGCATCCTCCCAACACCCGTCCCAGGACCGCCACCCCATCAACACAGGCCGGCTTCCTGGGAGCCGACCAATAAACTCGATGGGATGGGGGTAACACCAGGACAGTGGCACAGCTGAGCCCACACGGGACAACTGAACCAGGACAGGACGAAACCTGAGCCCCATGGCGCTGTCATTCAGAACAAGGACACCGCTGATGCACCAAGGCCATGGGAGGCTGAGTGCGAAGAGGCACTCAGCTCTGGGATCTCCCAGGCCCCCCATGCTTGACTCAGATGATCACAGGGTACAAACAGGGCAGAGACCAAGCACCGGTCTCCTGAGACTGTGAGGCACTTGAGCTTATGAATCCAGCTGGGATGGGCACTGCTGGCCCTTCAGGGATAAAGACTCAGGGAGACGGCTGAGGTGAGGCCACCAGTGACACCAAGCTGTGTGATGACTGCGGCGCCCCCCGCTGGGCACGTCCCTCTGGCAGGACAGATCTCATCCCCCTTCTAGGGCAGGGCTGGCAACGCGCAGCGTGAGCAGAACTAGGGGCTCCTGCTGGAGGAGCACTCAGCGCTGTGGGGGGGGGGAGTGGGGCGTGCCATCACGGCACCAGGGGGATGGGGGGCTAATGCCCACTTAGGGCCTGATCTGCAGGGTGTGCCAAGCGTGCCCACCTGGAGCCTAAGTCCACTGGGGCTGCGGCCAAGTGATTTCGAGGGGCTCCCTGTGAGACATGGGAAAGGGAGCTGATTTTCAGGGGCAGGGGCTCGGGCTCAGCACATTGTGAAAAACCAGGTCTCTAAAGCTGAGCCTCTCAGAACTGCTGCTCCTGAAATCATCAGTGACCATCTCAGCCCAGAGCCTCGCTCAGCCTGGGAAAGGGCCGCCCGAAATCCTCCCTGCCGTGCAGATGTCAAACATTTCCAGACGCGTTTTCTGCTGGGGTGGAAAGTGACTAACACGCTCCAGTCACTGCCAGCTGCATTGCTCTCCCCTGCTCATGTGCTGTGCTCCCAGCTATGCTGGCATCACATGGTCTCTGGTTCCCTCTCCTTAAAATACTCCATGACGCACCGAGCTGGACGGAGCGCCAGGGTTTTCCTTCTCGTCTTTTGCAGGCATTTCTGAACTAACATGCCCAGCTGCACACCGAGCGTAAACTCTGCACCTCTTTACAAAACTGCCTTCTACAGCCTTTGTGTGAGCAGAGAAAGCGCTACCCAGTGGTTAAAGCAAAGGACTGGGCGTCCAGACATGGGGGTTCTCAGCCCAGCCCTGCAACTGATGCACTGAGAACGTTGGGGCAAGTCACTTCCCTTCTCTGGACCTCAGTTTCCTCACCTGCAAAATGGGGCTAAACCTGCCCACCTTTGGAAAAAACCCCGAGACCCTCCAGCACAAGGCTCTAGATAACGACACTAAGTATTATTGTAACCTACACCAGATGTGGCTCTGACTAGGCAACCCCAACAGATCACCCCAAAACATCATCAAGGGCACGTCCTGAGTACAACCTGGGGCCAGCCTCTATTGTCCACCCCCTGTCACAGACGGGGAGCGCGAGGAAGGGAGAAGGGCTGCCCCAGAGGGACGCAGGGTAAGAATTCTGGGACGAGGAACCTTGGCCCAAGGCGAAAGTGCAGCGAACGCCGGTGAGGTCTAAGAACACTCTCCATGCCAAATGCTAGGTATAACTGCTGGACCTCCCTTGGCTAATAGAAACACAGAGCCCAGCGGCCGGAACTCCCCTGCCCCAGAGAAATCCACCCTGCAGGACGAGGAAGAAGGAGAAGACCCATATGTGACAGGTGCCAGGTGGCTTCCTGGCAGGTGCCCACGTCCCATGGTGATGGGCACAGGGTAAGAACTTGAGCGGGGGACACACAGAGGCCGCTCTGCCGGACACCACACCACGATGCTTCCCAGCAGACCGTCAGGTAAGACCGGACGGGAGGACGGGAGACACAAGGGAAACGTGGGGCATTGCCTACGTACACAACACACACACACGACACCCTGCTGGATACCACGCTGGGAAGCTTCGGGCTGGAGTACCCAGGACCCTTGCTGCTGCAGGCCACACCCAGTGGGACACGCCAAAGAGTCAAGCAATGACCTGGACAAGAAGAGGCGTCCTGTACAGCAAGAGTCCCCTGCTAAGCATAGAGACCCAGATAACTTGGTGAGCACAGCTGGGCCCACATGCTGAGGCCGGGTTCGGTGTAGTGCTCTCTAGCCTGGCCCCTGGCTCCCAGCCAGGATTCGTTCATGCAACATCCTTTAACCCCCTGCACCAGCTGGGGCATTTCTAACGTGCCTGGTGTTCTCACCCTTGGGCCTGAGGTTGGTTCCCAGAGTGAAAGGGTTAACGACTAAGCGACGATAAGAGCCGCACTGCAGCCTCCTTCCTCCAGACGAACAGATCACAAGCGGATCGCAGGCAGGGCAGGGCTTCACCTGGAACGCAGCTGCCTCTGGGGTGGAAGGCAGCAGCCTGTCAACACGGCACAGCAAAGCCACAAGAATCATTCTGGAGCAAAAGTGATGCTGCTGTGGAAACCGCCTGGTAGATTTAAGGAGGCTAAGCGCAGTCAGAGCTGGAAATCAGCCAGGGGAGAGCGAAGGCAAGTGTTTCCAGTGAAGTTACCACACTGACAGCTTGCTGTCCATGGCACTTCTGGACACAGAGACTGCCCGCACAGGTCCCTGAGTGGCCATGGCTCCTTAGCCACCGGAGCCACACAGCAGCTCTCCAAAGGGAAGCAGCTCCAGCCACCCCACTGCATTGTCCCCAAACGACCCTACCCCTGGAATCTGCTCCGATTCTGACACCCCAAGAACCAGAGAGAAGGGAGGGAAACAGCCCCCCTCCCAAAGCTTCCTCTTTCTGGACGCGTGCTGGGGCCCGAACCCCAGGGTCCTTCCTGCCTCGTCACTCAGTCCTTGAGAGGCCAAGGGAGGGAGCAGTGCCCCTGGCTGCTCTCAGCCCCCCACTGTCCTGGAATCCTGTTTTCGGGAAGGCTGCATTTCTGGGCAATGACAAACCAGCTCTTTCTGCTCCAAAAAAGGAGCGGAGCAGTGCAGAGCTCCGACACGCTCGCCTAAAGGGGTGGCCAGAGCCCTGGGCTTCCTTCCCAGACTGTTCCACCTACTGAAGGCCCCCAACCCCGTTTTTAACCTGCTCAAGCTACAGCCAGAGAGTTAAACACTCGCCTTTACGAGTAGCCGGCTCAGCTTTGAGAGGTTTCCTCTGCACTGGAATAAAAGGAGTCATCACGGGAGCCCCCCGCCGGCATTTCTCTCTACAGACACCATCTCTTATACTAAGCTCGTACAGCGCCTGGCACAATGGGGCCCTGTTCTCGGTGGGCTCAGGCACTATCGTAGTAAACACGTTCAATCCGAATAAGATAGACGATCGAACAATAATATAATACGCACCAACTACTGGGATCCCATGTAACACAGGCATCGGCAGCACAGAGCTCTTTACCTCCCTTGATCCAGCAGCCTTCTCCCTCGGCTGGCCACTCCCTCACTGCTCCCCGGGCACAGCCCTGGCCCAGACTAACATTTCCTTCTCAATTTTTCCTTTTAAGTTGCTTGGGGATTTTGCGACTGGGACGTCCTGAGGTGGGAGGGAGGAGAGGCCGCTCCCAAGCTGCAGGGAGCTCCTGGCTGAGGCCTGCCATTGGCTGCCCGAGCCGCACACCGCAGGAATGCACCGGGACGGGGAAACCCACACAAAGGTTCCTTTAGAATCCGAGCCGGGAAACAAAGCTGGCCCATGGCATCCAGCTCCTTTCGCACCTCCTGGGTCTCCTCCGTGGCCCTCTTCCAGGAAGGTCGGCTGCATCCCACGCACAGAAAGACAGACGCAGGCAGGCAGACACACGAAACTGCACTGCCCTTGTTCAAAAACCATTCGCTCCAAACACACCCACAGGCCACTGCCCTGGCCGAGGAGAGCTGGGCCAAATTCATCCCCGGTAACTCAAGAGGATGTGCCCTGCCTGATCACAGCCACGGCCCAGCTAGGCTGGAACCCTGAGCCCGCCAGAGATCAGCCGCAGACGTATCAGAGGAAGGTGCTAAAGGACTCCAATTCCCCGCTCTGCCATTGACCTGCTGGGTGACCCTGGGCATGCCAGGCCCCTGCTTGGTGCCTCAGTTTCCCCTCCCACCCTTTGTCTATTTCGACTGTAAGCTCTTCGGGGCAGGGACTGTCTCATACTATGCGTTTGGGCAGCCCCTAGCACAATGGGGCCCTGATCTCTGTTGGCACTACTGTGATATACATGACAACAAAAACCAGGTAATTAGACACTAACCCCAAACCTGCCCAGAGGAGCTGTTCCTTCCTGACCCCAGTAGCTAGTGGTTGCAAAGGCCCTGAAGCTGGAGGGTTTGGAACCCAGGGACTTCCCTGCCATTACCCAAGGGATGAATCTATCCCATTGCTGCAGACGCACTGGGAATCCTCAGCCTGGGGCTCTAGAGTAGCCTGGGTCTCTGCGGGGCCCTGGGAGTGGCTCTGGGAGGGGCTCTCATGCAGGCCCTGGGTACATTTGGGCTTCCCCTCGCTCTGTCTGGCCTCAGGGCAGGTGGATCACAAGATCTCTGCCCTCCCCACCCCCCCGGCGTACTGCTGACGCCTAAGCTGCCAAGGGATGGGGACAGAACTGAGGATCTTTCTTGCCCAAGGAGACAAACTCTCCCCACCCCGTAGCCAGCATCCAAGAGTGGGGAAGAGGGGGAGGGTCCTGTGTCAATCATGCCTCAATGGCCTGATGCTGAGTCATGCCCTGGCAGCAGCAGACGCCGCACACCAGGCCATGGGGTCAGTGGGCTCAGATGACCGTGTGTCCCTCCTCCATTCCCTGAGGGACGGAGCAGCTCCCCGGCTCTCCCAGGGCTAGCTCCGCTCCTTTAACACAGATCACCCCAGCCGTCCGGATGACAGAACTGCAGGCCGCTGGGAGCATCTAGTCTGATCTGCCACATCCCACTGGCCATGGAAGTCGCCCAGCAATTCCGACACCCAGCCCAGCCACCCGCAGGCGGCACTAGAGCTTGTCTCCCACAAACGTCCCCTCTTCACGGAGGGACTCGGGGTGATGGTGAAGCCACCACATCTCTGGACAAGCTGCCCCTCACCCCCCACCCACCCCCAGCTCATTCCCTGCACTGCCAGACGTGCCTCTTCTCTGCGGGGTGATCTGGACTGGTGCTACTTCCATCCCACCCTGCAACAGCCACGTCACGCCAACCGACTCCAGCCCAACACCCAATGATCTGTCACTTACAACCAGGGTCGGCTTTATTCCATCTCCCTCCTCGCACGCTGCACCCCCACCCCGGGTGCCCCTCCCTCGTTCCTCCCCTCCCCACTCTCCCAGCGCGGTGGATGTTTGCAGCTGCAGCAAGAGGAGGTGGCCAGTCAGCCCAAGGCAGGAGACAGGAATGGATTTCAAACAGGGTCGAGGTGCACAGGCCAGCAGCATTCAGAGCTGGCAAACCCCCAACCAGCCTTGAATTCAGAATACACCACCCAAACTGCTAATGCATGGGGTCCCAAGAAAACAAGATCCCGTTGGGGGGCTATTAAAGGGAACCCAGCCCCCTCTCCATATTCCACCAGCCTCACCCCCAATCGAGGGAGGGGCTCAGGCACGAGGGATTTTAAGTACCACAGTTAACATCACTCGCACAGATGGCCGCTGCTAATCTGCTGGAGCAAGGCCCCGATGTCAGGTTTGCCCAGATAACCCTCCCGCTGCAATCAGCCTCCTCACGCTGATCTGGCAGCCCTCAGCCTCCCACTGTCCTATCAGCCCCTAGGAGGCCACACGCACCCTCTTGGGCATGACGTGTGCCTGGCAGCCTTGCAGAATGCCGGCTAGCTAAGGCTCAGGCAGGGCTAGGCCAGCATGCAGCCCGAAAAGCTGCTACTGCACAGCACATGGCCCCTTGCTTTTCAGAACTGGATGCGTCCCAGTGCAGATTACAAGCCCCAGCATGCAATGGGGCCACACAGAGGCGTATTTAATGCTGGGAGCTGTTCTCTCTGCCGGCTGCCCCTCCACAGATAAGATGAGAGTGACTCAGGTGTACCTGACGAGTTGCCCATGTGGCCCACATCCCTGAGTTAAGCCATCTCTCCCCGGACTGTCACCTGCTCCGGTACCCTGGACAGCGGCAGTGCCCAGCCCCACTGCCCAAAGAATGCTGAGCTAGGGGCCCTGTGTCAGCTCCTACCCACCAAGAAAGGAGAAGGGCTCTGTGCAGGGAGTGGCAAAGCAGGGCGAGGCGAGGCACACCCAGCTCACCACCGGGAGAGGTCAGCAGCAAAAGGCTCACCAGCTGGAGGACGTCCTCATCTTTGGGCATTATGGAGAGTTCCAAGGCATCGTCACTGCAGAGAGAGGGAAAGGCAAAGTGTGTCAGGGTCCAGATACTGCCTGCAGCCAGCTCCCCGCGTCTCCAGGCAGCGAGCCCTGCAGGGACCAGAGGCAGTGACTGGACGCCAGGGATCCGCAGTGGAGGTGGGTTCCAGACGCACAGGACAGCACTCCCCACCCGATGCTGCGTGAGTGGCTGGGAAGAAGGCAAGGCCTGCAACTGGCAGGCAGCTCTGGGAATTACCCTCGAAGCTCAAGTGACAAGCGTGTGCTTTTGGTGCTGCAAGTCCAGGGTTCGGTCCTCACCGACCCGGTGTCTGGCTGGCTGCGGCCGGGGGGGTATCTGATTAGTAGGAGTTAATGCTGAAGGAACAAGGATGGTGGGTTTTAATGATTTATATTTTTTTAATTTAAATTCCCCAGTGCTGTTTAAATGCTGCAGATCTGCAGCACTGCGGCCCTGGGCTAGTGCATGAGAACTGGGCTGGAGATTTGCAGGGCAGCAGTTTTACTCCAAGGGTTTGAGCTGGAAGATCCCAGCAGCACCGGGCCCGTGCAGGCCAGCACAGCAGCAGCAGCAGCAGCTCACACATGCAGCCTGGGACAGTAGAAGCTGCTGTTACTCCCAGAGGAGACAGCAGCCAAGCCGCCACGATGGGCCATTTTCCTTCCCAGGGGACAGGAAAGACTTTGTCCTCACGCCACATGCAAAAGCCAGGACCTGTCAGAGTGTAGCTACGCATCCGCCCCCTCCCCTCCGCTAGCTGCATGGGGGTGCACAGCCAGCAACAGCTCTCAGATCCAGCCCTGGGCTGGGCTGGGCACGGGCAGCTGCTTGACTCACAGGCAAGACAGCCGCCCGCTAACCTGGCAAAGGCGCCTGCTGCACCATGGCCCCTCCATGCCTGTAGCTCACCTCACCTCTCCCTTAGTCTGAGCAGGGCCCTCCCCACTCCCGTGAGGCACTTGCCCACCCTCTCTCCTTCAGTCCCTCCTCCCAGCTCAGAACTGCCAAGCCAACCATTGCGAACTTGCATCGAGAAAAGGGCTGGGAGTCCTGACCCCTAGTCCCCCTGCTCTAACATACCCTCCCAGGGAGCAGAATGGAACCCAGGAGTCCTAGCTCCGGTCCCCTGCTCTAACCATTAGCCAGCATTTCCTCCCAGAGACCAGGATAGAACCCAGGAGTCCTAGCTCTGGTTCCCCAGCTCTAACCATTAAGCAACATTCCCTCCCAGAGACCAGGATAGAGCCCAGGAGTCCTAGCTCCGGTTCCCCAGCTCTAATCATTAAGCAACATTCCCTCCCAGAGACCAGGATAGAACCTAAGAGTCCTAGCTCCTGGTCTCCTGCTCTAACCATTAGACCATGCTCCATCACAGAGCCAGGCCTGGAACCCAGGAGTCCTGGCTCTCCATCCCCTGCTCTAGCCACACGACCACTCCCTCGTCCTTTGGTGATAGCGGCTGCTTATTTCTTTCTCCACTAGCGAGAAGCACAAGCCATGGCAAGAAACTGCAACAAAACCGCAGGAAAACCCATTTCAGTTTGAGAGCCAGTTGACAGCAGACAGTCCCCGCCATCCCCCTGCCCGGCTGACTGCCACCGGGGATTTTTCCAAATGCATTTAGCACCCAGGGCCGTATCTTATATTTAGTTCGTATCCAGATCACTTTCATTTGGTTCCTTCCCCGGGTGCTATATTTAGGAGTTATCTTGGTCAGGTCTGCCCCTCTATCTCCTCTGTCTAATCAGTCGTTACACACAGAGTGGAATACACACAAATCCAGGTCATTAATTAAATCCCAGCTCCAAAGAGAGACAGAGGCACACACTGGCTTCTTTCTTCCCTTTTTGGTGTGTGAGGGAGCGTGTGAGAACTAAGGGGGGAGGGGATAGGAAATTCTCCCACATCCATCAACTTAGCCGATCCAGCACCTGCCAGTAATCCATACCGGCTTTTTCCCAAGTGCCTGGTGATGGGGACCCACCTTCCTGGGGCAGAACCTCAGCACTTCATGCAAACCAGGCCCCTTGGGGTGTCTCAAGGTGGCCATCCAAAAATCACTCATCACTTTGGAAAAGCTTGGCCTAGGGCCCAGCTCCTCCAAGGTATTTAGGCACCTGATTAGCACTGGCACCACTAGGAGTTGGGCACCCATGCACCTTTGAAGATGGTGGATTTGAGTGTGAACATTTTGGCCTGAGCCCTCCGGGCACACTTCGTCTCAGCCAGCAGTCTCACTGCAGAGCGTATCCGGCCCCCCGGCCGGCGGCACAAGCATGCCCTCACCTGTTCTGGATCAGTGCTATGACCTGGGAGTAGGTTTTCCCGATGATGCTCTCCCCGTTCACCTTGACAAGCCGGTCTCCTGCAGAGGGAACACAACCGCGGTCCCACACATGAATGGGAGAGCAGCTGGCCAACCCAGAGTGAGCACAGCTGGCGGTAACCATACACCACCCATAGCGTGCTGCTACCCGTGGGAGCTGGGGGCACTCGGCACTTCGCAGGAGATGGGGCAGTGGCGTTAAGAGAGCCCCCCTCTGTCCCCAGCAATGGCGCTGGAAATCGTCCGTGAAGAGAGTCCTCTTGCCTTTGCACAAACGGAGCTGGCTTGTTATCTGACTGCTCTCCTGCCTCAGCCTGCTGGGCAGACGACCCGTCCACCTTGCAGCCCTGTCCCTGTTAACGAGCGCTCAGCAGCTGGGCCAGGGGGCCACAGCAGGGTGGGACCCTCAGCTGGCCTCACTCAGCCGAGACAAGGAAGCGCCCCAGGTTTGTGCCAGCTGACATCTGGCCTAGAGTATACAACACTCAGCGCCTTCCTTCCGTTTACTGCCTGGTCATTTTAGCCGGGCACATGCCATCCCCACCCTGAGCGCTGGCAGAACGGTTACTGCTGTTCCCACCGACAACTGGGGGCCCAAAAGTGCCAGCCCCTGCGCTGCTCTGGGTGGGCAACAGCTGATGGTGGCAAGAGACAACTGCTTTCAGAGGTTGTAGTATAGAGCAATGGGCAAGGTGGGGGGAAGAGACAGAAAGCCCCTTTCCTCTGCCCCTAGCCCCAGCCTGGAGCAAGCGATCCACCCGGGTGGACAGGATGTCGTACGGACAAATGTCACACAAGGACAAGGACATTTTTCCCCAGGCTGTGAGCTCTGAGGCGAGGCCTGTCCAGAGAGGCTCCCTTATGGGGTTCCCTAGGTTCTGCTGCAACCGGGCTATGGCGACTCCCCTTCTTTCCAGGCAGTGAGCTCGCTCAGAGCCGAGAGGCCTGAAGGGACCCTTTGCCCCAACGCCCCCTGCGGAAGGGGAGATTTTCACCCTAACATGGCACAGCTAGCTTCCCCACTGCTGGCTAGTGAACAAGCTTCCCCGTTCAGCCCACCGCCAGATGGCAGGAGCATGCCCCTGGGCGCTGCAGGATGGCTATGCGGCTGGCATACACCAAAGAGCAGCTCAGGAACATGGAAGGGGTTGAGAAGGTGACATCTGGGTGGAGCCAGGGGCTACGGACCCATTAGGGGGATCTGCAGTGAAAGCCTCAGCCATGTCCCGTGCACCCAGGACACACTTCCACTCCCCACCCCCCATTACTTAATTACCGCTTGAGAAGCGATTCTGACTCTGGCCCTGGCTCCACCACCAGTTCCCACCCCACAGCTGAACGGAGATAAGAGACATGCAGGAGGGAGTCTGGCAGGACTTGCTGGAGTTAGGAGGAACCAAAGCTTCTCTCCCGCCCCTCTGCAGGAAATGGCTTCGCTGCTAATACACGGAGTGCCAGGCTCCTTCCTTCTCTGCTCCCACCTCCATCAGCACCTCCCTTGGCATTCAGTGGGGTTTAGATCATGCCCTGTGCTCTGCAGACAGGCGTCTGCCAGATTCGTCCCTTGGGGAGGAACGGCCCCTGCAGACATGCAGGGCAGGCACTGAATTTGTGCCTTGATTTGGCCTAAAGATTGTCTTCTGCCTGCTTGTTTGTAACCCTAGAGACCCCAGCAATGTCAAGGGGTGTAACCCTAGGGACCCCAGTCCAGAACATGTGTTTGAATCTTTAACAAAGCCCTGTTCTCCCCCAGCTGTTTACCAAGCATTTGAATTAACTGGAAGGGTTTTTCAGTCTGTTTCCCATGGGAGCCCTCAGTCCATTGGATTTCAATCCCCTCCAGCAGCACTTTGCCACTGGCTTTCCCAGTGCAGTCCCCCAGGTCGCCCTCACCCCGTGGGGAGCTCCCTCACCTGTACGGAGGCCAGCCTGGTGCGCAGGCCCGGCGTCCTTCACGTTCTTCACAAAGATGGTGTCCATGGGCTCCAGGCGGCTCCGCTGGGGACCTGCGCCAGGAAAGGGAAGGGAAAGGATGTCAGAGACCAGAGCTCGACACCAGGAGGGTCCCTCACGGGAAAGATGGGTACATGCTGTATACTCACACACTCACGTGTGCTCACTGGACACACGCACGCAGAGAACTACGTGCATGAGCACGTACACACACACACACACTGGATACAACACACTTGTGTGTACTGGCTACACACGCAGAGAGCTACATGCATGAGCGCACACACACTGGATACACACACACTCGTGTGTACTGGATACACAGTCCTTGAGTGCACACACACAAGTCATACACACACAAGACACTCACATGCATACACGTTGGCTACACACACGCAATTAAAAAAAAACCCAGCAGGTTCCAGCACTGCAGCTCCACATCGGCAAACACAGACCTCGAAGGCCAGGACCCAGAGGAACAATCTGGTCCTAGGGCGATACACATTATCTGAGAGCGGGAAGCACGTGTCCCCCTCACTGGACCCCTGGTGGGACAAGGTCCTCCTCGGCGGGAGGGAAGGAAGGTTTCAGCCCCTCTTCAACTGGTAGTTCTCAGCCTGTCCCCACCTGGGACCCAACCACCAGCCCCGATTTCTTGCCACGACCCACCCCATCCCACAATCCTTTGGCCATGAGGGATTGGCGTCACAGCAAGAGGCTGTGGGTGGTTCAGGGTTATGGGCAGGGAATGCAGAGCAGGAAAGGGCAGGGAATGTGCCGGAGGAGTAGCCTGTATGCGCCCTGGTCCATCACCTGGCCCCCACCTCCAGCCTCGCTTCGTCTGCAGCCAGTCCCCTCCCCACAGGGCTGGAGTCAAGCAAGGGGCCAGAACTGGAAGTACTCCGTCAAGCCCGGCGTGTGGCTATCCGTTCTGACTGCATCAGATCCGGTTAACTCAACTCCAGCCTGGAGGTGCAGGCTGGGTGCTGGGCTTCAGACCTGTCCTCTGCACAAAGCCAAGCCAAGAGCAGCTTCAGTAACTGTGCACGGGCCGCAGAAGTCACGGCTTCCCCCCACATCCATGTGCAGTCCCGGGAGGGCCCACTCCCCCTGCTGGGCCCCTTGGCCTCAGCAGATGCCACTCAGGCATGGACACTTGTACACCTCTAGGGCCCTGATCGGAGCCTGGTCTGGAATCTGTCTGCAAGACCTTCTCCCTCCGTCACCCCCCATGACTCTGCCGGGCCGGCGCTCCCTGTGCAGGGAGAGGCCTCGGAGCGTGGGTGCTGCAGGACAGGCTGGGTGGCAACGCCAGGCTGGGTACCCCTGTAGGCCAGGCTGGAGGTGGATCATCCTCAGAGCTAGAGGTTCAGAGAGGGAGAGCCTGGGACAGGAACAGAATTGAGGTGCCACAGAGCTGGGCAGCCTGACTCTCACAGTTGCTAGCCCACTGCTCAGGTGCTATGCTTGTCTCAGACATGACATGACGGGGGCTGGGAGCCAGAGGGCCTGTCTTGCACTGTAACCCCCAGGGCAGCGGCTGGGCTCTTGGCTGGGGAAAGACACCAAGAAACCGCGGCCTCGAATCCAGGTACAAACAAGGCAAAAGCCAGTGACGTGCACCCAAAGCACCCACCGGCAGGCTGAGGGAGTCGCTTAGCACCCTCCGATCCCCCCAAAGCAAAATGTCCCCAGCTGGCCATGAGCACAGCCTCCCTGTAGGGAAAGGCTCCTTTGCTATAAATCTAGGGCAAGGCACAGTTCCCAGCCTGGGAGGGATGAACAGCACTGAAACCGGCCAGGTGGCAGCTTTATCCCTTCCCAGGAGCAGCTGGTCTGCGGCCAGCACACAGCTGGAGCCAACACGGAGCAGCCGGGGGTGGCGGAAGAACCAGCTGGTTCTGGGATCTAGTCGGGAAGGTCCTAGTTAGGGGCAGAGATGTGGGGAAGTGCCCAAGGTATTGCCAATGGGGCATCACCTAATGGATTTGGGGATGAATAATGCAACCGCTAGTAAGTGGGGGAAGGGGACAGATATGGCTGGGATGTTAGAGGGATCCTACCACAGCATCTCTACATGGGCTTCCTCCTGCACAGTCTGAGATGGTCCCACCAGGCAGGGCAGCTTCCCTTGGCGTCAGGGGAGCACAGCTTGCCCATCTCCAAGTGCGACGGAGCCGGTTCAGCTCAGGCCTAGGTTGAGTTCAGCAGATTGGCGATTCACACTAAGGGGAGCCGGGTACCTTCGTCTGTGCTGGAAAGATCCCCCTTCCCTGCCTGGCCGGTCTGCTGCAACACTGATCTGCTGCTCAGCAGCCTGGCGCATTTCACAAACCACCATGGTCTGCAATCACTTTCCTGGCAGGGAGGTACTGAGTGTGGGCTGGTCGGTAAAGCAGGCCAGAGCACCAATCGGCTCCCTTTCACACACAGCCATCCATACGTGTCTGGCCACACACACGTGACACATACACACACGACACACACGCACGTGCATAGACGATACAAGTAGCAGGGTGCCAGAGATAGGTGCTTACCTCCTCGGTTTCCATTCTCTTCCTCCTGCACAGGGAAGAGAGAGAGACCAATGTCACAGAAGCTTTGGAGAAGTCCGAAAGGTGGGAAGAGGGACAGATCCCTGGGGACGGTTGATTAACACGAAGGGGGGAACCCGGTAGTAGGGGCGGCTCAGCAAACAGGGAGCACGGGTAACCTCTGGGGCACCGAAACACCAGCAAAGTGACCTGGTGCCTTCTTATCCTCCCTCTGCCACCCGGACTGCCCAGAGGGTAAAATTAACTCTTGACACAGGATCTCCCTGGGCCGTCAGCACATCAGTTCAGCTGGGCGGGGAGGGGAAGGGTTTATTCTCCCTCACGGTGACTGTATAATGGCCACCCCAGCTTCCGGCCACGGGCGATTAGCCAAGGGGAGAGCGTCACAGCAGGTTTGCCCTTTCTGACGGCCTCAGAGGAAGCCCTGATCTGGTCATACAGATGCAGGGAGGGTGGGTGCACACTCAGCTCCCACAAGCCTGCTCCCTGGAAGAAACAATCACAGCCCCCTGGGGCCACCAGGCTGTGGGCTCTGCTCACCCAGGGCCCTGGCCGGAGAATGAAGCTGTAATCTCCTCTCTCTCGTAGGGGTCAGTGCCGCTCCAGGAGTTCGGGAGTGAGGCACCATGATCGGGCATCCCTTGAGCAGCCTCTGCTGGCCCCTGGGTGGAACGTAAAGCTGTCCCCCCTCTCCCCCTGCAAGGGTAAATCCTCTCACCCCACAACAGGAGCCTGTATCAGGAGGGGCAACCCTGGGATGCCATGGGCAGCTGGCACTGCTGGAGGGAAACAGAAGGTGCCAGCTCAAACCTGGCTGGGTCTGGAGCAGAGGCAATAAGGGAGAGAGCCGCCCGGACCAGTCTAGGCACCATCGTGGGCTGGGAAGTACAGGTAGGTTGGGGAAACAGACATTCCCCCTGAGCCCTTCAGGGTTCCCTGCCATTCCCGAGTCAGCCAAAGGGGTCACTGCAGAGCAATCGAAAAAACTGCAAAGCAGCCTAAAGGATTTGGATGCTCAGCTCCCATTAAACTGAATGGGGACTGGGTGTCTAAATACCCCAGGCAGCACTGCAAATCCCACCCCCTCCGACCCCAGGAGATGAGCTCCCTGCCCTGGGTGTGCTACCAGCTTCCGGCAGCCAGGGGAGGCAGGCTCTGAGCCCTCTCCCGTGTCCCGTCAGATGGGAATCCGAGATGGGTAACGGGTAACGAGCAAGGGAAGCAGAAGGGCTTCAGAGGGGCGACCAGGGCTATAAATTGCAGTGCAGATGTTCGGGCCAGGGCTCTGAAACCCCACGAGGGGGGCGGGTCTTGGAGCCCGGGCTCCACCCGCAGCCCAAATGTGAACATTTTCCACAGGCTGAGCCAATTAACCTGGGATCTGAGACTGGTGCCGCGGGGTTTTGAGGCACTGCAGCTGTCCGAGACAGCAGGGGAGACACACATGGGGAGATGCTGGCGAAGGGAGACCTGGCCTGCTGCTCCGAGGTGTGACCCAGTGGGTTTGATTTGAATTCCTTTTTTTTTGGGGGGGGGGGGAGGGAAGCGGTGGGAGATGTTGTTGCCAGGACTCAATACACCAGACGGAACCATGTGAAGTATTTTGGGTTGCAAAGCTCTTGTGAAGACCCAAAAAGGGAAACTGAGGGCTTGTGCTGCAGGGCCACCCCGTGCCATAAGGGGGCGATCTGGAGGCAGCGACCCTGGTTACAAGGGCCAAAACCTTGCCACGCGGCTCGGAAGAAAGCTGATGGTGCCACCCTATCACCAGGCCCAGTGTCCATGCCAATAGAGGGGCTGACAGAGAGAAAGGGAGTGCCCCGCCATGGGGGGCTGAAAATCTCCCCCATCCGGAAGCGCCGCTCCGGTGATGCTCTCTGGAGGCTGGTCCCAAACTGCGAGCGTGGCTATATTTAGCGCTGTAATGATTATCCAGGGCGAACTGCGGGAGGCCACGTGCCGGTTTTGGCCAGAGGGGCCGTCTTCATGGTGCTGCGTTATTTATGGCATGACGCGAGCTGACAAGATCTGCAGTGGGGAGGGGGGAGCGAAGAAGGCGTCTGGATTTTGGGAGACAGACGTGGGGATGGGCTGGGGGCACAGGGGAGGAGGGGGATCCCGGCGAACTCAGAGCTGATGTTTCTGATGATGGCTTGACCCCAGCTGGTCCCAGTCAGAGGCTGACACTGGGGGGATGCTCCAAGGTATGCCCGAGACTTCTTAAGACACCAGCTCTGCTGGGCTCCCCTGAATGTCACTTTCTAGATCGCCAGGAGGGCATGAGCTGGGTATGTGCTTCCAAGAGTCACATGCCAGATTCCCCACGTTAACTCACGGCTCCGGATCAATGGGAAATGGGGGGTAGGGCCCTGTCACGACATGCAGCTTGCAACTGTGGCAGGTAGGTCCCACACTGGCTATGGGGCACAGATTGATCAGCCTCCAGGCAGGGGAGCCTGGACACACTGTCCCATCCTGCAGCCCAGGTGCCTGACCGCCGCCCCAGAGGGCTCTCGGCGTAAGGAGAGACCTGTGATTGCACAGGGGTGGGGAGAAGGAAGGGGAAGCAGCCCCCCCAAACCCTAGGGGGAGGAGTTTTTCCAAGCCCAGCTGGATGGGGTCATCGAGGTGGCAGCTCCCTCCCCAAATTGCTCAGCCAAAGCAACGGAGCTGGCGAATGCGGGAAGATACAAACACCCCCAGCTACCGAACTCCTGGGGCCGTGGGAAGGGAGTGGGATGGGAAAGTTCCCTTAAGCCCAAGGCTTCCTCCTCCGCAGCCCCACCCTGCTTCTCCCCTCCCCTCCAACCTGCCCTGGCTCCTGTGCTAGGCCAGGCAACCCAGGGGTGTGTGGGTTTGGCTCCCCCGTGACACAGAAAGGTGTGATGCCAGCGCTGCGTGGAATGCAGAGCTCCTGTCTCACTCCCTGCTGAGTCAGCTCCACCGAAACCTGCCCCCCAGGTCTGGCCTGGGGCCTGGCTCCACCACCCTGCTTCCCACCACCCAAAAGCCGGCAGCTCGGGAGCAAGCTGCATTTCCACTCCTTGCGTTGCTACTTTCCAAACAGGTTCTGATCCCAGGAACAGCTGCCCTTTGCTCCGAGCACCACCGGGGGGGCCCTACGCCTGGAGCATCCCTGATCAATTCACGAGTCCCTCTGCCAAGCACTAGCCCCCAATACACGGCCTTGATCCCGAGGTGCAAAGCTCCCTCCTGCTCTTTCCAGGGCTAACTCAGGCTCCCTTGCCTGGGGATCCCGGGTGCTTCCCAATCCTGACTCATCACTAGGCCCTACGCTCATTACATAAGAGCGGCCAGACTGGGTCAGACCAAAGGTCCATCTAGCCCAGTGTCCTGTCTGCCGACAGTGGCCAATGCCAGGTGCCCCAGAAGGAATGAACAGAACAGGGAATCATCAAGTGATCCATCCCGTCGCCCATTCCCAGCTTCTGGCAAACAGCGGCTAGAGACACCATCCCTGCCCATCCTGGCTAATAGCCACTGATGGACCTACCCTCCAGGAACTTATCTAGTTCTTTTTTGAACCGTTATAGTTCTGGCCTTCACGACATCCTCGGGCATTGTTCTGCACCTGCCCTAGACAGGCTCATGCCTCCCTCCTGGGAGCTTGCAGGAAGCAAGGTCGGGGAGCCCTGTGATGCTTCAAGAAATGCAGAGGCAGAAAGGAGGCCGGATGGAGACTTCTGAATGGGTGGGGGCTGGTTACAACAGCCTGGGAAAGGATCTGCTCACCCAGGGAAAGTAGGAGAGGTGTCGTTGGTGTTACTTACGGGCGAGTAAAACACCCACCCTTCTGCACCTATTGGCATCCAGGGACAGCGGGCAAGGAGATTGGGTGCTTGGGCTGGTAAAGCTCCAGGCCCATTTTGAACAGTTGGGGCAACATATATTTTTAGTGTGGGCAGGAAAGTGGCAAGGTGAGGGGGGGACGCTCCATGGCGCCCGTGTGTGGGAGGGGAGGCAAAAGTGAGACCTCCAGGGTTGTGCAAGTAGGGAGGATGATCGAGTGGATTGAGCATTGGGCTGGGACTCAGGAGACCTGGGCTCTGTTCCTGGGCGAGTCACTGAATCTATCCTGGGCCTCGCTCCCCCAGCTGGACAATGAGGCTAGCACAGGGCACGGCGAGGATAAACCCCACTAGCGACGCAGAGTGGCGTGACGAGAGCCAGAGATGGGGGAGTCCTGAAGGGGGTGGGGGAACCTTGGGGGCACTACAGAGTCAGGAAGGGGGCTGCATGGACTCATAGAAGATCAGGGTCGGAAGAGACCTCAGGGTCATCCAGTCCAATCCCCTGCTCAAAGCAGGACCAATCCCCAACTAAATCATCCCAGCCAGAGCTTTGTCAAGCCAGGCCTTAAAAACCTCTAAGGACAGAGTGCCCCATGGGTCACCGGGCTCTCCAAGACAGGTCCCCCTTTGTCTGAAGGACACTGCACAGAAGAGAGGGGAGAGAATCCAAGCGATTCCAGACCCCAGGCAGCCTTTCAATGGGCCTGGCAGAAACTTGCTTTTCCTTTCCAAAGCGACCCAGACAAAGGCTCGGCTGGCGGAACCTGGGAGCGCTGGCTCCAGTCACGATGCTGAGTCCCGCCTGGTCAGCAGTTCCAGGCCAGACGCTGAATCCGAATGGAACTGCCGCCAGCAAACAGTGCTGGGGTTGGGGGTTGCTCAGGACAGGCGCCTCGGTGCCTGGGATCCCCACCGCTCAATGCTATAGCTCGGCAGTGCTGGGAAAGGGGGTGGAGGAGAAAGCGGCCAGGCCATGGTCCCACGCGGGAGGGAGTTATCGGGCAGTCTCGTCACACTCATGCTGCCAGTTCTGCACCAGGCTGCCCCGGGGAAAGGCAGACAGGAGTCAGGCCCATGTCGGAGCCCTGTCATGCAGCAGGAGAAAAGCAGGCCTGTGTCCGGGGAAGGGATTTCTGAACAGCTCCCGAATGCAGCACAGAGAATGCAGCCAGGGCTCGGCATCAGCGTTTCTGGATGCAGGTTTTCAGGTCCTGAGCTGGGATAGAGTGGAGGGGGTTCCTGGGCCTTGTGCTCTGGGCAGTCGTGTCACGGTTCCACACGCAGCAGAGGGTAGAGAGCCAGGTCTCCGTGCTGCAGGCATCGGTATTTGGCGCGAGGCAGCCAGGGGACATGTCTCAATGTCAGACGACTCCAGATGCTGCTGTCACACAAAGCTCCATTTTAACGGGCTCCTCACATCCATCATGGACCAGGACGGGGAAAGGGGCTAACAGTTGGGTGCTATTGTCAGACGTTTCAAAGTCTGCAAATATGTGGTGGAAAGATGAAAGGTCACCTGGAGACAAGATGCTGTTTCATCCCCAAAACAAGTCGGGCGGCCGGGGGAGTAAATGACTTAGCAAAGGAACTGGTCCTGAGCAGCCATGAAAAAGCCCTGGGTGTACCTCCGTCCCCAGATGAGCCCCGTCATTAAATGCTCCCCACTCCAAAGGGTCTCGCATCTCCAGCCAATGAAATTCCAAGTTGGCAGACGTTCATCCTGGGGTATTTTAGCAGCTGCCTGTGTAAGGCAACCTCCAGTTCTCAGGGACTGCCCCAGACATAGGGAGGTACTGTCCCACTCCGACTCCACCCAAATAGGTCAGCCGTTGGAGCAGGTTCCTTGGGTAGATTTCATGGCATGTGGCTACCCTACAGCACCAGTGAAATGCAGCCACCTGTGGGGCGGAGGGTGGCAGTCGAACCGAGGACAGAGCAGAGAGGGGCAATCTGAGCCATGGATCTGGGCCAGGTCCTGCGTCGAGCACAATATTAACTCCAGGACCTGGACCGGCTGCAAAACGATGTGAGAAAACCACGTGCCCCACATGCAACTGGTCACGTGCCCGTGGCCACCTGGCTTACACGCCAAAGCTGTAAATACCTTCATGCACAAACTAGGCATGTAGTTTACATGTTGTTAACTACAGCGGAGGGTAGGGCCCCAGCTGAGCTCAGGGCGGGGGCAGAAGAGGCACCACACACGCAGCAAGAGACAGCTCCTTGCAATGAGAACTTATCATCTAAGCAGTGGGAAATAATCTTTCCTTTCTCTGTTGTACAGGCTGGAGAATGCAGGCTGAGATTAAATGACTTACCCATGGTCACCCAGGGAGTCAGTGGCAGAGGCAGGAACTGACCCCAGGTTTCCTGAGTACCAGCCAAGGGTCTTGACCCATAAGATCATCCTTCCTCTTTACACAAATACCTTTCAGGAGCAGTCCAAGTAGAATTGAGTGGTCCCTGGGGTTTTACAGCTCGGATTGTTAAGAGGTCCCAGAGGGGAGATAAAAAAGGTTTGTACTATTTCGGTTAGAAAGGAGCTGGGTGGGAGATGATTTATAGATAATGACTGGTGAACGAAGAAACCAGCCGCCATTTCTCTTGACCCTGCCACAGAAAAGCAAGGAGCTCCTCCATCCGACACGCAGTAAATTTGAAAAGCTGTAAATTTGCTACCAGTCAATCTGCCGGAGGCAGCATGTAGCGAATCTGCGGAATTCGTCGCCATCGGCGATCAGCAAAGCAAACAGTTTGGCGGGATTTGCACAGGGGGATTTACGGGCACCCACTAACAAACAGAGGCAGCTGTACAAAGCTAAGGAATCAGGTCAAAAAATGTCCCAACAAATCCTCATGCTGCAGGGCAGAGGCTGCTCCTTGTTTGGGAAGGGAGGGGAGGCATGCGGAGGGGCACCAAGTCCGAAAGGAAGCATTGCGCAGCTGGTCAGCTGCACGGCCCCGGGGCAGAGAAGGGGCAACAGCTTCCCTTGAGACATCAGGCCCTGGGCACAAGAGCAGACTCAGAAGCTTTTGCTTTGGCAGCTCCTGCGTTGCTGTGATCTTCTGCCACTGAAACCTCTTCTTCCTCCCCAACCCCCGAGTCTGCAGCAATCAGCTGTGCCCCCCACACACACACTCTGTCTCCCCAGGGACCAAGAGGGCGAATCTAGGAATCAAGCAGGGGATCCCTTCCATGGCAGGGGGCTGGATACACCTGCTCTCCCCCTGTAATGCCGCCGCACTCCATGGGCAGAACTCTTGGCCCCACCCAGGTCTCGGCTGAATTAGTATTCCCCTGAAACTCAGGGGTTATTTTGCACGAATTGTGCCGGGTGAAGCATCCAGATCGCCTGCCCCAGCTGGTTGCCTTAATCACCATTTGCTGCTGCATATGCGCCCTGCGAGGGAACATCATGGCGGGCCCTGTCCCTCGAACCGTTTCAAGGGAGCCCACTGGCTGTGCCTGTCTAGCCTGCTGTTCAGCGATGAAGGGGTTAAACTGTGTGTTGAAGATGCAGTTCTCAGCCTGAACCCGGGGGGGGGGGGGCACCAGCAGCTGAGCTGGGGGCTGGGATGCTCCCCAGCTCCCTACCCTTCCACACAGCTCAGTTACAAGCAGAGTCAAAGCCCCACCACAACTCCCGCTTCTGGGGACAGGAGCACAGGATTCTGGGATGCATCCCTGGGGGCGAGCAGCACAGCTGTGGGAGAGGGTCCCAAACCCCGATTGCGGAAGCTGATTGGCTCCCCAGCTGGGCACTGCCACACACCCCCATTCTGGAAAGGCAGCCTCCCCCAGGCTCCTGCACACACAGACCCGCAGCAGCCTTCTCGATAGCAATCGCAGAGCAAGCCAGCCCCCGTCACTGGGATGGCCCCACATACCAGCCATTTGGCCGTGGTACCTCTGGGCAGGCGAGCGAAGGTCCATCCACATGTGCAGTGCCACAGGTGCCAGGCCAACAGGCAGTGCCCTAGCCAGGTACAGCTCTGCTCAGAGAGGAGCAAACACCAAGCCGTTCCAGGCGGCAGCGGGTCAGGCAGTCAGACAGCAGCGCTGGAGACGGTTGTGTGGTTATTCTCGCTGATCGGGTAGGCAAATGCCATGCTTCAGAGAGGCCTCCGCCGGCGGCAGTGAACAGGAAGGAACTCCCCCCACTTGGCATTGCACGGTAAGGGATGCCGCAAAAGCAACATGCATCAGCCTCTCTTGGAGAAAAGAAACCAGACCCGACGGGCCAATGCCCCAGTCAAGTAGGAGGAAAATCCTCTGGGTCAATAGTCCTGAGGCAACCAACTATGCATCTGGCATGGGCCCCACAGTAGCAACTTGAACAGCTAAGGGATTTATTTCGCTCCATTCTATGGCAAAACCTGCAGAGCAGCCGGGCAGAGGCACCAGGGGGTTTGCAGGGCTGGTGGCCACTCAGTCATCGGTTTCTCATTACGACGGTAGCTTTAGTGGTGGAGAGCTGGGTGGGGGAGGCTTTTCCTTCAGCTGTGGCCCCATTCACTGGCCAGACACTGGAGAGGATCCATTTGCCCTTCCACTCCACAACTAAAGAACAAACAGCGCGGGGAAATCTAAGCCAGCTTTCCTTCCCTGGACCGGCCGGGGCCATCTTCTCTGCCACCAGCTGGCTGGAGCCAAGGAGCATCCTGCCGGCAGGAGCTGAGAGGACTATGGATGCAGCACGTTCAGCCCCAGGGAGATCTGCATGCCTACAGCCAAGGCCTGGCCAGGCTCATCCAGTGTCCACCTTGGCCAGGGAGAAGTCACCATCATGCAAGGGCTCCGCAGGTATTTAAACCAGGGGCGATGCTGGCGAACGTCCCTGGAAGGCAGTGCAGGGTGGGTGGCTGAACTACGGGAGAGAAGGGGGAAGAGAGAACCAGCCACTTTGGAGTGACGGTGCCTGGAACAAAGAGATGGAATTTCAAACTGGGGGACGGTGGGGCACCTGTCCCGAGTGGAAATATGCAGAATTCAAAGCACATGGGAGAGATGCAAGCCAAGGCAACGGACAGTCTGAGCAAGGATGCTCCATGGGCCAGAGGGAAGGCAGCACTGTGGGCCGTTCACATCGGATTCAGAGACCCCCATGAGCTGAGCGCATCGGATTGCAGAGACTCGAGATTCCCAGGAGGGACCACGGTCAGATAGTCAGCACAGGCTGTGCGGAGGGAGGGAAGCAGTGACTTCTTAAGCAGGCAGAATTTGAAGGGAGGCTGCTATCATATAACAGCTGGGAGGGAGCCAGGGAAATTGGCTTATTTGGGTTGTTTCCCCTTTGGGGACCCCGGTAACATTCACTCACATGAATCACCCTGGGAAATTTGATAGGGATCAACATCCAGGCCTGTCCTGGGGGGACGGGGACCCAAAACTGCTGCCCTCTCTCCACTTCTCCCAACCCCCCCCCCCCAAATAATGCTATTGTTGTACTCAGCAGAGGGAATGGTCTTCCTCCCAAATGGACACGCCCCGCAGGCTGTCGGAGCCAGGGGAGGGAGGCAGGGCTACCTTGACATTGGAGTGGACCGCCGACTCCGGGGGGTAGACGATGAAATGTCGGAGGGTGAAGCCAAACCCCCCCTGCGAGCTCTTCTGCAGCAGCACCGTCTTTGGCCCCACCCAGGGGAAAGGCTCCTCCAGGGGGGCGTTGGCATTCGGAGAGGTCCCATCTCTCCGGCCCAGCGGCGGCTGTCGGGGGCAAGAAGAAAGCGGTTAAGGCAGATCTCCATTTGGATTACTGTGTACTTCCCTCCCAGCCCTCCACGTCAGCCCCATGAAAGGAAGGACGGCCTGCTGGTTACAGCACTGGGCTGGCACTCGGGGCACCAGCCTGCTGGGTGACCTGGGTTAATTCATTTCACCTGTATGCAGCACCTGGCACTGCGGGGCCCCGACTGCAGCTGGGCCTCTGGAGGCTACTGGAAGGCAAAGGCTCATTCATTATTGTGGTGCATTGTTGGTGTTACGGTAACACCAATCCAAGATCAGGGCCTTGTTGTGCCAGGCGCTGCACAGGTGTCGAGCAAAAAGACTGGCCCTGTCCCAGGAAACCCATCTACATTTCCCACCCTGAGCTGCTCCTGGGCAGTGAAAAAGTGTCCATGTCCCCAAAAAAATCCTGTCTGTACATTCCTTTACTCCCCTTCCCACACAGGAATAGCTACACTGGCATAAGGACCCTGACCAACAACTGGATCTACCCTAGGCAGGGGTCTACCCCGGTAATGAGACCGGTATCGCTGAAGTGACCCAACTAGCGTGTACACATGTTCCCGCTGGCAGGAGCTGCGCTGGAGAAGGCTCTTGCACCGGCTGCCGGGAGCGTGTGTGAAGCTGGAGGGAGATGAGGCCAGTGCACAGACAAGAGGGAGTGGGGGAGAGAGCGAAACAAGTGCTGCGTGGCTGGCTGGACTGAGGGGCAAACGAGGCAGGGGCTTTTGAACTGGATCCTGGAGCGAATGGGGAGCCGGCGGGGCAGTGTGAGGAGGGGGATGCAGCTGGGGAAGGCCAAAGACAGCGTGTGGGAGGCCATGGGGAGGGGAACTGCTAGGACAGGCGCAGCATGAAAAAAATATCCCCTTCCCATTACATGCCTGGTGAGAACCAGAGCGTGGGTGGAGCCAGGAAGGGGGCAGGGGGTGGGCACCACTGTGGGCACTGGCACTCAAACACTTCCCGGAGCAGATCCCACTTCCCAGGGCCTGGGGCTCAGCCGCCTCCGGTTCCTCCTTCCCTTCCTGCAGGCAGCCAGCCGACTCCTGCTGTCCTCTGCAGACATCTCCTCCTTTCCACCTCCCCACAATAAAGCCACGGGGCAGAGGCCTCCCCATTAGGCGCTACACGGTGCTATTGCCTGACGGCAGCGGGCAGATTCTGACCGATGCCCAGATCGGATAATTGGCAGCTCCCAGCTGGTGGCTGCAGGATTTTCAGCTGGGTCACCAGACACGCAGGGAGACACTCTAACGGTTGGACGTCTGGAAAAGCCAAGCGCACCCCGGCTGCCTGTGGCAGACCGAACAAGACACCAAGGGAGAAATGGGCGGGTTGGGGGGTGGAATCTACCAAGTCTGACAGCACCGTCTCCCCAGCAGGCTGTGGGAAGCAGACTTGCCGCAGCCCGGCTGGAGCTGCCCCATTCAATCAGCCAACCAAAGGAATGCCAAGAGGCAGAGCAGGGTGTAATCTGCAGGCCCTGGGGCTCCCTGCCAGCCACCCCCCTTCCCGCTCCCGAGCTTTGCAACACGACACACTGTACTTTAGAGACACGCTTCACCTTTGGGCGCCTGCTTGGACCCAGCCTCTTTTGGCTCCATGGGGCCCCGCCGCACGTCACGTGGCTCAACAACATTACAGAGCAAACCTGTCCCTGCGGCACTTGTGACCATTGGCCAACGGATCCCTCCTATGGGGAAGGCTCTTCCCAACCCTCCTGTCCCCACAAAGCTGCTCCAGTGACAGGCCTGATCCTGCAACCCTTCCTCCTGCCCCATTGGTGGGACTTGACTGGAATAAACCAACACTCCAAGCCCATTTCCAACTGCGGGTGACATGACAGGCCGCTGAAGTCTCCCGCCTGCATGCACCAATGGGCCCAGCGGCCCAGCAAACAGCCGCTTCAGGGCCTTGTAAGTGTCCCGAGGCTGCCAGGGTGTCAATTCATAACTCCTCCGGCCACTCAAAACCATGGACTCAGCAGAGACTCTGGTTTTCTGGCTCATCACAACACCAGGTAACACACCCTGCTGCCTGCTAACACAGAACTGACCACTCCATTTTAAGGGGTGTCCTACAGCATGTGCATGAACCCCACATACTCAATCTGTCCTACCTTACGTTTAGCTTGGATGCTCTGGTTACCTTCTCCAGACCGGAGGAAGAGCTCCGTGTCCCTTCCCCGAACAGAAGTTGGTCCAATAAAAGGTATTAGCTCCCCCACCCTGCCTCTATAACGAAGAATAAACCCTGGCTCTGTCCTAACACTTTTCATCAGCAGATCTCAAAGCGCTTCACAAAGGAGGTCAGTAGCATTAACCCCATTTTGCAGTTAGGGAAACCGAGGGACAGAGAACGTGGGGACAACAGCGCTGCCCTGTCTCCCTGGGGCGTCATGAGGATAAATCCATCACAGGTTGTGAAGTGCTCTGAGATCCAGCAAGGAGAACGGGGTGTTGTGATTGTTCTGATTATGAACTATGTAGGGGCGGGGCTCGCGAGACAGATAAATGTGGCGATAATCCCACTCCCGCCACATTCCCTTTTTCCATCTGTGAGATGATTTTATTGCTCTTCCCCTGGCCCCTAAGAGAGAGACACACAAAATAAAGAGATGGGATAAAATTAGCCAAAGCCCCTTAAGTGATTTAGGAGCCTCTCCCCCAATGACTTTCAATGGGAAAGCTTGGAGCTTGTCTACAGAGGGAAATCGACCAGCAAAGCTACTGTGGAATAACATCCCACGTGGACACACTTATTCTGGAACAGCTGTAGTGTTTTCAGCTCGCGCCCTACCTGATTCCAGAATCACTTTCCTGCACAGACAAGTCGCGAGCTCTTAAGTCCCTTTGGAAAACGAGACTTCAGCTGCTTAGTCACTTGGGTGCTTTTTAAAAGTTTACTCCTGGGACCCAACTCCACGTTGCCCTGCACGCTGGGTCCCATTCTCCACTGGCCTGTGTAGCCTAGTGGGTAGAGCACTGGACTGAGATTCAGAAGACTTGGGCTGTAATCCTGGCTATGCCACCGGCCAGTCACGACAACGCCCTATACCTCAGTTTCCCCATGTGTAAAACAGAGATAAGGATTCTGCCTTCCTTCGTCCAGTGTTATGTGAGAGCTAGGCAGTACTGTTTTCATTGTTAAATCTATGCAAAGTGAGTGCAGATTTGCCCTGGTGTGAATGGCTGCGCAAGAGGCAGGCTGGTGGAGCTGTTAGACTCGGCCAACAGGCTCAAGCTACATTGCAGGAAATGTGGCAGCAAAATGGGATTGGAGCCGAACAGCAGAAGGGGTGAAACATTCTTGGGGTGGGGAGGTGGAGGGGAAAAACCGACAGGAGGAAAAGGGGAAGATTTGTAATGACTGGAACAGAGGTCGGCAGCTGGGAGGGAGTGGACTGGAAGGAGGTAAGAATCGCAGTTCAAGAGGAAGGCTGGCCTGGTCGATACAACTGGGACTCAGGATATCTGGGCTCAGCGCCGGTGCCTGGATCAAACTCCCTTTATCACCGCAGACAATTTAATTCACCACGCCATGCCTCAGTTTCCCCACCTGTAAATGGGGGGAGGGGTGATTGCGTAGCTTCCTTGCAGGGGAGAGGCGAGCCTGAATAAACAGGATGTTTTAAAGGACAAGGAGAGCCTCAGTCAAAGGCAGAACAGAAGAGCCCAGTATTATCATAGAATACAACTTGGCAATTCCATAGCCGGAGGGACATCTCGGGCTACTCCACTCACAATAGCAGAATCTGGCACTCCCAGCCCTGCTCTCCACGCTGAGCGAATCGCACGCCGCCTTCTTGGCTTGAAGAGGTTTAATCTGAGACATTTGCAGGGACAAGCCCAGACCAGAATCCTGTGCCCAAGAGAAGGATCTGAGCTAGTCTCATGCCTTCCCCCAGGCTCAGCTTTTCACCCAGGCTTTGCCTGCACAGAGGATTCACTCTCTTGTGACCAGCGTGAACCCAAGTGCAGAAAGGCAAAGCCACACGCAGCTGAGCCGGGCTCCATGCAGGAGGAAGCTGCATTGGGTGCAAATTGTGCCTTAGTGCCTGGCTTTATTGTGTGCCGTCTGCCTCAGCACGGCTCCCCTGCCGGCTCCCCTGCCACATCCCCTAAGGCTGTCGCTCTGAGACACAGAGCCCCGTCTGGCAGGGGATGCAGATTTTAATTGAGCTGAGCCAGCCACCTCCTGCTCCCCCATGGGACTCCCAGTCCCGACAGAGATCCAAGCAATCGATCCAGGGCATAAAGGGCTTTCCACGCTCTCCCTTTCCAGACGAGCGCTTCACGCTCCGCTGCGGCTGCAACCCTTATCGGACATGCACAACACAGAGCCTTTCTTCGGCTCAGGCCGGCTCCTGAGACTAAGCTCCCCCAATAACTCTCTGAATAGCCACCCGGCACCCTCCAAGCCCGCACGGCAAGCCAAGCCATGTGACAAACAGCTGGATACCGACCATTCCCTCTGTGTAGAGCCTGGTGGGGCTGATTGTGCCAGGAGGCAGAGTGGGGTCTGGGATGGGGCACAAGGAACGTGAGACACTCGACCACACATCATGCAGGCCTAAGCCAGCTGCGCTCCGGGGCTGTAACACCCAGGGTCAGCACTCGAAAGGGAAAGAAACAGCCCTGGAGCCGCAGCAAACCCAGATTCCTCCCAGGCTCGCTCTTGTCACAACAGCACCAAAAATGCAGGAAGCGGGAGACAGGAGGGGTTATCAGAGGGCAGGGCTACTGGGGTAAGCATCAAGGGCACCCCGGAGCCTTTGACTGGTGTGAAACAGACAGACAGAAAGTGACCAGAGAAAGAAAAGGAGAAAGGCCAGGAAAGGAAACGGGGAAAGGGGAAAAAAGAACCAGAGATTAAAGGAGAAGGATGCGGGAGGCACCAGCAGGTTGCTGAAGTGGCTCCTGATCAAGGCCACATCTAGAGACCCCCTTCCCCCGCCCCGCCTCCCATGCATCCTTCTCCTCTGGCGTGTCCAACCAGTCGGAAAAGCCGAATATCTGATCAGGCCGCATCTGTGCACTAAAAAGCTCCAACTGCTGGATAAGCCGAGACAAATCCCCCCAACGGGACACCCCTGAAACAAAGCAGCATCAGACAGGGCCCAAAGGGACCCGCATCTCGCCCCCACAGCCCCCCGGAACACACGGCTGCTCTGCCGACGATAACCTGGGGATGGAGGGGATGCAAATGTTCCAAACAGGCGGGTGCAGGTGGCAGCCTAGAGAAGATGGGCCTGACGCTGCCAGGGAGGCGGGAGCAACGCCTGGAGGGCAGAAGCCTATTTAATAAAGTGACTGCGTGCGAGCACCTGGCACTGCCCGAGTCTCCCCAAGGCAGAGACGAAGAAGAAAGAGACATTCAGTCATGACGAGTCCATCTTCCCCTCCCCAAGGGGGCTGGCTCGGCCTCTATGTTCAGGGCTCTGCTCCTTTCAGGGTGCACCGGGGAAGACAATCCCAGCAGCCAGAGGCTCTCCGGGAAACGGAGTGTCCCGCCAGTAGGGCCCCAACCTCAATCTGGGTCCCTACATCCTACAGGGATCCAAATGCCCAGGATGTTTCTCTGGGGGGGCGGGGGGGGGCAGGGATGTCTGCACAGAGACCTCAGCTGTGTTTTTCAAATTGCCCAAGGGCTTTGCATGCCCAATCCTCGCTCAAATGACTGGGAATTGAGCATCCCAATCCCCTAGGTTCCATTCCCAGCTCTGGGCCTTGGTTTCCCCATCTATAACACGGGAAGAGGCATCGATACTCCATCACAGGGAGACAGGGTAGTGAGGCTTGATTCACTAGCATGTGGGAACCTCTCTGCGATCGTCCAGTGGACAATGCTAGAGACACACAAGTGTGATTCATTCCCATCCCATTGCTCCTAACTCTACCAACTCCAACGGCCAGCAGTTCCAGCTCCCAGGGGATGCCCAGCTGCCTGGAACTTTGCTCGACAAACCAATACTGCGGGTCCCCAGGTAATGACAGCCAGCGCAGAGGCAGGCTCTGCTTTACCTACATAGACACCTCAGGCTGCCAGCAGCCCCAGCCTGGCCATGCATCGCCACCACATACAAACAGGCCTGGGCCAAATGGCCGGAGGCAGAAGCTGGTGCAGGCGAAGGATCACTGGGGTCCTTTCCGAGCCCTTCTTCCTCCCCTCCTTGGGGCTTCGTTAATATTCCCAGCGCTCCGGCCTGAGCTGCAGCTGAATAAAATAGCCTCTCGAGGCGGGAGGGCATGGGAGAGCGAACCGGCAATGGGCCGAGGGTGTTAAAATTCAGGCGCTGTCCTCCCTCGGCCTCGTTACTCGATGTGTGAAAGAAAGAGCGAGCAGTGGGGGACAGGAGTGGGGGGGTGGCAGAGGGGAGGGGTACAAAACCCCTTTGTCTCTCCCCATGCTGCTGGACAATACAGCCATGCTGTAGAAAGGCCTGTCCTGTCCTGCATGTGGGAACACGCTGCCCTCAGCTCCCAAGTGCCTGGCCTCCTACCCAGGAACGGTTCCCCTGCCTTAGGCCCAGTGCCAGCTCTGCACACGCCACGGCCGCGGTGTCCTGTCCTGGCGCTGACCAGAGGGGTACTCGAGCTCTCTCGGGGTCACGATTTGCAGACTGGGATGATCTTCTCCTGCCACAACCAATCCAGAGGAGCCATAGCAGGACGGCTCAGGCCTGGCCCGGTGATCTGCCCTCGGCTCCGAGTCTGTCCTGCTTGAGAAGCTGCCTGCTTCCAGCAACTGGCTGCCCTGACCAACCCGCCATTCTGAAACAGGAGTGAGCGCAGATGCCCAGCCCATCGCTTATTGCTTTCCAGGCCGGCATTATCATGGACAACAGTTAACCCGCTTCCCTCCCTCCTGCCTGCCGTTAACGATAATAATCCCTCGCTCTGACACAGTGCTGTTCTCCAGATCTCTGAGCGCTTGCCAAAAGCAGGGTGGGATCATCCTCCCTATTTTGCAGGTGGGGAAACTGAGGCATGGCAAGGGGCAGGGACTTGCCCCAAGGCCCCCCAGCAAACCAGTGGCAGAGCCGGAAAGAGACCCAGGTTTCCCGAGTCCCTATCCGGCACCCTAACCATTAGTTCACGCTGCCACGGATCCTGCAGACAAGCCAAGATGGGAAGCAGTGACGAAGCATCCTGGTCTCTATCCTCCAAAGCCAGGCGCCTCCAGGCCACTCCCGCCCCAACTCTAAAGAGCAAAAATAAAGATGCCCAGCCTGACACATTCACCTGCGTCTTTCCCAAGTGACAAAGACAGGCTGCCTGTTGGCAATGAAAACCTGCAGCAGGTTAGGTTGCCACCCCCCACCCAGAAACTGCAGGGGGGGGGCATACCTAGTATTATTATTAGTTATCTGAAGCGTGGCAGCGAATAGGAGGCCTAGTCCTGAAACAGGTCCCCGTGGCACAAGATGCAGGACAAACAAGGAACAAACAGTCCCTGCTCCCAAGCCCTCAGAGCCTAGCTCCAGAGCAGGAGAGAGAGCTTGCCGCAAGGCTCCTGCTGCCTTCACTCCAGCAGACCCTGCCCCACGGTACAAGGAATCCCCTGCCGCCCGTTGGGAAGCTCTGCCCCCTGCTCACTGACATGCAATGACCCACTCCCATTCCACCCAAGCTGCCATCTTGGTTTCAGGACACCCTGGCTGTTCCGGGACTGGGCATCTCAGCAGCCCTGGAATAAACAAAATCTCTGGGTTTTGGGTCAGATGCTTATGAAAGGCCTGAAAGCCTGAAATCAGTCACTTGACAGCTCTCCCGGGATCCAAGCGAGAGTCCAGGTGCAACTGGGCCACACTGGGTTCGAGATGCAGCTCTAGGCTAAACAAAGGAAGCCCTGATTCTCCAATGGTGAAAAGCACCACGGGAGCAAACGCAATTGCGCTAATGGCCGTGAAAGGCCTAATCCCCCACACATAGTCTTCTCCAGCCATCCTCCAGCTGCAGCCTTAAGTGCTCACGGGGAGAGCTGCTGATTGGATGTGGGCAGAACCCCGAGGACAGGCATCAAGTGCTGGGTCCCCAGGGGAGATTTTAACATGGCAGCCCCCAGGCGATTGCTAGCCAGCTGTCCCACCCCACTCAGGAGCCTCAGCAGGGAGAGAAGGGGTCTGATTCTCTGCTGCCTTGTGCGCTGAGCTGAGCAAAGGGGATGAAAAATACCTCCCATCCAGGTAGTGTTTTGTACCCACATTGCAAAGGCGCAAGGACAAGCAGAGGAGAATTTGGCTGCAGGGGATCCACACCCAGCTTTCTCTCTGCCACAGCCCCGTTATCCAGAAAGAGAACCCACTGAACCAGCCCCAGGTCACTCATCCTTCCCCCTACATCGGCCAGTCCCTGTAACTACCTCTCAGCGTGAGGCACCAGGCAAGGCGGGGGAGCCCTGGCCCCGCAGGGAAGGATGCGGGTGGATCCTCGCCACTTCGGACCAGGAGTGCCCTGGCTCAGCTACTTTCCCCATCTGTGGTCTCCATTGTCTCGGCTGCCTGCTCACTGGATTATTTTTAAGCTGACAGCTGAATGTGCCCTCATGATTCTAACCAGTACGGACAAGCCTTGGAAAGAGAGCCCGAGAGAGGGAGCAGCACATGTGCTACCTAGACATTAACCTGCAGCCATGACGACTCCCTCGCCCGCAACGTCCATCCCAGACACACCAGCCTACCCATCGCAGGGACGTCGGCGGGCTCCCACATGGCCAGTCCGTGGCACTTTGTTTAATTACACACCTGCCCATGGTAACAGCTTGCTAGGAGCTGCCTCCGGGAAAGCTCTTGCCCTTGACTCTCATCCCCGTCATCTTCCATTCACGCCCCCTCACCACCCCTCCCAGCCAGCAGATGCCAAGAGGAGGGGGGCTGCGGGAGTTCCTGGCCAACAGACCAGACAGCAGCCGGCCAGGGACCAAAGGGCCCCATAGCATGAGCTCCTTTGCCCCTCACAACCAACGGGGCACCCCTAACATGGGCAATTCCTTCCTGCCAGCCTGCCCTTTGTGGCAGGGGGGCCGTTCCCCTCAGCCCATCTTTCCAGCTAGGTCTCTTGCTGCTGGCCATCCTGGGCACAGCCTTCAGACTGGGGCGGCTCCAGGCACCAGTGCTCCAAGTGAGTGCCTGGGGCGGAAAGCCACAAGGGGCGGCCTGCTGGTCGCTGTGAGGGCGGCAGTCAGGCAGCTTTCGGTGGCAGCCTGCAGGAGGTCTCCCGGTTCCGTGGTTTTGGCGGCGGGTATGCCGAAGGCGCGGGACTGGCAGACCTCCCACAGGCAAGCTGCCGAAAGCTGCCTGACTGCTGTGCATGGGGTGGCAAAATACACAGAGCCGCCCCTGCTTCAGACCCAGTTCAATTGTATCCTGAGTCAGTTATACCAGGAATGACTGGCCCCCTGTGCCTAGACGGGGCCAAAGGGCCGATTTCTGCAGCATTTACTCACTTACTTCAGGGGGAGGGATAGCTCAGTGGTTTGAGCACTAGTCTGCCAAACCCAGGGTTGTGAGTTCAACCCTTGAGGGGGCTGTTTAGGGATATGGGGCAAAAATTGACTGGATGATTTAATTGGGGATTGGCCCTGCTTTGAGCACGGGGTTGGACTAGATCATCTCCTGAGGTCCCTTCCAACCCTGATATTTTAAACAAGTAGACCCACTGACTTGAATACAGCTACATCTGTAGATGCTTCTCAGCATCAGGGCTGCAACATCATAGCCATAAAGGATTAGGAGATGGTGCCTGTTCACTCCCCTCGGCCAGTGGGTCTCAGCCATTTCCATTGCACGGCCCCCCAGATCACAGCAGAAACAAGTTTCACAGCACCCTGCTCATCTAGCTGTTGGAAAAAACAGGAAGGTGGTTGCAACCCCTGAAACATTGTGTGACTTTCCTTGGGGGCCATGCCCCCCCTCCCCTGGGCAAGACCCAGGCTGCTGCTCTGTAAACCATAGGATCAAACTCAGGGCCTCCTCGGCCCCTTTCCCAGAGGAGGAATGGGGGAGGCATCCCTAAAAACGGATCGCATTTCGGGGAGACAGGTGGTTTCAAACAGGAACTCAGCCCATTGAACGCACGTCGGTTTCTCAGTAAGCGCCTACTGAACGCTCATGCGTCCTCGGACGCATGTCGCCCGGCGCTAGGTTCGGCTCATCAGTGAGCACACGGGGCAGGCTGTCGTTCCCCCCCTGCTCCGTCACAGAGTCGTAGCTAGAAGGCTGGTGTTTGTAGACACGTAGCCCAGCCCCATGGCCAGTGCAGGCACAGCGAGAGACACAGGCAGGAGCGAATGCCAGACCCCGGGGAAGAATAAAACCTCCTGCCGGACAAAGCAATATCTGCCCTGCCAAGCCCATTCCCAACTGGCTGCTGGGAGCAGGGCCGGCTCTCGCTCCCGGCCGTAGCAGGTGCAGCAAAGTGTCGAGTGAGTTTGCCGGTGTGCTGTTGTGACTGGGAGAAGCGGACACGGCTGGAGCAGCAGAAGCCCTGGGCTGGGGCATTATGTGGCACATGCCTGGCGTGTTCCCGCCGCTGGCCTTGCAACCTCTATCTGCTGAACATACTGCAAGCTCCATTTCCTCTCTCCCTTCAGTCCCTCCCCCTCGCCGCAGTTTGACAGAAAGAACCAGAGGACAAAACACTCAGGAGGCCGTTGGGGCTGGGAAGGGCCTGGACTGGAACCTCTGCCCCTGACCAGCAGTATGGCCTTGGGCAAGTCCCTTCTCTTGCGATAAATAACTAAACTAACACACATCCCACCTTGAGCATCAGGAAAGGCCAAGTTCAGTCCCTGATCTGGCACCCTTCCCCCAGGCTCCTTCCTTCCCTTGCCCCGGGGGAAGACAATTTTCCCCCCTTCTTTTTATTTTCAATGAGGACAGAAGCGTCCCAAGGTGCTGTGACTGGCCAGGGTCCACTCCCTAAAGCTGCGCCGCTGACATTCACCATGAGATGCGCAGATCTGCTGGCGATGGGAGTCACCCGCAGTCACCCAGAAAGGACGATGAAAGAAGCCGCACAGATTGATGCCCGACTCCCCAAAGGGCGGTGGGGGAAAGGGGTGATTCCTTCCTGTGGGCACGTCCCTCGCAAAAGACCCTTTCAGTGTTACACAGGTCTCAGCTTTTCTCTGAACGTAACAGCAGCAACCTGAACGTCTTACAGCCCCTGTTCGAGGAGGCTCCCAGCTCATAACTAATTCAGAGCCCATGTGAAGCTGGTAAATATTATCTGCATTTTACAGATGGAGAAACTGAGGCACAGAGGAGGCAAGTGATTTGCCCAGGGTCACATAGCAGTGAGTCCGGACATCCCCAGCCCCCTGCACTAGATCACTCAACAAGGCTGCCCCAATGTTGTGTATAAACAACCCACATGAAAACTAATCACAGTAACAATTTGTGCAAGCCAGTCATCTCGATGCTGGGCACAAAGCCATCACTGACTCACTCATATCGGCTGGCAGATCCCTGGGTTCACAAACACAGAGAAACTTTAACCCCCTCCCTTTATGTTCCTCATCCTGCGGTCATTCATTCGCCTCTCTCATTCTATCCGCTTTGCATTTTGTCCCTCATTGTGAGCCGACTCGACAGCCCTCAGAAGGGACGGCAGATGCATGACCATCCAAGCACCCACATAGTGAGCTTACAAACAGCCTCTTAGCACTGTTCTGGGCATGCACTAGGCACTCCGGCAGCAGCTCAGGAGAGCAGGAAGCAATGGATCCCCAAGGAGACACAGGTGGAACCCCAAATTCTAGGGTCCCCTCATCCCCTCTTTTCCCAGCTCCCCACATCCCCTCCACACTTCACCCACTTTCCTTTCCAACCCTATATATTTACTGTGGGTCGCACTCAGGCAAAACTCACATTAATCCAATAAACCCAGGACCCGCTCCATTCGCGTTTATCATCCACATTGCTAAGCCGGAGTATCTGGTCACCATTCACTGAGAAGATATGAACTGCGATATAGGGCAGGGAATGACTTCCACTACCCCCATTCCACAAACCCAGATCATCTCAACAGAGATAAGACCAAGCAGATAACCCGCCACACGGCATCCAACAGCAACAGAAACAAAGAGCCATCGTATGTTGGACCCTAAATGGATCCAATGGATCTCAACTGGGCAGAGCCAAAGACCTCCCAGATGGAGAAATCCTGCCTCCAGGACTCTGACGCTGGGGCCGAGAGCCGCAGCACCCCATCAACTTCAGCCGCTGGAGGGCACCAGGCAGGTTTCCTAAACAGCAGGGCCAGGTACCCTTCAGGACTTCTCAGATCAAGGATCAAGATCGTGGTGGTAACCAGGAAAAGAGGTAAGACCTGCCTTAGCAAAGGAATGGCAAGGCCCTCCCTGCTGAAGTGCTGGAGAAGGATACCATGAAATACACCCCTGGAGATTGACCCCGCAGGCACCTTACCCCAATGCCATGCCCAGTCACCTCCCCAATACTCCTGGCAAAACCTGGGGCAGGAGGGTAAAGTCCCAGGAGCGAGAGACCCAACCCGCTCCTATTACAGTGGAACAAAAGCTGGCAGACCTCCACCCAAGCTGGGGTCTTTGCCCCAGGTGCCACGTTCACGGGCATCACTCGTTAGTCCCAAGTGCTAATCAGGGCACACAGCAGTACTTAGTCTCCAGTGACCCCTCTACTTCCTAGTGCCCATCCACTAGAGGTTTAGTAAACATGCCCCCCCAAATCGTTCACGTACCCCCCAAAAGTATTTACATCCCCATAGGACAGTGAACTAAGGCTACAAGGACCGGATCCCCCCTCCCCAGGTTCCCCCACTCCAGAGTGAAAGGGGATCTGGGTGCGGTGACCAGGGCGAGCCAACGCGTCTCTCACCGTGTGGCATGTCTCCAGCCGAGGGTGCGAGCGGTGTTTCTGCCTGGGGAGGGCGGCCCTGGCATGGTACCACCTGTGCTCCAGGTCGGCATTATCATTCTGCAGGCTGCTCAACCAGATGCAGCGGGGCTCGGGCGAGCTGCAGTCCACTCCGATGGGCTGCTCAAACCGCCAGCCGTTCCCCGCCCGCTCCATGGTCCACAGGGCCTTGCCCACCACTGACATGTTCCTTGGCGCAGCCAGAGGACGACGGGGTCCTCGCAGCCCCCTGTGGGGTGCCCTGTCCCCGCTGCTCAAGCCTTCTTCCACCATCCAGGAAAGGGGAAGGGAGAGATTCTCCCTGGAAAGTTGCTGACAGGGCGGAAGGAGCGAACTAAAGATTCTTCTGGGAGAGGTAAGTGAGCTGAATGGATGTCAGTCCCTGGTGCAGCTGGTGCCCGTCCCCTGTAGATCCATCGGTGGAGAGGGAACAGCACAGGTTGCTCCCTGCTTCCCTCAGCTCGCCCCTAAACTTCAGCCGAGAGTCTGGTGTAAAAGCCCTCCCTGGCTGCCAGCCGGAATCAGCTCTATCGTCTGGTGTATCACAGATGAATGTTGATCGTTCCACTCCTGGGCATGCCAGATACACGCCCCCCCACCCCCCCGGACGCTGTCCTGAACGCACACACGCCCCCACCCGCACCGAGGGGAAGGCACTGAAACCCCTCGACGGACGCCAGAAAGCCAGCTCCCAGCCACACGGGGAACCAGCAGAGGCTGAACTGAGGAGACAGAAGCAGGCGGCCGGACGGACAGACAGATAGCGAGAGAGAATGCACACGCTCTGCCTGCAGCTGCTCTGGGCTATCAGGCCACCCAGCATCACCCCGCCCTCCCACCCCCTCCGGCGCTGCCTGGCTGGGCGACCCAGCCCCCTCCAGCTGACACAAGAGCAGGGGGTGGAAGTTTCACTTTGCTGATACTTTTTTTTTTTTAATCCTCCAGCTTCCTCCTCTCCCTCCCTCCCGGCCTCTTCCTTCCTTCCTCAATTCACTTCCCAGCCTGGCAGCCCTGCGCCCACCAAGAGAAGTGGGGGAGGGAGGGAGTGCAATCTAGTGACTAGAGCCAGAGTCAGGACTCCTGGGTTCTCTTCCTGGAGCGGGCGGCTGACAGGGGGCTGACTCACCAGCCCTGCTCCGTGCATCACTGTTTCCCCAGTTATGAAATGGGGTGATGAGCCTGACCCACTTCTGCCAAGTGCATTGAGGTCCTTGAATGAAAGGGGGCATTGAGGAGTGGACACAAGGCAGGGCAGAGCTGGGGAGCATGAGGGATCACCCCAGGACACATTCTCAGAGCCAGGCGGCTCCCATCTCTACTTCCTCACTCTCTTCCCTTCTTGTTCTCTCTCTAAGCCGAGCATTTGCTCATGGACTGGCCAGCCAGTGCTCAGGAACCAGGCCTGGGATTCCCCCATGCAACGGCCCCCAAGACAATGCTTCACCCGCTAGGGCCCCCTCTAAGGCCGGGTCACCATAGCCCGTTTCATCCTTGGCCCCTCCTTCGCAGAGTCACTGAGCACCCATCATAATGATGACGTGGACATTCGCCCATTAGCAATCGGCCTGAGAACATTCCAAATCCTACTGCTCTAAACTGCTGCCAGCCGAGAACGACTTTCAGTCACTTTCAGCCTCAGCCGGGTTCGACCCGGTGACCTCAAGGTAATGCTGACCAGGATTCTGATTAGATCCAGCACAGCCAAGACCTCTGGACTTGCCATTTGCCACGAATCATCCCGAGCCACCCTTTGCTTTTCAGTTCTTGTATTTGTTATTGCCGATACTTGACCAGTGAAATAGCCACATCATGCCTCTTCATGGCCCAGGGGACATTGGAGAGCATCATTCAGCTCAGTCCCTGACAAACTACTGGCCACTCGGCAGGGCAGAACCCGAGCCAGTCCGAGAGACCTCAGGATCTTGTCCCTTTCGAGTCAAAACCCTGGGGAAAACTCCCGACACCTGAAAGCTGCGGAGGCCCCAGCACTTGGAAAGTTTCAGGGCAGCCTGGAACCAGAAACGGGGGAGGCTGGATCTCACTCGTCAGGGTGTCTGAGGATCGGTGTCACGGGGACAGGAAGGAATTTCCTATGTGCCTCCGCCCATGTTACTGCACTGCCATACCAGCCTGGTGACGAGAAGGGTGGGTTCACTTCTGAAGCATCAGACATAGGCCCCAGCCAGCGGCAGGCTGCCAGACTGGATGGCCCAATGGTCTCCCCCTGTGTGGCAAATCCTGGCTTTATCCTAAAGCAGCAGGCAGGCAAGGATGGCAAGCTTCCTCCAGAGAGCCTGGGGGGAAAAATTACCCTGTCCCAAGCCCCAGCCCCTCCTCTTCACGATGTCGTCTCAAGAGACCAGCTTTTCAAGGAGCGGGAGGTGCCCCAGGCTGAGTGTCTCTTGATGCCCCTGCTTCATGGGAGCAGGATTGCAAGGCAAGGATGCGAGAGCTCAGGGGCTGGAAGCTGTTTCCTCCAGGCCAGATCTGCGGTCCATGGGGAGTGACATTTCCCCCTCAACCCCAGAGAGGGCACTCTCCTCAGATCCCCGCTGAGATCTTTCTGTGGGGAGTGGGAAGCACAGGATTGAAAAGAGTCTGAGACCCTTTTGCTCCAGGGGCGAGATGGGTTCTGGGCTGTGTCGGGAGCCCAGGACTGAATTCCCGGAAAGGAGGAAAGGGTGATCCAGAGACTAGAGGCACAGAACTGGGTGCCAAGGCTCCTGGGTTCGATCCCTGGCTCTGCCACCGAGCTGCTGTGCGACCTTAGGCAAGTCACTTTGCCTCTCTACACAATGGGGGAAATGAAACTTCCTCACCTTTGGAAAAGTGCTAATTAATATTAGTCCCTCCAGGCCAGAGCTGGGTAAAATCCCTTGGCGGGAGGAGGAGGGAAGGAGGCAATGTTCTAAGAACCCAGCACCACAGAGCATCTTCACTCACCCTGCACCGTCCCCTGCCCAGCACTTTCAAGGGCCTGGACACACAAGGCCGTGAGAACACAATGCGAGGCCAGAGGGAGGGGTGGGAAGATGGGTTGAGCAGAGAGACATTAGGCAGTCCCGTAGTATGATGAGGCTTTGAGAGAGGAGGAGTAGGAGATAATGCCAGAGCAGAGAGGCCAGGTGGCTAGGCTGGTACTCGGGACCCCTGGGTTCTATTCCCAGCTCTGCCACTGACCTTGGGCAAACCGTGCCTCAGTTTCCCCAGTTACCCTGAGCCTGTTTGGTCCATTTAGCCTGTGAACTCTTGGTGGCAGGGACTGCCTCTCCCTCTGTGGCTGACAACTCTGGCTACTGAAACATAAAGAAGGTTGATTAGTCCCTGCGGCACTGGAGGAGGGAGATCAGCCTAGGAGGAGGTAGGGGCATAGAAAACAGGTGACAGTTTGCAAAGGGGCAGGAAGGGGCAGGATGTGGGGCCATGGGATCAGGGCAGGGACAGGGGAAGGGGAAGGACCAGGGTGATGGAGAGGACAAAGGGGCTGATTTGAAGGGATGAGCAGTCAGATTGGGACTGTGTGCGAGATGCACCCTCAGATCATTTCACCTGCAGCACGCTGGAAAGAGTGAGGGGCAGGCAGGCTGCAACAGACAAGGGCAGGGGAAGATGGATGGCCTAGTCGATACAGCGCTGCCATGGGGCTCAGGAAACCCGGATCCAATTCCCAGCCACAGGCTCTCTGGGCCTCAGCTTCCCATCTGTAAAATGGTACTACCACCTCTCAGGGGCGAGACGCTCAGATACCATGGCGCTGGGGGCCAGATAAGGACCTGGACAGAGACCGTCTGTAACATGGTGCTGCCAAGGGACCAGCAGACACCCCCTGACTGCAGCCCCGGCCTGTTCTGCCACGGGGCTGGCCTGCCAGGTGCTCCCCCGACATGCACCAAACCCCTGGGCCCCTCCAGGACTCCGGCCAGGCTTGGACGCAGCTACAGTCCCACCACTGCTACAACCCAGAGTCAGCAGGGCCTGGGCCCCAACACAGAGAGAGGACACCTCAGCCTGGTGGGCATTAACAGGAAGGGGAAAGGAAGTGGCACTGCCCAGGCCATGCGGGCACTGATCATCCAGCCCCCAACGGCCCCCAGGCCCCCTGCACATGGGCTCCACCTAAGTGGGGCACGGATCTGGCCTTGCAAACACAAGGCGGGGGGTCCAGCCGCCTGCCGCGGGGAGGATCGGACAGAAGCCCAGGCTGTTTCCATGGCGATGTTTGTTCCTCTCATTTCCTGTTTGCCAGTTTTTAGCTTGGCGGGAGCTGACGAGGCCAGGGAGCAAGGCGGGGAGCCAAGGGGGAGAGGTCAGCGGCTGGTGCAAGGCAGAAGGGAAGGAGCGTGGTGCTCGTCCCAGGGCAGGGACCCGGGCCAGAAAGCCAAGACTGCCTCACTGCTGGGACTGGGGCAAAGGAGGGTGGCTGAGGGGTCAGAGGCAAACCCAGCCTATTGTGGGGCAGAGGGGGCTCCGGAGGTGGAAGGTGGGTTGCCCCTCCCAGTGTGGGCAGCGTGGGGCTATGGGAGGAGAGGAGCAGAGACAAGCCTCAGGCAGCTAAAACGGGGGGGGGGGGGGATCCCGCTCTGCAGTCCTCCTGCCAGGGCCTGGCAGGTGAAAGGGGCAGGGGGTATTTAGCAGTGAGTTTCCCTCCTCTCCCCACCTCCGAGGGAGAGAGAAGGCTGAGCAGACTCACAGAGGGGGTGGGGGGATTCGGGCAGATCTCAGGCAATCATCTGGCTTTGATGCTGAGGGTCTTGCCTCTCCCACTGGGTCAGCACCATGCAGGACGGGCCCCCTTGCCTGTGGCCAGGCCCCGCATGAGCAGGTCCCATGGAGCATTCTTGCAATTCTAGTGTCTGAGGACCAGCATATGCGGCCGCTCCGGGGAAATGCCAATCATTGTTCGGATTGTATCCCTCGGCCTCCAGGGGCCAGGGACTCAGCTGCCAGCAGGCACTGGCCCTTCCACTTCTCTGGGCTCGTCCTTGCCAGCCAACGCAGCAAGAAGCCTCCCCAGCCTAGGCATGCCGGTGGGTGGGGAATCAGCTCCCCCCACCACACAGTTACAAACACCCCCCACCGTTGGGGTATCAACGTAACAGGAGCTAAAGCAGCGACCAGCCAATCAGATCCATCTCACCTGGGGGCACAGGTGCCTGCTGGGATCTGAGTTGCTCCAACAATACAGGTAGCAATTTACATAAAGGCCTGGGTTGTTGGCTGTAAGCATCGATCCCTCCTCTGCCCCAGCAGATCCCTCGTGACAAGTGCATTGGAGACAGAATGGGTGCAGTGCATTCAGCCCAACAGAGCAAGGGGGAGAATCAGAAAACGAGAGAGGGCGCACGAGTGCATGTTAGATGTGGAACGCGAGTGTGCCCTGGACAGGAGAGAGACAGGGCACGTGCTGGATGGGAGAGGGAAAACGCTGTCATCAGCGTGGACCGTCGGATAGATGAGATCAAGGGGGAGCGTGCATGAGAGCGATCGGAGGGATAGAAGAACACAAGAATGGCCACGCTGGGTCAGACCAATGGCCTAGCTAGCCCAGTGTCCTGTCTGTAACAGTAGCCAATGTCACGTGCTTCAGAGGGAATGAACAGAACACGTCCCTTGTCATCCAGTCCCAGCTTCTGGCAGTTGGAGGTTTAGGGACACCCAGGGCATGGGGTTGCGTCCCTGACCATTTTGGCTAATAGCCATTGATGGGCCTCTCTTCCAGGAACTGATCTAATTCTTTTTTTAACCCAGTTATATGTTGGATATTCACAATGAGTGCCACAGGGGAGGTACTTCCTTTTGTTGGTTTCAAACTGGCTGCCTAGTAATTTAATTGGGTGACCCCTGGTTCTTGTACTAGGGATAAACAACACTTCCTTATTCCCTTTCCCTATCCCAGTCATGATTTTATAGACCTCTATCATATTCCTCCTCAGTCATCTCTTTTCTAAGCAGAACAGTCCCAGTCTGATTACTCTCTCCTCATACGGACGCTGTCCCCATCCCTAAGCATTTTCATTGTCCTTCTCTGTACTTTTCCAACTCTAATACATCTTTTGTGAGATGGGGCGACCAGAACTGCAAGCACCATTCAAGGTGTGGGCGTACCATGGAGCTATACAGCAGCATCGTGATAAGTACTGTCTTATCTATCCCTTTAAAATGGTTCCTAACATTTTGTTTGCCTTTTTATCTGCCGCTGTGCATTGAGCAGATGTTTTCAGCGAACTATCCATGGTGACTCCAAAATCTCTTTCTCAAGTGGTAACTGCTAATTTAGACCCCATCACTGTATATGTAGAGGTAGGATTATGTTTTCCAATGTGCATTACTTTGCATTTATCAGCACCGAAGTCCATCTGACCTTTTGTTGCCCCGTCACGCAGTTTTGTGAGATCCCTTTGTAGCTCTTCATATCGAGCGCTGGATTTATCTTGACAGAGTTTGCATCTGATATAAAATTACTCACCTCACTGTTCACCTCTTTCTCCAGATAATTTATAACTACGCTGAGGTCACTGGTCCCAGTTCAGATCCTGGGGGATTCCGTTGTTTACCTCTCTACACTGTGAAAACTGACCATTTATTCCTACCCTTTGTTTCCTGTCTTTTAACCAGTTACTGATCCATGAGAGGATCTTCCCTTGTATCCCATGCCCGCTTAATTTGCTTAAGAGCCTTTGGAGATGGACCTTGCCAAAGGCTTTCTGAAAGTCTAATTACACTATATCCATTGGATCATCTTTATCCACACTTGGTGACTGACTCAGAGGATTCTAATAGATTGGTGAGGCATGATTTCCCTTTACAAAAGCCAAGCTGACTCTTCCCAACAAGTTGTGTTCATCTGTGTGTCTGATTATTCTGTTCTTTACTATAGTTTCAAGCAATATGCCTGGTACTGAAGTTAGGCTTACCAGCCTGCAATTGCCAGGATCACTTCTGGAGCCTTTTTTAAAACTTGGTTTTCCATTAGTTACCCTCCAGTCATCTGGTACAGAGACTGATTTAAGCAATGGATGAGTCATGGATGAGAGCAACCGAGGGGGAAAGCGCATGAGAGCATGTTGGAGGAGGAACAAGAACAAGGGGGAGCACGCACAAGAGCGCGCTGATCAGAGAAGGAACAAGAGCCAGAGGCAGGGAGCGCACATGAGAGCGCGTCGGTTGGAGAAGGAACAAGAGCCAGCGACAGGGAGCGCGCACGAGAGCGCGTCGGTAGCAGAAGGAACAAGAGCCAGCGGCAGGGAGCGCGCACGAGAGCGCGTCGGTCGGAGAAGGAACAAGAGCAAGTAGCAGGGAGCGCACATGAGAGCGCGTCGGTTGGAGAAGGAACAAGAGCCAGCGACAGGGAGCGCGCACAAGAGCACACTGATCAGAGAAGGAACAAGAGCCAGCGGCAGGGAGCGCACACGAGAGCGCGTCGGTCGGAGAAGGAACAAGAGCAAGTAGCAGGGAGCGCACATGAGAGCGCGTCGGTTGGAGAAGGAACAAGAGCCAGCGACAGGGAGCGCGCACGAGAGCGCGTCGGTTGGAGGAGGAGTGAGAGTAAGCGAGGGAAGTGTGTCGCTGAAGGGCTGCGATCACAACTCCACAGGAAACACGTGTAATATATTTATTAGTCCATGTGTTCCGTGCCACAGTTACAGCTCTGAAGCCTCCTACTTATGGCCCATCTGCATGGCCCATTCAATCGCTAGCTCTCTGAGGAGATGGACAGCAAGGGGCCCGTTAGCACTGGCTCAGCGACGTGGGCGCCCTGCAGAACTGGACCAAGAGCTCGCTGCAGAGGGGAGGAATAACAGAAAGGCCTTGTCACAGAGATGTCTCACAAGGCAAAGCCTCAAGGGTTATGGGTAGGGCCCTACCTGAATTCATGTCCATGAAAAATGCATCACAGACCATGCAATCTGGTCTCCCCCTGTGAAATCTGGTCTTTTGTGTGCTTTTACTCTACACTACACTGATTTCAAGGGGGAGACCCATGTTTCTCAAATTGGGGGTCGTAACCCAAAAGGGAGTTGCAGGGGGTCACAAGGTTATGTTGGGGGGGGGGGTCACGATGTTGCCACCCTTACTTCTGCGCTGCTGCCTTCAGAGCTGGGCAGGGGCAGAGTGGTGGCTGCTGGCCAGGCGCCCAGCTCTGAAGGTAGCACCCTGCCAGCAGCAGCAGCACAGAAGTAAGGGTGGCAATACCATCCCACGCCACCCTTACATCTGTGCTGCTGCTGGCGGCAGCTCTGCCTTCAGCGCTGGGCTCCTGGCCAGCAGCCGCCGCTCTGCACCCGCCCAGCCCTGAAGGCAGCGCTGCCGCTAGCAGCCGTGCAGAAGTAAAGGCAGCCGTACCACAACCCCTCCAACAAGAACCTTGCAACCCCCATGCAACTCCTTTTGGGTTCAGGACCCCAACGATTGCAACACTGTGAAATTTCAGATCTAAATAGCTGAAATCATGAAATTTACGATTTTTAAAATCCTGTGACTGTGAAATTGACCAAAACGGACCATGAATTTGGTAGGGCCTTAGTTAAGGCTGGGGACCCCCTTCCATCACTGTAGGCACCTACTCCTCTGGTTTTATCCAGGGCAGCTGGGCGACGTGCGTGGAGCAGGAAGCTCGGGACAGACTATCTGGCTCTCTCAGCTGATTCAGCCTTGGCAGGCTGCACCCTCCCTTTTCCTTTCCTTCCCCAACTCCCTCCCTCTCCACGGCCCCCTTCCTCCCTCCCCCCCCCCCCCCCCCCGGCCTTTGTCAGAAATGCTGGCTAAGCTAACATGACATAGTTGGCGGAGAGGTGTACATCTCATGGGAGCTTCAGCCTAAGCAAGATGCTCTGTCCAGGCTGATCCCCGCTCACGAGGTTCCACGTGGTCGCTCTTACGCACCCCCTATGCACATTGTGCCAGCCCCTCGACCCCTCCCAGTTTCCCGGATCCCCGTGGAAACATCCTCCCAGCTCCCACCACAGCCTGCCCTGCTCCAAGGTGGGCTGGGGATTGCTATACGGCCCTGTTTGGCGTCTCCCCAACATGCCCCAACAAGCTGAGTCGTGGAGCCTGAGAAACAAGACAGGCCACTGTGCAGCTGTCAGCGTTGACCCACAGGGTTGGGCGGGACAGGGAGGGGGCTGAGAGGGGCTTTTGTTTCCAACTGCCCAATCAAACTATTTAAAACCCCAAAAGTGACTTGCCTGGGATTGGAGCTGGCTTCCACCTGCCCACGGGGGCAGGCACGCTCAGGTGGCACCTGGCCACGTCCTGCTTTTCCCCGCTAAGTCTCAGGAAGGGTCACGCACAATCTTCTCCGCTCTCAGACGCCAGCAGCTCTGGTTTGGAAGGTGCCCTGCAGGCCGAATGGCTCAGGCAGTTGTTAAAGAACAAGAGAGCTGGGCGCCGGCTCCGACCCTCCCAGGGGCAGCGGTGGCTGAAACGTCTCACTCTCCAACTGTTATTGGGGGGTGCGGGGTGGATTCTTTTAAACTGGTGCAAAGTTCACCTAGAGACACTGGCGATGGGCCCGTTATAAACACCTGTAACAGCGACACACTCCAAACAGAACATACATGGATGGATCACAACGCCCATTTTAAAGGTGGAAAACACTGGCTAATAGGATCTTTAATACGGTCAAAGAAAAGAGAGGGTGGCTCGCAGCAGCCCCCCACGCACTACTTCCAGCCCCAGAGAAGGTCCCTTTCTCCAACTCACGGCAGCAGCATTAGCCAGAGGCGGCCTGCCAGGCACCCCAGGTGGGGACCAACAGACCAAATGGCTGATCCTGCCCATTCTACTCCCATTTATTTGCATCAACGTCTTTCCTAATACGCCCACATGGAGCTTTGGGTGAATGTACAGCAGCAGGTCACTGTCCAATAGACCAGCTCCCTCTCCTAACCCAGGGCTCTCCGACCGCCTGGCGGAGCAGGGGAGGGTTTACTCATGTGAGTAAGAGCAGCGGGATCGGGCTCCGGTATCGTTCTGACAGCCCAAACTGGAAAAGGTCAGGTGGCGTTCAGCAGGGCAGAGCCTACCCGCCGGAATGTGAGCGCGACTGGCCTCCTGCCAACATACTTCGCATTTCATACAGGAGTGTCCTAAATATACAGCCGAGCAGGGGCAATGGAAGAATACGGCAAGTTCCCAGAATGCAAAACACACACACACACATCCTCACACACACACACACACATACACCCTCTCTCTCACACAGACACCTCTTCTCTCAAACACTCACACCACCACCACATACACACACCCTCTCTCTCTCACACACACCCACTTCCTCTCTCATGCCCTCACCCCAACACACCCTCTCTCACACTCACATACACACACCTAGGGTGACCAGATGTCCCGATTTTATAGGGACAGTCTTGATTTTTGAGTCTTTTTCTTATATAGGCTCCTATTACCCCCCAACCCCTGTCCTGATTTTTCAGACTTGCTGTCTGGTCACCCTACCTCCACCCCCTCTCACATACACACCCTCTCTCTCTCTCACATACACACCCTCTCTCTCACACACACACCCCCTCTCTCACACACACACCCCCTCTCTCACACACACACACACACACCCTCTCTCTCTTTCTCTCTCTCTCTCTCACACACACACACACACACACACACACACACACACACACACACACACACACTTTCCCTTAGCTGACTCCCTGTGGGCGGCAGAGCCCTCTGCTGGCCCATTACCAGCATTTGTTCCCTTTCCGTGTGGAAAGGAAAAAATGGGCAGGAGAGCGAAGTGACCGAGTGTTTATCGCCCTCATCACATTTACACAGAGCTTTGAGCTTGGCTTTACCTTCTGCCTCTGTCTAGCATCGACCACCCCACAGGCTCACAGACTCTTGTGAACACACAAACCTGTCTCTGGCTCTCATCCAGCCTCCTTTACCAGTATCTGAGCATCTCCCCACCTTACAACACTCCTGTCAGGCAGGGCAGGGCTACTCGCCACATTGTGCAGGTGGGGAAACTGAGGCACAGAGTGACTATGTAACCTGCCCAAGGTCACCCAGGTTTACCAAGTCCTAGGATGCTTTTCCTACCACAAATACTCACACACATGCTTAACTTTAAGCACAAGCCTAGCCCCACGGGCTCACAGTTAGGCATGTGGATTAGCTTTTGCAGGATCGGGGGAAAAGGCAAACAGAACTGACGGTGATGAGAGAAATATCTCTTTGTTCTTTGTTTTTTTCAGACTGTTTATGTTGTGCATTTGACAGCACTTTGCGCCTAGTCGCTTGCACAATCTCTGCCTGTCATGTTGTGTGGATCTCTCCTACAGAAACAGGGGACAGGAAAAGATTTATCATCGACAGGAAAATAGTCTGGGAAAACCACTGAAACGGGCAGAGGGAGCCAGGGCAGGTGGACAGCCTGGAAGTCCCTTGCAACTTATTTTCAAAAGTTGACTTGATTTCCCATCATTGACTGGGCTCCTGTATCAAGGGAACAGGTGTAAGCAGAGGCCAGGCCACCCATATACGCTGCCCTCTCCCACCAATGGCCAGACCTCGGCATGATCAAAAGGCATTCATTCTCCAGAGGCACTGCTGACCTAGCCCAGATATGAACCACCCCCAGGCGTAACAGATCAAAGCTCCAGGTCGCATTTCTAACCCTCCGAGCCTTCCAAAGACCACACGTGCAGGGACAAGGGGGATCTCTCACCAGGCCTGGATGTGACAAGCAGAATGAGCATTGACGGACCAGCCCTGAGCCTTTAAACCAAACCATCCCTTTCTCCCCATCTTCACCTGACAAACAGGCACCCACCTGGGAAGTTCCTTTCAGCAGAAACAACAAAAGATTCTCCCAGGAGGCAGCTTCAGATTTTATCATTCTTGTGCCATCAAGCTCAACGCATGCCAGAAAGGACAACCTTGCCCATTACTGCCCTCTCCTGGTCTATCGGTTCCCACCGCCCGGCAGGCTCCTGGAGCCACTCCTGTAATTCACTGGTTAGTAATAATTCTTCAGCGCTTGTATTATTAGTCACTATGTACTGAGGCGACTATGCCTAGGAGCACTGGTCATGGGCCACGGCCTCTGTGTGTTAAGACGCTGGTCATAAAAGGATCTGCAGATGAAACTTACTTTATTTAATACTTGCAACCCCCAAGGAGAGATTCGCCCCATTTTACAGGTGTGGAAACTGAGGCCCGGAGTGATCTAAAGTCACATGACTTGGATCAGCTCAGAGGGATGGGGGCTTCCCAGGGACGGTAGTGCAGAAGCAGCAAATGGAGAAGGAAGCACTTAGACCCAGCTCCTTCTACAATCTCCGTCTCAGGCAGCATTCTCCATCCCTTCCTGGGCAGCATCTCCAGCCTGGTCCTTTCGCTGCCACAGTCTGACACCAGGCAGGCAGCGAGTGCGCCGGGGCTGCTGCTTACTGCACTAGAGCCAAACCATCTCACCATGTCCCTCCCCCATCTGTATCTTGGATCCACCTGTGCCTGCAAGTTCCTTGAGGCAGGGGCCGTCCTGTCATTATGTGCGTACAGCACCTGGCGCGATGGGACCCTTGACCCAGACTGTCCCTCGGAGGTACCCAGCTCCAGAGTACGCACAGCTCGCAATCTTTACTGTATTTATCCTCCCAAGACCCCTGAGAGGTAGGGCAGGGCTGTTCCACTCATTGCACAGATGGGGAACTGAGCCCCGGAGAGGGTAAGTGACTTACCCAAGGTAAGTTGTGGCCGAGGAGAGAATGTCTCCCACATCCCAGGCTGGTGCTCCAACCACTAGGCAAGATTTCCTTCGGCCTGACCATTCTTCAGGAGCTGGTAGGTGCCCCCATGGTACAAACAACAACCATCACCCAAGGATGCCCAGAGACCCGTGCCAGAGCCCAGAATTAAACCCCAGACTCCTAACTTTCAGCTTGGATCATGCCTGTGTCCCATGACAGCGGCCTACGTTTCTCCGAGTCCACAGTCAGGAGCTGTGGGTCACCAGGGCTCTGTGTAACAGTACAATCCCCTGTAAAGCACTTGCTACACCCCACCGGGGAACCCGGTTCCCTGGCGCTTCCACACGACAGCCCCCGGGCCCCGAGCTGTCGTCCGCTCCAGCTGGGACCCGCCACAGAGTTCACAAAGCACCTCTCCTCTCCTTCCACCGCCCCCCAGAGCACGACACACTGCGTAAGAGACCTGCGTGGATATCAGCAAGCCACATCCCGTCACCCTCCGGTGCACGTCCTGTTCCCTGAACATCTGCAGCTGGACCGGTCACTGCCAGAATGACTCCCACTAACACCTGGCCACAGCGCGAAGAGAAGAACATCACGCTCTGGGAAAGAGAGAGGAAGTGAGACAGGAGCAGGGAATGGAAGCTTCTGATCCCAGACCAAGGGACAAGTGATCACAAAGATCCAACAGGGAGAGAGGAGACACGCCTGGTGCTATTTGAAAGCTGAGCTCTGGGACCTTCCCCGCACCCCACCGCTTCCATCCTAGGAAGATTTTGGCAGCTGCTGTCTCCAGCCCTAGAGGCACTGACTGCAGCTTGGAATCCCAACTTTCAAGGACAGTTTAAGCAACGATCTCTAAGCACAGGGGCTATAAAGAGGGGACAAGTCATTGGGGACACAGCAGAGTTACTGAATAGCACAGAGATGGTGGATCGGGCTCTTCTATTTGTCCTTTTCCATCGCCCCAAAATAAGGGAAGCATCAATGAAATCAGAAGGCAACAAAGCCGAGACGAGGAAATTATTTTTTTTAAACCCCAGGCACAATTGAACTGTGGAACTCACTGCTACTGGATGAAGCTCAATGGGTTCCAAGAGAGAGGTAGACATTGAAATGGAGAATGAGACGATAGACATTAGATAGTATAAAAACTGTTGAGAAGAACTTCACCACCAGGGCAAATGCCAACCACTGTCTGAATGTTTGCCTGCAGGGTAGGTTATTTCACCTAGGTCCTGGCGTCTTCCTCTGAATCACCCGGACCATGTCCAGGAGAGACAGGATATTGCCTGGGCAGGTCAGAAGTCACATCTGGTGCAGCAGTTCCTACATTGTAGCAGTTTGCAAGAAAGCAGCTGCTAACCTAAGATCACTGTCAGAACGGTGTGAGTTCCGGGACCTTGGATATCCTGCACGCAGCCAGGGCGTGACTGGAACCGGTCTATGTGATTTCAGGACTAGTAACTCTTCTCCTAGCTTCAGTCCTGGACCAGAGATGAGAAAGAGAGAAATCTTAGCTCCCTGGGAAAATGGAGGGGAGGCGATAAAAGCAAAGAAGGGAAGAAGAAATGGAAAAAGCGAATGACTCTCTGAGCTGGGAGAAAGGATTTCTCTAAATGAAACAGGCCGGCAAAGGATGGAGAGATCTGGGATGGAGAGATTATTTTTGTCATCCGGGGGGGGGGACACTAATCCCTCCCGAACTGTGAGCTGAGATTAGGGTCAGAAAAATGAGAGCTTAATAGGATTTCCAGGGCAGATAAAGCCCATGTTGAAACAATAACTGAATTTCAGACCTTATATGGGAAAGAGCTTCCCCACCTGGGCTCGTGGCAGCCGAGATAGGGGGAGGGAAGAAGGGCTCCATCCATCGCCTCCCTGCAGGGCCAGTAAGAATTCAGACACTCGGCAGGGTTCTTGTGGATAACCCCCGTGTCCCCCACAGCCCCCGTGTCTCCCCCTGGTAAGGGAATAGTTTGTACTAGGACATGGAAAGGGGGTGAATAGACCCAGGTCAGTTTCAAGGGCAAACAGCTGGAAATGCTCTGCAGAGAAAGAGGTGGGGGTGGGATCCAGTGGACTCTAGCTCCTGTCTCCCGCATGGAATCGCTGGATTCCGAAATGTGCCCCAAAGGCAGCAGCTTCCCGCGAGGACCTGGGTGCAGCAGCCTCGGCAGGTGCCATTAACCCCCTACCTGCCCGGCCAGGTTCCAACCTGCAATCACTGCCCTCAGGTGTCAGGAGAGCAGACGCAGCACTGCCTGGCTGACAGCTGAGGCTTGACACCGAGGAGTCAGCCAGCAACTCCCACTCTCGGGTTCAGGGTCAGGGACTCCCCCCACCACCACCTCCCGCCCCGGCACACTGAAGGCTTTTCTCTTGCCCCAAGCTCTCTGGGATCAGATTCACCGAAAGGTGACTCCCAAGAATTAATCCATTTAAAACCAGCCCTCAGCCTGATTACGCCTCCATTCCCACCCCCTCAATCTTAGCCGCCCAGCATTCAGGGCTAGGTAAGTTTATCGTGATTATCCTCCTTAGAGCAAGAACCATTCCAGGGAGGCCTCAGGGACGTGGAAAGGGGAGGGAGGCTGGCAGTACACGGGAAGGGCTGGCAGAGGAGTGCCCGGAGAAGGGTGGGAGCGACGGGGTGTTCCCCACTCCGAGCAGGACCACAGCAGTTAGAGACAGAAGCAAAGCCCACATGGCTGCCAAGGCAGAACAGGGCAACCTTGACAGAGGCCTGGCGGGTGCAGACCCATGTCGATGGAGTGGCAGGAAAACATCTGGAGATAAAGAGCTTTGGGTCATAAAGAAGGAGCTGGAACATAAGAAAATGAATTAAGCCCAGAGCAGCATCCGCCTCCCTGCCCCAGCTGCCCCCTGGAGCCTGTCTCGCCAACAGCTCTGCCTCCTTGCATGGTCTGGCATGGGGGCGCACCAATTTGGGTTCATACGCAGACCGTGCTTCGAGCGCCCAGAACATCTGGTAACGAATGGGGCTGTCCCGTAGGCCACCCGGCTGCGATGCCTGCATTTATAAATAGCCCTGCAGCCACAGATAAAGCCCGGCATAAGGAATCGGTGCACCGTGGTACACAGACACAGTTGTCACAGAAATCTCTCACACACGCGCCTGTCTTGGGAAGTCCGGCTTAGAACCACCAGCTCCAGACTGAGGGTCTATCATGTGGGCGAGAGGTGAACACCCTCAACTGGTAAGAGCAGTACAACTTGTGATCTCTAGGTCAGCTGCTACAGGGAGCCAACACTCTTAAAAGCAGGACCTCACTAGTCCTCTGCTGCTCAGGCGGAGAGAGAAAGTTAACAACCAGGGGAGGGGAGGTGTCTGACTTTTGTGACACCCAGAGTGTGGCTGGTACCCAGCACCATTTACAGAGAGATTTAGATAAAGGCCTAACTAGAGCTGGGAAATTCGGACTTTCTGTCCCACAGGAAATCCCAGATTTCAAAACTAGGTGGGAAAGTCAAAATCCCGGAATTTTTCACAAAATGAAACAATCCCCTACTGCCTTATTGAAACATTTCATTTCCCCCTTTAGCACTTTGCCGAACTATAAAATACAACGTTCAAGCAGGACTGTAACCAATTGATCGTTTCCTGCAAAAATGCCGACGACATTGACAAGTTCCCGCAAAATGCTTCAGCGTCATCCAATCAGCATTTTCCAAGGAAAACTCTCCATTCGGAAAACTTTCAACCCCTTCTAATTTTAACACACCACACACACACACACACCCCTACTGTTACCTGGGCATGAGCTTTCCCCTGTCAGCCAAAAAGAAATTGCTGATTGGCAGCACCGGAAACCTCTAGCCAACCCCCTCTGCTAGGAGGGCGACAGCATGCCCACAGGCTGCATTTCACCATCACTCGGTGGCATCTGTCCCACAGGAGGCACTACAGCTGTCCCTGCCACCATCCCCACCCGGGAAGGACAATATCTCTAGGTCAAATCCACTATAGGCCTCTGTAGCAACAGACCTGTAGATCCCAGTGTAAGGTCCACACTGACAATACAGGGAGCTTAGGGGCCCTGCTCAGGGGTTGTGGAGCCCTGTCACAACGTGCATCATGTTTCTGATGGACAAATCACAAGATGGGGTGTGACACTGTTATAGACACCAAATCGGACTAGAGAACAGGATGATCAGAGCTTTAAACATCTATCAATAATGAGCAGAAGGAATGGAGAATAAGAACCTGGCTATGGGCGAGAGTAAGAGGTAAGCGCTTGGCGGCAGCCCGGTCCCGGAGATCAGCGCCGAAGTGTGAGAAAGCATTTTAATTCTCTTTAACCAAAAACACAGAGAAAGAGCTTTGCAGCGCAGCAGGGATTTGGGCAACGGTTTGTTTGTTTAAAGCGTGTAGGCCCCTCTAATTACACCTCTTCAGGGCAGACGAGCCACTCCTGGAGTTCCCCAGACTCCTACACCCCAGGCCCTGGGAAAATACAGCTGGCACCCAGCAGGGAGCTACACTGAAGGGGGAGGGCGGAGAGACTAGCACAGCAAACTAAGAGACAGAGCAGGGACAGAGGTAGGGCACGCTGCTTAGGAGCGCACACTTTCGTTTGCCTTGGAGGTGTATTTACACACGTGCAGAAAGCCGGGGCTACGGGGAAAAGAGGCCAGAGAGCCACATGGGAACAAGAGGAGCAGTCCTGGGGGACAGAGACCTAAGGTGAAATCCCAGCCCCAGTGAAAACAATGACGGAGCTTCCATCCGACCTAACGAAATAAGGATCAACCCACATAGTTAACGTGCTGCATTCAAACGAGGGGGAAATCACGTCCCCATTGGAGGGTAGGTCTACACTGCCTTGAGAGGTGTGACTGCAGCACACGGAGACATACCTGAGGAGCTGTCATGTAGTGAGGGCGGCTAGAATGAGGTGTGGCCGCATGGGTTATACAAGCCCACCAGGGACCCAGGGGCCTCCCTCGTTTGGCTAACACGCACTGATGTCTGTACCGCTACGACTTCACTGCCATTGGTACGCGAGCAGCGAGATTAAAGTGAGCTCTGAGGTGTCTACACGAGCTGCATTTACACCTCTCGCTGCAGTGTAGACAGACCCTCCATGGGGCCCACGATCTCCCCTCTTGTCTAGATCGAGTTGATGACATGAGCTTAGACCAGATTTAGTCAGGTCGGTGCAACCTGATCGCGTGGACCCTCTTCATTTGGTTTAAGGCCGTCCTCACAACCAGCTGAGTCGCACTGGTGCCAGGTCTGTGCATAGACAAGGCCAGAGGCAAAGGGAAGGAGAGGAGACGACGCAGGAGAACGGGATCTGGGAGGTCTCCCTGGGGACCAGCTGTCTGAAAGACGAGCGCCTGGAATGCTGACAGGGAAGGTATTCCAAATACGCAGCCCCAGCCCCGCAAACACAGCAGCTCTATGTATAGCACGAGGCTTTGCTGCAGCCCCAGCATGGGGTGCACTGTCTGGGTCACAGCAGCCCACATGCCCTAGTCAGTCACCTCCAGTCTGGAGCGGTGCAAGCCGGGTCAGATCACCCATTCCCCACTCCCCCAACCCCATGAGTCTTGTGGGGACGCTGGCATCCCATCCCGCCTCCCCAGTGCAGCTCTACTGCCATTCACCCTCGCCGGCCCCTGCTAGGCGCAGCGAGAATGTCACTAACGCATCAGAGGGAAAGCCAGAACTGTCTTTCTAACCAGCATTCAACTCCCAGAGCAAAGCCTTTCAAGGTCTGTCTACACTGCACAGAGCCCAGGCTCTGACTCATGTTTGAGCCCCAGCCCCATCCACACACAAACGAGGTTGACTCGGGTCAGTGAGCACTCAGGGTCTGGGGCCCAGGGCCCTGCTAGCGGGGTGGGTCAGAGCCCGAGTCCTGCTGTGATGGGTGCATGCCCTGTCATTTTGCAGTGTGGACACAGGCCTAGCCACAGACCTGGGTTAGAAGACCTGCACAGTGCAGTATGGATGCAATAGCATGGCTGCGAGACCCAGGCCCAGCAAACGTAAGCCTAGGTTTACACTGCAGCAGAAAAACCGAGTCCACAAGCCCGGGTCCCACAGACGGGGGTTTACAATGCAGAGGAGACGTACCCCTGTCATAACCTTAGTCCCAGATTTGGACCTTAGCGTCCAAAATATGGGGGTTAGCAAGAAAACCTCCAAGCTTAGTTACCAGCTTGGACCTGGTACCTGCTGCCACCACCCAAAAAATTAGAGTGTTTTGGGGCACTCTGGTCCCTCTGAAAAACCTTCCCTGGGGACCCCAAGACCCAAATCCCTTGAGTCTCACAACAAAGGGAAATAATCCTTTTTCCCTTCCCCCCCTCCAGGTGCTCCTGGAGAGATACACAGACACAAGCTCTGTGAATCCAAACAGAGTGAATCTCCCTCTCTGTTCCCAATCCTGGAAACAAAAAGTACTTTCCTATTCCCCCAGAGGGAATGTAAAATCAGGCTAGCAATCCAACACACCGATCTCCCCGATTCCTTCCTCCCACCAATTCCCTAGTGAGTACAGACTCAATTTCCCTGAAGTAAAGAAAACTCCAACAGGTCTTAAAAGAAAGCTTTATATAAAAAGAAAGAAAAATACATACAAATGTTCTCTCTGTATTAAGATGATATAACACAGGGTCGATTGCTTAAAAGAATATTGAATAAACAGCCTTATTCAAAAAGAATACAAATCAAAGCACTCCAGCACTTATATTCATGCAAATACCAAAGAAAAGAAACCATATAACTTACTATCTGATCTCTTTGTCCTTACACTTAGAAACAGAAGACTAGAAGGTAGAAACTGCTTCTCCAAAGCTCAGAGAAAGCAGGCAGACGACAAAAGACTCAGACACTCAATTCCCTCCACCCAAAGTTGAAAAAATCCGGTTTTCTGATTGGTCCTCTGGTCAGGTGCTTCAGGTGAAAGAGACATTAACCCTTAGCTATCTGTTTATGACACGCCCCCCAAATTGCAGACAGTGGGGAAGCTCACTGGCGGCGATTTCCTTCTAGAACTTTAAAATAAACAGATTATTACAACACATGCAACTTTACATATACTACTAAGTATATAACTAACAGACTTCTACATTTTAAGAACACTTTTTAACTACTGAATTCTGGGAAACTCTCACGGGAGAGTGCATCAGCTACTTTGTTAGAAGCTCCTGTGATGTGTTGAATTTCAAAATGAAAATCTTGGAGAGCTAAACTCCAACGAAGAAGTTTCTTGTTGTTCCCCTTGGCAGTATGAAGCCACTTTAGTGCAGCATGGTCAGTTTGTAGTTGGAACCGCCGTCCCCAAACATATGGGCGTAGCTTTTCCAGGGCGTACACAATGGCATAGCATTCCTTTTCACTGACTGACCAGTGACTTTCCCTCTCAGACAGTTTCTTGCTGAGAAACACGACAGGATGGAAGTTGTGATCTGTTGCTTCCTGCATGAGCACTGCTCCTATACCACGCTCAGATGCATCTGTGGTTACTAGGAATGGCTTGTCAAAGTCCGGGGCCCTGAGCACAGGGTCAGACATGAGCGTTGCCTTAAGTTGGGTAAAGGCCTTTTGACACTCATCAGTCCACTTAACTGCATTTGGCTGGGTCTTTTTGGTCAGGTCGGTCAATGGGGCAGCGATTTGGCTGTAGTGTGGTACAAATCGCCTGTAGTATCCGGCCAAGCCTAAGAAGGATTGGACCTGCTTCTTGGACCGTGGGACAGGCCACTTTTGGATAGCATCCACCTTGGCCTGTAGGGGGTTTATGGTTCCTCGACCCACCTGGTGCCCCAGGTAAGTCACTCTGTTTTGGCCTATTTGACACTTTTTGGCCTTAACAGTTAGTCCTGCCTGCCTGATGCGCTCAAAGACCTTTTCCAGGTGTAGTAGGTGTTCGGGCCAGGAGTCTGAAAAAATGGCCACATCATCGAGGTAGGCAACTGCAAATTCTCCCAGTCCAGCTAGTAGACCATCTACCAGCCTCTGGAAGGTGGCGGGTGCATTTCGAAGGCCGAAAGGAAGGACATTGAATTCATATACCCCCGCATGGGTGACGAATGCTGACCTCTCCTTGGCAGGTTCATCTAGCGGTACTTGCCAGTACCCCTTGGTTAAGCCTATTGTAGAGATGAACTGGGCACGTCCCAACTTCTCCAATAGCTCATCGGTACGTGGCATTGGATAGTTGTCCGGACGAGTTACAGCATTTAGCTTACGGTAGTCCACGCAAAAGCGTATTTCCCCATCTGGTTTGGGTACCAGAACCACTGGAGATGCCCATGCACTGGTAGATGAGCGGATTATACCCATCTGCAGCATGTTCTGGATCTCCCGTTCTATAGCAGCTTGGGCATGAGGAGACACCCGGTAGGGTGGGGTTCTGATTGATCTTTGTCCTTACACTTAGAAACAGAAGACTAGAAGGTAGAAACTGCTTCTCCAAAGCTCAGAGAAAGCAGGCAGACGACAAAAGACTCAGACACTCAATTCCCTCCACCCAAAGTTGAAAAAATCCGGTTTTCTGATTGGTCCTCTGGTCAGGTGCTTCAGGTGAAAGAGACATTAACCCTTAGCTATCTGTTTATGACAACCCCAAAAACTCCTCTCTCTCCAGGTACAGGCCCTTCCAGAAACAGTGAGCCCCATTCCACTCTCACTTTCCATTTGCACCTGTGCGAGACCAGAAACGGGCCCAAAAAGCCTTCCAGGGCTGGCCAAGCTCTCCTCAAACACAGCCACAGGAACCACCCCTCGGTTCTTTGTACCACCCCAGTGCAGCCGCAGCCACCTTGGACTAAGGCCCAGACCTCAAAGGTATTTAGCCTCCTAATTCCCAATGAAGCCCACTGACACAGGCACTTAAATACCTTCGAGGATTTGGCCCTCAACACCTGTCAGCCCACAAGACCTAAGCAGAGTCAACCATGGGAGGGGAAACCCCCAAGGAAACACACTGGAATTGGTGCGGGCTGCTCAGTAGGTGGGGACCAGGCCAGATCATTAATACGGCTAACGAGCAATGGAGTGGCTACTTATGAGGCCCAAATGCTCTGCTAATTAATGTGCCATCAATGTAACCTGCAGATTTGCTTGTTTTGCATGTCAGCTTCCTCATCAGGGGACAGACTCAGCTCACCGGACATAAACACGCAGTTAACAACTGCAATCGGATATTGACTGAGTCCCTTGCAATGCAAACACACCGGCATCCCCACCCCATCCAGGGCTGGCAATTAAATAGTCCAGAGTTCACACCCTGGTGAAGGAAGGGGGATTCAACCAACTGAACACAATCTGGGTGCTGCTGAAAGATGCTGGGTTGACAGGTCTGAAGATGAAAGCCCTTGATCAACAGTGCAGGCAGCCTCTCCAGTGTTATTTGAATTACACTATCACGGGAGATCAGCATCCCATGCCAGCTGGGCGCTTCACACAGCAAGAGACAGTCCCTGCCCTGAAGTGCCTTGCCCAAGATCCCCCAGGAAGTGAGTGGCAAAGCTGGGAATTGAAGGCAGGCCACCTGAGTTCCAATCCAGTGTCTCAACAACAAGCCCATGCTGCCTCTCAATGCCCTGGCCAGCAGACCTCAGCCCTGGCCTTGAGGAACTACTCTCCTAGGTAAGAGGGGAGCTGAGTCTCCACCGCCTATCAAAATCTTTCACCTCTCATTTAGACCCCTTCAGGAGGGGGTCGATTGGTGACAGGAGATGTGGGTGCCTGTCTACTGCAACCTGGGCTGAGTCCATTTTTTTTCCAGGAGATTTTTCCCTTGTACAGAGAGAAACCCAAGTCTAGACTGCCACATGTTAGATCAGGACAACACGAAACTGAACCTGACCAGGCCAGATTAGCGGCACTAATTGAAACAGTGAGTGAAAATGACCCAGTCCCCATGAAGTCAAAGGCAAAAGGCAAACAGCAAAAAGCAGCAGCGAACTGGATCTCTGACATTCTTTCAGATCCGGCTGGGGTGAAAGTTGCTTTGTTCTTTTCAAAGACAAAAAACTTTTATCTTGACAGCGCCTCATTTAATGCTCCGCTGTCAGCCAGAGCTGGATTCCCATCTGGCTCCGTTCCCCGCTCATCTGCATCATGACCAAACTAATCTCTCTCCTGGCAGCCTCAACACTTCAAATGTCAACTTCAGCTCAGCTGTGCTTTCATTCCTTTCATGTTTAAAAGCAACAGCTCCCAGCTCACCAGAGTCTCGCTCTGACTGTTTGTCCAGAGAGCAGGGCTTGCTGGCAGAGCATCAAGAGAAACTGGGAATCTGGGCTGAGAGTGTCGTCCCATTTCCTGACCTTTCCTGGAAATGTCAATGCTCCATCACAGAGCAGCCTCAGTGACCATGAAACCATCTCCAACCCAGGGACAGCACGCTGCATCTCACCAGCCCTGGGGCCCGAAATCCCTGCTCACTGAACCAACCCAGGTTCTGCCACACATGGAGAGAACACGACCCTGTCTAAACTGAGGGAGGGCGTTGTATGACTGTGACTACAGCAATACAGTGCCACTGCCCTGGTCTACCCTTAATATTTAGATTGATGAGCTATGCTGTGAAAAATTCACACCCCCTGAGCACCACAGTTAAGCTGACCTAAGCCCTGATGGGACAATTCTTCCAAAACTCCTTCCACTGACGTAAGAAGCTTCTACGGTACAGCACTGCAGTGGCATGAGAGCAGGTGTCCCACTCCAGGGCCTTTAGGGTATCCCTGCCCTAACACAGGCAAGGGAAGGACTTCCCCGGTACATTACGGGGACATGCATATCGGCCCCATTTTGCATGGGTGCAGTGAGCCTGTCCTGTGGCTTTGCACTTACGTCACAGTATCGATGTGACATGTTGCTAGACAAGCCCAGAACCATGCAGCCCGGATGGATGCAGTCCCTGCCCCCAGCTATTGCATCACGCTCCCCAATCCAGAGCCTATTGGATGCACAAAAGCTGCACTCCCTTGATGGCCAGAGGCCTCCAGGACTTCTGTTTTTTCATTGAAAAAACACTCTAAGTTCCAAAACATACATGCAGATCGATAACCCACGACCTCCATGTGCCTTCCCTGAAACAGGGCAGAACTATCCAGCACGACAGGCAAGGAAACTGGCTCATGCTGACAGGAGCAAGGTGCACTTAACCCCTGCCCTAGCTGATAAACAGGCCTGGCTTCACACGGGACAAATCTCTCGGTTTGCCCATGTGCATCCAAGGATCTGACTCTAAGGAGGAGGGAAAAGTAACCACATGTGATGCCCGAGTGCTGTCTCCCGCCGCCGTTCTCCTCCCGTGACTCCAGGGGCTGGTAGGTTCCCCCATCGCCCCACCTCAGGAACTGAGGTTTCCGACCAGGCCGCCCTGCCCCTGTAACGGAAGAGCAAGGAAGCAGAGTGTTTTCCCGCTGCGCCCCCGGAGCAAGGAAAAGCAGCGATGACTATTTTAAACAGCCGTCTTCCTGCTAATTAATGGAGCACGGGGCTGACGTGGGGCTGCTGGCTCATTGTTCAGTGCTAATAATGGACTCGCACATGCCACTCACGCATTCCGCAGCACGGAGCTCTCTGACCCATGAACACAATGTGTTAATTTACAGCGCTGCCTGCCTGCCTGCCATTCCCTATCAGGCTCCGCAGATGGGGAGGGGGTGGGGGTGGCTCAGTGACGAGAACGGGGCTTTGGGGAGTACAAACTGCAGCAGAAGCGGCTCAACCTCTGCACCAGAGAGCGCACGAGCCGGCCTGCGCCGAAACAGAATGCTGGGCCATGTGGATTCGCTCTCACGTGCCTCTCCACCCCCAGCCGGAGACAATGCTCCTGTGCAAAGCCATGCCAATCTTTCAACACACCTCGGTCACGTGGCCTGTACGAAACCTGCCAGTTCATGAGGAGGGCGATTAGGGATATGCCAGAAGCATCGAGAGGCTTCCACTGAGATCACGGCCCTGGTGTGCTAGGTGCTGTACAGACACATCTGCGCTAGAAGTGGAAGTGGGACTGTAGCAGATAGGCACAGGCATGCTAGCTTTAATCCAGCGAGCGCACCAGCAATATAGATGTGACAACGGGCTTCAGCATGGGTCTAGCATCTGGAGAGGTCTGCCTGGACCCCTTCCCCTGCAATGCAGCTATCCCCTGAGTGAATGAGAGGCCCTGCCCCTAAGAACTTACACTCAAATAGAGCAGACCAAAGGATTATGATCCGCATGGTACAGGTGAGAACCAGAGGCAGGGAGAGATTAAGTGACTTGCCCAAGGCCCCCGCAGGAGGGGTTGGGGTTCTGTGGCAGAGCTGGGATTGGTAGATGGCAATAGCTGGCGCTTACTTCAGCTCCTCTGCATTCATTATTTAAACAGGCAAAGTGCTGTCAAGTGCTCTGAGTAAACAGCCAGAGAAGGGACCAAAAGAATCTCTCCCTCCTTCCTGTCTCTCAGGGAGAACCACCTTAGGTGTCTCTTGGAGCAGCGTCGTTTCAGGCACAGATGTGATTGCATTTTGGCTGGGTCCCTTTAACTGGCAGCTCTGTTACACTCGTGGGTGCAGGAGCCCTGAATATTCTCCTCGGGCCTGACCCAACGCCCATTGGAGTCAGTGACAGTCCTTCCTCTGTTCTCAAGGGGGCTTCTGGATCAAGTGTAAGAGCAGCGGCTCTGCTCAGCGGGGAACACAGGTCGCTGCAGATTGAACAAGCATCTTTCTTCCCCTGTCCTTGCAGGGTTGCCAGGTGGCCAGAGAACCAATAATTGCAACCTAGTCTACGTGACACGTCTTAAACCTACGGCCCCAACAATAGAAATGCCTAAAAGGCTCCTGCCGCGTGTCCCCCTGGTCAAACCTTCCAGGCTAAGCGGAGTCAGGACTGCAAGGAGAGTCTCTGAGGAAACACTGGGGTGCTGCAGGAAGTGAGGCTGGCAATACAGCAGGAGGGGCTCTTCCCTCCAAGTTCGCAGCGACCTGAGGCTTTGGTGCCAGGCACGACTGCAGCCCTGATCACTTACAGTGAACTTCCCTCTCTAGCTTGCGTGCTGTCTGCAGAACTCCACCCCAGAAGTAGCCGCATTTCAGCAGAGGTAGCTGGTGAAGAGAATTGGGGGGCGGCAGTACAAAAGGGATTGGAAGAGCATGTTACTACGCACAAAAGTAGATCGTTTGTTTCAAAAACAATCCTTAAAATAGCCTGTTTCTCAGGGGTCTCAAGTCAGGCACTCGGAATCACCGACCACTTTTGACAGGGTAGGTCTGTGTTCCCCTGATGGCCACATGGCCATCTCTCTCTCTTTCATTCAGAACAGGTCCTCCCACTTCCTCCCTCTCCTGTCTCCATTCAAATCTAAGAGATCGGGAAGCCCTGAGCTACACGAGACACCAAGAGGGAGCTTCTCTCTGAGCAGGAGAGGAAGCGGGACGGAGCCTTCGAGAAATGGAGGAAGAAGGCCTGCTGGCTCGGCTGTGCTCTTCCTCAGACTCCGCCTCCTCTGCTGAGCTGTCCTAAAAACAGCATTATCAACAGCAGGCCCTAGAGGAGGACCAGAATTCCGTTTCCTGTTTTTCCCGTGGAAACCCTCAAATAGAAGCTGGCCTCATTTTTGGTGGTGGTTGTTTTTTGGTGGGGGGTGGGGGCTAACAATGAGCCGTTTCCTCTGACAGCTTGGAAAGGCACCTCGGGCTCAGCTCCCCACAGCACTGCTGGCGGGAAATCCGACCCAGCAAGGCCAGGGGAAGGCTGACCTCCATTCCCTGCCCCTCTCAAGGACACAAAGGGGGCGCATCGCTCTCTGGCCTGCTGCTGGAGAACCTAGCAGCAGCCCCTATCTGCTCGAAGGGTCCCTTGGACTCCACCCGGGGCTACTCGGATGAGTAAAGGTTCCGGGATCAGGTTCAAGGTTGGGCTGGACAGCAAATAATGGGCTGAGAACAGCTGGCGTACAGGATACTAGGCCATGCGATAACAGGGCTGGAGTTTCACAATGAAACTCTATGTAGCTGAATGAAGGTTACAGCTGCAGCCCTGCGCCTATCCCACAGTTTGCCAGGAGATTAATGGCTCTTTCACACCATTCGCTCTCCATCGCCCCACTCAAACTTGGCCTCTGGAGCAGGATGTCCCTGGAGGATTGTGGGATCGCAAACTGCCGCACTCCCGCAGCTTACGCTGATGCAATGGGAAATTCCAGGCCTCATCCTGGTCTCCTCTGGCAGCTCGGAAAGCTCCTCTCTCCTTTGAGCTACGGCCTGGGGCCAGAGGGAGGGCAGCTCTGTGGCACTAGGTGGAGCCTCTCCTGTGCAGATGGTGCCCACCACATGTTTTCCGTAGATTAATAGCGGCTAACATTCTTCAGCCCACACACATTTCTAATCAGAAGCTTGAGAACCTTGTTGGACTCTCTCCTGCTCTCTCTCTTTTCCGTATGACTCTGAAGTTTAAAAATAATCTTGATGCTCCGAGGGGGCTAGATTCCCTAGCTGGTGCAAAGCAGCACTGGGCCAGTGAAGTCAATAGAGCTCTGCCCACGTACCCCCAACTAGGGATCTTGCCCTGACACCGGGGCTGCGGGGAATCCTTACTCACCCGGCATCACTGCAAGACAATGCACTCAGCTACGTAGCCACAATAGGGCAATTGTCACAACAAGGCTACTCGTCCCTTTCCCACCCTCCCCACGCATAATCCCATGAACAGCACCACTGTGACGCCTTCCCCCCACCTCGCTGCCACTACCCCCGCAAGCTGCTCACGTGACCACATGCTTCTTGTGACTCGCAGACCCAAGCAACGCCCTAGGTCAAAGCACAGCACCACGTGTGCTGTTAGACCCAGCTGTCCCGACGTCTACCTGGGCGTGTTTTCAAGCTACCCAGCCAAAGGTCACCCAACCACGGCAAGTGTTGCTGTGTGAATTCACCGCAAGCAGCATTGATTTGAGTCTCATTTTTAAATATCTTAATTAAGGGGGTGGGGCTAGTCTCCCCTGGGCAGGTATACTGGGTTCCCTTGGAGAACCAGGCTGCTAGTACCTGCTGCATACATCTGCACGCAGATCCCTTGGACAGCAGAGTAGGGAAGAGCCCATTCTCTGGAGCCAGAATATCCTTACAGTGAACCGGACAGACGGGAAACCTCCGGGAGGTCATCAAGCCCGTCCCCTCGGAGCCAGTGCAGGCCTGTGCTCACTGGCACCGCCGCCAGAGTTGCGGCATGTCTCATTTCAAATGTCTCAAGTCATTGGGGTTTCCATCACTTCCCTTGGGAGATTAGTTCACAGCCTCGCTGTCAGGAAGCTTCTCCTAACATCCAGCTCAAATTTTCCCTTTGCTCAGTGTCAGCCAAGAAACACCTCTAATGCCAGAACCACCCTCAGCAAGTTTGCAGATGACACTAAACTGGGAGGAGCGGCAGATACACTGGAGGGTAGGGACAGGATACAGAGGGACCTAGACAAATTAGAGGATTGGGCCAAAAGAAATCTGATGAGGTTCAACGAGGACAAGTGCAGAGTCCTGCACTTAGGACGGAAGACTCTCATGCACTGCTACAGACTAGGGACCGAGTGGCTAGGCAGCAGTTCTGCAGAAAAGGACCTAGGGGTTACAGTGGATGACCAGGCCCCAGTGCAAACCACTAGTGTAGACAGGAAAAGCCAAGCCATGATCTGCACCCAGGTAAGCTGAACCTTTGTCGGTCTACATTTTGCATCATCACAACTATGTTAGCGCCCAGCCACTGATGGCTGTTACTAGGATACATCTCAGTGCAGACAAGACCTTTACATATTTACCTGGAGCAGGTGCCAAAAACGCTGGGAACCACTGGACCAAACTTCATGTTGCACAGAAAATCCCTGTCAAAGACGTGTTGTCCAGGCAGTGAGAAAGAGACAGAGACTTCGTCTTTCAAAGGCAACCGGAATCAAAGTGCTCACCCTCAGACCCAGATCAATGACACTGCTCCACAGGCTGCAATCTTCCCCAGCAGACCCCCCCCATTCACTGAGACTTTACTTCCTTTGATAGTCCCCCGCCTTCTTCCTCCAAACAGTTCACTAGAGTGAAACACCACTAACCCCTCTCTGGTCTAGGCTCCAAGGAGCAGAACCACATGCCATTGCTGTATATCACCAAAGTCCTCAGAGGTGGGTTTGTTTCTGGGCTGCCGCAGAGCAAAACTGGAGGAGTTTTTAACAAAAATTCTGCAAGTAACCAGTCTGTATAGCAGACTGAATCCCTTCTGATGTCTGTCACAAAACAAAGAGCCATTTGGGAAGTAATCGAGGTTTCTGAAAGAACACTGTCAGGTGAAAAAGACAGCCAATATTTTCACACTGGTGAACTTAGCATAAGACGCCTGAATGCATCCTCGAACATGTAAGCAAGTGGCCTGATTTTCAGAGGTCGTTCAGCTCTCACAGGTCACAATGATTATTTAGGTGGTGTAAAGATAGAGTGAGGTGCCCAATTTTAAGCACACAGGTTTGAAAACCTTGGCTCATATACATTTCTCTTTAAATTGGATACTTGTCTCTGTTACAAGTGACCTCTTAGTTTACTAATGGGACATTATCACTGAAAATCTAATCAGTTTTTTCAAAATGAGCTTAAAAATCAATTTCACAGAGGCCACTTGCTCCAGCATCCCCTTGTTGACGTTTGTGCTTTTATGACGACATTTTCCTACGTCTCTTTTTTAAATTTCTTTCGCATCACTGTGTGAAAGTCCCATATGGGACAACAGCTAGCTGGCTACAGAGGGGGCAAAAGAGAAACTGACTCTAAGTGGGGTGCGGAGGGGTAACAAGAAATATTTTATAAAAGCAGCAAAGAGTCCTGTGGCACCTTATAGACTAAGACGTACTGGAGCATGAGCTTTCGTGGGTGAATACCACTTCATCGGATGCATCACCCACGAAAGCTCATGCTCCAATACGTCTGCTGGTCTATAACGTGCCACAGGACTCTTTGCTGCTTTTACAGATCCAGACTAACACAGCTACCCCTCTGATACAGGAAATATTTTCTTATCTAATCCCTTCCATATAGTCTCTCAGGCTCCAATCCTGTAAGCTGCTCCATTCAGGCAGCCCCACAAGGAGGGAGAAATAAGACTGGTCAGTTTCATGGCTGTTTCTAGTAAGTTTCACTTTCCAATTCACAGGCACTAGCCCAGTGCATTCAGCTGCATTCAAGGTGCCTGTGCATTCGCACATGCACACACACATCCTACAGCACTTACTGCTGGAGGCAGCGTATGCGCAGCGATGATGGGGAGGTGCCCATGCCCTAGACTGGCAGGCCACACCCAAAAAGCATGTCAAACAGGCTTGGCTACCAGACTAGGAATCACTCGGATGGAATCCAGTTCAGCTGCCATGTGACTGCATCAGGAGAGTGAAGGGACGGAGAAGAGACACTCTCTGCCCGCACTTTGCTCTTCCACTCCTCCCGCCCCAGCACCCTCATGCAAGACAAAGCGTAGGATTGTGCCCTCACCCCAGAAGGATGAATTGGTATCAACAGAGGAAGGCTTAGCAGAGGCCAAGCGAACCTCATGTGACTAGTTCTTGTTCTTCCTAATTCAAGGCTAATGAACCATAGTAAATATTCACGCAGAGCAACACTACTCCACCCAGGCTAAGCTCACTCAGCCAGGTACTATGCTGAGGCACAACTGAGGTTGAGAATCTATTCTAAGCAGAGAAATTTCACTGGTCCTTACATAACTATAAAATTAAACATACACACAAAGACCACACATCTATTGTCTTTTACCAAGGCCTGTTCTTAGTTTCCTGGTAAATAATAGTTTGTTTTTCATGCATTCAACACGACAGCCCAGAAGGCGGCCTAAATTAGTTTTCAGCTGGCTCCAGATGGTGAGGGAGAGAGCGAGGCCTAGAAGATAGCACACCAGACTGGGACTCGGGAGACATGGGGTATAGTCCCTGCTCTGCCACTGGCCTGCTGGGTGACCTTGGGGCAAGTCATGTCGCTTCCCCGTGCCTCAGTTTCCCTGCCTGCAAAATGGGGATGATGATATGACCCTCCCTTTGTGAAGTGCTTTGAGGCCTACTGATGAAAAGCCCAGTATTATTATTCTTGCCTCGGTTTTGGGGACACTAAAAATCACCCAAAATCTTTTGTAAAAGAAAACGTATGGCATGTATGCAGGCCACTGGGGAGAAGCCCGACCCAGGTTTCCACTCAGAAACAGAGCACAAAAGACAGTATTCAAAATCATAGCGCTACACCAAACTCCCAAACCATCAGCGAGATGCAATCTGTAGCTCTACACGCGGGTGGATTCAAACGCCAAGCAACGCACAAATGCCAGAATTCAAACTCACAACAGGACCCAAGTGCCAAGACACAACACACAATTAGCTCTCTAGGTTAAGCACTAAAATAGTAAACGACAGAGTTTTCTCTGCAAGGCACAAGTGCCAGGCAGGACTGAGCCTCCAGAGAGCATCTTGGGCTACGCATTTTAAGTCACATCAGCACAGCACCCGTGAGCTCCTAGCGCAGGGTTTCAAAGCCACAGTCCCAGATTGCGACAGCAGGATCACGCAAAAGCCCTGCTGGTATTTCATGTTCATAGTAAAAACATCTGGTAAGAAACTCCACATCTGTACAGCAGCTACTGTAATGGGGAAAAAGAGGAGGCAGGTACACAGGAACCAATGAGCCTTCTCCCGCTGCTTTAGCTTTTGTGGGCACTTTTAGAGCACTGCTCTGAGCAATGAGAAATACTGCCACGGCACTTTCCAGCTGAGGATTTCCAAGCACTTTTGAAAAGGCAGGCCAGTATCAGTATCCCCCTTTTACAGGTGGGGAAACCGAGGCAGCAAGAGATTAAAGTGACTGAAGCCAGCTTGTCAGTAGCAGAGCCAGGAATAGACTCAAGGTCTCCGAATGCCCAGTTCTCTGTGCTCTGACCACTAGACAACTCTGCTTCCCTTGGTGGAAGAGGGCCCTTTTAAACCACAGACAGCACCAAAAAAGAAAAGAGTGGAATAAGGCAAAGGCTGGGATTTTGGCTCCTAAATTCCTTAGGCTCTTTGGGAAAATCTCTGCCCTAATATCACTGATAACGAGGAAACTTCCAAGAGATTAAACACAAGCCATGGTTAATACGCCACACTGCTACTGAACAGCGTCTTCATTTCCAAAGCATTACGCACAAGTTAATTAATCCTGCGAGGCGGGTTATATTAGGCCCATTCCATGGACAGAAGAGGCGAGTTTAACAACTCGCAACAAAGGAACACAGACCGAATTCAGCCCCGGGGCGAGGAGGCACCGCCTCCACTGAAACCTACAGGAGCTGGGCCAGCTTCACAACAACAACCAGTCTGGCTTCCTGTCTCAAAGCCACTCCAGGCACCAAATTTCATCCACAAACACAAGAATCCGGACAAATGCAGCAAGAGGCCCAGACGTTTTTCTGCAAACAAGCCTTCCAAATACCCCAGTCTACAGCAGACGCAGGATTCCCCCAAACTGTCTCTCTCTCCCACCCCATGCACTCCCTTTCTGGTTTCTCTACCCACACCCACACCTTTGGCTTCCTCAACCGTAATACCCAGCAGAAGCAAATTGAGCAATGTGCATCTTCGAGAAAACACCTTTGCTGTGTCATGGCACGAGCACGGGGCGAAGGCATGACTCGAAATGGGGCCCGATCCTGCGCTCTCTGCTTCCGCTGAAGTCAAGGGACATTGACATGCAGCAGGTAGCCAGATCTGGTGGCCAGAGGGCAGGTGAGGTGGTCAAAAGGGGTGAGATACCCCTGGTTTACCACAGGAATAACGTTGCCACTTTCTATGCAGTATTTTTTCCCCCTCTCCGAAAATGGGAGCCCCAACTGGTCTAAACTGATGCAGTTCCACTGAGCGCTATCTGATCTAGTCTAGCAACGTCTGAGTTTCTACGACTTCGAGTCACAGCAGTCATGTGGGCAGCACAGGCTTTCAAGTCAACGTAGCTGCCCAGGTTGACTTCGGTTGGGGATCTATTCCCGTAGCTCAAAGTGGGGGTGGGGGTGGGATCTGCTTAAAGCAGCGTCAGCTCACAGACCTCCAAAATTAAAAGCAAAACCAAAAACTCATCCAGCCGAAGGGGCCGGTTCTCGAGGATTTCTTGCGTGACTCTATGCTGCTGAGCCGGAAGGCTTGCCACACAGACCTCTCCCAGGCTGATAAGGAGCACTGAGCAGCCTGGAGTCAGCGGGGGAGACAAAGGTAACAGTGGATGGATGGACCAAGATGGTCAGCAGAGATCCTTCCTAGACCTGGCTAAGCCAACTCACAAACAGCAGGCTGCCAGACCGCACCGCCCACCCCCATGGTCAACCTCTCCATTCAACTCCCTGCTAGCAGCCACCCACACCAGCAGCACTGTGTCTGCTGGCAGTCTGCACCTCCCTGTGGAAGTACCAGCAGACACCGTCCCAGCCTCCCCGCAGAGTGCTGGCATCGGAGCCGCCAGCCGTCCTGCCCTCAGACTCCGCACTACCAACCTCCCCACCAGCACAAGCCCCCCCACCTGTCCCACAGTACCAACTTCCCCACCTGCCCCATGGTACCAACCTCCCCACAGAACCAGCAGCAAAGTATCCATCCTGGGCAGTCACTTTCCTCAATACCAGCCCCTCCGTCACCGGTCGCTACGTGCGCAACTCCCCACCAGCACCCCAGTGCCATCCCCTGTTGGGCCACTCCTGCCCTCCAAGCCAGCCCCAAATGTAGTGTCAGTCCCCCCAGTGCCTGTTGCCCATCCCATGCCAGCCCCCCAGTGCCAGTCCCAGGCCCCACAGCCCCCACAACCTAAGCCCCTCCAATGCCCCCTTAGGTCCAGTCCCTAATCCTCCCCAGCCCCCACGATGTCCCCCCACTTCAGCCTCCCAACTGCCCCCAAACGTCCCCCAGCCCCTCAAGGTCCCCCTGTCCCAGGCTCCTAACATCCCCCTAGTTACCCCCGGCCCCTCAACATCCCCCCAGGCCTCCAACGTCCCCCCTGCAGTCCTGATCCCCAGCCCCCCACGTCCTCAGCCCCCCCACAACCCTGCTTCCCAGCCCCCAAGTTCCCCCCATTCCAGGCTCCTAACATCACCCTAATTACTCCCAGTCTCAGGCTCCCAACGTCCCCCCTCCAGTCCGTGGTCCCCCCAGCCCCACCGCACAGCCCTGCTCTCCAACCCCCCAGTCCCAGCCCCCCCACACAGCCCCTCCACGCCCCCAAAGTCCCCCAGTTCCAGTCCCAGCCCCTCCACGCCCCCAACGTCCCCCAGTTCCAGTCCCAGTCCCCCCACAGCCCCTCCACGCCCCCCAGTTCCAGTCCCAGTCCCAGCCTCCCCACAGCCCCTCCCCGCCCCCGTCACCCAGTTCCAGTCCCAGCCCCCTCACAGCCCCCCCACAACCCCAAAGTCCCCCAGTTCCAGTCCCAGTCCCAGCCTCCCCACAGCCCCTCCCCGCCCCCGTCCCCCAGTTCCAGTCCCAGCCCCCTCACAGCCTCCCCACACCCCCAAAGTCCCCCAGTTCTAGTCCCAGCCCCCCACGGCCCCCCCACGCTCCCAAAGTCCCCCAGTTCCAGTCCCAGCCCCCCCCCACAGGACCTCCACACCCCCAACGTCCCCCCAACATCCCCCAGTTCCAGTCCCAGCCCCCCCACACTCCCAACATCCCCCAGTTCCAGCCCTCCCCCACAGCCCTGCTCCCCAACCCCCCAACATCTCCCCAGGCCCCCAACGTCCCCCAGTTCCAGTTCCAGTCCCACCCCCCACGGCCCCCAACGTCCCCCAGTTCCAGCCCCCACGTCCCCCCAGCCGCGCTCACCTCGGGGCTGCGGGGCGGCGGGATCCCGACCAGGCAGAAGGCGACTCCATTCATCGGGGAGCCGGCGGCGCTGGGCACCGAGCGGGGCGGACGGGGCTGGGCGGGCGCGGCTCCGGCTCTGGCTCCGGCTCCGGCTCCGCCTCCTCCGGGCTCCGGCGCGCCAGAGACTCCCGCCCCCGCGGCCCCGGGCGGAGCGGGGACAGCGACCGCCCTGAGCCGAGCGGGCCGACGGGCGGGGCTGGCACGGCCAGGGGCTGACAGACCCGGGGGCACCCGGGACAGGGACAGATCCCGGGACAGGGACAGACCCGGGGGCACCCGGGACAGGGACAGATCCCGGGACAGGGACAGACACGGGGACAGGGACAGACCCGGGGGCACCCGGGACAGGGACAGACGGGAACAGGGACAGACACGGGGACAGGGACAGACCCCAGGACAGGGCCCGACGGACAGTGACAGACACCGGGACAGGCACCGATGGCCACAGGGACAGACCCTGGGACAGGGACAGACACCGGGGCACCCGGGACAGGGACCAACCCTGGGACAGGGACAGAGTGACAGGGACAGACACGGGGCACCCGGGACAGGGACCAACCCCAGGACAGGGACAGAGTGACGGGGCAGACCCTGAGACTGGGACCGATGGCCACACGGACAGACACCGGGACAGGGACAGAGTGACAGGGGCAGACACGGGGCACCCGGGACAGGGACCAACCCCAGGACAGGGACAGAGTGACAGGGACAGACACGGGGCACCCGGGACAGGGACCAACCCCAGGACAGGGACAGAGTGACGGGGCAGACCCTGAGACTGGGACTGATGGCCACACGGACAGACCCCGGGACAGAGGCAGACCCTGGGACAGGGACTGATGGACACACGGACAGACCCCGGGACAGGGGCAGACCCTGGGACAGGGACTGATGGACACACGGACAGACCCCGGGACAGGGGCAGACCCCGAGACAGGGACCGATGGACACAGAGACAGAGTGACTGGGACAGACCCTGGAACAGGGACAGACCCCAGGACAGGGGCAGAGTGACAGGGGCAGACCCTAAGACAGGCACCAATGGCCACAGGGACAGACACGGGGGCACCAGCGACAGGGACAGACCCAGTGACAGGGGCAGATCCCGAGACAGGCACCGATGGCCACAGGGACAGAGTGACAGGGACAGACCCCGGGACAGGCACTGATGGACACAGGGACAGAGTGACAGGGACAGACCCCAGGACAGGCACTGATGGACACAGGGACAGACCCTGGGACAGGGACCGATGGCCACAGGGACAGACACGGGGGCACCCGGGACAGGGACCGACGGGGACAGAGGCAGAGTGACGGGGCAGACCCCGAGACAGGCACCGATGGCCACAGGGACAGACCCCAGGATAGGGACCGATGGGGACAGGCACTGATGGCCACAGGGACAGATTCAGGCATGGACAAACAGACAGACAGGAACACCGCAGGACACAGAGACATAGGTTAGAGTTAGGGACTGGCGTGGACAGACGGACAAACAGAGGGATAGGCATGAATGGACAGACAGAGTCACACCAGCACAGGCAAACACCAGGGCTGATGGACAGGAGCTGGCATGGACAGAGCGACACCAGGAGGGGGCTTGGGATAGGCAGAGCAGAGGCTGGCATGGACAGGGATTGGCAGGCAGAGGGACGGGTAGAGGCGGGGGGACTGGCACAAGGCAGGGAACGGACAGACACTGAGATGGGCAGAGCAGGGACTAGCACAGACATAGAAAACGGGACAGCATGGTAAGAACCACACACAGACAGCCGCAGAGCTGGGATAAACAGAGGGCCTGGCAGAGACAGACACTATTAGGGGGTCCCAGCTTCATTTCCCCAGAGAGAACCTACATCAAGTAGCAGAGAAAGGGTGGACAGCGGAGGGCACCGTTAACCCTTCCTGCACCTCCCTGCCACCTGCAGCTTTGCCCAGGGTATACAAAACAACCCTGCAGGCGCTGAAATGAAACCCAGGGTGTGCATGAAGACACTGGGCATCACAAAAGCTTCTGCTCTCAGCCCAGATGCCCAGTAGCTTCTGCCCTGCCACCTCCCTCACCCTACCCTGTAAATGCCTATTTGCATCTCGGCATCAAAATAATCATTAAGCATTGCACAGAGACATAAGAACAGCCATACTGGTCAGACCAAAGGTCCATCTAGCCCGGTAAACTGTCTTCCAACGGTGGCCAAAGCCAGGTGCCCCAGAGGGAATGAAGAGAACAGGGAATCATCAAGCGATCCATCCCCTGTTGCCCATTCCCAGCTTCTGGCAAACAGAGGCTCAGGACAAACTAAACTCTCTCACACACACACAATTGCCAAGGAGAGTGAAAACCTCTCTCTTAGGATGGTGCAACAGAGGAAGGATGGTCCAGTGGTTACACCGCTTGCCTAGGATTTGGGAACCTTGGATTTAACTCTCTGCTCTGCCACACACTTCCCATGTGACCTTGGGCAAGTCACTTAATCTCGCTGTGTCTCGGTTCCCCGTGTATTAACAGGAATGTTGTAAGCAAGACATGAGAAGTAATTCTTCTGCTCTACTCCGCGCTGCTTAGGCCTCAACTGGAGTATTGTGTCCAGTTCTGGGCGCCACGTTTCAGCAGAGATGTGAACAAACTGGAGAAAGCCCAGAGAAGAGCAACAAAAATGATTAAAGGTCTAGAAAACATCACCTATGAGGGAAGATTGAAAAAATTGGGTTTGTTTAGTCTGGAAAAGAGAAGACTGAGAGGGGACGTGTAACAGTTTTCAAGTATGTAAAAGGTTGTTACAAGGAGGAAGGAGAAGAACAGTTCTTCTTAACCTCTGAGGACAGGACAAGAAGCAATGGGCTTAAACTGCAGCAAGGGAGGTTTAGGCTGGACATTAGGAAAAAATTCCTAACTGTCAGGGTTTTTAAGCACTGGAATAAATTGCCTGGGGAGGTTGTGGAATCTCCATCATTGGAGATTTTTAAGAGCAGGTTAGACAAACACCTGTCAGGAATGGTCTAGATAATACTTAGTCCTGCCATGAATGCAGAGGCCTAGACTAGATGACCTCTCGATTCTGGTTCACACTGGAGAATCTGGGACAGAACCCAGGAGTCCTGACTGCCAGGTCCCAGCTATAAACTGGAGCATCAGGGCCCCAGCTCCCATTAGGCAGGCTGAGCCTGCCAATATGTCATCTTCCTTCCTGCCAGAGCCAGACTCAGCTGAGTAAGCGCCCCTTCTTTTCCAAACCATCATCGCTCAGGCTACATAATTCAGCAGAGAGGAAATGGAAGGGCATGTGACAGGAAGAGCAAAACAAGGCAGGGGAAAAGAGGGAGGAATTGTGACCATGTCTGTCTGGATGGAGAGACCCAGACGGGGGCATGGGGGATGGGAGAGCAAAAGCCACAAGACCAGAGAATGCTGGCACTAAAGGCGACATTTGCCTACGGATCAGAGCAGACTGAGACTCGGGAGTCCTGGTGTCTGTTCCTAGTTCTTGAGGGAGTTCAGTCTGGGGCTTATAGCTGGGGAGCAGCAGTCAGGACTCCTGGGTTCTGCTCTTCAATCTTGCAGCCTGAAGTTTTGGTCTAGCTGGGTCCTGGCAGGGGAGGACTGCTTGGTTCTGTTCCTTGCAGTAGACAAAAGCCGGGCTTGGGGCTTGCAGCTGAGGACCAGGAGCTGTGGGCTCTGTTCCTGGTTCTGCCACTGCCCCATTGTGTGACTTTGGGAGAATCTTTTCCCCTCTCTGTAGGCCCCAGTTCCCCCCATGGATAAAATAGGGATTATTGCTGACTCACCGGCGTGAGGCTCAGTTTATTAGCCGGTGGTTGCAAAGCACTTTGAGATCCTCAGATGGCCTGTGATGGGATATTAGATGAGGTGGGATCTGAGTTACTACAGAGAATTCTTTCCTGGGTGCTGGCTGGTGAGTCTTGCCCACGTGCTCAGGGCTTAGCTGATCGCCATATTTAGGGTCGGGAAGGAATTTTCCTCCAGGGCAGATTGGCAGAGGTCCTGGGGGGGTTTCGCCTTCCTCTGCAGCGTGGGGCACGGGTCACTTGCTGGAGGACTTCAATAGCTCAGACATAGGTTAAGGGTTTGTTACAGGAGTGGGTGGGTGAGATTCTGTGGCCTGCATTGTGCAGGAGGTCAGACTAGACGATCATAATGGTCCCTTCTGACCTTAAAGTCTGTGACTCTATGAAAGGTGCATGAGAAGGTCAAATTCTCAGTGTTACTAGCAGGGCTCTCCAAGGGGGAGCTTCTAGTTAAGATAGAAGAGACCAGCCCTAGGGGCAGGGGAACCAAAGGCCTTTCACAACAGACTCCAGACAACAGCCGCGGCACCAGTTCGGCAATGAGCCTCCTGGTCTGGGTATACAGCCCCCCTCGATCATTGCATCACCCTCCTCTCCACCGCAGGGGGATCAAGGCTCTAACCGCAGAAGAAGTGGGGGGGCAGAGTTGCCATGGAAACTCAGCATTCAAAGACATAAATAAGCACAGCATCTCAGGGAAGGAGGGAGGATGCTGAGAGCTGCGGATTTCTCTCCTTTCGTGTTTTTTATGCAGCACAGAATATTCAGAACTCTCTCGCTCTAGGCCTGTAGCATCGATTTAATAGAACAGAGCCAGATTCTCAGCTGGGGACGATCAGCGGCTCTTGGATTAAGTCAATGGAGCTAGGAGGACTCCCATCTGCTGAGGATCCGGCCCATCTAGCTGAAAAAGAGCTTCAAAGCTTGTCTCTTTCACCAATAGAAGTTGGTCCAATAAAAGATATTACCTCCCCCGCTTTGTCTGTCTAATATCCCAGGACCAACGCAGCTACGACAACATTGCAAACCATGACATCTAGTGATACTTGATGAAGCAGCAGGGCACTCAAAGCCCTTTACAAAGGTCAGTTGGTTAAGGATACTAACCTATGACATGCTACAGACCATGAGGGCTTCTCGCCCTATTTAACAGATGGGGAAACTGAGGCACAGAGCAGGCAAGTGACTTGTTCGAAGTGATACGGCAATTGAGTGGCAGTTAGGAACAGAGGGCAGGAGACCATGCTGTCCTCCAGCATCATTACAGTTGAAGCAAAGCAGGAAAGCTGGATTCGACTCCCAGCTCCACAACCGCTTCATTGTGTGGCCTTGGAAAAGTCACTGCAACTCCGTAGGCCAGATCCTCAGCTGGCATAAATCAGCGTAGCTCCATCAATTTCAATGGAATTGCACTGACTTACATACACCAGCTGAGGAGCCAGCCCTCTGTGCCTCGGTTTCCCATCTGTAAAATGAAGACCACAGTCCTACCTCACAGGGAAGGAGGGGTTCTAAAACGTAATGAATTAATGCTTACAAAGCCCTTTGAGATCAGTGGACGAAAACACAATACAATAGTGCCAAGTATTAAGTATTAATAAGGAACAGATGAGCAGAGCAAATAGGTTCACGGTTCTTTTGACCATGCAAAGAGCAGCTTTCCTGCAGCCGCTTGTTTCTCCCTTAACTAAACTGGACCCTCTTGTAAATGGTCAAAGATTTTAATCTTTGCCTCTCTCCCACACACATATACACACACACACATGCAGCATAAACACAGACGTCTAATATAAATTTTCCATGACACAATTAAGAAAGTTCATATCAACAACTATTTCCTCTGGGGCACTTGCAAAAATAATAATAAAACAACAGAAACCGACTGAAATGGAAACTTCAATTAGAAAACACAGAGTGCTGGTTTACGATTTTCTCTCTCTAGCCCCGTGTCCTGAATGAACTCTCAGTCGTGTGGGCAAACAGGAGGATCAAAACAAGCATCTACTGGGGCGGAGATCACCTTCCAATCTCTGTATGGAGAACAGATGTTTGGATAGGCAGTGTCACCTAGCAGATAGGGCACTGGACTGGAAGTCTGGATGCCTGGTTCTATTTCACTGAACTTGGGTAAGTCGTATCTTCCTATGCCTCTGTTTCTCGTGGTGCCCTCGTCTTGTCTTGTCTAATTGAAGTGTAAACCTCCAAAGTACGAACCGCCAGTTACTACGTGTGTGCTCGGTGCCTACCACGATATGTTATTGCAATCAAAATAATAACCAGAGCGATTTGCGAGCTATCAGTACCCAGCAATGTTGAAATGCAGCGGGGTGGAGGACAGCAGTCAATAGCAATTCACTGCACAGCACAAGAGAGGGGGCAAAGGGACAACAGGGCGAACCACAGCTCCTTGGGAACATGCTGTGGGATCTTTAACCTCTGTGGGGAAGAAACAGGACGTTGGTTTTGAAGGTCCCCTCTGAAAGATCCCACATGCACACTAAACAGCCTGGAGTCCCCTGGAATCTGGCTCACAAGGGAGAAGGGGTGAGTCAGCACCACCAGGATGGGAACCTGGGAAAAATCCTCCTGGGCTGAAAAATTCCAAGGAGGTGGAAACCTCGGGGGGGCCGAGCTCGCTGACACTGGGAGCAGTGGTGGGAAGAGTGTTGGTGTTTTAACCCCTAAGGGCCAGATGTTCCCGTGGTCAGCACCCACAATCGCCTGGATTTGGGAAAGAGCTCAGCTCCCATCTAGGGCGCCACAGTATGTGGATGGATTTTCCAAAGAGCTGGGCACGTTGGGTACCAACACCTGTTCAGGACCTGGCTGTCAGCATCCTACCAGGAGCGCTGAGCGTTGGAAAATCAGGCCCTCATTTAGGTGCCTAAAGGCCGAGTTCAGGCCCAGAGGAGCCTCCAAGGTATTTAGGCACCCAACTCCCATTGAAGCATCTAAATACCTTGGAGGATCTAGGCCCGAGCTCTTCGAATTTGGACGTGCTGGGTTCAGCCAGTGGGACAGCGGGAGAGTTCCTGAAAGTCGGCAGCTGGAGGGTCCCCGGGGAATCAGGAAAGTGGGACAGCTGCTGTGCAGGCTGCGTGGCAGCTGCCTTCCCCTCTGCACAGCCTCGGGGGATGCCGAGGGGGTTTTATTGACCGTCCCCTATTAACAACCTCATTAACGATCCCTGCCACCAAGTTCTGTTCCCCCCGCCTCTACCCCCCGCCCCCAGCAACTGGCCTTGGCATCAGGAATCTCTCCCCTCCCAGCAGCTGCCAGCTGCAGGGAATAAACAGTTGGATACAAGTGACAAGTCACTTCCTCCCCACCAGGGCGTAGCCAGACGGAAAGCGCCCCCTCCCCAGACACACACACTCGCAGGGAGCACAATGGAAGGAGTGGGGCTGGGGGAATAGTCCGCCCAGAACATTGGGCTGCCAGCCACACCTATGAGCCTGGGGGTGTCCTACTATCGGGGGGGGGGGGGCTCCTATCAAGCTCCATTCCCATCTCTCTCCCCTCCCCCGGTTTATGTCTGTTCCACATTCCCCCCTCCATCCTCCTTGTCTGTCTCCCACCTCCTTGTCATCTGTCTCTCTCCCTGCTTCCTTGTTGCCATCTCCCCCTCTTTGATGTGAAAATGGGGCAGGAGGGGTGGGGAGCCCAAGAGACATGAGCTCCCCCTCCCCTGGGGGCTCAGAACCAGAGGCAGCAGAGAGAGACATCTTACGACTCACTTTCGCACACACACCCCACCAGTGCCGCTGGTGACACGGGGCGGGGAACGTGGGGGTGGTGGTGAAGGGCAGGCCTGAAAAGGAGAGGGAGATGCAGGCACCCCTACTCGAGACATCACACATGGTCTGTTGGAGCTCAGATACTACAGTGATGGGCAGCAGTGTGATAACCCTGACAGACAGACATCGGGGTACCTACGGTGACAGACACCATACCGGGCAGAACGCCCCCACCCTAATGCTTTGCCTCTCCCTGTGATTGCCGTGGCTCTGTCCCCTCTCACCCTCATCCCCCCAAGCTCACTCAGATCATAACAAGCTGAGGCAGCTGCATTTTATTTTCAATCCGAACACGCCAATCTCTGCCCCAACGTTGTTTCACCACCCGCCCGTGCTCCATAAACAGCCCCCGTTCCACAGCCTGGGATGGAAGCTCTGGGAGCCTCCCCCACCCTGCACATCCACACAGGCTGCTGGCCGTGCATGAAGGTCTGGGAGCTGCAGTCCCAGGAGGGATCGATGCCTCCGATTGGATTTTTCCCCCCCAGCAAACATTGCCGAAAGCTGCAGGCGGGAGAGGGATGGGACCTAGCAAAGCGGATCTGCTGGTGGCAGCGGCCACATTTCAGCAGGCAGGCAGTGTTCTCCTGGGGGGTGGGCGTGGGTCACTGGCACTGGGGTGCACAGGGTGGGGTGCACCATAGTAAGGGGTTGTGGTAATGGGAGTGATGTTATTAATAGCATCACTAAAAGCCGAAAGCCCAGTGTTCACCCTCAGCAACACCGGCACCTCCCCGCAAGAATGGATGGTTCAGACACAGGACTCCTGAGTTCCATCCCCAGCTTTGTGCTCTCACTGATCAGAGGGGAAATCACTTCATGGCTGTGCCTCTTTCCCCCAGCAGTAAAATGGGAATACCAGGGCCCTGGATGGTGTGTAAGGGCCACTGCTGCCCTCTCCTGGACCGAATTAGAGAAGCTCAACTGTGTGTCATTGGCCATGTATTGCTAGCACCTTGTGGAGGTTCTTCCCTAGGCAGTAGACATCTGTACGCACCAGTGACATTAACATCCACGATTCCACAGCCTTGTTCATCCTGAAGGTTTCCCAAAGCTCCTTACATACTGTGAATGCACACAGGAGCCCCATACCCATTACTGAAATGCAGCCACCTCTGGGATGGAACACAGCAGCGGGTAAACCGCCCAAAGTAACAACAAATGCTGCGTACTGCTGAGACGGCCAGGAGATCTAAGGGAGGCCGGACATAGTTGCCCAGTTGGATTATAAGTGCAAGCATCAGCGGACAGGCCACTATCTGCAGACATGAATTCTATTCCAGTGGCCTGCTGCCTGGTGACCTTGGGCAAGTCATTTCCCTGACCTGTGCCTCAGTTTCCCCTCCTGCCCTGGGTCTGTCTTGTCTATTTGCACAGTAAGCTCGTTGAGGCAGGTGCCTCTGTGTGCAGCACCTCACACAACAGCGCCCTGATCTCAGTGCGGGGCCTCTAGGAGCTCCTGCGATACCAATACTGATGAAACACTGACATCACTTCCTTGCTTTGGGCCAGTCCCTTCCCACCCCACAATCCTGCACCCAGGGGAGACAATCCAGTTAGGCAGGAGTCAGGAAGAGCAACACAACCAGGGCCTGCTGTTTCGAATGATTTACACCCTCCAAGGGACTGCAAGTAAAGCAGACCTCTGACGTACCCCACCCACGCCCCCACGCAGGGGCAAGTATCTGGAGACTTTTTTACCCTCTTTCCCCACAAAACCAGATTCACTAGTATGGGATTGGGGCGGGAAATGCCAGCCCGGCCGGCCCCGGCCCCATCCTCCCTTGAGACCCTTTTCAGGAAACTTCAGCACCGTATTTCAAACATGAGGAACAATCCAATCTGATCTCGAGCCCTTCCTGGAGCCCAGTCAATGGGGACTGCCCTAGACTGCATGGAAGGGGGAGCAGGGAGTCTGCCCAAATGCCACCTGCTCACATTTTCCATCTGTGAATGCCAGCCCCGCTGCCCCCTCTTCCCGTCCTTCTCCAAGACGGGAAATGAGATCACATCCTGGCCATCAATTAGCAGGCTAATCCCACAATGGACAAACTCCCTCCTCCCTGACAACCAGTCCATGCTTCCCGCTGCTAATCATACCAGCATGGGACCTCCAGACACAGAGCCACAAACACATGGTGGGAAGTGCCTTGCCCTCTGGGAGATCCCTGTGCTGTACCAGGCTGATACATAGAACCTCCTCCTCTTTTCAATTCATGCGAATCCAGGAGCTTCGTGGTCATGGCTGTGGAGAGGCAGCATTGCCTAGTAATTAGAGCAGGAATCTCAGAATTAGGACCCTGTGGTTCTATTCCCGGCTCTGTAAGATATGCGGCCTAGTGACTGGGGAGAGAGGGGGCTGGGAATCAGGACTCCTGGGTTCTTGCCCTGTGGGTGGGAGTGGGAGCTAATAATTGTGCAGGACTCCTGGGTTCTATTCCAGACTCAGCCATTGCCTCACGGTGAGACCTTGGGTGAGCTCCTGCCCTGCTTTGTGCCTCGGTTTCCCCATCTCTAAAAGTGAGGAAACCCTCCCCTCCCCCTTTACAAACACACTTTGGGATCCCCAGCTGAGAGGTGACCTGGTCAGACTAGACAACCCCAGTGACCTTTCTGGCCTTGGAATTCACATCCAAGCCGATTTGACTGTTAATTATCTCCACGGCTCGCAGACTTCTGATGGGTGCAGGTCCGGGCCGCGACCTGAAAGTAGCTCAAGGGCCAGGCTGTGCAACACGGGCGATGCCCCGGGACCCCTTCCAGACTCAGAAGAAGCGGGAGACTAACAGCCCCTCACCCCCATCTCCCCGATCGGCACGTGGCTTGGGGACTGAAGCAGCTTTGTAGGGTGTGGGGTTGGTGGGCTTCAAAGGGGCGTCCCACCGAATTTCCCAGCTATGAAATCCCAGTATGGGCATGGAAAATAGAGTAGGTGTAACTGGCTCGGAAAGCTCTGCAGGGAGCTGGGTTGGGAGCTGTCGTTACAAAGGAGAGTTACTTGCAGCTCGAATCTCTTTCCCCCAAACACCTATCACTGTAGCCAGTCTGGGGACACGTCCCCATCAGGGGCGAGATGCAGCTATAGCAAGGAATGGCTTTGAGCTCCTAATGGATCTGTCCCATCTGGACCTGCTCCTGCAAGACGTTTAGGGTGACCAGACAGCAAATGTGAAAAATCAGGACGGGGGTGGGGAGTAATAAGGGCCTATATAAGAAAAAGACCCAAAAATTGGGACTGTCCCTATAAAACTGGGACATCTGGTCACCCTAAAGACATTGGACCTCTTGGGTGCCTGTGAGCATCCAGACAGTCACCTCTCCGATGCTCTATTCCCTGCAGGAAGGGGCTAGGCCAGGAGGATGAGACCCAGCAGCTCGCGTTTCCCAGAGCTGCCACCCCAGCACAGGTGGGTGGGAGACTCCGATCGCAACAGGGCACATTCCCACTTCCCAGCTCAGAGCCTCACCCTAAACCAGGGCCTCCCGAGGGGGGGGTGGCAAGTGGGGCAATTCTCCCCAGGCCCTGCAGGGGCCCCCACGAGAATATAGTATTCTATAGTATTGCAACTTTTTTTTATGGAAGGGGCCCCTGAAATTGCTTTGCCCCAGGCCCCCTGAATCCTCTGAGCGGCTCTGCCCCAAACCACTCCCCCCCCGCACCCACTCTCATGAGCACGTCAGCGTAGATCGCAGCAGCGTAAACCCTCCTCCACCTCCGCCTCTTGCAGCTCAGAACATCCCAGGGCCCCTCTGAACCAGGTGGCACCGAGACCCCAGAGCAGAATACGAGACATATACAGTTTGGATTCAAGTCAAGATCCAAAACCAGGGTTTTGTTACAGCCCACTAGACAGGTGGGGGTGCTGGGCACACAGCTGCGGGTGCTGGGAATGCCTGGAATGGAATCTAGGGGAGTCCAGGCAACACCTCCCCGAGCCTGTCTTCCCCACAGGAGGGAGGGAGGTGGAAGCTGGAGGGTTTCTCCTCGGCGAGGACAGTGTGGGCGGCGAGGGACAGAGTCAGGCTGCCTGATGCCAGGCACTGAGCAGGGCCAGGGTGCCAGGCAGGGAGCGCGGGAAATAGGGGTGGGGAACAGTTGACACTCGCATTCGGTGGAGAGAGAGAAAGAGAAAGGGCCCCCTCTAGTGAGGGCTCCTGTGAATTACCAGCCAGCGGGTGGGGGGGCTGGGATGGGAGGGGGGATCCCAGTTATTCGACTGGCACCTGGGGGACTGGGGCCCCTCAGCGCTGGTTTAAGGCCATCTCCCTTCACTGGCTTTCCTCCAGGGCTGCATTTGGCCTCAGCAGTTTGTTTGATTTCTTCCAAATCCTCTCCCCCTTCTCCCTTTTATTTGCAGTGAATTTTCTCTTGGGGGCCAGCAAGAGACTGAACCTCTGGGGGGAATAAAACCAGAGTTCCTGCCATGGGGCGGCACCTGCTGTCTCAGCGGGGGGTCCTCGGGGGATGGAGGTGTTGTCTGGCACAGCACCCCGTGTGGTGGAGGGGACACATCCAGCACATGGTTACCCAGTGGGGCTTTTTGCTGCTTTGACCCTGGATGTTGATTCCTCTCTGTTGATTGGCTGTTCGCTTCCACCTCCACCCCCCACAGTCTGTCTGCTTCAGACTCACTCCTCCCTGCCCGCTCCCCTTTGCTGCCCCCAGCCCTTCATTCCTACCCACCTCCATCGCCAACTAATTCCCATGCCACAAACCCCTCCCACAAATCAAAGGGAAACAAGCCAACATGACACGACGGTTGCAGCCTGTCACATTCTTGCCTCTGCTTGTATGTTAGATCCTGTCCCCCCAGCCCTGGTTTGTCCCGTCCGTTTAGGTCGTAAGCCTTGTGGGGCAGGGACTGCCTCTCAGACCACGTCTCGCCTAGGAAGGCCTTGCCAATGTAGTTACACCAGTATACTAGCCCAGCAAAGCTCTCCTGGTGCGGACACAGCTTATACCAGCCAAACCAGAAGGGGCAAAAGCACATGCCAATATTAGCTGCATCCATACTGGCGGCTTTTCCCAGCACACCCATGTCGGCCAGGGATCATCCACCTCTTCACACCCCGACCCACATAACTGCGCTGGTAGAAGTCTGTAGTGTATGGACGTACTCTGCTCGGCGCCCCGCACAAGCCCTGATCTCCAATCCCTATGGAAAATAAGCAAATAGTTAATACGAACACAGCAGCATGCACAGCTGGGGTCCCAAGGGCTGGGAAGCCTGCAGCTCTCCCCTACCTCTGCTCCTATAGTGAAGGTGGTTGTGGCTAGTCAAGATCAGAAACCCCTGTTCCACTGGGAGCTCTACAAAGCAAGAGGCAGTTCCTGTCTCAAAGCACTTACAGTAGAAACAGATAAAACAGGTCACGGAAGGATTATTAGCTCCATTTTACAGATAGGGAACTGAGACCCAGAGAAATCGAAGGTAGATTTTCTAAAGAGCTCAGCTCTCATCTAGGCACCTAAGATTTGGGTGGGGGGGACCTCAGCACCCAATGTGCTGAGCTCGTTTGAACATCTGGACACTTACTGAAGTGTCAAAGCAGTGCTAGGCGCTTGTGCACATTCTGGTCCGTGGGCACTAAACCTGAAAGAATTCTTTAAAATCTCTGGCCTTGCCTAGGCAACAAATGCTTTGCCAGTACAGCTGCCCCATCAGCGCTCCCCAGCGTATGCTGACAGTGACCGTCCTTCTGGTAGAACAACAACCCCTCCCCTGAAAAAAGCTCTCTTCTGGCAGCAGCATCTGCTCTGGGGGTTCTGTCGACAGAGCTACCTCGTCTGGGGTGTGGTTTTTTTCACACCCTTCACTGGCATAGCTACGCCAACAAAACTTTTTAGGGTGAGCCTGGCCTCAGTTACCAGCTAAACTAGGCAAATGTTGCAAGGTAAATTTCACTTTTACTTCTGTTCAGTTTCTTTTTCAGACTCTCCTGCACTATACTGGGGGAAGCAATGCTTGAATGTAGGGCCTGAGAACCCGGAAAGGAAATTGACTAGAGCAATAATGAAACCAAGCAGCTCATCTTGGGTTGAAAACTTGGCTTGTTCAAACTAAACAAAAACTGCTGACCCTGGATTTTTAATATTTTAATGACTATTGTTTAAAATGAAGAAAAAACAAAACACAGCCCATCATGATACCGACACTTTTATACCAGCATAGCTGCGTCCGCACTAGAGGTAATAACAATTGAGGTGTTTCAGTAGAAAAATCACTCCCCTGATTGGCTTTAAATCCATACAAAAACTACGTGGGGAGCAGACCTTAGCGGGTAAACCAGCCCTTAAACCAGATTCTCCATTGCCCCACAGTCATTCACCCCATTTATAACAATCTACACCTGCTTTGCACCAGAATAAACAGTTCCACAAGGTTAACCAGTTGAGGCCAAGCCCAGATGCGGGAGGTATATAGGGTGCGTTGATAAAAACTACCCATGCCTCATCTCGCCTAGGATTTTGCAGGGAGCTAGGTACGTCAGCGTGAAAGCCACGCCTTTTTCACAGGAAGAGAAAGCCCTAGGTCCTCTGTGCAGTGATTTACTCCTTGCACAAAGAAGGTGTAAAACGGCACCAGATCAGAATGGTAACCTTAGCCTTGCGATGGTTTCAATACTGACACACGGCACAGGTCAGTGGACAGTCAGGCCCGCAAGGGGAGCATTTCAAAATTGCCTGCAGGATTTATTCATAGATTCATAGATTCCAAGGCCAAGAGAGATCACTGTGATCATCACATCTGGCCTCTTTTGTAACACAGGCCAGATACCTTCCCTGAAATAATTCCTGACTGAATTAGAGCAACTATTTTACAAAAAGATGGTTAGAGCACAGCTCCCAGTGAACGTCAGGGGTGGGACAGGCACGTTTTAACATCTCTGTCTGTAGGAATAGAATAACTGTTCAAAGCATTGGCTGTCTTAAGACATCGATTCAAGAAACAAAATGCATTTAAAAGAAAGTCATGAAAATATTGGTCTGAAAAACTGCGTGTGCACACATGTGTGCAGGTGTGTAAAAGTGTAAGTGTAACACATCCTAAATTTGGATCCAGGCTGTTTCTCTACAAACAGGGAAGTGCAAATTCTGCTCTCCTTCACATCAATCTGATACTATTTAACTCCACTGGGCCAGACTCTTAGCGGGTGGCAATCAGCTATACCGAGAATCTGTCACGTTGACTTTAATGGGGCTGATTGACAGTGGCGTGACTGAGGTCAGAATCAGGCCCCTCGTGTGTGGTGAGCCCTGATCCTGCCATGCGCTTAAGTCAATAGGACTATTCCTGTGCTAAAAGTTAAGCTTGTGCTTCAGGGAAGGCAGGATCGGATCCAGAGCGCTTAGCTGGCAGAACCTCACCGGAAAAATATCCCCGTCAAGCCCGAAACAGGAGACGCGGATGGGGTGTGACCCCCAAAACACCCGGAGGCAATTTGAGACAGCAAGGAAAGAGTTACCATGGCTCCCTCCCCACCTCCCCACCCCCTTCCGCTCAGCTCAAGAGCTCAGCCCACATAGGTGGCTATGGGAAACTCGGATAAACAAGAGAAAACCTGGCTAGCAAACCCAGGGTCGGAGCTATGCTTGGCACCCGAGGGCCCGGAAGGCCGAATGGAAGCCTCTTAAAGGAACCACAGCGAGGGTTCTAATATGAAAAATCAATGAAGGCAGAAGCGGTCTGGGCGGGAGCATCTTCCAGCGTTTTCTCCCTTCCCCCCCAGCACAGTTACAGACCCGCTGGGGAACGAAAGGCCAAGCCCAGCTGCTTTATGGGAGCGGGGAGGATTTGCTCACAGATTGGGGCATTCCCAAATGGAGGTGTTTTAGGGCTAAAGTGGCACCACCTTCCCACGTCACGGGGTGAGCGGGGGACGCTCTGCAGGGACTCCAGGAGGACGGAGCCCTGGGGACGTCTGTTCGCTCCCCGGCAGCCCCAGAGCCATTCCACAGCTGCCATCAGCCATTTCAATTATTAGCGAGAGACAACAAGCAGGCCCGGCCCGAGTCCAGCGCTCTCCCTGGCCGGGTTATATCACAGGATAACGCACCCCCAAGCTGTCCAATCCGCGAGCGAGCCGCATGCCAAGCTGTTTGATCTCACTGCCTAAAATTAACACAGCCTGCTCCAAAGGAGCCCCAGCCAACCAGGGCAAAGGGAAGGTGCCAGGGCGGCCCAACAGGGAACTGCCCTGCAACGCAGCTGGGTGGTGGGGAGGTTATTTTTCCACCCTGGAAAGCTGGCCCTGGGACACTTCCAACCGGCAGCAGGGGAGCCGGGGAATTGTTAGGCTCTGAGCAAAGGGCAGCTGCAAAGGCCGATACCAGGGATTCTGTGAGGGTCCCAATTAGCCGACCCGCCTGGGCCGCACCAGGAACCTGGGTAATCGGGAATCAACAGAAGAGCAAATTGGGCAGGTGTGGGGGTCTCGGTGCTACTGAATAGGCAAGAGCTGCCCTATTCGGACATGAGCACAGCAGATGCACTGATCTCTCAGGTTTAACCTGCAACATCCCCTGCTATCCCAGTCCTGAGTCCCCCGAATAGCTCCGTCAATGCCCTTCCATCCCAGCCCACAGCCTGCCCTGCTGTTCCAGCCCCCGGCTTCTCAGGCCCTTCTAGATCCCTGAATCCCCATCTGCAGCTGCTCCTGGCCTCCTCCAACCCATCTCTGCTGATGATCCTCAGTCCTGACCCACGACCCCCGGGGCTCCATCCCAACGCCCCTGCAGCACCTCAGACCTGACTGTACCCACACACATCCACTGTCACACAGTCCGCACAGGCAGGATCATGTAGTCACACGTGGCAGGGACACGTGTTCACAACCATGCACACTCACACACGCATGCCTTCCCAGAGTGTCATACACTTGCACAGCTCCATCTACAAGCACACGCTGTACACAGGATTTCACCGACACACAGTAGGTGGACACGCATTCAGCACGCCACACACAGGCATGTACAGAGGGCCCCTATGCAGGCGTCATGCATGTGCTGCACATGCAGGCTCTCTATCCTCACACACACACACTCTCACTCACTCTCACACACACACACCCTTCTCACACTCTCCCACCCCCTAAGGCTTTGTCTTCTCTGGGGAAATAGGTACGTTTTTTAAACACGGGATCATCAGTGTGTTAAAATCCTGGTGTATACGAGGCAAAGGGTGGTTTTAACATGTGTTTAGCTTGTCACGGTAAACCCTAGCAAGAACCCTAAATTCAGGCTGGGTTGTGGACATAGCAGTCTCAGTTTTAATTCCCTGCACCGCCACAGACTTCGTAGGTGACCCTGGGCAAGTTACTTAGCTGCTTGGTGCCTCAGTTCCCCCCTCTCTAAAATGAAGGTGTTAGCACTGCCCTTCCTAGCAGGGGTGCTGGAAGGATAAATACATTAAAGATTGTGAGGTGCTCAGAGATTATGGTAATGGCAGCCATATAAGAATGATAGATGGATAGAAACAGTGTACAGTTTACTGCCAGGGAGCACGGGGTACCAGAAGGGCAAGCTGGATAGAGAACAGAGCAGTGAAGGCCTGGAGAGCTGAGAAGCTGAACCACTGAAAATACACACACCTGCCTTCAGGGTGTGGGAAGGAGATTCTAAGGCTGCCCAGACTGCATCATAATTACGCTGGCCCACAGAACAGGCTGTCAGGAGAATGCAGCAAAAAAATCCATCATCAAAATTAATCCTCAATGAATTGTTCACCAGCAAGTATTTGCCACCAGGTGCTACAGTGTGTGTATGTGTGTTGGGGCGTGGGAGGGAGGGGAACCAAGGGGATGTTACCCAGATGCACTAAAGTAAACGTTACTGTAGATTCAGGTCCAGACGTGCTGTGAACGGGCCTCTGAGGCTAAGGAGCCTGCCCTATCAGTTCTGAACAGCTCGTTTATCAGTGCTAGTGTTAAATGGCTGCCCCAGCCCACCCCAGAAGTGGCTGCATTTCAGTGGGAGGTGAAGAGAGAACTCACACCAAGAGAATCAGCTGATCAATAAAGTACACAGAAGGTGTGCGGCGGGGAGGGGGAATTTGGCAGAAGGGGGAGAGAGAGGTAGAGAGAATCTGATATGTCTGGGCAGCATCCAGCAGAAGGGGGCCCCAGCCTGGTTTCCCCCTCTAGGCACTACTGCAACGTAAGAGTTAAATAAGGATCACAACACGAGAGAGCATGGGAAACTTTGACTGAAGTGCACTATGTACCTGTCAGTCATTATTGTCGTCATCATTCAGAGCAATCACTCACTCCCTTCTGCCAATACGAAAACTCACGACCAATAACACCAGAACAGACTGATTGGCTTTGCTGCTACAGGCAAGCAGCACAGCCCAGGGCAAGGCAATCCAGCAACCCAGGAACGTTAGAGACGTCCTCCAGCCGGAGGCGGCTGGGACTCGGACCCTCTGGTTCTGGAGAAATTCTGACATTTTGGTTTGGTTCCAAATCGGAAAGGAAATGGGCAATTTCAACATTTCCTGGAAAACGGAACTATCCAAAAATGTGACTCCAAAACCATTTCATACAGGAAAAAAATGCAACATTTCATGCTGAAGCCAATTTTGAGTGCAATCGAGACGGGTCCATGCGACGTTTCGGTTTTGAGAACCCTGCGTTTTCTGATGGAAAATTTTCATCGGAAAACTTCCAACCAGGTTTACCTACTAGACACCATCTAGCCCACGTTCACCCTCTACAATTACACTTGGAAGAATTAGATTTTTATCAAGAAACGTCAGTTTTGCCAAACACCCCCTCGCCACACACCCCAAGGAATAAATATTCCCAGCAATAATACCTGACATTCACAGAGGGCCAATGGAAGAAGAATCCGACTTGAAAACTTGAGCTTGACTTAAGGCTATTTACGTCGTCTCCTTTGGCACACGACGCTTGCAATTGGGGTTATAAAGCTTTAACTTCTGTAATTTTAAGGTCATCTGCCATTAATTGTTGCCTGACTCTCCTCTGCTGCCTGTGGAAATTTAAATCAATCAAAATAAAAAAATGCTTAAACACCGACATTATCGGTCAAAATCGAATTCTGCCCAGTCGACCTACCTGAAGAGGAGCTCTGTGGGGCTCGAACGCTCATCTCTCTCACCAACAGAAGTTGGTCCAATAAAAGATATCACTTCACCCACCTTGCCTCTCTCCTACCCTGGGACCAACAGGGCTACAACCACACGGCAAGCCTATCTACCGTCCTGTTCTCTGCATCTAGCTTTCAATGTTCCAGGTGATAGTGACTTTTCACTTTAGCACATAATTCCTGCCTCCGTCTTAGGGGTTTATGTGCTGCCGTGGCCTCATCCCGCTCACTGGCAGGCAGTTTTCCTGATATTCAACCTGAGTTCATCTAGCAGCCCCAGTCCTGGCACAGGGCTCCATTGTGCTCGGCTCCGTACAAACACGGACAGTCCCTGCCTTGCCCCTGTTACAATCAGAATTTTCCTTTTCTTAACTGTCTCCTGTTTCTCCTAGTTCCAGGCCCCCAGAGAGCAATTCTGCCCAAAGCCTCTCCTTCCAGATGGGTCTGGTGAGACAAGCCCAGCCCTGGGGACAATGAAGCCCTGGGTTCTAATGAGCCACTGGATATATTTGTCAAGTATCAGGGGTAACTGTGTTAGTCTGTAGCCACAAAAACAAGGAGGAGCCCGGTGGCACTTTAAAGACTAACAGATTTATTTGGGCATCTAAAGAAGTGGGTTTTTTACCCACTAAAAATTATGCCCAAATAAAACTTTTAAGGCGCCAGCGGACTCCTTGCTGTTTGTATGTGTTTGGGCATGTCACTTCCCCACTCTGTGCCTTTGTCTTGTCACATGAGAAGAAGGATGCTGATCTACCTCACAGGGGTGCTGTGGGGCTTGGGGCCGAGATTTTTAAGGGAACCTAAGGGGGTTAGACACCCAATTAACTGGGGGCTGGAATTCTCTTAGGCCTTTTTCAAAACCCTAGCTTAAACTGTGAGCACTTTGAGATCCCTGGATGGGAGTGCCAGGAGCCCAAGGGTCACTGTGTAGATGAGCTGAAGCAGCCATCGGACTCGGCCAACGTTCAGCCACGCCATACTGGTTATGGGCTGGGTTCTGCTCTCAGTTACCCTGGCATAAATCCGGAGCGAGCCCACCCAACTTCCTGGTTTACACTGAGCGCAGAATCCAGGCCAGGGCTCAGCCTATCGTCCCTCACAGGCCAGCCCTTTCGTCCATCCTCAGGTGCCTGCTTGTCTGATCCCTGCGCTAAGAGCCTGCTGCCCAGGCTGGACACTCACAGCCCTGAACGCCCCACCCCTGCCCTTCCCCCCGATGGGGGGCCCTTCACCTCCTGCCTAGCGGCTCCCAGAACCCCAGGGAAGGAAGCACAAACTTCTGCTTCCCAGGTGGCGTGGGAAGTCCTGGCTATACCTGCGCCCAGGGAAAGCTGGGGTGCTAGCTGGGATATTTGGGGGGGCTCCCAGTGACCTGGCCATGCCACAGCAGTACCCGCAGAACAGTCCAGCAGAGCAGAATGGAAATATGAAGTGCAGCAGTACAAGGGATTCCAACTGGCATGGGAGGGATTCGGGGGAGGGACACGCTTGGCCTGTGGATTCAGGTGGCGGGGGGAGAGGGGCAGCTTGCAGGAGAAGGGGGACAGTGGCAGACAGGGGCATGGCAGAGTGGGGAGCTGCTCTTTGGATTCAGGGAGGTGGGGTGGTGGTGTGGGGGGGGTTACTATCCTTCAGATTCGGGTGGTGGGGGGCTCTGCCTTTGATTTCCCAACTTACAGCTTGTTCCAGCAGAGGGGAAGGTTCTCGGGATTCATTCAGCACAGTGACATTCATGAGAAGAGGGAGGGCCTGATGTTCCCCACCTGCTCCCCTCCAAACCCACACTAATACCCCCCACCCTGCCAGAAACCCAGAGATCCCACCCCATCCCCACCACGGAGATTCTCTGATGGCGGCTGCTCCCCCCGCCCCCAGCTTCCACGCAAAGACAGGCCGAGAGAGGCTCCTCCGATGCAGAGATCCTGCCGCAGCTGCCTCTTCCTTCCCACATCCCGTCCCCTTGCCCCCCACCCCACTGCCATAAAATGGTGGCGACTGCTCCCCCCAACCCGTCAGTGGGACGTACCCCCACCCCCAGAGTCTGCTCCGTCACCCCGCGGCGCGGCACCCCCTGGGGACAGCACAGGTGGGAACTGGCTGGTTTTGGGCAGGGAGAGGGACCCCTCGCCCAGTTTGGCCGTGGGGCAGAACCCGGTGGCAGGTGCCTCTCTCCCTCAGTCTCCTCCTATGTGCCACCAGAAACAGAGGTCAAAAATCAGTCTGCACGAGACTACGACCAGGAGCAACAAGTGCCGCGTACTGCAAAGAACTAACCCCGAGCAACCAAGGGAAGGGTGTGTGTGTGTGTGTTGTGATGGCCTCCTTCCTAATTGGTGTGACCACGTTTCTACATGCAACAAGAATCTTTGTCTAAGGCGTGTGTGCACGTACATTACGACGGTCTCTGTCTCGCGGTTCCCAGGGACGGCTGTAGAGGATGAAGGTCTCTGATGGGTGTGAACAGGCACATGCACTTGTGTGCAATGATCGTGAGGGTCTCTGGCCAGTGGGCTCAGATGCCTGCAAGGCCTCCCTGGTGTAGCATCCTCAACACCGCAGCATCTTGACAGGAAGTTTCCCTGGGTACCATGCTGACCATCCAGCTGTAATTCCCTGCATGGGGTCAGGCAACCCCTGGCTAGGTGAGACCAGGAGGGGCCACTCAGAAAACAGCTCTGCTCTCCTCCTCCACCCCTCCAGGAGGGAGAGTCAAGTGGCGAATCGTGGTTCTCTGAAGCATCCCCTGTGCCACAGGACCTGCATAGGTCCGGCTAAGCAGCACCGTGACCCATGTGACTCACAGAATCCCTGGTCTGGACCATTCACCCAGAGACAAGCGGAGGGCACATGGCGGCTGCCCCCCTCCTCCACCAGGCTGGGATTTTGCTGGGCCCAGAAGCTGAGCTGGCAGCCAGGGGATGTTTATACACCCCTGGGCAGGCAGCCCCCTTCCCAGTCGTCCCTTCGCAGACACCTCGCTCCCTACCCACCCCTCCCTAGACAAGCCCCCTCATGTCCCCCCTCCCATCTCCTTCCATGCTCCCCCTCGATACCCCTCCCATACAACCCCCATGCCCTAGCACCTCCCTATACAAGCCCCACCTCCACTCCCCTCTGTGCCCCACCCCTCCCTTCACTTCATACACGCCTTTTTTTATTATCATTGTAATAGTCTCTCTCTGCCACCCACCTGCTGTGTTCCCCCCCACCAGGAGGGGTACCGCGGGGGGGAGGCAGGGTTGGACCAAGCACCAGCCTCCTCACTAGACCCCAGGGTGGCAAAGCCAGCCTGGATGGCATACAGAAGCTAGAGATCAGAGTCCCCTTCTGTGCCCCCCCATGCTTGCCGTGCATTGCACCCCAGGCCCCTTGTACACAGCTCAGCACTCAGCCCTGGCATGGCTCTGACCTCACCCCACCCGATCCAGAGCCCCACCCAAGGCACAGACCCCACACCCCCACGCACAGAGCCCCACACCCCCACGCACAGACCCCACACCGAGCCCCATGCACAGAGCCCCACCCCATGCACAGACCCCAGACCTCCCCCCGCAGAGTCCCATGCGCAGAGCCCCACCCCATTCACAGAGACCCACCCTATGCACAGAATCCAGGACCCCACCCCAGGCACAAAATCCAGGACCCCACACCACACAGACCCCCATGCACAGAGCCCCACCCCATTCACAGAGACCCACCCTATGCACAGAATCCAGGACCCCACCCCAGGCACAAAATCCAGGACCCCACACCACACAGAGCCCCACCCTACACACAGACCCCAGACCCCCATGCACAGAGCCCCACCCTATGCAGACCTGAGACCCCCAGGCACAGACCCCAGACTCACACGCACAGAGCCCCACCCTATGCAGACCCCAGACCCAGGCTCCCTGCACAGAGCCCCCCACCCCATGCCTAGATCCCAGCCTCCACCCCTTACACAGACCCCCACCTCTTCCACAGAGCCCCCACCCCGCTCTGTTGTGTGCGCGAGCCGCCCCCCGAGACCCCCCGGCCGTGCCTCCTACCTGCTCCATGCTGCGCCCCTCAGCGCGCCCCCAGGCCAGGCGGCGGAGGGAGGGCGGGGGGCCGCCCCCCGGCGCGATCCATGGGACTTTCCTCTGCCAGGTCCTCGGGTCCCCAGGAGCCAGCCCGGCTGCTGCGTCTGCTGCGAGCGCCCGTCCCCCCGCCGGGCGTGTGTCTGCCTGGCCCCCTCCCCGCGTCCCTCCCCTTCCCCTCCCCTCCCCGGCTCATCCCGGCACAGCGGCCACAGGCTGCTCCGGCAGCCGCTCGGCAGGGTCATGTGAGCCACCGCCCGCACCCCTGCTGTACAGCCCCATGCGCGCCCTGCAGCTGCCAGCCCCACACCTGGGCTTTCCCTCCCCCCAGGGCTGCCCCACATCCGCCCTGCCCCTGCTGCACAGCCCCATGCGCGCCCTGCAGCTGCCAGCCCCACACCTGGGCTTTCCCTCCCCCCAGGGCTGCCCCCCATCCGCCCTGCCCCTGCTGCACAGCCCCATGTGCGCCCTGCAGCTGCCAGCCCCACACCTGGGTTCCCCGCACCCATCCACCCTGCCCCTGCTGCACAGCCCCGTGTGTGACCCACACCTGGGTTCCCCGCACCCATCCGCCCTGCCCTGCCCCTGCTGCACAGCCCCATGCACGCCCTGCAGCTGCCAGCCCCACATCTGGGCTTTCCCCCCCAGGGCTGCCCCACATCCGCCCTGCCCCTGCTGTACAGCCCCATGCACGCCCTGCAGCTGCCACCCCCACATCTGGACTTTCCCCCCCAGGGCTGCCCCACATCCGCCCTGCCCCTGCTGCACAGCCCCATGTGCGCCCTGCAGCTGCCAGCCCCACATCTGGGCTTTCCCCCCCAGGGCTACCCCACATCCGCCCTGCCCCTGCTGCACAGCCCCATGTGCGCCCTGCAGCTGCCAGCCCCACATCTGGACTTTCCCCCCCAGGGCTGCCCGACATCCGCCCTGCCCCTGCTGCACAGCCCCATGTGCGCCCTGCAGCTGCCAGCCCCACATCTGGGCTTTCCCCCCCAGGGCTACCCCACATCCGCCCTGCCCCTGCTGCACAGCCCCATGCACGCCCTGCAGCTGCCAGCCCCCCAACTGGGTGGCAGGACCCATGACCCACCCATGCCCCTCTGTCTGCTCCAGCTCCCCCATCCCCAAAACTTTGTGCCCCCTAGCAGCAGATCCTCCCCTTTTCCCTCTCCTTCCATGCTCCCCCGGTTACTGTTAGGTCCAGGCCCCCTTCCCTCCTAGCTGGGGGAGGGCTGGCCCGCCACCCAGCTGGTTGGCCGCTGTGGATTGTCCTCATGTGACACTCCCCAAGGCGGAATATTCCCAGAGCCGTGCCAGGTCCAGGAGCAGGAACTGCGAAAGCATCAAGGGAGACACCGATTTAACCCTCTCTGGGGCCAGAAGCCCACATCTCCCCCTCACCCCTTTCCCTGTCCCCCAGGCAGCAGGAGGGGTGCGCTGCTGGCAGGCTGGGCGTGATCGGGGCCAGAGCCTCTTTCCCGGGCCAAAGGCAACATTGTGGAGATGGGGGGGACTGAGCCCCAGTGTCTTGGGAGCAAGTTGCCTGCCCTGCCCTGGGCCAGTGGGCGATGCTGGGGGAGACTCAGGATATTGACTCAGAGAAGTCCCACAGCAGGGAAAAAGGGGTGGGGGGAATGTTTCTCTGTCCAGCTGTGTTGCCCTTCACTTGAGTTTTGCCAGGCATGCCTCAGATATGTAATTCCATCTCCAAGCAGGGGTGTGGGTCAGTGTCACTCTCCCCATTTTTCAGGAGGGGAAACTAAGAGCAGGCCCATGACTAGCCCAAGGCCGCGCGCTGAGTCAGTGGCAGAGCTGGGGTTAAAAGCCAAGAATCCCAGCTCCCGCTCCAAACCCAGGAACCCTTGGTTCCCTGCTGAGCCCCCGTCCCCACATAAACCTTGGTCGCCTGGGGGGATGGGGAGGGAGAGGAGTATGAACTTGGTTTCATGCCGATTGTCTGCAACACCAGCAATTATCCTCCATGAGTAATTTGTTTGCGGTGCATGGCATGGAAGTCATCAACCCCACTTGCCGAGGAGTCCTAAATATTTGCTTGGTAGCAGCACCAGTGCCAGAAACATTTGTGTTATTTGGAAATTCCCAAAAGTCACAAAAACTTGGTGCAAGCTTTGGCGTCCAGTGGACGAGGACTCAAGCACCCTGGACTCTGCTCCTGGCTCTGCCACTATCCTGCTGTGCGACCTTGGGCAAGTCACAGCTCTGCTCCATGCCTCAGTTTCCCTTCCCCACCCTTGGTGTCTATTTGGACTGCAAGCTCTCTGGGGCAGGGATTGTTTCTCACCGTTTGTACAGCCCTGAGCACAACAGGGCCCTGATCTCGGTTAGGGCCTTCAGATGACACAAACACAACCTCTGAAAGGGAAGCCGGAAAGTGAACACCAACCGCCCTAGCCGAGGCTCCTAGAAAGGGTGAAGTTGGTAGGGTGGAGGGAAGCGCCAGGGAGAACTGATGCCACCATCAACCTTGGCTTTGTATCGTTACCCAGGGCCCCATCCATATCAGAGTCAGTATGAGCCACAGGCGTTGCCATGTAGTTAGACACGGGGGCCTGAGAGGCAGGACGTCGGGGGTCTATTCCCTTTCTTGGGTGGGAGAGTGTCATAGAGGTTAAAGAGGAGGGCATGAGTTCGAACATCTGTGTACTGCTCCTGTCTGTGATTTAGTGGCTAGATCTGGGGACTGGGAGGTGAGACTCTCGGGTTCTATTCCCAGCTCCAAGACAGTCCAGTCTAGTGCTCAGAGCAGGGAGAACTAAGTTGCGGGGAGGAATAGCTCAGTGGTTTGAGCATTGGCCTGCTAAACCCAGGTTGTGAGTTCAATCCTTGAGGAGGCCACTTAGGGATCTAGGGGAAAAAATCAGTACTTGGTCCTGCTAGTGAAGGCAGGGGGCTAGACTCAATGACATTTTGAGGTCCCTTCCAGTTCCAGGAGATAGTTATATCTCCAATTAGTCAACAAATGCACAGGCTCTCTTCCCCTCTCTGCAAGGAAGTGTGGTTGAGTGGTGAGAACACAGCCCGGGAAGCAGAATACCTGGGTTCTTATTGCTGGCTCGCTGTGTGACATTAGCGAGCAGCTGCCCCTCTGGAAAACAAACGCTCCCCCCCTTGCAGGGGTGCTGTGAGACTTCATCGAGGAATGTGTGGAAAGGGTGTGTCAATGGGGTACAGGCCCAGAGCTATCCCGCTGCAGCGTGAGATGGGGACAACGCAAACTGTTTTCAGAACTAGTCAGTTGATTTTTTCAGTTAACAGAGGCCCAGGCTGCTGGCATGTTGATTACTAGCCACAGCATCTGGGCACTGAGAGAGCAGGGTCCTTGCACAGGGATGCAGCCGTGAATCTGTGCCAAGTGTGCACCAGAAACTGACTCGGGGCTTTAACTCTGAGTGGCCCAAGTGAAGCCTGTCTGAAGCCACTAGATTGAGGGGCAAGGGGAAATTCCTGCTGGCCTGGAACATAGGGAAGAACCATACTGTCTTTCTGTGCCTACCTGGAACAGGCTCGGGGCACGGCTGTGGGGGAAGAACCGGTACTAGCTTGCTGTGCCCACCTGGAACGGGCTCTGGGCATGGCTGCAGGGGAAGAACCAGTACTGGATTTCTGTGCCCACCTGGGCACGGCCGCAGGAGAACTAGTACTGGCTTCCTGTGCCTACCTGGAACGGGCTCTGGGCACGGCTGCGGCGGAAGAACCGGTACTGGATTTCTGGGCTGTTTGGACTGATCTCTAGGTGCAACCCGTGGCGTTCGAGTGGCTGCCAAATGCATTAGCAATGATGAGGCCTTTAACGCAGAGCCCCATGCCACAGGAGCAGCCGCAGCGTGATGCAGAGTAAACAAGCCGAGTCTGCTGATTTGCTCTGAGCACGCTGGGCCATGTGGGCAGATGTGCTCCAACTGTACCCACTGCATTCCAGTCGGGAAATGGCCTCAGCAGGCCCCACGTGAGGAGCCATGTGAGAGGCAGTTCTCGGCAGTGGAAAGCGCAGCTCTGCTAGCCTTTCCTGGCCCTGGGGGGGGGCTCTAGGCAACAGGGCGGGTGCGACACCCATCACGGGCTCAGGAGGGAGGGAACAGGGATGCTGCCCCTCTGCACCACAGGGAAAGGGAGTGACAAACCCTGACTATGTTCTCACACACACAGGGTCTAACACAGACTCACACACTCTATGAAATGAGCCCAGACTGGGCCAAGAGATCCGAACACTCCCAAGACACAGGGAAGCCCGGCTTGGATTCTGATCTGATCCGGGCTTGGCTCTTTGAAGTCAGGGCTTGTTTCTAACTCAGGTCCCCAGGATGGGAGAGCCCGGGGACCGGCTGGCTGAATCTTCGCTATTTCCCTGCTGGCAGAGAGGCCCCAGCCCAACTGCCCCCGTGGGTGGCTCGGAAGCATTGGCCACGCTGCTCTCCTTCGGTAATTTATTTTGTCGTTTCCCGGAGCCGTTCTAAGTGCTCGTTTGGCAGGGGATTCTCTGCCAGGGCTCGGCCTTTGCAGTAACAGAGGGATGGGTAGAACCAGGGAATAGGACACAGCAAATTCCTCACGGGCGCAGGTGAGCGTAACATCACAGGCCAAGTCGGTTCTAACTTTGCCTTGTGTTCTCCCGGACCCAACCTGTCCTACACCACAGCAGACGGTGGCTGACGTACGGATGCAGGAGCCAGGATGCCTGGGTTCTCCTGGCCTTGCACAAATGACATAGGCTGATCATTTTCAAAAGCGGCCACTGAGTTGGGAGGAGGGGGCTCAAATTTTGAGGGAGTCCAGCCTGAGACACCTCGGGACTGATCTTCTGGAGCGTCCCATAGCCACAGATCCAAGCAAAACCCAGAGACTGGCCCCTCTTCTGAATGATCAGGCTCTTCTGAATAGTTTGGCCACCCAGAGAAGTGGAAAATCTCAGCCAAGCTCAGAGGCATAAGCCAGGCTGGGCACTGGGCATTCACAGCAGTCCAGCGGCATCGGGACCTAAAACCCCTGCCTAGACAAAGCCTGAGATCAGAGCAGGTAGCAAGTGAGCATCAGGATTTCAGAGCAGGAGAGGAAGGCGGCTTTTGCCCGGGGACTGGGTGTGCGAGAAGGGGGATGCTTCACAGGATAATCTAGGGATGGCTGCCCAAGCTCTGCAGTGCAACAGGGAGGCGATTATGCAGCAGGCATGTGTGGATAACACAGAGCAAAGGGAAGCCTATTAGATGGCGGCTGGAAGAATGCGGCTTTTGTCTCCCGGCTTATCTGGCTTTGAACCTCTCCAGGAAACGGGGAACTTTGCTGCTTCTGGATGCTAATGAGAGGTTAAAAATAAGATCGGAGCCAGGCGGCCATGTTGGCGTTTCTATCCGGCGGGGAGGGAGGGGAGAGGCCAGGCCGCGCCTCTGACAAAGGGGGCTTTATTGCGTGTACGTGGGGGGAGGAAAAGGGGGCTGGAATCCAGGGAAGGCCGGGTGGCCGCGATGCTGCGGGTAGAAAGGATCCTTCTAGGCACACAGGGTGGGCACCAGCAGCTGTGAAGATGCCTCCTGCCCTGAGCCAACCCCACCCCCACAACCCCGCAGGATGCAGCAGCACCACATTTGGCCTTTCCTCTTTCCTTAGTAAGCAACACGGTTGCTCCTTGTCTCTAGGCACCAGCGAGGGCTGGGCATGGTCACGGACACACATCTGTGTGCCCACAAGTGCCTGCGTGGCAGTCGAGGACAGCTGTTGGGAGGCTCCCGGGGCTTGGGGCAATGGAGCCTTCCCACCGCCACCTCCAGCCCCTAAGCATCACCTCCCCAGCAGGCCAGGTCTCCAAGCACCTTCCCGCACAAGCATAAGAACTTGTGGCCCACTGGGGCTAGGACCATTTAAACCAGCTGAAGATTTGCCCTTCTCATCCTATGTCAAGGAGCCCGGACGCTTGCCCTACCAGAGTCATGGCAGCCCACCTCTTCCAGCCACCTTTGAGCCTCCGTTGCTCCAGCTTCGGGTTCAGAACTGTTGCCCAACACCGGGATATCTGGTCACATTCCACGTTGCTAATAGCCACGGCCCTACGGGGGCTAGGCAGATGCTTGCTTTTGGGGTGCTGCCTGGGCTAGGGTGCTTTGCAGGTGGGGCGAGGCAGCAAAGCTGTCTTCCAGAGGCTGATGAGACGACTTCGCCCTCTGCTTCCCTGGGCTGCAGGATGGGCCCCAGGACTGCACCCGCCTGGAAGGTTCATGACTGGCAATGCGCTTTCCAGCATGCTGGGATCCCAGCCCCCACTAGGGAGGAGAGTTACAGGGTCCTGGCTGGCCCAGACGACAACAGCTTGCAAAGCCTCGTGGGGCTGAGCCGGGCGAAGCAAAGCGCTATTAGCTCCGACACACGCTGCCTGCTATTAGTTACTGACCACAGTATGTATGCTTGTATGCTCCTTGGGGCAAGGAGTGTCTTTTTGCTCTGTTTGTACAGCACCTAGCACACCAGGGTGGTTCAAAAGGAGGGATCCTGTGTGGCACTGCAACACAAATAGTAAAGAAGAATGCAGGGATTGCAGGCTTACCCAGGTGGGAGACAGTCCCCACTAGCTAGTCCACTCATCAGCGCACCAGCTCTCGGAGGTTTACCCCAGCCGTCCAGGCGCGCTCCAGAGTCACCAGGAGATGGCGGTAGCTACACTGCAAAGGTGCCCTGTACAGGAGGTTGGTTTGTTATTAAATTGGGCATAGGCCCTATCGCATCGGGCTTCACCAGGGTGGGTAAAGGAAGGCTGGGGGATGGGGATCTTTGTTTCTGCTTGTTTCTTACTTTAGGACCATCGGCTAAATGCCCCGGAGTGGGAGTAGGGGGCCCTCCCTCCCTGTCACTGAGTGGCTGTGACTCACAGCAACAGCTTTCCCCCAAAACATCCATTAGGCATTGGAGTCGAGGCAGCCTGGCAGAAAATCCCTTCTCCTGCTCAACAGCTCAGCCTTCAGTCCCTCACGACATCCCCATTCCCTGAGTTCTCCAACTGGCCACAGAGTTGCCTACTCCAGGAGCACTCTGGCCAGATACGTACAGAGTTACCAGAGAGGCAGCGCCAGCGGGTGGGGCTGAAGGAGACATATCGCCCTTCCTGGCTCTCGTGGATTGCCAACCGCTTCCTCGTGGCTGCGCTTCACACCCACTCAGGCCAGCTTCCCAGCTAGACAAAGGCAGAATTCCTTGCGGGAAAATGAAGTGGGGAAAAACCCTTATCTTGCAGCTGGGGCGGGGGGGGAGCCCACACAGGGCAAATCCTCCCTGCCCTCCACCTCGCCTTTGCTCTGCCACAGCCCCAGAGGTGAAGTGACCCCAAATCCTACAGGAAGGTGGCAGCGATGTTGCAGCATCCCCATGCCCTGCACGGCTTGCTACATGCATCACTGCCTTCAAGAGGGCAGCAGGCCAAGAGGCAGGGGCAATACCCTGGTGCAGGGAGACCCCTTAGCAACCATTGCAGAGGAGAGTGTGGGCACGGGGAGGCAGGGCCAGGGCAGAGCTGGGCCTGGTCATGGGCCAGCCAGCATGGGTGGAACTTAGGGCTGCCTTTGTCTGGGCCAGGGGTGACACTGGGTCCTAAAGACCCTGAACTGGGACAGCACCATCCCTTGCTAAGTGACAGGAGCAAATCTGCCTTTGGCTGCTGGGTGCGTGGCCCGGCCCTATGCACCACCTGGCAGAGCCTGTCTCCCCTCCCTCTGCCCCCACCACCTTTGTCGGCTTGCCAACACACTCAGCAGGCTGGGGGTGGGGTGGGGGTGAGGGGGGAATCCCAGCTCCAGCACCACACTCAGAGCAGCAAATAAAATCCCAGGATACAAAGTGCACAGCCTGGGAGACACTGTCTGGCAGGTTCATCAATGAGGCCCTTTGTTCTCACAGACAATACCAGGCCAAGGGGGCTACAGCCTCAGCAGGGAGAAGGAAGCTGAGATCCAGGCTGCCACACAGGCTCTCCCCCTTCATTGCAGAAGGCAGCATTGGGGCCTAATGGTTAAAGCAAAGGTCTGGGTGCCAGGCAGGGCCTGGGTTCCAGTTCCACTCCCTCACTGACCATCACTGGATCCAATTTGTGCCTCGCTCAACCCAAACTGAAGCAGCGGGAGGATTCAACTAGCAACCCGAGGCTGGCTCCTTAGCCTGTGTAAGTGGGCGGCTGGAGTGGCACCAGCTGAGGAGCTGGCCCAGCATGGCCCATGGATGCTCCCTGCACTCAGAGTGCTGGGTGCCCCCAGTACACTCCCTCTGCCAGGCCTGGGCTTGGCCCCTGAGCTCTAAAGGCCCCGCTCCAGGCCAGCATGCAGCTCCCAGCCAATGCCTCACAAGCCTTTCCTAGATCAGGTTGTCTCCCATATTTAGCAAGGGCAAAGGGGTCATGACTCTTGGATGGTGTCCAGGTTGAGAACCCCCTACTCTAAATCACGGGGAACGAGAGAGAGTTTCCCACCAACTCCGCTGCAGCCCTTCGTTTCAGCAAAGCATCAAGGCTGGTGCAACGCGTGCACCTTGCAACAGTCAGTCAGGGCCCTGCGCTCACCAGAGCTGCGGCACCAACACAGAGAGGTGCAAAGTGCCCTCGTCGCCCCAGAGAGCTCCAGCCCCAAGGTCCCCCAGCAGCCCCCTGCCTGTGGGCCGGAGAGAAACCAAACGAACCGCAGGCAGCAGAGCCCCCTCGCACCAACTCCTCTGCTGCGTTTGGCGACCCAAAGCTTCGTTAAAAAACCACTTCTGCCGGGACAGCCATGGGCTCGAGGGAGCTGCCATGCGCTCACCTGCTCCGCTGCTGGGCTAACATAGCCACCCTGCCCAGGGGCCAGGCCATAAAATAGCATTCACGGCTGCCTCCATTAGCACAGGGGGGTGCCCTGGACAACCAGGACCTGTCTCCCACAGGCTAGGCACCCCCAAGGGGGAGATTGTGTCTGCACTTCAGTGTAACAAGAGCTGTGGGGCAGGGGTTGATGCTTTCTTCTAGGTCTGTACAGCACCTAGCGCAGCAGGGCCAGGGGCCGTGGCTGGCTCTTTGCACACCTACGGGCTGGCCAGTGCTTTTAACCACAAGCCACATACAGAACAGCAACAGCCTGCACCTTCCATGGTCGGCACTGCTCTGGTGCCAGTGGCCCTCAGTTCTATTCCTGGCTCTGCCAGGGGCCTGACTGCCCCAGCCAGACCAGATCCTTTCATCCTCCTCCGTGCCTTGGACTCCGCAGCTGTGCCCCAGGGCCAGCAACGCTGCCCTGCTTGGAGAGTGGGGTGTTGCAAGCTCCTCTCCCCAGCAGCCTGGGTCAGTGGCCCAGGCGTCCCCGGGCGCTGGGTTTGGCCAGCACAGACTCCACGAGGCTAAGCCAGGAAGGTGGGGGGGTGCGATGGGCGCCTTAGCCTCACCAGCTTCCCCTAGCCCCCCTCCTCTCCAGCTCCTGGCAGCCGCTGGTGAGCAAGGATTCTTCTCCGAGCGCTCACCCCATTCTGTCGCTCTCCGGGCTTTGATCTGCCAAACGCCGCCGAGGCGTTCAGAGACGGGTTCTGACGGGGGCGGTGGGGGTGGGGAACAGCTCAGTGCTAAAATGGAGCAGGACCAAGGAGCAGAGCTGCCACCTGGGGCTCTGAGGGCAGCATGGGCCAAGACCCAGGGGTGCTGTCGAGGCAGGGACGAGAGCAAACTCCCAGTGGGGGCTCTCACTTCTGGCTGCAGCAAGAGCAGCTGCCCTTAGGCAGGGGGTCAGGGCAGTTAGAGGGGGAGGTAGAACTCTAGTGTCCTGGCCCCCCACAGGGGCCACACTAGGGGCAGGGCAAGCTGCCAGGGGCCTGGCTGGTTTGGCAGTTAGCTTGCGGCTCGGATTTCCCAGCTCCCGCATAAAGTCAATGAGATGCCGGCCCCTGCCCCATTGGTCCCTTACAAAAATCCCAGGCCGAGTTTCTTCCAAAGCAATGCAGGCTCCCTCCCGGCCCATCTCCCTCAGGGCCTAACTCCCCTGGGGTGACTTCACTGCAGCCCAGACACCCCCAATGGGCTCCAGCACCCAGCTCCAGCTGAGAACCCCGAGCCATCCCTGCAGGCTCCCAGTGCTCACCTGCCTGCCGGGGGCTCCAAGCAGCTGCTCTTGCACACAGCTCCTCTCAGCGGAGCGGGTAGGGTGACCAGACAGCAAATGTGAAAAATGGGGACAGGCTGCGGGGTAATAGGAGCCTATATAAGAAAAAGACCCCAAAATCAGGACTGTCCCGATAAAAATTGGAACATCTGGTCACCACAGGAGCAGGTGAGGAGGCAGAGTGCACCTTCCATTGCAATGAGGCTACCAAGCATTCAGGGCTCCCCTCTTGGCACATCCCTGTGGGACACAGGCCGGCCTCAGCATTGCTCCATCACGCCGGATGCCACGGGCACCGTGACACTTTGCTGGTTGGCCACGAGGACCAGTCTTGAGACACCTTCTCGCTCTCCCTCGACAGCCCTACACCGGCCACCAGCAGCCCCTCAACCACGTCCTCAGCAGCACTCAGCCAGGAAATCGCTCCGCTGGTAGCTACCGTTATGTCCCACAGCTCGATTGGTTTGGAGTGGGAGGACACATGGGGGGCATTGCACCAAGATGGGAAAACCACACATACCAAAGCCAGCCGCGGAGCAGGCCCCGTCAGAATTTGAGCTTGCACCACGGGGCTGATTCCCCACTCCATCCTCACACCCCCAGCAGGGACCCCATTGCAGTCCCCACTCAGCCCTCAACTCCTACAGGGACCTGGGTCTCCTTTGGCCAGGGAATCTCCCCTGGCTCTGAGCCAGCCAGTGCTGCCAGGAGTTAAGTTCTTGGTGGAAGCCCTTGGGCCCTGTCCTCCATGCACCAGGTGACAGCACACAGGCATAGTTTGACTTCTAGATTTGGGGGAGCAGCTCCAGCTAGGCCAAGGGGGCTGCACATGGAGGCAAATTCCACTCCTGCCCAAGGGCTTGCAGTTTTGAGGGGCTTACTCCCCGAGCCCCGGCTCCCTCCATGCCACACAGCTCCCCAGCAGCCCCCTTCCCAGCAGCTGTTCAGCTGAGCGACAAGATGCAAAGCTCCCCCCTGCAACAGCTGTTTCTTCTCCTACCCTTCTGCCAGCCCAAATTCACACGTGTCAAGCCTGGCAAGGGCCCGCCGGGTCACAGCTGATGCACAAACGCTACCGGCAATTGCGGAGATAGGGCACAAGATGGCGCACCAGGCATGGCAGAGGATCCCAGCCCCCCAACCCCTTCCATGCTGTGCCCAACCTCAGAAGTGGCCAGAAATTGATCCAGCCCCCCTGTCAGCCGCACACAGGGGCATGGACGATGTGATGTGTTTTTTGAAGCAGGTAGTCAGGAGCTCTGGCCGTTGTAAATGACTGAAGTGATGCCCAGTGAGCTAGGGTGGCAGAGGAGGGCGCACGATTTCCATTTAGCAACAAGAATTCACATCCACCCCAAGCAGCAATCAGAGCTTCCCCCCGCCCTGGCTGGCACAAGCAAAGGTCAGCTAAGGAAGAATCTGACCATGATAGGCCACTACTGATCGCACAGCAGCCACGCAGGCCCACGTGCTGGGTCTGCTGCAACTCTTCCTCCTTATGGAAGCCAGCTCAGAGACCCAAACCAGAGAGCACAAGGGGCAGGACTCTGAACAGAGGAGGGTGCCTGGCCTCAGTCGACAGAAGCAAGTAAAAAGCAGCACGGAGGAGTGGGACAGTGAGTTGGGGCTCTCTCCCCCCAGCCACCAGTGGAAGAGCAGTGCTGGAGGCACAGTTCCAGCACTTCAGGTGCTGTTGCATTTCACAGCAGGTGGCAGAACATAGGGACTCTACTTACAGCAGCATCCCCATCCTGCTGCAAACGCAGGGGAGTTTAAAGGGGGACAGAAAATGGAAGTGATCCCTGCTGAGGAGAGTCCTAGGAGCCCTGGAAAGGGAAGAACTGCCTTTACCCCGATTTCTAAGACTGGATCAGATAAGCCCACTTCCAGTCCAGCATCCTACTACCCACAGCAGCCAGTACCAGGGGCTCTGGAGAAAGGCACAAGAAACCCAGACAGTGATGGAGGAGCCTGAAGGATCCTCTTACTGCCAGAGGCATAGCTGTTGGAGCATGTACCACGGGGTGTGTGGAGAGAACACCAGACAGTCGTGTATTCCATTCAGTGTGGCACGCTTCCCTTCCACGGTGAGGAGCTTCCTAGAGCCTTTCCTAACAGGGCTGTTGCTTTACAGCTCCCAGAGTAAAGAGGCTCATCAATGCAAGAGGGGGACAAAGCCCCACAGTAGGTGGGATGGGTTACAGTACCCACACCGGTGCAGGTTCCTGGCTGGGAGTGAAATATCTAAAGACAGTCTGTGAAACAAATTTCTAAACATTTTATTTCAAATTCCCCTGTCCCGCCCCCTGGCCCTTCCAACCAAAAAACCCATTGTTCGAAACGACAATAAAAATGAGTTACAAACACAAAAGTCAGAGGTCTCCCTCACTGACAATTTACAAAAAAATGAGAATTTTACACCGGCTTCCTGGACAAGATCTGCAGCAGTTACTAATGCTTCCATACGAGAGGCCAAGCATGCCTATTAATACACTATATACAGACAACCCCCTTCTGGAACTAATCCACAGATACACCTTGCTTCCCGCCCAGCCACCCCCAAAAATAACCAAACACACTCAAAGTGCATTTGTTATGTTTATATCAAAAAACTATTTTTTTTTAAAGATTGGCCTGCAAGTATGTTTACCATTTAGTAACTTTTTATATAGTTTATGAAAATAAATTATACAGCAACTATTTTAATAAATTAAGCCAAAAAAAGACCAAAAAATTAAGCAAAGCTGCATTTCTGCTGGATGGTGGTTGAAGAGTCTGGGACTTGGAACAAGTCAGAGCAGCTTTTATCCACTTGGTTTACAACATGCGCCACACAGAGGGAAGTTCCATCTGGATTACCCAAGAGTCAGTGTCTTTAAGCTATGCAAGAATTTTGCATGCTACTTTGATTGAAATGAATCAAGATCAAACAAAGAGTAGATATTTGCCTATATAATTTTTTTTTTAAAAAAAGGATAGGAGGCTGTAACTCCAGTGTTTGTTTTTATTGGTCACTGGTTTTAAAGAGTGACATGCAAAGAAAAGAGAGAGGGTGGGACCCTTTTTTCCCCCCTTCTTTGTATTAAGGCTTGGAAGTTTTTTTGTTTCATTTTGAGAGTGCACACAAGAGTTTGCCTGCATTTTTCTTGATTAGCACCTACAGCATTTTTCATCTGAAAGCACTTTAAAAGGAAGCATCTTTCACCCCATTTTTCAATGGGTCAATCAGGCACAGCATTTAAGAGACTTGACCAAGGTCTCACCATGGCAAGCCAGTGGCAGAGAGAAAGAACCCAGGTTTAACACCTAGCAGAGTATGCTATCCCCTTGGGAGTCACCTGCCCCTAATTTGTAGATTAGAATTTCGGGTCTTGTCTGCCCTGTTTTACCTAGAAGACACTATGGGGCAACTAGGATTGTGGCATTAGTGGTCAACTAAGTGACACCTGCCTGAAAGAGGGAAGGGATTTCTGTTCAGGGTGTTTTCAAAAAAGCTTCCTATGAAATGCTTCATTGGTTTAAAGTTCAACTGAAAGATGAGACGGCTAAATGCACATCCAAGGCCTCCACTGAGTCCTCCAACAGGGAGGCCTAGACCTGACAGTGATTTTAATGGTAGGATACAGGCCAAACCTGAGGTCTTATTTATAAACTGTGAAGAATCGAGAAAGGGCACAATCCAATTCCTCTCACACCCTGTATGTTTAGCAAACTCTGCTGCCTGGATTCCCTCATTGCCGGCCCTACAGTGAGCTAGAAAAATCCCACCGCTCGCCACCACCTGCACTAGAATTCCTCCATCCTGCTCAGATCCAGAAACAGCTGTTGTAAGCCTCTGCACTGTACTTGTCTATCCTGCAAGATACGCAACCACATACCTGGCTGGTGTTGCCAAAGAGGTACAAACCCAATGGCCAGAGGTGCACAGTAGCACAGGCCCCTGATCTGGAATGAACACTTTTGGGGTCTTCAAGTGCTGGATGTGTAATGTGGTGCCACGTGCCTGGAAAAAGTGCAGCAAGAGTTGAAATTCCCTCCTTTGCATCAGAGGTCTCTATAGCTCAGCTGCATCACACCCAACCCAACCAGGATTCAGCTTTTGCTCTTCTAGCCCCAGGAGCTGCTAGTTCCTGAAATGGCGACTGAAAACTTTCTTGCACCAGTACAACTTACGGCATGAATTTAAACCGATTTAGGTAAATCTGTGTAAAAAGACTGTTGGGAGCTCTTCTTTCTGTGGATGAGTGGCTTACTGAGGTTTAACTTAAGTCAATTAGGAACAGAGGTTTAAACTGAAATGAAGCCATTCAAAATCATCCACATGGCCTTTTGCAGTGGTTTCACTATCAGTTTAAAAAAGTGATTCAAGTTCTCAGTGCAACTTTCTCATCTTGTGTAAGCTCCTTGGGGCAAGGAACATCCAATTTTTACAGCACCTAACACTGTGGGGCCTGGTGCGCCTATGCATTACGGTGATATAAATAATGAAACATGCACAAATCCTTACAGAAATAAAGTATTGAGTAATTGCCTTTATAGTGGTAGAACTGCATGCACTAGGGGACAGTACTGCTTTCATAGGGTGTTGAGCAGGCCTGAATCTCAAGAATAGTCAAAATTAGGAAGCTCTGCTGACTAAGATCTTGTCTAGATGGGAAAATCATTTTCACTGTAATCTAAGGTATGAATTTAAAGAGATACCGTTAGAGCTGTGTAGTCCAAGCCCAGTGGGCACTTATTCCAAAGGAAGAAGAGGTATATTTCAGTTTAACGACAACCCCTTTCCCAGCAACAAAGTAAACTGACAGAATCCCCTTGTTCTGGTATAAGTGTCCACAGAGAGGGTTACAGCTGTATACTATACGCATCAGACAAGGCAGAAGAGAGCAATGTCTGTAAGGTGCTGAGCACTCTGCTTCCACTGACTTCACTTGGATTGACGGTGCATAGTCTGTGTAAACAGTACTCCAGGGCTTCTTGAGATTCGCTTGGTTAAGTCAACCACTTTAACTCTTTAAGCCACTGAAGATAAGAGCTGTCTTCCTGTGTCATTTGACAGCAGGCACCAGGTCATAACTAGGAGGTGGGGCACGGGCTGGGCATGCAACACGGGGAGCCTTTTAGAGAAGAACCTAGCCAGAAGTGTCACAATGTGAGCAAGACAATCTGGGCTCTTGCGTACTGAACTCACTGTAAATGGATATGGGATGGTTATTTACAGTAAGTTCTAGGATTGAAGACTGAGCCAAATATTTGAAACACTGTTTGATTTTGAGCTCCACCTTCTTGCACTGTTTCCCCTTCAGAGGAGAGGCCTTCGCAATTTCTACACCTAGTTTTCAACTTAAGTATGGGAGCCCCACAGTTCAAATGCTGAGCTCTCTGCTGACTCTAGTGCTGACAGCAGGCTTCCTAAACGAATGTTTCACTAGTGAAAATATTTGCAGTTTAACATCACTGGGGACATCAACTATGTTCTTCCCTCTTCCTATAAAGATTCAGAGCTGCTTTCACACCAGGTCACTCATTAGTAAATTGCACCTGATGCTTAAAAAAAAAGTTGCCTTTTTTATTTAAAAAGTTTACTCCCCAGGAGCAAGTCAAGTCATCTCACTACCTATAGATTCTGTTGCTGTGAAAAGAAAGATGGCAACGTATGCAACAGGACAAATTTGGTGTTTGAGCTAGCTACCTTTAAAGGCACCTTGTCAACGTGAATGTTTGACGGAAATTTTGTACCAGCTGTAGTTACATCAAAGATCAGCAAAGAGATTTCTTTCAACTTTAATTTGTGATTTGACAGCACTTTAATATTAGTCAATTTCACTGTCCATCTCCCTCGCCCCATCAATAGTCAAATTCTCCCTTACTCAATAGGGCCCCAATAATCTGCAGCAGAAAAACCCCATGGTTACAGGACTCTAAGGGGCCCCCCTGGGTCATCTCATCCAGTCCCCTGCTATTGTAGGCAAACCCATCATAGAATCCTATTTATAAACTTATCAAATTTACTTTTTCTTAAAGGAAAAAAGAGACCAGGACACTAAAGAAAGCCTTAAGTAACTTTAAGAGAATCAAGTTGATCATGTCCCCTTAAATCTACACAAGCCCACTAACCTACAAGGAAAACAAAATATTCCCATAAGAATGTGAAATGTTCCTCCCTACATGGGGACCGGGATCATTCACAAAATGGGAACTAGGAACAGGTCACCTGTAAGATCTCCATCCACAGGCCTGCAACATCCAGCAAGGAAGAACAGCTGGAGAGGAGATGGTTCTGTCCATTCCCTTCAGATTTTGATAGTCTCTGAATTGAAGCAGTAAAAGAAACATTTACACCTGTTGCCAGAATCTACGACATTGCCATCCCTCCAGCAGGAAGAACTACTAGCTCAGAAACCTAGCCCTGAAGTGATAAGAGGTACTTTCAATACGAACAAACTTCTTTTAAACATGGATTCCAAAAGAGTTCTTATTTACTGCAAGCCTGTCGGGAATGTTATCCAAGCGATACTAAAGAGGCAGCAGAATGGTTATGCAGTACATGTGCCTCCCTTTGCTCGGCTATGCCTGAGAAATGTGGAGATAGCGTAACTTTACAGGGCAGGGGTGTGGCACTCTGTCACCCTTACATGTCGTGTGTTGCTGCTACGCCTGCCTTCATTCAACACAGATCACTAAAATGATGTTGCGTAAGGAGAGAGACATGCTTCAGATTAGCTCATTTACTATAGCATGCAGAAACCCGCAAGCCCGTGGTAAGTTTGGTGGAGTTTCCTATTGTTGAAGGCAACTAAAGTGAAGCCTTACAAACAGAGTAATTTGCAGACAGGTAAAGCCTTGTTAATTTCTCCATGGAAAAAGTACAGGCTAGTAAAATTGTGATGAGCTTCTGACTTTTGCAAGGTGCTTACAGGATACCTGTTGGTAAGACAGAGGCTTCTGCTAACAGAGGCGCCTCCTATGCTCAGCAGCAGACAGCATTACATTCCATACCAAGGAATCCCTGGCACCAGGCAGAGGAAAATAAAAGCATCTCTGACCAGCTGCTCAAGGATGCAAGCCACAGCCCTGTTAACCGACCACCATCCGGCTAGAACGCTCACCCGCTGCAGCATTCAAGTTTCAAGTACCAGCAGAAATTGCCAAACAGCCCATGAGGGAAATTCCTTTTCGAGAATGCTTACAGAAGACCAAATACAGATGCAACAGCATTTCAGTAAGTTACTCTGCTTCTTGGACTGCTCCTGATTGTTTTATGTATATGACTTGCCCTAGGACTCAATGGCTCAGCAGGAACACGTCCTCAGTAGTTGCACAGGGCTTAAAAAAGGAGAGTGAAGTGGAGAATTAACATGCCAGAGAATGAAGAGGTCAGAATAGTTGAGATCAGCGTTTCTCTTTCAACCAGCCAATGCTGGGGTGTTGATTTGTGCGTTTTTATCCTGCCCCCCTCCAAAAAAAAGATTCCCCCCCCCCCAACCCCATTCAGGGATGGTAACTCATTCTACGGGGTTATTTCAGTGCTTGGCCATTCCAAATACATTTCCTCTTCTTTTTCCAGCCTGCCTATTTAAGTCTCCACCTTGCTTCCCCAAATCCAGCATCAGTTTGACAGCTTGAATCTTTTTCTGCTCCAGAAAGATCTGGGTGGTTGGTATGTGAGAAACAGCACAGACATCTTCCGAATTTAAGGGAGGTGGGGATAGGTCCTCCCCCCCACTCTCTTTACAAGCAGATCTGCAAGACTCACAGACCCATGTTGATTGCAGGTAGTCCCCACGGCTGGCGGAAAACAAGGGACCATCGGAGTCCCTCCACGCTCTGCATTGTTCTCCCAATCCAGTGCCTCACAGAGCTGTCCAATTAGAGGGAAGGTTAATGAGCTGTTAGTCTGCAGCTGCACGTAAGTTTATAGACATTTTGGAGGTGTCAGATCCTCCTTCGCAGTCACTCCAGGGAAGTAGATTTTTTTCCAGTGTATGAATTCGCTGGAGGTTGAATATTTGGATTCTCAATCCATGGCTAGGATGAGCTGTATCAAAGCTGGAGGAGCTACACATCAGGGATCGCTGTCAGATCCAGGGCACCTCCCACTGTAAAGGAAGACGCAATCAGTCTTGTGCATCCAAGCAGCACGGCTGGATTTTCAGGCTGTGCATCATTCGTCTCAATTTACTGTGCGCTCCTTAATCTTAACTAGGCCCACGACTATATGTGAACTGCAAATCTCCGGCTGGTGGGGGGACGTAGGGTTTATGAGAGAGATGAAACTTCTGGAGGCCTCGCTGATGGGCCATGTTGTGCTATGGACCTAAAGAGCCCAGATTTCACAAGAAAACAAGACATGCTACAGCTTTGTCTACACTGCAATAAAAACCCAAAGTAGCGAGTCTTAGAGCCCAGATCAACTGGCTCTGGCTTGCGTTACGGGGCTAAAAATAGCAACACAGACATTCCCGCTTGGGTTCTGAAACCTAGCCAGAGAGGTAGGTCTTGGGGCTTGAACTCCAGCACAAAGAAGGAACATCTACACTGCTATTTTCAGCCTCCATAGCTTGACTTAGGCTCTGAGACTTGCAGTTGTGGGCTGGGTTGGGTTTTTGTTTGTTTGTTTTTTTGGGGGGATGGGCAGCGTAAACGTCCTGTAAATGACCAGTCTAAGAGTATTCATCCCTCTCTGCTACCCCCTGCCCAAATAGGTAACCACCAACGGGATGCAGATTCAGTAGCAAATTTTTTCAGACGAGGTATTTCTAGAGACTGCTTAAGCCTTGTTGTGGTTTCATCCGGAAGTTAAGTTGTTCTCATTTACACAGGAAAGGAAGAGCCCTGGCCTCCAGCCCGCTCTGTAGGAGCTCTTTACAGAGAGCGAGGCAGATTTCATGCTACCCTCTAACCTCAATATGTACACCATTCCTTAAGGAATGGTGTGAATCCTAAAGGCTCACGAATTGCTACATCCAACGTAGGGGACACTCAGAACTCGACGAAAGGACTGCCAGGTTAGAAGATCACAGCCCAAGTGCCAGACACAAACATCACAACTTCCAGATCACCATGCTGCTGGAAGGGGAGGTGGGCATCAGTCAAGTTGAGAGGAATTTTTAGTTTTACTAGACAGGACGCGAGACCCCTCCTTAGAAGGGTCTCATCCCCACCAAAGGACAGACACTACATTTTGCTATGAAAATAACTCCTTAGCTGTGAAGACAGCAGCAGACCAGGCTTCTTGAGATGGAGAGGGCTATTACTAGCACCAAACGCAGTAAGCCATGGCAAATTTAGGAGCCACATGGCAAAAACAGTAGAAGCAACACTGTTTTAGCTCTCCTGTTACTGGCCCCATCTGCAGGAATTGTTCTGTGCTGCAATACTCCCAGATCATCATGTTCTAGGTCATCACTAGAAAGGCTAGAAATACAGAGCATCACCCTCACAGGAAAATCAGGAAGCTGTCTCCAATTACGTTGGGATCATCCTTCGGTCCTGAATCATCCCACCTAACCCACGGTCAGGTTCAAAAGTTTGTTCCCCGTCTGTTGAGTAGGAAAGATGTCCCACAACAGCCTTCGCAATTAGTTGTCAGGATTCGACACTGCTCCTTTGATTAAAAAGCCATTTCATTCACAGCTTTTGGGAATAGCCAGCACAGAGGCCATAACAAAACTCCCCATGGCTCTGCAGTGCTGAGATTGCTTCAGTGAGGCAGGAATGCCCTTGGCTCAGGGATTGCTGGAATTTAGACACAACAGCTTTGCCAGATTCCACAGCTATCACAGGAGGAACTGTAAAGGACTTCAGCCCAAAAAACTCTTGGGTTAGATCTTTTGGCATTTGCTGGGTGGCTGATAGCTTCTTACTCCTCAATGCTACAAGCTATTCCACTGGCAGAAGGCTTCAGAACATTTGAATGGATCACACACAGTTCCCCTCCTTGGATAGGATGTGAAAGTGCACAGGACCACTCGGCTACTCCAGGCTAGGCTGGGCTCTTGCACTGTCTCCTAGAAAGCACAGGATCTACGAAGCTGCACTGTTTAGAGCGCTAGCGCCTCTCCTCCCTCCCACCTCAATTATTCTATATAGCTGCAAACAAATCTGGCCCATTTTCCTTCCCAGCAGTTCTTTGGCCACAGCCACATGATGGTAGCCAAAGAGCAGTTTTACCAGGGTGGCTGGATTGGATGATCTTGCTGTAAGATCTTTCTTCCCTCACCCTTGAATCTGCGGTATAATAAAATCCAGCTGCTCTTAAAGAAAATATTTCCCATGCTGAGAAATGGAAACATCAAAAATAAAAACTTAAATAATAAACAGTGCCATGACATTCTCCGTTCTGCGAGGAGTCTGGGATCCAGTTCACTTGCTGTCAAAGGCTCCATCTCCAAGCCAGGAGCCAGAGCTCCAATTTCCATTCTGCTGTGCTTCTTAGGAATCCTCTTCAAAGGACAAAAGAGCTTGAAAGCAGAAGTCACTACTGCAGAGGCAGGCTTCCCCCTTCCTGCGCCTCCCTTCTGCTGTAGCTTTGCTTAGGCTCTTTGCTACAGGATCTCAGCAAGCAAATTCCTAATTGGAGAGATAAGAGTAAGAGAATTAGTCAGCCTGTTTTACATGGAAGAATTCAATGCAGATCAGACTCCCACAGGAGAGCTGGACTGGTACAGCATAGGAACCTCCATACCGACATACCCAGCAATGTGGATAAGGAGTACGCTAAAGAAGAAAAAAAGCTCCCCCCTAGTCGGACAGGGAGAACTCCATTCCTTGGCAAAATCCGAGACAGTCAGTTAACAGCTCATTTTGTTAACCACTTGGATACCAGTATTGACAGCTTGTTCCTAGAAGCCTAGCTCTTGGCTTCAAGGGGTTAGATTACAAGTAATTGTTTCCTGAGCTACCTCACACTTAGATTTCCCTGCCCAATTATCAGATTGATCTGCCCACCTCATCTCTAGCTCTCCTTTTGTGTCTCTCTTCTCTCCAAAAACGCCAAGCTAGCACTAGCCTCTCCCATAAAGCAACTGGTTTAGTCCAAGTATACTCCAGATCTGCTTAGCCAGCGCAGCTAGAGAAGCCCTTACCCAGCACCTTCTGGCCTGGCTAAGGAACCAGAGTTAACTATTTACACATGGGGATTTATGAAGTGCGTCCTAGCTAGCACACTTCAGGGAAAACGCACAAACACATTCTACAACACTTTCAATTGTTTTTCAAGGCCAAAAAAAGCCATTCCCATACAAACCCCTCCGGTCTTATGTACATGAGACACAGATACTGAACGAACGACTCAAAACCTTCCCGTAACAGGGCATGAGGCTTTCAGAGCACATGCAGGCCCCCAGTACACCTGTCATGACCATGGGGAGCAGAGGTCACAGTCACATGACTAACTGCAGGCACATGACCTACAGGAAGCCTTGCAAGGTTTACCTCCATAGACAGGGGCAACAGACTGTAGGGACCCCAAAGGTGAGGGAAGCCCTAGTGTGGGTCCTTCTACTGTAGCCAGAAAGGCTCAATGGGGGAAAGGTGCATCCTCTTCCCCTGAGACGGCGGAAGCTGGAAAGGCTTTGGGTGGTTAGTACCCAGTACCATGCATTGAACCGCCCTGGTTTCCAGATGGATTTGGAAATGAAGAAAGGGATACAAGGACAGCCGTAGTTGGGACACTTTTTCCATCGCTGGCTCAGGAGTCAGTGCACCAGACTATACTTGCATCCAACTCACAAGAGCCTGTGTACTGCAGGGCAAGCTGGACTAACCCTGCAACATTCCTGCTCCCCCCTCCACGAATCAGGAAGTTCTGCACCCACTTTGTCTCCATTCAAAACCGAAGAGTTTACACACTGTACTACAGGGAAGCCCCAGGGGGTTGGAACTTGCTAATAGTGTAGCTTTGTTCCCTCTAGAGGCTAGACCATACATAGGCAGTAGCAGACTCTCACCCCTTTTAGCTAATGGGCATGGCCCTCAGCTCAAGCAGCGGAGATTCAAGCTCTCAGATTCTGCGGCACCCGGTTCAGTCCCTGTTGACAACCCAGCCAAGAGGGTCATCACATGTTATTTCAGTGCACCGAATGTTCTCGGTGCACACGAGGTGTCGGTACCAGCACCACAGCATCAGGGAAGTTCTAGGGGGAAGCTTTGGCTTTTTTAAAATACAAGCTGGAACAAAATTCTGCACCAAGAGGTAGATTCTACAAGTCATGGAATTATGCAGTACAGGATGACACTGGCTATGGGAGACTGGTCCAACCTGCAGGCAGAAGCTTCCTTAATACCTGTAATCTCAGCCACCAGAATGAGCCAGAACTCCTAGAGGAGACCGAGCATCTGTCCTCATCGAAAGTGAATCTACTGCTTCATGGCAGCAGATTCAGTCTGATCGATTTTATCCCTGAAGTAGATGGAAAATTCCTCACAGCTTGAAAGATCTGCTTCAAAGCAGAGGCAGGGCGGATTTATCAGGCTGTTAAGTACTCCAAATAGTTCCCTGTGGGTGCAAACGTGGAGAAGAAAATTCTCCTTGCTCCTCCTGCTAAGCTTCAAGATTGTTTACCAATCAGACAAAATAACCACTGACATTTTAACTTCCACCCCAAGTGTTGACTCCGGGGCAGGTCATTGCCACACCATGGAGTTCAGAGGGTAGCGGATAGCGGATAGGTGCTTCAAGAGGTAGGACAAGTGATCCCTGTTAGTGGGCCTGCCACAGAGCATTATCCCATAAGAGAGTTCTGGAACCCAGTTGAGTCCTGCCATCTTTGTGGATGAACTATTAAAACAGCTTCAAACTGCAGGAATCATAGAATCACAGAAAGGTAGGACTGGAAGGGACCGCAGCAAGTCATCTAGTTCAGTCCCCTGAACTGAGGCCAGACTATGTATTATCTGGACTATCGCTGACAGCTGTTTATCTTACCTGTTCTTAAACACCTCCAATGACTCAGATTCCATAAATTCCCTAGGCAAATTTGTTCCAGTGCTTAACCACCCTTACCCTTGTATAATAAAAAAATTATATATTTGTTATACAGTGAGGAAGAGTTTCCTAATGTATTATCTAAATTTCTCTTGCTACAATTTAAGCCCATTACTCAATGGATAAGGAGAGCAATTTATTACTTTATAACCACTTCTTACATAAAGACTTACATTTTCCCCCACCCCCTCCTTCTCCAAAGTAAACAAACCCAATTTTTTCTTCTAAACTTTCCTCAGAGGTCATATTTTCTTGACTTATTTTTGTTGCTCTCCTCTGAACTTTCTCCAATTTGTCCACATCTTTCCCAAATTGTTGGGCCCACAACTGGACACACTACTCCAACTGAGGCCTTATCATTGCTGAGTAGAGTGGAAGAATTACTTCTCGTGTCTAGTTTACACTCAGGCTAATACATCCCAGAATGGATGTTCATTTTTTTTTTGCACAACAATTACTGTTCACTCATTTAGTTTGTAATCCACTATAACTACCAGATCCTTTTCTGCAGCACTCATTCCTAGGCAGTTATTTCCCATTTATATTTGTGCAATTAACTGTAGTACTTTGCATTTGTCCTTAATGAATTTCCATCCTTAATTCAGACCACTCTTCTAGTTTGTCATGATCATTCTGAATTTTAATTCTGTCCTGCAAAGTGCTTGCAACCCTGCCCAGCTTGGTATCATCCGCAAACTTTATAAGTGTTCTCTCTACGTCATTATCCAAATCTTTTATGAAGATAGTGAACAGAACTGGACCCAGGATCAGATCCTTGTGGGATCCTACCTAATATGCCTTTCCAGCTTGACTGACCATTGGTAACTACTCTGAGTTTATGTTTTTTCCAACCAGGTGGGCACTCTCCTTATAGCAGGTTGTCTGGACTATATTTCCCTCCTGTGCTTACGAGAAGGTCATGTGAGATAGTATGAAAAGCCTTACTAAAGTTGTGATAGATCACATCCACTGTTTCTTCCATATCCACAATGCTTGTTACCATGTCCAAAAAGGATATTAGGTTGGTTTGACATTTGTTCTTGACAAATCCATGCTGACTGTTACTTATCACTATTATCTTTCTATGCACTTACAAACTGATTATTTGCTCCATTATCTTTCCAGGTTCAAAGTGAAGCTGACTGGTCTATAAACCCCTGTGTTGTCCTTATTCCCCTTTTTATAGATAGGTACTATATTTGGCCTTTTCCAGTTCTGGGCCATCTCCTGTCCTCCATGAGTTCTCAAAGAGAACAGCTAATGGATCAGATCTCTTCAGCTAGTTCCTTAAGTATTCTAAGATATCTTCAAGTCAGCAGGGCCTGACAAAAGACATCTAAGTTGTCTAAGTAATTCTTAACTTGTTCTTCCCTAATGTTAGCCTCAAATCCCACCCTATAATCTGGAAATGATCAAGACTTAACAGTCATCCACCCACCTAGGATAGGCCCATGGTGGCCACAAAATCCTGAGCCAATTCAAGGGTGCCCTCGCCCTCAAGAAAGTTGAAGTCTCTGAGAAGCCTGGAGACTCCAATGCCAGTGAGCACTGTGGTAGCCATCAGAGGCACATCATGAACACTACATTGCCTCTCCAAGTCAGAGAAAGGCTCGACTGCCTCCCCTAGCCTTTGCACTGCTCTTGGTTTTTACCATACATGTTAGATACAGGTCTAGCATCCTCTCCATCCCTTATCAAGCAGAACTTGTCCCATCTGATAAAGTGCACATGGGGGTAGATTCTGTCATCACTGATCCAGTGATATCTAAGGGATGTTAATGAGCCACAATGGACGAGGGGAGTGTCCCCACAGGTCAGACAGCACATGGCTGCCATAAACGATCCAACGCGGCCCGTTCCTTGCAAGCGCCACTATAGATGGCATGTTGGGATGGACCTTTAAGAGCTGGCACTGCGGGGATTTTTGACAGAGCTGCAGTCCATAGGGAAACTGGGATGGGCTACTGCTCTGCTTCAGGTGTAGGTTGTTTGGATCCCTGGAGAAGCTCAGAACCTGGAGGGCCTAGAAGTGCCATAAAGCAACCTATCCCCACCTCTCCCTGGTCTGCACTGCACCTCTTGGAGACCTGGAACAGAATCAGACCCAGGAACCTTTGTCCTCTAGATTAAAAAAGGGGAAAGGAAAAAGGTAGCTTCACCTCCTACTCATGATACAGTGCATTATGCTGAGCTTTTAACCCAGTGCCCCAGCACTGTCAGTCCATGTGAAAAGGCAGCCGGACTGAAATTTAATTTAATTGTGTATGCAGTTAATACCAAGCCTAATCACTGCCTCCAACTCAGATTTCTGGTGATCTCCTCTACCCCTCAGCTGCCTCCATCCACTTCAATACCATTTAAAGAGTCATTAGAATTCCTCTGCATACAATTGTGTGCCAAAGGGCTTTGCAGGAAGATACATGAGCAGAGGTCAGTCCACTCAGGCACTGGGAGAATAAACTTAGATTAATTAATTCCCCAGTTAATCAATTCTCTTCAACAATTTGCCTTTTCAGCCACCTGAAAAGAGTCTTGTAGAGAAGGAGAGGCGTCTCCCGAGCTTCCGTGTCCCAACACCAGAGGCTGCCGCCATCAAGCTTCCAGCTGCCCCCTGCTAAAATGGGGCAAACCACTCCCTACTGACCAGGTATTTCCCTCCCAGTCTTCGTTCCTGGATTGCAGCTTCCTTGTCACTGCAGTAGCTGCCCAAGCTCACTCCCTGACCACGTGTGTGTGAGGGGAAAGCTTTGTATCCTGCACCAAAGTGTTCACCCAGGCCAATGTGATTTGGGTCCTGGCTAGTTAGGAGACCACCTCTTTGCGTACAGTGCCAGAGGCAGGACCCAACACCAACAAAGCAGCTGGTATTCCCTAAGCCCTCCCATCCAAGTCCTATCAGAGATAACACACACCAGAACATTGTTATCTTCCTGCACCCTAACCAAGAGATCAGAAGGAACACACCCCAGGATAAACTCTGGTCAGCAAGAATGAGCCTTGACCTCCTAGCTGGGATTTCTTTGCTCTTTGCAGTTTCCCCGCAACAACAGGATAGCAAGGATTTTTTTTTTTTAACTGCATGGAATAACGGCTGGGATGGCAGAGTGGATTTTACCGTCTGTGACAATGACAAGATGGGCGAGGCAGCCTCGCTACGTCAAGGATTCAGTCTCCTGCTTCTGTTTTGAGATCAGCTGAGCTTCCTTCAGCGACAGATACACCTCCTCTTGGGGGTCATAATAATAGAACTTCCGGATGTAGGAGATCAAAGGCCTGGAAAGGGCAGGGGCAGACACCTTAGCAATGAGTCAGAACATTTAAAGAGAGCTACAGATTCCTCCTGCCGCCCCACCCAAGGCCAATGGTGTCCACTCCGAACAGGAAAGCAAGGGGCTTTGCAGCCAGAAGAGCGAGCCATCTAAGACTCCACACTGCCCGTTCATCTGCTAGCCACCACTCCTGTCCATTCGTTTGCTGTGCTACTGGCCATTGTGCCTGGTGTCCCTGCTCCAACAGCTCCTCACCTTGGCAAGCAGATGGCTGCTCCTGACCACTGTCCCTCCCTTCCCTGGCTACACATACAGATTCCCTCTTGCACTGCTCCATGGCTAAATGTTACAGCTGTCATGCAAGGTAGCCACAGGCAAATGGAGGAACAGCGAAGGGGCTACACTGCTAAGATCTGCCTTCTAGATTCTAGGCCCAGAACCAGAAAAGTTCCCCCACCCACCCCCAGTCATGAGAACTTACTTGGGCAGTGGGAGCTCTGGAATGTGGTCTATGCGGACAAGTTGCCTGATCCGGAAGCGGCAAAGGTGCTGGAGGGATTTGACGTTGCTGAACCTGGAGACAGGATACAGGAGCTGGACAGGCGTTGGAGGGAGACCTTAAAACCAAAACAGAGGAGAACAAGGTAAGGCTTTACTAGAAGCAAAGTAAGTTATTTATCAAAACCAGGAGGGAGCGAACTGGCCCCAGTGGGAGACGAGACCAAGGCACTGCTTTGCACAGGGGAGTGGAAAGTCTCCAAGAGGGAGCAATTGCTTTCAGTTTGCATGGGTTTGCTGGTCATGTTCTACGTGGATGGGAGCCAGTCTCATGAGCAAATCCAGGGAGAACTGCCCCCTCTGAATAATACCCCATCAGTTCTGCCATTTCCAGCAGTGAAGCAGATTCTAGGATTGCACATGTTTCCGACCAAGCTCTCTGGGAATCAACAGTAGCTGAAGCATCACTTTACGAAGGAAAGCGACAGGGCTTTGAAAACCATCGCATTTCAAGGATGCAGATGTCATGGGGGAGGGGAAGCAGGAGACTGAACTGGAGGGTTTGCATGGCGTAACCAGGGAGGAACTGTATCCACACTGGGAAGGGCAGGTTGGAATGAGCCTCAAGCCATGGTGTAAATCACCCACTCTTGAGGCCAGGAGGCTGGGCATAGAGGTAGCAGCAGTGTCAAGCCCTGGGGGCAGGAACTGTATTGAATCACTCGAGGCAGACCATGCACCGAACAGCCTTTTGCAATACCCACCCAAGCTAAGGGCAGGGACTGAACCCGCAGAGCTGAGAGGTCAGCAGCAGCAGGAGTGTTTTATCTGTCTTTTTAGAAGGATTCAGTACTAGTTCCTCTCTAACTGCCTCCTGCTGGCAGGGAGATTTCTGACTGAAGCCTCTGAGGCCAGCAGAGCAGAGTGAAAGGAGAGAAGGCAAAAGCTCTTCACACTAAGATGGGCTTGCAACTGCTCCAGGCAGCTCAGCAAGCCGTGAGCCAGCTTCTGAGAAAGTGAAGAAAAGGAACCAATTGAGGGTTTCCCCCCGGCCCCCGCAAAGAGGAATAAGCCTCTGGGAGCTCGGCCAGGAACTCCAGGGACACAGCAAGAGATTTGCATACTGCACTAGCCATCTGCCTCGCTGCTAGCAGCCAGATATACACGAGAAACCCCCACATCCAGAGGTTAACAATATTTCTGCTGCAATATAGCATGCACAAGTGTGCAGAGGAGATGTGGCTCCAAGGCACTATGACTCAGGGAGACTACACCAGATAGCCAGGCAACGGCGCTTTGTTCTTCAAGGGTCAGAAATCACTGCTGGCATAGGGGTTGCACAACCTGTTCAGTTTCAGGGCTGTGTGACGAACTGGGAAAGTTCTTAATGTTTTCTCTGAATACTGTATTGGTGCCTCAGTGTCCCCATGGCAGTTCTTAAGTATCTGGCAGAGCCAAGGGCCAGTGCACCTAAATGCCTGACCCTCTGTCTCCTAGCAACGGATGGCCTGGGCCCCTCCCCTGCAAAGGTGCCAGCTGAAGGTGTTGGAGACAAAGGGATCAGGTGACCTCCTGGCCCGGGAAAGGAGCTGAGGAGAGAGGAGGGGCTGGGAGGGGTTGTTAGTCTGGAGCTGGCTGGGGTCGAGTGAAGTGCAGACCTGAGGGTCTGGCTCACTGACCCCCAGAATGGACCCAGCCGAGGGGTCCGGTTCGCTGTATCTACAAGCTCTGTTTTAGACCCTGTTCCTGTCATCGAATAAACCTCTGTGTTACTGGCTGGCTGAGAGTCACGTCTGACTGCAAAGTGGGGGTGCAGGACCCCGTGGCTTCCCCAGGACCCCGCTGGGGTGGACTCGCTGTGGGAAGCGCACGGAGGGGCAGAGGATGCTGAATGCTCCAAGGAGAGACCCAGGAGGTGAAGCCGTGTGAGCTTCTTGCCCTGAACAAGTCTGCTCCAAGGGAGAGGAGGCTCCCCAAAGTCCTGACTGGCTTGGTGGGGAGCAGTTCCGGAGCATCGCCCGGTGACTCCGTGACAGGCTGCACCCCAGTGGGGAGTCACAAGGAAAGCGTTAAGATCCAGGTGAGACAGCAGGGGCGAATGTGCAGTTTGAGAGAGGCAAACAGTGCCATTCAATGACCGATCCTAGGGGGGTAGGCCGGGGGGAAGGGGATGATCACCTGTCTGGAGTAAGTAGCTTTTAAATAAGCTACTCTCCTTGTAGAGAGGAGGGAGAGATTTCAGGGAGAAACAGGGGTCTGGAAAGAAAGAATCTTTCAGGTCTAAGCACATGGGGACAAGAGTAAGGGGGAGCTGTATTAGTTACTCCAAGACATGGTGTGTGCAAATTGACTCCCCGCGCACCGAGAGGAAGGATGGGCTTGTGGTTAAGAGACAGGGGCTCCCATCCCAGCTCTGTCTCCGATCCCATGTGTGATCTTGGGCAAGTTGCTTAATCACACTCTGCCTCCTTTCTTATCTGGAAGAGGAGGATATTACTATATGTCCTCCTACCTAGTTTGGTCTGTTTAGACTAATCTCTTTAGGGCCACGACGTAATGTTATATATAAGGCCCTTTGTTTTCAGTATTTACCAATTTTCTCCAATTCCCAGGTTTTGAAAAAGCCAGGATTCAGGTTTTACTGATTTTCACCAGAATTTTAGCTTTCAGGACCTGGGAATTTTTTATTTTTGAGTATGCGCATGTGCAGAGGAAGTGCATGGGGACACGCTGAAGGGCTGGGGTCAACAGGGGAACAAAGGGCTGTAACCCCATGAGCACTGGCTCCCCTTCCAACCCCAGGCCTGAGAAGTGCAGGGGGCCACACAGAAGGGTCAGAAGGGGCTCTGCCTGGCAGGGGAAGCAGATGGGGCTGGACGCCCTAGGGAGCAAGATGAGCAGGGAGCTTGGTCCCAGCTGCTGAGACCGTGGATCCCACTTCTGATCCTGGCCCTTCAATGTGGCCCCAGGAAACAGACAGGGGCATGCTGAAGGGGGCTCTGTCCAGTAGGAGATCAGTGCTCATGGCCTGCAGCCTTCTGCTCTCATCCTGACACCGACAGCCCCATCCAGCCGCTTTCTCTGTGCAGTGGGGAAGCAAGGAGACAGGAAGCCGAGACATGGCAGCCGAGACCCCCCGACTATTACATCTTGAGTACCTAACTCCCGCTCCTGTGAGTACCAAACACCCCTCCCTTCCACCCACTGCCCTTTGCTTTCCGTTTACCTATTTTCACCAAATTCCCAGGAAATTAATAAAAACCCCAAAATGAAGGGCCTTAGTTATGCAGAGGACCTAGCACAATGGAGCCCCAATCTCAGCTGGGCTCACTAATTAGGACTATAATACAAGCTGTAAATTCACACCCTCATCACCCTTATACTCTTCACACCTGTGTAGATATCACTACCATTCGCTTCCAGCTCTTTGCAACTTCCTATTTGAGTGCGGCTGAATGGGCGGATTCCTCACTCTCTGGCCATTTAATTCAGGGGTCACCGTGCATCCCCACTTGAACTTCTGTACCCCATTACTGCCCCCTTCAAATCAGTTTCACACTTATTCACTTTACAGAAGTATTTTCTTCCTTTCATACTGGATTTATCCCATCAGCTTCTGGATACGGGGGGAGGAGGGAGCCGGTGACCAAACACCCAGCACACAAAGGTGAATTCTGCTGTCGGACTGCACTGGGGCAATACGGAATCACGAGCACGCATACCGAGTTCGACTTTGGGGTGGAACTGCGGGAAGCCTGGTCCCTAGCAGGCCACAATCGTGCACCTGACAGAGTCTCACTAACGCTCCCTTCTTGTGGCAAGCACGGATGTATTCCATCACTGCTGTCCCCCAAGGGACTCTGAATCTACAGTAGCAACTGCTTGAGGCTCACGTTTACTCGCCACTTGGAAATCTTCCCATGCACCTGCACTGCTTAATGTGTCTCTGCCCAGCGAGATCGAGGGGAGAACTGGAGAGCTGCAAAGCATTGAGTTGCCCACAAGATAGGGTAGCAGCACTGAGACTGGGGGAAACAGTAAAGTTTTAGCAACTAGTTAACTGGCTACAAACCAGGCACATGGCATGATGTGCGCTGTGGAGCACTAGGAAGTCTGTGTCGAGGGGGTGGGTCCATTGTCTAGTGGGTACAGCCACATCTGTGACAGCAATGAGCTACCCATTACTACTGTGCTAGTGCTGAAAAGAACTGGCTAACAAGTGTTTCTTAACAGTGCAGGGATCCAAGGCTACTGAAAATGATGGGAGCAGATGCTTACGTCATTCATTTAACATGGATAAAAAGTTAGAGATCACCCAGTAATCCCTGCACTTCCTGGGTTCGGAAGATGTTGATACGAGCTCCCGCCAGGGGGAAGGTTATTTCCACAAGCTGTGGGTGAGAGACTCTTTTCAGCCACACATACAAAGTGGATGTGTGAGGACACTTGTCATAGTATTGGTCAGAGCGCACGAAACCAGAGCCCAATACACACAGCTCTAGGACTTGCCTGCCTGATCACAGATCAAACACACACACACACAAAGTTGTAAGTAGTTTTAGGTGCAAGACTCACCTGGAACCCTGGATCGCAGGAAGTAAAGGAACTTCCCGTTTTTCGAGTGCATGATCGCCCTCTTTATAAACTCCACCACAGACTGGCAGCGATCCTCAAATTTGGGGTGACACCACAGACTGAAGGTTCCTTCCAACAAGAAATGTTTCGTATTACAAAGGGGTTGGCAGGGAAGAGGAGAGAGACTCTAATCTGCACTGCTCACTCATGTCCCCAAAGGACAGATAACCAAGTCACCACCATCGCTGGCGTACTCGTTGGCAATATCAACAGACAGGCCAGTGACTGGGCTACCCTCTCAAAGCTGAATTAACATTGGCATTATGGCCCATGCCCACGTCACTGACAAGTAGGCTTTTGCTTAAAAACGCCTCTAAGCCCTTGCTGTTGTAAAGACCTGAGTGTACCTGCTGCAGTGATTTCTCCATGAAACTGCAGATAAGCTTCAGCAATAGCTATGAGAGGAGTGACCTGCCCAACTGTGTCTCTGGAGGGGGGGAGGGGGGGGAGTGTGCTCTAAAGGGCCCCAACACCATCATCCCAGCAGAAGAATGCGGCTGTAGCAGGAGCACAGTGATCCAAACAGATACATCCCAGCTGTTGGAGTAAGTACCAGGGAGCCTGCGTCTCTAGACCCTTTGGCCATCACCTCTACAAGCAGGCACGGTGTGGCCCCATCTTATGACATGCTTCAGTCCAACCCTGCCCTCTCACCCTAGAGGCAAGGGTAAGGCACACAGTGATCCTTTCTCCCTTGTTGCCCTGTTGATACAATGTCTGTATTAAGCTAGGGCTGGAAGTGATGAAGCTGGGAAGAGCCAATATAGAGACAGCCCTCCCCCATCTAAGCTACTTGGAGAGCTCTCACTAGGTTATAGTTTGACCCTTAGAAGCCACTCAAGACCATTCTCTCAACATCTTTGTGCAGTGATTGGAGACAACTTTCCTCCCCGACCAAGACGCAGGCCCACCCCGCCCCTGCTTGCAGGAATGCCATCTGCGCACCCCACAGTGCCAGGTCTGCTCCTTCCCTCTGCCTGCAACACGTGACTAGAGCAGAGAGAAGAGCCCTAGCAATGGAGGAGCAAGTGCAGGGACTTAGAAGTACCTCAGGAAGGCACAGTATGGAACACAGCTTCAACAGAACAGCAGAGGGAACAGCCCCAAGAGCTACACCTAGGGCCAGCTCGACATTAGTGATGTGGGCACCAGGGCACCTACTCCAAGGTTGGTACCCCCGCGGGGCAGACCCCGAATGCAGACATGCAGGACTGGCACAGAGCAGCGCTTGCAATGCTGCAACTTAAACCACTAAGTTATCAGTAAATTCGGCTTTGCAGGCTTGCAGAGAGCACTTAAATTAGGGACTGCCCAAGGTGTAGCTAAATCAATGTAGTTACCCCAGTGCAAATTTCAGCCTTTAGGGCTTGCCTACTCATGGAATTAGTCCGGAATAGCTATTTAGTAACACTGAGCTGATAATCCCCCCAGAAGTATAGTATAAACCCCGGGTTCTAAAATCTACCTGCTTCAGGAAGATCAAAGAACAGTTTTGTCTGCATGTTGCTCAGAATGCAGGAAGTTTTTATGTAGCATGTATGCTACAGTCCGTAGGCACAAATAGATGTCCCACTGTGCCTTTTCACCCACCTGAAATCTGAAGGTCAAATATTTCCCTATTTACCACTCCTCTAGCTCAATCACTTGTCACTTCTATTAGTTTATCAAAGTGCTCAGCTCTGCAGTTTTCAGAACCGCTGTAGCACATTCAGCAGACAGCTCAGCCAATCCTAGTGTAAGTGTGGAGTTAATTACACAAAAAGGAGTGCTGGGGTCTTTCTGCAGGGCGATTGCTGGGAACTGCTGCGAGCGTGACAGGACCGTTGGAGTGGAGGGAGCTTTGGAATTCATCTTTTATATTCAACTGGGCCCCAGCGGCCCAAATCAGGGTCTCATTATACTATGCACCGTACACAAAGACATGGGGTAACATTTTCAAAACCACATTCGTTACTTAAGAGCCAAAACGCCAGGCACCTAGGAACTTAAGTCCCACTGACTTTTAATGAAACTTGGGCTCCTCAGGGTCTGTCACTTTTGAAAGTTTTATTAATGGACTATGCGCCAAACAGTTTATCATCTATGGCCCCAAGCCTGCAGAGGAGCTAAGCACATGCTTAATTTTAACCGTGAGTAATCCCATTTAAAAATCAATAAAACTACTCACATGCTAATAGCTAAGCACACACTCTAGGTGCGTTGATGAATCAGTGTCTAAGCAACTTGTGAAGGGCAGTTGGGAAAGGGGGATACAACCAGACATGTACACAGTTGCAATTGATTATGGCCACACAATGGAGGCAACGCTGAGTGAAGGGTAGCAGCCTTCCAGAAGTACCGGAACAAAGCTCTGTTAACAGAGGAATGAAGCTCTGGTAACCGAGACCTCTCACCCTTGAGGTGTGAAACCTGAAGAGCAGCAAAGGAAACTTGCTCCAGCTCTCGCTCATGGCAGGAGAGAGTCACTGTACAAGAATTTTTGTCAAGAGGGCCTCAAATTACAAATTGCTACAGCATCTGCCCTTTCCAGCTTTACGGCAAGGGACACCGTCCAAAGGGGAAGTGGGCGAGGCAATCTCAGAGGAAAAAAACCTCTTTTTATAGGCATGTCTTTAGAGGTTAATTTTGGTATCCACTGAGGTTCCCAAGTACTTTGCTGCTTCTGCACCTAGTTAAAGGCTGCTGATTTGTAACAGGGGAGTTGTAAGACCACCTGTTTTGATGGTATCTCCTCACAACACTGAGAATCTCAGGCATTTTGCTACCCTCCAGAACATTTTGTGCAGTCCCAAGACAGAAAACCACATTTGAAATGCAAATGCTTGGGGGTGGGGGGCAGTGGGCAGTACTCTTCAGCAAGATGACAAAAGAGGCAGGAAGCTGGTATGAGCAACATGCAAAGAGTTCTCAGAATAGAAAAGCCACAAGATCAAAGTTAAAACTTCAGCGTGGACATTGGCAGTTTGTACTAGCCAGATGCATGAACGCTGAAGTTCTGCTCCAACACAGTAAGTGTGAAAGTGACCAAAGGCAAAGTAACTCATCAGCAATGACATCCCATGATCACCTCCCATTTAACAGGTGAAACATCAAGACTAAATTGTCCCCAAGTTTTAGCCTTGCTAGTCTCCAACAACCAAAATAACTGAACTCTCTCATAAATTGCATCATAAGATGACGGTACAATGATTGCACACTGAGCTAGGTCTTCTATGCAGGTCAGACTTGATGATCACAATGGTCCCTTCTGGCCCTAAAGCTCTATTAATGAATCAATAAGCTTTTCCTTCATATTTTCTTGCACAGCAACTTTGTAAGTCCATTAGCTCCTTCTTAATAAGCTTCCCCAAAGTGAAGCATGCAGAATGGGCACGGAGGAAAAGGGACCAGGGGAATTTTATTATATTGCTCAGTTTCTCAATGGAGTGATGTTTGAGAAGGAGGGGGATGGGAAGATGCTGTTCAGAGGAGTTAAGGGATTAAATGGAGCATTCACAGCCCGAGACCCTCCCTCGGCCACTAAGTCTGTGATCTCTATGACAAGAACAGTCCGCAGAGATGGCTGCAACCTAGGTTGGTCTGTGTGCTATGACAACTCATGAGGTGAATGGCTCCTTATTTAGCCTTCCCTGTCATGAGAGAGTAGAAAAGGGTTTTTTGTTTTTTAATAGGATCGATCGCACATGCAACTTAGAGCCAGATATTCCCACTTAGGGCCTTCATAATAGCCTCTGGGATCAACCCACAACAGAACCCTCACTGGGGTCTGCAGTCTAGCACAGAAGCAGAGGGCAAGGTATGGCTGCATTCAGTTTCCCCTTTGCAAGCATGTCTCTGCATTGTTCTGGGCTCCTACAGACAGGTGGAGTCGCAGCGCAGAGCTGATCAGCAGATGGGCCACAGCCACATCTCAGTGAACGAGACCATTCCAAGAATCTGGCTGCGCTTACCTCTGTAGTGCTCCATTCTGGTGTGGTGGGTGATACCCTGTGATCGAAAGCTTAAGCTCAGGATGTAACGAGGGTCGGAACTGTCTCGTACCAGGAAGGATCCATCTGGTTTCCCCTTCAGCTTCATTTCTGCGTCTTCCCAGTTCATTGGTCCCCAGTACCAACCACACTACCAGTAGAGAGTGCAAAGATGTCTTCAGACTTCTGGTAAGCTAGAAAGGCACTTGCCCATTAACTGCTCCGTACTAAACGGAGTAACTCAACCATCAATGGATTCCAAGAACTGTCGGTCTTTTCTGCCCCATCCCAGCACCAGTGCGCTCCCAGGAAGAATTAACAGTTTGGCATTGTCTGTAGCTGTTGGCAAAAGCACTGCTGAAGGATTTCTTCGACAAGGCTAGTATTTCACCGCAAGACGGCAATTTACACCAAAATGCTGAACTGTTCACTAACAACCCAGCCTACACTGGGGAAAACATCTGATGCGAACCAAAGGTATCAGCCACAAGTTCCCCATAACCTGCTGCTGGGGAACACTTTAAGAGCAAACTTAGCCATGGTTACAGAAAGTCAGACCATATTAAACCATTTTGTTCTAGCTATACTAGCAGATAAACCTGTTTCATCACTCATCCAGGAAGAGAGACAGTCAATCATTGACAGCAATGAGTAAATTTCCTAACGTAAACAGGCCATCATGTCTACCACATACAAGCAACATCTCTTTACACATGTAAGCTACCAGAATAAGGAAGACATTACCCCTCTTCCAATTATATCCAAGTGCTTCTAAAGCTGGTGAGGATATACAAGTGGGGAACTGATCACTGGCAGGGCTATCATTAGGGGAACATCTTTCCTTTTGTCCTATCCCCATCTCATGCTTCCAAATGCACATGGGGGAATAATGAAGCCCATATGGCTGATCTCTGTACGAGTGACCCCAGATCTAGACCCCGCACGAAGCCTTTACCTTTTCCAGTTCTCGCAAGCTAGCGGCAAAGCTGCTCGAGTCTGGTCGGTAGAGAGGACAGTGAAGATGCTGGGTGGTCTGGCTGTTCACTGCCTCTATCGGTCTGAACGGGACGATCCGGGGAAACGCATCTGCAGGGAAACAACCAACGATGGCCGGCAACAGTCACTCATTTACAAGCAATACTGCAAAGAATAAGAGCTGCCCTCCCCAAACAGGCCCTGGATTCTAGAGGACAAAGCAGGCGCAATGAAGCCATGGCATAGAAAAAGCAGCTTTACTGATGGATGGACAGTGTCCTTGGGAATGAGGACAGAGAGGAAACCTGGGTAGCAACTCCAAGAGAAACTAATTCACTGTCTTCACCACCTATTCACCTGTGTCCCCTCAGAGGCCTGTCCATGGAAATGTCAAGGCCTTTTCACCTTTTAAAACAGATTGGAGAGGGATGTTGTTAAAGTAGCTTAGGCCTAAAATTTGACAGCTTAAAAAAGTAGACGCAGGAAACAGAAGGTTAAGTGATAGAGCTAAGTAGCTACAGAGCCCTGATGTGATTTTACTCCAGTGCTACAAAACAAGAGGTCTTTTGAGCCTAGGGAGCCAGTGTTGAGCCCTATTCCCAGAACTACGCTAACACTAGCAGACAAGAGGCCCCAGTGATCACAGAAGACACGTGTTAGGCCATGCAGTGCCTCCTGCAGCCAGTTTAGGGTTAGAGGCTGTGATTCATGCACATTCCAGTTCTGCTGAGCTGAAGGGAGGAAGTGGAGATTTGAGAGTTGCCAAATGGAAGAGGGTAACTAAGCTATTATGAGCAATGCAGACAGTCACATTAGATGTACAAATAGTTTAAAAAGGAACCTAGAGGTTTGATTCAACCATGTCCCAGTATGTAACAACGTGGGTAGACCACCAGCTCAATCTTGCATTACCTGAACTGGTCAAGGGGGCCGCACCCAACCCTTGCTATCGTTCTGACAATCAATACAGACTTCAGTAAGGTCAGACATTTGCCAGAAAAGATTAGTCCAGATCTCTGCACAACACAGCCTTGCCACTAAAACTAAGCTGACCTGGGGCATGGGGTGGAGGAGGCGGAGGCAGAGGGAAAGACTGCAGGGAAGACCCCATCGGACCCACTAGAACAGATGTAGGCAGCGTCCCACTGATATCATCTAGGAGAGAACAAAAGCAAGAGAGATTGAGAATATAGGAAAGTAAGCGAGCGGCTACATCGCCAAGCACCTGCCAATGGAGCAGGAGCAAGCCCAGTGTTCAGCTCCGTCGGCAGTGCTGAGCAGGAGGGGAAGGGATGGCACGTGAGCCAACAGCTCAGCCTTTCACTAGCTTCTCTGAAAAGCAGATATTGATGTAACCTCAGAACTTGTGTCACGCAGTATCACCTGGACACATACACCACCTCTCCTGCAAATCAAGAAGTTAGTTTCTAAACTGGCTATTTAGGGAGAATGTGGCTGGCAATATAAGATTAAGAACATCAACAGGTTTCTGAGTGTCTAACGGCAGCCCAATATGCAGCCACGTATGAGACATGCAAGTTTGCGTTTCAATCTCCAAAGCCAGGGAGTGCTGTTGAGTTAGCATGCTAAACCCGGGAGAAAGGGACAACCTCACAGTGTTCTACAACAACCCTCCCTGCCAGCTGATTCAGCAGCAGCACTGCATGTGGAATTGGAAGAAATCCTTTGCTTGGGAAGGAGAGATCAGTTTATTGGAAGGGATCCTGTAAGAGCCGGCATTGTACTCCAAACTGGAAAAACAATTCAATCCCTACCACTTACAACCACAGACATGACCAGGAAGGAAGTTCTAGGGGGATGTATGTAGAGTACCTAGCAGGCTGAGGCTTCTCCGTGGCGGAGGTGGAGGAGTCGGAGGGTGAGGCGAGGTCAGTCCTCGCTGGGAGATGTCCACATCCACTAGTGACACAGTTTCACCTGAAGATTCATGGAGAGAGACTGGTAAGAGTTTGCACCTTCTCCAGAGCATGCAAAGGGAGGAGACAGTCAAGCAGCAGGAGGTGGCTTTAGAAAGTTTTTGGAGGTCAGTTTCCACGCAGGTCAGAGGCCTCTGCTTCAGTCTCATATTAAACGCTTTCAAGTTGAATTTCCCCATTGCTCTGATTTTAAGACATTGATCAACTCTGCCCCAGCAGCCCATGGGTCAGGCTCTAAGCAAGAGGCAAGCGCGAGCAAATGGCAAATACTGATGCAGGCTTCTGAACCCAACCTAAATTCAGCATACACTGTAGAAAGTTTTTCAAAAGCACAACAGACTCAGTCATTTTGAAGGCTATTACCAGGCAAGACTTCCAGGCTGACACAGCAGACAGTGTGTTTGGGCAACTGAGGTATACAGCAGAAGGGAGTTCCAAGCAAGGAGCTGGAGGGGTTGCGTTTTGTTTAACTCTATTTGCTACATTAAACAAACCAGTGCTTGCCAATGCTTCCTAATGTGTGCGTTTCATGCACACTCCTAGGCATTTGCTAGACACAAATGGAAAGACTCCAATGGCCAAAGGCCCATCTGATGGAACGGTCAAGTTTTGGACTTAAAAACCCATTCATGTTTTTAGGTATTAAAGAGATTTTCCCACCAACCAGCCCAAGTGGAAGATAGTCAGCAATACTTCAATGGCAGTTCTTTGACCACGTTCTCTCTCTCATGATATTAACCCTCAATATGCTTCGGTGGGCACTTCTGATTTCTAGATTCAGATGCTGACCACCACAGCATTACAAAGACTCCCCTGAAGTTCTCTACAGCTTTAATGCTCACGAAATGGCTTAACAGGCCAATTTCATGCACTGGTACCTGTGACCAGATGCGATAAACCAAGGATGGGCATCTAGCAGCCCAGAGGCTGCAAACAGCCTGCCAGATCATTTTATCTGGCCCATCACAGCCCAGCTTGGGGCAGGTACAATGGCCAAGAAGGGGGGCAGGATGAGGTATTATGGAGGGAGGGCCTCTCTTACATGTAGACATGTGGGTCAGGTGATGCTGTGGTGAGAGGTAATGGGCCAGACGAGGGGTACCAGGCCCAACTCCATGGTACAGGAGTCACCACTTCAGGGTGGGTGCGGGGCTGGCTCACTCTTTAACACCCCCCAGGGGCTCCCACCTCCTAGGTGCAGGACCCAACCCCCAGGTCACACACCCAAGCCTGCCAAAGGGTTTTAGAGAATTTTGTGGCCCTCTATCATCTTAAAATTGCCCATCCCTGTCAAAAGTCTTATAGGCAACACTCCTGTTGACTTCAAGGGGAGTTTGCCTGCCAACAGCCTATAGGATCAAGTGATTTGGGGTTAAACACCTGCTTATTGCTGCAGAGCAGCCCTTAAGAGCAGCGTCCTGCTTGAACCAAATAACTGCGAGAGCTGGTCAGGCTTTTAGGTTACCTAGCTGGTATCAATCAACCCAGGTGCTCAAAGGTTCTGGACCCCCATTGCAGTGAACATGTGTTAAAACACGGCATTAAAATCAAGAAAACATCACCTAAGCTAAACTACTAATATTAAACTAAACTAACCCTAAAGCAATCCAGCTGACAAATCCACAAGTTAGTCTCACTATTAGATTGGACTCACATCAAATACTAAAAATAACCAAGCCTCATCAATTCTAAAGAGGATTCTAAGCAGGTGGCTGGCTGTGTAGTTTGAAATTGTTTAGCTGGAATTTATAAGTCAATCAAATCCATAACTTGGGGCCAGTTAAATCTCTTAATATTGAAACTGAACCATCTGAATCACAACCTCAGAGCCAATTATAAAGCTTCCTTCCCTCGATTTCAATTCTCGTGGGTGGCTAACTCCCTCAAGCCCTCTCAAGATGTAATATTTGCATTGTTGGAGCACCCAGGAACCTCAGCCAAGCACTATGTAAACACTGAACAAAAAAGGATAGCCCACTTAACAAAAGTCTGGATAAGCAGAAGTTTGACAACTCTTGTTTACTAGAAATTACAGATGGCAGAACAGAACACACTGAATAATTTTAGGAAACAAGATTGAAGGCGGTTTACTTGGGTAGCTTCTCTTTCAGGTGCCTTCCCCATGTGTGGGTGCGTGCACACCTGCTTGCCTATAGCCACACTTTCACTGCTACCCCCTAAAAATAAAGCTAAGTAAAACAAAAGACAGAATAAAAATACTTAAGGTAACGGGGGCTGCAAACGCATCAGCTCTCAGTCTTGTGGACTAGAAGCTAGCTAATTAAGCTTCCAGCATTTCCCACTAGTGGACCTCCAGGTGCAGGGAGAAACGGGAAAGGAAGGAGTGGCCTGGTAGTTGAGGTCCTGACTTCCCCATCCCAAGGTGAAGAGTCCGAGACTCTTGAACACAAGTCTCCCCACAGGTAGCTTATTGACCTGGAAGGCCAGGCAGGCTTCCTGGCCTTATCTTTGATTTCCAAGACCTTTGGACAAATCAGGTACAAGGCCCCATGCAATTTGGTCCAAGCAGGTTCTAATTAGGTCATCCTTAGTGAGTGTCAATTTTTGGAAAAGTCCCATTTAAATCAGCAAATAAAAAACTACCTGGTGTTTTGCATAAGAGAACCTGACGTCTACGAGCAGACAAAGATATCAATAATCCAGACACAAGACCGTGCCAACTTCCTCAAATGGTCTCAAGTAAGTGAAAAGAACTTGAGATAACACTGTCTCCAGATTACAAAAAGTTTAGCTATTTAGAAGAGTTTTGTCAATTGGAAAAACCCAAGTAACAAAATCAGTCACATTCATTCATTCACCGGCAAAATTAAAAAGTGATTTCAAACTTGTGATCAATTTAGTCATTTCCAGTTTCTTCTCTGCAATTTCTCGGGAGAAAAGTTACTTTAAAACTCATCATGAAGCCCATTAAAGTTTTAATTTCTTAAAAAGGTTATACAAGGTTTGTATTCCCATGCATGCTCTCTCTCACACACAGTGAAGATCCCAGGCCACTGGCAACAGCTGGGGAGGTGGTGTTAGCAGTTCGGCTTTGTCAATCTCTGGTTTGCAGAATGAATGCACATTCTGCACATCTATGGGAAGCTAGGCATGTTTCGGAAAAAAAACCAAGTGTGTGCTGCTACCATAATATTAAAATGACTTCTGTGGGGGTCTCAACTCATGAGGAAATGGAGACAATGAAGCGCTATGGCTTGAATTCTCCCCAATCTTTGTTTGTGGTGTTAGCTCAGCTCACTGACAGAACTAAAAGCTCGGAGGGGGCAGAATTATTTTTTTTAACAAGTTCCAGGCAAGGTAATAAAATGACCTTCAAGGTAGGCAGCTCTCGGCACTGTCACTGCTCAGCACAAAGGTCAGCCAGAACCCTATAAAGGGACATCAATATGTGCGTGCTCCTCCTCCTCTCAGACACCAAGCCATATGCAATTTCCAATCCCACCTACCAGATACTTTCAATGCACCCATCACCATATTAGCTGGGTTTCTATTGATATCTGTATCAAGAAGCAAATGGGATATGCAGGAAGCCCTTTGCTTTTATTTATAGCCAGTCTGATCTCAACCCCATACCAACCAAAGCTCTGGGCACCTGAGAAACACTTAAAACCACAATACTGAAGTTGTAGCCTACATGGTCCGAAGCCAGCAGCCCCCTTCTTACACCACACGTTCCCAGACAGCAATTCCACTATAGCACTGCCTCAGCCCTCCACCAAGGCCCATGCAAAGTCTGCTGGTTTGAAACATCCCTTAAAGGTTAATAGATTCGGGCCACTACAGACCAACATGCTGGGGAGAAGCATTCCAAAGAGGGCCCATCACACAGAATATGACCTCCAGCCCATTTGCTCTTTTCCACTCAGAGATCAAGCTCAAGCACCCACCTAACACCACTATAGCATTTGGTCATGGGGAGAGGTAGTTTCAGGCAGGACAGGCACAGGAATCTAACCCTTCTCAGCACCCAATGGATAAGACACTGGCTCACGGCAAGCTTCTCTAACAGCAGGCCTTGATTCTGGATTCGGTTGTGCACAGCAACTGAAGTAGAGCCACTTGTTGGTGCAGGAACACACTGTTGTGATTGCACAGTGCCTAGGACAGGGTCCTGGTATGTGACTGGTGCTCTCCATTACAGACATCTGCACTGATGCAACTGCACCAGTACAAAACCCACTACAGAAGTGTTGCTTGCACCAGGGTGAAGATTCCTGCTTTTAAACATGTTAGGTCACACTGGTTATACTGCTGTGGCTACAAGTGCCAGCATATCTAATGAAGACAGCCCTTTGTGTGCTAGGATCACAGTTCAGACTCCCATTGCCCTTTCAACAGGGGAAAATAAAAAAAAAAAAGCAGAATGAGGAGCTGTCTTCTTCAGGGCTGGTCTACACAGACTCGCTTCCGATTAACTGTTCCTGTTAAGGGCGTCCCACACAGGCATTTAACAAGGAACAGTTATTATGCTTTGAATTCATACCCTACCTTTACCCACATTAACATCCCAGCGCCGACAAGTCTTACACTGGGTTCTTGTTTTAGGGGGTTGTGAGATTATAATTTCTGGTGGATTGTATAGCTCTTAGTAGATGAACAGAAAGGAAATCTTAATTATCTGTAATTAAATCTAAAGAGTAACACACCTGAAAGTGTAAAATAAAGTATTTCACTTCTTTTTATCCTTACCTGTGAAGAGGGGGCTGAAAGCAACCGGAGAAAAGGCACTTTGAGTTCTTGTCAATCGGGGTTTCCTATTCAGAAAGAGAAAGAGCTAATGAATTAAAAGTAGCAATTCTTCCTCAGCTCTGGAAAAACTGTTCAGCTTGATCTTCTGAAAAGCTGGCAGAGCCTAGTCACTATGCTTGCAATGCAGTTTAAGACTTATGAGAAAATGTATGCAACTATTAAGCCAAACTTGCTCTAGAAAAAGTACAATCACCAATACACAAAGCGAAGTCTCAATCTTCATACCACATCTCTAAATGGATAAGTAACAAGTTAATTTCAGGAGGAAAGTCAGTTAGAGCAAATACACTCCAACTTGAGTCGCACAGGCTATTTCAAACTGAGACAATGCTATGTTGAGCTAATTCTTTCCCCAGGTTGGCCATTACATCAAGATGCCTTAGTGAAACACACATCACCAAGACAGAGTTACAGGTTACATGTGGCATGCCAGACCAGTTAACTCTGCATTGACATTCACACGACACGCAAGTGTCACGTGAGGTACACAGCCTTCTTGAGACAGTTTGAAAGATCAGGTGAACTGCGGAAAAGCTGCTCTCTAAGCCCATTCAGCTACATGGAAACGTAGCTAAAACATACCTCTGAGGACTCCTGTAAAATTTCCTTTCCAAAATTTACCTAGTACGAGGCCTACAAGTTTAGCCACGTACTACCACTGCCCAGTGAAAATTAGCCTGTACAGTATCCTTGACTGAAGGATCCTGAAGGGCTTTGCACAGCTGGGTATTATCACCAATTAACATAGGAGAAACCAAGGCTGAGTAGCTGTGACTTGCTCAAGATCCAAGTCCGTTGCAGAAGTGGGAACTTGAAACTCAGTCTCCCTTTCAAGGCTCTCATCTAAAATCTAGCTCTTCGTGCAAGAGGTGATCTTGCAACAGTAACGACAGAGTTAAAAAGTGGTCAGAATTCTCTAACTTGATCCCTTGCTTTATACTTGAAAGTATTATTTATAGACAGCCCAACCACAATTGTATCTGAGCACAGCCCGTGCTGACCATGAACTGTTTAAAAAAAGGCTCCAACAGGCAGGCCGGCTGGCTTACAACCTCACAGGAAGCAGGTTTTTTTGTCCACAACAAATAAAGAAACTAGCCTGTTTAAAGCTTGCTTTACAGAAGTTTAGTTTCATGCTAGAGGCTGCAAGACAAGGTTCCTGTGTTGGGGGTAAGAAGTACAGGGCTGCTACTTGAGTGTTTCCAGGCAAATCAAGCCTGAATCTTGGCCTTTGTGCAAGACATAATCTTAAAAGTGTGCTACAGAATTCTAACTAAGTGGTAGCTTCCAGTATGGCAGACAGCAAGCTTAATACTAGAGCATTATCTTAACAAGACTCTACCCAACTGCTGGCCACTTGAAAGATGTCGAATGCACTACTCCGGAAATCCCCCCCCAGGCCAGATGAGTCAATTACTTAGTGCCATGCTTCACAATTTAAGAGCAGTGCCATTCAAACAAACATGGTTTTCTACATTCAGCCTTGCAACATTGACATGAAGATTTACCAACCTAGACATAAGCCCTTCTTTCCCATCCTTACCATGATGGAAATGCCAATATTTTACTTGCCCATCCAGGAGAATCTCTCACCCTGGGCAAGCGGGATTTTACAAGGCTGACTTGGTAACTCTCAAGCTCTCTTCACCTCCATTTTTAGATTTGCAAGGAGGAAGCGCTCTCCATAATCTGAATGCTTCCCTTAAATCCACTAAAAGGTTTTGCCTGTGTTCTTTGGCTGTCCTATCACAAGCCTCTTAAGATGCTAGCCAGTTTCAGAGAAAGTTAGCTGTCTCCCATCTTCTGCAAAGTGTTAAGCTGCACAGAATATCAATTTAACCAAGTTTTTGGAACATTGAAATCTAAGCTCCAGTTTTGTATTACCAGGCATTAAAAACTGTTAGATTGCAGAATATGCAAGTATAATCCTGCCTTTACTGCAGGGCATACAAAATTCTGCTGCCATTTATACCTGAGTAACTTCATTGACTGATGGGGTAGCACAGGTGTGAAGGAAGTATTCCCTTCTAGTTTTGCAAATAAGGACAGTAGTGAGAAATACTCCTACCATTTAGATACTGATCACTTCTATGGAATCACTTAAAACCAAAATAGTTTGGAATTAAACTTCTAGCCATATATTATTGAAGCCCTATTTCATCCTTAGAGGAATGAATAGCACCGAACAAACATTTTAGACCTCTGTGCCATTACCAAAACGGCTACATTTTTACGCTACTATTCTATAATCACGTTGAAAAAAAAGCACCATGTGTTATTTCTCACTTCTAGATCTGCAGTGGGGTCAGATCCAGAAATGATTCACAAGGACTGGACTCTGCTACATTTCACTATTAAACTCAAATGATCTCTTCTAACATTTCCTTTTCCTCTTCTCCTCAAGCACAGCAATGGTCTCCAAATGATGGTGGAAAATATTAATAGTAATCAAGTGTGACCGTCATCAGAACACCGCTGCCTCAGTTTAACTTATTATTGCAAAAGATCCCTTAAGTGTCCTGAGGGAGCCATATGTTGGCATTATGGTGAACAGGGCAGTTGCTAAAGAATGCTAATGATGGAATTTCCAAGCAGCTCACATGGCACGAACGCAAGTCTGAGCATCAGATGAGCCATATCAAATATCATAGATGACATGGCTAAGATGGGGTATCTTTAAATCATTAGAGATCAGAGGAGAAGAGTGTTTTAGGTTCAGTTGTCCATCATATCAGTAGCAGCTGAGACAATAGCCATGAGAACTCATTGTTCTGTAGTAAGTTAGGACAAGGTGACTTAAATCTTTTCCATTTCCAGTTTCTGTAATTGGTTCCAGACAGGCAGAGATGGTAATAAGTTAAATTGGCTTAGATCAAAGTCCTAGCCAGTCAGCCCCACTGGGGTCATGTGACACCTTCTGCATATGAATGCATAAAGGAATGTTAGAAGTGACTGTAAAAAAGATCAAATCCTTGACCGTGGGCAGATGCTGCTGGCCAGAGCTATATGTGAACTAGCTATTGTAAACCGGCTACAAGACTTGGGCCCGGGGCGGCTCTAGCCTTTTTGCCACCCCAAGCCAGCAGCACACCTGCAGGAGGGTCCCTGGTCCTGTGGAGCGCCTGCGGGAGGTCCGCCGGTCCTGCAGCTTCAGCATACCTGCTGCCAAATTGCAGCCGAATCCGCAGACCTCCCGCAGGCAAGCCACCGAAGGCAGCCTGACTGCCACCCTCACAGAGACCAGCAGGCAGCCCCCCACCGCTTGCCACCCCAGGCACATGCTTGGAGCACTGGTGCCTGGAGCGGCCGCTGCTTGGGCCACAAGCCTGCAACTGGATTCATGCAACTGCAACTGAATTCTCTTATTGAAGTCACTGGGACTCTGCCTGTGCAGATGCAGTTGCAGGATCCATGCCTAACTCTGCACTCACATGTTGAATATGAATGGAGCAGTGGTGCGCAATGGCTTCGGAGAGCCATTTCTGTGATGCAGCATTTATATATCAATGCTCAGGCCCAAAGGCAGGAATGTTGCCATGGGTATCCCTAAATTTTGTTGCAGTCAGGGGCGGCTCTACCCATTTTGCCGCCCCAAACACAGTGGCACGCAGCGGGGGGCACTCTGCCGGTCGCCAGTCCCACGGCTCCGGTGGACTTCCCGCAGGCACGCCTGCGGCAGGTCCACCAGAGAAGCGGGACCGGTGGCCCCTCCGCAGGCATGCCTGCGGGAGGTCCACCGGAGCACCCTGCTGCCCTCCGGGCGAATGGTAGAACGCTCCCCCGCAGCATGACACCCCAAGCACACGCTTGGCATGCTGGGGCCTGGAGCTCTGGTTGCAGTCAAAGTCTACCCCAGTTCATCAGAACAGACTATTGATCTTAGATAATGGGGTCAGTTTTCCTTTCAACTTTTGCTACATTTACTAAGCAGAGTTGCAACATGGTCCCTCAAGGAAACTGGATGCTATGGATTGCCTGGGCTGCAACTTCAAATACTGGGGATTCTGCTTAGCAGTAACTTTTAAGAAAAAGTCGCACTGGGTAAACACCATTCTGCAGTATAGAGACAAAATGTCTAAGCGTCAGTGTCTTAGAACAGAAATTATTTGGGAAGGAGGAAGGGGCCAAGAGTCAGATATATTGACAGGAATCTGCCTGAAATCTATGTAGCAAGTCCAGGAATAGCAGCCTTTGACTGGATCAAAAGTCAACTTTGAACTAACAGGAGAAGCTTTCCCCTTAGACCGCTGCAGCCTCTTCCCCAGTCCTAAAGTTAGTCTTCATGGAACTGGTTTTTCCCCAAAAAGTCCTGAGCAGCGATATAATCTGGTCAGGTGAGCCATCTGTGACTCACTTTAAATGCCATGTCTATACTAGAAAAAGTTTATTTTAACCTGTTAGCTAACAAATGTCAAAACCCTGGTGCAGACAAGGCATGCTGCAGTTTTAACATGCTTTAGCTCAGGGGCAGGCAACCTATAGCACATGTGCCAAAGAGAACACGAGCTGATTTTCAGTGGCACTCACACTGCCCGGGTCCTGGCCACTGGTCTGGGGGGCTCTGCATTTTAATTTAATTTTAAATGAAGCTTCTTAAACATTTTAATACCTTATTTACTTTATATACAAAAATAGTTTAGTTATAGATTTAGACTTAAAGAAAGAGACCTTCTAAAAATGTTAAAATGTCTTCCGGGCACGTGGAACCTCAAATGACAGTGAATAAATGAAGACTCAGCACATCACTTCTGAGAAGTTGCCGAGCCCTGCATTAGCTGATTGAGGTAAACCCGAAGGGAGAGCATAGGATTTACCTCAACCAACCAACACATAAACATGCCTTGTTTACACTAGACTTTTCACAAGTGTTAAAGACTCCCCTTTTCTCCTAGAGAGGACAAGGGCAAAGAACCAGCAGTCTGCACAAAACACTGCTGGCCATGAGGAACCTGCAGATATGGGCATCCTCAGGAGAGCAACTCAGCTAAGCAGTGCAGGTGAACTGGTATCTTGAGAAAGGAGACCCAGCACACAAGTTAGAAAACCTAAAAAATCTTCCATACTTTGAGGCAACTTGGGAGAAGGAGAAAAGACACCATAACACCTCAGACGGGAGGTTAAGCTAACAAAATAGGGGGCAGAAACAGCAGTAAGAACCCTGCTGCTGCCCCAGTGCTAAAGCACAGTGGGTCCAGCAAGTATGGGCAATGCAGTACGTGGTTCCCTGAAAGCAGCCTCTCTTCCTTCCCACTTCTGCACAGAAGCAGATTGTGCCCATAAGGTTGCAGGCGTGGTCAGCAACCCACCACCCTAAGCCACTCTTCTTCACTGGCACGAGATGGCATAAAGCTCAACTCTCTAGTAGCTAGCAATGGATGCTCCACTATGAAGCCTCCTGGCGAGTAGGGGAACTGGAACAAAATACAGTGATGCACCTTCTTTCCTATCCCTCACAAGGAGAAATCCATGAAAAAGTGCCCATGTGAACAGAAGGCACAGTTCAAACCTAGACCTTTGAGAGGACTTGTGAACTTTGATTCAGCACATTGAGCTAATCTTTGTTAAAATACTGCCTAATGTGTGCAACAGAATCCCCATGCATGTAAGAGTTGGAAATTGTAAGAGCAGTGACCATTAAATTCTCCTACAAAAGGAAGAATCCAAGTGGCAGTATGTTCCTTCTGATCGAAATCTGTTAAAATGTAACTGCTAATTTCACACCACTTTATTTCATTTCTCAGAAAACATAAAGCCTTCCAGTTCTGGTCAACAGCAAGAACAAGGAGTGAGTGAATAAACCACAAGTACATTAGCAAAATAATGTCATGACAAACAAATGGAATCTCTCTGCCATCTAAGGCCCACTTATGGTAAATAGAGCTTGTAAGCCACAGCATAATGCAGCTTCAACATCCCACCTGTAAAGAACCACCAAGGCTCATCTCAGGAGTGCATTAACAGTACTTAAGGCTCAAACACATTGACCAGCGTTAAGTGGTAACAAGCTGACACTGCAATTTAGCCAAGAAGTTTAGGCTATATGATCTCAGAGGCTAACTCATGACATCCTCTATTTAGAAGCAGCCAGTAATTTCAGTCTCCCAGCCTACGCCAGTAAGGTGAGCAAGATTTTTGGCATATTGGCTGCATAGTTACCATAATCTGGTGCTCTGGGCCACAACTCTCCAAAGGTTGTATGCTACTCGCTCCTGAGATGTTGGGAGATTTTCTTGCTCACCCATCATAAATTCTTAAACTACGCCCTTCTATAAGTCCTCTCTTCGCAAAAGGACTTGCATTAGGCCAATCAATTCTCCTGGTCAAGGACTAGACTGTTTCCAGAGTCCATTAAATGCTGCTCCTGGGCTGACCAGAAACTTCCTTGAGATCTCAGCAAGGCACTCCCTGCCTCCCCACCGACAAAAGCCAAGTAATGTCACCTCTACAGCATCCCCAGCCGCAGAAGCGAGCATGTAGCCTCTGCAGTGCAATGGAAGCTTGGAACTCCAAAGCCCACATGGTAACATGGAGAGCAGAGAACAGGCCACCATGTGAGCCCCTTTTGGTCCCATATACCTCACTCCTCCTGCCGAAGCAGTTTTCGTTTGTCCCTATTAACTTATGGTTGTCACAGGAACAAATACAATCTCACTGGATATGCAGAGCTCACATGTGACTATTCCTACTCCAGTGCTGAATATTATTGCTGAAGTCATATTGGAAGTTGCCCAGGAGAACATAAGGCTCATTCTTTTGAGAACACTGTTCAGCTCTACAATTCTTATCATCAGTGGCTCACGAGATAGATGCTGACTTTAGCATCCCAGGAATAAACAAAACAGAACAGTTCAAACACTGGCTCAAAACCGTGAAGTCACCTGCTGATGGAGACAACAGCACAGCTAGTATCACCAAGTCTACAGTAAAATTGAGATTGTGATACTAGTGCTTCCTAATTTTTGGACAAAAAGAGGGAGGTTGTTTAGTTGGTGTTAAGAAGCCACTCTACACTGAATGGTTGCTTAGAATGTGCGCTAACAGCTTATGCTAAACACCCTGTTCCACCTCATATTTAGCTGTGATGCTGGGACTATCTTTCTCAGACCTGAAGAAGAGCTCAGCATGGCTCCAAAGCTTGTCTCTCTCACCAACAGAAGTTGGTCCAATAAAAGCTAACACCTCCCCCACCTTGTCAATCCAAGTACAAGACAAGAGACAAGACAGCAAATGGAAACAGACAAATAGATGGGGGTAGGAAACAATGAGACAGTACAGGCCAGCACAACAGGCTGCAGTCTCAGCACGCTCCAAGCCCAGCCAATGTCAAGTTTTTTTAGGCATGCCATGACTGCAGTCACTAAGCGAAGAGCTGCAGTTAGAAAGCTCTAGCAGTAATCAATGGCCTGATGAACTAAACCTTCTTTAATGAAGAAGTTCTGCCCTGAGGATGCATACACCCAATACTACAACTGAAGAACCCAAAAGCCCATGGCTCATTCTTCTGGATATTTAACAACTATTCCTTCCCAGGTGCTGCTCCCAAAGCATTGCTGGGAGTGTATTCCTGCTTACACCTGACCTCCGTTGGTGGGAATGCTGAGCCCCTCAGAGCAGGGATTTAACAGCAACAAGCACGATATTGGATATACATAAGCCATGCCCTCCTTGGATCTTTGTGCTGAGAACCCACTCATCGTGCATGCCTGCCTGCCCATGGAGCTGAATAGGCATGCTGTTGCATAGGCATGCCAACCTCCTTCTGTCAGCATACCCCTGCCCCTCCTGGTGAATGGACACTAAGGCACCCTTCTGCCCCACACCATGGCACACACTTGCCATCTCCCATACCCCCCTCCCACCCTTACAGTGAAAGCACAGAAGCTGCATGCCATGTTATATATCCCTCTCCCTCCCTTGCATTAAAGGTGTACACCCCGGCATACACACCCCTCCCCAGTATGGCTTCTCGGAACCCTTGCAGAAAGAGCATAGGGCAGTCTGTAGCCTGGCCTCATTCCTCACACCCTTAGGCCAAGAGCAAGCGCACAGGTTGTTGCTATTTGCATGCACCGCCACCACCTCCATACTCTTGACATCTGCACCCACAAGCCCACTCAGACCCTTGCCTGGAAAACAGACCCCGAATGCACCAAGAACATGACGGGGGCACCCCCAGAGCCCCTGCTCCCTCTGAGAGGTCAGCAAGATGCAGCACAACCACTGCCCGTGCCCCCTGACGTCTCGTGCACCCGGCGCCTCACACCCCCGTGATTAGTGCATGGCTGCTGTAGGCCTGCCCCCCCAGCCTCCCCCCCCCCCAAACAGCCCCAGCCCACCCCCTTGGGCATTCCCTGCCCCAAGCCTGCGGAGCCGACCAGTGCCCTGCCCCCCTAGCACCGGAGAGCCCCCAGTCCCGAGCCTGCCCCCCTCTCGCCCCCCCTTACCTGCCCGAGTCCTGCTCCCGGCCCCTGGGGCTGGACACGTCGGTCAGGCTCCCGCCCGAGGCGGGCAGCTCCCCCGAGCGCCTCCTGCCGGCGGCGGGCTCCCCCCCGGCCGAGGAGCCGCTGCAGCTCTTGGTGCGGAAGAAGCGGCTGAGGCGGATTTTGAGCGAGCCCTTCCTAGCGCCGGGGCCGCCTCCCCCGGGCGGCGGCTGGGCCCGGCCCCCCGGCCTCCCTCCCACGCCGGCCCCGGCCCGGCCCGGGCTGCCCAGATCCTCCTCGGAGCCGCTCTCGGCCTCGTCGGGCTCCAGCGCCTCCAGCACCAGCAGCGCGTCGCTGGTCTCCTCGGCGGCCGGGCCCCCCGGCGCGGGCAGCAGGCTGAGGCAGGGGCAGCCGCCGGGCCCCTTCCCGCGCTGCAGCTCCAGCGCCGCCAGCTGCAGCTCCAGCCCGGCCGGCGGGAGCCCCCCCCAGCGCGGGTCCGCCTTGGGCTCCAGGGCGCAGCGGTGCCGCGGGCAGAGCAGCTCCGAGGGGCCGGGCCCGTCCCCGCCCGCCCCCCCCGGCCGCCCCACCTTGCGGAACACCATGAGCTGCGGCGGCGGGCGGGAGCCCCTCAGCGGCGGCGGGGACCCCCCGGCCGCGCCGCCCTCCGAGCCGCCGCCCGGCTGCGGCCCGGCCCCATAGCCCAGCAGGCGGCTGAGCACCCGGTACGAGGCCGCCGCCGCCTCCTCCCGCTCCCGGAGCTCGGCCCGCTGCATCCCTCGGGGAGGCGCCTCCCCCGCCGCCGCTCCCTGCCCGCTCCCTCAGCGGGTGGCCTGCCGCCGGCCACGCCCCCTCACTTCCGCCGCAGGCCCCGCCCCTTCCGCCGGCCCCACTGCAAGCCCCGCCCCAGGCCTCACCCCTCACCTGCGTCCCTCGAGCGACGTTAGCGCCGACGTCCCTAGGCCCCACCCCTTAACTACGTAACTTGCCTACGTCACCCCGACTCCAATAGGCCCCGCCCACAACCAAATACAGGCCGCGCCCCCTTCCCTAGGCCCCAGCCCTGTTCCAGCCTAGTGTGGCTCCGCCCTGTCTCCGATAGGCCACGCCCTTACCAAAACCTAGGCCCCACCCCTTCTATGTTAAGCCCCGCCTCCTTCTGATTCCTCCCCCCCCCCCATCAGCCCTATGCCCCCCTATCCTTCTTCCTGGCACTGAGCCTGATGGCTGTTGTGCTGGGCACTGTCTGTGGGGTGGGGCTTAGCCTGCCCTCTGATTTCCCCTATCCAGCCCATCACTGTGCTTGCCGATTATGGCGTGATGTGACACTGACCTAGGGTGATCAGACAGGAAGTGTGAGAAAGCAGGATAGGGTGGGGGGTAATAGGTGCCTATATAAGACTAAGCCCCAAATATCAGCACTGTCTCTATAAAATCAGGCCTTCTGGTCACCCTACACCAGGGGTTCTCAAACTGGGGATCGGGACCCTTCAGGGGGTCGCAAGGTTATTACATGAGCTGTCAGCCTCCACCCCAAACCCTGCTTTGCATCCAGCGTGTATAATGGTGTTAAATATATAAACAAGTGTTTTAATTTGTAACGGGGGGGGGGTCACACTCAGGCGTGCTGTGTGAAAGGGGTCACCAATACAAACGTTTAAGAACCACTGCCCTACACTGACTGGTCTCCTCTGATTCCCCCGTTATGTTTCCTTTTCCATCAACCACCTTGTCCACCCATCTGTGGTCTTAGGCCCCCAGTATTGCAAGTCATTCTGCAAGGGCAGCTCAATGCAGCCTCAGTCACTGATGATCCATTTGCAGGATCAGGGCTTAAAATCTCCCCCACTATCCATTCCTATCTCTCATCCCTGCTCACACCAAAAATATAACTGGGTTCAAAAAAGAATTAGCTAAGTTCATGGGGGACAGGCCCCTCAATGGCTATTAGCTAAGATGGTCAGGGATGCAACCCCATGCTCTGAGTGTCCCTAAACCTCAAACTGCCAGAAGCTGGGGCTGGATGACAGGATGGAGCACACAATTTGCCCTGTGTTATTCATTCCCTTTGAAGCATCTGTCACTGGCCACTTGTCAGAGACAGGATAGTGGCTGGCTGGACCATTGGTCTGATCCAGTATGGCCCTTGTTATCTTCACTTGGCCTAGCTCACCATTCTCCCCATATCCCGTCACAGCTGTCTCCAGACTCCCTCCTCCCTCTCGGCTCTGTAACCCTAGGCCCCCCCGCTGCCTCAGTCCCTCCCAAAGCATTAGTTAAGGTCCTTATTCAGAACCAGTAACATTGCTCCTCGATCCCATCTGCTCCTCACCAGGGCTAGTTCCTGACTCGGAGCCCCAAATGCTGTAGCTGAAAAGAGGAGCGTTCATCAAGCACTTACAAGTCCAGCAGAGATTCAGCCCCTTCACATCTCAATGGAGCAAGTGCCAGAAAGGCAGTGTGACCTAGTGGGTAGGATGCTGCTCTTAAACTCTGGGGACTTGGGGTCTAGTCCTAGCTCTGCCATTGACCAACGTATGTGAGCTTGGCTGAAGTGGCATGGGCGGGAGAGGAGTCTGCCCGGCCCCCTGCCCATTCAGTGGCAGCTGGGAAGAGTAGACAGGATCAAGGGTGATAGCCAGACAGATGCCAGGAGCTCAGACAGGAGACAGGGCTGACCACAAGCACCGTCCCTGCTGCCCATAGAGACACCCCTTTACCCAGCCCTTTGCTCCCCTGAGCTGTTGTCTATACAGATGCCCTGAGTGCACCCCCAGCCCCTCCTCTGGACTCATCCTGAGCTGGAGTTAACTCCTTCCTGCCCAAGAGGTGCTGCACAGAATCTGGCCCCCAATAATTCCATAGACAGGAGCAGACCCAGATCCTCCCCCCTGGGAGTTTCGTGCCGAGTTGAGGCTCTGGGGTCTAAGTGTTGATACAGTTTCTGTCCTGGCTGCTGAGCACCTGCAAAACACAACCCCTGGAAATCCAAACTGAGCTACGTAAAGGAGGAAACTGAACATGGGCTAACGTTAGCAAAGCGGGTAGTTGAATGTAACAATATGGAACTTTACAGAAAAGGGGCTGAATGGAAACCAAAGCTCAGCCCAGCCTTGCAGCTGGGGTAATGGAATGGAAAAAGCAATTCACTTTCACATCATTACATGTGATTTGAGTGAAGTGACCAAAATGCAAGAGCTGCATTCGGAGAGAGTTAAGTTGAGCGCGGGGGGAGGAGACACGCAGCTTTTCTCAGCAGCCCAGATCCCTTTAAATGATGATAGACGTTAGACCCAGCAGCGCCACTGACTGCCCAGTTGGCTTAGGGTTGGCACTCGAAAGTGGCCGTTTCAGCCCAGTCGCGTTTCTGGGAGAAGGATTAAGGGCAATTCTCTGAGGATACCAGCGAAGGAGGGCATGAAACAGCAGCAAAAGCAACTAGGGAGACATTTTCCAAAGCCCCCTTATGACACACGGCACTGGATTTTTCAGGGTTGGGTCAGCTCCCTTCGGACAAATGCTCTGCTCTGATTGCAAACTTCCATCTCCCAGGGCAGGCCACGTCGGTCACGAACATGATCCCCATTTCACAGACAGGGAAACTGAAGCACAGGGTGGGAGGGTGAAGACTTGCCCAAAGTCACCCAGCCCCGCTTGCTGGACTTACACACCTAGGCTTTAACCACTAGGCTGTGCTTCCCACTCCCGTTAACTGCTTCCCTATAAGAGTGCAAAGGGGCCCCATGCCACATCACACAGGGAGAAGTGCAGATTCAGTCAGCAGCCCCCCAGTGCATGTCTGTTTCCCACCTGGGACCCTGACTCCATGGAAAAAGGCTCCTGACAGTGTACGTGGTGTTGTTGCAGATACGCACCTAGATCCAGCAGCCCTCTCAGGGTGCCAAGCAGGACAGGCTGCTCAGTCCACGTGAGCAGGAGATAGGCACCAGACATAGACAAGGGAGATGCAGCATCTTCTTTGTGCTGAGGAGGAGCGTAGCTGCTTGCTCCCCTCTTAGGTCTCTCTCCTGCTTTGAGGCAGCATTGCCCAGGGTCCCTGTGCTCCCCATCACTTTGTAACTTGCAGGCCTGTGGGCCACACTCTGCCCCTGCACCATCAGGGCCAAGCCTGCCCTGTGATCTTGCAAGTCAGGTAACCCCTCTGTGCCTGGGGTGTCCTCTTTGTAAGACATGGGGCTGACCTGCCTCTCGAGGGGGCTGGGCGGCAGCATTCCTGTGTGCAGAGTGCTTCGAGAACACCCAGGGACCGGTGCTTTGCTGCAGAAAGGTGTTAAAAGGAAAACTGAGTTGTAGCGAGGATCTGCGTTTGCTTCCTGGCTCCCCTACAAGTTGTGCGGGGCCAGATCTTTCAGAATTGCTCAGACTGTTAAGAAATGAGCTCTTCTCGAACCTCTGGCCCTGGCTGTGGGTGCTCGAAAAATCTCGTCCTTAATCGATCTGTGCCTCAGTTTCCCCATCTGTAAAACAGAAACCATAATATTCCACTGATCCTGCCCCTTGTCTGTTCAGACCACCAGCTCTTCCAGGTGGGCCCTGTCTCTTACCATGTGTCTGTGCCAGGCTGAGCACCATGGGGCCAGATCTCAGGTGGGGCCTTCTAGGCTGTACTGCAACGTAGCTAGTAATTGCCCTGTGAATCCAGGGGGAGGGGTTCTCCAGGGAGGGTCTCTAGGGCCAAGGTCTCTCTCCTCCTTCATCAGAAGCCGAGTGATTCCAATGTAGTTTCTGTCACTGCCCCATGGCAGCGCCACCTTTGCTATTTCAATATGCACCTGGGCATGCCTGCCCCAGGGCACAGCGTGGGCTTTATGGCTGCGCATGCCAGCACGTCCCTGCCGGGGGGCGAAGGGCTGAGAACTGGACACTTGGGGCAGGAGTGACTATGGGCATGTGGAGTTAATGGGAAAGGGGATTTCTGTGATGTAACAGCGCCCTCCGGTGACACAAAGCCAAGTGGCTGGGCAAGGTGAAACCCTGCAGTACTTGGGTGGGTGGGTGGGTGAGTGGGTGGGTCAGGGGAGTCCTCTTGCGGGCGATGTTCAGCCGTCTCCAGCCAGGTCATAAAGCCTTTGGAGCTTCTGGGGGTTCAGGTTCATCCTTCTCCAGGAAACCTGCTGCATGGGACATCCTGGTGCATTTGCTCTTCCACGGATTTTGATGAGATTGGAGCTGCCGTCAGCTCCGGCAGATGGGGGGAGCCGGGCCGGTGGGCAAGCAGCCAAGCTGAAAGACTTTCCCCGGACGCCCCATCACCCTTCAGTTCAACACTTCTGGGCCTGATCCAGTGGCCGGCACTATGCGAGCCGATGGTGGACACAGCTGGGCTTCTGCTAAGGAGGCTCTCTAGGGAACAGTTCGCACATTCCCACCTAAGCCGGTCTCCCAACACCAGGCCGTGGGTGGATGGTGCCAGTCCCAGTCCTCCTCCCCATCAGCCTGACACCAGTGAGATTGAGCCGGTGCTGCTCATTGGCTTGGGAATCACGCCATGGCGAGCGCTCCAGAGCCCGCTGGGCAAAAGCGTCGTCGTGACGGGCCCAGGGCCAAGCCTGCAGGCCCTCGTCACGGGGAAAGCGCTAGACACTCTCTCCAGCTTTGTCACTGCTGCCGATCCACCGCCTTGGCCCCGGTTTTCCTCCTTGCTCGTTGCGGGGATTCCACCAACAAACCAAACGCCATTAGCTGCATGCAGGAGCACCCCGGGTGAAGTCAATTGGCCGGACAAGTTCAAGCAGAGGGGGCCATCGGGGTGTTAAAGCCAGGAGCGTCAGCGCTCGCAAGACTGCAGCAAAGGTCCTTTTCCACAGAGCCGAGGGCCTGGCTGATAAACGTGCCGGCCCGGCTGAATGACTCGACGTGACATGACAGCGCTACCCTCGGTGTGCTGATGGGGAGTCAGCAACGGGAGCTGGACGCACGGGCTAGCCGCTGCAGCACATGGCCATGCTTCAGGAGATCTGGATCCTCTTCCTGGCTCTGCCACTGACTCGCTGTGGGACCTGCGGCAAGTCACATTGTGCCTCAGTTTCCCTGCCTTCACAATGGGGAACGGGCTAGCTAGGCGGCAGATCAGGATGCAGGGTTAGATGGCGAGGAGGAAGCAGGAGCCACCAGCGCTGTGGGCTATGGCACTGACTGAGCAGAACCATCCCCAGGCGAGAGAGATTCTGTTTAAGCCTAAATCAAAAGGCAGCAGCCTCTGCTTTCCCCCTGCTCGGGGGGGTCCAGCACGTCATTCGCTCTGAGCCATCGGCACAGCCACCCTGGCTGCCCAGTGCTTTGAGCTCAGCTCCAGCCCCACCAACGCCATCCTCCTCCATTCACCCCATTGACTTGGATGGAGTCACTGCACCAGGCTGAGCGGGAGGAGAATCAGGCTCCCTGTCCACAAGGACAGGTGCGGCCCCAACAGGGGTTTGCTACCTGCCTCTCGCCTAAATTAAGTGGCTGCAGATTCACCGCCAGTCCCTTCACACCGGGACTCTGATCCTGGGGCCCCAAGTGGGAGGGTTACACCATCCCGGGATCTCTGGCCCCAGGTGGGAGGGTTACTCCGTTCTGGGATCTCTGGCCCCGGGTGGGAGGGTTACACCGTCCCGGGATCTCTGGCCCCAGATGGGAGGGTTACACCTTTCTGGGATCTCTGGCCCTGGGTGGAGGGATTACACCGTCCCAGGATCTCTGGCCTCGGGTGGGAGGGTTACACCATTCCAGGATCTCTGGCCCCGGATGGGAAGGTTACACCGTCCTGGGATCTCTGGCCCTGGGTGAGAGGGTTACACTGTCTCGAGATCTCTGGCCCCAGGTGGGAGGGCTACACCATCCCAGGTCTCTGGCCCCAGGTAAGAGGGTTACACTGTCTCAGGATCTCTGGCCCCAGGTGGGAGGGTTACACCATCCCAGGATCTCTGACCCCAAGTGGGAGGGTTACACCGTCCCGGGATCTCTGGCCCCGGGTGGAAGGGTTACACCGTCCCGGGATCTCTGGCCCCGGGTGAGAGGGTTACACTGTCTCGGGATCTCTGGCCCTGGGTGGGAGGGTTACATCGTCTCGGGATCTCTGGCCCCGGGTGGGAGGGTTACACCGTCCCGGGATCTCTGGCCCCAGGTGGGAGGGTTACACAGTCCCGGGTCTTTGGCCCCGGGTGGAAGGGTTACACCGTCCTGGGATCTCTGGCCCCGGGTGAGAGGGTTACACTGTCCTGGGTTCTCTTGCCCCGGGTGGAAGGGTTACACCGTCCCGGGATCTCTGGCCCCAGGTGAGAGGGTTACACCGTCCTGGGATCTCTGGCCCCAGGTGAGAGGGTTACACCGTCCTGGGATCTCTGGCCCCAGGTGAGAGGGTTACACTGTCTCGGGATCTCTGGCCCTGGGTGGGAGGGTTACACCATCCCGGGATCTCTGGCCCCGGGTGAGAGGGTTACACTGTCTCGGGATCTCTGGCCCTGGGTGGGAGGGTTACACTGTCTCGGGATCTCTGGCCCTGGGTGGGAGGGTTACACTGTCCCGGGATCTCTGGCCCCAAGTGAGAGGGTTACACTATCTCGGGATCTCTGGCCCTAGGTGGGAGGGTTACACAGTCCCGGGTCTTTGGCCCCGGGTGGAAGGGTTACACCGTCCTGGGATCTCTGGCCCCGGGTGAGAGGGTTACACTGTCTCGGGATCTCTGGCCCTGGGTGGGAGGGTTACACCGTCCCGGGATCTCTGGCCCCAAGTGAGAGGGTTACACTATCTCGGGATCTCTGGCCCTAGGTGGGAGGGTTACACAGTCCCGGGTCTTTGGCCCCGGGTGGAAGGGTTACACCGTCCTGGGATCTCTGGCCCCGGGTGAGAGGGTTACACCATCTTGGGTCTCTGGCCCCGAGTGGGAGGGTTACACCGTCCTGGGGTCTCTGGCCCCGGGGGGAGGGTTACACTGTCCTGGGGTCTCTGGCCCCAGGTGGAAGGGTTACCTGCCTCCTCCTGGTTCATAAATAGCCACTGTCTGCAAGGGGCTCAGGCTGTAGGGGCCTCCCAGCTCAGCCCCCCACTCCTAGCAGCTGTGTGTGTGCGTTAACAGGCAGTTGAGGCAGAAACTCTTGTCTGCAGGAGGAGAAGCCAGTCCCAGCCCTCAACCTCTCCCTCTGGCCAGTGCCCTTGGAGCATTGTGTACAGTGGGGGTGTTGAACCAAACCCTATACCCTGCATCGGAGGGAACCCACTTCCAGCCAGGGAGGCGGCACCCCGAGTCCCAGCCCCCCACATCCCCCTGGCTCTGGCTCTCTCCTGCCCGGATCCTCTCTTGCTCGCTCTTTCTGTGTCTCACTCCCTTTTTCATTCTCTCCATCTCACTCCCCCTTTTTGTCTGCTCCCCCCCCGCCCCCGACATGCTGCCCATCACACACACGCCGCATGGGGACACTGGGTGCGTAGCAGGCGAGGCTTGTGAGTCGGGTGACCAGATGTCCCGATTTTATAGGGACAGTCCTGATTTTTGGGTCTTTTTCTTATATAGGCTCCTATTACCCCCCATCCCCTGTCCCGATTTTTTACATTTGCTGTCTGGCCCTACTCGTGAGCAGCGCAGACTGGCTGAACCCCCGCCCCCCCCCACCCCCAGCCTGGCCTGGGGAAGGCAGCGCCCGAAGGGTTACTGCCATGCAGTGGTGTGATGCGAACAGCAGCCGGTGACCTTATCAATGCCCATCCTGGCCTTGGCGAAGCTGCTGAATGGGGAAGCGGGGTGGGGGCGAAACATTTTCAGGCTCCGTTGCCATGGAAGCCCATCGAGGATCTGCTTGCATCACAGCCAGCCCCAGATCTCCCTAATGGCACTAGAGCAGGAGGGAGAGTCGCCTTCAATCATTCCCTGCCTCCGGCCCAGGGTGGATTTCTCCATTGGGAGCATTAGTGGGCAGCGAGCCGCTCTGGGCGTGTGCGGGGGGAGCGGGGGAGGATCTGCAGCGGTTTAAAAGCCTTCGCATTAGGTCCAGGCGTGGACGAGCGACCGGGGAGGGGTGGCGGAGAGGGCAGCGCCGACAGATGTACATATTTTGGAGCCGGTGACGTCTGTTCCGTCGCCAGCAAAGGGGAGGGAGAGGAGGAACCAAAAAAAAAAGAAAAAAGGAGCAATTGAGAGAGTCCTGCGTGTTTCAGGCAATGCAGAGGACACTTGGGCCGGCATAAATGCACCCCAGCGCTGCTTCTCTTAGCAATAAGCCTGTCACCGCTTTGTTCCACCTCCTCCACCGCCTAAGGGTCCCACTTGTCCACGGGGAGGGGAGGCATCTTCCCCCTGCCGGCTTCTGCTGCCACCACTGCTGAGATGAGCCCTGCCGGCTGCGGGGCGGCAGGGTCTCGGCTCTTCTGATCATTCACCCAGCCATGGGGGTCTGGCTGTGGCCTCTGCTCTGGGGCTTCCAGATGGAGCTTGTGTGGGGCGTGGGGATCTTCCAGCCCCAGAGGTTGCCTCCCCCCAAGGCCAGGATGCCCAAGGCAAAGGAATGGACCCCGTCGTCGTCCTCGTCCTCAGCTTCCACTTGGGTGCCCACCCCTGACCTGGAGAAGGTGGACCTGGAGGGTTCTGAGGCCGCCTTGTCTTTCCTGTACTCGGGGGACGCGCTGTGGCTCTCCCAAGCCAACTGCAGCCGCCGCTTTGAGGTGCGGGATAGGGGCAGGGCCTCCAGTCCCCCGCCGAGCCTGCGCTCTGCCCTGCGGGGGGCCACCGAGACGCTGACCCACGCCACCAACTTCCTCAACATGATCTTCCAGACCAATGACATCAGGGAGTCGAGCGTCAAGGAGGACGTGGAGTGGTACCATGCCCTGGTCCGGAGCGTCGTTGAAGGGGATCCCCAGGTTTACCGGGCCGTGCTGACCTTTGACGCCCACCCGGTGTCTTCCAAACCCCAGCTGATGCTCCAGGCCACCAAGGAGAACAACGAGATCCTGCTGCAGGACCTGTCGGCCTCTTCCGAGAGCCTGCGGAACCTGAGCTGGGAAAACCAGTGGTTCAACAGCCTGCAGGCCCAGCGGGGCCTCTTCCTGCACAAGCGGGTCCTCAGCAATGACCTCAAGAGCCTGGACACCCCCAAGTGGAACCGGGGTGATAGCTACGTGATGGACGCCAGCCACGTCAAGTGGTCGCCGCCCTTCCTGGAGTGCCAGGAGAGCAAGTTCCTGCCCAGCTGGATGGTGACCCTGTCCTCCTCCTTCTATGGGCTGAAGCCGGACCTGACCCCTGAGTTCAAGTGAGTGGGGGCAATGCCTGGGGGGGGGGAAATGCTTGTGGGGGGAGGTGCATGAGGATGAGGGTGGGGGTGCTTGGGAAGGAGAGTTTGCAGCACTGCATTCCCCCTCCCCTCCAGCGCGCCGCCGGGGGTGGGCAGATTCTCTTCTCGTCTCACTTCCCTGGGCTGCAGACTCGAAGGGATTCCCCCCATCCCTGCATTAAAGAGTTCAGAGCTGGGGAACCCCTCCGACCTAACGTACCTCCTGGGGTGCCGAACTGGGAGTTTCTCCCCCCACCTAACATACCCCAACCGGGGGTACCAAGCTGGGGATACCCCACCTAATATTCCCCACCTCAGGGTATCAAGCTAGGGATCCCCTGACCTAAAATACCCAACCCCCATCTGCAGAGCTGGGGATCCCCTATCTAACATACCCCACCCCAGGGTGCCAGACTGAGAGATTTCCCACCTAACACACCCACAGGGGGCAGAGCTAGGAGATCCTCTACCTAACATACCCCACCCTGGGGTGCAAAACAGGGGGGACCCCCACCTGACACACCCCTGGGATGCAGCGCTGCACAGTTCCCTCATCCCTCACGTTCGGGATCCCTGCCACTGACATGCTCAGAGCTGTGGGAAATTCTCCACCCCACCTACACTTTGGCACAGAGCTGAAGAGGTAATCGTCAGCCCAGCTAGCCTGGGTCAGAGCTCTGGGGCCCCCCCTCTTATCCATCACCCTGGGTGTGGATCTGCAGGGCCCCCATGTACACACCTCTGGGTCTCCACCATATCTTTCCTCCCCGCACTTCCCCGGGGTTTCCGGTGCCCTGGAGTCTGCTGGAAGACAGGCTGGACATCAGCTGACATTGTCACTGTGTATTCAGGTGGGGTGACCCCAGCAGACCCCCCAAGCCACAGCCCTGGCCAGCCAATCCATGGCTGGGCCCTGAACGAACCTGGCTCCAAGTGGTTATTGCAAGGGGGGGTTGAGGTCACCATGATGGATGGGTCGCTGATGGATTGGGAGCTGGGAGAGCCCTTTCACTCCCCTGGCCTCAGCCCTCCTTTCCTGCCGCTGCTCTCTCTGATCACTGAGAACCCCCACACTCCTGCCAGACTCCAGGCATCCAACACGTTCAGTTCTGCTCCACGTCTGGGGGTTACAAGCTTCCAGCGAGCAGCTCCGGTGCTCAGTGCCAAGCCCCCGTGTGACCCTTGGCATCCCCGTCCTTTCTCCCAGGCTCCCCACAGGCGTCCTTTGCAGGGAATCATGTAGGGGGAGGGGAGAAGCTATTTTCAGCCCCCAAGAGTGGCCAGGGACCGACTGAAATGGGAGGGGGCCTCCAACCTCCCTGTTTGCATCCCAGCGTTCCAGATCCATCGGGGACCCTGTCAGAGCAGCAAGAGGGGGCCAGGCCAGGGCACCTGCTGAGCAGCGCAGGGGCAGCAAAGGGTGAACGCAGCCTCGCTGGTATGGGCTGGGCGATCGGCCCTATTACAAGCCGAAATGGATTCTCCCCAGCAAGCCACTGTCTTTCCATGCCATGACCTGGACCAAGGAGCCAAGCAGTGGCTCGGCCAACAGGAGGGAGGGAGGGCAGGCGAGACAAGCCAGAAAGGGGACTGTAGAAGTGCAAAGACGAGCAGCAGGTCAGAGGCAGCACTGGGATTTATCCGGATCCCAGTCTAGCGTTTCCCCCACTGGACCATAGTGGCTCCCCTCCTACCTAGCTGTGGGTTATAGGGACAGCTCTGGACTCAGAGCCTTTGGCATTTGATGCCGAGGTGTTTCTGGAACGATGATGCTAAAGGGGGTTGATCTATGCCGGTGCAAAGGGATGGTAAGAAGGTGCAGGACCAGAATGCTGAGTGATAAGACCAGAACATTGCCAATGCTTTATCAGGGCTCGAAGGTTAACGTTCTACAGGTCCCAGTCAGAGCCTGTTCTCTAGGATATCCATCCGGATGTAGGATTTACGCATTTCCGTCTAGCGCGTCACTACCTGGAGCCCAAACCAAAAGTTCCAATCCAGAGTTGTGTCCAAATTCTCGGCTCCGGTGGGCCAAATCTGAGGACCTTCCCAAACTCTGACTCACTGTGGATTTGGAGCCAGAACCCCTTCTCCCCATTTGGGCGGCTAGAATCTAGTTCAGCCCATTATAGAGAGAAGAAGATTGGAGCTATATCCAGAGCTTGGAACTGGAGTCAGACGTCCTGAGGCCAGCAGGGCCAATTGTGATCATCCAGTCTGATCTCCTGCATAACACAGGCCAGAGAACTTCCCCCAAATAATTCCTAGAGGGGATCTTTTAGAAAAACACCTGTCTTGATTTTAAAATGGTCATGGATGGCGAATCCACCACGACCCTTGGTAAATTGTTCTGATGGTTAATGTCTCTTACCATTAAATTTCCAGTCTGAATTTGACGAGCTTCAATGTCCAGCCATTGGATTCTGTTAGTCCTTCCTCTGCTAGGCTGAAGAGCCCATTATAAAATGTTTGTTCCCCCCGTAGGTACTTATAGACTGTGACCAAGTCAATCAAAAGATTGGTTTCATCTTTTCTTGGGGCGTGTCCCCTACAGGTGATTCTGCTCTCAGGTCCTGCCTTATTGGCTCAGAAGTGAGAAGCAATATTACCCTCTAGCCAAAGAGGGGTCCCATGACCCCAGCCTTAGGTTGGGGAAGGACGGGGTGCTGATGGAGGCATGTATCTCCTTCTATTTGTTTTCTGAGGCTGGTTCCATCTGGAGCCACCCAGAGTCTCAGCATTCTGCTTTTGCATGTAGCTAGGCATCAATATGTACCCCCAGCCCTCCCTGCTATTGACAGCTGTTTTCCTGCTTACAGAAAACAGTAACAACAGGTGGGCATTTACACTGTGTCTTGGCACCCCCTGGCCATGAGTTTATGTAGGCGAATAAGTCTGATCTGAGCATACGTCATGCCCTCCTGCTTGTTTCTGGTCACCTAGGGCCGTATATGTCAGTTTCAGCTCCTATAAAGTCATGCCCTGCTACAGAGGTACCATCATGTTGTGCAACTGGCAGTGCCTTTTGTATAAATCACAGGGTACACGCACACGCACTCGTATACATACACAGTCACATGCACACAATCCCACAGTCATACCCCCAGGGACTCAGAGTCACACCCAATCCCACACATGCAGAGTCACCTACATACTCAGGACCACACACACTCAGATACACCCCCACTGATACACACACAGTCTCACAAACACACACACAACCGCCAGACAAGTATTCTTAGCACCGTAAAAAAAAACAAAAACCACCTCTCCGCATGGCTGGAAATGCACAGCCAATGATTCTACCAGCAGACACCTCTCACTAGGGAAACGTGAATTGTTGAAGTTAGCCCTGTTGAAAAAAAAAAAAAAGGAAAATGGCTTCCCTTGTGGAGCTTAATACTTCTCAGAACCTGGACAACAGCTGAATAAATATACAGCCAGCCCCTTTCCAGCATCATCTAGCTAATCCGTCTGCCTAGAGCTCATACACAGCACATTCATGTTGCTCTCTGGACGGCGATCAGGCCCCTTCAGTGTTATTCCAGCTGCTGGGTCAGTCAGACACAGCCAGCAGCAGCGACACTGCAGTTGTTTCAGTTTTACGGGGAATGAAGTTCCCTCCTAGAGGATTTCAGACACTGCCTTGGCTGCCTGGGCAGCTATCTGCACAAAACAGACCCAATTCAACACCTCCTCCTGCCCAACCCACCCCTTGATTTATTTCCCCATCTCCCCTGTATTTCACGACATGTCCCACGTGTACTTCATGCGTTGCCGAATCCCTAGTCGCTGCTCGGTGTGGCCTGTGCCGCTGACACATTCCCTTAACTCCCTGACTCATCCCTCCTCCCAACCCACTCCCTTTCTCCCTGATTTCCCCAAACTCTCCGTTGGACTGACTTTCCTCCTTGATTCAAGGGGTAGAGTCCCTGTTGGGAACAGGCAGCATGGTCTAATAGGTGAAGCAGCAGACTAGGGAACCAGGAGACCTTCATTCTGTGCCACTGACCTGCTGGGTGACCTTGAGCAAGTCACATACCTGCTCTGTGCCTCAGTTTCCCCTCCTACCTTATCTAATTAGCTTGTACATTCTTCAGGGCAGGGTCTGTCTCTTGCTGCATGTCCATACAGCATCTAGGCCAATGGGGCCCTGATCTCGCTTGTTGTAGTATAAATAATAATTTGGTGGGCGCTGCTGGTCCTTATTTGCATGCTCATGGCTGGTCCATTGGGCACTACAATGGTCTGACTCAGGTATCCTAATTGTGTTAGTGAAATGGGCGTTTCCTCTCACATATATATAAAAACCCCTCCTGAATTGTGATCACTTCCAAGTCTATTGAAGATCTGTCACTGTTTGAGAGCCCTGTAACAGGGAACACTGCTGGGGCCTCTTGGCGGAAATGGCCATACGGGAAGCCCTTTGTGCTGGGATAAGGCCCTACCGTCCCCTCCTGCAGAACCACCTCCCTTCAGGTCAGTTCTCTGCAGAGAGGTTCCCATGGGCCTCATCCTCAGAGGGCCAGGGGGGAAAGGAAGCCCTCCCAGCCAGCCACTTAGTTCTGCTTCTCAGCTGCACCTCTTCCTAGGTGCTTATCTGTCCTCACCTTAGCCCCTCATGGGAACTGATTGATTTTAGCCTCGCAGCATCCCGGGGAGGTGGGGACGTCTCCTTGCCACTTTGCAGGTGGAGGGATTGAGGCACAGAGAATTAAGACCCAGACCCTCAAAGGTACCTAGGCGCCCAACTCCCATTGAATCCCTAACATAAGAACATAAGATTGGCTGTACTGGGTCAGACCAAAGGTCCATCTAGCCCAGTATCTGTCTACCGACAGTGGCCAATGCCAGGTGCCCCAGAGGGAGTGAACCTAATAGGCAATGATCAAGGGATCTGTCTCTTGCCATCCGTCTCCATCCTCTGACAAACGGAGGCTAGGGACTCTTTACCCATCCTAGCTAATAACCATTTATGGACTTCACCACCATGAATGTATCCAGTTCTCTTTTAAATGCTGTTATAGTCCCTGCCTTCACAACCTCCTCAGGCAAGGAGTTCCACAGGTTGACTGTGCGCTGCGTGAAGAAGAACTTCCTTTTATTTGTTTTAAACCTGCCCTACTTTCAGTGGGATTTAAGCACCTTTGAAGACCTGGGCCAAAGTGACTTGAGCGAGGTCACACAGGACATCTGTGTCTGAACCGGGACTCGCACCTAATTTTGGTCCAGTGCCCGATCCATTAAACCACCCTTCCTGCACAACTGCACAGCACTCTCCCTCTCTCTCTCTCTCCCCCACACTTTCTGGGCAAAATTCATCTCTGTGCCAAGGGCCCCAGGGCTTATGCCCCACTTAATAATCCCATTTAACCTCTCTTTGTTTGTTTACTATGATTACTATTGTGCCGAGGAGCCCTGGACCAGCACTGCACTGTGCTTGGCCCTGTACAAACCCAGAACAAAAAGACAGGCTTGGTCCCACAGAGCATGCAGTCCAAGATAGTAATAGGTGGAGATATATCAATCTCTGAGAATTGGAAGGGACCCTGAAAGGTCATCAAGTCCAGCCCCCTGCCTTCACTAGCAGGACCAAGTACTGATTTTTGCCTCAGATCCCTAAGTAACCCCCTCAAGGACTGAACTCACAACCCTGAGTTTAGCAGGCCAATGCTCAAACCACTGAGCTGTCCCTCCCCCCTATGTCCTAGCCTGACTTAAATAGGGCATAAGCCTCGTGCTGACACCCAGAGAAAAAGCTGGGAATCCCCAAGTGGCTCTAACAGACAACGCCACTTCCTGCAAAAGATCAGGTCCAGCCCACCACTGCATCTGGAATCACGGGTCTGTCTACACTGCAGTCCGAGGTGTGTCTGGCTGCGGATCTAGCCAGCTCCAGTAACAATAGCAGTGAAGCTGCATCAACATGGGCTCGCCACTGGAGTACATACCCAGGGGTCCCGTGTGGGGTCATACGGCCCACGCTACCACTGCTTCGCTGCTACTTACCGGAGCTCAGCTAGAGCAGAGCTAGCTGGGATATGTTGACACGTGCTGCAGTCGCTTCTCTGACTGTAGTGTAGACAGACCCAGAGCCTCAACCATGTGGCATTTACATGGAGCTGCCTTTGCTGTCCCTCCCCGTTGCTTCTGCATTAGAGATCAATCCTGCAAGGTGCTGAGCACTCTGCATCCAGCGAAAGCACACAGGCACATGCTTAGTTTTACATACATGAGCAGCCCCATTGACTTGGGTGGGAGAAAAGTATCCATTTGTCGCCTTTCATTTCATACTTCGCTTATAAACCTTTTGGGGCAAGGGCCATTTTTTGGTTGTAGCTGTGTACAGCTCCAGGCACGCTGGGGCCCTGATCCCTGATGGGGGCAGGTAGGTCCTACCCCGATACAAACAACAAATAGCAATTCAAAGACATTAAATCCCGAATTCTTTACTCAATTATTGGACAGTTTTTCCACAGTAACCAATCACAGCAGCAACTTTGCACTCATTAAAGACCAAATAACTCATACGTAGGTGCTGGAACTAGGGGTGCTGCTGCACATGCTGTCTTGAAGTGGTTTCCATCATATCCAGGGTTTGCAGTTTGGCTCTCAGCCTCCCCCACCCCCGTAAATATTGTTCCAACCCTCCTGCTCTTATGTCAAGTAGGTCTTTATACCCCCAGAAGGGAAAAGAGCCAGAGACTTCACAAAGTGCACTATGGACTTTGCTATTGCCGACATATTGTATGTAGGGGCTCAGATACCATGGTGATGGGCAATGACACAAAACCCTAAGGTAGATAGGCAGATTTTACTCAATACTTTAAAAGAGCTCCTGCTGAATTCCCACAGGTGAATTTCACCTGAGTAAATATTTCAGGATTTCCCCCCAAGATTAAAAAAAAAAACACCCCAAAATCCTTAGTCTTGAGAAAAGAAGACTGAGGCGGAGGACCAGGTAACAGTCTTCAAATATGTTAAGGGCTGTTGCAAAGAGGACAGTGATCAATTGTTCTCCATGGGACAAAATACAACATGGTTTTACAAAAGGTAGATCGTGCCAAACCAACCTGATCTCCTTTGAGAAGGTAACAGATTTTTTAGACAAAGGAAAGGCAGTGGATCTAATTTACCTCGATTTCAGTAAGGCCTTTGATACAGTTCCACATGGGGAATTATTAGCTAAATTGGAAAAGATGGGGATCAACATGAAAACTGAAAGGTGGATAAGGAACTGGTTAAAGGGGAGACTACAACGGGTCGAACTGAAAGGTGAACTGTCAGGCTGGAGGCAGGTTACTAGTGGAGTTCCTCAAGGATCGGTTTTGGGACCAATCTTGTTTAATCTTTTTATTACTGACCTTGGCACAAAAAGTGGGAATGTGCTAATAAAGTTTGCGGATGACACAAAGCTGGGAGGTATTGCTAACACAGAGAAGGACCGGGATATCATACAGGAAGATCTGGATGACCTTGTAAACTGGAGTAATAGTAATAGGATGAAATTTAATAGTGAAAAGTGCAAGGTCATGCATTTAGGGATTAATAACAAGAATTTTTTTTATAAGCTGGGGACGCATCATTGGAAGTAACAGAGTATTGGTTGATCGCAGGATGACTATGAGCCACCAATGTGATATGGCTGTGAAAAAAGCTAATGCGGTCTTGGGATGCATTGGGTGAGGTATTTCCAGTAGGGATAAGGAGGTGTTAGTACCATTATACAAGGCACTGGTGAGATCTCATCTGGAATACTCGGTGCAGTTCTGGTCTCCCATGTTTAAGAAGGATGAATTCAAACTGGAACAGGTACAGAGAAGAGCTACTTGGATGATCCGAGGAATGGAAAACATGTCTTGTGAAAGGAGACTCAAAGAGCTTGGCTTGTTTAGCCTAACCAAAAGAAGGCTGAGGGGGGATATGATTGCTCTCTACAAATATACCAGAGGAATGAATACCAGGGAGGGAGAGGAATTATTTAAGCTTAGTACCAATGTGGACACAAAAACAAATGGATATAAACTGGCCATCAGGAAGTTTAGACTTGAAATTAGACAAAGGTTTCTAACCGTCAGAGGAGTGAAGTTCTGGAACAGACTTCCAAGGGGAGCAGTGGGGGCAAAAGACATATCTGGCTTCAAGACTAAGCTTGATAAGTTTATGGAGGGGATGGTATGATGGGATAGCCTAATTTTGGCAATTAATTGATCTTTGACTATTAGCGGTAAATATGCCCAATGGCCTGTGATGGGATGTTAGATGGGGAGGGATCTGAGTTACTAGCGAGAATTCTTTCCTGGGTGTCTGGCTGGTGAGTCTTGCCCACATGCTCAGGGTTTAGCTGATCGCCATATTTGGAGTCAGGAAGGAATTTTCCTCCAGAGCAGATTGGCAGAGGCCCCGGGGATTTTTTGCCTTCCTCTGCAGTGTGGGGCATGGGTCACTTGCTGGTGGATTCTCTGCACCTTGAAGTCTTTAAACCACAATTTGAGGACTTCAGTAACTCAGACATAGGTTAGGGGTTTGTTACAGGAGTGGGTGGGTGAGATTCTTTGGCCTGCATTGTGCAGGAGGTCAGACTAGACGATCATAATGGTCCCTTCTGACCTTAAAGTCTATGATTCTATGTCCACTGGAGGTAGGATAAGAAGTAACGGGCTTAACCTGCAGCAAGGGAGACTGAGGTTAGATGTTAGGGAAAACTTTCTAACTATACAGGTAGTTAAGCTCTGGAACAGGCTTCCAAGGGAGGTCATGGAATTCACTGGAGGTTTTTAAGAACTAGCTGGACAAACCCCTGTCAGGGATGGTCTAGTTCCTGCTTCAGCGCAGGGGGCTGGACTGGATGACTTCTTGAGGCCCCTTCCAGCCCTACATTTCTCTGCTTCTCTGAAATGTCCTTCCCTGAGTTACTGCGAATACCTCGAATGATTAAACCTTTTACAAATCTCACTTTCCACCACTGCTGCTTCGTGTTCACCTTTTAGAGCCCATCATGCAAGTGCTGAAAACACGTCCGTTTCACTTACGGTTTATAGTCAATTTCCATCTAGTCTAATCTAGCTAGCTAGCTACATCATCCTAACCTGGCCATCTCATAAGGGTATGGGTCATTTCTGTGGATTTTAGATTTCTTTAAAAGTCTGTGGCTTTTGTTGAGGGGAGGACTGGGGTGCTTTTTATTTTATTTTGTTTTTGTTTGCTTATTTTATGGAACGTAAATCTAGGCGTTTAGGCCCTGATACTCCAGTGGACCCCAGCATAAACCTGGCAATGTCCCTTTAAGAAACCCACCCTTCTTTAAATGGGGTTTATAATTAAAAGAGTGATCAATCTTAGTGCAGGACTAGTGGGAGATGCTGTAATATGTCCAGACAAACAGATTAGGGATCTGATGGCGGATTCACCCACATGTTGCCCTAATTCAGGCTGTATTCCTCGCTCCCTTCCCTTGTCGCCCCAGACCTCACCCCTGTTGTCAGAGGTGTTGTTAGATGCTACCGGTGTGGTGCTCTGCTTTCTCCTTGTTGGTATCACTCAGCTGCGTGCGTGTGTTCCCTCTGTGTGCTGCCCCAGCTCTGTGCAGATAGCTGACACAGCAGACCCAAAGAACACCCCCAATGACCACAGAGTCTAGTAAGGTACGAAGGCACGTCGGCCAGGTTTATTGCCGTATTGGACACAACGATAGTTCCCCTAGATTGTTACTCTAGTAAAAGGCATACTACTAATATGTGCCCACGGTCAATGGACTCGGCTCAGTTAATGGCGGGACTTTCCACTGCCCCCTCGGCCGGACAAAGACATCGTCCCAGGGATGCATTCTTATACACAGGTACAAACAAGTTACACATCACTCCTGACGTATTGAGGTGCAACCCCTTTACGCAGTAAGGTACAACCCCTCTACGTAGTAAGGTGCCGCCTCTCACCTTGTACAGATTGGTTCGATCAAAACAACTCTATCCATCATATTACCCTTTTGGCCCTGTCATTGGGATGGGTCAGCCTGTTCCTTGTTATCTGCGTGGAATGTGCAAGTATGTGAATGTTCTGATCTCTAGTGTTCAGTACCTTTTAGGTATGTATCTTCTTGCAACATCAGCCCTTTCCTTGCCAGCTTCTGTGAGCAGGGCCTGCCTCTGGCTCACAGCTTCACTTTGCTTTATGTTAGCAAAGTCTTGGCCATTACTTTAGTTCAGGCCTCATACCAGGCCTCTGATACCAAGGTTTACATCTTAGGGCCTCCTCTTACTACAACCCCCACTCTGGCTGCCACCCAAGGCAGGTGATATAAATAGAAAGGGTTGTGACTGCCTGGATCGCTCAGCGTCAGGCAGTGCAGCCTCGGGAACAGCTGTGCTGAAGACACACTCACAGGCTGAGCAGTCAGTAAGCCCTAAATCTCATCTCCCTGCATCCAGGGCAGAAGAGTGCCGGGGGGAGCCCAGGAAGCCAGCTGGCCCAGCGCCTGTAGAGGCAGGCCTGCCACAGCCCACACTGCTTGTTCTGCCTGTCAGGCTTTGTTTACACAACAAACAAACCCTCGTCAATTCCCAGGCAACACCTGGCATGGGCAATTTCCCCTTCCTTGCCAGCTTTTGGATCCATGCTGGTTAAAAGACTCTCCCCTGTCTGTGGATGGAGAATGACAAGGGAGAGAGACGCAACAGTGAAGGGAGGCTGTTGTCATCCTGTGCAGGGAAAATGGGTCAAAAACTGATTCTAAATAATGAATGGCTCCTGAGTAAAGCTGCAGAGGCAGATCTAAGCTATCTATCAACATATGCAAGACAAGAGCCGTCTGTCTATTTCCCCACCCCATGCATCCAGCCACACTCTCTTTCTCCCCATAATTTGTCCATTTCCTTTTCCTTGCTTTCTGTCGTCTCCTTCGTTGATGGATCCTGGCCCTAGGATCCTTAGCTCCATAGCTCCCAGGCCCAATTATCTTCTTCATCACACCAGTGCCACTGCGGGGAAGTCAGAGGATGACAGTGATGGGCTTAACCAAGGGGGGGGATAGCTCAGTGGTTTGAGCATTGGCCTGTTAAACCCAGGGTTGTGAGCTTAATCCCTGAGGGGGCCATTTAGAGAGCTGGGGTAAAAATCTGTCTGGGGATTAGCCCTGATTTGAGCAGGGGGTTAGACTAGATAACTTCCTGAGGTCCCTTCCAACCCTGATATTCTATGAATTTGCCCCAATGGGGCCTATTTCTCCCATTTGATGTGTAACTTCCCCATCCTGTGGCTACACTTCCCATGCACACATTATGCATGGTGATGACAAGAACAATATTTTGCACATCACTAGATCCTTTCATCTGAGCATGGTACAAACAGCATGAAATTCCACTCTGGGCAGAGAACCAGTGTGATACATTAGCACCACTTAAGTCCCCTGCCTGGGGGCAGGGTTCACCCAGGGAGGACACCTTTCTTTCCAGCTCAGGTTCTGGTTTTGCATTTTGCAGGTCGCAGTCTGCTGAAATACAATGGTTATATACATGCAGTGGTGCACAAGGCTAATGTCACTCCAGGGTGTATTCATGGGAGCTTTATATGTAAGACACAGGAGGTAACTGTGGTGATTCTCTCGTTCTACTCGGCGCTGGTGAGGCCTCAGCTGGAATCGTGCGTCCAGTTCTGGGCACCACTTCAGGAAAGATGTGGACAAATTGGAGGGAGCCCAGGAGAGAGCAACAAACGGGATCAAAGGTTTAGAAAACCTGGACAATGAGGAAAGGTTAAAAAAAGCAGGCATGTTTAAACTTGAGAAAAGAAGGCTGAGGAGGGGACCTGTAACTTTCTTCAAATATGCTCAGGGCTGTTACAAAGAGGACAGAGATCCATTGTTCTCCATGGCCACTCGAGTTAGGACAAGACTTAATGAGCTTAATCTGCAGCCAGGGAGACTTCCGTTAGCTATTGCGAAAAAACTTTCTACCTTTCAGCGTCATTAAGCTCTGTGAAGTGAGGCTTTCCAGGGGGGTTGTGGAGTCCCTGTCATTGCTTGTTTTTTAAGAGCAGGTCAAACAAACACTCATCAAGGATGGTCTAGGTTCACTTGGTCCTGCCTCAATGCAGGGGGTTGGACTGGATGATCTCTCGAGGGCCCTTCCAGCCTGACAGTGCTATGAGAGTAGCCACTGGAAATCTGAGTCCCATTGCGCTAGGGGCTGTACAAACTCAGGAGAGACAACCCCTGCCTCAAAGTGCCCACAGGTTGAATAGACGAGACAGACAGGGGGTGGAAGGGGAAACTGAGGCAGAGAGAGGGGAAATGATTTCCATGAGGTCACGGAGCCCGTTAGTGGCAGAGCCAAGAATAAAACCCAGGCCTCCCACGGCCTTAGTGAAAGCAGAACGAGATGTCTGTGCCATTGGGAGCCCGTGTGGCCAAGCCCAGTGTCCTGGCTATTGGACCACACGGGCAGAGTCTGAGTTTACAGTCTTGGTCCAGGTGTCATTCGAGGGGCGTAGGCGGAAGGCAGCCTCCTTTCCCACCCTGGGCACCAGAACAGCTGTGGGGACCACTGCAGCTTCTTTGACCCTTAGTACTCTGGCCCAGTCCCATGGGAGGAAAGAGGAGGAACCGAACGCTCAGCTTCCCAGCGCCTGCTGCACCCGACCCTTGCTCCTCTCTTCCAGGGGCGTGGTGAGGATGGACGTGAAGCTGCAGAACGTGGACATCAATCAGTGCGCCAGTGGCCCGGGATGGTTCACAGAGACTCACCAGTGTGATCTCAACAGTACACAGGTAAACGGTGCCTGGGCTCCTGGTGTTGTCCACACGCCTCCCTGCCAGGCACCACTTAGCACCTTGTTCGCCCCCTCTGCCTCTGACAGCTCTGTGCAGGAGCAGCTAGGCCTCGGAGGCCCAGTCCAGATCCAGACTTTCTCACAGCCCGAGCTGGGATCTGGGGACAGGGGAGTTTCCAGCTCCCCAGGCAAACCCCAGTGTGACTGAAATCCCTCCCCTTGGGCTGGAAGGCATGACCCAAAGCTCAGCGGAGTTGTCGGAGGGAGCTTTTCCCTCCTGAGATCTCACTTCCCTCCACCCCCAAAGGACACTATCCTTCTTTGCAATGTCACTCCTCTTTCCAGAGTCCTTAGGAGGCAGGAAGTCCAGAGCACAATTCTGCGCTAGAACTGAAGCACTTGCTTGTAGGGTTGCCAATTCTGATTGGACATATTCCTGGAGGTTTCATCACAGGAGATGATCTTCAATTCAAGATTAATCTTTAATTCCTGGAGATGCCAGGAAAATCCTGGAGTATTGGCAACCCTACTTGCTTGCTGTGTGGTGCTGAGCACGTCCCTTCGCCTTTCGGGTGATTTCTGCATCTGTAGAATGGGGAGAATCATGTTTTCCTCTCTCACAGGGGTCACTAGCTAACATCTGACCATACAAACCGCTGTGTTAGTTAAGGACGAATCAGATTTCAAGAGTTTTCTAACCCCGCCCAACCCCCTCCGCCCCCCCTGAAGACAACACCAGTACAAAGTGTGACTTTTCCTGTAGGTCCTACAAAAATAGGCTGCTTTGTTGTGGTGTGGCAAGAATGCAGCCTGGAGATCTCACAGGAGTTTACGGGAGTGAGATTCAGGCTCCCAGCTCACTTTGAACATCCCATTTGTCTGGAATGCAGATATTTTAGCATCATTAGCATGTGCTGTTTTCCTCCCCATCCCCTAGGGCTGAGTGCTGTATAAATGCCTGGGTGATTAGATAGATAGAAACACCAGATTATAACCATGTTAAGGTAGGTCACATTTCGGGGCTTAATGTACTTGGCAGTGTCTCTTAGCCATTATATTGAGCATTCACCTCTCTAATACCCCTCCTGGCAGACCCTGGCTCAGCAGGGAGAGAGGAAGCCAGCAGCTTCTCCAAGCAGGCGCGGGATGGGGATCGAGATGGTTGCTTTAATCATTTGGGGATTAGGAGGTTCAGCGCTTGGGATCTAATGTCCAATCAGATCTCCTGCAGCCTCCAGGGCAATTTTAAATGACAAACGCAGCAAGATCCCACCCCACGCCCCTTTTGATGTAATTATCCATTAAAAAATAAATAGAAAGAAAGCGCGGCCGGCTTTGTTAATTAACGAATCTTGCCTTGTCCTGCTTCTCTTTTTGCTCCCCTCTCTCCCATGATGGGTAAATACCAGGGACACACGGCTCTCTCGCTCTCTCTGTGTGCAATTAAAAGGCTGCCTTTGAATGACTGGAGCGCTGCTTAAGTTTGCAGGGGTAATGCACTCCTGTCGGCGGAAATCATGGAATCAGCATACAAGACAAGGCATCCAGGAGCAAAATGAGAGGGATGGGATGGCGGAGGGAGGACAGGCAAACCAGGTGGGCTAACAGAGCCAAGGGTAATAATCCTGGCTCCATTAGCGTGACCTGGCTCAGAGACATCCCCCAAGAGCATTAACGAGTCTGGTGGCTCCCTGTGTCCCAAGCCCCCACTCGCTATCAGTTTCTTTGGTCTGTTTCTGGCTCCCGTGGGGGATTGCATCTCCCCATACCCACCGCATGGTTACTCGGCTCCACCTCACTTCCACCCATGGGCCAGCTACTGCCCACTTCCTGCATAGCCACTGGTCCTGCATGAGCAACGTGCGATTAGCAAAAAACAAAGCTCGTGCTTCCCCTTATGAGCATAGAGGCCTCGACTGAGATCTGGGCCCCACTGTGCAAACACATGGGGAGAGACATTCCCTGCCCCAAAAACCACTGAATAGACAAGGGGGTGGGAGGCAAAGAGAGGGGAAGTGAAGTGCTCAAGATCACCCAGCAGATCAGGGCTGGATATGAGAAGAGAACCCAGTTCGTTCTGATCCCCAGTCCAGTGTCCTACCTCGCTGAAACCTGCTGCACTGCTCCCGACTCTGGCGGACTGAGAGTTGAACCCAGTCCATCTTCCCTGCTTTCCAGGGCTCGGCCTGTTGTCTTAGATTCCAGTTTCTCGCCAATGTTGCAAGCAGCTCCACAAGCTCAAACGATGCCGACCCAGAGAAGCAGCACTCACACGGAGAGCCCTAGGGAAAAGCAGAACGCGCACTGATGAACTGGCCTGAACAGACAGGATTGCAGGGGGAGCAGAGTGGATACTTTGGGAGCTGCTGGCATCTTGCCTGGCCCAAAAGGAGCACAGGGATTGGAAGCAGTGGGCTAGGGGACCCATCACCTCTACATCCCAGACCAATAAAAGCTGTTCCCATTCTCTGATGGTCTATCACTGGCCTGGGGAACGGAGCTGGTCGCCTCAGGCCACTTCCTAGGAGCCAGGTGTTACAGCACGGGTTACGTCACTCATTGGCAGTCCTGGCACCCCTGCTGGGTGATGGCTAAGACACCTGGCCAGAGCGGAGCAGCACAGGGACTGTTGTGGGGGTAGCACCGGAGGCAGGGCTGTCTGAGCCAGCAGTATGGCCACGTGCACACAGTGGATGGTGGGGAACATGCGTTGAGAGCCAGGAGAGCGGAGATGGGGGGAGCTTGTCTCCCTCAGCTGCCTTCACCCTTTCCTTACCCACCCCCGCACCTCCTCACCCACCCCCTCTGGTTCCTTGGGCCTGCCCGGCCTCCCCTCTGGAGCCCCTGCCTTCAGTCTGCCCTGGGGGGCACGCCATATGGCAGGCAAAAGATTGATTCCTCCCCCCTAAGCAATTGCCTCCTGGCAGCAGAGCAGCGGTCGATGCTGTTGTATTAGGAACGACACGGGTGGGGAGCGGGCGGGCAGGCAGCGGGTAGGAATGCATTAGCTGCCAGCTCTTCGGTGGGTTCATGGCTGGGGCTTTCCAGCCTCCTGCCCTGCTCCCTGGTCTAGGCCTCGCATGCAATCCATCCCATTTCTCCATTGACATCTGCCTCTGGTGTGGGATCTCAACGTCCCCAGCATTAACTGGGAAGCTCTTTGCAGGCTGCCTGGGCCCAGCTTTTGCCCTCACGGTAGCAGGGATTAGTGCTTAGCAGCATTACACGTCCATTTAGGTTTTAGGAGGGGATTTGAACATCAGGCTTTTGCCGTTAATTCTTAAATGTTTAACCACTGGCTTCCAGAAATAAACTTAAAGGGACGGGGGGACCGAACTGAGCAGGGGCAGGGAACCCCTCCAGGGACAGAGCTACAGTCATACTGAAGGAAGCCATCTAGATTCCCGGCCGGGAGGGCTCGGGGAGAGGCCACACATTCCCATTGAGGCTCCAGGTTCCCCCCAGAGAAGAGGATCCGTGTCACTCACACGTGGCATGTTTTGTTTAGTGTGTCCCACAGGAAAGCCGTGGCTTCGTCCTCGGAAGATACCTCTGTCTGTGCAAGCCGGGCTTCTACGGCACAAGCAGGGCCTCTGGCGCTGACCCGTCCGGTAGGTGGTAACCCTGCCTGGCCTACCCTGGCCGGAGCATCTCCTCTGGGGGGCTGGGCTTGGCTCTTTCCTTTTGCTGCATCCACAACGCAGAGCCAAAGCTTGGTACTTGGCTCCTCCAGCGTCCCATCTTACCCGGCCCCATCGCATGCCAGCACCTCCCCAACAACACCCCTGCCCTGTTTCACAGCAGCGGAGCTGATGCTAAGTGACTTGCCCACAGTCGCGCAGAACGTCGGAGCTGAGCAGGGAGCTGAAGCCAGGTCTCCCATAGCCAAGGCTGGTGCTTTAACCACTGCACCCTCCTTCCTCTCTAGCTTCCCAGCTCTGTGACTCCACAGCACCCCCCCACCCCGCCATCTCTGAGCACCCGGCCTTTCCAAAGGGCTCCCCTTCCCAGGTGCTGCAGTTCCACCATCTGCAAATGCATCCATGGGTTTGGATCTGTGCCCTGCTTTGCCTTAACCTTGCCCTGATCTCCTGCCCAGTGCAGGAAAATACTCTTCAGCAGCAGCCAGGGATGGGTGGGACTGTAAATCACAGGGCCAAGATTAACCCTATGTGGTTGGGCCAGTTTATGTCACACCTTGAGTTAAACCAGTGATTCCCAAACTTTAACAACCTGTGACCCCCTTTCACTAAAATGTCAAGTCTTGCAAACCCCCGCTTAAAAATGAATATTTCCAGGGAAATACTCAGGTAAAGAAGAAACAATCATCAAAGCAGTGATCTTGGAAATATAAAATTTGTTTTTATGACATGCTTATTACACACTGTTTATTATTAATTACTATTTATCATTACAGTATTTTTTATTACATTATGAAAAGGGCAACACTCTTCCAAGATCTCACTTTCGTAGCTTATATCACTTTGACTAAGCCTGTTATGAGACAAGGCTCCTGTGTTTCAGCAAGGAGTATCAGATGTGAAGCAGCAGGAAGGTATTTAAGAGGCCAACTCAAAGAGTTCCTCCTGCACACGCATTCAGGTCTTGAGCAGTCCTGGCAAACGACACATATTACAAGAAAGCTTAAACTTGATCTTCATAATCATTTTAAAAACAAGACTAGCTGCCTATTTCATTTTAAAAACAGCAAAAAATATCCACCTCCCTTTCCATTTCTTATAAGGAGTCTTGGAGTTTCAATCTCCTCGCTGTGCTAGATATGCTTGCTTTGATCTGCTCAACTCTTGGAAGTCCAGGGGCTCCGGGCTGCTGGCCTCGTGCTGCTCGAGGTCCCTAAGGACAGCTCTGTTCACCATTAGGGATTTTTCCCCCCTGAGAATCCCCTGTAACATTTCATGAACCCCCAGTTTGGGAACCACTGAATTCAACTGATGCAGCTCTGGCTCTGGACCAGGCCTTAGAGACGCGCTAGCCAGACAGAAGAGCGTCCCAATGATTGCTCTGCACCTTGGGCTAGCATTGATAGCAGCGCCAAGAGGGTGCTACCAAGTCTGCATTTCACACCTACACCACGCGGGTACAGATGATGGTGCGTGGTGCAGGACAGCAGAGAATCAGGCCCAGAGGCAGTGCTGGCCCATTGGGTGCCATAAACAGGAATGTTTTTGCTCCCCCCACCCCACAACACACAATAAAAAGCGAACAGGGGGCCCCCTTGAGCTGCTCGGGGCAGTAAGCGATTGCTTAGTCTGCGTACGCCTAGCGCCGGCTCTGATCAGGCCTGGGACTGGTCACGTGAATCTGTTTTGTGGGAGGGGAGAAATCAAAGGCTGTGCAGAGTTGCGACGGCATTTTAACCTTCCCACGCGCCTCTCTTCACCCCTGCAGGCCCACAGGAAAGCTCGTCTCAGTATGCAGGGCAGTACGGAGCCGTGGACTCTGGGACCTTGCTCGAGTGCCGGCCCTGCAAGGAAGGATGCGTGACGTGTGTGGACGACACCCCGTGTTTGATCCAGGAGGATTGGTCCCTGCGAGCTGCCATCCTCTCTTTCCAGGCCTTCTGCATGCTGGCCGTCTTTCTCAGCATGCTGGTCTCCTACCACTTTCGAATGAGCAAGGCAAGGCATGCGGCGGTCACTGAGGAATGCACTTTTACTAGGGGGCCCCGCTTCTCTGCTACAAAAGAACCCGGTTCTTGGGCAGTCCTCCTCTCTGCAGCACCTCGGTGCCATATTGCGGAGCCTCCAAGACCTGGTGCAAGTTCTCTTCATATCCCTGGCAAGAGAGGAAAGCAGGATGCTAATCCCGGCTCTGAGCCCACCTCACACCGGGAAACGTTTTCAGTGGTCTCTGGTTTTCGGTGCCTCCATTTTCTGAACGCCCAACTGGAGCCTCCTTGGCACCGAGCCCCTGCAACTGCTGCTGACATTGGCTGGAGCGGGATGAGGTGTGTGTGTGCACCCCACTGCACCCCTCTGTAAATCAGGTCTTGAATGTCTCCAGCTGGGCACCCATAAACGCGAGGTACCTAAAATCAGAGGCCGCTTCAGAAAACGTTGCTTCAGCCTCGGTGAACTGGGGTGATGCTATTGATTCTCCTGCCTCAGTGGGGCATGGGAGGGTCAGCTGGCTGTGTGCAATGGGCAGGGGGCCAGCAGAACCCCATACATGCCTTAAGTCCCAAGAAAGCCCTGCTTGAGCCTTGTATTGGTGCCCTACCCAGGGGTCGATTTCCCCCCCAGCGCTCCGGAGCAGAGGACGAGAAGCCAGGTGCTCTCAGTTCTCTTCCCAGTGCTGCCTCAGAACCTGGACAGGTCACTTTCCCTGCTCTGTGCCTCAGTTTCCCCATATGGAAAATGGGGTGATATTTAACTGCTTCAGTCATGTGGGAAAGGCAGGGGGTGGGGCATCCTAATTGTTTGTGACCTGCTTTAAGGGCCTCATCCAGAAGGTGTTAGAGGTGGCAAAGTATTATTGTTAGCAGCTTGGTTTCCTGCCTGCCCCATCCATTTTCATTCACCTGGCAAGATCAATGTTTCCACATGCTCCTGTTTGTTTCCATTGACAAGGGCGCCTCCTGCTGGTGCACAGTCTCACCCGGCACACTGGATTAACTCCACTTTCATGCCACTTCCTTTTCCAATGGGATTATTTCAAGAGCCCAGGTCCAGAATATACGTAAATATATTAGTTTTATTAGAGAGGGGTGCCCGTGCCCATGGAGCTTGATTTTGGGGGGCTGCAGTAAGGATGTGGGGCATTTCCCCCCTCCAAGTAGGGGCACATTCAGGAAATACCTTCTCTGCATTCAGCTCCCTTGCAGATCCGTCCTCCACATTGGCAGCATATGCTTGCTTGGTCTGTTCCCCCACCGCATGGATTCTCTACCAGGTGTGTGTGTCTCTCCCTTTGTTTCCCTAGAGGATCCGGGCATCAGGAGTTATCCTGCTAGAGACCATCCTCTTTGGATCTCTGCTTCTCTACTTTCCTGTAAGTATCTGGCTTGCACTGGGCGGTCAGCACTCCATCCCTTGCCCTGAGAGCACCCTCACTCTTGAAGGAGCCTGGGCCGGAAAGAAGGAGGTTCAGTGCTTTCCCTCTTCTCAGACCTTCCTATCTGGTGATCTCCTTGTGCCATGGTACCTTTGATCGTAGCCAGGACACAGAGAGAGACCCCAAGGGGGCCAAATCCAGCCAGTAGAGTTATACTGGAGATGGATTCACCCCAGGAATCCCAAATGAAGGCACGCGCTGGGCAGTTAACCTGTCCCACCGCTCATGCCACGCAACTACAGGGCTATTTTGAGTGCACTGGCTTGATCAGAGCTAGCACAGATCCATCTACCCTGGCTGGGAATTATCCCACCAAACGCACCCTGAGGCTACCTCCCATGCCCTCCCACAGATCCATCATCCAGCAGAGGATTCAGAGGCTAGAACCATGTTTCAAGGCCTTGCACATACCTGACTGTCTCCAGTATCTAGTAAGAGCCGTCAGGAACTGTGTAAATTCCTAGGCAGAGAGGAGTCCTCAACTGCACAAGAACATAGACATGTCCTGCCCCTCCTCCTCGGGGACCGGCTCTGATCCTCCTGTTCCACAGGACCCTAGTTCTCTGGGGTGGGGAGCTTGTCTATTGGTAGACAACATCACATGGTCCCCTGATAGGCTCCACAGTAGCTAGGAAAGACCATGTGAGGGTTTGGGTCCAGGGGCATATTTCACACTCAGAGTTCACTAGCCGGAGGGTATGCCTACACATCGAATGCTACAGCGGTGCCGCTTCAGTGTAGACACAATCTACACCGATGGGAGAAGCTACCTCCACGAAAGGCAGTAGCTAGGTCAAAGGAAGACCAGGCCTGTGTGTTCCTGATGTTCTTCTCCCCCGAGAGCTGGGCGTGATCCAGCCAAGCTGCCTTTCTCCTGACCTACCCGGGTGTAGATCAAAGCTGATCTCAGGGCACCCCAGCCCCTGGGATCGGTCACAGTGCCCCTGCATGGGGGCGGGGGGACAAGAGGCTCCCCAGCACCTACAGAACCCCAAGGATCAACCTCTTCCCTTCAGAGCACAAGAGTCCGTGGCAGGTCTGCACACAGCTGAGGGACAGGAAGCAGCCTAGGGTGTACAAAAGGCAGATGGACAGTGGGGCTCACTCTCCTGGAAGGATTCCCTCCAGGATCCTGGCTTCCTCCTCCAGGCCAGGGGCAGCGAGAGATCTGCCATCCAACAGGGTGTGAGGGCAACTACGCTGATGGCTAATTTTGCTGGCCCGGCCACCAGCTCCCGTGAGATCATCCTTCTCAAGAACTCAAATCCCTTTTCGGCCACTGGAATTAAATTAAATGATCTTAATCCTCTCTCTGTCCTGCAAGATTTACTGCTTCCGGCCTTTCAAGAAAGCACCAGGGAAGGGGAGCGAGTCTTTTCCAAAGTAACTGGTCCTTGGGTTTTTCAGCAAATCTCTCACACGTACGTACCCTCACTCCCAAAATAAGGGGGCCGAGGAGAGTTACTTAGTTTAGTATTTGGTTAGTATTTGCTAGAATTCTCATTCTCCCTATAAACATCCAGTCCCTTCTGTGAATCGTGCTAGGGTTCCGACGCACAACACACAACACACGCACAACACTGCACAGAAGACATTGGGCCTAATTCACATTAAACTAAGGCTCTGTCTAGACCAGGGGTCGGCAACCTCTCAGAAGTGCTGTGCTAAATCTTCATTTATTCACTCTCGTTTAAGGTTCCGCGTGCCCGTAAGACATTTTAACGTTTTTAGAAGGTCTCTTTCTATAACTAAACTATTCTTGTATGTAGAGTAAATAAGGTCTTTAAAGTGTTTAAGAAGCTTCATTTAAAATTAAATTAAAATGCAGAGCCCCCTGGACCGGTGGCCAGGACCCAGGCAGCGTGAGTGCCACTGAAAATCAGCTCGCATGCCGCCTTCGGCACCCGGGCCATAGGTTGCCTACCCCGGGTCTAGACGAAGATAAAAGATGTTTTGTTAGAACTCGGGTAACTAACCCAATCCAACAACCCATCTTTTATCTGAGTCTAGATGAGCCCCAAACCCCTTTTTCCACTGCATTGGTGGCGTCCCAGGGCCTCAGTGCGGCTATTAACGTCACTGACACCCATTATAATGCCCCAAAATGCTGCCAGAGCAGTCTCATAGGTCCACAGGTGCAAACAACACCTAGGCTCCAAATCTCAGGTACAGTCCAAGCTGGCGAAGTCGGAGCAGCAAGGCCCTCCCAGCTTCCCCAAACAGAGATTTGAGCTGCCCTGGAGTCACCCCTCTCTCCCCTTTCTGTCCAGGTGTTTATCTTGTACTTCAAGCCGAGCATTTTCCGCTGCATTGTCCTGCGCTGGGTGCGCATGCTTGGGTTTGCCATCGTCTACGGAACCATCACCCTCAAGCTCTACAGGTAACACAGCCAGGGCAATGACCCATCAGACAGCACCTCTTTCTAGCAGCCCTCCCACAAGCAGCTGTTTCATAGAGTCCGAAGCCAAAAGGGGACCATTGTGATCAATCGGTCTCACCCCCCATCTGACACAGGCCATAGGACTGCCCCAGAAATAACTTCTAGAACAGAACTTAATCGGCAGCAGGGTTAAAACAAATAAAAGGAAGTTGTTCTTCACACAGCACACAGTCAACCTGTGGAACTCCTTGCCTAAGGAGGTTGTGAAGGCAGGGACTATAACAATGTTTAAGACAGAACTAGATAAATTCATGCAGGTTTTAAGTCCATTAAAAGCTATGAGCCAGGCTGGGTAAGGAATGATGTCCCTAGCCTCTGTTTGTCAGTGGGTGGAGATGGATGGCAGGAGAGTGATCACTTGATCATTACCTGTTAGGTTCACTCCCTCTGGGGCACTTGGCATTGGCCACTGTTAGTAGACAGGATACTAGGCTAGATGGACCTTTGGTCTGACCCAGTATGGCCGTTCTTATGTTCTTATATTATCTTTTCAAAAAACATCCAGTCTTGATTTTAAAACGGCCAAGGATGGAGAATCCACTCTGAGCCTCAGTAAATTTGTCCAGTGAGGAGCAGAACTGCTGACTGGTTATGTTCAATCCCCACAGGAACTGGAAATAATTTCCCTAATATATGGACTAAGTTTCACCACAGCTCAGGTGCCACGCGAGTCCAAAAGCCACTTGGTGACGATTACATCCATCCACAAATACAAGCGTATACACACTTACGCTTGACAGCCTACCAACAAAGAGCATTGGCCAGAAATTCACAACTACCTCAGGAGAACCTGGCCTCCCTGCAGTCATGTGATAGTGGGAAGGTAACAGATGTGACAAAGAAACCCCTAAAACCCTGGCCTTGTCTACACTATAATAAACAAGAGATGTCGTTGCCAGATGCTGGACCTTAGCTAAAGCCCGAAGAGCGGAACCCCATCCACAGGCCCAGTTAAGACAAGATTAAAGGGCTGGGTCCCCCTTTTCAAGGTTTTTTTCTTGTTTTTTTTTGCCATATTTCTTCCTAAGCAGTTCTTCATAATAAATTAAACAAACCTAGATCACCAGTTATTTACTGCCCCTGTTTGCCAGAAGCTGGGATTGGGTGACAGGGCATGGCTCACTCGATGATAACCTGTCTGTTCATTCCCTCTGGGGCACCTGCCTTTGGTCACTGTTGAAAGACAGGACACTGGGCTTGATGGACCTTTGGTCTGACCCAATATGGTTGTCCTTATGTCCAATTAACCATATTTTTCTTTTCCTTGCCTCAACTCAAACTTTAAATAAGATCATGCCGGTACCTGAAGGTTCACACAGATCTAACACAAACAACCGCACTCTCTCAGGATCTCCTTCTTTCGGGTCACGTGCTTTGGGCTTATCACATAGACTAACATTAAATTAAAAACTGTAATTCACCCAGGCCCAATGTCGGTCTAAAGGCACACGGGCAGATCTTGCTCCATACACGAGAGGGTCATTTTGTTTATGATAATTAATTATTTGTATTATCGTAGCACCAAGGAGCCACCTGGCCCCCCATGTGCCAGGTGCTGTACAAACACAGGACAAAAAGACAGTCCCCCACCCAAGGGGTTTACAATCTCGCTATTGAACTCACAGCCCCATGCTAGTTTACAGTGATAGCAACTCCTCACTTAAAGTCGTCCTGGTTAACATTGTTTTGTTGTTACGTTGCTGATCAATTAGGGAACATGCTCTTTTAAAGTTGTGCAATGCTCCACTCTTACGTTGTTCGGCTGCCTGCTTTCTCCGCAGCTGGCAGCCTCCCTATGCCCCCCCCAACCCCATAGCGCCTCCTGCCCACCAGCAGACCCGGCAGATCAGCACCTTCCCCCTCCTCCCCCCGCCCGCGGCTATCAGCTGGCTTGCGGCATTTAGGAGACAGGAGCAGTGAGGACTCGGCGCGCAGGCTCCCCCTCCTCCCGCCACCTCCTGCCCGCGGCTAGCAGCTGGCTTGCGGTGTTTAGGAGGGGCAGGGGAGCAGCGAGGACTTGGTGCACAGGCTCCCCCTCCCTCCCCTGCCTCCTGCCCGTGGCAATCAGCTGGCTTGCAGCGTTCAGAAGGGAGGGGGGAGGAGTGAGGACACAGCATGTGAAGTAAAGGGGGAGGAAGGGAAGGGGGAGAAGAGGCAGATCAAGGGTGGAGTGGAGTGGATGGGCTGAGGGTTGAGCCCCCTGCCCCGGCAAAGTCAGTGCCTGTGCTTGCAAGAACAGCAAAAGGTGCAGCCAGACAATCCATCCTCTCCCACTCTCTGACTCCACCACCTCAACCAAGCTTCATACTCAGCAGAGACAATTGTAATATTAAATTGTTTCTTTAAAATTGTTTAAAAGTCATACCTGTATTAAACTGCTTGTTTAAAATGTATATAATGCCTTTTGTCAGGAAAAATTTTTTTTCCCTGGAACCTAACCCCCCCCCCCCACCATGTACATTAATTCTTATGGGGAAATTGGTATTCGCTTAACATCGTTTCGCTTAGAGTTGCATTTTTCAGGAACAGAACTACAACGTTAAGTGAGGAGTTACTGTACACCTGCATGGCCTCAGACCTGATATAATTAATATTTTAATCCCCTTTTATCAGGTGGGCTATTCTTTTAGCAGTGTGATGGTGCAGACAAGATACAACGAGACTCCAGAGCACTGCGAGTGAAAGCCACCTGGCACAAAGGGACCCCTTGAAGTCCTAAGTCCGCCATCAGCTGGCCGTCGAAGGAAAGGCCCGCGGGGATGCTAGAGTCACCTCCTCCTTCTCTGTCATGCAGGGTCCTGAAGGTGTTTCTCTCCCGCTCGGCCCAGCGAATGCCCTACATGACCAGTGGGCGGGTGCTGAAGATGCTGGGGCTGATCCTGCTCTTGGTGCTCTGGTTCCTGGCCGCCTGGACGGTGGGGATGTTGGAGAACATCAATAAGAACATCCCGTTGGTGATCCGCTCCCAGACCGCCAAGGGGCTCCAGTTCTACATCTGCGACCATGATCGGTGGGACTACATGATGGTTGTGGGTGAGACCCTCCGTCCGAAGCGTCGGACATCACAAGAGAGGGAGGGGAGGGGGCCTTTAGTTTGCCCAGAGATCTCATTGTCCCAGAATCCACAAAGGTCTAAGGGGACAGAGTCCACAAATGGGGCAAGGTGCTTAAGAGACCCAGTGGGCTTGTCTGTAGGACCCAGGCTTGGGGACTTGGTGTTTCCAATCCCAGACTTCAGAGTCCACCCTGCAGTGTAAACCTAGGTTTACAATTGCTAACACGTCCTTCTGACTTGAGTCTGTGGCTTGAACTGCGTCCACATTGCAAAACGACAGGGCTTGGACCTAAGTTTCAGCAGGGCTTGGACTCTGAGCCACTCCACCTAGCAGGGTCCTAGGACTTGGGTCTTGAGCGCTTGCTGACCTGGGTCAGACTGATTTGTGTGTGGACAGAAGTAGGGGCTTGGGCTCAAACCGGAGTCAGAACCCAAGCTTAGTGTGCAGTGTTGACATACTCAGTGCGACCAGTTCTGGCCCAGAGCAATTCTCAGCAAGGAGGCAGGAAAGCCACACGCAGGTTCAATGTAAATCACATAGGGCCGGGTTTGCTTACCCTGCTCCTCAAGTGGCCCCGTTGACATGAGCGGGATTATTCCCACTTTCAGGTACCACTTGGGAGGAGCAAGAGTGGCAGAACCTGGCCTGTGATGAGGAGGGTCAGAATGGCCCCTGGAAACGTGCCTGGCTAATAACGAAAGGCCGCGCGTTAGCACTGAAATGGCCCTCATGGGAGAACCTTCTGCTGCTGGTCCTCCACTCCACCCGCTGTGCTGTGGAGGTGCTATGGCAGGCCTCTTTTCAGGCTCCCCCACCTGCCTTGGCAACATGGCGATGTCCCACTGCACTGATGGGGAGACGTGGGCCCCAATGCACAATGTCTGGGATCTGCGGCAGAAGCCAAGTAGCAGATGCTATTGTGCTTATTGCATAACCCACACACGTTGGCTTCCCCTCCTGGTCTCTCTTGCGGGTTTACTTCCACGGATGCACAGAGGGGCAAATAAAACAGAGGGGAGATCCAGGCAGGTCTCCGGGGCTGCCCCTCTTTCCCATCCCGGTCTGGACGACTCTAATAATGTGCGGTGGTTCTGGGGATCACAACGCTGCCTTCAGAACCACAGTGATTCTGCCCAGCAATCAATCTGTTCCACTTGGAAACCATTGAGGGTTTGCGGCATACAGGCCATTCTGGCTCTAGGCAGAGAGAAGTGCCCGGCGAGTGGGCACGGACGAAGGCTGAGTTCGTGCCAGTTAGCTCGCCTTAACTAGACCATCAGCTGGTTGCCACCTGCGCTCCACGGAGCACGGCTTCGCGATATAAAAAATGAATGTCCTAGAGCAACGGGCTCTGGCCTTTATTGCTCAGCTCTCCATCTCTCTTTTTCTCCTGCCAGCTGAGATGCTCTTCTTATTCTGGGGCAGCTTCTTGTGCTACGCCACCCGGACGGTGCCCTCTGCCTTCCACGAACCTCGCTACATGGGCATCGCCCTGCACAACGAGATGATCATCTCTGCGGCCTTCCACGTTGTCAGGTGGGGATGGGGAAATCGCACTGCCAGGGGTTCCCTTTGGCTGCAGGACCTGGTGCTGTCTCTGCCCGGGGTGCCCCACAGCTCAATCCAGTTCAGCTAAAAAGGGAGCTGGAGACTCATGCCTCAGCAGCAAGCACAGTCCCGTTCCCCTCTCCCGCCAGGGCCGGACCTAGATTTTGCACACCCGCTGAGGCTTGTGCTGTAGCTGTTGGTCACGGGGGCAGGTCAAGGGTAAGTGGGGACTGCACCCCCACCTTGTCCAGCAAAGGAGTGGGATAATTTAATTAGATGGGCCAAATGCTGGGGACTTTATTCGTCTTTAATCAGGCTTTTCTCAGGCCAGGCTCCCATTAGGAACGATTCCCTCCCTCCCAGCTGTGTTACATCCATGTAAAGACACTGGCGTCAATGATTTACACCAGGGTCCAGGAGAGGTGAATCAGGCCCCCGAACAAAGGCATTGTCACTGGCTGCACAAGGAAGGGACAGAGCAAAGGGGATCTGGTCCAAAGCTTTTATGTGGTACTTCTCTTGGTCCGGATCCAAAGTCCAATAGAGTGCCTAGGACGATTCCCAGCCTCCCGGCAGCCATCACTGGGGCTTTAGCCCCCAGTCCCTTTTGCAAAATGTGCCGGTAAGATTTTATTCCCCAAGGCTGTGGGGAAGAAAGACCAAGTCCGGCCCTCGGTAAATTACCTCCCCGCCTCCCCGTCTAGGTTCGTGATGGTTCCCTCGCTGCATCCCGACTGGACGCTGCTGCTCTTCTTTATTCACACGCACGTCACCATCACCATAACGCTGGCGCTGCTCTTCATCCCAAAGGTAACCGGCCTCCAGCCTCTTCCCCCAGCATTGCTCTCTCGGAGGCTGAAAACACAATCCTGCTTTCCCCTTCCAGTTAGATTCCCCTATTTAAATCCTTTACAAGCATCCAGAGCCATCCCTAACAAGCTAAGCAGCCTGTCTGCTCCCTGTGAACTGACCTGCCTGCAAGAGATAACCATTTGCAGATGCTGCAGCATTGGAAATAGAGCGGCAGATTCATCCTTGCACAGTCTGAGACAACAGCGGCACCATTTGTACCTCCCTGATTCAGAAGCTGTAGGGGACGGTGCAGCAAGGACTGCGCCATGGGGCTTTGCAGGGGGAGAGGTCAGACCCAGCCACTTGCCTTCCCTCCTCCAGCCTGCCCTGCAGTGCCCCCTCTGCCCAGGGCTGGGGTAGTGGTGCAGAGCTGGCAAGGGGTAGATAGTGCCTTGAGGGCTTGCATGTATTGCAGTGGTGGGCAATGCATTCTGGGTTATCCACTGCACAGAGAGCTGGGAGGAAGGAGGGCCAGTCACATCAGTCACTCCAGTACCATTCAGGAGTGCTGCAAAAAAATAGGGTACCAAGGCCCCCGGCAGGGGTGACGCATGATTGGCGGCCCTGGCTAGTATCTGAGTGACTGATGTGCTTACTGCCAACCATGCCGGTTAACTGGTGCAAAGCTACATTATACTGCGGGGGGGGGGGGGCGGGAGAGGGGGGAAGGGTCAGACAGACAGACAGACAGACAGGAGGCTTCTGTCTTCACTGCAGTTATCTACACCCAGGTAGCTCCTCTCGTTTGCCTCCCTCAAGGGAGTGCAGCCACATGACAGCACCCCAGCGGCTGTGTCCACACCGGTGCTGTGCGCACCCATGTTGTTGTGTTAAAGACTCCCGGGGGGTGTATCGCAGGGGTCTTTGGGCTTCAGCAGGCTAAGCCGCTCTACAAATTCTTTCCCGCTTAACTGCGGGGCAACTTTTCTGTCCTTTCTGGGGCGCACGGGGGGAATTGGGGGAAGGCACTGGAGGATCAGCAACAGTCAAGCGGAGCTAGCCCGCGTCCACACTACAGAGAGGCTGTGTTAGCAGCTGAGTTGCGCTCACTCGATCTGTAGCCTATTTCCTCTCTAAAGCTGGGCAACTGATGTTAATAGACCCACCCTGCTTGGGAGAAGCATTCACATGTGTGGATGGGATGCGAGCGAGGGGCGATGCTCTGGGTATAATTCTGCAGTGAAGACAAGCCTTAGGTCATTAAGGAGAAAGACGGGCAAGGTGGATCCAGGATTTGCAAAGGCGTCCAAGAGGAGCTAAGTGCATTTGCAGGCCAAACTCCTCAGGCTGCCCTGACAACCCCGGCTGGCAAGCAGCGAGGGCTTCAACCTGTGCCACCACTCTCTTCCCCCAGTTCTTGCACGCCAAATCGCCCCTGCGGGAGGAGATTGCGGCAGAGGTCTACGAGGACGAGCTGGACATGCGGCGCTCGGGCTCCTACCTGAACAACAGCATCACGTCGGCATGGAGCGAGCACAGCCTTGACCCCGATGACATTCGGGTGGGTGGCACACTCAGGACCTTCTTTTGACGCTAGCTATGCAGAACTGTGCAGAGTAAGAGTTGCCTTTTGCAGTCTTTCTCCTGAAGCAAACCAAAAGGGGTGGCGAGGGTTATACCTGCCCTGGGGCTTTCATGGATCTCCCTTCCCTCCTCGAGTGAGGGGTGACATCCCTCTGCGAGCATGGGACAGGGGGAGGGGAAGGGGATGGAAGCAGGGGCTGCTTCGCCTGTGCTCCAGCAGCAACCCGTAGGACAGTCAGTAGCAAAGCAGTCAATAAGGCTGACATCTACAACATCGTTGTTAGTCTCCAGCGTCAACACTCAATTGAAATGGGGGTGGGGTGCCAAGTTCAGACCTTTCTCAGGGCCTGATCCATCAGCCCTTACTCCCAGGAGTCACTCCACTGGCCTGGTGGCTCTGTCTGCCTTGCTGAAGACCCAGGCACGCAGTGCTGTGGGGCAGAGGGAGGGGTGTCACAAGTGGAGGGTTTTTCCTTTGCAGCTTGAGGGGTTAGCAATGAGGGTCTGGTTTTCCAAGGTGCTGAGCACCAGGTTTAAAAATCCTACATGAACAGATGGGGCTGGTACAATGGATGGCTGTATCCCAGCACAATCCAACCCCCCTCACCGCCGCCCTCTCTTCCTTCCAACCCCTCTTCTATAGGAAATCCAGACACATTTTACACTCCTGATCAAAAAGGAAAATGAACTCAGAGGTTGACAAGCAACATACATTTCAGAGGTTCATAGGCACAAAGGGCCAGGAGGAGCCTTCCAATGGAATTTAGGCACCTCCCTTTGAAAATCCCAGCCCTGAAAAAACACCCCTCAAAGAACTGGATGATTCAGTTTAATCAAGATTCGCTCTGTGATGTCCCGATCAGCCCAAGGACTGGGCTTAGAAACGCACGCTGGTGAGAGGGGAGGGGAAGTTGAGTAAACATGACTCAGCCCTGATTGGATCAGATTTATCTCATCTCACTTTGGGAGGCTGTATTGCTCTCCAGGATATGTGCTCCCCCATGTCGGCCCATCCTGGGAGCAACCAGGCTTGCTGTTAATTCCTGGGCTTGTAGAGAATACCTAGAGCTGGGTGGGAAATGGATTCATTTTCTGTGGAAAACTTGAGGTAGATTAAAATAAATTCTAATATGTTGGCTGAAAAGCAAAAGAGTTTGATTCTGAACTGCCCTCCGGGTGTCTCATGAACCCATTCTTTTACATAGGCCTGGCCGGCTGGTTGGCTACACTTTCTCAAACTAACAGACCTGGTCCTTTCACTCAAGGAGCAGAGGCCTATGGTTTTTGCTCCAGAGCCAAGCCAACCAAGTGGTGTTATTACACTTTGAGTTTTTATATATTTATCGGTGCTCCTTTCTTTTTATCCTCTCTCCTCTGCCTTCCCAAACTCCACCCAACCTGTAGGATGAATTAAAAAAGCTTTACACGGAGCTGGAGGTCCACAAAACCAAGAAGATGACCGCCAACAACCCTCACCTTCAGAAAAAGAGGAGCTCCAAGAAGGGCCTGGGTCGCTCCATTATGAGGCGTATCACCGAGATACCAGAGTCTGTGTCTCGGCAGTGCAGCAGAGAGGACAAGGAGAGCTCCAGCGGGGCTGGCGGCGGGAGTCGCTCTGGCTCCTACAAAAGAAGGCTTCTGGACTCCGGCAGCTCCAGCGTGAAGGTGAAAGATGACCCCTCCAAGCACAAAGCCTTCTCTCTGAGGAAGTCCCACAGCACCTACGACCATGTGCAGGACCCCAAGGAGGGCTCCTCGCCCCCCAGGCACGACAGCATCTGCAAGGAACCCCCGCTGCTAGACACCTTGATGAGGAAAAAGCTGGCCAAGAAAGCCTCCGAGAGAACCAACAGTGATTCCCTGGACTCAGCCCCCCTTGTCTACAAGTCTGCCAGTGCCCACAACCTGTTGGCAGACAAAAAACCCCTTCACCCCAAACCGTCCCCCTTGCAGAAATCCCTCAGCGTCCTCACGAGCGCCAGAGAGAAGGCCCTGCTGTTGACCAGCCGGGCATATTTGGAAGACGGCTGTGAACAAGCTGGAGAAAAGGAGGTGAAGGGGAAGGAGGGAGCTTCCACTCCTGAAACGCAATCCTCAGGGCGCGCGGATGGCACGGGGGCTGCTGAGCAGGCCCAGGAGGCAGGGAAGCAGCCGCAGAGCAACGACGTAGCCAAAGGGACTGTGAGCTCCCTCCTGCAAGACAGCTTTGACAGGGCCGCCGTTTGCCCCTGGGAGGGGGAAGTGAGCCCGCCAGAGAGCAAGGCACAGAAACACGTCACGTATACCCCGATAAAAAGCATCAGCGTCGACAGTTCTCACCTGTTGGGGAGGGCGCCCCCTGCCAGCAAGAGAACACCACCACAACCACCCATCAGGTACCAAAGCTTGGCTCATAGCCTCGAAAGGAGCGAGGTTGCCCCCTGGGACTCTCAGGAGCACATGCAGCCTGCCACAGATGCTCCCAGCCAGGGCTCCAAAGATACCTGGGCGCTGATCTACAGCTGTCCATGGGAGGTGGAGGAGCTTTCGGGAAAGACGGAGAAGGCAGAGCGGGGAGAAGATAATGTGCAACCTCCGTCTACGCCTGGGAACAGCAGGCTGCCGTTTGTACCTTCCTTTGCTGCGGAAATATGCCCGTGGGAACTGGCAGAGGAGGTGGTTTTCAATCAGAGTCAGCAGGACAAGTCGAGCGAACCAGGAGGTGCTGAGAAACCGAACAGCTCTCTGGCAAAAGCCCAAAGCCTTAAAATCCTCCCCCAGAAAAGCTCCCTCAAGGGTTTAGGGTTAGCCATCAAAGCGTTTAACCGGGCAAGGGAGAAGAGCAGCATTAAAAGAAGAAAGGAGGACGAGGGGAGCCAGAGGGAGAAAGAGAAAGAAAGAGAGGCTGGCAGTAGATGCGATAAGCCCAAACTGGCTGAAACCTCAACGCTCTCCAGTGGCGGTACGGCAAGGCAAGAGGCCACAGCCAGAGGTCCTGAGGAATGCAGGCAGAAAATCAGTAAACAAGCCACCATCTGCCCCTGGGAAGAGGAGACTACAACCCCACCCCTGCAAAACAAGGACACCAGCAAAATGTTTGAAATATGCCCCTGGGAAGTGAGGCTGGAAGAAGCAGATGGTCCCCAAGATGGGTCGGCGCCAGCCAAAGCAAGCAGCGGAGCAGAAAGGAGGAGTTCAAAAGACACAGGAGGCATCATACGTAGGAAGCTGGGGAGGGTGAGAAGCCAATGGGAATCCACGTGTCCCTGGGAGACCATAGATTCTGGCGGAGCCCTGCAACCCCTGAGCAGGGATGAGGATAAAACACCCTGTCACGCCAACCTGGACAGCAAGAATCCCGAGGCATGCCCCTGGGAAACCGTAGAGGTGATAACCAGTGTCAAAGATGAAATATGCCCTGTGGACGTGACTGAAGCTCCACCAGTGAAACAGGATAAAGATACAGCTCCCAGAGGGGACAAGAGCATCCCGCTGAAAGCAGCGGCAGGTCCAGGCAAAACACCGACGACGAGGAGCAGCCAGCGAGAGGCCATCTGCCCCTGGGAGAGCTTGGATATGGAGGAACTGTCAGCGAAAGCTGACACAAAACACACTGATCTGCCTAAAGGGACTTCAAAGAAATCTGACAGCGTTGAAAGCAGAAAAGCAGAGGTTTGCCCGTGGGAAACAGAGGAGGTCGAAACCAGTGTTAATGCTGAAACCTACCCCTGGGAGGTGGCTGATGCACCATCAGAGAAAGGAACTTTATTAAGAAAAGTTGGTTTGGCTTCCAAAGAGGATAAGAACATCAGGTCAAAAGCAATAGGTCCATCTATAACACTGGAGAAGGGGAGCAGCCAGAGAGAATCCATCTGTCCCTGGGAGACCATGGATGCGAAGGAACCACCAATAAAACCTGCTTCCAAAAGTTTTGATCTGGCTAAAGTTGCCTCCAAGAAATCGGACAGTGCTGATAAGAAAAAGGCAGAGGTTTGTCCATGGGAAAGTGCAGAGGTTGAAACCAGCATTCAAACGGAAATCTTCCCCTGGGAAGTGGCTGAAGTGCTATCAGATAAAGGGAAAGTAAAACAGGAGAGCGGTGGAGCTTACAGAGCCGGTTCAAGGGGGACTGGAGATATGCCATCTAAGAAGTTAGAAACGGGGGGCAGCCAGCGAGAATCTGTCTGCCCCTGGGAGAGTATGGACAAGGAGGAACTCTCAGTCAAGCCTGCTACTAAAAGCCTAGATCTGTATCAAGCAGCTTCAAAGAAATCGCACAGTGTTGAAAGCAAGAAGGCAGAGGTTTGTCCCTGGGAAAATGCAGACATTGAAGCCAGTGTTAAAACTGAAATCTGCCCCTGGGAGGTGGCTGAGACTCCACCAGAGAAAGGAACAAGGGAGAAAGTTGGTCTCTCCAAAGGCGACCAGAGCATCACCTCGAAAGCAGCAGCAGGTCCATCTAAAACGCTGGAGAAGGGAAGCAGCCAGCGAGAGTCCATCTGCCCCTGGGAGAGCCTGAGCGTGGAGGAATCCCCCTCTGTAAAAATGGACAGTAAAAGCTTTGAACTATCCAAAGGCCCTTCAAAGAAATCCAGCAGTGTGGAGAGCAAAAAGGCCGATGTTTGCCCTTGGGAAAGTGAGGAGGTTGAAGCCAGTGTTAAAGCTGAAATATGCCCTTGGGAAGCGTCTGGAGCTCCATCAGCTAAAGGGAAATTAAGACAGGACACAAGTCGGAGGGAGGAGACAGGTTCAAGAGGAACTGGAGACATCCCAGCTAAAAAGCTGGAGAAGGGAAGCAGCCAGCAAGAGCCCATCTGCCCCTGGGAGGACTCCTCTATAACAACTGACCTGGGCAAAATTCCGTTGAGGAAATCTGACAGCGTTGAAAGCAAGAAGTCCGATATTTGCCCTTGGGAAGGATTAGACCCAAAAGCGATTGAGAAAGCAAGTCTGAAGGCGGAAATACGTCCGTGGGACGTCGAAGGAGCCTTGTCCAGTCAGGTAGTCGTGGAAACAGCCAGCACAGCTGTCACAGAAACTCCAACATCCCAGCTGAAACAATCAAAAAGTAAACCCATGGGCCAGGCCGAACACAAGCCGCTGCATCGCCTCGTGCCTGACCCCAAGCCCCCAAGAGGTTTCAGCAAAGGCCATAGCATGATGGCAGATGTGCTCCCCTGGGAAGTGGGCGTGGCACCCATCGTGACTAGGTGTCTTAGCACAGGTAGCAACACGATGGCAGACATCTGCCCGTGGGAAGCGGAAGGGGCTCCAACGGCGGCCGCAAAGGATGAAGTAGAAACCAGCAAAGCCTCGGAGGTGCGTCCACTGGAGGCAGGAGACATCAGTCCCGTCCGTGCCACCCCAGCCGAAAGCAAAACAGCAGAAAAACGGAGAGAGGAAACCAGGGGTCCCAGCCCAACCAAATCAGATGTCTGCCCATGGGACTGTGAGTAGTTTTTTCCATGTGGGTGGGAAACGGATGCAGATGAGGAGATAAGGTGGCTTCAGCCAATGACTGCTTCAGTTCTTAGTGCAGCCTACTGCGTGTACACCAAACCTGGATTAAGGACATGACTGAATCCTACACGGACAGTGCGATGGCGTGGGTAACAAAATCCCAGATGCAAATATCCTTGATCCTCTCAGTTAGTGGACATGAACCACACTTGGACTCTCTATGGGCCACTCCTGTCAGGGGACAGTTGCAATTTTCTGCCTTCACTGAAAACCCAAGTCAACTGTGATACTCTGCAGATTCCATCCGTTGTCTGTCAACGCCTAGCGAGGTTCCATAGTGTCCTCTTTGTCAAACCAGTGGTATTGGAAAGCGTTAAGACCATCCTCAAAGCCAGCCTCACCCACTTTCACCGGGCATATGTCCAACGAGCTCATCTAAAACTGGAACTCGCTAAACAAAAAGTCTCAGCTGCGAGCTCTGGTGAAATGAGGAGGGATGTGCATGGCGTCAATCATACGATTCTCCGTTTACGTTTACAGCTATGTGTCAGTTAGCTGATCGTCTGGAAGTGCGTGGAACTACTTGGTGTGCAAACCAATGGGCCCATACAGGAGGGTAAATCAAACAATGAGAGGTCAATAAGCCTTATACCTAAAATGCCGCTCATCCTTCGTCTAACAGAGGAAACTTACTGCTCCCTTGAGCTACTTACATTGAAGTCTGTATTTTCCCAAGTCACTGACCCTCTCTCCTGGGCCTGAGACCGCCAAGGTCACCTCCTGCGAGGTCCTGAGCACTTTCACATTATTGCTGTTTAACATTTGTATTATGGTGGAGGCCCCAGTCAGGATCAAGACTCCACTGTGCTGTGCGTGGATCTGTAATGACAAAATAGTCCTTGCCCCAAAGAGCTACCAATAGCAGCAAAGGAGGGGAGCTAGCCAGTGGAGAAAACATACACACGGGGTGGGGGGGGGGGACAAGGCAACAGGGAAACAGTTGTGTCTGGTGTAATAAGCAGCACTTTGGGCACACAGCTGGAGTCTACGATTTGAAGACGACAGGTATCGAGAGACTTCTGCAATTGACAGGCTCGGACCCTGAACGTCAATGAAAAGCCTATTGTGCAGAGCCAAACAAAATGTAATAGTGAGGTGGAACAAGGGGACAAGGTCAATGCAAAGTTGAGGCCGAGGAGGAAAGGGAAGATGCTTTTCAAGTCATTGCCAACGGCCCAACTGATCACTCATCAAACGCTGCTGCCATCCTCATTCTGGCGAAGGGTAACTCCAAGATCTAGTTCAGGTTCTGAAGCTCAAGATAAACAAGCTGCTGCTCATGTTCCACTCCAGTCCTGTGTCACTCTGCTGCCTAGATTTCAAATTAATTTACCTTTAAATTCCCCACAAAGGCCCTGAACCAGTCACACAAATTTTATGCATCTGAAACGAGCCATTTTTGTTTTGTTCCAGTGATGCTGGCTCAGTGCCTGAATGTTATTTGTGAGTGAATGATTCTCTTTTCTCTTGCCACAAATCTCTACATGTCTTCCCAGGGAATAAACTAACCTTCAGGCCATTCCAATGCTTCGCTTTTAGAAACCTTGGTATTAACGAACCCCAGGGATCGGTCACCACAGTACCAGCAGTACACCTGGCTAAATACACTGCACTATTACACCACAGTCACGGGAACTCCAGCTTAAGGGTGTTTATTGTCTTAACTAACCATACCACTAACTTTCCAAAGCACTTTGTCTTTACTGGTTACTGTGCGTGTCTGGGTGATCACACCCTGTGCAAACACACCTAGGGCTATGATTCAGCTTCCCGGCACAGAAGGCAACCAAGCCTTTCCAGCAAGGGTAATCGCTTTCAACAGTGTTTTTTACTGTCAAGAATAGCAAGCCTTCACTTTCAGACTACACAGAGAAGTGTGTTTTCCTGGATGCCTTTATTATCTTGTCCCCACCCTACCCCCACCACCCATCTTTGGGTGGAGTTGGGAGATGTTAGGCCTGCTGGAAGCCCAGTCCCCAAAAGGGCCTAATGCTGCAGCAACCCGAATAAGGGCCCCTGTGCAGAGGAGGGCATATTCTGGGCACCTGAGCAGCATGGATCAATGTGGTGGGTCCTTAGGCCCTAGGCAGGAGAGCAGAAGTGGAGCTGGGCAAGGACCAAGGTGCGTCAGCAGAAGGGCGCATGGGAAGCCAGCAGTGCCTACCTGCCCACCCCATGCCTGGCTCTTAACAGTGCCTCGTTCTCCCCAGGACCAACATTTGCTGGCTCTCCCCACATGTGGGAACTGTACAACGGAAGGCGCATGCAACTTCCTCCCCCTGGAACTTCCCACGGGAGGAGACGCGGTGCCTGACGCGGGCAGCAGCAGATTGACCATGGACAATTATTGACCACAGACAGAAAGAGAAATACACAGGAAAGCTTTCCCCAAGAGGAGAGAAATGGGGGGAGAACAGCCAGGGCCAGCCTTAGAGGTCCCCACCCAGCTCCAAGCTCCGTCCAGCAGTGGTTCGCTGCCCCGGAAGTGTAGGTCTGAGACCATTACAGAGAAAGCGCTGTGAGAGAAATGCCAGTTCTACCAATTTGATCTTGTCCCTTTCCCCCTTCTCTCCAGGAGTCAGGGCTGCTCAGGACAGTAACCTCCCAGTATTCATTACCTCTGCCACCTGTTCCATTCAGATGGGAGCAGTGAGATCAGAGACAGCAAAACTGAATGTTTTAGCTTCGTCCCCCATCATGTGGCTTTGGCCCCGGATTTGTCTCCTCTCCCCTCCCGTCCTTTACTTTCACTGTGTCCATAGGGAGTAGCGATGCCGTAGCGTACATGACTGTTTCAGCGCTGAATGTTACACGAGATCATCCGATTGTGTAAGAAAATGTACATACAGAGAATAAAGAGTTATCTATATCCACAGGCAGAACTACTGGCTGTGATTTATTGCTAGGGTTTTCCCTTCTTTCTCAACACTCTGGTGTGGCTGAGACTGTGGCTCAGGGATTATGGAATCATTGATTTCATTATAGGCCCAAGTAGTGCATCGTTTGACAAGCTGGTCTGCATAACTTTCCCCAGTGCTGTTCCTCTAGTTAGGGGAAGCTTTTGCATACCCAGCCTTCACTGCACGCCACCTCTTGCCGTACAGAATTTAACACTGTCCTTTCACAAGGCATGGGTTCGAGTGGGCGGAAGGTCACACAGGGAAGCAACTGTGCTTCTGCTGACTGGCACTTTGGTGCAAGTGTCTATCTCTGTACAAGAAAACACAGTCCTGGAGAGAGGGAGCACAGTCTAGTGAGTAGAACATTGGACTGAAGATCGGGGGCTATCTCTGACTCTGCCACTGAAGATCGGGGGCTATCATTGACTCTCTTGAGTAAGTCACTTGTCTACTTAGATTAAGCACTCCGGGATAGACAGTGTTTGCACAGCGCAGCCTTCAGCTGGGTTGGTGCCTCTAGGTGCTAAATAATGTTAATGAAAGAGACACTACAGGATTACACAAGGCAGCAGAGCAGATACTAACTTGCAGGGTCTGTTTAACTGCAGCACAGACTTTCCCCTGATGAGCACAAACCCATTCAATGATGTCAGTAAGAAAGGAACGGGCACCTTTCACTCAGAGCCCACACACTATGGATTCTTAACTAAAAACCAGAGCAGGGAAGGCACTTGGGCCTGGGTTTGTATCGTACAGACTATACCAGCAGCTTTGGTCACCACAGCCTCAAAATGGGTCTGAAACTGTAATTTTTCTTAGGCAGCTGGTCCCCTCCCAGCCTGTGGGGATTTCCCTATAACCCCTGAGCCCATGTGTTGACTATGCTCTGAAAGCTCTGTTTAGAAGATGCTCTTTTGCAAAAGGCAGGGGGGATTTGGGTTCAAAAAATCAAGGGATTCTTAAAGAAGCTCCATTGCTGGCTTTGCTCCCAGTGGAGAGCGCGGGGCGTTGGTTGAGATGTTAGAAATATTCCACTAGCAGGAGATATTTAAGATTTATGCAAGAATAAGTAGTTAAGAGTCTCTTGCCGCAGGCTCCGTATGGAACAGATGGGATCAACTCTCCTCTGAGGCAGAAGGAATAATGCTCTCAAATCCCATGGCATATGGCCCCCTGAAGAGGGCCAAGTAGCAGACAAGGGGTTCTGGCATCTGCTATTTCTAAGCCAACAAAACTGGCTTTAGGTTGCAAGAGCTCTGGGGCAGCACCTGCCACCACGGGGCCGTGTGCTAAAGTAAAATAGGACGTGGTCAGTTTCTAAGGACGCTGTATTCCCAGTAGGTGTGGGCATCATTCCTCAATGCAAGTTTCAAAACGCAGCTACAACCAGACTGGGATTGCTCTGAGGACTAGGAGCCTGCAGTATTCTAGTGAGTGCTGCAGTTTGTGACCTCATTCAAGTCACTTGCTTATCACCCTCTCCTTCGGAAAGCCAACTAGGACGCCGGAGACTTAGCTGGGGTAAGCCCCGAAGCCAGTACTTTGCTACTCTCCCAGGGTGGGTGACAGGGCAGCTTCTATTCACTAAACAGAACACCCCAGCCAGGCTACGCTGCTGCCTTCACACCACTCCTCCAGCGCAGTGAGACACAGGCGGAGAAAGGGGGATGCTGGTCCCCAAGGCAACCCTTGCAAGCAGAATGCCAACTCAAAGCAAAAAGGGGGGAGGAGCTACATGTACAGCCCAAGGATGGGGCAGGAGCTAATGAGCTGGTGGGGAGCCTTTTACGTCTCTCACAGGGAGACAAGAGTGAGGCAAAGGGAACATAAGACTGGCCATACTGGGTCCATCCAGCCCAGTGTCCTGTCTTCCGACACTGGCCAATGCCAGGTGCCCCAGAGGGAGTGAACAGAACAGGTAATGTTCAAGTGATCTCTCCCCTGCCATCCATCTCCACCCTCTGACAAACAGAGGCTAGGGACACCATTCCTTACCCAGCCTGGCTAATAAATTCATGGAGGTTAAGTCCATTAATGGCTATCTAGTTCTCTTTTAAACCCTGTTATAGTCCTAGTCTTCATAACCTCCTCAGGCAAGGAGTTCCACAGGTTGACTGTGCGCTGTGTGAAGAAATACTTCCTTTTGTTTTAAACCTGCTGTCCATTAATTTCATTTGGTGGCCCCTTGTTCTTATATTATAGGAACAAGTAAATAACTTTTCCTTATTCACTTTCTCCACACCACTCATGATTTTATATACCGCTATCCTATCCCCCCTTAGTCTTCTCTTTTCCAAGCTGAAAAGTCCAAGCCTCTAATCTCGCCTCATACGGGACCCATTCCAAATCCCTAATCATTTTAGTTGCCCTTTTCTGAACTTTTTCAGATGACTCAGGCTGTCCTACTGGGAAAGTGGGGCTGCAAAAACTTGTGAGAGCAAATACGTCCTCCCAACCACCGCCCAACATAGCCACTGTCAGCAATATATCATCATCCATCTTCATGATCGGCAATCTGATACAGACCTTCCAGAAACATCAACAGCAAAACCTGCTGCCTCTTGGGCTGCAAATGGCAATTGACAAAACTTTCTGGGTCAACGAGCCAGTGGAGTTTTATTACGTTACAGGAGCAGTATTACAACCCCATTCGGGAGCTGCCCACTTCTGGGTGCAAGCCGGGTGGATGGCAATCGACAACCTGGTTTCCAACATTTGAGCGGGAGAGTTTGATGCTTGCCTCCCACACATTGTTATTGTGACTATCGGGGCACAGAGCAAGGGAGGAGAACAGGGGGTTCAGAATCACAGAATCCAGGAGTATGCACCACCCTCTGAGGCAAACGAGGGGAAGGAAAAAAGAAAAGGATGGTCATTGCTAGCACAGCGGGACTTGCAGTGCAGATTAAGGGGGCATCAACGGTATATAAAGACAGTGCGCCACACTCTGCACCCATAGACACTCCTCTGGCCAATGAAGCAGGGATCAGTCCCTGCACCGAGAGTTGCTTAATGAGCAATTCCGTTGATCCTACATCTTCAGTCTCCAAAGCAAAACTGATACAGTTTGAGAGGCAGCACGTTAGATGGCGTGTGATCCGGGGAAGAGCCGACCCACACCGGGCAGTATTCTGCTTGCTGTAAGTTTCCCTGGACAGACTTTTCTGCTGGCGTCTCTGCTCAGTTGGAATGGAGAACCCCAGCCGCACTGCTTGCTGATCACACAACCGAAGAGCAGTCCCGTCTCTAGTCTATTGCTTTCTCACCCCCGTCGCTGCCTCATCCATCCGCCGTTATTTGTACCACTGCGTCTGTTTGGGCTTTGGAATTTCATACTGGATCTCATCAAATTCTTGTGAGGGGTCCAGGACGGGGCCAGGGACCATCACCGTCTGAGAGAGCAAGACACCGAATTAGCTTGCCACAGGACTGACTGCAGAGAAGTTCTGTGCTGAAAGCCCCTGAGCTAACAGAAAAACACCTTCCCAGGCTACAAAGGCAACCACAGAGTTATGGCACTGCACAGCCCTCGAGCAGGAAGGTGGCCAGAGGGTGCACGTGCGGTGGGAACATCTGTGCCATTTCTCTTGTCTCACCAGCATTCCTTAGCTGGAACCTGTCTGCTGTAACAGGTGATTGCCAAAGCAGCAATAGCCCATGCATGTCTCTGCCTGGCCACATGCAGCAGCAGCAAGCCCGGGGAGTGTAAATGGCCAAAAGGGGTTGACTTCCTCCTCCAATCAACTCTCAGGTCAATAAAAATCAGTACATATAGTGTCTTCCAGCTGAAGACCTGAAATGCTTTACAAACCTTAACTGACTAAGCCTTCCAACACCCCGAGATGGGGATAGGTCAGCATTACCCCCATTTTACAGATGGGGAAGTTAAGTCACTCACTAAAGGACATACAGCATGTATGTGGTCGAGCCAGGCTCTCCTGTGCTTTAGCCACAAGATCATCCCTTTCCCTGGGCTTCCCACACCATTCAAACCCCAAAGCTCCTAGTCCCCATTCCAACCAGCCACACCAGGCAGTGGCTCAATTATATCTAGCCCAATGTATTATTCTTTGCCCAAATCGTTGTAGAAGCTACTTGGCGACATCCAAATTGCAAAGAATGGCAAGAGGGGCTCGTGCACGCACCGGAGAGCCTCCAGCAGTGAAGCTGCGAAGATCCTGAAATAGCAGCTTTTGAGCACAGGACTTGAGGGGTGGGGGGTAGTTTTGCAGATTTGTCACATGGTCTATGAAGCAGGAGCGGGTGCCCGCTCTCAGATGTGTTACCTTGATAATGGGGTCCTTTGGCGGAGCCCAGGTTGGCACTATCTTGCCATGTAGCCTCCAAGACCCATAAGGGTTGACCAGGTGCCTCTCAAATACGACATACTCCAAAACATCTTTCGGCACCTGCTCCCCACCATACATCAGCCGTCCAAACCGGTCATAGATAGCCAAGGTCTGTAGGGAGAACCATGAAACCTGTCATGCGGACATCAAACGAGGGCTGGCTGTGCAACACCACACAGATAAGAGACCGTACCTGTCGGGTGTGCATGCGGACTGTCACCTGTCCATACAGGTTGCCCTTGTTCACCATATCTGGGCACCGAATCTGAACCACCCTGGGAGGTTCCAGCGACTCCACAAAGCTCCAGCGGATGGTTTTGTATCTGTTCCCACGCACCATTTCCTAGGGAGAAAATGATGTCACTGAGCAACCCAAAGATGAATTGGTCGACAGGCTCCAGCACTCAGGGGACAGAGAAGGTCCAAATTCATGAAGGAGTAAGTGCGCCGTCTGTGCTCACGTGGCACGATGGCGAGACGCAGAACATGACAGGTTAACTCTGGGCCCTCTGGTCGCAGTGCTGAGCACTGTTCCAAACCTCAGTATCACCAGGGCACTGTAAAAGGCGCTCAGCTTTTCATGGGGATATGGATAAATGCCTTCCAGTATCACTCTTACCCCAATACAATGGAATTCAAAGACGTGGTCCAGTTTACACACTTCCTTAGCACTGTTTTAACAGCATCTCAGGGAAATGAAAACAAAGTTGCTCTCAGCTGAACTGTGCCTCCCCTTATGTTTCCAATGCAACAAAAATTAATGTGGCTTTGTTTACTTCCTCTGACTGCTCAAACAAGGTCCCTCTGTTAGTTACTGGGGCAGAGCCAAAGAGGCAGCTACAAATCTCTTTGGGCCTGATTCTGTTGCCACTGATATCAACGGGGGAGTTTGGTATTCTCTCCAATGGGGGCAGCAAGCCCATTGTGGAGAACCTACAAAAATGATGTGCATTGTTCTCTAAAAGGTACATCAAATTCTGGTCCGTAACACACAGCAGCATCCCTTCAGCTCCAGTCAGATCCCAAACTCATGTGTTTACAAGACACTTCCATACTGATCTCGAGATAAACATGGAATGTATGCTATAAAGTGCCTGGTCCTTAACTCCTAGCTAGACTTGTGTTCTGCCTCATTTCTCTGACTACAAAGAAAGAAAGGAGAGTGCTGATGGTTCAGCCCGTTAGTGGTTTCTAAAGGACATGCTGACTCCAGATAAATATTTACCGGGTAGCAGCGTTCAGTCACCAGGCAGTGAAGTTTCTGCTTGTTGAAACTGTAAAGTGAAATACACCACATTACTCAGATGCACGTGCTGAAAAGACACACCCAAGAAGTCCTGCTTCCCACACATGTTGTATATAATCCACTGGCAAAATGCAAAGGGCTGAGCTGTGAACCAGGATTTCAGATGAAGGACAGAGCCCAAATGGAACCAGGCCCCAAAGGCAATGACATTTAACAGCAGGACTCCCTCGGGAAGCCAAATATGTCTCAATTGTTTTATTGGCGGTTAAAACTGTAAATAAGCAAGATGCAATTTTGAAATGTGTTTTGTTTTATTACTGGAAAATGGTGCAAATTAGCATGACAATCAAAACAATCCCTCAGGGGCCTGATTTCCAGAGGTGCTGAGTGTTCACGTTTCCACCGATTTCAGTGAGCGCGGCAGATGCAACACATCTGGAAATCAGGCCCCAAATATATTTGCCACCTCTTGTTTCTTGCTGTCCTTGTCAGCTGGAATTAAAGGAGTATCGGCCTGTGGCATCTCAGCCACCTCCTATTCAAGGAGGTAGCAGCAGGAAAATACACAGCACATGAGAAATAAAGAGGGTCTACTAAAAAGAGAGGAGGAAAGAATATGGCACATAAGTGGGGCCAAGGGAAAACCCTGAAAAACCACAACACCCAGAAAGAACAACTCTTACTTTGTCAGGCAATTGTGAGCTTCAATGAATATCTCCTGGGCCTTCTCGGGGAATGTTCTAGTGCTGAAGTAAGGATCATAATCTTTTACCTTCAGGATTCTGCAAAGACAAGTGTAAGAAATGCTTTATGATGGGAGCTGGTCTGACGCCCTCAGCATCCAATGGCTTACAGCGAACATAGTGCTCTTGAGCAAAGTGCAATTCAGAACCCTCACATCCTCCAGATCAATTCAGGGGAGGGGGGGGGAGATAGCTCAGTGGTTTGAGCATTGGCCTCCTAAACCCAGGGTTGTGAGTTCAGTCCTTGAGGGGGCCACATAGGGATCTGGGGCAAAAATCAGTATTTGGTCCTGCTAGTGAAGGCAGGGGGCTGGACTCAATGACATTTCGAGGTCCCTTCCAGTTCTAGGAGATGAGGTATATCACCCATTTTTTTTTATTATCATTATTTTTTATTTGCTTTAATCTCAGCTTCCATTAAGAAGTCACTGATTAGGGACTCTCTGATGACACACAGTTTCCTCGTGCCCACGAGAAGCTATTACATGGGTCGAGTGTGCGGTCTAGAATAACCAACAACCATACAGCACATAACATTGCAACAAAAGTCAGGCAATTTGCCCCATGACTAGTGCCTCGCGCTCACTCCCAGTGGCAGAGACTCATGTTGAAGTTTCCAAACAGTGGCTTTGCAAGCGAGCAGAGGCTGTGGACACGGCAGGGAAGTAGAGAGGAAGGACAGCCATGTGATTAACCTACTAGACTGGGAATCAAGAGTTCTGGGTTCAATTTTCAGCTCTGCCACTGACCCCCGTGTGACACTGAGCATGTCATCTAATCCCTATACCTTGGTTCCCTGAAAGGGGGATGATAATACTTCCTCTCTCCTCCCACCCTTTGTCTTGTCTATTTAGATTGTAAATTCTCTAGAGCAGGGACGGCCTCTTACTCTGTCTACACAGCGACTAGCAAAGTACAGCACCAATCTTAGCTGGGGACTGTGGACACAAGTGTAACAAACAACAACAACAAACGGGAGTTTAGCCATCATCTGTCAGGAGGTAGTGCATCATGGACACGGTCCCGTGAGGACAAAAAACTGATGAGTAAATCACAGCCCCCCCAAGATTATTTGATGGTATCACAGAAATAGCAGAGTTAGCGGCACTGACATAGGACAGTACAGCAATAAGGCGAGATCCGGGTGGAAAAACTAAGCACCCTACTGTTGCAAGCAAAGATTTGCAGTGGAACTGCTGCTACACTGAAAGAGCTCCTGAAAGGAAGCCTGAGATACATACGCGAACTGTGAAGCGGCACTCTGCTTCAGCTGCTCTGCTCTTTGCCTCAGCCCCTCCTTTGACAGAGAAGACAAGCGGGCATCACCCTCAGGAGGCACATAGGGGTCAAAAATTCCAGCTATATTAGAGAGAGAGAGAGAGAGCAGGAAGAGATCAACACCATGGCAACAGGTTAGCTTCTTAAAGAAACATGAAAGTCTCAAGAGAACAAACAGTTGAAATACTAGATAGTCAGGGAGAAGTAAGAAACTGGACTGCCTGTTTAGTCCCTAAACATGCTTTTATCCCAAAACCTAAAGGAAGGAGCAGAGGTACAGAGGGGATTAAAAAGCTCAGAGCATCGATAATAGTAGCCAATCACTGCTATGGCACTGGCCCCTAAACAGCACAGGTTTGGACCTAAAGTTATTACCATCTATTGGCTGTTGGGTGGCCACTGTGAGAGGTGTTTCATGAGTTTCAATCCAGTCTCCACAACACATGAAACATCACCACAATCATCAATAACAGGCCCCCTTCATGGCGGATCGGGGTCAAATGGGTCAGAGAGACTGGACTCCTCTCTCAATCCTAGAGGCAGTCCTTGCAGATCACAGAAAGGCACATTCCTGTGGGGGAAACGAAAGCTTGCCATGCACTATCTATCCCATCTCTGATCCATTAGTCCGGCACCATTCAGCAGCACTAAACAGAAGTTAAGCATGAGGGTTATTCTCTCTGCGTAGAGACAGTGAGTGTAATCAGAGCCAACAGCCCCATTTTGAACCAATGCACTAGACCGAGAAAGGGTCCAGATTTGTTAGCTTACTGGTCCCACACTTCTGCCTACCATTAGTTCTCCCTCTATCCCACATCCAACTCCCATCCCTGGAAGACACCAACAGCCTTTTGATCCTGTTCCTACCTGTGCAGGCAAGATTGATGGGGCGTTCTGGGGGCTCATAAGGGACCACAATGCCTGCAGCCCTGGCTTTCAACTTCTGCTCCTCCTGAGTCATATCCTTGGCACTGACAGAAGGAGGGATAAAGTGCCGTCGCTTTGTTCTCACCGGGACCAGAAGTGAGGTCTGAGTCAGTTTGGTAGGACTGAGTAAGGGTTCTACACCCTGAGGAAAAAACGCAGATAGTCAAGCACTCAGCCTTCCTAGCTACTGCCTCATGCTGCCCTCCCCAGCTCACCACAGCCTCCCCCCAGCTCGATCTGCATCCCCCCCCAAACCCAACAGCCTCCCCCAGCTCACTATGCACCCCCCAAGTTCTAGAGCCCCCAGCCTCAGTCTGCATCCCCCAAAACTCCACAGCCTCCCCCAGCTCACTACTGACCGCCCAAGTTCTACAGCCCCCAGCCTCAATCTGCATCCCCCAAAACCCCACAGTCCTCCTCCATGCTCATTCTGCGTCATTCCCAAGCCCCGCAGCCTCCCCCCGGCTCACCGTGCGTCACCCCCCAAGCCCCGAAGCCTCCCCCCGGCTCACCGGGTGTCACCCCCCAAGCCCCGCAGCCTCCCCCCGGCTCACCATGCGCCACCCCCCAAGCCCGGCAGCCTCCCCCCGGCTCACCGGGCATCACCCCCCAAACCCCGCAGCCTCCCCCCGGCTCACTCTGCGTCACCCCCCAAGCCCCGCAGCCTCCCCCCGGCTCACCGTGCGTCACCCCCCAAGCCCCGCAGCCTCCCAGACTCACTCTGCGTCACCCCCTAAGCCCCGCAGCCTCCCCCCGGCTCACTCTGCGTCACTCCCCAAGCCCCGCAGCCTCCCCCCGGCTCACAGTGCGTCACCCCTCAAGCCCCGCAGCCTCCCCCCGGCTCACTCTACGTCACCCCCCAGGCCCCGCAGCCTCCCCCCGGCTCACTCTACGTCACCCCCCAGGCCCCGCAGCCTCCCCCCGGCTCACCGTGCGTCACCCCCCAGGCCCCGCAGCCTCCCCCCAGGCCCCGCAGCCTCCCCCCGGCTCACCGTGCGTCACCCCTCAAGCCCCGCAGCCTCCCCCCGGCTCACTGTGCGTCACCCCTCAAGCCCCGCAGCCTCCCCCCGGCTCACCGGGCGTCACCCCCCAGGCCCCGCAGCCTCCCCCCGGCTCACCGTGCGTCACCCCCCAAACCCGGCAGCCTCCCCCCGGCTCACCGTGCGTCACCCCCCAAACCCCGCAGCCTCCCCCCGGCTCACCGGGCGTCACCCCCCAAACCCCGCAGCCTCCCCCCGGCTCACCGTGCGTCACCCCTCAAGCCCTGCAGCCTCCCCCCGGCTCACTCTGCGTCACCCCCCAGGCCCCACTGCTTCCTCCCGGCTCACCGGGCGTCAGCCCCCAAGCCCCGCAGCCTCCCCCCGGCTAACCGTGCGTCACCCCCCCAAGCCCCGCAGCCTCCCCCCGGCTCACCGGGCGTCACCCCCCAAGCCCCGCAGCCCCCCCCCGGCTCACCGTGCGTCACCCCCCAGGCCCCGCAGCCTCCCCCCGGCTCACCGGGCGTCACCCCCCAAGCCCCGCAGCCCCCCCCCGGCTCACTCTGCGTCACCCCCCAGGCCCCGCAGCCTCCCCCCGGCTCACCGGGCGTCACCCCCCAAGCCCCGCAGCCTCCCCCCGGCTCACCGGGCGTCACCCCCCAGGCCCCGCAGCCTCCCCCCGGCTCACCGGGCGTCACCCCCCAGGCCCCGCAGCCTCCCCCCGGCTCACCGGGCGTCACCCCCCAGGCCCCGCAGCCTCCCCCCGGCTCACTCTGCGCCCCAAGCCCCGCAGCCCCCCCGCTCTCTGCGTCCCCCGCCCAAGCGGCTCCACCTGCAGGCACCGCCCGAGCAGCAGGAGCCGGGACAAGGCCCGCTGCGTGGGGGCCGCCATCTTGGATCCGCATTGCATGACGGGATAGACGGACTCGGGGTCAGGGGGCGGAGCCTGTGCTGAGGCTGGGGCGGGCGGAGAGTGGAAAATTCCACGGGCTGCTGCCGGCTTCCTCAGGGGGCGGGGCGGGGCGATAAGCTCAGGAGCCCCCCCCCCTGCTCAGAGGGGGGGAAGGACATGGAGCCCCCCCGCTCAGTGTGCCTGGGGGGAGAGGGCGGGAGCTGAGCCCCCAGCTCAGTGTACCAGGGTGGGGGGCCCCAAGCTCTGTGTGCGGGGGAGGGGGGGAGAAGATAGGGAGCCCCCCAGCTCAGTGTGCACAGTGGGGAGAGAGAAGAGAGAGGCCCAAGAGCCCCAACCTCAGTGTGCACTGGGGGGTGGGATAGGGAGCCCCCACAGCTCTGGGTGCACAGAGGGAGCTGAGCCCCCAGCTCAGGGTATATGGGGGAGCTGAGCCCCCACTGCGCAGGGTGTAGGGTGACTTTGTGCTCACCATTTTGTTTACTGCTAAGTTGTTTAAAGACACAGGGAGATAGGGAGCCTTCCCTCCCCAGCTCAGTGCACCAAAACTAGCTCAGAAGGTGCTGAACAGATCCATGTGCCAGCACAGGCCTAGCTGATAAGCTAATGTGTACCAGTAAAATAAAGACCCTATACTTTTTATTTGCATCATAAAGGCATCTTTTTAATCATAGTCAAATGACACTGGCTAAGAAACTAAAAATGGAAGCTCCTGGGGCAACAGACAGATGCTGCCTTCCCTACGCCCCCACATTGTGCAGGGTGGGCTCAAAGTTTTCTTTCCAGACCTAAGAACACTTACTTCACAAACTGGTCCAGTGAACAGATCACATTTTAACTCCACAGGAGCAGAAATGCATCATTTGTTAAGTCTGTGACCAGTTGTTTTTTCCCTTAGAATAAATTTTCCTGTATAACTGCAAGATAGTGCTAACAAGAGGGTCAGCCTCTTCATCTCCCTGAGGGGTGAAATCAGGCACTTCCACTTTAAACAACAGGCCTGTTCCAACAACTCATCCTCTTTCTTATGACCCTCATGCGATACTTTTGTAGCCAATAGCTTAGGGACAATGCTTCAAAAGTCCATTGGCTTCCCTCTTGGTAAGGAGAAACTTCTCTCTGTGGCACAGTAGGCAAGGGGAAAAGGAGGTTGTTACAAGGAAAAGCAAGGTGCATGCTTAGTTATGTATTCTTTTTATCTTCCACCTGTCAGGTGACAGATTGTTAACAAAAGGCATATGGATGGTCTGTTCCCTTAACAAGAAAGCCCATGTGCTTGTGCATTAAGAATATTGGTAGTTGGGCCTCTGGCCATTTCAAAGTAACCTCAAAGCACTCCACTCCCCCACCACTTCTCTTAAATCATACTTTCTTCTACTTCAGCCGAGCCTTTTAATTTCCCCTAGGCCCTCTGCATTAGGGCATTAGTCATCATAACACCTCTGTTTTCAGTCATTTCTCAGCTCTCTCATCCACTGGCTTGTATTATTTAACACTGCAAAGCATCACCAGTTAGAGTTTGTATACAAGTAAATTATAAAGTATTGTGTAAAAACAAAAAGTTCTTTAGAGCTCCTGGAATGTAATGCTAAAAAAACATTTTAAAAATGTTATTGTTGCTTGGCAGGTACTGCTACAAAATAGCTCCAAGCATGAGCAAACACATTGAGGGAGGACATCTTATTTCTGATAGTCTATTGAAGGGGGGGGAAATAACACCTCACAAAGCGGGGAGGTCTTTCTATATGACAAATGCTTGCCCAACAAAGGAGGGCCAGCTGTGAAACTGTTTCACCGAAAAAGATTTCAGGGAGACTAGGTGGGTGAGGTAATCTCTTTTATGGGACCCACATCTGTTGGTACTCCAATTTTGGGTGGATGTATTCCTGCAGGTTTTGTCACATCATCTTTAATTAAAGATTAATCTTGAATTCCTGGAGACTCCAGGACAATCCTGGAAGGTTGGTGAGACATCTCCAGCCCGGAAGAAGAATTCCGTGTGGCTCGAAAGCTCGTCTCTCTCACCAACAGAAATTGCTCCAATAAAAGATATCACCTCACCCACCTTGTAGCCATGTCAGTCCCAAGATACGAGAGAGACTGCCACACTACTTACTAAAAGGTTTTAGGCAGTTAGCAATATTCCCCTAAAATCCAGGTCAGTTCTCTTACCCTCCCTGTCCTGCATTACAGGTTAAACTTTTCAAAGTTTATATTTTAAAACTGTTTGATATGATTAAAAACTATGTTTAGCAAAAGAACATGAAAAGACAGTTTTAAACAGAAAAAAGTCAGGACATGAAGAGGAGGAATAGAGCAGAGAGGTTGGGGGCTTTTTCTTTATATAACTGAGTGAGGGGTAACAGCCTTATCTCTGAACTTCCTGTGGTGTTTTGTCTCTTTAAAAGAAAAAATATATATTTTTTTCCATTGCAGAAGTCCTCAGTTGTAGCTTATACACTATTTCCCACAGGTTCAAGCTTTATTTACAATTTACTAGTAGTGATGACTAGTAACAGTTTGTTTGGTTGCGATTTTTGTATTCTGGTCAATTCATTTAGGCAAAACTCTGAAAAGCAATTGAATGCTATGTTTGTAAATAACTCCTTTAAACATTTAGAAAGCTATGAAATGTCTTGTTACACCCCCCCTTTTTTTATTTTTAAATTATAAAACCCTTCACACAAGGATTTTGTATAATATTGCTATTCCCCAGGAACAATTACATTCCTTTAAACCGTTGTGAGCAGAGCTGCACTGATTTCACCAGCTGAGATTCTGGCCCTATTGTTTTTCTAGCCCACACTCGCTGAAGGGGGAAGGTTCAGCTCTGGGAGAAGCTGCTGGAGAGGAATACCTGGAGTTTTGCCTTCTCATTTGTTTCTTGGTGAATACTGTGCTTGTGAAATGAGTTGGTTTAGCAGCCCTGGGTACTGAGGCTCCTCTTATGTACTTCTCTGAAGTGCCACCCTGGGATGCATTTCTGGGGCTCAAGGGATAGCTGGGCCTTTTAAATCAATTCACTTCTTGGCCTCTACTGAATACACCATAATGAAGGTCAGGTAGTGCCAGCTGTACCTTGGTATTTGTGCTAGGGGCACCTGCCCATATGACAAATTGGGGTGAGGCCACTAACCTAGAGGGTGACAATGCAGCAAATTTTATTCATGACTTCAGATTTACCCCAGTCTAACTACAGGTAGATCTGACTCTACGTGCCCTATAGCCAGTTACCAGTCCCCTGACATCCAGAAGGATCCCAAAGTGCTCTGGAAACGACAGAATTTGTACTCCACTCCTAGTACAGCTCAGCTCCCGGCATGCAGAGCAGCCTGCACCAGAGGGCACACTCCCCACACCCAGGGCAGGCAGACAGCTCTGATGTTCCAGGGACATGCAGGGAGCAACACCTACCCCACACTAGTCTTAGTCACTGGGGCGGGAGTGCTTTCCAATTGGTTTGCAAAATGGGCTCTGCACCTTCATGGGGTCACAGAGTTGCTATATGTGTTTTGCCATCTGGGATCCTGAAACATGTCAGGAAACGTTAGCCACCAACAGTTCTGATTCAGGACACGGGTTGAGTTGCAGACACTCAGCTGCTTTAGAGAGCCAGCAAAGAAATGTGCAAAACGTGACAAGAGCCCCATTTATATACCCAGCCATTCAGCAGCTAAACACACTGCTCTGATTTACAAACCCTCACTTTGGAGGTGGAGCAGAGCAGCTTAGGGGGATAGGTATAGGGCCAGCTGAAGGGAAAGCTGGGCTTCGGAGCCCTGCTATTCAGAGAGAGTGAGCATCTCGCTCAGCCAAATCTTAAAACCATGTATTTACCTGCATCCCCACAAACACAAGGGGCTTTGAGAAAGTGGGACTTGGATTCAAGCCATCTTGACTTTGGCAGCTGAGAGTCCAAGCCACCACTCCTCTTTTGCCCACCTCCATTTCAGTCTGTGGGGGCCAGAGGTCACCACAAGCCATCTTTCTGATTCCCCCCAGTCTGGGGCTGTGCAACACAATCCCTGCTCAGCCAGGTGTAAATTAGAGCAGCCTCTGGTCCTCCTTCCCCTGCCATCCACTGCCACCACCTCCTACACAAGTCCTGTTCTAGGGGCTGGGAGCAGGCCCTCACACCAGCTGTGCACTGAGCAGGGGAGGCCCTAGCACCCGAGGCCTTCTCAGGGAGTTTGCAGGGAGGCAGCTGAGTACCCAGGCTGCTGCAGAGCAACATAAACGGGCCTTAGCATAACTGAGACTCAGGCCAATTAAATCCAGGTTGGAATGGGCAAACCTGAACCCAGGGGCGGCTCCAGGCACCAGCGCACGCCTGGAGCAGCAAGTCGTGGGGACACCCTGCTGGTCCCTGCAAGGGCAGCAATCAGGCAGCCTTGGGCAGCATGCCTGTGGGAGGTCCCTAGTCCCACAGATTCAGCAGAGGGTATGCCAGAGCCATGGGACCAGTGGACCTCTCGCAGGCTAGCGGTTGCATTACCAGAGGCCTTCCTGCAGGTGCCCTGCTGAAAGCTGCCTGACTGCGCTGCTTGGGGTGGCAAAATACATAGAGCCGCTCCTACCTGAACCAGGGCTCCGTTGTTTGGTTCTTGCCCAATATTCATATTGAATGGCCTGAGAAGGGGCTTGGTTCCTATGTTACTCATCACATGAGCTGAATGAGACAGGCTGAGCCAAATGTATCCCAGGTGCAATAACTACAGTGGAGTTGACTCATGATCATAAAAAATTCCCATGGCTTTTTTTTGGGGGGAGGGGGAGCAGAAAGAAGAGGTAGAGTAGGTGTGTGAACCTCAGCGTTTGAGGAGATTCCAGTTGGGCAAGTACCTTCCTGCTGACTCTTACTCCCTTTTCAGTACCAGTTGGATTTATTTTCCCTTCTGGTCATGAATGACTGGGTTGTAAACAGCTACTGGGCTCTGTCACAGTCCCCAGGCCAACAGCCCCTTTGACCCCTCCTGATCTGGCTGAGTGCACCCCACACTGCCCAGGCCTCCAGCCATCACCTGGCTTGGGGTGGAATCACAATTCTCCCATTTGTGATTGAACTGTCCCATGGTACTCACTGTGGTGACCTCAGCAGGTCTGACTCAGGCTCAGATCCTGCTGCTCTAGTTTCTCCAGGGCTGTGATAGCAGAAACCAGCGACCAAACAGCCAAGCTTAGAACAACAACATTTCAGAGAAAAGCAGTCATCAGCCAGCCCATATGCCTGCCTGCCTACCAGGTGTCTAACCATCTTCCACCTGGGGACACTGAAAGAACTAGCTCCCTGTAGACTCTCACAGAGCCACTGTGTCCCTTGTTTTCCTATCCAAGCTCATGGACAACTCCCTATCAGTGGCAATAAATTCCCTCCCCTCTTTTACAGCTGTTAATAGCCCTTTTGATCTCTAGCCTCCCAGCCTGGCAAAAACAGCTGAGTCATTTCAGCCTAGAAGCAGTCCAATCTAGTTACCCTCCCATTTGCTGAGAGGTTGCTTCTCTGGGACCACTGGCTTGCCTTCCTATTCATCTTTCCTCAGTTCCCATTTATACAAGAGTGTTTTCTAACTATTACAGGGTTACCACCTCTAGAGCAACCCATTATGGCTGAGGGTGGACCTGCCACACTCCTGTCTCAGTTTTCCTCTAAGGATCCCAGAAATAAGCCACAGAGGCTGTCTTGGAGCTAATGACACCCCAGCTTAGGGCTGGTTTCCTAACATAATTCAAAACAAGCTTCAAAAAAGTAAAATAAAGTCCATCACCCAACACAAAAGTTCATACTCAGCTCTTGCATTTTCTGCTAGTCTGGGGGCTCTGCAAGCATCAACCTCAGGCATTCCTATCTGGAGTCCTTCTTCCCCTACCTAGAAGAGGATCCAAAAATTCTTCCTGGGTTGTCTTCTCTATGACTTAGAGATTATTCAGCAAACCCCTTCTTCTGGCCCTCAAGATAGCCTACAAGCACCTTAGTACCCTACCACCTTGTGTGAGCCTCTCCTTTATTTATCCCAGAGTCCTGATTGTATCAATTATCCATCTTGATTTTCCCCACCTGGGGAAAGAGAATTAACAATGTCACAGGCAGGGGCTAAGACCTATTTCCTGTTAAAGAACCAGCCACCTTGTGAGGAGCCCCAACAGGCAATAACTTCCCATCACTGACTAGGTCGCACACAGTGTTCATAAACTTATTATCGTCACCGTGTTACATATCAGTTCCTTTGCTGTCCCTGGCTCCACCCCAGAAGTGGCTGCATTTCATAGCTAAGGATCCAGTTTGTATCAAAGTGGGGGAGGAAAGATGCAAAGTCATTTTCATTCCTGGCTTTCTTGGCCTGGATCCCTCATGCCACAGGCATTCCTCCAGCAGCTCTACCTTCCTCACTCAGTCTCAAGCGTGCAGAGCTCAGCAATGTGTGCTCTGAGGGAGGGAAGAGAAGCAATCCTGGAATGTGCTCTGGCTGCTCTAGCTACAAGTTCTCTCTGACTGCTGCTGAAAGTCCTGGGGCAGCTGGAGGAGGAATAAGATGTTAGGAGCAAGGGAGGGGACCTGACTAGGCATAGGGGAACCAGTTTCAGAAACATAAGACCCTTTCGAAAGCAGCTTGCTTTGGGGGTGGAGCAGAATGGACGGGAAAAGCTGGGAGCCTGGCTCTCCGAGCCTCCCCACCACCGAGCAGAAAATCTAGAAAGGGGAAAAAAACGATGACGTTTTGAATTGCCTAGGCTGAGCCCTGGTTCTGAAAAGCACAGTGTGCCACCTTCGCTCGCATCGGCACTCCATCCGGGCAGGGATCAGAGCTGTGCCAGCTACAGCAAGGTGTGCCTGCAGTTCTAGGCGTGGGTTCCACAGGGGACATTACTTCCCACACACACAATCCCTGGCCCTGGGAACGGGGAGACCTGGCTGGAACTGGGCTATTGACAGCGATGTTTACACATGACTGTAACCAGCAGGGTGTGTGGAAGGAGGATTATTCACCCAGGCTGCCTGTTGCTTAGAGGGCTGTGTTCTCACTTACCCTCAGAGACCCCTTCAAGCTGCTCTGACAGTGCAAACAGGATGGAAAGAACTCCCTGAGCCTCCCCCCACCCACCCCTCTACAACCAACCTTGCTCTCAGCCCGCGCTGTAGAGGGTAAGTCGGGGGCATGCCCATGGTGCGCTATGGTGGTTCTGTTGCCCAGGGCCCATAGGGAGCTGTGGAAATCAGAGTATAAACTAGAACAGGTCCCCTTATGCCAGGGTGTAGTCAGGGCCCTGAGTAGCCCTGGAATATTGGGAGCGCTGCTTAAAACTACCTTCTCCTCCCCTGCTGCTCATGTCCCTGCCTCGAGCACAGGAACAAAGTCACTGAGAATCCAGCCCAGTATTTCTAGTCCCACACTGCCTCTCCTCTTGGCCAATTTACTCCCCTGGGATCCTGAGCTGCTCGTGCCAAAGCTGGCTCTGAATGTTAATCCTTCCTGTGCCATCAGCTCCAAACGCTAGGCAGAAGGAGTCAGCCTGCCAGCCCAGCGTCCCAGTCTCAGGAGTGCTGCTGAGTTCAGTGCAGGAGGTTCTGTTTGGCTCCTGGCTGGCTCCGAGGACTGGACTGAAGGACACGGGTCCTCAGCTGGGTCCAGAGCTGGACTCACTCCAAGGACTGGAGCTGCTGGAATGGAGCTGTCGACTGCTGCCACCACTGCTCTCTGGCTCGCTCGCTGCAGTTCAAGTGTCAGTTGGTGATTTACGACATTCATGAGTCTGTAATGGGGAAATTCTTTATGGCTGATTATCCACTTATGCAGAGGAAGCAGCAGGGAGTGCAGAGAGAAGGGAAGAAAAAAGCAAAGGGCACTGGGCAAGAGTCTGTTGATGTCAGTGGAGTAACCCAGTTTGGACCAGTGCAAGTGAGAGTATGATCAAGCTAATGGTTTCCGCTTTGCTCTAGAAAAGGTGTTGTCCCTAGATATGAAAGGGCAGCGTGGGACATCACAATGGAGAGTGTGTGGGCAGGCGGGAATAATCCAAGACAATGCACTGGATGGAAGATGGGATCACCCCAGCACTGGGGAAAACAAGTGCTGCATCTAGAAAGGGGCCAAGTGCAGATGTGCCAAGTGTGGGTTCTAGATGTCTCATGCTTCAGTCTAGATTGCAAGTAGATTCTAGGCTTCTTGTGTGCTTCTGGTTTCCTATAGGTTCCAGGTATCTCATGTTTCTTGTGGGTTCTAGGCTCCAAATAGATTCTAGGTTTCTCATATGACTCTGATTTCTCATAGGTTCTAGGCTTCCAATGGGTTTTATTTTTTTCATGGGTTCCAGAGTTCCCATGAACCCTAGGCTCTCTGTGACTTCTGAGCTTCTCCTTTACACACACCACAGGGCCTTAGCTGTATCTGCTCCGCAAAACTTTACGACGGCTCCAGATATCCACAGGTACTGGACAGCCTACCACTCTTGGCATCCATTGCAGCAGGAACAGCATTGTTCTTGTTGCTCCTTTCAATTCCATCTTTCTGCCTGTCCCCAGTGGAGTTCTGAAAAGCAGGGGTGTCTCTTCCAGACTCTAAAGCAACGCTCTGACCAGACTGTTCAGTCCCTGACTAGCCCTGAAACACAAAAGACAGCACCTGGCCAGTACTTCACTTCGCAAACTCGTGTGGGCTCTTTCCAAATCATTCCTGATCTCAGAACCATGAGAGAAGGTCATCTGTCCTAACTCATGCTAAGCTTCCTGGCTGTTGGTTGAGCTGGCACGTTCTCGTTAGTTCGTCCCTTTTAGTCATCTCTAACTGGCTGCCTTCCCTCTGGTGGCTGGCAATGTAGCAGGCACTTGAGAGCATGATGGGCACACTGAATACATGAACCAAAAGATGCTCCTTGCCAGAGTGCTCATGTGGATGGACGGAGAGGGAGGCCAGTGCTCCACAAGGGCCTGCGGCTCTAGCTCTGAGCCTGTTGTGTTGAAGGAGGACCGATTATTAGAGATTAATAATAATTATTTTTAGAGATAGGGGCCTAAGAATAGCCCATTGGCACTGGCACAATACTAGTCAATGTCTCCCTCTCTCTGTATGTGTGCAACAACTTTGCAACTTTCCTGACATTTCAGTTAACTAGCAACCTCTCTGTGCATGGCAATGCCAGTGCTAATGCCCACACCGGTCCCTCTCAGAACACCGGCCCATGCTAGGAGATTTGCTCTTCCTGGGTTGGGAGCGCAGAGTGGAGATGCATGAAATGAAAAACTCCACAACAGAGCATGTGGTCATTTATTTTCCTCGCTGATGCTGTTTCCCTCTACTCCTCCCGCTGCATATGGACACCTATTCATCCCACCAGGGACTAAACAGAAACTCTCTGACTCATTTTTACTTGGAAACATCTGGTATGAGCCCCGGTCCCCAGAGGCAAACGGCTGATGTGCTACATCAAAGCACTGCATCTGTTCCTGCCCTGCCCGCCTCACTTTCCCTCCAGGTTTAGTCAGTTACCATCACAGGCAAGAGAGTGGGGGAAGGGAGTTTGACCCTGTGTATTTTTTTCTCTTTGAGCTCCAGCTTTGTTGTCTGTGCAAAGGGTGTGAGACTAGATCCAGCCCTGGCCTGGGAGCAGTGCTTAATTTGTAATGAAAGAGGTGGTCCGGCTCTAGGTGCCAGGGCTCAAGCAATTTTTTTATATTCATAACTGATGCAGCAAGCCCAGAGGTGCTGGGGCTACGAACCGCCAGGCCCAGAGGTGCCAGGGCTACGAACCGTCAAGCCCAGAGGTGCCAGGGCTACGAACCGCCAAGCCCAGAGGTGCTGGGGCTACGAACCGCCAAGCCCAGAGGTGCCAGGGCTATGAACCGTCAAGCCCAGAGGTGCCAGGGCTACGAGCCTCCAGGCCCAGAGGTGCCGGGGCTACGAACCGCCAGGCCCAGAGGTGCCGGGGCTATGAACCGCCAAGCCCAGAGGTGCCAGGGCTACGAACCTCCAGGCCTAGAGGTGCTGGGGCTACGAACCACCAAGCCCAGAGGTGGTGGGGCTATGAACCGCCAAGCCCAGAGGTGCCGGGGTTATGAACCTCCAGGCCCAGAGGTGCCGGGGCTATGAACCGCCAAGCCCAGAGTTGCTGGGGCTACGAACCGTCAAGCCCAGAGGTGACAGGGCTATGAACTTCCAAGCCCTGGCACAAATTAAGCACTGCCTAGAAGCAGATGCAGGGGCACTTTGGATCCCACCGGGGCAAATCTAGAGGCTCTTCCTCTGTACTCAGACATTCCCCCACTGAAGTCAAAGGGAGCTTTGCTTGAGTAAAGCACTTCAGGATCTGGCTCCTTCACTTTGCTGGCTTGACAAGTTGTACAAATGCCCCTGGCGCGTCACACATCTGCGCCTAGGACATTACAGTGCTGCTGGGATAGAAAGGCAAATGTGTCATCCGCTGTGAGTGTCAGGACGCCTGGTTCTATTCTGAGCTCTTCCACGGAGCTGCTGTGTGGCCGTGAACCAATCACTCTGGGCCTCAGCTTCCCTATCTGTAATAAGACCTATTTCACAGAGGGGTGAGTGGCTCAGTTTCTGTCTGTTAATTACAACTTTTCAATTGCGTTTCGCCCAGGTGCCTGTTTTACATTCTCACACCTTTTTTATTCAGGAGGCTCCATGTAAGGAGGCTGTTTTCCGGTGCCTCTTTCTTTTCTCCTCAAAGTTATACCGAGTTTTTCTCCATGGTTGTTTAGTGGGACTTCTCCTGCTTTTAGAGAGCTTGGTGAGGCATGTTTGCATAGCACTTTGCAAGCTGGCTGGGTTTGTCTCACAGTTTGTCCCTCCCTTCTGCCACATTCATTACCGAGTCCATCCTCTTTGGGTTTCTGGCATGCTCCACTAGCTGGATTCTCAAGGGCTCAGCACTAACAATAGGGACTGGATTATCAGACACTCTGATCTGGGCACCGAAATAAAGGCTGGATTTTCCAAAGTGCTCAACCCCCAGCAGCTCCTGTTAAGATTTTCTAAATAGCTCAGTACCCAAAGTGGTGAACCCTTTTGCAAACCTGCTGGTATAGTTAGGTGCTCACATGGGAACTGAGCTCTTCTAAAATAAGGCCTTCATTGTGGGTGCCCAGCATGGTGGGGGGGAAATGGCCACATGTCACCCCAGATACAGTGTCCCGTTTGTGAGAAAGGCTCTTATCTTTGGCAAGAGCCTGCCTGTGTTTTGTGCATCTGACTGTAGTAAGTCTGTTTGCCTGGCGCTGCTGTGCAGGGATCTTAGTTTGGGGTGGGTATTTAAATTTGTCCCTGTGTCACCAACTCTCCCGATTTTATCCCAAGTCTCAGGGTAATTGGTATTTTTCTTAAAGCCCCAGCTACTGGTGTTAGCTGAATCCGTAAGAATGAAAAGTCTCTACTCCTCATGGTTGCAGATAAAAGCATGGAAATCTGACCCTAGTGTATTAGAAAGGCTGAAAAGTCAGAAGACGAATAACAAGAATCCAAACTGCTTTTTGTTGTTGTTCTTATTAAATCTCATGATTTTTTATAGCCAAGCTTATGTCCTTTCCGCTCAGCGGCGTACTCTTTCAAAATTGACCTTTCCCAGGAAATGTTTCCACCATGGGCAGGCCTTGCCTGGAAAACGGCATGGGGAGAATCAGTTGAGATCAGCCATGCTGTGATGTTCTGCAGCTTGCGATCAGTTTTGGTGACGTCCAGACCCAACACGCTGTGTTGCTCTTTGATGACAGACTGAGGGATTAACAGGGGCCTGCTGGAGCCCTGGAGGGATACGCCAACAGTGACACACGCAGCTCTTGAACCGCAAGGCCAGCCAGGACGTAACGGTGACCTCCCGGGAGCCCTGGCGAAGCTCTGAATCAACACGTCTCCCGCCCTGTTTCTTATTTCAGCGCACATGCCTGCAGGATCGTTCCTTGCCCAGACATGCTCTGAGGTTTGCTTCAGGGACTGTTGATCTTGGCCGAGAGGAAATGTTTCTGTATCAAATAGCTGGCTAATGCGTAGTGACGAGGGCACTTGTCTCTGCCCATGGTATGTTCTGTGTCAGTGACTGTGTGAGCAAAGCAGGCTGGGAAAGGGGGCACAGAACCGTGCAGTTGATCTGGAGGGTCGACAGTGGGAAGAGGAGAGGGTTGAAAGTAAGAAGTTTAGTTTAAATCTGAATAATCAAGAGCTGAACTCATAATCTTTACAGAGCAAGGGAGTTGCCCAGAGCTGGGCATTCTCAGGGCTACCTCAGAAATCCCTTCTCTGACCTGCACGCGCACAGGCTCTCCCAGAGGAGGAGGAGCAGCAACTAGGGTGGGAGGCAGCAAAGAATCCTGTGGCACCTTATAGACTAACAGATGTTTTGGAGCATGAGCTTTTGTGGGTGAATATCCAGTTGGTCAGATGCAGGAGGAATGGTTGGGAGGAAGGTTTTCCTCACAGGGTGTGAGTTGGTGGTAGCTGAATAAAAGAGATAAGGCACAAGGGTTTTGTTTTCAGTTTCATGGCTGCAGCTCCTATGAGATAATACTTGTTATAATAATGAAGGAAAGATGCCTAGTGACTGAGATTTTCAAAGATACCTAAGGGGTTTAGGCACATGGCTCCTATTACTTCAAATGGGAATTGTGTGCCTAAATCCCCAGGCAGATTTTAAAATCTGAGCTGACATGATTTCCATTGTTGAGATCCTTTACCAATATGAGCTGATTAATCCTCCCAGCCACATGCCGCAGGAAGGTAAATCAATGTTATCCCCATTTTACGTGTGGGGAAACTGAGGCACAAAAGGTGTCAAAGCTGCGATTGCAACCCTGGAGTTCCCATTCTTTGGTCCTGTGCTCAAACTGCTAGGGAACCAGAGGGGATGAGTCATCTAACTCTGCAGATGAAAACACCTGTAACCCTGCAGCTTCACCGCTGTGACAGCCTCCATCTTGGCTGACACCCTGGGGATTGAATCAGGAACTTCCACAGTTAAAAGCATGAACTGCTGCAGCTTGAGCTAAAGAGCCAAGACTCTGTAACACTCATTAGTGGGTTACACAACCACATATGGGGAATTGTGGGGTGGGATCTATCCAGTGCCAACAAATCCTCCCTCCGCCTTCACAGATCCCCTCTAACAGACGTGGTAACTATCCTGTGAGATAACCTGGCCTGAACTGGCACTCAGTTTGACCACCTGTGAGCTGCTATTACAAGCCATTCATGATTGTGGAGCACAGATTGCTGGAGGCTATCTCAGCCATCTACTTGGCACGGCTACATCCCAGCTATGTCCGCCCAGGGCTGGAGGAAGAGGCATTCTCTACCCCTCCTGCATAGTGGTTGACAGTGACTTCCCGATGCAAAGCCTTAAAGTCAGTGTAAGCTTCTCCCTGCAACAAACGACTATGCTAGTCTGGAACTGGCTACAGCTGACAGAGGGGAATGGGAAACATATCCAGTGCAGATGGTCCATGGAGGAGGGCCCTTGTTAAACAGAAGAATAGGGGTCGTGCCCCAGTTGGGGCTGCAATGAATGCAGAAACACCCCAATTCCCCGGAAGATTCACGCTTCCTCCGCATGGTGCAGATCAGGCTGCGCCTCCAACTGTTCACTGCTCCTGCTCCTTCCCCGGGCCAAGGCATCATGCTCCAGCATTTTGACTGTCTCTGTGACATAGCACCCTGGAGCCCCCTTGAAACTGCAGGTTTGGCTTCATCGTCTGAACTGTCCTGAAGCTGAGCAAACGACCCAGGGCTGGCTGTTGAGTTCGGCTCCTGCAGGCACAGCCACGCCTGTCACTACGATTACATTTCATTATTTGAACTGCATCGTGGTAGGTGCTGTACCGGCACAGAGTAAGGGCACGGCTACGCTAGAGAATGCATCTGCCGCTGTAAGTTCTCTAATGCAGCTGCTCTAAGATACCAGGAGGGGGTCTCCCGTTGGCTTAACTACTCCAGCCCCGGCGAGCGTCAGTAGCTACAGTATTTTGGCCAGAGAAGCTCTCCCAGCGACATAGCGCTGTGCACACCGGCTTATGTTGATGTAACTTATGTCACTCGGCAGGTTGATTTACTCACCCCGAGTGACATACGTTATGCCAACATAAGCTGTAGTGTAGACATAGCCTTAGAGACAGACTCTGCTTTGAAGAGTTTACAGTCTAAATCAGGAATTGGCAACCTTTGGCCTGCGGCCTGCCAGGGATGGGCTGGCCGCCTTTATGAAGGGAGGGGCCTGATTTGAATACCCGGCGGCGGTCCGGGACTTCGGCGGTGGGGGGGTCCACTCCGGGTCTTCTATGGCACCAAAGGACCCTCCGCTGCCGAAATGCTGCTGAAGACCCTCGTAGCAGACGTCCCCACCGCCAAAATGCTGCCGGACCCCCTACCGCCAAAATGCCGCCGAAGCTCTGGACCGCCACTGGGTAAGTAAAAAAAAATAAATTAAAAAGGCGCCTAAGGCACAGGGGCCTGGTGTGGGGCCCGATTCCGGGGAATTGGGTGAATCGGCCTAAAGCCGGCCCTGGCCCGGAGTGGTGAACCGCGGCCAGTGAGCGCCACAATCGCCCGAACCTGCAGATGCGGCAGGTAAACAAACCAGCCCGGCCCCCCAGGGTGCTTACCCTGGCGGGCTGCGTGCCAAAGGTTGCCGATCCCTGTCTAAATAGATAAGACAGACAAACGATGAGAGGGGAAACGGAATGGAAGTAACTTGCCCAAACTCACACAGAAATTCAATGGAAAAGCCCTGAAACCCCGGTCTCCTGGTCCAGCATTCTCTCCACTGGACCATGCTGTATCCCATTGTAAGAGAGAGAAGACAGAGTCCTGAAATCATAGTTACCCAATACAGAAGATCCCTCCCAGTCTAACTCACAGAGGAATGTTTGCTGCAGGAAGTTACAAAATAGCCTTTCAGCATCTAACAGCGAGATTTTATACAGGAGCAGCTACCACGCGTGCACATCACCATTCCATCTGCGGATCCAAGGGCCAGGAAGCTTTATTCCCAGACTGACTGAATAATGATAGATAAATATCAATCAAAATTAGTTAAGAGCATCTGGGGCATTAAAATACATGAGAAAGCAGGGGTGGAGAGAGAATCAGTGCGAACAGGTTTTTAAATACAACAGCTGGAGGCAACTGTTGCTCAAGGGCAACTCACAAAGGGGCCTATTGAGTTATTTCCCCATCTGTTACTGCGTCCAAGAAAAAACGTCAAACTTGTGCGTGTTTCTGTAAAAATACCTGAGATTCCAACTGTGAGCCGCTTTTCCCATACCTTCAAGGCAACATTCGTCGGTTCCCTTGAAGCTCCTCATTTTCACAACAGAAGGAGGGGCAAAAAAACCTTGATCTCTTTTGTTCGCCAGATAAAATGATGACTAACAGTGGCAGCTGAGATTCTGGGTCAATTACAGCTCACTGACTTCCGTGGAGGAGTTTAGGTCTTTTATGCAAGGATGATATTTAATCCTCGAACCCTCCTTTGTCCAACAGCTGCAGAGGAGTTACCTGCCCGTTTCATTTTAAGTGGTTTCATGCAACATGTGTTAACTCTTTATGCTTAACAGTCTGTCTCAATTTGTATCGAGCTGCGACACTGGTTATCTTTCCCAGACCTGAAGACGGGCTCTGTGAAGCTCAAAAGCTTGTCTCTTCCACTAACAGAAATTGGTCCAATAAAAGATATGACCTCACCCACCTTTCCTGTCAACTCCTGGCATTAACACATGGCTACAACAACACTGTAAACAATGCTATATATTTGTCTTGTGGAACCACAGGAGAAGCTGATTTGATTGGGAAGCCACATTGGCAGGGGGTGGAGATGTTTCCATGGGTTTTCTGGGTGGACGGATTCTTCCAGCGGTTCAACACAGCCAAGACCATCTCATACTGTACCTACGGGAGAACCATAGCCATGGAAAGAATCTATCATCCCTTTTATCAAACTCAAGCCAAGCAACTACTTTGGCAACCAAATTCAAATGCATTCTGTCTGCAAATATTTGTTTCCATTTGGAGAAGATAAATTGCTTCCTGTGCAGCCGGTCTATGTGGGTTTATCCTACCTTGCAGCAAACCTTTGGTAGTCACTCAGAAACCACTGTGATTAGTGCAATATCAATACATAGCTAGCAAATGAATCGTTTTCAATAGAATACCTGAGACCGGAATAAACTGTTCAAATAGACGAATACCCCGGGATGTAAACCAGAACAAGAAGCTGACCCGTTTCAGGATTTAGATCTAGTCCCCAAATGCCCTTACTGTGTGCCAAACCAAAGTGTATTCCTTCAAACCCTTTGGCAGCCCGTCTGAGGCAGGAACCCATTGAGAAGATATTTGTATGTGAATTGTAATGACACATTTGAAAACAAAGGTGATCTGGACAGCGACAGGAAGGTGGCTCTCTATCCAGGTATCTCTCTGCAGCCAGTCCTCTCTGCTAGGAACCTTGGCATAGTTACCTAGACCTTCGTTGTGCCTAAGCTCATTGATTAGGCTCCTGCTTTGGGCTGCCCTTGACTAGCACCCAGAAACAAGTGGTGTATCTGTAATGGGTTATTGTGGTTCTCACTGTCTGCCTACTAATACGAGCAAGTGGCTCAGGCGATGGGTAATAGGATATGGAGCCTTTCACCTTTGATCATCAGTTCTTATTCAGCAAAAAACAACAAGAAGTCCTTGTGGCACCTTAGAGACTAATAAATGTATTTGGGCATAAGCTTTTGTGGGCTAAAACCCACTTCTAAGGTGCCACAAGGACTCCTCACTGTTTTGGCCTATACAAACATGGCTACCTCTCTGAAACCAGTTCTTATTCAGTACAGCATGGTAGTTCCTGCCAGTCATTGTCTAGGCTATTCCCTGCCCTATGTACAATGAGCTTGGTGATAACAGATCAGTTTCCGGTAGACAGAGGTCAGTATTTCCAAAATCATTGGCTCGAATCATCCACCCCCTTTCTGGCAGGCTCAGGGCACGTCGACACTATGAAAGGATGCCGACCTCAATTACATTGGCAAACAGCCGCAGCAATAATTAAATCACTTTTGAGTGTCCACGCTACAGTCCTTGCGTCGGTAGTGTACGTCCTCACCAGGAGCACTTGTACCGATTGTCCTGTCAGTGTGGGGCATTGTGGTATAGCTTCTGAAAGCCAGTAACAATGTAAGCAACACAGCGTCTATACTGACACTGTGTTGACCTAACTACATCAACATTGACTCTACACCTCTCCTGGAGGTGGAGTTACTAAGTTGGTGTAGCGAGGCAGTTAAATAGGTGGGAGTGAAATTTTAGTGTAGACGCTTCCATAGTTAGGTCAGCATAAGCTGCCTTGCATTGACCTGTGTAATGAAGACCAGACCTCAGAAAAGCAGCCAAGGACTGAACGGGCCATGGAGACAAACTGATGCTTTCACCACAAGAGTTGGGTCAAGATGCTGTCTTTTCCAATGTGTTTGTACAGCACCCAGCACAATGGGGCCCTGATTCTGACTGGGCCTCTGGGCACTATGCTGATATAATGAATAATAATTAATTAATCTAGGAATAATGTCAGTCTGGGAAAAGGTGTACTGCTGCTGCCCATGCTGTTCCTGTTTGGGATACAGGAGTCCAGTAACCAAGGCTCCCGCTGGTACCTTTCGCCAGCACTGAATTTACTTAATGACAATTAACTAATTAATTAAAAACAAACAACCCTCCTTTCCTCCCCAGCCACTTGTGTTGACAATTTGTATCTCAAGTTTTAGCACATTGAGCCTGATCCTGAACTACGTGGCTTTGCTCTTGGTTTCAGTGGGTGCAAGATCTGGCCCAGAGTGAATTGAAACAGCTGCATAGAAAATGGGTTTTCTGATGGCAAAGGTAATTTGACTCCTCTTTACAATGGCATTAATGGGTGGTGCTGCACAATTATGGCCCCTGCGCAGGCAACATTGATACAGCTGATACAATGCACTATGGCTGGCTGGCTGCCGTGAAAATGCATGAGGCCATCTGAGATGTTCAGTTCTGGGCATCCGGACCATGAGACTGGAAAAGCAATCCTGGGGAACAGGTATAGAGGACTTATTAAATACCATGCACACCTCCAGCCATTCTCTTCTATCTCCTTGACTGTCCTCAGGGCCTTGCAGCCAAAAAGAAATCCCAAACAGCTGTTTTTTAATTATGCTTCAAGATGGTCTGTTCTTTTTCCATGCCCTAGTTCCTGCTGTAAACTCCTCTGGGTCTCAGCAAATTAATGCTCACTCTCTCTCTGTGTGCTAACTTATATTTTAAACAGTGAGATATCACTTTTAACGAAAATAAAACTTTCTGAAAAATCCAGTTGTGGTTTCCAAGGATAGAAGGAAATTAACAGAACACTTTCCCTGCGTAAGATATTTTGCTCCCTCTTAAAATAAAGGAGGAAATAGAACTCAAAAAGAGATTTTATTTTTTGGCATTTGAGATTTTAATCAGGTTAATGTTTAACACTGTACCCATGGAGGAGATCTGGGCTCTATTTATTGGACCTAAAATTACTCTCCCCAGTCTGCCAGGAACAGTGGAAATTAACATGTGGGGTGGAATGGAATGTCCTGCGTCACTTAAATGTGAGCTAAAGAACCCCACTGATAGGATATGGAGGTGGGATTAGTTTATGAGACCTGCACATCCTTCAGCTGAGCAGAGGTCCTTGATTCAGTGCAGGCCCCAGCTTAATGGGCAGAGAAAAGGGCTGTATGAAACTGAGCCACCACTGATAATAAAATAAATTCACTTATCCTCCTGTTCAGCACTGGTTAACCTCAACTGGTGTTTTTTTTCTCAAAGCCCCTGCTCCTGGAGTCCTGTTATTTCATGAGCTGCTTGGCTCTCATTATGGTTCTGGAAGAGGGTTGCCACCTTTTAGGTACAAAAACTGGGATTTTCCTGAGCCCATAAAACTGGAGAGCTAGCCATGCGTACAATGCACCTTAACAGATTGCCCGGGACAGCTACCACCAAAAAAAGGGTGGGAGGACCCAATCCTGGAAAAACCTGGACAGGTGGCCCTCCTGCTGTGTAAAAACACAGGGAAACGTGTCCCATTCACAAATCAGAAGGCATATAAGAAACCCCCCCAATGTACCATTTTCTTTAACAGCCTAGTGGATGTAGAGGCGAGCTCGCAGCCGCCAGGAGCCCAGCTGATCGGAAGGCTGGGGAGGAGGACACACGCTCAGCTCTGGAGGGAGGGGCGGGTGGGTCGGCTCTAGAAATGGGGGGGGGCACTGCACGTTGTAGACGTGGGAACCTCTGCCCCACTTCGGGGGGGGGGGGGGGTTTGTATCCCCTCCACGCCACACCTAGCCGCCCCTCTCCCCACGCGCACGCGCAGAGCCCCGCCTTCTTCAGGCGGGGCGCGAGAAGGCGCCTGGCCGCGGGCGCGCTTCTGACGCCAACGGGCTCGCTCCCTCTCTCGTTGGGAGCGGCGGTTTCCAACGGCGCGCGCGTCACGCCGTTGCGTGCGCCCTCTCGCCGCGGTGCGTGGCGCCGTCCCCCGCGCACGCAACGTCCAACCCCTGCCCTCTCCTCTCTCTCTTTCTCGGCCCCGCCCCCCTCACGAGACCGTCCTCACTCCTGTGTCGGGCGCGCGCCGGGCCGAGCCGAGCCGCCCTTCCCGCCGTGTGTGTGTGTGTCGCTCGCTGGCCCGGCGCGCTCGCTGGGTCCCCGCTGCCTCAGGCCTCCGCCCCCTCGCCCCGCCATGCCGGAGAAGCGGCCCTTCGAGCGGCTGCCGGCCGAGGTGTCCCCGCTCAACTACGGGCTCTGCCTCAAGCCCGACCTCATCGACTTCACCTTCGAGGGCAAGCTGGAGGCGGCCGTGCAGGTACGGCGGGCCGGGGGGCGCCCTGGGGCGGGAGAGCGGGGAGGGAGGGGCCGGGCTGAGGGGCGGGGGCGGCCTGGTGGGGGCGGGGGCGGCCGAGGGCTGCCTTGTGGGGACCCGGAGGCGGGGGGGGGGGGCGCCGTGCAGGTGCCAGGCCCCGGGCCCAGACAGAGACAGGAGGCTGGGTACGGGGGGGGGCTGGGCTTTGGGTGAGGAGGGGGGCGGGGTGACCACGCGCTGCGGCCCCGCCCTACCGCGGTCCTTACGATTGAGGAACCTTGGGGTCTCCCCGGGGGGGGGAGCGCTTTCCACGGTGGGGGATCGTGGGGGAAGGGAGGTTGGGGGGGAGGCTCTTCCCCGGTGGGGTGTCGTGGGGGGGATGCTCTTCCCCGGTGGGGGGTCGTGGGGGAAGGGAGGCTGGGGGGGAGGCTCTTCCCCGGTGGGGGGTCGTGGGGGGGGAGGCTCTTCCCCGGTGGGGGGTCGTGGGGGGGGAGGCTCTTCCCCGGTGGGGGAGGCTCTTCCCTGGCGGGGAAGGTGGGGGAATGCTCTCCCCAGGGGGTGCTCCTTAGGGGCAGTGTCTGAAGATCAGCTTTTAGTTTTCCCCTTTGGGGTTCTGTGTTGGGAGGGTGTGTTACCTGCCATTTGCTTTTGCTGGTCCACTCGCCCATATTTCTTGGATATTTCCCTTTCTGCTTCCACATTTCTCCCCCAATGTTTCCTTTCAGATCCAAAGAATCCAAGATCTGTCTTTTTTTTTCTGTAGGGATGTTAAACATCCAGTGGTAGGTAGTAGTACCAGTACTAAGTAAATTGGTTGACACTGTAGTAAAGAGAATAGGATTACTTGCGGCACCTTAGAGACTAACAAATTTATTATAGCATAAGCTTTTGTGGGCTACAGCTCACTTCATTGGATGTAGCCCACAAAAGCTTATGCTACAATAAATTTGTTAGTCTCTAAGGTGCCACAAGTACTCCTGTTCTTTTTGTGGATACAGACTAACACGGCTTCTACTCTGAAACTGTAGTAAAGAACACGATTTGTTGGGGAAGAGTCAACACGGCTTTTGTAAAGGGAAATCATCCCTCACTAGTCGGTTAGAATACTTTGAGGTGGGTCAACAAACATGTGGACAAGAGGGATCCAGTGGATATCGCACACTTGGACTTTCAGAAAGCCTTTGACCAGGTCCCTCACCAAAGGATCTTAAGCAAATTAAGCAGTTGTGATAAGAGAGAAAGTCCTCTCATGGATCAGTAACTGATTAAAAGACAGAAAACAAAGGGTAGGGATAAATGGTCAGTTTTCACAATGAAGAGAAGTAAATAGCGGTGTACCCCAAGGATCTGATCTGTCACCAGTGCTGTTCAACATATTCATAAATGATCTGGAGAAAGAGGTAAACAGTGAGCTGGCAAAGTTTGCAGATTATACAAAATTACTCAAGATAGTTAAGTCCAAAGCAGACTGTGAAGAGTTACAAAGGGATTTCACAAAACTGGGTGACTGGGCAACAAAATGGCAGATGAAATTCAGTGTTGATAAATGCAGTGTAATAATATATGGAGATATACCTATCTCATAGAACTAGAAGGGACCCCGAAAGGTCATCGAGTCCAGCCCCCTGCCTTCGCTGGCAGGACCAAGTATTGATTTTGCCCGTAAGTGGCGCCCTCAAGGATTGAACTCACAACCCTGGGTTTAGCAGGCCAATGCTCAAATGACTGAGCTATCCCTCCCCCTACGTATAGGAAAATGTAATCCCAACTATACATACAACATGATGGGATCTAAGGTAGTTATTACCACTCAAGAAAGAGATTTTGGAGTCACTGTGGATAGTTCTCTGAAACGGTCTGCTCAGTGTGCTGTGGGAATTAAAAAAAAAAGCTAACTTTAGAAACCATTAGGAAAAGGATAGATAATAAGACAGTAAATATAATGCCATTATATAAATCCATCGTGCACCCACTTCTTGAATAGTACATGCAGTTCTGGTCGCCTCATGTGAGAAAAGATGTATTAGAACTGGAAAAGGTGCAGAGAAGGGCAACAGAAATGATTAAGGGTATGGAACAGCTTCTATGTGAGGAGAGATTAAAAAGAGTGGGACTATTTGGCTTGAAAAAAAGAGACAATTGAGATGGGATATGATAGAGGTCTATGAAATAATGAATGGTGTGGAGAAATTGAATAAGGAAGTGTTATTTACTGCTTCACCTAATGTAAGAACCTAGGGTCACCCAATGAAATTAATAGACGACATTTGTTTTAAACATGAAAGTTCTTCACACAATGCACAGTCAAGCTGTGGAACTCATTGCCAGGGGATGTTGTGAAGGCCAAAAGTATAACTGGATTTAAAAAAGAATTAGATAAGTTCCTGGAGGATAGGTCCATCAATGGCTTTTAGCCAGGATGGTCAGGGATGCAACCGCATGTTCTAGTTGTCTTTAAGCCTCTGATTTGCCAGATGTTGGGACTTGATGACGGGATGGGTCAGTTGATGATTGCCCTATTCTATTTATTCCCTTTGGAGCAGCTGGCATTGGCCACTGTTGGAAGACAGGATAATGGGCTAGAGGTACCATTGATCTGACCCCATATGGCTGTTCTTATGTGTCAGGATTTGCCCCAGTCAGTATTCTGATCCAAAAGGTGCTGCATTTGAACGGTATTGTATGCATTCAGTCTCTGAAGTGGCTTGGAATTACCTGGTTGGAAGCCTTTATGTATAACATTACAAATTCTTCTTTTCCCTTTGGTTAACACCAGGTTGGAAGGGACTGTGGGCCTCAGTATCATACAGAGCAGATGTGTCAGTGAAACAAGAGGCTACACTACCAGTAAAAATGTGTAAACAACCCAAAACACTGAATTTCTCATTTTTTTCTGAAAGGCAAAAACTTTACCATGCTCAGGCTTTTCCCTCTGAAATTAGTTTGAAAATGATGTACATTTGTTAGGTTCTTGTTGGGCTTTCTTTCAAACTGGGACAGTTTGAATGAAAAGAGAATGAAAAATATTTGAGGAAGATTGTAAATACCTTGTTTGAAACACACCCATCCCAAAATCCTTTGTCATAAAGGGGAGTTAAAACCTGCCTGTAAACGTAATCCTGTGTGAGTAATAAGGTTGTTAAATATAAGTATAGGGGGAAGAAGACTCCTTCACCAGACAAGTTCGTCGTGTCTGTGGAGATTAGGGGTGGGTGAAAGGCTATGAATGATAGTAAATCTTGTGACTTGGCAGAAAGATGACCAATGATGAGTAAATTTGCATCATGAGGAAGAAATATTGAGCTGCAGAAGAACCACCAAATACAGAATTTCAAGTGCTAGAGATGGGCTGCTAGGGTCTTAGGGTCTTGCTTCAAGTCTAGGGCTGGTTTTGGAATTTTGAAAGACCTTCATTGAGCTTGTATTTGGTGGATTTATTATCCCCTTTGAAGTGCTCTTAAGGTTAGGGTACAGTTCAGAGAGCACTGATCAGTGCATTTAGAGAGAACGCATCAACTAGTGAAGAAAAAATGTAATGTGAAGTAATGTGAATATTTTGAAGATGTGCCTATTCATTCTCTGAAAATCCTAGATCTTTGTCTAGGCACCAAGTTGCAACGGATTTCATACATAGGCACTTATTTTTGGGTCTTGAGTCTTCCAAATTATTTGGATTTGGATTGAGAGTGATAACTGGACCCTCATCACCGCCTCCCGAAGGGCTAATATCAGGATTTATTAACAATGGCTGTGCAGACAGTAGTTTGTGCTAAGGGGTTAAAGAGAAATACTTTCTGACCTGGAGGGTGTAACTTTTACACCTGGATGAATCACTGAGTTGTTTATGGAAGCTTGTGCTACTGTGTACCTCAAGTGTCTATGTTCTGCCATTTGGTATCCTCAGTCGTGAGCCGTAGAATCAGTAATAAATATATAATTCAACTATCCTGTTAAGTGTCAGATTAAAGGTCAGTGTCCAATCAGTGAAATTGTTTTTTGCATTTGTAGCAGTAAGCAGGATATGTTGGTCTTTTGCACAGTGTTTCTGTTGGTCACCCTGCTGCCCTGGGCATTTAAGGCTCAAATATGTGTTGCGCTTGAAGTCTTGGCTTTGGAACACCAGACTTTTGAAAACTTTAACCATGTAAACTGATAATTTTTTTTTTCATTTACTCCACAGAAGTAAATGTTATACTTATACAGGGTCTTTCCATGTCAGCATCAGAGAGTAGAACCTTTTATGATTCAATAGTTAAGACTGTGTGTCAATTGTTAACTGAAGCAAATCATGCAATTTCAAAGTCTTGAAAATTACCAGTCCTTATACACCTCAGCCCCGATATAACGCTGTCCTTGGGAGCCAAAAAATCTTACCACATTATAGATGAAACCATGTTATATCGAACTGGCTTTGATCTGCTGAGTGCACAGCCCCGCCCCCTCCAGAGCACTGCTTTACCGTGTTATATCCGAATTCATGTTATATCGGGTCGCATAATATCGGGGTAGAGGTTTATGTAATTTTTAATTTTGGCACTTTAGGTTTGCTTGTTGTCTGCTCTCTTATCCGGAAACTACAATGTTATGATCTGTCTCTTGATAAAGTGCACGTTTATAGCCAGGTGTATCTAACATCTTTTTCAGAGCAGTGATGTAGCTTGTTAACTTACTGTTTAAGTTATAGCTATTTTCTGTCTGGTTGTTCAATGTGATTTTTAACTGCTAAAATTTAGCATTTACACAAATGCATATATAATTCAGAAGTCTGTAGAGTTCTGTAAAAGTCATATAAACTGACAATTTATATTACATAATGCTTATATCACACTACAAATGATGATCCTTCAAAGCATCTTGTGAGGTGGTTCATTTGTTATCCCCCATTTTACAGATGGGGAACGTAAGATGGGCTAACTGATACTCCTAAAGTTAGAGGATACGTCTGCACTGCAGTTAGTCACCCAAGGCTAGTCCGTGCCAGCTGGCTCCATCTAAGAGGCTGTTTAATTGTGGTGAAGATGTGGTGTAGACCTACCTTGGAGGGTCCTAGAGCCTAAACTCCAGCCCGGACCTGAACATGTGTACCACAGTTCAACAGCCCCTTAGCCTGAGCCCCACGAGCCAGTCAGCTGGCATGGGCCAGCTGCAGGTTTAGCTGGAATTGAAACTAAGGGGGTCTAGCTCCTGGTTCTGCGTTCAGTCCACTAACCACACTTCCTCTCAATAGTCCAAACTGTTGCAAGTACCTTTTTGTAACTGTTTTAAAAAAACATAATTAATGTTTATTCAGAAAAAGATATGAACTGCCAGATAGTTAAGTCTCCAGTTCATGGAAGTCTCCCTTTGTAACTCTATTTCTAAGGATCCAGCCATCAACTCAGCACAGTCATTACACGATGTCTAGTCAATTGAAGTCTGTTTTGTTTCCACATCCCAAAAGGCTTAATGCTGGACCAGGAACAAAGAAGGGATATACTAGTATACCATTCTTCAGCAGCATCAAATTGAAGAGGCAAATCTGAGTTAGCTATCAACAAAACTGATCAGCTGACTCCTAACATTCGACTTCTGTTTTAATCCTATAAATTAAAGTTTGTGATGCTGTAGTGCCTCTGAACAATTACCTGTCCAGTTAAGGGTGTAACAGCTCAGAACTTCAGACGGACTTGGGCAGCATGATTTTGCTGGTTTGCACATACTGGAAATTGTAAGCCATCATACTAAACATGGAGAATATAAGCTCATGATAGTTCAGTTTTGTTATGTATAAACTGCCAGCAAAAGTCTTCCTGGCTGCACAATAGGTATCTTCTACGTAAAATGCTAGCTGTACAATATAAAATGTGTGGACCTTTTAAATCTCTCCTTTCCCAGTCCCTTTAATATGTCTTCCTGATATTCTGATATATTTAGCAGTGTTTTAGCCCGCATCTATCACTTTTTATAGCTTGCTTTTGCAGTGTCTTCCAGACTAGGGGAAGGTATGCATAGTGTCTGATCTTGTAGTAGGCTGATTAGGGATTGATTGATTGTGAAGTGTTGCATTTAAGACTCTTAAGATCCATCTTTAGGAGTACAGTGTTTGTAGACCATCTCTTTTGGGTAACGACTTAAACTTTTAGGCTATAGCTACAGTACGCAGCTTTTAGCGGCACCATGCTGTTAAAAGCCGTGCAGTGTAGCTGCTGTTTGTTGGCATGAGAGAGCTCTTCTGACGACAAAAAACTTCCACCCCCCACGAGCGGCAGCGGCTTTGTTGGCAGGAGAGCATTCCTGCCGACAAAGCGCTGGTCGCACCGGCACTTCTTGTCGGTAAAAGTTTTGTTGTTCGAAGGTGTATGTTGTTGTTTTTTTTAACATCCTGAACAACAAAAGTTTTGATGACAAAGTGCCAGTGTGGCCATACCCTTTGAGTCAGAGTCTAGTATAGCAGTTTGGATTTGTTGTACTTTAATTTAGATCTGAGTATGAAAATTAAAGGCAGTGCACTAAGTTTGAATCCATTTATATTTCACAGTCAGGAATTCCTGCTGTTACTCTTTCCATTCCTCCTGCTTTTCAAAATTGGCAAAACCTCTTAATTCTCGGTTCTGTGCAGTGCTATAATTCATCACACTAAATGGTTATCCTTTGTTATACATTAAAAAGACACTTGCATAGGGATTGTGTAAACTTAAACATTTCTGAAGTGTGTGAATACTATAGGAAAATAATAGAATCAAACGCTGATTGAAATATTAAATCGTTTTTTATAGCAGAGCAATACTGTATTCGGTATTAGTAGATATACTACCTGGCGACTATAATCCAGTCTAGATATAGGAGAATAAAAATGTGGTTACCTAGATAAGGACTAATAAATGTAACTGCCGCTGCTTTTCTCTCATTGACATGATTGAACTTTCAGTTTTAAGAAAGATCTCTCTGCGTATTTGTTTGTATTCTAGGCTCTGAACTAGTTTTCATATTCTGGAGAATAAAATACTAATCAAACGTTGGGCAGACTGAGTACATGGTTGTTGGAATGTTATATTTAGAATAACCATCGGACAACTTTAAATTACAAGGTTTTATTTATCAAGTGTTGACAAACTGTACAATACACAGAGTCCATACACCAAAGATTTTACAAGCTAAGATCTTAGGAGTATTAAAAAGGGGGTTCTGATGTATAAACCTTGAGACTGAAGTTCAAGTGGATTCAGATGCCATCAGAACTCCCCAGATGTCGTGTTTTTCAATTGCTATAAATAGTACAGAAATCGTAAAGAGGTTTCTTTCCCTCTACTCTTCTGCTGCTTCAGTACCTAATCAAAGATTTTTGAACATCTTCAACTCATGTTTGGAATAGTTATGAAAATATCTATGTTCACAAGTTTTGGACTTTCAGAATTATGGTTCAGGTGAGATAATCAGTAACTGACTTTTTTCCTTGTGCCCCACCTATTAGTGTGTTAAACATGGACACATCTATGTTAAATTTGATCTGAACACCAGAAAGCCTTGGCGATGGGCATTATAAAAAAGTGTATCGGGGGGGGGTGGGACCCTCATTGCTTTTTGACCTTTGAAACTAAAACTATACATGAGTATTTTAAAATGCATCTGAATTAAAGATAAAAAACTGGACATTTTCAGAGTGAAATCTTGGCATACTGTCTAATTTTCCCCTTGTAATGAATTGTGGAATGGCTTGACTTTTAAAGCTTTGGCTGCAATTGGGCTTTCTGGTTGGCAAAGTCCAGTAAATGCAGGTCAGACTTTATTGATTATTATGTAATGGAAACTATAAAGGATTCCATGAGCCAACCTTCCTTGATGGTTAAGTTACTTAGCCTCTATGCAGTAATTGTCCACGGGTTCACTACCTTTATTCCCTTATTACTCAAGGACTCAAACTGTTCAATGATCACTATTCTTTGTGCTAAGGTAGTTTGATATGGATGAGAGCCAGAGTGTTAACCTTTACCCTTTTCAGTTCTGAATGAGGTGCCTGATATGTCTAGTTCACTTCTATTCCAATGAAATTAGTCATTTTTGCAGTGGCTTGAACTTTTTATTTTAAATTGCTGTTGGTTTACATGAATATTCTGACTTCAGTGAAAGTATTATCTCTGAATTTTCGGATCTTTGCAATGTCTAATCTGGACAATGAAAAGTAAAATTTCATGTAGACTTTGTCTCTGCATCCTTTTGTTGAAAGTGAAATTTATAGACCCTTCCAAATTAATTGTGGATTCAAATATGAACAAGTGGACACTCCTCTTCAGATAAGTACACCATTCTGAAAATGAATCCCGCAAGGAAATCCTAAGAAAAGAGTTAAATTTTTACTGGTATTTGAAGAGGTGAAATTGAACTGGCTTTGAGTTTGAGTTCAATAGGACAATTATAACTATTCTTCCTCTGAGATCATGGAAAAGCAATTGTTGTTTCCATTGAGACTTGATATATCTGGGATATCAACAACCCAGTTCAAGTTTGTAACAGAGAGGAGGGGAAACTTGTGCTTCAAAACATTAAATTTTGATCTCCCACTCAGGCCAATGGAATTCTCCTCTCCAGAGAAATAAGCTTGGGTGGGGGAGCAGGAGGAGGACTGGAGTAGGGCTTCACCTTTCCCTACAGCCAGTAGCAAGATAGTGAACAGACTGTTGATCTGTTCCAGGATGGGCGATTCCGGAGGGATCTGCTGGGTATTTAAACTCCGACACCCATCTCATCTCAGTTTTATTGCAAGTGTTTTTATTTTGGTTATTGTTGGCCCTGTAGTTACTACTTTTCTATTCTCTGTCTTTTTCTTGTACTGAATCTCCTTGATCAGCCTGATCTGTTTGAAGGGTGGCTTAATTATGTTGTACAGCTGTGTGGAGCAAGGGTGACACTTGACATATTTATAATCTTGGAAATGAATGTACTGCATCCATCAAGAGTGCTTTTTGCCTTCTTAACTTGATTGTATTTCATGAATACAAACTACTGCATGAGCAGAGTAACTGTCTTCCAGAAAACAAACTTCTCAAGCTTATAAACTGTGTTTTCTAAGTATAAACTTAAATACATAGCTTTTATTAAAAAGTGTTAGTCTCTACACGGCACTGTGAATGTCTGTTAAATTTAAGATTTAGGTTCTGGTAAGGTAGAATGGTTAAATGTTGAGTGTTTTGCATGGATTTTATTTTAATTCTGCCTTGTCTTTAAGGATTGTTGAAGACTTGTGAAAGATTTAGTTGATTCCTACTTATTTTTAATAGAACGGGGGGAGGGCTTTTCAGCTGAGAACCTGCTTTTCTGTTTGAAGATTTTTTTTAACTGTGCTGTGTAATTATAGCATCACAAGTGTACTCTGTAATTCTTGGTGCCTAGTCATATTAATTTGCTGATTTCACCTGATATTTGTGGGAATGATAGAGTAAACATCACATGTTAATGGTTAACCTGATTCCTATGAATGTTTTCCAGCACTTTGCACACTTTTTGTAAAACTGGCTTGCTTTGCAGGAGGCAAGGAAAATCTAAAAATAGTGCATCCGCACAAAGATTTGACTATGAAGTTGTCTCCAGTCAATCCTAACCTCTACTGTATTTCAGGCACTGCGTTCTAATGAAGACAGTTCAGGGCTATTCAGTGCTTTTAAAGCCAAATACATGTTATTAACTTTGGTATTTTCTGATATTTAGCTGGCCTTTGGACAGCTCTTTCATGCATCATTCCACTTTTAAGATCTCAACTAGCTGAGGAATTTGGACTAATAGGTTGAATAATAAGGGTCTTCCAATTTAGTACCATTTAGAAAAATGTTTTCACACCATCTAGTTTTTTCTGAAAACCAGATTGACTGTGTCCCTTGATTTTTTATTTTTTTTTTAAATCTAAAAAATTTCCTTTCATAATCTCATGATGAAAAAACTGTGTTGGTTATATTTATGGGAGGGGATGTATATTTATAGTTACATTGGTTAGGATAAAAGTGTGTAAAGAATATTATCCCCTTTTGCCTCAGGACTAAGCCAGTCGCTAACTACTTGTGGTTCAGATGAAACTGCCTCAGTAGGTGTATTGTGTATTTTTCCATCATGCAGGTTTATAGCACTGTCTTCTGAATAATCTGTTACTAGCCACTGTGGGAGACAAGCAGTTCCTAAAAACTTGCATTTTTCTTTCATCCAGAATTGTACTCATTTTGTAGTAGATTGGTATTTAATTTGGGCATCTCTCTATTCAAGCTTTTGCATCCAAGTGAGATGATGTAGAAGCGAGGCACTTTATTACATTGGTAGCCAGCCGTTTTAAAAATAAAACAATGTGTATGCAGACACAAGTTCTCAGAAGATAACTTTTTACTAGAAGTTAAAGGCTACCCTTTTAGCAGATGTTCCTGTGCTATGAAGTTCTTGTGTAATCTCTTAAATATTATTGACAGTGTAAGATGTTTTAGCTCATCTTCAGTAGTTATACTCTCCACTTCTACTTAATCCATTATTGCTCATTACTAGCTGGGAAGATCTCTGACTTCTCTGAGGCCTTGGCTACACTGGCGCTTTACAACGCTGCAACTTTCTCGCTCAGGGGTGTGAAAAAACATACCCCTGAGCGCAGCAAGTTACAGCACTGCAAAGCGCCAGTGTAAACAGTGCCCCAGCGCTGCGAGCGCGGCTCCCAGTGCTGTAAGCTAATCCCCACGAGGAGGTGGAGTACCTGCAGCGCTGGGAGAGCTCTCTCCCAGCACTGGCGCCGCGACCACACTCGCACTTCAAAGCGCTACCGCGGGAGCGCTCCTGCGGCAGCACTGTACGGCTGGAAGTGTAGCCATACCCTAAGTGTTTGTTATTTGCATGGGGATAGTGCTTAGAAACCCCAGTAAAGGACCAGGGCCCCATTGTGCTAAGGTCCTCTACAGATTGTGCATATGCATGTTCTAGTAAATTATTTTATGGAAGAGAGGATATGGTGGTATATTTTTTCTTAGTAGCTACTTTGTTGCAATATTTCATCTAATTCCAAATGATTGAAGATACAAAGTGAATACCAAACAAGAGATAGTGTTAAAGGGGAATGTGTATGAGCCTTTCATGACACTTGCTAATAGAACTTCTTTTGCAGGTGAGACAGTCAACCAATCAAATTGTGATGAATTGTGCTGACATTGACATTATTACAGCCTCCTATGCACCAGAGGGAGATGAAGGTAAGAACTACTTTTGATGCAGTTTTACATGTGCCCTCACAATGCTTTTGATACTGGAAGTTCCATCACTCACAGATCAAGTATCAGAGGGGTAGCCATGTTAGTCTGGATCTGTAAAAGCAGCAAGAGTCCTATGGCACCTTATAGACTAACAGACATATAGGAGCATGAACTTTCGTGGGTGAATACCCACTTCGTCAGATGCATGTGAGTTGAGCACTGTCACAAGATTTTCTTAGCTGTTGCACCAAACTCTAGTCTACTTTAGTTTGCTGTGCATGGATTTTAAATGTGTAATGTAGTGGATGTTCTTAATTTGATTTGCAGATTCTTCATTGGGACTCCTAGTTCTGAAATGGAGGGAAAATACAGAGGGAAAATGTGGTAATAGTTGGGTAGTAGGCAGATACTACTTTGCCAGCTCAGAATAGGAAAGTGGCAAAAAAGGAAGAGGTGGAGTCTCCCTCTTTCCTTGTTGGTGGATTTAGAAGGGATGCATAGAAAGAAGTCCTATTATTTCAGCATTTATTTAAATGGGTGAGTGAAAGAGCTGAGATTAGAAATAATTCTATCCTTTGAGTTTAGGCGTTAGTCCAGAGCTGAAGTTTAATTCCTCTACACAGTATTTAAAAAAAAAAGTCTATTTTAATTTTGCACAAAAAAGGAAATTGAGTTGCAGCTGGAATTCTACCCTGTTGTGCTTTAGCATTTCAGCTCAAGGGATGTTTCAGGTTGACAGTTCTGACACCTTGTTATCCATTTATGTAACACCATAGTGAGACATGGTTTGCACTGTGAGGCGTGTGCAGTTCAACTTAAGTGACAAAACATGGAGTAACAGTGCAGGTAAAGGAGGTGTTGCAGAATCAATAGTCAGATCAATGTAGGAAGATTCATGGGTGAAGGTGGGAAGAAGGCACTTAGATGCATGTGAGAGTGTTCCAAGCATTGGAGCAACATGATTAGAATCGAAGTGGATATAGGAGACAACAGGAGTATTTAGAGGTCCCAATTGGGAGGAAATAAGAACAGAGAAAGGTGAAGATGAGATTACATAGGGCCTTAACAGAGAGGACTGGAACTTTCAATTGATATGAAAAGACGGGAAGCTAGTGAAGAGATTCAAGGTGGTGAGAGAAGATGATTTCAGCAATGGGATTTTAAATAGATTGGAGGGTGGAGAGAAATTATAGTAATGAAAGCATGAGATGACCTAGGTGTGGACAACATGGTCCTCGATATAGAAATGCTTATCTTACTATGAAGTAGATTTACAAAATAAGGAGAGTTAAGGATGTTTTAATAACTTGTTTGTGAGCTCTTAATGTTTTTTTTAATGGAGTCTTTAATAGTACAAACATGATAGCAGATGTTTGGCCCACTGTGTAAGAGTACATTTTAAATCCTCCAGCCCGTAAAAAAGCTCTGCAGAACTTTCCAAAGAGAATGCTATGATAGTGATGTAATGAAACATTCCCTTGAAATTTGGTTATAAATAAGATGAACTACTGTGGGTTTAGATTTGGAAGATGTTCCTCTTCAGTTGTTGGATAAATGAAAGGGAGTTGGAGGGATGGGACCCATTACATTTTTTTAACACTTAAGAAAAAGGGAAGCTTAAAATTCTCCTGACTTGGTTTAAGCTTATGTTCCTTTTGCAGTGGTGTACTAGGAAAAGATTTACTAAAGAGTCCATTATCTATGTCACAATTGCAGGTTTTTGTGTGACCAAAGGAACCATCCACAAGCAGGCTTTGTTTTTAATTTGGTTTGATCTTTGTCTTCAGTGTGGTGACATTTTCTGCAAACATCAGGAAAGTAACCAGAGGATCTCCCAGTGTTGGCTGTGAACAGCTGAATAGTGCCCAGGCAGATAGGGATCTGTGCAGTAAGGAAGTAGCATTCAATGGGTATGTTTTGAGAAAGTTGAACTTCATGCAGGAAGTGCCGTGGGCAGTGAAAGAACAAGACTGTGGTGCAGGGAGCATTGTCAAGCAATTTGGAATCTGTCCATTCAGCCTTGATGGTGGGAGAATGCAGTGCTAGTTGTTCTAGATGCAAGGTTTAATTCAGGCTGTGGGGCCATATCCTGACTCTCCAATCCTCCATAGTTTTCACAAACATTTTATTCTCCAGGATAACAGTGTACACTGTGTCATTAGCAATCTTTAGTCTCATTAAACACACTGTATTGCTAAGTATCAGAGGGGTAGCCGTGTTAGTCTGGATCTGTAAAAGCAGCAAAGAATCCTGCTCATGCTCCAAAATGTCTGTTAGTCTATAAGGTGCCACAGGATTCTTTGCTGCTTTTACTGTATTGCTAGGCATTCCTGAAGCTGTGTGTCATGCTGGTGGTGAGGAGGTGAAGAGCGTGATGACAATAGCAGAGGATGTAGAATTTATCCTACCTAACAAAACCACCATGTGTACATGATGCCTCTTGAAGAGTCTGTTCAAGTACTGGGGAAATGGCAGGAGCAAGCAGGAAAGGATAAATCACATCTCCAAAATCCTTGTCTTCCCACAAAATTAAAATGAAGTCCAAGAGATTTAAAATTTTGCACCACCTGTTTTTAGTTATTGGCCTCCCATTTGCCATACTCTGAAGAGTTTCCCTGTGACATTCATTTTATACTGTTTCAGTGTTGGTATCCTTACTGGATAGCTTGGAAGTACCAGTAGCAGAACTTAGTATAGAAAATTATCCTTTAAAATAATTGTATGTTCTGTCCCTCTATTGTTTTCATAATCAAGTAAAATAGAAAAGAAATTTCTGTGGCTGAAACACTTCCTCCTGAGTTTTAATTACCTTGACTGTGGTAAACTGTGGCAGTGTAAATACATAGCTTTGTTACATAGAAAATGTATTCCTAATAAGGTTTATTCTTATACTCTGGCTATTTCTTTGTTGGGTTAAGGCATTTTATTCAGTTTGGCAGGCTGCCAAATAGTAATGGCTTTCCAAGTAAAATTGCATGGAATTGGCAAGCCATTTGTAAAGGTTCTTTTCAGGCACCTGTTGCTGTTACTTAGAAGTCTGTCTTACTAGTGCTGCTATTGTGATAAATACCATGTAAAAGCAATACATATTGTTTGATTGGCCACAAATACAAAATGTTGTACTAGAAAGGGATGCAAATATAAAACAAATCAATTGAACTTTTGCTATTAATACTAACATTGTACAAGGGTCAATATAAATATTATGTATTAGATTTTAAAACAAGAATTATAGGAATCTTTATAAGATCAGTAAACTTTCTCCTTTTGCAGGCTGCAGTGAGGAATTGCTACCCATTTTAATTCAATAACTCGGGGAAGAATTTCTGCTTGATGTACATGTTGTTAAATGTCAGGCAAGATAATGTCTTATCTCGTTTTAAAGTGTGGTTCTATGCTGAAAAGTAACAGTGTAGAAATAGCACCTTCTTTCTCAACAAATCTGCTCCCCTTGTGAGTAGAGGCAGGTTTGCTGACTTCAGTGAAAACTGTTGTTGGGTTTTTTATTACTAATTCCTATAAGCCCTCCAGAGCTCGGTATATGGGAGTTGGATTCAAGTGTGACTTAATATGCAAAGGCATTGACTACTGAAATATGAGAATTAATGATCTTACTAGAAATAGTAATTGAAATTCTGTCTGGTAGCTGTGAACTTGCCACATAGATACACTAACGTTACACTGGAACCATGATGCTCAGTTTAGAATTACTCAGAATTTTCTGTTGCAAACTCTTCCTTCATTTCAGTGAGTTTTCTTTCATGACTGGATCATTTGTTGCCTTCTAGATTCCTGGGCCTATACTTCTTTTGGTGTTTGTGTAATGTTTATTATACATGGCCATCTACCTCTGGTTAAGGTGAATAGTTATGCATTAGCCATATTACCTTTGTCCAAATGAATGGCCATGCTCCACTAAATAAGGGATTAAGAAAACAAGTATAAATAGTTGGCACGTTAAGTAAATTTCAGGGGATTGTATTTTACTCACATTTAATATTGGATATTAAGCAGTTTGATTTCCCTGCAAGTCTGCATTTTAAGGAGGTGTGAAATTATCTGCTGAAGTCATAATTATTGGTTAATTATTTTTCATCTTCATTTAACTTGGAGAGCATTTTGGATGTTTCACAGACTACAAGCAACTTGTTACTAAAGACATGAATGTTGAGGTACTTGGAGGGTAATTATCAGCAATTTCACGTGCAGAATTGCAAACAGCCATAGTGTTATCTGTTAATTTTACCAAATAATTGAGTTAGCAGTACCCTTCTATTTTAGCATTGCTGTTTTTCTATATACATTTTTTGAAAAAAATGTTGCCAGCTGACTCCTTATTTAAATTTTTGCTGCTTGATGTTTGCCACTTCAGTCTTTTCAGTCCCACAGGAAGTTAACCAGTAATAGAATGCAGAACCTGATTAAGGTGTTCCTAGATTCCCCAGCTCCTGAAGTCACTCTGATTACATCAGAATCTCAGCTGTCATTTAAAAACAAAAATTAAGTTTCTAGTAGTCGTGAAAAGCTTGGTAATATGCAGTTGTATCTACTTGAGTCTGCAGATAGTTTGAACTGAGAGATGTGAACCACCTTGTGCATTTCAGTGGAGTGTTAACTTCAAAACTAATGCTCCGAAGGGATCTATCAGCACCACCCTTTCATAGAATCATAGGACTGGAAGAGACCTTGAGAGGTCATCTAGTCCAGTCCCCTGCCTTGTTGCAGGACTAAGAATTATCTAGACCATTCCTGACAGGTATTTGTCTAACCTGCTCTTAAAAATCCCCAGTGATGGAGATTCCACAACCTCCCTAGGTAATGAATTATTCCAGTGCTTAAGCACCCTGACAGGAAGTTTTTCCAAATGTCCAACCTAAACCTCCCTTGCTGCAATTTAAGCCCATTGCTTCTTGTCCTGTCCTCAGAGGTTGAGAAAAACAACTTTTCTCCCTCCTTCTTGTAACAACCTTTTACATACTTGAAAAGTGTTGTCATGTCCCCTCTCAGTCTTCTCTTTTCCAGGCTAAACAAACCCAATTTTTTCAGTCTTCCCTCGTGGGTCATGTTTTCTAGATCTTTAATCATTTTAGTCACTCTTCTCTGGACTCTCTTCAATTTGTCTACATCCTTCCTGAAATGTGGTGCCCAGAACTGGACACAATACTCTAGTTGAGGCCTAATCTGCGCAGAGTAGAGTAGAAGAATTACTTACGTTTTGCTTACAGCACTCCTGCTAAAACATCTCAGAATATGTTCGCTTTTTTTTTGTGCAACAGCGTTGCACTGTTGACTCATATTTAGTTTGTGATCCACTGTGACCCCCAGATCCCTTTCTGCAGTGCTCCTTCCTAGGCCGTCATTTCCCATTTTGTATGTGCAACTGATTGTTCCTTCCTAAGTGGAGTATTTTGCATTTGTCCTTATTGAATTTCATCCCATTTACTTCAGACCAGTTCTCCAGGTTGTCCAGATCACTCTGAATTTTAATCATCTCCTCCAAAGCACTTGCAAACCCGTCTCAGCTTGGTATCATCCGCAGACTTTATAAGTGTACTCTCTATGCCATTATCCAAATCATTGAATGGCCACAAGGGATCCTGGGCCATAGGGTATGTCAGCACTGCACAACTGACCTGGTGTTTGGCACTCTGGTTACCTTACCTGAGTGTGATCTGTTTCCACAGCAAAGCTTTACCCACATTATTGTTTCCTCAGTGTTTCTGCACTCGCTTCTGTCTGTGGGCATATCCCATGATTTGTGCTGAGATGCTCGGGGATTTTTTCCCAGTTAATTGTATTAGTTGTGGGAGAACTTGTCTGTCCTTTGGAGGTGGAGAGGGAGAATTGTGGGAAGGGCATTGGAGCACTATGAGCACTTAAGTGCTCTTGTCCATCCTCATCCTCACGTTCTAGCCCTTGCTAAAGCAGTTTGTGCTTTAACCCATATCCCAAAGCTATGCATGCAAGCATAGGTTTCAGGTGCAATTAAGCATTTGGATGAGGGTGGGTAGTAACAGGGTTGGGCAAAAATGAATGTAGGAGCACATGCTAAAGCTACAGACATACTCTGTGTGCTGAGGGCCCTGGATTGCCTTAATCTGGACCTGATGGGATGAGAGGGCTGCTGTGATATGTAATCATTTTTGTGAAGGAGAAAGTAGTACTTCTTTTAACTAATTTAGTTGCATAGAGTCCAATGAAATTTTGTGAAAATCACCAGAAAACTCTCCATAAATCACATTGCTGGAGGTCAATGATTAATGCTGATGACTGAGGAAGTACAAGATGTTAACTTCTTTCATCTGTGAAACTTTAACTCCGCAAGAGGGTAGGTGAGGAGCCTCAAACTCTTTCTGCTCTGGCAGATTGCTTGGGCACACCTTTAATGAAAGGCTGAAGTTTGTCCACACTGTGCTAGCAACAGTGTTTTAAAAATAGATCCCAGCACAGTTTTGAGAAACACTGTGCTTGTCAGGATTCCTAGTATGGTGGTTCTGAGCTTGCCCAAACCACTTTATTGACTCTCTTCCCTGGGACAGATTAACTTTTGTAGTTAAGTATGAATATAAATAACGTTTAAAACATGGAACCCGCTGACCCCATTTACCCACGTATTAAAACAATATTAGCCATAATCTAACTCCCCCATTCGCTGACTGCCCCGACCCCTATCCACACCCCCACACCCTGGGACTCCCATGCCTATCCAACTGCCTCCCGGGACCCCTGCCCCTTATCCAACCCCCCTGCTCCCTGCCCTCTTACCGTGCCGCCCAGAGCACCAGGACTGGCAGCCGTACCACCTGGCTGGAGCCAGCCACGCAGTCTAGAGCACCGAGGCAGGGTGATGGCTCTCGCAGTTGTGCTGCCTGGCAGGATCTCTCAGCCCTGCTGCCCAGCGCGCTGGTGGCACAGTGAGCTGAGGCTGGGAGGGAGGGGGAACAGCAGGGGAGGGGCCGGGGCCTACCTGGCAGCTCAAGGTCCAGGCAGGACTGTCCCGCAGGCCAGAGGCAGCCTGCCGACTGTAGTTTGCCCACCTCGGTGCTAGATGTTCTGCGGAGCAGGAAGAGACGGGTCATGTCCTGAAGAGTCTGTGTTAAAACCACTCAGATAACATGTTTTTTCTGCAAGTGTAGGTGGGGTCATAATATAAATATAGGCATAGTGGTGAGTTGCTTCAATTTTGAGCTCTGTTGGCCAAAATCTGGTGCCATTGAATGTGGCAGCAAAAATTCCCAAGCTGATTTCAGAGAGGAGGAGAATGTGACTCTGTGTGCCATTGTAAAGCCCTTGGATATTTTCCTAGGGAATTTAGTGGGAAAAACCAGAACATTAAACCTGCTTTTTACAGTTTGTGCTGTTAAACTCAGTAACTGTTGGTATTTAATATGTTTGATGCAGCAAACAGGATGTAGAATGTGTTTTGAAAGCTATTTATGTAGATTCTACATTAATTGTATCAGAGTTGTACTGAACTTAATTTTTAGCTCAGAAAACACCACTGAAAGTCTCCTTTTTCACTAGGGAAAAATGTGTTTAATGCATCTTAGTGAACTGAGGTAAACCTGTGAGGGATCGGGGGGGGGGGACGGGGGGTAGAGCCTAGGGTTTACCTCAGCCAGCTAGCATGTGTTTAAAGCTACAACTGTTGTCTCTAGAATTTTAATGCACTTTTCTCTTCCCCCCACCCCACCAGGTATGGACAGTGACCCCAGTTGAGTGTAGGGGGAATCATCTTTTACAATCAGCTTGATTCCAACATATATAATTCTATCTTTGGTATTGTCTGTGTTTTCTCTCAAAGACAGTACACTAGATTGGACATATTGCATAAAACCTTTGGCCAGGATCTAGATTGTTGTAGTACATGCCTGTAAATTGGAATAATTAATTAATTGACATATCCACCTGGATACTGTGCAGTTTCAGGAATTACTCTGTAGAAGTGCAGTAAGTTATTTAAAATACTGGATGTTCTTTATGAAAAACTGATGTTAAATAGGTAGTGCCCCATATTTTGGAAACTACTGGATCTTTTGTTAATGCCCTTTTCCAAAAGAAACTGATAACTAACAACGTACGCCTGTTTTCTCATGCTACTTAGTCCAGTGTGTATATTAGTGTGCCAGTGATGAACTCACCACCTGGCAGTGCCAAACCCTCTAAAGTTAGTAGACTGCCAAAATTGTACTGTTTCCTTCAGGAGCCTTTGTATTCAGCTCCATCAGGAATTCCAGCAGCCTCTTGCAGCACTCACATGTTTGTTACAAGCAGTTAGTTCTCTTAGGCACTTACAAAAATATTGTAGGCAGTATTCTAAGGCTTAAGTATTTGTGGACTGCATAATCACTAATTTATTTGTACTTTGCTGGGTATTAAAAAATCTTGCAGTCTTGAATGGGCATCCTTCAGATCCTTAAAAATAGTACAACTTAAAGTGTGATTTTTGACTTGATAGAAATGCAATTATCTCTTGTGTATTTTAACATAAAAATGCATATGGAAGACAGAGCTTGAGGGCCTGGGAAGAGACATTTGATTTGACACCATCCTCAATAATTCTGTTACGTGCATTTTTGAAACGTTAACTGAATAAATTCTCTTTTTGTTACCCTCATCGATTTAAATCTTTCTGCTATTTTAAAAATGTAAGTTAACCAGAGAAAGTTTGTGATAGCAGGGGAGGCTGTTCTTGAATCTTGTGATACTTAAGGCCTGATTTTCAGAGTTGCAGAGAGCACCCACAGTATTCGTCAAAACCATCCCCTCTAAAATCAAGTGCTAAAGCCCTAGGTACATTACAATGGAAACTAATGTTGGAAGCAACCCTGTTTAAACATAGTGTTAGACCCCATCTGCCCTACACAATTAAACATGGTTATTATCTGCATGTAGAAACAATGTTTCTTCCTGTGCAAGCAGAAAAAGTAAAACTGTGGAGTGGGGGCTGTTTTGTCTTTATATCTATCATGGTTAAAACATCAGAGGGGTAGCCGTGTTAGTCTGGATCTGCTTTTATGGTTAAAACAGTTGCCCAATGTTTTTCATGCACAGGCAAGAAAAGTTTTAAAACCACACCACAACAATGTGCTGATGCTAAGCACAATTGTTTTGTAGTGATTTAGAGCCTGCAGGGGGGAAAATAAATTAAATTAAGAAATTAAATATTTGGTGTCAAGTTTGGCAACAATCTGCATGCCTTATGCATGCTGTCAGGTACTTCCTGAGGTTCAGTAGGGTGGTGCTCTGAATCTGCAGTGACACTGAGTCCTTGACTTCATGATCAGGCCTTGCCACAGCCCTGTATGGAGAGCATAGTGTTGTTTCACTGAGCTTGGGATCAGGAGATCTTTTACTCTGATTTCTTAGCTCTTTATTTTAGCCTCAGTCCTCAAGCTGACACACAGTTGGTCAGCTCAGCATCACTTGCTGGCCCCTGTGGTGGACAACATAGTTTCCAGGCAGCCTGACAGAGAAGTATCTGAGGCAGATGTTCAGCCCCTTCCTCCTCATGTGACAGATTACTAGTGCTCTATCTTGTTACGCCAGGTTTGTTTTCTGTTGGAATCTAAAGATAGCAGGGATCAAAATCCAGTGAATCTTATTTAGTGATGCAATTGGCAACCAGTTTTGCTCCCTCATTTTACCATAAAGCTCATTATTGTGCCTTGTTCTTCAGACCTCCATACACTCAAAAGTCCAACAACATTCTGTCCAGTATGCTTCAACCTGCAGCTTGCTGGGAATGGCTCCTTTGCTTTCTCCGCCTTCTACAGAACTAAGAGACTAGAGGAACCTAATTACTTATCTTTTTTTTCCCTGGCTGTATTTGGTGAACCTTTGTCCACAAGGCATTGTTCAAGTCTTTCTTGTGTCTTAATATTTCAGACCTGTTTTCACTTGAATTCAGTGGTTTGAGCGGAAGAGGATAGACAATTTAAAATAGTGGAAGTGCAGAGTTTTAACTGTTCGATTAAACTTCAACACATCAGTCCACTAAACTATCATTTTTCTCTTGGGATTGAGTCACTGCTATATTTCTTTCCACTTATAATTGTTTTATAGTGAGGGTTGACTATCTCACTATTGCAATCAGTGCAGATTAAGTCCTGAGTAAAGTATGATGGAGCAAGTAGGTAAGACTGTATGCATTCATGCAATTTTTACATTTTAATTTTGTCAACAGAGATTGGTATTTACTCTGCATGACTTTCAAGCTGAAATAATGCACCATTTAAAAAAATGGAGCAACAAGTTCTCTCCTCTAATATTTTATACTAGAGTAAACTAAATCACATTTTCAGTAAACAGTATTACTGAAAAAGGAGTTCTTCCTGGCAGTTCCTGGCTTGATAAAATGAACTTGTGTTCTGTGACTGTATCTAAAAATGCATGTCTGGAAAATACCACCTTGCCACAATATATGACCCTAGAAAGAGGTCATTCTGTAATACTTCAAAATTAAACTCTGTCGTTTCTAGATGTAGTTCATAGTGATTCAAGGATCCATGTAATGAGAGAGGATACTGTGGAATGTTCTTCATTTAATGTGTTCATATCTAACATAGCACAGTTAATTTCTTCTGTCACCCTTTTCCTTATTTCTGTTGTCCGTTAAATATTAATACTTTAGAAGATTAAGCAAATGTGTATTAGTAAATCCACAACTATTCCTCGGTGTATATAATGCTGTATAGGCGCATGATGTGTTGAATGGAAATTCACCAGTTCAGAGCACTGGGAAGTATTAAAAATAGTGTTCGTCTGTTGATTACATACAGCTCTGTGTTTCTCAAAGCTTGTTAGTGATGGGTTATTTGTGTGGACCAGGGGTGGGGTGAAAGAGGGTCTAGGATCTCACCTTAAAAGCTGTAGCACTTTTCCTGGGTGAGGAGTGCTGGACACAACAGTTCTCTCCAAACACAAAGTGCCACTCACTGAATTGGTTAGAAAGGAGGAAGCAATACAAGGTGCTTCCTCAGCACTGAGCACACTGCAGCTCGGTGGATGAGCTTGGTATCGAAGTGCTGATTTCCTCTATATGTCAGTCTGGCCTAGATTCATTATTTAACAGTAACCATTTACAGTGTAGTGCTTAGCAGCTCCAGTTGGACCTGGGAGGCCCTTTATTAGCTGCTTTACAAATCTAAACAAAGACAGAGTCCCTGTTCATGAAGACCTCTGAGTTTCATTTTCAAGGTATAAGAACCAGCTTTGAAAAAATGGGATGTTGGTTTTTCAAATTGAGATCTAGAAGCTTCTAAAACAAACTGATTTTTGTAAATATGTTTTGGACAATTAGGTAAAATTAAACAAATCTCTATTGGACCAACTTTTCTCTTTGTTCTCCGTGACACTGCTGCATCTCATGTTAACTGAGAGATCTCAATTGGAATTTCACATTGTATTAGGAGAGCAGCATTTAAGTGCCACCAGCATGCTTGGTGCTGAACAAGAGGCAGACAGTCCTCACTCCCTCTCATTGCTCTAATTGTGAAACAATTAGGTTGCTCAGCCTTTGCAGATTCGTGTGAGTGCAGCATTCCAACGGAGTGTGTGTGGGAAGAGATTGAGGTAGCAGCTTGGAGTGAAATCAGTGTGTAGGAACCCTATGACCCCCACATAAACATGCTTAAATTGGTTTTCTGAGGCATGAGAATAGAGCATTGAACCTTGTCAGTAAGTGTGGTATTGCTTTGGGTGTTTAGGTTTATATTGTTCTATGTTAATTGAAATCTTGATTAGTGATTACATCATTTTGCTAAGTTCAGCTGGATTCAATTCACTGAAGTGTGAACGTAAAGTGCTCTTGAATTAGGGAAACATTCTAGGCTCTTGTTTGAACCAAGTGCTCTTTCCATTTCAGAAATACATGCCACGGGATTCAACTATCAGAATGAAGATGAGAAAGTTACTCTCTCCTTTCCCAGTACTCTACAAAAAGGTAAGAGGTGCTTCCAAAGTCTTAGGGCATGTCTACACTACAAAATTAAATCAACTAAAGATAATTTGACTGCTGCAGTAATTAAAGAGGTGTTTCACATCCACGCTGTGCGCAACCTCACCAGGCGTGCTTCCATCAACTTAACTGTGTAAGGCATGGCGGGGGCAATGACAGCTGGAGCCTTGCTGTCCAGGGACTGACAGTTCACAGCTGGAGTCTCCATACTGCCAAGAGGTGCAGGGAGCTCCAGCTGTCAGCCCTGGGGCAGGTGAGCCCCACAGTGGGGCTGACAGCCAGCAGGTGATGTAAGTAACAGTGTCAACACAGATACTGCCTCACCTCACCTCACCATACTATTTTTAATTTTTTTTTACAGTGCAAATATTTGTAATCAAATTAATAATACAAAGTGTGCACTATATGTTTTGTATTCTGCATTGTAATTGAAATAAATATATTTGAAAATGTAGAAAAACATCCAAAAAATATTTATAATAAATTCAAATTGGTGTTCTATTATTGTTTTCCAGTGCAATTAAAACGATAATTAATTGTGACTGTTTTTCTCTCATGGTTAATTGTGAATATTTGTTAATCGTTTGACAGTCCTAGTTAACAGTGAAATTATCTAGTTAATTGAAAAACTCCTTTGTAGAGAACATCCTATAAGAAGTGGGTGAGGGTAATAGAAAGTGGACCTGGTTCAGGTAATTATGACTCTCCTACCCTGGCTCTGTCTTGGCTAGCATTGCTTTCCGTTCTCAGTTCCCACCAAACAGGTAGCTTAATTGTTCACTGAATATTTTGGGTGTCTTGGCTAGACAAGAAAGAGAAAACAAGAAGAGGACCAAGAAAAATTGGTGACCTAGGAATGACAGAAGTTGCTTAAGACTCAACCCTCTTCTAGAGTCTTGATTCCATAACTGGGGATTAATGAATGTTTGTATAGTGTTTTAAGCAGATAAACCACAGTGCAAAGTGCTAAGTATTTGTTTGTAAAGTGCCTTAGTATCCCTGAATAAAAGATGCAGTAAGGGTAAAGTACTATAATGTAAGACTGCTCTATTTCAAGATTTACTCACAGTACTTATTCCTTTTCTGTCATCTAGACATAAAGTAACTTTTTGAGGCCAGTTTCAACCTCAGTATTGTTGAAGTAGTTGTTGGGGTTGGTGACATCATTGGATAGTTTAGGAGAGGAATAATTTCACATCTGACATGAGTTAAAATCTATCCCAGGTTGGTAGGGACTGAAAAAGAGCTGGTTATTGAGAGGCTTATATAAAATAAGCATTTGGATTCACCCCATGTCCTGGAGGGGCTGGTGTCCATCTCGCACAAATCCATACAACTGTTGGCTCTACTTCTAGGCAGTCTCCTTTGGCAGCCCATGCAGAGAGGCCCAAGACTGAAAGAGTATGAAAAGTAAACTGAATTATCTTCTGACTTGATGGGGAGAAATCATTTAAAAGGTTAAGATACATTGGTGGGACGCTGCAGATGCTCATATTTAAGAGTTTGTGCTGACTGAAATCGCATGGCCTACTGGTATTGCAACGTTTAAAGAAATCTTCCTATCAAGCCACACATGCTGTCTTAACTATGGAATAATTTTGTCATTACCCAACAGAAGTGGTTTGGTGTTGACAACTCCAGGAATCTTTCAGCAGATCCTCTGTTTGATATTGTCCTCTGTGGTTAGGCTCTTTAACTATTTTGCACAATAATTAGTAGATTAACTTGTAGCTCAGTGGGAAAAAATGTGCAGGTGATAGTTGTCTGCCTATAGGTATCATGGGGTCTAGCAATGGCAACATTGTAGGGGAGGGTTCCTGTTGATAGCGGCAATTTGTATGGTAAAATACCAGTGTCTGGGTCAGCTGGAAACACTCCTCTTGTAGAGATGTTTAAATATTTCACTGACTAAAAAAAAATCTAGTGCAAGTTACTATTTGCCTAGCTGTTAAAAAAATCAAGATTTGAAAGACACAAAATTTCAACTACTTTAAAAATTCCATATTTGATTCTCTTATACTTCATTGTCTCCATTCTTGAAGTTTCTCCCCTGCTCCCTCCAAGAAAGATTGGGTAGCTGCAGCAGGCTTCACGTTTCATGTACAGATGCACAAAGTCTGATTCTATGCATGTAGGACTTATCCAGTTGGTCTAGTTTGTTTATTATAGTGAGCCAGTAGAAGATTGAAATTTACAAGAATCGTATTTGTTCAATTATATTTGGCAGTAGCATGTTGAAATTAAAACACAATGATGGGATTAAAGGTTTATAGGTCCCCTTTTCTAAAATTCTAGTAGGCTTTTGCAAGAGTATATTTTAAAAAAGAACAGTTGTGCCTGTGCCTTAAAAATTACTGTCAGTCTAGCTCCTTAGTTAGCAGTTGATTCTACATTAGTGGTTGGATTGCACTAGAATAAAGTTTAATTTGTATTGACACTGTAAATGACATTCACTTGACTTGAAACCTGCTCTACAAAGAACATTCTCACTGACACACTAAGTAAACAGCGCCTGTGATAAAGTGATGTTGATATGTCCGACTCTGGGACTATAGAACTAAAAGATGATTCTGTGATTGTTTGCTTTTAGTAATAGTGAAGTTTGCTCTTGAACACCTGAGGTGATTCTAATCATCTGCTTGCCATTGGGAGTTAGGCTTAGGAGCTATTTATATGAGAGATTGTTGATCTGTTCTCTTATTACCCAGAAAGGGCTAAGCTGAATTAATGTAGTGCTCTCCAGGCTTTGAATATACAAACTCCTTGTTAACTGTGTGGCAGTTCTGTTTGCTGAGAGATTTTTTAGGTTGGAATTTGACACCACAGTTGAATAAGGTGTATATTTTTATCTGTGCATGCAGATTTGTAAAGATTCTAAGCAGATACACATGTTACTGTGCGCTGTCCTGTAGGTTATTACCATGTTGCCTTTCTTAGCAAGATCAGGTTCCCATTTTTGCTGAGGCATCAAGGGCAGAATAAATCCTGGATGTCAGAGTGCAGACAGCTCTACCTTGACTACTGTATTAGATTTTCGTAAGATTCTATTAATAACCACTTAGGCACTCCATATAAATAGGCTTTCTAAGCCTACCTGTGGAGTGTAGAGTTAAAATTAGCATCCCATCATGCATCCCTCACTTGTAATGGTTGCAGTATCGGTCCTTAAATTGGGTAAATAGGTAGAGCTTAGTCTGATTACAATAAAGTACAAAAAGTGAATACAAACAGAAGCCTCACAGGTCCTGTACCAGTCAAGTGCTATATCTCCATGGCTGGTTAGATTTTGCTTGTATTACTCCTAATGCTTAGCTGCCACTGAACAGTGTTCTATGCAATGCTGCCAAAAGAGGGGAGGGTTTGAGAGGTGCTGGCGATGGAGCGGTAGGTGGGGGAGGAATTGGAGGGAAGAGTTATTTCGAAGGGCAGTGAGCCAACTAAGTAGCCTGGCCTGAAAAAACAGACTAAATAAATGTTCTGTTTGGCACCTCCAAATAACATGTCCCATCTGTTCTTTTTTGGTCACAGGGACCGGGACGTTAAAGATAGACTTTGTTGGAGAGTTGAATGATAAAATGAAAGGTTTCTATAGAAGTAAATATACCACCCCTTCTGGAGACATTCGCTATGCTGCTGTCACTCAATTTGAGGTATGAGCTGTATTTTTGTTTTCAGAAAGGGTCATTCATAAAATAAGATTTACTCTTGGGAGAAGATTTGGGGACAGTTTTTCTAGTCTCAACTACACGCATAGCCTAATTTTTTTTAGAATCCATATTTTCCATTTCTCATTCTCAGCAAAGTAGAAGGTAATAAAAAATAAGCTTTGTACTGTGACCTAAAAGTCAACAAATCCAGGGTCTGGCAAATTTCTCAGTCAAAGTCTCTGTCTATATATAGTATATGCATATATATAACAGCTGCAGTGTTAGAAACAAGTTCCTTTAACAGATGCTTTGAACCAAAAGTCCATATAAATTGCCTTTTGAAAGTACACTAATATTTTAGTTTGACTCTCTGACTTACTCCCAGTATCTTAATGGCACTCAGATTGTGTGCTATCTTCTGTCTCATGTATTCTATAACTCTTAACAGAATTGAATTTTAATACCATTCTTTAAACCAATGGTCTCCAACTTTTTGCACACAAGATCACTTTTTGAATTTAAGGGCAACCCAGTTCTACCCCGCCCCTTCCCTGAGGCCCCGCCCAGCTCACTCCATTCACACACACCCCATCGCTCTCCCTCCCTCCTTCCCTCCCTCATTCACTTTCACTGGGCAGGGGGTTGGGGTTTGGGAGGGGGTGTGGGCACTGGGCTGGGCCCAAGGGGTTCACAGTGTGGGAAGGAGCTCCGGGCTGAGCCTGGGACAGAGGATGAGAGGTGCAAGCTCTGGGAGGGAGTTTGGATGTAGGAGGGGCCTCCGGGCTGGAGCAGGAGATTGGGGTGCAGGAGAGGTATGGGGTGCTGACTCCTGCCAGGTGGCACTTACCTCAGGCTGCTCCTGAGCGGCGGCGTAGTGGAGCTAAGGCAAGCTCCCTGCCTGCCTGGGGCCCATGTACTCCGGGGAGGGCGCGTGGCTCTGTGTGCTGCCCCTCTCTTCAGGCACCGCCCCCGCAGCAGCCATTGGCCACAGTTCCCCTTTCCCAGCCAATGGGAGCTGTGGGGGCAGTGCTTACAGGCAAGAGCTGCACACAACGACCCCTGCCTCCCGCTCCCCCAGGGCTGCAGGGGCATGCTGGCCGCTTCTGGGAGCGGTGTGGGGCAGGCAGGGAACCTGCCTTAGTGGCTACCCTGCTGCACTGCTAAATTTTTAGCGGCTGGAGATTGCGATCTCTCCAGGATCGACTAGTCGATCGCAGTCAACTGGTTGGTGACCACTGGTTTAACAGTTGTCTTAGTTTGTTACATAAACAAAAACGTGAAGCACTTTCCTTTATCTAATGCACATAAAACATACCGCTGTATGTGCAGTCTGAGATGATGCAACCAAGGGGTCATGTGTGCTTTCTGTGGAGGTCTGTGCACCCTCCCTTTCACATGACTGAAACATTACTCGAGTCATGGCTGTGCTGAATTTTGCTCCGGGACTGTAAACTTCAGTGGCAACGCAAGATGAATTTCTCTTGCCCTTTTTTTAAATTTGAGAGTGAATTAAACTACATGCTAAGAGAAAACACACTAATCCAAGGGCCAAGGAAGATGAACAAGGAAACTTTTTCTAGCAGAGACTGACCCTAGCTTGCCAGACTATCAATAGAATGTATTTTATGGGCTTTGTTGTGATAATCTCTGTGAAAGATTTGTTCAGTTAATGCTCTTATTTCCTTCAGGCCACTGATGCTCGCAGAGCCTTCCCTTGCTGGGATGAACCTGCTATTAAGGCAACATTCGATATCTCATTGGTCGTCCCTAAAGACAGAGTAGCTTTGTCAAATATGGTAAGTGCTTAATGTGCAAGTAATGAACTCAATTTTTAATAGCAACTGGCTGTGTAGCAGTTTTGTTTGCAAGTTAGTGATGTGTTTTGGTAACATCCATTAATAGGAAGATGGATTGTAGTATTTGTCATTACTAAGCAGTTATACTTGATTGAGGGAAGCTTTTTTTAAAGTAGATATCCATTGCTAGTTGACACTAGTACAGAAATTTAATATGCTGCACATGCCAGAGAGGGTTGTTTATTAAAACGAGTCCTAACACATGGCATGATGTGCTGCTTAATTAAATGAATGAAAAAAATAAAACTTTTGCTTGTTTAGAAAGCTATATAGAGATGCATGGCATTTTATAGACATATAAGACCAGTCTCTGCCCTGGAGAGCTGATAATTAAAGTTCAGACATAAGAGGAGTGAGTGGTGGCAATTTCATCGCAGGTACAAGGGGGGTATCGTCACATTCCCCATTTTGAATATGGTGTAAATCTTCATAATAGTCATTTGCCACTGAGAAACCACCCTTCAGTGTCTCATCCTACAGGCTCCTATTGTTGGGATGACTGTTTACTAATAAAGGCCATTTTCAGTGAGGACTCAGTTTCCTCTGCTCAGGCAGCTTGATGCTGTAATGTGTTAATGCAAGCCGGAAGTCTCGTCCATCAGCCATTTTGTTGCAGCCATCCTTTCAGTGTTTGAACAAAAGAATCACGCCCTGAAAACTTCTTAGGAGAAACTGGCTCCTGGTGTGAAATATGACTTGTGGTGTAAACTACAGAAAATAAGTATTTGTTTTTCAGCTGGGGACTATAAATGTAATGAGCATTTTAAAGTTGTAATCCAGTGTTGCTTTTTATGGAACTAATCAGATTCCTTTTTGTGTTGGAAAGAATGTCACTGATCGGAAACCTTACCCTGATGATGAAAATCTGGTGGAAGTGAAGTTTGCCCGCACACCTGTGATGTCAACGTACCTAGTAGCATTTGTGGTGGGAGAATATGACTTTGTAGAGACCAGGTCGTCTGATGGTGTGTTAGTCCGTGTTTACACTCCTGTTGGCAAAGCAGAACAGGGAAAGTTTGCATTAGAGGTAAATGCGCTTGAAGTGATTTCTTCACTATTTGTGTAGTCCCCAGTTGTGGGGAGCCTACGTTCTGGCTGAGTTCTGTCAACAGCGCAATTAATGTGAAACTTGTCATGCTGTTTTGGTTTAATTAGTGACACGGAGAAACGAGGCTTGATAGTAAACTGAAATTCATTACATACAAATAAAAGATGAAGTCATAACAAAAATCTAGATTCTGACCCGAATGAGATGATTTAGCATTATCACCTTTTATATAAAGTCAATGTAAGGTAGTAGAGGTTGGCTGAAGCCTGGAAAAAATTAAGGTACTTCCAATGTTGATACTCTGGCATTCCTGGAAGTCCCACTTTTTAGAAGTGGGATTTCTGGGGAAGAGAGCCAGTATGTGCTGCTTTCTGGAGTACTTACAGCCACGTGGAAATGTCAGTTCTGGCCTATCATTGCGAGTTAGTTCAAAATGTTTACTAGGTTTTTCCTTTTATTTTTTTATAGGTTGCTGCTAAAACTCTGCCTTTTTATAAGGACTACTTCAATGTTCCTTATCCTCTTCCTAAAATTGATCTCATAGCTATTGCAGACTTTGCAGCTGGTAAAGTAACTCACTTTATTGCTGAACGGTATTGATTTTCTTTGAATTTTAAACATTTAGGAAGAGGTGTGTATCAATGTCAATAAACCTTTGTATTTATTTTATAAAGGTGCCATGGAGAACTGGGGCCTTGTTACTTATAGGTATGCTGTTAAAATACTGTCTTTCCCCCCTTTGTTCACTAATTTTGGAGGCAATCAGACTGGTTTTAGGGAAATGCAATGATTGGGCTTCATCCCAAGTAAGGTTGAGTAACTTCCTCCAAACTCTAGCTTCAGTCTTGAGTAATTTAGGCTTTTACACCAGAATGCGCTGGTGTTCACATCTCAGAATGGCAAGAATGAGCTTTTAAGGCTACTGGCCAAGATCGTTTGAAAGATTTTAAAAGCATCTGGCAGGAGCAGCTTCTGCAAAAAAAGAAAGTGTTTTCTTGGCTACATTTCCTCCCCCCCCCCCCCCCAACAGTTCTGTAGTTATTTACACAGCTTGTAAACTGTTTTTGATTTTTGCATGTTCTAGCCAAGTTGGTAAACTTCTGCAACCATAGAACAAACATGTGGGTTGAGAAATTTTAAAAACTTTATCTTGCCTTCCATTTTCAGTTGCTTGATCAGTTGAGCAAAATTTCATGCCTTCTGCTTGATAGTCTCGTGTTTATTTTGAGCTGTTGGAAGGTGCTCCCTTCAGCCTCTGCAACATGGGACTCTCATTAGCTCTAGGTTAATTAGCATTGAAGTGAGATTTCAGGATTTTTCTTTTTAAATGTACCCCATTAATTTGGCCTTACAAAATTGTCATGTAAAATTACTAGCCCATGCACAAAATCTACTTGTCCACTCTACCGTGCTGACGAGAACTGATATTTTATTCCCTGTGCAAAGATTATTTGCCCTGGGAACTTTGTGTAGAATTTTGTAAGCCTGCTTTAATGCTAGTGCTACATTCTCCCCTTGCGTTTAGATTGGCAGTCTTGCCTGTTACGTGTATGATAGATAGAAGGCTGGCATAATGTGCGGGCTATATTTTATCCAAGACATTTTTGCCCCTTGAGTTGCAGTAGTCTGAAAGTCTCTTCTGATTGACCTACTGAGCCATGGTTGTGACACAGGTGTTTGTAGATTTCTTTAGAGTTCCCTTATTGAATTGCAAGTGAAATGAATGTCTGTGTGTGTGTGTATATCTGTGTGTGGATATTCGTGTGCCTCTGAGATGGTAAATGTAACACAACTGATGATTGGGCACGTGGATGAGTGGTGACTCCTTCTGGGCTGAGTGTGGGAAAGAAGACTTGCTTTGCATACATTATGAAGTGTGAAAGCAAATTGCGGTCAAGGTGAGATTTTTTTCCCCTGTTTTTTCTAGTCATGTAGCTGGACTATTTTTTGCAGAATAAAGTTTTTCTCCTGTCTGGGTTTCTTGCCCTTGATTTCATGCATACTTTGAGGAAGAGTTGCCCCAAGTCATCCCAACAACTATTAAATTTAATGTAAATGTTTTATGTGCAAACTGAAACAACTTGTTTTTCAGTTGTGCGGATCATGTTTGTAGCTTGTTTAGGCAATTCAGACTGTTTTAAATCTTATTTTTCCCAGATGTGTGCTGCTCAATTAATCTCTCCTTATTTCTTAAAAAAACAGGGAGACTGCACTGCTGATTGATCCCAAAAATTCCTGCTCTTCGTCCCGCCAGTGGGTTGCTCTGGTTGTGGGACACGAACTTGCTCACCAGTGGTTTGGAAACCTTGTCACTATGGTATCTAATATTTAAAGTATTTTTATTATTATTTGTATTACCATAGCGCCTTGGAGCCCTAAACATGGAATAGTACCACATTGTGCTAGGCACTGTACGAACACAACGAAAAGACTGTCCCCACCCGAAGGAGCTTGCAAGCTAACTAAGATGAGACGTATCATGTGTTTAGATTTGTCATGCTCCTCCTAACTCTGGTTAGATTCTTCAATTGCCCCCTAAAGTATCGTGTAAAAGAGAATAGACATGTTAAGTTAGATGCTTTAAAAAGCTGTCTTTAAAGTGGATTTAAAAATACCTACTTGACCAGATGTGCCAGAAGAACAGGTGGATAAACAGAAAAATGCTAATTAACCAGTTCTAGTTCATGTGTGTGTGAATTAATGTTAAGAAGTTGACTGAGTCTGTTTGAATGTAGTCAGAGAGTGGGAAGAGAACAGCAGGTTTCCATGGAAATGAGCTAAGCCACCATATTAGATTACTTTTAAAGTGATAAATCCTCATTTTCCTTTCTGGTAGGGATGATTCACTGTGTCATCAGCAACTTTTCATACTAAGCAAGCCTTCTCAGTTTGTGACACTGGGACTGTATTATTCTAATCCATTAGTTGAAAAGTTGCCTGGCAGTAGCTGACATAGATTATTTTGGGTCTGTAGGGAACCAGTCTTCTAAATGATTGAAGCTGAAGTCATTTAGATGGGAAATAAAAGTACAGGAGAGGCAGCAGGTTGAAAGGTGCGAATAAACTCCCCACTATACTTACAAACCTGAAAGCCATGTTTACTGAAGCCTCTGCTGACAAATGGCCTCTGCCTGTCTTGATTAGATCTTTGTGGTGTTGTTGTAGCCTGATGCTCCTTTCTTTCCTCTCACAGCCCCTCAGAAAAATCCCCTGCTAATGAGTCTTTAGAAGCCAACCCTGTTAAATGTTAGGAAGCCTTTTGTGTTGCCAGAAGCAGTGTTTGTTTGGTAATTGAACTAGAAGCACTGCAGCAAAGGGAGCACGGCCTCTGGAGCCAGCAGTTTCCTAGCCATATCTTTTAGGCTGCCAAAACAGAGGTCATGACTTGGGTGGAAGAGAGAGGTATATGTCACTTCACCAAGGAAACCAGTAAGGAAGTGGTTCTCAGACTTTTCCATAGTGTGGCACGCATCATAGTAGAAAGTCGTCTTTTCCCTTTCACAATTGCACGGGTCATCTCCCTGTGTGATTCAGGTCACATCCCTGTGACAGAAACAGCAATTAAGTGGAAAAGTAATATTAGGATAGTATTGAATGTATTTTTTAGCTTTTAATGCAGTTGGGCAGCTGGAAATTACCGGCATTGTGTGATCAACCAGCTCTTTGTGGATCACTAGCAAGTGCTTTTGGGACTGCTGGTGGCTCACAGACCATTAGTGGTCCACCACAACTTGAGAACCACTACAGTAAGGCATTTAACAAAGCAATATTACTTGTCTTATAAGGGCTTTTCTACTTTGATAAAAAGTTTTACGTTTTCTTTCCCTTTTGAAGCTTTGTGCCATTCATAAAGTTTTTTTCTTTTAATTTTCAAATTTTATGTATTTGAAATAGGATTGTTTTGTGAAGTGAAAGTCTTTCACTTTCCCATTTCAGGTAGCTTGTTGCACACAGGGAACAAAGATACTATCACTGCAGGACGTGTCAGTTACATCGTGGTTACAGTGTGCCAATGTTGGATCTTACCAGATAGCCAGCTCTTTAACACTGAAGATGTTAAACTAATTGGAATCAAAATAGTTCTGAGAAATAAATGGATGCCTGAGCAACAAGACTGGAGTCTCATCTCCCCACCCCGGTCTTTAGTTTTCATTGGGGTAGGCTAGCAGCTTGTTGCACTTAGCATGTGACTGACAGCCACTTACACGTCATTAAATTAATACAGAAAAAACCTGACTTGTTGGGAGTTTGAAAGTAAAGTTGAATGTCTTTCATTTTTCACAGTTGCATTCATCCTTTGGCACCAATACTACATTTGAGTTCTGGAACTTTTGTCTTGGAAACAGATTTAATCAGAACTGTAATGAAAATTGGATAGTCTCCACTCTAAAAATAAATAATGTTGGACATATCTGGGTAGAATGTCAGTGAAATTATTCCTTTTCGAATTTCCTCTGATGTTTCATTCTTAACCGGGAAGTAGAATTGTTGTGCGGCTGAATTTCTGTTGGGTTGAGTCTGCATCACTTTCCAATGTCTTCTCCTTAAATAGACATGGCAGCTTAATCAAACATATCTGAATTTACCTACCACTGTTTTATAAGTATGAGTACTATATCTGAAAGAAATAAGAGGATGGGAAAGCCCTTTTCCTCTATTTTTTTTTTTCAGTTTCATATGTAGTCGGTTTCCTTATCTCCCTCAGTACAGTAGGCATTCTCTCTCTTAGCCAGGCATGAGGAAGGAAGATGCATCTTAAAATATAGGACATATAATTGTAAAGCTGCAAAAATTGTCAGCGAGTGTGTCTTGGGCAGGTATAATCCTGAAACTACTTTAACTTCCTTTTTCAAAAAAAAAGTAATAAAAATTACTAGATTTCAGGTTTTCAGTATCTGTTTACAACAGTATTCTTTCTCTCTCAGGTATCCAAACTCCTTTTCCATTACCTGTAAGGACATTAATACAAAAATTCCTGTGATTGACGGAGGCCTTTCCATAATTAGCAGAATGTGTGGATTCCCCAGGATCTGGCTACGTTGTTGAGCTGTGGCCTTCCATGCCACAGACAGCTTCCCCAATCTGGTCTTCCCTTGTCAGCTTCCTGTAACTGTTCCCTCTGTGCCTCTGCGCTCAAATCCAGCCTAATATGCAGCTTGTACAGCAATTTCTTTGTACCACCTGCAGGTTTGCCCTCTCTATTTTGAGTTCTTGGAAGCACAGCTCACCTAGCAAACAGTTGCTAGGTAGGTCATTCTGCGCTGGGTTCAGTTCAGTCCACAAGCTGTTAAGGCTAAAGGGGATACTGTTGTGTAACCAGTCTGCTGTATGTTCTATTCCACTTCCTGAATGTGATGTCTCCATACTGGGGGATTCAGACACCATCTCAATAGACTTTTCTCTCTGATTTGTGGTTAACTGGGCCGTTAATAGGTTATAGTCTGTAATGCAGACTTTTTAGTTGAGTGAGTAGGAAGAGTGTTAAAATAAGTGAAACTAGTGAAATAAAGTCTTTTTTATTCAAATACTCTTTTCTTTTCAGGAATGGTGGACCCACCTCTGGCTGAATGAAGGCTTTGCCTCCTGGATTGAGTATCTCTGTGTAGACCACTGCTTCCCAGAGTATGATATCTGGACTCAGTTTGTTTCTGCTGATTACACACGAGCACAAGAGCTTGATGCCTTAGACAACAGTCATCCTATTGAAGTGAGCTGTAACTCCCTGCTATTGGCATTATTTGTCTCTCTTTTAGTTCAGCTAGGAATTCTGGGTAGAAACCTTCCACTGAGAGCTAGAAACAGGGGCAGCTCCAGGCACCAGCACGCCAAGCGTGTACCTGGGGCGGCAAGCCACGGGGGGTGCTCTGCCGGTCGCCGCGAGGGCGGCAGGCAGGTTGTCTTGTCTGCGGAGGGTCCACTGGTCCCACGGCTTTGGCAGACCTCCCACAAGCGTGCCGCCAAATCCACAGGGCTTTCGCAGGCAAGCTGCCAAAGGCAGCCTGTCTGCCGTGCTTGGGGTGGCAAAATACCTAGAGCCGCCCCTGGCTAGAAAGGAGGGAAATGTGCAGGTATTCACAATGCAAAGGAAAATCTCAAATTGCTTTTACATCTGGTAGATTTTTTGGTAAAATAGGAAGGCCTCTTCTAGTAAAAGTAGTACTTAAGGGAGATCTGAAAGTTCAAGCAATTGTTAATGGTTTAAAGACCCTTTCATCTTGAGCTGGATTTGAGCTGGCAAACTAGTGACCAAAACTCATAGTTTTTGTCTGATGACGGCAAAATGAGTTGTTGGGTCTCAGTCCAGTTCGTAGTAAATACTTGCCTACGTTAGAATCAACCACCGCTAATTGGTACCTTTGAGTCTCAGCAGTGAGGGAAGGATAGATCAGAGGACAATAACTTCCCTGTAATCCTTAGAGGTGGTCGCTCTGGTTCAGAATTTGAGGCCCATTAACAGGACAATATGAGGAAACTCATGTTGCCACTGCTTGTGCTGTACCTGTTCTATGAACAAATAAGAATGTAAGTCTTCTGGGTTGTCAGTGTGGCACCTTAACCTAAAAATTTGCATAAAATGCCTTTAAAACTTTGAAACTTAGGCTGCTGATCTGCTTAGTATTTGTACAGGTGAGGTGGTAGCTATTGGAGCTATTCATCTATATTTATAGTCTAGCCTCCATTATATAAATGACACAGGGATTTAATATGTTTAGTCAAGCTGTCAGATAATCAAGGAAATTTTTACTGTAATAGATATTAGGGGGCATGATCCTGCTTTGCATAACGGGGAATTTTGGATACTTGTGGATGTACTGCAGCCACCCACAGGCAGGTACCGTGCTGGTACTCTTAGAAGTTTACTTTTCTCATTGTCTTATCAGTAGCCGGTTTTCATGATATTCTTTTTTTACTTTGAGGTCAACCAAATTTAGTCAAGTCAAAGTGTGAGTGTTTGAGTGTAGATCATGGGCCACAAAGGACTAGAGCGAGATCGTCAGACCTATTTATTAGGTGCTGGAAGCTAAGCACAAGACTGTCAACTTATAAACTAATCCTAGCACTGCCATCTCAACCTATCTTGTTGAAGAGGCACGTTAGGCAGGCTTAGTAAGAGATTTGGACATGGAGATAGACTACATGAGCTTTCTCTGTAGCTGAACTATTAAATAAGAAAATTGTTTTAGCGTTGGCTGTTGAGACTTCTTTGCTCTGTTCATTTGAACTAGAGTTGCAGACAAGATGTTGCTTGTTCTAACTACACGTTGTACTGTAAACCCCAGGTCAGTGTGGGCCACCCATCTGAAGTAGACGAAATATTTGATGCTATTTCTTATAGCAAAGGAGCATCTGTAATCCGAATGTTACATGATTACATTGGAGATGAGGTAAAAATGCTCAATTCTATTGAACACCATTTAATGCAAATTATTAGTAAAAACTCTTGTTGAACAGTTACAAACTGACGTATGTTTGTGATTTCTGGGTGCTGAACATTCATATTCCTGAACACTAATTTTCCCATTCAGTTTTGGGGTATCATAACTACACTTCAAGAGGAAATGTAAACACCCTAAATAAATTCAAGGGGGAAGTAAGCTATTGGGGTGACATAGAAACATGATTGTTTGTTTAAAAGTTCCAAATGCATTTGAAACGTGAATGCCACCTACCAACAATGCTACAAAGCCATTTTTCTGCCTAATGTCACGTCCTAGGGGAGTGGCAGATAAGTAAAACCGGTGCTAGGGATCCTTGGCTGGTGTGTGGAAGTAAGTGCACTGCACTGGGAGGGCAATAAGAGCCTCCTTTCTGGTGCAATTACATGTTTAATTGTATGTTTCTAGGATTTTCGGAAAGGAATGCATTTGTACTTAACTAGGTTCCAACAGAGGAATGCAGCTACAGGTAATCAGCAGTTATTCTTGTACTTTATCCGGGAAAGCTCAACTCTGGAGAATTCAATTTTCAGTGGTATTTTGGGTTTCTAAAATACCCAGTTGACTGAGATGCAAGGAAGTCAATAGACTTGCACTTGAGGTCATGTAATGAGTCAGTAGCTCAGCCTGGATTAGAACCCAATATACTCTTGGCTTTCTCTTAATCCATTTCTCTAACCTCTGGAGTACACAGGCACAATGATCTGAAAGAGCTGCTTTTACCCCAGTAAAGCTGCCTGTCTAGTAGTCTAATTCAGAATTTTTGCCCTTGAGACTTTTTTCTAATGAGCAGTTGGTTTTTCAGAGTAAGGTGATAATTGGCCATTAAGGCTTCAGCAAATTTCCGTTTGCAGAACTGATCACATGTGGGATTAAATGGATCAAATGAGGTTGTGTCCAGCATATCCTGGCACTTAGTTCACATGGCGATTTACTGTGTATCAAAGTTGAAATGCTGAAGTGGAATAAGGGGTTCTCTGTGTCACTTAGGTATAAGTAATCCAGATGTTCGGTAATGCTTCTGGGCATAATATGTGAAAGTATCTAGAGAAGAGAGCAGTTGTTTTTGAAGCCTGATACAGTTCTGAATGTTTTATTACTTACTCCAGACATTTTGATAACAATGCATTACAAACGGTACTCTTTGGAATCCTAATGAAGAGGTTGATGTTTTCCATGGGAGGTTTAAACTGCTGCTTATTACAACTCCATGATCTCTGTTATAGTGTAACTTTACGAAAATGGAGCGTAAAACCCCAGAGGGAAGCATCTTTAACTTCTGATTAGGTGTATCTGTGACAATAAGAATTAATAAAATGACACAAATTAGACTCCTGATGGTGCCAGTATAGTGGCCTTACCAGCATTTAATGGGTGTTTAGATTAACATTTGTGTGCTTTGGGTGCGGGGGGTGGGATTTGGGAACCCTTAAACTGATCATTTTTCTTCTACAGAGGACCTTTGGGAGAGCCTGGAGAAAGCCAGTGGTAAACCTATTGCTGCTGTAATGAGTACATGGACCAAACAAATGGGATTCCCACTCATTTATGTGGAAGCAGTGCAGGTAAATTGTGATGATAAAAACGGAACATCATTAGATGCTTTGAAATTCCAGTTACACTAAATGTTTCTCTTCACTTCAGAACAAAACATTACCTTACTTAAGTGTCCTGGATCACTTTTAATAGTACCCAGTCATTTCAGAACTTTCTTCTGTTTGATCAGGAGACAATGCAGTGCTTGCTTTTGTTCAGTGACAAAATCTGCTCCTAAAGGGAGGGAGAATGTTGTTAGATTGAACATAAAAGTTGCATGCTATCACACTGTTGGGGGAGCAGGGGGATGATCGTATATTCTTCATAATTTAAAATTAGACTGGACAAAGTATCTTAAGTAGAGGAGCTTCTGTTGCTTTCCTTGGGGAATGCTGTTCACAGTGATATGGAGTTCATTCCCTTGATGCATCCAGCTCATGTGCTTGGAGGTTAGACATTAAGTATCCTTTTTGTTCTGAGTGTGCATTAAGTATAGGGGAGAGAATACCTGGCGTGACTCACTTCTCATTCCAGTTTAATTCCAGGGACTTTAGGAGACTGGCCCTGTCAATCTTCCTTGTGTTAATGAATCAGCTGTGGATTAAGATGCATGGCCAGTCTTGCTAGTGGGCTACAAGCCCTATGATCCTCATAGGGTATGACAAAGGTAGATGCGATCCATTAGTAAGTAATTTCTGAGTTAAATTCAAAGTAAATCCAGCAATCCTGTAGCTGAATGAATGATGTGAAGGGCTGTATTAGCTCAGGTTTCTCAAAGGAAACATACTATCCAGGTTTATAGACAGAGATGTAGAAGCTTTACTGACGTTACTCCAATGTACTTGAAATAGTCTGTGCCCTCTGGGATTAACAGGGAGAAAATTGGTTAATGCAGGTGCTAAGATTTGAGATTGGGGAAAGAATTCCTGAAAGAGTGTAATGAACTGCCATAATAGATTTCCTGTTTCTGAAATGTTACAGCCAGAAGACTGATCTGCCCTCAATTGCTCTGAAATCTTTTGTGGTCTCTAGTGACCAATTTTCAGTTCGCTGTTTTTCTCCGGTATCGTTGGCAGCATTGTAAACATTCAGAGAGAGACTGTCTCAGACACCTGCAGGAATGAGGAGCTGAGATATGTGGTGTTTGAAATTACAGTGTTGAAACACTGCATATAAATTGGTCTCTTGACCTCTAATTCTCTCTAGTTCATCATACCTAATATACATTAAGAATGTTATAATGGGGCAGTAAAATTGGCAAATTATTCTCTGAGCAAGTGCATCATTAAAGTTAGATGCATCACACTGTTAGGAGAGGATTACCATATATTCTTTGTAATTTAACATTAGACTGGACAAAGTATCTTAAGTAGAGGGGCTTCTACCACTTTCCCTGGAAACTTCTCCAATTTAATAATCTCACTTCCAGTAAGTGTCCCCCTTTTTAATGTCATCCCCTTACTTTTAGTTCATACCATCCTATACAGTGTCTTTCCATCACTGATGTTACACATTTCAAATACTTGTTAGATGATTCTCATGTCCCTGTCATTAGTAGTTCCTTAGCCACTTAGTCACTTTTTATAAGCTTATGTTTCTATCACCACTAATTTTTCCTTTTTCTCTTAAAATCTTCTGGTGCTGAGGCACTTATGACTTACTACAATATGGTAGGTCTCACTAACACTTTATGGACCACTATCTTCTACTATACTCTGGTGTGATGAGCATAAGAATGGCCACACTGGGTCAGGTCTATCTAGCCCAGTATTCTGTCTTCTGACAGTGGCCAGTGCCAGATGCTTCAGAGGGAATGAACAAAACAGGGCAAGTTCAAGTGATCCACTCCCTTTGTCCAGTCCCATCTTCTAGCAGTTGGAGGTTTAGGGACACCCAGAGCGTGGATTGCATCCCTAACCATCTTGGCTAATAACTTCCTGGAGGACAGTTCCATCAATGGCTATCTAATTCTTTCTTGAACCCAGTTATACTTTTGGCCTTCACAGCATCCCCAGGCAATGAGTTCCACAAGTTGATTGTGCATTGTGTGAAGTACTTCCTTTTGTTTTAAACCAGCTGCTTATTAATTTCATCAGGAGACACCCCCAAGTTCTTGGGTTATGTGAGGGGGTAAATATCGCTTCCCTATTCACTTTCTCCATACCATTCATGATTTTATAGATGCCTCTACTAACGTTCACCAAAGTTGTATTTGCCTTTCTTGGTGCCATGTTGCACTGCAAACATGTAGCCAGCTTGTTTTTCATGGTCTGTGAGAACCATAGTGGACCATAACATCTTGAGGAACATTTACTATGGGTGCTTCTGTCACCTCCTCTACTTTAATTCTGATTATTGGGGCTTTAACCTATACTACTTTTCAAGCCCTATACTTTCAGTTTTAGAAGCACATTTAAATGGAAAAGGATGGACTTTACTTTGGTTTGACACTGTTTAAAATGGAGAATTACTCATTGAGGGAAAGTGCTATATGTAGTCATTCCGTCACACTTTAAATCATTGACAGTCATCCCAGGCTTCTTTCTTCCTGCTTCCTGCAAGCTTGAACCCAATTCTCCACTCTGAAGCAAAAGTGGCAAAGCATCTTTTCAAAGGAAAATAAAGGATGAATGAGTAACCTATCTCACGTCATCCCAGTGCTGAATGAGAATCCCTAAAAACTTGGCAAAGCTGGCATGCATTAGCTTGGAAAAAGTGCTGCCTGACAATATTGCCTGACTCAGGCAGGCTTTGAGGACCAGCACTGTGTAGCTAATGTGCCCAAGCTCCAGTAGAGGAGAAGTTCTCTCTCCAGTAGCTATGCTGATGGACCACTTCCTGCCGTAACTGATGAGCCTTTGATTGCGCTTCTGAGTATGTTATCGTGAGCATTTAATCTCCAAGATTTGTGCTATATAACCAATTTGTCAATCCTTCAAACCATTGGAAGCCTCATTTCCCTTCAGACTGTGGCAAAGCTGTCTCTGCCTCCACTCTTCATTAGTATTTTTATTACCTCTCTATTCTAGGAGTCCACCTGTAAAATGTCATTGCATGTAAATTATACTTTTTCTTCCAAAGCCTTTGACCCCAGCCCAGCACTGCTGTAACAGGTAATCTTCCGACGATATGAGTGCTCTTGTTCCTGTTAATTACGAGAAGCAGGAAATGACTTCCGGATACTATTCTTTTCAGATTAGTCCTTCCAGGCACCAAATACCTGTTTCACTTTTCTGACTTGGCAGTTATCACCACTGCTGTAGTTGGGATTCTCTTGCATCTGATTCTCCTAAAATGAACATTTTTCTTTGCCTATTTTTTTCCTTTTGTGTCTTGTCTTTACACTTGAATAGCATTACAGAATCATACTATACCAGGGTTTAAAATATATGGGCTTCTTTCTATCACCTGTCATTTGAATTTTTTTATCTATTGGTTTCTAGAATATATTAGATAAAAGTGTTTTTCTGCACTGAAGACGCTGAACTGCTACGGTTACAGTTTGTCAGTCTTGGAGTAAGTGAGCCTGTGAAGAATGACCCTATTGTACTCCCAGTAGGCTTCAGCGTTGATACAGATTAAGGACATGTTTGAATTTTAGCTGCTTTGATTCTAGTTCTCTGTGCCAGCAGTTATGGGACAGGCTGGGGACTTCAGATGAGGGACTCATACCTTAGTGACAAATGGAAGCCACTCTTGATAATGGAGCTGAAATCTCCATTCATCATTTGGGGGAATAATAATCAAATTTGGGGGGTTTCTAGTGGGGTTCTGCAGGGATCGGCACGAGGTTCACCACAGTTCATGTTCATCAGTGCTCTGGAAGTAAATGTAAAATGGCTGCAGATAAAATCTGCGGCTAACCCAAAGATTAGTGGAATGATAACGTATGACAGCAGAGCAGTGATATTGAGGGATACTGGATGGCTTGGTAAGATGAGCCTGTTCCAACAAAAATGCGTTTTAATATAGCCAAATGCAGACTTATACTTCTAGGAACAAGGAATACAAGCCATGCCTACGGAATGGGGGACTGCAGCCTGGAAAGCAGCGATTTAGAGGTCATAACGGACAAGCTACTCAACATGATCTCTCAGTATGATGCTGTGGCAAAAAGGGAAGTAGTGAGTTAGGAGTAGGGAAGTGATTTTAGCTCCACACGACACTGGGGAGACCTATACAGGAATTCTGCTTGCAGTATTAACCTTTGGAGCAAAGGGGGATGTAACAGATTCTCAGTCTCTTGGTGTCTTGATTTGTAGACTGGATGCCTTTTTAGATGTGCCTTTTGCCACATACAAGTTATTGTACTTAATATAAGGGTAACTGGGTAAAATTTAATGGCCTGTGCTATGCAGAGGGTCAGACTAGATGATCTAAAAGTCCCTTCTGGCCTTAAACTCTATGGATCTTTAAATGTGCTGGGACTCTGTTTTGAATCTAGTGAATGACACCCTAGTATCCATTTCCAGTTGTGTTGCTTGCTAGTTAAAAAGAAAAAAAAAAGTAAAACCTCTGCCCCAAGTGATTGAGCAGAGGAACTGGACAAATAACATTTTCCAGTTATTCTGAGTTTTCATGACAATGTTCTTCCATGGTGGAAGTTTTTGAAATTGATATTACTCTAGCATTTATTTTCCATTTTTAGCAAGAAGAGGACAAAGTTCTGAAGTTAGTCCAGAAGAAGTTCTGTGCCAGTGGACCATATAGCGGTAAGATGAAGGCTAATAGCAGGAGTCAAGCCGTGCATCATTTTGTATGCCGCGCCAGCACTTCCGTGAAACTCAACTCTTGCACTGTCTGATTGCACAGGCAGGTGCCTTTTTAGGATTTAGATAATTTTTTTAAATACTTGTGAAAACCCAAAGTTAAGAACAGCCCTAAGTTTTCTTGCATTTTTAGAGTATGTCTATGCTGCAAAGAAAAACTCAGCACCTAGTCTCAGAGCCCAGGTCGATTGACTCAGCCTGGGTATGGGGTTAAAAATAACAGTGTAGACGTTTGGGCTTGGGCTGAAGCCCAGGCTCTGAAACCTAGGACAGGGAAGGACTCAGAGCACAAATGTCTCAACTGCTGTGTTAGCCCCAAGCCTGAGCTCCACAAGCCTGAGTCAGTCAACCCAGGCTCTAAGACTCGGCTCTGTGGGTTTTTCCTCAGCAGTGTAGATGTATCCTGAGTCTGCATGTTATCATCACATGTATGGAAGAGAGACTTGCACCTGTAAAATGCTTTTATAATAGCATATTAAGATGTTTAAACCTTTGTTCAATATCCAATCTAGGGCCTTGATTGCCATCTTAAAGAGCTCGTCTTATGGGCCTCAGTAACCGAGTAAATTCTCCATGTATAAGAGCAAGCACAAGCTTTTCGTTTATAATTTAAGTACACCTCTACCCCAATATAACGTGACCTGATATAACACGAGTTCGGATATAACGCTGTAAAGCAGTGCTCTGGGGGGGGCGGGGCTGCGCATTCCGGCAAATCAAAGCAAGTTCAATATAATGTGGTTTCACCTATAACACGGTAAGATTTTTTGGCTCCCAAGGACAGCGTTATATTGGGATAGAGGTGTCGATACAAATGCTGGTTAGCTACTGCATATACAGAAATTAAAATGTTCTATTTCAGAAGTGATATATGGACTCCTGTTGTCAGATTCTAAAATGATCCTTTTCTCTCAGAATCTTTGCCATTTTTCTGACTGTCAGAATAAGCTGAATTTAAACCATTGTGTTCAATTGGCCACTGAAACCTGCTGGAACATCAGACTGAACCTCTGTGTCGAGTAGTGTCTGCTACCTCCTTTCTTCGGACTTCATTTTTTCCTTTCCCTTGTTTAGGGGAGGACTGCCCTCTATGGATGGTCCCCATTAGTATTTGTACAAGCAATGACCCCAGCTGTGCCAAAATGCAAGTGCTGATGGACAAGCCAGAGCTGACGTTGGTTTTGAAAGATGTTAAACCAGGCCAGTGGGTGAAGGTGAGTTTGTGCAGAAGGGAACATATGCATGAGACTTAAATTGAGCCTAATTGAGATGTTCCATTATGCTTCATTTGGACCATTTCCTTTCCTACTCTTTTTTGTTGCAAGCTTGCTGTGCTTCTGGTGGGTCTTACCCTGCACTGGCTCTGCTCCATAGTGCTTGCTTAGGGAAGTCCTTTCCCTTGGAGGGTTTGCTTCCAAGAGTGTTCTAGACAACATAAACTAAAACCATTTAGGAGTCCAAGCTTGGAAAAGCTGAGCGATGCTATTAAACTGAGGCAGCTTTTGAATTGAACTGCGGTGGCGTCTTGTGTATCCCCATAGCAACCACAGCTTAACTCAGCCTATCCTGGCCAAAAATAGTCCTGTTTATCTTTCACAAGTGTGTAGAGTTTTTATTGGCTATTACCAGGCCAATACAGATCTGCAAGTGAAAAATTCAGCGTTAAGGTCTTCAGTAGATAGTGGTGCGTGTATCAGAATCTAAATGTCAAAACTGAAAAACACTTATCTTATTGGATTGCTGTCATATGAACTACTTAGGTTAAGGAATAATCATTCTTAAGGTAGAGAAGTACTTTGAAAGGTGACTCCATGAAATAACATTATGAGCCAGTCTCTCACTGATTCCATATCAAATGGGCACTGTCCCATTCTCAGCCTTCAGCTACTAAACACCTTAATCAGGAAATCCAAATTCCATATGGTAACACTGGCATCGATTATCCCATCTCTCCCCCATAGGGCCTGGTTTGTGGCTCTTCCACATCAGCATTCATCTGGCCCACCAAAAATTTCTTCATTTCCAGCAAGGACACCACTGCTACCAATTCCAAGTCCTCCCTTTCGTCATAGCAATGGGTCTGTGAGTCTTCATGAAAGTTTTTGCCGTCATAGCAGCACAAATACGCTGTCTCAGCTACTCTGTGTACTCCTACCTGGACAACTGGCTTCTTGTCGCACTATCCCGACAAGAACTCATCTCTGCCATCCTCACTCTTCGCACTCTCCTGACATCTCTAGGTACTTGCATCAGTGAGGACAAGTCAGTGCTCCTATCTACACAGATGATTCAGTTTGTTGGGGCATGGCTCAGCGCCATTGTAGCATGAGCCTTTCTTCCGATGGAGAGCGAGCCATAATTGCAGACCTCCATCTCAAACCGTGGACCATGATCTGCTGTTCTCTCTTTCTCTGTCTCTTTGGTCATACCTCCATCATACCACACACACATCTGCACATGTGTGTCCTTCACCTGTGGCTTCTTTCCATATACATACCCAACAAGGACCATTTCGGGCCAGAATGGTTATGCAAACAGTTCTGGCCTCCCTCATGTAGTGGACCAATCCTTCCAAGGTCATGGTCAGGACCCCCTTCGTCCTTCCCACCCTGCAGGCCACCATCACAACAGACACCTCCCTCGTGGGTTGTGGAGCTCATCTAGACCATCACACAGTCCAAAAGGGTTGGATGCCACGAGAGGTCAGAATGTACATAAATGTGCTGGAACTGAGGGCAGTCCGTTTTGCAAACCAGGTGTTTCTTCCTCTCATTGGGTCTCAGCACATTCAGTTGCTCTACAGCAACATCGCAGCAATCGTGTACATCAACAAGCTAGGTGACGCCAGATCTCCCACCTTCTGCACTGAGTCCATCCACTTTTGGAACTGGCACATCAAACACCACATGACGCTCCACGCCACATACCTCCCAGGCACCCAAAATTCCCTAGCTGACACACTCAGAAAGACTCTACCTTGATCATGAGTGGGAGTTACACGAAGTCACACTCTGATACCTCTTCCACAGATGGGGCATCCCAGGGGGGGCTCTTTGCTAACCAAAAGCTGCCTAGACGGGTGACCTCCGCTATGCCTTTTGCCCTCATTTCCCTCCTCCCACAAGTGTTATACAAGATCTGACGGGACCAAGCTACCATCATACTTGTAGACCTGTTCTGGCCACACCAGTTCTGGTTCCTGGACCTCCTCATACTCAAAACTCACTCACCACTTTGCCTCCGCTCACTCCTGGATCTCCTGACACAAGATCGGGGCAAGGTTCAGCACCCTAACCCAGGCACTTTTCACCTCGACCTGGTATTTGGATGGGGCTCAAGGATAGACGAGGCATGCTCCACCCCAGCGTGAGACATCGTTAACCAAAGCAGGAGGGCATCCCCCAGGGCCAGCTACCAAGCTACATGGCCAGAGTTCATCTCATGGGCTCGCTGCCATCAACACCCACCGAGTGTGATATTTATACCCATCGTCCTCGACTATCTTCTCGATCTCAAAATGTTGGGCCTTTTCAATTGCAAAACCTCTGAGTCCATTTGGTGGCGCTCGGTGCCCCTCACTCTTCTCTCCCCCATGGATGACGCATCTGTGTTTACATCTTACCACCATCTGTTTTATGAAGGGTTTACTCAATACCTTCCTGCCAGTACTCAAGCTCACACCGTTGTGGGACCTTAACCTCGTTCTCTCCACCCTCGCAAAGCTACCTTTCGAGCTGCTGGCAACATGCTCCCCTCTCTCACCTCTCCATGAAGGTGATATTTTTGTTAGCCATCACCTCAGCTAGATGGGTCAGTGAGCTGGCAGCCATGATGGCAGATTGCCCTGATAGATTGCCCCATGATGGAGTTGCGGCACATTCTACGCAAGCAAAAGCAACCACGTTGGTCTGGCTCACAGATGTCTCATGGCAAGACATTGGTCATGCAGCAACTAGCGCTCCATACACAGGTTCACATCTCACTATGCCATTGCCAAAGCGGCGGCTGCGGGTGCTGCTGTACTGAACACTGCTTGTCCTTGCACCTGCCTTCGCACTGCTCACCTTGTATGGAATATGCATAGGGACTGTCATTCAAAGAGGAGAGGCTGTTGCTTACCTCTAATTGGAGGTCTTTGAGATGTGTGGTCCCTATTTGTATTCCAATACCTGTCCTCAATCCCCTCTGCTGCTGACTGGAGTACTCAATGGTAAGAGGGATACTGGAGAGGCGTCGATCCACACAACCTGTTATACCCTCGGCTGCAAGCGCGAGGGGATGCACGTGTTGGTCAACGGACACTGCTAAGAAAACCTTCCGGACTCAGGTGCATGGCGCACATGTGCGCCCACATATGGAATACACATAGGGACCACACATCTCGAAGAACCTCCAGTTACAGGTAAGTAACATCCTCTTTTCCTGCTGGCAGTTCTGCATGTTCACCTTGGAATCAGAGAATGAAGCTGAGTTCCTTCCTTCTCACCAGTAATAAGGGTGCATAACTTAAAAGACAGTGGACTTGCATGTTTGTCAGTGAGGGCAGGACTTGACCTGTGATATCTGTGATCGTCAGTGATGCCTGAGAAGGAAAGAACCCAACCCAAGGTGAACTTGTAAGGCTAGCAGGTAACAAAAAACATAGTTGTGTTTGTAAACTGAGATAATTTGATATGGACTCAGTGAGACACGTCTGGGACCCTACAATGTCATTTCAGAATCACTTTTCAAAATAGAACTGCATGATGGTGCTTGATCTCTGGTCCTGTGGTGTTCAAGGACTGTTATATTCGTGGTGTGTTGGGACTTGACAAATTTGACTTCTGCTTGTTTCAGTTGTGTTACTATCTTCTTGAGAAGAGATTTTGCATTCCTCTTTCTGGCTAGAGTGGAAACACTGCATCCTTGGACTTCAACACAGGGAATTCTAAGAGATGTAAAGTAAGAAGTGTAGGGCCCTGGGTGGGATCCACCAAGATTAACCTTCAGATGTGCCTGTTAAGAATGGGAGAAGCAGAGTTGAGATCATATTGTCCGAAATATCACTTCCTTGCCTTTCTGAGAAAGAATCATCGTCCTTTGTTTTGCTTCGCTAAATCAGCCCACTGTCTGGTGCAGTTACACCTGCAGAGGTATGAACTTCCCTTTGTCCTGTTTGGGTGATAAATTCAAAGCCTGGCTGAGCTCATTTACCAGCCCAGACGTGTGAACATCCAGCTCGAGTCACTGAAATGTAATATTATTTCAGCTGACATGCAGTTTATCACATTTACTTACCACACAGCATGTTTACACAGGACAGAGGAGTTTAGTTGTCTTTCTGCAGAAAGTAGAAAGAGATCTGCAAACTTGATTTGGATGGTTTCTAAATATTGCACTAGCATTGCCAATATCAGAATTGAATTGAGCTGGTTGTGGAGTGACGTTTGATACTGCATTTTTGTTCTTCCTCTGTACTTAGATGTGTTTCTGCACTGCAGTCCCCTTCACTGATTCCTCCAAGACCCAGAATGCTGCAGTCTGCCTTCAGACATATACAGATGCATGTCCATGTCAGCCCATCCTCAAACAGCTCCACTGGCACTCTGTTCGCTTTAGGCTTCCATTCAGAATTGCCCTCCTTGTTATGGAGTTGATCCAGTCTACCTCCTGGAGCTAGTTTCTTTCTGCTCTCTTCCCCACTAATTTTAAATACTAGCCTCTGTCTCCCCCACAAACTCACCACTGATGGTGCAGGAGCTCTCACCTCTGCAACTCCTGCCATTCTGGATAGCTCTGCTTCAGCATACCTTATTTCAGATCTGTTCTCCCTTGTTCATACCTCTTAATTTCGTTTTCCCTCTGTGCTGTGCAAAATAGTTATGATTTTAATTGACTGCGTGGCTGATTCTGCTGCATGTACTGACAAGGACCATTTGAAAACTGTTTCCATATGCTACAGAAGGACAACAGTGTGCTTATTTATTCAGTGCTGGTAATGTTGGTTTTGTTTTGGTGTATTTCAGTTAAACCTCGGAACAGTAGGGTTTTACCGTACTCAGTACAGCCCTGACATGCTGGAGAGTTTAATACCAGCGATCCAAGACCTCTCCCTACCCCCTGTGGACAGGCTTGGGCTGCAGAATGACCTCTTCTCTCTGGTGAGCAACATGCTTCCTGCCCGTGTTGTCCGCTTTACAGCCGATTATTAACGAGAACTACCGTTACTGTAGCTATCAGTGTCTGAAGAGCCAGGCTCTGTTCCTGGAGTCAAAGCACCTTTGGGATTACTGCATACAGAGGATTATTAATGAGCTTTGCACGTTAGAACTTGTACTATAAATTTAAATCCTGTAGCACGAACCTGAGCCTGCAACTCTGTTTTGCTGTTTCCCGCAGGGGTGTTTCAACCTTAGTGTTTTTTATAAACAAATAGTATATGAAAACTTCCCTTTCTTCTCTCACTCGAGTCAGGATTAGTTCCTGATCCCTAAAAGAGTTTTGAGCAAAGTGCTTGTTCTTCAACTCTCTTCCCTCTGGGGACAGAATCCATTTTTATGTCCCACATACTATACACTTTTTTTTTAAACTGCATAGGGTTTGAGCATTAGATATGAAACAGTCGACCTCCCCCTTCTCTTTCCCTGAAATTGGCTGGATAAGGGCCTGTTTTGCTGAAAGAAATGACTGGTGGTTTTGAATACAGTGTCAAAGCACAGATTTGCATTAAAGCAAGGTATACCAGTTTTGAATATCACCTTTCAAAGATACAAATGTCCCAGGAGGTGGGCTATTGGAGCAGTTATCTCCTGTAACTGAAGTCATACTTTCTTATATTGCCAGTCAGTAATCAGCTGCGGGATTTAAACACAATTTTGAGACTACATTGACTTCCTGCAACTTTGGAGATAGAAATAGTCTTAAGCTTGTAAAGTATGCCACGGTTTAGCCGCTACAGTTTTAAGGATAAGCTGTCAATAGTTTTGGTCTGTAGCTTAGGAATTGTAAACTGCTCGGAACAAAAATATTTTCATGACACTTTTTAAAAAACAGTTATTTAATTCTTTTCTCATAGTGCTGGAAACAACAATTTTGTGCTAGCGCACAAGAACTGGGAAATGAAACTGACTTCCCTAGTTTCCCTGTCCCAACTGAATGAAGGGCAAAAAGTAAACAGCAAAAATGGTAACAAGTAAAATTTAGATGTTTAATCCAAAATGAGGTTTCAGTGGACACACAGTCTGACAGGGAGAAAGGAAGATCTCAGGGGGGTTCTGTTTTCAGCCCTAACACAAACATACTGTGACTTTGAGAAAGTTGCTTAAGCTCTGTCCCTCGGTTTTCCCATTATTATCCTTAGCCTCCTTTTTCTAAAGTGCTTTGTCTGCAGTTGAGATGCACTCTGGGTGCTGTGTATTATTAATAAGGCAGGTGAGAAACTCTCAATAGACCCATCTTGACACCATCTTTCTCCACACACAAGTGCAGCTCACATTCAGACCCTGTAGACTGGGAACAGGAAAGAATTTTAAATAACTGTGTGGTGAACTATTGACTGTTTCCATTCTGTTTGGAGATGAGATTAATCTGTCTCTTTTCCTCTCCCAGGCCCGAGCTGGAATCATTAGCACTGTAGATGTTCTAAAAGTCATGGAGGCTTTTGTGAATGAGCCCAATTATACTGTGTGGAGCGACCTGAGCTGTAACCTGGGGATTCTCTCAACTCTCTTGTCCCACACAGACTTCTATGAGGAAATCCAGGTGTTTGTGAAAGATGTCTTTTCACCCATAGGAGAGAGGCTGGGATGGGACCCCAAACCTGGAGAGGGTAGGAGATGTTTTTATGCTATGGAATTTAATGGTGGTTTTGAAATACTGCTATATGGTGAATAGGTTAAAAAATGTGGGTTTGCAAAGCATTTTGAGGCATAGAGCATTGCTGCTGGTGAGTTTAGAAAAATGTTCCTCATGTTTTCCTGCTGCAGTTAAAACCACCTGACATGGTCAAATCCATCTCACCATGTTTCTCTGCACCTTGAAAGGTCTCTTACCCTAGCTATGAGTCTGATAGTGCAAAGATTGCAAGGCCAATGAAAAGCTTTATTCCTGCACTACTTGTCCTGGACTAATCTGAGCCATGTTGTAGCAAAGCACTGACAGGTATAATGCCCATTTGAGCCTAACTTCAGTTAGGCCAGTTTACAGATCTAACTATTTGTGTCTAGCCTGCAAAATTCCCTTCTCATGAACCTCCACTCAAAAATCAGTGCACTCTCCAGCAGAACCAGGAAAGTGGAAAAAAACTAGCTTTTTTACACCGCTTACAAGGATGTGGGAGAGAAGACGACTGTGCATTTATAGCCTGCCCTAATGGCTGTAGGTCATGAATGGAGCTGCTTAAATATTGTCCCAAATTAATTTTTCTCTCTTCCTTACCCTTGTTTATCAGGTCATCTGGATGCACTTCTGAGGGGCCTGGTTTTGGGAAAACTAGGAAAAGCTGGGCATAAGGCAACATTAGAAGAAGCACGACGTCGGTTTAAGGACCATGTAGAAGGAAAACACATCCTGTCAGCTGACCTGAGAAGTCCTGTAGGTTACTGTGAACTCTACTTCCGAATGGAGTCAACCCCATTTTCACTCTGCCTCTTGTTCTGTACCAAACTCTTGTATTTACAGTGGCCAGAATTAGTCTGAGTCCCGTACTGCAGCACTGCCTCACTATGTTTTTGTCCCTAAATTAGGATTGTACAGAGCAGATCTCACCTTTTGTTTTTGGAATTTTGCTTCTCGCAAGTTTGCAATGCTCCTCGTTGCTTTGGCATTTATTAGTGAAGTGATCCCCTTCCCCTTTGGCAAGCTAGCAGAAATCAGTATCACAGAATTAAGGTTGCTGTGCCCTATATTGAATTGTGGCTGGCTCCTAGTCAGTAATTCACAGTTTAATCCTTAAATTGCTGGCTTTCTCCAGGCAGCTGACTGAATGCTTATAGGTGTTTAGTCTCATGAGGACTAAAATGCTTTATTTAACTGAAATAATTGGGCTTAACATAGGAGCGTTTGGATAAAATTCAATGGCCTGTGATATACAGGAGGTGAGACCAGATGATCTAATGGTCCCATCTGGCCTTAAACTCTGTTAATCTTTGTATATATATCTGTCACCAGTGAGTTAATGTAGTTTAGGAAAACATTTACTCTTTCACTAGTATGCTATTTAGCTTGTCTAAGGGAAGTGCCACAAAACCCCTAATTATCTCTCTCACCAGATCAGGGGTTGAAAATCACATTGGTCTGAGGTCTGGGACTGACTAGATCAAAGGATTGGTAACAGTTTTAAGATCAGATATCTTGTGAATTACCAGAATCAGGAATTGCTTGTGCTTTATCCCACTGGAAATCACTTCACTGTCATTGCTTTCTTGCGACTGCCTCCTGGCACCGCTGTCCTATGTTTAATTTCCAACATGATTTTAGAAGCCAAAATCTCTCTCCCTTTTATAGTTAGATTAAAGGTTGATGGCATCTTTTAAAGTATTGATTTCTAGCTTTGAGGTGTCCTGAAGTGTGACTTGAAGCAGGAGGGCAAGGGGTAAGACACACCTTTAAAGTTCACTGTCTTGTACGGATATTTTCAGGACCAGTAAACTTCTCCAAGATCTTGTCCCAGACCACTGATGAGAGAAATGTATTATTGCAGGTAGCTTCTATTGTAAGAGAACTCCTACAGGTACTCTTGTGTATAATATCTTACCTATAGCCTCTTCATCCATGTTGCCATCTTTTCCTCTGTCTTTCCATTTCTAAAAGCCTGCTTTTCAAAGAATCTTCCTTGTGTTCTCTCTTAGGTATATGTAACCGTTTTGAAGCATGGAGATGGTGCTACTTTAGACACTATGCTAAAGGTGAGTGCGCTCTTCTTGTCTTCCTGTCACCTCAAGATCTGCCCGTTTATACAGCCAGGAACTACATATTCTTCCTCACGAAGTGATCTCTGAGGCAGTTGGTCTGAAGCTAGTGTCGCTCCCATCTTCTGCAGGTGATGTGGAAACTAGTTTGCCACAGCATTGTTTGGTTACAAATAGTGTTAAGGTGCCATCTAGTGGGCTGCTACGCCTGTTTCCTTAAAACAATGTACCATTGCTCAAAGGCGTTTGGTGCCTGCTTGACCCTATGTAAACTAAGTGCTGAGTAGTCCAGTGCAGATTACCAGTTGGCTATGTACCCCATTGCTGGGCAGATAACGTGGAGAGCTGTGGGAGTATTTGTAGCCATGTAGTATCACATGTCCACTTCAGAATCTCCTCTACTTGAATGCCAGCCATGCAGCTCCAGTATATTGCGAATGATTTACCATACAGGGTAAGAATCCACATAACGATTGCTCCTAATCTGTGCTGTGTTTAACATTACTTACTCTTGTTCCCCAAAGCTACACAAACAAGCAGATATGCAGGAGGAGAAGAACCGAATTGAGCGAGTCCTCGGAGCCATCTCTCAACCTGAACTGATCCAAAAAGTTCTGACCTTTGCACTTTCCGTAAGTTATCAGAGGGGTTGGTGCTTGTCTACCTCATGGGAAGAGGGCTATTATAGAGCACTTTGAGGTGGTAGGATGGAAGGCTCCAGGGTAGGGTGAAGTATCAGAACTGCTTTTGAAAAGGACCCACCAACCTTTGGCCTTGTTGCCAAATCTTCTAGAGTCGTACTGTATCCTATGGTTAATGTGGCATAGACTTCTCAAGGCCCCAGTGTCAGGCCCAAAAGGGGTATAGAAGGAAAGTGTGAAGGGGTGTCACCTGTCTTTGTATTTTAATGTTCAGCCCTAGACTGAGGCTCTCTGCCCTCTGTCCACAGGGTTAGTCATTCTCCTGTTTAACTAGTGTCAGCTCTTCCTCATAGATTGCCTTCTTGTTCTCTACCTTAAAAAGCCAAAAGGTGTACAGCCTGGGAGAACAGAAGCTGATAGATGCTGCCTCTGAAAAGTGCCTTGGGAAATAAAGCAAATGGTCTGTTTCCGAGGACACTGGCTTGAATGTTTGCTTCCTCCTTTACAGGAAGAGGTACGTCCCCAGGATACCGTGTCTGTTATCGGTGGAGTGGCTGGAAGCAGCAAGCAGGGGAGAAGAGCTGCCTGGAAATTTGTAAAGGACAATTGGGAGGAACTTTATAATCGCTATCAGGGTGGATTCTTAATATCCAGACTAATAAAGGTGTGTGTAGTTGCCTGGAAACTTTGGGCATGTCGTTAATAACATCTAGACGGTTCTAATTAAAATGGTTCTTGGCTTAAAAATAAATATTCTTATCTCTTTTCAGCTATCAGTGGATGGATTTGCAATTGATAAAATGGCTGCAGAGGTTAAGGTAAGACATAACGAAAGAGTGACCAGCTTTCTTTGACAGGCACAGGAGTGGGGGAGCTTTTTCCCTTCACTCTGGCTGTGATTTTGGCCAGGGCACTTAACCTCTGTCTCTCAGGCCTTGTCAACATGAGAAAGTTTCACTGGTTTAAGTAAATTGGTTTTTAACGTGATTTAGTTGAACCATTGCAACCCCCGTGTAGACACTTACTTTGGCTTCATTTAATCTGATGCCTATTCAGGTCAAAATAAACTGCCATAAAACCTGGTTTGAACTAGAATAAATGTCCATGTAGCTTTTTGCACTGGTTTAACTAAATTGGTTTAAAATCATCCCATTAGGTAAACTGGTGCAACTTTTGTTATGTAGACTAGCCCTGTTTCCACCATTTGTAAATTGGAATTAAAACCTCCATATGTCAGAAATAATGGGGTGGCTAACTATCTAATGTTCATCTTTTTACAATGTAAAGTGCCACGTAACCTATAAAGCAAATTGATTTATAGAGAGGCGGTAGTACCGCTATCATTAAGGTGGAGAGTAGCTTACTGTTTAACAGCTGATTTTTCCAGCTGCTCTAAAATTCACATATTTGGATTGTCTTGAAAATTCCTGTACCTCATGGGGATCCAGGATTAGTGGTCTAAATCTGAGGTCATTTGGCCTATGGGGTTCCCAAGATAAGGTCCCCTTAAAATAATCACGACATCAAAATGTTGTCACTTTTTTTTGTGCGTGTACCTGGAGCTCAAACTGATCTTGCTCTCTCAAAGGACTGATCTCAGTTAATGTCTAGCTCCCACTTTGTCTCCGGAAAAGCAATGTTAAAAAATTTAGCTCGAGTTGGACAGCAGTGTGGTTTGAGCCAGTCATTTGCCAGCATACTGCTACACTGGGGCAAGCCGGAGCGTTTGCAGACAGTCTGATGTCAGAGTAGGTGACAAGCTTGGGCCATTGAATCCGAGCGGCACCCATTCTCTGAGAGTTCAAGGCCTGTCTGTGGCAGCTTTCTGAAAATGTGTTGGGGACAATATTTGCTCTTTGCCTGCAGAGGCTCCTTCTGGAAAGAAATGTCAGATGTTAAAAATGTGTCACATGGCCCTTTTTAAAACCTTTGTCGTCGTAGCCAGTTGGTCCCAGGGTATAGGAGAGACGAGATCAGAGAGGTAATGTCTTTTATTGGACCAACTTCTCTCACCAACAGAAATTTGTCACAGCTCCTCCTTTATTAGAACAGCTGCAGCAAACCTCAAATGAGATTTTTTTCTCCCACAAACGCTATAGAAGAATCTAACTGTTCACAAACTACAGTAAACATTTTAAAAATTACACTCCAAATGAAAATACAGTTTGTGTAGACCTTTCTCATCCCTGTTAAAATGGAAATCCCTAGTGCAACCATAACAGGTAGGGCTATTGCCCCATCATAATCGGCAGATTTTCCATTTTTTGATGTCTTCAGATCAAGACTGACTGCCTTTCTGGAAGAGATACTTAAGCCAAACACAAACGATTGGGCTCAATATAGGGGTCCCAGGGTAAAATGTAAGGACCTGTGTGATACAGGAGGTCAGACTAGATGATCTAATGGGCTCCTTGAACCTGAAATTCTACCAATCTTTAAATAATATTGCTGTCACACAGGGCCTGGAGCAGTGTTTAGTTTTGCAAATTGGGGTCATTTGGTTAAGGGATTTCTCAGCTACAGCTCCCCCCATAAGAAGCTGCTTTTAATACTCAGATTCTTCTAAAACCCAGAAGCACAGTAAGATTGTCTTGAAAATGGATGTGCCGGAGCAGGCTGGGTTGGACTTTGGGCGATGGGGGAAAGAACACTCAGTGAGATGAATGAGCCACGTCACACCTCTGCAATCCTTCTGTGCTGCAGGGGATTGCGCAGAACCCCTGTCCCCTACACAAAACTCAGCCACTTATCCCAAGAAGTGAACAGAGTATTTTGTGGTGCCGTTTCCATCATTATCGATACTGTCACCTTGCTCACTCGTGCTAATTCTCAGTGGCTATGCTAGTCAATAGAATGAGTTAGTGAGGTTCTGCTGTAGCGGGGAAGAGCTCACTAGTACGCAAAGGAATGGAGTGATTATTCATCCTTATTTCGACAGCATCCTCCGCTCTGCCCCTGTAGTTAGTCAGTTCTGAAATGCCAAGTGACAGTCTTTAATGGAGAGTTCTCTGCCTGGAATTATTTCCATGTGGTCAACTTCCATTCTTCCAGGGAGTGGAGAGAAGGGCAGGTCTGTGTGCAGCAAAAATGTCTCAGGCCTCCGTGCTCTCAGCAGTGCCCCTTCTCCTCTGGGACAGAGGCCCATTTAAAAGCAGCATGTTAGCGAAGGTATTCGTAATCCTAAAGGACCTCAGGTGTAATTTAGTGTCTTCCAAGTAGCCTAGTGACAGTCACACCTTGGATATGTTTCTCATTTGCTGCCCTCCCATGACGAGATGGCTGCTGGCCCTGGCTTCGTTTAAGCGCAGTTGGCTGTCACTGGTAGTCAGTACGTAGCAGTGGAAGGCTCTGTCTCAGCCAGTTTGCAGAAATAACGCTGTGGATTTTCCCTGGCATTTTGCTGTTCCCCTGCCGTACCTGTGGTTACACAAGTAGCCTAGCAAACTAAGAATCCCATCCTGTGGCCTCACTCACCCAGCTACGCTCAGTGACGTCTTCGTCTCTTCTCACACGAGTAAGGGCCCCAGGGGCGAGATACGTTGTTTTCGTAGAAATACTTTCTACCCAACTGGTGAATTTGACCATTTAAAAAAGCATAGTTTTGTCTATGGGTGTTACCCCTGTATGGATGATTGTGTGTGTTTTATTCAGGCCTTCTTCGAGACTCACCCTGCTCCATCGGCAGAACGCACTGTCCAGCAGTGCTGTGAAAATATCCTGCTGAATGCAGCTTGGCTGAATCGGGACGCCGAGAGCATCCACCAATATCTTCTGCAGCGCAAGGCCCCGCCAGCCATGGTGTGAATCTGTGCATGCGGCTGCTGCAGTCCTACTGCCTCGTCAGGGGGAGAGGGAGAAGCTACCCAACAGCTGGTTCATATGCCAAGAATTTGGAGTCTTTTCTCAAAGCAATGGGGATTGGACAATGAATGTAGTTAACTGGTTCCTGCTCACACTCAAGAATTAAATTCTATTAAAAAAAATTATCAGCAATTCAGCAAAAAAAAGAAGTCTGTAAATATGATAGTAATAAAATAGAGCGTAACAAAACTGTGAAACTTCCTCAAGCCTTGTCAGTGGTTAAAATATTTAACACCCCCTTCCTACACTCTTACCGACAGATGTTCTGTTTTTTTACATCCCCTGAAAAGGAAACCAGAGGCTCTGGGTCAGTGGAATTTTGTGATGAGTCTGGGGCAGGAATGGGTTAACACCTCTGTGTAAGACAGAGGCCTAAAAGACACTGTAGTGCGCGTTGTGTGGAACAGTTCACTATGAAAGGCAGGTAGCTGGTATAACATATTCTGAATCTGTGCATAAATTCCACTTGCGTGGTTTTTGGGAGATTATTTTCCTGCAACCTCCAATCAAATCCAAGGATAGTAGGTTCCCCCCACCCCATCCCTTCTGTGTCACCTCTTGGCAAAAAGAAAAATCTTCTGTTGCTCTTTGGTTTTTCTCCTTGGTTCCACTTGCTGATGTCCTTCTTAGAGAGAGAGGAATTGTTAAAGAAACATCTTTCACAGCCACATTAAATAAGAGATCAATTCATGCAATAGTTTTTTCCTTATTAAATGCACCCTCAAAATGCATGTGAATGAAGAGCTGGAGTAGTGTGACTGGTTCCCCGCGGGCACCGTTACTTGTTTAAAAGATCTAGCTTGTCCAGCCTCCTCGCAGCCATAGCCACACCTGCTTTTATTTTTGTTCCTTTGCTGTGATGTTGATGGTCATTTGATTCAGACGCCTTAAATTAGTGATAACTGGTGTGACTTAGATGAAGTCTAAGCTGTGTGCCATCACTGACGTCACCAAACGGCATGGCCTACTAATCACACACCACCACCTAATGACCGAACGTTTGAGTTTCTTTTAACAGGAATTCATATTTGGTGTGGCTTAACTGTGTTTCAGAAGGTCATCAGACTAACTGTCCGACTGCTTCCCTGAAATTTTTTGTGCTATTGTTTTAAAATAAAAAATTAAAACTGTTGGCGTTAATAAAAATGTCAATGTGAAATCAATGTCCTGCTTTTTGTGTTCTGTTCAAGGCCCGAGGAGGTGTTGGCTGCTTCAGATTAATCGTCGCAGCTTGGAAAGCTGCTTAAATGTCCATAGACGCTGTTGGTCATTTGTCCACTGTGGCTTTAACTGTCCAAAGGAGCACTTGTCCTTCCGCCTTTTTGTCCCTCCTGCGGCCATTAGTAGGGTATTGGGGTGGCTGGATGAGCTAACCACATGGAGATCAGAAGACCTGTATATCTTCTACAGCATTTTGCATACAGCCTATATCCCAAACCCGAAAGAACTAATAGCCGAGGGACAGAATTTACAAGGTGTAGACAAGGGAGAAGAGATTCCCAATCTCAACTGAAACCATGGAAAGTTGGGGTGGTAGAGATGCAGGAAGCTGTTTAAAGTGGCAGGAGCTGCAGAGGAGCTTTTGTAGCAGCAGAGGTGAGATTATCTAGCAGTGCAGAGAAAAGGAAATAAAATAGAAACTAGTTGTATAATATCAGAGGGGTAGCCGTGTTAGTCTGTTATAGTTGTATAATGACCGCTGGCGCAAGTCATCATGGGCTTCAAAAACCGAGGAGGGAGCTTGGAGCTGAATCCTGAAATAGAAAAGGAACCAGTAAAGGCGACAGAATTGGGTTAATGTGGCCATGCTTAACATGTGTGAGAAGGGGGCAGGGAGGAGAATTTTGCATAAGCTATAGGAAGGAAAGCTGGGATTTAAAGCTACAGAAGAATGCTCAAGGCACAGATTACTTGAGCAATGTTGCTGAGTCAAGGCAGTGATGTACATGGGTAACAGGCAGCTTTATTGCTATTGCAGATGTGGGCTCTTGAGCATATAACGGTTGATCTGAAAAACGCCAGCATCCCTAGAATTAGTGTGGCTACATGGTCAGAAATGTGATTAAAATAGGCAGTCGGTTGGCTCCCTATGCCTTCTGCCTCATAGCGACTTAATTTACTGACCAAAACAATTTTTTTTCGCTGTGTCAGGACTGCAGCACCAGTGTAACTGCATATGAGCAAGCTGGTTTCTCTTCTGCCTCTTGTGTGCTGACAAAACAACCTGCAACATTCTCCTTCCAGTGTGAGTGGTGATGTATGAAGAGAAACGAATGCTGTTTGGGTTTGTGACACCAGATGCAGCTGCTAAGTTAAGACCATCTCATTTTGACTTGTAAAGGAAGAATGTTTGATTTGCAAGTTATTGAGGTAGAACAACAAAAATAACTTTGTGGTCACTGTTCAGTTGGCTGACTAACAAATTGAAAGCTTGGGTCTTCTGGATCCAGGAGAATTGAGCTAGGTTGGATCCCGGATGAAGAGTAATCTCATTTCTTTTGTCCACATCCATCCAGTCATCCTGCAGCTTGGCACAAGCTGGCACCCTGTCTAAAGAGACCCAGGCCAGGAAAAGCAGGAGTTGCTGCAGATCAGGCTTTTGGTGCCTTGGTGAAGCTTGACCTGAGGCTTGGGCGATGGACAACAGGAGTTTTGCAGGTTAGGAGTGAGGTTTGTTTTGCTACGCTGTGTGCAGCCCGTGGTTGGAACATCAGGGAGGAGTATAGGTAACCTCCATGTCAGCTCATTAAACAAGGGCTCCACTGTGTTGTATTTGGAAGTTAAGCCCATGAAATGTTACACAGAATTATTTGTTCTTTTTTTTCCCTTCTAGTCTGTTTCACTCTTTATCCAACTAGCTCCCTATTGAGATCTAAATTAGGCAGGAAGTTGGAGAGCTACCGCACGGGAAGCAGTAGTAAAAGCTTTCCTAGCCTGCTTTGGAGAAGTTTGCTTCCATTCCATCCCATCACTGGCCTGGCAGCTGCGAAATATCCCTAAATCTATTCTCCCTGCAGGAACCTTGGTACTAGGCTGACTCACATCCCAAGGTGGTTTGTGGAAAAATCTAGATCGAATCTGTTATCCTCCCTCACTGAAACATGGGCTTTGAGGGTCTCGGCTGACAATCTGGGTATATTCTACGTGCCTATTAGGGCCTATAGCTCCTGGTCGTGGCTGCATCCCTAAGAGCAAGTGAGAAGCAGCGTGTGATGTGCAAGGGTGGAACTCCTGGGTTCTAATCTTGATGACTTTGACACTTCGGATGAGTAATCTATGCCTCGTTTTACCCAGCCTTGGGTACCACACTGCCCCCTAAGCAGGCTGAGGTTTGGGTTCATCTTAAACATTAAGATGCTGTCGTGAAAGCTTCCTTACCCCCTTCCCATGTTCCTCTACATACTGGAATGGAGGGCTATGGAAATGGTGCACCGGTGCCTCACCCTCAGGGACTCTGCTGTTGGCTTCTGCCCCAGACTGGTTGTGCAGTAATTGCAACCATACACATCCTATGTGGAACGTCCCTTTAAAGGCGCAGAAGCTTTGCATGTGCTAGAAGGCAGGTGGGCTTTACTAAGCTCCATGATCGAAACAGCCCCACTTGGAAATGGTGCTCCTGAGCCCCTCTTTGGTTTTCTGACAGCTGTGCCAAAGCTGCTCATTTGAATCCCAGTCAACCGAGGTGCTGTGTAGGTTTGGCACAGATGCTGCTCCTACCACAGAGCTCACTTCCTGCTCTGAGCAAAGGAAGGCGGGGCTTCCCTGAGCACAAAGCATCAAAGTAATAGAAATGTGCTGGGTGCTTTTCTTTGGGTGGAAGGTTTAACCCTCTGATCTCTCTACACCTCAGGCTACCAGGACCTAGGAAAGTTAAATCATATTTTAAAATAAATTCCCTTGCTTATGCCATAATCCCCCAACTTAATCATTAAAACTCAGCTTTTAAAAAACAGACCTCAAACTCTTTCCTTCCTACGGTTTGTTCGCTTTTGCCATTTTCTCAGCTTGGACCATGAAAGTAGCCTAGTTTCAACTTACCTACAGTCCTGCTCAATTTCCTTTTCAAGCTCTCATCCACCTGCACTTCCATGTCTGGACTGCAAATGCTGCAGAGGAAGATTTTGGTTTTGACTCTCCACTGGCATTTTTAAAATGTCACTGAAATACTTACATTGGTTTTAAGTTTTATGTAAACTTTTTACAGAAATGGAGAGGTTGCATTTGACTTGAATTTTTGTTTACTTAGGAATCCACTGATGTTTTTCTACTCAGTATGTCGTATCCTATCAGTTCTGCAGTGGCGGCTCCAGGCACCAACACTCCAAGCAAGCCACAGGGGGTGCCCTGCAAGGGCGGTAGTCAGGCAGCCTTCGGCAGCTTGCCTGCGGGAGGTCCCTGGTCCTGCGGATTCGGTGGTGATTCGGCGGCGGGTACGCCGAAGCCACGGGACTGGCGGACCTCCTGCAGGCACGTTGCCAAAGCCACGGGACTGGAGATCTCCCACAGGCGCGTCGCCAAATCCACAGGACCGGGGACCTCCCGCAGGTGTGCGGCCGAAGGCAGCCTGCCTGCTGTGCTTAGGGTGGCAAAAAAGCTAGAGCTGCCCCTGCAATTCTGCTAGCTCGTCTGAAGCAGATAGACACGAGCAGGCCTCAAACTCTAGATGCAAACTTCTAGTTGGTCCTGTCTGGGAAAGGATGCCAACTATATCCTTCATTTTAGCCTTTAGGACCCTGATTCAAATGCAGCCAGTCTTGGTTGTGATTGGGAATTATGATCACCTGACAGTCTGATAGTCCATGTGAAGTAACTTGATCAATCCAATTTGGAGTGAGCAGGCATCTGTATGATTAAAAAAGACTCTGCTTGTTCACCAAAGTCTGAGCTCTTTGGGAGTGGTCATCATGGCTGGTAGCAGTAAGAAGCTTGTGCTACTGTGGCTAGGGCTATCTACCCACCTCCTTTCAAAAAGATTAAATTCAGTTTTAAATTAGATTTTAAAGTGTTCGAGCCTTTTGACAAGGAGCTTGACGACTTTTTGAGCAATGTCCCAGTCTCTAAATCTTACACAATGTGTAGTCCCTGCAGGCAGCTGGGTAATCATTACATGAACATCCTACTGTTCATCTATCTGAGAAACTTTTCACTAGTTAACAAAATCTGCCTTAGTCCATGAGAAAACTCCCCCCACTGAACTCTGTGGAAAGTGGGGAATACGTTAGCTACCCCAATTTATTCCTTACATCCCCCAGGCTCAGAACTATTCTAGTGACAGTCCGGTAAAGGCAGGGTTGTGGCTAGCCTGAGTCTAGTACACTTCCCTTGACGCGAGGCTGGGGGCCAGGCAAGAGGAAAGCGTGCTGCAGCTCTTCTGGCCACAAGCATGTGGGAGTGATCATCGTTCTGCTCGGAGGGTGCAAAGGATCATAAAACACAGGCAATGCAACGCTGCTCGGGCACTAGACGCAGCATTAGGCAGAGCAGTGGGCAGCGGGCTGGCTCGGAAGGGATGTTTGTCCTCACCTAGCTGTGTTCCTAGCACTGGGTTGGGCTGAAGGCAAAGGATCTGTTCATTCAAATGAAGCTGCAATTGCATGAAAATGCAGCTGTGCAGGTGCAGTCTCCAAGCTGCTCTGTTGCCTCAGAGGGTAACGATGTGCTGCTCTCCCAGGGCTACGCTCACTGGTTTGGTTTATGCTAAGCACCAGGCCCAGGGCCTCAAAGGCATTAGGTGCTTCAGTGGGTACGTCTACACCGCCAACTGACCTGGGCTGGTGGAGGTTGAGTGGCAGGGCAGATGTCCCTGCTGTGCTGGAGGCCAGGGTCTGAACCCAGCAAGGGGGGGTGTCTCGGAGCCCAAGCTCCACCCGGTAGCGCAAGCCCCAGCCAGTTGAGCAGGGCTCGGGGACTTGCTGCCACGGGTCTTTGTTTGCAGTGGAGAGGTACCCATGGTCAATCTGAGCTCAGCAGCCTCTGGCAGTTTGGAGCTGGCTACGGTAGCTGCTGAATGTCCCCTGGCCTGCCCTGCACTGGAGGTAAATGACCTTGGGCCGCTTCATTAAGGGCAAGTGAGAGGGAAGGAAAAAGGTGACCATCTACCTGCTGCTTAAACTCCTCCAGACGGGAAAGGACAAACCTGCTCTGTTCTCCTTTCAGCGGGTGGGGAAGTGTGTGTATGAAATCCCAGGGCACAGCTTGACCCCACCGTACTGTTGATCCTGTTTATGTCACAGGGCTGGGCTGACTCCAAAAGCTTGTCTACACTTGTGTGTTAATTCCACTTCAGGGAGGGTGGGGGGACCCAAGCCTAAGAAACCACCCGGCGTCGCAGGAAGTACTGTGGGTAGGTCAATAGGTGGTACTATTTTCCTCTGCCTCAGCCCTGCCATTGCATAAGGTGCAATGGTTGGGAGACGGTCGCCTTTCAGTGAGACACAGACGGGAACTCTGTCTCATATGTGGGTCTTAAAAATTCCCTGGAGCTTTTCACCAGTGTGGTGTTCAGTGCTGGAGTCCTGCTCTAGTCCAGTTTGGGGTAATTACATCCCCCTACCCTAAATTCCACCCACATTCTCAACCAGCTCTGGTATTCTCCTTCACTTCCTGTCCTAAACTCAGGTAATATCCCTTTGCCTGGTTGAACTCTTGGTGCGTTCCACCCCAGAAGTGGCTGCGTTTCTGGCTATGCCTACGTTTGCTTCCTCAATGTTGCACCTTCTTCAATGGCGGGTGTGAGTGTAGACACAGCTCCAAGTGTCTGACCAGCATTTTCACTCCTGTCCAACCCTTGTTTGTACTTCAGGAGCATGTAAGGGCCTCACCTGCGATCAGGGCACTCAAGCATGCTACAGCGAGCTAGGAAAAGACAGTCCCTGCTCCCCGGAGCTTGCAATCTGTGGCGCTGGACTGTCAAAGGAGCAGCCAAATCCCACTGAATATCAGTCCACGTCATTTAAGAGCATAGGCAAAAACGTGGCAGGGGAAGGGACTTTCTCACAATTACTCATTTGAGCAGCGCCGGAGCCAAGAACAGACCCTAGCTCTCCTGCCATGTACACTGACTGCCCTCTCCGCTCCACCACTCTGCCGCCTTTAAGCTGAGCCTCTCAAAGCTGTACCAGTGTTCAGCGTCACAATGAAGCTCGCCCCTTTTACAGCTAGGGCAACCGAGGCACCGAGCAGCTAAGTGACTCATTCAAGGTCACACACTGAGCTACAGTTGGCAGGAAAATCCAGCACTCCCACCCCCCCAGGCATCTGCCCTAACCACTGAACCGTGCTCCCGGAGTTAGGAATAGAACCGAGGAGGCCTGGCATTCCCAGTTCTCGCTCGAACTCCTCCACCCCGATGGAAGTATCGTGTCCCCAGAGTACCTGTGACTGGGTTGAGCATCGGTCTAAAGGTCAGTCCTTTATCTGGAGCGGGATTCCAGGATTCCCCTCCCTGATTCAGCCAGTTCAGTGTCTCAACACAGGCAGATACAAGACGTTGCACCACGAACGTGGAGCACACCATTTATGGCAGTGAAGAACAGGAGCGTGCATCCATCACAAGAGAACAGCCCCAGCTGCAGTCAGGCCAATTAGAGCCGATGCTGCAATCTCAGTTCTCTGCTCGAGCCTGGTTTTACATTAGGTTCCAGTGCTTTGATCTGTACGGGGAGCCTTAGCCCCTCGCTCCTTGGCTGTCCTGCAGGAGCACACCGAGGGAATGGCCTGCTGTAGGACAGGCGGATGCGTCGAGCTGTGCATAACACAGAGTTTCATAAAATTCCAGCCACGCATGCCGAAGGGTTGGCGTTTTTCACACGTACCCTAATGCCCACGCTTAGACAGAGCCAGGCCACCCTGTGGTCAAACCCAGCAGCTGGGGCCGTTTCGGGTGGCACCAACCTGCAAGTTATTGGCACTGTGATTTCAACCCCAAACGGTGCTGTTTGAGCTGTTTCACCTTGAGCCATTTGCCTGGCTAGCGGAGGGACCCCAGAGAGGAGGCTCCTTCCCCTGAATAATATCTCACAGCCGTTTTGTGAGTCGAGCCGCAAATAGGAAGTGGTCTTAGCCAGTGTAGCTGTGAATTCTGCACAACCCTTTACCCATTCCCAGGGCCCCGTCTGATGATCTCAAAGCACTTTACGGGCATGAACTCTGCCTCCTAACATTTGGACCAAGGCTCAGCCCTGAGTGTATGTCATCACGACAGTTAACCTGGGTCTGGGCACCTAGCTTAGCCCATGCAAATCCCCTGGGTCCAAGTGCTGCTCTGCTGTGAGCACCTTGGCTCAGCCTGCTGGGATGAGGGTCTCCCAGGAGGCCCCGCTGCTCATGGGCTGCATTCACATGCAGCAGGCCATGGGGAAGATGGGGCTGAATCACCGAAGTGGTGCCTATAAACTAGGGGGAGCCTTCTGGTGCAGAATACAGCCCTGAGGGAATTGTGCAAAGGCTCCGGAAGATAACACACCCGAGATAAGTAACGAGGGTTATAGCCTGTGTCCACACTGAGGTGGGTGACAGCCTGAGTTAAAACAGAACCTGAGCGCTGACCTACACTCCTAGCTGGGCAAGCCAGCCTGCCTTCAGAGCACCTCCATATTCAGCTCAGTTTTTCTGTGTGTGGACCTGGGTTAACGCTACGGCAAAGAGTAGCCAGACCCTGTTTTACAGATGGAGCCTGAGGCAGAGAGAGGCAAGGGGACATCCATTAGGGTAGCGGCAAAGCTTAGGCTAGACCCAGAGGTCCCAACTCCTGGCCCTTCTCTTTTATTTCCTCCCTTTTGACTATATTAAGCTCAGCTCCACTCACCAGCTGTATGTAATAGAGTCCGAATGGGCCGGGGGCCAATGGATATTCCCTGTGATGCACGTACCCTCGCTGTAAGACAGCCTCCTTTGCGCTATTGCTAGACTTGTCTCCCTGACTGAGGCTGTTGCTATGGGTGCTTGAGATTGCTTTGCCATGCATGAGCTGGCTAGGTCGTTAGTCCCCCGTCTGCCGGGCAATAACTACTTCGGTGACTCACCCTGAAGTACAGCAGGACTGGAAGTCTGTGGCGTTGTCTGGAGGACCAGAGGCTCCCCTTCCTCTCAATTTCACTGGACATGGGATTCTTCCTTTCCAGGGCTAAACCATTGGGCAGCGTTACTGGGAGGCTGTCAAACGGCTTCCATGGTCCACCCCAGAGAGAGGTCACATTTCAACATTGGCTGCGCAATCCCTATGCAGTAGTACTCAGCTGTTAAACAGCCCCCGTGTTCCACCCCAGAAGTGGCTGCATTTCAGCGCTCGGCGAGCAATCCCGGAGCAGCGTTGCTCTTAAACACCTCCTGCGTTCTGCCTCAGAGGTGGCTGCCCTTCACTGGTGAGGTGATACCATATTGATTTGTTACAGTTTTAAAGCACTCTGGGATCCTTCAGGATGACATGGCAGGTAACGTTAGTCCTCAAGAACAACCTGTAGGACAGCACTTGAAGATGACTTGGGCACTTCAGCTTGGAGCGGAAATGAGTGGCCCGTTTCCTTAGCGGCAGCTCATGGAAGCAACACACACAAAGGCCCCAGAGCTGGGAGGGACTGCTGTATGTGTCTGGCTGCAACTCCGGGTGCGGGTGTGGCTTTGGGCCCAGAGAATGAGAGGGGCCATTAGAGACAGAGCTGGGAGTGGAAAGGGGTCTTTGGGAGTGGGTGAGGCCGTTAGAAGGGACAACTGGATATGGTGATTGGCAGGGCAGGCGGTTGGGAGTGGGGCCAGCTGGACATGGCAGTTAAGAGGAATTACTTCACACAACACATTGTCAACCTGTGGAACTCACTGCCAAGCAATGTAAAGGCCAAAAGTATAACAGTACAAAAAAGAATTAGATGAGATCATGGAGGATAGATCCATCAGTGGCGATTAGGTTTGCAAGCCCATGCTCTGGGTGTCCCTAAGCCTCTGACTGCCGGAAACCGGGACTTGACAACGGGATGAATCATTTGATAAATTGCTCTGTTTCTGTTCATTCCCTGTGAAGCATCTGGCACCAGCCACTGTGGCAAGACAGGATACTGGGCGAGATGGACTATTGGCCTGACGCAGTACGGCCATTCTTAATTCAGAACTGGAGGCGTGAGATGAGAATGGCAGGTGGAATTTGGTGGTTGAGAAGAGGGCACCGTTCTTTTAAGATCTGTCTGTCAGCCACATTGCTCAGGGTCAACTCAGATAGCAAAGAAAACCTGGTTCTGGGGTGCTGGTATTGTTAGCTTTTAGGGATAGTGTCCCAAGTTCACAACTTCACAGATCACAAGGCCGGAAGGGATCATCGTCTGACCTGCTGTATTAAAATACAGGCTGGAGGCCTCTCTTGAATTACTTTCTGTTTGAACCAGAGCAGATCTAGAAAAACATCCAGTCATGCTTTGCTGCTGAGGCTGCCCTAGGGGAAATGTTTAAGTTCTAAGAGGAGGAGTTGGGGCTCGTCAGAAGCAACGAGCAAGGCACAGGAGCCACTTTTCCAGCCAGCGGCCACTGCAATAGAGGAACCCACAAGGAGGAAAGCAAACAGGGCCCTTGTAGCAGCCTGTGTCAGGAGCATCATAGACTGAACAAGGCCAATGGCAAAGGTACCTTGGGAAGCTGCTCGCACTCCGTAGACAGGCTTGTGTCTGTCTAATTCATGCAGTGAACCATCAAAAGAACAATGTTAAAGACTCAAAAGCCGGATTCTCCTAGCTGGCTGTGCACAGCTGGGCTCCTGCCACCTTCGTAAATGGGTTGGGGGTTGAGTTGACATGGGATATTTCAGGGAAGGGGTCCTCAGCGTATCCCTCTCTGGGAACTCTCTCCCACTTAGTAATGCAGGGAAGGCTGAGAGGTTGCAACCCCCAGGAACCCGCTAGCGGAGGTCAGTACACAGGCTGGTTGGGAATTTTTCTACATACTGTTTTTTCATTGAAACACGTCAATTCATCAAAACCGTTTGCCAAACAGTACCAGGCTTGATGAATTCCCGACTGGAGAAACAACGTGGAGAAATGAAGGTCTGAAATTGTCAAAGTGTTTCATTTGGACCCTGTTTGAAATGAAAAATTCCAGTTTCCCGGTTCTGAATCCTCCTTTTCAGTTTTGAAATTGCAGCTAATGAGGCTGAAAAGAAGGCTGAGAAATAGGATGAAAAAGCCAAAATTTAAACAAAACATTTTGAATGATCCAAAACAAACAAAAACTCCATCTTCAGTGGGCAAATATTTTTGACACTTCATCCCGATTCAAGACAGGAAATTTCAAACCCTCGAAAATATTTGTGGGATGGCAAAATCGATCCCTGCCAAGCTCTAGCAGCTACTGAGGAACAAGAAACTCCCTGCCACCAGGGACAGTGTGTGCTGCCCATCGACAATATCCCCAAGCCCAGGGCTGACCAGTTCTTTTTTACACTCTACCAGTGCACCCATCTGCCAGGGTCAATCATTTAGCAAGGGGAAAGTTATCCAGTGGTTAGAGCGAGGCACTGGGAACCCAGGACTCCCGGGGTTCTATTTCTGGCCCTATGTGATCTTAGACTCACTGTGCCTCAGTGTCCCCACCTGTAAAATTAGCCGAACAAGACCTGTTGTGAAAGGCTTAATGGCTTGAGAAGGTGACTTGGAGGTCTATGCAACAGGTTTTAAACATACACACTCTCTGGATCCCCAGGTTCATATCTTGAAAGAGTCAACAGTCTTTCAACCTTCACAGAGAGAGAAATTGAATTCCATGGAGTTTATTGTGCGTGGGACCTTAAGAGGAGACCTTGCAAGCTGAGACCTGATGTGCTGCATATTGACATTAAAGATCCCAGGGCTCTTTTCAGAAGAGTAGATTCCACCCCGGTATCAACTAAACTTTTTCCTCTCTCTCTCTTAGCCTCCTCTCTAGAGGTGGTTGCATTTCAGTGGCACATAGTTCTTAAAATGCTTCCCGTTCCCAGAGAGCCTGACATATGTGTATGAAGTATGGTCAATTACAGGGCCCGAATTTCATGTCAGACCAGCAGAGTCATGTCTCATTCTGGCTGCAGCAGAAAGGACCTAATATACATGTGCCAAAAGAGACTGGACTTTCCTTCTCCTCTTCCTTCTTGTGTGAGCAATTAAGCTTGTTTTATCCCCTCTCTGTTATTAGCCTTGGGGTGCTTCCTAACTATAGCAAGAGAGAATCAATTGGAACATATCTAGCTAACTTCCCCCTTTCCACATGGCATTTGTATTTAATACAACAGAGCCTGACTGTGTTACTAATTACTCTTTCTCCTGCAGAACAAGCCAGCAAGAGACCTTCTTCACCTCGATTTAATTATTCAGCTGTGCCTTTGTTCCCCTATTTTCCTTTTCTGATAGTTTTTATTTTCCATCAGTGCATCTTGCAAGTTTCACTCAGGCCTTGTCTACACACAGAATGCAGCTTTACTAGTACAAGGGTGCTTTATACTGGGATAGCTATTCCTGTATCGCTCCAGTGGTCACAGGTGCCTTTCTGCCAGCATAGTCCATGCTAGGGATTGTACTGGTACAACTATTTCTATACAATCACCACCGCTCGAACTGAAACGTGTATGGTACCAGTACAAAACCTGAATGTGGCCCAGGCTACATGATTATGATTGACCACTTCTATTGTGGGAGCACCTTGGAGCCCCAGTCCAGGACCAGGACCCCAGTGAGCTAGGTGACCACAGACCAAAAAGAAGCCCCAATTCGATCAGTCAGAGTCTGCCTTAATTTCTGCCTTGCCTTCAGAGCAGTTTTTAGGATAACCAGTCTGGAAATTCTGTCAAGCCCAAAGCCTCTTTGGAAGATGGGATCCTCCAACGGGTTTATTTTCTGGTTCTTTGGGCTTGTGGCACGTACTTGGGGGAGAGGGGGGCAGCCCTTAGCTTCCCAGGGGCCAGCGATGAAGGAGCAGTAACTGCTTTCAGCTCTGTGACTACAGCATTAAATTTGTTTGATACCTGGGAGATAGCCTGGGCTTTCCCGCAGACTGGGCGAACGCTGAGGCTCTGATGCTGTCACAGGTCTAGAGAAGACATGGGACGTGACACTACTGAGGTGGACAGGTCAAGAGAGAATACTATGCACTCTGCAATCTCAGGCAAGTTGCTTCATGTCCTCATTGCATGAGTCAGACCCCAGCCCCCGATACGGAGATAAGGAGAGTGTAGAGAGTGAATTATTTCATGTTTATAAAACACATTGAAAATGTGAAGCATCGTAGGTCAGCCTGTGCCTCAGCTACTCTACCCTGTTTTACTAGGAAGAGGCCACAGAGGTAATTATTCCTTGCTCCTTAGCTTGGTATTTCCACCAGGAGAGCTGTCACTATCAGCCACAAGGGACAACGGTGTGATCTAACTGGCAAACTCCTCTAATCCCACCAATACCCCAGTGTTCTTTATCCATGCTGAACCATTAGATACAGCCACAGACAATGCTGGAGGGAAGTCTGCTGCATTCACACCATCCTCTTATCTCTTCCGTTGTATACCTACACTGTTTAAAATGCCCTCTGAACAGACGAGGGCTGAAGATGTCCTAAAAACCCCCTCAGCTCCCCCAGAAAGCTTTCAAAGAGAAGTGTCTTACTTCCAGCCCTTCCCTTCATGGTGGTTTTAATCATCCCTAGGAATGACTTTATTACCAAGTTAGCCACAAACCCTTTTAGTCCATTTTCTACAGTCCCTCGAGCCCGACTATGTCCTCACAGTCACAGCACCTTCCCCTGCAAGTTGATCTCAAAGCACTTTCCAAAGGCAGTTAGCATCATTATCCTCATTTTACATATGGGGAAACTAAGACCTGGCAGGGATAGCAGAGCCAGGAATAGACAGACCCCTGTCTGCTGTGTCCCAGCAGTGCTCTATCCACTAGCCCGTACTATCTCGAGAGAACCTTTAGTTCAGCAACAGGTCTCCAAGAGTGGACTGTACCTACCAGATGTTTCAAAGGAATGTATGAGAAACATTGTGATGGACAATGATGGGCAACCTACCCATGGCAGCGTCTCCTTAACCCCAAGCAGTGAGTGCCTGACTAATGCTATAGACCAGCCATTACAGACCTGGCTCCTATTGACCCAGGCCAATGACCTTGCGCTGCAGCCCCACCTGAAAAGGAGAGTATCCACAGCTACCTTAGCATGATAATTACATATGGGCTAGAAATCCTCTTGCTTTAGAGCATGTACCAGCCACTAGCTGCCTGACCTTAGGAAGAAACTTCCCTCACAGGCAGAGGATTCCAGAATTGTCCATTATGAGTTTCTTACACCTTCCTCTGAAGCCTCCAGCACTCGGTGAAAACATTATTTAAAAGTTGATCTGATCCCATAGCAAGTCCTACATTTCTAAAACCACAGTCCCCTCCAGACACAGCACTATTTCTTCTGATTTAGAACAGGGCCTCAGTCATTCCCCTATAGTACAGCCCCAGCCCCTAGAACCCGCTTGTTTCACATCCTTTCATATGACCCCAGCTCCCATCCCTTGTAATCCCAGCCACATATAGCTTCCTTTATGGCCTCACCCCAGCAGCCCTTTGCACTGATGGCCCAACCCCCTCTAACCTCCCAGCAGCCCCTGATGGCCCAACCCCCCTCTAGGCCTCCAGCAGCCCCTGATGGCCCCATCCCCTCTAGCCCCGATAGGCCCCACTCCTCTCTAACCCCCCTGGCCCTGATAACCCCCCACCCAAGTCCCCTGACGGCCAACCCCCCTCTAGGACTCCAGCAGCCCCTGATGGTCTCACCCCCCTTTAACCCCTGGCCTGATAAGTCCCCCACTAGTTCCCCCCCCAGCTCCCTGATGGCCCAACCCCCTTTAGCCCCCCAGCAGCCCCTGATAGGCCCCACCCCTCTCTAACCCCCCCCAGCAGCCCCTGGCCCTGATAAGCCCCCTCCCCCAATCCCCTGATGGCCCAGCCCCCCTGAAGGCCCCTGGCCTGATAAGCCCCCCCCAGCTGCCCCCTGATGGCCCCGTCCCTCTCTAACCCCCCCAGCAGCCCCTGATAGGCCCCACCTCTCTCTAACCCCCCCCCCCAGACCCTGGCTCTGATAAGCCCCCTCCCCCAATCCCCTGATGGCCCAGCCCCCCTGTAGGCCCCTGGCCTGATAAATCCCCCCCTAGTTCCCCCTCAGCAGCCCCCTGATGGCCCCGCCCCTCTCTAACCCCCCCAGCAGCCCCTGATAGGCCCCCCCCGCAGCCCCTGGCCCTGATAAGCCCCCTCCCCCAATCCCCTGATGGCCCAGCCCCTGGCCTGATAAGTCCCCCCCTAGTTCCCCCCAGCAGCCTCCTGATGGCCCCGCCCCTCTCTAACCCCCCCAGCAGCCCCTGGCCCTGATAACCCCCCTCCCCCAATCCCCTGATGGCCCAGCCCCCCTGTAGGCCCCTGGCCTGATAAGCCCCCAGCAGCCCCTGATGGCCCCGCCCCTCTCTAACCCCCCCAGCAGCCCCTGGCCCTGATAAGCCCCCTCCCCCAATCCCCTGATGGCCCAGCCCCCCTGAAGGCCCCTGGCCTGATAAGCCCCCAGCAGCCCCTGATGGCCCATCCCCTGGCCCTGATAGGCCCCGCCCCCCGCGGCCCTGCTGGCCCCGCCCCCTCAGGAACGTCTCCTCGCGGCCCCGGCCTCTCCATCCGCTTCTCTCGGCCGCCCTCGCTCCGCCCGGCCAAACGGGCCAATCGGCGCGCTGCGCCGGAGCCCCGCTCAGCCAATGGCCGCGCCTGGGCCGGCGCCGGCGCTGGCCCAATGAGCGCCGCGCGTGCTGGGCGCTGCCAGCCAATGAGTCTGTGCAGCGGCGCGGCGCGGGCCCGGCTCAGCCATATCCCTCCGCCCGCGCGGCTGCCCGGGCCCTTCCCCCCGCTCCGCCTAGTCGGTGCGCGCGCGCTCTCCCCCAGCCGCGCGGCCCTTTCTCCCTCCGCCGCCCGCCACAGCCGCCGCCGCCCGCCCCGGGGTCCCCCACGCACCAGGAGCCGAGAGCGCGAGCGAGCGAGCGGGACCCCACCCCGTGCCGGAGACGCGCCGCCGCCATGGAGCTCATCACGATCCTGGAGAAGACGGTCTCGCCGGGTAGGGGCCAGCACGTGGGGGAGGGACGGGGAGCGGAGGGCGGCAGCCGCCAGGCCCGGGGGGGGGGCGCGGCCGGGCCTGAGGGGGAGGCCGGGCCCGGCGGCGGGAGGCCAGGCCTGGGTGGGGGAGGGAGCGAGCGGGAGTCTGGGCGCGGGGCCGGCGCCGGGGAGGGCCCCGCGCTGGGATCGGGGCGGGGGCCGGTCGGAGGCGCTAGGCCGCGGGGAGCCCGTTTGCCCCGGGGTGTGGGGGGGGGGTGTGGCGGCGGCCCCGGCCTCGGGCAGTGACTGACTGCGGCTCCCCCTCCCCGCAGACCGCTCCGAGCTGGAGGCGGCGCAGAAGTTCCTGGAGCAGGCGGCGATCGAGAACCTGGTGAGCGCCCCGGGCGGGGAGCGCGCCGCGCCGCCCCGCCCTGCCCCGCGCAGGCCGAACCGCCATCGAGGGCGCAGCCCAACTTGCCGGCTCCCAGCCGGGGCGGCGGCCGGCCAATTGGGACGCGCCCGGGAGCCGCGCCGGCCAATGGGGGCGCGGAGCCGGGCCGGGGGGAGGGCAGCGCGTTAGGCTGCGCGGTGGTGCGGTGGGGCCTGCGGACCATGTGGGGAGACCGGGCTGCATGGGGTGCGCCCGGGAGAGGCCCCATAGGCCCTTCACTTTCCCCCCTGCAGAACCTGAGCCTGCATCCTGCCCCCCTTATCTTGTGCCTGCCATGCTGGGCCTTTACCCTTCTCTGCCTGCTCTCGGTCCCCCCATTGCTGCCCTAGGCCGGTCCTTTCCTTCTGCACTTGCCAGGCCTTCTGGTTGTCTTATTCTTGGCCCTTCATTTTTCTCTTTCCTTTTCCAGTGGCTGGGTCCTATTTACCTTTCATTCTAGTCCCCTTTTTACTCTTACAAGGACCTTCACTCTCTTCTGAACTAGGCACTTCTCCCCCCACTTGTCTGTGGCCCAGATGAGGTTGAGATAGACGGTGAAGGTGTTATCAGTGTTGGGAGCCTGTGGTCCTTTTCCCTGGGTGGCGTTAGAGCAGATTTGGAATGTTTTTAAGGGAAATGACAGGCTGGGGGGGTCACTTTGTTCCAGAGGGAAAGGGTACTCAGAAATCTGCAAACAACACACTTGCATTAGCATGTTATGAACTCTTAGCATCGTTCACACATGCACATACTAAAATCAAGGGAGGATTAAGTTTAAAAATATGTCCTACCATTAATGTATGTTGTCTGTGTAATCAAGGCACAACATTACAACTATTACACTAAAATAAGGGTGTATGGGTCTGATTCTTCAAATTGCTATTCTGCTTTCATCCTTGAGGCAATCTCTGGTTCTTGTGTGAGTGATTAAAAATGGGTGAATTATTGCATTCCTCTTTGCTACAGTGAAGGTTAGTTGTCACCGACTTGTCTGATGGATTGGAGGTAATAATTGAGTTTAATTTTTTGGCAATCATATACATTCTTTCCTCTCCACCAGCATTAGTTGACAACCTATGCAGATTACTTTTATATAATTTAATGTTAAGGTTTGTGAAACCTGGTAATCAAAGTTGCTTACAGTGGGGTTTACAGTTTTATATTAGCTCCAGTTCTCTGGCTAACTGTTTAATGAATCATAGCCCTCCACTGCTTTTATTTTGGGACTCTTGCTGAGTCTTCCTACAATGCTTCTGTGTGTGGAAGCTGTGAGAACGGGTACACTACAATTGGGTTTGGGTCTGTAGTCTAGAAAAATTAAATAAATTCTAAATTAGAATTGAGTTTGGGCCTGGAATGAATAAAGCTATTGTCAGTAGCTTTTAAAAAAAATACCAAAACACCTAACCATTTGAGGGAGGCAGGTGTGAGAATAAATAACCGGTGACTGCTGGCTAATCTTACGTTTAGTGGATTTTCCTTGCATAGGCTTCATCAAGTGTATGGCATTTTGGGAGTTCTGCCCACTGTTTCCCTTCAGGGGATGTGTGTGTTCTTGCAGCATTTTCACTTACTATACCAAAAACATCCCTTTTCTGAAAGCTTTCCCCATTTTTAATTTAATCCAGCCTTGCAAAATTTTGTGCCTCAAATATGAATACATTTTTGATGGATAAGTAAAATGAGCTTTTTCATTATGGTAAAAAGTGAACAAGTATATTTTGTGCCGGGGGCATTGCATTTTTCAGGATATTTTTGCAAGACTGATTTAGCTTAAAATGGTGGGTTCAAACTATATATTTGTTTATAAAATCTGCAGTTTTGGTGTTAAAACAGATTATTTGATAACTGTATTTAACTTTTTTAGGTGATATTTTGGACCAAGGAGAACACAAGTTCTTCTGTCCTCAATACTGCCTTAAAAATTGTTGCCTAGCTACTTTTAGGTAGTCTTTCTTAGGCCCTGGTTTCCAATAAAAATTTTGTTTGCATTAACTACGAGTGCAGTTGCACCAATTTAAAAGATTGGTTAAATGCTAGTATAAAGCAGGCAAAACCGTTTCAGGAAGACTTGTTTCCACCGTGTCTGAATCACTTTTGTATGAATTGATATTGAAACCAGTGCAGCTGCATTGAAAAACACATACACAATTTTTAGTGAAGATAATGCTTTGGTCAGTCTTGGCATAAGAGCTGCACTAGTGGAGTTCTTTCTCCATATCACACAAAGCAAAAATGTATCAAATATCAAGCTGCCAAATTGCAAATAGTCAGAATACTAAGGACTTTTTCACTAGTTGTTACCAAAACCGAACAGTACAAATGCAGGTGTTGATAAACATACGTGAAATAGCCCTGCATAAATAATACCTTTGACATCAGAGAAATCATGTAATAAACTTACTCTTACAGAAATATTTTTACTGTACATAAAGCAGCTGATTTGAGCTTTTAAAAACATTTAATAATTCCAAAAGGAAACCGACTTGGTGCTCCCCTTGGAAAAAATAATTTGCTTTATTTGATGTGACATTTAAATTCATGTTAATTTTAAAAACCACAGACAATCTTGGATGACATAGGCCTTGGAATAGGACCTGAGTGCTTTATTTAATCGAGCACTTTAAGCAGACAGTAGGATCGTGGAAGGTAACTGAGTCTCTGAAGTAATCTGAAAAAATCCAACATCTAGTTACGTTGCTTTCCAGTAGTTCTAATTAGGAGCTTAACATTCATAATCTTGGGATAAAACACAGTCGTATGGTAGCAGTTGTTTGGTTGGGTAAAAGTTTAATTCTCTTTGGTTAGGAAAACCTAATGGATCAGATTCTGATTAAGAGCAGATTAGAGAAGTATGTGTTTGTATCCATTAATAAGCATGTTTTCTTCTCCTGACCCAGCCCACTTTCCTTGTGGAACTGTCCAGAGTGCTGGCAAATCCAGGGAACAGCCAGGTTGCCAGAGTTGCAGCTGGTTTACAGATCAAGAACTCTTTGACGTCTAAGGACCCAGATATCAAGGCCCAGTACCAACAGAGATGGCTTGCAATCGATGCCAATGCCCGCAGGGAAGTCAAGAACTACGTAAGTAACTTCTGTACTTCAGTGAATTCCATTTTTGTCCATTCACTTCAAAACTGCTTATCATTTTTCCCACAGTATGGCTGAGTAATGAACATTTGATCTATTTCTCACTGTTTGAAAAGTCGTTATGTTTCTTGCTATTATGGAGCAATGAACCTCATTTGTACTTAATACTTTGTTGCTGTAGCACCTTTAATGTGAGGAGCTGTTTCATAAGCATTAAATTGCAGAAGACACCTGAGAGAGAGCTAAAATATAGAAAAGGGAACAAGTTCACCAACTCTGTAATGCAGCTATCTTTGGGGTGTAGAACACAGCACTGTGGGTTTCTTTTAATCTCTTGTAAATTGAGGTCTAGGGCTGTGTTGCTTTAGTTCAGGGGTTCTCAAACTGTGATATGTGTACCCCTGGGGGTTCATGAGACCTCTCTGGAGGGATACATGGGAGAAATTGTGTAATGGTGGGTTTTATTTATTATTTATTTATTTTCACAATAGGCTACTCACATGAAACTTTAAAACTCTGGGGGAATTTGTGTTATAAAATACGGTAGTTAATTTTTTTTCAAGATATACCAATGAGAACACAGAGACACTGACATACAGACCCCTGACCTCCAAACACTGTACACCATGGGTTCAGTTGCCCAGCAACTGTCCAGTCTAACTGAGCTTGGAACTTAGTCAGTTTTTTTTTTTCTCAGTTGTATATGTCGCACCATAACTATATCTGTATGTAACTGTGAACTATGGGCAAATGGCTAAAGAACAGGTAGTGTTAGGAAGAACACCCAATGTATCAGTGATGAGAATGGTAAGGGTATGCAATAAGAATCTTTACTTTAGTTAATTCTCTCAAATGCTTGCAGCCTGTTAAGTACTCTTCCAGCAATGATGAGATTGGGGTGTGTAAAATACGTGACAAATGTCTACTTCTGATGCTTAAATAAGCAATGTAGGATAGTGCTTAGGGAAGAATAATATGTCCAGTACCTGTTAAGATAATATTAGAGGATAGGTTTTCTCACCTCTGTTCTGCTACTAGTTTTTCTCTTCCTTACCATGAAAAGAAGTGGGATTTGCTTTTGGAGCAGCATGGTGCTTGAAGGAGGAATTATAGGTGAGGTTTTGGGGCAAAAACTGAGACTGCATTTGTATTTTGTTAAAGCATTCTTCAGAAGCATATGAATAGCCAGACAGAAAGATTTCTGAATGATGAACTGCGATTCCAGATTTTTTGGAGGACATAGTTTTCATCACTAGTAGTTTACAGATGCATTGGGATTTGATTTTTATTCTTTATACTTGAACAGTTTCTTCATTTTTTTTTTAACTGTGTTAATTGTCACGTACATTGTGAAATCTCTGAGACAGGAACAGTCTTTCTGCGTGTGTGTACACGTGCACTGGGCCTAGCACACTGTGGGTGTTTGCAGAATACAGTTAAAAACAGTTATCGAAATTCCAGATGCTGAAAACTACCGCTAAGTTTTATAAAGATGTGGAGTGTCTTTGTAATCTGTCAAGATAAAAGCTATGACCTTTGTCAGAGGAGATGGCAAGAGATTTTAGCAGTGCTAGCAAGTGGTTAGCATGAAGAGACATAATGTTGGCCTGGCAGTAATGGCTTTCCAACAGATAACTGCTATATTCTTTAATGACAATGGTTCGTGCGCTCTCAACCAGAGAGTCCTTTGTGCTGATTATCTTTTTGGCTTTAGAAGATGTATGTGTACCTGAATCTATGCAGAACTTTGTAATGGGTACATTCTGGGTGCAAATGGACTACCTATTCTGCATAATCATTTCTCTGGGATAATTGGTGTCTTTAAATGTGTAACACTTACGCAGTATTCTCCAGAGTAAGGTTGGATGATTAGATATTGTGTGATAATTTAACTTTTTTCAGTTATTACTTCCAATGGGGAAAAGAAGGGGTAATGCTGTTTTGATGTTTTTTACTTCAATTGACAAATGTGTTACAGGAAATTTTAGTATTTTTTTGTTTTTTGGTTTTTTTTGGTAACGGTATGATTACAGAATAACAGATCCCTAGTTTAGGAGCTGCAGTGTTGTAGTATGTTGAAGAAAACTCATTAGTTTCATTTGCCTTTAATACTGTCCCTCCAAAGAATTAAAGTAATCATCCTTTACTCATTGTCATTGGATCATTTGGTGCAAGTGATCTACTGAGAGAACTTTTTGATTTAAGATTCCAGATGACTAGCTCTTTCTTAAAAACTTTGAGAATGTTCTTATTTGCGCTACCCTTTTTCCAGTTTAGAAGTTAAGTGGGAGTTGTGACAGATATGGCAATTTACAGCAATATCTTTAGGAGATCTTATTGAACTAAATTTAAATAGCCTTGGAGTCCATTGTATTATGAATGAAAAGTGTATATATTATTGTGGCATTATATGCGACTTCTCTGGGGAGGAGACTTGACCAATGTAAAACCTGGGACATTTCAAAGTACTGTTTTAAACAGTATGCCAGATAAGAAGGAACTTGGGGACAATCAAAATTAAATGGGTTTCCTAGGAGACGCTGGGCTGGGCTGGGTAGGGAAGGGGTGAATGCAAGTTCCCACCTCCAGATCCAACCTTTTGAAGCTACACCCTGAAGAGAGAACCATTGTCTGACTGATTACATGTTCATGGTCTCTAAAGATCAAAGACCCAAGCTGTATATAAAAAAGAGATTGACTTGTCATGAATGCGCTTGTTCTGGGCTGAAAGCTGATATGTACTTAAAACCACAAGGAAAAGAAACCTGTAATAAGATTTAAAGGGCTTATTGCCTGTTAGATCCCTTGTTGGAGTCGGGGGGGGGGGGGGGGTCATTTCTGGTAAGCTTATTAGTGTGCATGTAGGTTTTTATTGTTTTTAATGTATTTTCTCTAATGCTTTCACTTTAAGAATAAATGTACTTGCTTAGAAAGGGCTGTGTGGTTACTTAAAACTGGGCAATTACAAAGCCTTTGGAGAGAGAGCAACGTGCAGATGCTAACCAATTAAGGCAGATTGGTTTGCTGGGAAACTCAGTTTAGACTAGGGACTGTGCCACATGGAAAAACACTGGTCAGGATGGAGAGAGATGTGTCTCCATCCAAAAGAGGTGATGGCTGGGAGCCAAAAACCTAATAGTGGATGCCCATGCTGGATCACAGAGGGGGAATACAGGTGCAGTTGAACTAAACAGTGATGGGAGAGTATTGACCAATTACTACTGTCTGATATCAGTGACCTGACGTGAAATGAGTTGGTGTATCAGGCCCATTCCAATCATAAAATCACTTCCACATTTGGCTCCAACTGGTATTGTGAATACCAAACATTGAATGCACATGACCTTTAGAAACGAGGGGAAAAGCTTCCAACTAAGACAATAGTTATAGGTAGCTTGGGAGAACCTCACATTACTACCAACAGTGCTGTACCTATTGTATGAACAAATGGAAGATCTAAATATCCAAGGCTGAGTGTTCTGCAATTACTAAATTTTTGAAAGGAAGAAAGTTATTTGCTGAAGTGGAGAGTACAACCTTTGCTGCTGAGCAAAGACTAGAAAGACTGTTCAGTAAGTTAACCAGTTAGAATAAACAGGTTTAGTTTGTGCCATACTACTTGGCCAGAGGCAGTTCAGTGCTTCCTATTGGGACAGTTTGACTTAGAGATTCAACTGTAATAGAAATTTAAAATATTATTCACCCTCCACTCAAAGATCATCTTCTCATAAGCTGTCCAGTTAAATTTTTGATTGGGAATGTCATTTATCCAATTTGTTTGTATTTTTTATTATGAAAACAAATAAAAATTAATCACAAACAAGTAAATGACTCTCAGCATGTATGTTTACCAAATGCTGCCCATTTTACAGGATATCCAATACAGTTATGCAACTTCATAACTCATCAAAGCTGCAAGACCAGGCAATAGAGAATTGGACAATAATACACAGGCATAACATGTTAGGGTGGGGGGAGTAACAATTTAAAAAAAATCTTACATGCACAGGCAAAATAAGGAAGGAGGGGGTGGAAAGAGGGAGGGGGAAAAAGCAGAGAGGTCAGGTGGAATGAAAGTTTAGCATTGTTTGAGCCATTTCAGCATTCTTTGTCCAGTATATCAAGAAATAGGGTCCAGATTACTTGAAATCATGTAATTCTTCTCTAAGTTGAAAGGCTTTCTTTTGTGGATAATTTTTCTGATTTATAATCTTATATCGGAGAAAGGGGAATTGTTCCCTTCATGGTTCATCATATATGGGCACCCTTCATAGAATATGAAGGGTGTCTTAGAGAAATGTATTTAATCATGCAGACAAATCCTGCTGCCTGGAGGGGGTAAACCATAACCCTGTCAATATAGGGGCAAACTCATTTCAATTGCTGGGGTTAAATGCTTATTTGTAGAGGCAAAGGTGAAAATCTACCTGTTTTAATCCATGTTTGCAGGTAAAAATAAAATTGATCAGCTAACTCATGTTAGTTACATTTGCTATACTCTTTCTCCTCCCCCCCCCCGTCAAGTAGAGATCTTAGATTCCAATTTTCCTGTATTGAGTCACTGATATCAAATAATCAAAGTGTGTAGACTAGTGAAATTGATTTGAAAAAGTCTGACTAAATTGCTGATGTTTTCTCCACAGGTTTTGCAGACATTGGGTACGGAAACATACAGGCCCAGCTCAGCCTCACAGTGTGTGGCTGGCATTGCCTGTGCCGAGATTCCCATGAACCAGTGGCCTGAACTCATTCCTCAGCTGGTAGCTAATGTTACAAATCAACACAGCACTGAGCACATGAAAGAGTCAACGTTGGAGGCAATTGGTTACATCTGTCAGGATATTGTAAGTACCTTCTCTTGAATATGTGCTATGCAGTGTCCTCTTTCCTCATCCTTTCTCCTGTCTAAATGTCTTTTCTCTAGACAACCCCTCTAGGCTGTATTGTTGCCTGCGGGTTTAGGATGTCTGTACTGAGAGGCAGCAGAATGGTCTCATCCGTGGGTTTTGTGGGGAATCAAAGTGCAAACAGTGGCATCTGAAGGAAGAATTGACCTGGTTTCACAACGTAAATCCAGGTCATCTTTACAAAAGTGCAGATTTAATCATGGAATGTGCATGGTGTTCAGCCTGTGGAGCTGGGTGCCATTTTAAGAACCCAGATAAACGTCCTGAGAGTCAAATGATTACAACTAAGTGGTAAATCCTTACTGAGGTTGTCTCTGGGGACTCAAAAGTCTAAATTATTTCATTATATCATGGGCTGGGCTCAATATCTTCTATATATTGACACATATTTAGCTCTATACAGCACCTTCCAGCCAAGGACCTTAAGAAAACAGCTGTCACAATTTTTATAGACAACTTGTTTTTAGTATCAAACTGTGTTGTGTGTATATAGGACAAGTGGCTGATCTGAACTGCACTTAAAAACCCTGTGTTCTGACCTAAGGCTGAAAACAAAAACTGGCTCCCTGCCTGTTTCTGTGTAAATGCCACTGAGTGGTTGTTTTGCCCCTTATTACACTTTGGAAAAAGTACAGATGTGCTCCTTTTGAAGTGTACAGTGCAGTACATGTAGTTCATCAGGCAGAGAAGTTTATAAAAGCAGTGGGCTAGATAGCCGTCACACAGAAAACTTGCCTTTCACAAGGAAAGCAGGAGGGTCTCCTCTCACTTTTCAATCTATGGTCAAACATCTTATCAGTCAGTGTGTAATAGGATAAACATGTTTTCCTCTTCTGCTATTCGTGCAGCAAGTGGGATATTTTAGGTGGTGTCCCTTTTACAGGAGAAAGGATGGAATATTGGAATCAAAGTTTGGGAAGCTTCCGTGGTAGATGGAGAGGTCCGAAGAACGTGTAATGACTGCAGAAGGCGGGTCCCCTCCTTGAAGAGGAGAGAGACAGGGAGCAGGCAGTGAGGGAAGCCTCATAGGGTAAAATGAAGAAACAGTATCAGAAGTGTCAGTGAGGACAGGGAGTGGAAGAAACCAACAAAAATAAGGCAGGAGGAGAGACCAGAGGAAAAACAGATTTTGAAAGCGACCTGAAAAGATAAGTGTGCCTCTTGCTGCACTGAGTGTCTGAAAGGTTTGAATTGCTGCCTGACTGATTTGAATTGAAAACTAAAAATTCTGTCAGTAATAAGTTCTGGGGCAAGTAAACAGGCTTGGGAGGGGAAAATACTGGTACTGAGATACGTACAATGAAGAGGTGATTCAAAGTTGCAATCACTACTACTAGAATAGAGGGGCTTCAGGTCAACCATCATCAGTTACAAATACACCCAGGATTTCTAAGTGCATGTCAGCCGTTTGTCTGGAAGACAGCAAGTAATTAAGCTTCACTAATCCATAGTGGATTTTTTTGATTGTCTTGAGTTGCTGTACAGAATTTTTCCCTTTTACACTGCTTTGTATTGTGCCTCAATGTGATATTGATAAATCCTAACACAATTTAGGGGGCCCTTGGGACTTTGCATTCCAGATACTCATTTTTTTCCTGTAGTATAAGCGGTGCTGTTCTGTATCCCTCCAACCCTGAATGATTAACCTCTACTACCTCTTTTGGTTATAGCTGTCCTTCCTTGCTACTGTTCCTGGCATGATCCACTGCCAGTATACCAAATGTGGGCCTATTGGTGACACAGTGGTAAGGGGTATGACCACTGATATATGCCTCTCTGCTCAAATGGTAATAGAGTGGAAATTGACAGTTGCTTGAACTCACTATAACATAGCTGAATGAGGCAGTCTGAGGCTTGCTGACTTGAAGCACAGTGGTAATACTTAATTTTATTTTTACTATTTGGCACTTGTGATTTAAACTCTGGAATGCATTTGCTGTTCAGGTGCAGCAAACTGTGCCCTCTTTAAAGATGCACTGCCGTGGTGTCGCAATGAGGTGTTGTGTTGCTCATATTTGACCCCTGGTGTTTCTAGTGAACAAAAGGCCTTTTGGCCTTAAGGGATTTGAATTTCCTCTGCCTGTAGAATTCATTGCCAAACCGTATGAAGGGGGAAAACTTGATACATAGGGGAGCAGGCACCTGAAAAGCAGAGATGCAATCTGCAAGCCATCAGATAACTTCATCACTATTTATTCCTTGTTTCAGGATCCAGAGCAGCTTCAGGACAAATCCAATGAAATTCTCACAGCCATTATCCAAGGGATGCGAAAGGAAGAGCCCAGTAACAATGTGAAGCTAGCAGCTACTAATGCACTCTTGAACTCTTTGGAATTCACCAAAGCAAACTTTGACAAAGAGGTGAGTAAAGGAAGCAACTGAATTCTGGGTGCGAAAGGGAAGGAGTGAATCCATGGTCTATGATGAAAAATCATGCACCACGCTGAATTTTGCTTGATGCATAATTTCATTGGAACTGAGACTTGGGTTCATGTCTGTAAAATTAAAGTTTTAAAGACTGCTGTGGTGCAGAAATACTGGGGAAGTGTTTGGAGAAGACATAAAATGAAAAGGAAGCGTCACTGACTTTTGGCTAAATATGAACTGAACTTAAGGTTTAGCCTGTTATACACTCTGTGTCCTAATCAAACTCTGCTCTCTGCAATGTTGTTGTAGTAGCCTAAGGACAAGTCTGTACTACAGAATTCAGTCAACCTAAGTTACGTCGAGGGATAACCATCACAGTAATTAAATCGCTTTGCATGTTCACACTATGCTGTTTGTGTCGACTGTACGTGTCCTCACCGGGGGCACTTCCACCTATTTAAAATCTGCAAGGGCATTAAAGTAGGAACACCCCTCATATTCCTACTGTAGAGATTTAATGGAAAATGGAGCTAGTAATTAAACTTTTATCTTGGGATGCTCTCTTAATAAAAACCTTTCCCTAGTCAACCATTCAGCTGTTGTTGATTTCTATTGGTGCCTTAATGTTTGATGAGCTGGTTGAGCGTAATCCGTTCAGATTGCATTTGTAGTGGACTTCTGCCCTCTAAATGGGCCTGGGAGTAGTAAATAGAGTGTTAAATTATTATATTCCCTATCTCCTCTTAACACCTCCCAGAAAATTAGTGTCCCAGCTAAATCAGCTTTTGACACATTTTGTAATAATTGCTGAAATAATCTAGGAGACAATAGCTTTTAAAAAACAAACAAGCAAAAAAAACCTTACTTTCCCTAGTGCTGTGACCATATTTTTTTTCTGATTAGAGCAATGTACCTACTTGCATGTGATATTCAAATTTGGGATTCACAATTGCAGTAGGCTGCTTATCTCTTGGAAGTAATTATGAAAACGCTGTGTGGCGAGTGGCTGCCTATATCCTGCCTAGCTCTTGTAGCAGTGTAATATTGGTGGCAGTAATTGCTGAGAAGATCAGGGGCTGTCAGAGTCAAAGAATTAAAATATAATCCTGGTGCAAGATTTTTAAACCCTTTTGCATAATACACTTCTAATGCTTTTATTTCTTTTGCAGTCTGAAAGGCACTTTATTATGCAAGTAGTCTGTGAAGCAACGCAATGTCCAGATACAAGGGTAAGTGATGATATAACGTCTTGAACTGTCTGTCGCTGCACCATCCAGTGACCTCTAGAATTTTAAGTCTTATATTTAAAGGAATAGTGCTATAGGAATAAATATATAAACTCATTTTAATTGGCCTGTGGAGTAATTTTAATCACTAATAATTTGCATTGATTTTTGCTTCCCTTTGTTTTAGTTGTGCTATGTTTAGGCTACATACATGATAATATTGAGTACTAGTCCCTGAAAAGAGTGTTGGACAGTTGCATGAATTCTGCATCGAGAGTAACATTTTCTTGACATGCTCAGAAAAACGACACATTTGTTGACCCGCTTCCTTCTCTGACAGGTACGAGTGGCTGCCTTACAGAACTTGGTGAAGATAATGTCCCTTTATTATCAGTATATGGAAACATATATGGGTCCTGCTCTTTTTGCCGTGAGTACTTCAAATCAAAAATGGAATAGTGGCTTAACTCCAGTGCGCTCATGCTTATAAACTGACGGACAGGAACCAAGAAAATTGCTCCCCCTGTGTCTCCCACGCCAATCCCTGCAGTGCAAGAACTGGAGAGGGAAGGATGGCCTTCCACTCATGTCCCCCCTCCCCCCCCCCCACTCCCCAATCTGGAAAGAGGGCATCTTTCCTTCTTAGGGTGGGCTAGAACCATTTATACATTACCATAATTTGCAGTTACAGTTGCTTTCCTCCACAAAGAATGAATCCTTGTACGGACATCCTCTCCTGCAATTATATTTGTGTAATTGGGGGGGCGGGGGAATAGCTCAGTGGCTTGAGCATCAGCCTGCTAAACCCAGAGTTGTGAGTTCAGTCCTTGAGGGGGCCATATAGGGAACCGGGGTAAAAAATGTCTGGGGATTGGTCTTGCTTTGAGCAAGGTGTTGGACTAGATGATCTCCTGAAGTCCCTTCCAACCCTGATATTCTATGAATTACATCAGTGTTGTGGTGGTCACATTTTACAGACTGAGTTAGATGACATGCACCCAAGGTTTTGTCGTTACTGGCAGAGCTGGGAATAGAGCCCTGAACTCCTGATTCTTGGTCCCTCTGCTTTAACTCCAAATGTATGGCAAATAGATTTTTTTTAATCTGAACATAAAAGCGTCTCGCCTCTTCACAGCCACGGTTGTCAGCTGTGTTCATAGTGCCTCTCCCTCTGTGTTAAGTGGATTGTAAAATAACTAATCCCAAATGTAGGTAATCTAAGAAACACTCAGATACTCTTACAAGTTCCTTATGCTTGCCCCATCCCTTGACCCAGGATTGGATTTTTGCATATTTGTTTAAAGTAGGACTTCCCTGCCACTCCGCCTGTGTGAAGAGGAAATTGGCTTTCTGGCCCTTTCTCATTAGAATTTTGTTTCCCATTCCTTCTATGTGGCAGTTGCTGCTAGAGAATGGTTGGGCACTTTAGGTTTTAAAAACTGCATATTCACAAATCACCTGTCAGTGCTGTAGTCACAGGGGAACCGGGCCTGGCCCTTTTCATTGCCTGTTCTTTTACAGGCTTAGGGCACTAAAGGCTGAGTCTAAATATAAACATGGTCTCTACGTTAGTTGCCTGGTATGGCTGCGGCTTTGTGTGAATTTTATTTTTTTACAGGAGTGCCTGCTTTTCATTTTAATGTCTATAGCACTTCTCTTCCTGAACAATTGCAAAACATTTCAAACTGGATAGTTATATTACCACTATAATGCAGCCACTTATGGGACAGAGCACTGTGGCTAACTAGCATATAGCATTACATAGTAGTGAAGGGGGAAACTTCCATTCTTACTAAAGAGCCATAGAATCTTTAAAATCCAGGCAGAGGACTTAGGACTTTTTATTTAGGTCTCCGTGAAAGAACCACATATTGTAGATGGAACTATTTTGAAGGGACAGTAAGCCTACATTAATTTCAGATAAAAAATGGAATACACAAAATTCACAAACATCACCAATATCTCTAGATTTTTCCATGTCGTAGGTTATCTTCTGTCTTCACTCCACCCTCTTATGTACCACCAAACCTGGGCAATACCTTCATAAGCAAGACTTCTTGAATGTAAAAAACAGCAGGTCCCTATGCAAGAATTTCTAACAGTATCCTCTCCATCTTCTCTAGTTTTTGGTGTAAACCTATCTTTTTGTGGGTGCAGGGGTGGGGGTAAAGTCTCTCTACAAACACCCCTATTCCAATCAAATCTATGTAACCAATAACTGGAGTCACATCTCTGTCAGTGCTTGGTACTGTGAACATTTGTATCTAAGCAGTGTGCATGAGCAATTGGTTGCTGTTCTGCAGTCCTTAAAAGCTATTCTCCCTATTGCCCAGTCATACTCTCTTGAAATGTGGAGGTATTGTTTAGCAGCTTGGAACTTGCATTGGCATAGCTACAACTCTCTGCAGTGTAGATTTTTCACACCCCTGTAAGTCATTGCTATATATACCTAACCCTCGGTGTAAACAGTGCTAGTTTGACGAAAGAAATCTTCTGTTGACTCACTACCTTTTCTTGGGGAGGTGGATTACCTATGCCAAGAGGGGAACCTCTCCAGCTGGCATAGATAGGGTCCATACTGTAGTGTTTCAAGTGTAGACAAGCCTTAAGAAAGACGAGCTCACTCGCTCTCAAGCTGCCTCTTGTTTCAGGATGACTAGGTTCCTGTACCATGCTGCCAATATATGGCGTCAGAATGACTTTTGCTAAAATGTCCACTTTTTCTCTACCTCTCATGTTTCTGAAGATCACAATTGAAGCAATGAAAAGTGACATTGATGAGGTGGCTCTGCAAGGAATAGAATTCTGGTCAAACGTCTGTGATGAGGAAATGGATCTGGCTATTGAAGCATCTGAGGTGAGCTTGGAACTGGTGTTTGTGGGGATCGGTGTTAGTGAGTAAAACAAGTAACCATTGTTTCAAATGTTAAAAAGGAGGGACTGAACCAGACCTGAAAGCGCCTTTGTTTTTCCAAGGTGCGATTTTTATTAAAGAGCTGTCTCTGAACCCTTGTGTAGCAGTCCTAGGTCCATGATGAGAGATCATGCACCACTCTGAGTATTAAGTGATGCATATCTAATATGGAAGCTGAGACTTGAGGCTGCATGGTACGCAAGGCAGTATATCATCCATTTCCGGTTGCTGTCTTTATGAAGAGCGATTCAGTAGCAAACTTCTCATTCACTGGCTAGACTTTATGGATGTCTGTCAAGAGTTTACAGGTAACCTTTTGTATTTGCAAGTATCTCAAGTTTGTTTAGCAGCAGTAAAAGCTTTTTCTCAGCTCATTGCTTTTGGCCAATAATTCGCTCTGTCCTTGACATGCTGCCAAAATATTTCTGGGTTTGAGTGCCTTGGAAATATTTACTACAGTCAGAGCATAAGTTTGGGAGTGTTTCCATTGTAAGGGCCTTCGTAAGTTCTCAAAATTTGTATCCATCCGGCTGAAATTCTTCAGGCTCAGCGGTTCTCTTAAGGTAAAATTTTTGGGAAAGCTGGAGCAAAATGCTTCTGCTGTTCTGAGATGGGACTAGAACAGGACTTAATGTTTTTTAAATAATGAACAAAAGCGTTCTAGTGCCAGAATGGCTGGGATTTGAAACTCAACAGGGCTAAACAGTGTCTTCGAATATTCCGATGAAATTAGGTTATGGTTTTGGTTATTTGAAAACAGCGTTTGTAAAGTGGGCATGATTTTTCGCATTCTTTAAAGACAAGTGAGGTCCCATATGTGTGGCTGCATAGTGAACACACGCATTGGTTTGCACATTACGTTGAGCTTTGTGCATAAAGTTCGCAGCACTTTGGAAAACTTAGGTCTCTTGCCTCATTAAGGCTCATTGGAGCCTTTCCTTGGTCCTTGTAGTGAACAAGGCCAAATGAGTATTTTCTTAGACTGAGTTTCCTTAGCTCTGTGAATAATAATGCTTTCTGTACCATGAAACAGTGATGTGACTTAGGAGTTCAGTGATACTGATACCAGTAGTTTACCTCTAGGAACATTTAAAGGGTTACTCTTGCATCTTGTATAATACACGAGATTTATGGTTTGGTTATAAAAAGCAATTGGCTAAAATAAAAGTAGTTCTTATTCTTTAGAGTGGATGGATTGAAAAGGAAAATGGTGTCTTGTTCTTCATGCAGATGCTCTTTCTTTCCAAAAAGTCTTAGTGTAAACTTCCTTTAAAGGGAGCTAAATGTATTTTTCTGCTGAATGCTCAAAATAGCAAGGGTAAAGGGACAGTTAGCACAGAGGTCTAATCTGTATGCTAAGTGCCTCTTACCCTTCCTGTTTGGAGGCATTTAGTAATTGTTTAATTTGTAAATATTTGCAGTTTGTCTTCAACGTGTTTGTGTAGTGTGGGGAATGGCAGCATGCACTTGCGGAATAGCAAACTGTGCATGTGCATCGAACATTTAACTAGAGTAGAATTCAAGGAGTCCTCCTGGGAAAAGAGTTCCAGCTTTTGCTGGTGATTTTACAGCATAAAGTAGATAACGTAACTTAAAATCTAATTCAGTTTGATTTTTTTTCAGAAGGAAAAGTGTTTCTGGGCAGCTATTGAGGATTGTTTTGTAACCTTTCTTTCTAGGCAGCAGAGCAAGGAAGGCCTCCAGAGCATACTAGCAAATTTTATGCTAAGGGAGCACTGCAGTATCTGGTCCCAATTCTCACACAGACACTAACTAAACAGGTGAGTTTGGAGGTTCCTTACTGTGCATTGTCTGGAGTTGTCTGTATGCACCAAGAACCTTACACTTATGGTACCAGCCTTACTCTACACAAGCAATTGCTGGAATGCTGTGAGTCTAACTATGTAGGATAGAATGCCATTAGTTAAATGTGGCCCCTGGTCATTGAATCAGTATTCTATTTTCATAGATGATTCACTAATGAACTGGGACCGGAAGATCCTTTAGGCTCTTTATAGAGTTAAGATAAAGGCATGCTTGTTCTGAACACCTCATGTAGCAGTCCTTGGTCTATGATGAGACATCATGCACCACTCTGACTGAATGATGCATTATGTGTGAAAGCTGAGACTTGAGGCTGCAGTGAAGCTGGTTCCAGCCACTTGAGGTGGTTTCATTATTGTACAACATTTCATTAAGGCAGGTTTCCCTTTCTGATTACTGAAGGCTTTTGATGGGTTATCATGAGGCTGCAATATCATTTAGCACAAAGTGTTTAGTGTTTGTGGAATTAGAAACAGGACATCAAGGTTTTGTTTGCCTCATTTAGAACCTTTTTTTTTTTTTTTTTTTTTAAACCTCAAATTCTAAACTCTGAATACCATATTTTACCACACTTATTTGTTTTTATGAGGACTTCTTAGGGGCTAATTTAGACTGTGGAACAAACCGTATCCAAACGAAATCACTTGCTGTACCAAGTCTATTTAACGTGATATTAAATAACAGTTAAAAAATCCACGTAGTATCAAGTACCTTTGTCAAGTTTGAGAGAGACTAGGAAATGGCTGTAATTTTTAATGGCTGTTATGTTTGAGATTGCTTCCATGTTTTAGTGCCAACTGCCTGAATAAGTAGTTCAATTACAGGAGGCTGTGAGGTTGTTAAAGAACCAATCAGGAAACATAAGTCATCCTCAGGTGTGCACCTTCAAAGGGGTTAGGTTAACCATGGCAGGGCCGTCAGCTGGAGGGAGAAGCTACCTAACTGGTTCCATCCAAGCTAGAATGGGTTACTCTTCCAAAGGCTAAGCCTGTGGTCAAAGGAGACCCAAACTCTCAGACCCTAGAAAAGGGTGTAGTGTTGGGTGGTCTAGAAGAGGCTGCTGAGTGTATCATGAACTGCCGCACAGAGAAACACTGGGGGTCAGACACACTGCTTCGTCCTGACAGAGACGGAGTTAGCTGGCAAAAGAGACCTTGCAAAGGTGTAGGTCAGTGGTTCTCAAACTTTTCTTTTCGTGGACCACTTGAAAATTGCTGAGGATCTCAGCAAACCACTTAATAATCTTTCCAAATGTTGTTTGTACTGTTGGCTAGCTATTGTGAAGCGCTTTGGATAAAAGCACTATATTTAAACCCTTAATTAACTTTTTTTGGTCTACAAATAAAAGCACACAACTCCTATTTTTATATAAGTAGTCTTACCTTTCTAATGCGATGGATGTGCCCTCTCTCCCCTGCTGCGGCAGCCCCCGAGCTGGGGCTGGGAAGGAGGGGGTGTCTCTTCCCCTGCTGCTGCAGCCCTAGAGCTGGGTAAAGTCACATCTTTTGCTGCCACAGCCCTCCATGTCCCAAATCCCCCCCCCCCCTTCTTACCCCACTGCCCCCTGCCACCTACCCTTTATTCCCCCCAAGGCCATCACCTCACTTTACATGTGCCTTTTCTCCAGGGTCCAGGCACCTAATTAGTGGAGCCATGCCTGCGTGGCTCCACTAATTAAGTGGGTGGCCCTTCATTCTCTTATGTGCAGCCGCCCAGGTGCACACCTTAGAGGGAACTGTCTGCGGACCACCACAGTTTGAGACCCTCTGGTGTAGGTAATACCCATGCATGTAGACCTTTTATGGTGTTTACGCTTTGATCTAAATGGTTTTATCTTCTGATGAAAGAATAATACTTGATTTGAAGATGTTTGTGTTACTGCAAAATTATGCGCTCATGGGCTTCTGAAGGGAAACTCGTACCGGATCCAAAACAGAGTTAACACATTTGGGAACCCCGGGGCTGGACCTGGAGATCCATTCTGAGTGGTTGGACTATGTGGTTTCACCTAGATGCCCATCACCTAATGGGGTGCACTCATGAGAGAATAAAAGGGCTCTAGGGTGCACTTTGCCCAGAAACTGACATTTACTTTTTTAGGTTTGTAATGTGGACTGAATTCATGTCAAAACACAGTCGGTACCTGTTCATATTCCTTGTCCTTGGATCCAGCAAGAAGCAAAGTTCTCATTGGTAACCAATATTTTTGCTAAGAGTGACCCAAGTGGTGGTGTCTTCCCAGGATGAAAACGATGACGATGACGACTGGAATCCCTGTAAAGCAGCTGGCGTTTGCCTTATGCTTCTGGCAACCTGCTGTGAAGATGACATTGTTCCTCATGTGCTGCCCTTCATTAAAGAACACATTAAAAACCCAGATTGGCGATACAGAGATGCAGCTGTCATGGCTTTTGGGTGTATTTTGGAGGGGCCAGAGCCCAACCAGCTCAAACCACTCGTTATTCAGGTCAGACCAAGTTTTTCTTGCAGGTTGGCTTTCTTGAACAAAAATATTTGACTTAATGTAACTACTTTGAGCGCTACCCAGGAAGGGAGATCAGAGATCACGGTTGTGTGTAACCCTTCAGTTTTGCTCAGTTGCTGAACAACCTGCAAAGGAGATTTTTAAGACTATAAATTTTAGAATTGTAACATGCAGGCGTTTGCATGGATTTGGCAAACTCTTGTGATCAGTTGGAGTAGCTATCCTTAGAGCAGGAACCCCTTTGTTTATGCAGCACATGGAAGGCACACTCAATCCACACAGCTTTGGTTAGCGCAGGCTTTTAACTCTGTGTATGTTGCCTCTCACTGTGAGGCAATATGTAGAATCTGAGAATTGAAACTTTTAGGGTTCAGTGCTCCTGGCTTTGTCATTAGGAAATACTTTACTTTGTGGGCCTTCTTTACATCCAATAGTGGCTTCTTAGCTCAGGGGTAAGACCATATGCCCAAACAGCTACAGGCTTATTGGTATAATGCGAGTGAATTTGGTATGATTCTGACTTATTACTAACGGTGTGGTTCTGTTCTAGGCCATGCCCACTCTAATAGAACTAATGAAAGATCCTAGTGTGGTGGTTCGAGATACGACTGCATGGACTGTGGGCAGAATCTGCGAGCTGCTCCCTGAAGCTGCCATCAATGACATTTACCTCGCTCCGCTGTTGCAGTGTCTCATTGAGGGCCTGAGTGCCGAGCCCAGAGTGGCTTCCAATGTGTGCTGGGTAAGGCAGGACTCCACTGCTATGGGACAATATGGGCTGGGCTTCTACCAGCAGGTGTGGGGTTGAAGGATTTACCTACCGATTCTTGTGAGCAGACCTCCTACGTAAACTAGAGGAGTTCTGCAGGCTATGGGGTACTCCCTTAAATGATGTGAAGAGATGACTGACTTGTTCATCAGCCACAGAAACCTTGTGTGAACGAGCCCCAGTCTGTAGTGCTGCATGTTGGTGGGACTGGAGAAAAGGAAGGGAGCTGGTGGGGAGAAAGTTAACTGGAAAGATGCTCAGGAAGGGAACAAGTGTGAAATTGTCTTCAGTTTGAAAATGCTGTGGAGACGACTCTTCCCTACAAAGACCTTGGGGCATTTGGTAACTGTATAAAAGAGAGGTCTTCAGATGACTTTTTTTAGTGCACCCTCTTTTGTATTGTCTAGCCACCCTTCTCAGGCAGCCAAGGCTGCTTATTCAGCTGAGGGGGAGACAGGATATTTTCTCTCCCTATTAGCTAGATATTCTGCCTTTGCAGCAGTAACTCGAACACGAGGTGCATCTCATTCCCTTGCATACATTCAAGTTGTGTTATCGCCAAACCACTGGGCTGGTTTGGCAAGTTCAACTTTACCGTCTTCCTAATGCATGTAATATTAGACAACCTACATGTACAAACATGTAGCGTCATTGCAAGGAGGAGGCATGCCTCACTGCATTTTAACCAATGAACTGCTTCTGCTCCATTGTTTTTTTTAGAGTCCTTTTGTTGTGTTCCAGCAGAAATGCGTGAGGATTATGATGTTAAATCAAGTGTTAGGAGCTGTATAATTAACTTTTTAATTTTCCTTAGTATGTTTTCTCTACTGGTCCCAGGAGCTTAGGGACCTCTGGTCAGCCAGGGCTCTTCCTGATCCCATTGACCCTGGCAAAGGCTCGTGTTACTGGGGCTTTTTTCTTCTGAAAATGTGAACAAATGTAAATTTTGCAAATTGAAATGAAAATCATAAGGCTTTCACCTTATCATCTGTTCAGTTCTTTTGTCCTTTAAGGCAGCTGCAGTCACTGCCTGGCAAGGCTATGTATGTGGCTGAGCTAGTTTGCTGTTATGATAAACTCATTCCACTGTAGACATTGTGATCTGTTCTGTATTTCAGGCCTTCTCTAGTCTGGCTGAAGCTGCCTATGAAGCTGCAGATGTAGCAGATGATCAAGAAGAGCCAGCAACCTACTGTTTATCCTCCTCGTTTGAGCTAATAGTTCAGAAACTCCTGGAGACCACAGACAGGTACTCTCAGACCAGCTGTCCTAATCTCTGCAGAAATGCCTTTTTTTTTTTTTTTTTTTTTTTTTTTTTTAATCCCCCTGTCCCACTCCTGTTGCCTCCTAAAACTCTTAGGTGAAGTGATGTGTTAAGGGTGTCAATCCCTCATGGCCTAAAGTTTTTGTGACTTGGAGTATCTAATGTCAGTTCCCAGGAGAAAGGTCATATTTGCACATACAGAGATTTTTCCAGTTTTTGGTCTCATTCATCCTTATGGAGCTCTCCGGAGCATCCTGTAAATGTATTTTCTCCTCCAGTGCTTTCCTTCAAGTTGTGGAATACCACATAAAACTGTGTACACAATCTGAAACGTACAGAGATCTGCACAGTAGTCAGCAAGCCATTTGAGAGATCCTGTCTGGCCTGAGAGTCACTAAGTAGTCAAAATTGTAGCAAGACAGGCTAAAGGTCTCTAGAACTGTGTGTGGGGTATGACTTTCATCACTGTAGCTTGCATGTACTCAGTGTATCATGGTGTAATTTTTACCTAGAGGCCCCACAGCAGATCACAATCGCATTGTGCTGAACATGGTATACACACAGTAGCACTGCCCCTGTCCCCAAACAGCTCACAAAAATAGACACGACAGCCATTTTGCAGGTGGGGAGTAAGGCACAGAGTAAGTGACGTGCCCAAGGACAAATAGGGAGTCTAGCTGATCCAGTAATTGAATGTTGATCTTTTGAGACCTTGCTCTAGTGCTTTAACTACAAGATCAATGGTCCCTCTAGGGTGGAGGCACATCAGGAGATAGTGTTGGGAAGTTTTCCCTGAAAGTGCTGCCTCTGTCCGTGGCTAAATAAAGGACTTTCAGCATCTTTCATTAACACAGATTAATAAAACCAAACTACCAAAAATTGAGCCTAGATTCAAGCCATGGTAATAGTGCAGCTATTGCAGTACATAGTATAGTACAGATAGATATGTTCAGCTTCTGCTGTAGCATTGAGGTTTAACTTTTACTAATTGATCAAACAAGGTCTGTATTTAAGCCAGCATGGCCACTGAGAGCAAAAAAACAAAACAAAACCCTCTTTCCTTGCTGTGTAGGCCGGATGGACACCAGAATAACCTGCGGAGTGCTGCATATGAAGCTCTGATGGAAATAGTGAAAAACAGTGCCAAGGACTGTTACCCTGCTGTCCAGAAGACGACTTTGGTCATTATGGAGCGGCTGCAGCAAGTGCTGCAGATGGAGGTAGACAGAGGCCAAATTCGCTACCAGGGTCATAGGGCAAATGTAATCCTCCGCGGCATAATCACTTTGCTGTATTCTGGCTTTAGTCTCTAGCCAAATTAGTTCTTCTGTTGATTGACTATATAGCAAGTATCTTTTGAGAAGCTTGAAGTGGAACAAGCGAGTTTAAAGCTGCATTCCTTCTGGTCATAGCACTGCCATTGCTGTGGCATCTTAATGTCCATGCTACAACTGCAGAGACCTTTTTTCTCTTTAAGTGTTAAAAAAAAAAAAAAAATCTGTTTTTGTTCTCCTACAGTCCCATATCCAGAGCACATCAGACAGAATCCAGTTCAATGATCTTCAGTCTCTACTATGTGCTACTCTACAGGTAAACCACTTTCTTACCAGTTCTGATATCCATGGAGAGGAGGTAGGCAGGCAGAATCTTTTGAAAAGTTCATGCATCCCAAAGAGTGCACGCTTGCAGATGAATTTTTTAAAATGAAATGCGCTCCTTACACCCAGGTTAGTCTGAAAGGGGCAGAGGAGCTTAAACATGTGAAAGCATGGAGCCTTGCACAACTAAGTGCCTGGTTTAAAAACCAATAAAATACTCTTGTTTTTGTGGGACAGAGCACATCTTACCAGCAATATTTAAAGTAAAATATCTGCAATTTCACACTGGCTGTCATGTTAGTGTAAGATTGAACAATCACTCACTTTTGTCACACTCATCAAAGAAATTAACAACTTTAATTTGTGCACTGCTGCTTATGGTTGGAGTTCAATACTCATTTAAATTTGCACTGAAATTAAACAACCTGGTAAAAGAACACCTCACGTGTTTTGGGAGCATTAGCTCATTCCACTTGCTTGCCTAGTCTTAAAGGCTACTGAAATCTGCCATTCTTTTTCTGAGCCACTTGGGAAATCCATCAGACAGTATTTCTGATATCATGTGATATCTGGCAGCATAGCTTCCTGCTTGCTGTCTGTACTGCAAAAGGACTGGAGCTACTGTGGGATCGTTCCTACTGTGTGTTTTCCAGCATTGCTGTAACTTTTTTAAAGTGCAGTTAATACCTCTGTTTATTACTGGAAAATATTAGCATATTATAAGTAATGCACTTCTCCAAAATACTTTACAGTAGATGAGGATTCAGCATGCTCCATGCAGGATTCAGAAGCAGATCCTGCTCTCTTCTGTATGGTAACATTCCTTAGAGGTGTGTTTGAACATCACGTACACTGAAATAAAAGCCGTTACTGAACACCCATCTTTATCTGAAACTCACTTTTTCCCTGTTTTTGTTGTGTGCTCATTATGGGTTCATGACTTCTCCCATTTCCATTAACATAAGAGTCTGAAATGATTTAACACCCTCATGTTCAAAAGCAAGTAGTATCAGCTGGGGGCTCTCTGAAATTTGGAGAGAATGAAAGAAAATTTCAAATCACGGATGCTAATAGTAAGATCCATCAAACCCAGCAGAATCATAGAGGCAAGTCTGATGTCTGGGATCTCTCTGATCTCACTAGTATGAGATTATCCCTTTCAAGCTGCTTCCAGTCATTTGCAGTCCGGTTTTACTCTTCTAAGGTATACTGTCAACCTGAATATCACATTTCTCTGAATTTCGTACTTACTGTAGCTACAATACTTAACATGACTAACTGAAAAATTAATGGAGAGCACTTTTCAGTTTTATTTGAATAAGCTTTGTATGTAATCAGTTTCACTGTTTCTGGTGTGTAGGCAGTAATTTATTCCCTGCTGAAAAGATAAGCATGCAACATAAGAAATTACTTTAAAAATATTTGTACGAAGAATTTTAAGAAAAAGAGCAAGACCTACTATGTTAATGGTGAAACTCAAACTTTCTGAAGTGGGTCAATTTAAAAATTCAAGTTCAAAACATTCCTTGAAGTGGCATATGTGAAATATATTAGTTTAAATTTTTTGCCAAGCGTGGAGGCAAGTGGTTAAAGGATCTTTGTGTACTTCACTTGGTGGGTTTTGGGGGCTTCTTGTTTGTTTCTTAAATAGTGAACTGCCAGAACTAAATTTCTGAGGTCAAGTTAAAGATGGTGATAGGGAGAACTTTGCAGTGAAAAGAGAGCATATATAGTAGTCGGGAAAAGAGATCTTTGAGGAACCTGGTAGGAACAATATTTAGGAATGTTGTAGGAAACCCTGTTTTATAGCACTGATGGTAAAATGTGTCCTGTCTGTTAATACTATGGTGTACATGAAGCATGCAGGGCAACTGGAATTCCCTGTCGCTTCATGGGGCTACCAGCAAAATTCAATTACAATCCACAATCGGAAATAAAATTGCTAGGAGACTTACAATAGGAAATGGGCGGTGTTAAAAAGGGATTGCTTAAGTCTAGCCATACGTAATTCCAGTCATAAATTAAATGCCCAGAGAACAGCCTCTCTAGCAGGAAAGATAAACTCTGCTTGTTCTGTAGCTGGAAAATCAAGAATAGATAAAATGAGAACAGCATTCTGTCCTTGTACTGACAAAGCATTTTTTGCAGCAATGGTTTTCAGAGCAATAGTTGATCTTTTTTTAAAAGCATAGTATAGTTTTGATAAAACTGTAGTGTTCTGAGCTAGTGTGGAAAATTCAAAGGAAGAATTTAGCCTAATGTATATGGGAGTAGTGTATCACAATCTCTTCTTTTTTTCCCCTTCCCCCAAACCTAGAATGTTCTTCGGAAAGTGCAGCACCAGGATGCTTTGCAGATCTCTGATGTGGTTATGGCATCTCTGTTGAGAATGTTCCAGAGCACAGCTGGATCAGGGGGAGTGCAAGAGGATGCCCTCATGGCAGTCAGCACCCTGGTGGAAGGTCAGTAGTGGAGACTGGGAAAAAGTAATTTGCTTTATGCAGTGCGCAAACAGCTCTGTGTGAACAAATCAGACATGTGGTTGGCACTGTGTGTATCCCTGACAGCTGCTGCTGTTGATGAAGGCTTAACATATAACATCCTTTGCTAAATAGTTGAGTTTACGCAGATGCAAACTTAACTGCATAACGATTTCAGAATAACACCTCCAGATCTGTGAAGGTTTGAGGCTAGTCGGTCCAACAAATCAGATGACAGCTTGATTCTCATAGACTGTATTTCTTGTGTGTGTTGTTTTCTGTAGATAACCTGGGTAGTGTGTGTGCTGAATAGGCAGTATATAGGACTTTCTCTTTTATTTTTGTACAGCACTTAGCACAATGGGCTGCTGGTCTCTAGATGCTATTGCAATGAAAATTAATATTCTGATTTACATTTGCTGTTATCTATTACCGTTGATTTGTGTAGTTATGTCAGTGGTTGGTGTGTGTTTTGTTTGTAAAAACCACACATTGCAGAGACTGAAATTCTTTTTGGTTGCAAATTTTGATTCTTACTAACGTTTGGGTTGCAGCATACCAGACGGTTTTAGAGCTCCATTGTGATTCCTCTTTACAGTGCTGTTGCTATGGCACGATATTGAGATCTAGGAATGCATTGTGTTTTCAAACACTGTATGTTTGGATGTGAAAGTTGGGTGCTGTTAGAAATCCATATGTGATTTCATTGTTTGGAAAAACCTGTAATTTCCTTTAAACACCATGCTTGATTTGGAAATGGTTCTTGAGAGACAGGAGGCTGTAAAGGGACTTATTTGAATCTTCCTTCATGTTTCTGAGGCCATTAGTGTGACTAGCTCATTGAGGGGCTGCTCTCCTGGGGACTTGGCCTGTTTTTAGTGTAGAGGCATGTGTCTAATTGCTCTCAGAATACATGAGTCTGAAAATGCAGAGAAGTTAATTCTGGCTTCCTGGAGTAGCTGCTCTTAGAACAGGTTTGTGACTTTGCCGGGCAAAGTCACAGAGAATGATTTGTGACTACACTTGAAGTGATCAGTATTGCTTGGCTGGTCTGCAAGTGAGGAAGAGGAGTGCCTGATTGCTGGAGATTGGTTGTGACCCTGGCTAACAAGCTGATTTGTGAATAAACAGTATGATGCCCGTTTTGGGCAAAGCCATTCTCCTTGCCAGAGGTTAATAGTAACTTGTGGGTTAATTCGTGATAAGGGGCTGGGGGAAGGCAGATATGTAATATAAAAGGAAGCCTTTTCTTTCACCAGATAGTTAAGTGTTCTTTAAATACAAGCACCCCAAATATTAGTCTACATGGGCCCCTCAGTTCTTCCCTAGCCGAAATAGAAGCTCGACGACTGTTCCTAAAGGAAGATTTTACTGTTGTCTCATTTATGCTGTGCCCCACCCCCAATCAAATTTAATCCTACAAAATAGGACTTCTCAAACTGGTGTAGTGTGACCTGGTGCTGCCCCATGCATCCCCACACCACTGAACGCTGTGTGGAGAGCCCCACCCAGTATCAGCCATATTTTTTGCCATCATCCCACTTGCACAGTCCTTTGCAGCCACAAAAATACCCAGGTATGTGTAGTCTAGGTAATTAAAGGCAGAAAACCACTGCTCTAAAGGGTGCTGTGTATGTATTGGGGGAACCAAGGTCTTCTGAGGGAACCCTGCAGCCACCTCTGAGCACAGGAAGGATCTGTTCCTTATCTTCAGTGTACTGCATCTCCTACAATTCTCTTGAAGTCCATTTTTATTACAAAAGGATGTTTTCCACTGGTGCTCAATTCTTAGTGTAAAATCTAGTGGAGAATCAATTTGTCGTGCTTCTGTTGAATGTACATGCTCTTCCTGAGAGCTGCAAAGGACTGGGTTTCCTTGTTTTTAGACATCAGGCAAACATGTAGACTGTCCTGTGGGGATTAGACCTAATCAGAGTGTTTTCTGTGCAGTCTTGGGTGGAGAGTTTCTGAAGTATATGGACGCCTTCAAACCCTTCCTGGGCATTGGACTGAAGAACTATGCAGAGTACCAGGTAGGACCTGAATCTGGGAGTCCCACATTCAGAACTTTTTTGCATCTGTTGGTAGTTAGGGATTTACAGAGTTCTTCAGGATTGCATCCCCAGAGGCCCTTCGCCTTCTGGTGAGGAAGCCAGCATGTGAGCACTGTAGTAACTCAGTAATTACTGGCTGCACTTGTAAATGAATTTATAGACTCTCCTCTATTTAAAATTGTCCACTGCAGGCCGTCATCTGCTTGACACCTGAGGTTCTGCATTGACTGCATATTCAGTGGCATTGATCAGGAGAGAAGTTGCTACTAGGAATGAATTTCCAATAGACCATGCATGCCATGGTGTTTACTCTGGTGCTGATCCTTAGAACACCTGGCTGCTGAACTTTTTCAGCATCTTTCTAAAACAAGTATCTATCACTCATTGGCATCTGGAACTCTCGCCCCTGATCGGGTAAACTAATTCAGATCTCTTCTTTATGACTTAGTATTTCAACAGTTAACAAAGCTCTGACTTTTATGGGCAATTGCAGGCGAGGGTCACTGTTAAGTGATGATTTTAGTTCCTGCCTGTTGCAATGCCATAATTTAGTGTTTTAATAGGCTAGCGCAGTAAGCACAGGCAGTGTGGGGAATACCAACTTATACTGGGTTGGTGCATACTTACTGTTCTCTTCGTAGGTTTGTCTGGCTGCAGTAGGCCTAGTTGGAGACTTATGTAGAGCCCTGCAGTCCAACATCTTGCCTTTCTGCGACGAGGTTATGCAGCTGCTCTTGGAGAACTTGGGGGTAAGTGCTTACCTACTTTTAGCCAGTTAAGCAAACTAGCTATTTGTGGCAATAAAGGAAAGTGAGAGGCAGAGACTGTATTGGGAGAAGTTAGAGATGTTTGAAAAAGGTTATATCAGGAGACGTAAGCAATATATAGCTAGCCAACATGATTTTGAAGAGAACTTGAGTGTCCTCTGTGGAGGGAGGGGATTTAAGTTTCCAGTCATTCATCTTCATTTCCAATCTCTCTCTCTCTTTCTCAGAATGAGAATGTCCATAGGTCTGTGAAGCCTCAGATTCTCTCTGTGTTTGGCGATATTGCCCTGGCCATCGGAGGAGAGTTTAAAAAATATCTAGAGGTTGTATTGAATACTCTCCAGCAGGCCTCGCAAGCCCAGGTTGATAAGGTAAACCAGCAGGGCACTTGGCAGCTCCTTCTCATCCAGGGTGAAATACGTCTGTATTAGTTGCTTGCCAACGGCCGTTGTACAGGCATGTTCTTTGTTTCCCGTCTAGTCTGACTATGACATGGTGGACTACCTGAATGAGCTGAGAGAGGGCTGTCTGGAAGCTTACACTGGCATCATTCAGGGACTGAAGGGAGACCAAGAAAATGTGCATCGTGAGTATTTTGTCCTGCAGCACAGAGTCTTTAGGGAAGGGGGACCTTTTTTTAAAGGTATGCTGTAACTTAAGCCTGCTACATTAAACTAGTCATTTCCTTTCAGCGGATGTGATGCTGGTGCAGCCAAGAGTAGAATTTATTCTGTCTTTCATCGACCACATTGCTGGAGATGAGGATCACACAGATGGAGTAGTAGCTTGTGCTGCTGGGCTGATAGGGTAAGCGTTCCAGACTCCTTTGGCTAGAGGATAAGTGACCGCACACTCGCCAGGTAGATTATTGTTAGTACAGTAAACACAATATTATAAGAAGTGATTTTTTGAAGTTATCTGCTTGAATTGGAAATGGGTCTTGAGAGACCGGAGCCTGTAAAGGGACTTATTTGAATCTTCCTTCATGTATCTGAAATGCTAACCACAGAATCTTCAGTTTAGGATTTTTGTAACTCATTGTTGGGCACTAACCCAGGAACAGGCGTGAAATTGGAGGACTGTGCAGAGGGGTTGGTTCCTCATCACAAGCTGTGTACCAGCCCTGGTGGGTGGCCCATTTGCTCCCTGTCAATCATTGCCATGAAGAGGCAAATTGCATATGCCTTAAAAGGAGTAGGGGACAATGATCTTAAAGGAAGACTCCATACAATGAAATTTTCAGCTTGTGAATTGACAGTGAAGGGCCCAGTTCAGCTGTCATTGAAGTCAATGGGAGTCTTTTCTCTTGACTTCAAAGGGAACTGGATGGAACTTTCAGGGAGGACATCCTTGGACAGGAGGCATGGATATTTCCAGCTAATAGCCGTTTAGGAGGCTGTTTGGCTCTAATGTTGCTGACCATATGAACATTTAAAAAGGGACATTAGCTGGGAGTCAGTCTTCTCTTGTTGCTAGCAAAAGCTGATATAACTGGCATGTTTCTGGCTGTCAGCAAGCATTAAAGCCCATTCTGTCTCCTTTGTTTTCCACAGGGATTTGTGTACAGCATTTGGAAAGGATGTACTGAAATTAGTAGAAGCTAGACCCATGATACATGAACTTCTAACTGAAGGAAGAAGATCCAAGACAAACAAAACAAAAACCCTTGCTACCTGGGCAACTAAAGAACTGAGAAAACTGAAGAATCAAGCTTGGTAAGGGGCCTTCTCCCTTTCCTCATATTGCGAAATGACCACACAGGTTAAACTTCTCAGCTCAGGCCCATTGAAGGAGACACTTCACAGAAGCCTCATGCTATAAAAAGGCTTTTTCTTGTTTAGCTTTCCGTAAACTACCCATTTAAAGCTATAAAGGCCAGATGGCCACTGCTTGTTCCTAGAGAAAAGAACTGATGCTTGACCGTAAAACATCTAGAGTAAGGTCCTCTTCACGCTGGAATCAGAACTGTGCTGCCATAGCTGCTAATGAGTTCTAGTGGATTCCAGCATGCTTTCTCTGGGTCACATGGGCATGGATTTTTCTGTGGTTTAGTGGTTGGTTGTAGCTGGTAAAATTTGGACCCCCAGTATGAGTAAGGGCTTTTAAAAGGAACAGTAGAGTGGGGAACAGCTTTCCTGTGCACTGTGGGATATTGTGATTCCTGAATTGGAATTCACGGAATGATGGCCTCTTCTGGTTTTGTGAAGATGCGTTTTTCTCGGCCTCTTGTAAGTGGCCTCACGTTGGCTCCAAAGAGGGGCTTTTCTTTTTAATTTCTACAATTGTCCCTCTCTGATTGCAGATCTGTTACCATTGGGATGACACCCAAGACCCCCACTGGAAATCTCCACTCTTTTGAAAAAACCCGGAAGTGAGGAGTGTGCACGGATGCTGAATGTTTGGGAATGAGAGGATGAGTGAGTGAGGCTTGAAACACACCACATTGAAAATCCCGCCACAGCAACAACAGCAGCAGCGCTGTTAGTGAGCTGAGCACTGACTTGTGTAGAAAACCCGACATCGGCCGTCTTCAGGAAGAGGGAACGACTGGTTTCTGTCAAAAATAAACAGTCTCTTCTTCCGACAGAGACTAGAACTAGCTTTTCTGTCTTTTGGCCAGTGCGAAGTGGAATGACTAGTTTGGGGTAGAGGAAACTAGGTTCACCTGTGGTGCTCTTTGTTTAAGGTCTGGCTTTTGCTGCTGAAGAGAGATGGAGTCTGGGTCTCTGGCCCGCCTTCTGTAACCTTTGCCACACAATGCTGTCAGTGCATGGGATAAAAGGAAGGGTGAAGGATTTTCAGTCTAAGAGTGAGTGTGTGTGAATGAGGCGGTATCCACATTCTCAACTTCAAGTCATTGCAGTTTATCTTTTCCCAAAAAAGGGTTAGCAGTTGCATTTCATAAACTAACCGAAGTTCAGTCTACTGATGCAGCATAAGAGATGTAAAAAGAAAAGAGGAAAAAAAGGAAAGTCGCTCTTTAGGGCTTTTTATTTTAGGGAAACACTGACGAATGTTCAGAGCTCCCGTTCTGAGTGACGCTTTTCATGATCTTGTTTCATCAAAGCGCCTTTCCTTCCTTAATATTGTTCAACTGTGAATGTAGAAATGGGGGAGGGGGGGGGAACTCTTGCGTTAGAGGGATTAGAAACAAACTGTCAAACAAGATTTCAAACTTAAACAAAAAAGTCCCATAAATGTAAGTGCTCAGAATTGGCAATGAGAATGCAAAGGGAAAGATCTCTCCTGACTTGTACTGTAACAGCCCGAACACCCACTAAATTGTGCCAAAGAGTTTAAAAATAATAAAGTAAAACTTCAGGTAATATTTTGGATTGCAAAATGAGGATAAATTCAATGTTCAAACAAAATCTGATAAAATGCCATTTGGAAACTGCTTGGCCTTTTGTGCTCTTTTATTTGATCGAATTTAATGTGGTATTGGTCTCTTGCTGCACTTCAAAACAAAAAAGGAAAAAAAGAAATTTATATAAATATATATATACTGGCTTGAGCTTACACAAGACGGCACTTGTAAAAGGTTCTATTTTTCCACTGCAGTTGAAGATTAATAAAATGGTGTCAAACATTCCCCAGTACTTTCTTTTTGTATTCTTGGTCTTTCCAATTAAAAGGGGAACCCATTAACTTTTTTTTAAGTGCACTAAAAGTCTGATGGGCAACCTTGGGACAGATTGGCTGTTTGCCGCTCCCTTTAGCATACTGCCTTTTTTTATTCTCTAACATGAAAGATGTGAAGGATCAAAATCTCTTGTCTCTCTTTTTAAATCAGTTTTTTGTTCTTTGAGGCATAGTCCCTCAATTATTCTGGATTTTATCAGCAATAAGACATGAAAAGTAGAGAAGGTGTGGGGTTTGAAACAATTTTTAATTTATCTTTATTATGCAGTTATTGATATTACCAGCATTTCTGAATTTGCAGCTTAACTTGGGCATTTTTAAAGCTGTTTGCCTGTGGGAGGGAGAAGGGAAAACCTTCATCTATAATTTTGCAAGAAGCAGATAAAAATCTGTTTTATCCCCTTCCTTCTCTCCCCAACTGATCCTGGGATCCATGATAATGGAATCCACTTCTGTTGCCCATCCGCACTGCAGCATCCACAATAGCTCTTGTACAGGGTATCGGATATGTGCCTTTCAGTGCCGGGTTCAGAATGCAGTCAAAGTGCCGACCTTTGAACCAGTGTACAAAAAAAAATCCCAGGTGTTTAGAGGAGAGGACAGCTCTGTTTGTGAATTGAGAGAGTTGACCACCTCAAAAACATTGGTTAGGGAGAGGCCTGGGTCACATTTCTATTAATGCCTTTTCTTTTTGTTTTGTTTCTTGATGTAGGTTGGGGTTTCCTAAAAAAGCCATTCCTGAAGTTGGGGAGGGGGACGTGGAGGGGAGAAATCTGATCATTCCTCAGTGCTACCTGTTTCTGTCTTGTGTGGCTGTTCAGCTGTAGACAGCAGGAGAATAAAGTACACTGAGACAGTAGTAGAAACAAATCTTGTCTGTCATGTTTTTGTTCCAGGGAAAGCAGTTCTTGAAACTGTTCAAACTAATCCTTAACAACTTTCACACAAGCAACACCATCCCACAGTGTGGTAGTGAGGAAAAACTGGTCTGTCACCTCCAGTGTTGGTGCTAGGCCTGCAACTGTTATCCTTTAATCCTGTAACCACTGTGGTTTGGAGAGAGGGACAAGTATATAAATATTAAAAAAAAAAAAAAAAAAAAAAAAAAATCTTAAAAGCCAGTTTCACTGCCTGGCAGACTTAATTAATGGGATAAATCCTTGATTTTTTTAAATGTGCGATTTCAGCACCCGGATCAAAATGTGCTTGTTTCAGCAAAGCATTTTGGTAGCATTTTATTAGCTCCCAGCCTGGGCTTTGCACCAGCTTTGCCCTTCCACATGAGGTAAAGGTTAATGTGTGATTGGGGAAGGGATACAGAGGAGAGGAAATATTGCTGTGCTGGAAGTGGCTTAAGAAGCCTTTGGTCTCAAGTAGCAATTCAGTTCATATTGTGCTGTAGCATTTCTGTATGTTTCTTACGCTTTTCTTTTCCTGGTCAAATGTCTTGTCAAAGGCAGCTAATGGCACTGCCCTTGCAGTTGAATGGAGGGGAAAAAGTTAATGTAATCTTTCCAAGTGCCCACTTAATGCGGTCCTAGTATTTTACCTTTCAGAACCAAGCAACTTTAACTGTCTCAATTCTGTCAAATTATTGTCAGCCAGACCTAATGAGGTTGGTGCTTATTTGGCTTCTGAGAATACTTTTTTATATATCTTTAATCTGTATTGACACTTACATATTGTTACTGTGTCACCTCTGAATTGGCAGTTGCGACCTGTTGACGATGATGGATTGGAAAGGGTCCCTCTTACTAACAAATTGGTACCACTGATTTTATTTACCTTCTAAATAAAAGCTGCTTTATTTTGGTTTTCATTATTTTTGCTGCTTCATTTTATATAGCTACTGCATCTCTTGCCAGAAACCCTCCTCCTCTACTTTGCTCAGTGAGACTGTGTGGGTGTACGCTCTGATTGCATGAATGACACTCTCTCGTCTAGTTTCCTGTTTGGGGGAGCTGGAGCTGACAGTGATGTCTCATCCACCCATATGTGCTATTCTAACGTGCATCATCACGGAGCAGGAATAGCAGCGCTGTGCAAAACTTTTCATGGAAGAAATCTGGCCTCTTCGATCAGGGTTGGCTGTCTGTTTTGGTTCTTTGATCTTCAGTGCTGCCTCTGTTCTGTATGTGCATTTGCTGTGTAGCCTCCTAAGTGGTGGTGAGTTAGGGAGAACAGTTTTACTTGCCTCATGCCTTCCCCTCCCTACCCCATGATACATCACTTGAGCAGTGGGGTAGAGCCACAAAGCACAGGTGAGAGGCTTATCAACCTGTTTGTAAAGGAGGATTGAGCTGGCTGGGATCCCACTTGTTTTTAATTGGCAGTAACACCTACTGCTCACCTTGACAAAGCTAGTCTCTGCACATATGTATGATCTTGTATTTTGCCAAAGCCGCCACCATAATACGGCTCTCTGTCACTGAAAATCTCGTTTTCCCCTTTAGGCTGTGGCCGTTTCTAACAGGGCAGGGCAAGCCTACGACATCTTAGGCAAGTATTAGTGGCTAGCTGTAGCAAAGGAAGTGCAGGGAGGTAGAACGTAATTTCGTCAACAGGGTCTTGCCATTACCCTCTTAGGTGAAATCCACAGACATTTTTTAATGACTGAGTGGGCAGGACTTTGGGTCAAGAGATGAAACAAAACAAGTGACTCCCAAGATTGTGGCCTTATGCTGTGTGGAATAGCTCCCTGTTTCCAGCTGCTATATAGCATTAAAAGACGTGAAAATACGTCTTTTTCATGTAGGCATTTGCAGCTCAGCTGTTAGGTGATATGTGAATGGGAGGGAAGGTGTCAATACTAAAACTTGAGTACTGTGTCCTAGCCGAACCTACTTAGCAACTTCCTGATGTGCTCACATATATCATACCTAGCTTCCCTACCACCTCATGAGAGATTGGAGGCTTTGTCCGTGGAGGGGGAAGAGATGGAGCCCATGCAGTTCCTACAATCCGTACTGTGAAATCTCACCTAGCTAATCAAAATTATAGTACCTTCCTGCTCATACAAGCGAGGGTGCTAGAGCTTTCTCTTACCACTGCTGCTGATGTTAAGTTAGTACGAATCCGAGCCAGGATGAGCACCATTCTGAAAGGAGCACTGCTGCTGATTAGGTAAGCCCTCCAGGGAGGAGATGATTCATGGCGTATGTCTCACTTTCCCTGGATCATGGTGCAGCTGGTTCCCCACTGCCATGACTCTCTCCCTACCCCTTCCTGGAGTTGTTGCTACCTCTGCCGGGAGATGAAGATGTAACAGTAGAAATATGTGAGGATTCAACTCCCAAGCTACATTCTGCCAGTATTACCTCTCAAGAGCCATCCTGCAGTTCAGCAAGTTAAAACTGTGAGCCAAAGAGCCTCCTTCAGCCTCAGGGCCCTGTGTAGCTGATGGGTTCAAGGGCATTAACATCACCTTTCTGCAACTGCACACTCTGCCCCATTAGAACACAACCTTGCCTATGATGGTGTTAATAGTAGCCTCTGGTTAGGACCCTTCCTGCTCCCTTAATCCAACTGCTGAGTTACGACTGCCTTACTGAGAACATGCACTTTCTAAACATAAAACAGGAGGGGGGCATTGGTGTGCTGCACAAGAGTGAGGACTGGAGACCATCTGCCACCCTGTGATCTTAAAGCCCTTTCCATTCACTCAGCGTCACAAAGTCCTTGTGCCTGATGTGAAATGAACAATGCTACGTAAGAACGGTTACACTGGGTCAGACCAATGGTCCATCTGGCCCAGTAGCCTGTCTTGCGGCAGTGGCCAATGCCAGGTGCTTCAGAGGAAATGAACCAAACATCAAGTGATTCTCTGCCCATTCCCAGCTTCTGGCAAACGGAGTCTAGAGACTGCATCCCTGCCCACTACTATATATACCCTGTTGAAATGGCAGGGGCAAACCAGCTAGGCAGAATGGCATTTCCCTAGCTGGAGTTCAAGCAAGACTGTAGCATTAACACATTTCTCTTCTCAAAGGTTCCTGGAGCCTTACGTTACTATCTGGTCAGGGCCTCTTATTTCAACAGCTTGTTTGAAAGAGAGCTCCCCCTAACAGCCTGGTGTTCTCTTGTAGGCAGGTGGGGAAGGAAGTGGGGTTCTGTAACAACGCGGACAGCAGAGCACCCTCTACTCTTAGGTGTCAGCATAAAACAAGGCACGAGAGAGACCCTTGTAAACTTCTCAGATGTTTTTCACTATCCAGTCTTATGAACCTGATAGGCAGGCTCTACCCGTGCCTAGAGCTACGAATATATGCCCACTGTTGATTTGCATATCCATACCCGCCCATGTCCTCCTACCCTGGAGAGCAATCCCACAGCAGTCCCTGGGGCTTCTTGCATAAAGGCGAGCAAGATTTAAGCTCCTCTCCATTGACATTGCTAGCTCATAGACAGTGCTCTGCTTACCCAAATAAGGGGTTAAAAGCACCAGAAAAGAGGTCCCTAGATTCAAAAGGTGGGCTCTGAAAAAAAGGCCTGTATTATGCCACAACCTCGTTAAATCATTTGAGTTTCCCCCTAACCAGTTACACTAATGCCATTCTGCAGCTACAGTTGTTAAAGCCCCTGATACTTTACATTGCTCCACTTGCCGGCCCGAAGCAGCTCCCAAAATCCAGAGCATCTTTTGGTGTTGGTGACTTTGTCTAGACCAAAACTGTGAATGTCAAGTGGTGATGTTGCAGAACCTGCAGTGCCTATAAACTGGATGCTGAATGGAACAAGGGTGAATCATCTCTGAACATCAAATAAAAATTGTCAGTACTTAAGAGGGGTTATAAATAACAGAGCTGAGCATGGGATTTGATTGTCCTTTAAGACCCAATTGCTTGTACTTGCACCATTAGTTTTGTCCTGAATGTGGGACGGAAAAAGAAACATAGGGTCTCCTCAGCTGATGGACCCTGTTGAAGTTAATTCATAGATCCCAAGACCAAAAGGAACCATTGTAATCATCTAGTCTCACTCCTTGTATAACACAGACCAGAGAACTTCCCACAAAATAATTCCCAGAACAGATCTCTTAGAAAAACATCTAATCTTGATTTTAAAATTGCTGGGGATGGAGAATCCACTGTGACCCTTGGTAAATTGTTCCAGTGGTTAATTACTCTCACTGCTACAAATGTATGTCGTCTTTCCTATCTGAATTTATCTAGCTTCAGCTTCCCGCCATTGGATTGTATTAGACCTTTCTCTGCTAGACAGAAGAGTCCCTATGTGGGTTCTTATAGGCTGTAATCAAATCACCCCTTAATCCTCTCTTTTTGAAGATACATAGATTAAGCTTCTTGAGTCTATTACTATAAGGTAAATTTTCTAGCCCTGTAATTGTTACTGTAGCTTTTCTCTGAACCCTCTCCCAATTTATCCACATCCTTCTTGCACTGTAGACACCAGAACTGGACACAGTATTCCAGCAGCAGTTGCACCAGTGCTAAATGCAGAGGTGAAATAACCTCTCGAATGGACTTGAGATTCCCCTATTTATGCATCCAAGGATCTCATTAGCCCTTTTGGCCACAGCGTCTCACTGGGAGCTCACGTTCAGCTGATTATCCACCCGCAAATCTTCATCCTGTAAGTACAACCTCTGTTCTTTGTTCCTAGATGCATATATTTACCCATATTAAAATGCTTATTGTTCGCTTGTTACCCAGTTTACCAAGTGATCCAGATCACTATTAGTGACCATCCTCTTCATTATTGACCACTCCCCCAATTTTTGTGTCATCTGCAAACTTTATCAGTGATAATTTCATGTTTTCTTCTAGATTATCAATCAAAATGTTAAATAGTGTAGGGCCAAGAACAGATCCCTGTGGTGGACACTTGCTCAATGATAACTCCATTTACAATTACATTTGGAGATCTATCAGTTAGCCAGTTTTTAATCAATTAAATATGTGCCAGGTTAATTTTATACCTTTCTAGTTTTTTTAATCAAAATACCTTTCAGAACCAAGTCAAATGTCTTATCACAGAATATTGGGGTTGGAAGGGACCTCAGGAGGTCATCTAGTCCAACCCCCAGACAGATTTTTGCCCCAGATTCCTAAATGGCCCCTCAAAGATTGAACTCTCAACCCTGGGTTTAGCAAGCCAATGCTCAAACCACTAAACTATCCCTGCCCTCCACCCAAAGAATATTACATCAGCCTGGTTACTTTTATCAAACAAACTTGTAACCTCGTTGAAAAAAAATTAAAATAGCTGGACAGGATCTATTTCCCATAAACCTGTGTTGATTATATTATTCTTGATTAATTATATTACCATCTTTTATTTTTTATTGAGTCCTGTATCATCTGCTCCATTGACTTGCTTGAGATCGATGTCAGACCAACAGGCTTACAATTACCCGGGTCATCCCATTTACCCTTTTTAAATATTGCCACAATAAGAACATAAGAACGGCCGTACCGGGTCAGACCAAAGGTCCATCTAGCCCAGTATCTGTCTACCAACAGTGGCCAATGCCAGGTGCCCCGGAGGGAGTGAACAGGCAATGATCGAGTGATCTCTCTCCTGCCATCCAGCTCCATGCTCTGGCAAACAGAAGCTAGGGACACCATTCCTCACCCAGCCTGGCTACTAGCCATTTCTGGACTTAACCACCATGAATGTATCCAGTTCTCTTTTAAACACTGTTATAGTCCCTGCCTTCACAACCTCCTCAGGTAAGGAGTTCCACAAGTTGACTGTGCGCTGCGTGAAGAGCAACTTCTTTTTATTTGTTTTAAACCTGCTGCCTATTAAATGTGAGCTGCCGTCCAGTTTTCTGCAGCCTACGCGGTGTTTCAATGCTGAATTGCATCAGCTGAGAATCTGGATTTAGGTGCTTGACTTCCCTTGAATTTCAAGGGAGTTTGGCTTGCGACGTTCCCTGTCGTGCTTTTGAAAACCCCCAGCCTTTAATTTCTAATTTCAAAGGAATTGACGTTAGCCGCAGCACAGAAATGTGGCTGCAGATGAGGTTGATTCTTTAAAGCATTGCAGCCTTGACAAAGAGGAGATAGAACATAAGTCTGGTCGACAACAGCTATGTGAAATTGACATGAGAATTTACCAGCCCAGGCATAAAATCTTCCCACACAGCCTTACTGCAGCAGTGGTACCAGACAGTGATGAAGAAGGTGCTTGAATATCACCGTTTAAAAGCCAAGCCTATAGGGCAGGGGTAGGCAACCTATGGCATGTGTGCCGAAGGTGGCACACAAGTTGATTTTCAGTGGCACACTCACTACCTGAGTCCTGGCCACCAGGCCCGGGGGCTCTGCATTTTAATTTAATTTTAAATGAAGCTTCTTTAACATTTTAAAAACCTTATTTACTTTACATACAACAATAGTTTAGTTATATATTATAGACTTATAGAAAGAGACCTTCTAAAAACATTAAAATGTATGACTGGCTCACGAAACCTTAAATCCGAGTGAATAAATGAAGACTCGGCACAGCACTTCTGAAAGGTTGCCAACCCCTGCTATAGGGGGAGAGTGAAGAAAATGAATATTTTATTATGCCTTCATTTTTTTGCTCTTGATGTGTGTGTGTGTGTGTGTGTGTTGTTGTTTTTTAAGTTGCCTTGGTAAAAGGACAAGTAGGTTATTTTTGCAAGATGGAACTGGAGAGTCCAATTCTGCAAACCTTCTGGCATGCGAGTAACTTAGGTGAGTAGTTCCACTGAAGTTAAGGGCTGCAGAGCTCCCCAGTTCCTGCTGGCTATTATTAAAGCAATATATTGAATAATACCGAAGGAGAAAACGGACCTGTTTGCGAAATGAAATTCGCGAAAGAAACAGAGGAAAAATTGATCTTCGGGCTCAGATGGCATTCCTATTATGTCTGGAACCTCCTTTGAAGCCTGAGAGATTGCAGGGTGGAATGAATGTAAGACTTTCTTGGGTGGCAGCATTGTCTAGTGGGTAGGACACTGGGCTGGCAGCCAAGAGATCTAGATTCTATTCCTGCCCCTCACCTGCTGTGTGATTTTGGGCAAGTCACTTACTTACCCTCTCAGTGCTGTTTCCTCTCCCATCCTCGGTCTTGTCTGCTTAGATGGTAAATTCTTTGTGGCAGGGACTGTCTCTTATTATTTGTTTGTACAGATTCTAGCACAACCCTGAGCTTCCATGGGAACTCCAGGCACAATGGTAATTCAGATCAGAAGTAATGATTCGGCCTCTTAGGTGCATGGGCTTTAAGCAGTGTCAGACAACAAGCTGCTGATTTGTGGTTTGCCTTCAGACTATTGTGCTGTGAGTAAAACAAAAGCCCACCTTTTGGGCCTGCTCCATTGGGAAATTAGTGAAAACACGCACATCGTGTAGTTACTCTCGTGCAAATCCCTAATGTAGACATGCAGCAGCAATGCAAAGTGGCACCTGCAACAGCTGCAGCTTAATCTGGTGTCCTGCCCAAGGGAACCCCTTCCTGACACACCCATGCAGCTTGCCTACGTTACATTTGCACCGTGCAAATTTCCTTACCATAGATAGAGCCTGACAGGTAGGACAGTGGATCCCCCCAGCACCAGCTGCGCACCCATCATGCTTAAGCTACTGAGCTCTCATTGCTCTCCCCAGAGCCACTGAAAAATCATAACCATGGGCCAGCACTGCTGTGTTAATGGTAAACGAATGCACAGTTTAAATAAAAAAAGGTGGTGGTATTACGGTGTGCTCGGAGCTGTACATATACAGGCTGAAACGGTCCCTGCCCTGAAGAGCTATAGTCTAAATAAACAAGACAAAGGGGCGGAAGAAGAAGTGGAGGCCCAGCAAGAGGAAGTGACTAAATTTGTGGCTTTTCACACCTTCTATGGAGCCTCCAAAAATACTATTTTATTTTTGTTTTTAAACTTAAAACTCTTCCTCTGGGCTTGTGAAAGAGCCAGGTTAGGGTGACCAGATGTCCCGATTTTATAGGGACAGTCCCGATTTTTGGGTCTTTTTCTTATATAGGCTCCTATTACCTCCCTACTCCCTGTCCTGATTTTTCACATTTGCTGTCTGGTCACCCTAACCCAGGTCATGGTGAAAATGTGCCCCAGCTACTACCGGACTGTAATCTGTTGGGGATAAATCTTTTATTCTGGGCACTCTAGCCATAATGGTTAACACCATCCTGTTGTGAGTGCTGTAGCGAGAATAAACACGCCCTGTTGTGGGTACTGCCTGACCTGGCCTATGGATAGTGGGTTGTTTCTGGTTTGAAAGGCTATTTCATAGCCTAGAAAAACAATTCTACACCCTGCACCAGTGCATGGCTTGCTGTAGATCCAAACTCACCCACTTCACGGGGCTTGATTTCATTCACAAAAGGACCGTAAGTTGAGTTAAGAAGCTTGGTCTTGAGGTTAAGCCACTGGCTTGGGACTCAGGAGGTCTTGGTTAATTAAATTCTTGGCTCTGACATAGGTTTCCTGTGTACTTTTAGTCAAGTCACTCAACCTCTCTCTGGGCCTTTGTTCTCCATGTGCAAAAGGGACCATTTCCCCCCTTTCCCCCCTTTGACTGATTTACTCCCTGGCTTTATAGACCATGGAGGACCTAGGGAGCTCTCACAACTTCCCCCTCCTCTTTCTGTCAAGGGCATATTTTCTCCACTGATGGTAATTCACATTAAGAGCTCTTAGATCTTGTTCAGTACATAAGAACGGCCACACTGGGTCACATCAAAGGTCCATCCAGTCCAGTATCCTGTCTTCCAACAGTGGCCAATGCCAGGTGCCCCAGAGGGAATGAACAGAACAGGGTATCATCGAGTGATCCATCCCCTGTTGCCCATTTCCAGCTTTTGACAAACAGAATAAAAAAAAATTGATTAAAGCTAATGTTAAAAAAATGATATAATACATAGATTGGGAAAAGAGTGTCTGTACATCTGGATATAGTTAGATTATCCACCAATACAAAGTTTGTTTTTAAAGTCATATGATACATAGAGTACATAATCAGCAATAACTCAAATATAGGTGAATAGATTTAACAATACAGTTTAGATATTAGAGTCTGAATACTCAGGTACATCACTCATGAAAAGTTAGACAGAAATTTGGTTGTGGAAAGCAAAATATATCAATGAATGGAGGTTGTCCCTCAGTGACTGAGAATTAGGTTGGTTTTCCATTTAGAAAATACAATCCATGAGGAAAGTATTTGTTACTTTCCTGACTGTGCTTTTGATTGGCCTCCAGCTCATCCCTCCTGGTATTGCCGATGTCCAGTGATGTGTTCTATGTAGATGTCCCTTGACCACCTGATGGTGTCCGACACCGTGAGTTGCCCCATTACTATCACTTCTTCTCCTTGGTCAGACACCACAAAGATGTCCTGCCAAGAGATTCTTAGCTGGCTTGTCTCCCAACATCCCAACTATGTGCCCTACCAAATGAAGACATTGGGATTTCACTACATTTACTGTTCTTGGTTTTCTGTAGATTTCCTGCAGTTCCTTATGGTCTCCCGCTCTCGCCTTAGATTATAAATTCGTCAAGACCGAGCGTGTCTCTCTCCTAGGTGGTTGTGCAGCTCCAAGCTCTGTTGAAGTAATTCAGCTACCAAGCTAGCATAAAAAATATGAGAGAGAGAGAAACGCAAACGTGAGAGATGCTTGAAAATCGGTGCAGAGCAGGTGAGGCAGAGGAAAGTAGGGGAAACTGATAGGAGTTGTGGAGGAGAAGGGTTTTGCACAAACAGTGGAGAAACTAAGAAGAAGTGAAGGGGAGGTCAGATCTAAGCAGGCAGAGGGAAGAGGGTCAGAATATTGTCCATAAAGGGATTTAAGAACAAAGACAGCAGTTTTGAGCTGTATTCTGTAATGGCTGGGGAGCCAGAGGAGCTTTTTGATAGGGAGATAGGTGGTAGTTTTCTTACATCGATAGAGAGAAGGGTAAAATCCTGATTCCGTTGAAGTCTATGGGTGTTTTGCCATTGACATCAGTGGAGCCAGGATTTCACCCAAGGTGACTTTTTTTAACATGGCTCCATGACAGTAATGCTCTAAGGGCTCGTGCACGTGGAAATTGATCGGCACAGCTATTGCAGAGTAGCTACCCACTCTGGTGCTCACAAAGTGGAGTCATTATTCCAAATAAACTCTCTTTGATTCTGGAATACAGGGACCACATGGGGGAGTTTTACCTCCAGCCCTTTGTGGATTTATACAAGAAGCCAGCATATTAGTACAATCGGAGGGAGTAACACTACAAAGGAAGATACCCTGGCTCCTTCCTCAGGCGGACGATTACCCGGTCGCAATGGCACAGCTCCGTCGACAACAGAGATGTTCCTCCTGCTTCTCCCTGCTGGACTATCGGGGTTGGGGTTCTCTGGGGTTTAGTTGTAGAAATGCGAGACAATTCCTTTGCGTGGAATATCGGGGTGAGATCAAGCTAACCCCTTATGCACGTGAGTGAGCTCCCCCAAGAGAGTCTCCTTGAGTCCAGGAGGAGGACGGCTTTGCAAGAGCAGGATCTGGGTGCGTGCGTAATTCAAAGTGAGCAGTAAGGCTTGGATACCTACAGTGCTAGCACGGTCAATGACTGGGGATCCTAGACAGTCCCTGCAATACAAATAATATGCAGGATGCAGCTTTGAGGCAGAAAGCTGAGGACAAAGGCCCAGAATGGGAAAGGTAATTAAGCACCAAACTCCCATTGATTTCAGGCGTGGAATCCAGGTGGACGACAGTATGGTAAATACGAGTTCTTTTTTGTTACATCCCCCCTGGATTAGAGCTGGCGAGAGACTGGTGAAAGCCCCCATTGCCCATCTGCTCTGTTATCCAGCACCATGTGAGCATCTTTTCCTAAGGAGCGTTGTTGCCTTTGCAGATCTTGATTGTAGCTGGGATTTTCAAGGCGCCTGAGGGAGTTGGGGACCCCACCCCCTATTAAAAGTCAATGGAAATGGTGGAACAATGTGTCAGTGAGAGTAACATGAAAGGAACTTCTTTGGCCAATCCGCTGGCTCCATCAATCCAACTGTTTCAAAAAAGAAAGCACTCGGGGGCCAGATTCTTAAAGTTATTTAGGGTCCTTTGATTTCAGTGAGAGATGGGTACCCAATACCTTTAAGAATCTGGCTCTAAATCTCATTAGCATTAAGCTTCACCAACGAGGCGAGAATGCCTGATGAGTGGTGAAACCGTGGCAAGTTCAAAACTGATCAAAGGAAACACTTTTTAAAAAAACGTGTGATTTGACTACGGAACTCCCGGCCTCATTCTGTTGTCAGGCCGAAAAAATTAGCCAGATGAAAAGAGGGGTTGGATGTAGTGGGGACAAAGGACCTAACTCGTTTCAAATGGAGCTTGATAATGTTTATGAATGGGAGTATTAGGAGTTGTCTGTGTTAGCATGGGACTCCATGACCCAGGAGTCCCTTCCAATTCCTGTGGATAACAAGGATGACCCGAGCTGTTCTAGTTAATAGTAAAACAGGGTTCTGGGAGGGACGGTCAACCTTATGTTTCAGGGGTTTAGCCAATCTCTATTAGGGTATGTCTACACTGCACACATAAAGGCGGGGTCTGACTCAGGTTTGAGCCCAATCCCCACTTCCATCTATACATGAGTCAGCAACACTCGGGACCTGGGTCCTAGGACCCTGCCAGGGGGGTGGGTCAGAGCCCGCTGTGACTTGGGCCCAACACTTGTCATTTTGCAGCATGGACATGCTAGTATGGCTGTGAGACCTGGGTCCAGTGATTGGAAGGCCAGGCTTATAATGCCGTTTGGCCACTCAAGCGCCGGGTTGGAAACACCTCGTCCACAAAACTGCCCTTTAATATCTCTGTCTCTGTGCATTTCTGAGACCATCAGCCTGGTATACAGTGTGGAATCTTCTCAATGGAACATTCATAAGATTTTAACCCACTTACAAAAGCAAGGTTAAGTTTCATATTTCAGTCCTAGAGCTTCCAAATGTGAGGTCCCTTAATGCTGGTTCTGGGGCTGGACTCAGGTTTCCAAGCATCTCGCTCTTTTCCCCTCCTGAACTAATTCTTGCAAGGACGTCAATTACCAGCTGACTCCAGACGCTGAATTCAGATGCCGCGACACCTGCCTTCCCTCCCAACATGCATAGGCAGAGGCCAGCCTGAGTCTTTTTTCTTTGCATCAAAATTAACTTCAAACCTGATAGAAGGCCTCAATTTGCACTTCAAAGCGTTCTGCAGCAATCAGCGAGCATGAACAAAGCCTGAAATTATTCCTCTTGTTTTTTTTCCATAGCCCTATCTGCGTTAGAGGATCGAGGTTGGGTTTTCTTGTTAAGTCCCAAACGCAAAGGCATATTTACAAGCCCGGCTTGTGCATTTTAATTCTGCTTTAGTGAAACTCTGTTTCCCTAGAATCAGGGCTACTGATCTATCTATGGACTATCACCCAATATCCCTCTGTCTGTCATCACCATCGCTATTCAATATCTGTCTGTCTCTGCAATGCACATGACTATAATCACTGAGCCACCTGACAGGTTGTGAAAGAGTTAAGCACCAACTAAAATGGAAATGGATGCATTTTGCTGCTAAAGTTTATTAACATAAACACCCACTCATATCCACCCCAACCTGAATGAACACACACACACACACACCTGCAGAGTGCCTTATCCTACTAACCTTTACTCACCTGAGTAATCGTCCTTCTTGTCTGCTCTCAAAGGTAAGGACTGGGCAAGCGATGATTTGCAGAATCAGGCCCCCAGAGCGTAAGCTTTTCTGGGGCAGTTACTTGGTCGCATTGTCAGTGCTCAGCTGCTAATAAATGAAAAAGTGTCAGGCTAGTTTCATCTTAACTGTACGGAGATGAAACATTAAAACCCAGTTCACAGTATGCAGTGGCAGGGCAAATTATGCTGCTTGCACCGGTGAAGTAGGGGGCTCTCTTCGAAAGAAAATATAATTGACTGGAGTGGGTTACTATGACAATGTCAAAGCACTTTCCCAAGAGCTAGGCTTTAGGAAGTCTATTGACTAGCAGAAATACCTTAGGATCTTTTATTCCCATAGCACTGTGTGCACTATACGCAGGGATCACATCCCCCGCTCCTGAAAAGCAGCCACCTCTGGGGCAGAACGTGGAAGCTATGTCACTGCTTCCAGCAATGCTGTGCCACTGTTTGGAGCAGGAAATGAAGAGGAGCATAACCAAGTGAAATGGCCGAAGGGGTGGATTGGAATGGAATTACCCAAGGAGGGGTTTGGCCTGAACACCAGGGGATGGCAGTATTGTCTAGTGGATAGCACATTAGATGGGGACTCAGGAGACCTGGATTCCTTTCCCAGCTCTGTCAGTGGCTTGCTGTGTGACCATGGGTAAGTGGTGTCTCCCCTTGTGCCTCAGTTTCCCCATCTGTAAAATACTGACCTGCTTTGGAAAGGGCTTTGAGCTCTAGGGATAAAAATAAGAGCTAGGTATTACTATTATTAGCAAAAAGTGCCTTAGTAGGATTTATTTTATTGCGCAGCACAAGACCCCACCATCCCTCTTAACACTGCTGGAACATTGGTTAAACTCTTACATGGAGAGAAGACTGTCACCTATTGAATGACCATCCCTGCTTCCTAGGGCCCCACCCAAGTATCGAGGTAGCAGTCCCTGTGGGAGCTGGAAGGGTCAGAGCACGCAGCAATCTGCCACTGAGACAAGATCTCTTTCAGATATCAATGAATTTCTCCTTTGTGGATGTGCAGAGACAATTCATTCAAGAAACGAAAAATATGACTGAGACAAAAGTCTCTGAGTAGCTGACTTTAATGTCCATACTTCTGTTGGCTACACTAGCACAGAATCAGGCACTAAAGGACTACCCAGGATCTCCTGAGTACGTGGCCCAGGTGTGCCACTGACTGGCCAAGTCACATCACTCTGTCTCAATTTCCCTATCTGTAAAAGGGAGACAAGAGCCCACAGAGATGAGATATGCTGAAGAGTCATGCGTTATATGCATTCATCTAGGGTATTTACATAGAAACACAATTTTGTTTTCACATCAACCACACATTTTTAGTGGTTTTCCCATTCTCCCTACTCCAGAAAAGGTAGGAAGAAAGGCTTTCCGGTGAAGGCAACAACCTCTGAGATGTAGGTTCAATTCCTGCCTCGGTCATAAACATCCTATGGGTCATGGTCAAGATTTTGAAAAGTCTTTTGATTTTGGAAGGGCAACTGAGCCTCCTTAAAGCAGCCTGGTTTTCAATGCACCGAGCCTCTGCTCTCTGGACACCTTGGTTTGGGGCACCCTAAATCCCCAGGTCAGTTTCAAAACTCTTGACGGTAAATCTCTCTGGATTTCAGTGCCCCATCTGCGAAATGGGGTTCATGAGGCTTCCTTTCTCCCACCCTTTGGTCTGGTTTGTCCATTTTAGACTATAAGGCCCAGATCTTGAAAGTTACTTAGGCTCCAACTTTCCACTGAAGGACAAAAACAACGAGGAGTCTAACAGATTTATTTGCCACCGGACTCCTCGTTTTTGTGGATACAGACTAACACGGCTACCCCTCTGATCATTGACGGACAATGTCTCTTACTGGCCATGTGTGTGTCCCCACAACTGGACACCTCAACTGGGGCCTCTGGGTGTGACCTCATAAAAACAACAACCATCCCCAAACCATCAACTCTACAGACCCCTTGACTCAGACAATGATGCCTTTGTTAAAAGGATATATTCTGTCCCTGCATCAACACCCGTAACACACACTACTATATGGAAACCCACAGTGACAGCTTCACCAGAGAAAGGATAACAGCTATTAATAAGGCCCTTGTGCAACTAACTGAAAAAAAAATGTAATTCCATAATAGAAGCCTCTAAATAGAGAGATATTTAAAGAATAATATGTTCTCACTGGGAAAAAAATCCCACGCCCCACTGCATGTATTTAATGGGGTTAGGTGGTATTTTTTTTTAATTTCTCCCACTGTTATTCTATTTAAAATGTCTCAATTTTATTTTGATCTCTCATACACAATACGGAAGTAATCTACTCCTACGGCTTTCTTGAGAAGACTTGAGAAGGAATAAATCAGTTTGCAGGAGCTCGCGAACAAAACACTTCCCATCGTGTCAATCAGGGCTGCATGACTGGCGAACTGGGAGGCGTACTGACCGCAACGGAGCGCATGGGCGTTTTAGATGCTAGCATGAAATACGTCCTTTGGAGGAAGTGCCACCTACAGTCCGCCTCATGGAGCCCCCTTGCCCATGATGGGCGCACAGGTAAAGCTATCATGCCATCCTCGGCTCCAGTGAGGTTGGCTGAAGGGGGAGTGTTGAGAGTAGGTTGTCGAGTCAGGCATGCACAGGAGTTACGGACTCCCGCTGGAAGGTTGGCATAGTAGTTACAGGGCGGCCCTGGGCCCTGGTCAAAGGTTGGTGGGTTGGGGATAGGATTCAGTTCTCCATCTCTGCTTCGCTCCATGCACAGAGTGTGTGTTTTATCCATGGGGGGAGAGACGTACTCAATTTTTTCCCTTGGGTATGGAGAATCTCATTTCAAGCAAACATCCACTAAACCAAAAAAATTCTCAGGCCAAGCTTAGCCTGGAAACGATCAGCGTGGAAAACATCTCCCGTGGGTGCTTCAAACGTCCCGGAATTACTTAGACACTTTTCACAATCCCACCCGTTATGGACCGAGGACGTGCAGGTTCATCTCAGCACAACCCTAAGGGCAAAGGCCGAGCTCCAAAGGGAATGAACTGAATTTGATTCATGTGTAAAATTTCCAGCACTGGGGGGGGAACTACACAAAGGTCTTGAAACTGCAGCTCATCTGCTCCATAAACTAAACGAATCAATTGTAGCCACAGGCAGAGGTACTGTTTACACAGGACTTCCCATCTCTAAGCGATTTGCAAACATCCCCTCCTGAGGGCTCCCTGCAGCTTTGTGAAGAAGGGGAAATTTCACAGACTGGGAAAATTCACAGGCCTAGGATTTTCCAAAGTGACTAGTGAGCCTTGGGGCTGGCTTGAGACTTCTTAAAGAGGCCTGGTTTTCAGCAGGGACATGCCAGCGCTCCAGGCCTCTGAAAATTAGGTGCCAGAGGGGAGGGTCTCAGATCTGGGCCCCCAAAATGAGGCAGGGGCTGTGGGAGCAGGGGGTGGGAAACGGGGGCTAACTCAGCTCGCTCCAGCCGGCCGAGATCAGCCGCCTCCTGCCGGTTAGCCAGGAGGAGCCAGACACCAGACAAATAAATGAGGAGGAGATTGAAAATGACGCTCCTGTCTGGGAAGTTGGTTGAGCAGCAGAGGCAGCGGCCAGCTGGTTCTGGGGGGAGAGGAGAGGCGTGGGGAGGGTTATTTCCCCAGCTCCTCCTCTTCCCTTAAAAACCCACCGCAGCATTTTAAGGGTGGGGGGAGATAAGGGACAGGATCCGAGCCTCTTGGAAAGGACCAGGGCGGGTCTGGGACTCTGTCCCTCTCGCCCTGTGTCTGGTTCGTTTATTGGCTCCCCGGGCAGGAGCTGGCGTGGCGCCGGCGAGCGGGGAGCCTGCGGCCGAGCGGTCCCGGGCCGGGGATGCGCTGGGCAGGGATCCAGCCTGCCCGGCCCGGCTCGGCTCGGCTCGGCCCGGCTGCGGGCCACGTGGTGCGGCTGGCGGGGGCTATTCCGAGCGGAGGAAAGGGGCGGCAGGAAAAGGGAAGCGGCGGAGCCGGAGCTGAGCAATTCCCGGGGAGGAGAGAGAGAGCGAGCGAGCGGGTGGGGGGCCAAGGAGCCGCCCCCCCGGCGCTGCTCAGGGGTGCGGTGGGGTGGGGAAATCCGGCCGTGCCGAGGATGGAGCCCGCCTGGCAGCGGCTGCGGTGAGTCGGTTCTGCCTCGCTCGCCGCGTCCGGCCGGGGGCCTGCGGCCGGGGGGGGTCGGGCCGGGGGGGAGGCCCACGGGGAGGGGGGTGTTGTCTCCTCTGGGCGGGGGGGGGGTAAAGGTCCGAGAAACACGCGCTGTACCGGACCCCGGGCTCTGCGCCCCCCATCCTGCCCCTCCCCCGCCCCCCCCTGCACCCCGGCCCCTGCCTGCCCGGCCCCCCTGCACCCCGACCCTTCCCCGGCCCCCCTGCACCCCGACCCCGCCCTCCCCGGCCCCTCCCTGCCCCAGCTCCGCTACACTCCAGTCACTCCCTGCCCCCCGACCCTCCCCCAGTCTCCCTGCACCCTGGACCCTTCCTGCGCGGCCCCCCTGCACCCTGACCCTCCCCTGGCCCTACTGCACCCCGACCCCTCCCTCCCCAGCCTCCGAGTCCAACCATCTCCCCTCCCTGCCCAGCCCCCCCAGCCCGACCCTGCCTGCCTGGCCCCCCCATCCCAATCCTCTGGCTCCATTGCACCTCGACCCCTCCCTACCCAGCCCCCCCAACACGACCCTCCCTGGCCCCACTGCATCCCTGTCCCTCCCTGCCTGGATCCCCAGTCTGATCCTCTCCCAGCCCCCCTGCACCCTTCCCCAGTTCCCTGACCCCACTGCATCCCTGTCCCTCCCTGCCTGGACCCCCAGTCTGACCCTCTCCCAGCCCCCCTGCACCCTTCCCCAGTTCCCTGACCCCACTGCATCCCTGTCCCTCCCTGCCTGGACCCCCCGTCTGACCCTCTCCCAGCCCCCCTGCACCCTTCCCCAGTTCCCTGACCCCACTGCATCCCTGGTCCCTCCCTGCCCGGAACCCCAGCCCGACCCTTCCCTGGCCCCATTGCATCCCTGTTCCCTCCCAGCCCCCTATGTCCGGGAGTCCTCCACACCCCAATCTCCCCTAGTTCCCAGACTCCATTGCATACTGACGACCCCCCACCCCTCCCTTCAGTCCTGGACTATTGCATCTGTGATGCCCCATCCCTCTGGCATCTGTAACTCCTACCACCATCCAATTTCATAGTGATCCCATTGCATGTCTCATCCCTGCCCTCATCCCCCAGCCTCTGCATCTGTGACCCCCCATTCTGATCCCGCTGGCCAACTGCTCTATAGCATCCTAGCACCCTGCATCCGTGATCCCCCCCATCCTAACACCTTGCATCCATGACACCTCCTCCATCCTATCCATGACCCCCCCATCCTAACACCCTGCATCCATGACTCCCCTCCATCCTATCCATGACCCCCCCATCCTAACACCCTGCATCCATGACTCCCCTCCATCCTATCCATGACCCCCCCACCCTAACACCCTGCATCCATGACACCTCCTCCATCCTATCCATTGTATCCGTGACCCCCCCATCCTAACAACCTGCATCCATGATACCCCCTCCATCCTATCATCGCATCCATGACCCCCCATCCTAACACCCTGCATCCATGATACCCCCTCCATCCTATCCATTGCATCCGTGACCCCCCCATCCTAACACCCTGCATCTGTGACACCCCCCCAACCTCTGCTGAGCTATTGCGTGCTGACCCCTGCCTATGTGACTCCCACACCCCTAACTCCCTGACCCCATTGCATCTGTCCCCCCATTGCTTACTGACACCCTAAATCTGTGACCCCTCTAACCCGACTCCCATCCCGTTGTGTCTGTGATCTTCCCCCATCCTGATCCCAGGGCACCACTGGGCCCTTCATATTCTGACCTCCTGCATCCTAAGACCTGTGACCCATTGCATCTGTGACCCTTCCATCCTAACTAGCGGGCCCCCAATGTGTCTATGACGCTCTCCAATCCTGATTCCCCCCCCCCACAATCACATTGTTGTCCCCCCATCCCTGCCTCTGTGACCCCCCCCCCCATGCATTCTGACCACTCTCTGCATCTGTAACTAATGCAGCTGCACATGCACACACACCCCCCGCACACCAGGACCCATTCACTTGACCCTTCCCCCTGAGTACAGCAAGCATCACCCCCCCATCCTGCTCCCATTGTATATGTTCACTCCAGTCCCCACACACTAGTGGGATCATCTAGACAGACCCTTCCCCTCCCACCCACATCAGCTCTGCTTTGGGCTCAGGGGCCAGACATCTGGAAGCAAATGCAACATCTGGCTGCTTGGGATGACTCTGGATGGGGTGAGAGGGAGGGGTCAGGAGTCTGTGCTTGCAGGCTGATCTCTATGAAGGCTCACAGCAGGGCTTGAGCAGGGAGCCGGGGCTTTGTCAGCCAGGTAACGGTAGTTTATTATTTGCAAGCATCTTCCCGGCTGGCTGGAGTGAATGCAGGGATGCCCGACTGGCTCCCAGGCCTGCTCTGGTGCCTTCCATTTGGGAAGTTGAATGTTTGCATTGTGGTTAGCAGAGCAGAGAGGAAGGGGTTAATGGTTCCGCCACCTGCTTTCACACAGGCTTGTTCTCACAACATCACTGTTGCCTGCACAGTCAGACTCGCACCTTGCACGGGATGTGGGTCACAGGCCCGTGCGCATGCTCAGGGCCACAATGTTGCACGTTCACACTCAGTGTTACGCACCCTGATGCACGCGACTCTCCCACACTCAAGCTCACAGCCTTCCACACTGGCATGCTCAACACTGCTCTGATGCGTGTGACAAAGCAGACACTCAGGGCCACAACGTTGCACATTCACACACAGTTACACACCCTGATGCATGCTACTTTCCCACATGCAAGCTCACAGCCTTCCACACCCTCACCGCTACCCTGATGCGCGTGACAAAGTGCATGCTTGGGCTCACGCACGCACATTCGTACAGCTAGTCACACACACACTGGTGCACTCTTTGCACACAGACGCGCTCTCTCTCGCTCATCCATACCAGCTGGCAAACTTCTCTCCCACATTGCACACACTGGTGCGATTTCACTCGCACGCTTGATGCTCACGGCTGCACGCCCATGCGCAGAGGGGCTGGAACTAGGGGGGCCGTCGCACCCCTGGGCATGAAGTGGTTTCTGTCGTATCCAGAGTTTTCAATTTGGTTCAGTGGCTCTCAGCCTCCCTTGCCCCCCCGTACAAAGGGTTCCAGCACCCCTGCCCATGCGCGCCATCTCTGCTGCCTTCCCTGATACCTGAAGCGATCTCTGTTGCGCGGTGAGTTACTGCTGCTTCAGTCACAAAGTGAAAGAGAAAGCAGCCAAGGGAGATAAAAAGCAATTAAGGGAGGAATCTTTGCCATCACCACTGAGTAACCAAGAAGCTAAGGGCAGGAGAGAGATTCAGATCTGCACCGCCGCAGCTGTCCTTTTGTAGGGGCTGGGGGAGGTACGCTGTTATAGGGGGTAACTCTTGAATCATCTTCCCCTGGTGTTTAAACTACAGGGCCTGGGAAGCTGTTATTATCCAGGATGGTCCCATTGTGACCTGGTGGCTGTCAAATGTTGGTATCGGTGCCAACACTTAGTGGGAGACAGCTGGGTGTAGGCAGCGAAGCCAGGTGCCGAGGAGGGTCCTTGGTCCCTCTAGCCCCTGAGCGATCTGCAAACCAGAGCTGTGTTTGGTGCTGCTTGAAATGTACCAACCAGCTGTCATGCTGCATAGCTGAGGCCATGTCTCCCCTTGGGACAGGAGGGACTCCCACTGCTTCCTATAGGATTGATCCTCTCCTGTAGGAGAGAACTGTAGACCGTGGAGATGGGCAGGGTACGATAAACTAGTGAGAATCAAGCTGCCCTTGGGGAATTGTGGCCAAGGAGTCTGGCCCCTGCTTGGTGTTTGGGATTGCGTGTTTGTGCTGGAAATTGATCCTACTGGTTACTTGCCTACCTGCTTTTGAGGCTCAGGTGCGCCGTGATTCTGAAGCTGGGGAATGTTTGGCTTCTTGTTCGCTCATGTGAAAAAAAACAAAACGTTTCTAGGCCTTATGGTTGCAAAGTTCATCACCCAGATGTAACTGACGCAATCATGCTTGTCAGTGGCACCAGGTCAGGTATTTCGGAGGGATTCAAGTTCCTGTCCCTTCCCCCCACAGAGTCTGCAGACAGCCTGAAACCATAACACGGGAGAGGCGAACTGCCTTGTTCATATCAGGTGGTGGTTAAGTCTGAAACCCAATGATATCGCAATCAGTGTCAGCTATTAAACTTTTGTTGACTATTTAATTGCCAATTAGTATACCTACTACAGTTTATCACAGTTTGCCACCCACACCTTTCCAGGTGCCAAAAACATCACCTGTCCCCTCCCCAGCTTCTAAAATCCACAGCTGCAGCCATGCCAAGATCTCCTGCAAGGCAGTGATGCATTTTAACTGCAAAGTTCTGCAGCAGACCGACGATTAAAAACGTAGAGGCCATGTAAAATAAATGGCATGAAATAACTGGGGAAGCTGTAGTGTTTACATTATTTGCTTTCCTGTTGGATTCAGTGAATGTCTCGATGTTTCGATTTATCCAACGCTGCTGCAGACTCTCTGGTCAGTCATACAGGGCTGCTGGAGAAGGTAGGGGATTGCTGGAGAGGGCACAAGCCCCACTGACGCTCAGCACACATGCGGTGCATTGTTGAGTGTGTTTCATTATCCACGTTGTACGGAGGGGGAAACTGAGGCACGGAACGGCAAAGTGATCACACAGTGAGTCCTTGGCAGAGTGGGGACTAGGAACCAGCAGTCCTGCTCTAACTCAAATCCCTTTCCAGATTCAGGAATGGAACCCAGGAGTCCTGCTTCCCAGTCCATTCTGTTGTAACGACTCAAACCAATTGCCTGCTTAGCAGCAGGAATAGAACCCAGGAGTCCTGTTCACTGGGCGATGCTGCCTTTGCTTGTCTCAGTCTCACATATAAGGGTTTCCTGTTCAGCTTGGGTTAGGACAACTGCATGTTCTAATGCCAGCCTCTCCTAGGTCTGTCGTGTCCAGGCCTGTGGGGTAAGCTCAGGCCTCTTAAGGAATTAACCTGCGAGCAAAACAAATGTGCCACCTCAGGTTGGGCGCAAGCCAGAACAAATAACTGAAAAATGAAGGACTCCAAAGGGTGAGTGAACCGTTCTGAAGGGTGCCCGGTGTCTCCTAGCGATTTCTTGCAGACCGTTGAGTCATCACCCACTGCTGCCTGCGCTGGCAGAAAGTCAGGCCAGCATGTGGCCCGGGTGGCACAGAGGGGAGATTTAGATCTGGAAATGTGGATGGAGGGAGCGGGAAGAATCTGGTGTTGGAGGAAGTGTGGGATAGTGGTCAGAGGAGAGAGGTGAGACTTGGGGCTCCTGGTTTCTCGTGCTAGCTCAGGAGATTGGGAGTCTCTTCCTGGCTTTGACACACATTCTCTTTGTGACTAAGAGCCACGTTTCAGGTGGCCGGTGATTTCTGAGCGTTTCCAATTTTTAGGGAGCCCAACTTGAGATGCCGTAAGGGGCCTTGGCTTTCAAAGGAGCCTAACCCCTACAGATCCATTGACTAGAGCAACCGTCACTCAGCGCCCCCCAAAAGGGTGGAGGTGCTGGGGATCTGTGGCCACTCTTGGACAAGCTAGGCTTTAACCCTCCTGTGCCTCAGTTTCCCCATCTGGAAAACAGCTCGAACAACCCCTCCAGCCCCCAAGACCTCGTGGCAGTGGTCTCAGGATGAATTCCTCTTTCCAGGGTCCGGTATAAATGCCAGGGTTTATTACTAACTCCCTTAGTCGCCTGCTCCCCTAACAGACTATGTGTTGTGCTGGCTTTATGGCCTCTCTGTAAATACAGCATCTGAACAGACAAGTATTATGGGAGCGTGTAAAGGTCATGTAGTGCCCCGAGGTTGCCTTCTCTTTTAGCCTTCCTCGGCCCCGTGGATGTAATGTAATGGCTTTTTCTATAACCCCAGCGCCTGCTCTGTGACCGGCTATTCCAGCCTGGCTTGGCTTGCGCCGTCCTTCCCTGCAATGACCTGCCGTTCCCAGCGATGCCCTTTGGCCCTCTTATCGGTGCTGGGCCAGTGCCAGCTGGGCGCAGGGCGGGCTATGAGAGGCGGTGGTGGTGCAGTCATAATATTTTAATAGCTGTGCAGCTTGAAATGGAACCCGGGATTATGAAAAGCTCAATTAGCGTCAATTGTGGATGGAGGGATTTTGAGTCAAAAGGGCTTGAAATCAATCTAATGGGCTTGTTTCCAACCCCCCCCCCCTTTTTTTTTAAATGTCATTCGGTCTGTTGCAAGGCAGTTGGCTCTGATTCTGTATTGTTTGTATTACAGTAGTGCATACGGGCCTCGACAGTGAGGGCTAGGTCTTACAGAGACAGCGTGGTGCAGTGGTTAGAACACAGAACTGGGACTTGATAGCCCTGGGTCCTGTTCCCACATCTGCCGCTCACCTGGAGCAAGCCACTTTCCCTCTCGTGCTGGTGGCGTTAATGCTTTGTATGACCCCTCGTGCTCTGTTCAGGTTGTTGGCAAGCCTGATGTTCTCCTCTGGACATGGACAGCGCCTGGCACAATAGGGCTTGCTTGGGACCTCTCTCGTTAATAACACAGCATGAGAGACAGTCCCTGCCCCAGAAAGCTCGCAATCTAAATAGGCAAAGGGCGGGGCATCAAAGTGGTTTAACGAAGAGAACTGAATGTCTGAATTTCACATGCCAGGTCAGGTCCCCTGCCTCTGCCTGCCCAGAGTGCTTGCATGGATGCAAAGTGCAGCGCACTGCAGGTAGCTGACCCGGTGTGCCATGGGCCGCCATACCATGCAGTGCCCTTTGGCCTGTTTTCACAATGCGTTGTGGGGTAGAAATGAGTCGTGCAGGGATGCCTGGAAGCAAGGAGTCAAGTTCCCATCGTGCAGTTTTCTCTATCCCATAATGCCATCCGTATCCCATAGACGTCTGAGGCTCATTCCACAGCTCTTAGCGCTGCAGGAGGGATTCTTTCCCAGGGACATATGGGACAACTTGTCTGTCCTTTCTGGGCGCGTGGGGAAAATGGTGAGCAGGCATTGGGGGACGGGCAGTACTTGGGTGGTGCTAGCTCAGCATTTCTTGAACATGGCTACTGTGGCTGCATGCGGCCACCCCCACCAGGGGCTTTTCTTGCAGCCACAGCCACCTGGGCAGTGAGTGGGGGAGAGAAGAGGGGAAAGCACTGGCCCCTCCCCTGCCCCCTTCTGGAGCCACAAATATCAGGGCAGGTAAGGCAGCCAGTGAGTTCCCCACCTCCCTGGGTGGGGTGAGGCTCTGGCTTCAGGCTTCAGTCCTGGAGTGGCAGGCAGCAGGCTCTGGTCTTGGGGCTTTGGGCTCTGGCCCTGGACCCAGGCTGCGGATGCCGGGCCTTGGCTCACCACCCCCCCGTATCATCCCTGGCCCCCACTGCCTTCGTGGCCCCCCTGTGTCTGCCCATCCAGGGCTTAATTTTGCTATGAAAATTGATCTTAGTATATTTGTTAATATCACTTTTCACAGCCTCCCAGTAAGTCTGCTGTGTAAAGTGATATTAACAAATATTACTTTTCATAACAGCAGACTTACTAGCTAGCACGTTTTTTGTTGTTTTTTTTAAAGCAACCGAAAAGCAAAAGAAACCACCACAACAACAGAGGACAAGAATGTGCAAAACACCTTATTTGTGTTTCTATCCTGTTTAGGTCCAGTAAAGAATAGAAACAACTGTACATTATTTTTATCATTGAGCCTGCAAAAAAAAAACCCAACCCTCTATGTAAATAAATGATAATGATTTGGACTTGTATATGTGCATATTTATCTGTTTTCCATAAAGTTAATTAAGTATTTTAGGAAAAATCGTCAGAGTGGCCCTAAGCAAGAGTGGATGGCCGCGCTCTGAGGTCACTGAAAAATTTGTCGAGAGAACCCCTGCGCTAGCTGGCATTCACACTGCAGAGTCTGGGGCAGCTGCTGAGGGCTCTCTCCCTTTGGACTGGCCCAACTCCAGTTACCAGCAGCGGGCATTTGAGCGAAGGGTTAGTGTGCGAATGGGACTTGAGTTATAACTTCTCTGTTAACTTGGCAGTGAAAGCAAGTCCTCTGCCTTTCCCCTGAGTTCTAGGGGAGTGAAGTGGGGTGGCATCTGGGGGTTTGTGAGGCTGGGTCTGGGAATTTGTAGGATTTTTTTCCCCTACGTTGGTTCATAGTGTGTTTTCTGTGGTTGGTTGGAGTTGTTCGTTTGCCCTCTGGGCTGGGTTTGCCGTTGTGATGATGTCATGCTCTTTGTAGGCGTTATTTAATTGAATGCATTTAAGTGCTAATTAGCGAAGAGAGTGGCACTGTAGCCGTCCTCTGGCACAAGCAACAGAAAGATCTTTGGGAAAAAGCTGTTTGAAGGGGGCCTTAAAGCCCCTCCCAAGAGCGGGTTCGGCGCTAGGCACTGTACATACGCATGGTACAAAGCCAGGTCTGCTCTAACAAGTGAAGCAGATAAAGATTGGGAGGGAATGTGTGACTCCCCTGAAGTCGCATTGTGCAGCTGGGGCTAGAAGAACGTACTTTTCCTGACTCCTAGCCCACCCTGCTCTAATAACCCCGCCTGTCAGGCTGCATAGACATCTACTCAGAGTTATTCTCCCCCATTTTACAGAGGGGGAAACTGAGGCATGGAGGGTCTAAGTGACTTGCCAAAGGTCATGCAGGAAGGCTGTGGCAGAGCTGTGAGTTGATCCCAGGTCTCCTGCATGCTGGGGCAGTGCCTTAACCCCTCGTGTCACCGTTAGTTATGCATGGAAGAAAGACATTCCCACATGCCCTGACCCTTTCCCTGGAGGGACCCGCATGGCGGTGAGAGAGAAGTCTTACCAGCCCATTCCTTTCCTGAGGCTGCCAACAAAGGGACTCAGCTGGTGCCAGCTGTGTCAGAGGCACCTGTCCGCTAAAGCTCTGGGTTTAAGCCCCCGTCTCATTCTCCTAGTTCCATAAACAGCTGGGCGGAACTTCAGGCCCTACTAATCCGGGTTGGATTTGAACTGGTGGCCTGAAGAAAAGAGGGTGCCCCACCTCCTCTGCGGGTATAATTCAGGTCTGCGGCACCCGAGCAGGCGAGCGATGGGGGTGGGGACATTGGTGCCAGGAATCAGAAGGCTCTTGGTGATGAGCGTGTCTTTCTACAGGGCGAGTTGGATTCCTGCCTTGTATTTCTAGGGAGTAAGGGGAGCCTTGTGGCTAAGGCACCAGCCTGGGAGACATCGGGACAGGGATCTATTTCTGGTTCAGCCACAGACTTCCCGTGGGACCTTGAGACAGTCACTTAATCCCCCTTGGCCCCAAATCAGAGTGGAGTCTTAGGTTGCTGTAGTTTACACCTTCCTTTGGCCCACTCAGCACGTACATAACACCAACTCAGACTTCCTTCAGCTCGCCCCCACCGGCTGACACGTCATGCATCCCCCCCGTGCTGTGAGAGCCTCGTGCGACACTGGGCACGGCTTGGTGCCAGCTTCAGTTCATGCAGCCTTCTGTCTGAATGCCTGTTGTAGTAGCTCTATCTATGTCACGAGGAGCCTGGTGCTCACATCTTGTCTACACACGAGCGGTGCCGCTTTAACTACACCGGTGTAGTTAAAATCCTGCACCCCCCTCGCAGAGTGGCCACAGGTTTACTGGTATCAACGTGCTTGTGCTGGTGTAGCTTAGACCCGTATGAGGAAGGGATTATGCTCTACCAGTATAAGCAACCTTTTTACCAGGATAACTGCGTCATCCACGCTAGAAATTGTACTGGGATAACTGTAGCCATAAAGAAAACCCCTCGCCCCTAACTGACAGAGTGATACCGGGACACAGTCCCTGTGTCGTGCTTTGAGATCTACCGAGGAGCAGGCCTAGCTATTAATTATCATCAGGTCTTAGCGATGACTTAAATTGCTTTCATCCTCTCAGCTGGAAGGTGATAAAGCCAGCAGAAAGTTTGCTCATCGACCTCTGTCTTCATCCGCCCCCTTTGCCACGGTGACTCGTGTGTGTCATGTCCCCAGCTCCCATCTTTTAGTGTGTTGGGGGAGGTATTTAGATAGTTCTGGTTCCTCTTCCAGGCTCCCTCCCCTTTTTAGCCGTTCTATTGGCAGAGGTTTCACCGTGCTGAGATCTTTTAAATCCACCATTACCTGGTTTGTTATTTATCTGCCTCCTGTGCTCCTGGATTTCTCTTGTGTTCCAGGACAGGAGGCTTTGGTTTTTTGTTTTCTTTTTAAATGGCAGTTCATTAATAAACACAAGCCTGTTTCCCTACCAGTGTGAGATGGGCACCCCTCACTGCCCATTTCCTGGTCTGCTTTAAAAAAAAATCTCGGACACCATCCACCAGCAACCACAGGTCTCTCCCCTGCAAGGCTAATACCGTGGTTAAGTGGCTCGTCTGCGTGCTTTGTTCTTGTGGCTGGGCCAGGACTTGAGAGATTTGGGTTTGATTCCTGCCTGTGCCGCAGACTCCTTGGGTGATTTCAGGCAAATCTCCCTGTGCCTCAGTTTCCCACCTGTAAAATGGGGATAATGTTTCCTTGGTCAGCTTCTGGGGGTTGCAAGCACTCTGGGGCCAGGACCATCTCACTGTGCATTTGTATGTTGCTCAGCTGCCACGGGGAGACGACAGGGTCCCTAGGTGCTACTGGAACACTGATGATTAACCTCTAGGCCCTGCTTCCTCTCTTCACCCTGGCTCTTGTCATTCTCTTGCAGTCAGGAGTCGCTGTGCCCTGGCGATTCCCGCTGAAGGCCCGTCCCGAGCTGTGCGATGGACTCCATGTTTGAGGATGACATCAGCATCCTCACCCAGGAGGCCCTGTGCCAGGATGAGGAGTGGCTGGACAGCCCCAACACGGACCTTTCCAGCGAGATGTGCTCGGCCTCTCACTTCGCCCTCATCACGGCCTACGACGACATCAAAAACCGCCTGACCAGCCTGGAGAGGGAGAACTCCACCCTCAAGAGGAGGCTGAAGATGTATGAGATCAAGGTGAGGTGCGGGAGGGCGAGTGTCCCCTCCCACCCCCAATGCAGCCAGATCCAGGGTGGACCTGACACCAACCAGGTGAATGGAACTGCTGGGACAGGTGCCAGGAGTCCAGGATAACTGTAATAGCAGTTGTCACAGTGAGGTGCGGGGTGTGCGGCTCTGGGCTCACGCACACAGTAATACACAGCTGGGTGTGCCGCTCTAGGGTTGTACGCCTGTTTACAACTTTGTGGGCAGCAGCTCTGGGGTTGTAGATTTGATTAGACACCCAAGGGCAAGGCAGGGGTGTTTCTGGGCTCACATGCGTTTCTGTGGGTTGTATACGCAGTGTGTAGCTCTGGGCTTGTCCCCGGGATTATGCACCGCTAGGCGTGCAGATCCTGTGTCTCTAGCACAACGGTGATTAACCAGAGCGCGTCTCTGTTGTGCTTGGCGCTGGCCTGAGCAGAAGGCCACTCTGAGACAGCCACATCCATGGAGCTTTGGGAGTCCCTCTGAACCGTGCCAAGCGGCGCGCTGTTCTGCTGGGCCAGCCTGTAACTTGGTCCACTGGATGCTAGCTGGGGGCAGCCCCCAGGCTCCTGGGGAGGTGCCGGGGCTGCTGTCGGCAGGTTCCTTGATGCCCGTGTCTGCTTTCGCCCCGTGGCTGCAGTACCCGGTGATCAGCGAGTTCGGGGAGGAGCGCCTCTTCTCAGTCTACAACACCCAGGAGTGCTCCCTGCTGAAGAGCGAGAAGGCCAGCCTCCAGCAGCAGCTGAACCAGTTCCAGCATGAGGTGGGTGGCTCGGGGGGCTTGGCACCTTGCTTGCCTGGGCCTGTTGGTTCCTAGCTGAAAAGATCAGAGTTGTGGTGAGGTCTGGGAGATGGAGTTAGCCAGGCCCTGTGCTGCAGAGGTGTATGTGTGTCTGTGGCTTTAAGAGGGTTTGGAGGGCCCGATAGAGGGGGATTCTCTGTCCCAGTGATTGTGGGGGTGGGGGATTTGCAGAGCCCAACAGAGACAATTTCTCAACCTTTGGGATAGAAGGATCGGCAGGCCCCTATGGAGGAGGATTCTCAGATGCGGGGTGGGGGGTAAGCCTGGCATCCTGGCAAATTCCAGCTCCAATAATTATACTTTGCCAACCAAAAAGCCCCTTCCCGAGCCATTTAAGCCAGGCATGCCGTTTTTCTTCTATTCCGGTCCAAAACATTGCTGGGTGCTGTTAAACAGCTGCTGTGTTGCACCCCAGAGGTGGCTGCATTTCAGAGGCGGACTCTCCATAGATAACGCTTGTAAAGCACTGTGGTTCCAAGCGGCGGGGGAAAGGGAAGCTATTTATTATCTGCTCTCATCGTTCCTGTGTGCACTTCTCTCTGGCTGGAGCAGGATCACTGTCTCCCCCGCTGCTCAAGTATCCAAGGACCCCACGGCAGAGAGGCTTGGACCTCCGCCTTTAGTACCTGTAGCATGTGTCCATAGATGCGGCGTGTCTCTCTTGGCTCCCTGCAAACAGCTCCCTTTGCTTCTTTCCAGCTGCAGAAGAGCAAAGAGAGGGAGGAGCAGCTGGACGAGATGATCCAGGCGTATGAGAAGCTATGTGTGGAGAAGGCTGATCTGGAGTCGGAGCTGCGGGAGATGGTAGGTTCCGACGAGTGCCCTGCATGTGCCACAAACTCATGGCCTGGGATAGTCTTCAACCACTCAAAAATAGGCCAGAGGAAACCAGATTGAATAACCCTTTGGTGTGAGGCAGATAGCTAGGAAGAGGAAGGGTAGTCAGGAGGCTATGGGGCTGGCCTTGGACTTAGGAGACCCAGGTTTGATTTCCTGCTCTGCCACAGATGTCCTGTGTGCCTTGGGCAGGACCCTTAATCTCTTTGTGTCTGCTCCCCGTCTGTGCAGTGGAGTAACAACATGGTTGTGAGGATAAATGCATTAAAGGCTGAAGCGCTTAGAAGCTGTGGTAATAGGAGGTGGCATAAGGTACCAGAAAGTTTGTTCTGTCCTTTGATCTTGGAGTGTCTCTGGTGGCTAGAACAGGGGAGTGAGAGACAGGAATCTTGGGTTCCATTCCTGGCCCTCACAGGGAGTATGGCCCGGATCCCCAAAGGGATTTCAGCCCCTAACTTCATGGGAGTTTAGGTGTCTAAATACCTTTTGCGGCTCTGGACCCGTTTGCAGGGAACCAGTGTCAGGATTCTATTCCCAGGACTCCTGGGTTCTATTTCCAGGTCTGCTGCTGACTCACTGTTGCTGGGCAAATCGCTTCACCTCTCTGTGCATCTGTCAAGTGGGGCCGATGATACTGACCCGCTGCACTCTCTCTTGCAGGGCTTCGCTCGTTTGAGCTCTGTGCTAGGGGAATGCAGAGTTCTCCAAGACACAGTTCTTATAGTGGCTGAATTCATGCATCAGGCAGTATAACTCGATTACTTACCTCGGTTAATGCCTGAGTCAGAACCCGCTGCAGTGCGGCTTTGAACGTGACTTTTATTAATGTGTCTTATCACTTCCCCTTCGCTTTTAAAGTGCTCTCGGCTCCCTCGGGCAGCAGAACCTCTTTGCTTCCAGCTGTCCCTCGGCCTCGGGTTGCTCTCAGAGCTTCATGAAGACTGTGAAAACGCTTCCACGGCTGGTCATTTGGGCCCAGGTCCACAGGGGTATTTAGACTCCAAATCTCCATTGGAAACCTAGAGCTTAACCACCCTGAGAGTTAGAAAGTTCTCCTAATATCTAACCTCCATCTCTCTTGCTGCAGGTTAAGCCCATTACTTCTTGTCTTAGCTTCCGCGGGCACCATAAGCACCAACTTTCTCCAGCACCGGTGGGTGCCCGTACCCCCCGCCCCTTTCTCTGCCCCTGCCCTGACCCCACCCTTTCCATGCCCCAGGCCCCGCCCCATCCCCAAAGTCCCTGCCCTAACACCACCCCCTCCCTGCCCCTATTGGATCCCTTCCCCAAATCCCTGCCCCGGCCCTGCCTCTTCCCCCAGCACGCCATGTTCCCCCTCCTCCCTGCCCCGCGAATCAGCTGTTTTGCAGCACAAGCGCTGGGAGGGAGTGGGGAGAAGCAGGGCGCAGTGGCGCGCTCGCGGAGGAGGCGGAGGCGAGCACCCACCAATTTTTTTCCGTGGGTGCTTCAGCCCCGGAGCACCCACAGAGTTGGCGCCTATGGCGGGCACGCAAAATAGTCAATCGCAGTCGTCTTTGTGACAGCCCGCACCATATTGCAGATTGTTCTCAGGTTCCATCTCTCAGTCTGCTTTTTCTCAAGACTAAACACGCTCAGGTTTTTAAAAACTTTTTTCCCCATGGGTCGAGTTTTCTAAACCTTTGATCATTTTTGTTGCTCTCCTCTGGATTCTCTCCAGTTTGTCCATGTCATTCCTTAAGCGCGGTATCCAGTGCCGAGCAGAGCGTGATAAATCCCTTCCATGGCTTAGGGCTTGTCGTCTGCACTTAAAATGCTGCAGCGCTTCACCAAAGACGCTGCCTGTGTTGATGGGATTTCTTCTCCCGTTGACCTCCCTGAGTGGCAGCAGCCAGAATTCTCCCATCAATCTAGCTCTGCCTGCACCAGCGACGTAGTTACACCAACCTAACTTCCTGGTGTCGACCAAGCCTCACACCTGGCCCCCTTGTTAACGCGCCCCAGAATGATCTTCGCCTTTTTGACAACTGCATCACGCTGCTGACTCGTACGCCGTTTGTGATTCACCGGAACCCCCAGATCCTTCTCAGCAGCACAAACATCTAGCCAGTTGTTCGATCAAAAGAGAGTTGATATTTTTTCCCCCCCCAGTCCTACATACTTTGCACTTGTCTTTATTGAATTTCATCTGGTTCATTTCAGACCAGTTCTCCAGCTTGTCGAGGTCTCGTTCTGTCCTCCTGAGTGCTTTTAACCTTATTGTTGTTATGTGGGCTGGGTAAAAACCTCTTGCGTTCATTAGTTTAACAACTGCCCTTCATTTTGGTGGAATGTAAGTAACAAAAGCCGTCTCCGAGGCCACCCAGGAATTCAAAAGATCAGGCAAAGAGGATCCAGCTGAGTGTTGTTTTTGGGGTGCGGACATGTCTGTGTGGGTGGGACAAACCGCACAAGAGAGGAGACACAGGGACTGTGGTTTATGCAGCACTCAGGTGTGACGATTGAGCTGGTGGCTTTTGGTGCGGTTGACAGTCCATTGCTGGGATGTTCCTAAGGTGGGATTTTTCTGAAATGTCTAAGGGAGTTAGGCACCCAACTCCTATTGTAATTTGAAAATCTGCCCTCCGCGCTGGGTGTATTCCAGCTACTGAATCTCATAGGTGTTTGTGTAGCCGCCTGGTGAGTGTTCATTACAGGTACTGATCTGTGGGGGATCAGAATCTGTTACACAGGCCAGCTGCAGAGCTTTCACTCAAGCTGTAACAGTTCCTGGTTTTAGTTCAGGAGGTCCCCAGTTGAATCCCTGGTGTGTCAGCCACAGCAGTGGCCATAAGATTGGCTCTCGGGCTCTGGCGTGTAAATTCAGATTGTATAGCCCCGTGTACCACATGGGTCTGGGCCTCATGCAGAAAGGGCCCACAAACCACGTGGTGTGAAAAGGGTTGTATGTGTAGAGGGGGGGATATACTTGCAGCACAGATCTCTTCCCTTCACCCTCTTTCTGCAATCCATTTTTTCCCCTCCTCCCCAGAGAGCTTTGGTGGAGACTCATCTGAATCGGATCCGGAGCCTGGAGCAGCAGCTGAGACAGAGAGATGGCAACTCCTTCCAGAACCTCAACTCCCAGCTGCAGAACCAGGAGGTCCAATACCTGTCGCTCCACGGAAGCCCTGGCCTGACACATGGTGAGTTTTTCTTTTCTGCCCTAGGAAGATGTTTGGTCTTCCCCAGCGTGGACCCTGCGTAATGTTGGCCATTGTAGAGGGACTTGTAATACGTGGGGGCTTATGCCCTCACTGGCCTTGATTCTCAGCTCCTTAAGGCCACTTTTCTGCTTACTGCATTCTGGGACATTCGTGGGCCTGCCCAGTCATTGGTGTTTAGAGCAGCCTCAGGGTTGCTCTAACTTACACTCTGCTTTGCATGGTCCTGTATGGGCCCTGGGAAGCAGAGAATAGTTGGAGTGTGCTGCCCTCTCTCTCCTCATTCCAGCCCCCAGAATGGAGTCCTGCTATGAGGTGTTCTTTAGCCCAATGAATATTTTATAGGGTTTCTAGATTTTAGCACCAAAAGGCATCATTATGACTGTCTAAACCAACTGATTCTCAACCCAAGGCCCACTGGCTGCTTGTGGCCCAATCAGCACACAGTTGCCGCCCATGTGACATCCTCAGGGCCATATAGGTAGTATATATAGTGTGTGGACACAGCCCACATAAGACATCGAGAGCTGCATATGCGGCCCACGTTGGTAAATAGGTTGAGAGACACTGAGCTAATCTGACCTCCTGCACAACGCAGGCCATGGAATTATACCCTACATAAGAATGGCCAGACTGGGTCAGACCAAAGGTCCATCTAGCCCAGCATCCTGTCTTCCCACGGTGGCTACTGCCAGGTGCCCCAGAGGGAATGAACAGAAAGAGAATCATCAAGTGATCCATCCCCTGTCGCTCATTCCCAAGTTCTGGCAAACAGAGGCCGGGGACACCATCCCTGCCCATCCTGGCTAATAGCCATTGATGGACCTACTCAGGGTTGGTTCTGAGTCGGGCCTGTTAGCTTGCAGAGTACTGTGGGCTGTTGATGCTTTCGATATCTTTATGTCACTGCTGAAAAGAACAGCTCTATGGCACAGCTCTGGGCCGCTCGAAGGGATGGGGATCAAACCACGCCAGGGTCCCGTGCTAAGGCACGGTGCTTTCCAGCCAGCAGAGGGCACTGCAGCCCCTTCGATTGTCGCTTCTGTTTCTGAAGCCCACAAGCCCAGTTAATGGCCCGTTTCAGACTCACTGCCACCCGGGAACACGAGTCCATTTCCATGGCTTTAGTGGGGCAGATGGCACAGGCCAGCTGTTCACAACTGGGTGGTAGCTCCCGCCGTCGGCGCTCTGATAGCACTTGGATCTCTGAGCGGGAGGGTAGCTCTGGGGACACTGGCCAAGCTGTGCCACGCTCTGGGAGCGAGACACCGTTCTCCTCCAGAGTCACGGGATGGTTGCGGGGGGGGGAGAGGAGAGGCACAGAGAGGGGGGGAAGCGAGCTTCTGCCTCCCAGTTCCGTGCCTGGTCCCCATCCCTCTGTGAGCTGGTGCAAGAGCAGCCTGTAAAGCAGACCCACCGGCTCTTTGATCACCAGCTGCTTCTCCTAGTGGTGGTTTCACTACCGAGGGGTCTTTGGTGGTAGTGGGAGAATGACTGATTCCCCCCCGTGCTGCTTGTGGCTTGACTCATGTTAAAGGTGCCCAAGACTCGAATGATCCCCCTAGGGTGACCAGACAGCAAACGTGAAAAATCGGGACAGGGAGTTGGGGTAATAGGAGCCTATATAAGAAAAAGACCCAAAAATCGGGACTGTCCCTATAAAATCCGGACATCTGGTCACCCTAGATCCCCCTGCCATAGAAAAGGGAACCCTGGCCACCCCCTGTGACTTCTTCACCCCTGAGAGCCACAGCTGCCAACCTCATCCGTCTGGCACAGGCACTTCCGGGATGAGCTGCAGCGGAATAGAGATGCTCTAATCAGGGCGGCTAATTACCTAGCAGCGCGAGTCACTGGGGCAAGCATGAAACCTGCCGTTAAATACAATTAAAGGAAGGGATCACTGAAAACCAAAGAGGAAGCTGCCACCTTGGGTGTCTGGACACCAGATGTGGACTGCTGGCCAGTTCCTCAGCTCAGGCATTGCTGTCCGTGGAGCTGGATCGATTGACGCCCGCTGGGGATCTGGCCCCTTAGCGCCAGTGAACTGACGCTGGTTTACCCCAGTGGGGGATCAGGCCCCAGGGCTGTCAAGCCAGAGCTCTCAGGCAGGTTCTTGCTGCTCTTACTGGGAGCGCGCCTGGACTGCCTGGGACCATGTGTAACACAGACATGGGGTCATGTCTCCTCCTAATGGCCGGCCCCAGCGAGGAGCGGGACCTGCCTCGGAGGTGCAGGGCCCTGGTTTTATCCTGGCTGCAAACTGGAGTGCCCGTTTGTACATGGCTTCTGTTCCCTGGACAGTTCTTGCTTTGGTTTGTTACCGAGACAGAGCCAGTTGTTGGCTTTTTTCTGTGGGGCTGACCCCAATAAGGCTTTTGTGTTCTGACCTCCCCCCTGGGAGAGAGATGCTGGCGGAAGGGAGACAGGTAGAGAGAGCCAGCCTGTGTCAATTGGGGTGGGTCTGCCTCCCCCCAGGGCCTCCCTTCACCAACATTATCCCATCCCCCCAGTGCTGGATCACTCCATGAGCTGGCAGAGCTCCCGCAGCCTGGAGCAGCCCAGCGAGCTGGAGGTGCACAGGCTGGAGGCCAAGCTGGAGGAGGCCCGGCACGAAGCCCAGAGCTCGCAGCGCCGGGAGGAGCAGCTGAAGGCAGAGTGTGAGAGGCTGCAGTCTGAGCTGAAGCAGCTCCAGGAAACCCGGGCGCAGGTGAGGGGGCAGTCGGGCCGCTGCGGGTGTTCACCTGGGCCCGATCCTGCCCCAGACTCCTTGCAGGATCAGGCCTTGTGAAAGAGCAGAGGCCCAATCCTGTACTGGTGCCTTGCTGCCATTTGGAATCGGGGCTTCTGTTTTCCGGGAGCACCCAGGGATGGCTGTAAACCTGTGCCTCTCCCCCACAAGCTGAGAGCTCGGGCAGGGGCAGGTCCTGCTCTCGGCCCCACTGCTGTAACTCTGGAGCATCCCCCTGGGCCGGGTGGAGTCATGATGGGCAGAGACCTGAGCCTGGTCCTGGTCTCTGTCCCTGGCAGAGGGGGCAGCTGTCCATCGACTGGAACTGAGATCTCCAAGCATGCAGGGATTGTTGGCTTTGCCTGATCCCTCTGGCAGGATGCTCGCACTTGACTTCGTGCCCCCAGGATCCCGTCTCTGGTGCGGAGACGTGGGGCTGGTAGGACTTGTGCAAGGTTTGCTCTGCTGGCCCTTGCTTAGGCCGGAGACATTAGGGGAGATGGCTGTGTCCTTTCTGTGGCTGATCCACGGATGATAGCCTGCCACCGCCCTCTGCTAGCCGGCCGAGTCCTGTCGCTCAAATGCCAGACAGCAGTTCTCCGGGGCTAGAAGCCCTTGGTCCACCCCCTGCAGCTGACCCCTGCAGCTTTGCCTCTCCTGGGGAAGGGATTACATGTGGTGGCTTGATAGGAGTGTGTGGCTCTTGGTCTATCCTGAGAGAGCAACAGCAGGGGAGAGAGGGGATGGCTGGGTTACCAGCTGGGGAGACTGGGAAATCCACCAGGACCGGATGAGAGGCACCCCAGAGTCTGTGCATGAAGGGTTGGTGCCTCCTGCTGATGGTAATGGGGGTTGTCTGATGTTCCCTAGGACCTGGCAACCAGTCAGTCGGAGCGGGATATGGCCTGGGTGAAGAAAGTCGGTGATGACCAGTGAGTGCCCGTCAGTACGGACGGACATGCTTCTGCATAACCCAGGGGGGAGGGGAAGAATCCTGCCCCGCCCGATGCAGGATGTGGGTGGCCAGATCTGTGAGGCAAATGACTTGGCAGCTCGCTGCTTCTCTTGCCCTCAAGATGGCCCAGGAGCCTTGGTCTGAACTGGCCCTTAGTGGGAGAGAAACGACGAGAGACACAGCACAAGGGCCCCTTCCGCCAGCTGTTTGCCTGCTCTGAGTCTCTGGATCAATAACGGCTGTGGGCCCAGGCCGCCAGCCCTCCCTCCCATTGGTGTCACAGAGCAGGAGGGCTGCGGGATCAGGCCCTGACTCTGTTTCCACCAGACCCAGCTCTGAACCACCCCTGGCTTCAGCTCATCAGGAGGCCCTGACTCTTCAATGTTTCTGTATTTGGCGGGGGGGAGCTCAACTTGTGACCCCTTCAAAGGAGCCTGATTTTCCAAAGGGGTGGAGCGCCTGGAGCCACTGATTGATTGAAGTTGGCAAGAGTGCAGGTTCTTGGCACTGTGAAAATGGGATTGTCTTTTAGCGGCCTCAGGTCGGGCTCCCTGGACAATAGAGGTGCTCGAAACCCCTGGCTGAAAACACAGCTGGGTGTTCCTTGCCCAGGGACTCAGTGCAGAGCAGGGCAGAGAACCCAGGAGTCCTGGCGTTTAGTTCCCTGCTCTAACCGTTGGCCAGCACTTCCTTCTGCTAGCCCATTCTCCCTCCTGGGTCTTAATCGGCAAGCAAAATCTCCCCTTCCATCCGTTGCTACCCCACCAGGATGGGGAAATGCTCAGCCGTCTTGGGAAAGAGAGATCATGAGGCTCCCCTGCCCGGCACTCTGGCTGCAACGTGCCTTGGGAGCCAAACAAGCCGTTAGATTGACCCTCTGCTGCCCAGCTGAACTCTCAGAGCCCCATAGCTCCTTTCTCCTTTCCCCTACGGGCTCCTGCTGGCCTCCTCCGCCCGGCAGTGGGATTCCCGGGATGAGTGTCACCGCAGGAGCTGTGTGTAGCTGGGGATGGGTTTAGCTGTGGGAGGTTGGGGGCTGCAGTGTGTGGCGTTGGGATACTTTGTGCGTGTGTGTGTTTGGGGGGGGTGAGTGCCCCATGTGCATAGGGGTACCTCGGGGGAACGGTGTGTGGCATAGGGATATCTCTCGGGTGAGGGTGTACACGTGTGGCATAGGGGTACCTCGGGGGAAGTGGTGTGTGACATAGGGGTACCTCGGGTGTGGGGGCAGCGTGTGGCATAGGGATATCTGATGGGAGGAGTGTGGACTCTGGCATTTGGCATAGGGATACCAGTCCCTTGCCGAGTAGGGATACCAGTCCCTTGCCGAGTAGGGATACCAGTCCCTCGCTGAGTAGCTGCAGCATGGCACTGCCTGGCCGCCCCTGGGGGCCGGTGTAGGGAGTCTGGCTCGTTCAGGGATCTGGATCTCCTTGTGCTACGTCTTGTGCACGTGCCCCCAGGGCCCCCTGACGACATATGTGCCCGATGGCTGGCATAGCAAACCCTGTGAGAAAAGCCCGGCGGGTTTGGTTCCTAGAGTCCTTCTCCCGCACGGTTTCTCCCCGAGTGCCCTCACCCGGAGTGCCACCCTGGCGCCTGGTATCACATATCACCCGGCTGACATTTCTAGTCAACCCGTCGGGGATCGTCTCCTGGGAGAGCTGTCGCAGGCCGACAGGCGAGGCGCGTGAGCAGCCCCTGAGTGGCGGAGCTGCCTGCGCTGAGGAGGGCAGCCGAGGTGAAGCGGCTGGGTGGGTGCACTCCAGGGGGCAGCAGCAAGCTTGTCCTGGTACCTGGCGTGACCAGTGTTTGAACTTCCCTTCCCCACCTTGTGACCCTGGCCCAAAGGGTTAAACCTTGCAATACCCGGTGAGGGCGGTATCTACTCTTCTGTCCAGTGCACAGAGGGGTAAACTGAGGCACCGAGTGAGACAGTGACTTTCCAAAAGATCCCATTGGCTGCTGTGGGAGCTCGGTACTTGTTCACTTGGGCAGAGACAGAACCCAGCAGGCCTCTGCTCTAACTACTAGCCCACAATGTGGATCATTGCTCTAGTGGGTAAGGCAATGGATAGCATTTAGTAGACCCTGGGGGCTGTTTCTGCCTCTGCTACTAACCTAGTGTGCAACCTTAAGTCCGTCCCTTCCCCTCTCTGTGCTTCTCTCTCCCTTCCCCACCCTGTGGCTTCCTTTGGGTAGGGACCTCTCTCCTGTATTTGTACAACGCCTAGCACTATGGGGATCCCAATCTTGGTGGGGGTCCCGATCTCGGTGGAGAGTTCTAGGTGCTACTGTCATGTCATGCCGCTCGTAGTGAGTGTCCTAGCGAGTTCTAGATGCCAGATCTCTCTTGCTCTTGGGGCACTGGAGAGACTCAAACCTACCTGGTGGCTTTTCTGTCACTCTCAAAGGATTATCTCCTGTTCAGTGTGGCAACAGAAAGGTGGGAATATTACACTAAGCCCTGCTAACGCCCCGGTGTGGTTACTGAATGGGCTGCCCCCAGTTCAGCCACCCCCATCTCGGGAGCACCTGTGACTCCCGATTGCACACCAGCTGCTGAAGAGTTGAAAATAAACAGTTCAAAGGCACTTGGCCTCACATCCTATTCCCAAGGCCCTGGAAGCCAATAGACTGTCTGAACTCTTAACAAGCTGGACGTGCTGTGTGGAGGAGGGGATGGGGAAGAGAAGGGGGAAAGGCTTTTAAAAAATCCCCCTTTCTCACCAATGTCCGAATCACTTGTGCCAGACTGTGTGTGTGTGAGAGAGAGACTGTATTACTGGTGCTGTCTGCTTCTGTTGAAAAATACCTGCCATGGCTGTGAAAATGGAGAGCTCGCCTCCCTCCTGCTGTTGAACTGATGGTGGGTTTTGTGATGATGGCTGAGAAGTCGAGGGCAGAACGCAAGGGGGCTGCACACTTAGAGGGGCTTTTGGGTGTCTATCTCCCAGCTGCCTGTTGCCTTGCCCTTTATGGTGGTGTTCATACCGGAGCTGGCGAGCGCCCCTGCCATGCCTGATGTGCAGAGGGTGTGAGCCAGCTGGGGGCACTTGGCTATTTCGCTCAAGCAGTAGCAGCTCCTACTTTTAGCTCTGGAGTTCCTGGGTTCAGTCCCTGACGTGTCTCACACAAGGGGAAGGCACAAGCAGACCAGCTGTGTGTGCTGGTGGTGACATAGACCGACAATTTCCTGCAGTATCCTGAATGGACTTCAAAGGCATTAACCTAATTCAGTGGTGTCCATTGTTTTAAAAATGCCTCTGTGTGTGTGTGTGTCCCTTGTGAGATTGTCTGTGTCTCCACAGGAAGGGTGAACAGGGGAACAGCAGGGAGCGACTGACGAAGGGTGAATAGGAGAACAGCAGGGGCGACTGACACTGAGGAAGGGTGAATAGGAGAACAGCAGGGGGCGACTGACACTGAGGAAGGGTGAACAGGAGAACAGCAGGGGGCGACTGACACTGAGGAAGGGTGAACAGGAGAACAGCAGGGAGCGACTGACACTGAGGAAGGGTGAATAGGAGAACAGCAGGGGGCGACTGACGGCAAATTCGCTCAGGTTGTAACATTGCTGCAGAAAGGGCCCCCTGGAAAGGAGCATGGATTCTCCAGGGACCAACAGACACAGCAAGGGAGTTTGGATAAGGAGCCTGGTTTTAAACTGGCCTTCTTCCTGATCCAGCAAGCGGACAGGTCCAGAGAAGGCCCCGAACCTTAGGGAGGGTTGGAAGGACTGGGGCTTGTTCGGCGCTGAAGCTGTGATGAACTGGTAACCTCAAGAACTTCCCTTGGGAGGGTGGGCGGGTGTTGAAGGACTTATCCCGCCTGAATCCCTGCTGGGGTCGGGGCAAATTCTGTTGAACTCATTAGCATGCACGTGGGTTCTTTCATTATTCATAATGTTTTTTCTGTAATGCTTTTTACTGTCAGAGCAAAGTAGGCTTGCCTGGGAAGTGCTGCGTGGTGACTTCTAACTGTTGACAATCGCTCTATTGTCAGTCTCAGACAGCCTGTCTGTGCTGGGAAATACACAGTGAAAGGCAGGGAACTGGGCAGCCTGGGAACACCCCGGCCTGAAGGGAGAGAGACGCGGGGCTCTGTCCAAAAGAGGCTGGGGAGCTGGCAGCCTGACGACAAGTGCCCTGAAAGTTGCCCTGAACTAGGGTAACTGATCATACAGAGGCCCTGATTCTGTTCCATGGAGGCTTGGTCAAGCTGCTCCCTGAGCTTAAAGAGGACTGGAGTTGGCTGTAAACAGCCCTTCAGAATCCCCCGTCCTGCTCCTCCCATCCCCATCCCAAGCAGGGACTGGATGGAGGTCAGTTAGAGCAGCCCTGAGTCACCTTCGCCCTCTCTGTCCCAAGTGAAAGAACAGAGTCACTGAGAATCAGGCCCCAAAGTGGAGAATCGGGCCCGTGGTTCCTGCTGAAGGCCACAGCAGAGACGGGCCCGGCAGCGAAGGAATCGTGACTCTTGCTCCATCAGGACACCATCCAATCCTTCCATCGAGCCCGTGTCACCCAGGTACTGGGTGCTCCAGGCTGTAACAGGGCCTGGGAAAACAGCGCCTGCAAGGCAGATGGGTATCTGAGAAACATGGGGAACAGCTGGGATGGCTGGAAGCTGTTTGGAGGCCTCCGTGAAATGAGTTGGGGGGGGGGGTGTCTCGATCCCATTAGCTGGCACCTTCGTTAGCAGTCTCACCGGAGAGGCTGTGGATCGAAAGGATGGGTGGTTGGATCTCCATACTTGCCCTCAGCAGTGGTGTCTCTGGGGCAGCGAGCGCAATGCTCGGCCTGGCTCTGAACTGCAGAGCGGGGACTCCCGATTTCAGTGCTCTCCACCTCGAGCGGCCAAGAGAAAGTTTCAGGGCTCCCATCTGATCCTGGTCGCACGCTGGCCTGGCTCCATGGGCTTCGATGGAGCTCCTCGCAGCTGGCAGCTGGCTTCAAGTCTGCCCGAGACGGGAACTGGCCTCTTTGAACCATGCAAGGCGCAGCTGTCCGCCCTGGGAGAACACCTCCGTAATTAAACTGTCGCAGAGTCAGCCCCCTGGAAAACAGCCCACGCTGGCCTGCCTGCTCCAGCGTCTGGGATTCCGCCACCCCCTGTGCATCCTTGATTATCAGCTGGGTAAACATTTGGTGTGTTTCCAAGTCGGCTCCTCCGCTCATGAAGCTGATTACTGGATTCCCTCTTTCATTATCTCTGCTCTGCTGGGAATCCCTCCCCACGGGATCCTCGGGCTCATTTCCTGCACACAAGGGCCATGCCAGTGCTGCTGTTGCAGCTAATCAGGCAGAAGCCGAGGCGGGTTCTAAAGGAAGCGGGGGAGGGAAGATGCACCTTCCAAACTGTGTGTGTGGGAGTCCCTCATGGAGCACCCCTCCCCTCGACCGTCATACTAACGAACTTCTCCTTTGGGGCTGGTGTTAGTGAGGCCTGGTGGGGAGAAGAGAGTGATAGACAGCAGCAGGTGGTGGTTCTGGGTCGGTGCTAACTGCTGGGATGCCTGCTCCCTGTCCCCTCTGACTTCCTAACTAGCCTGGAAGTCGGTAGCCAGTGAGCCCATCCTGTGTTCCCACGCGGCAGGTGCGTGTAAGAGATCAGTGGGTACCAGCCCCGACAGGATGCGCAGCGCTGTCATTCCAGCTTCTTGCTGTTTCGGGATGGATTTGTACCTTGTGATGCTTTGCACTTCCGGGGCTCTTTTCACACCAGGCTCCAAAAGTGCTTTAACGAGCGCTAATTAACGCAGCCTGTCCGCACCACTCTGAGTTGGGGGATGGGCCAGGAGTTGGGCCATCTGGGTTCCGTTCTTGCCTTCTCTTGTGCAACCCTGGTGCAAGTGGCATCCCTGCTCTGTGCCGCAGTTTCCCTATTTGTAAAAGGGAGCAGGGGATGGTGGTATGAAGCATCCTGACACTGACTCCAGGTACGCTGTAGTAAGAGTCCGAGTGATTCTTCTTTCCTTAGCCTATTTTGCTGACAAGGAAACTGACGAGCAGTGAGTTAGTGGCACAGCAGGGACTGTAACTGGAGTCCTGGTTCTTGGTCTACATCTGCGTTTGAGTCAGGAGGTGAGGTGCGATTCCCAGCTCGTGTCTGTGGACCTGTGTTAGCTCAAACAGAGCTAGTACGCTGAAAACAGCAGCGAAGCCGGGACAGCCTGGGCAGCAGTTTGGGCTTACTCCCGGAGCACGTACCCCAGGGGTCTGGGCAAGACATACTCGGGTGGCTGAGCGCCCCCCACACCCCAAGTTCCAGCATCTATGAGCGCAGGTACATGGACGTGAGCTGCAAATCAAACGTAGTCTTGGAGTCTACTAACCGATGCTTCCCCCACCTGCCTGCGTGAACCACTTGGGTTTTTCTGGGCCTCAGAGTAGGAATCATTAACGCATCATACGCGGCTTGCACATATGCATGCCCTTCCTGTCGCCTCCCAGCATTGACGCACAACCCTATTAAATTGTTGGTGAAGAATGCATGTCATCTAAATCTGTCGCATCAAAATCTATACTCTGAGAACGCCAGCGATACCTTCCCCTGCCATCCCCTCCAGGAAGGAAGGAAAGATCTTTGCACCTTGAATGTGTCATCCAGCTAATGAAATTCAGCTCTCCTGGGTCCTTAATTTAGAAGACACGGTGGCATGAGAAGTTGCCAGCTGAGAGAACTGTATTTTGCACCCTGCTAGACTCGGTGTGTTCGGACCATCCAGTCGTTTGTCTGATGGTTACTGTCTGCCAGTAAAGCAGCAGCAATTTCTTTATCTCACCATTGTGCTTAATAATGCCTTCATTATAGTCTTGTCTGGGCCTTGCTGCCTGGCGGTTCATTTAACGCAGGGGTATTGTTTGTTCGTTTGTTTCACCATAAGTGGCATTGGCCGGACACTGCCGTGGGGACGTTTGCAGTGGTGCTTTTTTTTTTTTTTTCCTTGCAACACACCCTAGCTCAGAGAGGTGTGATGCGAGCTTTTGATCTCCGGGAAGCCGGCTGCATTTGCATGAGCTCATTCTAAAAGTGAGCGTGAATCAAATGTGTGAAATGCACAACACCACTGGCATTCTCTAGCTGTTTGTGCTGAGCAATGAGAGCCCTTAGCAGAGAGCCAGGATGCCTCTGCAGCTAGACGCAGGGAGAGGAGATTAAAGATTTTGAATGAACTGTAAGTACATACTCCCATTGATCAACTCCTCTGCAAAAGACAGATGGTGCTTGGTTGCTGGTCTGGCTGTGCTGGGACCTAGCCGTGAGTGCCTCTCGTGGCTAAATGAACTCCCCTGCCCTTCCTCCTTAGGTTTTGAAGAGTGTTTGAGTTTATGTGGCCCTCTTGCATACAGCGGGGCAAATGTGGTCTCTCGTTGTTTGCAGAGACCCAACTGCAGTGTCTGCAAGTCTCGACTGCTGTGAACTCTTCGCTAAGCATCTTCAGCTTTGCTCACTGCTCCCCTTGGCCTTAAGCATGGCATGAAGTTACGGCAGAGATCCGTTCAGCATGAGTCCATGTGTGTAAGAGAGGCACTGTGGCACTAGAGGCAAAGCATGTGGGCTATGCTGCCTGGCCTTTGGCAAGTGTTCTTTGCGGTAGCACTCAGAGGTTTCAGCTCGGGGTGCCTGGGTTCTATTTCTGACTTGTTTGGGGTGAAACTTACCCCTGTGCACCAGAGAGCCAGCACCAGGTGTAGTTGCTACCAAAGCCTTGAAAGGTTTATAATCGGGCAAGCCGCTTAATCTGTCTGGGCTTGATTCTACCCAGGTGTCAGTGGAGTGGATTTCATGGATGTCAGTAGACTTTACTCCAGATTTACACGAGCACAAGCAGATACTGGAGCCCATTGTGTGGTCCTAAACTGGCTTCAGTGGTGACTTCTGTTTTAGTCAGGACTTGCGTGGTTTGATCTTTCCAGAGGGTGGAACCTGGATTTACTCTGGCTAGTTCAGTGTGGGTATTCATCTTGGTTTCTCACTGGCCGTTTTTAAATTTGCCAGTTCACGGTGCCGAAAATAAAGCTGGATCTGCTGTCCATGGGGCGTTACTACCGCGCGATGGTAGGAAATGCCACAAGAAGATAGCATCTTGCGTTTGTTCAGTTCTGGGGCATTAAGGAACCTTTGTGAAAAATATAATCACAAGTAAAAAAAGAAACAAACCACATGTAACTGAAATAACAGATATGGAACACCCCCCGTCCTAGCTTGTATCCGCTAATTGCAGGATTCCTCTCCTATATCTAACATTGTAACGTGTCTGTGGCCTCTTAGAAGTTGATAACAGAGTAGGATCTGGATCCTCCTGCTTCAGAACCGAAGGAGACCCTCCTTCAGCTACATGCAGGTAGAGCTGGGTACAGGGTGACCAGATGTCCAGATTTTATAGGGACAGTCCTGATTTTGGGGTCTTTTTCTTATATAGGCTCCTATTACCCCCCCTCCCCCGCCGTCCCATCCTGCAAAAAACTTTGAGAGTAAAATAAATGCCCTGTTCCACACTGGAACAAAACCAAGACTTTTGCTCGTTTTTTGAACAGTGAGAGACCGACCTTCTCACCCCAGAGCATGGCATGTGCAGGATCTACCTTCAGGCTCTGCTCCAAACCAGGCAGAACGGAGACCTGAACCTGTCCCTCCCACATTGCAGGGGAGCACCCAAGCCATTTGCGATTGGGAGATATTGTTCTTGCTTTGATGAGAGAGTCCCTCCTGCACCTGAAACGCCTTTCTGCCAAAGCTTTTGCTACAAAAAGTTTTGGTTTCAGCAAATTGGCCCTTTCTGACCCCCACCCTCGCCCCAGAAAAGTTGAGTTGAAAAATTCTGAACCAGTGCTAGCTGCAGTACAAGGCCTATGGCAGGCAGTTATGCAGTTCCGATGGTATCCAGCAGAGGGCAGCGGTGACTCAGCTACACTAGCCAGTTCATTGCACTGGCTGCTCAGGGAATGGGCCTTTAGTTGCAAAATCAATGAAATGACAACAGAGCAGAATTCTGGAGATGAAACATGTGAGCCTTTAGTCCTGGTCTTACCCCCACTGAGGTTAAATGGCAGGCTCTCCAGGTCCTACATCTGGATCAGATCCTCAGCTGGTATCAGCTGGAGTAGCTCCATGGAAGTCAGGTTTGCTGAGGGAGATCTAGCCCAGGAGATGTTGAAAAAAGCCTGGTGGTAAAAATGCCGCTGAAGATAATCAGGCCTTTAGTTTGTGAAACTCATATGCGTAATTCTGCCACACATTCCCTTCCACTTGCCCTGACTTGAAAAATCACCTTGGAAAATTAAAAAGGAATCAACAAACACCCTCCAGAGTTTTGAAAGAAATAACGGTGCTGAGAAAAATGGCCATAGTTAAACAAACAAAAAAAGAGCAGTTAAGGTCAGTTCTTCTGCGTAACGCTGCAAGACGCTCACTGATTTCCCCGCAGGCAGAGTCTCTGCTCCGGCGTGCTGCTGGGAAAGCATTGTGTGGAGTTACGCTGCTCTACCAATGGGAAGATTCCTGGCTCTGTGGAGGGAAGGGATGGAGCAGAGGTAGTCCATAGAACTAGGATTGGGATTCAGGGACTGATTTTAAGGAGGGCCTGAATAGCAGGAAAGGCTGGTAGACACTGAACTCTGCTGAGGTGTGGGATTGTCTCCCAAGGGGGGGCAGGGCATCCTGTGACTCCTGGATGGCCTGATCCTGAGCCCCCTGTAGGGCCCAATTCTGGTCTCATGCCACCTGGCACAAAGGAGAGCTGAATCAGAGCCTGATGTTCAGAGACACCATGTTAAGACAGTGGGAGCCGCAGGTGGGCATCACCCTCTGGACATCAAGCCCTGAAAGCGATGCGTGGAGAAGGCATGATTAGCTTGTGGTGGTATGTCCTTGGGGATTCTTGCAAGTGGTGCAGGGGAGCATGCCCTCTGAGCGGGTTTGTAAGACTTCCTGTCCTGCCTCTGCTCCTCTCTCGGTTTGAGAGGATAAGTCTCTGAGACAGAAACTGACTCAACTGAGGAGTTTGACAGGGTAAAAATCTCAGAGGCTGACCCGGTTTTCCAAATAACGCTTTTGTTTTCTAAAAAAAAAAGTGGGCCTGATTCTGATCCTCTGCCAGAGAAGTGCCACTGAAGGCAATGGAGTGTAATGTGAGGTCACTGTGGGTGGGGATGGATGGGTGGAAGCATTTTAGCCAGGAATCCCACTCTCACACTCTGCATGTGTTGTAGTATTTCTCTTTGCTTATTAAGTAACCCCCAAATATCAGGAAGAATGTTAATTTACTAGAATTTCTTCAGTATTGCCAACTGCAACCGTTCCACGGTTGTGAGTCCCAGCCCCAGAAAATCGTGAGATTGGCTTTAAAATCATGAGATTTTTAAAAATAATGTAACGAATTTGGGTTTGTTTTTTTGCTTTCTGATTTTTGAGCCTTTCCTCCATGCTCAGGTCACATTTTCTGGCTTCTATCTGCAGCCATAAGGGCTAGAAACATTTTTGTTGTTGTTTTTGAATGAGAGCCGAGCTTTTCCCATATTCACAGGTCTCCAGGAGCTGGGTCTTTAATACGCCCAAAATACCACAAGACTCATGGTAAAATTGCAAGAGTTGGCAATGCTGCTTTGGACAGTTGCAGTGGGTCAGATCCTTTGCTGTACTGGATTTTATGCCATAATTCCCACTGTAATCAACTAAGAGTTCTGCCTAAAAACAAATATGTGCTGTGGATTCCCACCATGGTCAATAGGAGGTTTTGCTACTAAGCATCATTGAAGATATGGGCCCTTCCTTTTTCCCCCTCTGATTGGGGATCAGATCCTGGACTTTACTTGAAGGGTTTAGAGTCAAATTAGGGTCTTGGATCCACCAGGATTAAGCCAAAGTCATTCCACACACCAGTGTAAATGGAGATGCTGGTTTAACCGAGAGCAAATTTGTGCTCCAGATGCAGCTGAGTGCTTTCTGATGAGATTGAGAAAAAGAATCCCTTCACGTGTTTGAGGCTATGGGTTTCTTTCCCCACGATCATGCATCAATCATCCTTTAAGCTTTTCAGTGAAACCAATTGCTCAGATCATCCGTCCTGTGGTTTCTACATTCATGTTGGTTTCCCACTGCTGGATCTGCGTCCGGAGGGGGTTAGCCCCACATGGGTCTAAGAGGGAGCCTTGCGTAGCTAGGAGAAGTAGCCGGAAAACCACCCCCTCCGCCCTGGTAACATGAAGCGGAATCCTACACAGTTAGGGAAAGTCAAGTTGTCTGTTCCTGGCATGTCAAATCGAACCTCGTCCAGAGGGACAGGACAATGCCGGCGACGGGGGCCTGACAAGCAGAACAGATGAGTTTTCACAGACTAGATTAACTCTGCGCTGCTAAGATTAGCAAGCATGCCGCCTCTGCTTTGTAGACAGATAAAAGATGACATGGAGCACAAGGGCTCATTCTAATGTGGCGGAGTGTAGATGGGAAAGGTGCTAGTGGGGCTCCAGGGTCTGTTTGGTTCGGTTTGGTTTCATGGCCAGTAAAAGAATGCGATTGATAGGCGAGGTTATGAGCAGAGGTAGAAAAGTAAGCAACCGAGTTCCATGCGGCAGCCGAACTAAAGTCAATGTAGGTCACGGAAGTCAGAGCCAACTTTTTTCTTCTGAAGCGAAGGGCCCGCTTCTCCATTCGCTCAGCTCCTCAGCCGTGTAAAGCAGTGTCGCTGTGTTGTCTTCAGTGGAGCTAGCCAGGGTTACTCCAGTTGAGAATCTGGCCCTGATTCGCCTGTTCACTTATTATTGGATGAGATCTTCATCTGGTATAAATCAGATTAGCTGCTAGGGACACAGGAGTGGAAGGGACTTCCTGGGTGATCGAGTCCTCTCCCCCCCACACCCCTCCGGAATTGCAGGCAATCTCATTATTCAGCTCCACCCACTGGCTTCAGTGAAGTACGCTCACATACACCAGCTGAGCATAAGGCCCGTTAGTAGAGGCCACAACTGAGATCAGGGCCCTGTTGTGCAAGGTGCTGTACATCCAAATCTAAATGTATTATCTGCATGTTACAGATGGGGAGCTGAGGCACAGGGAAGTGAAGGGACTTGCCTAAGGTCGTAGAATCATAGACTATCAGTGTTGGAAGGGACCTCAGGAGGTCATCTAGTCCAACCCCCTGCTCAAAGCAGGACCAATCCCCAACTAAATCATCTCAGCCAGGGCTTTGTCAAGCCTGACCTTAAAAACCTCTAGGAAGGAGATTCCACCACCTCCCTAGGTAACCATTCCAGTGCTTCACCACCCTCCTAGTGAAATAGTGTTTCCTAATATCAAACCTAGACCTCCCCCACTGCAACTTGAGACCATTACTCCTTGTTCTGTCACCCAGGAAGTCTCTGGTAGAGGCTGGTCTTCTGATGAGCCACCACACCATCCTTCCTCCTCCACCAGCGTGTTCTCACCTCAAGGCAGATTTTGTTCCCTCTGGTGTATATAGCAATAGGCTGAGGCTGCACAGTCGGCGTCCTCTGGACGTGGATTAAATTTTAGGTCTGTGGTTTAGCGTGGGAGGCCGAAACGATGGCTGAGGGTTGGATTCAATTTGACGACGCTTGACATCATGCAGTCTGTTCTTGTGACGTCCGCTCTTTCTCCTGTTGGGCGTATACATTTTTCTGGATCACCTGATTTGGTGCAATTTTTGCGGTTCTGGGTCAAAATCTCATGAGACTGGCTGAGTTTGGGAGATTTGAGTTGCATCTAAACCAGTAGTAACTAGGCATCGTCCAGTTCTCCATCTAACCTGGAACCCCAGTTATAAAGAGGTTTAGATCCATGGAGTGCCGTTGTCCACATGTGATTTATATACGGATTGCTCAGAGGATGGAGTACAAGCCACAGAGCTTTTTATTTTTAAGTCATCAATTCACATCTACCGTGGTTAGCGGCAGCCCAAAGTCCGTTCCAACTGACAGCTCTGCAAGGCCTAAGAGAAATAACTATGCATAATATATCCCCATTCCTTTCCATGCAAGGATGTCAAATTATGTAATAAAGATTAATAAATTAAGCAGAGTAGCCAGCCCCACTTGGTGTTTTTCTTAAAGCCCCAGCTCCCTGAGTCCTGTGATTTGGTGAGACTCTTGACATTCATTTACATAAAAGTAAGCGTTTAGCCCTTGTAGGTTGCAGAGCAAAGCTTGAAATTGTGACCGCAGTGTATTTTAAAGGCTCAAAAGCCGGAAGGCAAATAACAATGAAACCCATGTTTATTATTATTTTTTAAGCCAGTCATGAATTTTGAGGCCTGATTCATGTTTTTTTGGAACATGGGGGTGTTGAGGGTTATCAGTATTGACAACCCCTTAACTCTCTTGAGACGTAGATCAATATATCCTTTCCATTTAGCAGATGGGGAAGCTGAGGTACAGATAGGTGACCCAAGGTCGTCCAATGAGCCGGAAATAGAATCCACATCTCAGGACTCCCAGAGTGGGGTTTTAACCACTACGCCTTCCTTCCTCCCTGGCAATGTGCTTGAGAAAGATGCTCTACATTTTGCAAGGCAGGATTTTCCCCCCCCCCCCCTTCGTGTCAGGTCACTTGCTAAATTTCTAGAATTTTTGACTGTGCAGTGAACCCCCCCCCCCCCGCACTCCCCCCTTGCATGATGAGTGCAAGCAACCAAAATTCAACTATTTTTTTTCTTTAAGAGAAATAAATCAACATTATTTTTAGAAGCCACACACGCCCACTCACACTCCCCCGTAAAGAAAAATCAGATTCGGTTTTAATTTTGGAACAAAATTTACCTCCTCAGAGTTCTCTTTTCTTGTAAATAAGGCTCATTTTTGTAACCTGTTCTTTTCCACCTCTTTTGGGTGTGAACTGTACACTATCTGTGTTTTTAATCTTTGGCTGACTTTTCTTTCTTTCTTTCTTTTAGCCGACTTAGTCATTCTGCCTCTCTAGTGTAGGGGCAGAGAGAGTTTTAGATTTGCATCACTCTCCTGTTTCAATATTTTTCTTTGAATGGAAGATTGAGAAGATTTCCAAAACCCTTACGGGATATAGGAACACAACTTCCATTGACTTTCTGAAATCTCCCCCAAACAGAATACCTGTGTAAAAGAATGATATTTTGAGTCCAATCCTCAAATCCTGTAAATTGGCAGCGCTACACTGAAGATCCTCAGCTCGTGTTGAAGTTAACAGAGCTACATCAGTTTATTCCAGCTAAAAATCCAGTCTTTTCTTTCTTAATTTGTTTGGCGAGTCTAAGGATCTTAGTAAAACCACACAAAATATAACAGGGAGCAATACACGCTAATCAAAGAAATTGACAAGATTGCAGATTTGCTCTGAGAAAAATCTTTATTTCTGTCCATTCCTCTGCACCTTGTGTTGTCATTTATATCAGTGCAAAAGTGTAAAGCTTTTAGCCTTCCTTTGCACTCACGTAAGAAGAAATGGCGAATCAGACTCCCAGTGTTAAGAGCTACATCTGATGTAAACGTAAACACATTTTTAATGTCACTTAAACTACAAACAGAATGTTCTATCTCCGCCTAAAATTTTAACACTCCCAAAAGCTGTCATGTTTTGTTTGGGTTTGTTGTCTTTCTTCTAGCCTGTTTTCTTTTCTAGTTTGGCCAAAAGGTGGTTCAGAGTTTGGACGGGCAGTCGGGTTTATTCGAAAACGTAATGCACATTTTGATTCATAACTTGTTCCAAATGTAGAACCCAGGTGGAGGTGGCTTCTGAGCCACACGGTTAAGAAGTAGCAGAGATGGAAAGTAGTGGCAATGATTAAATTGTAACTTTTCCTTCGAAGGCTCTGATCCAAAAAAGCCTTTTAGCACATGCTTAAGTAGCTTAAGTATCCCATTTATTTCCATAGGACAAGTCGTGTTAGGTTAAGTATGTTCTTAAATGGATTTGCTTGCGTGGGCTCAGTTCTAGATCGGTTGTCAGTTACCCTGGTGCACCTGGGCACTGTCTCCATAGACATGAATTTAACTGAGAGCAGAATATGGCCCCCTCACAGTGCAAGGCACATCGTGAATATCAAAACAGGCTTTTTACAGGTTATAGAAAAGTTACTGATGGAAAAATATTGACCCTTCAGAAGTAAATTTTACAATTACAGGTTCCTGTAGACATCACTCTGGTGAAAAACACTGAAGTCAATTGGGCTTCTCATGTGAGTAAAGCTACTCGTGTGCACTGGTGCTTATAGGAGTTTAACTGTGACATCCATGGGTCTGATCCTCAGCTGGTATAAATTGACATTGCTCCATTGAAGTCCATGATCGTTTGTTTGTTTGTTTGTTTTTATCTCATTGACTTCAATGGGAGCTAAATCAGACCTTGTACCTTAGGATTGCTATGTTTAAAATAAGATCTGTCCCAACTCCCCTGAACCGCACTCTTTGATTCTGACTGACTGGCGTTCTGCAGAGGTCAGTTTGATTTCAGACTCTCTTGCTGGGAAATGCTGTGTGCTTTCTTCCTTCTTAATTTCTTGTATGTTTGCATTTTGTAGTTGGTTTTCTTGCTCTAAATGCTGCAAAAGAAATCCATTTGCAAAAACAAACACGAGAGAGGTATAAAATAATCTTTAGGTAAAAAAAATTTAACCAGGTTCATTTGCATGGGAAGGGAAACTGGGCTGGATTGGGGAGATACAAGAGGATTTGAATAATGCGTGTTTTTTGTTTTTGTTTTTTGCAATGGAAGGGAGACCAGGAATACATGCTGCATCTGAACCATCACGTATTAGGAGTCTGTTACAGCTCCCCAGCTAAGCAGGCAGAGATTGAGACAGAACTCAGATAGGAGACCTCTGGTGCAGCGTAAGGAAAGATCATTGCAGTTCAGCATGGGATACTCTTCACTGGGAATGGGGGCAGCAAGGCAGGGCCCCGGTCTGGGGTTAAGGACGGTGCCTGTCTTTCAGACATGAGGTTACACCAACATCCCAACTGCTTGTCGCTCTTCCAAGGGAGGGATGTTAAAGACGGATGTCCTGCCTTGAGGAATAGCATTTCTCCTCCATGGATTCCTATGTTGGATACAGTATTCTGCACTTCCTGTCCTAAACTCTTGGCAGGGTCACTGTGTGTCACTCCAGGGCTAACTGCCATTCAGCAGTGGGCTAGGAACTGATTACAAAGTGCTTTGGGCTCCTTCCAGCCCTAGAACTGGAAGCTCTCCCTGCTGATGGTTCTGTTCTCCTGCCGCTGTTCACGTGAAACTCCCATGGATCCCGATGATGGGCAGAAAGCTACATTTCACCCCGCAGGGATCTCTGCACATTTCACAAGTCCCTAATTAGCGAATTAACCCTCCCAGCACCCACAGCTGGGTGGCTTGTTAGCATCATCCTCTTTTTACAGATGGGGAAATCAAGGCCACTGGAAGTAACTCTCCTGGAGTCACTAAATGAGTTCAGAGCTGGGAGGAGAACCCAGGAGTCCTGACTGTGTGACCCTGGGCAAATCACTTACATTGCTCTGGGCCTCAGTTTCCTCTGTCTATGAAATGGGAAGAATTGATAGTGACTCTCCATGTGCAAAATAGGCTGGACGCAGGAATCACCAGGTGAGATTCTCTGGCCTGTGTTGTACAGGCGGTCAGAAGAGATGATCAGACAGTCCCTTCTGACTTTAAAATCTCTGAACCCACCAAGCCTGCCTTCACAAATGTCTCTTGAACACTTTGAAATCCTAGCGTGGGTTGCGGCAGAGCTGTTGTTATGGCTACTCTGTGCTTGTACAGCACCTGACATAATGAAAAATAATCATATTATTCTTCCATCTGGCAGGCACACAGAGCCCAATGGCACTTTCTGCTTCCCGATCCCATCGGGGGGGGGTTAATTGTTCTTGGCCATTTCCCTCCCCACCCTACCCCAGTGGCTCTGGCTTACACTGCTGCTTTGCCCACCCCCCATGTTGAGATGGTAGATAAGACTGTGGTTTGTGCTTTTATTTTTGCTCGGGTTTGTGCTGTTTAGCAGGAGTGCTATTCACTCACACCATCTTGGCTTTTTGGCAGTTCTTGAGTAGGTCGTCTTCCCCTCCAGCCCCCAATAATGCTGCGTAGGATGGGGAATTGGGGACTGGCCTTGCTGCAGGCCGGCCTGCAGGGGAGAGTGGAAATGTCTCCTCGACCTGTCCTGGTCTGACCGAGGCATCATCTCGGCCAGCAAAAGCAGGGTGGGTTTTAGTGCTGCATGCTGCCTTGAGGTCAAGGGGTAAAGGTCGTAGAGCTTAAGGTCAGAAGGGTTCTTGCCTGACCTCCTGTATAGGACAGGGCACTAAATCCCACCCAGCTGCCCCCCACACCAAGATGAACAACTGGAACGAGACCAAAGTATTACAGCACTTAGAAGACTAAATCATCGCTGTGACGCTGCTAGTGTACCCGGGGCTGTGACACGCCACGTTACCACCTGCCCTTAGCGTGATGAACCTGGCTCTGTGTCCACAGGGGCCAGCCATTCGGCTCTCCCAGCCATGGGCATCACACAGGCTCAGAGAATGGGTCTTTAGTTGCAGAATCAATGAAATGACAACAGAGCAGAATTCTGGAGATGAAACGTGTTTGTGCACATCTCTCATTAGAGATGCCATGTGATTGGGCAACATCCGTCAGATAATAATTTCTAACTACCTCTTTTCATCATCAGATCTCAAAGTGCTTTACAAAGGAGGTCAGTAGCATGAGCCCCATTTTACAGAAGGGGTAACTGAGGCATAGGGAGGCGAAGTGACTTGCCCAGGTTCACTAGAAAACCAGTAGCAGAGCCAGGACTAGACTCCAGGTCACCTAAATCCTAGCCCTATCTATTAGCCCTAGAGACAGATCTGGGGCTCAAAGCATGAAGGATCTTTGGAGCTGACATTTCTGGTTCAGTGGCTATTTCTTTTGATATATGCATTCAGAAGACTGGGCCAGGTCCTCTGCTGATGTAAATCAGTGTAACTCCATTGACCCCAGCTGTTAATTTGGCCCCTAAAAGGGGCAAGTTCATTGGTGAGAGATGGGTTTCAAATTAGCACATAAACCTCTCCCTGGCCTTGGTTAGCAACCTTCTCCAATTTCCTCGGAAGGTGATCCGCGTTTTGCAGAAGGAAGCATTAGACCTCAAAATAGCCAGCAGTTTTGTTTTTAATAAGAGAGACTTTTTTTAAATTGGGGTTTTTTTACCTTTGCAAGCCTTAGAGGCAACCAGCTTTTAATTCGGTGGTTTCCTCATTTCAGTCTCATAGGCAGAGCTTCAGGAACCTCTGACACTGCAATATCGCACTGCAGATATTCATCACAATCACAGCAATTAAAAAAAAATCCAAAATAAGTAACTTAATTTCACATATTTTCTGTACACACAGCACCTTCCAACCCAAAGCACTTTATGGACTGTACTTCAATTTCAGTTGCACCCGATTGATATCAGGGCCCTGTACATAACAAAGCATGAGAGACAGTCCCTGCCCCCAAAGCGCTAGCAGTCTAAATAGACAAGGCTGATGGAGACTGGAAGGGGAAGCATAAGTGAAGTCTCTTGTCCAACTGCAAGTCAGTGGCAGAGATGGGACCAGAACCAGGTTTCTTGAATCCCTGTTCAGTGCGCCACATGTTAGCATCTCTGTTGTGTAGACATGCAGCATTCAAATGCAGCCACCTCTGAGGCAGAAGAGAGCCAGAGTGCCAACTCCAAGCAAAATAAATGAAGGCTGAGATTCTAGTGTATTCACATGACTCCAGAAGTTGGGGCTGTCAGGCAAACACCCAGGTATGGTGAGATTCCTGATAGAAGCTGGAGAATTGACAATACTGAGATAGGCATTGTATAATAGGAGGGTGAGGGGTGGAGTGTCATTTTTTTATCTAGGACACTAATGCAACCCTGCCACTCACTCCAAAAAGTGTCCCTTAAATGATCGCTCAGCATTTTCTTCTCTCACGAAATCCTTCCAACCCACTCTCAATGCGCTCGCTCTGGGCGTAAATAGGGGAGCCCATTCAAGTGACCTCGCGCATTTGCCTCTCAGCTCCTGTTTCCCTCCCTGCAGTGCTTGGGGGCTGGCGATGGTAACTGTGCACCTTAAAAGCATGCACAGCAGAGCTGCAAAGCCTCTGCTCCGTCATGAAGGCAGTTGGGAGCATCAGTTGCTCATTCACCCATCAGTCGCTATTGACCCGCCGAACCTTTCTTCGTAAACGGGCGCTTCCTAACATGGTTTGGGTTGGAGCCAGGCCTGGCTCTGAGCGTGGGAGGAAGGGGATTAAAACCCAAACTCTGGACTAAAATATGCAAACCTCCCCTCCCAGCCTTTACAATGGGCCAGGCAGACTCCCAGATCTTCCTTCCTCATTCCCTGCTAAAACAGTAAGGTTCTTCATCAACTACTCCTGTCGTTGGACGGGACTAAAAGTAAAGAGCACAGGCCCCTCACCTCTGCTAAAAGCTGAGGGTTGCTCCACTTTTTAACCATCAGAGTGAGGGTCCGGAACAGCATCCCACTGGGAGTTGTGGGGACAAACCACTTCATTAGTTTTAAGAGAAAGCTGGACAGATTGTATGATGAGGTTGCTTGTGATGCTGGCGGCCAGGGCTCACTTCCAGTTGATGTCTTACGTATCTAAAACTCAGGCTTCAGGATTTCAGCCAGCTGCCAGCAGAGGTCAGGAAGGAATACCTCCCTCCTCCCAATATATTTTTTTATCTCCCTCCTTTGAAGCATCAGAGATGGCCCCCGCTGGAGGTGGGACCTGGGGTGGGGTGGACCAGGGCTCTGAGATGACTCTGAGTATTTTCTCTCTTGGGGGCGTGACTGACTGGGTCTTGCTCCCATGCTGAGGGTCTCCCTGATCGCCACATGTGGGGTCGGGAAGGAGTATTCCCCCAGATCAGATTGGCAGCGATCTTGGGGTTTTTTTCACCTTCCTCTCCAGCGTGTGGGTCACTTGCCAGGATTATCTGGGTGTGTCTCACATAATTTCTCTACCACTGCCCGGGCCTCGGCCCCTCCTGTTCTCTGCCTGCGGCACAAAACAATCGCGTCTCCTGTGTAATGCTTTGATCTCCTGGCGGTGGCTGGGTTTGGTGGGTGGGGGGCTGGCTGGCGTTGGTGGCCTGTGATGCACAGGTCAGACTAGATGGTCTGGGGAGTCACTTCTGGCTTTAAAGTTTATGACTCACCGAGTGAGCAGTGCTCCTCCTTCTCCGACACGCTGAGAGCGCCCCCTCCTCTTTCAATCTGCTATAACCACGGGCCTTAGTGTTGTGGTAGCCACTTGGCAGCTGATCAGTAGCCAGGCCCTGCGGCGCCCCCTGCTGGCAAACCCAGCCTGAGCGCAGAGCGGGTGGGCTGGATCCCCTTAATCTCGCCTTCCTGTTTATTTCACAGCTGTTCAGGGTGTAAATGACCCTTCTTCCCCCACTGGATCCCAGACGCTCCCATGAAACCAGGCCTCCTTGCTAAACATCTCATCCCCTTCCACCCCACCTCTGCCACCCACGCCCACGGGTCACTGCTGTGCTCTCTGCTGACGGAGAGCATGAGGCATGGGGGAGGGGGACGTGTGGGAGTGGGGGCCAGGGAAGGGCTGACCACAGCATTTTATTAAAAGGGTTGAGGCTTGTGGGACTGGGGGAGGAAGCAGAAGCAAAATAACAAAAGAGTAAAAACGAGCGCGTAGGAGCCAGCGCAGCTGCAGCCTCTGCCTGATTTCCCATCTCAGCCCGGCAGCGTGCAAACCCCGTGAGTGCTGCCCGTGTGTGCGAAAGAGAGAATGGCCGGGGGGGGGGAGGGGGGGAAATCATTGTATTGAGAAACTTGCCACAGCTTATCGGCAGTGCGCTGCTTCCCGCTGATTTGTATCTCGCGATCTGAGTAAAAATAATTTGTCTTGAACTCCTGGTGACTCAAATTATGGTATTCAGGAGGCCCGGGTGTGCTAGATCGTGGGGGATTGTTTTCGAGAGGACATGGCCTCTGTCTTCATAGATTCGTCGATTTCAGGGGCAGAGGGGACTGTGAGGTCATCTAGGCTGACTGGGCCCTCACGTTTCACTCAGATTCCCCTCTCGAGTCCAATAACTTCTTTGGACATGTCTACGCTTAAAACACTGCAGCGATGCTGCCAAAGCACTTCAGTGAAGCCCCCGTCGGCGGAAGTGATCTGCCTCGTAGCAGGTCGACGGGAGAATTCTCCCATCCACCTAGTGCTGTCTACACCAGGGCTGGGGTCAGTTTAACTGTGCTGCTCAGAGGTGTGAGAGGCGTTACACCAGCCTAATTTCCTAGTGTCGACCAGGCCTTTGACTAAAGCAGAGCTACTCAGACTGAGTCTCCTGAACTGCAAGTGACTCTTTAATGTGTCTCCTGTGGCTCTTTGCAGCACATGATGTTAAAACACCGTGTGATTTAATGATTAACTGATCTAAGTTATTAACCAATCAGGATGCTTTTCCTCTGTTATCAGCCAATTGTAGTTGATAAAATAATAATACTTGGTCAGTGATTTTGCTGTGATTATGTATATTTTTATTTATATATCTAATAGTAGATGAAACAATGATCACACAACTGACTCTTTTGGGGAACGTTGATCACTAATTTGGCTCCTGAACCCCTGAGGTCTGAGTACCGCTGGACTCTGAGGTTTTGTCTATCCTGGAACCGGAACGACAGAATTCGGTCGTTTGGAGGTGTGAAAAAAGCACTCAAACAACAAAAGTTTTGCTGACGAAAAGTGCCGGCGCTATCAGCATTTTGTCAGCAGGAGCGCCCTGCCGGCATACAGCGGCTACACTCTGCGCCTTTCAGCTGTAGCTGTATCGCTAAAAGGTGCGTAGTGTTGACATACCCTGAAGCATATCTTTCAGGAAGACAAGAGGGCGAGGTGATATCTTTTATCGCCAAGAGACAAGCTTTCGAGCTTACATGGAGCTCCTCTTCAGATCTGGGAAAGGCCGTGTCACAGCTAAATACAAGACGGAACAGATTGTTTAGCATAAGTAGTTAGCACATTTTCTAAGGGACCACTCCGAGGGCAAGTGGCTAAGTAAACACCTCTGCAGACACAGGACAAAAAAAGGGAGGAGTGAGTTTGTTACAGATTGTTTATTGCAATAAGCCGTACATCCAGTGCCTTTATTAAGGCCGTGGTTTTTAGTGTCTAGCAAAACTATGAATTTAAGTTCCCAGGCTCATCTTTTCAAGGTGTTGTGCGGGTTTCCTTTGAGGATGAGCACTGAGAGGTCAGATATGGAGTGATCACTTTGGGAAGAGTGTTCACCCACAGGGGACGGGCGTGTTTTTTTGTCTCTGGTCCTTTTTCTGGGCGAGTTCTTTTGAGAGTGTAGTGATGGTCTAGTTTTGCACACATAGTTATTGGGACGTTTAATGCCGTAGAATGAGGTACACCATACGTTGTGATAGGCATGTTTGAGACCCCTCGATCTTGAAAAGTAGGGATCACCTCCCCCACCTTGTCTCTCTAATACTCTGGGACACACACGGCTACAACAACACTGCAAACACCAGTGGAAAATACCTTCCAGGAAGGCATGTGGTCTTGATCTGACAACATCAAGAAATGGAGCATCTACCACTCTGCTTGGGAATTTGTTCTAAGGGTTAATCACCTTCATTGTTAAGCATTGGTGCTGTATTTATAATTTGAATTTGTCCAGCATCAGCTTCCATCCATGGGTCCCTGTTTATGCCTTTCTCCCCTAGATTAGAGTCCTTTAGTACCTGGTATTTTCACCCTGTGAAGGTGCTTTGACACCAGGATACATCACTTTTCAAGTAAGACCATGTGGTCTGGTGCACAGGACTAGGATTTTGAAGACTTGTGTTCTGTTCCCGCATCTGCAACTAATTTGTTGTGTGACTTTAGGCAAATCACTTTCCTGCTCGGTGTCTCAGTTTCCTCCACACCCTTTTTCTATTTACACTGTAAATTCTTTGGGGACGAGGACTTTTTCTTGCCAGGTGTACAGACGGTGCCTACCACCATGGGTCCCTGACCTTGGCTAGCCCTTCAGATCTTGCTATAATGGGACAGAAGTACAAGTGGTATAAAGGTCCATGGCAGTGGTTCGGAGGCTGGGAAAGCGAGAACGAAAAGCTTTGGATTGTTTAATTAGAGAGGGGACAAACAAGAGGCATGAAAGAGAGAGAAAATGAAGAATGGAAGCGAGATAGTAGATCAGGCGCTCCTATTTATCCTTTCCTATATGTGGACAAGGAATGTCCAGGGTCAGTGAAATGCAACATTTTGGGTTTTATACCCAGGGAACTTCCTGTTTCTGGATATTTATCATAGCCAAGAGCTTAGAAGGATTCCAAAAAAGTTTGGCCATTTACATGGAGAATGAGCATGGCCGCAGTTCCATTACACAGGGTAAACGCTTCATAGGAGTAATCCCCATGCTTCAGGGCATGAGTCAATCACAGATTGTCTGGGGTCAGGAAGACATTCTCTCTTATGGGAAAGCACTGCGTGATTTTTCAGTATGGGGGTTTATAGACTTTCCACTGAAGCTGCTAGTGCTGAGGGGCAGGAGATAATGGCCCATTGCTCTGACTCAGAATGGGCTGAGAACTTTTATTGCAATCAGTCGGAATTTGCATGAGGATTCATCCCCCCCTCACCCCCCCGTGAGATGAGTAACAATCACTTATTTATTATTGCCCCTATTTGGCCCTGGGAGAAGCTGAAGTCGAGAGATCTTAAACAACGCACCCAAAGTGGCCATGACAAATTAGCAGCGGAGCTGGGACTGGAAACCAGGAGTCCTGGCTCCCCCTTCTCAGACCCTGCTAGACCCCATTCTGCTGTTCCTATAGTTGTACGGTGCTGCTGGCTGCTCGCTCGAGGAAAGAAGGGGTCACATCTCATTCTGTTGCAAAGCAACAAGTACTTTTGTAAGCAGCAAACAATTGGAAGAGGCTGGTCTTGTGGTTAAGGCAGTAGGTGTGTACTAGGAAGACTGAGGTTCAATGCTGAATGCTGCTACTGACTGTGGTGTTATTTAGGGCCAGACTGTCAAGTCTCAGACTCAGACTCTAGGACTGGAAGGGACCTTGAGAGGTCATCGAATCCAGTCCCCTGCCCTCACGGCAGGACCAAATACTGTCTAGACCATCCCTAATAGACATTTATCTAACCTACTCTTAAATATCTCCAGAGATGGAGATTCCACAACTTCCCTAGGCAATCTATTCCAGTGTTTAACTACCCTGACAGTTAGGAACTTTTTCTTAATGTCCAACCTAAATCTCCCTTGCTGCAGTTTAAGCCCATTGCTTCTTGTTCTATCATTAGAGGCTAAGGTGAACAAGTTTTCTCCCTCCTCCTGATGACACCCTTTTAGATACCTAAAAACTGCTATCATGTCCCCTCTCAGTCTTCTCTTTTCCAAACTAAACAAACCCAATTGTTTCAGCCTTCCTTCATAGGTCATGTTCTCAAGACTTTTAATCATTCTTGTTGCTCTTCTCTGGACCCTCTCCAATTTCTCCACATCTTTCTTGAAATGCGGTGCCCAGAACTGGACACAACACTCCAGTTGAGGCCTGACCAGCACAACTCTTCCCTTTGGGGCCAGAGAAGTAACACTGCCCGAGAGCTGCCGTTGTGACACACACAGGTCACAATAGGCTGCCCTCTTTGGCAAATCTGTCCCTTGATTTCTCTCTGTCCCTCCATCTGTAAAATGGGGTGATTGCCTATTTAGAATGTCAGCTTTATGTGTCTGTACAGTGCCTGGCGCAGTGAGGCTCCGATTTCAGGTCAGGCCTGTAGGCGCTACCTCAGTACAAATGGTCATAGCCCTCTACCATGTCACTGGACACGAATACAGAGATTGGAGGTGGCTGGTCTTCTGGACCTGGTTTGTTCTAAGATCTCTTGTCTTCAGCTACTTATCAAAACCCACTTTCTATTTTGAAATGAATATATTGGCTGTGGGGGGGGGTCACGTTCAGAAAGTGTCGAGATTTTCCGTTTTCCAAGCAAGGTTCCTGTTGGGGAGGAGATTAATTACAAACAGCTTTTCTGCTGCCTCAGACTTCCTGAAAGGCTGTGAAATATTGAGGGTGGAAAAATAGATCTCGGTGCTGTTTCTTTCTGCCATTACCATCTGCTTGGGGAGGGAGCTAACACGTTATTCCCCTTCCCGCCCCGTCCCTGCAGTTAGCTGTTGCCGGGGGTACTGCCATCAATAGACCGTGCCTTGTGAACACGGGGCGAGGTGGAGAAAGGATCGCGTCTTATGCACGTAAAAGTTCCCTTTCACTGTGGTGGGTTGAGCCCGGTGCAGCCGTTCAGCGAGATGGTGCTGAAAATGCAGCAGCGTGGCTACCAGTTGCCTCCTGCACCTCGGCAGCTTTGGGTGCACACAGCTCGCCTCCCTGCCTCAGCATGTGCGGGCTCTGTGGTTTTGGCAGTTCCTTTGTTAATTTCAGCTTGACTTCTGATTCACTGGGGGGAAGGAAGAGGTGTGCAAGGCAGGGACCGCTCCAGAAGGAGCTCGGGGAGCTGAGCGCTGGAAAATCCAGCCACAGGTGTCCTGGTGGGAGCTGCAGTACCTTTGAGTATGTCCATCTTCAGGACAGAATCTGGTCTGCTACAAGTGCCTCAAAACCCATTGTTTCCTGAGGCAGAAATCCGGGTCAGCTCTATCCCAACACAGGCCAGTATTTAACTCCCACCACCTGACCTTTGGTATGGAATATACAAGGAATCAACATGCAATAGGTATAAATCCTGCAGGACCTATTCATTATTTGTGTTACAGTGGTGCAGAGAGGCCGCACGGCACCAGGTGCTGTACATACTCCTAGTAAGAGCTAAATGGACAAGATAGACCAAGGTATCGTTATCCAGATGGGGAGTTGACATGGATTAAGGCCACTCATCTCTTGAGAATCTGGCCCTTCCTTTGGGCAGCAATCTCTTGAAAACTCAGCCATGTACCTCGATCAAGGAGCCTCTGGAGTCCCAATTTAGGGTGTGTCTACATAGCACCTAAACACCCGTGGCTGGCCCGGGCCAGCTGACCTGGGCTCGCAGGGCTCAGGCTGCAGGACCGTTTCTCTGCTGTGTAGACAAGCTCTGAGACCCTCCCATCTCGCAGCGTCCTACAGCCTGAGCCAGGACGTCTACATAGCAATGAAACTGCCCTGCAGCCTGCGTCAGCTGGCACAGGCCCGCCACGGGTGTCTGCTTGCCGTGTAGACATACCCAGAGTGTCTTAACCGTAAGGCATCCTAAGCTATGCAGGGCAAATCCCACCCAGGCCAGGGTTTCAGCACTAGCCTGCTATCTTTTTTTAGGCACACTGTGCTTCCTCTTCTTTCCGGTGGTTTGAAAAAAAATTCCAAGCTTGATCCAGATGCCTGACATTGATCGGTGCTGGAACTAATCCTACACTACATGGGTTTCAGAAACCTCATGCATGGCTGCTCCACTGCAGCTGCCTTCAAAAAGAGAAATTTTCCCCCTTCTCGGTAGCATCCAGGGCTTGCAGTTGCTTGGAAGATGTCATCTAGAAAACTTAATTCCCACCCCCGCCCCCTTTCCCTGCGAGGTTCCTCTGTGCTGGGAGCTCGAGCTCAGAAACTTGGCCCTGGCGTTTGCCTGGGCTGTTTGGGGTCTTGCCCCACCGCAGAGCTCCACAAACTCTAAAGTCGTAGGGACCACTGTGATCATCTGGCTTGATGTCCTCGCCAGCATAGGCCATGGGACTTCTCTGAAGTCCCAGTCGCTCCAACCACGAGGCCACACCGCAGTGGAAGAGTGCGAGGTGCTGAGTGCAGCCTGCAACCAGTGCTCAGAACCATGCAGGATTTGGTTTGGGGGAGGTCTGAGCCCCTGTGCACAGCAGCTTTTGGGAGGGGGTTGCACGGGGCCCACCTGAATCTGTAGGTCACCAAGATCGGGGAGGAAGATGGTTCAGGCACAAGGAGAGACAGGGCATGAAGGTCACTGCAGGGCGGGCTTGGGGGCGGCCACAGGGCTGAGTGTTGCTGGAGAGGCTGTTTCAAGAGGGCAGCTCAGATGCTGGCATCCAGCTGAGAGCGGGAGGATCGGTCACAGGGGCAAGGATGCACAGGAGAATTGGGGATGGATCCGGGCCCAGCAGTGACGCAGGCCCGTTGCAGTGGCCAGTCAGCGAGAAACCCCGAGCAGAACTACCCCAGTGCAGATCCAGAGAAAGCACAGAGTTTGCATGGGGGTAGCAGAAAGCCAGATTGGCTCCCGGGGTCTCTCCGGGGACAGGACAGAGGAAGATCAGCGTCCGTGTAGGATGGGGTGTTCTGGAAGGAAGTGCTTGCCTTGGGGTGGGACCCGGGAGGATGAGTTCGCTTGGAGAGAGGCCCAGCGGAGAGCCTGGGGCCCTGGAAGGAAGGGGTGAGGGTGGGGTGGGGGTGATGTTTCTTGGGCCACTGCAATAAGCCGAGTATTGGGGGCTGAGTGTCCCCGATCCAGGCACAGGGGCTCCGGGGACCCCTCACCCAGGCGTGGCTCACCTATCTGCAGCGGAACGCTCCGGCGAGGGGGGAAGACGGGAAGGAGGCGTCTCAGCTCCCTCCCTGCACAGCTTCTGGGCATCGTCCCGCCCGTCGCTGGAGGCGTGGCACCCACCTCGTAGGTTAAAGAACCACACGCCTTTCTGAGCCGCCTGCACTGACTGGGCCCCCCGAGAGGTTGGTCACCCTGGTTAGGCGGTGGGGGATTTTTTTTTTTTTTTTCTATTCGCTGTTGCTTCTAAAATAAGCCTCCGCTTGCAGCCACACATACCCGGGGGGCCCTTTCTTCTTAACCAGCCTTTATTTGAAACACTCACTTTTCCTGTCTTCAGAAGCACAAACCTCACATAACTCTCTTCTGCCGCCATCGACATGTGCCCCCACTCTTAGCCCCGGCCTTCGCCTCCCCTTACAGGAACCGGTTCATTTCTTCGCTGATGTTTGCGAGGCCAAAATCCCAGTGCCCCGGCTTTGGACGGCACCAGTCTGTTATGTCATGCCCCAGCGTGCCAGGCAGTGGTGGGGGAGGGCAGGGGCGAGTCCTGCTTTGCCAGGCATGGGCTGCTTTTCATTTGATTTGCATTGCTAGTGATTGAGCTGGAGAAGAGAGTTTCCGCTCTTTGATCTCTGAGGGGCAGAAGGTTAGTTTGAAGGAAGGGAAGGTTACACACACTGCAGGGCTTTTTCTGACTGGCTCACCTGTCAATGCGGGACCCGCCCCAGCAGGGCCTGATGGGCTGGGTTGAGTTTTTTGTTTTGGAAGGCAGCAGAAGAGCCAGGGCATGGCAGGTTCCCACCCTGTGTTAAAACACGGGCTCTGAACGGTCACACTATTTCGGGTCAGAAATATTCATGAGGCTGCGGGCAAATGTCAGACATCGGGCAGCTGTTCGGGCCTCAGTGAGAGAGGACAAAGTGCTGGCAACTTCCTGGCCTGTTTGAGATCAGCCAACCTAGAAATCCCCTCCCCTCCTCACATTGCCTTCCACTGCAGCATGGCCTCGTGGTTGGAGCGATTGGGACTTCAGAGAAGTCCCGTGGCCTATGTTGGCGAGGACATCAAGCCAGATGATCACAGTGGTTCCTACAACTTTAGAGTTTGTGGAGCTGTGCAGTGGGGCAATGGAGACCTGGGTTCTCTTCTCGGCCTGGCTGCTGGGTGACTTTGGTCATGCCCGGGCCTCAGCTTCCCAGACTTTAAAATGGGGAGAATGAACCTGACCTCCTCTGTAAAGTGCTTGGAGATCTAGGGATGAGACGAGCTAGGGGTGAGGATTGTTTGTTATTCGTGGGTCTCTTTCATTCACACCCAGCCCGTTGCATCTTCAGCGTGAGCCCGTCTCTGTCCTGCTGTATGTCACAGGCTCCTATGCACCGCAGTCACCCCCTGGCTTAGAGAGTAGGGATGGCTTTAGGGGGATGGATTCCCAGCTCTGCCACTGGTTTGCCCTGTGACCTTGGGCAAGTTGAGAAGGGGTATGTCTCCTCAGCAGTGAATCTCAGAGCCGCCATCTGCCGAGTGGGGACAAAGATGTTGCCTTGTCCTGCTGCGGGCAGGGGATTAGTTTCTTCATTTTGCAGAAGGGCAGGGAAGGCGGAAAGGTTAAGTGACATAACCAAGGCCCCAGAGACTGCTGCTGCCAGCGGTGGGATCGGTGGTCTCTTAATGACGTTATTAAGGGCCTGACTCCGGCGCCTGTTGAAATCAATGGGAGGCTTGGTTGGGGGAGAAGGGGGCTGCTGCTGCTCTCATGAGCTGACCCTGGTGGGGCCAGAGGAGCAGGCTCAGCTGCTGGGAGGGGTCTCGTAACAGCCCTAGTGCCACCAGCCATAGCTCTGACAGCACAGCCACAAACCATCCCCCAAACCGAGGGGTCGCAGGCTTTACGGATCCTAAGGGCATCCACCTCTGGGCAGGAGCGGGTATGGCCCGCCTCCTTCAGGAAACATCAGGGCTGGCTGCTTGTCCCTAGCGATCCGTACCCACGGCAAGTTCAGGGCTCTCTCTGCGAGGCTGGCTAAGGACTGGATGCCAGCTGGGATTGATGCCGAGTTCCTCACCCCCTAGAAGAACCGGGGAGCATGAGAGTTTCAGGACACCGGGGAGCTCCAGGAAGTGTAGCTGCTGGGCTGACAGAGGCGAACTATACACGGTTCCTTGCTGCCTTCTAGGGCTCACGAGGGTTTCCTCTCTGTGTGCACCTCGCGCCCATTGTTCACAGAATCCTTCCAGTCGGATCCTTCAGGGCCCTTCGTTTCATCGCCTGTCACTCCCGCCGGCCGCACGTCAGAACAAACAATCGCCCCCTCGCAGGGGGATCTGTCCTGTGAACGCCGGAGTGAAAACAACCCCTGATTCTTTAGGGGTGGCGGGAGTGGGGGGGGACCTGTCCGCTGCTGTTAGATGAGCCATCTCCCAGGTCCCCTCGGTGTCACAGTCACTCAGCTCAACGCAACCGCTCTCCCGTGCCCAGCCTGACAGCCCCTCGATAACCTCATGAGACAGGTTCTCCCTTCACGTCAACATAGCGAATCTGGGTTTTTTGAAGGCAACACGGAAGTTGTTGGGGAGACTTCCATGCGTTGACGACGTTGGCAGGGCCGCGGGAAAGGCGTTGATGGGGATGGCAGCCCGGCGGGAGGGAAGAGTCGTCGTTTTCCTGTTGCATTGTTGTTTGTTTGATGGGAAAGCCAGGACGCCTGGGTTCCATCCTGGCTCACTCGGCGACCTTGGGCAAGTCGCTCAACCTTCTTAGAGCCCTGGGCTCGGTTTGTAAAGGGAGCTTAGCACCTGCTGTCTGCTTTTGTCTGGCCCTATCCTGCACTGTGATTTATAATGCGGGTGATGGTGCTGCCTGAGAGTGGACCAGGACTCCCTTGAGCTAAGGTCTGGTTAAACCCAGAACAAAAGGCCAGTCTCTGCCCCAAAGAGTGTCCAACTAGAGTGTAGGACCGGAGACAACCGCTGGGTACAGACAGCCTGGCCTCTGCTGGTCGCTGTGATGAGCAGCGGCCTCGGCTTGTTTTGTTCTAACCATGTTCTGATGATCTGGGTTAGCGCGCTTCCCTCGGGCTATAGGATCGCAGGCCCTGACGGGGAGATCAGATGGACCCCCGGACGTGAGCCCTAGAGCTCTCCCAGGGCCTTCCCCAGGCTCCCAGGAGTCCCTCTGCTAGCAGGGTCCAGCACCTCCTCCCTTCTCCCATGGCAGTTGGCTCTGTTCTGCCCTGGCCATGCCCCCCCCCCTGCAGTCACCCCTCACAGTTGAGAGGTCACAGTGGCTCAGCAGAACCGGGGCAGGGGGCTCTCCCTGACCCCAGCCAGGCTGTCTCCATGGGGGTCGCTTTATGCCTTGCTCTGTTGTCTCGCCCTGTGTTAGGGTGAACCTGGCGCTGGCCTACACCGAGCTGACCGAAGAGCTGTGCCAGCTGAGGACCCTCAGCTCCCTGCAGAGCCAGATCCTCCGGACCCTGCTGCAGGAGCAGGCCATCAACGGTGGTGAGCACGTTCCCGGGGGCAAGGGGTTTGTGCGGGCTCGGTTCTTCGAAGGGAGATCGGCACCGTCCCCCTTGACCAGAAGGGCCCGGAGTTTGGGATCTGAGAGGGGCTGGGGAGGGATGCAGAGCCCTGAGGTCAGGCTGTCACCCCATCACCCGCTCCCTGGGACGTCCCTGCTACCCTTCCTGTACGCCTCAGGCCTGGAAGGGCCTCCTCTAGGGGCAGAAGGGGAGATGGCTTTCAAGGGCCTGGATTCTTTCTGTGATCGGGACGGTCCTGGTGCCCGCGTAGGCTGAGCTGGTCCCTGCCCGGTGGTACCATCCCCAGGGCACTGCTCTCTGTGCTGCGTGCACGCACATGGGGAAGGGTGGGGTGTCCCCTTGCTGACTTGCTTGTCTTTGTCCCGTTGTTTTGCAGGCCAGAGGCACTCCCCACTCTCGCAGCGCCGCTCCCCGGCGCCGCCCTGCCCGCCCCCGGTTCAGCAAGGCCGGCCCCCGGTCCCTCAGTGCCAGTCTCCCGCGCTGCAGCGGCGGTCTCCTGTCCCCCCCAACCAGTCCCCCGCCCAGCAGCGCCGCTCCCCGGCGCCCCCCGCATGCCAGTCCCCTGCCCAGCAGCGCTGCTCCCCAGCGCCCCCCCCGAGCCAGTCCCCCGCCCAGCAGCGCCGCTCCCCGGCCCCCTCCTGCCCGTCCCCCGCCTCCCAGCACCGGGCACCCCCCGCCAGTGAGAGGAACATGATGGATCTGGGGTACTCGAAGCCCCCAAGCCACCACATCAAAGCCAGCTTCCAGGGGCGTCGCAGCTACTCAGAGATGAGCGATGCTGCCGTCTACCGGCAGAGCCACTCCCTGTGGCTGCAGCCCGAAGCCTCCACGCTGCCAAAGCACCGTCCCTATGGTGAGGTTTACATCGGGGGGGCTGGCGGGCCCGGGAGCACCAGGGATGCCTTCGAGGAGCACCTGCGCTTCGAGAAGCAGTCCTCGGACGAAGACGAGTGGAGCGTCCCCAGCCCCCCCAGTCCCGAAATGGGAGCCATCCGCTGCGCCTCTTTCTGTGCAGGCTTCCCCATCCCCGACTCCACCACGCACCGGACAGCTGCCTCCTACTCCAGGGCTGAGCACGCGCAGTCCTGGCCGTCGATCAACGTAAGCGATAGCCTTTGTTACTACCTAACCCACTGCTTATCCCGCTGCGAGCTTCTTTGCAGCAGTGCCACCTCCACCCTGGTCTGGGACGGCCTAGCTGAACCCGCGGACGTGGGGATATTTGGCCTCTTTTCTCAGTAATGTGTCTGACCCAGAATGTAGGACCCGGGGAGGAAGAGGAGTGGTGGTCCTGTGGCTAAGGGTGGGGAGAGCTGCGTTCAGGTCCTGGCTCTGCCGCTGCCGAGCTGCGTGACCTTCGGGAAGTCACTTAACCACTGTGTGCCTCAGTTTCCCCATCAGTAAAATGAGGGGGCTGTGATACTTTCCTACCCTGTGAGGGGCTGAGGCAGTTGGTTACTGTGGTGCTGGAGGCCTCGGGAAAGCCTGTAACCAGATAAGGAATGTGGGGAAGTTTGGCTTCCAGCCTTGAGCTGAGCTGTGCCTAGTGGACCCTAGTGCACCTCTCCCAGAAGCACCTCCTAGTGACTGAGGGCAGCTGACACCTGCCACTCTGCGTCCTTGAAAGCTGCCAGGAGAGGGAGGGTGGGGCATAACCCCCCAAGGAGTGGGTTGAAATTAATGAGGGGGGAATTCAGGCTGAAGATCCCAGCAAAGCCTGAGAAAGGGGAGACCTGGTGGGCTGCAGAACAGTCTCCCGGGGCTGTGAATTGGGCCTGCTCCATTGACATCAGTGGAACTCTGCTGATCATCATCCGCTGGGCTTCCAGCCCCACAGCTCTGGGGAGGAACCTGGGACTCTCCTTTCAGCAGAAAGGTCATTTCTTGCCCCTTCTTGCCCCGCAGCTGCTGATGGAGACGGTGGATTCCGACATCCGAAGCTGCCCCCTCTGCCAGCTGGCGTTCCCTATCGGCTACCCGGACGATGCTTTGATAAAGCACATTGATTCGCACCTGGAGAACAGTAAGATCTGAGTCTCCTCATCCCGACTTCCTTACAGCCCTGGCCCCCTTTGGATGCTGCATGAAAACGTGGGGAGCAACACAGCTCCCTAAATACCTCCAAATCTTCAGTAGCTGCAGGAAAGACTGAACTGTAAGAGACTCACCTCTCCCTCTTCCCCTCCCTCCCCCCATGTCCCCAGGATCTGCAATACCTGGTGATGCTTGTGCCAGATGGGGGGATGCTGCGGTCCAGGCACTGGGGGAGAGCAGACCCGTCGGTGGTGGCTTCTTACAGAGGGTGTTGCTTGCCGTTTACTCCTGCTTCCTTTACAGCTCTGGCTGTGTCATTTGGTTTCTCTGGATGATCTCAGGGAGGATTGATGGAGGATGGAGCCCCCCCCCCCCCCAGACCCCCACTTTGAAAGCTGCTTCGGTGAGAGGCGCAGAGTTTCCATGCACCTGTCTGTGAGAATCTCAGTGCAGTTTGAGTCTCTCCCCGCAGGGGTTTAATTGTTACAGGGTGGTTGGTTCTCTTCAGCTTTGGTCACTGTTGGGTCCCTGAGAGCTTTCAAACCAACCTGCCTTGGCCTTTGGCTGCTAGTTAAAGCATCTTTCCAGTCCACTACCGCTGATGAGAAATGAAACCCACTTTCTAGAGGTGTAGCATGGACATCCTATAATATTGCACTGAACTTCCTGTCGGCTAGGGGCCGTAGTCAATGGCTAGTTTTGTCATTGACTCCGGCGGCACCTATGTACGTCCCTGGTGTATTTCTATTCTCTTTGACGTGCCGTTGACTCCTCCTACATCCTGACACGTTGCTTTGAGTAGCTAGTTACCATGTAGCAAGGATCCTTTCTGTGTCCCGCACAGTGGTCACGCCCTCACCTTGCCCGCAGTCCCGTGACGGCCTGTGACACTGGTGTGACGGCATCGTGTTAATTCCGCGGCAGTCACCTGCATGGGTCCATGATCCAGTGTCTCTCTCCGGCCTTACTAAGCACCTTTGCGTGGTACTGATCTACACCAAGTCCATTCAGACTGGCCAGCTGCCCCCTTTTCCCCCGCGGGGACTGTCTCAATGGATCTACATGGAGTCATTTGTTCATCAGAAGTGCCCGTACAGTGAAGATGCTTTTCCTAGCAGGACCCAGAGATCATTTTTGTGCTGGTCAAACCCCCAGTCCTTTGTCATTCGCCAGGGTGCTGATAAAACTAGCAGCTGTAGCAGTGCTTCTCTGGGTAGGCGTCGGCTGTTTCTCTGGGCCAGATCCTCAGCTGGTGGCATTCGTCCAAACTCTGGGGCGGGGAAGGGAAGGAAGAGAATCTCGCTCGCTCTTGGCAGCGCCGTGGGCTGGGAGATGGAGTTCGCCCTCCGGCATTGGAGTGGAAAATGTAATTAATAACGAACTGGCCCTTTCACCCCAATGCTCTGCCTAGAGATGAGCTGAAACCACTAACAGTTAATCTGGAGCGACCAAATCCCTGGCATTTCAAGGGGTATTCAGAGGCAGGGTTTGGGCCCCACTCTCAAATTGTGCTGGGGAGTGGGTGTGATGTGAAATTGGTTTACTTAGGGTGAGGATTCTCTGGGCCCACGGGGAATCCCGAGCTCCTTGTCTGAGGAAACTTTCAGAAGGGAAGGGCTTGTCCATACTTGAAGGTTAATGCAGATTAAAGCACAGTGTAAATGGAAAGTCTATTAGTTGTTCCCGATTAACCCCCATGCATGGAGCCTTTTATTCCACACCAAGAGTGCCCCGTTCTCATTTAGTTTCACTCTGGCGCATTAAGCTGACCGGGGACAAGGCTGGAATACGCGGATCCACAAATGGAACAATTCCATGGCTAGCGGAGCCCTGGATTGTGGGGTTTGTCCATGGAACTGAGAGACGCCTGGAATTTAGAGGTTTCCAAATTGCCATAAGAAGGGTTTGTGATTTAACAAGGATCAGAGCAGGGCAACCTGTGGCTCGGGTGACCTGGGGGCTGGCTGGCGTGATGACTAGCCTCTGACCCCACATGCTGAGTGGCCCACGGGTTCGTTACTGGCTGATGGTGCTGACGACCCGGGGTGGATGGATGCCGGAATTATAGGACCATGAATTTACTGATGGGCTTGATGTGGAAATCACTGGTTACGGCGCCCTGGCCTGCGTTATGTGTAACTGACACACAAGCCACCCGGGGTGGGTCTGCGCAGGAGCGTGGATCATTTTGATCCCTTCTGGCCTTAATGGGTGTGTCTGCACCGCGGATAAACTCCCATGGCTGACCCGTGTCACCTGACTCGGGCTTGGGCTGTGGGGCTAGAAAGCTGTAGTGTCAATGCCTGGAATCCTTCACCCTTGTGGGGTCCTGGAGCCTGCACCCCGGCCTAACGCCAGACAGTTACAGTACAGTCTTATAGCCCTGCAGCCTGAGCTCCGTGAGTCCTGGGTGTTTCATCGCAGTGTAGACATACCCAAAGTCTATGAATCAGAGCAATTCCAGATGCTTCCAAGCAGCGCTGATGCCAGTGGCCCGTGTGAGGTGCCCGAGTCTAACGGGGACATGGGCCTTTGGGAAAACGCATTCAAACTGGTTTTGTGCATTCTGGGGAGGTGGGGGCTAACACCCCGCCACTCATGGCTTCATCCTCAACCCCATATCTCATGTTGTGCTGCATCTCGTGGCGTTGGGCAAACAGGGCTCAATCCTGCGAGATTGCAGAAAAATTTTAAGCAGGCTCTGAGCACCCTCAAGTCCCACAGACGTCAGCGAGGGCTGAAAGGGCTTGAGTCTCTTTGGAAGGCCACCTGGCATAAATCAGCGTATCCCCTCTGACGTCAATGGTGCCACGTCGATTTATGCAGACAGAGGAGCTGGCTGCGTCCTCCTCGGCTGGTGGATCACTCCTTTCCATGCTCTGGTAACATACTCACCCACAAGCTGTGGATCACAGGCAAGGACAAGCATTTTCAGTGGACGGAGGATTCCAGCCATATTGAAGTCATGTCACTTTAAGGTTGGGGGAGGGGCCAGCACTTGGGGGGGAGGAGTCAAGGGCTAGAGAAGTGCCCGCGAGCAATTTAATTTCCCCACTACTGACACCACTTGTCCCACATCCACATGAAATCTACCTCAGAGCCAACGAGAAGCAGAAATGATGGAGAGGGGAGGTTGGGCTGGGCCACCCGGGTCCATCTCCAGGGATCTGACGCATTCCGCATTGTGGCGCAAAGCCTGATGTGACAACGCACGGCTCTGTGTGAAGAGCCCAGCGCGACCCCTTCCCCATGCGTGGTCTGCAGTGAGCTCTCGGTGTGTCATTTACTGTAGGCTGCTCCGGGCCTGTTACTTCAACCCCCCCACACCCACGCCCCGTTCTAGTCCAACAATCTAAAGCAGAAATATGTGATGTGGTATAATCTCCACCCCTCTCCCAACCGAGTACCCAGTCGGGAGATCCAAGCGGCCTGTCAGTCATTGTTCTGTGCTGCATGCTCTTGACTGACCCAACAAACATGATCCCCAGCTCAGGGGAATGTGGAAAGACATTGGTCTATATGTATCTTCCTTTTGTGTACGTTCTCTTTGAAGAGATCCTGTGCTCTGTGAAACAGAATAAGTCGAATAAAAGTTACCTATAGACTGAAGCATCAGTTGGCAGCCAAAATCTCTTCTCTTTTGGACTGTGTGGGTCAGTGCTGGCCTGTTCGCTTTTGCATTTAAATTCCCCGGGATAATATAATCTGCTTGGTCGGAGACAAAGTGTTGGTCTAGTACTTGGAGTAGAGGATTGGGAGTCAGGACTCCTGGGTTCTATTCCTGGCTTTTGGAGGGAGTATGGTCTAGTGGTTAGAACAGAAGACTGGGTGCCAGGACTCCTGGGTTCTATTTTTTAACTTGTGAGGGCGAGAGCATATGGTCTAATGGACAGAGCCAGGCACAGGACTCCTGGGTTCTGCTTCCAGCTCTGGCAAGGAGTGAAGGGCTTCCCAAACTTTTGATAGAGGGAGCCACCCCTTAACAGATAAATTGTTTGTTTCATGCCCCCTCCCTCTGCCTCTCCTTTTCATGATCACAGCTCAAGCCCATCTCTAGTGGTCAGGGAAGTTATATCACTGGGAGAGGGAAAGAAAATGGGCCTGATTCACTCCCAGCTACACTGGAGTCAAACTGCTAACTCCACAAAGTTACATAAAGTCAGCATTGGATCAGGCTTCAGCTGGGTGGGCTGGAACCTGATTCACCATGTGAGAACAGCTGGTTCATGAGGGTCTGTCTTGGCTATGTTAGCGTGGGGTGAATCTGTTGGTCTCTGGGACTTAGCAAGAGCTGGCCAGAAACTGGAAATCCCTTCCTGAGAAAAAGTTTACTTTCTTTGTTTAATTTTGTGTCCCAAATGAAAAGTCAAAAATGTAAAAAAAATTTGCAGGAAGGGAGGGATTTCCAGATAAAATCTGTACGGGGAGAACCACAACGGAATCTTTTGGCTTCTCGAGGCATGCTTGGGAAGACTGTTGTCAGTTTCACTTTCCCCCAGCAGGCGGCATGTGAAATTGACAAGGGTCTTCCGCGGGGATCCCTCTTTTCAATTTTCCACCAGAGAAAATCAAAAAATGTTCAGCAAAGTTGACATTTTCCACCTTAGTACAACAACAGAACCCTGATCTCAGGTACCACCCTAATACAAACAATAAGACCAGGTCTCCACTAAAAAGTTAGCTCGACCCAGCTATGTTGCTCCGGTACAGACAGCGCTGGGTTCTCCCACCGCTGTAATGACGTCTGCCCTGACATGCAGCAGTGGCGTCGATGTAGCCTAATAGCCTTCCCTGCTTGGAAATGTCGTGGATCATGGGGAAGAACCCTGCAGACCAATCTTGGTGTGGGAAACAGAGGCACCGAAATCAGGCTGAAGTTCACGCAGCTGGTGAGTGGAGTGGCAGAGGTGGGGATCGAATCCGCACCGCTTCCCTCTCACCCAGGGCTGGGGAATGGACCAGCTCATGTGTTTTCACCACTACACAGACCTGATGTTAGTATCGCAGGCCAGGGAAGGTGAATAAGTTGAAGCGACCTCGTAACCGGGCCCTACGGGGGCCTGATTCACATCGTTGCTGGATTGTTTCAGATTTACTGCGGTGTTTTCACAACAGTAAGATTAGAACCACGGTGGCGGGGGTGGGAGGGAAATAGGACAAGCAAAAGCAAAAGCTTTGCAAGTCCCCGGGCAGTTAGGTGGGACGCCTGTGTGAGAATGCTCCCTGCGTTACCTCCTCTGGCCCTGGCCCTGCCATGCCCCTCCCTCACCGCTGGATTGGGACCTTTCACATCCCCGTGGGGGGGGGGAGGGAGAGGGAAGAGGCACGATAAAAAAAAGCCATGGGAAACATGCTGACTACTCTACATGCTCCCCCCCCATCCCCGATCTCACTTCTATACTAGCGTGAGGCATTGATCCAAAGCCCACTTAAGTCAGTGACGGGAACAGCTGCTGGGTGGTAGATTCCCCCTCCCACGTTACACAGCCTGGCTTTTCCAGCCCCTTCAATGGAACCCCACTCCTCATGGCGGGCGGGGTGGGGTGGGGAGGGGAATGGGGCTTAATTGGGGCACGGCGGCGCCCCCTGGAGTTGATTGGGGGAACTGCAGCATGTCACGTTTTTGGTGCTCGGGGTTTCAATTCAGGATGCCGTGTTACTGCTGTGCTTTAAGAAACGCAGCCAGATCCGTCGTAAATTGCTGCTGCTTTTCAAGACTGAAGTGCGGCCGTCAGGATACTTCCCTAGGAGCTTGGCCACTTCCAAGCAGGGATATTATTATTACTTGTATCACAGTAGCAGCTAGAGGCAGGGATGGAGATCGGGGCCTCAGAATGCCAGGTGTTGTACCAGCACATAGTAAGAGAGAATCTCTGGCCCCAAATGCTTACAGTCTAAATAGACAAGCCCGACAAAGGATGGGAGGGGGACAGAGGCCCAGGCTGGAGAAATGACTAAAATCCCACAGTAGATAGCATCCAGGTGGCTTGACTCTTCACCAGTGCCCTATTTACAGCCCCATACCTTGGCTTGGGATTGGACCTTTTAAGTTGCAAAGAGGAGAGACTGACCCGCCACAACAAAGAAACAAGCTACTGTTTATAGCACAGCTCAGTGGTCACTTCCACTTGCAAAATGCCAACTGTGCAACTGCCAGCCGCACGATAGCGCGCCCTCAGCATTTGCATGTGCATCACTTCACACGAGCAGTGGAATGAAACCCCCTTCTTGCACACATCGTTTGCACTAATCAGGTAAGCTTGGCCCCAGCTACCTGATTTCAGCAAACAAATCCCTGTAGGACCTGCAGGGATGCAGCATTTCACAATGGATTGCAAATTGGGCGGGCATGTTTTTTTGGAAAGGGTGTTGGAAATCTAGACTAGGGGGAGGAGGGGGGACAGGAAAAGTTCCGGCCTTCAGATCTCTGAATCTGAACCCACAGAACAAAGGTGCAAATGAATTCCTGTCCTCTTTGGGGAAGAATAAAGCACTTTGCTCTGCAGCTGAAGAGGCGATAAGCATAAAAACACAAGCCCCAAGACCAGGGGAGATATGAGGCTACAAAGCACATAGTGGTTGAAACCACAGAGGAAGTGTGTAGCAAACAAAATGTTTGGTAAGCAAAATACCAAGTGAAACAGAGGCGATGGAGGAGAGAATATGCCTGAAGAAAGAACATGGAGAGAGAAGGCCAGATCCCCAGCTGGTGTAAACCAACCTAGCGCTATTTAAGTCAATGGACCAGATCCCCAGCTCGTATAAATCGGTGTTGCTGCCTTGAAGTCAATGGTGTGACACCGATTTATACCAGCTGGGGATCTGGGTGAAAGCCTCATGCTGTTGAATTCAATGGGAAAACTCTTGAGGCTTTCCGCCCTTGTCCATAATAATTATCAAGCTTAGCCAAAGTCTACTGCAGCCAATGTAGAGACTCCATTGACTTCAGTGGGCTTTGAATTGGGCAGGCTGGTAGCATCCAGGTAAGTCTGAAGGACCCAGAAGAAGATGGAAATACCTAATGGGTTAATAAATGTTTCTTCTGCAGGAACAATGCCTGAGCAGAAATGACAAACAGAAGCGAACTCCTGGATGCGGGCTGAACAAAATTGTGACTTTCATGTCGCACAAAATTGGGAAATTTTCATTTTTCATTCAGATTTGGGATGAAAGGAAACGTTAGACTTCCCCACAGAATGGGAGTTCTGCATTTTGACCAGCTCTCGTCCTGACACTATTGAAAATCTGGCTCTTACTTCGGTTTGGTCAAATGGAAAGTCAGTGGGACTTCACTCTCTTAACTGATGTAGGGGCTGCCCACACGGCAGTGGGAAGGTAGATACCGGAGTTTTACTCCAGCTAGCTGAAATACCAAGAGCACTGAAGCCATGGCAGCCTGGGCTAGCCACCCGAGTTCCTGCCCAGGCTCCTGCATACTCTGGCAGCTCGCCTGGGCTACAGTTCATGCTGCCATGGCTTCTCTGCTATTGGTGCCTGAGTCACTTAGATGAAAGCTAGTTCAGGTCTGGCTACAAAAGCTGCAATCACACTGCAGCCTTAACAGAGCCTTTGATGCATTCGAAAACTGTCCCCTCAGTGCTTGAATGGCAGCTGAGCTTTTCTGAAACTCCAGCCCCGATTCTGGGTGCTGAGCAGTGCTAAGTCCAGCCTTGAGCTCTGTGCAAAACAGAGCATCATGTGGATGATACTTTCCACTCTTTTTTCCCCTCAGTTTGTGCTGTCTTTGTTTCAGCTCCCATATGAGAAGGCTTCTGCTGGGCTCAGTTCTTTGGTGAGAGCAACTTTGCAAATAGGCAGCGAAACCTGCGAAGCAGTCTAGGTTAACACTCCTGAATGGCGACATCAGAAATAGGGTGTGACGCTTTCTTGGCAGCACCCAAAACCTTAGCTTGCTGTGTCGCCGCCCTGCCTCAGCACAAGAGAGATTTGCCAGCACCAAACTGGGGCTGACAACTCCCTGTCCCCGCGATCTGTTAGCCACCCCAAATCAACTGCTCAAAACTCTGCCCTTCATGCTGTTCTCTTTACGTTATGCTTTCCTCTGTTCTACTCCCTTCACCCAAAATAAACAAGAATAAAACCCTGTAACCTTTGCTTTGTTTGGTTTGTTTCCCACCTTCTCACTGGGGAATTGCATCACAATCCAGTTTTTCAGTGCCTGTAGCATGATTCTGAGCCACTCAGCAAGCTGTGTGTCAACTCTGCCAACTACGTCCCTGCTATGCTTTCCCTGTTTAGCATCAGCAGATCTCTTGCTGAGGGAGAAGGGTAATGAGGTGCCTTGTAGTTCTGGACGCCCTGAGAAAGCGTCAGGCGGGGGCACCCCAAAACCACTTCCAAACATTTTCTCAGGGCTAGGCCATTGCTCTCAACAGAGCCCTGAGGCTACAAGGAAACCACATGGATGCAGCTGGGTTCCAAATAATTCTACTAAAACAATTCACGGACCTGGCCACATATCCATCCTACTGTTCTGTTTCGGGCTGGTGGCTTCTGCAGTAGAATACAGGGAGGCACAACCACAAGGTCTTGTGTGAGCTTGGGGATATCATTTAGCCTCTCTGTGCCTCAGTTTCCCCCCTAACAATGGGGATAACAGCCCTGCCCAGCCCTATAGTGGGCTATGAGGTAATACAGGAAAGATTATGAGGTGCTCAGACACTGTGGGAAAGGGGCCCATCTCGCTAGCTGGAGCGAGGGAAGGCTCCCCTACTATTTAAAGGGACGCTACCCGATTCTATACATGACGTATTCCCTCCTGCTTGAAAGGACACTTACCAAAAAAGCACCAACGTATTCTTCCAAACCTCCTCTCATTAGCTATACGATACACAGCCACAGTGGTGCCACGGTGCCCCGTGGTGATGGTGAGCACTGCATGTCGGGCCTGAGCCCCGTAGCTGGGAGAAGGAGGTGTCCCAGCCCCCTAGGGCTCCAGCTCTGGTATGGACGTTTGTCCACTAGAGGTTGGCCGCACAATGGGAAGACCATGGGGGCTATGGTTAGGAGGTGGGATTCCGGTGGGATTGATAAGGCAGATGTTTCCTCTGCATTGTGTTATTTCCCCCCTCTGTGCCAACCCCCCGAGGATAGGAATCTGTTCTAGCCCCCTCATCAGCCTGCCCTCTAGCTCAAGCTGTCGCAGCTCATGCTCCTAGGTCTGGTGATCCCTGGCTCAGCTCCTGATGCTTCGGCCAAGAGGGCAACTGGCAGATGTGCTAATTACACTGTGCTAATTACAATGCAGTCCGCAGCCCCTTCCCCTGTGCTCTGCTGCATGCCTGCACCCTGCTTTGATCACAGGCAGAGCGAAAGGTGCCACCGTTAACCTCTGCACAGCCGCAACCAGCTACCTCAGTGGAGGGGCAGGTCAGCTGGGCCTCGGATCGCTCGCCCCTTGGAAAAAAAACCCCAAAGCCGCTGGGTCCCCCGCACCTGCGAGCTCGTGAAGCCAGCTGGCCTCGGGGCTTGTGGTGTAACCACGAAGTAATGCGCGGCCGTGGCAGGAGAGCGAGCTGAAAGCGGGGAGCGTGCAGCAAGCCAAACAGGCACCTGCCTCCTCGGCCAGCTCCCGAGCAGGGTCGCTGCAGCCTGCGGAGCTTGTGCAATCAGCAAGCTCCCCGGGTAGGGGCGCTGATGTGTGCCGCCGAGATTGCCAGAGCCTGCGTGGTCTGGTGGTTAGGTGGCCGGCGGGGGCGTGGGGGTATTGGGGAGCCACTTTTTCATCGCGCTAAGGTCCCTTTATAGAGAGGGGAGGCAGAGTCGGTGCAAAGGAAACCCTCTGCTTAAAATCACCTGGGGATCCACAGACTGGCTTCCCCCACAGCTGTGATAGCCTGGGCAGAGGGCACGGCAGCCCCAGAGTGCAGGGGGCGGAGTGGTTAGGGGGCATGGGTGGGCTAGAGGAGGGAGGGGTGTGGCCAGGGCCGGTTTGCACCCTGGCCTCCTCCAAGGCTCGGAAGCAAATTAGATGCACGTTGGGATTGAACTGGCCCCCGGCAGTTTCTGAATAGAGGAGGCACAAACTCTTGCACCACAGCAGGGCTGATCATGCCCCCCCCCCACCCCCGGGAGTCAGGACTCCTGGGTTCTGTCCCTGGCTCTGTCGCTCGCTCGCTATATGACCTCAGCCCGATCACTCCACTACCCCGTGCCTCCCTCCCCGGCTCTGTCCAATGGTTTAGCTTCTATGGGGTGTTGGGTGAGTTCCTTAAAGTTGAGGAAGAGCTTTAGGGTGACCAGAGGTCCTGATTTTATAGGGACAGTCCAAATTTTGGGGTCTTTTCCTTATATAGGCTCCTATTACCCCCCACCCCATCCCAATTTTTCACATTTGCAGTCTGGTCACCCTAAAGAGCTTTGAGATTCCCAGGCGGCCGGCGCTATGGACCGGTGCATGCGCCCCATCGGTCTGCCCCGGGCAGGGCCGAAACAGACAAGTTCCCCATCTGTTTGGGTTGGTTAACTGGGGCGAGTCCTTGTGCCCCGCGGGACAAGTTCTGCAGGCGAGATCCACGGGATCTCTCCACTTAATGCTGCTGATGCTCAAGGCTGGCCAGCCAGCACCATTCTGCCTGCAGCTGGGAGAGACCCCTTCAGACCTGGCCCCTCTGCTGGGAAACCTGCAACTTGCAGGCCTGTCTGCGCTCGCCCTTGGCTGCACGTGTGGCCACTGGCCTTCTCCAAACGTAAGGCAGCTTGGTTCCTCTGCTGCAAGGCTGGATGCTGCTCTCTCCTGCTAAAGCCCGCTGCATGGGTCTGCAGCCTGCCCAGCCGCCTGCCTCGGTGCTCTCCCATTGGCGCGGGTGGCCTGTCCTTGCCCTGCCCCCAGCTGGAGGCTTGGCTAATCCTCGGCCTCTTGCTGCCTGCACCTCTCCCCTTAAATGACAACAAAAAGCCCATCGCTCAATCTTTCATCTCTCTCTGTGACTCTGCAACAAGGAGGTGTCCGCCCCCCGACCCAGGAGGACCAGGGATGGGGTGTACTGTCCCTTTAAGAAGGAAGCCCAGCTGATTCTCCTCTAGCGCCTCTGACTGTGGGAGGGAAAAGGCGCTGTGAGAAAGGATCTAGAGCAGGGGTTCTCAAACTGGGGGTTGGGCCCCCTCAGTGGGTCGTGAGGTTATTACATGGGGCGTTGCGAGCTGTCAACCTCCACCCCAACCCTGCTTTGCCTCCAGCATTTATAATGGTGTTAAATATATAAACAAGTGTTTTTAATTTATAAGAGGGGTTGCTCTCAGCGGCTTGCTGTGTGAAAGGGGTCCCCCGTACAATAGTTGGAGAACCACTGATCTAGAGGCCTCTGCCAGACTGAGCAGGATCCCAGGCTGAAATCATCCTAATGTTGCTTTAAGTACGGTGGTAGCACAACCTGCCTGTCCTTGCGTGGGATGCTGTCTCCTTCTGGTGGCTGGCCCCCTACAGAAGATATTTTCTAGCTGCCTGGCATCATAGAGTGATTCCTTTAGCTCAAGCAGTAGCAGCTGGGGCTTTTTCAGAGGCCAAGGTCCCAGGTCCAGCCCCCACCTTGGACCCAGGCAAGGTGAGGGAGAGATCTGCGGAAGTCACAGCGTGTGGTGGTGCTGGGGGAGTTATCAAGGGGCGGGCTACGCGGCTGCATTGCTGTTCGCGATGCCCTGGTCCTTAGCCGATCGGTGTGGCTGGGGATCCTAGTGCCTGCAAGCCCAGCAAGCCAGACCATCTTACAGCATGCTTATTGTCCCCTTCTGCGGGGGGCTAGCTCAGTGATTTGAGCATCGGCCTGCTAAACCCAGGCTTGTGAGTTCAATCCTTGAGGGGGCCATTTAGGGATCTGGGGCAAAAATCTGTCTGGGGATTGGTCCTGCTTGAGCAGGGAGTTGGACTAGATACCTCCTAAGGTCCCTTTCAACCCTGATCTTTTATGAATCGGTTCTCAGCCAACGGGGGGGAGGATGACCTCCCTCCTGCTCCACATCCTTTCTGTGATTGGAGGGGTTTCTTTCTACTGTACCGTGGGCTCGCAGTGTGGTAAGTGTTGAGCACCAGGGCTATGGCTGGACCCCCCCGCCGCACCCCACACTAGGGGAGTCCATAGGCCAGTCTTCCAGCAGCATTACTGCACCACAGAGCTTGTAATGAAACCTCCTCCAAAGAGAGACAGGCGTCAGCCCCCTGCTACCAGCAATTATGTGTGTGTGGGAGGGGGATTTACAAAGCAGCTAGTTCCTGTGGTCCATCGGACTTCGGGCTATCCTCCAGGGGCTCCCCCTCCCTCCTTTGCTGGGAACAATACGCCCATCCTCTGAGCACCTCTCGCTCTTTAACGCGTCTGGCCTCCAAATGCTCTGGCAGCACGGTGCCTCGAGAGCTTGTAGGGGCCTGACTCAGCTTTTAAGGCCCGTTGTGATCAGCTTGGTTGACCTCCTGAACTCAAAGAACACCCCTGCCCCTGTTACTGGTCATAGCATGCTATGGTAGCTCCAGGCTGAACCGGCAGCAGAGCCGCACGTGGCATCAAAGCAGATTGATGGCAGGATCTTTTCCTCCACCAGCCAACACCTTGCCACCTCCGGAGGCAGGCAGGTGAGAGCTGCGTTAATGAAGTTTTTCTTTCGGGCCCAGGGTTGTGAATCAGACGTGCTAATGGAAATCACTTGGCCGGGATAATTAGAACTTCATTAGTGGCTGGTACATGCTCGGAGGGGAGAAAAAAGAGCCCAACCTCACAGAACACGAGGCTGAGCGCATGGCAAGGGAGAGGGGATGTGTTAATCAGCTTATTCCTTCTTTGGGGAAGAGAGTGCCGCTACCCCCGCACTGCTGGTCGCTCTCTCAGGTTGAGTTCTTGATGAAGTGGGTTCTAGCCCACGAAAGCTTATGCCCAATAAATCTCTGAGTCTCTAAGCTGCCACAAGGACTCCTCGTTGTTTTTGGTTAACCAAAGAGGCTCTGGGACACAGTTTGGCTAGAATGAGGACTGACACCAGAACTGAACCTTTTCTAAGCCCTTGAGGAAGGGGGTGGCTGGCTGTCTGGCTGGCTCAGAGCTAACAGTACACCAGTTCAAACCCAGCCTAAGGTGGATAGTAGCTTAAAGCCAGGGCTGGTTGGTGAGTCAGCTGGGTTCAGACCCTGCTATTATTTCTGTTATGGTAGGGCCTAAAGCCCCCTGCCCTGAAGAGCTTGCGACAGACAAAAGGTGGGAGAGGAAACTGAGGCACAGAACAGGGTGACGTGCCGTGGTTCACTCAGCAGAGCAGGGGAGAGAACCCAGGGCTCCTTAGCTGCCTAGTGTAATGCAGCTAACTATGAGCTCCCTCCAAAGCAAGCCGGGGGGCAGGATCATGATGGACCTGCTGTAAAGGGCAGGGGAGGCGCCTTCTGCTGAGCTGCGCCCTTGGAGGAACGTGGGGTGTTTTGCTCTGCCCAGGGGGAAGGGCGTTGCTTTGTCTCCAGCCCCTGGAGGAGAGTGACGCTGGTGTCACGTAGCCATTGGGTGTGACTGGCCATTAGAAATGAACTATTCGTGCCCAAGGAGGGCTGGGACCGCACCCTTTGGCAGGGCACGGCTGCATGCCGGACACATGCTCAGAACACAAGGGGCTTGGCTCTGCTTCCTGGTGCGTTGCCCAAGCAGGCTGGGCAAGGCCATTGGTGATCGCGAGTGCTAGGAGAGCACGGAAGACGCTGGGGATAATAACGCTAATGGGGACAAGCTCTGGAGCAGAGCCGGGCACTGACGATGTCCTGGCATTTCTTGTGCCAGCAGAGCCATTGGAGAGAGGAGGTTCTGCGAGAGCAGGGTGGCCTTGGCCAACTCTGTCCATCCCCCTTAACGCTCCTCCAGTTTCCCCTTCCCGGGCAGGACCCCAGCAATGGCCTGCGGAGCAAATGCAAAACCCGTGTGGTGCAACCGCCCCGCCGGTGTATAACTGATGCATCCCACTTCGAACAAGCTGCACACTAGCCCTTTAAGGGAGCCTTTTGGCCAGACCTGGGCTCAGTCCTCTGTGCAGCCCAGAGCAAGGGCATTTTGGGGGCTGTAGTCTGGAGGGGCTGATGGGAAGTGTAGTCCAGCGAACATGTGACTGCCGTCAGGTGATTGCAGGACTATATAATGCAAACGAATGTTTAGGCCAGATAGTCTGGGAGGGTAAGAGAATGGACTCAGATCTGGAATTCTGGATTGGACTTTTCCTAAAAGGAGGCAGGATCTAGAACAGGGATTCTCAACCTCTTTCTTTCTGACCCCCGCCCCCCACGTGCTATAAAAACTCCACACCTCACCTCTGCCACAGCAGCTGTTTTTCTGCACATAAAAGCCCGGGCCGGTGTTAGGGGATAGCAAGCTGGGCATTTACCTGGAGCACCGTGCCACAGGGGCCCCTGTGAAGCTACATTGCTCAGGACCCTGGACGTTAGCCCCATGCATTGGGGCTTCGGCTTCCTGCCCTGGGCCCCGTCAAGTCTAATGCTGGCCCTGCTCGGCGGACCCCCTGAAACCTGCTCATGGCCCCAGACCTCTGGCTGAGAACCACTGATCTAGCAGAACTTGTATTGGGGTGAGGGGGGCAAAGGAAGAGGCTGTGGGCAAAGGGAGCATAGAGGGGGCTTGGGAAGGAAGTGAGTGCTGGCTTCTTGGAGAGGGCTGCTGGCTGGCACTGGCAAGGAGGCATCTCTGCATGAGCTGGCAGTGCACCAGGGCAGACCCTGGGGGAGAGGTCTGTGGAGCTGATCAGCCTGGGGAGGGGGCATGACTGCATCCCCCGGGGGAGAAAGCTGTAGCTGGCTGCGGCACTGAAGGGCGCTTCCTGCCCCCTGCGCTGATGGGGATGAAGAACTAGAGAACACTGGGAAAGCAGATTTGTTTTATGTTTTGGACTCTCTTCGTTTGCCCCGGAAGGGAAGGGCGGAAGGACCAAGCTATTCCCGCACCCCAAGAGCCGGCAGCCCAGGAGGGAAATGTGGCACCGCTCCGGAGGAGCAGCGGCTGAGGCCGGAAAGGTAAGACCTGCTATGTCATTCAAGGGGCCATAGTGAAATGAAGGGAAGACAGACCTGGCGCTGGCTGCGTTTGGATCTTGGAGCCATGGCAGTTTGCAGACTGGGTGGGGGGAAAATTAACAACTGTGTTTAATGAACCGTGCGAGCTGCAGAGAAAGTTCTGGCTCCTCTCCTTTTGTGCCCCCCCTCCATACCCCTAGCGGCCAATGAAACGCCTGTAGACCGGTGACCCACTCAGGGTTACTCTCCCTCTAGTGGTAGTGGGGCCACGTACTGTGGTTGATTAATCCACTGCTGCCTGAACTGATGGTTCAAGATGCAGCGGTCGGGGGCGCGATTCCTGCTGACCCGCCCCTGGGAGCGGCGTTACGGAAGGATAGTGGCAGCATCAGAACCAACATGCCGCGGCCGAGTCTAGCTGCAGGACCCAGTCCCTCTTACCCACCTAGCGGCGCAGCGGCGTGTCACGAGCACATCCGTCGGGCGCTGTCATCCAGGTAGCAAAAAAAACGGTGATGACCCTTCCGGCAAGTGAGCCATTGCGGTTTCTGAAAGGATCAAAGAACAAAGTGAAAGTGACTTTTAAATAGACCATCTCCACTTCATAAAGAATTCTCACTTCCTTCAGCTGCGGAGGGCTGAGATGCAGGGGACAGATGTTCAAGAAACGGGCCTCTTCTTCCTTCTTTTTCTTTTTGCACCTGGTTCTCTCCAGGCTCCCGTTTTCTCTCCCGTCTCTTTCGCACAGGAGGGTTCTCCCAAAGGAGACACCTTTGTGAGGCTTTGATTCTGTTGGGACCTGATGCTATTTGCCCAGAACAAGCCTGAGCAACTGCAATCCAGATAGGGGCTAAGCCCATTCTAGTACAATCTTAAAAAAAACTCCACCAGCGTGGGCTGACATTGCAACGCAACAGTTTGACTGAAACACAAACCGTTCACCGTGGTTGACTTTGTCCTCATTGAAGACGCACACGAATTCCAAAATCTCAAGTTTTCACAGAACGGGAGAACGGTTCTCTGCCTGTCTTTAGCTCTCTTGTCCCCCATCTGTGAAAAGGCGATAACGCCTCCCTACATCAAGGGGTGCTCTGCCAGGATAAAATCCATTCCTGACTGGGAGGAACTCGGATACTATCGTTTTTAGAGTTTGTAAGTTCCTCCGGGCAGGGAGATACTGCATCTTGCACAACGGAGCCCTGAGCCTGGACTGAGGCTCTCGGCACTACTATAATGCAGGTCGGTACCGAGATGGTCAGAAGTAGGGTGACCAGATGTCCTGATTTTATAGGGACGGTCCCGATATTTGGGACTTTTTCCTATATAGGATCCTATATACCCCCCCATCCCTGTCCTGATTTTTCACACTTGCTATATGGTCACCCTAGTCAGAAGTCGCCTACCCAATCTGGTCCATGAGCAAACCAAGCTGTATGGCTGTTGTGTATTTGCATTGACATCCCCACGCTGCAGCTTTGCCGGTGTTGCTTTCTGTGCTGTAGATAGCCCCCTCCCCTCCCGCCATCAGTGGAACCCCAGAAAGCGGAAACAAGTTAATGCGACTTCTTCGTCCAAAACTGAAACTTCCCCATTTGTTCTGATTTTGACCAGACCGCTTCTTCCAAGCTAGCTGGGGACTGCGCCAGCCCCCTTTGCCCGTTCCCCCCAGGCTCAAGTCCGTGCCCCATGCCGGTGTTTGGGGGCGCCAGGATGGTGTTGACTTCCCACATCTCTGCTGCTTCCATCAAGTCATCTGCGTCTCATACAAAGCTTGTCATGTCAATTCGTTAGTCTCTAAGGTGCCACAAGTCCTCCTGTTCTTTTTGCGGATACAGACTAACACGGCTGCTACTCTGAAAGCTTGTCCTGTGTACCTGCTGGCATGGGTGCCATGGGGTGCTTCATCTCAACAAATGGGCCTTGTGAGCGACTCTGGCTCTGTCATCCATCAGGTCCGATAGAACCCCAGGACCCAGGCCTCCCCACCCAAAACAAACTGCTTGGGCATATTTGTTCCAGTGGGACAGATTGCCCTGGCTAAGGTAAGGCAGGTGGGCCACCTGTGCTCCATATCCCATCTCCAGCAGTGGGTGGCAGCAGCTACTGAGAGGAAAGGGGGCATCCAACCCTGTATGTAGCCAGTTGCCTCTTGGGCCTGTCTCTGTCCCTAACGCAGCTGGACCACTCACCTCTATCACCCCCCCGGGAAATCCCTCCCAGGCCTCCTGGTCTGGCAGAGGATCTTCTCGAATCCCAGCCAAGGAGACCAAAGCAGATTTGGAGACCCAGGACCACAAGAAATAAGGGCTGGTACAGAGGCGCGCTGGGCTTCTTCCTCCCCACACACTGAGCTGGTTTCCATGCTAGGAAATGTGCTCGCTCCGTCTCCCCGCCCCCACCACCCTTTGCGCAACGCCTCCGTGTGAGATTCTCCGGGGAGGCTGCCAAGCGGGGTGGGAGAAAAGGGCCGGTGAGATGGTGTGAAGGATAAAGGCCCCGTCTTTGAAGAAACAACAGCAGCAGCTGCACAACACCCTTTACCAGAAACTAATCTTTCTATCTTGAGAGAGCCAAAAACAAAACAAAAAAACCAACCCAGAACCCGCAGGGCTGAGCGGGGATGCAACTCTCTGCAGGGGGAAGGGGAGCGGGCTGTGTGGGAGGGGAGGGGGGAGCCCGGTGCTTGTCTGTCAGAGATAAGGGATGGGAAAGACATCAGGGTTTGTCCCTTGCCTGCAGGGAAACATACAAGGGGAAGGGTGGTGTCAGGCCGCGCGGAAGCAATTGGGTGCCCTGCGGGCAAAGGTGAGTGGGCTGGAGGTGCGCGACGTCCCGTGATCCGGGTCCGGGCCTATCCCCACGTGCACTGCAAACTTCCCCGAGGGCTGCATGGGCTGGACATCTACAGCCACAGAGGTCGGACTTCCTCAAGTCACAGGTGACACTGGAGGCCCGACTTTGGCGCTTTAAGGTGCTTAGGGTTTTTTTTTTCCGAGGAGGGATGCTCAGTGCTTCCTTAAAAACCAGGCCCCTTTCCAGGTGGGTCAAGTTGGGAGTGAGGAGACACAGTTCACAAGTTTTGGCCTGGATCCCCGTATCTATCTGGAATGAGCTCCTGGGTCAGGGGGCAGGAGGTGCTGTGCTCCGCTGGAAGGGAAGAAGGCTTGAGTAGTTTGCGTTGTGGTTCCCTCAGGTCATTGGTTAGTCTTTGCTTCCCCTCCATGCGCTGGTAGCAACTGACCTGCAGAAAAATGGAACAGAGCAAGCCCTACTGAATTTAGGGTGAGGAGGAGGGGAGGCCCTCCCAGGAAGGGTAAGAAATTCACCCCCCCCCAGTCATATGATAGCATGGTGAGGGAATTGCATACCTATGGCTCACCAACATTAGACTGAGGGCTTGTCTACATCAGAAAGTTGCAGCGCTGGTGAGGGAGTTACAGCGCTGCAACTTAGGAGGTGTACACATCTGCAGGGCACCACCAGCGCTGCAACTCCCTGTTTGCAGCGCTGGCCGTACTCCCGTTTTGTCTCGGGTGTAGAGGATCCAGCGCTGGTGATCCAGCGCTGGTAATCAAGTATAGACACTTACCAGCGCTTTTCTTGACCTCCGTGGAATAAGCAGGTATCCCAGCATACCTGAGGAAGCCTCTGGTAATCAAGCTGGTCTCCTTCCCCGGCTTGCTCTCGCGTTCCCCGAACCCCGAGCAAGCAGGTCTCCGTCCCTGCGGTTTGCAGGGTGGTTCCGGGAACGCGAGAGCAAACCGGGGAAGGAGACCAGCTTCGCCGCGGTTTGCTCTCGCGTTCCGCGAACCACCCTGCAAACCGCAGGGAAGGAGACCTGCTTGCTCGGCGGTTCGGGGAACGCGAGAGCAAACCGGGAAAGGAGACCAGCTTCGCCGCGGTTTGCTCTCGCGTTCCCCGAACAAGCAGGTCTCCTTCCCTGCGGTTTGCAGGGTGGTTCGCGGAACGCGAGAGCAAACCGCGGCGAAGCTGGTCTCCTTTCCCGGTTTGCTCTCGCGTTCCCCGAAACCCCTTGAAGCCGCCCAACAGCGCTGCAGTGTGGCCACATCTAACACCACTTGCAGCGCTGGTTGCTGTAAGTGTGGCCACTCTGCAGCGCTGGCCCTATACAGCTGTACTAATACAGCTGTAACAACCAGCGCTGCAAAATTTTAGATGTAGACATGGCCTGAGACAGGAGCATTCACATCTTTGCTCCTGTTAAGAGGGCTCATGGACAGTATGGCCTAAGGGCTAGGACACTGGCCCATTTGGGAGGCGCTGGTTCTGTTCCTGCCTATTCCTTCTTCGTTTCTCTTGTCTCTTGTAAGCTTTCCTGGGCCGGGGTCATTCCTGGCGATGTGTATGTACAGTGCCAAGCACACTGGGACCCCGGTAGCTGATTTTTCCCTCTCTTCCCCTTTCCCCACTCCCAGGACGGTGGAGTTACCCTAGGGCTGAATTAGCTCCTATGTGACAACTTTTTAAATCACTTTTTGCACCACCCCCGATCTGGACCCCCCCGCCCTTTCTCTCCCTCCCCCACACCCCTGATTCACCCGAAGGCTCCTCTCTTTTTCTAAATCACATGATAAATTTCAAACACCCAGGGCTGTTGCTGTTTGAGCCACTGTTACTCATCTCTTGCCTGCCGGGGGCCGAGTCAGAGAGGGTTTCCATCGGGGGTGGGGCTGATGAGTCAGGATGCTCATAAACATACCTGACGAGGTGTTATTTGTGGGGGGGAGGGACCCACTCCTGCACTTGCCCCGCTTCAAAGTCCCAGAGACACCGGCCGAACTCTCTGATGATGGCTCCAACGTGATTACTCCTGATATTCCCTCCGTCACCCAGGGGAGGATCAGGGCCAGAATCTGCCTTTTCAGCTTTCCCCACTTTCTTGGCCAGGGGAAGCCACTGCTGATTGGAAGCAGGTGCCGTGCTCCAGTAGGTAGGGCCGCGGCGTGAAAGTTTGGTGACCTGGGTTCTGTTCCTGGCTCTTTCTCCAAACTGCTGCACGTGCTTTGATCCTCTTCAACGACAGGTGCAAAATGCTACAGAGTCGAGACTTCTGTGCTGGGGTGAACCAGCAACACCTGGTGATGAAGAGAGAACCTTGCTCAGTCCTCTCAACCTGTTTCTTGTTCCAAAATGACTCTCCCCGGCTCTGAATTCTCAGTCCAAGCCAAGATGTTGCTGCTGGGTGGCTTATCTTTGGGTTTTCTCTTCCCACAGCAGCTGGCTTCTCAGAGACTTTAAGGTCAGAAGGTACCATCATGACCATCTACTCCTGCACATCACGGGACACCGAACCTCACCCACCCACTCCTGAAATAGACCCATAATCTCTGGCTGAGTTACTGACGTCCTCAAATCATGGTTTAAAGACTTCACGTTACAGAGGATACACCATTTACATCAGTTTAAACCCGCAAATGACCTAAGCCCCTGGGCTGCATCTACATCGGCATAGACAAGCCGTAAATCAGTATATTTCCTCTCTGTTTACGTAACAGCACCTGCTTGGAGGGATTGAATCCAGGACCTCCATCTCCCCAGCACACACTGCCACTATTTAAGCGAATAGACTAATCCGCTACTCAGCTTGCAGGTTGCTGCTCAGCTCGGTGGGGACGTGGAGTACCCTTTGCATACATTTCATACCTAGCTCTAAATAAAACGATATGAAGTAGCAATGGGCTTGCACCAGAACCTTGGATCCCAAATTTGGAGATTACGTATGGGGAGGGGGGCAATATTTAATCCAGATGTGAATTTCACAGTTGATCCAAATCCAAACACTTTTCTGGGAGGTCTAGATATCTTGATCAGAGTCTTGGGGAACCAGCTCTCCGAAAGGAGGCGTATGTATCTGCCCCTTATTATCAGAATCGCTGAAGCACATACGGCTGACTTAGCTAAGGCGCTGTAACCAAATGGTGATTGCATGACTGTTTGCTTGCTGAATTCTTCAACGGCTTGATGTCTCTGCTGTAGCATTCCAGGCAGGGTGTGGCCCCTGGTAAACAAGCATGATAAAGCAGGAACTCAAGCTGTGTGGAAGTTTGCACATTTGGCTACAGTTGTAGCTGTTTATTAAACGCCTCCAGTTCAAGAGGGACCGGGATTCTGTACAGTGTGACAATAACACCACTGACACACAAGACTGTCTCAGTTGTGATTCTCTTAGCAAAAACGATTGGGAGGAGGGCAGTCAGGGGCGGCCTTTGCAGACTGGTCAAGTAGCAAACATCCTCCGTCAATCTATCTCTAGCTTGAATGTGGTCATCGCTGATGGCTAAGTGCCGTCTCTTGTTGAGCATGGGCTTTTCTCCATGTCCCACTTCCCCCTTGTCTATGCCATGAACAAAGCCAAGACCTTCCTAATGCCATCCTCTTCCAGTGCACCTTCCTGAGCATCACTTGCAGTTCTTCTCCACCAGGCGTTGTGGACTGGTACTGTAACAAGCTCCAGCATGGCCGAATGCTTTCTTTAGGGGATGTCCTTGGGAGCGTCTTCCAAAAGTTGCCAGAGCATTGCTCTTTCTTGGAAGAGTAACGGTCCATGCATGTCTTGCCCCAGGTGGCTGTCACTCTGACATCCTAGTTGAACCCCCAGCTGGTGATCAAAACGTCCATGCTAGCTGGTGAGGTTGCTCTTCTTCTAATTGGATCCTTTCATGATCCTGCTCTGATATGTCAAAGGGACCTTTCCAAGATGCTGCTAGCCACAGATTTGCATCTCAGCACTGTGTGATAGCATTGGAGACTTGGCTTTTCCGTTCCACACCAAACCGTTCTCGGTTGAGCAGCTGCATCGCAATCTGCTGGCAGTTCTTAATCACTACAGTCAGCCAGAGTCCTCGTGACCAACGCAACAGGCAGCAAGGCCTGCTTCAGCTGGGATGTCACTCTGGACTCAATGTGCCAAAGTTAGAAAGCACGCTGCTTGTTGTGTGTGGAGAGACACATACAGTGCTGGGCAGCGGACTCAGCTTGAGGTTCTATTCCTGGGTCTGCCACTGACTTGCTGGATGACTTGGGCCAGTCAGTTCCTTGCCTCAGTTTTCCCACCTGTAAAAGGGGGATAATGACACCCCCTTGTAAAGTGCTTTATCGGTGGGTGCAAAGCACTAGGTGTGTTGGTCCTTTTTTATAACCTTATTGAAAGGGGGCTGAGGGAGGGGAGAGGAGCGATTTGCACTAATCACTCGAATTCCAGCTAAACCTTGAGCTTCAACAGAGTGAAACTTCAAACCTCCAACAAACTAAAGTTTTCCCCAAATCTATCATAGGTGTTTTTTTTGTTTAACCTCCAAAAAACCTTCTACTCGAGTGGGAGAAATCATGAGATCTCACAGGGGTTTTCAGTTTTTGCATAATCAGAACTACTTTTGTGGATCCCAAACCAAATGCAAACCTCTCTGATCTCACGCTTCCCAACCCTGCCTTACCCCTCCCAACCCGGTTTGACTTTCTTGTGAGGGCCTGTCCCGCCTACCCCAATGCGGGATGGAGGGAGGAGGCATCGGCAGCGCTGTGGCCTGCTTCCTCTGACCCCGCTGCAACTCCTTCTCCTCGGCAGCTCGCACAAAAGCAGGGAAACCGCACTGCTGGCTTGTGGTTTGGTCTCGTTCTCTCTCGTACTGTAGCAGCGCGGCTTCCACTCTGAGTCACTGGAGATGGGGCCGAGTGGGTTCAGGGATGGGGTGAACCTGGCGCTCTCCACAGCTTGCTTTCATTTTGCGCAGTGGGGGTGGCATAGGGAAAGGGGGTGGTTTCTGCTCTTCGTGGAGGATCAGAGCCGAAAGGGCCAGCGTTCCGCTGGGCTATCTACAGCATGACTTAGCAGACGCGGCTATAGCATCACTGAGCACTTGGCTAGGGCACCGATGTGCATCGGGGCTGGAGATCAGTGGGATGAAGCCAGAGGCTGTAGCAGCAGAGGAACGTGGACATTAGCCTTATGGCAGTGGGGGCACCCGCTGTTTATTCCTGTAGCTGGGGGTCTTCTCACTGCGTGACCTTACCAAGTCCTTTCACCCCTGGTTCGCGAGCTGCACAATCGGGAAATTTGCTTACCCAGCGGTGCAGTTGTGAGGCCTGATTAACTCCTTGAGGTCCCAGCCATTATGCTGGACAAATGGGTAGCACAGTCCCTGCCCTGATGCCTGTAAAGCGCTGAGATGCTGCAAGAAAAGGAGCCCTTTAAATGGCCACGCGTTGTGTGAGGTTCCTTGGCTGAGCTGTTCAAAGCAGCCTGGGGGATTTAGACACCTTTATTCCAGGAAATCTATTGGCACTTGATCTCCTTCTAGACAGCTTTGAAATCTCACCTCCCATTTGGCACCCTTTTGAATTTTAACGCACATCCTTTAGGGCACTTGCTTTCTTCTAAATAAAGCCGAGTTACTGGTATTTGCCAGGTGCTATATGAAGACTGTAGAGCAGTCCCTGTCCTGAAGAGCTGGGGTGGGGAGGGGAAACTAAGGCACAGACTTATCCAAGGTCATGCCATAGGTCCCAGAAAGAACCCAGATCTGGACTCTTAGTTCAGGGTAGTGTAACGCCGACAGACCCTGGTTGTGGGCAGGCAGGATTGAACCAGGGACCTCTGGAGCTTAGTGCCTCAGCTAAAAGCCAGCTAGCTGTTAGCGAAGGCTGTGGAGCAGAATCATTTAACTCTCTCTCAAAGTGGTCTCGGTGCCACTAGCTGGGACACACCGCATCCAGGAGGTGCGTGGGTTACCCTAGACGATGCTGCTACCCAGTAAGTAGCAGCACAAACACAGACCAAGAGAAGTGTGAATGAAGGCTTGGAGCCCGCAGAACTGGCTGGGAAAAGTCCAGGGAAGCGTTGTTTTCTGGAATTTGTTGGTTTGGGAGGTCTGGCGAAATTGGAGGCTTTCCACCAAAGTGCCATTGGAGCTTGAGCGGGAAACCACTGGAAACCTGGCTTCCCACCAGCGTGCCCACCTGGCAAGCTTCTGGCAAGCCCAGGGCTACCAAGATCCACTGTCTCAGGGCACCTACTGGGGAGGAATTTGAAATTCTTGGATTTATTCCTAATCGGAACAAAGCCAAATCTTGAAATACCCAAGTCCTCCCAAATGGAATTGCCTGGCTCTGCTCGCTACTGAAATCAGATCAAAACCAATGCATTTTCGGTGGGAGAATCTCTGTACAGGTCCTGATTAAGTGGACAGTGGAGGGATCATTCGGTTCCATGTTCAGCTCGTGCTTTGAGCTTCCTGACCCCTTCCCCATCCGCTGTCGCCCCGTTTGCTGACTTATGCATTTATATTTTTTTAAGGCGTTTGCATCAAATATCCTGTGGACTGTTATCGCTGAGTCCCACAATGCCTTCCAGTGTTATCCGGGATTGATTACCCAGAATGCCTGGAGCCTAGAAGCAGCACTTAGCCCCCTGGGACAGCAACTGGTGTAAGCTGATGTAGCCCACTGAAGTCGAATGGCGATCCGCTGGCTCACACGAGATAGGGGGCTGGCTCATTGTGTGGTGTTTCCCATTGGTAGCCGCTAGAGGGCCAGGCTGCCAGGAACCTAGCCTGGGCTTGATTCATTCCCAGCCCAGCTGGCATTTTCAGGGGTGGCAAGTTAAGAGAGGCCAAGGCCTGTTGGCTCAGATCTGCTGCCTCATTCGATCTCTTGTTTGCTTCCCTTTTCTCCCGGCGATGTCTTCATCTTCTCTCTCCATCCTCTTCTGTTCCCCGTTTCTCCCCGGTGCGATCCTGCCGCCTTCCCTCTGCTTTGCTGGCAGCTGGCTGGTGCCAGGTTTCGGGGAGGCAGCTAGCGGATTCTGGGGGGAGGAGCCGGGGGGGTCTGCACAGCATGATACAAGTGAACCTCTGTGTTGTCCCCGCTATCGGGGGATGCCCATGCGCACTGCAGCCGGAGCTGCCTGACAAGAGGGGATTTAACCGCTGCAGGAGCACGGAGGGATCCCCTGGTTTAAATGAGATGCTTTGCTTGGCCTGGGTTTCCCTGCCAGAGCCAGCTTGGCAGCCCCTTGGCATCATATTTGGCCTCTGGCTATTGTCCAGCGTTGCCATTGGTAGCTGCTTGGCTCCAGTCTTCTAGCCCCTCCCCAGGCCCCATCTCTCATCCCTCATCCCCTGACTATGGTGTTCCTCTCCTTTGCTCCCTCTTTCCCCAGTTCTCTCCCTCTCCCAGGCAGTCTCCCTCTCCAACCATCCCGTCCTTCCCCTATTTCAATCCCAACATGCCCTCCCCTCCGAACCAATGAGCATCCCCTGAACTGAAACATAAATGGTGCTTGCTGGATGGTTCGGTGCTGTCCCTCTTGCCTGCTCTCTGTGACATCTTCAGGGCAGGGCCTGGCTAGGTGGCAAGTGGCCCTGCATACCAGGGTGTTGGCAGGCCAGGCTCAAGTGTTTAGAATGGGGCACTCGCAGCTGGGGGTGGATTTCCCAAAGAGCTCGGGTGCCTGGGCAAGTGGCTGAGTTCTGGGGCGTGCTCTGCACCTGAAGTGCCGATGTCTTCTGCAAAACCAGTCCCTGCGGCGGCCAGCGCGTGGCGGGCGCTGAGGCTATGGAAATCCCGTCCTTCTAAATGGCAATACCAGGGTGCAGCCGGCTGAGACTACGCTTCCCAGCATGCAGTGCTGCCTCTGGATTGAGCGGGCAGGCTGGGCGCTGGAGCTCTTGGGGGACTGCACTGTTAATTATTAGTAATATGGCAGTCCCTAGGCAGGGCTTCTCAAACTGGGGGTCGCGACCCTTGAGGGAGTCACAAGGTTATTATATGGGGGGTTGCGATCTGGCAGCCTCCACCCCAAACCCTGCTTTGCCTCCAGCATTCATAATGGTGTTAAATATATTAAAAAGTGTTTTTAATTTATTAGGGGGGTTGCACTCAGAGGCTTGCTGTGTGAAAGGGCTCACCAGTACGAAAGTTTGAGAACCACTGCCCTAGAGGCCCCAGCTGCCATTCGTGCCCCCTTGTGCCAGGCACTGTGCAGACCCATAAGGCGGTCTGTGCCCCACGGAGCTTACCATCTATGTAAGCGAGACAGATGGTTGGTTTTTTTTTAAATCACCTTCACCCTAAGAGTTGACCTTAATACCTGATCGGGATAAAGCTCTGAATGATCTCGCGATGCTAGCTGCTGGACCCGGTCTGATTTAGTTGGGGATTGGTCCTGCTGTGAGCAGAGGGTTGGACTAGATACCTCCTGAGGTCCCTTCCAACCCTGATCGTCTATGATTCTAGCTTTACAGTTTATTAAAGCGCAGACGCTATTTTGCCTGGTGGAAAGAGAGGCTGGCAAAGGAGGTTGCTCGGGAGCAGCAAACGGAATGCTCATTAAATGAAAAGCAAGGTGCTGGGCCAGGGTCGGAGAGACTGGAGAAAGAGTGTTTGTGTGTGTGTGTGTGTGTGTGTGCGTGTGTGTGGAGAAGGCACCCATGGGGGAGCGGCAATGGGGGGAATGTGGAGATGGCCCCCATGGGAGGAGGAAAGATCAGAAGAGGAAGGCAGCCAGCAAATGAACATGCAAAGCTGGAGCCGCAGCCAGGGGCCCATGGCAGATTCAAGAGCAGCGCTTGACCTAAGCCTGAACTCAGGCTGGGGTGAGCTCCCCCCTATCAGTGATGGCGGCGTGCGAAGCGCTTAGCGTCTCGTGGTGCGGCGCCGCTGGGGATGCCGAGCACGGGCACCAGGGTGGGGGGAAGGTTCACAGATCTGTCAATATCCGTTTAGCCGAGCCGGGCCTCTGCGGCAGGCCCCGTAATGCTGCTCGCCCTCTCCGGAGAGGGGAGCCGAGGGGAGGTTCTGCTGCTAAGCAGGTGCCAGGATTAGGTGTCTCGTGCCCACTCCCCATAGCTCTGGTGGGACGGGGAGAGCACGGGGCGTGGGCACTATAGAAATACGCGTTCCCGAAAATAGATCTCCGGGAAACGCCTAATGCTAGCGCTGGCTGCAGCAGCTGTGAAGGCAGGTGTAATATCTTCCACGCAGCCGTGGCGATGCAACTCGATCCCAACCTGCAGCCCCCTCTCTCCCCATCCCACCTCAGCTCAGATGGGCCTCGGTCCTGCCCCCCGTTATTTCAGCCCAGCCCTGCAATTCCAGTCCTGGGACCTGCTACCCATCGGCCCTGCTCCCCTGCTACTGCCGTCCCCAAACACAGCTCAGCTGCTCCCCTCTGGTCCTCGGTACCGTCATGTGGGTAAACACTGGAGGGTGAAGCGCCCGGAAAACGGGGCCAGATAGCAGACAGTGATGCCAGTCCTGCCTGTCCGACTAACCCCTTCAGTGCCCCTTCCACCCTGCCGTGGAGTCTGGAGGCCTGTTGCTGTGCTGGGAATAAGCCCTTGGGGTAACTGCTAGGCAGCACTGTCTCTCAGGAGATGGGTGGTTTAGCGAGGCACGAACAAGGCTGGCGTCAGGGACAGGCCTTCCAGCAGGGTGCTGGTGGCTGAGCGCCAGGTCTCTATTAACGAGACATGGGCATCCCCTTGCTAAAGTTCCCGTGAGGCTATTAAACCCAGAACCTTTCTCGCCCAGCAGCTGTGGGGAAAGCCTGCCTGGGCAGCAGATCGGCACTACCCTCACCACGCACCGTCCGTCCGCATGGAGCTTCTGGCCTTCCTCTTCCAGGAAGGAAGGCAGGACTGGTGCTAGGGGATGAAGGCTGAGACGTCGTAGAGACTGCTGCACAGGGCTCTTGTACCAGCCTGTAGTTGAGTGCCCTGCTGCTCTCTCCCCCAGAAGTGCAGCGCTGCCAGCAGGCTCATGGAGGGGGAGCTGCTTTGCTGAAATCCCAATGGTTTCTTGATGATGCCTCCTGAGCTCTGGTAGAGGATCAGGGCCCCATTGCTCTGGGTGTTGCACACAGACTTGTGACAAAGCCAGTCCCTGGCCAAGAACTGAGGCAGGCTGGGGGTGAGTGGCAGCGTGAAATCACAAGATGAGCAGAGCTTAGCAGGAAAACTGACCCCTCTCCCAAGTGTATGAGTGGATCCTAAGTCAAAGGGTTTAAGAAGAGACCTGACCTGGTGGGCGAATCATACCACTTCTGTGGGGCGCTGCCACCTTCCTCTCCAAAGCAGCTGGTGCCAAGCGCTGCCAGGGATGGGATACTGGGCTAGCTGGGCCCCAGGCTGGGAATTCCTAGGGCTTGGGGAGCTGGCTCTCCTCTGAGGCTTCACCAACAGCTCAAAGTGGGAGTGTGTGGGAACTGGAGTTTCCATCTTGTGGGAAATTCCCCAGCTTTGAAAATTTGCTTAGTTCCAAATGGGGATGAAAAAAAGACACTGGGGTTTGAAATGAGTCCAAAAAAAAATATCTGATTTGGGAAATTTCAAATTTTCATTGTCTTATTTTTTTTTAAAAATGAAAGATCCGGGTGGAAGCTCAACTGAAATGAGATGCTTTTCATAGATTCATAGACTCTAGGACTGGAAGGGACCTCGAGAGGTCATTGAGTCCAGTCCCCTGCCCTCATGGCAGGACCAAATACTGTCTAGACCATCCCTGATAGACATTTATCTAACCTACTCTTAAATATCTCCAGAGATGGAGATTCCACAACCTCCCTAGGCAATTTATTCCAGTGTTTAACCACCCTGACAGTTAGGAACTTTTTCCTAGTGTCCAACCTAAACTCTCCTTGCTGCAGTTTAAACCCATTGCTTCTTGCTCTATCCTTAGAGGCTAAGATGAACAAGTTTTCTCCCTCCTCCTTATGACACCCTTTTAGATACCTGAAAACTGCTATCATGTCCCCTCTCAGTCTTCTCTTTTCCAAACTAAACAAACCCAATTCTTTCAGCCTTCCTTCATAGGTCAGGTTCTCTAGACCTTTAATCATTCTTGTTCTTCTTCTCTGGACCCTCTCCAATTTCTCCACATCTTTCTTGAAATGTGGTGCCCAGAACTGGACACAATACTGCAGTTGAGACCTAAGCAGCGCAGAGCAGAGCGGAAGAATGACTTCTCGTGTCTTGCTCATAACACACCTGTTAATGCATCCCAGAATCACGTTTGCTTTTTTTTGCAACAGCATCACACTGTTGACTTATATTTAGCTTGTGGTCCACTATGACCCCTAGATCCATTTCTGCCATAGTCCTTCCTAGAGTGGCTTTGCGTTGGCCGAAACACTTTGACCCAAAACATTCTGGTTTTTTGGAAGTGCCACCAAACTGGAAGATCAATTCACCCAGCATGAACCATGAGGCTTTTCCTGAGCATCACCATCCAACTTCCCCAATACACTGTGTGTGTGTGGGGGGGTCTTTGGAGGTCTGTACCTGTGGCTCCCAGATCCACTAGAGCATGAGCTCCCTCCACCCCACTGTCGGCCTTGACCCTGCCCTGCAATCACTTTCTGCCCTGGCAATCTCGCTAGGAAAAGCCAGTTAGTACCTGTGCTGTGCACCCTGGGGGATGGCCCAAGCACCCCCCAAACGCAGTACACACTGGCCTCCCCCAGATGGTAATGTTCAGTCTCAAAGCTCAGGGCCACCGGTCCCATCTGTGTTTGTACTGCACCTTGCACAGTGGGAGGGTCACTAGTGCTATTGTAACCTCACCCCCTCACTGTGGCGCTCTGTCCCCTTCTAGTGGCGGCTGGACCGCGTAAGGCGGTTGAGCCTGCTACCGCCTTGTCTGACAGGTCTGGGTTGCTTCCCCCAGTCAGAGACTCATGCCCCTGGAACCGAACGGCCAGGGGTCAGTCTTGGCTGCTGGCGTCCCTCCCCCTGCACTGTCCCCCACAGAGGCACTGCGTTAATGCGGTGCCCTGGTCACCCTGTGTGGGTGAGAGTGATGCAACCGCAATACTAATAACTATGGCCCAGGACCTCAAAGCAAAAAGGGACTGTTAGCTCTGGCCCCCGCACTCCCTTTCCTGGGCTCTGTGGCTCACCTGCCTCCGCTCCAGAAGCTGCCACACACCTGTTAACCACATCTAGGGCTGGGGGAGGCCGGAGAGCGCTGCCTTTCCCCTCCCACCCATCGGAAAGCCTGGCTGGGCTCCTGCGCTGGGACTCCCTCCTCCTTCAGAGAAGCGGCTCCCTTTATAGGAAACGCCAATTCGACGTGCTGCGAGGAAATCGCCGGCTGCCCCTGCCTGAGTGAGCCCTTCTTTCCAGCCCAACAGGGGAAGGGCCCCGCCATGAAAGCGGCGTGACTCAAACCTGAAGCCCTGGTGCTTAACCACAGCCCCCGGCCTGCTGTGTCATACGGGATGCTTGAGAAGGAGCGTTTGTTTATAAGAAATAGATGGTGCTGCTGGGGCTGGACAAGCCCATAGAGAGGCAATGAGGGTGGTGGGTGGGTGTGTGTGTGTGGGGGGGAGATTCCGAGCTAGGACCGCCCTTGTCCACCCATCTCAATGCCTGCTGCTTCAGAGGGAAAAAAAACCTGCAAGAGGGCTAACAGGGGACCATCTCCCCCACAGGGAAAACTGCCTTCTAATCCCCGCTAGCGAAAGGCTGGCTTGTGAGGTGAAGCACAGGGGAGGCAGTGTGGTCTAGTGGAGAGAATGAGGAACTGGTGTATGGGAGACTTGGCTTCTAATTCTGAGCTTGGCCCCTGCCCTGCTGGTGGACTGCTCTGTACCTTGGTTTCTCCATCTGTGACATGAAGTGCTTTGATAGCCACTGATGGAAAGGGCTATGTAATAGGATAACCGAGCTCTGGCAGCAGGTTTAAAACAGACAAAAGGAAGTATTTTTTCACACAACGCGCAGTCAACCTGCGGAACTCCTTGCCAGAGGATGTTGTGAAGGCCAAGACTATAACAGTTCAAAAAAGAACTGGATAAGTTCATGGAGGTTAGGTCCCTCAATGGCTATTAGCCAGGAGGGGCAGGGATGATGTCCCTAGCCTTTGTTTGCCAGAAGCTGGGAATGGGCGACAGGCAGGGACAGCTCTAGACATTTTGCTGCCCCAAGCACAGCAGGCAGGCTGCCTTCGGCGGCTTGCCTGTGGGAGAGCCTTGGTCCCGTGAATTCGGCAGCAGCCTGCGGGAGGTCCGCCGAAGCCACAGGACCAGCAGACCCTCCTCAGGCATGCCGCCGAAGGCAGCCTGCCTGCCACCCTCATGGCAACCGGCAGAGCACCCCCCCTCCTCATGGCTTGCTGCCCCAAGCATGCGCTTGGCGTGCTGCTGCCTGGAGCCGCCCCTGGCGACGGGATGGATCACTTGATGATTCCCTGTTCTCTTCACTCCCTCTGCGGCACCTGGCATTGGCCACTGTCGGCAGACAGGACACTGGGCTAGACGGACCTTTGGTCTGACCCAGTCTGGCCGCTCTTATGGCTATTGTTCTCTATACCAATGTCTGAGCCTCTTAGTTTATTTTCGAGTCCGCTCTTGGGTGAAAATACCCAGTGGTATCTTGTAGCACTAGATTCCCATGTGTAAAAATATTGCCTCTTCAATGGGCTGCCTTTGCCTCTTTGCTGAACGATCCCCTTCTTCTTGCACCGCTGACTTATACGGGTGTAACGGAGAGGAGAATCCGGCCCGGCAGTGCTAGCTTTCAGAGGCCCTGCCCACCCCTCCTTCCACCAACCTTTTACTTCCCCTCTTCCTCCAGATCACATGCAGCTTCAGAAATCTCTCCCCCAACCCCCACACTCTCTACACTCTCGCCAGCTACTTGACCTTTTGCAGACGTTCTTCCCCAAGTGAATGTTAACGGAGGTTATTTTTTCTCGCTCCGTCAGTGCCAGCCGCCTGCCGTGCCCTATGGAGAGTTAGTCACAGCTCCACACATGCTCCGCTCGCCTCTCCTGACTGCTGTGTAGACCCGTCCTTAGCGTGCAATGCCCAGGTGCCAGCCTCGTGCCCGATGGGCTCAGGCCTGTGCTCTCTTTGTCCATCTTTTCACTTGAGCATCTTCTGCGGGGATGGTGTCAATAAGGGGGGCAGGAGAGCAGGATGGCGGCATTCAAACAACTCTCCGTTCAGTAGCAACCTGCAGGAGGTGTGAGTGCTGGGATCCTGCAAGGCACCCATGTAACGGGGTGGGGGGCTTTCCTCCCCCAGGATTGGGATGATGCAGCCGGGGGCGCGTCTCTCTGTCTGCGGCATCGCAGCTCTGCTCCGTCACCCTTCCGCTGACTAATGTGAGAAAGTGGAACGTGTTGCTTCTATTAGCACGTTCTCGGGGATGTTAGGTGCTGATGAGCCTCTGGGGACAGGGAGAGGAGGGGTTGAGAGAGGCGCAGCCTGCGATCTCGCCATGAGACCTCCATCCCTGTCAGGTCAGATCAGCGCTCCCCGTAGCAGTGCCCAGCGCTCCCCCCAGTGGTAACGGGCTGGGGGGCAGCCGAGGACTTGGCTGGTCTGCGGAGAGGAAGCATTGAGCGGGCTCCGTTGCCCGGATGGAAAAGTGGTGGGGGGAACGTGCTGGTGACTTTGAGTTCTGGCCTCCTCCAAGGAGCCTAGAATTGGTGTGGGGGGTGTCAGCTGGCAGAGCATTGGTCCTGGTGATGAGTACCCATAATCCTCTCCTTCCACAGCGCTCCTCTGTGTCGCCGCTCAGTCAGCAGCGTGATGGTCAATGCAGCGTGCAAGGCAGAGGCCCTGTTTTCAGCCATCTGCCTGAAATTCCTACACCCCCCTCGACCCCCCCAAAGCCACGTCTGGATCTGAATGTTCCACAAGGTCCCCCGTCCCTGCGAGACCATCCTGCCTTGCAGTGAGGGCGCTGGCCCGGGGATGGGGAGACCTGGCTCAAAGCCTGTCTTTTGTTTAGACTCTTCCAGGTCTCCCCAGTTGCCTGGTCTCCTGTCCCTGGTAGTTCTCCATCACTTTCCAGCTGCCTGACTGGGTCTCCCCACCCTCATTTCCTCTCCAGTTCTCCTTAGCTGGACCTTCTCCTTCCACGTGTGCATGAGCAGGTCAGCCCACCTCTTGCTTCAGCAAACCCCGTTTAGATCTTCACTCTTCTGGACTAGCTCTTCCCCTCATCCGCTCTGCCTAGCCAGAGGCAGCTCCCTTGCCTCTCCATCACACTCTCTGGAGAGGGGGCCCCACCCCATCTGGGGCAGGAGGAGGCCCAGTTGGTCCCATCGCTGGCACCAGGAAACACAGCTGTAGGAAAGGGAAAGCCCTGTCCTGAGATCTCATGCCCCCTTCCTGCATGGAAACCTTAATCCACGAAGAGAGGAAGTCCGATCTGGTGGTTCGGATACTTGCCTGGAACTTGAGCTGTGCATTCAAGTCCTCGACGCTCAGGCAGTGTTCCTCCACCTGGCCAGGTTGGCGACAGCTCATTAAAAGTCCAAAACGGTCCGTACCCTCCTCGCACTCCGATTACCGTTTTTAAACTCTCCTGTAGTAAATGTGTCATTGATAACGATGCTACGCCTGGATACCCGTGTCTGTCTGTTTGGAGAAGTCCCCCAAGGAACTGAACCTTGGTGGGTGAGGGACAGTGAAATCTTCTTTGCTTTAGCTTGGAATCAAGCCTCCTGCCTCGATTGCCTTTGACTCCCCTGCGGGTTGGGATGAACCCGCTTAGAAACCCTACACTAGGGGGATGGGGTCCCCAAGCCAAGGGGTAGGGAGAGAGAGAGAGAGAGAGAGAGAATACTTCCCTCCCCCTCTGGCTGAGTGTCTGAAATCTTTGCTAGAAAGACACTTGCGCTTCTCAGACTCTGGCTCGGTCACGATCGCTTCTTTAATCTCCGGTCCTAAATCTTGTCCCTAATTACCCGCCCCTCCCGCACTGCGAGCGGGCTGAATAAAGTCAAGGTCTCTTGTTGCAACTAATGACTGTGGGGTCTTGCCCCTCGCACACACCCCCCCACTGCCTCCGTACACAGTGGAGGAGAGCTCCATCCCAGGCTTCTCCTGGGGTGAGGGGCAGCTGCCGGGCAGGGGGTGCATGGCTGGTGGATCTGCAACTGTAAGACTCTCCTCCCCCTCAAAGCCCCACATGGGGGTGGGGAGGTGCCTTGGACAGGGGGGTCTGCTGCAGGTTGAAGTGGTGGGTGCAGAGGCATTTCACTGGTGGTTGTGGGGAGTGAGTGAAGAGGGGCAAAGGCGCCCTGCCCTGCCCTGACTCCGGGCTGAGCACAGTCTCGTCTTCTGTGGGCCGCCCAGCTCTTGCCCACGGTGCCAAACCGGCACGAGGCAGGACCTGCGTGAGACCTACCGAACTCGCTTCACTCATGCTCCGGGCTGGCATCCCTATGGACCAGCTTCAATCACACCAGGGACCCAGCCTTGCGTCTATCTCGTTATTGATTCCCCCCCCTCACCCCAAGGCAGCCACTCACCCTGCACCCAGCCATGCTTTTCGCTAGCTGGGCCATGTGCCTACTGCCAAGCTGTGACCGAGCGTGCAAGCTGGAGTCGGAGCTGCTGGGAATTCACGGCAACCGTCCTGCTAACTTCAGATGCCAGGAGGAAAAACGTGTGTGTGTGTATGGGGATGGGGTGAAGGGGCAGAGGAGCCTGCTCATCCCGGCTCTGTGCTGAGAATAACTTTCTAGCAGGAGTCTCTACAGGGGCCCATCTTTCCACTGAGTTCACCGGGCTTTGGATCCAGCTCTACGGAGCATCTTCAGCCCTGCCATGGGCAAAGTCCGCCTCTTGCGTCTCTGCGGGCAGCTCAGTGACTTTACGTCGCTATTCAAATCGCAGCCAAAAAGAAGCGAGTGAGAGATGAAAGTAGAGAGAACCATTAAGCCACGCTCCCTTGCAGTGCTCCAAAAGGAACCCGGGAGGCCCCGACTTCCAGCTCACTCGCACATGCTGCTGGTCATCGTTGGCTGCAGGCTGTGGAAGCCTGGGTCAGGGTTCACCCCACTGCAGCCTGGCGTGGCGCTAAGCGGGTGCTGGCTGAAGCAACCTCTCTCCAGCTGTTGGCATTTGAGTGGGAGTTGCCTGACTTTTGAGAGCCAAAAGGAAGGGATCACAGCAGATGTCCCCTCAAAAGTGGCAAGGCTGCCAAAGTCCAGGGGGTGTGGCCCTTCAAATTAACTGCAGAGCCAGACATGTGCCCAGCTCCATCAGCCGCTGTGGAGCAGGGAGGGATGACGCCTTGCACTTTTGGGGAATAGCGGATCCTACCAAAATCCCAAGCGCCAAGGGAGCCTGACGAGAAGCCTGCAGGGGCCGCAGGATCTCGCTGTCAGGGGGCGACAGGGCTGAACTCCTAGTGACACAAGCACACATGATTCTCTTCTCTCTCTCTCTCTCCTCCACCGCTGTGGTCAACGCCTGGCGCACAGCTCCAGCCGGGGGGATCGTTCTCGGCTGTCAGAGCCAATCTGTGTTGGGGGTAACGTTTTCCCGAGCAGTAAGTGGGGTTAAATTCGGGGTCACCCATCTCAAACATCAAAGGGTGTTTTCTCTCTCAGAAAGCAATTTCACTCCAGCCAGACACGCCCCCCCACACACACACACCTTCCTCGGCTCTGCCAGATCAGAGGTGCCGGCCCCGATGGACTCTGGCTGGGTTGGGCCATGCATCTCCTTCCGTGGCTGCAGCACCTCGGCGTTGGAAGAGGGGGAGTGTGTGCGAAAAATTGGGAATTAACTAAACCAAAAGGGGAGAAGGCAGCTATGCTCGGAGGCCTTTTTCTAGGCTGCCCGGCCCTGGCACCTTTTCTCACCTGAGATGCCAGCGGCCGGTTTTGTGTGGTGTTGCTTTTGCAGAGATTCCCAATTGGGAGGCACCTGGGGTGGAGGGAAGGAATTTGCTGTAGACAAGATTTCTGGTTTCTTTCCCCTCTTGGCTTGATGGCTTGTGATGCTGCTGGTGGCTGGACGCACAGGGCCCCCGTGGCTTGGTTTCGGGGGGGTCCCATGGCTGGGGCATTCCTCTCCTCCCCCTGCCCATGCATCCAGGAAAGAAATTGGGAAGCTCCTGGTTTTAGCTCAAGCTGGGAATCACACCCCTGGCTCCACGTGTCGATGTAACTTGGGGGTCTGGCTCCAATGTCTCTCTAAGGCAGTGGCATCTCTGCCTGCGCTGTTCTCTGAGCTGAAGGACTAGGGACTCGGACTTGTAAGGGGTGCCGCTTACAAAGCACCCGGTCACCGTTAAGTGCACAGTGCAGTGATTAGAGCACGAGACTGGGGAGTGGTGTGTTGAGGGGGGGAAGGAGAGGGTCACATCACTGCCCTGTGCCTCAGTTTCCCTACCTGTGGAATAGGGACAATAATCTTTGTGTGCGGGGAAGGATGGTCTTGCGGGTCAGGCTCCAGTCAGAGACGCTCAGTGTGACCTTGGCAAGACCCGTTAATTGGTCAGTAAATTCTTCCTTTATTTATGTGCATTAACATGGCACCTAGGAGCCTGCCAGGGACCAGGACCCCATGGCGCCGGTTGCTATCTAAATGCGGAACCAAAAGACAGTCCCTGAAGGGCTGAAGTGCTTGTATTGTGGTAGCAGCTCAAGATCAGGGGCCCATTGTGGTTGGTACCGGACGTCCACACAGTGTCAAATGTCGGCAAGGCAGAGATAGGGAGACTCCAGAATCAAACCCGGACTCCCCAGCTCCCAGTCCAGCGCTCTAACACCTCAGTGGTTCAGGAGCCAAACTAGCAATCAACATTCCCCAAAGGAGCCTCAGCAGCGGGAATTCATTGACTATAGTACTAGTCGTATTTAAAGAGTATGGGAGAGGAAATTCTCAGGTTGGTTTTTTTATATAAGACGCACACACACAGAGCAAATAAGTGCGAATTGATCACTTTATTGGTTAATAATGTGGTAGAAGCATTGTAATTGGTTAATAATTAAATCACACGGAGTTTTAATAAGCCGCAGGAGACACGTTAACGAGCCACTTGCGGCTCCTGAGTATCGCCGCTCTAGCCACTCGATAGCATTGCCTCTCTATTAAACAGGTGTAGTTCTACAATCCCCCCTCTTGGGGGCGTTGTGAGAGTCAATCCATCAGAGCACTTGGCAATGGGAAGCCAGAGAAGTAGGTAGGTAATGAATTCAAATTTCCTCCTGTGCTTTGAGAGCCAGGGAGGCGCTAGAGCAAAGTGGTGGTGTCTTGTGCCAGCCGGGTTGCCCATTGTAGGGGGAGACCTCTTTTCTGACTCCATCTGCATGTGCCAGACACTTGTGGGGGGCTCGTGATCTGTGGATGGAATCAGTTTTTCTCGCAGGTACCAAGAGCTGAGAATAACCCTCCAGTTAGAATTGAAGGAACAAAATAACACCTCAGACTAGGCCTTGAAATGTCCAATTGTGGCTTGTCATGCAGAACAAGGCAACTTTTATCCCACTCCCCATGGGAGGCCAGTCCTTTCGTTAGAAGCGTGGTTAATGGTGATGCTTTCCGTTCCATCCGATGCTCCCAAAGCCTTTTCCAAACGGCCGTGCGTTCAATCTTGCCAACGTACCTGTGACATAGGTAAAGGATATAGAGGACTCGCTTCCCTGACACTGAAATGGAGCCACCTCTGGAATAAAATGGGGCAGCTGTTTCTGCCCCCGAATTTGAAGTTTCGGACGAGATGTGAAGAATCTTGTATCCTGGTTTTAAGCCTCAAATGATTTAAAACGAGTCAGCTCTTTGAGGGTGAAGCATCCAATTCTGATAGTTCTGCAACATCGTTTCCATAGTATAAATAGGTTCATTCAGTGATTCTACGGCTGTGCAGAGAGGCTGTGATCTGGATTGAGATCTGTTATGTGAAGCAAAGAATGTTTTTTCTGACCAAGTCTCTGCGCAGCTCCTGGCACAACGGAGTCTGTGGTTTGGTTGTGAGTAGCTTTTGGTGCTATTCTAATACGGGCTTTTTGTTTTGTTTGGGTCTTTAATATAGTTTTTGGTGCCTTTTGCTTTGTATGTCCAAAATCCCAATTTAAAAATCCTTTTCTTTCGTGGAATTTGCATGAGGATTGTTCGTAGCTAGGATTAATTTATTGAATTGACCTGCTAGCTTTGTAAGCAACGAAGTGCCGTCGGCCTGGCTGCTTCTCCACTGGAGGCAGAACAATTGCTACATCTGTAATTACAGGCCTGTCGCATCTTACACTGGGTTACGTTCTGCAGTCGGCGCGTAAAGCGAAAATCGCCTATAGTCAAAATTACACTGAGTGTAATGGCGGGCGGATTCGCCCGCTCTACAGGTACAGTATTAAAATTGTTATTTTTCTTTTTTTTTTGTTTTTGCCGACCGCGTAAAGCTGAAATTGCGCGTGTTAAATGCGTGTAAGATGCGACAGACCTGTACTGCAAAGGACTAGAAACAGTTGTGATGGGGGAAGGCTAGCACAGGCCACTGCGTCCTTAGCTACGCTGCAATCAGACGTACCCACACGCTGGCTTTGGTCTAGCTCAGGGGTCAGCAACCTTTCAGAAGTGCTGTGCTGAGTCTTCATTTATTCACTCTGATTTAAGGGTTCGCGTGCCAGTGATACATTTTAATCCTTTGAGAAGGTCTCTCTCTATAAGTCTATAATCTATAACTAAACTATTGTTGTATGTAAGTAAATAAGGTTTTAAAAATGTTTAAGAAGCTTCATTTAAAATTAATTAAAATGCCGAGCCTCCTGGACCAGTGGCCAGGACCTGGGCAGTGTGAGTGCCACTGAAAATCAGCTTGCGTGCCACCTTAGGCACGTGTGCCATAGGTTGCCTACCCCTGGTCTAGCTAGTATGGCTAAGCCAGCAGTGAAGCTACGGCGTGCTGCCATCACGCCTCTGGCTGCAGTGTAGATGTACCCTGAGAGCCAGGGGGAGTGTCGAGTAGGAAGAATGGAGTTTACTCAAGGCAAAATCTAGCCAAGGCATGTGGCTCAATACTCTAAGGCCAGGTCTCCGCTACAGATGTCATTGGATGGCTTATTTCACTTGCGGGAGGAGCAGGGACTGGAATTAATAATATTGATGCAAAACACAATTTTGCTGGCCTAAGCTGTGTCCGCATTAGGGGCACTTTACCAGTATAGTGCACGTACACCATGTGCACCGAGCATACATCTGGCCTGACGCTTGGAGGTCGTGTGTGCTAAGGAATGGGGCCCAGGAGTGGGAACTAGACAACCTGGTTCTGGGATGTACATGTGGCCATGTTGCCTTTATCTCCCAGTTTCTGTCTGTAAAACAGGAACAATCTTGTCCTAGGTTTGTAGCTCACTCTGCGACCATCCCGTGCTCAAAGGATTCTTGTGAACAATTGCCCTTCGCTTGTGTCTCTCTGGCAGGTACTTGGCTGGATCTTCCTTTGCAGCTCCTCTATTCAGCTCTCTTTAACGTTGGGTCAGAACCAACCTCCCCCCACTCAGGTGCAATCATTCTTGAGCTTTTGGGAACTTCAGAGCCAGCTCCCAACTTGGCGCTTTGGGTCTGTTTCAAAATGTTCTATTCCGGACACCTTCACATCCCTCCACTAATCACCTTGCTCCTGGGTTTCTTTCTATTTCATCCTCCCAGCAACTCCACAGTCATTGCGGGGGTCCAGTCCCCTGCGCTGCTAACAGTTTCGAGATAGAGAGAGGCAGTCAGCCAACCACGTCTCTTGCGGGCCAAATGGGGTAGGGGGAGACAGAAAAGCTTGTGGAGGACAGAATTTCTAACCTCCAAAACAGCGTTGGGAGGTGGGTCTAGAAACTGCTGGCAGGATCCCAAGCACTGGCTGAAGCCCGGACTCAGCTCAATAATTATCTTCTTTCAGCCTCTAAAACTCCTGACCAGCTTTATTGAATAGGGGAATTGCTTCTCCTTCTGCTAACATGCAACCACTTCTAGGGTGGAGTGTGGCAGTGGTGTGGGGACAGGAAATCAAGAAGAATGAAGTGTTGGGTAGAAACTGCAGAGGGGATGTAGACGGGGGAGTGTGGGGGAATGTAGTTACCCAAAGCACAGTGCAGCCAGGACCCTATCCCCGGGATCAGTGTTTTATTCACCTCCCACTGGGATACTCGGGGTATTCTTTGATCAGTCTCCCACCCAAGCATTAACCTGGCCTGATGCTGCTTAGCTATATGAGATCTGATGATGTGACCCCCCAAAAAGAACAGGGCTGGACCGGCCCCATCACAGCAGCATCCAATCAACGTCATGGCAAAAGGGCCAATCCTCTACCAGCTCGGGAACCCGAGGAGATGAGCGAGAGACCATCCCGCAGCCCCAGCCATGCAGAATCTCCGTCCCCCCACCCTGCAATGGATACAAAGTCTGAGGCTAGTGGTGGAGAACTCAAGGGGCTGGGCAAAACTGCGTCTGGCATCCAACGCAAGGGTGTGAAACACATCAAGTGCTGGGCCATTTACTGTCTCTTCCACTTAGTCACTCGTGGCCGCTGCTCAGCCGAGCAGCCAAGACGACGTGTGATGTGCTGAGATGCTTGGGCGCTACCTCAAGGCAGCCGGTCAGAAGGCGGAGAGGAGTCGGATGCGGACCTCTGCACCAGACGCGCCCCTCTCCAACCAAAGCAGGATCTGACCCTGGCTAGTGAAGGTTCCTCTGTGGCCCCTGGTACCTTTGCATCGGAGTCTCTCACAAGCTCCCTGTGAAGCAGAGCAGCGCTTCTGTGCCCGCTGGGCAGGCAGGGAGCTGAGGCACGGAGGATAAGTGACATGCCCACGGTCACGCAGGAAGTCTGTGGCAGAGCCAGGGTCCACCACCAGGCCTCCCAAGTTACAGGCTTGTGCCTTAACCACAGGGCCATCCTTCCTCTCTGTTCAAGGCTGGCCCTAATGGGTCCCCTGACCATACAGCCAGCCTTCAGGGGTTGTGGAGCTACATCCTGCATCTACTCCCCCCACTTGGATGCAGGTTTCATCCCCCCTGCACCACTAAGCCAGGCACACCCCAGGCTCTGGCTTGCCACTGCCCTGCTCAGTGTGGTGCTATTCACACCACTGCCAAGCTGAGTTTGTCGGGGCAGGGGGTTGTTTGAAAGCTACCAAAACTGAATGAGTACAAGGCCCAGGGTGTGTTTGTGTGTGTGTAACTGTTGGTAGGTATGTGGCAAAAATAAGACCAGACCGTTGTCAATTTGCTTGTGGCCTGGCCCAAAGGCTTCTGTGGAACCGATTTGGCAAAATACTTGTTAGCTAGTGACGGGTTCCCAGAGAAGATAGCCTACTGTTGCTACCAGCTAATGGCTACTCCCTCCGCTCCCACTTTCGGCTCTCTGATTTTGGCTGTGACATTGTGTACATTACAATCAGGGCTAGAGGCTCCAGCCAGGCCCCACTGGGCTCGGTTCTGTATACAATCTCTGCCCTAACGACCTTACAGACCAAACTTCCTGTCTCCCGTGCTTAATTATTGTTCCTATTTTGTGGACGTGGACCAGAGAGATGAAGTAACTTACCCAAGGTTGTTGGATCACTTGATCTAACGGTCCCCTCTGGCTCAAACTCTCTGAAACCCATGGAGTCTGTGAGTCAGGGCTGCCCGAGGTGCAGGGGGCAATTTGCCCCAGGCCCCGGGTCCTGCAGGGGCCCCCACAAGAATATAGTATTCTATAGTATTGCAACTTTTTTTTATGGAAGGGGCCCCCGACATTGCTTTGCCCCAGGCCCCCTGAATCCTCTGGGCGGCCCTGCCATGAGTTGAACTCAACAATCCTGAGTTGCCAGCTAGTTCCTCTATATGCTAACAGCAGGGAGCTTGCACTGGGCTCCAGCCTGCCTTCTGTCATGGGCTGGCCAGCTGGACTTACTGGCAGCCGCGGGGAGCCTTGTCTCCCCCTCAGCCTTTCCTCGGAGAATTCATCAGCCTGGGACTGCTTCCGGTTCTCCATCTCGGGGTGCTGCAGCTGTGTCTCGCTATATGTAGCCCGTGGCAGCTATAGGAAGCTAGCGGTGTCTCTGTCAGGCTGAACTCCCTGTGACCCTTTCAGACAGGAGCGAGAGTGGCGGAGCCTGGCGAAATACCCCAAAGAGAGCTAGCAATGCAAGCGCTGGGGCGGTGCTGTCCCTGATGGAGAATCCGGGCTCAGCTTCCCGCAGCCTGGCTTTGGAAAGTCTCCCCGGCAAACCTTTCCTGGAGTCTCAGTGCTGGGAACTTCTCCTGTGGCAGGAGCTGCAAAGCGGCTTTTTTCCATGGGAGACCAAGTGCCCTGTTCTGTTCGCCCTCGCTCCAACTCCGCTTCCTGCTGCTCTTTACCGGGGGCTCCCCTTTTAGCTTTAAGGGCGCTGGTTCCAGTCAGACCAGTTTCGACCCAAAGTTGTAATCGCTGGGGGGACGTAGCCTAGCCCCGCCGGAGCAACGGGGGGTCTCCCGCCCCCATTGCAACAGTCGTGGGCACAAATTTAGGCAGGCTCAGCTGAGAAGGTTTAATGGGTCATGTGGGCTAAATGCTCTGTGTGACCTTGGTCAAGTCACTTAGCCTCTGTGTGTTTCAGTTCTCCTGCTGTCCGATGGGACCATAAGTGCTGTGTGGTCTCCCCTCGGGGCTCATGCCCCTGGCTGGCATCCCAAGTTAAAGCCCAGCCTGCGTGTCCTGCAACCTGCTTCACTTACCATGTTTTCACCCCTTGCCGGTTGTGCTGGCTTTGGGATCTGATGTCACCGCTCGGGCTTGCATTAAGCATTCTGTAGCCGGGGGCAGATTCTTTTAACTAGCTGCCGAAATTAAAACGGCTTTATCTCCTTCCCTCTGACCTATTTTTAACATTTGATTGGATTCTCTTCCCCGAACGCCAGCCCCTCCTGGGGTTGCAGTGTCAGCCCAGCGTCACATCAATTAATGCACGCGAGGCATCATTTGTCACTTTGGATTTCCAAAAGCGCGCTCTCTCTCTCTCTCTCTCTGAACCAGTGGATCTCTGGCTTGTAGGCTGAGGGTATTTATTTTTAATTTGGAGGATGGTGGTGGATTGATGAATTGTATTTATTTTTGGGTGTATATTTTTTTGGGGGGGAGAGGTTCTGTCCGCCCCCCCCCGCACAAGGAGTCACTGGAGAGGGGGGACAAATTAGGGCAACCCCTGAGAGCTGTGCCAGAGGCCAGGAAGTCCCTGAATGGGGAAGAGGTGAACTCCCTCTCTGCTATCCTGGTGCCACAGGCTTCAGTGTGCTCCCAACCCAGTTACAGCCCAGGCAGTGTCAGCTCCTGCTTCCCTGCATCAGTTCTAACGCTGGGCGAGCAATGCAAAATTTTCACTGCAGCATCACCAACTCTGGTGAGATTTGACATGTGTCTTCAAGCCCCAACTGCCGGAGTCCTGTGATTACATGTGAATCTCGCTTTTTTGTTGTTGTTGTTTTTAATGAAAACCAAGTTTCTAGCCTTTGTGGCTGCAGAAGGCAGCTTGAAAACATGATCAGAGGGCCTTTGGGAAAGGCTCAGACACCAGGGGCAAAGAAAATATGTTTTAGCTTAAATGTAATGAGTCTATTAAAAATCACCCTACTTGAAGGAAAAAGAGCAGGAGGACTTGTGGCACCTTAGAGACTAACAAATTTATTTGAGCAAAAAGCTTTTGGGGGCTACAGCCCACTTCATCGGATGCATGCAGTGGAAAATACAGTAGGAAGATATATATACACACCGAGAACATGAAACAATGGGTGTTACCATACACACTATAAGGAGAGTGATCAGTTAAATGTTTCATGTTCTCGGTGTGTATATATATCTTCCTACTGTATTTTCCACTGCATGCATCCGATGAAGTGGGCTGTAGCCCATGAATGCTTTTGCTCAAATAAATTTGTTAGTCTCTAAGGTGTCACACGTCCTCCTGTTCTTTTTGCGGATACAGACTAACACAGCTGCTACTCGGAAACCCACTTGATGAGGGTCGTCTGACTTAAGATTTTTGAATTCTTGGGGCTAGTAACATGGCGCTGCTAATATTGCATCCAAGCTCTGCGTGAATTTGTTCAGACTGTGTTCATCTAACATGCGTACAGTGTGTGCTGTGGCTAGTCTGCATGCAGGACAACGGTCTGCTACTGCTACTAGCTAAGGGGGCTGTTCTTTTAGCTCAAAAGGCCTATGCATTCTGTTGAGGGTCGAGGTTCAAACCCTACTGATGACCCATCTTTGGTGTAAAGGCCATGTGTGATCAATGCAGTTCTCCGGGCACCAGAGCACAGATTGAGCTAGTACCAAGCTGTGCTTCCCACCAGCCCCTCTCTGATGCTAGGTCCCCAGAATCTCAGCTTTATAAATAAAATATCCTTAAGCTGTCCTGGCTGCAAAGGACGCCTTCAAAAATGTGACCTGAATGAAACCACAGCCTGTGGATGCAGCAGGGAGCCTGGGCCAGTAGCTACAAAAGGGGATGAGAGTCCCATTCATCCCAAGGAGAGGTTAACTCTGCTGCCCTGTGATCATAATGTGACTGTCAAGTGGGATAACTATTTCATCCCCCATGTAGGAGAGGGAGGGGCCTGGATCGGCACAATGTGTTAGGAGGGACAGTAGAATGTGGGTGCCCCGTGTGGCTGGTGACCATGTCTGGGAGAACCCACTGCACAGTTTCTCTCCGCTCGAGGAGCGGCGTGCATGGTCGCATGCAATCCCTGAACTCTGCGAGCTGCGCGATCATCATCTCCAGGCTGTAATGTGAGCAGAGTTGCATTTCACTCCTGTGGGTAAGGCTTGTTTTGTGGGTGACTTGTAAGAATAGCAACGGATCCCTCCCTCCGCCCCCCAGCTGCCTGGCCCAAACATTCATGGGATGTCAACCAAATTACACCTACAAAGAAAAGAGACTAGATAAAAGCCCCCTCCCAAAAGCAGTGTGGTGTGCTGAAGAGACCAGAATCCCAATGCCACATGTGGCCATGGGACACGCAGACCTTTGCATCTGCTTTTGTTAGAGAGAGGCTCAAGAGTACTGGATTTTGCTTTAATCTAGGGGAAGAAGGAATTAAATGAGCCAGATTCTGCTCTCTGTTACACCGGTGGGAGCTTCGAGGTAGTCTAGTGGCCAGCTCCTAGGACTAGGGATTCCAGGGGTCTAGTCCCAGCTCTGTGGCTAACCTTGAGCAAGTCACTTTCCGGCTTTGTGCCTCAGTTTCCCCCATTTCTAAAAGAGAGTTAACGATCCTGGACAAAAGTGGGGAGGTGCTCTGAGATCTTTGGAGGAAAAGGTGTGATATCTGCTCTCAGTGGTCTTCTCCAAGGGCTGAGTGAGCTCCTGTGTGTAAGGGGAGCCAGGATACCATCTGGTAAATGGCAGAAAGGGTTGCCCAGCAGGGTGCTGGAATAACAGGAGAATTTAAAATGATGCATCTTTTAAAATGTCCTCTTGCTGAATCCCGCTGAAATTGTTTCTTATTACTCCCAGCTTCCAGGTGCTGTACATGCTCTGGGGACCGTCCCTGTCCCCCAACAATTTACACTCCAGTTAGCCCAGACAGCAGCGAATAGTTCAACCGGGCTCCCCCAGCAAAGCCGGGTCTCCTGACTCCCAGCCCGGTGCCCTATTCCCAGCCAGCTCTGCCTCCTGTGATGGAAAGCAGAATAGACTGTTTCCAGGGGGGAGCCAATAGGGAGCACCCCCAGAATACCGGACACACTGGTACTTCTGATAATGGGGTGACCCCACTCCCACTGGCATCCAAGCTCACGTTGCACGGAGAGCGCTAGTTTGACTAGCGGGCTGCCGTGCCCGCCACTCCCACCCACCCGGGTGCAGAGCAGCGCACGGTTTCCAGTCAGTAAATGCAAGGGAGAACGGCTCCCCGATCACCGGGCCATTCCTTAAGCAGATCTGAAATGCTGACAACCCCGCCCAGGTGAGGCCAAACACCTCTGTTCATTTTTAGTCATCCATCTCTTTGTTTGTAATGGGCAAGCGCTGGGCATTGTGAGGCCGGCGTCGCCGCTCGGCAAGGCCACGTGTGGCTTTCCCGCAGCTTTCATTGAGCAGTTTTGTCTCGGAGGCTTGATTCACCAACTTTCTCGCTGCTGCGGCCCTCTCCCCGTTCCCCTGTCGCTCGAGCGTTCCTTTCGGGATCGCAGTCTGTTGGTCAGCTGGAAACCCTTCTGCGAAGCACGATCCAAAGCATGTCTCAGCACGAGCGCCGGCTCTGATGAAGCCAGTTGTTGGGAAGAAAATCACGCAGCTCCTACTTTTGACGGCACTTCCTTGGGCTCCCGGACACGGGGCTGTGTCGTGCTGGGTATTCAATGCGGCAGGGAGCAGGGTGGATTTTCAAATCCTAGAGAAAAGGAGAAAGAGAAACCATGATTGCCTGTTTGTGCTTTCTCCCCTGCCACCCTCTTCGTGTGTGGAAGAACCATCCCCATATCCAGCGCTGCCCCCTTGAACTCCATCCTCTGCTGGGATCACTACAAACCACTTCACAGTGGTCAGGCAGCCGATGCGCTGGGACAGCTACTTTGCGTGTTGATCCCAATTGTCTCCTGAGTTTGTGGTACTGGAGTGCCTGGGTGGGGTACCAGCCCAGAACAAAAAGACAGCCCCGGCTATCATGTTATAGCCACTTGTTGGCTCTGGTTTCCCGTGTGGGTAATTTCAGGCTGTGATCGAGTTTGTGGGTAACACATGCACTGGCAAAGAACGGATCCAAGCTGCAAAGTGGCCTCGGCAAATGGGAGCAGGAGAGGCCTTCGGGCAGGGATGATGAATTTAAAGTCCTGCAGTCAGGAGGGACCCAGCAGAGTGGTTGCTGGATGGAAGCCATGGGGTCCTTATAGGAGATAAGGGAGGGGATCACATGAGGATCGGGGCCTTAGTGGCCACGGGATGAGATCCACCGCTCTGGCCCAGCTTTGCCACCTCCAGCTTGAAGAAACTGGGGGGCTCCCATATCACTTATCTGTTGCCTCGAGGAAGCCCGACTGCAGCAGCCACTGTTAACCTGCCTTGGGGGAGGCTGTAGAATCATTTGCAGCCTAGATGGGGTCTGAAACACCCCCCCTTTCTTATTATCAAGGGACCACCACGCAGAACCGTGGATGTGATCCCCTCCCCATGCCCAGCCCCGGATCTGCAAGGATGGGGATCAGATGGAACTGCACAAGCCCTGGCTTTGGGCTTTACAGCTGTGTGTCACCTGGGGGACCTGTTGGAGAGGGCCACGAGCCTTTCCCTACCCCACAGCATCCATCCCCGCCTCCCAGGGAGAGCTTGAATTCTCCTCCTGCACTCCCAGCTTGGGGAGCGTACTATCCATCTGTCCATCATAGGGGCCATCACCCTAGTATCTTTAATGCACAGCAATTCTCCTTACACTCTAGGGCTATAATCCCCAAGGGGTGGATGGGGAACTAAGGCACTGAGAGGTTAAGTGACTTACCCAAGGTCATAGCTAGAGTTTGTGGCAGGGAATTAAACCCAGCTCTTCCAAGTCCTAGATGTAGGGCCTTAACCACTGGGCCCACCGTCCTCTTGTTCTGTGCCCAGAGGCTGCTTTGATCTGGGCTGGTGTGGGCGCAGGTTGGCCTGATGGGGAAGGAGGAAATCAGGCCATCAGATTTGTCCCTTTCTGCCCTAGATACTCTGTGTGTGTGTGGGGTGGGGGGTCCCTTCCCCACTGGTCTTCCTGGCCAAGCGAGGTGGGAAGGTCTTGCGCTGCTGAGCTCTCTTGCACTCACTCCTCCTATGGCACTGCTCCCCCGTGGGTATGTGAGAGGGGAGAACTGGGCAGGCCCAGGAATGGAAGATTCACAGGCTGCGATTCCCTTCCCAGCGGAGAGGGGTGCTCGCTCTCACCCCTCTGATGCCTACAGGGTTAGCTGTCCCCAGCTGTCCGATCCCCTGGCTGGAGCATGTGCTGTGCCGGAGGAGGGCTCCATGGGCTGCTGTCACCTGGCCAGTCCATCAAGGGCAGTGGAAAGACCCAGTTTTGGTTTCCATTTGGCAGGGCCTTGGCCTGTCTCCTCCCCTCGGCATGGGGAGACAGTCCCCCCCCCCCCCCGGGTGGGCCAGGGCAGGACCGATCCCTGCAGTCTTTCCTCTGGGGCTTCATCAACAAGGTAGATCCAGTGGGGGTTCTGCCCTTCGCTGGGCGGGCCGATTCATCCGCCCACTTGGATCTCGCTTTTGGGAAGATTTCCCTAACTTTCAGCCTGTATTTTCCCTTGTCCGAGTTATAACCCTTCAGCGGTTTATCTAGGATGCCTCTTTCTCCTGCTTGCTGGGTCAGAGAGGTAGTGTGGGTCAGTGGATCAGGCATTGGCTGGCAGGCAGCTCAGGAGACCCACGTTCTAATCCCTGCTCTGCCTGAGTATGTCACTTTCTCCTTTTGTGTAGGTTCTGGGCTCTTGTTGCATGTCCATGTAGTATGGGGGGTCTCTGATCTGGCTTGAGTGCTTAGAGGAATGTAAATGATGTGCTCCTTAGCCAAAATGTGCATTTTTAGTTACTTTTTAACTTATAACTCACCCCCGCCACCCCTAACTTTTCCACCCCTTGCTCTTTTCTGAGCGCCTCCCAGTTTGTCAATATCTGGAAAGCCCAAACGAAGCACAGCTGCATTGGAAATCCTTTCCGAGCCATACAACAGGAGAGGGACAGTCGATGGTTGTGTGTTTGCATAGTCAGCACCTAGTGCCCTGGGGGGTCCTGACCTGGTTGTGGCCTTTAGGTGGTATCGCAATGTACATGTTAAGTAGCAAATGCTGCGCGGTTTCCTTGTCTGGGCAGTGATTTAGGGACAGTGGCTCTATAATGCAGGAGCGCTCGGTGGGAGCCGCGGGGTGGTGGTCATGTGCCCATTGTAGTTACGCTGCATGCAGGTGTACGTCTCTGTGCCCAGACTTAAGCATGTTCCTATTCTTGTGCCTTTCCCCGCCAGCAGCGTTGATTCGTCACTGGCTCCTAACGAGAGACAGGGCAAGCCGAGTGGGTCTAGCCACCGATGTGTAGGCCAGACAGTCCCACTGTGATCGACCCATCTGACCTCTTGTTCTGAAGGGAGGGACTGTCCAGAAATTGTAACCTGCTGAACCTCAGCTCGGGCCAGGTTTTCGAGAGTGATCAGCAGGCGAGCTGTGCTGAAAACCCAGCCAGCGCTGCTGCAGCTGCTGGGCACACGTGAAGCACTTCAGAAAAACTGGCCCATCCTTAGGTGCCTCCGGGGCAGCCAGGGTTTTCTGAAAGTCCGTCCTTTCCCGTTGACCGCTATGGAGACTTGAGCTTGGGCGAGTTGCGTGAAATCACCCAGCTGCCGGCCTAGTAAGAAATCCCCACAGGCTGTCAGCTGAGCCATTGGCCACTTGGTCACCAACGTGAAAATCCCAAAGTACTTTGGATCATGGCACATAAACTGGGAGGAGCAGCATTGTCCAGTGGGTAGATTCCTGCATAAGGGCTCAAGAGACCTGCATTCTAGTCCTAGCTGACTTTGGGCAAGTCAGCTCACCGCCATGTGTCTCAGTTTCCTATCCATTTAACAGTCTGCTCTATTTAAACTCTAAACTCTTGGCAGCAGGGACGGTCTCTCGCTTTGTGTCTGTGCAGCACCTGGCACAGTGGGGCCCTGATCTCGGGTGGAGCCTGTATGTGCTGCTATTATAATTATAGACTGGCGCACCAGACAGATCCAAATTGTTTAGTTGTAACAACAGTACCTGTCCTTTCCCACCCATGCATCTGAGTGCTTTTGCAAGCAAGACTGAAGCATCACAAGCCTCCTCTTTGAGGTAGGGAAGCAAAAAAGTTCCATGGGTAGATGGGGAAACTGAGGCAGAGAGCGGCGCTGGGAAGTGACGTGCCTGAGCGAGTCGGTGGCAGGGCTGGGAATAGAGTCCCAGGATTCCCAGGGCTTTCTCCAGCTGGGACTCAGCTCAATCCTGTGACTGTCCAGGGCAGGCGGGTGCTGTGTGGGGGGCCTTAGGCACCGATCCTTCCCGGGCGTCTGGGAGGGGAAACGCTGATCACCCCCAGCAGCGAATATCCAGCCTCAAATTGAGCCCCGTACGCACCTTTCCTCTCCCCTCTGCCTCCCTCCCGTCCATCCTCTTTCTCTTCCTCTACCACGCTCTCTCACTGGGCCTCTCCCTCCCCTCCGCTCCCCTTTTCCAATCCTTCCTTTCGACCTTCTCCCTTCCTCCACTTGTTCCTTCTCTCTGCACTTCCACACCCCGCCCTGTAGCTGGGCAGGCACACAGCCAGAGGGCTGATAGTGTGTGTGGGGGGTTACACCATAAAGGCTCTGGTGGTATGCAGTGGGGTTCAGGGCGGGCTATAGAAACCCTGGCAGAAATGGGGGGGGCACGTGCTCCCCCCATGCATCGCTTCTGCATCCCCCCCTCATTTTAGCATCCGTGCACCTAGGGTGACCAGACAACAAGTGTGAAAAATAGGCACGGGGTGGGGGTGGGGGTAATTGGCACCTATATAAGAAAAAGGCCCAAATGTTGGGACTGTCCCTATAAAATCGGGACATCTGATCACCGCACCTGCACCTCACTCTATCTCCACTGCCATGTTGTCTGGCTGTCCTTTCCCTCCCTGCCTTCCACCTTCTCGCTTCCCACCCCCCCCCCCCACTCTCTGTCACTCCATCTTTCTCTCCCCCCGCTGCCCCACTCTGGTCCCCAGGCCCTTGGCGGATCAGCAGATGACAGGAGCTCTGACCCTTGCTTTTTGTCAGAAGATGTAACACATGTTGTGTTTACCAGCTTGCCTTGGCGGTCAGCACCCATCACTTCCGCGCCTTTTAATCCTTCTGATGAAGGAGGAGACCTCCTGGCCATCCGCCCAGAGACTTGGCTTTCCAGAGTTACGCTAAGCCAGGCAGACAGGGACTGGAGACACCCCAGGAGCGCTGGGAAGGGGAAAGCTTGTTTTCAGAGAAAATCTGGTTCCCTCTGAAACAAATTGCGTCGTACAGGAATCAGACAGGAGGTCAGGGAGAGGCGGGTTGTGGGGGGTGAAACGGACTCGTCGCCTCTCTTCCCACCCCTCCACTGGCCGCCTGCTCCCTCTCCTGCATGGCTGCTTCTCGGGGGGTCTTAGCGCACGGATGTGCTGCGCCGAGTGCCCACGTGGTGTCAAAGAGGGCTGGCGCCGGTGCAGTGGGGCGACGCTCAGGGATTTTAGTGCAGCTGTATAACTGGGACAGGGCATAACCATCCCGACCCAACCCAGTCTAGCTAAGGCCCTAGGATCAGCCAGTCTGTGCATCAAGACAGGCGCTGTCTCGGCTCCTGAAGGCGGGCTCTGACGTAGTAGCCGCCCCGGCTAGCTGGCCCTGAAGGCAGCATGCATGGCAGGGCCGGACACAGGAATGAGGACTGGACAGGTTTTTCCCAGATGTGTAATAGCTTCTGGAAGCCCAGAATGAAATCTGACTAGCCAGGGAGTGTGGGATAAGGGAAGGAAAGACACTCCCCCGCCCCACCTCTTTCCAGGGAAGCTGGTTAACTCACCAGCCTGCCACCCACCTCTCCTGAATTGGAACTGAATGGTGGATTGGTCACACATGCTCTTCATACCATATCTCAGGGTTGGATCCCTTCCAAGCACATCACTCCCGCACTCCCTATGCTTAAGAGGTGGGGGGCACAGCTGGATCCTATCTAATTTCCATTCTCCCCCCGCACACACACACAAACATATGCCCACCGCATACTAACCCAGCCGTTGTCTCTGGCTCATGGAAACACAATGGCTGGGAAACCCTGCAGGATGGGAAGCATCTTCTGCTGCGGAGAATGCACCACCGTTCCCATTGGTTCTCTCTCGCACACGCTCCCTGGCCCAATTCCTTCCACGTGCTGCCACAGATGGACAAAACCGTTTTTTACACCGGTGCAGAAATTATGCTAGGGACTCGGTAGAGTGTTAACTGTCTCATCTGGATTAGCAGCTCGGTCACCTTCAGCAGCAGCCGAAGAGCCAGTTGCTGACACCCATTGTTGGAGTGCATCAATTTCTTAACGGACATGGGATCTAAGTCAGAGACCAACTTCTATTAGGCAGACCCGTTTTGATGATCCCACCTCTGGTTACTTAAGACAGGTTCCAATCGGTCTCCCTATCTATTTATCACAGTGTCCTCAGTGCTTTGCAGATATGGATTTATTGACTCCTGGTCCCCCGACCAACCTCTACAGCTCTCCCTGGTGGTTCGTCACAGCTCACTTTCTTGTGCACACCATTTTTCACATCTCCGCTTTTGAATTTCATGCCCCGCTTTCCCCTGGGTTAAGTTTTCGTGTGGCAAAAAGTGGGGTGTGAACACACGGCTCCCGTTCAGACCCGAAAAAACTCGAGGCTGGGCATTTCACCCTCGCCGGGCGTGAAATATTGTATGTACAGCCAAATAAAACACGTAGGCGTGAAAAACGATCAAACCCATTGGGGTGAAAAAGTGAGGGCCCGGCAGATCAGTGGGGAAGAGCTTTCTGATAGTAGACGGTTCTTTACCCTAGCAGCAAAAGGCTTAATGAGATCAAATGGTTGGAAACTGAAGCTGGACACATTTTGACTTGAAACAAGGAACAAGTGAGGGAAATTAGCCATTGGAACAACTTGCCTAAGGATGTGATGAATTCTTCATCGCTTGCGTCAAGTCTGGCTGTCTATCGTTCTAGAAGCTCTGCCTTAGCACAGGCAGAAGTTACGGGCTTGAGGCAGGAGCCTCTGGCCATATGATGCAGGACGTCAGAGGAGATGGTCAGAATGGGCCCTTCAGATCTATGGATCATGGCTGAACGGACACAGGAGAAACATCTGATGCTGAAGAACGAGAAGCAGAAATAGGGGGCAGGAGGGGTCCTGCTTTTTGGGGGTGGTCATGCCAAAAGCATCCCGAAACCCTGAAAGAGACCTGGGCTGGGGATGCAGCCAGCCTGGCTTCCCGAAACTCTGGAAGCTGCTCTGGGAGGCACCAGCAAGAAACTCATTCCTCTGAGGCTGATCCAAAAGCCCACCGAAATCAAGGGAAAGACTTTGGTTAACGTCACTGAGGGCCTGATTCTCCTCTCGCAGGTGCAAATCGGAAGTAAGCCCCTGGAGGCTGATGGAGTGATATCACTGTGAGTGACCCACAGGGGACCAACTGGCCCAGGCTTGAACATGTGGCTATGTGGGGCCAGGTTTAATGGCCACACAAATGACAGGTTAAGAACATTAAGAGCTGCCATGCTGGGTCAGACCAATGGTCCATCTAGCCCAGTATCCCGTCTTCTGACAGTGGCCAGAGCCAGAGCTCCAGGGTGAGCATATGGAACAGGGCATCTGGGTTCATCCGTGCTTGTCTTCCCCTCATAACTTCTGGCAGTCAGAGGCTTAGGATCGCCCTGAGCAGGAGGTTGTGTTCAAAGCATGAGGTCAGCTTAAAAATCCAGGAGATTTCAAAAATGGTGGTTATTTTTATTTGCCTTTTGGATTTTGAGCTTTTAGGCAGTCTCATTTCCAAGCTTTTCTCCCCAGCCATGAAGGCGAGGAACTTCTTTTATTTGAAGAAAAAAGGGGAGGAGGGTTCTCATACTCACATGGCTCCAGGAGCTAGCACTTTAAGAAAACTGCAAGTGATGCGAGAATCGTGATAACGATCACAAGAGTTGCTTTTCCCAGTGTCAGGTGGCACTGCCTTGCAGCCACCAAGGAGATAAGGCTCTTAGATTGATTTCCATGGAAGCTATGGCCCTAGATACCTTTGAAGATCTGGTCCTAAACGTCTTGTTTCCGCTTGTTAACAGCTCTGACTGCACTGCAAAGAAGCTGCAGGGAGTGGCACTGACTGTTCAGTGGAAAGCGCTGTTCCATCTGACCCGCATCTGAACCCAATGCCCCTGTCTGGTAACGGACCTTCTCCATTGTGCTTTTGCAAATGGTATTTTCCAGGTGAGATCTGGGGTCTGGCCATTTGGGGTCATTCGAGAAGCCCATGGTACATTTTGCAAAGATTTCTTCCGCTCAGCAGCCCTGTCTGCATTCCAAATGGGAGAGCTGCAAGCTGCCTCCCAAGAATCTTCCCCAGCCATTCCAAGGGGAGCTGGGATTCTTCTTCACTTCCTGTCCTAAACTGTTGTGGAATGTGGCTGGGCCCTGTCAAACAGCTGCAGCCCTCAGCACTTTGATGTTTAAAGTGCCTTAGGAATGCCTAAGCTAGAGGGAGAGCTAGAGCCAGCTGGCAAAGCTTTTAGAGATCCTCTGGTATGAAAGGCGGTATGTGATGACTAGATAATTTAACCTCCCCGTGGCCATCTAGGAACTCATCCTTGTCATTTTGCTGGCAGCTGTGGGCATAGAATCAGATTCTCCAGCTCCTAGAAGCCAAGATTGTGGCTGCTTCGACTAAAGGAGAATCTCCACTTGCCGCCGGCAGTAGAAGGTCCGATGCAGTGAGGTGGTTCTGGTTTCATCCAGTAGAGGATAGCAGTGATGCACAGCCCTTAGCCATCCAGACGGGGCACGCTGCAGAACCAGAGAATGGATCTCGACAAAGGCCAAAGGTGTTCATGCCGGAATCAAGTGGCAGCTTGTGCCCAGCCAAATGCCCGCTGTGAGGGGGAGTTGGTATAGTTCTGTGGAGGCGGGGGTGCAGATTGAGAAATCCAGGCCCAGAGGCATTTGCAGAGGGGAGGGAATGCATTGCAGAGGAATAGTAAGTGTCCCCATGCTGGAGTTGGTGGAGCCGAGCCAGGAAGGGGTTAACCCTCTGGAATGCTGCCCCTCCTCGCCCCCCAGGGCTGATCAGTGAGACTGTTTTTGGATGGCACCAGCTGAAATATGTTAATAGCTTTTCTTTCTGTTCCTCTCCGTTTACACTGCAAGCTGCTGCCCTGCTGGGTAACCAGAGCCCACTTCCTTTCCGAAGATTAAGGAACCCTCTCTGCTCATTCCCCCCTCTGACTGGGACACTGACCCTAGGGGTGGCCGGGTGAGAGCCAGGGAGTGAACATCTCAGGGCAGGACTTTCCAGGGCCTGTCCTGGCCCAGGGTCCCCTCCGCTGCTGCTGTGAGATGGGCCCAGGAAACCCCAGTCTCACCCGCTTGGATGAGAGGGCCGGGCCCCTGTGGAATGCACAGGGTTAATTGTAAGGGGTTTAGCCCGAGTCCCAGATAATCCAGTGATTGCAGGGAGCTGAAAGAGGGGGTGTGTGGTGGGGAGGAAATAGTGCATTGAATATTGGAGAAATGAGCTGGGTGAGGTAATATCTTTTATTGGCCAACTTCTGTTCGGATGAGAGCCAAGCATTCTCTTCTTCAGGGCTGGGAAAGATACCCTAAGGGTCGCAGCTGGGACCGACCCAGCTCCAGCTACACTGCCTCCAGCCACTGACTATCGGGGTCGCTTTGTTTCTCCGGATACAAGTATCCGCACACAAGGGTGCGCCTGGGCAAACCACGTGTGCAACTTAGTCGTCACGCAGAACAAATGACATGCTAGCCAGTGACAACTGAAGAGCAGATCAACCGTCCGCAAATCTCACTGATCATAAAATGAGCACGCAGACAGCTCAGCCGAGAGTCTCATAGAGAGAAGCAGGGGATGTTTGTTACAAATAACTGTGTGTTTAACCGTTCTTTCACCACCTCTCCACTTGCTATATGCTGTAGGCTGCTGTCAGCACGAAGGAAAGGCCGCGTGGGCAGCTGGTACAGGCGATACAGTATATTGCTTCGCAGTAGACACCGGTTTTCCCTTCTTGGTTTGTTTTTCTCCCCGAGATGAGCCGGAATCTAAACCCTCCATCTGAACTTTGGAGAAGTTGCAATTTGGAGCTGGGTCTGAATTTCTAGCCTAGCTTTAGAACGAGCTAAACGGACCCTGTCCATCCATTGATGTGAATGACCCCCCAAAATCTGGCGATCTCTCTAAGCCCTGGCTTGGGTTTTGATCCAGTCTAAGGTGAACTCGCCCTGCATTGGAGTTCCATAGCAGAAGTACAATGAAAGAGGGTCTTCTGATGCGCCTTCCAGTGCAGACGGAAGCCGGAGGCACTCGGGGATCACCCCACGAATTGTGGTCCTCGTGAGATGAGGACGACCAATCTCAATTCCAAACCAGCCTGGTCTAGTTTATTATATGCTCCCCTGGATGCTGTCATAGTTAGAGCAGCTCAGCAGGGGGCAGGGGGCAAAATGGCTTTTTTACGAAACAAGAAAATTTCCAGTGGAATTTTTGGCTTTGGTTGAATTTGTTCGGCGGGTGGCAGGGCGGAAGGGGAGTGGTTGTGGGAAAAAATAAACACATTTTCCCCCACCTTTTTTGTCCCCCTCCCCTGTCTGCATTTCTCCGTGTTGCCCATGGAAAGGGAAAGAGGAAAAAAGAGAAAATTGAACCTTTTTCATTACTTGCTTTTTCTGGTTTTTAAACAAATACAGTTTTTTGAAATGGAATGAAAACGTTTCACTTCTTTTCAGAGACAAGGTGGATGAGGTCAGATCTTGTTTTCGACCAACTTCTGTCGAGAGAGACACCAAGTTCAAACTTGCTTCCTTTGAAGTTTTTTATGGACGATGCTGATTTTTTTTTTTTAATTCACTTTAGTCAGGGTCCCTTGGGCTGTGAGCCTGTTTGATTTCCCAAGCTATCATGCCATTAGGTCTCCTAAGCTGTTATCCCATTAGATCTCCCGAAGTAGGAAGGATCAGACTTCGGAGTGGAGAACTCTAGGGAAAGCCCATAGGGAATCGGTCACTTGATAGGTGGCATTTTAACCATGGCACTGGAGGTGTCATCTTTTGGATGTGAATGTCCAAGATTCTTAGCCAAACACGCCAGTTAAAGAGCTCTTGGTGCTTGTTAATGCTGCTCACCTGGCCAGACGTCCAACACAGAATCCTGCCCCCTTGTGCTGGCGTTAACCTCGCTTCAAATAATCCAGCTGATTACCAAAGCAGGAGATGAATCTAATAGGACAAGGAGCTGGCCAAGGCCTGCTGCATCTCCCCCCAGTGAGAAGGGAGGGTTGGCAGGCAGAGGCTGCCTGGACTGAGGCCAAAGGTCTGAGCAGACAGAGGGTTAAAGCTCCGAGCTGCTGGGGCCGGCTCTGACCAGAGACCCTGAAAGCGAACGAGGATTCATACATTTTAGAGCCTCGTATCCACGGCCCTTGGTGATCGAATGTGAAGGCTCCTGTCTGAAGGGATGAGAGAGGCCAGGGCTCGGTGCTCCCGGGGGGGGCCAGGCAGGAGGTGGCATTCACACACCCCCAGAGTGAGTCAACATGTCAGCCCCAGAACTGAATAATTTGCCATTTCCTAACGTTATAATTAACTGGCAGCTCTTCCCGAGCGGGGTGGAGGGGGAAGTTCTCCGGCAGAACAGCTGCCTGCTTTCAGGATATATCGCGCTGAATCGACAATGCCTCTTCGCAGGCAGAGCTGTGAGTCCGCAGGGGACCAGGGCAAAGGAAAATGACTCTAACACATGATACCGGCAGAGCAGAGGCGGAGGGGTCGGGGTGGGGGGTGTTACAGCTAATGTCTGATGGTCTCCGCTTCATGCCACCACCATCAACCACACACACTCTCCCTTGGCTTTTCTTCTTAACTAATACTTAGGGGGCTGCTTGCCAGCTCTCTGCATCCCTGGGATCCATGCTTGTCAGGAGCAGGGCCTGCGCTTTCCCCACAGTGGATTCCATGGCTGGTGCTGAGGGGCTACAGACCACGCCTTTCCCTATACCACGCCTGGGGCCCTTTGCACATCCAGATCGGCCGTGCTGAGAACTCCCTCTTTGCTCCCCCTGGTCAGCCTGACAACCGCCGCTCTCAGCAGCCAGGGGAGCTTCAGATTGGAATGTCTCTGCACTGAAACCAATAGCACCGGGGCCAGCTGTGACCGTCATTTTATTTGATCGTGGATTGTTTGTATTGCAGTAGCATGGAAAGGCCCCCGTTGAGATCAGGGCCCCAGTGTGCTAGGCGCTGTATGCACGCCCCTGTCGCAAAGAGCTTACAAGAGAAGTAGGCAAGACTGACAAAGGATGGGAGTGAAAACTGAGGCACGGGGGGGAGTGACTCACTCAAGGTCCCACAGCAGATCAGTGGAGGAGAAGTGACCCAGTGGTTAGGGCACTACGTAAGTCTTGGGAGACCTTCCTTCAATTCCCTGCTCTGCCACAGATGTCCTGTGTAACCTTGGGCAAGTCACTTAGCCTCTCTATGCCTCAGTTTCCCTCATCTGTAAAATGGGGGTAATGGTGCTGACTCAGCAGCTGTATTAACATCTTTGGGTGGAAACTGCTATGTACTTGCCCAAGCCCAGTGTGTTCTAGCCTGGTAAGCTGCCTTTCCGATAGTTAGCCAGCTCGTTCTTTTGGGCAGGGACTGTTGCTAATGAAAGTCAGCGTGGTACCTAGCACAGTGGAGATCCCTGGATGGGACCTGTGGGTGCAATGATCATTCCCTCCAGTAGAGGAGATACTCAGGGTGATAAATCAAAAGCAAGGATGTGCTGGTCGGAAGGAAAGAGCAGCTTGCAAGAGCCTTATTTAACTCAGTGTGTGTGATTGCAAGGGGTGAGATCCTTGGCTGGGGTCAGTCGGCACTGTTCCATTGACCTCGGTGGAACCGCGCTGATTTATACCAGCTAGGGACCTGGCCTAGTGACTGCTTGATCTGTGCCCCCCTGCACCCTGAGAGTAGGCCAGGGACAACCAAGGGCCAGTCCGTGAGTTGTCCCCGGCCTCACCGTCACAATAGCCTTGCAGGATAACTTCCTGTCCATTCTAGGAGCTCTATGGTGACCCTGTCGGGCCAGCTGGGTGTGTCCACACTGCAGTTAGACACCCGTGGCTAGCCCAGGCCAGCTGACTCGGCTCATTGGGCTTGAGCTGGGAGCCCAGGTTCTAGGACCCTGCAAGGTGGGAGGGTGGCAGAGCTCCGAGCCTTGACGTCTCTATTGCGGTTAAACAGACCCTAACCCCTGAGCCTGAGTCAGCTGGCACAAGCCAGCTGCAGGTATCTAACTGCAGCAGACACACCCCGGATGCTCTGCCAGTGGTTCCCCTTGCTGAGAAAGGAATGGTGGTGGGGTTTCATTGTCATTGACTACTTTGTGCATCTGTGTCAGCCCCTGTCACCTGAATTGCCACAGGTGTATGTCATTTGAGCCTCAGAGCTTTAGATCAGCTCTGTGAAGGCAGAGGAGCTGGCAGCCTGCATTTAACAGTCTGTGCCATCCATTTTTAGGGCCTTTCCTACATCTCCAAAATCGATTGCACGCTCATGATGTCGCTTGTTGCATCGTGCTTTACACAGCACCTTGAGACAATAGGCAAGGGTTTCTTAAGTGCAGGATTCTTTCTCGCTTCCTGCCCCAAACCGTTGCGTATTGTTGCTGTGCGCTGTTAAACAGCTGCTGCATTCCCTCCCAGAGCTGGCTGCATTTCAGTGACATGAGAAAAGTGATTCAGGTCTGTAAAGCTAACAGGTCCACACCCTCAGCTGGTGTAAATTGACGTAGCGGCCACTGACTTTCATGGCACTGATCAACACCAGCTGCGGATCTGGCCCTATAATTGTGAATGTGTTTATGCACAAACACTGTCCTGTTACCACTGCCAAGCCACACACAGCGGTGATAGGGCACTGTGTTCAGGTGTCTCTGGGCATGCCTGGTGCCTGCCTGTGTGTGTAATGACTGGGCAGTTATTTCCAGCTGGCTCCGTTGGTTCTTCCCCCGGGACTTTGCCAGGGCAGGTGACAGGGGCCCAGCTCTGCCAGGCTGTGGTTTGCTGTCACGCCTCCCTGACCACCTGCGTAAGAGCTCATAGCAAAAGCGAGATGCAAATTCTTCCGCTGGGGTATTTTTATTCCTGAGGCTGAATTTAGACCCCTTTTTTTTTCTTTTATTTTGTTCTTCTTTTAATAATGAAAAAAGGAACAAAGTGATTTATTAAGAAACAGCCCCACTGATTTATCCTCTATTTGTCTTACCGTCCTGCATATTCCTGCCTCCGACCTGAACCGCTGCCAAACTTTGGGCTGCTGTTCACATCAGGATTCCTTTTGTAAATGGATGTGAAGGGGGATATTGTTAATAACAACAGGATCTGCACAGATCCTTTACTGGTGGAAACCAGCAGTTGTCGGAGTTATGCTGATTTACATCAGTTGCGCATCTGGCCCCAGCTGCCTGACCATCTAGGCACATGTTTGCTCAGTTCTTGCGCTGGTCAAAAAAACATTGATGGGGGAGTTTTCCGTCCGAGAATGCCATTTTGCTGAAATCGAAAGGCGTTGTACGAATGTGTCAATTTCGATGAAATTTTCAACAGGGAAAAGAGTCAGTCTGACTCTCATTTCAATAATGTCCCGATGTTTAATTTTGACTTTCTCATTTTGATTTGTGCCATTTTGACTTTTATACTATATTAAAATATTATTTTAATATTAAATGAGATGTCATATGACACGTTTCATAGGGTACTTTTCATATTTTACAGTAGAATGTTTCAACAGTCTTTGAAACAATGTTTTTACCTTAATGAACTTAAATATTCCAAGAGTCCCGAATCAGAAATGCTGGAACTTTCATGCCGCAGGAAATTCCTAACTTTTGATTTTTTGTTTCCCAATGTGAAATGATTTTTTTTCTTCAAATTGTTGGAATTTTTCACAGAACAGAAATTCCAGTTTACAGCCAGCTCTGCTCATGGCGCGATGCAAAGACACTTCTCTCCAGCTGCCATTGACTGGATATACTTACACTCTGCTCCTGATAGGTATACAGGCCTTGATTCTGGTCTCGCTCATGCTGGTGTAAATTAGGAGCATCTCCACTGAACCAATGGGCCAGGACCCTATGGTGCTAGGTGCTGTACAAATGCAGAACAAAAATATGGTCTCTGGCCCAAAGAGCTTACGATCTAAGGATAGGCTAAGAGACAACAAGTGGAGACAGACAGGTGGGAGAGCACAAGGAATCATTGAGACAATATTGATGTATGCCTCAGTTTTACCCATCAGTAAAATGGGGATAATGATACAACCCTCCTTTGTCAAGCACTTTGAAAGCTGCTGATGAAAAGCGCTACATAAGAGCTGGAGATTATTATGCTGATGCTACACAGTGGTCTCATTACACCAGCTGCCTAACCGTTGTCAAGTTTTTTGTAGGCAGCAAAAAGAGAGGTTAATAAATGATTGATAGATGTTCTAAGCGTGGGCGTGGGTTGTATGTGTTAGAGCGGGTTATCAGCATAGAAGGGTTAAAGACGGTTATCCGGCATGGTAAGAAGCAATCGTTGGATTCTCTTAACAATTGATCAGCCAATTATTGACATGTTGATGAATCATGTATTAAGCCTGTATAGATTGTTTGTAAACGGGACCTCAATATAAAGCATGTGTGGCCTGAAACTAAAATGTTGCTGTGCATTCATCTTTGTCACTGGCACCTCCGCTACCATTCAGCATGCTTGCACGAACACCCGGGGAGCTCTGCCTATTTGTACAAACTGAGGGTCTGGCACGATATCTATAGGGGACCAAAGCCCAAGATCTCAGCTCTTGCTAGGAGTTTTGCTTGAATCAAATCTTCAGAATCCTCCATGAATCTCATCTGGCAGGATTGAGCTCTGCGTAGGGTGACCATACATCCCGTTTTGGCCAGGACAGTTCCCTTTTTCGAAGCCCTGTCTCGGCCGATGTGACCTTTTTGGCAAATCGGGGCATTTTTCCCCATTTGATCTTGCCAATTGATCATCTGTTGGCCAAAGCAAATGGGACAAATGCCTGGTGGGGTGCAACCCCTAGCGGGGCATGGAGGGACGTGTGGGGGGGAGGGTGCGAGCGGCAAAGCCAGCCCTGCGTGGGAGGGAGGGCTCAGCAGAGCGGCTCAGGCTGAGCCAGCCCCACACAGGTGGGCGGCAGGGGGTCTTGGCCTGGCCCTGTGTGTGGGGAGTAGATGGGGGCCTCAGGCCATCCCTGTGCAGGCGTGTGGCAGAGGGGACTCGAGCCAGTCCCATGCTGGGGTCAGGTGGGGGTGTAGAAGGGAGCCTCGGGCCAGCCCCATGTGGTGTCCTGTTTTCCCTTTGGGAAAATATGGTCATTCTAGCCCAGGGGTCGGCAACCTTTCAGAAGTGCTGTGCCGAGTCTTCATTTATTCACTCTAATTTAAGGTCTCGCGTGCCAGTCATACATTTAAATGTTTTTAGAAGGTCTCTTTCTATATGTCTATAATACAGAACTAAACGATCGTTGTATGTAAAGTAAATAAGGTTTTTAAAATGTTTAAGAAGCTTCATTTAAAATTAAATTAAAATGCAGAGCCCTCCAGACTGGTGGCCAGGACCCGGGCAGTGTGAGTGCCACTGAAAATCAGCTCGTGTGCCGCCTTCGGCACCCGGGCCATAGGTTGCCTACCCCTGTCCTAGCCCATAGTACGTGCACAGGTTCCTCTAGGCCAGATTCTCAGCTGGTGGCAGGCGGTGTAGCACCACCAGAGTAGTTAGGCCACAGCAGAGATACGTGGCTTGGTGCCAGCTGATCCAGAATGAATGAATACAGTTTCTCAACCAGCCTTTGGATGTATATGGGCGGCTACAAGCTCTTGGCAGGGGGTTGAAATGAAATTCATCCCTAGGCAAAAGGCTTATGCACCATTTAAGTCTCATTTCAGCCTTCAAAATTAGGGCCGGGGTGAGTCTGATCCCCCCACCGCTCCCTAAAAGCTACAAATGCCTAGGTGGAGGCCCCATACTATGGTACACCTTCACCCGCCAAAGATCTGTCCGAATATTAACTTGCTTCTGCAATTGATAAAGGCGGGTAAGAATTGTAATGCCCAGCTTTTCAGTGGGGAGACTGCGGCACAGCTGACTTGAAGTGACTTATCCGGGGACAGGGGCAGGCTCCTGGCTGACTGATTCCCAGCTCCGGGATCACAGATGCCCCAGCACAGTTTGATGGGTCTAGCTAGTTGTAAAAAAAAAAAAGTCCACCCACCTCCAGCTGAAAGACAGCCAAAGCTGAGTGGAAAGAGAAGCTCTGGTTAACAGGACCCAGCGGTGCAGTGGAAGGCAGGAAGGATATCGTAGCCACAGGCCCAGTGTAAATAGTCCAGGTTGAATGGGGATAAGAACTCATTTCAGAAAACTCCCTGAGGTCATCTCTGATCAGGAGCTCGGGGCTATAGCGGCTTGAAAGATGGCCGTGCCCAGCCACTGAGCATTGACTCAGAGCAGACGGAGCTGCTGAGCGGCGCCACTTGTGTAGCACCCTCGGACAGCCCCGCCCCGGCTGGGGGGGTCTCCCTCCGCGCTGGAAAAGGCAGCACAACTGCAGGCTACGGCAGCTCTCCTGGCGGGGCAGGCGATGCTCTTCGACAAGCGACTTCGCCAATGCGCTTCCTGAGACGGGAGCGTGACAGGGCAAGAGAGAGAGAGAGACAGAAAATGCAAAAGCCCCACGACCACGATCATATCCTGCCCAGATCCCTTGGCGTGAGCCATTTCCTCCTGCCTGCCGCACCTCAGAGGGTGCCCGTGTGTCACAGCACAGGAAACCGGATGCACTTAGGACGGGGCAGTTGAGATACAACATGCCTTTGCTGTTCTCTTCCTGTTCCTCAGCTTTGCCACTGGTTTGCTGGGTGACCTTGGGCAAGTCCTGACCCCGCTGTGTGCCTCAGTTTCCCCATCTCTACAATAGTGACAGTGATACTGACCTCTTTGATAAAACGCTGAGCTCCGCACCTCCAGGAAGGGGCTCATTTTTGGTCTGAAGACATTCTGGGAGAAAGAATTCCTTCGCCGCCATAGAAGATCCTCTTTCGGAGCTCTGAAAAGGGGCAGTTCAGTTCTCTTCTCATTGGGACGTTGATTCCCTAAGTCTGCCAGCTCAGAACAGCACTTTGTATCCCTCCAACGCTGCTCTGAGCCCTCAAATCGCTGTGTGCAGCCAGACACTCAGCTGTCTGGTTTTAACAACGCTCGGCAATGATCTGAAATTTCCTCTGGGGGCTTTTACGGGCATCATGAGATCGTAAAAGTCAGGCAATAAATCTAAAGCAGAACATCGTCTTCACTCCAGCCAGTTTTACCCTTAATGATCTTGGCTGGTTTTTCTTGGATGGGACATGCTGGATTTATTGATTTATTTATGTTGCTGGCGCGGTGGTGAAATGGGAGGGACGGGTTCCCCTCCCCATTAAATTAATCTCTAATTCTGCTCTTTCCTATGGGACCAAATCACTTTACATTGCAGGCAGGGCTGTAATGTTCATTCTTCGGGTCTTGGAGAAGACGGAATGCCTAAGATGTCCATATAGCTAAAGACCTGGAATGGGACACGGCCATCCAGTCCATGAGTCTATCCTTAGCATGCATTCGGCCTGTCTAGCTACGCTTAGTATTTTTTTAACAATTCGTTTCTGGCCCTTTTCCTTGCAAAGAGCCAACATCCAGGTGTGATTTACTCTTCCCTACTGAGAATCTGGTCAGAGATGTTAGAGAGGGAAAAGATGCACTGACTCCTACCTATCCCCTGATACGGGGCAGGAGATATGTGGAGCAATACAGGATTGTTCCCTGTGCTGACTATTTACCGGGGTCTTGTCCAGTCAAGCTTTAGGCAGCCCAAGTGCTGGGGCTTTCATTCCTTCCATTTCATTTCTGTTTGTGGCAGTGAGGTTTGCAGAAAGACGAATACTGGTACAGACAGGGAGCGATCGCAGAGTTGCACGCGTAGATACAGGGTTACACATGTAGCTACAGACTTGTACACACATCTGCAGGCTTCTACCTTTAGATACAGACTTATCCGGCCTTTGACAGACATTCACAAGCTTATACTTATAGATACAGACAGATCCGGGCATATGCAGACATCTACAAACCTATCAGAACCATAACATTCCGATGTCTCTCTTTAGGGGCACTGTATCTCAGGGACCACTTATTCAAACAGGCCCAGTTTTGGATTGCTCCCCTTTCCCTGGACTCTGCCGCCTCCCAGCGCTTTCCAAGGCCACCTGAGTCAGAATGTGGATGCGAGAGGACTTCGAAAAGAATGGATCAGCTTGTATCTGGATCATCTCTAATGGTCAAAGCCCCACTGAGGAGGAGAGGGGCCCTTCGAGTTTCAGGATCCTCCTGGAATTGCCAGGATTTGTGGTGCAGTGCGTGTCTAGAGGCCTCAGCTGAGGTGAGGACCGTCTTGCGCTAGATGCTGTACAAGCGTGTGGTAGGATGGCTTCTACCGCTATAACTTCCCGGACAGGAGTAGCTAGCCTGGCATAAAGCATCTTTTTATGCTGATACAACTGCGTCCACACTAGTGAGGGTTGTACCACTTCAGTTATAGCCAAAGGGATAAAACGTGTGTGTACAGACAAGGCCCCAAAACAACTTGAACTCCAAAGAATGGAGGAGGAAGACATAGGGGAAGTGATTTGCCCAAGGTCCTATAGCACGTCCTAGCTAGAAATAATGCCCAGGTCTCCTGGGCCCCAGTGCAGTGCCTTGTCCACTGGCCCCTGCTGCCTGGGTTGACAATGGGAGCAGCAGGGAAGCTGGTGAGCCTCATAATTGTCTGTCTGCCTAGCCAGGAGAGCTGATCTCACAGCAGGAGGGGGCGTGTGCCTGTGAATTTATCCTAGCTGGGGATGGTAAATCAGGAATGAATTAGCACGTAGTGATGTCAGAGGAACACATGTGCTGCACTTTTTTCTCGTCTCCTTCTAATGAGTTGTTCGGGTGTTTTTCCCCCCCTTTTCTCTTTTAACAAAAGTTTTCTTGACACAAGAATTGGCTGGAAAGTTTTTGGTAAGAACTTCGATGAGTGATTGATTTCTGGGCCTCCACTGCTTCTGATGTGCAGCGTTGCTGTGGGCTGGTAACAAGGCATCCACCCCAGAGGTGGCCGAAGTGTATAGTTTGTAAAGCAGTTGAGGATCCTCACAGACACTGTTTTCTCAGGGGGGAATGGGGAGCCATACACGAAGTTTGGGTTAAAGGGCATAGGGCTCTTTGCACCTTAGCATGTGTTCATGTGTGTCCTCCCTGTGTGTGTTGCCATGTGCAGGTGACACAGAGCATAGGACAGCTGGATCCAGAATATTGGATTTCCAGAGCCTTCCCAGACTGGATGCCCTCGTTGTAAAATCCTTGAATAAAACGGCTGTTTAAATGCTCCTAATATCAATTCTTTCCTCTTCTAATTCCTGGGGGATTACAGCTCTGGGAGGAGCTGGCAGGGAGCCGGAAGAGGAGCCAGGGTGATTTTGCATATGGATTTAAACAGGGGGAAGGGAAGCCTTTCTAAACAATTAAACTTCTGAAAAGACTGAAATGGCTGCTAAGCTGCATCTGATGGGACAATACACAACCCTCTATAGAGACGGCAGCCAGGCCCATCAGTCTGGGCTACTCAGTGCCATCACGGAGGGTGTTGCTCCCATCCACCCAGACACATTTCCCCCCAGCCCCCTGCAGCTCCCCCTGCCTTGCACATCCTTAACTCCCCATTTCCTCTGTCTCAAGATAGGTGGACTCTTGGGAGCTCCCCTGGGCCTGGTACATGCTGGGGGAAGGGGGTTGTGCAGATCCACTGCCTTGTTCCCAGGGTGGCCTCTCCCTGTTCAGTTGATGCAGGGAGAGGGTTTGAGTATCACCTCCCCAGTAAATCCAGTGGGCAGTGAGCGCAGTGGCAGGAGATTTGGGTGCACGGCAGATGTGGGGACATGGCAGTGGGAGGGGATTTTGGGACACAGCAGTTTAAAGAGGGGTTATTTATTTGTATTTCAGTAGTTTCTAGCCCTAGAGGCATTTCTGCACTGCAATCAAAGACCCGCGGCAGGGTGGCAGCTGGCTCGGGTCAGCTGACTTGGACTGGCGGGACTGAAAATTGCAGTGTAGACATACCCTAGGAGTCCTAGTCATGGACCGGGAGCCCATTGTGCTTGGAGCTGTACAAACAGAACAAAGAGTCCCTGATGCCCATTGATATTAAGAAATGTCTCACAATCATGTCCAGCTTCTGTTAAATAGCACCGGACTCCAATGAAGTCAAGGACATTTGCTTGTGGAGTATGGGGTTCAGAATCTGGCCTGATGGATGCTCAGAGCCTCTGAAAATCAGGCCTCAGATAGCCAGAGATGGGAGCTGCCCCCTGCAGATATTCCAGTGGATAAACAGGGTTGGTTTTGAGACCAACAGTGCTGTGGGTGCACATATTAGGAAGAAAGCCAAGGGGAGCAGCTTTCTCTCCCTTTGAGATTCAGGGTGGGAATGAGAAGTCAGTGCCCGTCAAAGGGTTTTCTAATCTCAAATCCTCTGGCCTGGAGAAGTGGAGGGAGAAAAACATATGGCTCCTTTTGCTCCTTAATCTTCCGCAGCATCGATGTCGTATGGGATGCTAAGCTGATGGGTATGACGGGAAGTCCCAGCGGAGATGGGGGGTGAAATCTGGTCATGTCAATATAGTCAGCATGATTAGAACTGAGGCTGCACCATCGAACATGCAAAGCCCTGCCATTCCAGCTAGTGGATCTCAGTAAACAGCACCCATAGATCTCAGTAAACAGCAAGGTATTATAATTGCATGTGAGGGGACATGACCACATACCATGGCAGGGGCAGAAGAGGCAGTGGGAGAATGTTTCTTGGAGAGATGGATACCCCAGAGTGAGGACAAGACCAGAGCCTCTTGCTGACGAGTGTTGGATGAAGCGAACCAGCAATCAGTGCCACTAAACTGGATTCTCTTTTTCTGCCTCCATCTTCTCTCACCCTGGTGTTTTTAAGTGTACATTACAGGTGCTTGTCCCAGCTTTCTTCAGTTAGTATTAGATGCAGGCTCTTACGAGCACTAAGTGATGACGAGAGCTGGGGAAAATATTCACACACTTTTTTTCTGGTTAAAAATGCAGATTCTGCAACCCCGAAACCTTCCTTGAATATGCATCACTTTCACCAAATTTTTAATTTAGAATTTTTTTTTTTAATTCTGAATCCAAAGGGCCATTTTCCTTTGGGGGTTTGAAAGGACCTTAAAAAAGTGAAAGTACGTGTTGAAATGAAATCAGAAACGTTTAAAAATGCTCACAAAGCAATCAAAACGAAATCTGTTTTGGTTTTTCAATTCACTGGAAATGTTTCATTCCAACCCAAAACTCTTTTGCCAGAAGCTGAGAATGACTACCAAAGGATGGATCACTTGATGATTCCCTGTTCTGTTCATTCCCTCTGGGGCACCGGGAATTGGCTACTGTCGGCCAACAGGATACTGGGTTAGATGGACCTCTGGTCTGACCCTGTAGGGTCATTCTTATGTTCTTATGTTAGAATCATAGAATACCAGGGTTGGAAGGGACCTCAGGAGGTATCTAGTCCAACCCCCTGCTCAAAGCAGGACCAATCCCCAACTAAATCATCCCAGCCAGGGCTTTGTCAAGCCTGACCTTAAAAACTTCTAAGGAAGGAGATTCCGCCACCTCCCTAGGTAACCCATTCCAGTGCGTCACCACCCTCTTAGTGAAAAAGTTTTTTCCTAATATCCAACCTAAACCTCCCCCACTGGAACTTAAGACCCTTACTCCTTGTTCTTCTGTTGTTGAAATTTTCGGAATTGCCAGTGAACTGAAAAAGCCATTTGTTGCTCAGATCCGGTGCTAAGCACTTCTGAAAAATCTGGCATTGACTGTGAACGCTCCTCACCGAGCTCTGGAAAACATGCTGCTGGGGTCCTGATCCAAAGCCCAACCAGAGAGACAGCCATTGACTTCAAGCCCTAACACTATGGGATACCAATTTTCTTGTCTAAACTTTTCTGAGTGGCTGTCGCAATATTTCCACCTCCGATGAAGAGAACAGACTCCCAGCATGGAGGGGGCTAGCAAGAAGGATAGCAATTGCTGGTTATGTTATAGTTGGGGAAAGGGAAAAAACATCGGAGTGACGAATATCTGGTGTTCTGTATCTATTCAGTGTGAACCCCAAGGTAAGTTAAATTCAGAGCTCTAATGAGAAGAGAGAATGTAACAGGCTGAGATGTGGAAATAAATAGCTCGGTGACAACCCTCCTGATCAGTGTATTTTTGGGGCTGTTATCCCAGTCAGATCAGTGATCCCTGGCCACCGTCCCCTGCATACTGTGTTCCTGCTGGGAATGGAAAATATTGACAGGCACTTCTCTGGGATAGCTGCCAAGGAAGAAGAGCTCTGTGCAGCTTGAAAGCTTGTCTCTTTCACCAACAGAAGTTGGTCCACCTTTTCTCGCTAATATCCTGGGACTCAATATGGCCACAACAACAGTGGTCACTATAGGGAAAGATCCAGGGATTTCCTTTACAGGTGGTACAGCTCTACCACTGGGAAACATTATATTGAAGGACAGTCTCTTGATTGCAAGTGTATTTGGGGTGGGCATGGCCTGGCACAGAGAGGAGTGTATGAGGTGGGCATGGATTGGCGTGAATGATCCGCAGGGCAGAGGATGGATGTCCCTGAGGCGGAACTGGATTTTTCAGGTTTCTTGAGCAGTCTATAAATAAATAAATAAATAAATAACCACCGCGGAGAAGAAAATCTGAACGTATAAAAAGTGTTAAAAGCAACATCCTCTCTGCATGGCCTGCGGCTGCACTCAATGGGTCCCAACACGCGTGGCACAGAGCTTGGACGGGCACTCTAGGAACCTCTGCCTTGGAGACAAACAAAACCGAAACATTATGTTGACCTCAGACATTTCTCCCAGGATTCTTCCCCCCGCCTCACCTCTCCTTTCATTTCAGAGCAAACTTCCTACCAGGTCACATTCACTTTAGCCTGAAATAAGTTTGACCATCTGTTCAGAATGGGAGGGCTCCTCTGGCTATCAGCACTAGCTTTGAAGCACTGTGCCTCTGATTCCCACTGTCATTTAAATTTTACACAAGCGTCCTTCAGTGGAGTCGCTCCTGATTACATCGATGTAAATGAGACCCGAATCAGGCCCATGGATTTGTGGGGAGCTGATTTTCCTGCCCCTTGTATTAAATCTCAGAGTCACTTTTTTTTTTAACAATAGCTGAAGTTTTTTTCTTCTACCTTCCAAATGAACATTTTTAAAAGGTGCTGTCAAGGAATTTTAGGCTCAACATTTCAATCTTCTTGCAGTTACAAAACCTGATATAAATAGAAGATGCTTCTGATTCTGATTTTTTATTTTTTGGATTCTGACTTCTGAGTTTTATTTTTAAAATTTCAACAAGAACAGGGCACGTATTTGTTGTTGTTTCGGTTTACACATTTTCCTGCCGTGTCATTGTTATGTTGATAATGTTTATACCTTTTTGTTAGTGGTGGTAGGTGTAGTGAGTAATAGCAATAATGAACTAATAATTAGTGTATAGCACTGACGGTAGTACATAGCATAATGCTTTACAACTGGAAGGTGAAAGTAACGAGAAAAAAATGAAAGTGACTAGATTAGGTTCAATATCCAAATTGAGGGAAATGTAAAAGGCAAATGGTGGAAAGAAAAATGTATTTGTACTATTATTTCAGTTGCAATATTTGAAGGTACCATAGGGCTAAAATTTGCTTTTTGATTGTATGAGGTTTATGTTCAAAGTGTCTTTTTAATAGGCCTGTTCTTTCTTTCTTTCTTTCTTTCCCCATACACTCCCCCATATCTATCTATCTATCTATCTATCTATCTATATATCTATCCTTGTATGACTTTCATCACAGGAGTACTGGATACCCTGAACCCTGATTCACCTGATTAACCCTTTGTTCCTCAAACCAGCAGTATCAATGAACTCGATAGCACTATCCCCGTGATTCCACCAACACAAATCTTCCCACACAGGTAGTCCTAGCTCAAGGACTACAGGATCATGCCCCAAAACCACAGAGGGGGGGAAAGCTGGAATGAAAATAAAAGAACTGAAAATATTGTAAAACAAACAATTCTCCCCCTGCCCATCCTTTTTAAAGCAAGTTCTGTATCTATCCTGGCAATTTTTTTTACCCCCTTCTTGGAAAAATCCTATTTAAAGATCTGGCAAAGTAACAAAACTTTTATTGGCTGCAAATCACTCTGCAACTCTAGGGTGGGGACCTACAAACACTACAAATGTGAGTAGCTTTATTCATGCCAGTAAGCCCACTGACGTCAGTGAAGCGTGTTGATTTACTTGCATGCGTAAAATGGGCCTGCTCTGCTGGTGGATATTGTCTCATTGTACTCCCCCGTTGGTCTGTATCCACCTGTTGTCTCTTGTCTAATACTTCGATTGTAAGTTTGTCGGCGCTGGGATGATCTTTTTGCTTTGTGTTTGTACAGCACCTAGCGCCACACAGTCCTGATCTGTGACTGGGGCTCCTTGGCACTATGACAAAACAAATATATAATATATGTTTTCAGGGTCTTCAGTTTGGATCCCATGCCCCTAAAATCCTTGGGAAATCCAATACCCTCTCTCACCTCTTTATCATGACCACAGTCTTTATTATGAAGAGGTATTACTATTTAATGAGATATATTTTTGTTGTTCTCTTGATGCAGGGCTTAGCTTGGGCTGTTTCATTTGCAAAGGATGACACTGAATGCGGGTTCAGTTGAACAAATTGGGACTTTATTAAACTCTGAACACTGCTTCATCCACATGGCTGACTTGTCTCCATGGCCCACGCCCCATTTCCTCTTTCCCCTGGACACCCCTCAATGATCGTTCCTCCAGGGAACCTGGATCCTTTGACTCCAGTTCCACTGACCAGGATACAGGGCTAGTATATGGCCATACAACATCCTGGGACCTCTTTGAGATTCTGAGGAAGAAGATAGTATCTTCATCTTTCACTTAAAAAAAAAGTCTCTAGCTGTCACAGTTGCAAAGGAAACCTCAGATGTGACCCATGTGTAACCGCTGTAGAGACATCCAAGCAAACTTGTAGAAAGCCAGGGCCAATATCTTGGAGAGAGGCTAACACCCCCATTCATCTTAAGGAGGAGTTAACTGGGGTGATCATTTAAATGTTAGTGGTGTTAACTATTTCCTGGAAGAGTCAAGAACAGGCTTATCTGCTGAGTGGGATTTTGAGGTATCAAGTGGTGACACCCCCCACTCTTGAAGGAACCAAACTCAGCAAGCCTAGAGTGTCGCACCATCATATTTCAAACCTCTACTGTGAGCAGTGTCTCATTTTGATGACTTGTGGGTGCAGCTTATTTATAGGGAGGAGCTTGGAAGAGTACAGACACCTTTCCCCACAGACTGAGGATGGGGTTTATCCTAGGGGAACAATTGGGTCCTGATCCTGCAATCAGATCCATGCAAGTGTGGGGGTCTGTGAAGCAGCTAGAGCTTGACACAGGTAATATAAGGAGATATACCTATTGCATAGAACTGGAAGGTACTTTGAATCCAGCCCCTTACCTTCACTAGCAGGACCAAGTACTGATTTTGCCCCAGATCCATAAGTGGCCTCCTCAAGGATTGAACTCACAACCTGGGTTTAGCAGGCTAATGCTCAAACCACTGAGCTATCCCTCCCCTGCACCCTGAAATAAGCAAACAAGACCTCCATCCTAGAAACACTTTGGCAGCTGCTTAACTTTGCACACAGGGGCAGCGCCACTGACATCAACCCGGCTGCATAAAGTTAAGCCTGTGCATAATGTTTGCCGGGTTGGAGCCATGGGCTGGGATTTCCAAAATGAGGTGACCAATTCCAATGAGATTTGGGGGCCTACCTCTGTTAGACTGTCTACACTACAGACATCTGCCAGCATCGCTATGTTAGGCAGGGGGAAGATATCCCACTGGCCGAGCTTGCAAAGGGTTTCCACTCAACAGGATGGCATTTCTCTGTCCGTCTGTAACTTCTGAATGCTGCAGCTGATCATTTGCAAAATTCAGAGGATGTTCTAAGCATTAATGGGGGGGAGGAATTGATGCTTATAAATCTCTGGGACATCCGCAATCTCACTCTGAAGCAAGTGAAATAACAATGGCTAAACAGCATACCCCTGATACAGAATCAAACCCAAACCAAGGTGACAGCCTGACCCTGCAAACATGAGCAGAATTCCACTGGCTTCAAGGGGACCAGAGGCAGCTGAAGACAACCTGCTGCCCTCAGCAAAACTCCACCTCCCCACAGGCCTAAGGCAGCAGATTGGCCCCAGACGCTCTTTCTGAATGATGGATTTTAGTGATTGGCCTTGTGGCCTTGCCCACCAGGCAGCTGCCCAGAAATCTGCCACCCTAGACAGCAGTCTAGTTGGACCACAAGACAAGGTGGGTGAGATCTTGCTGAGATCCTGGGACCATCCCAGCTACAACAACGCTGCCTAGGGAGGTGGTTGAATCTCCTTCCTTAAAGGTTTTTAAGGCCCGGCTTGACAAAGCCCTGGCTGGGATGATTTAGTTGGGGATTAGGCAGGGCCGCTCACTTTAAGTATCATAGACTCATAGAACATCAGGGTTGGAAGGGACCTCAGGAGGCCATCTAGTCCAACCTCCTGCTCAAAGCAGGACTTAATCCCACGGCTGCCCACGGGGGGCAAGTGGGGCAATTGGCCCTGGGCCCTGTGAGCCCTGGCCCGGTGGCGGTCTGGGTCTTAGGTGGCATTTTGGTGGCGGGGGGGCCCTTCAGTCACTCCGCATCGTCAGCAGCACTGAAGACCTGGACTGCTACCAGGCAGGGCTCACAGGGCCCCTGTGGGGCCCAGGGCCTGGGGCAAATTGCCCCACTTGCCCTCCCCCTCTGGGCGGTCCTGGGATTAGGTCCTGCTTTGAGCAGGGGGTTGGACTAGATGGCCTCCTGAGGTCCCTTCCAACCCTGATGTTCTCTGAGTCTATGATACTTAAAGTGGAGCACATGCATGTGCGCTGGCAGGATCGGGGCCCTAAATTCCCTTTTCCCCTCTGGCTGGACAGTCCCTCTCCCCCATCGCAAGTCCCTGTTCACAATGGGAGGTGCCTCCGAGGGGGCGTGGCCATCACGGGAGGAGGCGGAGCCTCGCAGCCCCAAGTGCCGCTGCTTTTAATAAGAGGGAGGCCGGAGTGGCTCTTGGAGGCAGAGGATGGAGCAGGTGGAGTGACGGAGCGGGGCAGACGAGGCAGCTCCCAGGAGTGGGGGGAAATCCCCCCCCTTCGGGTGACCCTTGGAAAGAGGGGAGGTGTCGGGGGAAACTCCCCCCGCCCCCTGGAGCCCAGCGGGCTCTTTAGTTAGGAGGATTTTGTACAAACCGAGCTTGGGCAGGGGGGTTCTGCTGCCTTTGCTCCTGGCGTGTCCGGCCCGGCGATGGAGCCCCGGCCCCGCGTGTGAAACGGACTCAGCCGCTGCTGAAGTCGGGCCGGGAGCTGCGGGGCGAGCGCAGCCCAGAGTTTGGTGCCCGGCGGGGGTCTCGCTTTTTATTTTATTTTTTGCACGACCCGGATGAGTTGCTGAGGCAGGGGAGGGGGCTGATCTCCCCCCCCCCCTCCCGCAAACACCCCCACCCCGCCTCGCCTGGCAAGTCGATGGGAGCCCTGGACGCAGCCTCCGGAGCCAGCAGCCCCGCGCTCACCATGCTGAATGGCACCGACAGCCAAAGTTTTGCCAAGGAGCCGCTGGATCTGCAGGGGGCCAAGGAGCCGGCCGAGCTGAAGATGGGCGTCCCGGAGCGGTTCTACTTCCCCGACGCCCCGGCTCCGGAGGGCTGCCCGCTGAGCCTGCCCTACAGCCCCCCACTGGTCCCCGGGGGCTTCCCCGGGAGCGCCCCGGCCACCGGCCGCTTCCTCAGCCCGGCCCTGAACAGCTGCTCCGCCTACCGAGCCCAGCCGCCGCCCGCCGCCGCCCAGCCGGGCAGCCACGGCTTCGCGCTGCCTCCCGGCGAGCTCTACCCGGGCGGCGGCGAGCTCTACCCGAGCCCGGCGGCGGGGGAAGGCTGCTACCCGGGCGCCGTGCAGCACGTGTTCCCCCGGGGCCCGCTCTACCCGGTGCCCGGCTACCAGCTCGCCGGCAAGGTCCAGGTGATGCTCAACAACTACCCGCTCTGGGCCAAGTTCCACAAGCACCAGACCGAGATGATCATCACCAAGCAGGGCAGGTGAGGCCGGGGCAGGGGGGCCCGGGACCCTCCGGGCGGCGGGGTGGGGACGGGTGCCCCCCTACAAGGGCGGGAGCGTGTCTGCTGAAGGTGGTGGGGAGATCGGGACTCCCCCAAATCTAGTGTGTATGTGGGGGGGCGGTGGAGACCTGGAACCCGCTCGTCGCCTCCCCCTAACGCGATCCCATTGCTAGGCTCACCCCGGCCCCGCCAGCCAAGTCCTAAAACTTCTCTGGAGAGAGCCAAGGCTCCTCTCTCTCCCCGCCGTGCGCCCAGCCCCTACCTGCCCGAGTGGGACACCGCGGGGCGCAAAAGGGCTGTAGGGCGCGGGTCCCGGGGTGGGGAGGGGGGCCTGGCTCGCTGCGTGTCTGCAAATCCCGGGCGTTGTTCTCGGCACTCGGCTCTTTGACACCTGCCGGATCGGGAAGTCCTTCGGGGGAGTGAAATGCCAGCAGGCCCCCCAGATCCGGATCTCAGCCCCTCCGGTGCAAAGCCCGAGTCTCGGGCTGTGGTTGCGCAGCGCCCGGCACAGGCCGGGTGGCCTCCTGGGGTCTGGCTGAGTCTCACAGCGACTAGGGTAAAACTAGTGCTAAGTGAAGTGCACGGGGGTTACTCTGCCTTTTCACCGCTGGGACGGAGACCAAAATCTGGCCTTGACAAGGGATCGTGTGTGTAATTACTTGGATCTCCCCCCCACCGGCTTTCTCTTCTCTCTCTAATCTCTTGTCTTTCTGAGCGAGGGCTCCAAGCCGACTGCTGTGTGCCTGGCCATCTCTGATGCGCTCTCCCGGCTCACACCCTGTATTTCTGCTTGGGTGCCCGGCAGTCCTCGGCCGCTGGTGCCCGCTGGACACTCTCAGGCCAGGTACTCTCAGGGTCTTTGGCACCTCACAGGGCCAAGTCCGCACAAGAATGACTGGGCAGGTTGTGAGCCACCGGGCAGCTGCTGTTTCCTCTCTGGTTCCTGTGGCAGGCTCGCTCAGATAGCGTGCCAGCGAGCTCAACAAGCCGAGAGAAACCATTTGAATCCGTGCCAGGGGTCCTGACCAGTCAGGGTCCCCAGGCAGTACATGATCAGAGTCACGGGAAGCCAGGGTTTTAGCAGACACTAAAACCCTGTCCTCCTTTCTCAGGCTTATCAGCTGGAAATGCTGCAGGTCTTTAATAATCTCGATGATGACAACCTAGGGCCAAATGCTGTAGTAGTGTAACTCCACTGACTTCAGTGGCGTCGGGCCAGCAGGGAGTCAGAACCCTGAAATGCCATGAAGTTGTATAATGAATGCCCATCTTTGGCCCAGTTGTCTCCAAGCCCTTGACTAACATGAATCCCACCTCAGCAGCCCCCACCACCTCCCAGCTTTTCCCCATGCTGCAGATGGGGGACGCTTTGCCCTGTGGTAGCCCCGTCTGCCTGCCTCTGAAGCCCAGTGGCAGGAGGGCTTCTGATTTCAGATCATTTGCAGCCCGGCCATGAGCGCAGGGGACAGGAGGAGATGACCTCTGGAGGTCTCTTCCGGTCCTACCATTCTGATCCAGTGGGTGTAGGGTCTGTGAGGTGTCAGGCATGTTTCACCCAGGGCCGCCTGTGCGTCCATACCATCACAGATCACAGTCTGCCTGTGTCACTTCTGCACCCGAAGAGGTGCTACAAAATCAGGGCCTAGTCCTGGGAGGTGGCAAGCGTGCTCATCTTGGGGCCTGGGAGCGGTGCTGTATTTGTTCTTTAAGCTGTGGGCTGCTTCCTCGCAGGCACATGCATATTTCAATGTCCGTTTAACAGGCGGATGCACGCACGCTGGACTGGATTCCCCCCCCGCTGGTGTAAATCAGCAGAGCTCCATCGACTTCCCTATTGCCGTGCCAATTTGCCCCAGCGAGGGATCTGGCCCCTTCTTTTTAATCTCACCTGCCTCCTGTTTAGGTGCTGTCTCACCTCCTCTGCTGGGGTTAATGCATTTTAGAAGATGCTTTTTAATAACATTAAAAGCTGGAGCTGCCACTGCAGATCAGTGCAAACAGAGCTTCAGAAACGGCTAAAACTCAGACCTGATCCGGTGGATTTGGCTGCGGCTGTGAGGGGGCATCTCCTTTTCACTCAGGAGGTCTCCGCACCTTTCAGCTTTTTCTTTCTTTGGCCCAGGCAGACGGTGTCACTTTGATGCCGAAACCAACCTGCTTAATGTGTTGAAAGTCTAAACGTGTTAAGGCCGGTTCATTTCCCACGCAGGCTTCCAGGCCTGCAGTCCTGTGGAGCATGCCCTCTGTGAAGCACTCGGGGCAATTCAGTTACATACCATCACTATCAAGGGACAGGGAAGGGGAAGGAAAGAAAGAAAGAAAATATCAACCCGATAGATCCAAAAGCACCTGGAGCTAGAAAAACCCTGGCTAGTACTCTCTCAAGTCCCTTCTCTGCCTGCAAACCCCAGTGACTCGGTTTCTCTGGAAATTTAAATTCAGATTGGGGGTGGAACATATTTGATCAGTTTTCAGCATCTGAGATTTTCTTTTTTTCCACTGCTGGGGTCATATAGAAACCTACTAAAATATCACCAGAAGAAACAGCTTCCTCTTTCCCCTGAGCCCAGAACTAACCCCCTTCCAAATGAGTTTTAACTGCACGTAGGATGCATTCGCATAGTTAATTCCGCCCCTCTGAGCCTTTCACTAAATCGAATATGTTGCGTTAAATTAATCTGTTGCTGTGGGGTGTTAAACAAACACCGTCCAGAGGTGGCTGCATTCCAGAGGGGCTTAAAATGATTCACGTGTAGAGAGGGCCCAGTCCTGTTGTCCTGGCACTAGATTGGCATCTTTTGCCATTGACTTCAGGGGGAGCAGGATCGGGGCCCCTGGTCTGTGAAGCTGGTTGGTTTTGATAGTGCTTTGAGATCCTTCTTCTGTAATGGTGCTGTGTGAATGTGTAGGCCGGGATTTCTGAAAGTGGCTAAAGATTTTTGTGCGCCTTGCTTGTGATCCCTGAAAGGGGGCTTCATTCTCTCGGAGCCAGGTGTGGGTCCGTGCCGACTGAAAGTCAGATCCCTTTCATCTGGATATGGCCAAATTGACACCCAACCCAAACGTCTTCCATAATCATGGGCCCAATCCTGCCACCATTGAAATCAGTGACACAACCAATGTTGGTTTCAAGGGGAGCAGGATCAGGCCCTAAAATATCCCCCTCCCCCAGACTTAGGATTTTATTGCTTTAGAGATTCGGTCTCTATTGGTTTCAGGAGTTACTCATTGGTCTCTAAGTCTTACCCCACCCTGTCACCACTATTGGGCTGATTACAATCTGAATAGCAAAGAATCAGGTTCCAATTGGGCTTTAGAGTGAAGGGAAGCCCATTACTTCCCCAGCACTACGAATTTTGGGGAGGAAAAGAGGGATCTGCTTGGTTCTCCATGGCAGTCGCTCAGGTAGGCTTGCATTTGTGGGCTTCCCTGTGGATCCAACCTGAGTGTCCCCCGGGCTGCTCCTTGAAATCTGCTGTTGCCCAAATACGACCATGAAACAAGCCAGGCTGTGCATGGAGTGTGGCTGTCTTTTCAGGCCAACTCCTGCCAAGGCAGGTCACGCCCTTACGAGAAAACACTATGGTGTTCTGCACTAATGGTCTGACATTGACTAAGACCCCTGAGTTTGGGGGAACTCCAGCAGAGAGAGCGTGTGTGTGTGTGTGTGTGTGTGTTTCTGTGTGTGTTTGTGTGTGTGTGTAATTACACAGGGCAGAGCCTATCTGCGCTCCCCCTGAAATGGGGTGCTTAACAGTAAGCTCCTTCCCTTTTGGAGGATACTTAAATCATCTCAGACTGGCCCACAGGAACTGTGTGTGTGCTGGAAGGTGAAAGCACTGGAGAAGCTGGGCCCCATTGGCAGCGGGTGCTGTGGGAAATCATTTGGACCCATCTCTTTCTTGCTCACACACAGTACAGGTCGAGAGGCTGATCTGGCATCCGCTGGAGCCATGGTTTCACTGGACATGGCTCAGGCCCAGATGTTTGATGCCTGTTGAAATCAGCGAGAGTTAGGTGCTTAAACACCTTTGAGGGAACTGGGCCTCTGTCCCAAACCTGGCTCCTCGTTATAACGTCACCACTGTGGGTTGGCCCATTGCTACAGTCATTTTTCTTAGCAGGCGTCTAGGACAAATCTGGTGCCGGATCCTTCCTTCCAGAGGGTGTGGGATCGTCTCTGTTACTTCTACAGTGTGCCCTACCCCACGAGAACACAACAGCAATCTGACAGCCAAAGCTGGAGACCCCTTCCTGAGTTTTATTAGCTATGGGCTTGTCTAGACTGGGACATAACTTCATGGAGGCAGGGGCACCGGTGCAACCCCACTAATGTGCCGGTGCAAAACTGGGTTTGCACTAGTACAGTTTACCAGGGTGGGTTGCACTGGTGTAAGCACCAGCTTGCACAGTTGCACAGGCCTGGTGCAAGGTAAATCTAAAGACAGACTGGCCTTGAGGCTAAACTCTCCTTGGAGTCTTTGGACCTGATTCACTCCCTCCGTGTAAAATGAGGTGCACTGAAGTCAGCCAGGCTTGCCTGGTGCAATGTTACTCTGCAAAGAGCTTTTCTCTCCCTTGTTGGTATTAGCGGGCCGGGGCGGGGGGGGAGGCGAGCAGCAGCACCGTCTCCCTAACTCTTCTGTCTCTTGCACGGCCGTGGTTATTGTGGCTCTGCGCCCTTTCATCATCTCAGACTCAGCGGCAGGCTTTTCATTGGGAGACAAGTCGACTCAGGAAATCAGCAGCCCACCCGCCGCCGCCCCTCCATGACGGGTGTTTTTTAACCAGAGGGAGCAAGCAGGGCTGTGTTGTGTGGTGTGCTCAGGAGATGGAAAAGGGGCCGGGGGTGGGGTGGGGAAGGCTGGGGTTCAGCAACATTAACCATCAAACTGCGCTGTTGTGAAACTAGTCCATTATGAGAGAAGTCCTCGTAGCACTGCGGTGGGGATGGTAGAATCATCCCCATTTTACAGACTGGAAAACTGAGGCACAGAAAGCTGGTGCTATCCCAACCAGACAGGGCGTCAGCAGACCTAGGGTGAGAACCCTGGACTATCCCATCCTAAAACTCATTCCTCCAGCAGGAAAGGTGCTGAGTGGATGCTTTGGAGAGGGGGAAAATCAGATATTTGGCTGGTGCAAATTGATGTCAGTGGAGTCAGGCCATTTTATGCCCATTGAGTGCTGCCCCCACTGGAAACCTGACCCGCCTACCCCCAAAGGCTTTGTGGCTCTGTATTTGTAAATAAGGCCCCCCATGGAGTCCCACCTCAGCACTAGGCCACTGATTTCCACACCTTTGCACCCGCTTCTGTATCGTAGGCCCTTCCACCCAAATCACTAGGACATGCCTGTTAACAGGGCAGATTCAGAGGCAAGGCCTATGCATGGATGATTTAGGTGCTCAGAGATTCCCTTAGACTTACTTACTGAGCTGCAGGGCAGGCTAGAGTCCTCTGTCTCCCTCTGGACAGACTTACTCACTTCTGAAATTGGCCCCAAACTATCCTTCCACCAGAGCACCTACATAATCTTCCACTCGCACCCACTTGCCTCCGCGTTCCCTGTGTCACTGCTTCACGACTCATCGCCGCCTCGGATCCTTCCATCTTCTATCCTTAGCAGCGAGCTGTGGCCCTCACCCCAGCCCACTCCTCCCCCTTCTGTTTCAGAACCACACTCCTGTGGTCTCCACCCTGCGCTTCGTGTAGCAGTACGATAGCGTGGTACGAGGCTGGGGAAGGTATGAGCAACTAACAGTGTATTGCAACCTAGACAGAGGGTCCCCCCACCTTCAGGAATCATGTTTCTTACAGAAGTAGCAGCAATAAGCCACCTTCTTTCCTAAGCAAGCACCTTTAAAGTAACCCAAACTTCCTAGTCCAATTTAGCTTGACCTTTAGCTAAAAGCTATGCACCAGGTCCTCATCTGTATGTCAGGTCTGGCCTACAAATTAGATCGACTCAGCTACACTGCTCAGGGGTGTGAAAAATCCCCCAGGGTAAATCGAAGTCTCCATGTAGACAGCATTAGATGGGTGGAAGAATTCTTCTGGTGACCTAGGGCAGGTGGATTACCCACACCGATCGGCACAGGTAACGGCCGCACTGCCGCTGTGGAGTTCTAAGTGTAGACAAGCCCTCAGAGTAGCTCTGTTGCCCCTGGTGTCGTGCTGTCAATTTTAAGCAGAATTCCCTACCAAAATCAAAGCAGGAATGTGCTGCTTAGACAGACAACATCAACTCAAACTCGTGTCCATTTAAATCAAAGAATTTAAAAGTGGTTTCACATCCTACCCTGGAATCCCCCTGCAGTTTTTACGATCGTGTTTTCTTATATATAGGTAGAGAAGGAGGGGGGAGAGAGAGATTTTTCTTTCCCTTGTAGTGTGTATAAAGACCCACACCAACAATCAGGGAAAATTGACTCTACAGGGGAAAACTATGAAATTGACTATAACAGAGGAAATGGTGAAACTGACAAGACACAGAGTGCTGTCAAATGCACAAAGTAAACAATGTAGAAAAACATACAGAAATGTGTGTTTTGGTTTTTTCCCCTCCGCTTCCTCTCATTAACCTCATCAACCTGAGGTGTTGCTTGTAACAATATTAGTTTGTTTTTAAATCAGATGTTAAAGAGACAGAGGTGAGGGAGGTAATATCTTTTATGGGACCAAGTTTGGTGAAAGAGAGAAGCTTTTCAGCTACACAGACACACAGCTCTTTTTCAGCTCTATGAATCTCAGAAGCTTGTCCTTCTCACCAACAGAAGTTAGTCTGATCAAAGATACTACCTCACCCACCTTGTCCCAGGATATTAGAGAGCCCAACACGGCTGCAGCAATGCTTTCGATCGAATGTGTCATTTTAAAATTGATGAGGTGACAGCTTGCCTGAGTTGAAGTCAACCGCAGAACACTCATTGACAGCAGCAAGGCCAGGATTTCATTTCAACCCTTTTAAAAACCAAGCTCCTTGGGGTAGGGACTGTGTGTGTTTATATAGGGCCTAGCACAATGGAGCACAGGTCTGTTTGAGACCCCCAAGGACTGTCTAAATGCAAAAGCAGTGTAGTTAAGTTCATACAAACGCCCTAGTGTGGATGCAGTTATAGCAATATAAAGGTGCTTTATGCCGGCATAACTAGTCCCATATGGGATAGGGAAATAAAAGATACCAGTGTGAAGCCAGATCTATGCTTGGAAGGTTTTACAGGTATAGTTTATTCCAGCCCCATAGAGCAAAATATTCTGTGCCAGCAAAAGCACGACTTTGGCAATATGACTCTGTTTACACTAGGGGCTTTTGCTAGCACAGCTGTGTTTTGTCCGGCAGTCACACCTCTTCATACCCCTGCCTGCAATGGATATGCCAGCGGATGTCTGTAGCGTAGATGTGACCTGAGTCACTTTTGTATCAGTATAACTGCGTGCACGGTAGGAGTTGTATTGGTATAACTTGATCAATTAAAAAAAAAACCAGTCTCCTAACTGACGTAGCGGTATCAGTATAAAATCTGTGTCGTTCAGCTCCAAGGTAGTGCCTTGATACTGAGACAATATGGCCCTGGCTTCCAAGCGGTGGCCAGTCTTTGCTGGTGGCTTAAGCCAGGGCTTTTTCTATATATCAGTCCTCAGATACATGCTAGAAATTAGGGTCTTAAAGCGTTCCTCTTTCGATGTTCTACCTGATATTTGCCGCTGGAGATAAAACAGTCCCCTGCAGAGTAACAGATTAAAATTCCAACCACATCAAAGTCCCCACGCGCCCGAAACTTGCTTAAATGTGAAATATATTTATTTATAAACCTTTTGGGGGGCGGTACTGCTGGGCGAGATTCTGAGCCGGCGTAAAATGACTTCTCTCCGTGGCGGCCCACGCAGCAGTGCCACTTTAGCTCCGAGGATAACTCAGTGCTGCCCAGAGGATTCAGGGAATCTGGGGCAAAGCGGGGGAGTTGCAGTGCCTGTACTCACCCGGCGGCGATCCGGGTCTTCAGTGGCATTTCGGCGGCGGGGGGCCCATCAGTTGCTCCGCAACTTCGGTAGCACTAAAGTGCCCCCCGCCACCGAAATGCCACCGAAGACCAGGGGTGACTGAAGGGCCCCCGCCGCCGAAATGCCGCCTAAGACCCGGACTGCCGCCGGGCCAGGGCTCGTGGGGCCCCTGCGGGGCCTGGGGCAAATTGCCCTGCCCCGCCTCGCCCCTCTGGGTGGCCCTGAGATAACCTGGCCCGTTTATTGGAATGTCTCCTTTGTTCCTTATCAGACAGAGAGGGAAGTGCCATGCTCACGCTCGGGGAGATCAATGCCATTTCTGCAATAACGGCAAAACTAACAACCTGTGAATGCCCACAGTTATGTTAGGCAGGATAAACAGCGTAAGTGCTTTAAATCCTTCATATTTAAGGGCTAATCAAGCACTGGAAATAGCTATTGAATAACCTGCTCAATTTCTTCTTCAGTCTTTCCCCATAGCACTCGTCGCCGTATTAGCAGAGCCCTGCCTAAATTATCGTGAGAGTTTCTTGCATCTTCAACTGCAGCATCTTGATTGGCCATTCCGTGGTTGGAGGTGTGATAGCAGCATACGTAGACACACCTGAGTTAGCTTTAATGTAGCTGTCTTTAATATCGGAGAAGCGTGGGCCGTACAAACTCACTCGGGACCCTTGGGTGGCGGGACCCTTGGGTGGCTAGCCCGTGCTGCTGTGGCTTCACTGCTGTTGCTGCCTGAGCTAACGAGATTAAAGCAAGTTCCGGCATGGTCACGTGCTGCGATCACACCTCTGATTGCCGTGTAGACTGGGTCTCAGAGCCCGACTAATTGGATCATGAGGGTCTGATCGGCTCTGGTGATGCCTGTTTCTTCCAGTGCCGATTACGCCCGCCTTTGCTGCACTGTTTTGTCCTAACGAGGGCCCTGATTCAGCAGAGATCTTCAGCTCGATGGGACTTCAAAGCACGCGCTTAACTTTAAGCAGGTGCTCAAGTGCTTTGCTGAATGGAGGCCTCCTGGCATTGTGTTCCTTAAGTCCCAAAAGAACAATTTTGAGTCATCTCATTCTTTTAGCACCATTTTTTATTTACGCTGAACTCCTCTTCCCACAAAGAAGCCATCCCACCCTACCCATGAGAACTGGTGGAACAGAACATGAGCTGGGTCTTACCTTTGTTTCACAGACAGGTTTTTAATTTTTGTATTTGTTTTCTGGAGCCCTCCCTCTGGGGCCCGCTGGAGAATTTTTAGGACAGTGACTTTAAAACGAGAGTGAGCCCATCAGGTGTAAGCTGTCGGAGGACCATCTTTTGGGTCTGTTTGTGCGACACCTAGCAGTGGGGCGAATAGTAAGTAAGAACAGTGATGTCCTGGGAAGCTATATATGGGAGATGGAATCTGGTCTGCCCCAAAGCTTGGGGCTGTTCGAGGAGGAAGGTTTGGGCTCAGACCTAGCTGGAAAACAAACAAAATTGCTCCTTCCACGGGAGGAAAGAAGCTAAAAGAAAAGGGAAGCCACCGTGGTGGTGATCTGGATCTTGAAGCCGGCCTCTGAACTGAGGAGGGGATGAGCCCCTGCTCCCAGAAGGCTCAGCCCCCTACCAGGTCTAGCCTGAGAGCCTCAAAGGCCTTAGGTGAACATATGGGGCAAGGACTTAGGTCCTGGGCCGGAGCTATGGGCTGCTCTGACCAAGCAGAAATAGCATTGCTGGCTGGCGTCCCCAGCGTGACGGATGATTTTCTTTCTCAGAGTAGTAGACAGGCAATTAATGGTATAGGGGGGACACCACATGGCCCGAAGGCCAGTTCCCCAGTGGGTGAGGTGTAAATAAGCCTAGCTCTGAAGTCAGTGGATTTACACCAGCTGAGGACCTGGTCCTTAGCATGTTAGTTCTAACACGGATGAGATCTAAGGAGGAGAATGTGCCTTATCATCTGGCTGGGCCTCCCTCCTGCCCCCCAGAATTCTCACTGAAGTTGGGGTGAGATTGGGATCCACAGAGAAAGAGAGACCATGTTCCAAACTCCCCCTCTCGCACTCTACGGGCCGACCTGTCCGGCCTTTCGATGTGTCGGGACATTCCCATGAGCTGGATCCAGGTAGCTTCCCTTGGAGGTGTCTGCTGCATGACAATCTCTCTGCCTCTTCCCCAGGCACATCCATGGGGTTAGGCTGACCAGAGAGAGAGGTCAAAAATCAGGACAGGAGGTGGGGGGTAATAGGTGCCTATGTGAGAAAAAGACCCCAAAATTAGGACTGTCCCTATAAAATCGGGATATCTAGTCACCGCACATGGGGTCCCTCCTGCAGACTACCCCAGACTATCTGGTGCTTGGGCCTGCCCCTGTTGCAGCCCAAGGGGGGCATGGTGAGGAGGGGAGAACAATTAGACTATTTGCTGGGGATCAGCCAGTCCTGGACCAGCCCCCTGCTGTGCTCGGTGCTGTACAAATGCTGAACACACAGATGGCCCCTGCACCTAGTCTCTCCCCTCTCCTGGAACAGGCTGGCCCGCTGATGCGCTTTCGTTGTGCGGAGAGAGGCTGGTTCTCCCATGGGGCAGCTTCCTCCTGAGTCTCATTGGTGTCGGGTCTCGTGGGCAGAATGTTTCCCCCCCTTCTCGGAAATGCCCTCCCTCTGTGCCCTGCTGCCTCCCAGCAAGGCAGCAGGTGGGCTGAAACCGTGCCGGCTGCGACGCACGAGCCCTCCATGGAAAATGTGACTCAGTTGCCAGAAGATGCTCAGTTATCAGGGCCAGTTAATTTTTTTCCTGACCCTGCTCCAATCCCCTTAGGAAAAAGCAGGCGACGCTGAAAACGGGGGGCCGGTCCCTGCCTGCTCATAGCTCCTGCTGATGCTAATGCAACATTACAGCACAGTGGGACTTTTATCTCCAATGCACATGCACCTTCCCCAACCCTCTCATCTCCCCCCACCCCCCCGCCAATGCTTGGAAGTATTGCAATGATGCAAAGCAGCGGCGGGTGTCACATCCCCAAACCTGCCCTGAAGTCCTGCCAAGAAATTAACCCTGGTCCAGGCCCTTTAACCTGTGTCTCCAGGGAGGGTTCACTCTGGCTTGGGGAATCTGTTGTCATCTGGGCCAGATCCCCAGCTGGTGTAAATCGGCCTAGCTCTGTGGAAATCAATGGAACTGCTTTGATTTCCACCGGCCGATCTTGCTCGTCATGGTTAAGCTGAGATCAGGGCTGGATGGTGTTTGTAGGATAATAGCATCCAGGGGTGGGGTGGGGGAGGCAGAGCCCACACGGAGGATCACAGCCCCATTGCGCTAGGGGCTTCACCAACACCAAACAGAAAGAGGGTCCAAGAGACAGCGGCTGCATGCCGGTGGGGGCGTACGAGGGACTGGCACCAGCTGCCTCGCCAGTGTCAAGATTTTTGTAGGATCGAGGCAAAAGAGAGTTGAGGGAATTGTAGGAGAACAAAATTCCCCTTCGTCAGCAGAGTAAAGGCCACCAGGAAGATGGCCAAGGAGGTGGCATCGAGGGTGTTTACTGGGGCAGCGTGGGGGAGAGCACAGAGGGGCTTGTTTGAAAATGTAACACATCAGTGTGGGGGGGGGCTGGCAACCCCTGTGGGGAGCTGACATTTCAAGGAGATGATGGTTAGGGTGGGGACAGGCCCTGAAGGCCGAGAATTGAAAGGAAAGGCAAATCGCTCATGTTTGAAGTGCTGGAGAAAGGGGGAGCCGGGGAGAGATCCAGAGAGAGCGGTGGGGTGGTCAGTGATGCTCTTTGCAGCAGCAGTCTGAACGGGGTGGCGCGGAGCAAGCCTGCATTGGTCGGAGCCATGAGATGGTGAGAGTTTTAGCTGCACGGATGGAGAGGCCAGGCTGTGGCTTCTCCCGTCGGCGTAGTGAACCCGCCTCCCCGAGGTGTGTCACAGCGCTGTCTATAAGGGGGGTTAGGTCGGTAGAACTGCCTTGTGCCGGGTGTGGATTTTTCACACCCCTGATTGACGTGGTTATCTGTAGTGTAGACAGTGTGTGACTAAGCCGTCCCCTTGTGCGCGGGTGTGGCCAGGGCTGTGCTGGCAGGAGAGCGTCTCCCAACGACAGAGCTGCTGCCTCTCGCGGAGGTTGGGTTTATGATGCCGACGGGAGAGCTCTTCCCCCGTTGACATGGTGCATCGTCACCAGCTAGCCCTTAGGGAGGTTCTGCAGAAAGAACTGGCAAGATTTAGACCTAGCCTGGATGGGAGGGTCTGGAGAGAGGGCTGCGTTTTGGCGCCTGGCTGGCAGGGAGAAAGTGGGGAGATCCTATGAAGCGGGAGAAGTCGGGAGTGGGGGTTGAGGAAGGAGTCCAAGCAACTGGATTTGCAGGCATGGGAGTCAGCCAGGTTGGAGAGGCAAGGTTGCTTGGTAGAGAAAGGGCAGAACTGAAGGAGGAGAGGATGGCAGCGCGATGGAGGAAGGCCCACAAGGTCACAGGATTTCTGCCAGAGGCACAAGGGCAGCAGTGGAGGAAGCAGGTGCTGGGTTTGGCCAGGGCTGGGGGCTGCCAGGGCTGGGATCTTGCAAAGAGAGAGAAGTCAAGGGTAGAGGGACGTGGCGCAGGGACGGAATCAACCCCAACTCTTAGTGGCAGTGGACGTAGAGCGGAGTGGGAAAGTTAGTCTTGTAAAGTCGCTGGCGCCGCTCTGGATCTTGCAGGGAGGAGATTGGGACTCTGTGTCCGCTGAAGACAGCGGGGCCACTCCACATTCCACTGGGGTAGCAGCGGTTTGAGTAACATTAAAAATCTTGATTGACTTAGCCACAGCTCTCGGGTATGAAAAATTCACCCCTCTGAGGGCTCGGCTGACCTAGCCCCTGGTGTAGATGTGGCTGGGCTGGGGCAGGGATGCTTCCATTGACCCCACTAGGGGAGGTGGAGTTCCTACAGCCATCCAGGGTGGGACCGTGCTCTGGGGTAATTGCAGCATGGCGTTAGCATGCAGAGGAGACCAGTTCTGAGCTGGGAATCCATTTTCAGGGGAGTCAGAAGGAAGGAAGGTTCTTGCTCAGATGAGCTGAGGTGGAGACAGAGCTGTTGAAAGAAGAGCAAGGTGAAAGACCCGCTTAATGAGAGGTGAATGGCTCCTGGGCCTCCTGCCCCTGCCCATGTGCTCTGGGATCTGGCTTAGCCTGCTCTTCTGACACCTCTGGGATTAAAACCAGGCAACTGTGTTTTGGGAGGAAGTGAAGTCACCTGTGCCAGGGATGGGAGGAGATTTCCTTTAGCTCTTCTTCCTTCTCCAGGCCAGTCCCCACTGATGCAGTCAGTCCCTTGCCATAGGGATCGTCTGCAAATAAATAGGAATTGCTCTTAGTAGGGGCTGCGAGGAGACACGGTTCTGCTGCGCTAGCTCAGCCATGCACCCCTCTAGTGCACCCACTAGGGGTCAGGCTTCTCCACGCCCCTGTGGCCGAGCTGGGGGGGAACAAGGGACTTCTCGCCGGGTACTATTGGTTCGCCCCACAGCACCTGGTGGGGACATGGGGTATTTTATGCTCCCCCACTCCTGGAAAGTTTATCAGCAGCTGGGATCGACCCCCTAGATCAGGGGTGGGCAAACTTTGGCCCGAGGGCCACATCAGGGTTGGAAAACTGTATGGAGAGCCGGGTAGGGAAGGCTGTGCCTCCCCAAACAGCCTGGTCCCTGCCCCCTATCTGGCCCCTCCCACTTCCCACTCCCTGACTGCCCCCCTCAGAACCTCCAACCCCCCACTTCTTGTTCCCTGTCTGCCCCCTCCTGAGACCCTCCACCCCTAACTGCCCCCCTGGGACTTCACCCCCTATCCCCCCCCATTCTCTGTCCCTTGACTGCCCTGACTCCTATCCACCCAACTGGTCCCCAACAGGCCCCCCAGGACTCCCACTCCTATCCAACCTCCCCACTCCCCATCCCCTGACCCCCCCCACAGAACCCCTGGCCCATCCAACCCCCCCTTCTCACTGTTCCCTGACTGCCCTGACCCCTGTCCACACCCCTGCCTCCTGACAGGCTCCCCGGGATTCCCACACGTATCCAACTGCCCCCTGTCCCCTGACTGCCCCCCACTCCCAGAACCTCTGCCCCATCCAACTGCCCCCTGGGTCCTCCTGCCCCTTATCTAAGCCTTATCTTATTGGAAAGCTTGGGAGGTGGGTGGGTGCACGTGCGGAGGTGTGGCTGGGGGGGAGGGGGGCCAGGGACGAGCCTCCCCGGCCAGGAGCTCAAGAGAGGGTCCTGCGGGCCGGATGTGGCCTGCAGGCCATAGTTTGCCCACGTCTGCTCTAGATCATTGTGTTACGTGAAGGGCAGGGCCACGTGGCTTTCAGTAATGTTTAGATTTAACATCAGCAATTGCTTCCTGTAGATTTTGGTAGCTCATCACAGCCCGGTCCCCAAGGGCGGGTGTTGGACTCCTGCCCTGAGGCAGGGCGGCTGTCACCGAAGAGTCAGACTTTGCGCTAGGTAGGCGAGGAACCCAGAGTCTTGCACCATCAGGCAACCGCCGTGTCTTCTGCTGAGTCAATGTGTGTGTGTGTGGGGGGGCGATCCTGCAGTGTCCCTTGCTGACAGTGCATGGGGTTGGGGGGAGTGATCCAGCAGTTATGTGGGATCTAGATGCAGCCACATGCAGGAGGAGACATTTAAATAGGAAGGCCTAGGTTAAAATAGCCTTCCTGACTCACTGCGGCCATATTCCAGATTTACCCAGTTGGGAGTGGGGGCAGGTTCCCCCTGGCCCTCCAATTACACCCGTGGAAAGTGGATGGAAAACGCCATCAAACCAGCCAAGTTCTCAGCGGGTGTAAATCGATGTGGCTTCTTTGAAACCAGGGGAGCTGTGTTAGTTTCCACCGGCTGAGAGTCTGGACCATTGAGTTTAAAAAATCAGCTACTGAGTTTCTGCTTTCAAGCGCACACGTTTGCATAAAGCCCTGGCCAACACTGTGGGGAGAAAACCTGCCTCTAACATCTCCCACAATGTCACCAGACCAGTGGATTATTTTTAACTCGTGCTTTGAAAAAATTGTCTAAAACCACCTAAAATCTCCCCTTCTGCTTGGCTCCAGAATTTAAAAACGGCCCATCTGGCCATGTATGAACAAGCATTTCTTCAAGCTCCGTGGCACTTCTCTTCCTGTCCGAAACTGCTGCGCAGCATTATTGGGTGCTGTTGTGGCCTGTTGAACTGTTTCCAGTGGCTTTGGATCAAGTTCTTACACAGCTGCTGGGCTCCCTTCCAGCAGTGGCTGCATTCCAATGGTGGGTGGGTACAGGGCTCGGGGACCCATGCTAGGTGCTGCAGCATCGACTATGGATTGACTCCGGTGTGGGCTGCCCAATTTGGGTTGCTTTAGAGACCTCGCGATTTCTCCCCTTTAATTCCAACCAGCCGTGGACACATTTGGATCCTGCTCTGGGACTGGATTTTATCACTCATGTCCACAATGCGTTATTACTTGACTACCATTAAATCCATCCGAGCCAAACCTCCCATGGAAACCAGTGAAGAGTGTGTGTGTGTGTGTGTGTGTGTGTTACCAGCGATAGTAGTGAGCCACATAACGCGTAGCAGAGAGCAGATATTAGACAGCTCCTCCCTGCCACAGCACCCCAGCTCCCCGCCTCCCTGAGCTGTTACTGACCAACCCAGGCTGAGGACGGCCACACCCCTGGTTCAGACTGTCACTCGCCCGGGAGATGTGTGCTACATTTGAATCCTCAGCCAGAGGGAGGGTACTGGCACCGTACTGGTTGGGCGAGAGCTTTGCAGACGTTCTCTGCCTGGCACTGCTCTGCGTGTGTATCTCCTGCCTCCATTGGTGTTCCCTGTGATCCCCTCCAGGTGGTCACCCTGTTGAAGTCTATGTGAAGGGAAGAAGAAATTTTTGTTTGTGGACATGCTCATGTGGTCTAGTGGTTAGAGCAGGGGACCGAGCATCAGGACAGCTGGGTTTGAGAGGGAGTGTTGTGTAGTGGTTAGAGCAGAGGGGGCTCCTGGCTTTCTATTCCTTGGGTTGCGGGGCTGGTGGTCACAGACAGGCTGGACAACGGTTCTATTTCAGGCTGTGGTCGGCGTACAGAGGCCTGAGGCAGGACTCCTGGGTTCTATCCCCAGCTCTTTCTCTGTGATCTTGGGCCAAGACACCAGGCTTCGGTTTCTCCATCTTTAAATTGGGGTGGCCCACCTCCTGGGGGGAGATTGTCAGCTTTCATACATTAGTCTTTGCAAAGTGCTTTAAGATCCTCAAATGAAAGATAAGGGGAAGGGTTGGAAACCTGCTGAAATCAGAGTGTTCAGGAACATCCACACAGTTGTTTAAAAAAAACACGACCTTTAAGAACTGTCTGGTCACACCAGTCCATGTGCCTCTGGCCAGCCAGCGCTCTGTAGATGGGGACCATACAGCAATGTTGCTCCACCCGCGGTATCTGGGTTAGGAGAAGCACATTGAACGATAGTGCCGAGAGGGCTGGTTCTCTGCTCCGCTGCCGTGATGTTGTACAGAATCTGGCGTCTTTGTTCCGAGGTCCGGCTCCCCAGCTGCTGTAAATCAGCAGCGCTCCTCTGACGTCAGTAGCGCTACGTCGATAGACACCAGCTAAGGATCCGGCCGGAAGAGGGTTTTCATTAGTGGTGGGCGAAAATTTTCAGCTGAAAGTCTCGGGGCAAAAACCGTGCGAGCGAACCATTCGCAGGTTGCATCAGCGTCACCAGATTGTTCGGCGGCAGGTGGGGTGCGGGGTGGGGGAATCGCAACATTTTGATTTTTCCGGTTTGACGTTGCCTTTATTTTCTTTTCAAATTCAAAAATATTTAAGAATGCTCAAAATCGAAACATTTTGGGCCAAACAAAGCCTTTTGTTTGACCCCCCCCCAATGTTTTTTTTAACCTTTCAAAACTGTTTGTGTTAAACCCGCTGCCTATTCATTTCATTGGGTGACCCCCGGTTCTTGTTATGTGAAGGGGGTAAATAACACTTCCATATTCACTTTTCTCCAGCCCACTCATAGATCTCTCTCATATCCCCCCTTTGTCATCTCTTTTCGAAGCTGAAAAGTCCCAGTGTTTTTAGGCTCTCCTCATATGGAAGCTGTTCCATCCCCCTCGTCATTTCTTGTCGCCCTTTTCTGTCCTTTTTCCAATTCTAATACGTCTTTTGTGAGCTGGGGTGACCAGCACTGCGTGCAGTACAAGGGGTGGCTGTACCATTCATTTATATAGTGCCATCATGATATTTTCTGTCTTATTTCTCTATCCCTTTCCTAATGGTTCCTAATATGCTGGTCGCTTTTTTGACTTTCGCTGCATATTGAGCAGATGATCTCAGAACTGTCCTTGATGACTCCCAGATCTTCCTTGAATGGGAACAGCTAATGTAGACCTCATCATTTTGCATGCATAGTTGGGGTGATGTTTTCAATGTGCATTACTCTGTGTTTATCAACACCAAATTTCATTTGCCATTTTGTTGCCCAGTCACCCAGTGTTGTGAGACCTCATTGTAACTCTTCGCAGTCAGCTTTCGACTTAGCTGTCTTGAGTAATTTTGTATTGTCTGAAACTTTGCCACCTTATCCCTTTTTCCAGACCACTTATGAATGTGTTGAACAGCACTAGTCCCACTACTGATCCTTGGGGGACCCCCCTATTCACCTCTCTCCACTGTGAAACCTATTTGTTCCTGCCCTTGGTTTCCTATCTTTTAACTACTTACTGATCTATGAGAGCACCTTCCCTCTTATCCCATGAGTGCCTACTTTGCTTAAGAGCCTTTTGGTGAGGGACCTTGTCAAAAGCTTTCTGAAAGTCCAAGTACGCTACATCCACTGGATCACCCTTGTCCACATATTTATTGATACACTCAAAGAATTCTAATAGATTGGTGAGGTATGTTTTTTTTTCCCTTCCTTAACATATCATGTTTATCTATATGTCTGATCATTCTGTTCTTTGCTATAGTTTCCATCAATTTTCCTGGTACTGAAGTCAGGCTTACTGGCCTGTACTTGCCAGGATCATCTCTGGAGCCTTTCTAAAAAACTGATGTTACATTAGCTAAACACCAGTCACCTAGTATAGAGGTTGATTTAAATGATAGGTTACATACCACAGTTAGTAGTTCTGCAGTCTCATATTTGAGTTCCTTCAGAACTCTTGGATGAATGCCATCTGGTCCTGGTGACTTGTTACTATTTAATTTATCAATTAGTTCCAAAACCACCTGTACTGACACCTCATTCTGGAACCGTTTCTCAGATTTTTTGCCAAAAAGAATGTCTTTGGTGTGGGAATTTCCCTCGCATCCTCTGCAGTGAAGACCGATGCAAAAAGTTCATTTAACGTCTCCGCAACAGCCTTGTCTTCTTTGAGTAATCCTGTAGCAACTCAAGCAACCAGTGGATCCCATTGATTTGTTTGGCGGGCATCCTGCTTCTGATATATTGAAACCTAACAGCAAAATTTTTGTGTGTGCCTTTTGCTAGTTGCTCTTCAAATTCTTTTCTGGCCTGCCTAATTATATTTTTTACTTGACTTGCCAGAGTTTGTTCTCTTCTGTTTTTTCCTCAGTAGGATTTGACTTCCAATTTTTAAAACAAGTCTTTTTGTTTCTAACCATCTCTTTAACTCTGTTTACCATGGTGGCATATTTTTGGTCCCTTTCTTGATTATTATTTTTTTTAATTTTATTTGGGGCATATATAGTTTGAGCCTTTCTTATGTGTTTTTAAAAAATTTCCACCCAGTTTGCAGGCATTTCACTCTTGTGAATGCTCCTTTCAATTTCTCTTTAACTGATCTCTTCATTTTGTATAGTTCCCCTTTTTGAAGTTAAATGCTGCTGTGGTGGTTTTCTCTGGTACTCTCCGGCTTCCCCCCCCCCCCCCAAGATGTTAAATTTAATTACATTATGATCACTATTACTGAACAGTTCAGTTATATTCACCTTTTGTACCACTTAGGACCAAATCAAGAATTGTCTTTCCCCTTGCAGGTGCAAGGACTAGCTAACCCAAGAAGCAGCCATTAATGGTGTCTAGAGATTTTTATCTCTGCATCTCTTCCTGAGATGACATGTTCCCAGTCAATTTGTGGATAGTTGAAATCCCCCATCATTATTGGAGTTTGTTTTTGTAGCCTCTCTAATCTCCCTGAGCATTTCACATTCACTATCGCAGTGGTTCTCAAACTTTTGTACCGGTGACCCCTTTCACACAGCAAGCCTCTAAGTGCAACCCCCCATATAAATTAAAAATACTTTTTAATATATTAACACCATTATAAATGCTGGAGGCAAAGCGGGGTATGGGGTGAAGGCTGACAGCTTGCGACCTCCCCCCATGTAATAACCTTGTGAACCCCTGAGGGGTCACGACCCCCAGTTTGAGAACCCCTGCACTATCGCCATCCTGGTCAGGTGGTCAGTGGTATATCCCTACTGGTATGTTCTTCTTCGAGCATGGAATTTCTCTCCGTAGATGCAGTTTGATTCATTTAAGATATTTGCTATGTTTGACGGTTCTCTTTCGCATATCGTGCCACTCGCCTACCAGCATGGCCTACTTTCATTCCTAGACATTTGGTACCCTGGTGTTACTCGTTGATTTATTATCAGCCCACCAAGTTTCTGTGATTCCTCTTCTATCAATATCCTATTTCATACCAGGCACTCAAGTCCACCCATCTTGAGTATTTAAACTTCTTACGTTTGTATACAAGTGTCACGGACTCACAGATCGTGCCCACTCTTGGCCCTGTGCGGTCCGTGGGGGGGGGGTGCCCCTTTTAGTGAGACAGCCCTTCTCGGGGGTCCACTCTCTCTCGGGGTCAGGCCCCTCCACCTCCTGGAGCCGCACCTCTCTGAGCCTTAGCATGTCTGTCTCTGCCGTGGGCCCCCTCCGGGAGTCCACGCACTCTGGACCCCCTGGGCCTCTTCACCCCCGAAGGGGCTGATGCAACCCTGTTCTCTAGACCAGAGTGACTCTCAGCCAGCATAAAACAGGAGGGTTTATTGAGAGTTGAACACAGCACAGGAAACTCTCAGGGCCTCAGGCCTAACCGCTCACAATAACAGCACATCCCAGTCTCCCTGCATCCCGGTGGGCTCTGTCTGCTTCCCCTCGTCAGCCCCGAGCCCCCCTGCTTCCCAGCTGGGCCTCTGATATCCCCGGGGTCAAGCCCCGCCTCTGTCCATTGTCTTCTCTCCAGGTAAACAGGGTCGTAAACAGGAAGGCCTGAGTCCCCTCTCCTTGCAGCTCTCCTCTAGTCAGGTCACCGGGGTCCTCTCTCTGCAGCTCATTGTCCTCCCACTGGCCAGAACCAGTTGTGTTTCCTGGGCTGGGGTCCCGAATCCCTCTCCGGTCCTCTGTAACAACAAACTCCCTCTCCCCTCACCTCGTTAAACCAGTAACACCCAGGTACATTGAGTCCCACCCCCTGTGCATGCAAACCCTGGAAAAGACACAAAACCCCAAGAAAAAAGCCCCACTTCGTCACAAGAATCACTTATAAAAATTGTCAATATTTAGTTGTCTGTCTTCATGTGATGTAATCAGAGGTGAAAGTAGACCGATCTGGTCCGGCATACCGGCAAGAGCCAGTACACTGTGCCGGACCGCACCAGCTTCCACGGCCGGGATTTAAAGGGCTTTGGGCTCCCCGCCGCAGGGGGCAGCCCAGAGCCCTTTGAATCCCACCTGCGGCTCTGGCGGCTGGGCTGGGGCCGGGATTTAAAGGGCTCGGAGCTCCCGTGGCGGCCGGTGCCCCGGGCCCTTTAATTTGCCCCTGAGCCTCGGGGGCTCCCAGCCACCTCTGCAGCTGGAATTCCCGGTTGATTTAAAGGCCCTGGGGCTCCCAGCCATAGCCAGTGCCCCACGGCCTTTAAATCTTGAGGCCACGCCTCTTCTGTATTAGGCCATGCCCCCCTCAGGACTCTGGCAGTACCGGTAAGTCCTGTTAAGTTGTTTTCACCCCTGGATGTAATTGAATGGGATGATCTTGCCTGCCTGTTTCTCTTCAGCTCCTACCTGTACTTTATTAACTTCTATCACTGTATTATTATGATTTATTTGTATTAAAGTAGCACCTAGAAACTCCAGGCAGGATCAGGACCCCATTGCACTAGGCTGTGTACGAACACAAAGTGGAGTTACTCCTTATTGACACCCATGCAACCAAGATCAGACCCCCTGTGTACATGGGCTGGGAAACTGGTGAAAGTTTCAAAGCGATGTAGTTTGCACCACTGACGAAGCCACTTTTGGAGTGGAGCATATTTCAGTGCGTAGGTGCTGCTTTTGGCTCCATGTAGGATACAAGGCAGGGCCTGCTCTAGCTTCCATTGCACCGAGACCAGGCCTGAGAAGCCCCAGCCCTACCTGCCCCATACGCCTATGGGGAAATATGTTGCTGACACAGCCATGAAAAGGACACCCTCACACTCCTGTGCCACCACAAATCCGCGGCCTTGGGAGACAGAAGCCACACGCTGCAAGGGCTTGCTCCTTCAGCACAAAGACCACATCTCTGACACAGTTATTCGGGGGAGATCCTGCTGCCCTGGGAGCAGAGATCTTCCCGGAGAGCAGCAAAGCACTCACACTCCCCAGGCCCCGGGGAGCTTGGGGCAAGCATTTGGGAAATTAATTTGCCTAATCAAGCAAGGAAAGCTGGCAGGAAACCAGCATAATCTCCCAACGCCTCGCTGAGATCCTGCGAATGGATTCCAAGCTGGCGGGAGCTCCATTGAACTCTGCTCAGGATCCAGCCGGCTTTGGTCTGTGAAAGTTGGGGGCACCAAGGATCTTAAGACCTGAGGCAGCCGCTCAGCTCAGTGTATCCCTCCCACCCCTGCCGCCCTGGTCTGCAGCAAGTCACCATGGCAAGGCGCCGGCACAAAGTATCCCGGTGCAGGAGGGGCGTAACCGATCCAGGATACCTCTGAGCTGAAATAAAACCAAAGCTCCCGTGGGACAGGAACCCCCCGGCTGTGTGGGGCAGACTCAGCTGCAGGAGGAGAAGCCTGGCTGAAAGCGAGGCATCGGGTCCGGTTTGGGGTAGTTCTGGATAGGGGCCATTTGCAACCTCCAGACCCAGAGCAGAGCTTTTGAACAGATCCAGATTTTCAGGGCGCTTTGGATCCAGGGTTTTAGTTCGAGCGGCTGCAGAAGGGTTGACAGAGTAGAGAGAACATGGACCCAGCTGAGGAGCATTATAGATGCCAATGTGCTGCGGGCAGGTGGGCTGTACTAACTTTCCCCTCCCCTTTTCAGATGCTCCGCCACCCTGACCCCCTGCTTTCCCAGCCCTGTGCTCCACCCAGCAAACCCCCGGCTCTCCAGGGGCTTCTAACTCCGAGCCTGAGGTTTGCTGCCGTTTAGTTCTGGAGCTCTGGCTCTGGTGTCCCGGAAAGCTCATAATGGGAGCAGGGGAGGAGCCCCATTTCTGAGCAAAACCCCCAGGCCCAGTCTTCAAGAGTCATGATTAAAACATGGAATTTCAGACCTGGACGTTTCTTTCAGACACGTCGATTTTCCTTAGAAACCCAGGGAGCGCTCGGCTTTCACAGGGAGTCGATATTTAAACCCTCCAACCCACCCCCTCGGTCCCAAACCATTTGGAAAGGTGAAACCATTTGTGTAACGTTTTTTACACAAGTCTGGGCTTGGACATAGGCTGGGGGCAATGGGGCAGGTTGGGCATGGGGCAGGCTGGGTGCATAGGGCAGAGGAGACATGGGAGAGTGCAAGGCATGGGGCAGGCTGGGTGCTCAGAGGCACCCCCCATTGGCCAGTAGTACAGAAGAGGAGACCTGGGATGAGGATCTCTGGGAGGTAACCGAGGGTGAAAGCAGGCAGAAGTGAGCTCCGAAAGACATTTGCTTCTCATGGCTCCCTTGGACACCCCAGGGACGCCCCCGGGCTGGTCTCTGAGCAGTGGGGAGGAGGATTTCCATGCAGAGAGAGGGGAGGGTCCTGGCCCCCACACGTCCAACTCCGCCCTAGGAGCGAGGCCTGGGCCGGGCTTTCCGAAGCCGTTTCTGAGAAGTGGGGCCCTGCTCCTGCCCGGTCGCCCCTGGCCCTGCGATCACTCCACCCGGGCCCCGCTTTATCAGAAACGCCGGCGCTTCGAGGAAACCCAGAGCCCGAAGGCTCAAAGCCCCTCCTGGTTCCGCCCAGCATCCCCCTCCCACGCCAGGGGCGCCTGAGCCTGTCAGCTTTGAGCATCATGCCCTGTGGCAAGCGCGGGGAGGGAGTGGAGGGAGGAAGGAAGGAAGTGAGAGAGACCGAGACAAGCAGAGGAAAGAGAGAGAGAGAGAAAGGAAGAGAAGAGCAGCGGCAGGAGGGGGAGGAAGAGGGGAACGCAGGGCAGGAGAGAGATCCCTGAAATGATGGGGAGAAAGCCGGGCTCAGCGGGTCGAATGGAGCCTGCGGGGCAGGAGGGAGCTGCCCTGGCCTCCCCATGCTAACGGAGCGGTACCACCGGGTCTGGTTCTGGCGGGGCTCCTTCCGCCTCCACCTCAGTGCTCCCACTGAATCCACATTGCCCCCCCCCATCCCCTGGCTCTGTTCTCCACCCCCCAATCAGCTCAGACAGGATTTGGGGAGCCCGGCACCAGATCCCAAAGCGCCCTCTGGTCCTGCTTGCGGCCTCCGGCAGAGAGAGTCGGGGATGAATATTTCAAGGGGGCCGCTAATGTTTAAAGAGCAGCACTGCACAGGGTGCACACGTCTGCCTGAGTGCGGCTCATTGTGTGTGTGTGTGTGTGTGTGTGTGTGTGTGTGTGTGTGTGTGCGCGCGCGCACAGCAGATTACCTGTGACTATGCTGGTGATCAATTGTGCACATCCGTGAGTGTGCCCGTGGGGACTGTGCACGTCACTTTGTGTGTGAATCTGCGCGTATGCACAGTCGGGGCGTTGTGTGAGTGCCACAGGTGTGCGTATCTGTGGACGTGTACATGGGCATGCCGGATTGTGCACACACACTCTAGGGGTGCTCTCAGTGTGTGTCACTATGTCTTGGGTGTGCGTGTGCATATAAGCTGTAGGTGCTGAATGGGTTACGATTGTGTGTGTTTGATTGTGTGGGGGGGCTGGCTCAGAGTGTGTGCATGTTTGTGTACGTACCATGGGGTGTGTGCTGGGCTGTGACTGGCCCCAGGATATTAAAAAGACGAGGTTGGGGGGTGATATCTTTACTGGACCAACTTCTGTTGGTGAGAGAGACAAGCGTGCGGGCTCCCCAGTGTCCCCCAAAAGCTGTTCCCTCCCGCGCCGTGTCTGTCTTACACAAGAGAGGTGCAGCTGAGTGTGTCCCTCTCCTGTGGGGCGGGAGTGGAGTTGCTGCCTGTCAGGCCATGCACACCCCAGGTGCACTGAGACTCCCCGAGACCCAGCAGGCTGGGCTGTGGGAGGCCGGCCTTCCTGGGCTGCCCTGGGCTTCGGTGACGTCTGCTTCACCCTGTCCCTGGAGCCTGGCACGTTGCAAACAGGTCAGCCGGTTAAAAACGGGCAGGTGGCTTTGCCCAGGGCCATGCGTGGCCTGGACCCTACTGGCTCCCCGCCCTTGGCCCATCTTTTATTCACTAGCTAGTGCAATATTTGCACACGTTCCCCTTTGCTCCCCTCCACGTGCGGGGCTAGGGGTGGGTGGGGGTCATAATTGATTGAAAGATCATGGGAGCTCTAGAGAGAGTCTCTGGGCAGCCCAGGCCGTCGCCCATTTAAACCAGCAGGGGAGGAGATTTTACACTGGCGCAACTGACAACAGCTGGTGTCCCATGGTCCTCAGCTCTTGGCTTCATCAGGAACGTGAGCAGGACCAGAGGGGGGTTCAGTTCTGCTCTTAGTCTTATTATGATTAGTTGTATATTGTGGTAGCACATAGGAGCTACGGACCAGGCCCCATGGCGCTAGGTGCCCTATGAACAGAACAGAATGATGGTCCCTGGCCCCAAGCGCGTACTTCACCCCCCCTTACAGCAGCACTCCTGAGTCCTCCCAGGGGGAGTCTGATCAGAATCCCAGGCTCGGCAGCTCGGGCATTTTTGCTCTGGCAATTTGCTCCTGATTTTGGTTGTTCTGAAAGCCCCAGCTCTGGGAATCCAGTGATGATGTGAGACTCTCGGCTTCCATTTAAAACAAAAGAACAGTAAGTTTCCAGCCGTCATGGTGACAGAGAGAGGCTTGACATTACGAATCCCCCTCCCCCCCCGACGCACGCACACACACACACACACTCACTCACTCTCTCTCTCTCCCCCTCCTCCCTCCTAGGCTCAAAATCCAGAAGGCAAATTAAAAAAGCATCTATTTTTAAAATTTTAATTTCAGGAATTTTTAGCCACTCTCACGCCGGTGGGGGGGGGCCTGGTTGATGACTTTTGAATGGTTGGCATGGGCAAGGCTGGAATGGGGCCAGAAGGGTCGCATCAGCGTGACTGGGCCTGGTTCTGAACCTGGCTACCCTCGTGCTAATCCGGCGTGGGTCAGTGTGTAAAACCAGCGTAAACCTGAGAGGGGGCTGGCGCTAAGGTGCATCTTTAACTAGCTGCTATCAATCTAGCTATGGCTGCTCTTATTTTCACAGAGTAAATCTGGCATCAGTGCACCACTCCAGCTGCACACCAGGGTGGGTGACAGCAGGATTTGGGCCCATGCTTCATAATTACCAACAATTAATTCACTCTCTGTAATGCTTGATCTCCCCTCCCCTCACTCCCCCCCCTTGATTTGGACGGCGCTGAGGATCAGGCATCTAAAACCGGCTGAGGCTGGGTGTTCCCGGCCAGTTTCATTTTCTGCCTCCTGTCGGTGTTGTCCCTCGGCGGCCTCTGTGGTTCCCACCGTGCGCTGAACTGGCTGAAAGTGCCTGTCGGAAGCCAGGAGACTGGCCGAGCTGGACCATTGCTCTGACCCAGTAGGGCTGTTCCTGCGTCCGCCTGGAGCGAACCTGCAACCTTCAGACCCAAAGCAGCTGCTGCTGCTTAAGAGGACTTGTATCAGCAGGGACTAGCAGCCTGTTGCAGTCCCTAAAGCCAGCCACTAGAGGGAGCCATGCTTACACTCCCTATAGGAGTGCCTTACACGTGTGGTCATGTCTCCCTCTTGTGGCCGGCCCTGGTGTCTACAGCCACCTGCTCCCTAACCCCTAATATATGGAGATATACCCATCTCACAGAACTGGAAGGGACCCCGAAAGGTCATCGAGTCCAGCCCCCTGCCTTCACTAGCAGGGCCAAGTTCTGATTTTGCCCCAGATCCCTAAGTGGCTCCCTCAAGGGCTGAACTCACAACCCTGGGTTTAGCAGCACAAACCACTGAGCTATCCCTCCCCCCACAGTGGTTCTCAAACTTTTGTACTGGTGACCCCTTTCACACAGCAAGCCTCTGAGTGCGACCCCCCCTTGTAAATTAAAACCACTTTTTTATATATTTAACACCATTATAAAGGCAAAGCAGGGTTTGGGGTGGAGGCTGACAGCTCATGACCCCCCATGTAAATCCCCTGAGGGGTTGCGACCCCCAGTTTGAGAACCCCTGCCCTAGCGCTAACAGCAGATGCCGGTATGTTTGTGGGTCCCGAGTTCGACCCTTTGTGGCGCCTGTTAGGTGTGTGTGGATGTGGTTTGTTGCATTGAACCCCTCAGCTCCTGCCAGGCCAGGGCCCTGTGTGCAGCGGGGAGAGAGTGTCCCCTATTTCCCAGCTGCCTTGCTCAGACTCCCCTTCTTGCTCTGACGAAGGGGGAGGCCGCTAATGAGAGGGGATGAAATAGGGATTTGAAATTGACGTGTGAGCCCCACCCGATCGTGCCTCTTTCCTCTTCTCCCTTCCCAGCTGTCCTCTCCCTGCCTCCCTCCCTCCTGCTCCTCGGCCCTTCCCTGGCCTGACGATGGGGCTGAGAATAGCAACGGTGTCGGTTCCTGAACCGGAAACGTGGGGAGGCAGAGGGAAGGGGCTGCCTGGGCGTGGGACGCAGAACCGAGCTGCCACCTGTCACAGTCACTTGACAAGTCTCTGGGTTCTAAACAGGGCCAAGCAGCTAAATCTGCCTTGGTACGGGGCAAGGGGCTGGGGGGGGAGGGGGCAGGGGCTGGGATCAGAACAGGTTGGCTGGGCCAGCTTCAGAACCGGAATTGGAAGAGCTGGGAAATAATCCAGCTCAGTGCTCTGAGGGGGGGAAGGGGGGTTGCTTCAACAACTCACCCCCACCCCGTTGTCTCCCCTCCCACCTCCGTTCTCTACTGCTTCTTCCCCCTGCTTTCTATAGCCACCCTGAGCTTCTCCTCCCCCCTCCAGTCCCCCCCTTTCCCTCCATCCCTCCCTGTGCCCAGGGAACGCCCTTGGTCTCTGCTGCAATACTAGGAATGGTTAAATCGTCTCCTCCTCTCCCTCAGGCTCTCCTGCAATCTCTGCCCCCAGCCATCTCCCGATCTCTCCGGTTTGATACTCCCAGGTGCCCCCCCCAGTGCTCAGGAATGAATGGGGATGGGAAACCAGCCCTGCACCAGCCTTGTCTAGGAGTGTGTAGTTACAGGGTAACCTCATGGGGTTGGCTGAGGGGTAACCAAGGTGCCTGCTCCATGCCAAGCTGGGACTCGGGAGGCCTGGGTTCTCCTCCCAGCTCTGCTGCTGACCCGGGGCTGGTCAGTCTCACTGTGCCTCAGTTTCCCCTCCCACCCTGTATGTGTTTTGTGTAATCAGACTGTGACCTCTTGGGGGCAGGGATTGCCTTGCTGTGTCTTTGTGCAGCCCCTAGCACAGCAGGGCCCTGGTCTCTGTTGGGGCTGCTCAGTGCTACCATCAGACAAGCCAGGCCACCACGCGCCGATCCCCCTTGTTGCCATCACGTTCCTCCAGCCCATGTCCCACAGATACATCCTCCGTCCTGTCCTGCTCGGGGCTGGGATCCCACCTGGGGCCCAGCTCATCTGCTGGGGGGGATCTTTCCTTGCCGCGTGGCCGGACACCAAGGGATTTCAAGGGCAGGTCGATGCTCTGCGCCAGGGAAGGAGGGGGGGTGTCTTGCTGAGTGATATGGGGACCCAGGGGGCGTCCCCTCCAGAGTAACACGCTGGGTTGTGTTTGTGTCCCTGTCCCAGGCGGATGTTCCCGTTTCTCAGCTTCAACCTCTCCGGGCTGGACCCCGTGGCTCACTACAGGGTCTGCGTGGACATCGTCCTGGTGGATCAGCACCACTGGAGGTACCAAGGCGGGAAGTGGGTCCAGTGCGGCAAGGCCGAGGGGAACATGCCAGGTAGGAAGGAGAGATCCAGGCCCCTTCCCCCCCTCTCAGTTATCTCGTTCATGGGGCGGAACCAGGGGGTTGGGTACAGCGGGGTGGTTGGTGCTTGCCACTGTCTCTTCGGTTCTCTTGAGAGAGTTGGGAGCTCCCACGGCCAGTGCTCCTGCAGCGCCCCCTGCTGGGAGAGCCAGGCACCCCCTCCCCCAGCCACTGCCCCCCCTCCCCCCCGCAGCACCTCCTGCTGGGAGAGCCAGGCACCCCCTCCCCCAGCCACTGCCCCCCCCCCCCCCCGCAGCACCTCCTGCTGGGAAAGCCAGGTGCCCCCTCCCCCAGCCACTGCTCCTGAACCCCTCCCCCGCAGCACCCCCTGCTGGGAGAGCCAGGCGCCCCCTCCCCCAGCCACTGCTCCTGAACCCCCCCCCCACATCACCCTCTGCTGAGAGAGGCTGGGACTGGACTAGCCAGAGCTCCCCCCCCATAGCCAACACTCCTGCATCATTCCCTGCAGCGCCTCCTGCTGGGAGAGGCTGGGACTGGACTAGCCAGAGCTCCCCCCCCATAGCCAACACTCCTGCATCATTCCCTGCAGCGCCTCCTGCTGGGAGAGCCAGGCGCCCCCAGCCACTGCTCCTGCACCCTCCCCTGCATCGCCCCCTGCTGAGAGAGGCTGGGACTGGACTAGCCAGAGCTCCCCCCCCATAGCCAACACTCCTGCATCATTCCCTGCAGCGCCTCCTGCTGGGAGAGCCAGGCGCCCCCAGCCACTGCTCCTGCACCCTCCCCTGCATCGCCCCCTGCTGAGAGAGGCTGGGACTGGACTAGCCAGAGCTCCCCCCCATAGCCAACACTCCTGCATCATTCCCTGCAGTGCCTCCTGCTGGGAGAGGCTGGGCCTGGGGTAGCTGGGAGCCTCTGCACCATTTCCAAGAGTGGCACCTGCTGTAGAAGCTGTGTTGGGGCAGCAGACGGGGGCGGGGGGGGGGGGGGGACTCGCTGTGACCTGAGACCTGGTTCCTGATTGAGGGAGGGGGCGGGATTTAGATTTCAAGCAGCAATGGCCAGCGTCTCGGGGCTGCCTTTTTCCTTGGGGAGGGTGGAGCTGGATCCGTGTTCCCCGAACGGAAGTGGGGAGCAGGGTGAGCTGATGTCCCGATTTTATAGGGACAGTTCCGATTTTGGGTCTTTTTCTTATATAGGCTCCTATTACTCCCCCACCCCTTGTCCTGAGTTTTCACACTTGCTCTCTGGTCACCCTAGTGGGGAGCTAGGGTCTGCAATTCGCCCCAACCCCAAACTCCCCTGGCGCCACAGGGCCCTGGACCGGCCCAGCAACCGGTTGCCGTTAGGAGCAACGGGGAGCCCACCCTGTCCCCACCCCGTCCCTCCAGCCCCAGCTGCACCCCCCCGGCACTCGCCGCATTTCCAGGAGCCAGAGTGCCCTCTTGTGGGCAGCCGAGACGGTGCAGTGGCTCCCTGGCAGGCATAGCACCCTGGGGCCAGGGTGGAGCCGATGAGTTATCACCTCTCTGCCCCCTGCCTACCCAGCCGACACTTCCCAGCCTGGGCTGGGTGAGTGCGGGGAATTGCCTCCCGTGGTTGGGTGGAGGAGCTGGTCCCAGGTGCTGCTCCGAGCCCTGAGCCAGAGGCACCCAGCCGGGAGGGGGCGCTGGCGGGCAGGGGCGCCGCGTCAGGCTCTGGGTGCAGGGAGCCGCTGGTGGGCCCATAGGAGCAGCGCAACACTCAGCAGGGGGCTGTTTTGGCAGGTAACCGGCTGTACATCCACCCCGACTCGCCCAACACCGGGGCCCACTGGATGCGCCAAGAGGTCTCGTTTGGAAAACTCAAGCTCACCAATAACAAGGGGGCATCCAATAACATCACACAGGTAACCACCAGCCCCACCCCCCCAATCACAGGCCAAACACCTGTCCCCGTCACCCGGGTAACGTCCCCCATCGCGGGGCATAGGCCAGATGCCCATCCCTGTCGCCCAGATAATGCCCCCAATCGCAGGGCACAGGCCAGACACCCATCCCTGTTACCCAGGTAACATCCCCCATTGTAGGGCACAGGCCAGACACCCATCCTTGTTAGCTGGACAGAGACCCACGAGCCTAGCTGCACTCCCCTCCAGCTTCTGGACTCTCCAGACACTACCTACTCCCCACCATCAGCTTCTCTGTGGTGTGGGGTTGACTCTCAGGACCCCTCGTGCTTTCTCTGTTCTGTTCATTCTGTTGCCTTCCTTCCAGCTGAAGGAGCTGCCTTTTGCCCAATAGTTAGCTTGTGGAACTGCCTGCCACATGATATCTATCTAAAGCTATGAATCCCATTGATGTTCCCTCAATGGCTTATCCCAGCGGGCCATGGTACCCTCAGCTGGATAAGCCTGCCATGGTCTCCCCCATAGATTGACCCGCAGAACAGTGGGGATCACCCTACCGTGGATTGTCCCAATGTCCCCCCCCACTCCCAGCTGCAGAGCATCCCTTTTGAGCTCCGTGCCCGCTGCTCCGAGCGCCTCTCCCATGACACTCCCGTGCCCTGCTCTCTGCAGATGATCGTGCTGCAGTCGCTGCACAAGTACCAACCACGGTTGCACGTGACGGAGGTGAAGGAGGGGGAAGGGGATGAGGCCTACCCCTCCGGCAACACCCAGACCTTCATCTTCCCGGAGACGCAGTTCATCGCCGTCACAGCCTACCAGAACGCCGACGTGAGTACAGGGCCTCCGCGCCTCCTTGGGCCACGGCAACCCCTTGGACACCCAGGGGCAGCCGCTAGGGGGTGCTGTGCCAAGGAGAAGGGTAGGTCTGGGGCCGCCCATGGTGCGGTTGGCTGGGGACTGGAGTGTCATGTCTGCACCCCATGGCCTCATGCTGGGAAGAGCAGGGTGGGTGTCAGGGAAAAGCTGGAGCAAGGCCCGTGGTGGGAGCAATTGGGGGGGGTTCCTAGGGCTTGGGGGGGCAGTTGGGGGAGCACTGGGAAGATGGGGGCTGCCCTGTATCCCTGCTTCTTCCCCAAGACTATCTCTCTTTCCCCTCTGCCCCCTCCCCAGCCCTGTGCCGCCCCCCCACACACACACTGTGAACGCGTGCCCAGACTGTCCTGTGTTGTCCTAGATCACTCAGCTGAAAATCGACCACAACCCCTTTGCCAAAGGCTTCCGGGACAACTTCGACTCGTGAGTATCCTCTCCCCGCCCCCCACTGGCTGTCTCCCCATCGCCCCGCGAGGCCATTCCAGCCACGGGCCGGGGGCGGGTCTGCCTTGATGCACCATCCTCGTTGGGTCACTGCCAGGCGTCTCCGAGGCCCCCGTTTGCCTGGGGGGGTCACTGATGCAAACATTAGGCATGCAGAGCTGCGGTGGGGATGGGAGAGACACTTCTCTCCCAGAGCTGCAGCGGGAAGAGACACGTGTGTGTGTGTGTGTGAGAGAGAGAGAGAGACTCTCTCTCTCTCTCTCTCTCACACACACACACACACACACACACACACACACACACACACACACACACACACACACACACACACACACGTGTGCTGTTGTTGTTCCTTCTTGGTACTTCCTGCAATACACACACATTCGCTGTAAGTTTATTCTTTCCAAGTGCTACTTGAGTGTTTCATTTCTCTCTTACACTTCAGTTTTAATTCTTTCATTCTCAACGGCCTGTCCTGGCTGGAGTCGTCATCCCTCTGGGAACGTTTTAAACAGCGAGATTCTCTCGAGGTTTTTTTGTTTCTACGGCTGGCGCACATCCCCACCGTACCTCGATAGTGGTGCACGTGGGTGGAAAAAAGGAGAGGGAACCTTGTCGCTCACCTGCCGGGGCCTGGGGCCGCTGCTGAGCTTGCCAGCATGCAGGGAGGGATGGCGACGGGCAGGGATGCCCAGCCAGGAACGGGGCTGAGACCCCCCCCAAACTTGGCTCAGTTACCAGAGCTCAGCTGAGGCCAGCCAGGGCTGGAGCCGAACCTGAGGCACCAGGTGCCACCTCCCGACCAGCCATCCAGCTCCAACCCTGGTGCCGCAGGGCACCCTCTCCACCCCCTGCCTGACCCCCACTTTGTGTTTGTCCCCCCCCCAGGATGTACACGACGGCAGAGGGCGACCGCGTGACCCCATCCCCGCCCGACGCCACCAGCTGCCAGCAGCTCCTGCCCGGCAGCCGCTTCCTGTACGAGCAGTACCCGCTGCCCCAGAGCCGCTACTACAACGGGGAGCCGCTGCAGCACAAGGATCCCCCCCGCTGGTACTTCACCTCCCAGCAGCCCCCCGCCGCCCCCCTGGATTACAGCGCCTACGAGGGTAGCTACACCGGGAACAAGTACATGCCCTTCGGCGTGAAGGCCTTCCCCCTGCCGGCCTCGCCCCACGCCACGCTGCCCTACTACCAGGAGCCCCACCCCTTCGGCTCGCCGCCTGCCGCCTGGCAGCCGCCCGCCAAGCCCAGCCCCGGGGCGCTGGGCTGGTTCCGGCCCGTGCGGGATATCAGGCCCCTGCCCGCCGGCGAGGAGAAGGGGAAGGACGCGGAGGGCTGGGCCGAGCCGGCCTCGGTCAAGTCGGTGGACTCCTCGGACTCGGGCCTGTTCGAGGCGGAGTGCAAGCGGCGCCGGGTGTCGCCCTACGCCTCCAGCGCCGAGAGCTCGCCCCCTGCCCGCAACGGGGACCTGTACGACAAGGACGGGGGCGCCGACCCCGGCTACTACGGGTTCTACGGCAACTGAGGGGGGCAGGGAGGGAGCGTTTTCCTGGTGCTGATGGGCTGGAGCTCCCTTGCCCTCCAAATCATATCAGGTGTCCCCAGGAAAAGGGTGTGATGGTGGGGGGTGGTTGCTGCAGACAGGCGCAGCAGAGGAGGTGAAGGTGGATGGGGGAAGCTTCTGTGGGTGACTTTGCCCCCCCGCCCCCCAGGTGCACAGTTCAAGCCCTGCCCACACAAATGTTACAGGGTGTTGGCATGTGTGTGTGTGTGTCTGTGCGAGGCTGGGCCCTGCTGGCCCATGTTTGTGCATTGGCACGTGTGCAAACACCCTCTTGTTCTGGTGTGCGCAGTGGCACACGGGGGGAGGAGGCAGCCCCAGAGGTGCTCACACCCATGTGCATTTACACACTGACCCATGCCCCAGTCGCACACGAGCACATGGCTGTACACTGTTGCACGTGCCTATTCACCTGCAGCGGTTGCACATACACGGGGGGGAGGCTCACACATGAGAGAAAAATGCACACACCTGTGTGCATGGGCGTGCTTCTTCACTGTGTCTTGACACACTCCCCCTCCATTAAATTAGACAAACACCCAACAAGGGCACCCCCCTCACTCCCCCAAAGCACCAACAATGCAGTTACCCTGCAGCCAGCCAGGGGCAGCAGCGGGCGAGAGCCCGACCCTGCTTATCACTGATGCCCAGAGAGCCTGTCTTGCCAACCGCCTCCCCAGCTCCAACCAGGCCAGGGTAGGTTGGGCACAGGGGCACATTAGGTCTCCTCCCCCCTGCTGCTCGCTGCTGCCCTCCGGTGGCGACCAGTGGTGGAGGGAGCACCCTCCTAGCAGTTTCATTTTCCCCCATTGCAGCAGGCACCTTCCGCCCCCCCCCCCTCCCCCCAAAGCATGCTGAGGGTTTGGGCGTGATGGAGGCCTGGTCTGTGCCCAGTGCAGCCCCCTGCAAGCAGGCGCCAAACCATGCAGGTGGCCGAGGCTGCCCCCCTCTGGCTCTGCGGTGCCTAGCTGGGGGGAGAGGGGGCATCAGCCAGAAATATTCATGGATCTTGCAGCATTTCAGAGCAGGGCAGGGCAGCCCTGTGTGAAGCAGCCCCCTCCCTTTGCACTCCAGCTCCTGGCCTTCCGGGGGGGCTCTGTTCTCCAGTTCCCAAACAGCAGGGATCCTGCCCCCGAAACCTTCCACCACTCGGCTACCTAATGATTCAGGGGGTGGGGGGTTTAGTTAAACGTTAAATGTTATTTTTCTCCCCTCCTTGGGGCATGTCCCAGACCTGCAATATTTGAAGCCTCTAGCCTGGGAACACTGGAGGTGGATTTCTTCAGCCAGACAATCAGAGGATGGTGCCAGCCTGTTAGTAGCGGGCCCAGCCCTCCTTGCAGCCTGCCACGCCGGGCTGCCCCCATTGTGGGCACAGGCCATCAGCAGCCCTGTTGCGCTTGCCCAAACTGTTTACACGCTGCCCGGCCTAGGCGGCGAAACGTGTGGGTCTGTTCCGGGGTGGTGGTTGTGGCTTTGGGGGGTGGGTGGGGGTGAGGGTGTTTTTTTAAGAAAAAATCTTTACTTTGGAAAATATTTATTGACCTATGTACAGAATCTACACGTTCACCGTGGTTTGTTTTTTGCTTAAGACTTTCTTTAAATAAACTGTAAAGCCCTGGTGCCCACACTGTGTATGTGTGAGCACCAGAGACCTGGATGCACCATGCATGCAGGAGGGGGCAGATGTGTTGGGGGGAGGGGGAGGGAGTGGTTGCTGCAGCTGAGCCTGGCTGGATGGGACCAGGTGCCACGCTAGGGGGTGGGGTGGGGGTGTGAGAGAGAGCTGGATGCAATGCATGCATGTGGTCACACATACTTGTGTATGTGTGTGTGTGTGATTTGCAGAGCACATGTCTCTCACACACACACCCCTCTGTGTGTAAGGGGTGTGCAAGTGCCTGGCTGGCTGCGCCCATGTGCAACCCCAGCCGTGCGTGAGAGGCACACGCGGGTGCAATGAGCAGGCAGCCGTGCAGGCCTGTGCCTAGCAAGTGTGCAGGGCGTGTGTGTGAGGATCCATGTGAGGGGGTGTGTGTGCAATGCATGCTTTTGCCCACCTGCACTACTGTGTGTTGGGGGGTTGGCACAAGTGGCTTGCTGAGCGTAGGGGTCACTGCATGGGCACCTATGGGTGGGGCTGTATATTCAGGGCCTGCGGCTGAGCACATGGCGCTGAGTGGGTGCGGGCGTACGATGCGCATGAGAATCTAGGGATGTGACTGCGGGAGGGGAGGTGCAAGCCCAGCCCTTTGGGAGGCACTGACCTAGGTGGAGTGAGCTGATCACTGCTCAGAGCCAGGCAGGGAGCCTGCAGCCCCCCAGGCCGGACAGGCCCCATCCCGGGCATGGGCAGCAGCCTTGGGGGTGGTGGGGGGATGGAGGGTGCACCCCACCCAGAGATGTTAACGCCTCACAGCCCCAACCTGTTCAGCAGGCCTGGCCCAATACTCAGGGTGGCAGCAGCTTGCCTGGCCCCACTCCCTTGTGCTCATACACTGACAGGTGCCGTGCAACACGCCAACCCCTGCTGGGCGTGCACCAGGAAACCTGCCTGGCTCCTGCACCTTCCAGCTGGGGATCTCTAAGCACTTCACACTAGCGATTTACCTCCAGGCAGCCTGGTGAGGAAACAGGCCGACAAGTGACTTATATCGGGGGGCAAAATGGGGACCAGAGCCCAGGAGGCCTCAATTCGACTACCACCCCCTTCCTTCCACTAACCCTTGGCCCCCACTCTCGTCTCACAGCTGGGACCAGAACCCAGGAGGCCTGGCTGTCAGCCCCTCTGCTCTAACCCCTAGGCCACATGAACAAATGAAGCCTCCTGCACTCGCTAAGGCTGTCTGAAACCACTGGTGTTGCAGGAAGGAAAGAACCCTGGAGCCAGGAGCCCATGAGTGGGCTGGAGGGGGCCTGGTTTGCAGAGAGGAAGAACCTCCCCTCAAGGTGGGTCGGGGAGAGGAAAGGTGGGGCAGGGGGTGATGGTGAAGGAGACTCACCACTCAGGCTCTTCCGGATCCTTTATTAGCGGTGTGGAATGTTTCATCAAAGAAATGGCCAAACCCAGCCAGACGGGGCCTGGAGGGAGGGCGCAGGGTCTGCCCACCTGCAGGCTGACCCCAAGCCACATGGGGGATCCCTGCCCCCCATGCTGGCCGCCTTCCTCCAAGCTCCACAGTGCTCCCTGCAGGTAAGTGACGGGAGCACTCCAGCAGCTTCTGCCCAGGACACCCCCCACAGCATCAGAGCCCCAGGGGTGCTTTCTGAACCTGCCCCCCACGGCCTCCCAAAAATGGAAGAAAAGGGCTGCCAAAGGCCCTGAGAAGATTCAGGGGCCCAAGGGGAACAACTCCCAGCTCCCCGGCACAGAACACGCCATCCCTGGAACAGATGGGTGCACGAGGGCTCTACGGACCGTCAGTCATTAACGCCCACGTCCTGCCCCACTCCTCACCCATCCGTACAGCCCTGGGTGAGCCTGGAACCAAACCCTCCCAAATATCCTCAGCTCTAACCCCTGGACTCCACTCCCGTCCTGGAGCTGGGAATGGAACCCAGGAGTCCTGGGTCCAACCATTAGGTAACACAGCTGCTCAGGTCATCGCCTGGCTGCTCCCGGCTCTAAGTCCAGGGCTATGCTGAGGAATGGCTTTTCCGTGCAGGAAGATCTGGGCCCCTGCTATGCACACAGTCCCATCTGCTGCAGTTCACCCGCCCGGATTCAGGCCCCTGTCTGCACAGTTTTGTTTAAATTAATACAAAGAATTTGAAAAATAAAAGCTTCCTCCCACTCCCTTCCCCCCAGATCATGGTGCCCCCTGTGGGGGGAAGGCAGAAATACGTGCATGGGGTTGGCACCCCCAGCAGTCCCCGAGGTGCCAGCGGGGGCAGGCTGTCCGGCCAGCAGACAGCAGCGATGGGCATGGGATGGGAGCAGGGTGGACCCGGGAAGGGCCAGCACACCTTTCACACCCTGTTCACTGGGGGGCACTGCCGCGGCACCTGGCCTAACGTCCCAGCAGACCCCAGAGGGGGCAGCTGGGATCCAGTGCCCTGCCCTCCTTGCGTATGTCCAGCGCTGTGGTGCCCCCAGACCCTGCCCACTAGTCCCTACGTGCCTGGAAGGCAGGGCGGCCCCCGGGATGCCCGCTGCTACCACAGCACGGGGCTGTCGAGGTTGGCATAGCCGGGCTCTGCCCGCAGCTTCCAGTAGGTGTCGTTGCTGACCCAGGACTCCTTGCCGCCAGGGTCCGTCTGCTGCCTGCCGAGGGAAGGATGTGGTCAGAGACAGGGAGTTCTGGCTTCGCCGGGGCAGGACTCAGCCCTGGGGGCTCCCCAAACAACTGTGGCAAACAACTGCGGACGGGGCCTTGCGACTAACCTGGGCCCAGCGTCCAGGCCCAAACCCCAACTCGCCTCCCCGCAAATACCCCAAATATCCCAGGGGCTGCTCAGCTTCCTGCTCATTTCTAAGGCTCAGGCCCCTCCAAGACCCGTTTCCTGTGACCATGTTGTGGCTTTGGCATAAGCCAGGACCCGGGGGTCCCACAACACCCCGGAGCGGAGCCCAGCCCCCTAGGGACCCACTTGCAGGGCCTGGGTCCCCACCTCAGAGCGGGCCAGGGAGATGGCTCCCAGGAGCGGTCGGGCAGGCAGCCGGTACCTGAAGAAACGCGCCTGGTGGAAGATGTTGTTATCCTCCATGACCCTGCGCCGGTCTCTCTGCAGCTGCTCGATCCGGCGCTTCTGGGACTCTGCCGCCTGCACGTTGCCTTCCTCCAGATACCTGGGATGGTGGGGGGGTGGAATCAGTCCCGCAATGAGCTGTGGGGTCTCAGCTATACCCCTCTACCACCCCCACCGCAGATCCCGAGGCCTGAGCCACCCTGAGCCTGCGAGACCCAGCGAATCAGAGGACGGATCCGTCTTGGGGAAGGGGGACACTCACCGCTGGTCAGGGCGCAGCCGCGTGTCCGTGGAGGGCAGGAAACGCTTGAGCTCCGGCGTCAGCTCATTCAGCTCCAGGGCGAACTGCGTGAAGCCATAGTTCTTCTCGAGCTCTCGGGGCATGGGGTCTGTGGGGGGTGGGGGGAACACACACAGAGCCGGCCTCTGAGCACCCCTCCCAGTCCAACCCCTCACCCTCGGATAGCACCTCCCCTGGGACGGGCCCGCAGATCAGAACTGGGCGTGAGGCTGGGAGCCGGGACGCTCCACCACAGCCCAGACTGGGGGTCCTGCCTGAGGTCCCCCAAAGCTCATGTGCAACAAGAGTAATAAGGGTGCAGGGCTATTGCCCACAGGTCCCTTTGGGGGGGCGCTGTCCCTGCGGAGGCCAGCACCCCCCTCATCCCCCAAAGGATGCTATAGGTGTGATGTCCCACTCCTAGAAAAGGCTGATCCTTATGGGGTGGGAGGTGTCTCTCCCTGCAGGGGCGGTTTCCCAGTCTCCAATGGAGAGCCGGCCCCTATGGGGTGGGGAGGTCTGTCCCTGCAGGGGGGCAGTTTCCCAGTCCCCTATGGAGGGCCGGCCCGTAGGGGGTGAGGAAGTCTGTCCCTGCAGGGGGCAGTTATCCAGTCCCCTACAGAAGACCGGTCCCTCCAGGAACAAGGCCCACCCCAGCAAGAAGGGACAGCATTGCCCCGCCCCTCCCCTGAGTTCCTTACTGGGTTTCCAGAGGCACTGCCCAGCCGGGGGCGCACCGCGGTACAGCCCCTCATGCCACTTGCCGAAGAGCCGGTGGATCACCTGCCCCCCGCGGCTCAGCACGGCCCCCTGCACCTCGTTCACACTGGAGCTCCAGTAACGGGCCTGCTAAGGAGGGAGGGGTTAGGGGGGAGAAGATGCCTCGCAGGGGTTGGGGGAAAGAAGGCTGGGGTGGGAGGCTGGAGGGGAGGTGTGGGAGCCGCGGGGGGTTGGGAGGCTGGCCCTGTTCTAGGGGTGGGAGGCTGGAGGGGAGGCACGGGGGATGATGGAAGATGTGGGGCCCAGCCCCACTCTAGGGGGTGGGAGGCTGAGGGGAGGCATGGGGGACGAGCAGGCTGTGACGCCCGGCCCCGCTCTAGGGGGTAGGTGGCTGGAGGGGAGGCATGGGGGCCGCGGGGGGCTGTGGGGCCCAGCCCCACTCTCGGGTGGGAGGCTAGAGGGGAGGCGTGGGGGCCACGGGGGGCTGTGGGGCCCAGCTCCGCCCTACCTTGCAGAAGGTGATCTTGCAGTGGTAGCTGCTGTCCCTGACGTTGCGGATCAGGACTTCGCCGTAGTGCTCGATCCAGCGCTGCCCGCTCAGGATGTTGTGGATACAGGACGTCACCTTGTTCCACTCGAAGTGGTCCCCAAACCTTGGCCAGCGAGAGAGACAGTAACTGGGAGGGGAGGGGCCGGGCACCGTGGGGGTGGGCAGGGGCACAGGGCAGGGGCTCACCAGCACCAGGGGTCACTCACCTGGGCAGCTTGACGTTCACGGTCCCCACGGGGACGATCTCCAGGGACTTGCCCCAGAATTTATTTTTCCACTTCATGTCTGGAGGGAGCAGAGAGAGATAGTAGCGTGCTCAGGGTGGTTCTGACCCAAACCCGCGCTCCTGAGCACTCCTCCCGCATGGCTCTGACCCTCCCCCGGCCCCCTGGTCCCGCAGCCGTGAGCACAGAGAATCCCACTGTCCGGGCAGTTCTGACCCAGCCCCTGGTCCTGAATCCCTGAGCACAAAGGGCAGAGAATCCCGCTGGCCGGGCGGTTCTGACCCAGCCCAGAGGCCCTGGTGCTCACCTTGCCAGAAGATGAAGTTGTCTGACTCTGCGTGGCAGGCGAAGATGGGCGGGTGGTGGCAAACCTGCATGCAGTGGGGAGAGAAAGGAAGAGCCACGCAGCTGAGTCCTCTGTCTGGAGAGCTGGGGCTGGGGGAGGGTGCAATCCCCCCACCCTCTTCACAAGAGCTCTCTCTCCTCTGCAGCCCTCACCCCCATCTCCGTTCTCAGCTACAGACACCTCTCCTCCGTGCTCCTCTGTGTGTTCTTCGGGGGGGGGGGGGGACGAAAAGTAACGCCAGGCGAATCCCCACGAGCTGCGAGCAGTACAGTGCTCATGACACATGCAGCAGGCAGTTTAGATTCCGCCCAGGAGAGGGCAGGGGTGTCATATCCAGGGTCAGTTTGTTACAGTGGCTGACTCCTGTCCTTGTGTCCCTCCTCCCAAGCCTTGCCGGCCAGCTGAATACCTGCTCGCTGATGAAGCGGAAGCCTTTGTCCGGCCGAACGCACTCATACGTCTCGCCCAGGACGGGGTTAAAGGGTTTGCTGCCTGCACGGTAATAGGTGGAGGCGTAGGCAGAGACAGCAAAGGCAGCGACGCAGACCTGGGGGGAGAGAGTCACTGGGGCCTGGGCCACATCCAGCCGTAACACCCAGGCCCCAGGGCAGGTGGTGCTGTGAGCAGAGCTAAGAGGGTGGAGGAGCAGCTATGGGGAGAGACGGGTTCCATTTATCTAGTGGAGGTGGGACCATGAGGTAAGGGCTATGAATGGGTGGAACTCCCTGCTGCAGGGCAAATGGATTAGCCATTTCTAGGAATGAGGACAAACGGCTGCGGAAGAAGCTGCCTGGGCCTTTGACCCTCATGCTTCAGGGCCTGAGCTGGAGGGGTCAGGAAGGAATATGGCCAGCCTGCCAGCACTGTATGGCTTTTACCTCTTCCCATGAACCCCAACCCCAGCGACGCACTAGGCCGAAGAAGAGACCCCCAAGAACTGGTCTGTTCTGGTGAGAGCGGGGCAGAGGGCTTGGGGGCAGGGGCAGAGGCAGGGGCCATACCAGACGCTCGCAGGGGTCGGCGCAGCGGTTGGCGGCATCCAGCAGGGTGCTGTACTCCAGCTCCTCACAGAGCCGCTGCAGCGTGTTGAGCGGCTCGTTGAGCTGCACCGGCATGGAGACCTTGGACAGGTCCTTGCCCACGTTGTTACGCAGGATGTTCCACAGGCTGACATCACCGGCGGGGATGCTGGGGGCCGGCAGGCAGCTCCGGTGCGGGAGCCTCGTGGGCAGCAGCACGGGCAGGGGCAGGGGCAGGGGAGCCGGCAGCACCCCCCCTCCCGGCTCGGATGCGCACGGCGCAGACCCCCCGTCCGCCACGCCTCGGCCTGCTGGGGGCAGATGTGAGAGTCACCTGGGCCCTCCCCTGAACCCGTCCCTCTCCCTCAGCTATTGCCCCCCAGCTTCTCCCCCCGCCCCCTAGCCATCGGCCCCCCAGCCTGCTCCCCTCCCTCAGCTATTGCCCCCGGCTTCTCCCCCTCCCCCAACCATCAGCCCCCAAGCCTGCTCCCCTCCCCACAGCCATCAGCCCCCCAACCCATCCCCCTCCCCCCAGCCATCACCCCCCAAACTCTCCCCCTCTCCCCACCCTCTCTCCAGCCATCGGCCCCCAGCTTCTCCTCCTCCCCATTGCCCCTCACATCATCCAGCACCTCCCCCCAACTCCTGGTGATGCCCCCCTCCAGGGGTTGATACCTCTCTGGAAGCCCCTGTCCCCCCCGGCCTCATCGGAGAGGCTGTTGGTGGCCTCGCTCATGCAGGATTCGTCATCGGAGGCCTGGAGAGGCAGAAAGGTCACAGAAGCCGGACTGGCAACTACAGGACTGAGACTGGGGCAGGACGACGGGAGCTGGGGTGGGGGAGGCCGAGGGCTGCGTGGACGGGAGAGACAGTTAAAGCACAACATGCCCCCTCCAGAGCCGCTGAGGCAAAATCCCCCTTGGAGCTGCTCATGGGACTAGCCACAAGTCAGACCCACTGGCCAGGCCGGCTGGGGAGCAGCCTCCAGGCTCCGGAGAATGGGGGGGTAAAGGGCCATGTACTGGCCTCCAGCTGCATTTGGCTGCTACCTCACTCCAAATTTGGGAGCCCAAGTCCCCAGGAGCCAGAATTCCCCTGCCCCAAAGCACAGACAGGGCGGGGCGGGGGGCTGTCTAGGTCTCCGGGCCCTGTGTCCCCCACTAGACACAGGAAGGGAACAGGGTTTCTAACAGCCAGAGGGCAGGGCGCGGGATAGCAGCCCGGTCAGGCACTGCACAGGGTGTTAGGAGCTTCTTAAGGGTGAGAAATGGGGGGAGAGGGCGGTTAGAACCGGGGTGCGAGGATTCCTCAGGGTTGGGGACACGACTGAGCCCACGGGGGGGAAAGACAAGTCGGACCCACCCAGAAGGAGGTGGCTAGAATCAAGGAAGTGGAGACAGAGATGGTGGGGAAAGAGGGGTTATCTGGGAGCTGGGGGGTTCAGTAGTGGAGGACCAAGGATCTGTGGGAGGGGCGTCAGGGGGGTAGCGGAGAGGGGGTTTAAAGGGGGAGAAGTCGGGGGTGGGGAAGAGGCAGAGTGGGAGCTGGGGGTTCAGTAGCGGAGGACCAAGGATCTGTGGGAGGGGGGCCAGGGGGGTAGCGGAGAGGGGGTTTAAAGGGGGAGAAGTGGGGGGTGGGGGAGAGGCAGAGTGGGAGCTGGGGGTTCAGTAGTGGAGGACCAAGGATCTGTGGGAGGGGCATCAGGGGGGGTAGCGGAGAGGGGGTTTAAAGGGGGAGAAGTGGGGGGTGGGGGAGAGGCAGAGTGGGAGCTGGGGGTTCAGTAGCGGAGGACCAAGGATCTGTGGGAGGGGCGTCAGGGGGGGTAGCGGAGAGGGGGTTTAAAGGGGGAGAAGTCGGGGGTGGGGAAGAGGCAGAGTGGGAGCTGGCGGTTCAGTAGCGGAGGACCAAGGATCTGTGGGAGGGGGGCCAGGGGGGTAGCGGAGAGGGGGTTTAAAGGAGGAGAAGTGGGGGGTGGGGGAGAGGCAGAGTGGGAGCTAGGGGGTGCTTTCTAGGATAACGGTTCTATGCACCAAGATTGCGTCTAAACGAGACACAAATAAAAGCTCATGAGGATGAATGGGGGGGCTGGGGAGGAAGGGGCTTCTCAGCCAGCGGCTGGGCCAGGGCGAGAGGAGGGCGGAAGAGAGAACAGAGAGAGGCCAGGTGAGTGCGACAAACCCCAAACCCAGCCAAGAACAGAAAAGCCCAGGGCTTTTGCATGGGATGGCTTCCTCTAGCTCCACCCACTTTCCCTAGTCCCTCCCCCTTCTCTTAGCCCCTCCCACAGCATCATTCAGGATGTCTAAACTTTGTGACATGGATGGCCGTGCTGGCACCTTGTGTGGGTGTGTCCTTGTGTGCACCTGCGGGCGTGGCTGTTGTGAGGGGACACGGGTGCAGATGTGGGGACGGCTGTGTGTGCCCGCGTACACGATGGCTGCTGTGTGTCTCTGCGTGTGCGGAGGTGGGCACGGCTGTGCGTACACATGCAGTGGTTGTGCACGGCTGTGCACACAGGTACATGTGCGTGTTTGCAGGGCCAGAGGTGCGTATACCTTTGTGTGTCTCGCTGCTCAGACCTGTGCCAGGTATAACTGACCCGGGACCACCGCTGTCTCGACTCCACAGCTGTCAGGTGGCCACCACATCAGCATCAGTGTGTGGACCCCACTGACAGGACCCCAGAGGGAAGCAATAGACGCCTGACATAACCCAGCCAGCAGAGGGCAGCAGGGCCCAGGATCAGGTGCAGGACGGCCCTGCAGCGGGGATCCCCCCAGCCCTGCCCCTCACCTCATTCTCGGAGGAGCTGGCGGACAGGAAGACCTCGCAGGCGTCGAAGAACTCGGTGTGAGAGTCCGAGAGCGAGACGATGCTGCGGTTGGACAGCTGCTGCTCCCGTCCCTTGGCCAGGTGGGCGTCAGGCTGCGAGGGTGGAGAAGGGGAGTCACCATGAACCTTCGCTGACAGTGCAGGGGGCTATGCCAGGGGGCACCTGGAGGGCCTAAGGCCCCCACGGCGGGGCGGGTTTGATCCCCCCAGGGAAGCAGGAGCAGCAGGACTGGCTAGAAGGGGCAGCGCTAGAGAGACACCCTCCCCTCCAGAGAGGACTGGACAGCCATCTGCGGGGCGATTCAGTGCTGCACGGCTCCACTGATGGCCCCAGCATCAACCCACAGGCACCGCCCGCCATGGCAGGAGAGGGAACGGGGGGGGTGGGGGGGCTCTCTCTGTCGTCTGATTCTGATTTCCACCGAGGGGCATGAATCCCCCCACACAGCCCTCATTCCCTCCCCTCCCCCCTGCCCCCGAGGGCACCTGACCTCGTCCGGGTGCAGCAAGGTGAACGAGTTGAGCATGGCGTCAGAGGAGATGGAGAGGGAGTGGAAACGCCGCAGATACTCCACGTGGTCTGGGTTGTGCGAGGGAGCCTGGGCCAGGAGGAGCCAAAGGAACGCTGGGGGGAGGCCGTTCCCAGGAACACGTCCTTTCCTTCCCCCTCCCCACCCCTGGATGGCCCAGCACCCCCGCCGGGTCCTGCCAGGTTCTGCTGATCACGGGTGCACAGCGTAGCCTTCCCTGCCCCCAGCCGCCCTGCCAATGCAGGTGAGAGCTCAGTCACCCAGCCAGGCCTTGTACAGAGCCACCCAACGGGCCGTACTTGCGGTCGCTACGGCCCCAGGCGGAATTCGAACCCGGGACCCAGAACTTCTCCATCTCGTTAGCTAGCGGGACCTCCATGGTGGTGGGTGCCTGGGGCGGGTGGTGGAGGGGAAGCACAGAATCTCCTACCCGGGGACACCTGCTCCAGCCTGGACCCCGGCAAACCCAATGCCTACAAATGCCTGGGTCTTTGTCTCCCTCTAATGGATGCAGCCTCATCCTTCAGCTCGAGCAGCAGCCACTCACACATCTCAGCCAGAGCGGCCAAGTTCGGCTCGCCACTCGCCACCCACCCAGGGGGCCGTGACGCCAGGAGCCGGGCGGTAAAGCTGGGATCGTCCTGCAGCTCCCCATGGTGGTAGAGAGGGAGGGCGCAGCACGTGGCCCACGCACATCCGGTGCCTTACCCCAGCCGTGGCTGCGTTCCTGGAGCCGCCCGCCCGGCGTTGCAAATCCAGCGCCCGCCGTGTCTCCTGGAGGCGATTCCTCTCTGCGGTCAGCACAGCCACCACGCTGCTGAGGGACTCGTGCACTAGAGAAGGGGTCGGGACAGGGGGCAGGGACGGACACAAGGTCAGGCTGCCCCCCCACGTTCACCTGACACTGAGCTTTGCCTCTCCCGAGTGGCTGGACAAGGTAAAGCGCTTTGGGCATCTCCCCGGATGGCGGCTTGTGTCCTCTGAGCAACAGGTCCCATGGCCTGTCCCCACCCTCCACTCCCAACCCATCCCACCTTTCTGGGCCAGGATCCAGAAGCTCCTCTGCAGCTGGCTGTACTCCGGGGGGAGGCTGAAGGCCGGCTGGCTCTGGCTCGACTCCAGGTAGCGCGAGAGGTTGGGGACGGAGCCGTGCAGACGGCCCACCTTTGGGGGCACGGAATGGGGGAGGGTTAGATCCCCGCAGAGCACCCCCTTTCGTACATCAGCATGACCTCTGACCCCCCCCAAGGGGCTTAGCGCTGTCCTCAGAGACCCTTGACCCCAGCCACTAGGCCGCGCCTCTGCAGTGAAACTGACTTGGGTGGGGCTCTCCCAGGAAGCCCTGACTGCTCCACATGGGATCTGGGCTCTCGTGGCCACACCTTGAGGGTCTCATGCTGTGGCCTCCCCCAGCCCCCTCATTTGCCAGAGGACCTCCTTCTCCTATGGCCGGCTCCAGCCTCCCTCTGCCCTTCGAACCCAGCACCGCATGGATCTGGGGAAAGTCGAAGCAGCAAGCCCCTTCCTCCCGCCAATGCTGGAGCCCTCCCTATGGCCCCGCTCACCCTGCCGATGGTGTCATCTTTGGCAAAGCTCTGGGTGCACCAGATCCTGGTGGTTCGCTTCCCCTTTCTGGGTCTCTCTGCAGCTGCTGAGGTCTGTAACCAAGAGAGAGCATGAGACCCCCTGGCAAGAGGGGAAGGAACCACAGATGGTGGCGGGGCAAGGGGCAGACTCAGGTGGCAGCAGTGCACAGAGATTGCTCACTAGTGTGAAATGCAGCCTCCTCTGGGGTGAAGCACAGGGCCCAGTTAACAGCCAATGGCACCTGGCTAGTGAATCTGCATCCCCGCTGCCCTGCCCCGCCTGCTGCCAACAGCCCATGGGAAACTCAGACCCAGGCCATCCATGTCGATGCCTTTGCACCTAGGACCCTGTGCAGAGCCCATCACCATGGATTCAGGGCATGATCCCTCCCCTGGGCTCCCCTTTGTGATCTGAGGCCTTTTCCGCCCTCAGCAATACGGGCCCTGATCCCAGCACTGCTCCAGCTGCCCGGCAGGGTATCCCTGATGCTGAGCTCCCTAAAGGGCCAACACCGCCCCAAAGGAACGATCCAGCCCCCCCCATTCCAGCCCTCACACCACCCCCAGTCACCTGGCTGTTGGAGATGAGGGGTGCGGACGGGATGCGGTGCAGGGTCTCCAGGCTCTGGAGCATCTTGTTCAGCTCCTGCAGCTTTCCCTGGCACTCAGAGAGCTCTGAGATGGGGTGGGGGCAGGTATAGAGAGAAACAGAGAAGCAGCCACGGTGAAAAAGAACAACTGGGTGCCACACTCCCTGCCCCCATCGCTCAGGCAGGGGAACAGGGTGCCCAAAGAGCCTCTCAGTTCGGGTGCCACAGCCCCCCCATTCCACACCCTGGCCTCAGCCTTCCCAGCCCTCTCACCTGCCGAGCACCTATCCAGCCCCTCGCTGTCCTTCAGCCAGGCATTCACCTTGTCCCGGGGGCTGGTCAGCGTGGACAGGGCCGGGGTGCCGTCTGACGGCAGGACACGGTTCCGGGAGCCGTAGCCCTGGAGGATGCAGGGGTAGGGGGTTAGGGGAGCTCCCTGGGGAAGACTATGTCCATAGGGGGAGGGCGAGGCCCAGACGCCCAAGTTCCATCTCCCAAAGGGGCAGAGTCTCCCATGACCTCCCCCCCACAGCCCCCTCCTGTGCTCCCAAAGTGGACGGGCAGCGCTCACCTGGGCGGAGGGCAGGACTCGCCCGGCCGGGCCCCCCGTGGGCGCAGGGCACTTGGGCTTCTCCATCAGGCGGTGGGAGCACAGCTTGGTCACCCAGCTGGTAAAGAGCTCTTGGGATTTGATCTGCAGGAGGGGGAGACCCCAGAGAGTGAGGGGAGAGACGGGACATGTGTCACAACCCATCTCCCATAGACAACCCACTCCATAGTGCTGGCCACCCCCCCTCTCTCCCCATCTGCCCTGTCCCCCATCTCCTCCCTCCCCCCACCCACTCTTCCTGTCCACCCCTGCGTCCCGTCTCCTCCCTCCCCTATCTCGTCCCATCTCCTCCCTCCCGTACCCGCTCTCCCCATGCCCCAGCCAGGCGCTCCGCTACCTTGAGGTGGTAGATGTTCTCCTCCGTGTCCAGGTCCACGCGCTGCGCTTTCCTGTTGATGGACATGACGGCCAGACGGACGTCGACGGAGCCATGCAGCTTGCCCTTGAGGACCTGCAAGGGGACGCGTTGCAGGCCCAGGTCACCTGGGGTGCGAATGGGCACTGGGCAGTGCCCTTCCACCCTTGCATCCCAGTACACCACCCTGCCCACCTCGCCCCACCTGGATCGGGGGAAGGACGGTCCCCAGTGAGAGACCCCTTCCTAACCGGCCCCACTTGGGGCAGAAGGATGGTGGTGAAATGGGGGCACGATCCATAGGGTTCCCTCTAAACAGAGTCCTTGCAAGCCGGCTCCAGCACACCCACCCCAGGCCGACTGATCCTGGCCCCTGTCTGTGCCGTACTCACATCCTGGCGCGTGGTGGCATATTTCAGGATCCCCTCCTCCAGCACAAAGTATCTCTGTGGGAGGAAGAGGAGAAGACAACGAGACTGAAGGAGGGAGGAGAGGGCGGGGACGCCGGGGGCAGAGGACAGCAGGATCTGCCCCCAGGAGCCCAACTCACGTGCTGGATTCAAGGCGCCTAGAGGATGCCAAAGCACCTTCCAAACGACATCCCGGAATCGCTTCCCCCAGCACTGAAATGCAGCCACCTCTGGGGTGGAGCACAGGACCCAATTAACAGCCACACTGCCCACAGAGCCGCAAAATGCAGCCAGGCCTGGGCTGGAAGCTATTGAACAGCACGTGGCTGTTTAGGACAGGACGTGAAGGAGAATCATGAAGCTGCAGGGGGAAATCCCCTGGAGACAGAATGTAACCACCCAACCTGGGAGCTGACCAAGGAAACCAGGGTCAACAAACGCCCCAGCTTAGCCAGATACCCTCCATCCCTGGGCTCTATGAGGACGCAGGCAGGGCCTTGCTGGGGCACTCGATCAGTGCCGGCGTGGGGAAGAGCGACCCCTGCTGGGGCCATGCCCTGAGTTTCCCTTTGCGGTCCCCCAGCTGAGGGCTGGCTCAGTCCCATATGAGAGCAGAGTCCAGGACAAGGCGGGTGGGGATTGAGAGCTAGCCCCAGTCCCCTGCCCCACGAGGGGTGGCCCCCAGCTGCACCGCAAGGAGGCCGTGAAGTGACAGCGGGGTGCCAGGTTGCGGAAGGGGGGAGGTTTTCTATCCCCCACTCCTTTGCCTTCTCACCTTATGCCAGCCCTTCAGGGGCCACTTCCTCTTCTTCAGCAGGTATCCCTCATGCCGCTCCAGCTCCTGGCTAGGCCCGATCCTGCCCCGGGGCTCGTCCACCACCTCCCAGCACTCAGAGCCCTGCAGCACACGGGTGGGGGGGTCTGACTGAGAACAGACAGGCCCCAACGCCGCCCCGCCTGGGCGCCAAGGGAGATAAGTCGTATAGTAACCCCTGCGCTGCACCCTCAGTGCCCCGGGACGCGCGCTCCTTGGCATGACCGGGCTGACGGACCATGATCTCTGTCTACACACACTGCCTAGGGCTGTGGGGGTACCAACGCCAATCGGCACTAGGAAACGGCCGTGCCCTACTGCGAGGCGGGATAGCAGGGGGCTGGGTAACCCATCAGACCTCTTCCTGGTCCCTGCCTTTGCTCCAGCTTAAAGCAACATGGGCCCCGGAGAACATCCCTGGCTCCCAATTCACTGATGGGCAGCGTCAGACCCCTGGTGCAAACATGTCTCCTCGCTGGCCAGCCCCGCTTTTGTGGGGCAGGGCACGCAGTTCTGGGGTGAGATCACCAGCCCTTCTCTTTCCTGCCCCCCTCCTGAGGCTCCCCCGGCCCAGCTCTGGTCCCGGGGGCAGGGAACGGTCTCCTGGGAGCGTCGGTGAGAAGGAGGAGAGGTGCCGGACCTGGTGAGCGCTGCTGTGCTTGGAAGACACGGAGCTGTTGGACCTGGACGGTGCCGGCGCCCTCCGGGGGGAGGCCAGCTCCTTCTCGTGGCTGCCCATGGCTGGGGGTCCCTCTCGTGAATGGAACGGCCCTTGGTGTCAGGCCACCGCCTTCATCTCCAGCTCGGAGCCCCCCTGCAGGGACAGAAACCAAAACCCGGCTTGTTATGGCCTGGAAGCGGTGCTGCTGCGGAGACATTGTGACCCTCTTCCTGGAGGTGCGGCTCTCATGAGAACGACAGGCAGGTTCCAGGCGGGGGACAGACATCTCGATCCCAACCTGCACCCCCTTGCTATTCCAGCCCTCGAACCCAGCCCAACTCTCCCCATGAGCCTCACTCCCGACCCACAGCCCCCTTCTATTCCAGCCCTCGAACCCGGCCCAGCTCTACTAATGATCCTCACTCCCAACCCGCAGCCCCCTTCTGTTCCAGTCTAGTTCTGGAATTTGGCCTGGACACTGGAGCTAACACCCTTGCACTTACAAGAAGGGTGATGGGACCTTTAACACATCTACGGACAAGGGGCTATTTGCAAATTTCTCATCCTGATCACTTAGGGCTCCGTGGAGTGGATGCTAAAGCAGATGCAGGATCTCGCCTTCAGGGTTTAGCCAGCCAGGGGCAGACCCCAGTGCCTTCCCTTCTGCCTCACTCTCATCTTGCTAAGAGGTCAGAACTCTGGACCTCTGGCCAGGGAAGCACGTACCCCGACGTACACTGCACATCCCGCCCAAACAATGATCACCCCTACACCCCCTGGGACTTTTATTTTGCAAGCAGGAGCCTTTCCAAGGCTGGCTTTGGGCTAAAAGCCAGCTTATTCCCATGGAGACCACAAGATTCAGACAGTACTTGATATGGGCCATGAGGCCAAGCCAGCTCTGATCCGTTCAGCTCAGGGTTACGTGCAGTGCAGTGTCACCTGACTGCATTCGTGGGGCCAGATCCCCAGCTGGGGTAAATCAGAACAGTTCCACAGTGGCTGATTTACACTCGCTGAGAACCCTGCCCTTCGGCTTTTCCTCTTTTGCTCAGAAATGCAAGCGAGAGCTCCGAAGGGCTTCGCTCTCTGTTGGAATGGCGGGTGACAGGAGCTGCACACAGAAGAGACCTTTTCAGTCCCATCTAGTCCAGGGCAGCCTTGTTCCTGACAACACTCCTGCCCCTCTGTCCTGTCTAGCTTTAAGGGTCCCTGGGGACAAAGCTTCCCCCACTTCCCTTGGCAGACTGTTCCACAGTCCTACAAGATCTCACCACAATGCAGAAGGCTTGAGAAGCTGCATCTGCTTGGCACACCGTATGTAAGCTGCAGCCGAGCAAAGGAACCATAGAATCATAGAATATCAGGGTTGGAAGGGACCTCAGGAGGTCATCTCGTCCAACCCCCTGCTCAAAGCAGGACCAATTCCCAACTAAATCATCCCAGCCAGGGCTTTGTCAAGCCTGACCTTAAAAACCTCTAAGGAAGGAGATTCCACCACCTCCCTAGGTAACCCATTCCAGTGCTTCACCACTCTCTGAGTGAAAAAGTTTTTCCTAATACTCAGCCTAAACCTCCCCCACTGCAACTTGAGACCATCCCCTGGGCTAGAGGGAGATGCCTCCAGGGGAGATGCTGTTAGCTTATGGAAGTGTCTCCACGGTAGGAGTGCCAGAACTGGAGGCTCATCTAACTAGTGGAGACAACTGTGGAAAATACCCAGCAGGCCCCAGAGTGATGCACAAAGCTCTGCAACTATCCTGGTGCAAAGGAAAGACAGTCAGACTAGTGAGCGGCCAATAGGGATCCATCAGGAACTCTTTAGTGACCTGAAAATCAAAAAGGGAATCCTACAAAGAGTAGGATCAACTTCTATCCTCTCCTTTTTAGTAGGATCTACAGCCTAGTAGGATGTGGACAAATCGCAGCCTAAGGATGAATATAAACTAATGGCACAAGCATGTAGGCACAACAGCGAAAAGGTGAAGGCACAAGTTAATAGTGTAACTCATCTAGGAGCATAAAAGACAAGAAGAGGTTCTATAAATACATTAGGAGCAAGAGAATGCCAAAGGAAAGTGTAGGTCCTCTACTTGGCAGGGAAGGGGAGCTAATACTGGATGGTGACATCAAGAAGGCTGAGGTGTTTAATATGTATTTTGCTTTAAAAAGAACAGGAGTACTTAGAGACTAACAAATTTATTTGAGCATAAGCTTTCATGGGCTACAGCCCACTTCATTGGATGCATAGAATGGAACATCTAGTAAGGAGAGATATAGATACACACATACAGAGACCATGAAAAGGTGGGAGTTTCATCTTCTCTGTATGTATATATATTGCCTCACTATATGTTCCATTCTGTGCACCCGATGAAGTGGGCTGTAGCCCACGAAAGCTTATGCTCAAATAAATTTGTTAGTCTCTAAGGTGCCACAAGTCCTCCTGTTCTTTTTGAGGATACACACTAACATGGCTGCTACTCTGAAACCTGTTATTTTGCTTCAGTCTTCATTACAAAGATTAATTGTGAGCAGATACTGAACACAATTAACATTAACAAGGGGGCAGGAACTCAAGCCGGAAGAAGGAAAGAGTGGGTGAAAGAACATTTAGGTAAGTTAGATGTATTCAAGCCAGCAAGGCCTGATGAAATTCACCCCACACTACTTAAGCAACTAGCTGAAGCAAGCTCGGAAATGTTACCAAATATCGTTGCGGACTCACAGAGGACAGGGCGGGCCCCAGAAGATTAGAGAGGGCAAACCTAGCAGAAGTCGAGAGCGGTTTGTGGGAGAGCAGTAGGACAGCCCAGTGAGGGGACAGACCCTCCTCAGCACAAAGGCTCAGCTGGTCCGATCTGGCCGTTGTCTCTCTCCCCTCCCACCCCCCTTTTCAGGCCAGGAGCTTTTGTCTCCTCCCCACGAGGCAGGACAGAAGTGTCTAGAGCTGGGGTCGGCAACCTTTCAGAAGTGCTGTGCCGAGTCTTCATTTATTCGCTCTAATGTAAGGTTTCGCGTGCCAATAACAGATTTTAACGTTTTTAGGAGGTCTCTTTCTATAAGTCTATAACATAGAACACAATGATTGTTGTATGTAAAGTAAATAAGGTTTTTAAAATGTTTAAGAAGCTCATTTAAAATTAAATTAAAATGCAGAGCCCTCCGGACCGGTGGCCAGGACCCGGGCAGTGTGAAGGCCACTGCAAATCAGCTCGCGTGCTGCCTTAGGTTGCCTACCCCGGTCTAGAGCAGAGATACTCCGACCTCAGGGGGCCAGGAGCCAAATTAACATTACCCAAAAAAGCCCCAGCCCTGGGCATTTGTGGCTTCATTTACTATTTGGACACATAATTCTCACAGCAAGATAGACTGACTAAGTAGTCTACGAATGGTTAATAACAGAGGAAAAGCATCCTGATTGGTTAGGAGCTTAGATCGGTTAATAATTAAATCTCACAGGGTTTTAATATCCCGTGCTGAGCCCAGGAGACACCTTAAAGAGCCCTTGCGGCTCCCTAGCCTCAGTCTGAGTATCCCCGACTAGATGTATTGAGGGGTGGGAGTGGGGGGGGATTGCTTGCCGCTGAAGGAGGATCAGAGAAAGCCATGGCTGGAGACGCCAGACAGGGGGGCCGGTGATCCTGTCTTAGCTGCCTGGCTGGCGTGTCCCGCTGACTTGCTCAGGGTCAGATTGGTTGCTGGATTTGGGGTTTGTATGGGATTTCCCTCCCCCACGAGCAGACTGGCAGGGACCTCATGGGGTGGATTCTCCTTCCTCTGCAGTGCAGGGCGCCGGTCACCCACTAGGATCACCTGGGCATATCACACCTGATCAACTCCCTGCCACGGCATGAGCCTTGGGCACAGCCACCTGCAACCAACCCTGTGGAGGCCCCTCAGTCTCTGCCTAGGCAGTTTAATCTCTGGAGGATTGAAATGAGTTAGTCGAATTGAAGTCTTTGGATTGAATACAGGATGAACATTAATGGGTGCAGCTGTATGGAGGGTCAGACTAGATGATCTAATGGCCCCTTCTGACGGGGTGCGATGCTGCACACGAGCGTACAGGCCCATAGGAATGGCCACGCCGGGTCAGACCAATGGGCCATCGATCTCAGTGTCCTGTCTTCCGACAGTGGCCGGTGCCAGGTGCCCCAGAGGGAACGAACAGAACAGGGCAATTATCGAGTGATCCACCCCTGTTGTCCAGTCCCAGCGTCAGGCAGTGAGAGGCTATGGGACATCCAGAGAATGGGGTTGCGTCCCCTACCCGTCTTGGCTAATGGTCCCCACTGATGGACCTGTCCTCCATGAATGGATCTCATTATTTTTTGAACCCCGTTCTAGTTTTGGCCTTCACAACATCCCCTGGCAGTGAGTTCCACAGCTTGACTGTCCATCCATCACTGACACCCCCGTTCCCCATGTCTCTGCCTCCTCACCCCTCATCCTCAGAGCCCAGCACCCCGCAGCTGACCCCATGGGGAAGAGATGTGGAGCTGTCTCCGCTCACCGGAGTGCTAGGACTCTCCCATCTGCTTCTCCCCATAACCCTCCTGCTCCCCAAGAAGCCACGACCCAGGGCACCCAGCAGGATCCCTGCTAACAACCCCAGCAGAGCCCAGGTGGGGACCTGGGGAGGAAGCAAGTCTGGTGAGGTTGAGAGAGCATGGCAGGGGAGGGGAAACTCAGCATGTGGCCCTCCCTGTCCTCTTCCTTTGCACCCTCCCTTGGCAAACAAATCTGTGTGTTTCTGCCAAGGGTGGGGTGGAATGGGTGGGAGGGCTTAACAGGGTTCTACACCTTGCCTGTCCCTGATGCTATGACAACAGGGTCATTCCCAAGCCTCAGGAAGGTTTAATCCTTTCAGCACTGGGCATTTCTCAGCTTCCCCATCAGCTCGTAGGCCTCTGTGTTTATACCATCTGCACCCAGAGATCTGGGGAATATACTACAGATGGGGGAAATTGAGACACAGAGCGGGGAAGTGACCTGTCCAAGATCACACAGCCAGTGGGTGGTGGGAGTCAGAAATACACTCTAGGGTCCTGATTCTGGCCCCCCCGGGCATAAGCCACGACACACAATCCGTCCTTCCCAGAGCTCAGACAGAACCAGGTCTCCTGACTCCCAGCTCTACTGCTGTCCTCTCCCAAAGTCGGGAAAGGAACCCAGGAGTCCTGACTCAAAGACCCCTGCTCTAGCCACTGCAGAACACTCCTCTTCCAGAGTGAGGAAAGGAACCCAGGAGTCCTGAATCAAAAGTCCCCTGCTGCAACCCCTGCAGCACGCGCTGCCCCCCAGGAAAGCTGGAGACAGTGTTCCAATTCTCCCCCAGAATAAGCCCACAATAGGGAGTAGGAAAGATACAAAGGCAGCAAATGTGGGCCCTGGACACACTGTGGGTGCCACAAATGCCCCCCAAGGAGGATGGGGGTGGGGACTTGCTGGATGGACTGAACGGTCCCTCCCACACTTCTGAGGACCTAGGGCCAAACTCTCCCTGGGATCCTGCCTGGGATCCTACCGCCTCCAGCAGCTCCAAGCCCAGGCCAGGCCCTCTCAGCCGTCTCTCCAGGACACCGCGTTCTGCCTCCTCTGGTTGATCCCCTCTGATCACCCCTGACACCCATGCCAGCCCTCCCCCTCTACCAACGACCCCCTCCACCTCCCAGCCCCCAGAAGCACCAGCTGGAATGCCAGGCACAGCCCAGCCCCCCACCATTGCCTACTGCCCCCTCCACCCCACACAGAGAGCTGCCGTGGTCCCAGACCCCTACCCCTCCTCGCCATCTCTCCTGGCCCACCACCCTTCCCTCCTCCACTCCCTCCTCGCCCCTCATTTGCACAACCTCCTCTCACCACTTTCAGTTCAATACCAGGAAGCAGCGTGAGACGTATGACAGCAGCACCTAGGAGCCCCATTGTGCCAGGTGCTGCATGTAATAAGAGGCAGTCCCTGCCCCAAAGAGCTCACAGGCTGAATAGACATGGGTGGAAGGGGAAACTGAGGCACAGAGCAGGGCTGTGACTTGCCCAGGGTCTCGCAGGAAGTCAGCAGCAGAGCTGGGAACAGAGCCCAGTACTCCCTGACTGCCACTGAAGTCAACAGGAGAACCTCCTAATCACAGGGTCCTGGCATCAGGGGGACCAACACCTCCCCCCACCCCAAAAATTTTTATTAGCCACGCTCCAGCTTTTATATCATCTGAAATCTCAGTCACCAAAACCCAGTACACGCTGACCATAAACCCAGATGCAACCCCAACTGGAGGGAAACTGACATTTTCCAAGTAAAGTTCTGTTCAGTATGTTATTTTTTTTTTTAAATGTGATCTAACACGTGAAACATCAAAAGGAGAGTAAATACATATATAGCACGGCGACTGGCTCCACACGGTCCTGGTCCCTGACTGGGGCTCCTTGGTGATATGATAATACAAATAATAATAATAATACATTATATAGACAAACACCCACCCATCATATAAATTCAGATGAGGCTACAAGTATAGAAGTCTTTGGCAGTGAGTCTAATGGTTAGAGCAGGAAACTGGGACCCAAGACTCCTGGGTGCTAGCCCTGGCTCTGGAAAGCAGTAGGGTCTAGTGCTTAGTGCAAAGGGCCCAAGGAACCAGGACTCCTGGGTTCTAAACCCAACTCTGGGAGGAGAGTGTGTTTAGTGGTTAAAGCAGGGGTGTCTTGGAACCATATATATATATTCACTCTCCCAGTTTTGCTACTAACCCACTGTCTCACCTTAGACAAGTCACTCCCTTCCCCCCGCTGTGCCTCAGTTTCCCCCATCTGAAATAGGGATAACGATACTGACCCACCTCAGATGGGATTTTCAGTCTTGACTCCCCAACATCCATGAAGCACTTTGAGATTCTTGAGTAGAAAATGCTGGAGAAGGACCCGGCGTCACTCTTACTCCGGGTGGAGAAAAACCACTACGAGTTCTTTTGCCTTTCTTCCGACGACAAGTGCAACTTTCCTTTGACAGCTAATGAGCTGGGAGCTGCCAGGCAGCCAGGGTTCAGAGTGCAACCTCCATCCTCCCCCACTACCCTGCCTCATTCAGCTTCCTCAGTGTTTCCTACACGTGGCCAGCAGTGACTCAGTCCTATGCAGGCAGCTCATGAGGGCAGATCTCCTTCTTTACTCTCCTACCTTGGGGGTGACCTGCTGTGCTCAGCCATCACATACCTCGCGGGCTGATAATCTGTGAATGGACCACAGGCCACAAAGTCCGGAGTGCCTGGCTCGTACAGGCAGAGGGAGGGGGTGCTGGAATCAGGAAACAGGTGTTGTGTTGGGAATATGCAAAGATGAGGGAGGACCTGCGAAGGGTTTAAGGGTAGCGGGGAATGGCAGGGTCCCTTAGGTGTTGTTTTATATAAAGACCCACAAAAATGAGGCTCAACCTGACAAGTTGAGACTAGACCGAGGGCTTCGGTTCTGGGACCAGGCACAAATCAGATTTGCCAAGTGAGTGCTCCAAAAATCTGGCCCCACGGTCCCTTGTCGTTCTGATCTATCAGCCCTTCAGGGCCAGGATTGTCTCGTAGCCTGTGTTTGTCACACAAACAGCCACAAGGCATGTGTGAATGAACCTGACGAGGTGTGCGCCATGGGGAGGTCCCGTCTCCCTCCACGCTCTGCCTGCCGCCTCAACGCTACCTATCAGATCTGCGTACCCACTCGGATGTCACCCACCGCCGCTGCTAAAAATACCTGAGACATCTACGGTGCTTTTCAGCTCAGAGGGCTTTGCGCATGCACCCAAATGAAGTGTCTGAGCCTCGCTTCACCCAGGCATTCTGAAATGCAGCAGCTTCTGGGGTGGAACGCAGCAGCTGCTCAACAGTCACGCTGCCCCCCAGTTTTAGGGCAGGAAGGGAAGGAGAAGGCTGTACCCAAGTGAAACTGCAGGAGGAATTTAAGGAGGCAGAATGCAATTGCAATTGGGCTGGACAGGAGGGCAACACCCCAGCCCAATAAGACGACTAATAATTGTCCCTTTGTACATTCAATACACTGTCTCATCCTCCTTTAGGGCACTTCAGCCAGCAACATAACCGCCCCTTTACAGATGGGGGAAACTGAGGCAGGGGAAAAAAGAAGCGACTTGCCCAAGGCCATTCAGCAAGTTAGGGGCAGAACTAGGAGCAAGAACCCAGGCGTCCTGGCTGCCTGTCCCCTGCTCTAACCTCTAGTCGGCACTGCCTTCCCCAGCTGAAAATAGAACCCAGGAGTCCTGGCTGCCCTCACCAGGACAGCACCCAGCCCACCAGGATCCCGGTCCGTGACGGGGGCTGCCAGTCGCTACCCACCGCAACTAGCCTGTTACACGCCGGCCCCCCAGAGCCCCTTCCTGGAGCGGGCTGGAGGGGGAACAGACAGGGGCAGACCCCCGCCCATGCCAGGGCAGGATCCGAGGAGCCCCCCCGTGCCCAGCCACCCCCTGACCCCCATCCTCCTGCGCCCCAGCCAGCGTGGGGAGGCTCCACCCGGGCCTGGGAGCGGGGAGCCCCGGGGTGCCGGAGATGCGAGGACTTGCCCCGGCTCGCTGGCCCCGGATCCCAGCCGCCCCCCGGGGCACGGAGCAAGGGGGGCGCGGCCGGCCCCTTACCTAGGCTTGCGGGGGGAGCCCCAGCCCCGCGCCGGCCCCGCCGCATCCGCGCCCAGCGAGGAAGCCGGAACACGGAAGAAAGCGGCAGCGGCTCGCTCGCCCCTAATCCCCCATCGCGCCTGCCGCGGCTCGGCTCTGCCCCCCTGCTCCGTGGAGGACTCGGGAGAGGGACCGGGACCGGGACCGGGACCGCTCGGTCCGGACGCGCCCGCTCCAGCCTTCCCGGGCAGGGTCCTGTTCTCCAACTGGGAGGTCCCCGGGAGAGTGTTGGGAGGGGAAGAGCGGCAGGGACTCCCCCAGAACCGACCGACCCAAACACACACCTGGGAGCGGCACCGGCTCAGCAGAACCGACCCAAACACACACCTGGGGGGGCACCGGCTCAGCAGAACCGACCCAAACACGCACCTGGGGGGGCACCGGCTCAGCAGAACCGACCCAAACACGCACCTCGGGGGGGGGGGGCACCGGCTCAGCAGAACCGACCCAAACACGCACCTGGGGGGGCACCGGCTCAGCAGAACCGACCCAAACACGCACCTGGGGGGGGCACCGGCTCAGCAGAACCGACCCAAACACGCACCTAGGGGCGGGGGGGCACTGGCTCAGCAGAACCGACCCAAACACGCACCTGGGGCGGGGGGGCACTGGCTCAGCAGAACCGACCCAAACACGCACCTGGGGCGGGCACCAGCTCAGCAGAACCGACCCAAACATGCACCTGGGGGGCAGGCACCAGCAGAACCGACCCAAACACATACCTGACCCGGGCCAACACGGGATCAAGTGGGAACCCACCCAAACCCTGTCACCTGGGCCAGGACCAGCTCACCAGGGCTGACCCAAACACACAGCCACTCCAGGCAGTACCAGCTCAACAGAACGGACCCCAAAACAGGCTGTCACCTGGGGTAACAAGGGTGAAACAAGTTTCAGAGGGGGTAGCCCTGTTAGTCTGTATCAGCAAAAACAAGGAGGAGTCCTTGTAGCATCTTAGAGACTAACAAATTTATTTGGGCATCTGATGAAGTGGGTTTTAGCCCACAAAAGCTTATACTCAAATACATTTGTTAGTCTCTAAGGTGCCACAAGTGACAAACCGAAGGTCTTGTCAGTTGCTCCATATTAACTGGCCGGATGAAATCAGCAAAAAGCATATTTGTGGCTGAACCCACCAACTACCTCCATCAACACTGGTTCCGTTTGAGTGGCTGTCTTGATAGAGATGTTTTATTAGCATGAAAGAACAAAGGGCATTTGCCAAGGAAGGCCACACTGGGCCGTTGACCACATGGACACCACAAGCTTCAGTTGCATAAGATCACCAGCAAGGGACATAGCCACAGGAGAGTCAGCCAGATCATGCGAAAGACCTCGCTAAAGATGAACTGGGCTGGCACTGTGTGTGCACAGAGGCTATGTCCCTTTTGGACATGTCATGCTGGTCACTCTCATCATGGTGTCAGATTATCTTACAATTAACATAGCCTCCTAACAGCCCTGTGGGGTAGGAACTGGGAAGGATAATATACACACACAAACCTCTGCCAATTTTACAGTGGGAATTGAGGCTCAGCGATGTCAAGTGATGTCCCGAAGGCCACAGAAAACCACGCTAGAGCCAGGAATCAACTCTCACTTTAGAGCTTTAACCACATAGTTCTCCATCCTCTTGCTTCTCCCACTGGCACAATAGTTCCCAAGTCAAAGTCCTGCAGGCTGACAATGCTCAGCTGTTTAACTCTGGGGACTCCTGGCTGGAGAGCCCCCTGCTGATCTCAAAGACAGCAGAAAATTTCAAATTTGGGGCCAAAAATCTAACTGACATAGTTTGGCCAAGAACCAAAATGTTTGTTTTGAAATGGTGCTGCAGTGCCTCATAGGAGTTATCATTTGGGTGCCTCATACTCCCATTCACCTCTATAGGCTGGTCTCCCATGATGTATCAACATCTCCCCTCTTGGTGAGGGAAGACAGTTCATTATGGGAGATGAAATCCAGCCAGGAAGTTCAGCTGACTTAGAACAGGAGTGTGAGGCACCTGAACTACAACTCCTAGGAGGCTTGGGGGCAGCTTTTCAGAATTTAAATATTTTGGATTTTGATCTTGTGCCAAGGGAAGACAAAACGTTTAGTGTTGAAAACCCAATTTTCTGCCAAAAAGCACAGAAAATTGTCACCCTTATCTCAACTGCTACAGCAGCACAAAGTAAAGTGGAGAAAACATTGGTTTCTCCACGCAGACAGGACCCAAGCCTGTTGCGTTTCAGAGATCAGAGTTAATATCTTCAGCTATCTCTGGAAGGGAGTACGAAAGCACAGCAGGGCCACAGCTGCAAGTGTAGAGATACAGAGTAGATGAAGCCACCAGAAGGAACTAAATTGCAGGGGCATAAAGGGGGATGGAGAATGAGAAATGTTGTTGATCCAATAGCTAAAACCAACCTCTGCTTCCAGCAGCTCTCTCTGTTCACCTGTCAGTGGAAGGAAAAAAAATGCACAAAAAGTACACGAAATCTATATATTTTTTCCCATATGCATCAACATTTTTCTTTGAACATATTTCAAGTTTTCATCAAAATAAACATAAAATGACCATTCATTTTTTTACAAAACCTCCCCCACCCTCCCATCACCACCTCAGTGCAGATTTCAGAGCTGTTATCACTCAGATACTGCACAAAGAAAAAATCCAGTCAATTTGCAATTGGAGCACCAGCCGAAAACACCATGTGCTAAGTCCAAAGGTGGAAGAATTTCCACTTCAGTGCATGGGGCCAAGTATTTCCTCTCCCCCCCCCCCCCAGTTGTAGCAGCGGGGCACCATTGAACAATCTGAAAATGCAATGCCGCTGTTGAAGGTTCCAGATCATGTGCCATCCAGTAGGGTCTTTCCTGGCCATATCAGATCAGTGGGAGAGGGTGGGAAATGGTCCACACCTCACCGATGGAGGCATGTCTGGGTTCTACAATCAACCAAAAGGGGTTATTAGCAGCACACACTGTCCTTTCCTGGCTGCCATGCAGAGCAAAGGCATGAAGCAGACATTCTCCCCCCTGGAGAAGGGGACTAGGCTGCCCTCGTGAGTGCACTGTGCTTGGGACAGAAGTGTCACTGCTAGCCCCTTTTTGATCTCCTGCCAAGGTCACCGGGGGAAATCAGTCTTCCTATTGCTAATCAGGAAAGCACCGCACTTGCTTGGACTTGGGTCACATATCAGGGATCAAGAGCCGTGAGTAGCGAAGGGATCGGCCCCCCCAGACATTTATAGCAATGCCCAGGCTCAGGGATATCAAGTGGTTTATGCTATGAGCGATAACAAAGGGAGTGAGAATGAAACAGCCTGGTAGACGCACAGGTCTACAGGCCCCAGGGAGCAGATCTAGGTACTCATGAGAAGATGCAGCAGCTCCCTCCCAGGCAGGGCTGGTTCTAGCCATTTTGCCGCCCCAAGCACAGCGGCACGCCGCGGGGGGCACTCTGCCGCTTGCCGGTCCCGCAGCTCCGGTGGACCTCCCGCAGGCATGCCTGCGGATGCGCGACCGGAGCTGCGGGACCAGCAGACCCTCCGCAGGGATGCCTGCGGGAGGTCCACCAGAGCAGCCTGCCACCCTCCCAGCAACCGGCAGAGCGCCCTCCGCGGCATGCCGCCCCAAGGATACGCTTGGCACGCTGGGGCCTGGGGCCGGCCCTGCTCCCAGGCAAAAGGATGGCCCTGCAGTTCTCAGGCAGGAAATGCAGAGAACTGGGTTCTGTTCCAGGCTCTGCCACATCCTGTTACCCTGAGCTAAGTATAACTCTGACATCAGTGTAGGTGGGAAGCTGAAACAGACAACACTCCACACACATGCCACTGCTGGGTAGAGATCCCCCATGTCTGGGAGCACGTCACGTCCCAGCTTTGCCTGTTTCCCCAGCAGACAACAATCCCCTGTCATCTTTAATATTCGTAAAGGGGCTTGAGATCCTTGGATGGAAGATGCTGGAGAAGTCTAAATACTATTACCCTCCTTAGCTCACTAAAGCTAAGACTGAACCCATTTACTGGACAGATTCAAAGAGGCGTTCGTGCACGTAATCACAGAGATCACCACCTGACATCCAGAGAGTTTGGTGCATCTCGGAAGCAGGAGCAGCTCAGATTAACATCAGACTTTGTTCTTTGGTCTCCCAGGAGACCTGTGAGATGCTCTGCCACCCAGGCTTCATCTACTGGGAGAAGGATTCCCTGTGCCTGGAGTCTCAGCAGAGCCCAAGGACTGAGTTGGCAAAGGGACTGGATCTCCTTCTCCCTGCCTGCGCTGGGCTGAGGATCAGGGAGGTCTGTGCTCTGCCTAAAGAAGGCTTTAAGCCAGCATCCTGCGGCACCAACAGTATGCTGATCATATTGCAGCTGGAAGGGAAGCCACCAAAGTCGTCACATGGGATGGGGGGGAAGAGAACAGCTTTGTAAAAATCCTAAGAGCAAAGCCTCAGACAAAGACTTCCACAGCCCAGACATTCTGGAAAACAATGTTTATTAATGAGTCCTCCCATTTCGCTCCCACAGCCAGGGCCGGGCCCTGATGCTTTGCAAAGTTCAGTTCAACAGCACAGACAAAGGAGCTGTCCACAGGCGGCCGTTAACACCCACACCAGAACTCGCTTTCAGGGCATTTTTCCATCTCTGGAGGAGGCATAGGCAGTACTGTCACTGCTACTGCATGGCCCCAGTCCACACAATTTTGGAGCCAAAGCGATCAGAAAAAAAATAGGGACCCTGGTCCAAAACCAGTTTAAATGGCAGTGCTGACAAAGCATTTTAGACAGCAGGCCTGTAGATTGATGCCATCCACAGCCCTGCTTCAGCTAGGCACAAGTCCACTCACATCAGCGGTATTAGGCCAATATACATCAGGGCTAAAATCTCCACATCTTCAATTCCCCATTGCTACCCAGACCCTGCAAACAGCAGCGAAGAGGATAGATTGGCTGCCACTTGACTACACTGTGAAGGCTATTTTGCTAACATCCCTTCCTGCTAACACAGGGCTGGTTTGGTTTCAGACTCAGTGGAAAATCAGAGGCACTTGGAGGCAGGGAACTCAGCTCTTGGGTGGGGCAGGGTGCCTGCCCCTGCTCTTAGGAAGGCATTGGGCTGTAGTTCTCCTGTGCCGGACTGAAGCACAGATGAGGGAGAAGCAGGAGGTTCTCCCCTGGGGAGCACAGGCAGGGGCTGCCCAGCTGAGAAAAATAACCATGATAGTCAAGCTCTCTACGGTTGGCTCCCATCTGAAAGAACAGAGCTGTTAGCTAAAGCCAAGCGCATTTTCTTTTTCCCCCTCTTTTGTAAAATGTTTCCAACAAAAATAAGATTTGTCTTCAAATGTTTTCAGGAGTTATTTGAAGACTCCAAAATCTTTCACAGTTTAACAAGAACAGATGCCCCCTTCCTCCCTCCAAGAAATTCTGTTTTGCAAAAAACAAAGCCATTTTCCACCAGCAAAAATGTCTCCATAGAAAATGCTCATCCTTCTCTAGGGTTAAACATGTGCTCAGGCCATGAAGGGGATGTCGACACAGCAGCTGGGAGACGGAATACCCTGCTGGGACCCTGCATGTGCACTAGCTCTACTCAAGCCAGCACCTAAAAATAGCAGGGTGGCCACAGATGCATAGACTAGCCCCACAGGTGGCTACCTCAAACCACAGCAGACACACTGCTATATTTAGGGGGGGACCTTCATAGAGCTAACGTGCGTACATCTGCCTGCACTAGGAATTACACTTTCCAGCTGCTGTGAAGGCATATCCCTCCGTTCGGTATCCCTAGCATAGCCTGCTGTTTCAGTGTCTTCTTCACTTCCTGTCTTAAATTGTAGAGGAGCATTACTGTCTGTCATTAAACAGTTGATGCCTTCCACCCTAGAGGTGGCTGCCTTTCAGTTCCCTTAACTGAGACAGGGACTCTTACTTTCCCCACGTGCTTTCTTGTCCCCCCCTGGATCCCAGTGATTCTCACTGCTGGATTGGTGGTGGTTGGAAAGCATGCAGTACTACAACCACCATCTGCTCCACTCCCCACATCACAGAACAATCCTTACCACTGAGGAAGACTTGGGATGATCCATCAGTTGCATTACCAACTGACCAGAGGGGGTTTTACAGAAAGTGGAGGGAGGAATAGCTTCACATATCCAGGCTGAGAAAGGGGGACTGGACCCACCTTGCAGACTCCACCCCCAAACAGTAGCACATCCCATTAGCATCAGTCTGACAGGTTAGTCCCCTAGGATCTTTTTCCTGCTAATTCTGTTGTTGGCTTAGACAGGCGATTGGCCTCTTCCACTAATGCACACCCACCTGAGAGGAAACCTGGCAGGCTCAGGCTCCCCGCTATAAGCCTGGATGTGTACAGGATGTGGCTAATAAACAGAGTGCTGGGGAACTGGCATCAAAGGCCTGCAGAACTCTTGGCAGGCCCCAACTCAGCCTGGCCTTCCCCGGCCTTCCCATCAGCCTCCCCAGCTCCACTACTTTGCTGTTTGATGTACTGATCCAGCAAAGCCGTGAGGTGCACAGAGCTGTGCTGCAGGAGACCACACGTCTGGGATGCCATGAGAGAGAGAGTGCCCACCACTTGCCCCTGGGTGATTTCCATAGCTGGCAGTTTGGAGTAGTTTAAGACCCCCTGGTTGCTTAGGATGGTGTTGTCAATGCAGGCACCTGAAAGACAAGAGAGGAGCAGACACGGCTGAGTGCAAGATACTGGCTACGATGCAAAAGCGGGAAAGAGAGCCAGGGATCTTTTATTTTCAATAGGTGCGTTAGGGAGGTGCTTGATTATGGGAGTTTAATGCTGGTGACAGCTGCTGGATTTACAGCCTTGGAGACCATGATGCCTTCTTTGCAGAGGAGGAAGGGAAAAGATTATATGATTTGCTTGAGATCAGGCAACAAATCAGTGGCATAGTCAGAAAAAGAACGCAGGAGTTCCTGGCTCCTAGCCCTGCGCTCAGTTCAGTAGACAGGACCCAGAAAAGAAGAGGTAGCAGCAGTGCGAGCTTCCCTACCAAAGTGACTCAGACCTGGCTTGAAGGGGCCACTTCAAGGGGAGCGTGATCCTGGTCTCTAACTTCGCCAACAAGGTGGGGGAGAAGGGGCATGCTAATGTGATGTGAGCACCTGCACTCAGGCCAATTCATCCCCCTAGCAGTCATGAGGTGGTCAAGGCTTTGGATGGCTCCCATCCTAGACTGAATTTCAATCAGTGACCTAAAGAGCTCCAGCCTCTTCAGCCGTCCAGGAAACAGCCCCACATGCCCAGCTAAGTACTGCTGTTTGTGAGCCTGGTTCAAAGTTATTCTCTACCCCAGAGACTTCTTTGTACAGTCACTGGCCCATGAGACCCAAGGAGCAATTCCTCCAGACTTCTGCCATCAGGGAGCTTCACCAGCCAGGCAGCCATTGGACTGAGTTAACACAAACCCCTCTTGCACACGCTGGGGACTGAGGCCAAAGCAGCTGTGCCAAAGATGCTTGGGCCAACCACCCAGAGACAGAAACTTTCCCCTCGCAGATGCGCCCAGATGTAGCGTGGGCCACAGGGCACCAAACTACCAGGCAGGACACAGGTTCTATCACCAGCCCTGGTAGCGGTATGGCTTCACTCTGAGTAAACTGTTTTCCCTCGGTCTGTTTACTCCACCCACCCTTTCTCTTTTGTTCATAAACTCTTTGAGGCCGGGTCAGCCTCTCACTAAGTGTAACTACAGCACTTGGCGTGAAAGGGCCCTGACATCAGTTAGCCCTTTTAGACACCTGTGTAATATAAGTAACAATATCTGACGCTCTCCAAGCAGGTTGATCCAAGAGGGAGAATCCTTACCTAGGAGGTTTATCTGTGGCACGTTCTTCAGTATTCGCAACATTTCCTTCACCTTGATTTCTGGGCTCACTAACATGAGATTGTAGCCTACAAAGAGAGGCAGGAGGTTCTTGTATTTGGATACTGACAGGTAGGGTCTCACAATCTGAAAGAGGGAGGCAAACGGTAAGTGAGGTAAGGAAGAGAGAGAGAGATCACAATTTATCACAAAAAGGCCGAAGCGGTCTTCAACGTACCACAAGGACAGTCATTTCAAGAGCCCCATATTCAAATTAAGCCCTTTATCTGCCCAGATGAGAACAGACCTGGTCCCTCCCTGAGATCTGAGACGAGCAGATTCCAGACACCCTCTAACCGGATTTTTCAGCACAAAACCATGTTGAAATTGGATTCATTTAGCCCAAGTGGCCAGCACCATCAGTTCCCCAGTAGCCAGATGTTTTTCTGACATTCCCTCTGCAGTGCTCACAGTCCCTTGCATGGCAGCGTGTTTAAAGACCGGTGCTCCAAAAAGAGGCAGAGGAGGGAACACTTACATCCTCCAGTAAGTGAATGATGAGATTGTGTGCTGACGGCTGCTTAGGAGCCTCACCCAGCGCTGAAATGCAGAAGCCCGTTTAGTGGGGAAGGCCAGAATGAACATGTTATACTTGTGTGCAGTGCACTTCGCTTGAAAACAACTGCATTCAGAACCAGGTGGGGAACGAGTCCGAAACCCTCCATGTTTTGGGACCCAGCTGCCTCAGATCTCCTCACTTGCTATGAAACATCAAGAGAGCCAAGTTAGATGTTGAGCTGTGGACAAGGCATTGTGGTGCAAGGGCCCTGGCTGTGGAACATGCTCCCTCTAGTGGTGCCTCTTCAGGACAATCAATGCAAGGTTCATCTTTTTTTGGCCAACCATTAATTTGCCTTAGAAACCAACCTCCACAATCTTAGCCCATCTGGTGCTTTGATGTAGACAGCACTTAACTCCACATGAGGCTTTTTTTTTTTTTTAAAAAACACGTAACAAACCCAGATGCCACAACAAAGGGCATACAATAACCTTCAGCCTCCCCCTTTTTTTTGGCAATCTAGGGGCACAATCATGCACTGGCTTTGCTGCACCCCCTTAAGAACTAAACCTCGCTCCAATAGGAGCAGCCTGCCACGTTGGATTTAGCTGCCAGGCAGTGCCAACTGTACCTCATTAGGGAAGAACTTGACATGGATGTTGTGCTTCCTGAGGCGGTGTTTCATGAGCAGCATTTCCTCGCTGGGAGTAAAGTTGTGCTGACACACAGCGATCATTTTACTGTCCCGGAATGTCTCTGCCACTTGCAAGCGTAACAGCTTTGCATAGCCATTCTCCTGGGAGAGGGAGAGCCATATATATATTTATTTTTTAAACACACAACTGTCAAAGCCTAGAACTGGGCGGGGGGGGGGGGGGGAACCTGGGTGCCACCCTGAAGCCTGCGCAGAGAGCAGCTAAGCAGAACTCTGCCTTTATAGAGCTCCAGTCATCCAAGAACCTCAAAGTGCTTCCCAGAGGTGGGCACCATCCCCCATTTACAGATGGGAGAACTGAGACACAGAGATTCAGTGACTGGCCCATGGTCACAAACAGGGTAAGTGGCAGGGCCAGGAATAGAACCAAGGAATCCTGACTCCCTGTTCCCCGTTTTAGCTGCTAGCCCACAATACCATCTGAACTAGGGGTCGGATTCCGCACCCACTGATATCAATGGGCCGTTAACTTAGCAAGGAGCTGGACTGGGTCCTTCACAAATGAAGAGCAAAGAAGGGAAAGAGCAGAATACGAAGGTTGAAGAGGCCAGCTCCGGGGAGACGGCATGGGCATAACGCCTGATCTGAGAGATGCCAAACATCTCCAGCTCATACATGCTTCAGCAGGCGTGACTGGGATGCCCAGCACCACCGATGAATCAGGCACGCAGTGAACAGAAGGGCGGATCAGACTTTAAAGCTGAAGGGATGTAGAAATGCTGAGAAATACAGGAGACAGGGCTCACTCAGAGTCTCTATCACTCAAGACGCTGATAGGAAAAAAAAAAACAGAGCAACAAAAAGGAAGTCCAGACCCAACAGCATCGAGGATAAGAAAGGGAATACCAACTATAACCCGAGAAGGTTTCCTAGAGCCACGAATCCCCTGCAAATAATCAGAGCCTGCAAGGTTGTGTCTACCCTGCATCTGGGAACAAGCCTCCCAGCCCGGGTCCAGAGACTTGGGTTAGCAGAGCTCAAGCTAGAACGCTAACAATAGCTACGTAGGCTGGAGCTTAGGGTCTCAAGCCTGGGGGCACTGTGGGCTCAAGAGTCCAAGACGCAACATCAAAGCATCATCTGCGCAGCTGTTTTTAGCACACAAGGGTACGCCCAACTAACAAGCGTCTCAACCTGGGCGGAGAGACTTACCTCCTTGACGGCTTTGATGCGGGGAGCGACGCACTTCTCCGGGACGGCCGGTTTGGGAGCAATGTACTCCGTCACCGCCATCAGTTTCTGCCGCTCAAAGTGCATCGCCTTCCAGTGACGCGTGACCGACTTGGCATGGCGAACGATCTGCAGGGTGGGCAGCCAGCCTGGTGCAGGGAAGAAAAAAGAACGAGGTAGTTAGAACACACCTGAGCCCCTGGGCCTGTGATCCCAAGGTGGAGCATGACCTGGGATGTTTAACAGGACCCCCTAGGGGATAAGTCCAGCCTGGCCCTGCCACTGGAGGCAGCAGAGGCGTTTCAGGAACTGACCAGCCCCAGATGCAAAGCTCTGACCCGGATCTGAAATTTGGGGGCAGGGGGGCGCGCAGGGGTCACGTGGGGGTCTGAAGATCAGGACCCACCGCAGCAATAAGTGTGAAATGCCAAGTTTGGTGTCTCTGGATTTACAGGGGGGGGGGAAATCAGCCCAGGCTCCCCCCCCCGGGGGCTCCTGGGACAGAGTCCCCCATGGGGAGGGGCAGCCACTGGCGCGTGGCGGGAGGGGCTGTCAGAGGAGCGGGGGGAGTTGCCGGGAGCCCGGGGGGAGGGTCCTTACCCGTCCTGCAGGGCGCCCGGCAGCCCAAAGCCGCGGCCGCCATCTTAGCCGGGAAGAAGCCGAAGGGGGTTGTGGGAAGCTGGAGGACCGCTCCCCGCGCGGGGCGGGGGGATTTAAAGGGGCCGGAGGCGCGAGGCGAGGCTGCCAGCGCCCTCCCAGCCGGCAGGGGGAGCCCGCCCCTGGGAACCCCGGAAGTGCCTGTCTCCTAGCAACGGGCACGCGCTGGGTATATCCCCGCCACCTGCCAGGCCCTTCCTGGGGCTCCCCCAGCCCAGGCTCTGCCCTCCCCTTACCAGGGATCCCCCCTAACCCAGGCGCTGCCCCCGCCTACTCTGCCCCCCATCCCTTTCTGGGGCTCCCCCAGCCCAGGCTTTGCCCCCCCAGCCCAGGCTCTGCCCCCCTCGCCCCTTTCCGGGGATCCCCCCAGGCCAGGCTCTGCCCCCCCCTTACCAGGGATCCCCCCAATCCCAGGCTCTGCCCCCCCTTTCCTTCCCAGGGGTCCCCACTAACCCAGGCGCTGCCCCCACCTACTCTGCCCCCCATCCCTTCCTGGGGATCCCCCACTCCAGCTCTGCCCCCCCCAGCCCAGGCTCTGCCCCCCCTTACCAGGGATCCCCCCAATCCCAGGCTCTGCCCCCCCTTTCCTTCCCAGGGGTCCCCACTAACCCAGGCGCTGCCCCCACCTACTCTGCCCCCCATCCCTTCCTGGGGATCCCCCACTCCAGCTCTGCCCCCCCCAGCCCAGGCTCTGCCCCCCCTTACCAGGGATCCCCCCAATCCCAGGCTCTGCCCCCCCTTTCCTTCCCAGGGGTCCCCACTAACCCAGGCGCTGCCCCCACCTACTCTGCCCCCCATCCCTTCCTGGGGATCCCCCACTCCAGCTCTGCCCCCCCCAGCCCAGGCTCTGCCCCCCCCGCCCCTTCCCGGGGATCTCCCCATTCCCAGGCTCTGCCCCCCCCCTTACCAGGGATCCCCCCTAACCCAGGCGCTGCCCCCACCTACTCTGCCCCCCATCCCTTCCTGGGGCTCCCCCAGCCCAGGCTCTGCCCCCCCCTTACCAGGGATCCCCCCTAACCCAGGCGCTGCCCCCGCCTACTCTGCCCCCTATCCCTTCCTGGGGATCCCCCAGTCCAGCTCTGCCCCCCCAGCCCAGGCTCTGCCCCCCCGCCCCTTCCCGGGGATCTCCCCATTCCCAGGCTCTGCCCCCCCGCCCCTTCCCGGGGATCTCCCCATTCCCAGGCTCTGCCCCCCCTTACCAGGGATCCCCCCTAACCCAGGCGCTGCCCCCGCCTACTCTGCCCCCCATCACTTCCTGGGGCTCCCCCAGCCCAGGCTCTGCCCCTCCCTTACCAGGGATCCCCCCTAACCCAGGCGCTGCCCCCGCCTACTCTGCCCCCCATCCCTTCCTGGGGATCCCCCAGTCCAGCTCTGCCCCCCCAGCCCAGGCTCTGGCCCCCAGGCCTTTCCTGGTGGCCCCTATCTCAGGTCCCTGTCCCCCCAGCCCTGCCTTCACACAGAGTGGCAGAGTTACCCTGAGCAGCTCTCCCCCCTTCCCCCTCCTCCCATCCCCATTCCAGTGACTGTGGCCTGCTGAGTTGGGGTCTGGGGTACAGGGGCCACGTGTCCCCTCCCTCTCCAGGCTGGCGAACCCGCCGGAGGCCATGCCCAGGGGTGAGTGATCCGTGCAATGGGATCTCCCACTGCAGTAGAGCACCGTTGCCCTCGAGGGTGGGGCTGTGGGTGAGAGGAGGTTGCATGCAGGAGTGCAGATGGGATGGTGGGGTCAGGGTGGAGCCCCCACATATATAGCACTGTCAGGAGTTTTTCACTGTGTTTAGCCAAGGCCTGCTCCCAATGCAGTCCAAAGCTGAACTCCTATTGACATTGCTGAACAGGATCAGGGGCCCCGAGTGAATGTGGATCCCCCTGTGTTTGCTTCCAGACCTTCAGCAGACCCCCACAGAAGAAAGGAGGAGCATCACTGACTCTCTCATCGCCCAGAGAAACCTGTCCTGCCCCGCAGAAAAAGAGACCCCAGAGAGCATGTAAGTGTCTGATCGCTGCTGAAATGGGATGTCAGGGATCAAAGAAGGGGAGTCCCTTAAAATGAGGAATGGGTGGGCACCCTAGAACCTAGCAGATGGGAAGGGAGATGTAATGATACTCCCTAGCTCTCACATAGCACTTTTCATCCGTAGATCGCAAAGGATTTTTCAAAGGACATCAGTATTATTATCCTCATTTTACAGATGGGGAAACTGAGGCACAGAGGTAGTGACTTGGGGCACACATGGTAATGGGAGATCACCCTAATTACTAAGCACATCTGGCTGCTTTGCTCCTGCCACCACCCAGCAGGTCTGTGAAAATAAAGTTGTAGCTTTATTAAAGGGAACTGAAAATTGCTTTCCCAGCAGTCTGCGATCCTTCATTGTGGAGGGTCTCTCAGAAGGATCTCCTTTGCTCTTGGATTCCAGCAACACCCGCAATTTGGCTTCACAAAATTGTTCTGAACGCCTTTCTCCGTAGATCCAAGGCCTTGGCATCTCTGCTCACCATCCGCTTGGACAGGGAGAACATTTTCGCTATCAGCAACCTGCAGGGTCTGAGAGAGGTCCGCAGTCTCTACCTGCAAGAGGTAAAGCGCTTAGCATGCTCTTTAACATGATGTGTCTCTCAGGCTGGGAGACAGCACCCTGGAGATGAGCTCTGGTTTTTCACAGCAGCCAAACTTTGCACACCACAGTAAATTCCACTATGAGCAAGAACATACTTTGGCTTTGAAATAAGATCAGACTCTTTCCTCTGCCAAGCAGTTTCTTGAGAATGCTTTGGGTTGGGGAGGGACACCCCAAGGGTGAGAAACAGAGACAATAGCAGGTGTGTTAGGCCCAGATTTTATTTTAAGTATGTACTATTAATAGAAAAGTTTGAGATATACAAAAAAATAAATCACTGAACACGGTTTTGTGTTTTGATTTAAATATTTCCCTACAGCAAGGGCCACCTAACCATCACAGCTTTGTGCCAGGTGTTGAGAGCCAGAAAGTGAATATGTCCAGAAAGACACAATTAACAAAAGTCACGATGACTAGGGGCCTTCCACTCTGAGAGACAAGTGACCACAAAAAAATAAACGAATGACCTAAAACCATGGAAGAGCAAATCTGATCTTTAATTCTTTTGCTTTCAATTATTTAAGCTATGGAAGAAGAATCAGGAATTTAACCATCTAAGTTACACTGATAAGAAGAACATTTCAGGTTTTAAAAATTTGCCTTTTAAATTGACCTTTAAAAGAGATTCCTTTGGATTAATAAATAATGGACTGGTGCTCTGGCTTCAGCCACGTGGCAAGTTGAACTAAGACCATGTACATGTACAGGCCCCGCACCTGCAATGGGATCCCTGTATGCAGCCCCCTGCAGAGCCCATTGATTTGGGGATCCATTTGTGCAGCTCTGATTGCAGGATTGGGGTCTTGGGGCTAGTCTGCACTGGGATCTTACATCGGTTTAACTTCCGCTTTCTGAAGTGTGAAAAATCCACCCTCTGGGAGATGTAGCTATGCCGACCTAATCCCTGGTGGAGACAGTGCTAGGTCAAAGGAAGAATTCTTCTGTCAAGCTAGCTTCCTCTCAGGGAAGTGGAGTACGGCAGCGTCTACACTGAAGCACTACAATGATCGGCTGCAGAGCTGCCATGGCAGTTTAGGTGTAGACATACCCTTAGACTCCTATCCTGCAAATCTGCACGTGAAACTCTTACATGTGCCTTATGGAACTCAGCTGAGCTACCTCCTTGAGAAAAGCTGCACATGTGTGTAAAGGCTTGCAGGGGCTGAGTGATTCCTATGTAAAGGTTCCTTGTTTGGGAACTGGGAAAATCTAACCTGATTAACACTTGGCTACCTCACCTGTGTGTTTCACGCCTTATCGTCCTGACTGGAGAGTCTGTTCCCTTAGTCTGATTTTTGGCAAGTTCTTCTTTCCTTTGTATTCCCCCCACCCCTGCTCCTTATAAATCTGAGAACTGTTTCCCTGAAGGAAGCATGCTATGGAAGAACCAGCACAGGACTACGACTCGGGGAGTTCTGCCTTGTCCTTTATTTGCTTTGTGACCCTGAACAAGTCTCTCGCTACCTGTTTCCCTCATCTGTAAAATAATACTTGCCCAGCTAACTGTCAGGGGAGACCCCAGGTCTAGTTCCTATTTGTTCAGCGCTGCGAACACGTGAAGTGCCATTGTTCATTTTCATTTAGTCAAGAAATCATTTCATTTTTCAGAACCAAATTGAGACTATTGAGAATCTCAGCTGCCTTCCCAACCTCCGGTAAGTAGGGCTCTTAATGACCCGATTCACTGTACAGAGAGCATGTGTAAACAGCAGCCGTTGCACTGCAGCTGTAGTAGGGGGTGAATTTCCCAAAAATGGGCGTGGCAATCAGAAGATAACACTGGCTTTTCCTCAGGAAGGAGTGAGGATTGGGTGTCGTCAGTGACATCAGCAGCCTCATGGCAGTTTAACCCTAAGAACTTGGCCCCGGTTCTCTGGCACACAGGACTTTGCCCTCCGGTTTTAAGTTTTCAGGCACAAATCCAAAGTAAATGCGTCTGCTTTAGAGACACGGCTGTCTCTGTCTTTTGGCCCCCTTTCATTCCCACTGAAGGCAACGGCAGTTTTGCCATTGACTTCAGAACGAATTGGAGCAGGTCCTTTGAGATCAGCACAAGCTCTGTCTCGCCTCGCACAAGAGCACAATGCAGGTTTGATCAATATAGTCCCTGCTGCGGAAGTCCCCAGCCTCTGAGGTTCTCCTTTGCATTCACTGATGCAGCTTCTTCCACACCAACCCACCCCTCCTGCCCTGCAGGTTCCTCTCGCTGGCTGGGAACCGTATCCGGGTAGTGGAGAACCTCCAGGACCTGCGGCAGCTGCAGTTCCTGGACCTGTCGCAGAACCGGATCGAGACACTGGACCCTGGTAGGAGCAGTGCAGGCAACAGCCTCTGCTGGACAGGCTCAGACACACGCAGTTGGCTGCTCTTCCATGCCTTCTCCTGCCTATTCCTCATTGCTCTTAACATGCTTTGAGGGCGGATCCATCGTGGAATGTTGCCGATCTCGATAACTGGGCACATCCCTAGCCTTGTCCAGCCAAGGTGCCAAAGCAAGAATAAACCAAGACTCCCACCCTGTGCGCTGGAATGGTCATATCATATCACCATGTACAAGGCACTGAAAGCCACTTTCTTGAGGTCACACAGTGAGTCCATGACCGACCTGGGAATCGGACCCAGGAGTCCTGATTACCGCTGCCCTGCTCTAACCACTAATACACTCTCCCTCCCAGACTTGGGAATAGGATCCAGGAGTTCTGCTTAGCAGTGCATTGCGCTAAGCACTAGACCACACTCCCATTTCTTTCCCTAATGAGTCTCTTTTCCATTTGACAAATATTTTCCTCCCCTGCAAGAACAGCAACCATTCTTGTCTTGCCTTCGGTTAACTCCCTCTTTTGTGCACCACACAAGGCAACAGCACGAGCAGCGATACACACCGATGTGGGGAAAAACACATGCCGATCGGCCAGGGAGCTCGCGCCGGTGTCTCCTGCCAAAAGAGCAGCTTCTTTAAAAAGCAAGAACTGTGTGTTCGAGTGAAGGAATTCTTTATGCTGTTGTGAATCCAGCTAACATGCAACATCACATTCCAACAGTCCTACGACGTAGTCTGGCCTTGGCTGGGTTTCTAAACTACAGCCCAATAGGCCGTCACGTTTTTCCATAAAACCCCAGGGCCTCGTTTACATTTTGTGTCCTCGTTAAAGCTCTGATTCAGCAGAGCACCAAAGCATGTGTTTTAAGTCCCATGGACTTCAATGAACCTGAACACATACTTTGCTGAATCAGAGCTTAAAGTTTCTTTTCACTTTCATTTGGGCAAGAAGCAGGTAAGAGACGGCCATGGCCAATAGTATGTCCTTCTAATTCTCAGGCGCGGTAGCCACTTCCCATGCACGCCGCTTTTCAAAAACAAAGCTCCACGCAGATTAATGACAAATCCATCTGGGTGTTCCCAGGGCAAAGTGTGGAATGAAACACTCTCCGGGCAGAAAGCTATTCTACAATTTGTCTCTTCCCTCCAGAGCAGGCCTCTAGTAATATGCACCAATGTGGGACAATAACGTGCAGATCAGCCTCTGATTTGTGGCGGGGAGAAATGAGCAAGGGAACCTGGGTTTTTAAAGCTTAACAATGTAGTAGCAGGATACTGGGAATCAGGACTCATGAGTTCTATTACACAATCATGCTGTGATCTTGAGAGAGTCACCCCCATGCCTCAGTTTTCCCCGCTGTGAAAGGGAATTGATACTCCCCTACCTCCAAGAGGTATTGTGAGGCTTCATTAATGCTTGTAAAGTACTCCAAGAGCTCCAGAGCAGAGAGGGGTGGAAGGGTTTCAGTGGACCTGTAGCCTAACAGCTCATCCACTTACTTAGCAGCCAGAGCTCAGATTTGCTCCCTCACCTTCTTTCTTCCCTTTGGTCTGTGCAGATGAGCTGCCCTGGACCCTCTGCATCCTGAACTTATCGGGAAACAGGTGCACCCACCAGAATGGCTACAGGTGAGAGAGAGTGTGCGAAATCTCCCCTCCCTTGAGTCTCATGGGCCCAGCTCCTCAGAGATGACTCCAGTGGGAGTTAAGCACCTAATTACCTTTGAGGATCTGGACCCAAGCACCTAATCCTGCTTCTCTTACATAAGTGAGTCTGGTGCAGGCTGGGGGTTGCTAAACAGGCTCAGGCTAGCTCTGTCCCTTCAATAGGAGACCCTCTGAGGATACACTTAAGCATCACAAGGAGTGGGGTTATTTAGATAGGCCCAGATCTACAGTGGCAGTTTGAACTGCCACTGAAATCAATGGAAGTCTGGAGCCTAAATACTTTGGAGCATGTGAGCCACAGTGCCCAGAGTGGAGGGCAAGACTGTGCCCCCAAGGGGTTCCCCCATACTGAGATGCAGGGGCAAGGGAGGTAATGAACAAGCCCAGGGATTGAGTGGCGACAGCTGGCGAGCGGCTCCTTCCTTCCATGAGTTGTTTTCTGTTGGCTTATTGTTGTGACATTTTTTGTGTTTCTATCAAAATGCAAATAGCCTCTTCCTGCCCTGGGCTCTGAGGTCCTTTGACCCTCGCCTCACCCTGCCCTGCTTTAATATTTACAGTTCCTGCTTCTGCTTCTCTTAGTTAACCCTTCTCCCCTTTGGTTTGTGCCACCTGCACTTGGCTGCTGCTCTGCCTTCCAGCAAGTAGAGATCTTTAAAGGCTTCCCTGCAACCAGTGGGGGCCAGCTCTTGAGGGTGCCCCCTATAGCAGCTCCCATGTCAGAGCTGGGGGAGGTGGTGGCAGTTTCCCATGTCAGTTCTGACCCAGTGCCTCGTGGTGGTGCTAGGAGGGGCTATATCTCCATCTTACCCTCTCCACCTCACTAAAGACCCCATGGCCTATCTTGCAGGAGCCCAGGATATTAAATGGGTGTCCTCCCTAAATGCCAACTTGAGTAATTCCTTTCGGCCTCCCTAAATTCTTCCCCATCTGTAATTTCAACTGGATAGCAGAATTGTCCTTCTGCCCAAACCTGTTATATGGAGTTATCCCTGTTCACTGCTGTGTTCCACCCCCGAGGTAGCTGCATTGCAGCAACACTTAGCATGAGCGTGTGTGTGTGGTCAAAGCACTTTGGGATCATCGGTGTTGGAAGGCACAATATCTTTTCGGTCCTTCCAGAGAGTTGGTGCTCGGGGCCTTGCCCCATCTCATGAAGTTGGACACCCAGCTTGTCCCCAGCTGGAGGGACCCTGACCCAGCGGAGGAGGAGGAGGGAGCTTCTGATGACAGTGACTCTGAGGAAGATGATGATGTCCCTGAGCTGACTGGTCCTTTCTGTGCAGACAAAGGTGATCAAGCTGCTGCTGTCAGCTATATGACCAGATTCTGCTCTTGGTATATGAGTAAATCCAGATGAAGTCACCTGTGCCTGGATTTGCACAGGCATGACTGCAGGGTTGGGCTGTGTGCGTGAATACCAGTGCTGGTGAAGGGGCTGATCTGACAGTCCTCACCTTCCAGAGATGGGTGGAAAACCCTCTGCAGCACTTCTCAGTGTAGCACCTCTAGCTGAGGGCTACACACACCATGTTCCCATATCGCCACCAGGGGGACGCTGTGCTGTAACACACAGGAACCAGTTTAATGAGCCTGCCCCACATGCTGGTCTGCTGGCTGCAGAGGGGGATTGCTCTAACTTTTCACACTCTCCCCCCCACCCCCACAGAGTTCTTTGCGGGTCTCCGGCAGGAGCTGGCTGGCCGCTCACAGAGGAGGCGGCAGGAGGCTCTAAGCGAACACCAGGCCCGGCTGGAGGAGCTCACAGAGCGACAGAGACTGATGCAGCTGTCAGGAGATCTGGGCCCAGGAAGCCGGAAGGGCCCAGAGGAGGAGGGAGCTTCAGGGGGGAGATCGCCAGCCCCTGGGCTGCTTGAGCTGCACCCCAAGTCCAGATCTCAGCTGCCTTCTCTACCAAAGGCAGGAGGCTCTACGAGGTCTGGCACCCCACGCACTGGCGGGCAGAGTAAGCGTGGGAGCGGGGCCCGCCTCAAGCCCCCGAAAGGGGAGGCTTCCACCATCGTTAAAACTGCAGCCAGAGCAGCAAAGAAGTGACTGAAGCCCAGCCAGCCCCCGCAAAGGCACATGGGGGACTGACCGCGCCGGCCTGGACAAAACAGCACAGTGGCGCTTGCGATTGAAATGTAAAACCTCTTTATTCCACCTCAGTCTGTCTGCCTGTGGGCTTCTGTCCTGCGCTCCCTGGTGGGGGTGGGGTTAGCCCTGCACTGCATCCCAGCTCTGTACAGGACACGTAGGTGGGCTCATCCCCCTGCTGTGGAAGGGGAAAGTGAGTCTGAGAGAACCCAGCTGTCCTGTACTCTAACTCTTAGGCGGTGTTTCCTCTTAGGAAGAAGCAAGGTGGGTCCTGGTAACCCAGCCACCAAATTCAGCTCCATCTAGCTAGCTGAGGCTCTCCCCTTCCCAGTCCCGCTGAGCCTGGCTCAGGACAGCTCAGGCCTGTTCACGCTGCTGAAGCCTCCGCTGAAGCTCTGGACTCTTCATGGGAGTGACAACTTGTGCAAGGAAACCCGCCCATTCCCGGGGAGGGCTGTCCACAGCTACAGGTTGGGCAATGCCAGGCGGAGGGTCCAGAGAAGGCACCATGCCAGAGCAATAATCCCAGTGATGCAAAGCCACTTCCAGTCCAGTTCACACAGCCGGAGAGAACGGCAGCAGTCGGATGTGAGGTTAGGAATCAGGATCAGAGCAGACGGGGCAGCAGGGGAAATGAAGGTTCTCCTGTTCCTTTGAACTGCTCCAAGCTGAAAGGAGAGCAGGGGAGGGAAGCGAACAGAGCAACCTCCAGACAGGGTAGGGCAGGCAGGGCTCTGAAACAAACCAAGTGGGAGAGGGTGTCCTTTCACCAGCGGCCGGGGGTAGCCAGAAGGTGGACCATGGCTCAGCCACATCTATTCTCCTCTTTCTGATTGTGCAGCACAAGAAGACCACAAGTCCCAGAATGCAATGCTCTGCCTTGCTTTGAGCAACCCAGTTATGTTGCATGGTGTACCCTGTAGTCTCTGTGGGCCATATATCTCTGTTAAGGATGAAGCAGCTTCAGGTTCCCAAGAGGAGGCCAACGACATCCCAGTGACTAATCAGTGTAACCCCTCAGAGATGTGCGTCCCCAGTCCCATAAATAAATGGGGCTGTTCCAGGCTGACGTTCTCCCAGCCCAGTGGCACACAGACTGTCCCCTTAGGGATAGGTATTAGACCACAATGTTGTGCCCTTCATGTGGATACAATGCCACACTGGAGCCTTTGCTCCATTTCATTCCAGGCCGCGTCCGAGAGCACCTCTGCCTGGGATGGGGCTATTAATGAACACAGAGGCAAGGGGGCAGCCAGTGTTGCATGGAGACAAGAAAACCAGTGCAGACAATACCCCAAAACGGACCCACAGTCAGGGAGCACCAGGCAAAATTGCAGGGTTCCCCCAATAAAGACCAGAGGCGTGCAGCCCACAATCGATGAACTCTGCAGCATCTTTCTCCTTCCCCTACCCACCCACCCTGAAACCACCTGCCTCAGGCTTATTTGTAGAACTTGATTTCTGTGTCCACACAATCAAACAAGAGGTCAGCGAGCTCCTCTGGGTCAAGGGTGATACCACCGGCCAGCATTTCCTTCATGGCCTCCAGGCCCTGCCTCTCCAGATCCTGCATGGTCTGCTGGAGCTTCTGGCCCTGCTCCTGTGGGACAGGGTCAGTGGAGAAGAGAGATGTAGAGACACACACAGCCTAAGCCACTCCTTATGAGGATGGTGTAGATCTGGAGTGAGTCCAGAGTCTAGTTCCATCCTTTCCACCTCCCAGAAACACCCCGCTGATCTCAGACAGCCCGATCCCAATCCTCCCACTGTACTGCTGGGAGCTCTGCAGCTGGCTCCCAAGAGAGAACCCCAGAGCCCCTGGGAAAGCTCCCAAAGCTGGGGTGATGGGGAGTTTAGTGCCAGGCGAGGCCATCAGGAGCCTTGCTCAGCATTTGAGGGAAGCAGAACCCCAGGGTACAAGCCCAGGGCATTCAGTTACCTGGCTAGTCTCCATGAGATCCAGTGCTGCCTGATGTGCCCAGTAGAGCTCATGTCTCCGATCAACTCTGCTCTGGAATCGAGGTACCTTCTGCACGGGGTCCTTGTCACCGAAGCTCGGAGACATCACCTTTAGGACCGGAGTCACGTTGGCGACGAAGATGAAGGGCTTGAATACAGACCTGCCCGGGCAGGAAAGGGGGACAGAGGCTGTTAGGGGTGTCTCTACAGCCCCACAACATTCTTGCTGAGATGTTCCACAGCAAAGTGGGTTTCGGCCAGAGGTTGCCAGGGACTGCCTCCTGAGCAGCTCATGCCCACAGGGGAAGCAAACAGCGGACGACAGCACTTCCAAGGTTCGAACCAAACACCTGCTCTGCAGCTGAGCGGGGGCGCCCCAGGCACCAACCCGGCAGAGGGGCAGTGGGACCAGATGCTATTGGGGCAGTGAAGGTGACTCAGCTGGGACACTGTTGGGTTCCCAATTTAAGCCTCGATCCCTGAGCTCCCAGCAACTTCCTGTGGCTAAGCCCTCAGGCTGGAGCCCTGGATTCTCACTGAACCAATCCCAGGTCAGTCTCCACTCGGGATCCCCCTCGGACATCTGCAACGGGCGCTCAGCAGCTGGTTCTACTGCTGCTGGGCAAAGGGCTAAACAGGACGGAAGGGCTCCTGGTTCAAAGGCTCTTGTGACGTTAATGTGCAGACAAAGGGCCCGATCCTGCCACAGGCTAAGCGTCCTAAGGGAAGTTGCTGGTGGTTGAGGACCCTCAGCACCTTAGACACAACAGGCCTGTTTAATTTTCACACACAGTCTGCTCCCAGCCTCCTCTGACAGCCTGGAGCCAGGGGCTTTCCAAGCACAGCAGGCCCCACTGACCTGCAGGGGTCGGGCGTGGCTGTGAAGAAATGCACGCAGGGCAAGGCGGGGTCCTGGGGGAGGATGGACACCATGCTCCCCGTGGTGCGGAAGCCCTCTGAGTCCACGCAGATCCCACTGGCCTTGTCCCGCAGGATGTCCATGATGGTCTCCGCCGTGATGCGGCCTAGCAGCACCAGGGGGAAAGAGCTGGAAAATCAATGGGTACGTAACCCTATAGGGGGACTGGTTCGCGCTCCCCATCGACCAGCAGCAGGTTAGGTCACCATATTTGTGGCCAGATGAGACCAAGTGGTTGCTGGATGACCCAGAGAGACCTCTCCTGAGTGCTAGGTGCTGCTCCTGCCAGCCAACTGCTCCCATCCCTTTGGCCAGGGAGACACTAAACAGCCAGGAGACTGGCTTTGATCCTTCACGTGGATGATAACTGGATGAGGGACCACATGGGCACAGCCCCATCCCCCCACCCACCTGCGTGCTGCCGCAGCAGCTCCTTGCCAGCGCAGTACCGGGCCTTGGCCGCCTCCATCCGCACGGGCTGGTGGGTCAGAGAGAAGACTTTGGTGAAGTTGAACTCCCCGTCCCCGCTCCACCAGCCTTGGCTCTGGGCATGGCGTCTCAGCCCCATGTGCTCGGCGGTAATATCCGTGCCGATGCTCAGCTGGTTGGAGATATTCCGGGTCCCTTCTGCAACAAGATATGGCTTTGGTTAAAAGGAATTGTACCGGTGGGAATGCAGCCATGAGGGCTGCCAGCCTGGGCCCTTCCCAAGACCTGACACCTCTATCCACCAATACAACCCAGGCAGGAGTAAGGTAAGCGTCCGGGAAACCACCTGACCCAGAGAGAGACACCTCTCTAGGAGTGAGAATGAGTCGAATCGCCGTGGCCTGCTCAATCCTTGGCCTTTTTGCTGGCATCACAAACGAGGGGGCTGGGGGTGGCTGTGATGTGAACTGGGCTGAGACCCACCAAACTCATCACACCAGCCGCCAAAGAGGCAGCAGATGGTAACAAAGTTTGGTAAGCGGCAGCCTCAGCTGGACTAGAACTGGTCAGCAAGAGGTGAAAGCCTCCACGTTTATCTGAGCTGTCCAGTCTCCTACGTCCCAGAGAGGCTCCCAGTAGGACTTTTTCATCCATCCCTGTGCAGACAACATCCCTGCTGAGCCTGGACTAGCAGCTCCCACACAGCACCTCCTGCTGGGACAAGCTGGGATTGCAGAAACAGAACTCCCCACTTCCAGATATCCAAGAGTTCTGCCTCCCCGGGTATTCACACCACTCACCTCGGATCCTCTGGGCTGCCCAGTACCGGCCGACAGTCTCCAGCACCCAGGCTTCGGTCCGGTCCGCCAGCAGGAAGGTGTTGTGATAAACGAAAGGGGTCGGCTCCTCCTTGCAGCTGCCGCCCTGCCCGTAGTGCTCCAGCAAAGCCGTGATGGCCTGCAGGGCTTCATGAGCTGACCTGCCTCTCTCCAAACCCAGCCTGCGGCAAACAGAGCAGCTTTGGAGAGGGGGCTGTGGGGGGAGCCATTGATCTGCACTCTTCCCCTCTCCAGGCACAAACCCAGAGGATCGCCCTAGCACAACCGGAGGGGAGGGGGACATCAGGCAGCTGCCACAGGACGGAGCTGGGCAGCTCAAAATATCAGATCACAGCCCAACGGAAGGGGTTGGACTCAACACGTCTGACTGACCAGGGGGCGGCGACATGCCATAGCACCTGTCTCCCACGCCCGGCAACTCTCACCTGACCAAATCCATGCCCAGCAGGGCCTCCTCCTCCCCAACAGGCTCCTTGGTCCACACCCCTTCGTTCCCAATGCAGACGCCATGCTCATTGGCTCCCATCTCGGCGCCCCACAGCCAAGCCGGGCGGCTCAGGATCACCGCGTGGGTCCTCTCTGCCTGCTCAACCTCTATGTACGTGCACTAGGAGGGCACGGGAGAGAAAGCACGCACGACTGGGTTGTGGACCTTCAAGAAAGGGGGCTCCCTCTCCTTAATACAGGGGCTCAGATCCCCATCTCTTCCGCCCAGAACTGGGCCCACCCCGCCCCTGCCACACAGTCTGCTCACCTTGAGCTTTGCCCCCCTGGCATAGGTTGCAGCAGGGAGATAGACGACTTCCTGGACTTCATCTCTAGGCCGGTCTGAATTTTTGCCGAAGATCACGGCCCGGGAGGCGGTGGCTGGAGGCAGAGCAACAAAGCAGTCGCAGGAGGAGGGTGCAGGGCGGTTCTGCTCGGCCATCCTAGCTAGGAAGAAACAAGGTGAGTCAGGATCACCCAATCTCAGCCATTTCTCAAGTGGGTCTCCCTGCCCAGTGCTCGAGCCAGCCATCGGCACCCTTCACGGTGGAGTCCAAGGGCATCCCCGACCATGCCCTCCCAGAATCAGTTCACCCACGCAGCTGCCTCGCACTGATTCCAAGGCCACCTGCTGAGGCCGGGGGTGCCGCCGTGATGCGCTGGCACAGGTTGGGTGAGCACCTGGGCACAGGCCACCCACGCTCAGGGCGGCTGGGGACTTCTCCTGCCAGGGTGGTGTCATCTCCCAATTATGCAGCTCTAGCTGGGTCACCCCCTCCAGCCCCGCTGGCTCCACAACACCCGCCTGTAGGCACCCCCAGCTGAGGAACTCGGCTGGACTCCTGCAGCGACAGCCCCATCACTGGCGGGCGAGTCCGACCAAGGCCCCCTAGCTAACACCATGACCTTGGGCCCATGGATCATGTGGTCAGAGGACTCCCCAAACCCAGCGGAGAGGCCTGGACGGGAGGGCAGCGTATTCCTCCGCCGCTCTGGAAAGAAAACGCCAGCAGAGGATTAGAAGGATCAGGGTCCCTGCTGCAGACGTGAAGGAGGCACAAAACATCCCAGGGATGGAGCCGCAGGAGCTCAGCCCAGTCGAGTGGCTCAGGCCCGGGGCTGTGGCTTGTCCCACGCGGAAGGCAGAGCTCAGGTGCCAAAGGGGATTTGATCACCTGCATGAAGCTACCCTCGTCACAGCCCTTCTGGGAACGGCTCCCCACCGCCCTTTGCTAACGGGCTATCAGGCAGACTGGCGGAATCCAGGCCAGACGGGACCAAAAAACAAAGGCTATTTTGACTGGGATTAAAGACATTTCAGATTAAACTGTCAGAGCAGATATGCCCTAGGGGGACACCCCCCTCGACAATGACCGAAGCCCAGGGACAGCAGGGCCCACTGGCCACAGCATGCCAATGGATCAGCCCTATCTCCCCCTCTGCAGCCCCCCCCCCCCCCCCGCCCGCGTTGCACGGCCCTGACTCCGCACCTCCCCCCCGCATTGCACGGGCCTGCGGGGTCTGTTCCCACCTTCCCCCCCGGGGCTGCACTGCACGGGCCTGGGGGGCTCCCCGCACTTCCCCCCCCCCCGGGGCTGCATTGCACGGGCATAGGGGGCTCCTCGCACTTCCCCCCCCCGGGGCTGCATTGCACGGGCCTGGGGGCTCCCCGCACTCCCCCCCCGGCTGCATTACACGGGCCTGGGAGGTCTGCCCGCACCTCCCACCCCACCCTGCATTGCACGGGCCTGGGGATCTCGCCGCACGTCCCCCGCCTGCATTGCACGGGCCTGGAGGCGCGTGTCCCCACCTGTCCACCCTGCCTCCGCTCCGCGCTCTGCGCCCCCCGCCGCCGGGACCTTCCGCGGCTCGGAGCTGGCAGCGGCGGCGCCCTGTGGCCGGAGGCTGCTAAGGCAGGAGCGGGGCCCGGGCCCGGGGAGCAGAGGGGAGCAGCGCCGTTTCCTGCTCTCCCCGTGCGGGATTTGAACCAGGGACAGACCAGGAGTCACCCCGGGCTGGCCCGGCCCGGAGCTAACCGCACCGCTAGGAGGCGCCCTTGCGCCCTGCTCCTCCTGGCTCCGGAGGCTATGGACTGGCTGGGGTTCCCCTAACAGAGCCCGTAGGGAATGAGTGGGATCTCCTGGCTAACACCCCCCATGGACCAAACGGGGGTTCCCCTAGCTAATACCCCTTCTAGGAATGAATGGGGTCCCCCATGGACTAAATAGGGGTCCCCTAGCTAATACCCCCTTCTAGGAATGAATGGGACCCCCTGCCTAACACCCCCCCATGGACCGAACGGGGGTTCTCCTAGCTTATACCCCCTTCTAGGAATGAATGAGACCCCCTAGCTAGCACCCTCCCTCCATGGAACAGGATGGGCTCTCTTCGCTTTAATCCATTTGCCACCCAGCTCTCCTCCTTTTGCCTCTGTGAGGTCAGGGCAGTTGCTGGAGAGACCTGCTTTCTCCTACTCCCTTGTGCCATTTGCTTTTCCTGTCTCACCCCTTCCGCTCCCGTGCACACCTCTCCGGGATCGGTCGCACGTGTCGTGCACACCCCAGATCAGTGCAAGCAAGTCACACCTGCTTCCTAGCCGGCTGACACCTGCTTTGTAACTCGCACCCTGGGCGAAATCCCTCCCGGGGCCACTTGGCGATCAGATGGGAAGGGTGCCCTCCTATGGCAGGCATGAACTGGGCCCAGGGAAATGCGGGGAAAGTGGCCAGAGGACCACAAACAAGAGGGCGAGGAGGAGAGAGACACTCCCCGGCGAGTTGGAGTCATTCGCTCCCTGGCCGACTCCCTGTACCGGCTCCTGTTGCTTCATCCCAGGGTCCCCTGCTCGCGGACCGGTTCTGCCAGGCTCAGGTTCCCTCCGGCATCAACTCTGCGTCGTAGGCCAGAAACGCCAGCCAGGTTCCCTGATTGCTGGCCCCCCTTGAGGTCAATGCAGCAGGCCTAGTCCCATGCAGAGCCCAGCTGGGGGATCCCGGAGTGGTTCTGCCTTGGGGAAGGGTTGTTGGGGGGGTGTATGGGGAGAGTGGGCGCAATCTCTGCTCAGGCCTCCTCTAGGCCCGTCCTGTGAGTAATGAGGGGAAGGGAGCTGCAATTAGGGTGACCAGACAGCAAGTGTGAAAAATCAGGATGGGAGTGGGGGGTCATAGGAGCCTATATAAGAAAAAGACCCCAAAATCAGGACTGTCCCTATAAAATCAGGACATCTGGTCACCCTAGCTGCAATCTACAGTTCAGGCTCCCACCAACCCACCCTCTGAAGGTCACAACACGTTGATCAGGCCTGACTCATCCAAGCATCTTTAATGTTGCAATGGACAAATAGATGTAGGAGTCAGCCAGATTTGCCCTGTGGGGGTCCATGACCTATCAGGTCAAAGGGCATCTGGGGGTGGTGGGGTGACCAGCTGCCTACTACCCCTCTCCCCAATCTTAGGGGACTAGGGACACTCTAGGAGTCACCCAGACTTTGGCTGGGCTGTGGCTGCTGGGGTTGGTGTGGCCTGGCCAAAGGCCCCATTTGAAGAGTTGAGGGGAAGCAGGCACCAGCAGTAGAAAGTGGGATCTAGAGAAGAAATGCCTGAGCCGTACCCAGACAGGCCGTTCCAGGCACGGACGCCCCCTTCCTCCTCCCCGCTCACATTTGGAAATCTTCGGCTAGGAGGGGGGAAAATGCTTCCAAAATTACATTGTACAATAGCTCCTGTCTCTGACTGCGAATGGAATTGTGTCTCTTGGAGCAGACGTAAAGCAAAGGTCTTCACTAATCGTTGTCATTTTTACAGGAGGTGGTGTGTTGTAACCCCATTGTCCTGGCCAAATTATACGCAGGGTAATTACATTCTACCCCCTTAAATTCTCCCCTGCTATTTCAATTGGTTATTGCAGTATGGTGGTGGTGTGAGCTGTTAAACCAGCTGCAGCTTTCCACCCCAGAAGCAGCTGCATTTTCAGTGGCGGGTAAAGTGAGCTCTCTGTCTAAAGCACATTGAGATCCTTCCAGATGAATAGCAAGATTGTTACTAGGGCTCAGCAGGAATAATATTTATTCCAGGCTGGCAAAAACAGCACTGAAATTTGCCAGCCCATGCACAAAATTGACTCAGTGTGAGCGTGCCAAAAATGGGACTGATCAATAAAGAGACTTTATGTGGCTGTCAAACTGAACATTGCGGGGCTGACTTATTCTAGAGACACGATGATTATCATTGATAGGAGGCTCCAATCCAGATTATTGAGAGAAGGGGTCATTTAGGGCTGCAGCACTGCACTGTGACTCAGGAGACCTCAGTTCAGGACTGGGCTCTGACACAGAATGGCCCAGCCGCTCTCCTCAAAGTTATGTTAGGATCTTCAATACCTTTGAGGATTTGGGTCTTACTCACTCTGTGCCTCAGTTTCCCATCTGTGAAGTGGGGCTAAGGCTTCTCATTTCTTGTCTCTGTGGACTGTAAACTCTTTGGTGCAAGAACTGTCTCTCCTATGTGTTTGTACAGCACCTAGCACCATGGGGCTTTGTGCTCAGTTGGGGCCACTAAGTGTTACTGTAATACAATTACTGAGATGACTGGGGTCCTATTGGGTGCGGTGCTGTACAAATATATAGGAAAAAACAGTCTCTGAGTTTACTGTCTGAAGGAGGCAGAAACAGGAAGGGCAGGGGCCAGGGATATAACATGCCAAGAAGTAGCCACAGGGTTGACCGGCACCTCTTGGATGTCTCTGAATGTGAGTCTCTTAACATAGGCTAGGGCTAAAACCTAGGTGGTAGGTGGTTTTTTTATATGGTTTTAGAAAACAGCAAAGGCAAACTGACCAGGTTGCTCTCTGCCACAGTCAGGTGTAAGGGGGATAGGGCACAGAGCTAGGCTTCAGGAGCCCTGGGCTCTGTTCCCAGCTCTGCCACTGACTGCTGTGTGACCTTGGGCAAGTCCCTTCCTCTGTGCCTCAGTTTCCCCCACCCTTCCTCTGTCTGCTCTCTAGGGCGGAGACTGCGTCAATGTGACTGCACAGGACACAGCGCAGTGGGATCCCAATTTTGGTTAGTGCCTGAGGATGCTAAGGTAACATGGATAATAATGTCAGAGAAGTGGCCATAAGGCCGGAAGCTGATCCGCATGGCTTTGAGGGGCTCCCGCTCAATCAGCTTGTGGGGAAGCAGGGCTCGAGTCAATTTGTCAGGCTTGGCTGAGGGCAGTGAAGGAGTATTTCAGTGGCTGACATTTGGATGTGAAGCGTCCCATTTCATCATGCTCGTCCCGGGCTATGAAACCAGACCTGTTTAGCAATGGTGAGCAATCCCTCCTACCACTGCCGGATGACAAACTGTGTGGGATAGCCATGGGAAAAGGCTGAGTGCTCATCCGACATGTCCCTTCTTGAAAGGGGATGACGGGCGAGGCCAGGGCAGCCTGTGGCTACTGCTGGGTGTGGACAGCACCGGAGACAGCGGGGGCACTTGGAGAAGACCCTCTTGCTTAGTGGCCCCAGTCCTGCTTCTCTGACAGGACCACCAAAGGATATGCAATAGAAGGAGTCCCCTTTTCCCCCCATCCTGGAGTCGGATGACATCATCACTGTATTTTTGCAGATCCACCCGGGAAGGCCCACCAAAGTCAGGGGGGAAGAGGACAAACCCACAAGGCTCATGGCCTAAAAATACAATGAGAGGAGGATCAGGATAGTTACTTGGGGGGGTGGGTGGTATTCGAGTGCTCGGAGCCCCCTCTTTGTTGCATCGCTTTAAGCTGGACACGGTGGGCATCTCGAACTCAGCAGAGATAGAGACCACAGCTCAGCATGTGGAAAACACACAATTTTATTATGGTACAAAACACAAACCCACAAGCCATCACCCCAGGTCTCTTCATAGCAGCAAAGGATCCTACATGGTTTCCTCTGTGGGGCTCCTACAGTAACAGCTTGGGGGACAGGAAAGCAGCCCAGCACCCAGGGTCACGAGCAGCCAACTTCTCCCCTAGCCAAACTGACCACGGGTGACTGGGCACCAGCCTCTCCTGTCTCCCATGCCCCACATCAAGCATTGGAAGCCAACAAAACCTTCCTGCCATCTCCCCAGGAGCAGGTACAAGGCAGCAGAGTATCACTCATTGCCAATTCCATCCTTGTATCCTACGTGCGGACGGCCACATAGGAACAAACCAATGAGCCAGTTGGTCTGGTGTCTTGTCTCCTCTCACACTGGACCTGGCCAATGGCCCATCTAGCCCAGGGTCCCCACGTCCCCGATCAGACCAATGGAACAACATCTTTGACCCCATCAAATCTAGTCAATAGTCCACCTATCCCGGTGTGACAGGGATACCGGATCTCCTAGTCAACTCCATTAGCCCATCAAGCCTAGTCTCCCTGCCTCGCTGATGGACCCAGCCAATAAGACAGGGGTAGTCAATTCTTTTTCGTCAAGGTCTAGTTAAGGTCCGGACTCCAGAGAAGAAAAAACAACAGTGATGATAAGTAAATAAAAGAGGTCCATTCAAAAAGCATCTGGGACAGCGGTAAGGTTTTGGCCTGCGGTCCACCTATTGACTACCCCTGCAATACGGTAGCCCCACCTCACTGCCACTTCAGATCCAGCCAGTGGCCCATCTAGCTGGGTCTCCCCACTCCCTGAATCAAGCCAATTCGTCTCTGTAGCCCGGTATCTCCTGGATCAAACCAACACGCTCATCCCACCCAGCATCCTTCCCCCAATGGTTCAGCTACCCCACCTCCAGCTGTGTCTGACATCAGATGCTCCTGTGCTGTATCTACCGATGTGATACTCTGCTCTGAGGAGGGGAAATTCCCCCACAACCATCCAGCTAGGGATCAGCTTATGCCCTGAAGCACAAGTTTCAACGGCACTGCCCCACCTGGCTTGGTATTCCTGCCTGTAGGTTCCTCACCTTCCAGGGAGAGAGTGGAGGGCTAGGAGATGCTTGAACTAGTGAATTCTGAAGCACAGCACCAGCAAGCCCCTCCTGAAATCCCCACTATGCAGCAGGCTGGGCTGGCTGCAGCAGGCCGGGGACCTCGCCAGCAGTCTCTCCCCACCCAGTTTTACAGCCAGCATTGCCCCATAAATCAAAAGCCTGATGGACGGGGGCTGGGTTCTGAGACATCCTAGCTGCAGGGAAGGAGGTGGCGAGCAGGGGAGAAGCTGCCTAAATCCCCTGCTTCCACTGGTTTCCCTTCCATAGCGTTCAGCCACCTTGGGACAGACCTGTCTTGTACATGACTCTCTGGATCCAGGCACCAATTCAGAGGTCTGCTTCAAAACGCAGTTTTGTCCCCCAGCCTCTCCACTGCCTTCGCCAGCAGAAACCAGGCAGGAGCAATTCTATTAGGGGGAACAGCGATTTTGCCCACTATCGATGGAGGGGGCAGGCCAGATGTGATGAGCTGAGCCCAGATGCCAAGGAATCCACCCCAACACCCAAAGGCCCTTGTGTTCTCAGGACCTGTTCACGGGGCACAGGAGGGAGAGATCAGACCAGCTCTGCTTCAGAGCTCCCAGGGAATGATGCCCCACATCTGCTCTGGGATGGAAACCTGTAGCCATAAGCATGTTTAAACTGTGGTCACTGCTAACAAAGGGGTCAGGTCACCCAGCCCAACTTCCATCAGCTTCACTGGAAACCAGTGGCCTGAGGATCTATCTACGCTGGGCCATTCAGGAAAACTAATCTGAATTAATTTTTAAAGTGGATTAGTTCAACTGCATTAAACCTCTGTGTGGATGGCCTTATTCAGAAGTAATTTGATTTAGCTTCATTCCCATTTAACTAATGCACTTGTAAATTTACATCTGTAGTTAATCCAAATTATCTACTTTCCTGAATGTTCTTTTATAGACATGACCAAAAAGGCAAAGTTTAGAGCCACATACATACTTGCTCAAAGTTCAGCAGGGCTCTGGGTTCAGCAGGGCTCTGGATGGACCAAAACTAGAATTGTTGATGCAAACTCTACTTCTCCCAGCTCCAATTCCTGATACTGGGGGTAGGACACTCTGAACCTGGATCTAAACCCACACTGCTTTTGCTGCATAAATAACCAACCAGTTATTAGCAAGAATCTAGCACAGTCTCCTTGTTGACAGCACAGACAGGGATAGACTCTAGTTAAGGTAAGGTGGTTTTGGATTTTCAGTGGTGAATATAAATAACTGTTAATTTCTTCCTCCACCTAGAAAGTTATTAAAAAAAAAAACTCCACTGAAATTTACAAGGAGGGACATTTAAATACAGCGGCAGCCAGTTGTATCCCTGAAGTTAATGGAGGGATAAGCCAGGCCTCTGTTTTTTCACATAGGGAGGCAGCTATCCATCTCTTCCGCTCTCTGTTCTGTCTGGTAATCAGTCAATTAACAGGAGGATTTTATTTGTGACTGATGAATTGTGATTTCTACAATTGTGACATTTGGTCTGAATTAGTTTGGTGTCCCGGTTGTTTTTGTTGTCACTTTCTTGAGAGGGTAAAAATGCAAATACAAAAGAATCTGAAAATAAATCAGTATTATACCCTGGAAGAGACAGTGGGTGCACTGGGAATGTGACTAAGCCAATCACACGGACGGACGTCCGAGAGGGAAAAGGTCCTTGAGGAAACTGTGCTAGGGAACGGAGGAATCCTGCAGCCTTTACTCACACGAGTTATTCCAACAAGACTCAGACTTGCAACACGTTTAGATTCTTTGCCCTCAGCTATCCACGAGTGTCTCAGAATTTCTCAACCCTTTACCAAAGCCTGGCTGCAGCGAGCACAGTTCTGATCCCAGCCCAGATGGAACCAGAAACGAGCAACTGGTTTTTGAGACCGGTACTGGGCAACTGCCCCACCAAAGGTGCACATTAAACGAGCTTTGATTCTAAGCTTCCATCCTCCCCAATTGGCAAAGCCTGGTTTCACCTTATTAATAATAATAATAAAATAAAAATAATAATAATAAATCAGTCTAAGATAAAGAGCTCGGCTCATATTCGGAGATGGGTCTGAACCTCCTCCAACCTCCTAATGCTCTGGAAGTTAGAGGCTTCTTGGTCTCCAAACTCCACTCTGAATTTGGCAAATTACCCCATGTTTTAATAATGGGCCAAACCAGGATATCAGCTGTGAAAAATCCCCAGGCCAGATTCTTGGCTGGTGTCAATCAGCGCATTGAATGGAGGGGAACCGAAAGACGCCAGCTGAGGATCCGGCCCCCAGAATTTTGGATCTAGAGGTAGCCACAGCCATGTTTTAAAACCTCATCCCAACTCTAATGACAGAGGCCCAACCCTCCACTCCCCACAGTTACATTTGCGCTGGCGAAGATCCAGTCTTACTTGCTTGAGGGTTCTGCCGACATTTCGGAAAACAATTATATGAAACAACTACTTCATTTAAAAAAGGGGGGGTAGGATCAAGAGAAAAAAAAACAATAAAGTTTCCTTCAGGATAAACTGGTTGAAAATCAACAGTTTAACAAAAAAACAAAAACAAACAAACAAAAAAAAACGAACAGGGCAGGGGGAGGGTGGAATTTCTAGGGATGTTTCCCAACCCATCAGTTTCCAAAGCACAAATGATAATCTAGGCATTCAATAAATATCGCTGGAGTGCAGAGCTTGGGATCAGGCTCAGAGCAGCCTGGATTCAGCTTCCAGTGCTAAACAAGACCCACCCAGCCCAGGTGCTAAGGGAGAGGGTGGTTTGACGCTCTCCTCCCTCCCTGCCTGGCCCGATTGGGCCATAGGATCGGAATCCGGCTGCTGCCGGCTCCACTGGCTTCCCAACGCAACGCTCACCTGCCCCGGGGGCGAGCGGGTGACGGCCGGGAGAGGGGTGGGCGTGGGAAAGGAGCAGCTGCACACGTTGGGCAATCGCACAAAGGCTGGCACGTTGCACAACTCGCCCAGCAGCCTCAGCGCAGGCCCCCCCCCCAGGCTTCCCCCTGCATCCCCACCCCAGAGCGACGCTCCCCACACCCGAGTGGCTCATTGCGGGGTTTCTCCCCCCCAGTCCCTGTAGGGCAAGTGGGTTCCCACCATGAGAAGGCTCTCTTCTCTGCGGCTTAGCCCATCCCTGGGCATCAGCCTTGACTGGATTCGCCCACCCCACCCAGGGAAGATTGTCCTCCCAGTGCAGCCAAAAGCAGGAGGGGGCAGAGGTCACATGGCAGAGCCTGGACCCCCGTGGGAACCGCCTGAGGCAGACTCACGGGGGCCTGAACATCCAGGGGCTCCACTGTGGAACCGCCCCCTGCTTGGGCTGATGGGGGTGGGAACCCCTGTCCCTTTGGCGGATCATAACAGTGGCTGCAGGGACCGACAGCCGGGAGCGGGGCTGTAACAGCTAAACACGGGGCCTTCGAATGGGAGGTGTCGAGAGAGGAGATGCCGAGGTTGGCTAAGCTACTCTGGGGGTGGGGGGGATTTGCCCCCACACCTAGAACCAAGCAAGTCAATGCCCCTGACTCTGGTGGGTTCCAACCGGGGCCAGCTTGTCCCCTACACTCCATGAGCTGGGCAGCTCAGCTGGATCCCCGACAGGAGCCTGCTGCCTGGGTGTACGACACGGCAGCCGCTCAACCTCCCTTGAGCACCCTGTGGGGGCAGCTCAACTTCCCCCCACCCCCGCCCCGGGTAGCTGGGCAGGGACAGCTTTGCCCCAAACCATGCCGGGTCAGTAGAGACCGAGGGCTCTCTGCCCTGCGGCAGCTTCGAGGCTGGATTCTAAGGGCTGATCCCAGCTCGTACATGTCTTGGGGAATGGCGGGGGTCTGTTCCTTTGCGGGGGGGGGGGACCTGGGGGGGGCTAAGGGAGGAGGAAGAGCAGTGAACCCTTCCGCTCCCCCTCTCCAGGGGGTTCCCTTTGGGACAAGCTGCTTGTAAATGAGCCTTTCCCAACCCGCTGTTATAGTCTCCCCTTTTGGCCCCAGACGTGTCTGGACGGCTGCGGCCAAGAGGGAAGGGCCCTGGGTGCTCCGGGTCCCCCTTGATGTTCTTTCCAAGCAGCCTCCCTCCTGCCAGAAGTTGTAGCAACACAAAGCAGGGGGTGGGCAGGCGAGCGAGAGGATCCCCGAGCAAGCAGGGAAGCTTCTGCAGCCCAGCGAGAGCAGCCAGATGAGCGAAACCGCCCCAGGGCAGGAGCCAGCTTCTGGGAGCTTCCCAGGCAGGGCAGCAGGGAGCAAAGGGGATCGGGCCAGGAGGGTCATTTTGCAGGGTGGAATGTGAAGTGCGCAGCAGGGTGGGGTGGGGGTGGGGGGCTGGAAGAGGCGTTGAGGAGGGGAAGAGGAGAAAATGGTCCGGGGGTGGGGAGAGGAGAGGCGGTGGATGGGGGAGGGGAGGAGGTGATGGGGTGGGGGAGGGGAAAGGCAGCAGATGGAGGTGGTAGGGTGGCCTAAGACCACCCTCAGTTCTAGTGTCTTGCCTGCCTCTTCTGCCAGCTGAGCCCAGAGCACAGCTCTCCAGACTCTGACTTTGCTGTTCAGCAGGGAGCATCTGGACCCGGGACACCAGCCTCCACCGAAGACATCCCTCCCCGCCCCGCCACTTTGCATGGGGCCACCCCCACCTCCTGCCCTGTACCTCCACCCCATCAGCACAATTCCTCAACTCAGATCCTTCAAAAAAAGGTCCCAGCCCTTAACGCCCTTCCTCTTCTGGTTTGCAGACCAGCCCTCGGGCCGGACCCTCCCAGCCCCTTAGGGGAGGAGAGGCCCTGTGCCCAACGCACCGAGATCGCATCCTTTCCTCCTACAGAATATATAGCTTCATGCTCAGAGGACAAGCCACGTACGCCCCGGCCCAGGGATCATGGCCCAAAGCATGGCCCTGCCAAGGGAGACCCGGCGCGGGGTAGGGAGCGTCCATCCTGCGGTACCGGAGAGAGGAGGGGGCATCTCGGAGGGGAGAGAGGCTCAGTTGGGCTGGGTCGCAGGGCTGGAGCTGCCAGCCTCGGGCTCCCTCTTGCCTTTCCCCGGAGGGTCTGCCCCGCTCTTGCCCTCCCCCTCCGCTCCCTCTTTGGCGCCCTCGTGCGTCTTCATGTGCTTGCTGAGGTGGTCGCTCCTCATGAAGACCCGGCTGCACACGGGGCAGGTGAACTTCTTGGTCCCCGTGTGGGTCTGGAGGTGCCGCTGCAGCTCGTCGGAGCGGGTGAAGCGCTTGCCGCAGAAGAGCCAGTTGCAGACGAAGGGCCGGTCCCCGCTGTGCCACCGGAGATGGGCTTTCAGGTGGGACGTCTTGGCGTAGGCCTTGCCACAGCCGGGGATGTGGCAGTTGTGCAGATGCTTCTTCTTGGCCCCGTCCGGGCATGGACCCACCCTCTCAGCCTCCTGGCAGTTTGGGCAGTTGCACACTGCCTGCCCGGCACTCCGGGGCACTGATCGCCTCGAGCTCTTTGGCCTAGCAGTACCATCCACAGCCTGCTCGAGAACCTGCGGCTCTGGAGGCAAGTCGAGTGGCTTCAGCCCTTCCTGGCCCATCAGGTGCTGGGCCGAGGGCAGGAGGTGATGCGGCGGGCCACAGAGCTGGTGCTCAGCGGAGCTGTAACCCCCCAGCACAGGCTGGAGTCCACCCACGGGGCCAGGGGCTTGCAGGCTGCCCTGAGCCGGCTGCAGCTCCATCCAGCTGGATCCGGCATGGAGGTCCCACCAGGGATTCACGCCGCCATCCTCGGCGGCGTTGTTGGGGTGCGAGGGCCTGAACCAGGGCTCATAGGGGTGCGCCATTTCGGGAGGCGGCTGCAGGAGCTTGGAGTATGTGCCGGGGGCCAGCAGGCTGTCACCATCCAGGTCTAGCCTCGAAGAGCCATGCAGATCATAGCCAGGGGCAGCCGCGAACTCCACCCCGGGGCCTGCCAAGGGCAGGTGCTGGAGCTCTGTGGGCTGGAGAGGGGAGGGGAAGTCGCCGCCCGCCTCGGAGTTGGCGTGGGGCTGGTAGGGCTGCAGGTCCAAGCGCGGGGAGGAGGCGCGCGGCGTGTCCGAGTGCTGATTGGCAAGAGACCCGCAGACAGCCGTGAGCATTGCCAGACTCCAGAGCGGGGCCGCAGCTCCGGCAGACCTGGAGCAGGAGAGAGAGAGGGAGAGGAAGGGGTCTGAGTCGGGAGTCATGCTCATTCCCCTCCCATGCACTTAACCCTGCACTGCCTTCCCTTGGAACTGGCCCGAGTTTGCCCTTCAACCATGGAGCCAGAGATGGGTCTGGGCCAGGTCATTTGTTTCACTGGGGGCTGGGATCCTGCTGAGTCCCCCTCTGCACCAAGCTCGGCACAGGATGCCAAATGCATCCCGGGAGTAACCCCACTGATTTCGGTGGATGAATATGGCCAAGAGACTGCTCCTTTCTCATATGGCTGTGCCACCAACCTCCCAGCAACCGGACAGAGGACACCAGGACAACAACAAGACCTTGGTTTTTCATATTATTTGTATTTCCATAGCCCCCTAGGAGCACTGGTCTGGGATCCAGACCGTGTGGCGCTAGGCACTGTACAAACACAGACCATAAAAGATGGTTCTTATCCCAAGGGGATTGTCTAGAGAGCTTTTCAATCAGTAGCTCTCAAAGGGCTGTATCATTATCCCCATTTTACAGATGGGGAAACTGAGGCATAGAGAAGAGTAGTGACTTATTGAAGGTCAGTGGCAGAACTAGGAATAGAACCCAGATCTCCTGAGTCCCCATCCAGTGCTCTAGCAATTAGGTCACCATCCTTTGCCCCCAACCCTGCCCCCAAGGGCTGATGCCCTCCAGCTGAAAGGCTGTCCAGTTGGGTCATCGAATCAGGGGAGGCGAGGTGGACAGGACAGAACATGAGCCTTTCACCCTCACACTCATCATCCAAAGCTGGTTGGAGTCAGTGGAAACGCTCAGGTTGACTTCAATGGGCTTTGGCTCTGTGACGCGTGGCAGGTGGTGCTAAGAATCCTGAAGCAACAGACACCCTGGATGATAGATCTGATGCTGCTCCCCATCCCCTCACAGCTCCCCTCTGTCCGCAGAGCCCCTGAGCTGCCCAGCCCTGTATGGTCCCTGGACAGCATCTCAGCTTTGCATCTTCCCCTCTGTGCGCTGTCCAGATGGCCAGGGTGTTTCTGAAGGTATTTTAGAGGCTCCTAAAAAAGGAGGGGGAGGAGCAGATTTAAGTATAGTTTAGTTTCTGTTCCTAAAAGGCCCTCGGAGACAGGCCCCTCTAATAGGCAGCTTCTGGGAGGTGGATTACAGTAATTACAGACTGATCGTCTGCGTTGCTGGATGGAAGAGGCTCCAGCTTTGCTCTGGAGCACCTCTGAACTGGGCCCGGGGTGGCAGGGGCGGTGGGAGGCCTAGTGGGGTATTTAGAGCCTTGTTCTGCACAGCTCCGTAGAACGCCCCAGAACAGGCCCGCGGCGCTGCTCGTCGGGCCCATCCCTGCGGGAGTGGCGCTAAGAACACAGGAGCTGGTCGGTCAGGTATGGGCCATCCCTAAGAGTTGGCCCATGGAGGTATCCTGCCTGGCGCAGCGGCCAATCTAAAGCAAGCCAAACCTTGCCCCCATCCTTCCCTCCATAAGGTAGCTGGCTAGTCATGCAGCACCGTGCACAAGGAAAAGCCTTCCTCACTGCCCCTTGTGACTAGTATCCTGAGCGATGGTGCCTCGCTGGCCGGCGCTTGCATTTTAGGGCTAGAGCTGGGGTCTCCCCAGGCAGACAAAGCCCCCCCACCCTCTTACAGGGGAGGGCTGAGTCCCTGATTGGAGTATAAACAATCACTAGCTTGTGTGTCCCTACGGGATGGAATCAGGATTGCTCAGTCATGTGCCATAGGCCCAATACTGCCATGGGGCTTCTCAGCTTCCGTGGTCCTGGCTCTGTCTTAGGAAGCGTCTGAGCGCTGCCCCAGCTGACGGGTTGCAATCTGCAGCAAAGGGACAACAGGGAAGTCCTCAGAGGACTGGGACGATGCCGGGGTCAGCAGTAGATGTAGAAAGGAGCTCAGCCGTCCCACAGAACAGAACATCACTGCACTGCATCACTCACAAGGAGGCCACCAGAATGTAGGTTACCCTTTGCTGCAGAATATACAGGGCCGAGACTTTAATCTTGGGGCACAGCCTCCTGTCTTTCCCTTGTGTACAGCTGATCCCCAGGAGGGAGGGACAGATGGACACCAGATCCTTCCAGGGGACAGTTCCACTGGGTTGGTCCCACCTGGAGCTCAGCTGCTTTCCAGCACCAACCCCACAGCACCCGATTTCATCTCATGCTGCCTGACGGCAGGGTTGCGATATTGATGCAGCATTCACACCAAGCCCATGGGCATTTCACAGGGCCTCAGCTCTCTATCTTGCATACTTATCTGGCCCCTGTATCACCTGAGCATTTCAGTGTCCTACACATTTATCCCGATAACACCCCTGCAAGGGGCAATTGAGGCACAGAGAGATTTCATGACTTGCCTGCACAGGAAGCCTGCCGCAGAGCAGAGACATGAACCAGGGTCTCCCAATCCCCAGGCCAATGCCCTAACCATTGGGCCACCCATCCTCTCACATGAGGCAGGCTGGTGGCCTTTGCTCTGGCACCAGTTGTCCTTCAGCACTCAACAGCAGTGGGCGTGGGCCATCCGGCTGCCGGTCAGGACAGACCTGTGCAGCGGTTTAGACCACTTCACTGGAGGCTGATGCTGGTCACCATCCCCAAACCACTAAACTCCGTTCCCCTCACTCAACAACCCCGAGTTCCCTCTCCCTTCCCGGCTGCACTAGCAGACTGGGGGCTGCAACAGTGATGCAGAAGGCAGCCTCTGGTCCGTCTGGGCAACAGTGCCAGGGTAACAAGCAGAAGTCTGGGCGATTGACGGTGGCACAAGGGAGTTAAGGGGTCAGTTTAACACCCCATGAGCAGATTTCTGGGGAGCCAGTGCTGTGACTTTCCAGACTCTGATAAATTTCAACTGGGAATCAAGATGGTTGTTAAACGGCAGCCAGTGCCCAGCAGGGCCGCAGCTGCAGAGCCTAGGGATGCTAAACACAGCACCATTCGCTGCTGCAGGGCAGCCACCACCACAAAGCAGCGTTCCCAGGCAGCTGGGACACAGAGCCTACAGCTCCCACTGCCCAGATGATATGGGGGCAGGAGTCCTGTTCTCCCTGTAACCATGTCAGCAGCTCACTCAGGGCCTGTCTGCCTGTCCCAGGGCAGGAGTCGCCAGCCAGCCCTGCCCTGCTCCACAGCAACTGAGATCAGGGTTCAGGGCCTGTGTTGGGTCCCACGGGATCCCCGTTTGTTTCTCAGGATCCCAGCCGGTGACTCACTCTGCTGAGCTGTGGAAGCCCCATTGGGGCGAGGCGCCCCACCCCAATGTCGAAATCCACCTGCCAGTACTAGCACCCGCCCTCAAGTTTCCACCAGGAGTGGTACCCAGTCTCCTCCCTGGGGCGCAGCCCTCGCTCTGCTCCAATTGTCTCCTGCCCCCAGGAGTCTTGCTCGGCCTTGGTACCCTGTACCCCATCTTGCTCCCCCACTTGGCAGCTCTACATACATCCTCCCAACGCGCACTCTCCTGGGCCCCCATAACCTTCCTCATCTTCCTGCTAATGACCATTCGCTGGAGACCCAATCCAGACAGCCCAGCACTGCACAGGAGAATCCTCACCCTCAGGCCAGGGGATGCTGGAAAATCCTGACTCCATTTGGACAGAACCAAGGAAAACCGAAAGCTTCATTCCCCTTACTCTCTCCCCACTTCCCCCTACCCTGCCCTGCATTGCTACGGACAAATATGTGCAAATCCGCATGTATGACGACACGGAGAGGTGTGGGTGGACGTACGGGAATAGGGCAAAGACAGCCCTGACAGCAGGAAAACAGGGATAAAAATCCACAGACACACCAAGAGGTGTCCTGGAAAGAGGATGCATATGCCAGCCCCAGATGTATAGAAATCAAGAACGATGCTGCTCCAGAAATGGTCGCTACCAGCAGCATCCTGAACTTCCCCCCATATCACCAGGGCAGCTGACGGGAGTTTTCTGTCCCCTTTCTCATGCGTTGTCCCCCACAGATCCTCTCACCGAAGGACCTGCAGCAGCGCTAAAGGGGACACCCAACCTCAATTAAAAAACAGAGCAAAAAAATCACACCCTGTCGGAAAGCTTTTACCCGCCGTTGTTATAAGTAACACCCGGGAGGGGGGGATGGGGGCATGCTTATGTGACAGTTGCCGTGTTGGCCAAAACACTAGGGATTGAACCAGTGATCTCTTGAGTTAGAAGCTAGATAGGCAGGCCTCTCTAGCTGGAGGTTTGAAACAGTTGGATGGTGTCTGGGGATTGGCACAGAGAAGGATTTATAGCACTCACTGCCTGGTGGGGGACACTCAAGGCCATCTGAGCAGGTGGAGGTGACAAAGATCAGAGGAGAAAATACATTTCTCTGCTTTTTTTCCCCTTGTTTGTTTACAGCCTCTTTAACTGTGTCTCAAGTCAGTTTCACAGCTCCCCTCTGGCTAGTCAATTTCCCCTCTGAGTTTGTGTGGGTCTCTCATCCCAAGAGGAGTGGAGGGGAGGGAGAACAATTATTGTACAGGCAGGGAGATGGGGACAGACTCCAGGCCTGAAGTTATGTTTGTTTCAACATCAGAAACTGACTAGAGTTCACACTGATGGTGCCTGACTGAGCAAACAGGTTCCTCGTATATTTGGACTCGGGACACCAAATCCAATTCTCTGCCCACTCAGAAACTGTGGGGCTCAGAGCCGAGTTCAAGTCTCCATAAGCCTTAACCAGAAGAACACTCTTTCCCCCACATTTCGGTGGGGAGGTGGAGCTGGGAGTGGAATTCCCTCCCAGGTGGCATTGCTCCAGCCTCATCTTTGGCTCCATGACGCTGACCATGCTAGGGTTCTGGTCTGAAACACACTTGCAGCATAGGGTGGACTGTGTCCACATCCAACAAAAATCACAACCCCATGAGAGGGTGGGGCCCAGTGCATGATTTTAGCTAGCAGGGTGGCTTAAAGAGTAACACTTCCCACCCTACCCCTGCAATCCAGCATGGACTGGGAAACTGCACTACAACCATGCTAGCTACAGCCAGGTCCAGAAGCTGCTGTCATCATGGTTCAGGCCAGACAGGGCCCAACAGGGCAGGGTTGAGCTTGCTTGGGTGAAGCTGACCTTCTGGACAAAGGCTTCATGGACCTTCCACCACCAGGGGTAAGGGAGCAACAGTGCCTAGGAAAAGCAAAGCAGGGAAGGGAACTAACCAAGTAGCCAACTGGGAAGGTGCCCAGGGTGCTGATACGATCTGGGCTGGCTTCCCCAGAACTGAGCAGGTCCAGCTGCTGATGGAGAGAGGTGCGTAAAGGGTTAACACTGTGGTGGGGGGAAAAAATCAGGAGAGAAAGAAGATTTCCCCCCCCCCCCGGCACAGAACAGCAGAGCCCTCTTTAACCACTGAGTTGCCCTGAGCCTGAGGGGTGCTAAGGGCCCTCAGGTTTCTCTGACATCAGTGGCCACTTGAGGGCATGTGGTGTATCTCAGGATAAGGCCCACAAACATGGCAGCCCTCTGGCCAGCAGCCGGGGGCAGGAACGGATGTGGTCCCCTCTCTGTATGGAATCATGGGCCAGGCTGCATCTGTGAACAGGTGCCCAGCTCCCTCCCTTCCTGCGTGGCATAAACAGATTCAGCCAAGCAGCCCCTAGGAGATCTCAGCGCCCAGCCCTGCAGGACCCACCCCGGCCTCGCTCACTGGTAAAACGTGCAATTCAATAGCCCTTTCCTGCAGAACTCAGACAGGCTCCTACACTCCCCCGCCCCAGGTTAATTGCAAACACACACACAGACTCCATCAGTAGGAAGCTGGATCCCTGGGGATGGCTCCTGCCGGGATCCAGAGCTATCACCAGCAGGCCCAGCCCTGCCAGCACAGGACTCGGGTTGACTCCAAAGGGTAGCAGTGTCTAGGGGAAGAACTGAGCACAGGAGCCATCAAAGCCAGGCTGCGCTACATGGTAAAACTGCTTAAGAAGCAACGGTGCCCTGAAAGGACCCAATCCCTCTTAGGGCCAAGCTAGGACTCTGCAGGGCCAGTTTCAGCGTACAAGGTTTGGGTGACACGGGGATCTGTCTAATTCCCCTGCTAAGGAGCCAGGGCAGGCATAAGTCCTTGCTTTGCCTCTTCCTATCCCAGCTCTCTCTAGGCTCCAGTGGGGATGTCAACATCAGTCTAGACCTGGGGCCAATTTGTCACCTCAGTGAGGCACGCACAGATGCAGAATCATCCCCCTGATTTCCCAGGAGTCATTCCGGATTGACACCAGCAGAGAATCAGATCCTCCTTCCAGTTCTACACTTGGTTAACAAAGCAGAGGCCCCACCCACTGCAGCCGCTCCTGGCCATGTCACTAACACATGGTCTCTGAAACATTTTCCCATCCCCAGTCAGGACAAAAAGTTGGAATCGTGACAATTTTTGTGAACACACGCGACATCTTTGAAATAAATCTCTCTCTTTGATCCAAAACCAGGAACTGTTTCATTCAGAAAACACCAACGTTTCCCAAAAATAGAAATCCAAACATGTTTTCAATACAGGAAATCCATGTAGCCACTACATGCATTCCACGAAGTGGGTATTCACCCACGAAAGCTTATGCTCCAAAATGTCTGTTAGTCTATAAGGTGCCACAGGATTATTTGCTGCTCAGTACAGAAAAACCGGCCAGCAGCTCCCGTGAGCACTTTTGGTTTTCACATTTTCCAGCAAAAATAAATAAATGTGTTGATAAATTCCTGAGCAGCTCCACTAATAAACCCCTCAAGCCCCTTTCCCTGCACCCCCTGAGGAAAGTCTAAGATGCACGAGCACCATTTTACAAGTGGGGAAACTGAGGCACTGAGCAGAAACCAACAACAAGCTGCTGGTGGCCGGCATTGAAGAGGGGGGTGGCAGGAAGCCAAGATCATCTCCCCTTCAATCGATCCTGGCCAGGGGTCCAATCAACCACAACCTTGGTGGCGGGGGACAGGGGCTGGATTGGGCCCAGTTCAGACCAGAGGCTGGACTGAATTAATACCAGCCTAGCCCCCTCGTAGGGCATCCTGAGCATATCCCACTTTGCACCCCGGCCCCCTGTGCATTGGGGGGCCGCCCTGGCGCAGCTACCGTCGTAGCGGGGGGGAACCTACCTGGGGAACCGCGGCCCTTCTCCCCCCACGCAGCAGCGATCGCGGCCGCAGGAACTCCCGGGGCTTCAGCAGCAGGTGCCCCACGACGGGAGAAGGGAGGACCCGGTCCCGAGGCCCCTCCCCGCCTGGCTCCCAGGGGCGCGGAACGCCCCTGGACACAACCCGCTGCCCCCCAAGCGCCGGCGCCGCGGACAGCCGCCCCCACTCCCGCCTTAGCATCCGCGGGGGGCGCGCCCAGGGGCAGCCCCACGAAGTTCTGCTACCTGCGGATTCAGCGGGGCCCGGGGGTGCCGCGATCTCCCCGCGGAGCCGTCCTCGCCGGGGCGCCCGGTCCGCCCGCCCCACGGGCAGAGCCCCTCGGCCGCTGGCCAGAGCCGGTCCCCGCAGCCAGTGCGGAGCGAGCGAGCCCAGGTGAGCAGAGCGATCCCGCCCCGACTCTCGGCCGCGCTCCGCTTCTCTCCTAGCCCAGCTCCGCCCCCCTACCTGCCCCAGCTGCTTTTAACCCTTCCAGGCAGGGCCGGCGCCGCTGACTCCCGGCCCCGGACGGCCGCGGAGCCCACACGGGGGGTGGTTAGCGGGGGGACACCGGCTCCAGCGCTGGGCTCCCTCCCAGCTTGCTCCACGGGCCCGATCGCGGGCAGGGCGATGGACACGTGCTTGGCCCACACACCCCGGCCGGACACACCGGAACCCGCCGGCTCCTGGGCGCTTGGGAACGTAACTAGAGTGAGGCGTGATCATTAGCACCTCTGGAGGGGTGGCCACCGGCTGCCTGGGCCGGTCTCTCGCCTCTGTGTAGCTGTAGACAGCTGGGGCTTCCTAGCAGGGACCCAGCCCTTCTGTTGGCACTGCAGCCAGCTCAGCACACCTTTGGGTGCTGTAAAAAGAGAGAGACAGAAGGGATGGGGGATAAGTAGATGTGGGTGCATGGGGATGGATAGATAGATGGATGGGTGGATACAAAGAAGAGGGATCAGAGTAAAGGATAGATAGATAGTGGGGTGTGTATGGGGATGGATAGATAGATAGTGGGGTGTGTATGGGAATAGAAAGATAGATAGTGGGGTGTGTATGGGGATGGATAGATAGATAGATATTGGCATGTGTATGGGGATAGATAGATGTGCAGGGGACCAGGCAGATAAATGAGTACATGAGACTAGATAGCTAAGATACAACAGAGAGAGATTTGAGAGATCAAGTAGAAGAGGTGGCTACTGGGTATCTAGATGAGATCAGCTGGCTAGATTAGCCTGATGGCGAGTGCCTGACAGCTACTGACATTCCTGGCAAATTCTGGAGAAAGCCCCAAAGCAAAACACAGCTGACCCCATTCCAAACTCTGCTCTCGGTCACCTGGAGGTCACAGGAGGGCACTGCAAACTGAAGCGACTTCGCTCTCTGGGCTTTGTCGATGGAGTGTGTGGACACAGAGGGATGTTTCTATTTGACTATGAGGGCCCCCGCCCCGTCCTTTCACCAACCCTCCTCCCACCCCTTGCATAACCCACTGGCAGGAGCAACAACGCAAAGCTCTGCGGCCCTTGGCTGGGAGACATCTCGCTGAGGGGGCCATATTGGCTGTTTGTGGGCCATAGCGGTGAGAGGCAGCTGCATGCCAGGTGTCCTGATTTAGGAGGGACAAGTCTCTGTGGCCAGGAATATTGGCCAGCCCTCCAAAGACCGTTCCTGGGCCCTGATCAAAGCTGACTAAGGTCAGCGGAGTCTTTCCATTGACTTCAATGAGAGCGTATCAAACTCATGGGGGTGAAGTTGTCTGGCCTGCGCTATGCACGAGATCAGATTCAATGACCTAATGGTCCCTTCTGGCCTGAAACTCTGTGAGTCCGTTAGATTGGGCCCGCCGGCTGGTGCACATCAGTAGAATGAACAACCATGTCCCTGTTTTCTTCCTGGAACGTCCCTGTTTAAGGATGGCTAGAGCTGGCAGCTGGGCTGGAAAAACCCTCTTCGATCACTAGGTCCATCCACTTCGGGAGGAAGAGCAGTAGAGAGCAGACTGTAACCAGACTGTAACAGTATTCAAAAAAGAACTAGATCAGTTCCTGGAGGATAGGTCCACCAATGGCTATTAACCAGGATGGGCAGGGATGGTGTCCCTAGCCTCTGTTTGCCAGAATCTGGGAATGAGCGACAGGGGATGGATCTGTTGATCATTACCTGTTCTGTTCATTCCCTCTGGATCACCTGGCATTGGCCACTGTTGGAAGACAAGATACTGGGTTAGATGGACCATTAGTCTGACCCAGAGTGGCCATTCTTATGTTTTTATGACATCCTATTAGTGGAGGGTCAGCTCGACTCCTCCAGCCTACAAGCAGCCTTCTACTCAAACAGCAGCAGTCCTGCTAACTCCGAGCTGGCCAGAGCAGCCTGTCTTTATGGAATACAAACGGTGTGTATCTCTTCTTAGACCAATAGACTGGGAGTGCTTTGTAGCAGGGACCATGGCCTTCGGTTTGTGCTGCAAAGCGCAGAGCGTAGCTAGATACACCCATCCATCTTTAACATGTCTACTGAGTAGCATCTAAAAGCTCAAAGAAAGAACAGAGGTACTTGTGGCACCTTAGAGACTAACAAATTTATCTAGATAATACTTAGTCCTGCCATGAGTGCAGGGGACTGGACTAGATGACGTCTCGAGGTCCCTTCCAGTCTCTCTCTCTCTCTCACACACACACACACACAGAGCTAGGCCTGTAGAGAGAAATTTGAGGCCCCACGACATCCAGTTTGCTGGGGCCCCACTGTCTCCCATTTCACTTTATTTACACAGATGCTACAGATTTTTTGGCGGGACTCTGAGCTCAGGGCCCCAGTATGATTTTCCCTCCCTTACTCCCCCCTTTTGTCAGCCCCACACACAGCCCCTGCCCCAAAGATCTTGCAGGCTAATAAATCATAAACTCCAGCATCAATAACTCTTGATGTTCTGGAAATCCCCCTGCTGCGGGGGTAGGCTCTGGTGTGGATCTGTAGCCAGGAATCAAGCCCTTTCATGCATCCCAGAAGCACCATACTTTGGTGTTCTCCTCCCGCGTACGTAATCCAGTGCTGGCTTCTAACATGAAAAAAATGGTTCACAGGAAACCCCATGGGAAGATGAAAGGCTCTCGATTCCTGTGAACTGGTGACAGATCTGCAGCCAGGAGGCCCAGCCACTCCTTGGAACCCTCTGAGATGTGTCAGTAGTGGGAAAGGACAGGCAGCGGATGACTGTCCCCATCCAAAGCTGGGCGAGGCTGAGGCTGGCACTCGGACCTGGTGCAGGGGTCACTCTGTTCCTGGATGGAGGGGAATTTCAGGATTAACCCTTTCACTATGCTGTTCCTGTGGCTGCAAATGGGAAATTTGTTTACCATATCTTGCTAGGGGCTATTCTAGAGGTATGTCCCACTGGGCTAGGGTTCTGTGCTCCTGGGTTCTCTTCCCAGCTCTGCCAGCGTGGACGATTATGAGTCAGTCACTCCCCCCCACCCCTTGTCTATTTGGACTCCTTGGGGCAGCAAAAGTCTCCTACCAACACAACCGGGTCCCAGCCTTGGCTGGATCCTTTAGGCCCTACTATAAAATAAATAACGACATCAAGTGTGAGTAGGAAATATCGGCCTGCTTTGACTCTTAAACCACGTTAATGCCATGGGAGTTTCCCCTGATTCACATGGCTCTCGGATCACAACCTGGCGTGCGGTCTCCTGATTTCAGTTTCAGTCTCCAGTTTAGCCTGGGCAGCTGAAGCAAAGGAGCCGCTCTTGTTAAGCGTCCTGTACGTGATGAGGATTAGGCGCGGCCATGTGTCACACATCGCTGAAAGTGTGTGGGGATGTACAGCGGCTATGGTGTGTGAAGGTATCGAGGTTGAATTTCAGATGCTAAATTACACGGCGTGTAGAAGGGATTAGTCTGGCTCGGGAAAGGAGCACTCGCCTTCTTTTCCTAATCCCTTGCGTTTCTCAAATGCCTTTCATCTCAAGGAGTGTACAAGAATCACTTCCCCACTCGCTGAGATGCAGCCCCTCCTGGAGAGAAGAGCGGCCACCGCGCAACAGCTGCCCAGGCAACCTGCTGCCGCGGTTTTGGACAGACAGCTCTGAAGGGTCCCAGTTCCAAGGGAGCCCAGCTGGGGAATGTACAAAGGCAGAAGGAAATAGCCACGTTGGGATTTAATATCCCTACTCTTGCAAAAAGCGCTGTGGGCTTGCCAATGATCGTAAACAAATCAGGGGCTAGGTTTTAGGTCTCACGCGAAACAGGCACCCCAGGAACTTGGGCTAGATCGATGCGTTTGATAGCAGGGAGAAGAGCACCACCTGGACATTCACCAGCCTCCCGTCCAGCAGCTGGGAGTTCCACAGGCCTCTCCCATCCTAGCACTGATCCCTGCTTAGCCCATGAGGCCCCAAAGCAAGAGAGGGATAGGTATTCCTAATGGCATCCTTGCCCTCCCCTCATGGCTGTTTATACCTAGCGCTGCACCCTACAGAGACTCCAGAGAGTTTCCCATGCCTGCAGGACTTGCTGCTCTGGGGAGGTGCAGGGCAGAGCATTGTGAGCCAGGTGGGGGATTTCTGCTTGTGGTGCTGAGAGAGTCTCAGGGAGGAGGAGAGGCTCCTGCGCTTGCCAAATCCTTTGTGGAGGAGCTTTTGGTTTAATCCCGGAAGCGCTGGCCTGGCCGGGAAAAGCTCCAAGGAGCTCAGCGATCCCACAGGAAAGAGGATTGCACCTCGAGGGAGCAGCTGTGGGGGCTTCCGCTCCCTGGAGAGGGTGGTGTGGTGGAGTGGGGGAAGGTCTTCCTCTCGCCAAAGGGGAATAGGACTCCAGAACTGGCTCCGAGCTGTGCTGGTAGGTGAGATCCTCTCTGCCAGCTGCTGCATGGCACTTGGCACGGGCCAGGGCACTGGTGCAAGGAACCCCGCAGACCCACACTTGCCTTTGTCTAGCTTGCCCAGGTACCAATAGCTGGGAAGACATGGCAGCACGGGCTTGGAATGCCAGTACGTAGCCAGGGTTCTGGGTGGGTTTGTAGTGCACACCACTGCTATTTTCAGCAGTGCCAGCTAGACCAAAGCCAGAATGGGGGCGCCTTCCCATGCCACAATCCCACTCCCATTGCAGCGTTGGCATGCCGTAACAATGGATCGCTGAGGGAAAAGGCTCAGGAGCAGACCTGGCTGGAAGTTTGTCGTCATTTTGATAAAAAGGGCCATTTTTGTCTCAATCGAAACGTTTCGAGCCACGTGTGGATTTCTACAAAATTTCTTTACAAAAACCACCACCCACACACAACGTTTCAATAATGTCCCGCCTGGACATTTTCATGATGGGAGGTCTTGGTGCTCTTTGGGAAATGAAATTCCTGGGTTGTTTATAGAAGAATACATTTAAAATAGTTTTAAAAGATTGGAAACAGAACACAATGTTCCAGGCTGATCAGAAGGAAGCGTTTCCTTCAATCCAAAAGGAGATTTTTTTTTCGGAATTTCATTGTGGGAGAAATTTGGAGGTGGGGATGATCCATTTTGGAACAGAAAAATATTTGAAATCATGGACTTTTCCACGAAATGGAAAATCCAGTTCCTGTCCGGCTCTAGTCATTATGCACTTTTTCAGGTGGGGAAACTGAGGCACAGAGCAGAAAAGAGGCTTCCTCAAGGTCACACAAGGAATCTATGGCAAAGTGGGAAACACCTGACCACCGGACCTTGGTAATTTGTACCGGCTTCCTCCCCCTCTCACCTGCCCTGCTGATGACATTCCTCAAGCCCAACCTGCAGTCCCCCATTTATTCCAATCCTCTCCCCCCTGCCCTCCCTGCCCAGCAGCTCTGCAGATACACCTCATTTCTGAGTTGCCCCCTTGCTCCCATTTAACGGACCCCTGAACTCCCCCCATCCTGCCAGCCCTGCCCAATGCACCTCAATCCCAACCTGCCGCCCCTCCACCCCCCGCATTATCCCACTCCCCGCCTGCACAGGTCTCCTGATTCATCTCACTCCTCAACCCGCCTGCTTCCACTCTCACCCAGCCAGCCACAAGACTCTCTGAGTCAGCTCAGCTGCAGTTCGCTGATACATAGCAAGGGACGCCTGGGAGCGACGCGCCTGGGGGCTGAGGGCAAGGGAGATGGAGAGAAGTTACCAGATCCTAGGGGCTGGGTGGAGATCCAGGCCAGGCTGGGGACCCTGCTGTGGCACAGAGGAGGGCAGTGGTGAGTCGGGGCCCCGGCTGGCACAAGGTGGCCAGCACAGTGTGTGAGGCTGCCCGAACCCCACTGGGAAGTGGCCTGGGCAGGACAGAGCACCCAGCTTTGACACCGCAAGCACTGGGCTCCTGCTAGCCATGGCCTGGCCTGGGCTAGTGATTCCTGCTGACCCAGAGGGGGACGGATGCTCCCCACACCTTGCTGGGTTGCGCCGTGATTCTAGGCAGCGGTGTGATGGTACCTCTGCCCTGCAGCACCCCCTGCTGGCCAGACTTGACTCTGCACCAGCCCTGCCTCTGTTTCCCCCTTCAAGGGGTGCCTTAAATAAACTCCACACAGCCTTTATTTTTGCTCAAAGAGGTCCCATCTCCCAGCGCCCAGTTTACTGGTATAAAACGTCGCTGAGTCCTGGGGACTTTTCGACTCCTCCCCCCCAAAAGTCTAGTCTCTGCAGCTCTTCACTGCCACCGAAGGCCACTCTCTGCCCTCCGTGGCTGGAGTCTTCCACTCCTGTGCTCCCGCTGGCCAAACGCTTTCCTCCTGGTCAAAGGTCTGCAGGAAACCTCGATAATTCCCACTCACAGCAGCACCCCCAGGACCCTTCCCCCAGTTCCCTGTAAGCCTGTCCCTCCCCTCTCCGGTCCCAGCAAACACCCTCTGCAAAGAGCAACAGGTGCACTGGCCCCTGCTTCCTCCGAACAGGGCCAGTCACCCTGTGAGAAGGGGGCTGGATGGAGCAGGACTCTCCCCAGGCCCAGGAGGGCCTGAGCCAGTCACCTCCTGGCATGGCTCCCTGGGGGTCAGAAAGGGAGCCAGTGGCAGCAGCCCCTGCATAAGGCTCGTGGTTACTTGCCTGAGTCCAGGCTAGAGGGCCCGGCCTGGCACGGGCTCAGCATAGCACCGGGTCCCAGAGTAAAGGGAGTGGGATTGGACTGTGGATTGCGGCCCACCTGGAGTGGGGGTGATGTGCCCGCCTGGGGCATTGTGTCTGGGGGCTGTGTGGGCCAGAGCAGGACTCCAGGCGAGACCCTGGCTTGGAGATACCAGGTACTGGACGGTCAATCAGCCTAGGAGAGCTCGGGGAACACGGGAAGCGTCTCCATATGGCGACTCTGTTCCTGCCCTGCCAGCACCAGCACCAGGAATGGATCCCTCACCTTGGGCAGTGCAGAGCCCAGCCAGGCACTGAGACTGGAGGAGCTGCTCTGCCCAGGGGGAGGCGCTGTGCTGGGGTGGAGTCCTGGTTTTTTTAAGTGCAGGTGCGCAGCCCCTGCAAAGGGGACGGGCACAGGCCCTGCAGCAGATGCTGGCAGGGAAGAGGTTAAGCCCTCTGCCCCATTCCCCCAATGACAGCACAGTGTCCATATGCTGCCCTTGCTGGATTTAGCATACATCAGTGGGGGCCCAGGCTGTGGGGCTTTCCCCTGGGAAGGGGGATGACAGGGGGTTATTTCAGCACCCACCTGGTCCCACCTCTGTCCCTGCTTTCCCAGCCCTGGCCATGCGATACCCGAGCCCCACCCTGCTCCTAGGGCCAGGTGCCCTTGGACACGCCCTGGCTCTGCCTTCCCTGCTGATGGGCTGGGCTGCAGTCACAGCCGTCACTGGTACCCAGCCAATTGGACCGGTTTGGGGAGGTGTGGCAGGCAGGGTGGGATCTGCAAGGGGAGAACCAACCTGCCTCAGGTAGGAGGGGGTCTGGGGAAGGTGGATGGGGTGCAGAGGGGGCAACAGAGGGAGGGAAGGGGCAGTGGGGGGTGGTGGAAGGTAGATGGGGTGGAGGGGGGTGATGGAAGGAGGATGGGTGCAGTGAGGGTGATGGAAGGAGGAGGGGTGCAGTGGGAGGTGATGGAAGGTGGATGCGGTGCAGGGGGGTGACAGAAGGTGGATGGGGTACATGGAGGTGACAGAAGGAAGATGGGGTGCAGTGGGGGAGATGGAAGGAGGATGGTGCAGTGGGTGGTGATGGAAGGTGGATGGGGTGCAGAGGGGGCGACAGGGAGGGAAGGGGCAGTGGTGGTTGCAGGGGGGTGACAGAAGGTGGATGGGGTACATGGAGGTGACAGAAGGAAGATGGGGTGCAGTGCGGGTGATGGAAGGTGGATGGGGTGCAGGGGGGGTGACAGAGGGAGGGAAGGGACAGTGGGGGTGATGGAAGGAGGATGGGTGCAGTGGGGGATGATGGAAGGTGGATGGGGTGCATTGAGGGGTGATGGAAGGAGGATGAGGTGCAGGTGGTGACAGAGAGAAGATGTGGGTGCAGTGGGGGATGATGGAAGGCGGATGGGGTGCAGGGGGATGATGGAGGGTGGATGGGGTGCAGTGGGGGGTGATGGAAGGTGGAAAGGGTGCAGGAGGATGACGGAAGGAGGATGGGTGCAGTGGGGGTGACAGAAGGTGGATGGGATGCAGTGGGGGTGATGGAAAGAGTATGGGGTGCAGAGGGTGATGGAAGGAAGATGTGGATGCAGGAGGGTGCTGGAGGGAAGATGTGGGTGCAGGGGGGGTGACGGAAGAAGGATGGGGTGCAGGGGATGATGGAAGGAAGATGGGGTGCAGTGGGGATGACAGAAGGTAGATGGGGTGCAGGGGGGTGATGGAAGGTGGATGGGATGCAGTGGGGGTGATGGAAGGAGGATGGGGTGCAGAGGGTGATGGAAGGAAGATGTGGATGCAGGAGGGTGCTGGAGGGAAGATGTGGGTGCAGGGGGGGTGACAGAAGAAGGATGGGGTGCAGGGGGTGATGGAAGGAAGATGGGGTGCAGGGGGTGACAGAAGAAGGATGGGGTGCAGGGGGTGATGGAGGGAAGATGTGGGTGCAGGGGGGGTAATGGAAGGAAGATGGGATGCAGGGGGTGACGGAAGAAGGATGGGGTGCAGGGGGTGGTGGAGGGAAGATGTGGGTGCAGAGGGGGTGATGGAAGGAAGATGGGGTACAGGGGGGATGATGGACGAGGGAAGAGGCAGTGAGGGGGATGCGGAGAACTCTAAGGGGAGCGGGAGTATGGTCAGTGTGAAGGGAGTTGGAGGGGGAATGAGGGGCAAGGGGAGAAATAGGATCTGCTGGGGGGTGGGGAGGTGCCTATGTACGTTTAGTGACCCCCCTCTTTTACTGGTCAGCAGGGGCTCCCACGGCACTGGCGCCTCACCCCAAGGTTGCCAGGCGGCTGAGTTGCTGCTCCAGGGGTCTGTCTTGCCCAGGCATTGGGGACAGCGCTCCCAGGCCGGCATGACGCGGGGGCTGCCTGATTCCTTGAGGGGCTGCTCCCCAGATGCAGTCCACGGGGCTGCGCTGATTGACACCACCGGAGTATTTGGCCCCGTCTCTAGTTCAGTCCTTTCCCCTCGCTCCCCATCCCTGGCCTGCACCAGTAACGGCTCAGCGGCCCAGAGCCCCTTGCGGCCTTTGGAAGGAGTTCAGTGGTTGGGAGCGAAAACGCCCATCCACAGAGAGCGGCACCTCCCCTCCCCTCCCTCCTGGCTCTCTGGGGAGCTGCTCCCAACCAGTAATTAGAGGTTGGGGGGCCGAGGAGATGGAGGGAGAAGAGAGGCCCCGCCCATCCCCTGTGGGCAGAGCACTTCAAAGGGACTCCCAGCGCTTGTGAAACTGACGGGCAATTTCCTTTTCTGTCATAAAACAAATTGTAGTTTGTCAGGAGAGCTGGGTTGGCCGCTCAGCACTTGGGGGCCACGTGCGTGCATGTCCCACAGGCCCGGAGCCCTGCACAGGGCCGTGGGGCAGGGCCGGCTCCAGGCACCAGCCGACCAAGCACATGCTTGGGGCGGCACCTTGTAAGGGGTGGTCAATCTTGGGGTGGCAGGGGGTGCTTGGGGTTTGTTTGTTTGTTTTGGTTTGGTAGGGCGGCGCTCGAGGTTTGTTGTTGTTGTTTTTGTTTCAGCGGCGTGGCACGGCGCTTGAGGGGAGTGTTTCGGCAGCGCAGCGCTCGGGGGGTGTTTTGGCAGCATGGTGCTTGGGGGGGTGTTTTGGCAGCACCGCACTCAGGGGGGTGTTTTGGCGATGCGGCACTCGGGGAGGTGTTTCAGTGGCATGGCACTCGGGGCGGGTGTTTCAGTGGCGCGGCGCTTGGAGGGGGTGGCACAGCGGGGCGACACTCTTTTATTTTGTTTGGCGCAGCAAAAAAGTTTGAGCTGGCCCTGGCTGTGGGGTAGGGAGTGGCCATGGGGCGGCCAGCGGGCGTGTGTGTGAGGGAGGTGCAGAGATCAGCAGCGATGCTGAGACTGGCTGGGCGGGCAGGAGAACAATCAATTGCAAAGCTCCCCCACCCCCACCCCCGGGATGGTCACATGTGGCGGTGAACTCCTTAGGTCAAAAAGGCAAAAAGCCTGATTCTAGGCTCACTGACACCAGGATAAGTCCTGGGTCAGCCCACGCAGTAGCACAAACTGAGGGCAGGCCCAAGGCGAGCATCTGTGGGTCTGATTCTCCCACCTGGGCAGAGTGGCTGTGGACAGGGTGCACAGCCGCAGGGGACCAGCCCTTGCAGTTTTTCATTGCTCTGGAAGTTCTGTCTAATTCACCCTTTCCTGCCGCCTTAGGAGATCAGATGTCGGTTCACGAACATCTGGCACCTTTATCCCTTTTGCTGGGATTTTCATTCCCCTTCATCCACTAGCCGAGACGGGTTGACGCATGTGCATGGGCAAGAAACCTCAATCCATGGGCCACTTGCCTGCTGGCAACTTTCCAGATTTGAGCAGTGGGATTGGCCAGCTGGGGCTTTCACATGCTATCATTTCCGCCCCCTAATGGGCTGGTCCAACCTCAAGGAGAGCTAAACAAGACTTTGATCTCTCCAGCAAATTCTGGATGTCATACCACAGGGCTGCAAGCTGGGACTCCGAAGTCCTGGCAGGAACAATAGTAGCAGAAAGTCAGGAGGGCCGGGAAGGCGGCTGGAACCGAATCCTGCCTCAAAGCAGCTGAGATGTTTGTGATTGAGGTTGGAACTGTCAGAAGTGGGGTATCAGAGGGGTAGCCGTGTTTGTCTGCGCCCACAAAAATAACGAGGAGTCCGGTGGCACCTTAAAGACTAAGATTTATTTGGGCATAAGCTTTTGTGGGTAAAATACACACTTCTTCAGATGCATGGAGTGAAAATTACAGATGCTACAATTCATTTGCAAATTTAACACCATCAGTTTGGGCTTGAGTAGGGCCTGGGAGTGGCTGGCTCACTACAAAAGCAATTTTCCCTCTCTTGGTATTGACGCCGCCTCATCAATTATTGGGAGTGGACCACATTCACCCTGATTGAATTGGCCCTGGCAACACTGGTTCTCCACTTGTAAGGTGACTCCCATCTCTTCATGTGTCAGTATATTTCTGCCTGCATCTGTAATTTTCACATCTGCATCTGGAGAAGTGGGTCTTTTACCCACAAAAGCTTATGCCCAAATAAATCTGTTAGTCTTTACGATGCCACCAGATTCCTCATTGTAGAAGTGGAGGAGGGAGACCGGGAAACCCAGTCATGGGGGAATTCAGCTTTGGGCCTGGCATCAGAGACCACTCAGCCTTCAAGACGGCTGGTAAACACAGCCAGGCTCGCTCAGGGCTGAAACCACCCTGCAGGCTGACACATCATCGCCACGCAGGACCGGTCTCCCCGGCATTGGAGCACATGAGGGATTAGCCTCGACTCGGTGTGGGGCTGGGACAAAAGGGGCAGATCGTCAGGAAGGGCTGGATCTGTGGCACAGCGCAATGGGGATTCTGTGTTGCGCTCTCCTGGGGGAGCGGTGCAGAAACTGACCTCTCATTTACACTGAGGGTTAACTCAGGGGGAACATGGTCCTAGGGTTTGTCTGTGGTGCAGTCACAAGGGCTGGGGTTGCAGCTAGCGTAGACACAGCTGAGCTAGCTTTAAGCTTGCTTGCTGGGTACTGGAGCAGCGAGGCCGTGGCATCATGGAACTTCCCAGCGCAGACTGGTTTGGCGGTGAAATTTGCACCGTGACACAGCAGCGAGCTCTTGCCATGAGACCTGACGAGTACATGCTAAGGCCAGAAGGGACCATTCTGATAATCTAGTCTAACCTGTACGTCACAGGCCAGAGAAACTCACCCAGTGCCTCCTGCATCAAGTCCCGAACTGCTGGCTGAGCTCGAAAACCTTGTGGAAAGAGATCCAGTCTTGATTTAAAGACTTCAAGTGGTGGAGAAGCCACCACATCCGTAGGTAAGTTGTTTCACTGTTAATTACCCTCACTGCTAAAATCTGCACCTTATTTCTAGCCTGCATAGATTGCTGCAGCAGATTGCCTCAGAGGGTAACATTTTAGAGATGCCCTCCATCCCCTGGGTGGTTTTATTTTCTAAACAAAGGCAGGATCTCTAGACTATCTTCTAGTCAGGTTCTCACCAGTTCATGCTGAGCCGCAAGGAAGCATTCATCACTAGGAGTCTGAAACGGCCTGGGGGGGTTGACCTTTCAAATGAACAGCCTCCCCGTGCGTTTCCTAAGGAGACCTGACAGCCTGGAATCATTTAAACCCAACTCTGAATTAACCTGGCAAATCTCCCTCCCTCTCTGCAGCCCACAAGCATGTTGTCTGGCAGGAAAGGGTGGTCTCCTCTTTGCCAAATTGAGAAGCCACTGGAAAATCATCAAGAAAAATCATCCCAGATTCATGGGACACGTGGCAAGACAAGGTCTCTCTGACTTCAGCTGAGGGTCTGCCCGGAGCATCTCTTTGCAAAGTACAAGCTGCCCCTCGAAAAAACCCAACTACTGTCTGGGGATTTGTCCTGCTTTGAGCAGGGGGTTGGACTAGATGATCTCCTGAGGTCCCTTCCAACCTCGATATTCTATGTTTCTATGTAAACAGCAACAGCCAGTCCCCGCCCCAGAGAACTTACAAGCTAATAGACAGGACAGGCAAAGGGTAGGAGGAAAAACTGAGGCAGAAAGAGGTGAAGTGACTCATTCAAGGTCATCCAGCAGGTGCAGGGGCAGAGTCAGGAACAGACCTGAAATCTCCTGACTCGCAGTCACTGTCCTACCCATTAGACCATGCCATTGTATAGGGATAAACATTTCCCAGAACAGCGGGAGTTAAACTAAGCATGAAAACAATGTCTCAGACACACCAGGAAAGTTTTGCAAAAACCAGGATTTTTTTTCCTGGGTGCTGGGTGGTTTACAACCCTTCAGAGATCACTAGATTTCCCCCATTCGCCTGTCAATGGGCACAATTTTTCCATCGCCCTGAACCTTGTGCCGTTATTTACACCTGGGCAAAGCCGGGTGTAAAGCACCAGCATTCGGGTTGGGTGGTGTTTTGCACTGGGGCAAATGCTGACTTGCCATCAGGTCCCCAGCTGGTGTAAATCAGCATAGCTCCATCGACGTCAATGGAAAGGCACCCACTGACACAAGCTGAGGATCGGGCCCAGCCCAGGAGTTGTAAAGAAACAGAGATTCAAGTCCAGGGCATTTCCCATAAACTTCCTATCAAAAACTAATGACAAACAAACTGCAGCCATTCAGCCCCCGGTTCTGTCCCCATATGGGTCTTTGAAGTGCAGGGAGAATGACTGAAACAGCCCTCCTGGAAACCCAGCTACCCCAGGACAATGGAAAGCAGAACTGATTAGAACCACTGTGAAATTGACCAGTCTCCAGTACTTTCCCTGTCTCGCATGGAGCAAACTGCAACTCACCAGCAAAGCCAGCTGTCTGAAGACCCCCAGCGACTGCTCCCTGCACCACAGCTCAGGGAAACTGGCTCTAAGCTCCTCAAACAGAAGGGCCTAGATCCACAAAGGTATTTAGGCTCCTATCTTCCACTGAGATCAATATGAAGTAGGCGACTAAACCTCTTTAAGGATCTGCACCAAGGGCGTTAGAGAAATACAATAATTCTCATTCAAGCCAAATGCAGGAACAGGTTCGTTTAACAGGCACGACCAAAGGGAGCTGAACTTGTGAGCCATCCACGTGGCATGATGTCACAGCCGCCCCCCCAGGCACTGATGCCCCACTGGAGCTGGGTTACCCACATGTAAATTACACCTTTCCTGGGTTATGTGCCCTGCAATGAGATATACAAACCATGTTCATTCGTCGAAGAAATCACTAACGCGCCGGTTAACGATTTAGGCCCAAACGAGCAGATCAGATTTAATCTTAAGAAGGTGCTGTAATTGCTCCAGTTGAGAGCTGGTTTGGATTCAGTTCCCTCTTCTTTTCGAGCTGGGAGCCTTTATTCCTGACACCAGGCACTCGCTCCCCCTATAAATGGGACCCAGCTGTCTCTGAGAGAGCTGCCGAGCAGGACCTCACTCTGCAGGGGAATCCTTCTCCGGAGGAAGGAGGGATGTTGCAGTGACCAGTCAGAGTGCTCAGCCCCAGTGAGCTAGGCAGGTCCCATTTGGCCAGCAGAGTTTTGTAGAGCAAAACTGACCTAATTAGAATGGGTTAGAGCAGGGGGAAGGACAGTCCCATTGCATCCATCTCCTGTATCCAACATAGACCCACTGACACATATGCTCTGCATCAGAGGCACTGTGCCCCACACCCAGACCCACTGCAGCATCTGCACCCACTGATCCATCATGCTACATCAGATGCACTGCACCCCCCACCCAGACCCACTGCGTCAGGGACGACAGCACACCACTCATCTGGCGCTAGCGCCAGGTATCTACAATCACCGATAGAGACACGCTGATGACACGCATGTGTGGATGCACACACAGCAGTGGTGGAGGCTATGTCCATGCTACAGTGGCGCTGCCGTAGCACTGTGGTGTAGACACTTGCTATAGCAACAGAGGTGGGGTTTTCCCCCTCCATCTCTGTGGTAAATCCATCCCCTCGAGAAGTGGTGAAATTCTGCCATCAAGCCAGCGGCACCTATCCGGCGGCTTGGGCCAGTTTCACTACATCTCTCAGGAGGGCAGATTTTTCACACCTCTGAGCAACATACCTCGGTCGACCTAAGTGTTAGGTGCAGAGCAGGCTGGATTTGTGTTTCAGAAGGGCTCTTTGCAAAGAATGAGCCTGAGATCGCAGCATTCCCCCTCCCCTCGCTGCCAGGCCCCTTTTCCAGCAGGGGCTTCCCCAGCCGAGGCAGAGCAACTGGGATTGGCCTTGCACCTTGTGCAGAATCAAAGATGCACCCCCACCAGCTCAAGCAGCTGGACTCCGGGTGAGGCGAGGGTAATAAATCAGAGAGATGACACTCCCGCGCCTCAGCTGGTGTCACTCACCCACAGCCCTGTGCTGCAAGAGAGAGAGAGACGCAACAGTCTCATCCCCCGGGTCTCCTGATTGCAAGCGCTCCCCTGGGCAAACCTGTCAGACCAGCTCCGCCTTCCTGCAAAGCCGCTGAGCATGGAGTCCACCTACGGGCTGCAGCCCTCAGCTGGGTGGTGAGACGCTGCCTTAGGTAGGTCAAGCAGGTGCCCTCCGCCAGCTAATGCCCCAGCAGCTCCTATGGTGCTGCCAGGCAGGGCTGGCCTTACCATGAGGCAAACTGAGGTGCCAGACTGTGGGGAGGGGGGGTGCCACTAGGACCCAGAGTGTAGAAAATTGTGTCTGCTGCTGGTGCATAAGTATTGTCTCTACTCTAGATGCGCAGAGATGGAGGAAGCAGGGCACAAGAGACATAACAGGCAGGCAGGAGAACAGGTGAGAGGGAATGACAGAAAGCAGCAGGAGCTGCAGGGAGAGAGAGGAGGAGGAGTCTCTTGTATACCCCTCTAACACCCCTAGGAGCCTGCACTGATTCACGCCAGCTTCCCAGGGAGCTTTCTGTTTCCTGCTGCTTCCCTGAACCCACTTGAGGAGAACAGGCAGACAACTGAAGTAGTAGGAGCCAGTTAGGCCCTTAAGACACTGATATCTTCCCTCACTCAGGCCCTGCTACCAGCCTGCTTATTTGTCCCCTTCAACTGAATGTTGAGAGCCACTGTAGCTGGCACGGAACAGCAGTCATGAGTGAAAGAAGAAAACGCCCCTCTGGGGCAGCATTCAGGAAAAGAAAGCAAAGGAAGCTTTTCTATCTAAGCAGGAAGGAGCTCTCCTGAGATACGTAAACACAGATGTTCACGGTGAGCCTTCCGGCCCCAATGAGGATGTGAGTGGTGAGGAGATGCCTGGTCTTCCACTTAGTCAGAGTGCAGGTGATCTGACAGCTACTGCAGCATCCAGATCTCCATCTCAAAGGGATGTAACCGTGCACATTCCTGAAAAAGTGTGGTGGAGGCACAAGAAACAGCTGCTGCTGAGTTTAGTTCCTTAAGTCTAGAGGATCCAGGACTGTGGACCCATTTGAGCAGTAGCCTGAGGGACTTCCTTGTACTGCCTGGGCCACAGCAAGTGAAAAACTTCACGTTCCCCAAAGACAATGAAAATAGAAGTTTCCATCCAACACATTACTGGCGTGAAATCCCCAATGATGACAAAGTGGAGAGGCCGGGGCTTATGTACCCCAAAACTCAGAATGCTGCATACTGTTTTTGTTGCAAACTCTTCCAGTCTAATGTTCCAGCCACATTGGGTTCTACAGGAACAAAGGACTGGAAAAATCTGGCTAGGAATCTGGCATGCCATGAGAAGGCAGCAAATCACCAGAAAGCATTCCATAGATGGAAAGAGCTTGAGATGAGACTAAGATTAAAGGCCACCATAGATGATCAGCATTGAGAGAAGATTACATCAGAGTCTCTTTACTGGCAAAATGTTCTGAAAAGGCTCATTGCCATTGTGAGAATGCTTGCTACCCAAAACCTAGCACTGTGTGGCACTTCAGATCAGCTGTATGTGCCAAACAATGGAAACTTCCTTAAAATTGAGGAGCTGATGACTGTGGCAGATTGTGGCAGATCTGAAGTCAGCAAGATATTACTCTGTTATTCTGGACTGCACACCTGACATCAGCCATATGGAACAAATGACTTTAGTGGTGCGTTTTGTAACAACAACAGAACCTAGCGAAAATGTCCCTGCAATGGTGACTGTTAGCATTTTCTAGAATTTATTGACACTGATGATACTACAGGAGCTGGTATGACAAATGTGTTTCTTTAAAAGTTGAAAGATACGGAAATTGTGATAGCTGACATGAGAGGGGGCTATGACAGAAACTGTTTGTGGGAGAACAGTGGCAGAGGGAAATGGAATCACCAGAAAAATACATAACTTCAAATTTCTGTGTGGCTTAGTGTTGTGGCATGACATACTGTTTGAAATAAATATTGTAAGCAAGAGACTCCAAGGTGTTGACCTTGATATAAACTGGACAAAGCAAAGTCATACCTACAGTCATACCAGTTAGATGAGGGATTTCAAAACATTCTGAAGAGTACACAGAAATTGGCAGAGGAACTTCATACTGAAGCTATTTTCCCACCCATTCAAGGATACAAGAATCACTGAAGAAGAAGACATTTTGATTATGAGGCATGGGATAATCCCATAAGAAACCCAAACAACAATTCAAAGTTGATTTATTTAACCGGATGCTAGATTGTGTGATAGAGTCAGTTGAAGAACGTTTCATGCAGCTCAAGGAACACAGCAGTATATTTGGGATGTTATAGGATATTCCAAAACTCCTCACTCTACCTGAAGAAGACCTACACCAGCAGTGCAGGGCACTAGAGACAGTGTTGACACATGATGACATGCGCGATATTGATGCGAGTGATTTAGGTGATGAACTGAAAGCCCTTTCAAGATACATTTCAGCAGGATCAACTCCAAAGGCTGTTCTGGAATATATGTGCACAAATAAGATGATCACCCTCTTTCCAAATGCTTTTGTTGCTCTGCGCATACTTCTAACACTTCCTGTAACTGTTGCCAGTGGAGAACGCAGCTTCTCCAAGCTGAAGTTAATACAAACACATCGACGCTCCACAATGACACAGGAGGGACTGGTCAGCCTTGTAACCATCTCAACAGAGCACGAGCCGGCCCAGACTGCGGACCTTCAGGAAGCAGTTCAATTCTTTGCAACCAAGACGGCTTGGAAAGTAGCACTCTGATTATTCAAACAGATACAAATGTCGGTGTTTACTATGCAGACAAGAAAAGTTACATTTGCTATTCAGGTGTTTGAAAGTTAAGTGTTACTTACAATTTTTGAACAAGGCATTTTAAGTTGTTAGTTCTCCTTTATTGCAGTAGGCAGCAGAGCAGTACCGTGAGAGGAGTAGAACAGGAAGAAGGCAGAATTGAGACCTCTCAAAGTTTTGGCCCAAGCGAGGGATTATGGGGGCGTCATTTGAGCTCCCTGCCTCAGGTGCCAAAATGTTGAGGGCCGGCCCTGCTGCCAGGACTAGGAGACCAACAGGTCCCGCACAGCCGCGTGGCCCAGCAGGCCCACTGCCAGCAGGGGGCAGGGGCAATTCCCGCCCCATGGTGGAATATTGCACAATTGGCTGCTGCCCCCTTAAGGAGCGAGGAGAAGGGCTGATTGCTGTCAGAAATGGTAGGCTGGAGTAGATGGCTACAGTCAGCTGCAGGGAGATTGTCACAGGGTTCTTTAAACACTGGTCCCCATTCCTCCTCCCTGCCTTCCTTGCTCTCACACATGTGCGTGCACACAATCATGCACAGTCACCCTAACCCAACATACCCCAATATCTCTCTTTCTGCCGCTTCTGGACCCAGTCTTGCAAGAGTCCAGGTACAGGCTTGGGTCTTATATTAGTACTCCAGGATTTATTTGTAATAATCCATAGGTCTCATTATGTCCCTTGTCTGGGGATGAGCAAATAGCGTATGAGTGGGAGGGCCCTTTTGAAGCAACATCAGCTGAGCCTCAGAACAGCCCTGGGAGGTGCGGGGGTGAAATTAGTCCCTATTCCAAAAGGGTCAAGTGAGTCAGAGAGAGGTTAAGTGACTTGCACAAGATCACCTAGTAAATCAGTGGCACAGCTGAGAAATTTACCCAAGAGTCTTGCCTCTCAGTCCCCTCTGCTCTGACCCCTAGACAGCATCCCTCCATAAAGCAACAAAGAGAACCCAGGCATCCTGGCTCGGATTCTGCCTGCTTCAATTCCCAGACGACACATCCTCCCAGGACCAGGAGAAAAACCCAGGCTTCCATTTCCTGCTGCTGTAAGTAACCACTAGACCACAGTCAGGAACAGAACCCAGGAGTCTGGCATCCCAGGCCCCCAACTCTTCTATAACCATTAGTCTCCACTTCCCTCCCAGCTCTAGGAAGAGAAGTCCTGCTGCCCCCTTCCTGCTGTTCCGGCCCCTCAGCAGTCTTGCTCCATCAGCACAGACTGAATACAAGGCTGCGGCGGGTAGGGCGGGGGGAGAAGCAGAGCAGGAGGCAGTGTCAGGGCCCAGCGGAGGGCCGGGTTTGGGAGTTGCACCCGGCTGCCAGGCAGTGAATAAGCAGGAGAGCGAATGAGGAGGGGAAGGTAATTAAAGAGGAAGGCAACTCGCCACAGCAAGTTCCCACAAATGAAGGCCCCGGGGCCACAGACACCGCACAACAAAGCACCGAGCAATTATTTGGCTCCAGTGGGAGAGGATGGTCCCATTCGGAGCCGGTTTCAGCTGCCCGCCCTGGGGCTGCTCGGAGGTTTGGCACAAGGGGACGTGGCAGGGAGCTGTGCGTGGGTGAGCGCCCTGCAGCCGCAGCCACCCCCACCCGCTGTGCCACAGGTGAGGGGGAGACAATGCCCACCAAAGCCCACACCCTTCTGTCCAGGGCATTCAGAGGGGGCCCTTGTGGAGCGGGGATGGGCTCCAGGAGTCAAAATGCTCCTTAACCCCTGGGTCAGCCCAGGTCTATGCCCATCATAACAACCCACCATAGCTGCCAGTCACAGTAACACACCTTGGCCACCCCAATACCCATCATAGCAACACTCGATGTCCTAGCAACCCTCAATGGATATCCTGCACCTGACATAGCAACCTGCCATGGACACTCCAATAGCTGTCATAGCAACCCACGCTGGAACACCCAGTCGCCCTGACACCTGCCATAGCAACCCACCCCACAGCCGCCTTGATATGCATCATAGCAACCTGCCACAGCCACCTCGATATGCATCATAGCAACCTGCCCTGGCTGCCCCAACACCTGGCATAGCAACCTACCCTGGAATACCCAGCCACTCCAACACCTGGCATAGCAACCTACCCTGGAATACCCAGCCACTCCAACACCCATCATAGCAACCCGCCATAGCCAACTTGATACGCATTTATGACAGCCACCGCCCCTGCCCTCATGCATTCTGTCCTGCGAGCCTCATACTGCCCAGGGGATGCAGATGGCAGCCTCTGGGCTGCACCCCACCAGCAGCTGCAGAGTGGCTTGTTTCACCCTCTAATCCTCCCCTAAAGTCCTTCTCCTGGAGTGGGAGGAGATCCTGCAATGACTGCTGGGAAGGGACGTGCTCCCCAACTGTAGGCGAGGGGCCTTCATTGCTCTGCACCTGGGGCAACCATCGGCGCCAGTGCACGTGGGTGTGACCAGATCCCAGCAACCAGGGGGCCCTTCCTTGGCAGGCCCAGCTGCCCCTCTGCCCTGCAGGTCAGAGGCACATGGGCAGGAGACACTGTGAGAAGGACATTTGCTCTTGATCCTTTCCATTTCTAGGGGTCATTGTCCGTTCTTTCTTCACCTCCTGCTGCTGGAGCTGCTCACGGATCCTCGGGAACTCTTCCCCAGGCCATGGGCCCCATCCCGCTAGCAAGGTTCAGAGACGGGTCCAAAGCCCGTTCAAATTGGTGGATGGGCACTCGTCGAATGGGCTTTGATACATCAGCCAAAGCATTAGTTGTTGAGCCCTCTGGGGTGGAGCCTGAAGAGAGAGCGATTGGGACTGCGGATGAATTTGAGTCCCATCCCCGCTGGCTGCCCCTCTCCCCTTCCTTATTCCTTGCCCCCACCGCCTCCTCTGTCATGTTTGACGCTTCAGATGGCCCCTCCTTGATGGGCGGAAGCCCTGCCATAGACAGATAAATACAGGTGGGAGAGACAACGGAGGTTTATTTATGGTGCCGGATCCACCCCTGGCGACAGGATTCCTAGCGCATCACAGGCACTTATCTCTACAGTCGGAAATGGAGTCCCAGCCCTGCCCCTCTGGGCCCAGGCCAAACAGAGCGAAAGGCAGGAGGGGCTGGCCAGGGTACCGTCCCCATTGACTAACCCTCACGGCCCCCCTGCTAGCACAGTCCTGGACAACCCATCCATCCACAGCTCTGCTGATACCCCTCACCCCGACCGACATCCCCCCTGCTGTCCCAGTCCTGGGCAACCCACACAGAGCTCTGCTGAAACCCCTCACTCCCACCCCACAGCCCCCCGCAACTCTGCTGATACCCCTCACTCCCACCTCACAGCCGCCTGCTATCCCAGTCCTGAGTGACTCACCCACAGCTCTGGCAATACCTCTCACTCCTACCCCACATCCTCCCCCCAGCTCTGCTGATACCCCTCACTCCAATCCCACAGCCCCCTGCTATCCCAGTCCTGGGCGACCCACACACAGCTCTGCTGATACCCCTCACCCTGACCGACATCCCCCCTGCTATCCCAGTCCTGGGCAACCCACACAGAGTTCTGTTGAAACCCCTCACTCCCACCCCACATCCTCCCCCCAGCTCTGCTGATACCCCTCACTTCCACCCCACAACCCCCTGCTATCCCAGTCCTGGGTGACCCACACACAGCTCTGTTGATACCCCTCACTTCCACCCCACAGCCCCCTGCTATCCCAGTCCTGGGTGACCCACACACAGCTCTGTTGATACCCCTCACTTCCACCCCACAACCCCCTGCTATCCCAGTCCAGGGTGACCCACACACAGCTCTGTTGATACCCCTCACTCCTACCCCTCAGTCCCCCCAGCTCTGCCGATACTCCTCACTCCCACCCCACAGCCCCCTGCTATCCCAGTCCTGGATGACCCACACAGAGCTCTGCTGATACTCCTCACTCCTGACCGACATCGCCCTGCTATCCCAGTTGTCAATTACCCCAGACCAGAGGCTGCCAAATCAGCATGGGGATGGTGATGAATCTGTGACAGCCCTGGGCGGAAAGCAGTATATGATGTTTAACCCTTTCTTGGACAAGTGCTCCCATGGTCCAGGCTGCTGGGTTTAGAAGTCAGGACCCTGCAGTGGATGATGCAAACGAGTGCTGACTAGGCACCAGTCGGTGGCTTTGAGTTCAGTCTTCACAAGCCCTTTCAGAGTCCCTGAGGCGGGGGGATTGGGAGGCACCAGGTGCCAGATGGCTCCTGCCTCCTGACTCACAGTGGGGATGGGAGAGATAGGCCTTAAGGGAGTTGGGTTTCTCTCCGTGGGGGATAGTGGAGCTCAGAGCTCTGCCCACTCCCTTGATAATCAAAGCAATTATCCAATTAGCCACCCTGAGCAAAGTCCTGGGTGCCTGGTGTGCATCCTGAGATTGCCACAGGGGACTAAACCTGCAGCAATCCGGCCTGGAGCTCCTAATTACAGAGTCCACAGGGCCATCACTGGGTCCTCTCTGACTTTTAGCGTTGGTCCCCTGATTCTGTTACACCACTGTGGCCTAATAGCTCAGGTCCTGATCTAGGACTCCAGAGATGAGAGTTCAACTCCTGGCACTGTGGCTAGCCTGCTGGGTGACTTAGGGCAAGTCATGTCGCCTTGCTATGCCTCAGTTTCCCCAGTTGTAAAACAGGGCTAATGTTACTGACCTCCTTTGTAAAGTGCTTTGAGAATTGCTGATGGAAAAGCAGTGGTGAGAGCTGCAGGTGCTCTGACCCCAGGAGGGCTGCCATCGGGCAGGAGCTCCCAGAGACTGCAAAGCCAGTGGCATTAACCCCCCTTCAGAGCCCACAGGCCACTGCAATCGGGCTTCTCAGTGCACGTGTGCAGTGCACTGGAGCTGGTCTCTTCCTTGAGGCTCGGCTGGAAAGTCCCGGCTGACTGGAAACATGCCTCCCCCTCCTTCTGGGTGAGGGTCTCCATCACACACTGAGCCATGCGGCCCTCGGAGAGGCATGGAAGACCGCTTCTTACTCAACTCACCGTGGCCAGGACCACATAGCAGGTCAGTGGCAAGACTGGAAATAGAATCCAGAAGTCTACCCCAGGCTCCCTCACAAAGCCAGGAAAAAAGACCCCTTGGCCTTAACGGTTTCCTGCTCTAACCACTATGCAACACTCCCAGCCAGAGCCAAGAACAGAATCCAGGAGTCCAGAGTCCCTCTGTGCCCTTCATCCCCCACCGTTGTCTAACCACTACATGGGGCTTCCCCTCCAGCCCCATCTGGTGATTCCCCGAGGTGTTAGAAAGGACCATCTCTTGTAGCTGCCAGCTACTGACGCACGAAACTGTCAGGGCGCCTGGTCCCCTTCCCTGGACCTGGGGTCTCCCATCTCAGCTCCACGCCCATCCCAATCCCATTCCCTGCCACCCCTCCCCTGGCTTCTCTGCCTTCTTAGTGCTCTGCTCTGTCTCCCCTACTTCCAGCGCTGTGGCCAGTCCCTCACTGCTCCTCCTCTCCCTGCTCCATTCCCTTCCTCCAGCCAGCATGACCCTTCCCAGCACAGTTCCTTCACCTCCAGCTGCTGCTTTTCCCCAGCCTCTCCTGGCCTCTGGAGCCGAGTGGAGTGAATTCCCCCTTAATCCCCAAGCCAGGCCTGTGCTGAGACACTTCCTCTAGGGAGCAGAAAGAACCGTTCGGCTGTGGGATAATCTGCCCAGGGGAACGAGGGAAGTCCTGTCACTTGGGGGCAAGGAAGAGGGTGGACTATTGGGAAGATCCCTGCTGCACTGATATCAAGGGATGGGGCAAGTGGGGCCTTTCCCTGAGTCTCTCTGTCGCTCGGGCCCTGGGCGCCCCCAATTCTCCTGGCCCCCCAAAGCCTTTCAGGGGCTAAGGGGCCTGCACTGCATTGGAAGAAGCTCCTATTTCCAGCCCGCTAGGCCTTGGTTCTATGGCTGTAGGGCATGTTGGGACCTGTCTTCCCTACTGCAGTCCGCAGGCAGGCCGGGGTAGGGGTAGGGGTCTGTAAAATCCTTTGCCTGCTCTCTGTTTGAAGGGAGATCAAAGCCCAGGCTCCAGCTGGAATCCTAGTAAAATCTCAGTCATCCGCTGAATTCTCCAGCCGCCCGGGGAGCCAGTTCTGGGAGCTGGGAGGCATCCCTGTGCCCGCAGCTGGGATAGAGCTCTGTGCCCAAACGACGCATTCTCCCTGGGCGAGGGGGATCTTGGTTGTACATCCTCTCCAAACTCTGAACGCTAGGAACAGCTGGCTCCCTTTGCAAGATGGCCTGAGATCTCCTCAGCTCTCCTCCGTACATCTAGCTAGGATGGTACTTAGATGAGGCCTGCAACCCAACCTGCACCTGATGGCCCCTGACTACAACTCTCTGGGTCAGATTGGCGAACAACCCACCCCTCTAGGGGCTGGGTTGGTTCTGATCACCTCCTCTTGCCCATGGGGTCGGCATGGCAGCAACTGTCTGCCCCGCTGCCGCTGTCTTGCTATGCTGTGGGGTAAGCCTGCAGATGAGTCGCAGCGCCACGAGGCAGTGGGGCTGGTGGGGGCAGCACACACAGCTGCCACAGCACAGACCCCACAGGCATGAGACAGCCCGAGATGGAGCGTGGGTGCGGGTCAGAGAGCGGAAAGGCCCCCCCAAGTTGAGCACCAATGACAAGGCAGCGGTGGCAGGGCTGATGCAGATTTGTGGGGAAGCACTGGGTTGGGGTCAAATCTGAAAACAACTTGACCCACTTGGGTGCGAGGGGAGGGCAGGTTGGGATTGTACCAGGGAAGACCTCAGGGAGTGGCATAGATGATACAAGAGAGGGGCGCTGTCTGAGCCAGTGCTGACCTTAGTGTGGTGCTAGGGTGCAATGGGCTGCAGGTCCTGGGGCATAGGGCACTGTTTGCTTTGATTCGGAAGGGAGTTGAGGACAGCTGTCCTGGTGGAGCTGCTGAAAACCAAAGTCCTGAGCACTTGTGCTCATTGGTGACCTCATGGCTTTTCCCACAGTGGGATGGGTGACAGCACAGGTGTTGTTAATTACACTCCAGCTTCGGGACGCCTCTTCTGCTCCTCAGCCCCAATCAACTTTCCCAACAGGATGCAAAAACACCCCTTTTTTTCGTGCACGTTTGCAGTCTGATCCAACTCCCCCAGAAGTCAATGGGAGTCTTTCCCTTGACGTTGTACAGTGACGGGAGCGGAATTGGCCCGTTGAGGGAAGAAGCCAGTTCAGGGACAGAAGGCCCAATCGTGTTCCATTGAAGTCAATGACAAATCCCCCTTTTTTACTTTAATGGGAGCAAGATCAGGCCCCTAGGGTTAAGGTCTTTAGGGAAGGGACTGTCTTTTTGTTCTGTGTTCGTACTGCAGCTAGCGCAGTGGGCTCCTGGCTCAGGACAGGTGCTAGGAAGTGTTACTGCAACACAAATAATATAATGATAAATAACACAGGCATCAAATTTATGATGATTATTGATGGGCAAGAACATGTATTATGAATAGGGCCGTTGATTAGTCGCAGTTAACTCTTGCAATTAACTCCAAAAAATTAATCATGATGAAAAAAATGAATTGTGCTTAATTGCAGTTAAACAGCAGAATACCGACGGACATTTATTAAATGTTTTGGATGTTTTTTCTGCATTTTCAAATATATTGATATCTATTACAACATAGAATACAAAGTGCACAGGGCTCACTTTATACTGTTATTTTTTATTACAAATATTTGCGCTGTAAAAATTATAAACAAAATAATAGAATAATAGACTATTAGGGTTGGAAGGGACCTCAGGAAGTCATCTAGTCCCACCCCCTGCTCAAAGCAGGACCAATTCACAACTAAATCATTCCAGCCAGCGCTTTGTCAAGCCTGACTTTAAAAACCTCTAAGGAAGGAGATTTCAACACCTCCCTAGGTAACCCATTCCAGTGCTTCACCATTCTCCTAGTAAGAAATAGTATTTTTCAATTCACGTCATACAAGCAGGGCCAGCTTTAGGACGTGTAGAGCCTGATTCGAAAGAGCTGCCGCTGAAATGCCGCCGAAGACAGCGGCAGCTCAATTGCTGCCGCTGAAGATAGCGACGGCAATTCGGCGGCAGCTCAATCGGTTGCCACTGTTTCCGGCGGCACTTCAACGGAGGGTGTGGGGACCCTCTTCCGGATGCTGCGGGGCCCTCTTAGGCATGGGGCCTGATTCCCGGGAATCGGTGGAATCGCCCTAAAGCCGGCCCTGCATACAAGTACTATAGTGCAATTTCTTTATCCTGAAAGTGTAGCTTAAAAATGTAGATTTTTTTTTGTTACATAACTGCACTCAAAACAGTGTAAAACTTTAGAGCCTGCAAGTCCACTCAGTCCTACTTCTTGTTCAGCCAGTTGCTAAGACAAACAAGTTTGTTTACATTTACAGGAGATACTGCTGCCTGCTTCTTCTTTACAATGTCACCTGAAAGTGAGAACAGGCATTTGCATGGCACTTTTATAGCCACTGTTGCAAGGTACTTACATGCCAGATATGCTAAACATTCATATGCCCCTTCATGGTTCAGCCACCATTCCAGAGGACATGCTTCCATGCTGATGATGCTTGTAAAAAAAAAATGCGTTAATTACATCTGTGACTGAACTCCTTGGGGGGGAAATCCTATGTTTCCTGCTCTGTTTTACCCGCCTTTCATGTTATAGCAGTCTCGAATGATGACCCAGCACATGTTCGTTTTAAGAACACTTTCTCAGCAGATTTGACAAAACACAAAGAAGGTACCAATGTGAGATTTCTAAAAATACCTACAGCACTCGACCCAAGGTTTAAGAATCTGAAGTGCCATTCAAAATCTGAGAGGGACGAGGTGTGGAACATGCTTTCAGAAGTGTAACACTCCAGTGCAGAAACTACAGAACCCAAACCACCAAGAGAGAAAATCAGCCTTCTGCTGGTGACATCTGACTTAGATGATGAAAATGAACATGCGTCCGTCCTCTCTGCTTTGGATCTTTATCGAGCAGAACTCGCGATCAACATGGAAGCATGTCCTCTGGAATGGTGGTTGAAACGGACATATGAATCTTTAGTGCATTTGGCATGAAAATATCTTGCGACGCCGGCTACAACAGTGCCATGTGAATGCCTGTTCTCACTTCCAGGTGACATTGTAAACAAGAAGTGGGCAGCATTATCTTCTGCAAATTGTAACCAAATTTTTTGAAATCAATATATTTGAAAATGTAGAAAACACCCAAAAATATTTAAATAAATGGTATTCTGTTATTATTTAACAGCATGATTAATTGTGATTAATTTTTTAAATCCTGTGATTATTTTTTAATCAATTGACAGCCCTAATTATTAACCTATAATCATTAATATTTGTTTTGTGTGGTATCCAAAGGCATTAGGTGCTTCAGACAGATTGTATTTTGAGGTCAGGCCATCCAATGGGCTATATTGTACCTTCAGTGAATTGTATTAGCCCCTATGTTCTCTTTAAATTGTTGTAAGAATGCCCAGAGCAATCAGATGGGCCCTTATTATTATAAAGAGAAAGGAAGAAAGAGAGAACAAATGCATGGAATATGTTATTCCTGTGTTTTCAAACTCTGGCCAGAATCTGGTTGGCAAATATCACTCTGCCACGTAGGACAGAGTGAGTACTGCAGGAACCCTGAGAACTGATTTGCAAATTCAGAAGCATTTGATGCCCCCTGGAGTTTCAGAATGACCTTTTCAGTCAGCTTCAGCAGACATCAGCTTTCAAGAGCCTCCCTCCAGTCTTGCTAGATTCCACACAAGGGATGATGGTAAATCAGGTCTAGTTGCATGTAAACAGTAGCCTCTGTCTGTACTCTGATTTCAGAGTGGTAGCCCTGTTAGTCTGTATCAGCAAAAAGAAGGAGTACCATGCCACACTGGGAGCTGCTGGATTCTTAGCATTTGTGAAAATCTGGCTCTTGTTTAGGTGCCTAAACAGGATTTAAAAATCAGGGGACAGCTGTGTTAGTCTGTATCCACAAAAACAACAAGGAGCCCGGTAGCATCTTAAAGATGCTTGGGGCATCTGAAGAAGTGAGGTTTCTTACCCACGAAAGCTTATGCCCAAATAAATCTGTTAGTTTTTAAAGTGCCACCAGACTCCTTGTTGTTTTTAAACAGGAGTTGAGCTCTTTTGACAAATCTGTTTCCAGTCTTGCATGCTGAACATTTGGCCTCAAGAACAGAGCCAGGAACAAGGCAAAGGATTCTAAAAATCAGAGCTCTAGCATTTAAATTGCATGTTCCCTTAACCTCCTTTTCCTTGCCTGCTTGCTCTTGGATTGTGAATTCCTGGCAGCAAGGACAGCACGTGAGTATTTGGATAGCCCCTAGCACTGTAGTGTGTGATACAATTCATAATAATATGTAAAAGGAATTTATTAGGTATTAATATGTAACTTCCTTCATCACACAGGATCCCACAGCACTTTCCGTACAAGAAGGCAATGAAATGCAACCACTTCTGTGGTGGAACAGGGCAGCTGATCACATCAGTTTCCAAAAAAAGTGGCTGTTGATTGATGTGTCTCTAATGTGGCAGAAGTGCTGAGCACCCACAAAGCCAGTTAGTCATTGGGAGCTTGGGGAGCTCAGCACCACTGACTCTCCAGAGCTGGGCACCCAACAACTGCAGCCAATTTGGAACAAGTTATGTCCATAGGGAGACGTAGAGGCCCAGCACTGAAATGCAACCACCTCTGAAGTGGAACAGCTGTCACTGTTACTAACCTTCCAGAATTCACAGCCCAGCTGATTTAGAAGAGCCAATAGGAGGGTGAGTTGGACCGTCTGGTTTTTTGATTGGCTATTATACGTATCAATCACATCTATAGCGACCAATCGCATAACTCTACCGAAACAAATCCCGCCTATTTTTAGTCTACTTCTCCCCCCAATTAACTTGTCAATCAATTACTAGTGGGCGATAGTTTGGTTTCCCGTCTATTGGTAAGCCTCACCGTCAATCAGAAATTGGTCTTTCTATTGGTCGACCAGATCCGTCCGTCATTCTCAAATCAGCCGCGCATTGGTGCAGCCGGCTCTCCATCAGTGGGCTCGATTGATCGGCGGAGACGCCAATCAGGCATTAGTTTCTCCGGATTGGTTAATGCAAGCGTGTCCCTGCTCCCATTGGCCAGAAAAAGTGCTGGTCGGGTGGGGATTGGCCGTACAGCAGCCGAGGGGGCGGGGCGTTCAGGGCGGTGCCCGGGCGGCCGAGGAGGAGGAAGATGGCGCCGTGAGGGGGTCGGAGCCGCCGCCGCCGCCTCCGCTCCAGCCGGGTCTGTGCACTTCGCTCACCCCTGCCCAGGGCGGGGGGCCGGGCGGGCAGGTCCCGGGAGGCCCCGCCCCGGGCCCGCGAAGGGGGCAGGTCGCGCGGGAGGGGCCGGGCCCGGGGCCCCGGCAGCGGGGGAGGGAGCGGCGCCGACCCTGGTGGAACGGGGACCCGGAAGGGGGCGTGGGGCCTGCTCCGCCCTCCCCGGGCTACGGGCGGGCGGCGCTTCCGGGCCCGGGAGGAGGCGGGACGGGCGGGGATAACCCGCCTCCCCGGGGACCCGCAGCTCTTGCTGTGCCGGAGTCTCGCGGGGACTTGCATGGCGCCCCGGTGCATTGGGGGCCCCGGGGGAGGGAGGTTTGCATAGTCCCCCGGTGCATTGGGGCAGGCATTGTGGGACCAGGGATGGGCAGGGAGGTTTGCATGGTCCCCCAATGCATTGGGCTGAACATTGGAGGGGCGCTAGGGATGGGCAGGGAGACTTTTGTGGGGTCCTCTGGTGCGTTGGGGACACTGGGATACGGAGGTTTGCGTAATCCTTGGTGCATTGGGATAGGGTGAGGGACACTGGGGTTGAGGGACATGGAGGTTTGCATGGTCCCAAGTGCATTGAGGTGGGTGTGGAGGGCACTTTGTGTGGCACCTTGGGGAAGGGGATGAGTAGGCTGCCCGGAGATGGGAATGGTGCATGGAGGGGATTAACTGGATATCTGCTTCCCTACAGTACATGGGGTATGGTGGGGTGAAACTGACGGGGTTAGCAGGGGTGTGTGGGGATGCAGGGATTCTTGGTCCCTGGGTGCTTGGAGCTGGAGAACCTCACCGGCATGGGATGCTTTGGGAGCCACAGGGTGCAGCAGGACTGTTGCTGATGAAGTCTCTGCAGGGCCTGATCAGCCCCTCATTCCCTGATGCTGCTGGAGTCCCAAGGGCTCCATGTAACGTGTTGTTTACTATCAAGCAGTTAAAATATCCACACCCTCCATATGTCTCCTACTGTCTGTTATAGGAAGGCTGTGAAGTACGGCTTTAGAGACCCGAGTCTGGGACCAAGTGACTCAAAACAATATCTTGGGGTTAGGACTATGTTAAGTCTAAATTATAAGAGTGTGAGTGCCCTGGGAGCCAGTCATCTTTATAACATGACACATATGTAGTCAAAGCACCAGTAGCCACCTGTAGTACTTTGTCAACGTTTGCACTCCCAGTGTTACAGTGGTATGAAGCTGAAATGGTGAGGGATTTCCCCAAAAAGTCTGCTGAGGACAAATTCATTCAGCAGACTCTGGTGTAGCAAAGTAAATTGTAAGCCTTGTGCTGTCTCAGTGCAGCCTGATGTGCTGGTTGCAGATTTGGTTTTAGTGAAAACTTTCTTCTTTGAGGGAAAAGACAGCATTAAAGAATCAGAATTGATGACAAAGAATTGATTGATGAAGAAACTCCAGAACTAACATATTGTAGTTTTGGTGCTAGAGCGATCACTCAGGTTAAACATCATATCTTAAAAACATTTTGCCTTAGTGATAAATACTTAAGAATATTAAAGGGGTGCTGTTAAGTTGAAATTGACACATTTAAATTTTTTTTTGTTAGAGATCACCCTTTGAATTCTGAAAATAAATTTTATATAAATACAATTTTCAGTTCCCTTGTGGATGTGTATAACGGTCTTATTACTTATTCTTTAGTGCCAATTATACTAATTTATATCTAGCAATAAGAAGGTGCACATTTTACAGGGAGGATAATTAACCACTTGAGCAGCTTATCTATGGATGCAATGGAGTTTCTATCACTTCAGATTTTTAATAAATCAGGATTGGATTCTCTCTCTCAGATGTATGCTGTAGGCCAACCAGAAGTTATGGCTTGATGCGGAAACAATTTGGTGAAATTCTCTGGTCTGCGGTGTGCAGGGAGTCGGACTAAATGATCACAGTGGTCTCTTCTGGCCTTAAATTCATAACACTTGTTTTTCCTTTGCCAGCTGCCTCTATATCAATGGTTCTCAACCTTTCCAGACGATTGTACCCCTTTCTAGAGTCTGATTTGTCTTGAGTTATCCCGCCCCAAGTTTCATCTCACTTAAAAACTACTTGTTTACAAACTCAGATATAAAAATACATAAGTGTCATAGCACACTAGTACTGAAAAATTGCTGACTTTCTCATTTTTGCCATATAATTATAAAATCAATTTAAATATAAAATGGTACTTACATTTCAGGGTATAGTATATAGAGCAGTATAAACAAGTCATTGTATGACATTTTAGTTTGTACTGACTTTGCTAGTGCTTTCATGTAGCCTGTTGTAAAACTAGGCAAATATCTAGATAAGTTGATGTACCCCCTTGAAGATCTCTGCATACCTCCAGGAGTATGTGTACCCTGATCGAGAACCACTGCTTCACAAGGTGACAGTGAAAGTAACTAAACACACAGTGCTTGCCAATCCACAAGGTAAACATACTGAAAAAATACATTTTCTGTAACTTCTTTTAAGCTGTGCCTACACTGAAAATGCTACAACAGCACGACTGCAGTGGTGCTGCTGTAGCGCATCAGTGTAAACACTCGCTGCGGCACCAGGAGGGGTTCTCGTGTTGCTGTAGGTAATCCACCTGCCCACAAGGCGGTAGCTAGATTGACAGAAGAATTCTTCCGTTGACCTAGCACTGTCTACGCTGGGGGTTAAGTCGGCTTATTACGTCTCTCAGGGGTGTATGTGTTTCATCACAAGCTAATAAGAATGACCATACTGGGGCAGAACAAAGGTCTCTCTAATCATCTCAAACAATTTTACTAAGATCCATTTTTTCCTCCATTAGCCTTAAATTTTGGACCTACTCTATCTGGCAGTCCTATTAAATGTGGAACCAGAGCTCTGCTCACCTACCCAATGTGCATCTCCAAGCATCTTGTTGACACTAAACAAATAATAAATAACCATTGTGAGGAATGAGAATAAAAACAAAATTTCTCCCTCAGCTGACTTTTATGGTTTTAGTAATTATTTTTAAGTTTCCCGAATCTGCTGTCTGACTGCAGTAAACATATATTTCTAATCCTCTGCTAAAGAGGAAGCTTCTGTCCCCATCTTTCAGTCAGTTTAACATCTTACTCTTTTTTAGGCCTGTCCCCACTAAGGGTATGTCTACACTACCTGCTGTATCGGTGGGTAGTGATTGATCTATCAGGTATCGATGTATCGCGTCTCATCCAGACGCAATACATCGATCCCCGAACGTGCTCCCCGTCGACTCCGGAACTCCACCAGGGCAAGAGGCGGAAGTGGAGTCGACGGGGAAGTGGCGGCCGTCGATCCCGTGCTGTGAGGACGGAAAGTAAGTTGATCTAAGATATGTCGCCTTCAGCTGCGCCATTTCTCATAGCTGAAGTTGCGTATCTTAGATTGGTCCCCCCCCAGTGTAGACCAGGCCCAGGGACAGGGCTTTGTTACCTAAAGCTGTGATTTGGTGAGGTCAGCTGTAGCCACATATACGAAGACTGCTTTTGGTTAGGTGGCTGCTCCTTTGTGTTTTTTATTTCCAGTGTAGTTTCTTTCATACATGAGCTCCAGCCATGCAGTGTGATCCATATGAGTGGGAAGGATGGTTCAGTGGTTAGGGGGCCAGCCTAGAAATTGAGCAATGTGGGATTAAGTCCCTGCTCCATTACAGCACTTACCATTTGGCCTCACTGTGCCTCAGTTTCCCATATGTAAAATGGGGACAATACGTTCCTACCTCACGGGGGTGTTGTGAGACTAAATACATTAAAGATTGTGAGGCCCTTGGATCCCACAGTAATGTAGATAGATAGACCTTTTACACCTATGCAGTCTTCATATCTGTGTAGGAGACTGCCTGCGTAGACCAGACTGCAGGACTTGGAGACATGTTCTGCCGCTTGTGGTACTGAGTGTTGATAGATGTCTTATGTAAGTATTTGCATAGGCTCTTTATACTGAGAAGGAAGTTGTAGATACAAAGGAAAATTTCCTGATGGCAGAACCTCAATGAAAGGGGCTAATTATCATTAGGAAAAAAAAAAAACCCCAAACCACTCTTCCCTTTATATCTTTTGTAGAATGTTGAAGATAATGGCAGAGTTTCAAAAAATTAAGTCTTGTGACAAGTGAAGGAGTCGCCTCTCAGAAAACCTACCAATCGTGCTGGTGTGAATGTTCCAGCTGGCTTCTAACAGGCGTTACTACTGGCTGGAAATGGGTTCTTATTGGCTGGCGCGATTGGTAAGTTTTCTCGTTCTTCTTCTACAGCTTGATTGCTCAGATTGCAGTCCTGTGGAGTTTTTAAATGCATCCTGAACTAATAAAGAGAGCTGTTTAGCCTGCGTGCTTAAAGACTTGGTACCTAGACAGTTAGCTAGTACACACATATCCCTGTTTGTGTATCCTAGGGCAGGAACAAGTCCTAATTGTATTTGCTCAAATAACTTGATAAAAGAAACAACCAGCAGTTTTCAAGGTATCTTTCTTTCATCTTCCTCTCAGAAGGCAAGGGAGTAGGAGAACATCAGATGGTGTGATGTTCAGACTGGGCTTACCTGGTGATATATTTTTTTTTGCACACAAGCGCGCCTGTGGCAAGCAGAGAGCCGAAGTACAGTGGGAATGGGGTAGACCGAGCGCTCTTTGACAGGTTCAAGAGGTGTTCTGTTCCGTTTGGCACTTGACTGTAGTTGTAGGTTTACAGAAGGGCAAAGTGACTCTGAATTGTTCAGTGACTTCTTGGTGAGTAAGTGTGTAGTTCACAGCAAACTGCTGTTAGATGATAAGTGGTGATTGTTTGCCAAGGAGGAACTTCTCCTGCCTCTCATAAAGGTCTGTAGCCCAGAAGACGACAGGTTTGGATACATTTACTCTGGCAAATTCTGGTTCTGTCCCCAAATCTAAACTGGACGGAGAGGTGGGCTCCTGGAAGTTGTGTTTAAATAGCCCATTGGTCTTACCATGCTGTAAGTGGATTTGCACTCTGCTGCCTTTCAAAATGTCAAACTGTCACCAGGGGACGTTGGGAGGAAATGGTTGGGTGACAGATTAACACGGGGTTCAGACAGCAAACACAGAGAGATGACTTCTTCTCTCTCCACATTTATCCTCCTAACTGATTTATAAAGGTTAATGACACCCCTCCCCCCCACCCACACTCCCTTAATGTGTTTCATTTTTTGCTCTGGCTTAATGTCATTCGTGTGCCATCCAAGAAGTTAATCCATAGCAGTTCCTGCTTCTGCTGAAAGGGAGGGTGCAGTCATTTAGGTTGGGCAGGAGTTCAAGCCCCTGGTTTTCTGGGAAGAATGTGTCCTTTTATCACAGGCCAGCTAGCTGGGCACAAACATCTGATGCTTCAGTGGTGGAGAGGTTACCACAGTGAATGAGCGAGAGTGGCTTGAAGGAATGGGTGCCCTTCTATCAGAACTGGTGCAAATAATTTCCATCTGATGATGTCCCAGGCTCTGGGAATCTCTAAACTGACTCTGTGAGGATTTATGCACTTGGCCATGGCAGGATGTGAAAGAGCCTTTGTGTAGCTTTGGGAGAAGTCTGGAGTCTCTCCTTACTCCGTATTGAACTGTCTGCTTTTGGGAAGTGGACTCCTGGGTGACTTGGCTAGGAGCCTGCTAGTTCAGTTTTCTTGCCACTCTCTGTTTGGGGAAGATTCAGCATTGCTCACAGAGAAGTTTTCTGTCTCTGCTGACCAACAATAGTCAGTAACCTGCAGGGCAGTCAAAACAGCAAACGGGAATGAGAGCATAGGACATTGACGGTACTAAGTGTTCTGGGTTTAATTGCATCTGAAATAGATAAATAGCCTTTGTCCTCGCCCTGAGCTGCATTAAGCTCAGATGACTGGCTCCTGTGTTGAGTAAAGTGTAGAGACACAGTGATTCCTAGAGTTACTCCTTAAACTGATATAACATACTGTGCTGCTTGATTTGATTAATTCACTAGGTCTCTCCATCGACCTACCTGTAAGAAATATTGATGTAATTCCGTTATACTTACTGTTTATTATTTGTATCATGGTAGCCTGTAGGAGCCGCAGTCACTGACCATGGCCCTATGGTGCTAGGTACTGTACAGTTACAGAACAAACAGGGTCCTGCCCCAAACAGCTTGTGATCTAAAGACAAGACATGAGACAACAGGTGGATACCGACAGATGGAGGAGCATAAGGAAACAATAAGACAGTACTGGTCAGCACACCAGCTGCCTAACCGTTGTCAAGTTTTTTAGAGGCATCGTGGCCCAGGAGCGTTTGAAGGAGGTCATGGGGGTGGCTTTGCAGATGGTTACAGAGATTCTCCTTCCATACGTGAGAGGCCGTGTGGAAGAAAGTGCTATTGAGCACTATTCAAGAGCTACCCACCTTGTCTGAATCACTGGAGATGTAGTCAAATCTTCTTGTACCTGGTGGTAAATAGCCCCAGGGTTCACACTCCTGGCACTTCAAGACTGTATTCCTTTCCTCCTATCTTTTCACAGCCTGATGCAGACTCAGCTGTTGTGTGCCATGTGTCTCCTGTTGTATAGAGACCATGCCTGCCATTCTGTTTCTCTCCCATTGTGGTGTCTTCCCTCACACTGTTGCTTAGGGTGTTGGGTGCTGTTCTTGGGTGGTGTGGATACTGCATCCTTGATTTGATCGCTGTGGCTCATGGCGAGCGCAGGATGCATGGGTACCATACATCTCCCCAGGGTTGGCAGCTGAAGCTGGAGAGCTGAGCTGCAGTACAACCTGCCTACCCATTCTGAGATCATCCCAAGCTTTGCCGTGAAGACCTGTCTAATTGTAAATGGGCTCCTTTTGCTCATAGCAGCAAAGGGAAGCAAACTAGAACTAAACACTTCCCCTCCCTATTAGCTAAGACTTGGCTTCTCCATGTCATGAGTGGATCACTTTTCTTGGACTTTAGCATTTGCCTTCTGCTTATGGGGAGGCTAGGTCTCCACTAGGGGAAAAAAGGTGGTTTTGCATCATGTGTTAGTGTGCTACCATGGACTAGGCAATTGTTGTTTTTACAAGTGTTTGCTAGTTGAGGTAAACCCTAGGCCCTCCCCATGTTCATCTCGACACTCATGAAACTACAGACTGCCTTGTCCACACTGGGATCCTACCATGTGCAAAACCAACCTTTTTCCTAGTGTGGATGCAGCGTTTGGTTGGGGCGAGTGTACTGACAGTGTTTCTGACAGTGGGTGCCAGACCTTTAGGCCTAGGATCATCCCTCCCTTTATCTCTCTAAGGTGTGAGAGTGGCTGTGAACATCCATGTTCCTCAAATGTCCATAACTCCATTTCAAACTGGTACAATCACTGGCAGGGTAACGCAGAGAGTCCGGGCTTAGAAAAGCTCCCACTTCTAGGTAAATATTATCTAACTTTTGAGCCATACCAAGATAGTTAGGTGGGATGACCGGGTAATTTACGAAAGGAAATATCATGGATGAAATGTCTTTCTACTCCAGGACAAAAGACACTGCAAGTTCTAAGGATTTAGGAGGGTCTTTCCCTGGCTTCACTGTATTTAAGCCTGTAAAAAAACAATCCTTTCTGCTGTGCTCATTGCAACCTTCCTCATTCCCTGCTGTCTCGCTGGAGTGCGCAGAGTGAGTGTTAGGGCTGAGAAGTTGAGAACTTGCCCACTCCTGTCAGAAGGATGTTCAGTGGAGAAGCACAAGTATTTCCATTAAGTGCTAACAGTACTAACCTTTTCACTGCTGACGGTTCTACTGGAAACCTCCAGGAGTGCTGTACCTGTAAGGTTCTGATGCTGTGTAACAGGAATATAGTATCTAATCAGAGTACTCCAATAACTGACATGGTTGCTACTGCAGTCTCTGCTTCCATCTGCTAAGTGTATCAGGCAAGCTCTTTTCTTACCGTGTCTCCACCTAGTGTAGCCTGACCCGAACGCTTCTCTCTTCCCATTAAGTTGCCTATTTCAAACTCCGTATACTCCACTGTCTAGCTTTGGCTCTGATGAAATCATCCACCATGTTTTCTTGTCCTTTCGTTTTGAGTGCTGCAGCTATATGTCCTCCCTGTCCAGCTGCATGTTCGCATTTTCCTTTCAACCTCCCACAGTTGCACTGCCAGCAGGGGACCTCCAGCAGAGGGTTATCCCAGAATTGCACAGTGACTTATCCACATTCTGCACCAATAACACACCAAAGTAATCACAGCACTGACTGTGTTTCCAACCCAAAACAGCATTAAAACTTTACCCTGATAGAAAACTTCAGGTATGTCTACACTGCAAAAAAATACCACCATGGCAATGAGTCTCAGAGCTGGGGTTTACAGCCTCAGGTTCGCACTGTGGCACTGAAAATAGCTCTGTAGGCCGTTTGGACTCCGAAGCCCGGGGAGTGGGGTGGGCTTCAGCGCCTGAGCTCCAGCCCAAGGCAGAATGTCTACGTGGCTGTTTTTAGTGCCAGAGCACAAGCCTGAGTCTATAGACCCAGGCTCAGCGATGCCTTGCCACAGGGTTTTTTTGGCAGTGTAGACATTCCCTTGGAAGCAAACAGAAGGTAGCATGGACTTGCAGACAGAGTACTGTACTAGGAGTGAGACCAGAGGATCTACTCTTCTTTCTGCTGCGTGGCCTGGGGCAAGTCTCTGGGCCTCTGTTTCCCCTCCCACCCTTTCTCTGTCTGGTCTGTGTAGATTGAAAGCTCTTCAGGGCAGGGACCGTCTGTCTCTTCCTCTGTGTTTGTACAGCACCCAGCACAGCAGGGCCCCGAGGTGCTGCTAAGACACAAATAAATAATCGAGGGATCCAGCCATTTCCCTCTGCTGTTTGCTGCCCACGGTGACATAATGGTTCCTTCTACAGTTAACAACAATCTGTGCAAAGGTTGAAATAACAAATTGCGGAATGATAAAATCCCACTTCACATTAAGGCGCACGCTGCCAGTAACTGAGCCATTTGTTAGGTCAGCGCTGATGATTTCAGAGGGCGAGATCAGTTCAGAGGACTGAAGTGTTGTGTGATTCCTCAGGGGGTGGAGGTGATGCAGAAGGGAGAGAACTATGCTCCTTGTTGTCACCATTCGCCTTACTCCTCCCTCTGTGTCTTTCCTTCCTGCAGATCAAGAGGACAGCATGGCCGCCACTGCAGCAGTGAGTCCGAGTGAATACCTGCAGCCTGCTGCCTCCACAGCACAGGTGAGAGAGAGATTGCCTGGCTCTTTACTGTGGCATTGAGTGCTCTGGGACACACCCTACTCACAGCTGTGTAATGTGCTTGTGAAACCGTTTTGCTAGTGGCTGCCTTGCTGCACCCTCAAGAGATCCGCATCTTCTGCAGAGCTTCCTCCCCTGTCTCTGTAGAGGTTGGTGCTGTTGATTCGGAAGGAAGAGTGGCCTTGTAAAACCCAGGACCAGAAGCCAGGTCTCCTGGTTTCTCTTCCTAGTTGTGCCGCCGAGTCACTTTGTGGCCTTGGAGAAGTCCCTTCGCTTCTGTGTGTCTCATTTTCCCCATTTGCTTAATGGGTCTAGTAACACCATCCTGTCTCCAAAGGGGGATGTGGCGGTATGTGTACGAAAAGTGCTTTGAGATCAAAAGCAGCAAAGAATCCTGTGGCACCTTATAGACTAACAGACGTTTTGGAGCATGAGCTTTCGTGGGTGAATACCCACTTGGTCAGATGCATGTAGTCCACTACATGCATCTGACCAAGTGGGTATTCACCCACGAAAGCTCATGCTCCAAAACGTCTGTTAGTCTATAAGGTGCCACAGGATTCTTTGTTGCTTTTACAGATCCAGACTAACACGGCTACTCCTCTGATATTTGAGATCAAAGGCGCTAGTGATGGGTAAGGAAGATTCTGACAGCTGTACAGAAACCTTAGACGCTTGCTTTGTGTTTACATCACCTCTGAAACTGATCTTCTGCGTCAGCTGAACCAACTCAACTCGACCTCTTCTCTCATTCCTGTCTCCTCCTCTAGGACTCTCAGCCCTCTCCACTAGCCCTGCTTGCAGCGACATGTAGCAAAATCGGTCCTCCTGCCGTGGAAGCCGCCGTCACTCCTCCGGCCCCGCCTCAGCCCACACCTCGAAAACTTGTCCCCATCAAACCCGCACCAGTTCCTCTGGGTTCCAGTAAAAACAGCTTTGGGATCTTGTCGTCAAAAGGGAACCTCTTTCAGATCCAGGGGTCTCAGCTTGGGACATCCTATCCCGGGGGGCAGCTGGTCTTTGCCATTCAGAATCCAACCATGATCAACAAAGGGGCCCGCTCGTCTACGAACATCCAGTACCAGACTGTCCCACAGATTCAAGCAGCAGGGGGGCAGACCATACAAGTTCAGCAGAACCTTGCCAACCAGATTCAGATTATTCCCGGCACTAACCAAGCGATCATTACCCCCTCCTCTTCCACACACAAGCCTGTGCCAATCAAGCCGGCTCCTGCGCACAAGGCCGGGGCATCATCTGTGCAGAGTGCAAGCAACGTCGTCAAGCTGAGTGGCGGCAGCAACGTAACGCTCACCCTGCCGGTTAATAACCTGGTGAATGCCGCTGAGCCTGGCGCTCAGGCTCAGATCATAACCGAGAGCCCGTCAAAGCCCTGTAAAAAGACTAGAAAGAAAGCCATGTCACCAGCCCAGACGACAGCCATGGCGGTGGCCGAGCAAGTAGAAACGGTGTTGATAGAGACTACAGCAGATAACATCATCCAGGCAGGAAATAACCTGCTGATAGTGCAGAGTCCTGGCTCAGGCCAGCCAGCGGTGGTGCAGCAGGTCCAAGTGGTCCAACCCAAGCAAGAGCAGCAGGTGGTACAGATTCCCCAGCAGGCCCTGAGAGTGGTCCAGGCGGCCTCTGCTACGCTCCCTACCGTCCCCCAGAAGTCCTCTCAAAACTTTCAGATCCAGGCAGCTGAGCCAACTCCTACCCAGGTACCAGGTCCTTAACCCTTTCTGGTGGGTACATCTCTGTCTGGGAGATCCACCAGGGATCCCTGACTCAGTGCGTGGTGCATAAGGAAAGGCAGAGTGGCCTGGGGGTACTGCATGAGACAGGAATCTCTTTGCAGGTAGGGTTTGTGTTTAGAAATGCCTGGGCAACTTCTCCTTTCAAGCTGCGTATTGCAAGCCCAGATTTCCATGTTATGCAAGCACGGTGGTTTGCTGTCTCGCGAGGGAGGTGGAAGACTTATTTAAGTCTGTTGTACAGAGAGGGGTTGATGTCACTGGTGTGTGGCAAGCGGCCACCTTCCTGTGTGTCAGAAGCTTTTCTTGTGATGAATCCTTGCAGGACTTGCCTTATTTTTACATAGCCTGCTCCTGATTCTTGACTGATCATGACTAGGTGGAGAGATCCAGGGCCATCCTGATGCTGGGAAGGCACAGAAAACTCCTCTAGCAGGCTGGTCGTAGTGTGTTAATTACATTTAATTCCTCATGAATTGCGGACTTACTACGGCCTTGGGTGTCCTGGACCTGAAGCTCATCATTCTGATCCTGTGGGTCACACCGGGCCGTATTTGTGCTCTTGCTAAGCGACGGCTGGTCTGATTCCTTTCCCGTTTCCTTCTTCCTTCAGGTCTACTTCAAAACCCCTTCAGGGGAGCTGCAGACTGTGCTGCTTCAGGAAGCCCCGGCTGTGACGGTGGCCCCTTCTCCCACCTCGTGCAGCAGCCCCGTGTCCCGCAGCTCCCAAGCAGGAGGAAGCTGCAAAAAGCCAGCTGCACGCAAAGAGCGCACCCTGCCAAAGATCGCCCCTGCCGGAGGCATTATCAGCTTGAACGCGGCCCAGCTTGCAGCTGCGGCCCAGGCGATGCAGACCATCAACATTAACGGTGTCCAAGTCCAAGGAGTACCTGTCACCATCACCAACACCGGAGGTGGGATATGCATTGTTGCACACTGGTTCTAGGGATCTGACGCGGGGCAGGGGGAGAAGGAACTATCTGAGCTCCCAAAGCCTTAATGTTCTGGAGACCAGGAACTTCCTAGCTGGCAGCGTAGATTTCAGTTGGATTCCCCCTCTTAAGCCAAGCCCTGGTGCCCGTGACAGAGTATTGCAGGGTGTTAACTGCCCTACAATTCTATAGCCCCTTTCATCCCAAAAGATCCCACGTAGCATCTCTGCAGCCCTAGGGAGGCCTCTCCAGGCCCTTCCTGGGAAAGCATTGCCCGTCAGATCAGCTGTGCTGCGCTCCAGCTGGGGATGCATCACTTGGAAGTAACAGAGGAGGAGAAGGACCTCGGAGTATTGGTTGATCACAGGATGACTGAGCTGCCAATGTGATATGGCTGTTTAAAAAAAGCTAATGCGGTCTTGGGATGCATCAGGCGAGGTATTTCCAGTAGAGATAAGGAGGTGTTAGCACCATTATACAAGGCACTGGTGAGACACCATCTGGAATACTGTGTGCAGTTCTGGTCTCCCATGTTTAAGAAGGATGAATTCAAACTGGAACAGGTACAGAGAAGGGCCACTTTTGGATGATCTGAGGAATGGAAAACCAATTTTATGAAAGGAGACTCAAAGAGCTTGGCTGCTTTAGCCTAACGAAAAGAAGGCTGAGGGGTGATATGATTGCTTTCTACAAATATATCAGAGGGATAAATACCAGCAAGAGAGAGGAATTATTTAAGCTCGGTACCAATGTGGACACAAGAACAAATGGATATAAACTGGCCATCAGGAAGTTTAGACTTGAAATTAGACAAAAGTTTCTAACCATCAGAGGAGTGAAGTTCTGGAACAGCCTTCCAAGGGGAGTAGTGGGGGCAAAAGACATATCTGGCGCCAAAACTAAGCTTGAAAAATTTATGGAGGGGACATTATGATGGGATCAATTAATTGCCTAAATTAGGCTATTAATTGATCTTTGACTATTAAAGGTAAATATGCCTAATGGCCTGTGATGGGATGTTAGATGGGATGGGATCTGAGTTACCACAGAGAATTCATTCCAGGGTGTCTGGCTGGTGAGTCTTGCCCACGTGCTCAGGGTTTAGCTGATTGCCATATTTGGGGTCGGGAAGGAATTTTCTTCCAGGGCAGAGGCCCTGGGGGTTTTCGCCTTCCTCTGCAGCATGGGGCACGGGTCACTTGCTGGAGGATTCTCTCCACCCTGAAGTCTTTAAACCACAATTTGAGGACTTCAGTAGCTCAGACATAGGTTAGGGATTTATTACAGGAGTGGGTGGATGAGATTCTGTGGCCTGCGTTGTGCAGGAGGTCAGACTAGACGATCATAGCGATTCCTTCTGACCTTAAAGTCTATGATTCTAACAGGGGGTTCACAGCCTCTCTGAGCTACAATGTTAATTAACGAATGCAGGGATTGATAGTCACACCTGTCTGAGGGCTAAGACTTGCTCTGTTTAGTCCTGAACCAATCTCCCAAAAGTCCTGGTAGATGTAGGGACCAGTGAGTTTTAAGGTCACCCTCTTACCAGACCACCCCAAGACTAGAGGTAGATGGTTTGGAGAGCTGGAATTCCTGCTTCGTCCTAGTCTATCCCTGTCAGGTGATACCATCCCTCCATCTGATTTCCTTCTTGATTCTTTTGCCTTTCAACTCCCAGTTATTTAAGCAGCAGCTATTTAAAACAAAACCATTAGTGCTGGAACCCAGTGACTGATACCACACAAAAGTTTGGAATCCCAGCTTCCAAGCAGAGTAAAGCCTTTATCTCTTATCTCTGGCACAGGGGTTCTCAAACTTCATTACATTGCAACCCCTTCTGACAACAAAATTACTACATGACCCCGGGGGAAGTAGGGGGCTGGAGACCAAGACCTGCCATCCTGGGTGGGGTTGGAACTCGGCCTTAAGCTTAAGTCCTGGGCCCCAGCAAGTCTAACGATGACGCTGGTGACCCCATTAAAATGGGGTTGCAACCCACTTTGGGGTCCTGACCCACAGTTTGAGAACCGCTGCTCTAGCAGGTGGTGAGTTATTCCCTGCCACAGTCACATGGGGAAGGCTATTGTGAAGGTGCCTCCAGTAGTCAGACCACTACAGATGCTTTCAGGATCTCTCAAATTTTCCAAGCGCTGGTCCCGGACTAGTGATTAGAAAGAAATCCAGTGAATTCTGAGTGGCTGTGCCTCCTGAGCCATGGCAGCTCCTGCTGGAAAATATCTATTTTCATAATGCCCTTGCTGTTCAGTTCTGGACACAGCCCTGTGTCCCCTTCTTAGGGCAAGTGGCTTTCCTACTATGCCAGAGAAAATATCAAAACCACAGCTGCGATCCTGCATTTGTGCAGGCTGGAGGTAATGGTGAGCGTTTGGCCTGGTCTACACTGCGGGAGGGGAGATTGATCTAAGTTACGCAACTTCAGCTATGTGAATAACGTAGCTGAAGTCGATGTACTTAGATCAACTTACCGCGGTGAGTCGACTGCTGCTGCTCCCCCGTCGACTCCGCCTGCGCCTCTTGCGGGGGTGGCGTACAGGAGTCGACGGGAGAGTGCTCGGGGATCGATTTATCGCATCTAGACTAGATGCGATAAATTGATTCCCGCTGTATCAATCGCTATCTGGCAGGTAGTGTAGCCAAGTCCCCAGATCTCTTTGGCAATAGAGAGGTTGCAAATACTGCACTGCATTCCACTCCTCCTGTTCCAAGGTGGCATGGCAGACATAGACGCTTCCTTTCATAGCTGACTGCAGAGAATCATTGCCTACATCTGCCCCCACCCAACGGAGTAGATCGACCCATTGCTCTCAGTGGCAGAGATCAGATGGGAGGCTTTTGCTGCAGGAAACATCAGGAGAGGAAGTTCTGTCTGGAGAAGGGCCATCTGCTTTCGGATCCAGAAAGACATGCCAGAGGGCTTCTTCCTCAGCAGGATGTGGGAAGATTCCCAGACGGATTTTTAAGTTGGAAGCTGTTCTTCCTCTCTTGGCTAAACCAAAGCAGTGTAAAATACGGAACAGTTGCTAAGTGAGTTGCCATGATTCATGGCTTGCACACAAATCTGTCTCGAAACGAGCAAATAAATGAATCGGCACTGGCAGATATTCACCCCTGTCAGCATCATCCATCATGGTGCAGTGGTTTCACAGTAAATTACCAGCCTCCAGCATAGGGTAGATGGCTGAAGAGGCTAGTCCTGAGATGATAATGGGACCTTCCACCTCAAGGGTTGCAAGTTCAGATCCAGTCCAGGCTCTGCAGGGCCTGCTGGCTGTTCCATACATGAGATGAGTTGATGGGTGTCTCAGCCCATTTTCCACAGAGACGTCTCCACTCCCCAGTTGGCACTTATTGGCCACTTGCTTGGAGGGCCTCCGTGGTGAAGCCAAGCACTGTGGAAGCTGAGCTGCCCTCTCAGCTGCAGAGAGAGGATCCCTGCAGAGCAGTCTTGAGGCATGCTGGAGGGAAAGCATGCCCTGTCGATGCTGTATTTGCTCAGTAACTACAGGGCTTTAGTCTGAAGAGGCGCTGAGCTGACCTTTTTCAGCAGCACTGAAGGATGTTGGATTTCCATCATCCAGGGGCCCTGGGAGGATCAATTCCACTCACTGACATTGACACCAGTTTTTTTCTTTCCAGCCCCCGGCGTGGCCCAGGCTCCTGCGTCCCTGAAGCCAGAGCTGGGAGCTGGCCCCTCAGGGTGCCAGGTAAGTCCCGTTTTTTTTGTAAATATATTGCACGTTTTTTCAAAGTTTCTTTTTTGTTTCCTGTTCCTGTTCCCCACCCCAAAGGGTTAACCTGAAAACTTTGAAAAACCGCACAGTATATTCAGAAAAAAGGGACTTACCTTCCCCTTAAAGGGCCAGCACCATGGGGTGGGGGATCCAGGGCCTTTGGGACACTGCATGCTGGAGTGGCAGAGAGGAGAAAGGAATTGCTGAGTATGGACTGGTCACATTATTGGAGCTGGTTCCTTTCCCTTTGCCAGGCCTCCCTTGTAAGGATTTGATCTGCTTAGGCAGCTGGAGCCTTACCTGCGTGAGGAGTATGGGAAAAGAGGAGTGTACAGCACCATCAGCGAGAGGGCTGCAACTCCCCTTGGAGTTGGGGGTCCCCAAGGGGGACACTGAGCAGCAGCCTTAATACCCTTCTCCCTCTGCTTCTCATCCGCAGGCCAGCAGCAGCTGACGGTCCAAAACGTGTCTGGCAACAATCTGACCATCAGCGGCCTGAGCCCCACCCAGATCCAGCTGCAGATGGAGCAGGCACTGTCCGGGGAGATCCAGCCTGGCGAGAAGAGGCGGCGCATGGCGTGCACCTGCCCCAACTGCAAGGACGGGGAGAAAAGGTGAGTGAGCAGATGGGGTGGGACAGGCGATGGGTCAGGTGGGGGAGACACACAGTGCCAGCCGTCTTCGCCCACCTCCACGTCAGCAAGAGTAACGGTTGCGACGGTTTCCTATCCCTCCAGGTCAGGGGAACAGGGGAAGAAGAAGCACATCTGCCACATCCCTGAGTGCGGCAAGACTTTCCGCAAGACCTCGCTGCTGCGGGCCCACGTCCGCCTGCACACGGGCGAGCGCCCGTTTGTCTGCAACTGGGTCTTCTGCGGGAAGAGGTTCACGCGCAGCGACGAGCTGCAGCGGCACGCCCGGACGCACACAGGTCTGTTGCCCGCCGCCCCTGCTCCCCATCTCCCGTGTCCTGCCAGGATGTTTTGCATGTAGTCGGGAGGAGAGCCCTGCCGCGTCTTGGAGCTGGTCTTGTGGGACTGTCTTCCCCGCTCCCCTGCTTCTGCTTTGCCAGTAACCCCAGAGCATGCTGCTGCCTTGCCCACCGAGGCGATGGGGAGGGGGGCTCCAGAATGTACGGGGTCTCTGCTGCCTTCGCGTTGCCCCAACCACAGCTTGGCACAGATCTGTCATCTCCCTGCAGGGGGAGGGCCAGGGTTTTAGCTGTGCATACGGGAAGCTGGGCGGGAAGGGGACCATGCATCGGTGCTTTCCACCTTCCTGGCATGAGGTTGCAACACACGCCCTTCCAAGCTGGAGCGATCGAGTCTTGGGTGCTTGGCTGCAGCAGAGCGCCAGCCTCTGGCGCATTGAACGTTGCTCTTGTTTCCCTGGCAGGTGATAAGCGTTTTGAGTGTGCGCAATGCCAAAAGCGCTTCATGAGAAGTGACCACCTGACGAAGCACTATAAAACCCACCTGGTCACCAAGAACTTGTAGGATTAGCGGCAGCCAGACAGGGACCGCCAGCTGGCCCTCTAAGCATCGGCTAAGCCCTGCACTGTCATGGACAGTCCCCGGCAAGGGTACGGCGTAGGGGTTGGGCAACCAGCCAGCCTGGTAATCCGCAGCCGTAGTCGCACTCCTGGCTTTGATACCCTCCCAGAGGTGTCTGCGTGGGGAGAGGAGTCATTGCTGAGCTTCCTTCCTTAGAAGCCATCCACCTTCCAGCCCAATCCTTGGGAATCCAGCTCCTTCCTCCGCAGAACACGTCAGAGCTGGACGTTGATCGCACGGGCCGGGACGAAGGAGAAGCTCTTATTTCCAAAGGAAAATGCTGACATAGGTGCGAGTGGCAGCCCCTCCTCGCTGCGCTGCAGGCTGGGGGGACTGAACAAGCAGGGCCATGTGTAAACGGCACAAGGATGCCAGCGAAACTTTCTCACGGTGGGCCCCCTCCTCCTCCCCGCGCTTGTGAAGCTTTGACACAGCAGGGGGCAGCACTCCACAGACAGCCCACCCGGTGCTGTGCGGCACATTCCTACTTTATATTTAAAATCTATAAATATCTATAAATATCTCTCTATATAAACTCCTTTGGAAGGTCCTTTTTTTCTATGGAAATTGTTGCCTTACGCTCCCAGCTCCCGAGTATGAACACTGTGTATTGTGAGTGCTTTTTTTTTTTATTTAATTGTGCCTGGTTAATAATCTCCCCTCCCAATCCTTTTCCCTCTAAAGTTCTTTTCTTTTCCAATAATGAAGAGGGTTTTTTTCTCTCCACTGATTTATTTTTCCTTTTCATTTCCCAGTGACATGGCGTTTCCTTTCGAATCTTGGATCTTTAAATCCTCTTTTGCCCATAATGCCCCCCCACACACACCTCCCCGCAGCCCATCACTGTGTATAGTGTATATTGTATCATAGACTATATTGCTTCCATGTTTACTACATGTTTCAAAAACATATATGGCTTGTTATTTTTGAGCTTTTAAATTAAAAAAAAAAATCCACTTTATTTTTTAGGTGTAACTGCTTGAGGTATGTTTTATGAATTAAGTGACAGATCTGTTGTTCTTTATTAACGATGTAACTGGCTGGCTGGTGCAGAGTCAGCCAAGAGTTTTTTCTTGCTAAATAAATTTAGTCGCCAGAGGCAAACTCAGCATGGGAAGCAAAGGATCCTTTGTCTCGTAAGCGTAACGCCCAGTAAGAGAGACCAGCTTTTGAGGAGAGGTGAGAAGGTTAGTTGGGGGGTGACCAGGTCAGTTGTTTAGACACAGCACTAAGAGACCGCTGAGATTTCAACCCCGTCCACTGAAGCCACCTATGTTGTCTCTGCCCCAAGGAGCTGACAGTCTACCTAGACAAAGCAAAGGCTGGGAGGAGAAAGATCGGCACACAGAGGGGAAGTGACCTGGTCAGGGTCAGTGGCAGAGCTGAGAATAGAACCCAGGTGTCCTGAATCCCAGGCCAATGCCCCACCCACCAGACCACACTGTTGTTTGTATTAAGGCCCCATTGTGCTAGGACCTGTATTGTTAGAATAAGAGACAGTCCTTGTTGCAAAGAGCTTTACAGTTGCTGCCCACTGGCTTTCATCTTTTGGAATAGCTCTCTAATCCTCCCAAGCTTCACCCAAAAAAGGATCCTGTCGGTGCACTCAGGCCAGACCTCAGAACCGTCTGTGAGTCCTTCCCTGGATGGGGCGACACAAGCTTTACCCTCTAACCTGCCTGACCTTGGGAAATGAACTGCTGGTTCCCCTCAGACGAGTGTCCATGTCGAGATGAACCACCATTGCCATAATCCCCCTTGGGGGCATTCTCAACCAAAAATCAGATGGAGGGTGCTGGCCCCTTTAAAGTCCCTTCTCCAGGGCTGGGGCACTATTGGGGAAGCCCTTGTGCTGTCCCTGCTCTGGGTACCCAAAGGCCTTCAATCAAGCCCTGTTCACCAGTACTGGGCAGGAAAAAGTACAGCCAATGACTTGCAAAAGCTGCCCGGTGACCTGGAGGGCGAGAGAAATTGCTCAGGAACTGGAGTCGTTGGAAAGTGTCCCCCTACCTCCATCCCTCCCCCTCCACACACACAGCTGCCCCTGCTGGGCTCTGTTAACATCTCCGGGAAGGGAGAGAAGGATCTTCTTAAAGGAGGCAGCATCATTGTCAGCTCATCCTTGGGAATGGGAAGGTGGGAATTGTTCCATTCTGAGCCTGCCAGATGAAGCCAGTAAGTGCACCAAACTGGCCACTTTGAATTCTCGTTCCGAGAGGCCTTCAGGCTGGATCATGGCTCGGGGGGTCGGTAAGAAATAGTTCAGCATCTGGGACAGGAGGGAAGAAACTACAGTTAAAATTACCCAGTCTGTTTTGGCTGTGTCTACTGTAGGTTGCTTAGCGTCCCAAGATGCTACTTTTAATCTCTCTAACAACCCTAGAGACTCTAAATTCCACCATGCTCTGCCCCCCAGCATAGGGAAGCAATAAGGAGAAACAACTGAGCCTGCACTGTTACATTCCAGCCTTTATTAGGGAAGTCGGGAAGAGAGGAAGGATTATTTTATTTACAAGAAATAGAGTATTTATAGGAACTTTCTTTATGGGGGGGAAAATGTCCCGCCCCCAGTTAAATTCTTACATCTACAGCGAGCAGAGAAATTGTCAGTTGAGCCACGCCATGAGTCTTCGCATGAGAGCAGACCTTGCTGGATGGGAGGGAGACTGAATCCCGCCCCCCTCCAACTCCAAAGACTTAAGGCTCTGGGTTTATCTACAGGCTCAGCTGGTAAACAGTCTGGTAAGAACTGTTTCAAAGCAGAAGTTCCCCTGCTCTTGCCAGAGTGTCCAGTGCCGTGACTGCAGCTTGGGCCCCGTTGCACTGCCGGCACTGTCCCTCTTCCAGACTGATGCGCTGGGAGAAGCGCTTGCCCAGAGGCGGGGGAGAGGGCTGCAGCGTTAATGTTCAGCATCGCGGAGCTGGGATTCCAGAATGGAGCTGACAAGTTTTGAAAGAGGACAAAGATTTCCCATGGGTGAGTGCGGCATCCCCAGTGGGATCAGTCCTTCCTCCTCAGGGACTCGTTAGAACGGAACGTCAGAACTATGGCGGCAGAATGCACCTGCCAGCTCTCTTCTCCCCCAGTGACCCCTCCCCAGGAATGCACGCACTGAGGTCTGCATGCTAGGACTGACTGCCCCAGGATGGCTACACAGCAGGCGCTTCAGGCCCCGCAGGGCATGTACTAAGTGCATGAGAGCTCAAACTGCACCACTGCTGCCCCTGTAAAGTCTGCCAGGAGGGGCGCATTATCTCCACCGTGCTCACCCTCAGAGCAGCTGTGTGGGAGGGGACCTGGGCCACCAGCACCCCAGCGTCTGTTGGAGTGGGGGCGACGACGGATCTTCTGAGGAATGTTTTCGGAGCTGGTTTGCTGTTGGACGTTTGGGAGGCTCTGGCCCAGGCACCGTCTACTCCATCTTGATGATCATTTTCTTGACCGCCCTTCGGGAGGTGCCACACTTGCTGTTGATCACGGCGTTGAAGTTGCAGCTCTTGCCGCACACTTTGGTGACATACTCTGGAGGAGGGTGGGGAGGGTAGAGAAGTGGAGCAAAAAACTAGAGTTGTTCTGGCTTTTTATGAATCCACTGAGATGAATCCTGCCAGATCCCATCATGCAAAACCCCTAAGATCCTGCAGCAAGTAGGACCAAGACAAGGACAGCAGGCTCTCATCTCAGAGGTGCTACTAACTTGCTGTGCGGCCTGGGGCATCACCTATCCAATCTGATCTTGCATTTAGCACGGCGGTCTCTTCACCCTCTGTGTCTGAATCCTTTGCTGCCAAACTGGGTGGTAATCCCTACGTCACAGGAACTGCGCAAGGACGGCTGATTAACTAGATCAGAAATGCTAGTGAGTTGAAGGCTTGTAAAGCGCAGGGGGACATGACTGGGGATCTGGGCTGCTGTGGCTTGTGGGTGCCCAATCTGAGACTCCTTGATGGGGTTTTCAGAAAGCACTTAGCACCGGCACTCCTGAAAATCAGGACCCTTTAAGGTGCCACGAGTGGACCCTTTCTGGAAACCTTGGCCTGCATCTGCTGTTAGAATTGTTCCGGCATCTCCGCCTGTCCAACCCAGGCACACAGCTTGGGGTATTAAAGCTAACCCTCTCTTTCTCACTACTAATGCTGGGTGGTTACGTTTTGGAATTCGCTGGGCCGGGCCCAATGGCTCTTTTGGCAGTAACAATGCTGCTGTGTTTGGGGTCATGCACTACGGCAGAAGGGGCAGTTGTACCAGCACAGATGAGGGTACGGATAAAATATATTCCCAAATAGCAGATTGGACGGTTTGAGGGGCTGGGAATGGCCTCTGAGCTTTTCTTTAAGTCCCCAGTTCAAATCAAGCCCAGCTCGCCAGGGACTGAAAAATCAGCATCTCCCTAGGGTGGTGCATGGTCAAAGTGAAAGGAGTGGGGCGGCTCGGTCCTTTTGCCAGTAGACAGCAAGTCCCGATCCCCAGCAGCCGTCACCACCCTGGCACTAACTGGCCAGCTCTGGCAGTCTCAGCAAGGGAGCTGAGAACTGAACCAGGCATGCAGACGGGAGAGGCTGCCTGAGGAAAACCCCAAGCAGGCCTCAGCCCCGTTGGCTTTGCTGTGGGACGGACACTCGAAGTGACCCTGCCGGTGCTATCCGCCAGCTCTGTGGATTCAGTCTCAGGCAGTCCGACTTCGCACCAAACAGAACCCCTCGTGCTGGGCAAGGACAATGGAGGAGGTGAGCAGAAGGAACCTGTCGGCCAGGATCAAACAGCGTCATCCTGTCCCGTCTGCGAGGGATTGACACCATGTGCGCTCTCCACCTTCCGCATTGTCGGGAGCCCCAGCCTCGCCCCATCTCCCTCCACAAAGCCCCCTGCCCACCCCCCCTACCTTTGATAGCATTTACCACTGCGACCGGCAGGCGGATGGGTTTCTCCATGGTCGTGTTGTTGTGGGCGATGCGCTGGCCGGTGGCCGAAGACCTGGCGAGCGTCTCCCGGGAGAAGAAGTAATCCAGCAGGCGCCTGGTCATCAGCTTGGGCTTGTCGGTAGAAACCTGCGAGAGGTCGTCCAGCTGGTGGTGGGTGATGTAGACCCCCGAGTTGGGGATCAGCTCCAGCTTGGGCCTCCCATTCTCCTATGGCAAAGGGAGAGAAACCCCTCGTCCTTCTGCCCTTTGTGGGTGCCTGGAGTCTGGGGAGACTCAGGCAGACCTTACCGTGCAGGCTAAACAAGCAACAGACAATGGGCTAACCCCCGCTGTCCTGTCTCAGGCCCAATCCCATTGATCTCAGCCCTCATTTTACAGATGGGGAAAGTGAGGCACTGAAAGGCTGCGTAACTTGCCTTGGCTCACATAGCATGTTAGTGGCAGAGCTGGGAATATAACCCAGGAGTCCTGACTCATCTCCTGCTCCAACCACTATACTACACTCCATCCTACAGCCAGGATTAGAACCCAGGATTCTTGCCCCCTGCTCTAGTCACTCGACTGCACTCCTGCCTTTCAACTGGAATTTAAGCAAGGGCCTACTTTAAAATAGGGCAGGAAGGTGTTTGTCCAAGAGCAGCGGCCACACACAGCACTCCAAGTTGAGTCCTGCCTATCACTCTAGATACTATAGGGCAAACCTGCACCCTGTTGGTCTTGGGAGAGATGCCAGAGCTTGGATAACACCCCCGGAGCCAGCAATAGGAGTCTCCTCTCTCACTCAGCCAGGAGAGGGTTAATGCTCCATTTCCGCAGTCCTCAGGAATCCAGGCACCTTTTAAGGCTGGAGCAGCTGCCTGTTTGGGCTTGGTTCTTCTGCCCAGCACGGCTGGGGGGGCAAGCGCGGGCCCAGGGAATCACAGAAGCCTGAGTTTGGCATGTGCTGGCTGATCGGTAAAAGGAAGAACCGAGGTGTGTCTGTTGCTGATTTAGGAACACCCTGTCGCAGCCATTTCCCCAACCCGTTCAGAGTGTGCCTGGGCCCCTCTTAAGAGAGCTGGAAGTGGTATGGGTGGGGCAGAATATCTGGCTTTGGAGCCTTTGATCCAAACAAATAGGGAGGGGATCTCAGAGCAGGGCCCAGTCAGCTTCCCTAGGGACGCTGGGAAGTAGCCGTGGTCCCTCCACGTTCAGCCTCTGCCTGGACAAGTGTGGGACCGAGGTGTCCACCTGTCCTGCTGGAAGGGTAGGGATGGTCCTGGCTCCAAGGAGAAAAGATAATGCTCAATCCTCCCTCTCCCCCCGAGGCATACGCGCCATCCCCTATTATGGCTACTGCTCTCCCGGGGTCCCATTAGGCAGCATCCCCAGGCATTCAATGAGCAATGGGCAACATAGGAACCGATCGCGGAACACCCACCTCCACGGGCGACGCCCACACCGGGGTGCCATCGGGCAGCGTATCTTGTATGTTCTCCTCCCATAAGCAGGTGGCGTCGCTGAGCGTGACGGGGCTCCCCGAGCCGTCCTCTGTGCTCAGCCAGGGTGGGAAGCCGCTTGGGACCCCAGCTCGCGTCCTCCAGACCGGGGGGCTTTTTGGGACTTCAGCTGGGGTGCACCTCTGCTCCCCCACCGTGGGAGAGGTGAATGGCTGGAGACCATTGGCCTGCAATAGGAGCGAATGCATGGGGATGCCACAGACAGGGATGTGTGGTGGAAAAACTAAGTGATAAATGAGCTACCCTTCTCTGCCTCCACCCCCGCCTGCTTCCCAGGAGGGGATAGGCCCTCCGTAAGCTCTGGCCCAACCTGCTTTCAGTTCTCGGCTCCTCAACACCAGAAAGAAACTGAAGGGTGTTCAGAGAAGAGCAGGGTCCTGGCTGGAGAAACTGAGCTAAACTGGTGAGGCTTGGCTAAACAGGAGGACGTGATCAGAGGCTATGGAGGGAGGAAACACCAAGGGGGTGCCCAGGAGCCTCTGCTTGCCCCTGCAATGATACAACGGGGTTTAACTGGGATATGGGGGCAGGGGGTGAAGAATGACAGCAGAGGGTGTGGGATCCTCTCCCCAGGAGCAAAATCCCCCCATTGCCTGGAATAGTTAAAATTACACTGGGCCAACCCTTAGAAAATGTTCTCCAGGGCCGTGAGGCTGCGCAGATGGGCTCAAATGGGGTTTCTTCATCTCCAGCCTCTCTGATTCGTACGCACCCAGGGAAGCCTTTTGCCTCCAAGGTGCTGGTAGCTACTGCTCGGACAAAGGGAGACACTGGGGCACCCACCTGCAATGCTGCGTTGCTCTCCAGCAAACCCACCAGGCCTTTCAGGAACTGGATGTTGCTCTTGTTGATGTCTGGGGAGAGACACACGCACAGAGATGGAGCTGAGCATCGCAGAGGAATTCCATCCCTGGACAGACCTCAGGCGGAGCTGGGCACACGCGAGTCCCAGACATGCACAAACAACGAGTCCTTCCCTAGCCATCCTGCTGCTCACCTTATGCCCACTTGCCCACAGCTCATACAGGTGCATGTCCCTTTGATCCCAGCCCAGGAGCCTCTCTACAGACCTGGCGTTCATGCAGCTGCCCAGATGGCTGGCCGTGCTCTTCTCTCTAGGCAGCACCGCTAGAGTTCCAGCCACCACACTTGAGCTGGAGGCAGGACCCCATGGAACCCCCAGCCAGGTGCAGCGGGAGGCCAGAGTCTGCTGCCAAGCCCAGATTGTCTCTCACGGGTATTCCCAGCTCTAACCTAGGGACATGGGGTTTGCCCAGCCAGATCACACCATTGGTCCATCAGGCTGAGCTGCTGCCTCCAGCTGGGGCCAAGGCCTGACACCTTGGGATAAGGTGATGCCCCCACTGCGCACGCTCTAATGCCTCTAGCCAGCTGGGCACCATTTTAAGGGGGGAATGGAGAGACCAGCTGAGGCCTTGGAGCCTGAGAGCGGGTTAACACCATCAGAGCTGGCATAGCTGCAAACTGCCTCCATGATGTTAAGGCAGGAAAGGAAGGAGGATTCGGTTACCAACACCGCTGGTTCCGGACCCCAGCACCGTCCTGCCCACCGATGCCCCTGCCCCGTTCCTGCTGGAGAGGAGGTCGTTCTGCTCCTCTAGGTTCCGGAGCTGGCTCTTCAGCTGCTGATTCTCCAGCTCCAGCTCCTTGATCCTCCTCTCCTGCCACATGGCGGCCTCTTCCCGAGAGGCGAGGAGATTCCGCAGCTCGGACATCTGCAGCTCCAGCTCCTTGACCAGCTCAGCATATAGACCCGTCACCTTGCTCACTCGGCTGCTAATGCTGCTGCCTCCTGAGGGAACTCGGCTACTCCATGGGCAGCCGTCCTCGAGTCCGTTATTCAGGGATGGAGACTCCAGCTGCTCTGTGCTGGGCCTGTAGAGCACTGAGGCCCCAGAATGCGCAGCTCTGGGATTGTCCAAAGTCCTGGTGTGTGGCAGCCCGTCCTGGGGACGTCTCCTGTGGAGATCCAGGCTATTGCTCTGAAGGACATGTCCAAAGGGGGACGGGCCCTGGGGCTGTGGCCCGCTCAGTGCACGAGGGAAGTGAGAGACAAGGCTGGGACTGGCCTGGGGTCCGTTGGAGAGCCTGGGTCTTTTCCGGTTCTTGATCTCCTCTTCCACGCACAGCAGAGAGTGGCTGGGCCTCCCAAGGCTGCTCAGGGCTCCATGAGGTTGGGTGCTGGAGACAGACAAAAGCCAAGAAGAAGCAAGTATAATTAAATCACATCTTTCCACCCTTTACTGTCTCCAAATACTGTACAAACTGTGTGTATGCACATATAGCAATCAGATCACCCACCAGTGAAATGCAGCCACTTCCAGGGTGGTATGTGGCAGCTGTTTAACAGCAATTTATGGGAGGAAGTGAAGGAGAATGTTATATCCACTTGATATTCCAGGGGGAATTTCTGGAGGTAGATTGGAACTGTTGGAATCTCCACCACTGGGCAGCCTACTGGGGCTAATTCTTGTGAAAAGTTCCAGAGGATCTTTAATGGCCACAAGCCTTCAGGATTGTGGCTTTCAGTGTAATTCAAAAGACAGTATATTCAAAGCCCCTCTGATTTCAGTGAGCATTGCAGGGGCCTCCCACATCTGCAGCTCAAACCTAAATTGCTGCTAAGCACCTCCTGGCATGGTGCCGAATCACCAGCACTGGGGTGGTCTGTGGAAGTCTCCTGGACAAAGACTAGGCTCTGCTTAGCTTGTGAGATCAGACAGGTCCTAGTGACAAAGAGAGCTCTTCCATTACCCCCCCACACCCCCCATAGCTAACGCTATTGTATTCACTCTGTCTAGGACAGGGGTCGGCAACCTTTCAGAAGCGGTGTGCCAAGTCTTCATTTATTCATTCTAATTTAAGGTTTCGCGTGCCAGTAATACACGTTAATGTTTTTAGAAGGTCTCTTTCTATAAGTCTATAATATATAACTAAACTGTTGTTGTATGTAAAGTAAATAAGGTTTTAAAAATGTTTAAGAGGCTTCATTTAAAATTAAATTAAAATGCAGAGCCCCTGGGACTGGTGGCCAGGACCCAGGTAGTGAGTGTGCCACTGAAAATCAACTTGTGTGCCACCTTCGGCACCCGTGCCATAGGTTGCCTACCCCTGATCTAGGGACTTAGATGGCCCTCCCCACTGCAGCATCAGAGCACCTCACCCTTATTAATGGACTCAGATTCCAAGGCCAGAAGGGATCATTGTGATCATCTAGTCTGACCTCCTGCACACCACAGGCCAGAGAACTCCCCCAAACAATTCCCAGGGCAGATCTTCTAGAACAACGCATCCTATCTTGTTTTAACATTGCCAGTGATGGAGACTCCACCATGACCGTTGGTAAATTATTCTAATGGTTAATGATCCTCACTATTAAAAATTTACACCTTATTTCCAGTCTGAATGGGTCTAGCTTCATGGGAGCGTGTTAGACTTTCCCCGCTAGAGTGAAGAGCTCATTATTATATATCTGTTCCCCATGTAGGTACTTACAGATCAAATCACCCCTTAACCCTCTCTTTGTGTCTATCACTACAAGGCATTTTCTAATCCTTTCCTCCTACTTGTGGCTCTTCTCTGACCCTTCTCCAATTCATCTTCAGTTGTGGACACCAGAACTGGACTGTATCCTCAACACACACCTGGGATATGGGGGAACTATTATCCCATATCCCACGTTACGGGCAGGGAATTAAGGCACGGGATGGAATAAGCAGCCTAGAGAGTCTGCAGCAGAGATGGGTGTAGCACCCAAGTCCAGCACCCTATCTGCTATGCTCACACGCGGTTCTAAATTGTAGCTGCTGCTTCAGGGGCTCTGCAGAGTCATTCTCTAGGAATTGGGACCTAATAAGTGGGACCAGAGGGCTACAGGGAATGGGAGCTGGGGCCTTTTCCCTATCAGGGACTGTTCAGATCCAGCCCAGTGACTGCCAGCTGTTACCATCTTCAAGGGATTGTAAGAAACAAGTTTGAGGGTCACAATCCAGTTCCTGCTGGGCTGGTGTCCCATAACAGCAGCAACCATTAAAGCTGGAGGTGTCAAGGAGGGGAAGAAGTAGCTTGTCCAAGGTCACCCATCAAGCCAGGAATCAAAGCCAGGTCTGCTGAATTCCAGTCCAGTGCTCTAACCTCTAAGCCACACTGCCTTCTGCAAAAAGTCACTTCAGGCCCCCACTACTGTGCCTTCTCACCAGTTCTCAGTGGGTCCAGCTGGGTGAATCTGTTGTGGCATGCCCTCCCTCATACCTGGTACATTCTGGGGGGGCGTGTCCTCGGGACTCCTGGAGCTCCAGCTCCTGGGGCTGCTGGAAGTCAGGGCTGCAGAGAACAGCACCTTCCAGCCCAGGCTCAGGCAGTTGGTACAGTGGGTGATCATCCAGCTGCTTGCCATCTCCCATCCCTTGCTCCATGGCCTGGAGGTGGCTCTGCAGAGCCTGCAGGTCAGTGACACGACCAGACATTGGCTCTCATAGTCACACCTTCCAGCCCCAATGAAACATAATGGAGGAGAGGGAGGAAAATTCAACCTGCTGGAGAGAGAAGGGGGAGAGAGATGGGAAGAGACACCAGCAGGAAAAAAGAAATGGAAAAGGATTATACAAATACCAGTTTTGATCTGACACTGTCCTAACACCCTCACCACTGGTCCAGTTGATCCAGCCCCCAACTTCTACCCTCAGGACTCACACACACATTCTCTTGGTTTAGGATTAGTTTAGCTTTCCATCCTTCTCTCTGATTAGCCCCATCACCCTCTCCTCTGATCTGGTTCCCTCATCTCCCTCCCCTCTCTCTGATGCACATGTCTGGCTCCTTGTCCCACATGTGATTCCCCAAACCTTCTCTAAAAACAGCCCTTTTCCTATTTTGACACCTGTTTCTCCCTCATCCTGTTCCTGTGTGGCCCTGCACTGCTTTCTGCTCCCTTCTCCTCCTCCTCCCTTACTACCCCTGTCCTGATCACCCACTTTGGTCCCTCTTTGCTCTCTGTCTGACCTCCTCCCTTTCTTGTAACCTTATAGAATCACAGGACTGGAAGGGACCTTGAGAGGTCATCCAGTCCAGTCCCCTGCACTCCAGGCAGGACTAAGTATTACCTAGATCATCCCTGACTGGTATCTGTCCAACCTGCTCTTCAAAATCCCCAATGATGGAGATTCCACAACCTCCTCAGGCAATTTATTCCAGTGCTTAACCACCCTGACAGGAAGTTTTTCCTAATGTCCAACCTAAACCTCCCTTGCTGCAATTTAAGCCCATTGCCGCTTGTCCTGTCCCCAGAGGCCAAGAAGAACATTTTTTCTCCCTCCTCCTTGTAACAACCCTTCATGTACTTGAACCTGTCTAGTCCTGTCTCTTTTCAGCTCTTTTCCCTGCTTTCTTTCCTTGTCCTCTGTTTGATTTCCCCCCACTCATGACATCTGTCTGATCCCCATCCTCTTCTCCTTGCCCTGACTGAACCCACTTGTCTCCTGTCTGGAGCCTTGTCTGTCCCCCCACTTCCTCCTCCTCTCTGTTTTCCCCACATGTCCCCTGTCTACCCCTTCCCTCTGTCTATTCCCCCACATGTCCCCTGTCTGCCCCCTCCCTCCTTGCTCCTGTCTGTCCCCCCCTTCCTCCTCCTCTCTGTTTTCCCCACATGTCCCCTGTCTGCCCCCTTCCCTCCTTGCTCCTGTCTGTCCCCCCTTCCTCCTCCTCTGTTTTCCCCACATGTCCCCTGTCTGCCCCCTCCCTCCTTGCTCCTGTCTGTCCCCCCCTTCCTCCTCCTCTGTTTTCCCCACATGTCCCCTGTCTGCCCCTTCCCTCCTTGCTCCTGTCTGTCCCCCCTTCCTCCTCCTCTCTGTTTTCCCCACATGTCCCCTGTCTACCCCTTCCCTCTGTCTATTCCCCCACATGTCCCCTGTCTGCCCCCTCCCTCCTTGCTCCTGTCTGTCCCCCCTTCCTCCTCCTCTCTGTTTTCCCCACATGTCCCCTGTCTGCCCCCTCCCTCCTTGCTCCTGTCTGTCCCCCCTTCCTCCTCCTCTCTGTTTTCCCCACATGTCCCCTGTCTGCCCCCTCCCTCCTTGCTCCTGTCTGTCCCCCCTTCCTCCTCCTCTCTGTTTTCCCCACATGTCCCCTGTCTGCCCCCTCCCTCCTTGCTCCTGTCTGTCCCCCCCTTCCTCCTCCTCTGTTTTCCCCACATGTCCCCTGTCTGCCCCCTCCCTCCTTGCTCCTGTCTGTCCCCCCTTCCTCCTCCTCTCTGTTTTCCCCACATGTCCCCTGTCTGCCCCCTCCCTCCTTGCTCCTGTCTGTCCCCCCTTCCTCCTCCTCTCTGTTTTCCCCACATGTCCCCTGTCTGCCCCCTCCCTCCTTGCTCCTGGCTGTCCCCCCTTCCTCCTCCTCTGTTTTCCCCACATGTCTCCTGGCTCCTGTCTGTCCCCCCCACGTCCCCTTCCCTCTGTTTCCTCCATGTGCTCCCTGTATGGACCCTCCCTTTCGTCCCCCACCCCCTGTTATCCACCCCCATCCTTCCCTCCCCCCGGGACACTGTACCTTTAACAGCCCTTCCATGTGCCTGTTTACAGCCCTGACACCATTTCCTGGTCCCCGAGTCCCGCCCCTGCCGCTTGCCCACTGGCTGAAGTCTGGCCCTGTCTCCCGCTGATTGGAGACCAGGGATCGGTTCCCTATTGGCTGCTGGGACAGGGGCGGGAGCTGAAATCGCCCCGCCCCAGCGTGCGGGACGTCCTGCCCCCCTGAAGGGGCGGGGTCCTTGCGCGCGCGCGGTGGGGGCGGGGCTACGATGGGATACGCCGCGCGGAGCGGGCTGCGCGTTTGGGCCTGGCTCGGCTCCCGTCCCCCTCGGCAGGTGCCGGCGCCGGCTGCAGCCATGGACCTGGGGCCGCTGAGGAAAAGCTACCGGGGGGACGAGGAGGTGAGAGGGGGCGGGGCACGTGGGAGGGGTCCCGGCGGGGAGGGGTCCAGGTGGGGGGGCTCCGGAGAGGGGTGCGGGGGGAGGTGTCCAGGAGGGGTGTCCCGGGAGGAGGGGTCCAGGTGGGGGGTCGCTACAGGGAGGGTCCCTGGGGACGAGTCCAGGTGGGGGGGGGCTACAGGGAGGGTCCCTGGGGAGGAGTCCAGGTGGGGGGGCGCTACAGGGAGGGTCCGGGTGGGGGCTTGGTGGCGGAGGGGCACGTGGGAGCGTTCTAGAGGGAGAGGGGACTTGAGAAGGGGGGGTCCCGATGGGGGAGGGGCTCAAAGAGGGAGGAGAAGGGGCGAGGAGGAAAGAGGAATCAGAAATCTCTGCTCCTCCTCCCCTCCCCCAAAGGTGGGGTGCACATCACCCTTCCCCCACAGGTGCCGGGCCTCGCAGGTGAGCTGGTCTTTACCCTGTGGCCCCCTGAGGCATGGTGCTCCCTCCCCTAGACACTCCCCCAGATCCTGCCCTGCTCTTATCCAAAGGCTGGTCGGGGGGATCATGGTGGGGATCACAGAAAAGCCCTGTTAGGACCCTGTTCATCTCTAGGGGGCCAGGGTGGGTTCCTTGCTAACAGCCAACCTGTGGCTCTCATCCATCAGAGGACAGTACGGAGACCAGCAGTACAGCAGGGCTCAAAGAATGACACGAGTTCCTGGAGCACAGGTCCATCAGTGGCTATTAGCCAAGACGGTTAGGGATGCAGCCCCATGCTCTGATTGTCCCTGATCTGTTTGCCAGAAGCTGGGATTGGACAACGGGGGATGGATCACTTGAGAATTACCTGTTCTGTTCATTCCCTCTGGAGCACCTGGCATCTTCCACTGTTGGAAGACCGGACACTGGCCTAGATGGACCGTTGACATGATCCAGTCTGGGTGTTCATATGTTACCCACAGGGCTGTGCCTGGCTTTAATAGCCCGCTGTTCAGTCTAAGGACTTGGCTGCATGAGAGAGTTATAGCCGTATAAGATAAGGTGTGAATTTAGATTGTAGCTGTACTGGTATAACCCCGATGTGAACACTCTTATTCTGGTATGAGAGGGCCTTTTGAGAAGTTAGCTTATGTCCATTGGGAAGGGTTGAAGTTAAACCAAAAAATCCCCCCATTTATTCCAGAATAAATAGGTCCACGTGGGAAGCTACACCAGTATAATTATATCAGTATCAGGGCTTTGGAGCGGAGCTGGACCGCGGAGCAGCTCTGGAGCAGTGGAGCTGCAGGTTTTGTCCTGGAGCTGGAGCGGAGCCGGAGCACAGCTCCAAAGCCCTGATCAGTTTACCGGGTAAAACTTTCCCATGTAGACAAACCCTGACCCTCTGAGCATGTTAAAACAAGTGGATTAATCACCATAACCACCTGTGAGGGGCCTAAATACTAATCTTAATTTACAGGGGAAACTGAGGAACGGAGAGGCAACAAGAGGGTAAGGTCATGCAGAGCTGGGACTAAAATCCAGGTCTCCTGACTCCCAGGCCCATGATTTAAGCTTCAAGACCAGTCTTTCTATTACTCAGCATAGGACAAGACAGCAGCTTCACAGAGCTCAGCTGACCTAAAAAAAAATCAACAAGCAATGAATGAAATAAAAAACCAGCGAGTGTTCCCCAGTGGCTAGAACAGGGAGATGAGCAGGGCAGGGTCATGACTTTAGGTTCTGTTTTGACTGTCATTGGCTCATTGCGTGACTTTAAGCAATCAGAGATCATCAGACACCGTTCAGTGGGCTAGGAGTTGTGACGCTGAAGTCATGTGGGCTGGTTCCTGCAGCTACAAGGTTAGCAGGATTTGAGATGATGCGTGGGGAAGCGAAGGATCCTGACGGTTGATGGGTGGGGGATGTAACACTTCAATTCTTCTGCCCCTCTCCCCATTTCTGTCCTGTGCAGGCATTTGAGGAGAAACATCTCGCCTCCTTTGACCCAATTAAGCAGTTTGCCATGTGGTTTGAAGAGGCCATGCGGTGCCCCTCAATCGGCGAAGCCAATGCTATGTGCCTGGCCACCAGTACCAGGTGGGCATTGCAAGGGAGTCGCTGGCCCAGAATCTCTCCTATCTGCGTCTTTGGGTGGCTTCCTTTTCTGCTTTCCTGCAGTGAGGTGCCCTGCCAGCTTGCGTATCCTGAGCTGGGTAACCTGGCGAGTAGGGGAGCAGACAGCATCTGGCGTGTTTGTATGGATAGTAAGGAGCAGATCCAGAGGCATAGCTATGTGTTGGAACGGGACTGGACGTTTGCCCTGTTACATCAGACAGGGGACCCAGCCAGCCCATTATGCTGGCTCCAGCGGGGTCCAGTCTCAAATGCTGTAGAGGAAGGCACAGAAACCTGTAATGTGCATCTTTCTATAATGAAGTATAGGGTGAGAGAGGGTGGTGAATCGTCCTTCCTGATCTCAGCAATGCTCAATTCATGACCAGAAAGAAGAGGGTAGATTCCCTTCACCTTTGCCGGGGCAGGAGGGCAGTCTCTGGAATGTACGTATGTATGTGGCTGCACTTCTGTGTTGACTGGTGCATTTGTTCCCTGGCTCAGGGATGGGAGGCCCTCTGCCCGCATGGTGCTCCTGAAGGGGTTTAGCCAGGATGGCTTTCGATTCTTCACTAACCACGAGAGCCGGAAAGGAAAGGAGCTGGTGAGAGCTGCCTCGTGGGTTACAGACCAAGTCATTCATGGATTTGTGTGGGGCATGTCACTGAGGGCTGGTTTTGGTCACGCTCTGGCTCTTCTGACCGGGGTGGGCATGACGCCTGGAGGGAGAATCTCAGGGGACATAGGATGTTGACCAGCAAGCAGGTAAACTACCCGCTGGCCTGTATTTTCCATGTCTGTGTGGGCACCCGAACTTTGCTCAGATGAGGGGCGGGACGCTGACTTGGCAGGTGCTCAAGGTCTACACCAGGCTTACATCAATTCAAGTGCACAGCAGCTGCCTCTCTCCTTTGTTATAGAAGAGCAGCCCACAGACAGCCCAAGGCACTTTGGTCCCTGAGGTGTATGTTGATCCCGGGTGTGGGGATCAGAGAGTGGGAGAGAGATGTCTCCTTGTGCCCCCCTCCATTCCCCATCCTGATTTGATCGAGCTGATGCATAGCATGTTGGCACCTCCCCATGGGCTGTGTTGGCTTAGGCTGTCTTGTGCTCTTAAATTCCTCCAGGTCCCAAACCCTTGGGCAGAGTCTGAGCTAGGAGAGGTGGGTAATTTCTCTAGCTTTTAGGATGTGACACATTACCCAGTTGATGAGTCCTTTGTTTTGTGCTTTTTATTCCCCCCGCCTCCCAACTCTGCAGGACTCCAATCCTTTAGCCTCAGTCGTCTTTTACTGGGAGCCCCTTAATCGCCAGGTGAGTTATGCCTTCTGATCCCGACGAAGGGGAGGAAGCGGCAATGGGGATAGGCTCAGCACCCTGCATGCAGTATCATAGTTACATTCCTTCGCTGGGATGCCCTGGTGAGGCCTGTTTGGGCGAAGTGCTAGAGGAGATGGCAGATGCAGTCTGCTTCAGAGCCACACCGGTCTCCCTCACTCTCAAAGTGCAGACCACAGCACTGAGCAGAGACCCTCTGTTTGCTCATCTTGGGCTGGGGAAGCTTCTTAAAAGATCAAAAACGGCTTCACACCAGATGGGATGGGTGACTGGAATCTGTAACTTATTCAGCTCCTTGGGGGCTGCGACTTTGACAGCTTGAGGTATTCTTACCGCACCAGAACCGTGCTGGACTAGCTTCTAGGTTATGAACTGCTTACAGAGAACGCTCACACACCACTGAAAGCAGCTGCCTCTGGGATGGAAGGTGGTAGCCATTTAACAGCCCTCAGCAACACTTCACAATAGTTCTTAGAAGGGGAATTGAAGAATAATGCCAAGAAGTGAGTCTATTGACTTGAAACTGCAGGATGATTTAGGTCAGCAAAATATAATTACCAGAGTCGGAGACTTTCTCAGCAACGAACCAGAGAAAAAAGGAAGGGAGCGGCAGGTTTCTTATGGGAGGAGGAAATCTGAGTCTTTAATAATGGACAGTGGGGAGAGGCACTGAAACCAATTGAGTTCTAAATGGATCTCGCTGGGTTCTCTAGACCTTCTTCCCAATTGACTCTGCCTGAGGTGGCTGTCTTTTGGGGAGCTAGCTCTGGAGAGGAGTTAGAGCTCTTTCTACCCTGCAGGATGTGATGGTGATTCAAACGGCCTCATCGCCATCTCATGCCGGGGTTGGTGATCACCTGTTATAACAGCAGGGAGCGGAGTGAGCACTTGACTTGGCGAATCTGCCTAGGGAGGATAGCCTGATGCCCCACCCTGGATCCTAATCTTGTTGGCAAAATGAACTTGGTCTCCTTCTGGCCCCTAGTGGAAGTGTGCCCACCTTCCTGGGGCCAGGTCCCATCTCACTGTGGCTGTTGCAGGTGCGTATCGAGGGCTCTGTGGAGAGACTTCCAGAGGAGGAATCGGAGCACTACTTCCACTCCCGGCCCCGAAGCAGCCAGATCGGGGCTGTCGTGAGTCGCCAGAGCACAGTGATTCCCGACAGGGAGGTGAGGCGCAGTGGGATTTGAGGGTGGGGTGGATTGTGCTGGATTCCAGCCCCTTGGGTTCCTCAGAGCTTTCCCCAGGGACTCTTGTTCCCTCGCTGTGTGTCCCAGTGCATCTTATCTCCTGCTGGGTGCAGTGAGGGCCCCAGGCCATACTCTGCCTGCTTTTTGCATGCATGCTGCATGGCAGGAGGCCCCAGGCCTTCAGACTGTCTCTCTCTCCCTGGCAGTATTTAAGGAAGAAGAACGCAGAACTGGAAGAGCTGTACCGGGAGGGCACTGTGCCAAAGCCTGCGTACTGGTGAGTGGTGCTTAGTGGGTAAAATCTGCTTTTGTGTAAGTTAGGCCTGGTCTTCCACTCTCTCCCTTGGGGTCCCTTCCCATTCCTCCACTACACCTCCGAGTGCCTCAGCTGTGGCTATTAGAAACTAGGGGGATGTTGGTTTCCTTAAAACTGCCAGAAGATCTCGGATTCCCGGCTGGTAGAGATGGACAGACAGCACTTAGGTTTAATCTTTCCAAAGGGTGATACCTCTCCGTAATGTTGCTGCTGCTTCCCCCTCTGCCAAGTGCTGCCCTGCAACATCAATGATAGATTTAGATTGAAGGCCAGGGGCAGGGCTTGAACCTAAAGCTTTCATGCAGCTGAGTACCAGCTCCTGACAAAGTCTGGATTTACTTAAAGGAAGCTTTGGGAATCGGTTAAGGTTGAGATTGGCCAGCTTCTGAGCCGTTCCCCGCAAGAAGATGTGGAGCTCATCCCAAAGCGGCAGGCATCATTGGGCTTGACGTGGTTGTGTGCAGACACTTCACGTCTTTTTTACGTGCCCACAGGCCGTCGTGATATGTGCTGCGTAAAAGCTTAGCTCCATCTGCTTCGTCGTAGGGAACTTCCTGGTCCCGCTTGGCTTTGTATGAAGGCTGCTGCTGTGCATGGGTGCCTCTAACAGCATCTGTTTTTCCCTCAGGGGGGGATACATTCTGAAACCAGACGTTGTGGAGTTCTGGCAGGGCCAAACCAACCGCTTACATGACCGCATCGTCTTCCGGCACCTCCGGGACGCCACTGCCCCCACGGGACTCATGACGCACAAGGGAGAGGGGAACTGGGTGTATGAGAGGCTTGCCCCTTGAAGGCCAAGAGCGAGAGCATTTCACACAGGGACCTGGGATATTTTCAATACCTTTTTGCCCCCACCCCCTTACCCAGGAGCGGCGAAGGATGGGGTATGGCCCCCTTGCTCCTGCACTTCACAGGGCAACTATCTTAACTTTTATAAAACCACGGAATATTTGGGGGTGCTCAGAGGTGCCAGATTGGCAGCCCTGGAGACTGAAGCCCTCCATCCATCCCAGTGGGAGCTTCCCCTGCCAAGGTGTGTCTGCCCTGACGTAAAGGGGCAACTCTAGGCCTGGGATCAGTTCAGTCTCCGAAGCTTATCTGATCCTTGGCACCTCTGCTGAGTCTGCCGATGAAGCATGTGTCTGTGGGGGCAGTTAGTGCCAACTGTGTCATGTGAATGCTGCTTCACAGGGAATTGGGCTGAGACCTACCAAACTCATTTCACAGAGAGGCCGTTGGCTAGTGATTCCCTCAGATCTCTTGTTGATTATCTGGACTGCCTACCAAGGGGGTGGCTGAGACCAAACCACAGGCAGGCTGGCTCTCCTGGACAGCCTCTCTGTCAGCGCCTCCTGCCTGAGGGCCCTCCCTGTTTTAACCTGCCAGTCCTCAAGCCCCAGTGTTACATGGGGAGCAGACATGTTGTGTGCTCGTTAGCTGTAATCGGGTGTTTAATCTTGTCCAGTGCTGCTTTGAGTGCAATAACGTAACCGATTCTGGATGTGGACGGAGCAATCATGTTGTTCGTAATGTCTGTGTGATCTGTATAATCTGTGTATAAGGATGTTCTCCTGTCAGACTCCAGCCTGAAGGCTGTGCCTCTGGGCTCGGAGCTGCTTTTATCAGTGCTGGTGTATAAAGTCTCCCTAAATGTATAAACTCACAAATAAAGTCCAAGCTGACAAGTGGAGCTGGAAGGGGATTTGGTTTACTATTAACTTGTATGTTGCTGTTTTTAAAAGGGAAAAAAACATGCGTAAGCAGGGGAGGGACTGGTTTGTATTATTCTGTCTGTCCAGCAGCGGGAGCTGCGTTTGTTTTTCAATCGCTCCCCCTGGCAAGCTGGCGGTGCCAGGGGCCTGTACCCCCCAGCAGGGGGAGCTGGTCTCCCGGCCTCCGAGCAGAAATTCGTCCGCAATTTGTTTTCTCCCTGGGTTTGCTCTCACTTTCTTGGGTTGTGTCCCAGTGAAACTGCAGCCTGATAACCTCTGCCCCCTTCTGGCTCCTTGCGCGAGTTTGTACCCTTAGTCATTTGCTTCCTCCCCAGCCAATCGGGGTCAGGGGCTGTCGGCTGTTTCACTTGTGATGGCAGGATTCCCATGCAGCAGGGGGAGTGACCTCCCTTAGTCCCAGGCCCGTCCCCGTCCCTCCTTTGCCACCTCATCACTGCGGAAGAGCAAAGGTAAAATCCATGGACTGCAGCTGGGAAGCGCCCTCCTGTCTCCCAGTCCTACTTTTATCTGCTATAAACACTTGTGAGCAATGAGACCCTCCCCCTGTGGGGATTGTTTTAGGAAGGCTCAGAAGGGGGCAGTTCCTTTGTCTCCTGCATGGCAATGAGCTGCAAGTGAAGTACAGAACTTCCATTCCCCTGCACGGGGTCTTTCAGTTAGTTGTCTGGGTTTCTTGCCTGGCTGCTGTCAGAAGCAGGTCTGCTCTGGTATAGCAATTGCCCCCTTGTGCTGGGAGCAGCGAGGGGTAAGCAGCAGCATCCTGTGGCAGGGAGGGATAGTGGGCAGGGGGAAAACAGGTACAGCAGCTGTCCTGCCGTGAGTGCCTCCATCAGCCTTCATCTGGCTGCAGAGCTAATCAGGGTGTTGCTCTTTCAGCTGCAGGTGTGGCAGCCTGGCTGAGCTGAACCCCAATGTACTATGTGTTTTGGTGGAAGTGCTTGGGAATCTTAGTTCAGGTTAACAGGGACTGTTGCACGTCCTCTACCCTTTAACGAAGCATTGAACTAATTAGTGAACTTTCACCGTCCAAGGTAGTCATGAACTATAGGGGATGGATACCTTTAACCAAAGGGATGGGTTTGTTACGTATCCTCTCACTGCTGTCACAGGAGCAGGTGCTTAAAGTCCCCCCCAGCTGCAGATATGGAGGAGAGCTGCAGAAGCTGTGTGGCTCTCATCAAAATACAGCTCCTCTTCAAAACCTCCCTCCCTGTAAGCTAAAATAGCTACATCCAGACCAGTCACAGGGTAACTGTCCCTGCTGCTTCCCTTTTCTGCTTACATTCTGTGTGCGCGAATACCCCTGCTTCTAGTGCATGCTGCCTGCTCCATTGACAGACAGGCAGTATTTCCAATCCAGCATCTGCTGCTGGCCTGAACTCGCTTGTCTTGCAGCGGGGGAGGTTCATCTGCCTAGGATCCCTTAGGGGTGCAGTGGGTTGTAATGGAGTGGCAGACCTGGCCCAGGGTTTTGCTGGGAGGCTCAGGGAACCAGATGTACCACAAGCAGGTTTCACTCTCAGCCGACATTTGCATATGCTTAATGGTTCATATTCAAATGAAGGTTTGAAGCTGCAGCTGATCTTTGAATGCCTGAGGGGAGCAGTGCAGATGAGGGAAAGCTGAAGAGAAGGGGGACCCCTAAATTCTGATGCAGATGGAGGAGCAGGATTGTCAGCCTAGAATACATTCTGAGGGTGTCTCACTGCAGCAATGGGAAATGCTTGGGATGGGTCACAGGTTGGCTCTGAGCAGCAGGGAAATGTGACCCCAAACCCGATCTCTGCAGGAGGGGAGATCCCAGCTCTGTGTGAAGGGTGGAAAATCATCCAGCAACAATAGCTTGGGAGTGAGTCATTCTCCACACCCTCTGCTAACTAAACAGAGAGGAGCATTGCAGATCCTGTGGGCTAGCTGTGTGCCCAGGAGAAGGGCTTGCCTCGGGGGACGGTAGGGAGCAGGTCTCACCACACTGGGCTGTGGGAGTCCCAAGGGCAGAGGTTGTATCCAACACAGCTCTGGCTTCCAGTACAGGCCAAATAGCTGTGAGCTGCCTCCACCCCTCCTGGGCTGTTTCACAATGAAACTAGCAAATGACAGGGAGATAGTGTCTGTTGCTACCAGCTGTTGCAGTGGTTGCCATGGCAACTTCTGCCTGACATGGCTTGAGGTTGTAAGTAGTACTTTAAACCTTCCATAGCCCCCTTTCCAAGGGGATCTCACAGCATTTCACGTACAGGTGAGCTCCATTTCACCAAGAGGTGAAAAGAGGTTTATCTTATAGATAAACTAGGAAAGTACAATTTAGATGGGGCTACTATAAGGTGGGTGCATAACTGGCTGGATAACCGTACTCAAAGAGTAGTTGTTAATGGCTCCCAATCCTGCTGGAAAGGTATAACAAGTGGGGTTCCGCAGGGGTCTGTTTTGGGACCGGTTCTGTTCAATATCTTCATCAACGATTTAGATGTTGGCATAGAAAGTACGCTTATTAAGTTTGCGGACAATACCAAACTGGGAGGGATTGCAACTGCTTTGGAGGACAGGGTCAAAATTCAAAATGATCTGGACAAATTGGAGAAATGGTCTGAGGTAAACAGGATGAAGTTCAATAAAGATAAATGCAAAGTGCTCCACCTAGGAAGGAACAATCAGTTTCACACATACAGAATGGGAAGAGACTGTCTAGGAAGGAGTATGGCAGAAAGAGATCTAGGGGTCATAGTAGACCACAAGCTTAATATGAGTCAACAGTGTGATACTATTGCAAAAAAAGCAAACATGATTCTGGGATGCATTAACAGGTGTGTTGTAAACAAGACACGAGAAGTCATTCTTCCGCTTTACTCTGCGCTGGTCAGGCCTCAGCTGGAGTATTGTGTCCAGTTCTGGGCACCACATTTCAAGAAAGATGTGGAGAAATTGGAGAAGGTCCAGAGAAGAGCAACAAGAATGATTAAAGGTCTTGAGAACATGACCTATGAAGGAAGGCTGAAGGAATTGGGTTTGTTTAGTTTGGAAAAGAGAAGACTGAGAGGGGACATGATAGCAGCTTTCAGGTATCTAAAAGGGTGTCATCAGGAGGAGGGAGAAAACTTGTTCACCTTAGCCTCCAATGATAGAACAAGAAGCAATGGGCTTAAACTGCAGCATCGGAGATTTAGGTTGGACATTAGGAAAAAGTTCCTAACTGTCAGGGTAGTTAAACACTGGAATAGATTGCCTAGGGAGGTTGTGGAATCTCCATCTCTGGAGATATTTAAGAGTAGGTTAGATAAATGTCTATTAGGGATGGTCTAGACAATATTTGGTCCTGCCATGAGGGCAGGGGACTGGACTCGATGACCTCTCGAGGTCCCTTCCAGTCCTGGAGTCTATGAGATTTGCACATCTGTGGTAGAGCTGGGTATAGAACAATGGAATCCTGACCTCCACCCCCCGTTGTAATCACCACTCTTGTGCCAGAGCCAGGATTAGAATCCAGAGCTCCTGACTCACAGTTCCCTGCTGTAACCACTGGACCACAGGTGGACATGGGTTGGAGGTACCCAGACTCCTTTGCTAAGGTGCAGGTTTGTTTTCCTCTGGCCCTTTGGAGTGGGGCCCAGAAGCTGCTAGAGCAGGTGACTGGGAGGCAGAATCCTTGTGTGCTATTCACAGCTCTGCCGCTGACTCACTCTGCGCCCTTGGAGCGGTCCCAGCTCTGCGGGTGGAAGTTCAGCCATCCATAAAATTGCAACAGCGCTTGCCTGCTTTGCAAGGGCCGGGGGGGATGAGGGGGCGGGTGAGAGAGTCAGGGAGCATCTGTGAAGCCGCTTTGGAGAGGGAAAAGGTTAGGTCACTGATGTTTGGGTTTTAAATACTAAGCAAGACTCTGGCCAGCCTTTTCCATTGCCCGATCGGAAATGGAATCTGCTTATGTCCGTTTCTGAAAGAGGAAGGATGACTGTAAGCGAGTGGACTTACCCCTGTGGTGTCTCCTGCTGGTTGTCCTCAGGAATTAGCTCACCAGCTCTCTGGAGCACCCTCTGCCAGCCGGTGATCCGCTACCGCTGGGCCACTGTGTCCCTCCCAGGACCCCAGTGCCCCTTTAATTGGGTGCTGCCCCCTGGCAGTACCCCCACAGTTCTGGGTCTCCCCCTCCCAGGGGAACCCCCACCCACTATCCCCACTTCCCCTCAGTCTTGGCTACTGCCCAGTCTCCATCTAGCCCCCATTCACTGGGGCAGACTGCAGTATAAACCACTCATCACAGGCAAAGGGGTTTGGACCTGCTGCCTCTGGCTACCCGTGGGCTGCACCTGCAACCCAGTATCTAATAGGCCTTACCAGGCCTGCAGCCTGGGACTTTCCTAGGCCGAAGCTCTGCGGCTCCCTTGGCCTTTCTCCAGCCCTGCTCCACTCCAGATACCTGGTTAACCTCCCTACAGGCAGGCCCTTCTCTCTCTGAATACAGAGAACATACCTGGCTCCCAGCCTTTTTATAAAAGCCAGCTGTGGCCCGACTGCGGCCACCTCCCCAATCAGCCCAGCTTTTAGAGCTGCAGCCCTCTCCAGGGCTGCTTTAAGCCCTTCAGAGCAGGAGCGGGGGAAGTACCCCGCTACAATGACCCAGTGGTTAGACTGCTATCCTGGGCAGTACGGCATTTGCATTCAGTTCCTTGCACTGCTACAGACTGCCTGGTGACCTTGGGGAAAGTCACTTGGGCCCAGATCCTCAGTTATTTAGGCACCTAACTCCCATTGAAATCGCTGGGAATTAGGTGCTGACACACCTCTGAGGATCTGGGTCTTAGGCCCTTGTGCCCCGGTTCCCCAGCTGTAAAAGGAGAACAGGGCTTGTGACAACAGGTACGTTAAAGATGGCGGCCAGATGCCTACCCCAGAGCGGGTTATTTTAAAATGAGAACATTTCAAAGCAGTGTCTTTTAAAAGAGATGAAAATGTTTCCTACTCCGGTACCAGGAGTCAGGCCACTGGGATGAGACATTGTCTGGTTGGCTGTGGAGATCAGAACTGTGGACAGAGACGCAGGAAAGAGCAGGAGGTTCTGCTCTTGACAGATCAGAGAGTAGCACATCGATGAACGAACTCGAGCAAGGAACTCCCCCAAAATACAGAACCTATCTTAAAGGAGCGGCAGCATACAGCTGCTGCCTGTCTCTGCTTACAGCTTTGCTCTGCCGCTCCCCATGTTCGCATGGCAGTGGTGCTTAGTAACCCCAGTCTTGGACTGGGCCTCTGTTGCGATAGGTTCTGTACAAACATGTTAAGCTGACAGCTCAGCTGCTTCCTGCTGAATTATTTCCTATCCCAGGCTTTACCGAGTGCTCTAACATGAGCAATGTAATCCTGTTTAATAGAAGATTAAATGATGAGAATATTTTTCCCCCTCCCTTGCAGCTTTTCCATTGTCGGTTTAGAGCCGCTATACCTTGTATGCAGCTGAGTGTAAGCTGGCCAGTCAGGCTGAGGACAGCTAGGGTAGCTACAGTGAATCTGACGACAGAGGAAATAGACCAGGATTTTCTACTCACAGTGACCAATTACAAAGGTGAGTAAATTCCCAGCATTCACAGCTGCCACTGATTTTTCAGCTTGAATTTTGCTTTAAAATAGGGTTGCAAATGCCCAGATGCTGCGGTATGGGCTGCCGTGTAAACAGATCTCCAGCTGCCTACTGCCTTTCCTTCTCCATCCCCATAGGTCTTAGCCAATAGTTACATCCTTCTTCCTCTCCACCCACCTGTTCAAGGAGCTGTGATTCTCACTGATCACTTGTCTGGGACAAAGAACACCTTGTGTGTCTGCAGAATTCTTCCCCTGTTTATTTTGGTAACAAACTATAAGGGTGGAGGCTGCTGGGGAACACAATACCCCTGGGTTATCTAGGGGCTGTGTGTTTGTGGAGTGGCTCATTATTGGAGGCGGGCGTCTGAATCAAAGCTGGTGGGATAATATGGCCTTTATAATAACTGGAAGGTCACTACTTCCTTTCCTTTCGGCTTCAGGCTCAGCCACTCCCTGCTAATAAACAGAAAATCTTTTTGAGCGTCCCTATTTGTGCTGATAACAATGCTCAGGCAAGGAGGGGCCCAGCCTGATTCACCTCGCCCTCCTGTCCGCTGGGCCAGCAGGTTTGACTCCTAGCATCAGGAGATGCGGTGGGGGGCACTGGTAACATGAGAGGGAGTGCCAGGGCTGGATGTGCGTGAGTGTGGCTTTCACTGGAATGGTGTGTCTGAATGCATCCCTCTGAAGCGGTACTGGAACCGGAGAGCTCTGCACAAATTAAGACTAAGCTTGATAAATTTATGGAAGGGATAGTATGATGGGATAGCTTAATTTTGGAATTGATCTTTGATTATCAGCAGGTAAGTATGCCCAGTGGTCTGTGATGGGATGTTGGATAGGATGGGATCTGAGTTACTACAGAGAATTCTTTCCTGAGTGCTGGCTGGTGAGTCTTGCCCACAGGCTCAGGGTTTAGCTGATCGCCATATTTGGGGTCGGGAAGGAATTTTCCTCCAGGGCAGATTGGCAGAGGCCCTGGAGGTTTTTCGCCTTCCTCTGCAGCGTGGGGCATGGGTCACTTGCTGGTGGATTCTCTGCAGCTTGAGGTCTTCAAACCACAATTTGAAGACTTCAATAACTCAGACATAGGTTAGGAGTTTGTTATAGAAGTGGATGGGTAGGATTCTGTGGCCTGCTTTGTGCAGGAGGTCAGACTAGATGATCATATTGGTCCCTTCTGATCCTAAAGTCTATGAGTCTATGAATGCACCCTCCTTCTAAAGCACTTCCCCCCAATACGTCTACATGCACGCTTCACCTCTACGGCCTCAAGAGCTAGAGTCTGAAAGTAGCGTTCCATAGCCTCAACAGTGGCACCAGTTAGGCCGTGAAGACTCATCCCCCACAGCTAGGTGCAGGGAGACACCATCTCCTTTAATTTAGATCCAGTATCACCTGCCCCCTTGTCTAGTGGTGGAGGGTGAGGGTCCCTCGATCTTTCCGAGCAGAACAATTTTCAATCTGATCCAAGCCCTGGGGTGTTTTCACAGATCAACCACTGAGCTCCCTTTGTTTTCAGGTTTGTTTATTAACAAAGAACATCTACAAACACTTACAAAAGATGGGTCTTCAAAAAACAAATCAATGTCCGGCTCCAGATATGAGCCCTAACTATGAGCTACAAGTGTGTTTTGTCTCTTAAGGGTGCAAGGTGTTTACCTCCCACCCCCAAGCCACTGCAACCCGCCTTCACTTTGTGTATGGTGGCCAAACCTCAGTCTCACTAGCACTGGGAACAGTTCACCTTTTAACTGCCCACCCCCTGAATTAGTGACTCTGAACATGAAGAAAGTGCCAGCCAGCCAGGAAGATCAAGGCCTCTAAAGTAGCAGCAGCACAATGGCTCTTGGAAATTAAAAAGGCCAGCAAACTTTTCCTTTTGTAACCTGGTGGGGGGGAAGGGGGAGAGAACTCTGCATCATTGCAACAGGCGCTTCCGCCAAAAACATCATGAATTCAGCAGCTGCTCCTGTGCGCAAAGTTCAGCAAAACACGTGCATTTTATGAGTGCAAAATGGCTTGATGAGTGAGTTATTAGAATCTCTGCTGCTAAAGTCCATCTGGGCTGCCAGGCATGTGTGACTGGTAGCCACTCAGAGGCAGTTGAATTCAGTTAACAAATAACCTTGAATTTAAGTTACTGGGAGCATGTACGTGTCCTTTGCAGAAGGAAACTTAAAAGTGCCATTATGGTCAGAAAGCTGACTCAGAAGCTGGCCCCTTCTTGCTCATAGCAGGAAACTGAGGCATAGTCCAGGCTTTCTCATTCCCGATGCTCCCGTGCTAATCGCTACTAGACAGTCTGTTCTCTCCTCTTAGAGCGTCTCTAGCAGACTCCAGCTGGTTTCTACATCAACCAGTGCTCAGCAGTGAGTCTAAGAAAATAAGCTCTCCGGGCCGTAACCCTGTTCCAAAGCCCTCAGACCCCCTACCCGACTGGCAGCAGTTTCTCCTATCAGTGGAATCTTTTGTTCTCTTACCCCAGCACCCTCCCGCTGGCTGGAAGATCAGATCTACTCAAGTGTTGCTCTGTAGTAGCTGGAGGCCAAGAGAGGCTGTTGCTACAGCTAAGGGTGGTTCTCCTTTAGCTCAACTGGCTGAGTGCTGCTCTCCAAGACATGAAGATCACGGGTCCTGTAGCCTTTAGTGGCGCAGTTCAGCTGGTGACTGCCTGTGGCCAAGTAGTTCTCTTTCCCAGGCCAGGGAATAATCTCTGTGGTATTAAAAGGTGCAACCCTGTCTCCCAGCCAAGCTTATGTTTATCTTTCCTGTGTTGGTGGGTGCGGACAGAGCGGAGGCGAGTTGCTGGGCAATCCCCCATGGCTGAGCCAGATGAAGTTCCTACCCCTTCTTAGGCATCTTCTAGGTGCAGTGGTAGAACAACAGGATGGATGAGAATGAACTGGCTCCTCCCATCCCATGCCCCCTGCATGGAGCGCTGCCTCTAGCCACAGGCCCTTGGACACTGCTGAGCCGAGGGTGTTTGCAAGAGGCCTCTGAGCTGCTCTGTGTTTGACTCCTCCCCACCTCCAAGGCTTGGACACCTCCAGCTCGTGATGATCCCCCAGTGGCATTTATTTTAAATAGGATGATTTGTATTTAAATAAAAACTATCGAGTCCTTTCTCCTTCGCGAGTGCACGTCAGGACCGAAAGTCTTTGAAATCTACAGCGGGGTGGCCCCTGCCCTCTCGTTACTTCATTTGCGGAGAGAACAGAACTGACATCTAGGCTGGCTCTGAGTCGGGACGGGTCCATGCGCGATGATTTCAGGGCATTGGTCCCACCCTGCAGCGCTTTCCCCCCAATGCCCACTTTCCCCTGCCTCACTTCTCCTCCCGCTCGCCATCGGCAAAGAGGTTGGGGTTTTCAGCCAGCGTGGCTCGCACTTTCTTCTTCTCCTTGAAGCGCCCAGAGTGGGAGACTTTGACGTGTTTGCCTTTTGTGTTCTTATCCACGATCTTCTCCAGCCGGGTGTTGAATTCACTCTCGGTGCCACCGTTGCTCCCTGCCTCTGTCCACGTGGCCTCCTGGTGGTTCTCGTTGGCATAGATGTCTGGGCTCTCGTACAGGACCTTGGGGGTGGATTTCTTCTTCCGCAGGAAGGTAAGCTTCCACCAGCTGTTGGTCTCTGCCATGGTGGTTTCTCCTTGCTGGTGGCAGAGGAGCGTGTCTCTAGAGAGAAGACAGATAGGTTAGCAGACCCTTTTCCTAGGGTTTGCTGTTTGCCTGGACAATTGGATCAGTTTTACGCCACGCCCTCCCTTGGAACGGAGATGGGAACCCTGGATCTTCAGCTCCAAAACCACAACTGCTAAGGCAGAGCTCCTTCAGATGGCAGAGTAAGGACAGGTCCCTTTTCTACCCTGTGGGCTGATCATCAGAGGGCAGCATTGCTTGCCCACACAAGTCAGTACACTCCATTATTCACCCCCATTCTTCCCCACCTGCTTTGTCCCCACTTTTGCCCGTCCCCTTTCATGGGCGTGGGTCAGCGTGACCATCCCCCTGCTGGTTGGGATTCCCTTCAGGGCCCCTTGCCGCCCCAGGGAGAGGGCCATTCCGTTCCCCTCCACCCCAAGGACCAAGGCTGCCGACAACAGAGGAGGAGCAGGAACGGAACCTGGGTTTGGCATGTGGCATCCCCCGTGCAGTTGTTTCTGAAGAAGCTGCTGCAGTGGTTGCTGTGAGGGAAACTCACGGCTCAAAACTCAGTTAAGTCTCGGCAAGGCCCCTGCTGAGCCCAAAGTCAAAGGAGCAGTGGCCCCCGCAGCTGTCGCTTTGTGGCGCTGTGTTTGCAGCCTTGACTCACTGCAACGTGACAACGCAGCCTGGCACAGCAAGCCTTTGGCGCCCGCAGCGGGAGCTATTCATTTGCAAGATGCTAGGGCACTAGCTTTGGAGGCGGGAGGCCTGGGAAGGGTTCCTACTCCCAGCTGAGCTGCTGATCTGTGGTGGGACATTGGGCCATGTCACTGCCTAAGCAGGGAGTTGGACTAGATGACCTCCTGAGGTCCCTTCCAACCCTGATATTCTATGATTCTACCCCTGTCTGTGCCTCTGGTTCCTCTCTGTTGCTTGTCTGGTCTACTTAAATATCAGAGCAGGGATTCTCTTGCGATGTGTTTGCACAATGCCTGGCAAAATGGAGCCCTGATCTTGCCTGGGACCTATAGCCACTAATGTGTCAAAGAGCCACCTCAAACCCATTTATCTTTGTCCATGTCAGTCCATGTTCTCATTGCTATTTTTCTCCCCCTCTCTCCTCTGGGCGATTCTTTCCTACTCCCTGTTGTTGCATCCTGGCTTAATTTGACAGAAAATGCTGTGGGGCCACGGCCCAGCTCTTATCCTGTCTTACCCTGCCTAAGCGTGCTCCCGATGATAAGAAAATCCAGCTGAATAATTCTGTTGAACTGAAATGAGGAGTCCAGTGGCACCTTAAAGACTAGCAGATTTATTTGGGCATAAGCTTTCATGGGTAAAAAACCCACTTCTTCAGATCTGGACTCCTCGTTGGTTTTGTGGACACAGGCTAACATGGATACCCCTCTGATACTTGGCTCTATTGAATGGGGCCATCTGTGGGGCCCGTAGGCATTTTGTCCATATGAAAGACCTAATCCTGAAGCAAAACTTGCATGGGGCCTTTGGAAATTTGGCCAGAGTAAAGCTGAGCCATTTCCTGTTCATCCCCATTTTACGGTTGGGGAAATTGAGTCACAGCAAAGTGACTTGCCCCAAGAGTAGAGCTAGAGATAGAATCCAGCGTTCCTGATGCCTCAGTCAGGTCCATTCAGTATATGTGGAGATATACCTAGCTCACGGAGCTGGAAGGGACCTTGAAAGGGCATCAAGTCCAGTCCCCTGCCTTCACTAACTGGGCCTAGTACTGGTTTTGCCTCAGATCCCTAAGTGGCCCCCTCAAGGGCTGAACTCACAACCCTGGGTTTAGCAAGCTAATGCTCTACCACTGAGTTATCCCTCCCCTTGCTCCTGCTCTAAGTCACAAGGCCAGAGGTTCTCAAACTGGGGGTTGGGACCCCTCTGGGGGTCACGAGGTCATTTCATAGGGGGTCGTGAGCTGTCAACCTCCACCCCAACCCTGCTTTGCCTCCAGCATTTATAATGGTGTTAAATATATAAAAAGGTGTTTTTCATTTATAAGGGGGTGGGTCGCACTCAGAGGCTTGGTATGTGAAAGGGGTCACCCATACAATAGTCTGAGAACCACCGCACTAGTCCCTACAGTTTCAAGTCCTTGGTTTCCACCCTGCCTCTTTCCTGGACGGCAACAGCCTCCGGCATGATCCCATCTGGGTGTTTGCTGAAGGCGTATCTCACCCTTTGATCGCTCCCTCCAGCTGTTTGTACAGAAACATTCAATCGCTCTGTAGCCAGGGTGGCAGCCGGGAGGGGGAAGGGAGGTGGTGGTGGTGGTGGGGAGGTCAGTCCCTCATGGGGTGTCCTGTACACAGGCGCATCAGCACTGCCTGACCTAGAGATACAGCAGAGCTCTTGAAGACATTCAGCAATATACTGGAGTGAGTCAGAAAAACCTCACATGGGCGCAGCTGGGCAGCCTCCCCTGGGTCGGTCTGTCCATTTGTGCAGCCAGGGAAGGGTAAGAAAAACAGGCCCACTCCATGGAGTACCAGTCTCCCCTGATCAGTCCGTAGCAGCCTGACTGCCAAGGAAGGGGTGCAGCACTGGGGTCATTAGCTGTGGAAAAGGCCTGTTTGATCACTGAGTCCATTTGCCACTGCCCTGCAGAACAGCACCCGCCGCTAGAGGCAGCTTGGTTTTAGGGGCTGTGGGTCAGAGTCACCCCACTGGAGAGCCACAGCCGTTCTGTTGACTTTGGCACAGCTCACCTGGATTTGTCTTTATGTAACCGATAGAAACTTGGGCCTAGTCCCCAAAGGGTTAATCCTACTGTTGGAAGCCGTCTGAATGATGGATAGGGTGTTAGACGGGGTGTTTTGCCCTTCAGGCGCCTGGCTCTGCGGGGGCACCTCTGATTCCGGAGTGAATGCCGGACAGCCGGTGGGGTTATGTCACCGTTTGGGAGCGGAGGGCTGGGAGAAGGGCGAGGTGTGTGCGGGGGGGAGGGGGGGTGCTGAGGATAAATGTCAGATTCGGGTCCCCTGCCTCAGGATGAGGATGGAACCCGGGATAGGTTCAAGGACACTCCCCCACCATAGCATGGTCCCTTTCCCAGCACAGAGCCCGATCGCTTCCTCCTAGGCTCCTTTGCGGCTTGCATCCTTTCACACCCTCAGCTGCAAGCCGGAGAGCAAGGGGGAGTGCTCTGTTGCCATCCCGCTCTAGGCGAGTTGCTGCCTCGAGAACATCCTGTTCAGAGCTGCTGTGCCCCCTCTCACTGTGTGCTGAGCCCTTACCATGCACAGTGCCATTTGTTTGTCTGTCTGAGCACCTGTATGGCACATGTCTGCACAGACGCTCTTGTGCGGACATATATGCACCTGCTGACAATCCAGTGCATGCATCCGTCGCATGGCTGTAAATCCACCTGCAAACAGAGCCACACATACCCCGAGATCCCTGGGTACGTGCAAACTGTGGCCGGCACAGTCACAGGAGGACACGTACACACACACACACACGCCTGCACACACAAGCAGCATAAACGTGCAGGGAAAATTCCCATGTGAAAAATGAGCCAGCAGCGAAACCTAGTCAAAGTCACCCTGGCCCTGAAATCCAGTGAGTCTCTCTGGGGAAATGGAACCCACAGTTACATGCAGTGACCTCCTGTACTGAGGGAGGGGAGAGGACACAGTGAGGCTGCCAGAGGATGTGGCCCGCTTGGTTGGCTAGGAATTCCCTGGGCTTCCCGGCTCAGCTGTCCTCTTGCCTCCTGAGCACAGCATGCCTGAGACAGGCCCGAGCCCCCCACAGGTGCTGTTAGCCTTAGGGGGTGCATTTCCCCTCTCCAGCCCCATGACCGAGTGGTGGAGTTCTGCAAGCTGAGAGGTCAGTGTTACATCAGCTGGGGGGTTGGGGGGGATGATTTCAGCACAGGCAGGCTTCTGGGGTGGGGGGTAGCGAGGGCACATCCTGTGAGAAGTAGCAGTAACCTTGGGCCAGGTCCATCAGATATTTCAGCAAGTTAAACATTTATAGCTCAGACAGAATAGCAGAGCCCAGGCAGGGGTATATGGGGAGTGGGAGGTGCCAGTCCCTCATGCCTGGTGGGGAAAGTTTTCAGTGTCTGAGATCTCTGCCCTCTGGATCCCCCCGATTACCCCTCCCACCATATTCATTATCTCAGTGCCCTGAGTGGCCCATTTCCTCTGCAGATGGCATGAGAGACCTTTCTCCATGCAGCGCTTCCTGGAGCCCTGTGAGATGAGACTCCTCTCCTGCTGTTACCTACCCACTAAACAACCTTCCTAAATTCCTACTGGCCACCCCAAAACCTATACAGCCCAGCCCCATGCAGGAGATTCCTATGGAAGGAGCTGCCGCGGGACATCCTGCATGCAGTCGCTTTCACATGTCAGTGACCCACTGAGGGTGGGAGAGCCCCTTGCCATCTGTAGCCGGCGTTTGCATGTGACGGGGGCCGCCTCGGCGAGGGGAGGGGAGGGGAGCTGGTATAACCCTGCAGAGGCTGCAAATGGCCAGTATCTCTACACCCCACTCCCATCGCCCCTTAACATTCGTTTGGCTACCAGCATGCCAAGGGTTAAGCTAAAAGCCCATTTGGCTTGGAACAAACACTATATCCCCCCGTCCGTTGGCGCTGCCGCCATTAGTTCTGTCCTGGAGAGGCCCCAGAGATGCTTCAGCAGTTCTAGTCAAGGCTGAATTGGGCTAGTGGGTTGTTAGGCACCAACTGCCTGTTCCACCTGGGAAGGCTGAACCATGACCAAAAAAGCATCCCATGAAAGGTGCAGGGTTGATGGCCCTTGATAGCCACCGATCCGGGCTAGCCAGGGGAAAGGCAAGGTACCCGTCCCCCCAAAACGCCCCCTCTGCATGTGCCTCCATCTCCAGGGCTCAGAGGAGTTGAGTCTCCCTGGCCCATTGACTCCTGGGCCTCCCTGCTGAGAGGGCACCATGAGATCCAAACAAATGCCCCTTATACGCCCCCCCCCAATTCCCATGGATCCCCAATCACACGGGAGCAGCTTTTGGTCACTGCCAGCCTGGGCTGGAGGTAACAGGCCCTGCTTGAGGGGAAAGGCTCCGGCTCCCATTCCTGACCCCACAAGCTGCCCAGATCGCCCCTGGATCATGGTCAAGCCTGGCCGGTTACAAAGAGCTGCCAAACTTCCCACCTCCTGAAGCTGGCTTCAGACCCGATCCTGCACCAGGTTGGCCTGTCCTCGGCAGTGCTGCTCAATGAAACATTCATGGAGGCGTGGGGGCACGACGGCTGGGCTCAGGTTTCCCTCTCCTGCCCCCCACTCATCCCCCAAAACACCCAGGCCAACGTACCTGCTCTGATTCAGTCCCTTGCTGGGTGTGTTCTGCTCCCCAGGGGAGCACTCAGGGGCAGGAGCGAAGGGACTGAGGGCCGGGATAGCTCCAGGGCGTTATTGCCAGCTGAGGGGCTGGCAGGCTGAGCTGCACCGGGAGAGGGTGGGGGCAGCGGCTGTCACATCTCAGGTGCCTGCGGAGGCAGGTGCAGGGGTGCTGCTATTATACCTGTTGCTCCCTTTCGCTCTGTGTCAAGGTTAATCCGAGATCCAGCCACTCCTGCCTAAGTAAACAGGAGCAGAGGCTGGGCCAGGGGAAGCTCTGAATATTCATGACAGGGGAAACCCGATCTGGGCAGCTGCTGCCACTGGCTTCCTACAGGCCGCTCAGGTTGCTCTCACCTGGGGCATGGGGAAAGGAAGGGGCAGTGGCTTCTCCAGAGTAGGACTCCCACGGGGAGGGTCTCTAGGTGGCCTGACACCCTGATGCTTGGGCAGCAAAGGGTTAAAGCGGCTGGTGCCGTTTGCCTAGCAGGATATTGTATTTTCACTATTCTTTCCTTCTGAAGGATTAGTCGAAACTAGACTGGCTCAGCTGGTTGCCAGACCGGTTCCTCTTTCTGTGCATCTCGGCCTCGGTCCTTCCTCCATCTTCGCTTTCCTCTGCAGCCTGCCCCCGTCTTGGCACCCGCCCACACCAGGCCCAAGGCTTGGGCCTCATCACTCTCCTCTTTCCCACCTTGCTCGGCTGCTGTGGGTCCATCTCAGTGGGGACGACATCAGAGTAATGGCCAGAGAGGAGGAGTGTGGAATCAAGGGAATCAACCCCCTAAAAATCTTACTGTCATGGCCCCAGAGGCAGCAGGGCCCCGTTGCAATCTGCTGCGTTATGGGTTAGGAACAGGCTAACACAGGATGCTCCTGCAAGCAGAAATTGTATCTTTCTGAAGGGCCATATGCTGCCCTCAGCTGCCCCCGCTGCCCCATACTTCCCTTGTCTGCAGTGGGGTTACCTGGCTTTAGCTGACGGCAGAACGTGGTCTTTAAACTCTGCTGAACCGACCTGTTCCCCTTCACCCAAAGCTCGGCTTCTGCTTTTCGTACAAACGATCCTTCCGGGCAGCTCCAGGGAAGGAGTGAAAGTGAGTCCAAAGCTGCCATGAATATCACCGCTTCCTCCCCCGCAGGTGGATGGAACCAGCTCTTGGATCAGCTCTGGCGGGCATGAGGCCTGGTTAGTTTACTTCCAAGATAAGCGGCCCTGCCTGGCAGGATTTCAGACCCCAGAGCTGAGCTCTCGTTTGTTCTTAGCTGCTTGGCACTAGCTATAATTTTAACAATATTAATGCTTAGCTATATCCAGCCGTAGATCTCTAAGCACTCTCCAGAGGTGGGCCAAGATCCTGTATCCCCATTTTACAGATGGGAAAACCGAGGCACGGAGAGTGAAGTGATTCGCCCAAGACCACACAGTGAGTCGGTGGTGGAACCAGGAAGGAATCCCAGACCTGACTCCCAAGCCAGCTGCTCCTTCTATTCACAGATCCGGTGACATAGGAACTGCTGCTGCAGCTCCGATTAGTGGTCTATCCAGGCTGATCTTCTCTGCTGGCCAGTTCTCTGACGGTGCAGTCCCAGCTGTTCTACACTATCCCAGAGAGAGAAGCATCTTCCTGACCCCCATCTGGCAAACACCTGTAACTGAAGACTGGTGGATCTGCTTATTTTTATCCTAGCTGCTTTCCCTGCAGATATGATTCTTATCCGTCTGGACGTCCAATGCTCTTTTGAAGCATGCTCCACCGTTTGACTCATTAACATCCCGCCTATCTACCCAGCCATCTATCCTGCGGCAGCCGGTTCAGTAGGTTAACTGTATGTTGCATAAAATAGCGTTTCTGTTGGGCCATTTTATAGGTCAGCCGTTCTCTTTGCTCACTCTACAGCTCCTGGAGGCTACGGCTCAGGTTATGATGCATACAAGGGGAAGGGCAGGGCAGTGGTTTGAGTGGCGAAGGGGAAGTCAGGACTCCGGGGTTCTCTGCCCCTGACTTCCTGAGGTGACTTGGCCAGTCATTTCACCTCCGTGGCCTAAATCTGAGACCTGCATGTAAATCCAAGGAAAATGGCCTTTCCCATAGCGCTTGGCACAGCCTTTAGCCCCTAATACTCTAGCTAGAAGGCGTTTGTGCCTAGCTGTGCATGCACTGAGAAGGCCCGGGGATGATAGTGCTTTGCCTGTCTCTAGTGCTACCCATATGAGGAGCTTAAAGCCGTGAATGAATTAGGCCTCGCTACTCCCCAGGAGACAGGGACTTACCATTCTCCCTGTTTTGCAGAAGGGGAAACTGAGGCATAGAGCGGGGACCTGGACTGCCTGAGATCACGCAGCGAATCAGTGGCAGAACCGTAACGGGAATCCAGGAGTCTTGCTCTAGCTACTCGTGGCGCTGTTTCCCAAGTTATGCACAGGATGGAAGGGCAGGCTCCCCTAGGGTTATACTGATTCTCTGATGACCTTTGAAGGCTTCTCTGAGTGCTGCCTTCTAACCCTTCCCCAATGGGGCAGGAGTGGACAAGGAAGACAGAGTCCTGCGTCTGGGGCTCTGGAACAGATGAGGCTGGAACCAGAGCAAGCCAGGAAACGTTCACATCCAGGGAATAAACAAAGGAACCAAAATGGTGGAGCCAGTCCGACCAGGGTAGGGCGGGTATGGCCTTTGGGTTGCTCAACCAGACCGCACTCCTCTTCGGCACAGCTGAAGTCACGGAGGGTGGGTTTGCCAGGACTCCCTGGTTCATGATGAGGCTGATCTGTTCCTGGTAAATCTTTGCTGGGATCCTTTGTGTTTCCAGGAAGCTAGTGGAGTTCAGCCAAGGAATCTGAGGCGATTCCTTAGCCGGAGGCAATGGATGCTGCTCCTGATGCCTGGGGGTGCAGAGGAGGGTGACACTGAGTGGGGGTGGGGGGCGGGGGGGGGGGACTGAACAAACAACACAAACGGGAAGAAAGAGCAGAGTGTGTTCAGGAAGCTACAGAAAGTGCATTGACTCCATGCCAGCGGCTGGGCTGCCTGGGAAAACCCAGCTCCGGGCTGTGGTTTACTTTCACCCCGACGGGAACTTTTCACTGCTCTGTTGCCAGCTTCCATGTGGCTCTGAGCTCCTTGCCAAGCTCCATGACTTGGTGGATGCAGGCAACCCTATGTGCCTCTTGCGCATTCCCCCACCCTCTCCGGAGCTGGGGCTGGAAGCCAGGCTTTGCTTGACAGAGGTGTTGGTGGGACTCTGGAACCTACTGTCATGGGGGGAGGGATCGCTCAGTGGTTTGAGCATTAGCCTGCTAAACCCAGGGTTGTGAGTTCAATCCTTGAGGGCCCAATTTGGGGCCAAAATCTGACTGGGGATTGGTCCTGCTTTGAGCAGGGGGTTGGACTAGATGACCTTCTGAGGTCCCTTCCAACCCTGATATTCTATGATTCTATCCCCATCCCCAGGTGGTGCCAATGTGGCTCTGGCTGTGGGCATCTTCCAGGGAACTTTGGAGGGGGTGGGAGTCCATTGAATCTCCCCCCTCTTTATGGGGGTCCCTTCTCCTCGTGGGAGATGCCACAGTCAGAGTCTGTGGGGTCTCCCCCATGAGTGGGAGCCTTCAGGGTGCCCTCTCTCACCTCTTGGAGGACTGCCTGGTTTCAGCCCAATCTCCAGGGAGCAGGCTCTGGTGGAAAATGCCTGTCGGGGCCCTTCAGAGGAGCTTCCGTCCCTAGCTGCCCTTCCGGAGAGCCCGCTCAGGGCTGCTGGTGTCCAGCTGTCCCAGGCACTGTCATGCCTCCCTCTCTGACAGGTGAAAGACCTCAGCTACCTGAACACATGGTGCTGGGCAGATCAAAGGAGTGGGCTGCCTGGCCCCATTCATCACAGCGACAGATCCAGTCGCAGCGGGGCAATCAACGTCACTTCGGCATGATGTGTGGCAGTGACCAAGGGGTCAGCCTCAGCCCCAGGCTACAAACAGGCTCGGTGGAAACAACTGCTTGATGGATGCAAACGTTATCTAGGAGCCAGGGGTTGTTTGTGTGCGTGCGTAGGTGAGGGAGGGTGTACCTGGCTTGCATAGTTCAGTGTGTGGGTGCTCTCCCTGTGTCCATGTGCAGGCATAGCCCAACGTGCAGGGAGACTTGTTTGCCTGATCAGTTTCCCACGTGCAATCTCCTGCAGCTGCCTTGTTTGACAGCTGAACCCTCATTCAAGGGCAGCAAGTTATATGGACTCAGGGTGCTTGAGCACCAGGAATATTTAAGGCTGGGGGCTGTGCTCCATCAATATTTGGAGCTGGGTTTCTCCCCTGGCCCTGCCTGAAAGAAAACAGCCGGTGCCTCTCTCCCTTGCTTGTGCTGCTTCTGCCTGAGGCTATAGAGGTCAGCTGCGGGCAGCCTCTTGGAGCACCAGGGGAGGGGAAGAGGGACAGAGGAGGCGACAGGGGAGGCACACACATGCTCGGGAGCTCTGCCCCCCTGCACCCACCTGGAGGAGACGCCAAGGGGGCTTCCCGCCAGGAGATGGACATCTGGGGTGGACCTCACTCACCTGAGCAGCTGCTGGGGCTTTGGTGAGGTTTGATCCTGTGATCTACCCCCTCCCCCCGCAGTCCCCACTCCTGCCCAATGCTGGGCAAGGGGCAGCCCCATCCCCAGTGAGACAAGGGTGAGGGGCAGCAGGCTGCAGCAGGGGAGGAAGGAAGCCACATGTGCTGGCAGTTCTCTCCCCCTCTGCTCCCCAGCACCCACCCACCATAGGGGAGATGGAGGAGGGGGGCTTCCTAGACCTGAGCAGCTGGGGCTTGGGTGAATTTTGTGACACCCTACCCCCCACCCCAGCCACCACCCTGCATTCCCCACTCCTGCCCCATGCTGGGCAAGCGGCAGTTCCATCCTCCATCCCCAGTGAGGCTATGGTGAGGGGCAGCAGCAAGGGAGGCCACACATGATGGCAACCGCCCCACCCCCCGGGACCCACCATAGGGAAGGTGAGTGGGCTTTCTGGACCTGAGAGAGTCCCTAGGAGCATGTGCAGTGACCGTGGTGCAGAGTGAGTGTGCTGCGGGGGAGGGGGGGGAGAGGAGGGGTCCTTCCCCTGGAGCTTGCTGCTGCCAGTAAGGGGGCGGGAGTCCTCTCTGGCCCTAGCCCTGGGGCAGCCTGTCTGCATCCCAATTTTCTTATCCCCAGCCCTGCCACACCCCAGAGCCTGCACCCCCAGCACCCCAACCCTGAGCACTCTCCTGCACTGTGAACCCCTCATCCCCAGCCCCACCCCAGAGCCCTCACTTGAGGGGGAAAACGTGCAACTTAAATTTGATGGTAAGTTTGGAGTATCATTGTGTTTAGCACAATACTTGATTATTTCACACCCTTTAAAGTATACAGGTGTTACAAAGTGGGAATGTTCGTAATGTTTTCTCTGAATACTGTGTGGGTGCCTCTGTTTCCCCTATGCTTTTCTCAAGGATCTAGATGGTGGGATAAGGGGGTGTGATTGTTGTAGAGCTCTAGAGTGCCAGTGTGATGCCGTCTGCACAGAGAATGGCCGAAATCCTGTCTCCGGGCAACTGATGTCCTGGGCCGCTCTCCTGCAAGGTGCCAACTGAAGGTGTTGGAGAACAAAGAGATCAGATGGCCTCCTAATGCCTGGAAAAGAGACAAAGGCCAGAGGAGGGAGTGTCAGTGCCCGTGCAGACTTCTGGGAAGCACATGGTGTGGAAGGGGATGCTGGGATGCTTTGGAACTACTCCATACAAAGCCAGTCAGGACTCTGGGGGAACTTCCTCTCTCTGAGCATACTGTCTCCAGGGCAAGAAGCTGACACCTTCCTGGGTCTGACCTCGGAGCATTCAGCATGCCCTTCCACACTGTGCTTTCCGCAGCGAGTGTGCCAAGGCAGGTCCTGGGGCAGCCGGAGGTCCCTGCACCCCAACTGTGAAGTCAGACGTGACTCTTAGGCAGCCGGTAAAACAGAAGGTTTAGTAGATGACAGGATCACAGTCTAAAACAGAGCTTGTAGGTACAGAAAACAGGACCCCTCAGTCAGGTCCATCTTGGAGGGGGTCGGGCCTAGACCCAAGTTCTGGGCCTCTCCCCATTTCCCCAGCCAGCTTCAAACTGACACTCCCTCCTCTAGCCTTTGTGTCTCTTCTGGACAAGGAGGCCACCTGATCTCTTTGTCCCCAACACCTTCAGTTGGCACCTTGCAGGGGAAACTAAGGCACCCACACAGTATTCAGAGAAAACATTAAGAACATTCCCACTTTGTCACAACAGGTGCAACAAAATATCATTCCGTATATTGAAGCAGGCAAGTGCTGCTTCTGACTTTCCACTTTTAATTGACCCTTCTAATCTTGTGGTGCCGACACATCGTAGCTTCATTTTATATCGGCTTAGAGGAGGGAATGGGGGGGGCACCATTTTGGGCACCACCAAAAATTGTACAAACCTGCCGCCTATGCCCACATTATTGCTAAAATCAAATTCAACAGAGTCACTCAGCCAGCAGCGACGTGGGCTGGAGCCGCACTGTGCTAGCCAGTCTCGTGCTGCCATCAGGAAAGCCGCGGGGGTGACAGATGGCACGTTGCTCTCGAGCCATTGGCCAAAAGCACAAAGCCTCTGTCATTCAGACACCCCAATGCTACCCCGGCTGATGTTTTCGGGAACCTTTCCGTGGTTCCAATTCCAGCTCTGGGGGTTCTGGGGCCTTGGCCCCATGTTTTTCTGTATTAAAGTCACTTGCTTAGTAAACTCTGGAATGGTTCTTCTGCTTCCAGGGCTGATGAGAGCGGGGGAAGCTGGCACAAATTACCAGGACCCGGCGGTCTGGAAGGGGGCCCGGGGCCCAGCTTCATCAGCCCTGTTTAGCTCGTCTGCCCTTGCTGGGGGGCCTGAAAAAAATTTTCACCAGGGCCCGAACCCGCTCTCAGCGGCCCTGTCTGCTTCATTCCCAGCTGGACTGGTTGCCTCTGGTTTCCCAAGTTCTTGTTTTCATGCAGATGAATGAATATTATAATTCAATACTAAATAATGACTATTAACTATGATATATATTCCCTTCCCTCTGAGGATCTTATCGCGCTGCACAACCGTTAGTGAATTCTGCCTCAGGATCTGGCCAGGCTCAGAGGTGCCTAAGGGTTATGGTTTCCTTAGTCAGGTGACTATGTCAGAAGCGCAGCTTTCATTTTAAAAAGGAAGTAGATCTCAACCTCTCCTGACTGCAAGGGAAAGCTTGAAGATGTGAAGCCTGAGTCTGCAGAGAGCCTGGTGCAGCAGCTCTGAGAGTTGTGAACTGCCCCATTCATCTGTAAGGGGTGATAATGTCAAGTTGTGTTGTTTTGGGGGAAACCTGCCCACCCCACCTCACCCCGTGAGGAATTTGCGTGTGGCAAGAGTAGAAGAGTTCAGTGGGTCCAGCCATGAGTGGTGGGTATCATAGGCTGGTGGAGGTGGTGCCTCCCCAAACAGCCAGGTGTGGTCTCACCTACGCTCCATCCCCAAGCCACCCTGCCTTTGCTTCCTGCTCGGTGCAGCTCCACTAGTCTCCGTGACCCCTGCTTTGGTCTCGCCTGGGTCACCTGCCCTTCCAGTGCTCTGAGGCTGGGGCACTTGGGGGCACTCTTGGGTAGGGGCCAGCAGCTGCGCTGGGAGGACCCCTGGGCTCTGACCACGGGGTTGCAGAAGGAGCAGGGCTGGGAGCTAGCCTCCCCCAGCCGGCGGTTCACGCGCCCAGCACACCTATTCTTCATTCACACCATTGCCTCCTTGCTGAGACTGCCAGCATTAAGGGCCAATTGGTGTCACGTGTAATAGATGCTGAGGGACCTCTGGGCGGAGGCCCATCAAACTCATTTCACATAGATCAGATAACTTTAGGCTGGCTTTGAATCACTGACATAAAGGTGAAAAGCTCTTTATCCTGTCACCAAATCCCGAGCTAGTCAGTTGCTCCCAATACAGACATTCCTAGGTTAGAACTTCACTGGCAGATCCAAACCCTCTGAACCTTCACCCCACATTCTGCCTTGTTCCCGACATGCTTCATACAGAGACATCGAACAGAGACATCTTTTCCCTCCACCTGCCACCATGAAGGTCGTTACTCAGTGGCCAGTAGAAGCTATTTAAGAAAACCAGCATCTATATAAATCCAGTCCCTAGTGCCCTCGCTCGACACTGGGCACAAAACATGGCTTCACATTGCTTTCACGTTGGCCACAGACTCATAGACTCTAGGACTGGAAGGGACCTCGAGAGGTCATCAAGTCCAGTCCCCTGCCTTCATGGCAGGACCAAATAAACTCGCACCCAGCGATTTCAATACTCAGGATTCCTCCCAGAAAGTGGCCTGGGGTATCTGGGATTTAAGGTGGCTTTAAAGGCAGCCTTAAAAAAATAAAATACACACAAGGAAACAGTCTTTCCCCGCGTTAATCCAGTGTATTTGCATATATGGGACTGGAAGGAGGAAAAAGGTCAAAAGCAATATTTTTCAGGCCCTGCAACAGGACAACAAGCAACTGGCAACCTACTCCGTGCCAGCTATTATATCATGTGTGCCAAGGTTACACCATGTGACCAACTCATGGGGGAAGCTAGCGGAAGCAAAACAAAATCAAGGCGGTAGCGGGCTCCCTGTTTATTGAGGACACCCACAAAAGTGCTACTCAGAAGACGGGGTGGGGGTTATGCAGAAGATTTTGATTTTGTGATCACTGGGACTACGAATTTACCCTAATCATGAGATCAATTGGAAAAAGTCAATGAACGTTCATAAGATGTTACACTCGCCTATCATAGCAATTGTTGATGGAAAGTAGGTCAAGCTGTTTTTCAGTAATGAGTGTCATGAACAGCTGCAGGAGGACCAGACAGACTACATTAGTGCAAATAAAAAAAGGCTCCATTGATATGATTCAAGGACTATGTTGACATCATGCTTGGCAAAGCTAGAAGTGGAACCAGAAATTAATGAACCAAAATGGATGCGTCAGATATTGGGCCTAATTGGTGGACAAAATAAGGAGTGGGCTGGTCCACCAATCACTCCCTTTTTTGGTCCTTAAAGAAGAAGACTTGGTGGAGGGGAGAGACAGAAGAACAGATGGAGGCTACTGGAGCAAGTTTCACCAGCATGGCTGCCACCCACACTGTTCTCTGGGCCCCTGGGTCTTCATCCCCCCAATCTTAAGAGATGTCCTGACCAGACCGGGTCAGAGAGAGGGACCTAGATAACATCACACGTCCACTTGCTCCAGCTAAATCCAAAATGCCACCTGGGATGAAACGGAATCAGACTGTAACAACAACAGCAGCTCCAGCCCATGTTAAAGTCCTCTCTTTTCTCTGAGACTCCGTGGGGGAGGTCATATCTTTTATTGGACCAGTGTCTGACGGTGAGAAAGACAGATTTTCAAGTTCTTCAGGAAGCTTCTCTCTCTCACCAACAGAAGTTGCTCCGATAAAAGATATTCCTTCACCCACCTAGTCTCGCTAATATCGTGGGACTGACCCTGCGTACATCTTTGACACTGTCAGACAAGGAGGCTTTTCCTTCTAAAGCCTCACTGCAGCTCATGGGACTTGCTAGAACGAAAGCCTGACTCGGTCCTTTACATTGCAGAGGCTTTTGCTGTTTTCCTGTCTTTTCTGCCTCTTTAATGAAAGGCTAGGTGTGTTTTCAGGGCTGTCTTTGCCCTGGTACTAGGCAAATTCAGGTCTCTACCCCGGCCCTTGTTAACGCTGTTGGACAGTGTGTGGGTGAAGTTAACACCTCTGGCCCACGTATTCCAGCTAACTTAACACAGCAGCCCCCAACCTGTTGCTGGGGGCCTAGGGTGACCAGGCAGCAAGTGTGAAAAATGGGGATCGGGGGGGGGGGGGCTAATAGGAGCCTATATAAGAAAAAGACCCAATCGGGACTGTCCCTACAAGCTTGGGACATCTGGTCACCCTGCCCTGCCCCCACTGCAAGGAGCTGAGGGCCCAAGGTGCCCTGATGCTGCTGCCAGGCCAGCTGGGGGCTAGAGCTCGGTTCACGCACACACAGCACGTGGAGGGGTGGGCGATGTCACCTAACCCTGACTGCGCGTGCGTAGTAGAGCACATTTTCCCCCTCTCGTTCGGGCCTGAGATTACAGCTCGCTGGGGCCACCTACCGGGCAGTTGTCACCACTGTCCCCTTCCCAGCCACCTTCTAATTGGTCAAAGTGTCTCCCTCTCTCCAGCCAATCGGAGCGCCGGCACGTTGCACTTTGCTTCCTTCTGATTGGGTGCGGTAAACCCGTGACTGCGTACGCCCTGATTGGTCGCGCAGGCCTGGGCTGCTGCCCGGTGATTGGCTGGGCCGAGGGGGCGGAGTTTCCAAATTTCGACTGGGACAGGTACGAGCGGAAGCGAGCGGCGGCGCGGGAGGCCGGAGAGAGCCGGGCGGAGGGGCATGCAGGTGGGAGCGCGCCACCCCCCCCCGGCCGGAGCAGCCCCCCCGGAGTGTCCTCTGTTCCACCCCCCCGGCCGGAGCAGCCCCCCCGGAGTGTCCTCTGCTCCCTCCCCCCCGGAGTGTCCTCTCCCCCCCCCCCGGCCGGAGCAGCCCCTCCCGGAGTGTCCTCTCCCCCCCCCCGGCCGGAGCAGCCCCCCCGGAGTGTCCTCTGTTCCCTCCTCCCCCGAGTGTCCTCTGTTCCCTCCCCCCCGGAGTGTCCTCTTCCTCCCCCGCTCGAGCAGCCCCCTCCGGCCAGGGTGCCCCCCGGAGTGTCCTCTGCTCTCTCCCCCCCCGTCCGGAGCAGCCCCCCCCGGAGTGTCCTCTCCCCCCCCCGGCCGGAGCAGCCCCCCCCCCGAGTGTCCTCTGTTCCCTCCCCATCCTGCCATAGCAGCCCCCCCGGAGTGTCCTCTCCCCCCCCCGCTCGAGCAGCCCCCCCCGGAGTGTCCTCTGCTCCCTCCCCATCCTGCCATAGCAGCCCCCCCAGGAGTGTCCTGTCCCCCCCCCGAGAGTGTCCTCTCCCCCCCGCCCAGGGCAGCCCCCCCCCTGAGTGTCCTCTGCTCCCTCCCCGGCCGGAGCAGCCCCCCTGAGAGTGTCTTCCCCCCCTGCCGGAGCAGCCCCCCTTCCCTGGCCAGGGTGCCCCCCCAGAGAGTGTCTCCCTCCACCCCGGAGAGTGTCCTTCCCTCTGTCAGAGCAGCCCCCCCCGAGAGTGTCCTCTCTCCCCCCACCAAGGCATCCCACCCCGAGAGTGTCCTCTCCCCCCCCGGCTGGAGCAGCCCCCCCGAGAGTGTCCTCTCCCCCTCGCCCAGGGCAGCCCCCCCCCGGAGTGGCCTCTGTTCCCTCCTCCCCCGAGAGTGTCCTCTGTTCCCTCCCCATCCTGCCATAGTAGCCCCCTCGGAGTGTCCTCTCCCCCCTCCCTGCCGGAGCAGCCCCCCCCAGCCAGGGTGCCCCCCGGAGTGTCCTCTGCTCTCTCCCCCCCTCCCGCTCGAGCAGCCCCCCTGAGAGTGTCCCCCCCACCACCAGGGCAGCCCCCCACCCTGGAGAGTGTCCTCCCCCTGCCGGAGCAGCCCCCCTTCCCTGGCCAGGGTGCCCCCCGGAGAGTGTCTCCCCGCACCCCGGAGAGTGTCCTTCCCTCTGTCAGAGCAGCTCCTCCAGAGAGTGTCCTCTCTCCCCCCACCAGGGCAGCCCCCCACCCTGAAATGTGTCCTCCCCCCACTAGGCACTAGCACCCCCCTGGAGAGGATCCTCCCTCCCCCACACCTGAGCAGCTCCCCCCCTCCGGGCTGCTGGTTGTCTTGGATTTGCACCATATACGTTTCTCTGAGGCCTGGGTTCTCAAGCTGGGGGTTGTGAACAGGTGTCAGGGAGCTGGTACCCTGCTTCCCTTCCCTTCCCATGATAAATTGGAGGAGAGTCTCAGCTAGGTGAGTGGGGCTTCCACTGTGGAACAGATCGATGGAGGAGTGAAGTGTCCCACGCTGGAAAGGTTGAGAACCGCTGCTCTGATCTGTATTCCTAGGGGCTCACAGGGCCCTCATCCCCCTAGTATCTGAGGCCCAGATCCCCAATGATATTTAGGCACCTAAATCCTTCAAAGAAACAATTGAGAAATAACCTCTCTGGTTTCCTCCTGGAAGAGTCAAACCTACACACACGAAATTCTCTTAATCAAGCAGATTACACTGACTCCTTGTGTGCAGGAGTGTAGAGCTGTTATAGGAGAGCTAAATATTTTCATTTAGTTCTAAGCCCCATGACACCCCTAGTCCTTTGGATCTCTTGTGGCAGGGAGTTCCCCAGTCTAGGCCCGACCGCTGTCCGAGTTCAATCTCCTGCACTCGCTGTACTAGGTCGACTGTTTTCAGAGTTCCGGTGGAAATCTCTTCACTTATCCTCCCACTGACTTTTAGTCTCCAAACAAAAACAGTTGCAAACGTTCGGTGCGGTCATGACAATGCTTTTGTCATGCACTGGCTGAGCATAACCTCACCCGTTGTCCCCGGATGTCCTCTGTCTGTCCAGGAAAGTAGAGCATCCAAGCTTGGATCAGCACCGCAAGAGACTAGACCTTTGCCTTCTGTTAGGACATGGAACACAAGGGCTGGGAAGCATTGTTTGCTAGGAGCTGGGGTAGCAGGGGAGTGTCAGAGATGGGCTGCATGGGTTTGGCAGAAGGCAGATGCTAGGGGTGTGGGTGTGTTGGATGGGGAGTATTATAGGCCACACACTGGCTTTGTTACTTGTGTTATCAGGCTTTGTTCATCCTGGAGATTCTCCCTGTTTATAGCAACGTCTGTCTCTCTTCACCAGGACTATCAGAATTTGCCGATTGACATCCAGACAAGCAAGCTCCTAGGTAGGATGCTAGCTCCTGTCCCCACCTTCCAGCTGGAGAGGGAGGGTGTTTTGGTGCATGTTTTTATGCACTGGGAAAGGGGCACATGCTGGACGGGGTGAGGGGTCAGGTGGGCCAGAGAATGGGCCGTCAGCGTGCGTACGAGTTTCCTTCCACTGTGAAGCTTTCGTCCTTCCGATTTCAGCAGGACTCGGGAATGAGGAGAGTTTGTCGTCATTTCTTCTGTTGGGGTAAAACCCCGAAGGAAGCAGAGCAGAGTTGCCCCCGTCAGCACAGGCCTCATATTGATTAATGGGGTCAGCATATGGGTGGGGCTCTGGCTTGCCCGTTCTGGTCATTGGAGTCCTCCCTTAATCCCCCGAACAGGCCGGGTGCGGATCCCCTAGCACACTGACGCACCTCCTCACTGCTCAGAGAAGTAAGAGAGAAGTTAGTTCATTCTTTGCCTCTCTCTGCTGAGACAGCCACCAAGGAGTGGGCAGGGAGAGCTTGTGGTGCAGCCCCCACCCACCCCCCGAGACCCTCCAGCTCAGAGGGGTTACTGGACAGCTGCCAGAGGGTGACGATGGCGTCTCGTCACTACCCATTTTGACCACGTTTGCAACAGCTGCGTAGAGGTGAGAAACTCCTGTCCCTGAGCCAATGATTGGAAACCACCCCCAGCAGTGCCCTCCCTCTGCCATTTCCCAGCTGCCTCTCACTCCCGGTAGCGGACACCGAGGTGTTTAACATCCATGTGTCCCTGCTGCAGACTGGCTGGTGGACAGGAGACACTGCAACCTGAAATGGCAGAGCCACGTGCTGACTATCCGCGAGAAGATCAACGCGGCCATTCAGGACATGCCAGAGAGCGAGGAGATCAAGCAGCTGCTCTCAGGATCCTGTGAGTGGGGCTGGGGAAGGGAGGTGGATCTCCCTGACGCAGGTTTGGGTGCCAGCGTCTCAAGTGGGGGTGACGGATCCCATTAATGCAGGGGATTTGCCATGAAGGCCGTTGACGTGCGTGGGGCCTGGTCAGTCGCTTGGCATCCTGTGGCCCTACTGGCAGTTCGCTGCTGCGATCGAGGGTCATGAGCGTGTCCATCCCGGAGCTGAGGGGCTTGTGTGTCCCCCTCCTTGTCCTCAGTCATCTCTCACGTACACTAGGCCCAATGCAGATGCCAGAGGAATCCAGCCCCAAGGGCTTCGGGTATGTCAAACATCTCTGTTTAGAAAGGAGACAGAAGCCCAGTGACATGTGCCCCCTTGCCCTGCTTTTGCACGAGTGTACAGTGCGAAGCGCTGGAGCTGTGCACAGCAAACCTGGGAACCTTGCCCATCCCTCCCCCTCAGCCCCGGGTGACTGGGTTTCGCTTCCTGTCTGCTGCCGTCCCAGCTCTCTCTGTCCCGTTCCAGATATTCACTATTTTCACTGCCTGAAGATTGTGGACATTCTTAAAGGGACTGAGGCCTCCACTAAAAATATCTTTGGTCGCTACTCTTCCCAGCGGATGAAGGTGAGCAGCCCGTGGGGGCTGGCCCGGGCTGTCGGACTTGTCCAAGAATTTGCCAGGCTGGTTCCACTTTCAAGCAAGTCAGGCTGAGCTGGGCTGTTAGTGGGATGAATGGAGCCAGCGTTTCTAGGGTGCCAGTTCGAATCCAGCCTGAGCCTACAGCAATTAGAAGCCGTTGCTCTCTGGGGCCTGTAGAGTGGCCCCTATGTGAAATGAGGAGTAATAATAATAATCCCTAGCTCTTATCTAGTGCTTTCTATCAGTATCATCATCACTGTACAGGTGGAGAAACCGAGGCACAGAACAGGGAAGTGATTTGCCCCAGGTCACTCAGCAGGCCTGTGGCAGAGCCAGGAATAGAATCCAAGTCTCTTGAGTCTCAGTCCAGTGCTCTGTCCACTAAGCCACCCTGCTGGATGGATGCTGTCAGTTCAGTGCCCCGTGTTAGCGGGTCCCTGGCACACAGCCCACCACCTCAGCTGAGAGGCCATGGACTGACTGCCCCGTTCCCAAGCACCGAACTCCCACTTCACCGCCAGGTGTAGCCATGTGCCCTGCCTCTGCTTGTTCTTTGGCTCTCACGCTGCACGGGCCGACGCTCAGGGGCTTTGCGCTTCTCCGGCTGTGTTTGGCATCTTCTCAGCCTCTCCCTTTTTCTGCTCCCTGTTCCAGGACTGGCAGGAGATCCTGTCCCTGTATGAAAAGGAAAACACCTACCTAGGTAAGGCAGCCTCACCTCACCGCATTGGGGCGCTTAGGCGTTTGGCAAGGGACAGCCGCCTGCTTTCTTCGTGCCAGAGCTCGGGTGTGACTTGCTGGGGACGGCGTCTGCATGGCATGAGCTCACCTGTACTCCAGCTCTCACGTGCTGAGCTGTGTCCCGTCCCATCCCCACTTCCCCTAGCCTTTTGCAGCCCATATAAACGAGTCATTCACCCAGAGCCACGGTGGGGTGGGGGGCACAGAAGCTGTTCTGCACCGGTGGAACTGACCGTCTCAGCAGGGTCAGAACTGAGGCACATTGGCAGCGTGTGTGTGTCGGGGGAGACCTGGCAGTGGTGGCGTGGTCGCTGTGGCCATTCTGGCATAGAAACCTTGGCTCAGTACTGGAATTACACGTCCTTAACGTGAGTGGTGGGGCTGGGACGAATCGGTCAGCGCTCAGAGAGGGAATCCTGCGGCCTTGGCTCAGGGGCTGCAGGTTGGCCCCGTAGCCTGGGTGCCTGCCAGCGCTTGGCCCAGCTTTCTGCATAGGAAAGGGCCGTGCCCCAAGTGTCTCCTCTCCTGTCTGTCCCCCACACCCCGCAGTGGAACTCGCCAGCCTTCTCGTGCGCAACGTCAGCTATGAGATCCCGTCCCTGAAGAAGCAGATCAGCAAGTGCCAGCAGCTGCAGCAGGAGTACAGCCGCAGGGAGGAAGAGTGCCAGCTGGGGGCCGCCGAGATGCGGGAGCGCTTCTACAGCTCCTGCAAGCAGTACGGCATCACCGTGAGTCCCTCGCTGGGCCTGGGAGGGCCAGGCCTGCTCAGAGAATCAGAGATTATCAGGGTTGGAACAGACCTTGGGAGGTTCTGGTCCAACTCCCTGCTCAAAGCAGGACCAATCCCCAACTGAATTACCCCAGCCAGGGCTTTGTCAAGCCTGACCTTTAAAACCTCTAAGGAAGGAGATTCCGCCACCTCCCTAGGTAACCCATTCCAGTGTGTCACCACCCTCCTAGTGAAAAGGTTTTTCCTAATATCCAACCTAAACCTCCCCCACTGCAATTTGAGACCATTGCTCCTTGTTCTGTCATCAGGTACCACTGAGAACAGTCTAGATCCATCCTCTTTGGAACCCCCTTTCAGGTAGCTGAAGACAGCTATCAAATCCCTCTTCACTCTTCTCTTCTGCAGACTAAATAATCCCAGTTACCCCCTCCTCGTAAGTTGTGCTTCAGCCCCAGCTGTGTGCCCCCCTGTGCCCGGGAGGGGCCGGGCCTGCTCAGAGAGCATGGACGCTGCCATAGCCTCACACAGCACTCGCCGCGTGCCTGCCTGTGCCCGGGAGGGGCTAGGCCTCTCCTTTCCAAGAGGGTCCTAGCTCCTGCCACCTCTCCCCATCGCTTGGATCCCTGGGCCTTCAGTGCCCTCTGCTGTGACCCACCCCTGCGGTACTGGAACACTCTCAGCGCTGCACAGCCATTCCTACCTGTGCCCTGAACAGCCCTGCCCCCGGCTCTACCTCACCTGCCTGTTACCAATGGCCCAGCCCAGGAACCTCCTCGTTTCCATGGCCCAGTTTTCAAACCTCGGGGCCTTGCCAGGACTCTGGGCATGCCTTCCCCACACCCCTGGGAGGCTGTCTGAGCAGGCAAGGGCCGGCTGTGGCTAGGAGGACACCTGCATTGGAAAGTGCCTCTCTTTCCCCCAAGTCCTGAGCTGGCTTCTTGTCCCCAGCTGCTAGTGCCGCTTTGTGCCCGTGGAACTGCCCGTGCTGCCACCGCTCACCCCTGCAGAGCCACTGGGCTCTGGTTCCCCTGCCTCTCGTCACGTGCTGACAGGACGATCGAATCCACTCTCTCCTGCCTGTTCTGCGCTCCAGCAGCTGAGTGTCTGCCCCGGGGGCTGTCCCCTGGCAACCCCTCCCAGCTCCCTCTGGGTCCATTGGTGGTCTCCTGCCCGTAAGCCAGCTTGTGCCCCAGCATTCTCTAGGGCTCCTTGCTCCACCCATTGCTCTCTAGGGCTCCTTCCTCCACCCACTGCTCTTCGCTGGAATCAAATGCTCCCTCCCCCCAGCCAGGCAGCCCAAACTATCCCCGTGGTTTGGCTGGGGGGAGGCTGATGGCCTGAGTACTTGGGTCCCTGCTCTAACGCCCCTGCTCGTTCTTGCTGTGCAGGGTGATAATGTGCGCCGGGAGCTGCTGGCCTTGGTGAAGGACCTGCCGGCGCTGCTGATGGAGATCGGGGCTGGGGCCCGGGTGCTCTCGGAAGCCATCGATTTGTACCAGGCCTGTGTGCAGTTCGTGTGTGAGAGGTAGCAAGACACCTGCCAGGGGAACGCCTCGCAGAGTGTGGGGGAGGCAGACTGGTCCCTCTCTCCCCCAATTCGAGCAGGACTTGATCCTCTGCTTCAGTACTCGAATCCGGGACAGCGTGGAGGTGTTAACAGTGCTGGGCTGGGTAGCCCCACATCCGGGCATGTTAGGGGGCAGGCCAGCCAGATGTGCAAAACCCCTGAGAGGGAAGAGGATGCTGGGGCTTCCTTCCGCTCCAGGGTGTCTTTTTCCTCCCTCCCCTATCCTGCAGATAAGTGGGTTTCTGGAGATCTAACACACACCGCCCCCCGCCCTGGCTCTGGTTTCACACCCACCTTTGCTGCTCAGTTTCCCAGCTGAGATCTGCCCTTGGAATTCGCTGATTGTGGAAGCCCTGGGCTTTTCCTGGCTGTTTGGGCACATCTTTAAATACCCCCATTCCAGACAGAGCACTGCCGGGCTCAGTCCCTGACCGTCTCAGCAGGAGTACACTGCCTGGTTTGCTGCCTCCTCGGTTTCTCTCCAAATTCCCTCCTCCCTCCTTGGCTGGGGGGGTCAGAAACCGCAATAAGCCTGTTTCCCCTCTCTGAGCCAGTCACGTCCAGCCGGTGCCATTGCTGGGAGAAGGGGTCGTTATCTCAGTGCCGGAGAGTCGAGCTGGGTCCTTGCTGCTGCTGCTCCTGGCGGCCGCTGTCAGGGAGATTCCCCGGTCACAGCTGATGCAGACCCCCAGCCTGCTCCCCCATCTGTGGGGGGGTGCAGCTGGCAGGAGCAGAGCCGGGGGGAGGCAGAAGGGCTCTCAGTGTCCGGCTGTCCTGACGCTGCCCCGGCCCTGTTGTGTGTTCCAGCGCCACGGAGCGGGTGGTGCCCATGCTGCGACACGTGCAGGAGCGCGGGAACACGACCGTCTATGAGTGGAGGAGGGGGGTGGAGCCCACCATGGTGGAGCGTCCACGGGCAGAGGAGCTGCCTGAGCAGCAGGACGAGGAGGCGGTAGGTGCCAGCAAGGCTGTCATCGAATGGAAGGAATATGGCCCAAGGGGGGTTGCTAAGCAGATGGGCCTGAGTCTAAATGCCCTGTGGGCCTTGTATGAGACAGAGGCAGTGGGGCAGGCACAATGAATTGGCCCAAACTCAACCCAGTCTTTCCTGATTGGCTTATTTTCATTGGCTGGTGGGGCTGGCTTCATGCTGGGAGCATCACATCTGAAACACCCAGATTCCGAGGTTCACTTCCCAGCAAGGCCGACTCAACCCTACATCTTCCCCAGGGAGAGAAGTTGAGTCCCAGGAGACACCTGAGAAACCCAGGTCCTCTCTGCTCTGCATGGGACTCAGAGGTCCTGGGGTTTGGTCTGGGGTTTGCTCCTGGGTCCTTGGCCAGAATGTTCCCTCCGCTCCTTGCTATAGACTGCGCAAGGCGCTGGTTCCGCCCCAGAGGTGGCTGCATTTCTTTGCTGGGAGAAGGAATCCCTAGCGCTTGGGGTCCTTCAGTGCAGTGTAAACGTACAGGACCACCCTCCTCCCTGCATTTTCCAGCGCTGCCTGGTCATGCCGAGGTGGCTCCTCTGGGACTTCTGGCATGATTTGCAGCCTCCCGTAGAGCACCTGAAACAAGCTTCTGAGGGTCACCCCTGGCTTGTACGAAGGGGACGCTGGTCTGCCAGGCACTTGGGCAGCCTCTTCCAGAGCGAGCTGGGGAAGCGCCTGAGGGTCCAGAGCAGCGAGAGGAGAGGTGCCTCCATGGGCCATGGAGCTGCCATCTAGAGAGAGCACAAGGGTTGGCAGCTTCAGGCTCTTCCAGCCTGGTTCTGGTTAGAGCTCCTCTCTCAGGGGACGTCTTTCTCTTCTCATTGCAGATCGACTGGGGGGACTTAGGGGTGGAATCTGTACCCACCCCCGTGGGGGCTGATTACAGCATCTCCGGTGAAGATGGAGCCCAGGCCGAGGAGGTGGACTGGGGGATCTCACTGGAACCTGACCCACAGGTGGGTGTGTGCCGTTCCCCTCTTCCCCCCGCTGGGCATCCACCGGCGAGACAGCTACTCACCCCGTAGGGTCACAGCCATGCTGCACAGTGCAGGCTGGATCTGGTCTGGCTGGGACCCTAGAGGAAGGCATAGTCTGTGGAGGCAATGTTGCCTAGTGGCTAGAGCACTGGACTGGGACTCAGACCTGGGTTCCATTCCCAGCGCCGCCACTGGCCCTGCTGAGTGAGTTTCCACCCCATACCTCAGTTTCCCCATCTGTAAAATGGGGATGAGCCTATGTAAAGTGCTAGCTTTTGGCTGCTTCTCTCTCAAGGCAAGGGCAGCTCAGGGCTCCCACCTTGGGGGCAGCACTATGGGGCAGAGTGCCCATTCTTACAGGAGGCTGCCTTTGACTCGCTGCAGGGAGCCGGCTCTGACGGGATAGACTGGGGAGATGGGAGTGGTGGTGACCCGGTGCAGATCACAGTGCTCGAGGCTGGCATCCAGGGTAAGGTCCTCCTCCTCTGCCTCTCCGCAGCCCCAGAGCGGCTGGCAGTGTCGGGGCAGTCGAGCACTGTGGGCTGGGGGGCTGGTATGGGAATTCTTGGGAAATGTACTTGGGAACCGTGCAGCTGAGATCATAACCTCTGCCCACCCTCCAGTGCCTGTCTGTGGCCTTCTCCTTCCCAGTGTCTAACCCGAGGCGACAGTGGCCTTAGAGACGCTGTCACACTGGGGTGCGGGCTGACTCCCTGGCGGAGCTGGGGGGTGTTGTGGGGGGAATTTTGCTCGGAAGGGACAGGGTGGTGGCAGCTGAGGTTCCCAAATGAGTCAAGCCAGCAGAGCTCTTCCTGGTGTGGGGGAAGGGAGTCAGGCCCCTGGCACGGCCAGCTGGGCACACCTGGCACGGGAGTGGAGTTAGCACCTGAATGAAAATCAGGCAGCCACTAGAGGGCGCCGGGGGATGATACTTCCTACCTCTGGCAGTGGGGTTGGCATTGGCTTTGAGTGCAGAGGGATGCCAGGTCTGGAAAGAGGCCGGCTACGCCCCTGGGGACTTCGCCAGGGCAGCCGGCCCCAGTTCTCTGCTCACCGGGCCAGTCCTGCTGGGCAGCTGCCGCAGGAAAGCATGTGGAGCTCTGTGGTGAGGGGCAGTCACTCGAGGCGATCTGGTTCCCGGCAGGGAGCCCGCCCAGACCCTCCGTGGCTGCTCAGTGAGGTCTCCCCCTGCCCTGCTTCCCAGCACCCTCTACCCCGTGTGCTTCTGTTCAGTCCCAGATGGAGTCGCCCGAGGGCCTGATGCTCTGACCCTCCTGGAGAGCCTGGAGACCCGGAGCCAGTTCATCGACGAGCTGATGGAGGTATCCCAGGACAGGGCTTATCACACGCTAAGGAATTAAGGGGGAGTGGGGCATGTTGCTTGTCCCTCTTATACACCTGGGAAACTGAGTCCCGGAACCGCCTAAGACATGCTGCCTCAATGGCAAAGCCTGGAATAGAACCCAGGAGTCCTGAGTTCCAGACCTCCTTGTTCTAATGGTTGGACCCCCAGAGCTGGGAACAGAACCTAGCAAGCCAAACTCCTGATCATTTGGCCCCCCTGCCTCTCCCACTCTAACCGCTAGCCCCCGATTCACAAACGTAGCTAGCTGGGTACTGGAGTGACTATCTGGAGCTTTGAGGGGCATTAGAGAGCTCACAGCAGCACTTGTCTTAGCCAGCCCTGTTCATAGCCCCAATCCGGACTGGAATCTGGGCAGCCGGCACTGTGCTGCTCTCTGGCATCTCTCGGTCTTCATGCCAGTGCAGCTGAAGCGGGAGGGCTGCCAGTCTGTGCGTCCCCCAAGGTGGGGCAGGGCCCTACCCCCTTCCCTTTGAGCACGGGCACTGCTGCACATGGGCTCCCCTTGGCAGGCCGCCCAGCACAGCTGGGGTGAGCTGCAGTGCGAAAGCTTGACGTTGGGGTTCTGGGGGTTCGTGACAGTAGTGGAGCTGACACCCCAAAGCCTGTTCCCTGGCTGGGCACCACAGAAACCCTGCAGGCAACAAAGGGCCCTGTTTCCTGGGAGCTCTGCATGGCACCTGCGTCCAAAGGATTTCTGCCTCTCTAGGGAGGGCTGAGCCAGCTCGCGGGAGGGAAGGGGCCCCGTGTCCGGGCCCTTTCACTCCCTTCAGGGCTGCAGGAGCTCCGTGTAGGGGGCAGAAGGGGTTTTAAAGGGCTATGCTCCACGTACGGTGGGGTGTCCATGCCTGCTCCCCACCCTGTGCCTGCCCTTCCCTCCCCAGCTGGAGACCTTCCTGTTCCAGCGCATCGTGGAAATGAGCGAAGAGGCTGACGTGGTGTCTGTGAGCCAGTTCCAGCTGGCCCCACCCATCCTGCAGGGCCAGACCACGCAGAAGGTGGGCGCCATGGTGTCGGCCGTCCGGGAGCTGATTGGCCGGCTGACCAACCTGCGGATGCAGCACTTGTTCCTGATCCTGGCCTCCCCAAGGTGTGTGGGGCCCCCCTCCTCTCTCCCAGCCTGCTCTGTAAGGGGGATCCCTTCCTTCCTATGGGGGTGGGGAAGTTTGTCCTCGAGGGAGGGGACCCTAGGATCAGGGTGATGGAGTGAATTGACGGAGCTAGCTCGGGGGTAACCTTTGCAGAGGCAGCCCCTGGGGGTGGGGGCAGTGGTCTTGGTGGCGTTGAAGAGACGGGTGTTGATGTCACACGTGGGTCTTGGGGGGCAGGTACGTGGACCGGGTGAGCGAGCTCCTGCGCCAGAAGCTGAAGCAGGCGGAGCTGCTGGTGCTGAAGAAGGAGCTCACGGCGCAGAAGAGGCAGGAGGCGCTGGAGGAGCAGGGGGCCCTAGAGCCCAAACTCGATCTGCTGGTGCAGAAAACCAAGGAGCTGCAGAAACTAGTAAGAAATGGGGAAGGGCCCACGGCACCCCTGGCCTTGGGACATGGGGCCCCGGTCAGATCTCGTCCCTGTGATGTGGGGGCCCCTGGTCAGATCTCACCTGCACGGCATCCCCCTCCCTGTGATGTGAGGCCCCCCGAATCAGAGGCTGACTGCATGGTGCCCCCACTTTTTCCCATGTAGCTGCAGGCCCCGCCTTTGATTTGATGCACAACAGCCCCCAGCCTGCGTAACTCAGGCTCAGTTGTCTTGAGCACTTCTGCGTCCCCCCCCCCCCACCCCCCCGGATCAGAGAATATCAGAGTTGGAAGGGACCTCAGGAGTCATCTAGTCCAACCACCTCCTCAAAGCAGGACCAACCCCCAGACAGATTTTTACCCCAGTTCCCTAAATGGGCCCCTCAAAGACTGAGCTCCCAGCCCTGGGTTTAGTAGGCCACTGCTCAAACAACTGAGCTATTCCCCCCAGTCATCCTTGGGGGGGCTGCCCTCTGCCCCAGTAACCTCACCCCGGGCCTGAGCCTGTGCCCTATCTTTCAGATTGAAGCGGACATTTCCAAACGGTACAGCGGGCGCCCTGTGAATCTGATGGGCACCTCCCTGTGACCCTTCTACGGTGATGCAGCCCCCTATGGAGCCGGGGTCCCACAGAGGGGCAGGACAGAGGAGGCGTTCCAGGGGCTCTGTTAACCAGGACTTGCTCACGTTGTACAGAGCAGATGCCCTTTCCAGGGGCTCCAGGCAGCCAGGAGGGAATTGCTCAATAAAGTGGGGGAAGCTGCTCCATTCCCCACCTAGCCCCTCATGTGAATTCACGCCCCGATTCCCTTGGCCCGGCCTGCAGTCTCTCTCACTGGGGCGCTGGCCCCCCCTCCCCCTGTGTCTGACCAGGACACTGATTCCTCCCCCTGCCCCAGGGCAGACCCCCTGTGCAGCTCAGAGGGACCCTGATCCCTGCCCCGCTTTGAGCAGGAAGATTGTCACTGGGTGGGGCCCTAGAGGCTTGTGTTCCTTCCCCGGAGCTGCCGTCTCACCACTGCCACCGCAGGGATTGGCCCAGCGCCCAGGGAGCTGAACCAGGGTCAGGCGAGCAGCGGTGCTGCCAGCAGGAGCCCTCGTTTTCCCCCAGCCCGACCCCCTTCCATCAAGCCACTGCCACGTGCTTTACCTGGCTGCCTATAATCAAGACAGCTCCCAACCTCGGCCTGCAGCGCCCCGCTGGCCTGTGGCGAGTGCAGAGGCTGTGAAATGCCCCCCATCGGCCTGCTGGGAACTGCCTCTGCTCCCAAGGGCCCCTCAACACCTTGCTCCAGGCTGGGCCCTGCCCCCCTTCCAGCTCCCGGGCGGCTTTTGGGGTGAGGGTTTGGGGGGGTGATTCAATTTTAATTTCATAGCAGAGCAGTTGATTCATGGCTCTTTGTCGCCGGCGTTGACTCCCGTAATGACTTTCCATCAGAATGAAAAGTGGAGTGACACCACTCATTATTCCTGCTGCTTGTTATCTCAGTCGTGGGGAGGGCCGCCCCCTCCCCACTGCCTTTCAGCCGGCCCGGACAGTGAGTGATGGCCCCTATTAATCACCGACCCCACGGACTCCGGCGGACACACGCTATCCGCAGGAGAAGGGGGAGAGAGATAAGGCACCGGCAACCGCTCCGATCAATTAACGTCAAGCGGCGTCACCCCTCCCAGCCCCTCAGCCTTGTTCCCTTTGGGGCGGGGGGTGATGGGAGGTGGGCAAGGGACAGGAAAGGAGCGTTTGCGCCTCCTGGACTGATTGGATTCCCTCTGTCAGGGGAGCCTACCCCCAGTCCTTGGCAGTCCCCAAAGCCAGCTCCATGCTGGGCTTGGAAGGCCTTGTAACCCCCTCGTGGCACGTCAGCCAGTGGAGGGCGCATCATGGAAGCTGTTTATTTTGCATGGGCTCTCCCTGCCATAGACCATTGATCCAATCCCGCCTGCTGTCCTGCCTCCTGTCCCTTCTCACCAGCCCATTGGTCCAATCTCATCCTCCATCCCGCCTCCAGCGTTGACCTGGATGCTACCTGGCATTTCAGAAGAAATCGCCTCCCATCCCCAATCCTTCCCCTGCTCTCTGCTCAGCTCTTGCTGTGCCCTCCCCTGGGCAGGGAGGGGTCCACCTGACCTCTGGCAGTGAGGGGGATAGCGCCTGCTACATGCTCAGAGCTGTTCAGTTGGAGAGGAAGAGATCGCCCTGCCCCAAGGAGTTCCCCGTGTGAATAGCCAGGGTGGGAGAAGGGCTGCAGCCCACCAGCAGAGAAATCCGGGCAGGTGGGGATCTAGGCAGCCACTTGGCTCCAGGTTGGTTTGGGGGTGGGGAGAGGCAGGTGATGGGGTAGAAAGAGACAAGGGGCGAGGGAGGGGTATTGTGCCAGGCACAGCGTGAAAGTCCAGGTGAAGATGGCGATGCAACTGGGCCAGTTAGTGCCTGTGGGTTGGCGTAGCACGGGGCGAAGCCCAGCTAGCAGGGGAGAGACCTGGCGTTGCCGTGAGGGGGAGCTGGAGACTGAGGGTTCTGCATCCGCAGCTCTTGTGGGACTCCTTGGGGGAGGAGAGAGCATTGGGGGCATCCCGCTGCCACCACCCCCACATAGCAGGGAATCCATTGGGCCTGGCACAGCTGCCGCCTGGCAGTAGGGTGGCCTGGCAGGCCCCTACCGGTCTTGCTGCTGGAGTGCGCCTGCCCTGAGCACCTAGGCCCTGCAGCGGCAGGCTTGGGGCCCCTTGTGGCTTTCTAACGTAGTGCTGGTGATGTTGCCTATGGGCTGGGCCCACGGCAACGGGGCTGGCCCTTGGTGAGCTACTGTTGTGGCTCGTCACCTCTGCCCCGGCGCGGCCACATAGGCAGGGTCCCCTCTGCAACTCAGTATGTGGCGAGCTTGTCAGCTGTTCCCCTGAATGAATCCAGGGGCAGGGAGTTCCCCTGGTTAACGATACAGCTTTGCTCCATGCTGCAGCTTGGGCAGGGATGGTCCCATGCGTGGCATGGTTTGACGGAGGCAGGTGCTGAGTGGAGCGGACGTTGAGCTGAGCTTTGTTGATTTCAGATGTGGGCTTTCAGTGAGTGCCCTTTGCTGGCATCCCTTGTTTTGCAGGGCAGCCCCCTCTCCTCTTCCCTTCCCCTCCCCAGCCCCAGCGACACAGGGCAGCTCTGATTTCATAGAATATCAGGGTTGGAAGGGACCTCAGGAGGTCATCTAGTCCAACCCTCTGCTCAAAGCAGGACCAATCCCCAGATTTTTACCCCAGTTCCCCAAATGGCCCCCTCAGGGAGTGAACTCACAACCCTGGATTTAACAGGTCTATGGCCAAACCACTGAGCTATCCCTCAGCAGTATCTGGCTCTGTCAGCCCCCTTCTTCAGTGACCCTGAACCCCAGCTGACGGGAGCGCCCCCTAAGAAGCTCAGGGGGCCCCATCCAGTCTTCATGCTCGCTCAGTGTTTGCCTAGGCATGGCCCCAGGTGCTAGGTGCTGTGCAAAGACTAAGGCAGGCCCTGCCCTAGAGAGCGCACAGTCTCGGTCGCAGGGTCTCCAACTTTCCTCTCAAGGCCCTTCGTCCACCCCAGATGCACCTTGCTGGGACAAGAGGGACACCGAGGGGCCATCTCAGCCTGGCCGGGTGCTTTGGGCTCCTGCAGGGTGAAAGGGGAGCTCCTCCCCCAGTGCCCGTCCCCCCCTGCTCTGGGAGTGGCCCCAGGTCTCGCTGATGTACGTGGCTCCCTCTGGAGCTTGCGTTCTACAGGGTGAAGCGAGAGCTGGTTGAATGTGCTGGATCGAGGGCCCTGGATCCACCCGCAGGGCAATCCCCCTGCTGAGCCATGGGGCGGGCAGCGCATTCTGTCTCCCTGGCCTGTCCAGCCCTGGGCTGCCTTCTGCAGGGGGTGCTGTCTAGCCAGGAGCTGGACTGAGAGCCTCCTCCACTCGGGTCTCTGCCTCCCCAGGCTGGGTTTGACCCGGCAGCATGGGGGTGATAAGGCTGCAGCCCAGACACCGGAACCTCATCTCCCTGCAGAAGCTCCCCACCCAGAGGCCCACAGGCCTTCTCCTAATCTCCCCCCCCTGGCACCCCTCGGCTGTCTCAGTCCCCCAACCCCCTCCCCTGTCAGGCCCCTACCCCATCCTGCTCCCAGGCCTGGCATCGGGCAGTGATTACTGCACCTGGTCAAGCTTGAGGGGCAGTGGCAGTGGGAGGGACCCTCACCCCAAGGATGCCTCGTCCCCACATTCCCTCGTGGGAATCTGCAGGGGCTGCGGACTCTGCCTCAGAAGGCCCTGGGGAGATTGGGCCCATCCCTCACCCAGCCAGGAGGGGTCACGGCCGAGGAGGCTGCGCCTGGATGGAATGAGCCCAACCTCTGCCCTCGCCAGCCCCTCTTGGCCCAGCTCAGCCAGCCTTGTGGACCTGAGCTCCCTCCTCCTCAGTACCCACCACCCGTGGGCCTGCTCTGTGTCTGAGCAGCTCCCGAGGGTCCCCAGTCCTGCATTCCTGTGGATCCAAACGACCCCCTTCCTAGCGCTCCCAGCCGGGCGCTAGCAAGGTCAGCTGAAGCTGGCAACTGGGACGGGGGGTGTCCCACCCGACCCTTCCCCCTGTGAGCGGGACTCCCCCACGCTGAGCTGATGGAGCACCTCTGGGTGGGAGCTATTCTCTGGCTGGAGCCCCGCTGCCCTCTTCCCCCCATCCCACTGCCCTACCTTAGCATGGCAGAGATGCTCCCGGCCTGCCTGATGCCCTAGCAGAGCTGGGCAGGCTCGCTATGCCCTGTCTGGTCTTCCTGCCCCATCTCTGCCCGATCCCCATTTGAAATTAACATGGGTGAAATATTGAAACTTCTCCGGCGTGTCTCATCCAAAGTTCTGGGCTATTTCCCACCTTGGCGATCCATTAACGTCACCCCACTGCCCTGGCCCCCCGCGCTGCCTCCCCACAAAACCCTCCGCGCCGCGAGCCCATTTGTCAAACACTGCCGCAGGCTGCGCTTGGCTGTGTCTGAAAGGACGAGGCGCCGCTGCAGGGGAAGGTGAAGATGAATAAAGGGGCTATGCAAATTGCTGCTTAATCTGCAGAGAAACACCCATGCTTGGGGGAGACTCTCATTACTCCTCGTAACTGTGATTAACGGATGAATTAAACGGCGCCCGTAACCCGTTCCTGGCCAGGGGAGCGAAGGCCCCAACTCCCCGCCCAGTGCCAGGAGAAGGAGATGGCAGCAAAGCCAAGTGGAGCCCCTTCCTGCATTGGGAGGGGGCTTCTGCTCCGGGGGACAGTGGGTGCCAGAGAGGGGCAGATCAACACTTGTCTCCCAACCTGCTGTATGTGGGGGCAGGGGCAGAAGCTACTTGTGAATTGGGGGCAGTCGGGAGGGAGGGAGAAGGAGCCTGGGTCCTGGAGGTTCCTGGCTGCTCTCTGGCCTACTCCAGACCCTGTCCCTGCTCTGATCCTGGCCCCGCTCTCATCGCCAGCTCCTGCCTGGGCATGCATGAGTTTACTCAGGAGCAGAGCCTGGCACTAGTCCCCTCCCATCTCCCCCACCCCTGGCGGTTGGGGCTGCAGTAATGGGGCTGTTGTGTGTGTTCCAGTAGCGCCCGGTGGCCCCAGCTGAGATCTGTGGCCTGGCGTGCAAGGTGCTGTACAGAGGCAGTCCTTGCCCAGAAGAGAGGAGCTAGGAGCATCGTTTGGCCCCTTTTGTCCAGCTGGGGAAATGAGGCCCCGAAGGGGTGGGGTGACCCGCCCAAGGTCACCTGGCAGAGTTGGGACCCACCATACTCCTCCGCCAAGGTGAGGGCTCTCTGGGCGTGCCCCAGGGCATGGGGATGGGTAGCATTACGGGGAGATAGTTGGAGGGGCCAATCACCAGAGGCCACTTGCAGCCCTCCCCTGCTTTGCAGCCTGTCTCTGGGCTCTTCCAGGCATGTTTATAAGGGCCCAGGGAAGGTAAGTGAGATGCGCAGGCAGCAGACACATGACAGCCTGGGCAGGAAGCTGAACAGCCCTGCCCCCCCATTTTGCACTAAGGGGGGGCCATCCCCAGGTGGGCTGCCCTGGCAGACTCCCCGGTGGTGAGCAAGAAGGTGCTGTCCCCGGGGGCGGGGGGGTGGAATGCCTGGCCAGCGGCAGGGGGATCCTCGCCTCCTGTGCCAAGGCCCTGGGTGCCCCGGGGAGTGAGGCAGGCAGGCGGCGGTTGCCAGGGAATGAGAGATGACAGGCGGTGCTGACAGCCGGTCCATCAACGTGACGAGGAAGAGGCAGGATTAGGTCCCATCTTTTATGGTGTCACTTTGTCGGTTGGGGGGGAGCCTGTCACAGAAAGCAGGGCTGACGGCTCAGCCGGGCCACCCCCGTCGCCCCGATCTACTCGCACAGACCCAGCTGTCATGGCTATTAAACGCCTTCATCTGTCCCCCTGAAAACCCTCATCAACACCTTGTGCAAGTCCCTGCGCTGCGGGGAGAGACGCAGCAAGCGCCTCCTCGGCCCTTCCTTCCCCAGTGCAGCCAGGGCTCGGCCCCACTCAGGTGGATGCAATGGGTCAGGCCAGTGCCCCCACTCCCCCTCCAGTATGGGGGCAGGAACCAGCCCAGTTCCCCCACACACACACATTCCCTGCTGCAGTATTGATGTGGGAGATGGTCCAATTCCCCCCTCCCCCTCCAGTATTTGGGCAGGGGCCGGCCCAGTCCCGCCTGCCAGTATCAGAGGAGGCCCCTGCCTTGCTCCCCTCTCCCCATCGTTAGGGGTGGAGGTGAGTCCAACAGCCCCCACCCCTGCTATACGCTCTCTCTGTCTCTGTCCCACCTCCTGTTCTCAGCCATGCTGCCCTGGGTCCTGGCTGTTCCCGGGGCTCTGTTTTGTGTGGTCTCAGCTAGGGGCCCCGTGCTGGGCATATCCCTGTTCCAGCTGGTGGGACGGCCGCCCCGCCCAACTCTCCCTCCATCTGTGAACGGGGAGGCGAGGAGGGCATGCATTTGCCAATCTCACTCGCTGCCTTTCGTGGCTCCTGCTGTGCCACGTGCTCACAGCTTCGTAGCAACTGAACTCAGCTCTGTTTGCACAGAAAGCACAGGAGCCCTCTCTTACATGAGCAAAAGGAGAATCTCTACCGGCTGGTAGCAGTAGAGGACTTATGAATGGGCCTGAGCCAGCCAGCAGAGGGCAGCAGATGGAGACACAGCAGCTCATTACTCTAGGTTGTGACCCATCAGCAATAGCATCCTCCACCTCTACAGGGACTTTTACCCTGAAGGACCCCAATCTGGCCTCAGTTTACCTGTTGCCAGGGTGGGATGCAGCAACCACCTCTGGGGAAGGGCATAGCAGCTGTTTAACAGAGCACAGCCGCATTGTATGGCAGCGTAAGGCATCGAAGGGATTGTAGGAAAGGCAGATTGCAAGCTCTTTGGGGCAGGGACTGTCTTTTTGTGCTGTGTTTGTTCAGCACCTCGCGCCATGGGGCCCTGGTGCACAACTGGGGCTGCTCCAGGCTACCACAGTAGAAATGATCAATACTAAGCTGAAGCTAGCGGAAGAACGGAATGGCCCAGGGTGAAATACATGCAGGACAGCAGGATTAGCCCCTTGAGTCCTGCAAAGAGCTACAGACTCTCTGGCGGATCACAGGGCACCTCGGTGCCCCATGCCCCGTGTACACCCCGATGATGCGTGACCCCAGAGCTCGCTCCCCCACCCTCACTCAGCAGGCTCCGAAAACCCTCACCAAACAACACGAGATGCTCACGCTGGCGTGAGAGCACCCGGGTCTCTATCCCTGGGGCCTCGGACCACAGGTAAGCGGCTGGTTTCACTTGGGATCCCTAGTGCCGTCGTCCAGAGCTCCACCGGGGCACCTCCCAGCCCCCTCTGAAAGGATCCCCCCCCTTGAGTGTGTGTGTAGGAGCTAGAGCGCATGGGTAACCTCCCCATGATGTGCTCCACTCGGAGTGTTCCTCCCAGCTGAGGATCTCGGGGCCCTTCAGCCTTGCCAGCCCCACAGGGGTCCAGATTTGCCAGAGTGACGTGTGACATTGGCTGCCCATCTGGAAATTCCTTAAAGGGGCCTGAGCACTTGCCCTCTGAGAACAAGGGCCCTATAAGGTGACCCAGGGTAGGCCCCCAAAACCATAACTTGGGTTGGCAAATCCAGGCCGGGGACACCGAGGCTGAGAGAAAAGAAGCCACTGAGGTCCATTCCAACCCTGATATTCTGTGATTCTGTGAACTGGCCCAAGACAGAGGCAGAGCTGAGGTTAAAGTATAGATTTCCCGGTGCTCTGCTTAGGCCCTGAGATCAACCCCAGATCACTCGACAAATCCAGGCGCAGGATTTGTGAGTGAATCAAATCTGGATCAAAGATTTGTTGCATCCCTGATCTAAACTCAAGAGGCGGACGCTGCAGGTGGCCTTGGTTGCTCGCTTTCAAGGGAGACTCACCCCAGGCCTGCCCTACACCCCTTGTCATGCCAGCTGCTACCCCCCGAGGGGTTCAGCGTGTCTGGCTGGGGGTTGCTAATGGGACCACTCGAGCTGTACCCAGAATGCCACTTGCCCAAAGATCTGTTCTGGGCGGCTTCTTGTGCCATCTTCAAAAGCAGCTGGCGCTGGCTGGTTGGAGACAGGATCCTGGGCAGGCTGGATGTGATCCGGTCAGGCAATTCCCCAGGGAGCAGCGGGCCTGATCCTGCCTGGTGATGAGAATCTAGAATCTCCATTGGCTTGGAGGAGCGTGAGCGATGCTCAGCGCCTCGCGGGAGCCGGGGAACCAGGGGATGGGTCCAGAAGAGGAGGGGGACGGCTTCAGGCCTGGAACTGCTGATCTGTTGGTTCTCCCAGGGGACAATGTTGGGGGGGGGGCTATTGTTCGAGTCTCCGTCTCCCCCGCCCATGCGTGAATCAGGAAAGCTGTCCGGTCTCCATGGCGATGGAGAGAGGAAAGAATCCGGGACAGTGTATTTTTCTCCTATCCATAATAGCCCCTTTCTCCGCAGACACAGAAGTCGCCTGTGGAACTAATTTCCCCCCGCTGCTCGGCTCACAAAAGGCCAGGGGGGAGTTTCACACAGCCCCGCGCCCGACCCCCCGTGACCCTGCGCCGCTTTCTGGGGGCCATTGCTAGCCCCCGGGCGCTGCAGCTGTTCTTCCTCTCACATGGCGGGGTCAGTGGAGAGGTCAAGCCATGGCCTCCCAGGGTAGGGTGGGGAGGCAGAGGGCAAAGGTCAGCACTCTCTTTCCCCCTCGGGGGTCATGCCTGCGATTGGCAGGGAGAAGGGGTGGGATCAGGAGGGTCGGGGCTGGGGGGAGTCCTTTTAATGTGAAATTAAAAGACTCTTTGCAGAGCAGCAATCGGTTGGCGGTGCTGCCAGATTTTGCTGTTGTGTGGGAAGCAGTAGGGGGGTCTGCCATGTTCCCCCTTCCCCTGCCCACCTTATTACTCTGGTTGCCCACTGGTATAATTTAATAGGTCCCACTTGGCATCACCCCGCCCCTCTCCCCCAGAAAACCCTCTTGCTAGAAAAAGTGTTTTATTAGAATGCCGTTCGGTTCTATTATTAATATAACTGTCTGGGCGCCGTCCCCAAGATCTGATCGCGCATGAAATATTGGCCTCTAATGCCGATCGCTGTTCCCATTATCTCCAACATTCCCGGGCGATAATGACAGAAAAATAAAATAAACCTCGTCCCCAGCTTGCTGTAATTAGCATTCTGGGCTGGCGGGGGGCGAGGGGGAGAGAAAAAGGCAGGTCCGCCGTTGTGCTGAGGACTCAGGCAAGCTGTAAACAGAAGGGATGGAGGGGGAAGCTGGAGACAGCTGGGATCTATCTATCTTCACCATACACCCCCCAATATCTATCTATCTATCTATACAACCATCTATCTATCTATCTATCTTCACCATACACACCCCAATATCCATCTATCTATCTATCTATCTATCACCACGGTATCTCTGCCCCCACTGGATTACTGTATCTTGTATCTTGAAGCTGTACAGAGCCAGAATCCCAGCTCAGGGCATTGTACCCCCAAACCTGCCAGGTGGGGATGAGGTTTCATGTGGCCAGGATGTCACCGCTGGCCCGTCCTCGGAAGGGGCAGATTTGGGTAGCTTTGTTTTGCAGAGCGTCTGTCAAGCAACCGGGGACCACCTGCTGCAGGAGAGAAGGAGGAGAACTGTGCATTGTATGGGCGACTTTCCAATGAGGCCTTTCACATCTGAGGCCTTCTCCATTGGGTGTGGCCCACTCTGTAAGGGGAGGGCGTTCGCCCCAGGTTCTCCTCCTCACCCAGCTTCGTGCCATACCCTGCTGGCTGTGCGGACACTGCCCTGCCCTTCACGCTGGGGGTAGCCAGCTTCGGTGGCAGCCCAAGCGGCTTCTGAGGATAGCACCAGGTCCTCGGCTGGTGTCCATTGGCATGACACTGACTGACAACATCTGGCCCATTAACTTCAATGAGGGATGCACTGATTGACAGCTGCGAAGCTGGCCGTTGGAGTGTGTTCTGCCCGGGCCGGAGCCTGGGGGGACCCCCACAGGAGAGACACCATGCTCTATATTATCCTGATGATCTTGGAGACCCCCAGCTCCCAGCAAACACCTCCCCTCTTTCCCCCTGACCCGCGTCTGTCTCGATACCCTGGCGGACAGAGACAGGCAGCGTGGCCTGGTGGTCCCGGAGCCAGGGACTCTAGAGGCCTGATCTGAGCTTGCTCTGCATTCTCGGGCAAGTGGCCTGATCCCTCGGAGCCTCAGTTTCCCCATCGGCAAGGAGGGGATGAATGAGTTTGTGTCCGTAAAGTGTGCACTGGAGGTGGGGGGCGGGGAAGGTCCTCATTGTTAACAGCTCTCTGGCCTGGGATTTTTTGCCCCGTTGAAGGAGGATCTGAGGTTCTGTTGGGGGTTAATCCCTTAATTTCCCTTTTCATCCCCCCACTAGCTACCCCGCCATTGCCCAGGCCGCAGAGCTGTGCTGAGCTGGCTCCTCAGCTCAGGCCTGCCTGCCCCATGCTCCTGATTTGCATTCCACTGCGTGCTTGCCACTCCATCCTCATTCTCTGCTCCCTGCTGGCAGGCCCCTCGCCTCCCCCGCCTCCTCCCCTTGCCCAAATGAGCTGCACAGCCGCGCGTCAGCAATGCATTATCCTCGCAAGATTGAGGAGCTAATGGAGACCATCCGCGCTGCTCACCGCCCAGAAAGCCAGACCCTCCCCGTGCCAGGAGCGGGCGGCTTTTCGAAAAGCCTGAGCTGCTGTTCTCCCCCTCGGGGGAACAGTGCAGCGAGGGCCTTGTCAGAGGAAAGGGGGTCCCCCCGGCACCTGCGTGGGCATCTGGGTCCCGTAGTCTTAGGGTCCCTAGGGCACAGTGCCAAGAGGAATCCAGCCTGTGGAAGGGGCTCTAACAGAGCTGAGTGCTCTGGGACCCCCTGGCCCCAGTGCCAGAGGGCTCCATCGCGTGCCCGGAGCAGGGGGCAGCCTCCAGCTTAACTTTACGGTGAGCTGAGGAGCCTGATCCGAATTGGATTGATATCAGCGGAGAGATGCTGCCCCCATCCTGTGGATCAAACCCCAGTTGAACTGAGGCCAAATGAATCCTAAGGAGCATCCCTGTCCACAGGACCCTGATCCCTCTCCCCTAGGACTCTGGCTGTTGGACCTGGGCAGTGTCCCAGCCGGACCGGGGCTGCCGGGCCAGGTGCTGAAGTCTCACTGAGGAGCAGAGCTATTCCTGTTAGCAGCAGAGCAATCTCCCTACCCCCTAGAAATCTCTCATGCCCCAGGAATAGTGGGGGCCCAGTCGATGTGAGTAAACCCCTTCCCTCTGCCCCCCACTCCTGAACAGCACAATAGCTTCCTCTACTGCCATACAAGCCACCCCTGGGGAACAATCATGTCCACCTGCTCCTGTAATTTTATCTGCACAGGATTATCCCTTACTCTCCATCTGTGTACCCCAATGATTCTGGGGTAACTCCCTCTGCTTCTATCTATCTATCTATCTATCTATCTATCTATCTATCTATCTATCTATCTATCTATCTCCATACACACCCCATCTATCTATCTATCTCTTAAGGAAGTAGCCAAACCAACAACATCTGCTGTGCCCAGTGTGGCTGTCTTGCTGCCGGGTCCCCTCTCTAAACGCAGGGTTCGGCCCCCCCAGGAACCTGCTTTTGCAGCCACACGCCGTGTGCGTAGCCCAAATGCACAGCGATGATATTTTAAAAGTTCAGCGGCTCTCTCTGAACCTCAGCAAAGGTTGGGGGTGTCCCTGAGCAGGTGACCCTTTGCTGACAGTCCCAGGTGCGTCTGTCAGAGCTGATGGGCCATGTGATGAGAAAGGGACCCCCTCCTCCACTCCGAACTCCCTCTGGGAAGACTTGCGGATCTCCACTGCCAGACCTGCAGCCTCTGTCAGCTGGACGACCTCTGACCCCACCTGCCATTAACGCCCATGGTGTGCTAGACCTTTCCCTCCTGCCCAGTGACTGTCGCCCCGAGCCGGCCGGTCAGAGATTGATTGGGCTGCCAAGAAAGGGGAGATCTGGGCTGGGTTTTTATCAGGCAGCCACAGCGCTGGAGCAGCGATAAGAGGCTCTTGTTCAGCACAATCCATTTCAGGCAGACAAAGGTGAGGAGAGGGAGAGGGTCGCTTTCAGGAGCAATAAGCCGCACAATCCACCTCGCTTCTTGCGGCCAGAGCCGCGGGGGCAGAAGTGGCTGGAGCAGCGAGCAGCGCTGGGGCCTGTGATGTGACCTGTTTCCTCCTCGAGCCCTGGAGCTGCTGGGGTAGGTCCAGAAGAGGCTGCTGGTCTGGCATGGACCAACAAGCATCCATTGGGAAAGGCTGTTAGAGCCGGGCTGAGGCAGTGCCCAACCAAAGCTAGAGCAGCCATGGCCAGGCTGGGCTATAGCCACTGCACTGGGCGGCAGCAGTCGCCAGGGGTCAGGGGGTTGGGCTGTGAGTCTGGACGCTGGGGTTCCATGCCTGGCTTTCCATGGGACAAGCCACTTCCCCACTCTGTGCCTCAGTTTCCCCCTCTGTAAGAACAGTGATCTTCCATTGTAAAGTGCTTTGAGGTCTATCTGTGAATGAAGGGTTAAGGATGATTGTTATCTGGGTCCTGCTGGAACCCTGACCTACAGATCTCACCCTGTCTTGGTCACCTCCTTTTCTAGATCCCGTTAGTGACTCCTGCTGGCTGAAGGGAATGTTTAGCTGGCCTGATGCTGCCCTCAGCCTGGATCCTGGAATCCTGCATCCTTATTTAGCCAGCCTAGCACAGCCTCAGCGATCCCCAGTGGCAGGCACCTGCATCCCTTGACCCTTTGCCTCATGTGAGAGACAGGATGGTCAGTGGTAAGGGCACTAATCTAGGACTTGGGAGACCTGAGGTCAAGGACTTGCTCACTACAGTGCTTTCTATGTACCCTGAGGCAGCTTGCTTAGCTACTCTGTGCCTCAGTTTCCCCCATCTGCAGAGTGGGATAGCTGCCCTTCCTCCCCTGAGGGTTGTGAGGCTAAATCCATTAAAGAGCGTGAGGTGCTTAGTGGCTGCTTGAGATAGCTAGATGGACACAGAGCACCAGCAGGGGAGGAAAGAGCTTGTACCTCTCCCAGGGCCTCCTCCTAGTTGCAGGGAGGTTGTTCCTGGCTGCTGCCCTTTCCTGGCAGAAGCGGGAGTGCGAACAGGTGGCTAGGACGGGGAGGAAAGGAGGAGATGCCCTGGGTCACCCTAATTTGACAGGCATGCAGATGCTTTTCTCTAGAGTAGACTCAGCCTAGCCCTGTCTCCACTGGAGCTGCTGCAAGGGAGACTGAGGATTTGTCACCCAGCCTACTATATTGCAGCTGCCTGACATGCCTTTGCCTTCAGGCAGCTCCATGCCTTTCCTTCACAGGGATCAGCTGGGATAGTGCTGCAGGGTTTGCAATCAGAAGGGAAGCTGGGGTCTCTGCAAGGCTGTGGGGGGCGTGGGCAGGGCAGTCACAGCATACAGAGAAAGGAATGCACAGAATAAAAAGGCATGTCCCAGAGGAAAGGGATGGCTGGCTGGATCTCCATGCAGGTAGAAAGTGGTGTGGAGGCAGGACCCAGAGCGGAACTGTGACATCGCTCAGTGCAAAGGTCAGGTACAGGGCAACTCAGAATCAGGCCCCTCGTGCCATCATGTACACCAGTGCAAAGCGATGCCCCCTGAGCATGGCAGCAGATGGCACCCTCGACCGCCCACTCTGCCCATGGTGCACATGACCTCACAAGACAGAGAGCAATGGAGGATAAGCCCAAAGGGAGAGACAGGCCCAAGTCCCCTCTCACTTCTATCAGCCTCATGCCCCTTGCTCCAGTGTGGTTACTCCTTCTGGATTTAACCCAGCAGAAGGGGGATCATAATCTGGCCCTGTTTTTGGAAAGCTCTCTGTGGTCTTGAGGAAGGTTTCTGCTGCAGACATTAATCATACTAATTATTGATTATGATGATCAGCAGAGTCCTGGCGCTGATGTGATGCACAGAGGAACTGACCGCTGTCAATTGCACTCAGGGTGATGCAAATGTGAAACCCCAGTTGCCGTGGTTATAGGATCATGAGTAAAAGCATCAGTAAGAGCGGGGTGGTAGAAAGAGATCATCCCAAAAACCTTTCACTGGATCCAGTGATGGGCACCTTTGTTGACCTAAGATACTTATATAGTCCCCCGTCAACACCGTGTCTGTGTGCCTCACAGTTCAAAGGTGTGAAATCAGTGGAAGTTGGTCTCCTAAATACCTCCGAGGATCTGGGTCTAAGTAACTTGCCCAAGGTTACACAGAACATCTGTAGCAGAGTAGGGAATTTACCCTGGGCCTTCCAAGTTAAGCCAGCAGTAGGCAATCCTGACCCACAGGTGGAGTTGAACCTGTGATTGTAAAACATTCCCATGGACTGCAGCTGCAGGTGCTCAGTGCCTCTAAAAAGCAGGCCCCAGGTGTCTCAGATTGGGCACTCAAAATCAGTGAGCACTTGTAGGCCTCGCAATCTGGGCAAGTCCCAGAGCTGGTTTCTTTCCACCCTTTCAGCTCAGTCATGCTTGATCTCTAATCCCACAGGGATTTTCCCCCAGTGGCTTGGATTTCTTCACTGCTCTTTACAGACCTGGCCACAACATACAGGAGTGGTAAAAATCACTGGAGTGGGAGACCCTGGCTCCCTGGGGATTGGACCCATTAGCCCCTTCCTAGCAGAAATCCTCTTCACAAATGCATCTGGCTAACATGGGTGGGTCTGAAGCCAGGGCCAAACCTCATGGCCTGGAAGGAAGAGTCTGCTCTTGGGACAGAGCCAGAGCAGGAAGGAAACTGGAGGGCCACCCCTGGCTGCCTGGGCTCTGCAGGAGGGTCAGGAAACTTTGTGATTTAAAGGACACACAGGCCTTGTCTGAAACCCTCTTTGAGCCTGGTAATGAGCTGCTGCCCCTAGGGCCCACAGTCCTGACATAACCAGTGCACAGCTTCTGCTCGTGTGGGGACAAATGACTCCTAGTTCTAACTATGAGTTTAGGGTTAAAACACAGCTGTGATGGCCCCCAGTCTGCTTTGGCTGTGCCCAGCACAGGGCCCTGGAGTCTGTGGCCAGCCAGGGATGGCTGCAGTTCCCAGAGGGTAGTAACAGCTCTGGGGAGCAGCTGTCCAGAATAGCTACAGAGCAGTAAACTCTGGCCACATCTTTTCCTTTTTCCCAGCACGCCTGCTGCTGCCTTCCTCAGAAAAACCCCTTGTATCCCCTTCTGCTACCAGGGAAACCCATATACACTAGGGGCATTCCTCAGAGGGCAAATCCGCTGGCTTTGCAGATGCTGGCCAGGGAGCTCCAAGGAACCATGGACTAGGACCCAAGATGTATACAAGTGAGAGGCAGGTAGGCATTACCGGGGTTAAGGAGCCATGCTACAGACTACTGAAATCTGTGCTAGAAAGCCTGGCAGCTTCTGGCAACGTGGGTCAAAGGTGGTGCCGTGTTGCCCTTGGTGTCGAACACCTCTGTTGGTGTTGAAAACGGTGGCCCAGCTGCGTGGAGGGGGCCAGCAGCATTCAAGCCCCATCACAGCAAACCCCTAGCCCCACCAGGGTGCCACTGAGCTCAGCTGATGGCCAGAGAAATGCTCGATTTGGGCACCAGTTGAGGGGATAGCAGGGTAGGTGCAGCTGGGGCGGACGCAGCCCAGAAGGGTGATGTCTCTAGCGGCGTCTGGGCGAGCAGAGTTGCTACAAGCTGCCTGGCTCCACACCAGACAGGGAAACCCATCCACATTGGAAAATGGCTGTCATGCTTGGGTGTAGCTAGCAGCCCAATGCTGCAGGCAGAGCCGTGGGGAGCGGACAGGCCGGGTGAGATGGGGTGGTGTTGACAGAGCCCCTTTGCTGAGCACGTGCAGATCCCTTAACCACGTCCCCTGTATTTTTCATGATTGTGGATCTGAAGGCACCCGGTGACTCACTCCTCCACTCTGCAACACCCCCAGAGAGAAGCACAGGCCTCTTGTGGCCTTGTGGGGCTCAGGTTGCAGCTCCCGCCTCACCTGCCAGGCGGGAATTTAATTACCAATTAAAGGGCCTTCCATCTGTCTGAGGCCTGCCTGAAAGCTCGCGCTCCCCTTTAATTACATTGCTGACAACAGTTTCACTCAATTAGCTGCTAAACACGGCAGAATGCAGGCAACCCGGGGTGCCCTCTCGGCTGGCCCATCTGGGTGTCCGGCTCCACCCCCCACCTCGGTCCATCCGTCTGTCCCTGGGCCTCGCAAAGTGTCCATCCATCTCCATCCCTGCACCACCTCGTCTGTATCCCCCTCTCTGCATCTGACCAGCCTACCTGCACGGTTTATTTTCCCCCTTGGGCCTAACATGCTGTCTTGTCTTCTCCTTTCCTCCCTCGCTGTCTGTCCCAGCTCCACCCTGTCCATCTCCTTCCACTCCCCATCATTCTGTCCACCCAATCCCGCCCCATCCCTCCGGGCCCCATTCTATCACCAATGTTCCAGGCCTCAGAGCAATATTTTTATTAGGAGAAAAAAGAATGGATGAAGCAAAGCAGCCAATTCCTATGCCTCCTCCAGTGCCTTACAGTTAGGATAGCTCAGTCTCCTCCCCTCCCACCCATGCTTCTCCTTTCGCCATACTTCAGACCCCGCCCCCCCCTTTTTGTCCTGCCACTTCAGAGCCCCCTTGGTAACATTTATTCTGCCTTTGCTTTCTTATGTGTAGACAATACAGCTGCTTAAAGAGCTCTAAATCTTCCCGTTAAAACAATACTTAACTGTGTGACAGATGCCCCAGTGCACCTTGGGATGAATGTATTTATAGACCCAGCTCTGCAAACAGTGCAAGGCAACTTTCCTTTGTTGAATGTCTGTCCTACCAAATTGACCTACCCATCCACCTCCAAATGTTTAGTCAATACAAAACAGCCAAGGGAGAATTATAAATACTGGGCTGAACCCTGGCTCTGCTCCTTCTGAGGATCTCAAAGCATTTGACCAGCACAAAGAGGGAAGATGACTATCCCAGGTCATGCAGCAGGTTAGTGTTAAAGCCAGCATTAGATCCTGCATCACATGATTGCCAGGCCTGTGTTCTAACCACTAGACTGGTGGCTTTCAATCTTTTTTCATTTGCAGACCCCTAAAAAAATTTCAAATGGAGGTGCGGACCCCCTTTGGAAATCTTAGACATAGTCTGCAGAACCTAGGTTGAAAACCACCACACTAGACAATGCTGCCTCTCCTCACAACAGCCCAGGGAGGAAGGTAAGTAACATGGAGAGATCACTTCATCTGCCTCTGACATGCAGTCACGTCTGGGGTGGAATCTGGCAGCTGTTTCACAGCCACACTATAGTTTAGGGTAGGAGGTGGGGAAGGATACTGGGCCAGTTTCCATGCTGCATCTCTCAGGAATGTGGTCTGGTTTTAAAACAGGGGTCTGAAAGCCAGAACTCCTGCTTCTGATACTGTATGACCTTGGGCAAGTAAGCTGACCTATCTGTGTCTCATGAAAGGCATATAACCTATTTAGGTGCAAGCTAATCCACCTATCAGAATAGGAAAAGCCGAGTCAGGGACCCAGGCTCAAATTGAAGTAACAGAAAGCACACATTGATTCATAGATTCCAAGGCCAGAAGGGACCATTGTGATCCTCTCATCTGACCTCTTGTATAGCACAGGCCAGAGAACATCTCCAAAATAATTCCTGGAGCAGGTCATTTAGAAAACCATCCAATGTTCATTTAAAAAATTGTCCATCATGGAAGATCCACCACAACCCTTGGGAAATGGTTCCAAGGGTTAATTAACCTGTCAAAAATATACACCTTCTTTCCAGGCTGAATTTGTCTAGCTTCAACTTCCAGGCATTGGATTGCATTAGACCTTTCTACGTCCAAGTGAGACCTCGGGCTGGGTTCTTCAAGAGCCCAGCTCCCATCTAAGCAGCAAAATAAGAGTTAGACAGTCAAAAGATGAGTGTCACAACAGCTGCCACCGGGTCTGCTGAAAATCTCAGCATTACCCGCCCATGCACTATTTGGGGTTTTCCTTAAAGCCTCAGCTCCCAGAGTCATGTGAACAAGGAAGAATTTCATCTTTGCTTTAAAAGAAAAAAATAAACATCTGGCGGTTACAGAGAACAGCTTGAGAATGTGAGCGAAGGCTGAAAAACCAAAGGGTAAATACAAAGAACCCAAAGATCTACTTTCATAGGTACGCAGGTGCCTAACTCCCATAGATTTCAAATGCCTAAATACCTCTGAGGATCGGGGCCAAAATTTATTATTATTTTTGTTTATAAATCTGGCTATTTATATGCCAGTTTCATGAAGGGGTTTGGGGGGGCAGCGGAGTATTGGTCTGACAGGATTTTGGAACCCTAGTGGCTGACAATGCCAAAACCTGGTCTTTGTTTAGGTGGGAGCAGTCAGAGGTCTATTGACAATCCAGCCTAAATTGGGGATGCTGAGCCCTTAAAATTCGAACACCTCAGGAATGTGGCGGAGGTGTTGTACTTTCCAAAGCAAATATTCAAAGCACCATATCAGGATGAGACTGAACCCCTGATTAGTGTACTCTACACCTGCCTTTAACTATTGAAGACAGAGGTCCTGCCCCTGCCCCCAGGGCCACCCAGATGATTCAGGGGGCCTGGACAAAGCAATTTCGGGAGCCCCTTCCATAAAAAAAAGTTGCAATACTATAGAATACTATATTTTTGTGGGGGCCCCTGCAGGACCCAAGGCCTGGGGCAAATTGCCCACTTGCCTCACCCCCAACCCCCCACCCCCGGGCGGCCCTGCCTGCCCCAGTTGAAGTCACTGGCAAAACTCCTGGGGGAGCAGATTCCATTCCTGAAATTGAACCAAAAAGCCGTGCCAGCTGTTGCATGTGGAGCCTCAGACACAAGGAAAAAATCAGGGAGAAAATAATCTCTTTGGTTTAGAACAGTAGTGGTGACCTCTAGGTCCTGGAATTTCCTGGCTGTTAATGACCTAGGAGCCTAAGGCCCTTAACCCAGGTGGTTGTTAACCGGCAGGAAATGCCCAACCTGGAGGTCTGTTGTTGCTTAATCCAGCACTCACTGCACAGCCTGGGCTATAGCCTTAGCATGGGCTGGCCTGCAGAGCCTAGTCTTCCCTTTACTGCTCTAGAAACTCCCACCTCCCTTCCCAAGCAAAGGCAAAAAATACACAAAGCATTGTGGGAAAAGACAAGGTGCATGCATTGTCTGAACCACAGCAGAATTCACTGTCCTCCCAAAGGGACTTTGCCTAGCAGCTGGTTAGCAAAAACCTTGTCCTAGAAAACAGGAGGCAAACCAGGAGTTGAAAGCTAAGACAGCCTACAAAAATCCAGCAAAGCCAGGTCAAGCCTTTGCCTGGTCATTTAAATATTGTTAGGAGGGGACTCCCCCAAGATCCTCAACTCTAGAGCCACAGCTAACATCATGTCATAATATAAAGCTCCCTCACCGTATTAGGGGTTCCAGATAGGGACATTTCTTGTCAGCCAGCTCTAGAGTTTGATAAAGTCCCTGCATCTATCCTGACTCAGAACATCCCTTTCTAACTAACATTCCCTCCTAGCCATATTAGAAAAACCCTCCGATCCCTGCTGCTTAATGCCAAGGTGCTCCTAACATTCTCCTTTTAAGGAAAGTGGCTCTGAAGAGCAACCTTATCTTCCCAGATTTCCATCTCTAAATACCTGGCTTTAAATCCTAAGGAGGGTGTCAGCCAGCACTTTTGTTTACCTCCCCAAAACTCTGTTGTTGTTTTTTTCCCTGCGTGATTATCAAGTTCTGCCTAAGAGAAGCTCAGGGCTGGAATAGCAGGGGAGCTGTGAGTGAAGACCAAAAGGCGTATCGGCAGAGCTGTGTAGGGATCCTAGGGCTGGAACAGCCGGTGGTAAATCAGAGTTAAATTGTACTGGCAAAGATATACGTGTCTCCCTAAACTTGATTAGCTGGAAGTGATGTGGGTAGGTCTGTGGACGATGCTGAGTGTGGCCTGGTACTGGATCAGCAGCAAATGCGATAGGTGAGGACTGAGGAGATTTGGCAAAGCTGTGTAGGGAGAGCAGGACTTGAATACTGCGGGGTGCTGCGTGACATGACTGACGTGCATTGACAGCGCTGTGGAGGGTCCCAGGTCCTGAGACGCATTAGCAGCACTATATGAGGCATAATTCCCCCACATAGAGATTTGATCCGGACAGTGAGCGTAAGAAAATAGATGACAAGCCATGGAACTGCTTCCAGAGAGTCAATGGGAGATTTGCCATTGACTTCAATGGGACCAGAAGCAGCCCTTCTCTGTGAGTTGGATAGGGAGGCTATACCTAGCACTGAATAGGATTAGTGTGTAGAGGCCACATTTTATGGTCCATCCGTCAGTCTCAGCACGAGAGACAGTGTGAAGGACATGCAGTCTCTTGTGCTGTGCACATTGCCCTCAGACTAGTGGGTGGGGGGCATCCCGTGTATTTGGATTATCTTGAAGGTGCAACACGTCTGTCCATGCCCAGAAGCTATTAATTGCTGGCAGACATTGCTGGTGCTCCCAACCTCACCAGTCTCTTCTTGTGTTCCTGCCCTTGTGCAAAGAGTGACCAGATGTCCTGATTTTATAGGGACAGTCCCGATTTTTGGGTCTTTTTCTTATATAGGCTCCTATTACCCCTCACCCCCGTCCTGATTTTTCACACTTGCTCTTTGGTCACCCTACTTGTGCACAATGTTTCCTGATGGCCCCTGGACATGGTGCTCAGACGTGCTGTGCAGGGAACAGTCGAGGCAGAGTCTGGCAGAGCAGAGTGGTGCTTGAGCAGACTGTCAACTTTGACTCCTGGAAGGCAGAGCTCTGGTTCTCACTTTGCACAGAGAGACATCACAGATATAAGAGGAGGCAGGAAGACTCATGATAAAATCCTACTAAGCAGGCCTCTCTGAATCCAGTCTCCTATCTCAGCAGCATCCTCCTCTCAGGGGGAACAGTGCCCGGGCTGTGGGGTCACAGCCGAACAGAGAAGGAGTGGGATAGAGAGAGAGAAAGAGAGAGAGAGAGAGAGAGAAAGAAGGCCGAAAAAGAGGAGGAGGAGGAGACAGGAGGTATAGAAAGCAAGAATGAAAAAGAAGACCATAGCAAGGGAGAGAAAGGGATAGAGATAGAGAGAGAAGGAGAGGGAAGGGGGATAAGGAAGAGAGAGAAGCAGGACACTGATGCTCTGGGTGGGTGCTTTAGTAGAACATGAGTTTTTGCCAGTCTTGGATCTTGCATCTAAGATCGCCAAGCTAAGGACTCAATAAATACTCTGGCCCTGAGTGACATTTCTTCTCAAACCAGCCCTCCTCCTCCCTGCCAGCTTCCTGGGACCCAAGCTGCCCTGTGTGACTAGGTGTGCCATCCAATTTGGTGGGCAGTGTCTCTTGAGATCTAAAGCCATCTCCTGCCCCTGTTACCCCTCTCCTGGGAATCGTGCTCCCCCCCTGCACCCAGGTAGGTTGCAGGTAGAGAGGACGCTGCACAATCATGGCTCTTTAATTGTTTCTGCCCCACTACCCCCCAGCAGCTCTCCACTAGAATCACATCTTTCTCTCCCTTCCTCAAGCATGTGGGGCTCTCGGAAGATGCTCTGGATAAGCAGCCGGTCCCCGCGCCGGCCAATCATTGTCTGAACTATCAATCAAGGGTGACAGCCTCGGGAAACATGAAAAAGCGCCCAGCTCCCGTTAACAGCCCGAGCGCTTTGCAGCTCTCCCCACCCCCACTCCGCCCTCTTCCCCCCCCCCCCTTCTATCCCGGAGACAAAAACAGACTGACAAGATGGGGGCTGGGGCATCAATCAAAGCGGCCGGCGGAACAACCTCTCCCTGGCACTAATAAATACCTTCCCCTCCCCTCATTGGACACTCAGCCTAATTTGTCCCCCCGCCTTCCTTTCTTTTTTAACGGCGAAACACCGCCTGTTCCCCCCCCCCCCCAATTCCCAGCAGCCCTTGGGAAAGCAGATGTTAGGCTGCGGAAATGGAGCTAGGCCGAGGCTCAAGTGGCCCAGTAGGCCTCGGTTGCCATGACGACTGCCTAGACCTCCTGCTGTTGATGCTCTGCCTTGTCTCGCTGGCTCAGTGATTATCTCCATCTCCGCAGCCCTCGCCATACGGCCCGGGCTAGAATCAAATCCCCTTGCCCCCCCACGACTCCCCCGTCCTGGGAATCCCCCAGGATAGCCCCCACACACATGCACACACAGAGCGGGCGTTCACATGGAGGCAGCTTTTATTGCCCCTGAGGCCTGGCTCTGTCACTGGGTGGGAGATGAAAGGGTGAGGTTGGAAAATAGGCTTGAGAGAAAAATGAAGGGCCACTGGGATTGGTGCGGATTGGAGGGTACGAATATTTGGGCTGCGGTGGCATCTCGGCTCCCCCTGCCCTATCCCTGCCTGCCCATGTGTATTTTTCACCAGGCACCGATTAACCCAGAGACACGGGCAACGAGGTCTGGCCAGGAACTGTGAGATTTGAGAGCCAGATCAGTGCATGCAGCTGCTGGGATCGCGTTGTAATTTACTACCCCCATTCCCTGTCTCCCCTTTTCTTTGGTTCCGGTTCACAGGTACAGAGACAGAGAAGGCAGACAGTGTGCCTTCCTGATCTCTAGGTGCCCAAACTACACACCTCTCCCATGGGCTCTTGTGGCAGCTGGGAATAGCCAGGCCATAGGAAGACCCTGGGCATGGCCCACACTGCCCCTATATTGGCGAATCCTGTGAGGAATGGCATAGGGTCAGCCTGCTATGAGGTTCCCTCCCTTGCGGGTATTCCCTGGGGGGATGGATGGTGCTGGGCAGGGATGGATCCCCCATTCTCTCTGACTCTATTTCAGACACACCCATCACTATTGTGTTTAGATTTGAAGCTCATGAGGGCAGAGACTCTCTTCCTATAAGTTTGTACCACGGCTAGCACAACAGGGCCCTGATCCCCTGGGGCCACTGGGGGCTATTGATATATAATCCTAACAACTGTAATATCCGAATGGCTTCTCTTGAGACAAAAGGGAAAGAAGGTTCAGGAGGCGGAAGATAAGAATCCAGCTGGGTATTGAGGGTTGCTAGCTAAGAAGGATTGTTTGTGCCAGGGAAGAGGATGTGCTTATCTGGGCTATGGTCTGTGGTGTATGTTGGTAAACAATGCCTGATTGGGTCCACACTGTTGGCTCTAGGTCCCATTATATATTTATTTGCATTTCTGTAATGCCTACAGGTCCTAATTACAGACCAGGACTCCTTGGTGCTAGGTGCTGTGCAAATACAAAACAAAATGTCCCAAAGAGCTTACCGTCTAAGACAAGAGTCACCAGATGGATACAGGCAAATCGGCTGGAAAGGAAACAATCAGACAGTATTCGTCAGCATGTAAGGTAGTGGTATCTCTGCACCAGCAGCCTTTTTCCCCCACAAAATCCAATATTGCCCTACCCCACCTGTTCAGAAATCAAATGTTGGACACCCCCTGACCCGCGAAGTCATGAGATTTAAAACAAAATGAAACAAAAATTCCCTTCTGGTTTCTGAGCCCTTCGGATGATGCTCCAGGCAAGTGGTCAAGCTTTTCTCTGCAACCATAAGTGCTAGAAACTTGCTTGTTTGTTTTCAAGGAAAGCTGAGATTCTTTCAGAATCACTTGGCTCCGGGAGCTGCAGCTTTATGTAAAACATCAAATATTGCATGACTCAGCTCTGGTTCCACAGAAATCCCGCAATTATGAGGCACAGGAAAGAGCATTATCCAAGTGCTAATAGCAAGACCAGCTTTGCTACAAATCATCTGACTTTGTGCAAAACAGGGGAGAGTAGCAGGAAAATAGAGAACATGGGGAAGGAAATGGGTAGAAGGTGCGCGGTGGAAGGTACCAGGTTCACAGTCCTGAGACCAAACATTCCTCTTTATCTCCAGAACAGGTGCAGCACAGACAGCTTGAGGGAGCTCTCCCCTTCGCACCCTACCCTACCCATGTGCCTCAACCTGGAGGGACCATCCCCAGAGGTAAGAGTGAAGGTAGCCCATTTGATCCTTAGCCGGCCACTGGGACCATCACTTCATTCTTGAGCTGCCCAGCAGAGGGTGTTCCTTTGACATATAGACCAGCTGCCATAATTTGGCTAGGAGGGGAGCTCTTTTCTCTGCCTTCATGCCCTCTGCTCTCTCATTTCCCCTCCCCAGTCCCTCAGTGCACACCTTGCACACAGCTAGCTGAAATCCAGAGCCGCCTCTGCTTTCCCAAGGAGCTGAGCCAGAATCCTGGCCACATGGGCGCCTTTCCAAGATCCCTCTCCCCAGTGTCATCGTAATGTCCCATCATCTATGATGCACTCAGTGGCGGCCCCCCTTGGAAGCGGTATCTTTTGTCAGGCTCCTCCGAGTGGATTGTCTGTAGCTCTGTCTTTGTCAGTGTGTCCGTCAGAGGTGAGCCACTGATTGGGAGGTCAGGGTAGGGAGTAAAGTGAGTCACTGAGGAGGGGGTGGGGAGGATATGCTACAGGCAGTGAAAGGAGTGGGCAATGCAGCCATTGTTCCTGGTTTCCCCCTCCACCGCTCCTCTGCCTCCCTCCGAACCCTCTTTGTTCATGACAGGAGGGTTTAAGCAGGGGCTGCATTGACAATGCTGGAGAATGAAGCAGCCCGAGAGGAGGCAGCCAATGACAGGGCAAGCTTCACCCACCCTGCCCAACCTAGGTGCAGTTATTTCCTTTTCATCTTCACTAGTGGACCCCTCATCCTGGAACATGGATACAGAGCTCCCTGGATTCAGTGTCCCTTCTTTTGCTGCAGCCAGCTCTCAGATCCATTCCCCAGCTCCTACCCTGTTTGGGAGCCACTGTAGGTATCACACAAGTGCCTCAGGGACAGGAGTCAACCCCAAGGCTAGTCCTTTTCAGACACCAGTCTTGCTGCTTCCAGGCTCCCCCTCTCTCTACTGCTGCGATCCAGTGCTGTTAGTTGGAAATGCTCTTTGAAGCCACTGGTACCCACTTTATGGCTGCCTAGTATACTGGGTGTGGGGGACACATGCACTTCAGAATAATCAGGGCATAGGCACAACCCAGCCATGCCCCTAGCCTGCCCCCCATGCCACCTGATGCCTGTTGTGCTGGGTCTCCACACCAGACAGAGGGGCTCCCTGCCTTGGGTGTATTTCAGGTGGAAGCAGAAGGGGAGAGGGCCTTATGGCTGCCTTGGGCCTTTTTGCATGAACTTAGCCAGGATCACAGGGCAACAAAAACTCTGGCTGCATAAGCCTATGAGGTCGGCTGGAGTAAGCCCATGGGGCTGGGGAAGAAGGATGGTCCAGGGGTTATACCACTAGGCAACTAGGGTTTGGTTCCCTGCTGTGCCACAGATTTCCTGTGTGACATGGACAAGTCACTCAGTACCCGAGCTGTACCACGGGGATAACACCCCTGCCCTACCTCACCGAGGGGATAAATACATTTAGGCTGCGAGGTGCTCAGACACTCTGGTGAGGGGGGCTGCAGATGTACATAAACACGGTGTAAAACAAGGAAGAGGACTTGGAACCGACTCCTGCAGCGAACGTGGTGCTGGGGCAAAATGGAGTTGTGTTTCTCTAGCCAGGACAGCTAGATTCCTGTGTGGTCCCCGCCCTGTCCCCTCAGGGGACACCCTGACAGAGTTCTGTTCTTGGCCTTTGGTTGCAGGCATTTCAGGGGGCAGAGCAGGCAGCAGCAGCTGGGAGGCGGTTTCCTTAGCTTCCCTCCCGGTCTTTGCTTTCTTGTACTGTCCTTTTCCCTGGCCTGCTTCTCCTCGTCGAGACGGGGAGGTCACGGGAGATGCACGCCCTTCCAACGGCTGCAGTTGTGGTTCCCACAGGGTGTCCCAGCCTCCCGCCTGGGTCTCACACAGGGCCCACCTCTGCATGTGTAAGAAAAGCCCTGAGTCATGAAATGCAGAGGCAGCAAAGCCCGGGGCTTGCAGTGGAAGGACCAGTCCTGTGGCAAACAGGGGCTTTCCCCTCGCGCTCCTGGGAGCTGGCGGCCGGGAGTGCTGAAATGCTGCCGAGTCTCTTCTCCTCCCTTGCACTGGTTTTCTAGCTGACGCAGACTGGACTAGGAGCAGTTCTCAAGTATGACTTAATGCATTCAGCATGGTGAGACTAGGGTGACCAGATGTCCCAATTTTATAGGGACAGTCCCGATTTTTGGGTCTTTTTCTTATATAGGCTCCTATTTACCCCCACCCCCGTCCCAATTTTTCACATTTGCTGTCTGGTCGCCCTAGGTGAGACTGAGTGTTGGCTGTAAGGCCCAGGGCTGCTAGGGAGCTGCTTCTGTGCAAATGGATTCCACTGTGTACTGTTCATATGACTTCCCTTCACTCTGAAGCCTGCAGCCAGCATTCTGTGGGCCCTCCATATCTATGTGTGGTTCTCTCTGAGGCTCTGTGGGTCCTGCAGAGCCTCTGATTGATCCTGCATTGCCATCTGCTGGGGACACATGGATCCTTCCTCTGCCCCATGGCTCTGGTTTCTGTTGTGAAATGGGAGGTAGGAGTTTCTCCAGAGGATGTCATTGTGCTACCCCACCTCCCATCCCACGTACTCTGCCCCTGTTGATGGTTTCAAGGGGGCTAAGTTGGGGGTGGCAGCATGAAGTAATACAATAAGACCAGCCACATCACAAAGTGGAGCAGAGGGGAGGGGAGGAAAGTGGGGAGACAGCTCTTCTCAGTGTGGGCCAGAGGAGGCTCTGGAGGGGTAGGTACACAGACAGCCCCACCTGGTGTGGGGTGAAGAGGGCTTAGAGATGCATGGAGGGCAGTACAGAGACAGCCCCACCTGGTGTAGGGCAGAGGAGGCTCGGGGATGTGTGGGGGATACCCAGACAGCCCTTCCTGGTGTGGGGCAGAGATAAGGACAATGTGGCTCTCTTTGGTTGGTACTGGGAAGGCGAATGGGCTCAGGGAAAGTCACCCCATCCCCAGCAGCCAGAGCCCAGCCAGGGAGATGGGGTGATGGCAGGAAGGGGGCTGAGTGCAGCCTGATTAGACCACTGGGCTCCCTCTAGCTTGGGACTAAGACGTCCTCCGAAGGGGCGGGGTCTAGGCAGCCAGTGATGCCACCGAGGTCCCAGCCAGTCACGGGCAAAAGCTGTTCATCAATGTCTGGCCAGGGGCCAATCAGGTGAGGGCTGCCTGGCTGCCACACAGCCAATGACAAGAAGGCCTGATTTCATGGCAAGTGGCTATAAAAGTAGGGCAGGTGGGGGAAGTTGGGAGTCAGGACTGGTCCTTCTGGTCTGGAGACTGGGCTGGGCCAGGCCAGGCAGGGAGGAAGGGGTGGGTGGATGTAAGGCTGGCCTGGGCTGGCATGGGTGCCCCACGGGCAAGGCGAGAGAGTGAACTGTCCAGACTGGGGTGCCATACACATTTTGACAGTAACTTGAGGCACAGACACACACACACATACTAATCTCCCCCACCCCACAGTGCCAGGACCAGATCTCCCAGGTGCTGCAGGGAAACCGGCTCAGTGGATTACCAGTCCCCCAGTGCCAGCCTGTGCACCCCTCTGAAACCCAGCACCTCCTTGTGGAACCCCAAAACTTGCATCCACCTACACCTCCAATTCCATCAGGATGGTGCTGGGGCTCAAGGGTGCAAAATGCAGCACCGGGGTTCAGGAGAGCTGTGCTGTAAAAGAGTTTGTGGGACATAGTGCAGCCATGGAGTTCAGGTGTGTGTGCAGGGTGGCACCAGAGGACCAGTGTGGTGCAAAGTGGCATTGATATTTGGGGGGAGGCAGGGTGGTAGCAGAGTTTGAGGGGCTAGAATAGCGCTGGGATTCAGGGAGGAATTGCAGGAGTTTGAGGATTCAGGGAGGGGCGGCAGGGCCATCCCGGGCTACCCTGCCTCTTCCTTGAACCTCAAGGACCCACCCAAGCCCCAGTGCTGCCCCACACTCACTGAACCCAGCACTGCCCCACCCTTGGACCCCAAACCCTGGTGCTGTACTGTGTCCCCTGAACTCTCTTACAGAGCAACTGCTCTGAACCGTGGTACCACGCTTTGCACTCCCGCGCCACCTTGCGTCCCGCACCGGACATGTGCACTTTCCCCCAGGGCCTCCCAGCTTCCTTTAAACTTGGGGAGCAGCAGTGTTGGGGTCTAGTGTAAGCCCAGCAGGGGAGGCTTTGGAGGGGAGTGAGAAATAGGGGGGATCCTCCACCCTCCCAAGGAAATGAGCACGAGACAATGAGATGGGTGAGGGTGGGAGGCAGAAGAATGGATTCTTGGCCCACTGACCCTCCCCTGCTGAGGCTGTTCCGCTGAGCAGCAGCTGCTAGGCACAGCTCGTACGTGGGTGGGTGAGAAGCAATTTGTGCCTTTGGTACCCATGCACTGCTCCTTGCGCTCTGTCTCCAAGCTGGGACAAGCCAGCCACATGCCAACAGCTAATGAAGCTGTCTGGGGAGATTGGTGCCAGCAGGAACAGGGCTTGGCTGGCAGCCAGGCCGAGTGGCTGGAGCTCGCCAGTCTGGCTCCATGGAGAACATCAGTGAGGCAATGGGAACAAGAGCTAGAGGCCCTTCAGTCACAACCTGGAGGCAAAAGCGGGGACACTCCCATTCCTCTTCCAATCACCCCATTGGTCTTTCCAGCCCACCTCACCTCACTTCTCCCGTCAGGTACTGCAAAAGGCGTCTCCTCTGCAGCTCCTGCTGTCAGGAGCAGCCCTCCCTGTGTCTCCACCCCATTTCTATCCCCAGCTCTTTTCTCGCTCGCCCTGTGCCCCTTCTCTCAAACTTGTCTTGCCTTGGATTTAACAGAACCACATACATTTCAAGGCGTCTTCCATCCCGAATGCCTTCAGAGCTACAAACAGCCAGTTCTGGGGTGGGGCTATGTGACAATCAGGATCCAGACACCCCGAGGGAAGAACACGGGTTCTGGAAACTAACTTCAGGTACCCATCCATTGTCCAGTCAGGGAAAGACAACGGTAGACCATTAGAGATACTGGGAAAACATGGAAACAACTTGAAACTGAAAAGAAAACCCTGGTCTTGGAAAACTAAGGGCTGGTCTACACCAGAAAATTAGGTCAGTATAACTACCTCATTCGAGAGTGTGAAAAATCCACACCTCCAAGTGGCAAAGTTAAGTCAATCCAAGTCCCTGTGAAGACATCGCTAGATCAATGGAAGAATTCTTCTAGTTACTGCCTCTTGGGGAGGTGGATTATCTATCCTAATGGGAGCATTTCAAGTGTAGACAAGCCCACGCTGCCGGAGAGGCAGGACTTTCCCCCACCATGAATCACCATCTTCTGAGTGAAAGGAAGACAATGGCAAAGTGTTAAAAGAGAGGGGGTTTGCTGAAACCGAGAGCCAGCCTCTGGGCAGGGCGCTGTTTGTGAAACGCTGGTGCCCTGTATGTTGGATACACTGGGAAACTGTCCAGAGGCAATAAATGTCTCATATTAGAAAAGGGAATTTAGCTAGTAGAGAAGTGAAAAGTCCAAAATTGCGTCTATATGTGTATTTTCTGCGTGGCGGGTCTGTGTTAGCTCTCCCTCACTCCCTCAGCTTTGAGTCTGTGGTTGTTCTATTCGTTATACCTTCTGTTTATTTTTACCTTCAGGTCTTTGCTGTGCAAACAGTGCGCCTTGTGTGTGACAAACTGAGCTGATGAACCAGAGGGGGAAAGTCTGCGTGTCTGGTAGTTGAGAACTCGGGGAGATGATTTGGGGAGACTTGCGACTGGAAGGGTCACCCTGAAAGGAGTAACTAGGTTAGTGGAAGCCAAGGTGAGACCTTTATGCTTGTGGGCTGGCTACTGGTGTCAGGGCCCTGAGCCAAAGCAACGTCACATGAAGACACCCAAAACTACAGGGCAGGCAGTGACAGAACCCTTAATGCTCTCAGTGATCCCTAAAACATCCAACATGCAGCCCCACTGCCACTGGGGCACACCCTTCCCTCATCTTCTGTAAAGCGCCTTGCACCTTTAATGGCGGTGCAAAGCAATGTCCTTAGAAGGGTCCTGCTGGATTTTGAATGTGTAATTCCAGAGACCCTGCACTCCCTAACCCTGACTCCAGCCCCTTAAGCCACTGGGCATGGAGTTTATACCAGCTGTCCTCTGCCTCATACAGGGTACAGCTTGCATGGCAGATGCTTTGGGGGCAGAGCCATCTCGTCAGGGGCGGTCGCTGGCTCCTTTGGCACGGCAGAGGCAGCTGGAAGGGGCATCTGAGTAAAGGGAGAAGGAAGGGAAGGACAAGAGGTGAAAGAAAGGATGGCTAGCTGCAGAAGAGGCAGGAGGGAGGGAAGATTCTTTCCTTGCTCCCCAGCAGGATCAGGGACCAGAGGGAATCTCCCAAGGAGGTCACAGCCCCAGGAGGACAAAGCTGCAGGGAACCACAATTACTGGTAAAGAGGAGGAATGGAGAGGATAGTCCCCCACCCCGCCAGCCCTCACCCAGCAGAGGCCCCGAGGAGCAGCATCTGTACCTCAAGCCCCCTAGCCTTGCCTTGGAGGGGGCTCCCGAAGCGTGGGGTCCCAGTGAGCACTGACTCTGCTGATGAGAATGCTGATCTGAGCTAGGAAAAGGGTCTACTCCAGCCACTGTGGGGACCAGCTGGTCAGAGAGCCCCCAGCCCACGACAGGGTCCAGCCAGACACATTTTTACAGGAGACTCATCAAAGTATTTTTCAACTATCCCTCTACACCCCCATCCCACAGGCATGGGGAGGGCTGTGCTGGTTTGTTATAGCAGGGCTACTCCCAGGTACGGGTATGTTATTGCAGGGTTGCTGATGAGTGCTGGGTGTACTGGGTCTCCCCCCAAGTCTGGGCCTTGTGCACTGGTTTGTTATTGTAGGGTCTCCTCCAAGTCTGGGCCTTGTGCACTGGTTTGTTAGTGTAGGGTTGCTTGTGAAAGCTAGGCCACTGACATTTTCTGGGGATATTAAAGACACTCTCCCCCTAGCCCAGTCTGCAGGATGCACAGGCCAGCAGTTGGGGAGTGCGGTGGGGGGCCTCTGTGTGAGGCGCCAAGACCCTCAGGTCTCCTTCTCACACCTGGGAAAGTGGAGTGAATGGCTGGTGCTGGGGGGAGGAGGAGGCTGAAAGGATGAAGTGGGGCTGGGGAAGAGAAGCTTGGGCCTGAGGAGCAGGAGGTTAAGCCCTCTGGACTGGGGGGGGCTAGAGACAAGGGGGTGCAGGATTTTGGGGCAGGAGTAGAGAGCCTGGCAGGTTGGGAGTGGGCAAAGAGACTGGCTAAAGGGACCTGTGAGGCTGAAGGGGCTATGGGGCAAAGAGTGAAGTTGGGGGGCCTAGGGTGGGGGGGACTATGGGGAAATGGGTGAAGTTGGGGGGCGGGGGGTAGGGATGGAGACTGGATGCGCTCGAGGCTCTAAAGATCAGTGTCCGCCATCCCAGTGTCCGCCAGCAGGTGGCGCTGCAGGATCACTAATGGGGAGCCGCAAGGGGCGGGACTAATCGGGGCTGCGGGCGGAGTCTCGAGTGGCTAGGGGCGGGGTTATGAAAATACTCTGTCTCACGCAGGGGAGCGAGGAACAAGAGACAGTCCCAAGCCGAAGCGTTAGGGACCGTCACCAAAGGAGGAGAAATCAAATCAAGCCGTGATTAGCGAGAACCCTGGCTTTACCTGGAGATCTTTGGAGGAGCCCAGGCCACGTGCATGAGGTTCCCGAGAGATGAGCGGCCAGGAGGCCACCCCAAACAGAGTGACTTTCTTGGCACTAGGGTGAGTTGACGTCCAAATATTAGGGGCTTTATCTTATATAAGACTCTATTACCGGTCCTTCCTGTCCCAATTTTTCACTCCTGCTGTCTGGTCACCTTGTTTGGAACCCTGCCCTGGCCATGTGGCCGTGCTGCATTAACCCATTCTGTCATGCTGGGCAGGGGCGGCTCTAGGTATTTTGCCGCCCCAAGCACGGCAGGCAGGCTGCCTTCGGCAGTTTGTCTGCGGGAGGTCCCCGGTCCCACGGCACACCTGCAGGAGTCCGCCGAAGTCGCAGGACCAGCAGACCCTCTGCAGGCATGCCGCCGAAGGCAACCTGTCTGCCACCCTCGCGGCAACCAGCAGAGCACCCCCTGTGGCTTGCCGCCCCAAGCACGTGCCGCCCCTGATCCTGGCTCCACTCCAGACATGTTTCCTGCCCCCACTAAAGAGCAAGATGTGAAAAGACAGTCCCTCATACACTTTAGGTTGACCAGATGTCTCGTTCTATAGGGACAGTCCCGTTTTTTGGGACTTTTTCTTATATAGGCACCTATTACCTCCCCACCTCCATCCTGGTTTTTCACAGTTACTGTCTGGTCACCCTAGCACACTTACACATTTGATCTGCGTGGCTTCTAGCGGCTCCTAATGAAAAATCACTAGATGTTCCCTTTTCTCAGAGAGACTCCTGGCCCTACAGTGCTGTGAGGACACACGCAGCAGCCATGCAGGCTGAAGGAAGACCCGGACCATTTTTCATGTACACTAGGCCATGAAATAAATCTGCTGTCCCGAAGTAAAATAAATATTTCAGCCCCCTCAAAGCCATGGTATGAAGCCGCAGGGTGCAGAAGTTCACTGCAAAGATAACAAATGCAGGCTCCCCGGGAGCGCTGCTGCCACCGAAAGAAAAACATTTAACAAAAATAGACACGTCCCAGGCTGACACTGTGCTTGTGTCCGGAGTGATTTTAATGGATAAGTTATAAACCCTCAAAAAAATCAAGCTCTGTAATGGAAAAAGTGACAGTCTTAATTCTGCATGGTACAGTAGTAGGAGCACGCCGGCACCCACATGCATTACAGATAGGAGAGACCAATAGGGAAAGATGACCCATGTGCTATAAAACTTTATTTGTTGAGCATAAAAGAAGCTGGGCATGCCCAGTTTACAGAAATGGATTGAAACGTACCAAGCCCTCGATGAAGCATCACACAGCTAGCCAATTCCCCTTCATTTGGTTTTCATTTTTTTTTATTATTGATAATCTGAGGTGTTAAAGGGAAGGAAATGATCATTCTGAAAATAGGATTTTTACCATAGCTGAGTCCTTTCATGATGTTTGAGCTGACAGCTAGTTGCAGCAGGATTGTTTTTACAAAATTACCGACAGCCAAAGCTACATGAGGGAGGCAGTGCTGCCTAGTGGCTGGAGCACTGGATTGGGATTTAGGAGACCTGGATTCTATTCCCAGCTCTGCCAATGGCCTACTTGATGACCTTGGACAAGTCACTGCCCCACTCTGTGCCTCAGTTTCCCCATCTGTATAATGACCTGACCTCTTCTGTAAAGTGCTTTGAGATCTCCTGATGAAAAGCACCCTGTAAGAGCTTGGGGGGGTTATTAGTGGTCGTCACTGAATCTTACTCTGACAGGGTGATAATGATTCCTGTGCACTCATCCCCACTCTGCATGTGGGAAGATGTGACAGTGGCACTTACTTCACGCCAACCCTCTGCACAGGCATGGCCATCCCCAAAAGGGATCAAAGCGCCGGTTCCCTTGGGAGACAGTGGAAGAAATTTTGGAAGTGGCTGAGATATTCCAAAGAGCTTAGCGCCACCTGGATGACCAAGCCCCATTTGTCTGAATGAGAAAAGGGCATGCAAATCCCTTCCTATGGTTTTGAAAGCCTCAGGCTGTGTCTGTAGGGCCCGACCCTCACTGAGGAGCAAGCAAGCATCGGCTGGTTGCTTTGATCAACAAGTGTGCAGGCACTAGTGACAGCCCTGCAAAAGAAGGAGCCAGCTCTTTACTGGTGAAACTGAAGATTCAACTAGTTATGTTCTGACTCTGCTAGTACCAATCAAATTCTAATTGATTCTCGTGCAGTGCTTGAGGTGGTGCAACTACAAATGATCAATCCGCCTATTCATTCCTTAAATAACTGTAATAACGCTGAGGAATTCTGGAGCTCTTCATGGATCTTGGGCCAGGTTCTGCTCTCAGTTACACCATTGTCAATCTGAAATAACCCCATCGATGTCACTCCTCATTTACACTGGTTTAAGGAGCAGAATTTGGTCTGTTAACCAGTTAATTCGCCCAACCCCCACCCTCCCCTTTAGCATGCAGATAATTTCATGGTACCGAGACTGGGTTTAAACCCGTGTCCGTGGAAGGCTGGCGTTCCCCCAGGAGGCACGGCCAATGTCAGCCATCTTGCATCCTACCCAAAAGCTTTTATCAGACTTTTCATGCCAATTTGCAAACGGCTAATCGAATAAGGCGAGGAATCATTTGCCGTCGCAGTTCAGACCCATCCAATCGGGAGGATCCAGGCGCTCTCCTCTGGGACGTTCACTTTAATAAGGACCATTTAATTTGCTCTTTGGCAGATTGCAGAACCTATTAAGGAAGTGGGGGGAGGGAAAGGAGAAGAAAAACAGAGAGACATTAAGCCCCACAGCCTCGGGGATTCTGCAAACGGATTATGACTCCATATGAACTCAGCAGGACTCCTTCACAGGCACCAAGAGACCCATTTAGTGCCAACATAAACCTGCCCCATTCAAGAGAGGGAGATTTCTGATGTCTCCATGAGGCAAGCAGGATGGTTTGCATCCTGATTTCCCAAAAACAGTCACTAGGTGGCATATGTGCCTCTTCGAGGAGTGGCCCCTGTGTAGCAAGGGTGAATTCGCTCCTTTTGCCTGTTTATCTCTACAGTTCCCCTCATCCCTGGAAGGAAACAGGGACTCAACTCCCAGAGACCTGACAGTCATAGAGTCCCCTTGTTCTCGAAAGCCCTCCAGGCTCAGATGCCCAGGAAGAAGCAGCAGTTTTGCAATGTCCTGGGGGAAGGCACTTCTCTCATCTCGCCAGGTCTCAGTGACCCTCCTCCAGCTGAAGAGGGCTCTACTCAAGCCAGCAAACTCCATTCCAGGAATTAGTCCGGGAACCCCATTTTAGCCTCAGTCGGCATCCTGGACACTAAGCACCAATCAGCAGGTGCTACCCCGCCACCAGAGTTTGCTGGGGCTAGAGTTCGAAAAGAACCCCCGGTTTGAACATCCTCGGATCCAGGAGGCCTTCACACTGGGCTCTGCATATCGCAGCTCAGGGGAAATGCTGGCTGGAACTGATGTTTAAAACCCAGCCTCGCACCTGTCCACCAAATACAGTTCCTGATCCAACGTAGAGGGAAGATTTTTCCAAGGAACAACGCCATCAGTGCTGATGGGAACTGGCTTTAGACCCGTCCACCTGACTGGGCACTCCAAGCTGTGATCACCCTGGATACACATGCCAATTACATACCACAGAGTGCGTTTAGCAGCCAGCAAAGGGAATCTGGTGGTCGGGACCATTACAACAGGTGACCACGTACTGTCAAAGAACCTCTCTAGTCATGGTTTAATGTCATTTTTAGCCACCCTGCCCTCAGTCTCAAATGGGCTTTTCCGTCCAGCCGTCCTGACCACCCGGTGATTTGCACAGCTGGGCATGTCTATGGGTGGAAACACGCTAAGCTCCCTGGGGCGAGGGGAATGAGTACTGAAGAGAGGCAATTCCCTACGAGTGGTATGATGCCAGCCATGCAGAGGTGAGCGGGCACAGCAGGTGGCCGCGTGCACTGGCTGCATTGTGTATACAGAGCAGACACCAGGGCAAGGAGGTGTTTTCCAGCTGGGTCTTTGGAGGTGAGTGAAGGAAGGGGTTAAGGGAAGTGACTTGGGTGCTGCAGCCAGAGGAACAGAGGCATGTGCAGAGATGGGTCCAGCTGTGGGAGTCACTTACTCTGCCGGGTGTGAGAAGGTGGTTAGTGCTGGGTTAGACACGGACAGCCACAGGGCTCATGCTGACAGGATTAGTCTAGACAGAAAGACCTGCAAGGAGAGAGTGCGTGAGGGGTATTGCAAGGTTCCTGCTGATACTCCCTGACAGACCCTGCCTTTCCAGCAGCCTGGAGACCCTCCCCAATCCCCCCCAGCATGAGATGTAAGGAGCCTGCCCAGAGAGGGGTGCCCTGTTTCCAAGCCACCCACTCACCTTGCACCATCCTGAGTGGCTATTTGAGGAACCAGGTGGAGCTGGGGGCTTGGTCTGACGACTCACAAACCTGCTGTTGGCGCTCAGGCACGTTGTTACAAGGCTGGACCCAGCAGAGCAAAGCCTGCTAGTGACATGTGAGTTCCAGGCATAGCACATTTCTAGTCCAATGTTTTCCCGATCTCCCGTCCCGCAAAATGTTGCCTACTGGTGAGAGCGGGGGAATTGGGAGTCAGGACGCCTGGGTTCTGTTCTTGGCTCAGGAAGGGGAGTGTGGTCTGGTGATTGGGAGTCAGGACTCTGGGGTTCTAGTCTAGAGGGAGGTGGGGGTCGGCTGGGGGGTTAGAGCAGAAGATTTTAAATCAGGACTGGTGAGTTCCCCCTCCTGCATTTGAAACACTGTGTGAACTTGGCCAATTCACTTCACCACTCTGTGCCACAAGGTCTTTAAATGGGGATAAAGATACACATCACGGGGGGCTCGGAAGCTTCCTTGGCCACGGAAAGGGATATTGACACATTGCTCTGAGTAGGAGCTGGTGATTTAAAGGTTGACAGCTCCCAGTGTTGCGAGGTGCTCTACTGATGCTACAGGTGCAAGGGGAGGGTGGATTCCAACAAACCCCTCCGTGCAGACAGCCCCAAGGGGTAGAAGAACCCCTCCAAGAGTCTGGGTGCCCCCAGGGACTGGGACTATAGAATACCCACTATGCTTCCTTGTGTGACACAGCCTTGCCTGGGTGCTCCTGGCTAGCACAGTGTGCCCAAGAGCTGATCCCTGCAGCGCACGGTGTCTGTCTCCTCCATGCTGGTGCCCCAGGGGCAGGTCACTTCACCAGGCCTCCTCCACTGCCCAGGCGCTGCCCTCCCACGCCAGCCTGCAGAGAGGAAAGGGGAGTCCTGGGATCCTTACCTGGGCAACGCTTTGCTCGGACAGAGGGCTGTCGTCCACCTAAAGGAAAGAAAAAGACAGGGAGGCTTAAGGAGGGAGATGCCTGGGGGAAGGGGATGGGAGCAAGGTGATGGATCAGACAGGGTACATGGGGGAGCAGATCAGAGGGGCTTGGATAATTTATAGCGTGTTCATGGTGCAGGTGATGATGGCCAGGAGACAGAAACCAACCTGAGGCTTCCCAGGCTGCGCCTCTCTGAGCTGCAGCCTCTTGCCTTGGCTTGGCGGGCAGTGCAGGCTGGCAGCAAGGGCTGAAGCACGGCTGGCCGTTCTGTGTAGGTGCAGCTTGGGGCTGGGCTGTGTGCGCGGGGGGCAAATCACACAGGCTGGAGGGCAAGCTCCCCTCCACTAGACATGATGGGGAAGCCCACAGGGGCAAGGCCCCGCTTGGCACCTGCTTTTAGCCTCTGCTAAGGTGCTGTGTGCCTGCACCACTCCCCAAGGGCGCTAGCTGGTCTGCATGCGCCTTCACCTACTGCCAGGCCACCTGCTTTGGGATCCCATCACTACAAGGAAGCTAGGTAGATGCAGGCCTGGCTCAGCACTTGGATGGGGGACCCTGCATGAAACACCAGGCGAGATTTTTCAAAAGCAGTTATAGGGACTTGGTTGTCTCATTCCTTAGCAAACCCCTAAAGCCAATGCCTGAGTGTGACGGGGTGCTAAGCAGAAAGCTGCTTAGCCAACCCTCTGTCACTCCAGCTCCAATTAAGGGAGGTGAATTGGAGCTGGGTAGATCACCTGGCCCTGATTGGGGAACCTGGAACAGCTGCTGCCTCATCAGGCTGGGGCTGAATGGAAGCCAGGGAGCTGGGAAGAGGGGAAGCTGCACTAAGAGGAGGAGTAGCTTGTCCCCTCTCTCCTGCTGGTAGACAAGCAGAAAGGGATTGTGTGTATTGTGGTGAAAAGGTGGTGGAACACTACTTGTAAAATAAAGCACCAGGTGAGCACTGCAACAAAGGACTCTGACTCTGAGTGACTTTCTGAGCCCAGCGGGGGCAGGAGCCAGGTGGGCCCAGCAAGGACCCTGCTACACTGAGACTAGGGAGAGCTATTCTCTGGAGGGTCAGATATGGGGCAACACACAAACCTGCGGTCATTATGACTGTTTGCCAGCATTAAAGACATGTAGGCACTTCAGGGAGTTAACCCCAACGTCCTGGCCTTGTTCCCAGTCAGCTGATCGTGTCCTGCCCATCTAAATTCCCTCTGTAGGTTCATCTGAATAAAACAGGCTGCACTTCCCGTTGTGCTATGTGGCTGTTAAAACAGCTGCCACGTTCCACCCCAGAGGTGGCTGCATTTCAGCCATGGGTGGAGTGAACCCGGCAGAGCCCTCCCCTGCCTTATGAGGGTTTTATGAGATGAAGCACTTTGGGATCCTCAGACAGAGCCATGCACGACATTATGACAGTTATTCTCATTGGCCCACACACATGCACACTGCAAGAGAACCCATGATGAATGTTCACTCAGCTGACCATGCTGCCCTGCAGTCCACTGCTCAGCCCCCTGGAGCCCCTTGGAGTGACATCACGGCCGTGGAATGCTATTCTCCTTCCTAGCTGCCTGTGGCCATGCCGCTATCGGCCCAGGGCTTGTGTTACGCAAACACCGAGTGCGCCAGAGATAGCAGTGCCTCCCGTCACAGCTGTTTCCAACAATCTTATGGAGCTGGATTAGGAAACGCCTATGCGGCTGGTGTGTCCGCTGTATTTGTTTACTCTGTTCTCAAACAGAACAGCCGCCTCCACTCTGGCTAATGACATGTCTGGGCAGCTCTGGGCTCACATGCTCCCATTGCATCAGTACAGATCAGTTGCTGTGGAAGAGGCAAGTCTTGCTTGGGACAGTTCTACTTCTCCCCTTTGCTTCCAATTTAGGCCCTGGTAGAAGCACGGCAAGCGTAGCTCTGGACGTGCTCAGTGGACAGTGCACAGCTAATGTGACTCAGTGTGTTCACGTAGCACCATTTTCCCTGTGTGCCCTGTGTCAACCATGCTGGATTTTCCACCCCCACCATACACCAGTGCATGCTGGGAAACTCTGCTGGCTATCCCACAATGCTTTAGCTGTTGGTGCACAGGACTGCCGGTGCAGCATGCTCTGGGATATCCTCCCGGCCAGAAGCCTGGGAGGCAGGATGACTGGTTAATTTGATTACATCTACTCAGTTAGACCATCCAACCTCCACAGCAGGACAACCATGTCAGAAGCTGGTAATGACCAGATAACCGCGTCATGGGCAGAGTTGTTACACCGTAACCCCACAAGGTTCGGGACCCAGCTATGTCTTGACATGAACTTTGTACGGGGACCACCTCAGTACAAATGGGTATTGCCGAAACCTCCTTAGCAGGCAGCGAAATTCTCACTCTGTTAGCGTTGGATCTCTCTTTGAGCCCAGAGTTCAAATGGGACAACCCCAGAAGCAAGCACACACGGCTACTCCAGGCTTGGAACGATCCAATTAGCCTCAATCCATTTTGAAGGCGATTGATGTTTATTTAGGAGAACTTTGGATTTTTTGTTTATTTTTTACAATATTTTTATCAACAAACTCTGTCTTGGCAGGAAATAAATGTGATTACTTCTTGTTAGTTAGTCAAAAGTTAGCAACAGTTGAGATGTGCAATAGGTTTGTTGATAAAAATCATGTGTTGTCATTAATATTCCATAAGCATACCTGTCGGATACCGGTGAAGGCAGCAGGAGACTCTAGTTTTCTATGAGAGTACGGTATCCTACTGGGAACATTTTAAAAAGCGCTCAAAGCCCAGCAGCTCTGTTTAGGTGCCTAAATGGGAGCTGTTGGGTGCTGGATCCATGTGAAAATCTGTCCCTTCCCGCTTCCTCTGTGTCAGCTTTGTTAAAGATTTGGGGAAGGAGGCAGAAACTGACAATGAATAATAATTACTAATGAAAACAGAATCTCTCCAAGCCTGACTGCCACTCCAAAGTCACCCGTGGCATGCAGAAGAGGGTGTGACCTACCCAGCTAGCCCGCCAGAGCGCCCCATGGCCACAGAGCGGGACCACGTGTGACATGCTTAGAAGGAAGTGACCTCACACCTGCTTCCCAGCTGGCCGCTGCCTATTTGCCACCCCTGGCAGGCATGGATTCACTTTGCTCTGAGTTACTGGCGATGTAATCAAAGAGAACAAACCCGTACGCCGCCGGCTCCGAGACTGTCTGGGGTGGAGAGAGTTAGAGAGGGAGATTAAAGCAGAGAGCTCGAAGGGCAGAGAAATGAAGGGGAGCAGCGGGAAGCACTCACCCTGAAGTTCACCTTCTGGATCACTTGTTGAGGATCGCTCTCCAGAATCACCCTAGGACCAGGGGGAGCAATGGGATTTTCCAATCAGATCACAGCTCTCTTAAGGGTGCTTTCATGGTGCATTTGCTCCCCGTTGCTACAAAATGGGACACGAGTTCTGAGCTGGGGCAAGAGGCCAGATGGACAGCCGTGGAAACTGACCCCCTCTCCTTGCCCTAGGAACGTGTACAGCATAGGCCCTAGCAGGGCAAGCTTTTCCCTCCTCCCCACCAGCAAGCCTCAGCTCTGATAGGGCACTGGACTGGGACTCAGGAGTTGTGGGTTCAATTCGTAGCTCTGCCACTGGCCTGCTGAGTGGCCATAAGCAGGTCACTTTCCCCTCTTTGTGCCTCAGTTTCCCCATCTGTAAAATGGGGGTGGTGATACTGCCCTCTTTTGCAAACCACTTTGAGAGCTCTGGATAGCAAGGTGTGTAATGTAATAACCGGGTCATGGTGCTAGCGGTGGGTGTGAAGTTCTGCTGTCTTGGCCTGTTCGTTACTCAGCTGACAAAGGGGTCGGCGAGCGCTGACGGTGGCTGTGGTTGGTTCACTGGGGGTTGGACTGAGACTTGCCCAACTCAGTTCACCTTGGCCATCAGCAGCCACCAGATGGTAAAGGCTCTGGGTTACTACCGACATGGGCTAGATTTGAACTGGAGACCCAGAGATGGAATGTTCCCGCCCCAAGCCAGCAGCCAGGCTGCACCCAACACTGTACTGGGAAGCCTGGCTCTGATGCTTCCCTCATCCTCCTAGGACCATCAGACTTTTGGCCTCTCTCCCCTCAGTGCATGACTAGCCCGTCTGCCCTCTCCCTCTCTTCCCTGCCCCAGTTCTGAGCGAAGCCCCAGAGAGCAACTGTACACGGCGCCTCACCCCCCATCGACGATCTCATCCACCACGAGGAACGCCCCGTCCAGGTTGTCCAGCAGGGAGCGCTTCTCTACATTTTTCCTGAGGGCAAGACAGCATGAGCCGGTGAGAGTTTGGGACGCTCTGTACCACCAGCATCCAGACCCGGCACTGCTCTGGAGCACTGAGTCCCAGAGCAGCTGCAGAGACCTCCCCCCACTCCCAGCCCCCTTTTTCCTCCCAGCAGAGTAATAGGAGACCAGAGGCCCTCGTGTGGGGGAAAAGGTGACACCCACTGTCTCATTCCAAGACCCTGCAGCGGGAACTGGTCTCCAGCTCTATGGCATGCCTAGCATACGGGGGTCTCGTGCTGAGAGCAATCAGCTGGAAGCCAGGTCTCCTGGGTTCCCTTCCAGCAACAAGAGCAGGTGCGATTTAGATCTAGTGGTTACAGCATGGAATAGGAGTCAAGACTCCTGGGCGTCGCCACTGAGTCTCTAGGTGACCTTGCGTGAGTAACTTTCCTGCTCTATGCCTCAGTTTCCCCATCTGTAAAATGGAGAGCATAGCAGCCACCCCACAGAGGGCTGCTACTGAAGTATTCTGCTAGTGCCCATGGTGTGCGAGGCACTGCCTGTACCCCTGGCTTTCAGGTTATGATGCTTGATTCCTTCATGTGAGTAAAGGATTTTGAGACCCTTGGGTGGAAGGGTCTGGAGCAAGGCAAAGCGCTGATGTTATCAGAGCCAGTTTGGGACCCTGGAGCCTGTCCCTGGTTAATCTCGCTAGATGGGATCGGGAGCTCTGGCCGTGGCCACGTACTCACCGTAACATGTGATTGAGGGAGTCGAACAGACAGGTGAGAACTGCCATTAGCATCAGCTAAAGAAGGAGAAGGAGACATAGGTCAACATGGCACAGAGCTGCCCACAGGGACCTCCCCTCCACACTCACTCTCCATCAGCCCCTGGGTCTCGGGGTGCCTGACGGACAGCAATCCTATTACTGGCAGCTGGACAGAAAGCCATGGCTGCAGCATCCGCGAGTCTCCTAGGAACAGGCTCATGCATCAGGACCCATTGCACGTCAGGGAAGAGGAGATGTGAAGGGCCATCCATGTGCAGGGCACGGTGAGTGGGAACGGAGCGCCTCTCTCCCATAGTGAGGAAAGTGGGGAAAGAGAAGAAACTCCCAGCATGGAGCTGGCCCTCCCGCTCTGTTATCTTCCGGGAGGAGCAGGCCCCAAGGAGTTACCTCATTTTCCTGGGAACTCCCCACCACGTAGAAAAAGAGGTCGATGCTGCTTTTATAGACAATGGTCAGCCCCTCCAGAAAGGCGATCTCACCTGACACAACGGGAGGGAAGGGTGAGGGACAGCGTTAGGCTGTCACTGAGCACAGATCTCTGTAACCTAAGAACAGCCTGTCTAGACAGGGAGATGGGATGGGAAACCTGGCTCACCCCTACAGCAGGGTAGTGGGCAGACCATCCACACCATGAGAGCATCAAATGTTTAAAGTTCCTGGTCGTCTCCTTTTGCCACCAACAGTCCAGTGTGCCCAGCATGGCAACGCTGGTTCTGATTTGCCAGCATGTGACTGTGATGGCCCCAGTGCATTCTGGGACTCCTGAAGCCTCTCCACCTCTTTCAAGTTCCTACCCACCCATGGACACAGTATCATAACGGCGCGGGGCTGAGCTAAAGCCCTCATCTCAGGTGTTGCAAACTCCGCTTGTCAATCTCCTGCGCCAGCAGTTGTGTGACATGAGACGTTGTACAGGCCTTGCCAGCGTCCACGTGCTATTTCTTTGGAGCGATCTGAGATGATCACCTCCAGGGTGTTATTGTCAATAGCGTGACCCCTCCCTGGACTGCAATGCCCGTGGGAGAAAGACGTTATCACACAACCCAAGGGATGCACAGCTGCTGGCAAACTTCATGTAGCACCTAGTGATATAAACAGCCAGTGGCCTGCAGGAACATACAGGAAAACTCTCCTCTCTATCTTCTGGTCCCCTACCCAACACTCAGCTACTTACTGTCAGTTTTGTGGGTTTTATTGAAAACGCTCCTCTCAAAGGTCTTCTGTTCTTTTGTGGATGGAAAGGTGTCGTCGTAGTACTGAAGGGGATGGGAACAAAGGAGTTAGTACAGCAGCCATGGGACCAACCAATGGGACAGGCAGAAAAAGGAAGGAGAACTTGGCTAGATGGAACGAATCATGGACAGAGAATCAATACAGAGACCCCAGAAAGGCTATCAATACTGACAGGCATGTTAAAGAACAGTTTGGAGTGGCTGGGAAATCGTCCCATAAATAGGTTTGGGATCATTGTTTATCTCAGCAAGTCAAGGCCGCTTCATTGTCGCTCTTCAAACTCTTTCCTTAAAACTTGCCTGGGCAGTGGTGCCCCCACTCATCATGCCCACCCGTACTGTGTTATTTCCATGTGCTCCCCACCCGGATTGGTCTGTCTCTCGTAGACTTGGATTGGAAACTCTTTGGGGCAGGGATTTTCTTTTTGTTCTCTGCTTGTCCAGCACCTATCCCCACCCCCGGGCTCCTCGTCCATGAATGGGCTTTTTAGATGCTACCGCGATACCAATAATAATCTAGAAGTCGCAATCAATGTCCATTACCCCGGGAGCTTCTATAACAATTACAGATGCAAGAAATTATAAAGATCAACTAGCCCAACACGCAGCCAGTGTATATAACGCAGTCCCGGCCCACTCAGCGGAGGTCTCAGAAAATACCATTCTGTCCGGGGTGAACATTTAAAACGGCAAACGCTGTTAATATGAGCAACTTGCCAGGTGTCTTACAGACAGCTATGAAGACAAGGCTCATAATTTGAACAGACAAAGGCTGGGAGGAATGGAGACAGCAAAGCAAGTGACTGATGGGTTTTGTTTGCTTCCTGTCATGTTAGTTCCATGATTTGTGTGTGTGTGTTAACACTTAACTGTATATGTGTTGCCTGATCTATTGATTGTGTATTAATTACATTGATTACACTCCGAGGTCTGGTAGGTTCTTATCTCAAGATCATGCACAGTATTATTATTATTATCATCATCACCAGTGGTCGTCCACCCTAAGGCCTACTCAATATCTTCCTACTGTATTTTCCACTGCATGCATCCGATGAAGTGGGCTGTAGCCCACGAAAGCTCATGCTCAAATAAATCTGTTAGTCTCTAAGGTGCCACAAGTCCTCCTGTTCTTTTTGCGGATACAGACAGATTTATTTGAGCATAACTAGGAAGATATGGAGTATGCCTTAGGGTGTCAGCAATCCGGCCTGTGAGCCTTGGGAGAGGACAGGTGTACGACCACTGGTGATGATGATGATAATAATAATACTGCGCATGATCTTGGGATAAGAACCTACCAAACCTCAGAGTGTAATCAATGTAATTAGTACACAATCAATAGATCAGGCAACACCTATATACAGTTAAGTGTTAACACACACACACAAATCATGGAACTAACATGACAGGAAGCAAACAAAACCCATCAGTCACTTGCTTTGCTGTCTCCATTCCTGCTACTGTTGGGGTACCCTTCTCCCATAGATCACTATCAGATTAACTCAAGCTGTTAGCATATACATCAATTAGTTACCATGGCATTCTTGCGGTCAGACATCTGCTGATGTTCCTAATGTAAAATATCCCAAACTGCTACAGACTAGCATCCTGTGGTTACCTGTCAGCCGTTCAGTCACTGCAGCAGCATTCTCTCTTGTGGTAACTGACGGTCTAGGGTTAGCTGCTAAGCTATTGTCTTACAGGCCTTGTAGGCTAATGAGTTTTCTGCCTTATCTAGCAAGTACCTACAGGGCACACAGGACTCATGGAGGAACTGTGTTTTGAGGAGGTCTACTGGCCCAGGTCAGTGGCAGTCTTCCAGGTGCTGGGAGATGAGCATGGGGACATTACAATCGCAGGACCCAATCCTGCAACTGGATCTGTGCTTAGCATGCATCCCAGCTAGAGTTAGCAAAAAACTTCTGAGAGCAGGGTGAGTGTCATCACCCCCATTTTATAGATGGGAGAAACTGAGGCACAGAGAGGTGAAATGACTTGCCCAAGGCCACACAGTGCCAAGAATAGAACCCAGGAGTCTTGGCGGGTGCCCTCTATGCTGACCCATATGGCCAAGGATGTAACTTTTGCCTAGGTAGCTTTATACATCTCCTAAACGCATGTCAGGCTGCGGCACAAGAGAAATTAACCTTGTCTAGAAGGGCAGAGATCGCCATAAAGCCATGATGCCCCTGGCTTTGCTGCTCACCCCACAGGAGCGTCTTCCCCAGCTTGCTGGGACGCCAGAGACCTGGGATTAGGATTTTCTTCTAGGGCAGGTGGGCGGCATTTACCTTGGCTAAGAGTCGCCGTCCATCATTGTCCAAGATGAATATGGCCTTGACTGTGTAGAGGGAAGGCTCCTGAAACTGACACAAGGACAGCATGAAGCCAGAGGCTGCATCCAGCAGCCCCCAAGGTATGTCCAGAACCCACGATGCCTCCCGTGCCCCAAGACTGGGTCTGCAACCCCACCCCCCCATCCCAGAATGACTCCTTTAAGCAGGGCTGCCCAGAGGGGGGAGGGCAACTGGGGCAATTTGCCCAGAGGGGCCCTCACGAGAATATAGTATTCTATCTAATTGCAACTTTTTTTTATGGAAGGGGCCCCCAAAATTGCTTTGCCCCAGGCCCCCTGAATCCTCTGGGCGGGCCTGCCCTTGAGCCTGAAATGGGGCCACAGCACCATTTCCTCCCAGTGAAAGCGCACAGAAAGCCTGGCACTGGCCTTGTTCTGATTCACTTCCATCTCTGTGAAGCCAAAGGCCCCGCTCCATGCCGGAGCCCGAGTCCCAGGGCCAGAGGGGATTTGAGGGCTAGGGGTGATCTGCGAAAGGGTCCATCCAAACCCAAGTTCTGTCATGCACTGACTGCTTCAGAGTCCAAGTCCAAGTGTACCACAGAACCTAGGCCGAGAGGACTGAGATGGGCCTGGCACCAGAACCTGGATTGGGACGGTTCACAGGGACCCGGCACCAGAACCAGAGCTGAGAGAGGGGCCTGGCACCGGAACCTGGCCTGGGACGGTTCACAGGGACCTGGATCTAGAACCAGAGCTGAGAGAGGGGCCTGGCACTGGAATGGTTCACAAGGACCGGGCACCAGAACCTGGACTGGGACAGTTCACAAGGACCTGGCACCAGAACCAGAGCTGAGAGAGGGGCCTGGCACCAGAACCTGGCCTGGGACAGTTCACAGGGACCTGGCACCAGAACCAGAGCTGAGAGAGGGGCCTGGCACTGGAATGGTTCACAAGGACCGGGTACCAGAACCTGGACTGGGACAGTTCACAAGGACCTGGCACCAGAACCAGAGCTGAGAGAGGGGCCTGGCACCAGAACCTGGACTGGGGCGGTTCACAAGGACCGGGCACCAGAACCAGAGCTGAGAGAGGGGCCTGGCACCAGAACCAAGACTGGGACGGTTCACAAGGACCTGGCACCAGAACCAGAGCTGAGAGAGGGGCCTGGCACCAGAACCTGGACTGGGGCGGTTCACAAGGACCTGGCACCAGAACCAGAGCTGAGAGAGGGGCCTGGCACCAGAACCTGGACTGGGACGGTTCACAGGGACCTGGCACCAGAACTAGAGCCAGGAGAGGGTCTGGCCTCGGAACCTGGCCTGGGACGGTTCAGAAGGACCTGGCACCAGAACCAGAGCTGAGAGAGGGGCCTGGCACCAGAACCTGGACTGGGGCGGTTCACAAGGACCGGGCACCAGAACCAGAGCTGAGAGAGGGGCCTGGCACCGGAACCTAGACTGGGACGGTTCACAAGGACCTGGCACCAGAACCAGAGCTGAGAGAGGGGCCTGGCACCAGAACCTGGACTGGGGCGGTTCACAAGGACCTGGCACCAGAACCAGAGCTGAGAGAGGGGCCTGGCACCAGAACCTGGACTGGGACGGTTCACAGGGACCTGGCACCAGAACCAGAGCCAGGAGAGGGTCTGGCCTCGGAACCTGGCCTGGGACGGTTCAGAAGGACCTGGCACCAGAACCAGAGCTGAGAGAGGGGCCTGGCACCAGAACCTGGACTGGGACGGTTCACAGGGACCTGGCACCAGAACCAGAGCTGAGAGAGGGGCCTGGCACCAGAACCTGGCCTGGGATGGTTCACAGGGACCTGGCACCAGAACCAGAGCTGAGAGAGGGGCCTGGCACCAGAACCTGGACTGGGACGGTTCACAGGGACCTGGCACCAGAACCAGAGCTGAGAGAGGGGCCTGGCTCCAGAACCTAGACTGGGACGGTTCACAGGGACCTGGCACCAGAACCAGAGCTGAGAGAGGGGCCTGGCTCCAGAACCTAGACTGGGACGGTTCACAGGGACCTGGCACCAGAACCAGAGCTGAGAGAGGGGCCTGGCACCGGAACCTGGACTGGGACGGTTCACAAGGACCTGGCACCAGAACCAGAGCTGAGAGAGGGGCCTGGCACCGGAACCTGGACTGGGACGGTGCACAAGGACCTGGCACCAGAACCAGAGCTGAGAGAGGGGCCTAGCACCGGAACCTGGACTGGGACGGTTCACAGGGACCTGGCACCAGAACCAGAGCTGAGAGAGGAGCCTGGCACCAGAACCTGGACTGGGACGGTTCACAGGGACCTGGCACCAGAACCAGAGCTGAGAGAGGGGCCTGGCACCAGAACCTGGACTGGGACGGTTCACAGGGACCTGGCACCAGAACCAGAGCTGAGAGAGGGGCCTGGCACCAGAACCTGGACTGGGACGGTTCACAGGGACCTGGCACCAGAACCAGAGCTGAGAGGGGGGCCTGACACCGGAACCTGGACTGGGACGGTTCACAAGGACCTGGCACCAGAACCAGAGCTGAGAGAGGGGCCTGGCACCAGAACCTAGACTGGGACGGTTCACAAGGACCTGGCACCAGAACCAGAGCTGAGAGAGGGGCCTGGCACCAGAACCTAGACTGGGACGGTTCACAAGGACCTGGCACCAGAACCAGAGCTGAGAGAGGGGCCTGGCACCGGAACCTGGAGTGGGACGGTTCACAAGGACCTGACACCAGAACCAGAGCTGAGAGAGGGGCCTGGCACCGGAACCTGGACTGGGACGGTTCACAGGGACCTGGCACCAGAACCAGAGCTGAGAGAGGGGCCTGGCACCAGAACCTGGCCTGGGACGGTTCACAGGGACCCGGCTCCAGGCCCCCTGAGAACAGCTGCTGCAGTAGACTCCCTGGCACTGCCCTTTTCCCCAGCGCTTCCCCCCATCTCTTCGGCCCCAGGGGCGCTGCCTCCTGGGACTCCCCGCACCGGGGTCTCCCCTTGCAACCTCCCGGAACCCCCTGGCTCTTCCCCGGGGGTCCGCGCCCCCTTTGCCCCCGGAGCTCCCAGCGCAGAAAGTTTCGCCTGGCGGCCGGGAAGTTGGCGGAGCCCCCGGGGCAGGGGGGCCGCCCGCGCTCCCGTCCCCGCAGCCCCTCGTACCAGCAGCCTCGTGGGGTCCATGGCTCCCGCGGCCGCTGCAGCTGCCCGCTCCCCGCCGCTTCCGCCCCCCGGGGCAGCCCCCTCGGGGTGCTGACGTGGCCGGGCCTCGGCCCGCTGCATCCCGCTGCACAGAGAGCTCGGCCGGGCCGCTCCGCCCCATGCACTGCGGGGGGGTTGGGGGGCAGCCGCGCCGCGCCCCCTGGGAGCTGTACGAAGGGCGTAGCGGGGGGTGGGGGCTGCCCTCTCTACTGGATCATCTAAGGAGAGCTCCCCCCAGGGCAACCTGCACTAACGGGGGGGGGGGGATCGGGGTGCCCACCCAACTGGGATCCCTCCACCCGTAATAGGAGACAGCCTGCCCCCACCCCAACAGCCTTGCAATAATGAGGGGGGGCTCGCAGCAGAAAGCAGGCGCCTCCCCCGCAGCCACCACACTGAAAAATAATGGAGGGACCTAGGGTAACCCCCCCCCCCAATACATTAACCTGTCTTCTCTACAGTCAGCAATGGCGGGGGGAGCAAAGTGGGGGAGGGCTATTTCTTCAATGGGCTCCACCCTGCAATAATAGGAAGGATCTGGGGGGACCCCAGGGCAGCCTGCAGCAGTGTGGGTGATCTGGAGAGCTGTGTCCCCACCCCCTCACCAAAAAATATCAGGGAAGATGGGAGGATCTGGTGGTTCAGGTGAGTCCAGGTAGTTATGTATGTGTCACCTGGGGCTGTGGGCAGGCAGAAGGTGAAGGCCTGGCACATGGCCACAGGTGTGTCTACATGGGGGCTGTTTGCAAGAGCCTTGGGAAAACAAGGAAGAGCTCCCAGCTAACCTGATCCCTGGGACCGGCGGCTCAAATTCCAGGGGCCTCTGTGTCCCCTGTGGATGGGAGCCATGGAAGCATCACAAGAATCCAGGGCAGAGAGCGTGGGTGGGTGTGTCTGTGTAGACTCACAGCCGGACCCAGGAACAGGCTGGGATTGGCACAGGAGAGAAATAGGCTTGTAAGTGAATGAGTGAGAAACAAGGAGCTAACAGCTGAGGAGCAGGAACCAGGCTGGCTGGAGAGGCCTGGGGGCTGCATCAAGGTTTTATGGGGTTCTGCGTGGTCAATTGTGTGACGTCTCAGGCAGGCATCTACTCTGAGCTGGGGCTTCGGGTTATGAGAACTTAAGTGGGGGTGATCAGAAGGTTTAGTGACTGGTGAATGTGATCTCTCTAATCACCCTGTATCTGAGTGCTGCCTTTTGAGTGGAGGGCACTTTGTCATCAGGAGTCAGATGGGACAGGAGAGATCACAGCTTTTCTGGAATAGCTCCACGGGGAAGCCTCTGTTTCTCTCCCTCCTTCCTGCATCCTGAGGGTCTGGAGAGCGCTGTCTCTATGGGATGGCATGCATTGCACGTGTCTCTGGAAGTGGCTCTGATTCCTGTGGAGCAGGTTGGTGGGCTGGACCGAGTAGGTGGGTGTACAGCTGAAAGGGGAATTAGAAGATCAGGTGCAGTAGCCTCAAGGGCAATCATTTTCAGTATGGTCTGTGCTGTGTTCACAGCATTTGCCTTTGGCACTGGTGCAGAAGCAGCAGCAGACACACTAACGTTAATCCTTTCTTTGCTGGTTCTTGACTGCACCTGTTGTCCTGCCATCGACCATCAAATATTACAAAGGACACATTCCTGTACTCCCACCAATTCTCTCCCAGCTTCCTTCTCTGGGCCTTCCCTCTAAGACACACATCTCTGAGCTCTTAGGCTGTACCTGGCTATTCAGCCGCACACCAAACACACCCTGCACACCACACTCTCTCTTTTGCCCGACGCTGCTGAAATGGTGTAACCAGGTTGCTTGCTAGATTTCTCAATGACTCACAGAAATGCCACCTGTTTTACTTCCTTGTTTGCTGTCACCTTTGGGATTGCAGGCAAGTGATGAGATGGAAGGAGACAGACTCCTGCACTGGTAACTGGGGGACAGATCCTCTAAAGTTCCCAGCATGTTGGGTGCTGAGGGTCAGAGTAGGGGGCTGCTGAAAAGCTGGCCCTGAGGACTGGGGGATGGGCTCTTTTGCAAATTTGTGGCCCATATTTTGACCTTTCAGCATTGAACTTTTGAAGCTGTTATAGTGAATTTCCAATAATGCCTGTGCCCCCACGAGAGACGAATCCTGCAGGCTTTTGCTGAGGCTTCACTCCCACTGCTGTCTCTGGGAGTTCTGCCCGAGCGAAGACTGTAGGATTCACTCCCATCTTTAGAAAATGCCCAGCCACAAGTCTTCTCTGTGGAGGAAAAGGTCTTTCCTCTCCTCCAGTAAGTTTCCCTTTTATATCTCACAGTGATTGGGACCATTCTCTTGTACCTAGAATCATAGAAATGTTGGGCTGGAAGAAATCTGAAGAAGACATCTAACCCATCCCCCCACAGGCAGGCTTCAATAACCCTAAGCCATCCCTGACGGGTTTGTCCAACCTGTTCTTAAAACCCACCAGTGATGGGGATTCTACAACCTCCCTTGGAAGCCGAGTCTAGAGCTTCACTAACCTGGGACCTAGAAAGTGTTTCTTAATATTTAACCTAAATCTCCCTTGCTGCAGATCAAGCTGATCCCTTGTCCTATCCTCACTGGGCATGGAGAACAACTGATCGCTGTCCTTGTCACATCGCAAGATACTGATGTTAGACGCAGAGGGTCCAGTTGTCTGGATCTGTTTGGAAACTGATGAGAAAGGTTGGGGCCCCTGGGAAATATTGCAGCGTGGGAGACTCCAGGCTTGAAGGGTTAAAAAGGACAATGAAAAGGTTTTAACCTGTGTGTGTCCGTCTGTATGTATGCACATGCTGGGGATGGGTTGAGTCACTTTAAAAAATACCACTGCTTTCAGTGTGGAGTTTGAATAAAGGGGACAAGCCACTGGCAATAAACGACATCACTTCACCCCTCCAGCGGAACTACGCTTTTGGTCTGTTCTGTTCTGTCCTGTGCTATAGAGGTTCTTCTACTGCTCATCACTGTAGTATCCGAGTGCCTTCCTGTTACTTCATTTAGCATCGTGACCACGTGTGCATCGTAGCCTTTCCTCTCTCTGCCTCTTCCCAGGGGCAGAAGCGAGTGCAGCGGAGTGTCATATCGTCGCTGGGTTTTGTTTTGTTTTGAAAATGGCACATTGCTCTGGGTTCATGCTAGAGAAGGTGGGTCAAAGAAATGCGCCTTGTCCCTGGAACAGCATGTGGGGAGCAGAGCCGGCTCCAGGCACCAGCCCAGCAAGCAGGTGCTTGGGGCGGCCAAGGGGAGGGAGCGGCATGTCCGGCTCTTTAGCGGCAATTTGGCAATGGGACCCTCACTCCCTCTTGCCCCACTGAATTCTGAAGTGGTGGCGGTAGAGCTGCCGCAGATTGCGATCGTGGCTTTGTTTTTTGCTGCTTCGGGTGGCAAAAACCGTGGAGCCAGGACTGATGGGGAGGTGTGAGATGGTCTTGGACCAGCTCCTGGGAAAGTTCTACCTCCCGCCGAGATGAGCCAAGGGTTGCACAGGCAGGCCTCCCTCGGCCTCCCATCCCTCCTAGTGCCAGAGACTGCAAAGGGAGCATGCTGGGCACAGCAAGGGAAGTGGAGGAGCGTTCTGTGCTCTGGCAGAGGGGCAGATACTGTGATTTAGAGCAGCCCCAGGGCTGTTCTTACTTACGCCAGGAGCTGCACTGACCCATCGGGCTACCCAAAATCTTGCAGGAGAAAAGATGGCTTAAAGCCACCCCTCTCCTGAGCTGCTTCCTCTCTGCTGCACCTCCACAGCACAGACTTGGGCCCAGAAATGCTATAGAAGTGTCTAAGTATGGTGGTTATTATTAAGAGCTTCGCACCCAAGCTGTGCTGTCTCTCCACAGAGCCAGCTGGTGGGTATTTCAGTTTCCTGCAGCATGCTGCGACCTTTTCACTCCCGGCTGCCACATGCTGCTTCTGAAGAAGGCTGGCTGTCTCTTTCCAGCCCCCGACAGAGCTCTGAGCAAAATGCGAGGGATGCATCAATTAGCAAGGTCTTGCTTCAGCCCTCTTGAAGTCCAGGGGAGTTTTGCTTTTGATGTCAGTGGGAAAAGGCCTAGGCCTTAAACCAGGCGTGCACCTCAGTGCAGGAGATGAAGGTGTTTGTGCATGAAAAGAGGATGGAGAGCAGAAGCTTTCAAAAAAATAATCCTGTTGAATGTAAGCGTTGGTGATGGATAAACAGCTACAGGGGCTGGAGGTAAGAAAAAGCCAATTCATGTCCATTCTGAGACAGAGTCTTGTGATGGAGGGACGCTTATTCATTGGAAATTGACTAAGAGCTGAGACCCACCCAACTCATTCCACTGAACAGCTGTCAGCAGGGAATAATGACTTTTAGCCTCGACTGAATTTGAACGGATGGCATCCCATCTCTAAATTCACTAGGCCAGTCCCACATTTAGAGGTGTCATTAAGCCATTTAGACCAGTCCAGCCAAGCCCTATCTATATAATATGGTAAATGATACCAGAGCAAGGCAATAGGGAAAAGCCTAAATTACACGATTTGCAGCCAAACTGCAACTGTCTGATTGGCATGGGGAAAACTGAATTAATCTGGACAGAGGGGGGGGTGTGCAAGGAGTTGAGAGACTATTCAGCGCAATTGGTGAGTATTGTGGGCCATGATCATACTTTGGATAAACAAGGTTCTCTGATACTTGAGGTTCAAATAAACGGGGCTGGGCAGTATCATGGATGCTTAGATTGTCAGCTCTTGGGGGCAGGGACCATCTTTACGTTCTGTGTTCGTACAGCCCCTAGCGCAGTGAGGTCCTGATCCAGGTCTAGCTGCTACGGTATTACAAATAATAATAATTGTAGAGCTCGGTCTCTACACAGGCCCCGATCCTGCCAGCTGATTCGTGTGGGCAGGTCCCCGGCCATTGATTTCATGGGGCCTGCGTGTAGGCACTAGGATTCTGACTGCCTGGCTTGGATTCCAGGATCAGGGGCATAGAATTCCTTTCTTGGCTGCTTCTTAGCGTCCCCAAATCAGTTTAATTCTGAAGAGTGCAGACCAATGCGGGGAGAAGTCATGGCGGTTAGTCAACTATCACATGACTTGGACATTAGCAACTCCCTTCAAATAGCTCAGAAACGAAACTAAAAATAAATTCACACAGGGACAACTAGATCGGATTGCATCAAATACCCCCCTCTTCTGCATTTCCTTTCTATGTAGGACTCTCTACGCTGCGGGCAGAATTGAATGCCAGGCAGTCACAGTTGCTTTGCTGCTCAGGGGACTGGCTTGCTGGAGAGAAGTTTTGTTTCCTTTCCTCTCTGTAAATGTGGTTAACCCCAGTGGGGCTGACACCCTAAATTATCCTGACACTGAGGCTGCATGTGAAATCAGAGACCTGATTGCCAGTCTAGGGGAAATCCACCTTCCACTCAGAACAGTCTAGGAGGAGTTTACATCTAGGGTGACCAGATGTCCCAATTTTATAGGGACTGTCCTGCTTTTTGGGTCTTTCTTATATAGGCTCCTGTTACCCTCCAGCCTGTCCCGATTTTTCACATTTGCTCTCTGGTCACCCTATTTACAGCTGACCTTCTGGAATTAGCCAGTGATGAGCTATAAAATGTAGGCTTGTGTATGTGCTCAATGGCCCACCTGTATCAGCTTTGTCCTCGTTGCTCGGGCTTGTATACCATGCACCCAAAGTCCTGTTCACCTGCCGACAGCAGAGACAAACAGAAAGCAGGCTCCTTGTTCGGAAATCACCAAGTCTGCCTCTCCAGGGAGCTCTGCACCCAAAAAACCTCCTTCTCCCTCTCAGGGTCACACTCACAAATGTTTCTCCAGGTTTTCAGCCTCTAACTCACACAAAAGGCAGCTTCAAAACCAATCTCTTAGCTCCTGCATTTACAATCAGGGAAACCCCTCAGCCCACACCCACCTGCCATGTGCCTTGGGCAGTCCCTCCATTGATAATTGCTGTTGTTTCCTATATAAGGGGGGCTTGTTTGCACCTTCTGTTGAATCTGAACAAGTGTGTTTGGCTCATCCATTGACTTCCTCTAGGTTTTCAATTGCCTTTTAAATCAAGGACTCATCAGCCATTCTCATGTTTCAACATAACCCATCCTCATCAGGCTTCAGAGTTATACAGCACTGCCTCCGCATCCTCCTGTGCTTGCACTGTTGCCTCAAACATCCTATTTGTCTGTCAGGCTGTAAGCTCCCTGGGGCAGGGGCTGAGGGTGTCTGTTTTAGGCAGCTGTTTTCTGTGCAGCTTTGGCATTGTATAAATAGCAATCAGCTGGGTGGTACTGCTAAATGCCTTAGCTTCCTGATGGATCCACCCTCAGTTAGCCACCCAGCTTCAGACAATTGCTGGGAAAGTTCCATCTTAAAGGGCGGGTGGAACTTGGAGCTAAACAGATTGGATGCTTTTCTAAAAGAGATGCTCTTGATCTACCACAGCAGGAATTAATTCAGGGAAGTCCTCTGGCCTGTGTAATTCAGGGGGGCAGACAGGATGACCATAGTGATCCTTTACAGCCTAAAAATGTCTGAATCTCTGTGATCCTTCCCATTCCAGTTGAGGGCCATTTTCCACAGCCTTACTACCGAGGGAGGCAAGCTTAATACTCACAGAAATGTAGGGCTGGAAGGGACCTCAGGAGGTCCTAGCCCCTGCCATGAGGCAGGATCAAGTACCCCTAATCCAATGATGGGGATTCCACAACCTCCCCTGGGAGCCGATCATCCTACTTCACACATGGCTCGGGGAAGCAGGATGAAGACCCTTTCCCTCCCAAGTTCAGGCCAAGGCTGGCAGAGCCCCGCTGTGACCTACATGCAGTAAGTTGCTGGGCTGAGCCCAGCTCCCAAATGTCCACCTCAGATATAATGGCATTTCACCTATAACGCAGTAAGGATTTTTGGCGCCTCACGACCGCGTTATATTGGGGTAGAGGTGTATGTCCCGTGGCAGCGATGGTTTGGGCCATTGGCATTTTGATGTGGCATTGGGGGCTTAGGTGCCCTGCAGCTGCATTTGATAAGGACACATTTTGACACAAAGTCGTCAGCATGGGTGAAGTTCCGGTGGATTTTGGCCGCTTTATAAACAGCATTTTGGAAAGGGCCAGATTAAGACAAGCTGGGCCCTAGGCAGGCCCCATGCCATGGTCTTGGGGATAGCAGTAAATTTCAGAGCGAAGATGAAAGGGTCAGTTCACACTTCTGAGCTGTTGTTTAAAGCTTTTCTTTGCACTCCTGAGGGCTAGAAACTTTTTTTTTAAATGAAAGCTGAGATTCTGGTGTATTCATGTGAGTCCAGGAACTGAACCCTACGCATTTCCCTATAGCACCTAATGCCAGAGAGGGATTAAGGTTTTGTGGGGCCCTGTGTGGCGCTAATGCCCTAATCTGACCCTCCCTGGGGGTGGGAGAGAATGGATTGAGGCTTCTCGGTGGTGCTGGGCAGGGGCATTTCCTTGTACTGGGTGTTGGGGAGATCTTATGCCTGCTTCATAATAAAGAGGATCATCACCATAACTTATTGCTACAAAACCGCAGCCAAGATCTGGTGTGACCACTTACCTCGAATAGTTCCTTGGGAGTACAGGATGTTGACAGAGGGCACTGCACCAGGCAACTTTAAAATATTTGCCTAGTCTCTTCACATTCACATTTGGGGTCATTCCTCCACTTCCACTTGGTCATATAGTCTCTAACCTTTGCCATCCCATCTCCCACTCAGTTTAGAGCATGTCAGTGTTTTTGTTCGAGGTTGCTTCCTGGAAAGGGGAGTTGTGCTGGAGCCGGGGTCTCCACGATCATCAGCATTTCCTGCGCCAGTTGGTTACTCTGTAGCCTTCCATGGGAGGATTTTGGGGTTAGGGATTTTTGAAGGCAAAGTTTTTGCTGGAATTCAGCCTCTTGGGTGGTGCAATGTGTCCATGCAACGGGCATCTTGGATCTCGCATCTGTTTTGTCTTTTGCCTGCCAGAAAAACAGTATGGAGAGTGTATTGGTACCAAAGGGCAGTTCCAGAGAGAGGTGGGTAGCCCAGGTGGCTCCAGGAGGCTGAGGGACCCCATTACTGTGTGTGCTTGACATGAGCTTTTCACTGCTTGGAGATAAACCGGTTTATGACGCAAAGATCCAGGGAGAGATGGTTTTGAGGCCCCCTACGATGACAACGGGCAGTTTAAAGGCAGTTCTGAGGCCCTCCGGTTGGCAGCAGGAGGTTTCAAGGCCCATGCAATGACAGTGGATGGTTTCGAGCCCCCTGCGATATTGCAGCGGGGTTTTGAGGCCCTCAGGTTGGCAGTGGGTGGTTTCAAGGCCCATGCAATGGCAGTGCATGGTTTCTAGGCCCCCGGTGAGTACAGCGTGGGGTTTCAAGGCTCCCGGAGATTACAATGTGTGGTTTCGAAGCCCCCACCCAGGATGGCAGCCAGCAGTTTTGAGGTGGTTTCCAGGCCCCCCGGTGGCATTGAGGAATAGTGTCATGTGAGGGTTACAACATGGCGTCCCCTGAGGGGTGACAGTAGGATCTGCAAGGCCTAGTGAGAGCTTGGGAGCGAGGTAATGGTTTCACATGGCCAGGCCTCGCCTAGAGGCCGGGGCACTCAGTCCCCATGGCAACAGCATGGGGCAAAGAGGGAGGTAGTGGATTCGCACGAGGTGATTGGTCAGTGATGCTGTTAGTCAAGCTGTTTGGTGGGCGGGCGTATTTGCGCGTTTAGGATTGGTGAGGAATGCTGTCGTTCGGCATAGGTTGCCCAATACGGTTGATCTGCATTTTGTTTCTCAATCTGACGCGAGGATAGGCGGGCTCAGTTGTTCTTTGGCTCATTGGCCCCGCGCTCCGTCACTGAAGCTGTTTTGGGAGAGGGCGGGGGCGGGAAAAACATCTATTTGCCGATATCCTATTGGGTTTTTTAGCTGCCACTCCCCAGGGTGTGAAGGCGGGTGTAACTGCTCGCCCTGGGATTTGACAACCGCCTTGTCAGTCACCCTCCCTTCTGTGGCGGATTGGAGAGGATGCCGCGCGGGGCGGGCTCAGACCCGCGGTGGCAGGGAAGCGGCTGCTGGTGCGGCTGGGAGTGGGCCCGGGCGGCCGGCGGTGGCTGCCTGTGGGGCCGGGAGGGTCGCGGCTGAGGAGCGCGGAGCGCGGGTACCAGAGCGCGGCCTGGGAAGGGGGGCGGGAAGCGGGTGTGGGGAGGGGGAGGGGGAGGGGAAGTGGAGTGGGGGGCGGAGTGGAGGGGGCAGAGGGGTGGGGAGGCTGAAGGGGGACTAGGGGCTGCTGGGGGGAGGGAGAAGGGGGGAGTAGTGGGGTAGCTCGGGGTAATATGGGGAGGGGTAGGCAGTGTATGGACGGGAGTGTGTAAATAGGGGGCAGTCGGGGGATTAGGAGAGACCAGAATTGGGGGGCTATAGGGAACCCCCCCTTCGGTGAACGTCCCCTCTGAAATATGGGGTAAAAGGCGGCACGTAAGTAGTGTTATGGGGCAGTTCTAATGGGAAGCGTGAGGGGAGCGTGTTCCCCCTGGTGAGTTGGGGGGAAGGGGTTGTCTTTTCCGTGGGATCAGAAATGGGGGTCAGTGAATTAGAGAATTGTAGGAGATAAAGGGGTGTAGGAAGACAGGGTAAAATAGCTGGAGGGGAATTTAAGGGGTGAGATTTTTTTGAGTGCCGGGGACTGAAGAGTCTTAAGTAACATGTGGCTTTGAGTAACTTGCACCCCATGATGCCATTTAAATAAGAAATGGGAAACCCCATCTGTAGTGTTCAGCACTGGTGGAGTTCCTGATGCTCTCACACGTGCCATGGGGGGTGTCTTTGGGACGATTTAGGAGGATGAAATTGTTATTAGAGGGACTGAAAAGCTCAGAAAAGCATGGTGACCTAGATGCTGTGATTAAAGGGTTGTAAGAAAACTGAAACCCGGTGGGGAGGGGCTCCCTCTTCCTTTCTGTTTATGAGTGACTGAAATCAAAAGTTTTCCAGTACAAAAGGCAAATGTTTTGACTACTGGATTAATTAACTGAGATCTGACATGTGAGTGAGTTGATCAATCAGAAAAATTGGGCTGTAATTATATATAGGCTTGGAAGAATTAGGGTTTTGTCGGTGAATGCAGTATATATTGATTTCACTGTATATGTGCAAACTGACAAGAAAATATTTCGATCGATGATAATCAACACTTAGACAATGCTTGATAATTTGTGAGAGTTAGATTTAAGGTTATTTACTTTGTGTATTTTGACATGTGATGTTGACAATTTTGGATTTTAATGGTTATAAAGTGTTCACTTTTTGAATCTCACATCTCAATATCTGCTATTGCTAAATAATTGTCTGGCCCTCCTCATAATTTCCCACAACTGTGAAAATTTAAATTGATAAAAATTGAAAAAAGTGCTAAAAGAAATAAAATTGATATTATCTGTTGAAATTGTAAAAGAAGAATTCTACCAAACCTAATTACATGTTTACATGTAACAACTGAGAGGGAGGTGGGGAATTGAAATTGTGCTTGTTTTGCCCTGATAGGTTACTTGGTTGCAGAAGAGACAGCTGAGATTTTGGGATTAGAGGTTAATTTAAACACTCCTCCCACTCCTGCCCGATTTGGGAGTTGAGCAAAGATATCCATCAACTAACAATCCTCAGGTGATGATGAGTCCACACCTGGCAACCTTTGAAATCTATAAAAACCCAACAACCTGGAGATGCTGGGTGGAGGAGAAAAATAGGGGTGTACCCTTTGACATCCTCAAAATACATTGAACTAGGACAGGTGTTTGAAGGGACAGATGGTGGGGGTACATTTTGCTACAAAATTGGGGGCTGCACTCTCCTCAGTTGGGACACTTGCTGTATGGTGAATTGCCCAGGAAGGTCACATTGTGGAATCAAGGCATCATAAGCATGTTTTTTTGTCTTTAAAGTTCCCTTGTGAGTGATGGGCAGGCAGAGGAGAAAGGACTGCATAGGAAGATAGCAAGCCCTAGTGTGTTGCAATGTTGTTCTCATTGGCTGTGCAGTGGTCATGGTTGCTTATTAACCACGGAAAGCCCCTGTTGGATTATTATAATCTCATTGAAAACTGGAGTGAAAAGGAGTCAGAGCTGAATTCCTGCTCCAGAGAGTGGAAGCTGATGCACCAGCCTAAGAATAGAGTAGGGAGGGGGAACTCAGACAATATTGATTCAAAAGATAACCTTTGTTTTATGTGCGTTTGTGGCTATTTATTCGGCAAACCATCCTTCTGAGGGAAATAGATTTTATTTTGTACATGGCTTGTATACAGTGGTGAAACTGATACTTCCTAGTATAGTAACTGCATATGTAATGCGTAGGGTGATGTCTCGTCAGCGTCTTACTGTGTTTGTTTTCTGGTTATATTTCAGCTTCTGATGAAACCACAGCTAGGACTGGAGGAGCTGTTGAACCCTTCCTTGGTCGAAACCTTTTGACTCTTCAAGCTTCCTTCAGGAAGCTTCTCAAAGCAGGAGGAGGGGGAGAAGAAGCTGCCAGCTGTCACAGAGAATACACCCCGCTGTGGAAGCAGGGTGGGGAATCAGGAAGGCTAGAGGAAGTGACTGCATGTGGACTTTTGAGACAGTAAGTCACATGGGTTTATATGTAGCCTCATGGACTGTTATCAAATAGCTATAGTTCTGAAGAGGAGGGGAAAGTGGAGGTTGTTTACTAGGGTATAATTTCTTTCTCTGGAGATTTAGATCATTAATTTGGCTCGTCTGAGTAATCTGGTGACCTTTTTTTAATTCCTGATCAAGAGAACCTAAAACTGAAGTTTTGAATTTTCCTTAAACTCTTAATCTTGGTGAATTATGATACTTTGAGCTCTTAATTATTGGCTGTTTTTTTTTTTTTTAACATTCCACCTATGTTTGCTTTTTTCCTCCTCCAGAAATGCTTTCTTTGAAGAAATATTTCACAGAAGGTCTCATCCAATTCACCATTCTACTCAGCTTGATAGGCGTTCGTGTGGACGTGGATACCTACCTGAACTCACAGCTTCCCCCTCTGAGGGAAATCATTCTAGGCCAGAGCTCTGCTTACACCCAGACCCAGTTCCACAACCTTCGGAACACCTTGGACGGATATGGCATCCATCCGAAAAGTGTAGACCTGGACTATTATTTCACAGCCCGCAGGCTTCTCAACCAGGTGAGGGCCCTGGACAGGTTTCATGTGCCCACCACTGAAGTAAATGCCTGGCTGGTGCACAGAGACCCTGAAGGTTCTGTGTCCAGCGCCCAGCCAAGCCCAGCCATCACCCTAGAGAATAGCAATGGCCTGCAAGATGGGACCAGTCCTGACAATGGCGTGAGGGAGAGTGGACCTGAACAAGGATTTGGTGAAGAATTGGAAGACCTAGGAGCGGTGGCTCCTCCAGGGAATGGAGACTTGACCAAAGAGGTAGGCAGCACCTTCATTTATAAAAGATACATGCCAAAGAAAGGGAACTGTTTGTGGATTTCTATGGGATAGGAGTAGTTTAGAGCATAACATTGAGTGGTGCGTAGCTTCCACATGTGTACTCAGCACATATGTACTCAGCACCTCTGAATATCAGGTCCATTAGTCTGTGAGCCACATGGCACTGAACTTAATATTAAGGTTGGGTGGTTCCGGGCAATTTCTCTTCATGTGTGCTATGTCTTGGTCTGAAATTGGGTGGCTAGTCAGTAATTCAGTTTGAGTGCAGATTTGCATTTATGGGAATGATACAATAGCACCTTCTCTTTCCCAGTATTGGGTAACAGGTTCATCCCATGAGTCACCTGGTGGTAGATTACTTGACTCTGGAGTTTGTCCAAATAATGTTTACAGCTTGGTTGCCAACAGAGAGTGGGGAGGATGGTAAATTAGAAAGTGGCTTTTTTTCCATCTGAGTGTATTCTCCCAGTTGCTATGACAGAGTCACGTGTTTGGACCCCCCCACCCTCCCCCCCCACCCCAGCAGCTGCTACTCTTTCTTTGTGTTAGGTTTCTTTGGCAAGGCATGTTCAGACTTTGCTTCCCTGTGGCTGTATTGTACTGCTTTTAGTGATGGATTCCAGTGGAGAATGTTTGCATGGATGCTGTGCAGCTCAGACAAGCCTTTATGTATGGTGGGGAGTAGGCATGGGGATTTCCCAACTGTCCTGATCCATAATCTCCTGTGATGAAGCTTAGAGGCAGCTCTTTGGAGTCAGAAGCAGGGGAATTTTGCAGGCAGCTGTTGAGGCTATCTGGAACTTGTCATGTGATTTCAGTATAGCTACAGGCAGGAAATAGCATAAATGTCTCTCTGATGTGAAAGTGTTCATCCAGGAGAGGAAAAAGGTGAAACTTTCTTCAGATCTGATAATGTACTGAATGGCATAATCTTGCCACTGGAAGCCTACATGGAGCATAGCTTGCCTGAATATAAGGCACTTCCCCTATCCGCTAGAAAGGGCACCTGCTAGGGGAAGGAACAATGGCTGAGAGAGCTAAATCTGGCACTGTTACTTAATGTTTAGAGTAGGGGACTGAAAGTAAGAGAGACTTTCTGTGTGACTTTGGACAAGCTGATAATTTATGGCACTTTCCATCTGAGGATCTCAAAACACTTTACACAAGTGGTCACAAATCTAGCTTCTTACCAGTCCAATGAGAGACGTGTATACTTATTCCCATTTTGCAAATCGGAAACTGGGGCACAGATGGAAGTGACTTGCTCAAGGTCAACAGTCTGTGGTAGAGTGGGGAAAAGAATTCAGATCTCCCACTCCCATCCTATGGCTTCACAACAAGACCAGCCTTCTCTGTGCCTTGGGTTTTCCCTCTTTAGAATGGGGATAATGTACCTGGAGATCTTTTGATGACAAATACTATATAAATACAAAGTGGGGGTGGTATTTAGGAAGCCGGAGTGAGAGGAGGCAGAGTGTATGGATTGTAGGAAGAATCCTACTGCAGATTTGTTTGGTCTGTAGGTTGGTGGTATCACTGGTTTCCTGATGCCTGCTCAGCTGTATTTTTTTTAACTAAAATTGTGCATTAAATACCAATCCAGCTGTAAGCTCTCCATATGCAGGATGCAGTGACCTTGCTGCAAACCTGGCCAGCTCAAACTCGATTTGCTGCAAATGAGTCTCCTGGATGATCCAGATTCAAGCCTTCTGGAAAGTGTACTTGTCTGGACTACTATAATTGCTGCTTTTTTGGGGGCCGGGGGAAGGGGGATCACTAACCCTTTCTTTCTGTATTCTACGTATTCTAGTGCATGTTTTCTCCTCTCATCTTTTCTATTTTTCACAAAGAAGTCTGGCTCACACCTTGTAGAGTTTTTTTTCTTTAAACCTGCATCCAGAAGATGTGCTGTGACTTCCTTTGGGACATGGCACTTTCCTGATGATTTTTTTTTCTTTTCTCTCTCTCCCCCCCCACCCCCATTTATGTTCAGCACTAGTGGTATGCAGTGCTGGGAAATCCTGCATCCCAATCCCTCCTCTCCTGATGAACATGCACTTCATACCTTGGTCCTGCTTGTGAAGGCAGGGGGCTGGACTCAATGACCTTTCAGGGTCCCTTCCAGTTCTATGAGATAGGTATATCTCCATATATCATATTACCTCTCTATGTTCCCCAAGGGATGGACAAGACTGTACTTGTGGCTGATGTGAAGCTACAAAGCATGAAGTCTTGATTCCAAGCATTTTCTACGTAATCATTTTTCTTTGTCTAGAACCTTGAACCTCATTCAGCTGTGTGGCTGGTAAATGTAGAGGGACCTAAAAGCTTTTCTGTCAGGTATGCTGTTGTGCTGTGCTGTGCGGTTCCTGGCAGACACTGTAATTGGAAATCACCTGAGACAGGCTGGAGGTTTGACTCTCCTGCTGATATCCTGTGGGAAGCAGACAGGAGCGTAGTGTTAGGCAGACAATTGCAGAAGTAGGGGAGAGACATTTCCCAGGCCTTCTGACACTTACAATCTGAATAGAGTGGCAACATTTTATGGTCCAGACCAGATCTTGCTGTGGGGGAAATGCATTGTATCTTGGAGCTGGAGCTCACCCTGTGGTATGGTGCAAGACACTCTCTGTTTCATTGTTCTGATTAGCTTTGAAGATGGTTCTGACTTGGAATTTGACTTGCTGTCCTGTTCTGTAAACGTACTAATGGTGTATCCTGGTGAGGTTATATTCAGGAGCATCCCAGTGCTTGCTCGCTCTTGTTGTTTTGCTACTATAGCATCCCAAGGGCAGGGTTTTCTTTTTTTTGTCCTCAGTGTCTCGTCTGAGGTTTTTCCTCTTCCCCAGCACAGCATGGGGGAGGGAATTGTAGTCCTGTTGGCTGATCTTTGAAATGAGTGGCCCTGTCCCTATAACGTTTCCACAACAAGAGGATAAAAATACCCACCAAGTGGAACATGTGACGAACTGCTGGTGCTGGGTATTATCCCAGTATGACAAAGTCCCTCTCCAACCAGTACTCTGGTAACAGGGTATTAGAACCTGGGTAAGATCTTCTTACACTTGGCTGTCTGCATAGAACGGACTTGTTTACAGTCAGTTCCTAAGGGACAGGAACCAGATAAAGTGACCAGCTGAGGACATACTGTTTCTGTTAACCTTAGTGATGAGGGATAATGGGAACTCTTTTTTTGGGGGGTGGGGGAGGGGGTTTGAGAGGATTTAGGTGTCTGCTTAGACTGGGAGGTGCAGTGTTAGACAGGGATAGCCCAAGGTTATATAGAACTTCCTTGTCAATATTGAGATTGTAAACAGTAAATACTAAGTGTTTCCATAGACGTAAAAGCTTTTTCAAAGAGGAAAATCTTATTAAACAGGTAACTCATCAGTTACCCATCTGTAAAATGGGGATAACGACAGCCATCCATTTTATTAAAGTGCTTTGCGATCTGTGGATGCAAAATCCAATGTACATACGAAGTATTATCGTTTTACACAGATGGTGAAACAAGGGCACAAAGAGGCTCAGTGAGTTGCCCAGCATCACCCAGCAAGTCAGCGGTGGAGCTGGAAATACAATTAAGGTCTAATAACTCTGTCCTGAGTTCTAATTTGCCACAAGACTGTGAACTGCATCCACTTTAAGTGCTGGTTCTTCTGAGAGGCCTCTAAGTAGTGGTGTATTTAGAGGAGAAAGGCAGAGACTGCAGGTACTGAGGGTTAGCTCTGGGGTTATAGACTTTAGCTTGCAATCCAGATGTTATGACTTGGATCAGATAAGGATCAGTAAATGGATATTTCAAGATGAGCATTTTGGATGTGCAGGACTTCCCCATCAAGCTCCACAGGGAGCCAGGGCATGTCCCCTGTACATACAGCTTGGGGGGAGGGGACGGGGGGCTGTGATAACTAAAGGACATAGCAGAAATGGAAGGGATCCAGACATGGAGCTAAAATGATTTGAAACTTGTGGAGAATATCATATAAAGGGATTGAAAAGGTTAGGATTTAAGTTTAGAGAGGAGACAAATAAGGGGGGCACGAGAGAGAGAAAATAATAAATTATATAGAGAAGGTAAACTGGGCATTCTTGTTTTTCCTTTCCCTCTTTGCCATAACTAAAGCTGCAGGTTTGTCACAGCAGGGGAAAAAAGTCAAGGGTCGGGTGATTTTCCTGTTTATCAGTGGCGTTCTTTGTTTTGTGTGTGCGCCCATGACTCGCCCCACAGCAGCAGCTTCTGTCCCACAGGGCTGGGCCCAGCTCCCTTCTCTGGGCATTATGATCATGTGTGTGGAGTTGCAACACAAACCAGATTTGGCTAAGATGCCCCTTTGTCTTGATGGAGGGGGATAGGTCAAACCTACGCAGTGCTGTGACTTGGCACGCCAGGTCACAATACCCAGAACATGGTGCTGGGCCCAGCCTCATTGGACGCAGGAGCAACTTAGGCCAGAAATGAGTGCAGGGTATGCTCCATCTCCCCTCTGGGAGCTGCCCTTCCCTGGGATGAGTGCAGGGCAGGCTCTGTTTCCAGCCTTTCTCCCCCTCAGGCCGAGCTGGCGCAGAAGGTTCTATTGTGCATAGTCAGTGCCTCCTCTTCTTTTCATGGCATTTTTTCCTCAAAGGTTACGGAGCAGTCACTCAGTCTGGACTCTTACAACATTTACCATGACTGTTCTGTGATTATTTTTTATTTATTAAATACAGAGACAAATCTGCAGCCGTACCCATAATGCAAGAACAAGGGGATAGCCAGTGAAATTGAACAGTGGCAAATTAAAAACCGATACAACAGTTTACATAACACATAATTAACTTGTGGAACTCACTGCTGCAAGATATCAGTGAGGCCAAAACTTAGCAGGATCAAAAAAAGGATTAGACCTTTATATAGAAAATGAGAATATCCACAGTTATTAGGCCAAAAGATAAAGCACTGGATCTCAACCCCGGAGTACATGTACCCTTGGTGGTACACAGCGGTCTTCCAGGGGGTACATCAACACATCTAGTCTTTTTGCCTAGCTTTTTTTATAACAGGCTACATAAAAAGCAGTAGCAAAGTCAGTACAAACTAAAATTTCATACAGATAGTGACTTGTTTATACTGTTATATATACTATATGTTGAAATGTAAGTACAATATTTATAGTCAGTGGATTTATTTTATAATTATATGGTAAAAATGAGGAAGTCAGTAATTTTCTAGTACTAGTGGCTGTGACACTTTTTTGTATTTTTATGTCTGACTTTTGTCAGCAAATAGTTTTTAAGTGAGGTGAAACTAGAGGGCATGCAAGACAAATCAGACTCCTGAAAAGGCTACAGTCGTCTGGAGAGGATGAAAGCCACTGATCTAAAGGATAAACACTTCTTGCTTCATAGCATAAGCCAAATGCTTACTGTCAAGGGTTAGACAGAAACGTCTCTTATGGGCAGCTTACTCCATAACTGTACAATGTGAGGACTCCAGCACCTTCCTGAAGAATCAGTTACTGGCCACCACTGGGGATATAGTGCACTGGACTAGATAGACAACTGGTCTGACTGGCATAGCAGTTCCTATTTCTAACACGCTCCTCTCCTGCTGGTGTGGGAATGATGGGTGCAGGTCCATGACTGGCTCTGGCAAGGCTCATGCTCTCACATAAATATAGTGTGCAAATCCTCCCCAATCTCCCAGTGACATCACTGCACATGTGCAGATGGCACAGACACCCTGTCTCTGGTTCTGACCTATTTCCCCCCCTTATGGTAGTGGGTTCTGGTCTTGCAGGTGGTCTACCACACCAAAGCTGGGTCCCGCCCCGGCCCGGTTTATCCGGGCTGGGGGGGGGGAAGACTTCGCCTGTGACAAAGGGGGGAGCCGAGCTGCTGGTAACCTCCAGGGCGAATGTAAAGAATCCTGGCAAAGGTGCCATTCGGCCCAACCTCATGGCAGCCCAGGCCAGGCCCCCCCTGGGCTATCACTGCCTGGAGCTGCTGCTGCCGCCAGCAGATGCTGTAAGTTTCATGGGGGGGGGAGGGGAGGAGAGATCCCTCTGACGCTTCGCTCCCCACTGCACCATCCGGGGAGCGCTGGGTGGGGCACCTGGCGTGGGAGCGTCTCCTCAAGGAGACACAGGCCCAAGCAGCTGAGCGCGAGGGGGGAGGGGACCCGGGGGCGGAGCCGGGCTCTCGCCGCAGCCTAGGTGACGAGCGCAGGGCGGGGAGGAGACTGGCTGCCTCTGCATCCTCGCCAGTGACCCGGGGCACGGGATTGGCCCGCGCCGCAGCCTAGGTAACAGGCGGAGGGAGGAGACTGGCTCCCTCCGCATCCTCCGCGGTGACCTGGGGGAGGGGATTGGCTCGCGCCGCAGCCTAGGTAACAGGCGGGCGGGAGGGGAGGAGGGGGATTGGGTCTCGCTGCAGCCCCAGCGCTGAGCATGGGGTGGGGATTCCATCTCGCTGCAGCCTCAGCCATGAGCAGGGGGTGGGGATTCGGTCCAGCTCCTGCCTACGCAACAAGCGGGGCCCATTACTGGAGCTGTGGCTTAGGGAGGGAGGAGGGGCCGGAGGGCTGGCTGTAGCGCCCCACCTGTGGATCACATGCTGTTAGGGGGGCTTGCAAACAGCCCGGGGTCCGGCCTGCCAAAAAACGCTGTTACTGAACTCGGAGATGTCTGTGCGGCACCGTGCCCGGGTCTCACAGCTCTGCCTGCCTGGAATTCGCCCCACATAGACCATGATCTGCAGGGACAGCTCCATGAGCAGCAGCTGGGGACATGAAAAAGGTATCACTTACCTTAACCCTTTTATTGCTGCTCCAGGCGAGGCAGAGGCGGTGGGGAGAGACCTAGGAAGTCTTGTCTCGAGGAGACAGATGTGTGATCAGAGCACAGGATAGCTGGGGTAGTCAGAGAAAGGGTCCTTGCTGAGGTTGATAAGTGACATTTGGGCCTGGGGGGACTGGTCTTTGGGGAGGGTGTGACAGTGAATGCTCAGGGCAGAAAGGGGGTCAGGGGATGGTTTCACGGTAGCATTTGGGATACTGTAGACACTGTATGGTGACATTGACCTCACAAGAGGCTGGTGTTTAGGGGGCTCTGGTTGTGTTTCTTGGGGGGAGGGAGGTAACTATTGTGGATTCTTGTCCGTTTCTGTAAGTCCCAAATGTGATGGCAGCTTCTGGGGAACCCTTTTCACAAGAGCAGGGAGAATCTTTTTAAGGAGGCAGAGATGTCCTGTCTCCTTGCTTTGAGGTGGGGGAAGCCGGGCTAAGGGCTCATTGATAAACTGTGAAGTCGACTGCCATAATTTTTCAGTAAAATAAACCATCCATGCTATGATGTGGGAGGCAGGTTGGGGAGGAATCTGTACGTCCCAGGCTTAGGTGGTAATTCTAGGGTAGGGCCTTGGGTCCTGGTCATATTAAAAGGCCCCTGAGGTTTGAACCAGCACAGGCTGCTTTTCAGGGGTGTGGGTGTGCCTGGAGTTAGGCTTGCATTAGAGGGAGGGGCCTGTGGGTAGTGGTGGCTGTAAAGAGAGACAAATGTTTGCAGATTCATATTATGTGGTTAGGGATGAGGCATTTGGGTTCTTGATCATGTTGATGCTAGGGAGCAGAAGGGTGGTAGCAGGCATTTCCCCTCACGCTCAGGGTCACAGATTCTTTGCATGGGGACCCTGGGGCTGTAGAGGGAGGGAAGATGACAGAGTTCTCGGAATGGGGTTAAGTTCCGGCAGGGTGTGTGTTGGGAGGGATCTCAGTTGGAAGGCTGCGTTTTCTCTCATTTGAAGGTGATGGGCTGGGCAGGGCTGGCATCTCTGCTGTCTGTAGACAAGTGGTGAGCAGGCAGCAGGCCGGCAGCAAGGATCTCAAGTTGCATCAGGTGGCTGGGAATGCAGGGTTTTTCCTCTCCAATGCACTCCACCCCTTTATGCAAATACCGAGAATGGCACCACAGGCTGATGCAAGCTCCTCCATGGAGCAGTAATCCTGCATGACAATTGGTCCTCGCCATCCAGCCGGCATGGTGCAACCCAGAGGAGTTAAAGCTGCAGACTCCCTTTTTCCTGAGACGCGAGGAGGCCCCTGCAGAGCATGGAGAGCAGGGAGGAGACAGCTAACCTCGCTTTCCAATGGAGTTCGGTTCTTTCTCCAGCCTGGCTCCATTGCACAGCTGCTGTTAGAGACCTAGCCAGGCAAAATGACCGTAGGCTGTTGTGCAAAGGAGGCACAGCAGCTGGCCTCTGTGCAAGGCAGGAGCAAAGGACTGGTGTCTGGAGTCCCTGATGGGGGTGGGGCGGTACGTGAAAGAAACCATCATGGAAGGTTGGAACTGTGTCCAGTACTAATAGATGGGTGGGGACAGGGCACTGTGCCCCAAGGAAGGTGTAGTAGCAGGTGGGAGTGTTGGTAGGGGGGGTGCACTGTAGTACAGAAAGGGTGGTTATGAATCTGGGTGGAATGAGGGCATTGTGTTGTAGGGTGCAAGGGGTGCTTGTCTTCGGAGGTTGCTGTGCTGCAGGAACGGGCGGGGGAGGGGTGCAAGGGAAGAAGAGGGTCTTCCCTCCATAGTGGGGTGTAGATGAGCCTGCCAAGTGCTGAAGGAAATCTTGTGTGTCTTTCAGGACATCGATTTGATTGACATCCTGTGGAGACAGGATATTGATCTCGGCGCTGGGCGAGAGATTTTTGACTACAGCCATCGCCAGAAGGAGAGCGAAGTGGACAAAGAACTGAGTGATGGGAGGGAGCATGGGGACAGCTGGAGGAACGGAGGGAACGAGACCTTGGATAGAAACCTGCTAGTTGATGGAGAAACGGGGGAGAGTTTCCCTGCACAGGTAACAGCCCCCTGAGTAGGGCTTACCCCTCATTCCAGGGTGTATTGCAGTGTTCTGCAATTCATGTGTCTGCCACTCAGCAGGGGAGGAGAGGGAACCATCAGCTAGCTGTTATTAGCAGTGGCACTTAGTGACTTTTAGAGGGGACACTCTTCCTCCTCTCTGGCTGATGGTAATGGCTGTTGAGCTAAGAAAGGGCATGAAGCTGAGCACCACGCATTTGGATGACAGGCTGCAGTGTTGGAGAACAGCTTGTCTCCCAGGCTAGAGAGAACCAAATACAAAGGTGAACTGGGGAAATAACCAGGAAGCTGCTGGCATCCTGATTATCTGCTGCGAGGAAATACGCAGGAGGATCAATGGTCACAGAGCAAGACAAGGCCAGAGTCTCTTTGAATGTTGACAAAGCTTTATTCCAGTGAGCAGTTTGGGAGTGGGAGTCGTAGGCTCCTGTTCTGCTTTTAGGTTCTTTGTAGAAGTTGTGAATGAGGAGCAGGGGGAGGGGAAGAGCATAAGCACTGAGCAAAATCCTCACTAGGGGTAGTCCACACTACCTCCTAGTGATTGATCTATCGGGGATCGATTTATCACGTCTCATTTAGATGTGATAAATCGATCCCCGACCGTCGACTCCGAAACTCCACCAGGGTGAGAGGCGGAAGCGGAGTTGACCGGGGAGCCGCGGCTGTCAGTCCCGCGCTGAGGACGGGAGGTAAGTCAGTCTAAGAGATGTTGACTTCAGCTATGCTATTCTCGTAACTGAAGTTGCACACCTTAGATCGATTCCCCACCCCAGTGTAGACCAGGCCTAGGCTATGGGAAGTTTGAAGCTGAGTCTCTATCTGCACCATGTGTCAGTGAAGCTAATCCAGAAAAGTCAGCATGAAGCTAACCTGAACAAGAGTTCATTTGACCCCCTGGCCCATTTATGAACAGTATTGCCTAGCTTCAGAAAGTCATGGCAGGTGCTCCTTGGCTAGCAGGATGGTGATTGCAACTTGATGCAAAAGTGTGGGGGACTCTGGATATTTGGGCTCTATGAAGAAGATCGTAAGCCATTGGGTCCCTGATGCCCTTGGTTCAGAAACTTGTGTCCTACCCTTTAGAGAGGTCCTTACCCTTCAGTAAACTGTGCTGAAATGATTCATTGTCCCAGGTGCCTGGCGTGGTGGATCAGACGGCCCTGTCGCTGGAGGAGTGCCTTAGGTTGCTGGAAGCCACCTTCCCCTTTGGGGAGAACTCTGAGGTGAGTTTGTGCATTCTTGAAAATGGAAACCATTTCTCCATGAGTCATTTCTAAGTGTGACAGATCCAGAGCCTGGTTTTGTTGGTGCATTGGGATTTGATGCCTTTTGCCTCCCATTTAAGACAAATATTGGAAACCACTAAACTGGTAGTAAATTGGGTTAATCTGTCTAAGGAGGCTCCAGGCACAGCTCCTGTGAAGCAGCCAGTGGGGAAGATGGTCACAATTAATTAAGGGCTTCTGACTTTGTTTCTAATTAGTTCGCAGTGAACTGTAGGGGAATAACAGCAGCTAGTTCTCAGTCTGAATAAAAGAAAAGCAGTTCCCTGTTGTGGAGCCTGAAAGGCATTCAGAGCTTTGCTGACCTGCCTCTCCTCAGCAGACCAGATGTGGACGAACACTGCTCTGTATTTAGTTTCCAGCTGCAGATGCCTCCCACCTAAACGAAGCTGTGCCTGGTGAAAGCGAGTCTTCAGCTATCCAGAGCGGCCTCCTGTCTCCTCTTCTGACGGAGACAGAGTCCCCATTCGATCTGGAGCAGCAGTGGCAGGACCTTATGTCTATAATGGAAATGCAGGTTAGTTCTTGCTAATTGCTTTACAGTGGTTAATTGTCTGGGTTCCCATTGCTCCCTTTTCTCTCTCCAGTGGGTACGCGAAGCAGGACTGATGGAGGGGTGTGTGTGTCGTGGGCATTCCTGATCTGTGTGTAGGTGCAGAGCAGGACTGCTATTGGAAATGCTTGAGAGATATGCCCCCAGGATGTGATATCTCATCCCCTTTGGGCTAGCTGAAGTATATGTCAACATGCTGAATGTTTAGGTGAGGGTGATACCTGGTGCGTGCTTTTCCCATCTCAAGCTGCTGCTGTTCATTGTAGTGGTTTGATGGCTGTTCTAAGCAGCTGAGATCTAGAGTGTAGTTGTACTTTTGGGTCAAAAACTGCTGCACCTATGGCTTGGCTCATAGTGTGAAGTTTTAAAACTGCCTCTTTGGGGTGGGGCGAGGGAACACAGAGGGACAGGAATTTCTGATTGTTGGCAACACGAGTCTTAAATCTTCCAGATTCTCCAGACTTCATGAGTGCTGCTGGAACTAGCTCACTCCATGATCTCTGCAGGCGCCTCTCTTTTCTGTTTTTAGCCTCTGGTGGTGTTTGCAGTGCACAAAGGAAATGGGGGAGAAGGATAGTGCCCAAGGCTGGATCATTTGCTGAACTGCTTTTAATCTCTTTCAGGCTATGGAAGTGAACAACACAACTGCTGAAATCCTGTATAATGGCACAAATGGAGACCTGCTGACTGCTAACTACAGTCTAGCTCCAAACACTCCCATCAATCAGAATGTCAGCCTGCATCAGGCATCTCTGGGTAGCTGCACACAGGACCTCTCCTCCCTCTTCAGCTCAGAGATTGAGAGCCCCTCCGTGGCTAGCAGTTCAGCCCTGCTCCAACTGGCTCCTGACAACTCCACTGGCCTCAACACCACCTTTGGGTCTACCAACTTGAGTGGGATCTTCTTCCCTCCACAGCTGAACAGCACAGTCAACGAGACAACTGGCTCTGAATTACCAGATCCATTAGGGGGTCTTCTAGATGAAGCCATGCTTGATGAGATCAGCTTGATGGACTTGGCTATTGAAGAAGGTTTCAACCCAGTGCAAGCCTCTCAGCTGGAAGAAGAGTTTGATTCTGACTCAGGGCTTTCTCTGGACTCTAGCCATAGTCCTGTTTCTTTCAGTAGCTCAGAAGCATCTTCTTCTTCCTCCTCCTCCTCATCCTCCTCTTCTTCTTCTTCTTCCTCTTTTTCTGAGGAAGGAGCTGTAGGCTACAGCTCAGACTCTGAAAATGTGGACTTTGAAGAAACCGAAGGGGCAGTTGGATACCAACCGGAGTACAGCAAGTTCTGTCGCATGAGCTATCAAGACCCATCAGAGCTACGCTACTTGCCTTACCTGGAGCATGTTGGTCACAACCACACCTATAACATGGCACCTGAGAGCAAGGAGAAACAATCTGATTTCCTGGATAAGCAGATGAGCCGGGACGAGCACCGAGCTAGAGCCATGAAGATCCCTTTCACCAATGACAAGATTATAAACCTGCCAGTGGAGGAGTTCAATGAACTTCTCTCCAAGTACCAGCTCAGTGAGGCACAGCTGAGCTTGATCCGGGACATCAGGAGGAGGGGCAAGAATAAAATGGCTGCCCAAAACTGCCGTAAGAGGAAACTGGACACCATCCTGAACTTGGAACGGGATGTGGGAGACTTGCAGAGGGACAAGTCCAAACTGCTCAGGGAGAAGGTGGAATTTCTCAAGTCCATTCGCCAGATGAAACAGAAGGTGCAAAACCTGTACCAGGAAGTGTTTGGGCGCCTGCGTGATGAGAATGGCCAGCCCTACTCTCCAAATCAATACTCCCTACAGTATGCCAGCGATGGCAGTGTTATCTTGATACCTCGTGCCTTGGCCGACCAGCAGGCCAGGCGGAAGGAGAGAAAACAGAAAGACAGGAGGAAGTGAGCCAGGGGGAGGAGGAGGGAGCTCACTGAAGTTAGACACTGGAGAAGGGCTGAGCCTGGAAGTACTAAAGGAACTTTCATGCCTTCTTATCCAATATATCTTCTCAAATGTGACTGCTGCCGGTCAGTGTACAGGAAGAGACTGCTGCACGTGGAGGGTGCAGGACCTGCACTTTGAATTTCTGATGGCTCCCATCAGGGAGTGACTGGGGAGGAACACACAGTGAACTGGGTGAGCCCAGCTCCCTCTACAACCTGGAATCCTTTGAGTATGGGGAATAAGCTGGCATCCTTGGTGGTGAGAATCTGCAGAAGATGGAGAAACTACTGTTTAGGAACTGGCTTCAAAAAAGATTTAAGCAACTGAACTTAGTTTTAGGAGAGACATTTTTCTGAACTTCCAAAGTTCTGTGACTTCAGGTAGTTGGTTTTTTTTTTTTTTTTTTTGGTTTTTTTTTTTCTGAACCAGTTTTGACATTGGTGTGTGATAAAACCTGACTTAATTCCAGATTAACCAGTTTCCCTTCCTAGATCAGACCAGTGCATACATGGAAACACAAAGTGGTGTGACTTTCATTAACTCTTTCCAGTCTGAGGAACCTTAGATGGGGATGGGAGAGCTCTTATCTTACCGTCTCTAGAGCTGTAATCCTCATGTGCAGTGGACCTTAGCAGCTGCGCTACAGCTTTGGGGTAGGTGGATCTGGAAAGGGTTGATAGAACCAATGTGATGATGTATCCCCCACAAAACTCAGAGCATGTCACTGCCAATTAGCCAGCACCATGGCATTAGATGATGGCAAGCAGTAGCCTGCATGCAAACACTGTCTTCTCCCACTGACTGGCTGAGGAACCAGGGTGGAAAGGGGTGGGTGGGCTTGGGTCTAAAGCTTGTCTGCAGCCAGTTCCTTTCCAGCTGCAGCAGCTTTGGGAACTGGCTGCTGGATGGCCTGAAAGGAGGCGCATGTGGGGTTGAGGTGTAGCAATTCTGGTTGGTATAGAGCACAATAGGGGGAGCAAGTGGTTCCTCCCCACGAAGTGGGCTTGTCACTTATAGAAATAGACATTGGTTAGGATTCCTGTTTCTCAGCCATGCTTTGTTTTCCAGGGCTTCAGCCCTGTTTTCCCAATAAGCTCTAGAGCGCTTGTGTTGAGTGAAAGAGAGAAGCCCCAATGTTCAAAGCTGCTCAGTGTAACTGTGTGTGATCACATTATAGGAGTCTTTTCTGTCCCTAGGTGTTGGTCTGACTTCCTTTGTTTTAAGAAGGGGGGTGGGGGTAGTGCCTTGATCGCTGCTGGTCTTGGTCTGTAAGACTGAGACAATCCTAGAAGCTGTATTTACAATATAGCACAGCTGGGCGTGTACTGACTTTACCAGCAACCGAAAAGCAAAATGGCTTTCCTAGCCAGTCCTGTGCATGTCATATGGGGTGAGGCCATAGCACTGAATGGAGAATGTGCATCCTCTAGAGGACTTGGGGAGGGAGGCAGTATCTGCAGTGAAAGTAACCTTGCAATGGAAAGTGAGAGCAAAGGTCTGCTGTAGACAGCCTGGAGAAGTCTAATTTCATATTCTGGCACTGCAAAAGAAGACATCTGTCTAAAATGTGTATTCCAGGCTATTTTAAAAGCAGCTGCATCTTGTCAGAGTGCATCACGATGAGAACTATAGGGCACTTGGTCAGTATATTCACTGTGCCATGATCTCATGCTGATCAGCAGGGGATGGACTCGCTAGGACCAAACCGGTCTCTTCCATCTTTAACTTCTGTGATTCAATGGCTTTACTTTTGTATATGCATGAGATGAAGCACAAGTAGTGGAGATGTGGCTGGGTGCAGGGAGGTTGGAATGGAGCCCTGAGTGTATGTTTTAAATTATTTTCCTCTTAGGACCTTTATTTTAATGATCTGTGACCTGTCAGGGAGGGAGGAGAGATTGTGAGCGCACAGGACAAAAATAAAATGGCTTATTCGCTGTATGTTTGTTTCATGGAGTCTCTTATTATTTTTGGAGCAGAAGGAAAGCTAAAATATTAATGATCCTACCTGGCAGTTGCTTGTATAAAATAACTGCCCTCTCTGCACCAATTACCCCCAGACTGTCTCTAATCCAGGAGAAGGAGCAAACTTGGTTCGCCTCCTGAGCACTAACCGGGCCCAACCATTGTAAGTATCTGGTATCAGCTTAATTCTTATTCCTACTTTTTTGGGGGGGAAGAAAAAAAGAGGCTTAAAGGGCTTCTTTCCTAGTTAAGAGGCTCTCCTTTCTCCTTCGGAGGCACTTTGCTCCAGCTCCCTCTGACTTTGTGCTTCCATCACTGTAGGGTCAGACTCTTAAAATAAAATATTCTCTGTTTCAGAGGTGCTGCATATCCAGTTTAAGTACAGCAGGGAGAAGCTCCTGGTTTAAGGCTTTCTCCAGAGTTCCTGACTGGAGTGAATTGGATTCTGACATCCATGGAGCAGAGCTAATTCTGAGCAACTGACTTTGTGTTAGTGGGTTAAAAGGTTTCACACTTTATCAACTAATTGGTATCACTAAGCTCTTAACCTTCCCCAGGAGTCGAGTGGTGGTTGCAGGGGCTTTGTTCTTGACAGGGATAGACTAAGAAAAACAGCTTGAAGGCGGGGGGGGGCATTGAAGCAGGGATGCTCCATGGAAAACAGCAGCTACTTCCATATTTCCATACCCTCCCCATTGAAAAGCAGCTGCTAAGACAAGCTTCCATTCCTACTGCATTGGTCAGATGCCAAAATCCTCCCTCCCCATGAGTGAGAGGACATATTGGGAATGGAACTGCTGGCCAACTATCTGCAACAGTCTTAAAGTCCTAGCAAAAAGAAGTGCAGAGCACTCTGGAAGTATAAATTAAATGCAACCCTGCGGCTCCCCTAAAATAAAAGTCAACCACCTTTTGCATTGGGCAAATTTATATTCGAGGTGGTTTCTGGAGGTTCACTCAGGAATGAAGAGGGACTTGGGGGGCACTATTATGGTCTCTTCTTCAAGCACAATCCCCCCACTGCCTATTCAGCAGCTGTAAGGCAATTTAGAAAATGTGACGGGGGTTCTGCTTGGCTGCCTTGAGCTGCATGTGATGGCAATGCTTGGTCTTCCTCCTACTGCAGTAATTATCTGGAAAGCTTCTTGATACAAGAGCCTGCTGCACAGATGGGGAATAGGAGAGACGTTCTTGCCAGGTGTGTGTCAAAAACAGTCCTGATGGAAGCTTAAACAAGCAGCAGTGGGTACGTGAGTATTACGTTACAGGGAGTGGTCCTCATGACACACTGCATTCTGGTGAGGACCATTTTAACAAGTTGCTGTTTCTCAATCTGACCTGTAAGCTCTGGTTAAACCAGAGAGTGAAAAAGTACTGGCCTAGGATTGAGTAGCTCTGACAGCGGCTACTCTAAGTCACTGGCAGTCACCAGTAGAACCCAGGAGTCCTGCTTCCTGGTAGGCAGCCTAAACCACAGCTAGAAACATCCATTAATACTTAGAATATCACGGGTTAGTCAAGGCAGCGTTGTTGTTATACTCACAGGAACCCCTCAGTCCTCGGCGGACACAGCAGCTGGTTATGACACAATCTACCTGATGCTTTGCAAATAACTCACTCCCTTGAGGGACTAACCTGAGACAGGAGCTGAGGAAGGGAATAAGAAGAAAAATGAAAGTAGCCAGAGAGAGAGGGACAGCAATAGGGCTCATCCTGAGAGAAACAGCCTCATTCCTAGGTCTGCAAGGGGATAAATATTTCAACATCACTTGCACCCTGTTGTCAAGTGACAGATACTAAGGAGTCTCTCTGAAAGTCCATGGGAGTTAGGTAAGGAGCTGGTGAGTAGAATTTTCAAAAGTACCTCACTTCCCCTTCCTTCTTTTGCTTTATTTGTGGTGGTAACTTTTGGCCTGGGTGCTTGCCAGGCAGAGGCTTGAAACAAATCCAAGCTCAGTCATTTGCAGGCAATGTGCCTCCTTGCAGACTTTCCAGACCTTTCTAGAGGCAGAACTAATTAATAACCTGAGCAGTGAGGGTGTGCTCCAGGTGACAAACCCACCCAGGGGCTCACACCCTCCACCCAGGGGCTCACACCCTCCACCCACGCTGCCCCGATCTCTGAGGCAGATGATGGGTGAGTTGGATCCTTAGCTGATGTAAGTTGGGGTAGTTGCACTGACATGAAGGGAGCTATTCCTTCTTGTCAGCTGAAAATCTGGCCTCTTTGATAGACGCTGCCCCAAAGAGCTTCCAAGATAAACAGTGAGAGAGAGGAAGTAATCAGTCCTGTTTTACTGGATGAAGTGACTTGTTCAAGGTCCAGGGAGTCTGTAGCAGACCTGGAAATTGAATCAAACCTCCTGAGGCCCAGTTCAGTACCTTAACCCACAGCCCATCATTCAAAGGCCTGGTCTAAACTGGGCGGGGGGGTGTTGATGTAAGATCCGCAACTTCAGCTACGGGAATACTGTAGGTGAAGTTGACGTATCTTATTCTGACTTACCTCCAGTCTTCACGGCATGGGATTGATGGCCACGGCTCCCCCGTCGACTCCGCTACTGCCGCTCACTCTGGTGGAGTTCCAAAGGCAACGGGGAGTGTGTTCAGGGATCAGTATAAGCGGGTAGTCTGGATGTACCCAAAGATCTGAGCTGATAGTTTGAGAGGAGTAAAGGCGCTCTGGGCCCAGCCCATGCTGTATTTCCCCTCCCTCTCCTAAAGATGAGCTGCTCCTGTGCCAGAAGCTTTGCAAGTAGGAGTTGCTCTGAGGCAGTCCTGTGGCAGTGGCTTCTCCTCCCACGGTTAGGGGTTTGTTGTTCTTACAGGGAGAGTAGAGGCATAAGCCTGCTATAAGCCCCACAGTGCTCCCCCACTCACTGTACTACTACTAACCCCCTCTAGCAATACCTTTCTCTAGTCGCAGGATCCCACAGCACTTTACAGACAGACTTGAGACAAGAGCTACCTCTGTTCTACAGATGAGGAAACAGAGCTGCCAATCGGGAATCGGACTCAAGCATCCTGCACGTTAGACACAGGTTAATGTTTTCAAAAGTACTTAAGTGACATTGGAGCCCAGCTTTCCTTGAAAGCTCATGCTCCTCCTGTTTCTAAAACCCCCAAATTACTTACGAATAGAAAGTGCATTTCAAAATTACCATAATATAGCAATCTCCTACCCCTGGTTATGAGAGAATAAATGGCTGTTTGTTAAAGGGACCATCAGCTATAGGCCAAAACTCTACATTTCAAAATTCAAACCATTAATAGAAATGCTTTCACTAAACTTAAACCCCCATGAAAATAGTAGGAGGGGAGGGGTTACATGAACATTCCTCTGCAGCATTTTGTTAGCAATGGAAAGTAAAATCAACAGCTGTTTGTTTCTCAGCAGAGTGCAAGAAGCACACGTGAACTAGCTTTTTAAAAATGTGATGGAGGTCAGGTTTTAAAGCTTAAATCTCTAGTAATGACTACAATGCCCAGGAAGGGTCCTGAAATGTTTCCAGTAGCTCCTACTATGGATTTGTGCCAAAGTGGATCCTGCACTAATTTTTTTTATCCAGTTCTCTGTAGAACTTATCGATACCTAGGGCAGAATAAGACCTTTTAAAGCAAATGAATTTCCAGCCAGCGTTAGAAGCTATGCAACTGATGTAAGTTTCCAAAAGTATCCAAATAAATGTGACATGTGCAAATGTTATTTTTACTTAGTGCATCTATTGGAATAGTCCCTCTCCATTTAGGAAAGTGGGGATTTTATGTAATATAAAGTGTTTTCCTGAGAAGATTGGACTAGAACCAGCATTGCTGCTAGTACGTGAACCTGACCAGTCCAGCTTTAGTCCAAGCTGAAATGCAAAAAGTAAGACCGCATTGGAGGTCAAGCAGCTATTTTAAAGTATTAAACACTTCAGGATATTTGTTTTAAATAGGATTTTTCGTTTTGGCAGTTTCACATAGTAAATTTTACTCTCTCCCTGGGGCTAATATTTCTTGGTTTACTCAAAATGACACTACGTTGAATTGACTAGCACCAACTGAGTATTTTTAGAGGTTGCGCCTGGGGCTAAGACACCCTGAGAATGTTAATTGTTTTACAACATTTTTCCAAAACTTTCTTGGTGGGAGCTGTAAGGAGGAGAAACTGATTCCCAGTATGCTCCTGCAAATGCTTATGTGAGGAAAGTTGATCAGGAGTTGGAGATGGACTACAGAGGGGAGGGAAACCGTGAAACTGACCACATACAGAGATGCTGTAAGTGAGCAAAGAGAGCTACAGTGTCCCCATGCTCAGAGCACATCTTACTCCAGTGATTGTTTCCTGGATTTAATTTTACAATAGCCAACATTTGCATTGTGATGGGACCTTTCAGCAAAGGATCCCAAAGCACAAACAATAAATAAAGCCAGGCCCAGAGAAGAATATTTTCCCCCATATTTTGTGTTGTGTTAAGGGCCAGCTTGATTCATTAACTTCCTGGAAGCCACAGAACCTGGGGGAGGAGAACCTGAGTCTTGCTTTAACCACTGATCATGCTCTTCTCCACTTTCTGCTGATTTCCAGCAGAAGGTAGCAGGGAAGGAATCTGTTCCAACAGGGTCTTGTCCATCTTTGTATCTGAGCCTGCGATTGAAATTTGTGCTTGTGTGAGTTGGAGTCAGAATGTCCCAGCCTGCCCATCTGGCAGGCTAGACATAAGTGGAAAAAAAAACAGTTGCCTCACAACACATGCAGTTGCAAAGCAGCAAGTCTGAGAGGAAAATTAGCCTGACAGACCCATTTACTTCTGGGCTCCCTGCCCAAAGCTGTCAAGTATCACTTTGGGCAGCCAGGCCATGGCCTCTTAATACAAACCAGAGGTAGAGGGGAAGGGGTGTAACCAGCTCCCCCCATTCCATGGCTCAAGCTGGCTCCCTGCTGCTCAGTAATCAGTTGAAGGGGAGACCTTTGTTTTCAAAAGCAGGAAGCATTTCTCCACTCCCAGTTCTGTTCTGATCTCAGCCAGTGGTGCTGGAATGTCATTCTGAAGGAGGTCAAGCTGTTCACCACTGGGGTCAGTCATTTCACTGTTAAGTCTCATTAAGCACCTGACAAGAGAGGGCAGCCCCTTGCTTTTCCCAGACATGTAGGATCTGGTGAAAGGATTGTGGCTGGAGCCTGCCAAGGAAACAGCTACTGTTCCCATGTCAGAGTCCAGCAAAGCCCCATTCCTAATTAGGCAGGGAGCACACCAGCTGGGCACCATTCAACACAGCCCAGGGAAGAGTCCTACTCCAGGCCTCTCAGAGGCTTAGCTTCACGCATGGAGAAACTAAGGCAGTGAGGTGTAGCATCCTGTTCTGCCACAGGGCAAGTCGGTGGCAGTGCTGGGAACAGAACCTAGCTCACCAACCCCTAGGCCCAATCCTTTGGTGCAGCACTGACACCGGTAGGAGGGAAGCTGGGCGCTGCAGTTCCATCCCTGGGCTGTTGACTACACTAAAACCTCTTCAGTTACCTGCTGCAATTTATATCACCAGAACCTCCTAAGGGCTCCAAGCCTCATGTTTAATTAGCTGGACACCCGTGATGACTACAGAGGCTGTAATTTCATTGGGCTGTTGCGCAGAGTGCACTTTTACAAATAAGCTCAATTCCAATTGGCTGCACAGTTTTGTTTCACTAACTAAGCACCAGCACTCTGCTGGGCCACCAACAAATGAGACACACTAGTTCCTCTTGCCCTAACTCCAGAACCTAATGACCCAGCCCACTGAGTCCACTTTTCAGTAATGGCAAGCCCAGGGCTGCAGCTGTCTGAATTACTCAGAATATGCATTAGTTGGCTGAAACAAACCAGCCATGGTACATTTCACAATGCAGTACCCCTGCTTTTCAGGTTCATTCTTGCACATTTGCAGCATTCTGTCACTCCTAAAAGGCTGGACAGGAATTAGTGAGGTTTGATCTTCCTGAGACCTACAGCCCTGGAACCATTAAGAGAGCTTTATAAAAACCACTGCTATAGGCAAGACAGCTGACAACTCTGCACTCATTGCACAGAATCCTAAAGTCCTTTAAACAGGAAGGAAGCCTCATAACATCCATTCCCCGTTTGTGCTGCACTTCCCCCTCTGACTGCTTAAGTGACTTGCCCAAGATCAGCCAAGTTGGTACCAGAGTGGGGAACAGCATGTGACAGCATGGCGTTATAGACACACAAACTTCAAGCCCAGGTAAGTTCCACCAGTGCAAATTGCATCCAGATCCTGTAGTCACTGGCCAGTGATTACCAAATCCAGGGCTACTAGAACCCTAGGAGATTTGCACTAGACCAGGGTAGGCAACCTATGGCCTGGGTGCCGAAGACGGCACACGAGCTGATTTTCAGTGGCACTCACACTGGCCGGGTCCTGGCCATCAGTCCGGGGGGCTCTGCATTTAAAATTAAATTAAAATGCAGCTTCTTAAACATTTTAAAGACCTTATTTACTTTACATACTATAGACTTAGAGAAAGAGACGTTCTAACAACGTGAAAATGTATTACCAGCACACGAAACCTTAAATCAGAGTGAATACATGAAGACTCGGCACCGCACTTCTGAAAGGTTGCCGACCCCTGCACTAGACACTTGCTCTCTTCAGATGGGAAGTCAAAATAAATAGGCTGCTCTGAACTTCCTACCTCTGTAGCCACCTCCTTCACAAGAGCACCGGCCTATCACCCAGGCTGCATCAGTGATCCAGTCCTGCTGCGAGCGGACACCTGTAGCACCATGTTACCACCTCTCCATTACCTGCTCTACGCCTTGCCATCGACTCTCACCCAACCACAGCTGCAGAAGGGAGCAAAAGTAAAATCGGGATTATAAATCTAAAATTTTATTGAGACAAAAAAACCAGACAGAGCTTGGTATGAAGTTAAAATCCAAACACTTACTTTACATTTAAACAATGTTTTCACAGAAACCTAAACACATGCTTTTAAAAAAAGGTTTGTACAATGCAGTTCTAGATACATATCACCCTACAAGGAGGTGCCAGGAGCCTGTAGGAGCTCATGACTCCAGACATTAAATATTTCAGTATTTTTAATAAATCCGTTTGATTAAAAAAAATTTCAGCAGAGCAACAGAGCTGGCTTCAGTGCTGAAGTTTGAGCTTGAAAACAAATCACTTGTTAGGGGAGGATTTTGAAATGATTTCACCTCCCTCTCACATTACACTAATAGGATTAAAAATGGGGAGGAACATGTTATCACATACGTACAGACAGAGAATAAAGGGGATCCCAATGCTGCCAGCGGGACACAATCCAATTGGGGTTGAAAAGAAATCAAAGAGAAATCAGAACTTTCTATGTCTCTAATTTCACAAAATAGCACCTTAACGGAAAGGGGGTAGAAGGGCTTTTAAGGGGCTGATATCACAGAATATCAGGGTTGGAAGGGACCTCAGGAGGTCATCTAGTCCAACCCCCTGCTCAAAGCAGGACCAATCCCCAGACAGATTTTTGCCCCAGATCCCTAAATGGGCCCCTCAAGGATTGAACTCACAACGCTGGGTTCAGCAGGCCAATTCTCAAACCACTGCGCTAGCTCAATTTCCTCCCCATTTCCCACCCTCTCACTTACAATGCACAAGTCAGCAACACTGGCAGTTCTGTTTGCAGACACTAATTACAGGCTTGCATCTCTGCACTTCCCACCCCCCAACCCTGCCCCCAATAACATTGCTCTAGGGACTGAGGATTTGGATATTCACAGCTTCAATCTCATACCATTGTCCCTCCCCCTAGTCCTATTACCAATACTTGGGGTTTTAAGTTAATCAAGATGTTTATAAAAAAGGATTCTGGTCATGGATCTGGAACACTGTCAACCGTTCGCGCGCCCCCCCCCCCATTAAAAAGACCCACCCCACCCCAAACTGATACACCAGTAATAGCAAAAAGAAAAAAACCTACACACATGCTACGCTGTAAAAATGCAGAGTTAACACTATTGGGAAGAAGGCTGTGGGTTGCTGAGATGGTCTTTGAAGAACATGCAGTATCCATCTGCTCTCCCTTTCCCCAGCCTACCCAGCACCAGCGATAGTTCTTCATGGAAGGGGCTTTCACTTCCTCTCCAGAAATCTGCAGAACAGCCAGCCTTGAAACACATCTCCCCCTCCCTGTCATGTCAGGCTGGTGTGAAGCTGGACACTTGGGCAGCTGCAGGGCACAGAAACCATACCGTCTCTTCAAAGGGCATCTTCTCAAGCCACCTCTCCGCTAAGTAGAGCTGCATTCTCTCACCGTCGCTCAAACCCACAGTCTGGTCTTTATACAAAGATTGGCCAGAGCCGGCGTGGGTTAGTTCTTGTCCTCTTTCTTGTCGTCGTCTTCCGAGGGGTAAGAGTGCCATGTCAGTCTCTCCTCATAGAACGAGATGACCACTTGGGGGCACTTGATGTTGGCTTCCTTTGCGGGGACCAGGTCAGCCTCATCAGAGTTCTTCCTACAGGGTGAAGGAGAGATACAGTGAAGGAGGTTGGAAACAGATGTTACTAGAGTAACCCAAGAGGCAGGAAGGCCGTGGCCAGATGGGTTTTCCAAGCAACGCTCCAAATGGCTGAGATGCAGGAAGCCCACCAAACAAGTTCAGGCATGAAGGGATTGTGGGAAGCAGGGGTCAAAACTGCAGCCCCGCCCCCCATCTCATCTGCAGTATGCAACACCAAGCAAGACAAGTAGCTCCCACCTCTGGCCACAGCTGGGGATGAACAGACCTAGATCAGCCAATGGCCCAGCCCTGTTTGTCACAGCCGACAGGAGAAGCTGTGTCCCAGGCACAGAATCAGAGGCCAGCACCATCAAGCCATGCCCTCCTCTCCCCAAGCTTGTGCCTGTGGCAGAGATCTTAAGAATCCCAGAATCCCAAGGGTCCTACCTGTCGATAGCAAATCCACGTTAGCCTTGGCGCCAAGGATCAAGTCAGGTGGCAGCGCCACCACAAGAGATTTCAGGCCAGCTAGCAGGGACTCCCCAGGTGCAGCTCCTTGCCTCTCTGGCACAGAGTAAGTGAAGAAAGTGACTGACACAGACACACTCACCATTTCATCAGGAACATGAGCTCCCCGCTGGAATCTGTGGCGCCAATGATCCGCTCAGGTTCAAACCCCCGGGCAAAGCCTCGTGGTTTCTCCGACTGAAAGACAAAGAGGGAAGTTTCTGCTTGCTGCCCGGGTGTGTGTGTCGCTGTGCCATTTTGTGAATTCAAACGATGCAGACTTCATTGGATGGCTGCTGAGTGGGGTGACTAGGTGCGTCTCAGGCCTGTATCTGCAGAAAATGGAATGGGCTACGAGGGGATCCTGCCAGGTCAGGGCTGAGGCACAGCAGTGGGGCTTACCTCCTTGCTGCTCATGATGTGGAAAAAAGGACCTGATCTCCAGGGCTGTGGTCCTACGAAGTTTGAGACCTTGCTTGCCAGCTTCCTCCTGACACCAGCCAAGATGTCCATTCATCAGCCCAGGAGAAGGAAGCCAGACTTGGGGGGTTGTCTGTGACAGTGGGGCCCTTTTCTGGTCCCTTGTCCCTGCACGTATCTGGCAGACTCCACCAACCCTTTGGGGGCAGGGGGCACTGTCCAGGGTTCACTGCTCTGTGTTCCCCTTGCTTTGACCTAATAACCTGCACCACTGTCTTTGCTGTGTATTTTTCTTTTTTATCCCTGGAAGTGAGTGATGACCTGAGGTCAGCGGAGGGAGGCTTCACTGTTCTGGTGGATGCCACCTGCCATCCCAGGAGGGCACCTCAGCTTAGCCCTAAACACTGCCCCAGATTTATCAGCTGGCCTCTGGCTCAGAAACGGGGCTTGATCTCTAACCGCCGTCAAGCCAACAGAGACAGGGAGATGAGAAAGAATGTTTTTGTCCAGCTAAGGATTTTAAAGCACTTCACAGACACAACTAGCCTCTCTGTGGGGTTGGTGACTATTATTAGCTCCAATTTACAGCAGGGAAGTGGCATGGCAGGTCACAGGCTATCAGCAGCAGGGCTGCGAATACAACTCGAGGGGCCTGGCTCCCTGTCCTCTGCTCTAACAACTACACACAAGTGGTGAATCCAGGAACAAGACTTCATGGATGGGGAGGTTCTCCCCTAGTAGTCCTGCCTCACCTCTTCCTTTTTCTTCTTTGGTTTGCTCTCCTCCCCTCTGTCCTCTGTGTCAGATTCGGCTTTGCGTTTGCTCCCCTCAGATTTCTCACTCTCGTGTGCGGTTTTCTGGGACTGGAGAAACTCTGCAATGAGGTCGGGGCAGTCGAGATTCTCCTCCGGCTCCCACGTGTTATCCTCGCTGAAATCAAAGGAGACAGCTTGCTCTCACCACTACAGCCTGTGGCTCAGGCCAGGGGCTTAGAGTCAGCGAAGGGATGCCCTGGATACAGGGCCACGGAGATGCTACCGGCGCCGTAGCTGTCTACACCCTGGCTGTGTTCTGGGTACCGTGATCTGGGCGGGAGGAGGCTGAAGCCACTCACAGACCTGCCCTGATGGGTAGGTGTGACCCATTTCCACACCAGCCCATATGCACTTCACTCACAAGTTCAGACTTGGCTTTCTAGGGACAGGAAAGGGAATCCTTTAAGGCAGTGTCTCTTGCTCTCCTCCCACGTACACCAAACTGGATCGACCATCCAGATCAGAGGAAGGAGGGGCTGGGGATTGCCATGGCCTGTGAACAGCCCATCCCAAAGGCTCATCATGGAGGAAGGAAGTGGGACCTTCTTGCCTGCCCAGCCGGACTGGCACTCTCTCACCATAGCATAATGTCTTTATCATCACGATCCCCTGGCAGGGCAGGGCAATTATCCCCATTTTCTACACAGGGAACTGAAGCACAGAGAGGCTACGTGACTTGTCCATGGTCACACGGGGAGTCTGTACTGGAGCAGAGAACTGACCCTGGGTCTTCCAAGCCCCAGACTGACAACCAAACCGCTGTCAGCACAAGGAGGGATCACAGACTGGGATGCATCCTCTCCACTTACTCCGAGAAGCCTTTCCACTTCAGCAGATACTCCACTTTGCCTTTCACCACTCGCCGGTCTAGGACCTTCTCCACCACATACTCCTCCTCTTCTTCCTCTAAGACCTCCTCCACTTTCTTCTTGTTCTGCTTTTTTCCCATTGTGCTGGCCAGTTTTTCAGCTTAAGGGCGACGCTGCTAAAGTGGGGAGACACACACACAGGTCAGGGCGGGGAAAGCTGCACTACAAGGAGGCAGAGCCCAGGGCACTAATGCTGCCTTCTAAAAGAGAAAAAGAAACATACGTACAAAGCCCCAGAGAGGTGGAGCGAGATTGGCCGGCAGAATAATCTGGCTCATCTAAGATCAGATGCTTCCCATTGGATAATGCTATTAAACAGATACATGTAGATCCAGCCTCCTCTCCATGCAGAACAGTCTATATCCCCCCACAACCCTCAGTTTCCATCTCTTATCCTATCAAATTCAAGCTTCCCATCACCACCTTCAAGGCCTATGGGATCTCTGCAACATGCCCCCTCCCGGCCCAATTCCCTGACCGCATGGTACCTGCCATCATACCAGCTTGTGTGTGGAGCAGTGTCCCAGTCCCCATCTGCATAGTACTCGGAGTTTTCCTCCTTACAAAGCACCCACACTCAGGACTTCCCTGGTCCATTCTCACTGCTGACTCCCAGAACGTGCCCTTTTGTGAAACAGCCTCCCACATCTTGCTTCATTTTATTCTCCTATCTAGGAATTTATATTCCCTGCTCCTACTTCAACATTATTAGATGCATCTTCAAAACCCCATTTTACTAATGGGAAACTGAGGCACAGGTACTAAGTGATTTGCCCAAGGTCACATAGGGAATCTGTGGCAGAGCCAGAAATAGAACCCAGGTCACCCAAGTCCAGTGCCTGACTTTGGCCACTGTGGGAAGACAGGACACCGGGCTAGCTGGACCTTTGGTCTGACCCAGTCTGACCATTCTTATGTATACCATAATCATATGACTAGCCTTCCTCCCTTCATCTACTAATTCAACGCAGCTTTGCAAAGCTCTGTGCTGCATTTCCAAACAATGCAGTAGGGGAGGAGAGCAGCACATGGCAGATAACAGAACTGCTTCTTCTCCAAGGTAGCCTCAAGCCACATTCCCTGATAATCAACTACCTCCTTTTATTTATTATATGCAACAGGGAGGGGACTAGTTCATGCACACGCTGGGATACAGCTCCCCTACCCGAGATATAGGTGTCACCCATCTGCACCAGCAGTTTAAATAGGAGCTTCTCCGTTTAAATCTGGTGACTATTAGGAAGCAGTGGAGAGGGCATGAGAGGGAAGGACACTGGTTCACTGTGTGGTCTCCAGCTAGTTCCTTTGATGCAGTTTCCTCATCAGTAAAGGGAATGTAATAATGGCAGATACTCTGACTTCTGTTTCCTCTCCACACAAGAAAAGTCTGCAGCGAGCAAGGCACACCATGCCAAGCATCAGTCTGACCCTGCTAGCAAGCCAAACTCATTGCCTCTCCCAACTGACACGATACACAGGGAACATAAGAATACCACAGCCCCACAAACGCCTCCAGTGCTGCAGCTCACGCAGCTCTCCCCACCGTTCCCGGGAATTGAGACTCTCCCAACACAGATCTGGACTCCTAGAGCGGTGTCCAGCCTCTATTCTCCCTGCAGCACAGACATTGCTGGTATGATCCATCAGTGGAATTCTGGGCCACCAAGGATACTTGGTCCTAGTGATTAGTTGCACTCACATTCTAGCATAGCATGGTCCAACTGACACTGTGGATTCCCCCAGTATTAATTGGGGGTAGGTAGATCTTGGGATCTGCATCAATGGGAGAGGAGGTCAGAAAGCTAAAGCAAGTCAGTCTTTGGTCACTAATACAGTATGAGGGAGATTGGTATTATTATACCCACATCACGGATGGGGAAAAGAGGCACAAAGAGGTGAAGTTACCTGCCCTGCATGTCACAGCAATCCAGTTGCAGAGCTGGGAGAATGCAGATCTCTCGATGCCCAGTCCCGTATCTTAACCACTAGATCATGCTTCCAGTGGGAATTGTTCTTTTCTAATCAACCAGAACAGTGTGTGTAGCTGGCCAGAGTTTTTGCAGCCCAAATGCCAAGGAACAATTTCTGATCAGTCCTGATGAAAGAAAGCTTGCCAAGCAAATGACTACAGAGCAGGTCAGACATGTTACCTGTCAAGAGACAATTTTTTCCAGCTGAAACCATTTTGAGTTGCCAGAGAGAAACTTCAACTGGCAAAAAATTTGCAAGTTTGGGTTAGCTTGAAAAGCAAAAAATTAAAAGTGAATCTTGTAGCTGTGCTGAGCCTGAGGGTCATCCCTCTTCACTGAGGGAGATGTTTCTACAGCTAGATAACGGTTTCTGAACCAAGATTCGAGAGATGGGTACAATTCTATACTGCTCAAGGCTGCGCAACTGTCATGCAATTGATAAGAGAGACAAGGTGAGGTGAGGTGAGGTGAGGTGAGATCTTTTATTGGACCAACTTCTGTCGGTGAGAGAGACGTGTTCGAGCCACACAGAGCTCCTCTTCAATTGACAAGACTCTCTGAAGTGGGAGGCCCAGGCATGGGCCAAACAGATCTCATTATCGCGTTCAGGAACACAGGCAGGAGAAGGCACCCTGCGTGGGCTCCCTATTTTATCACTTCTAGCTGCTTTAAGTCAGTGTGGTCCCCAACCTTTTCCAGGTGGCGGGTGCTGGACGACAAGCCACTGAGGACCGTGGCCGGCAGACAAGCATCCGCTGAAATGCTGCAGAGAAGCAGCAACGTCAAGAGGCGTCGCCACCGAAATACTGCCGAAAATCAGTGGCATTTTGGTGGCGATACCTCTTGATGATGCCGCTTTTCGGCCGGTGCTTGTCCACTGGCCAGTACATGGGCACACATAGATGCCAAGGCGCCCACGGGCACCGCACTGGGGACCACTGCTCTAAGTGCAGTGGGGCTTGGAAAGGCAGGGCCTCTGAGGGCTTCTCCCTTTGGCGGATGCTGTAACTCACATTTATCTGTGTCTTGGACCCTGTGACTGCATCTCTCAAACTGATCTCAGCATGTACGTTCTACCAGTTGTTCAATTCCGGATCGTTCACTTGTCACTCTGTGCTCCATGCCTGCACTGCCACAGCAAATGGAGCTGGGTTTGGCTGGAAGACAGACTTTAAATCCAAGTGACCCGCACACAACAGGCCACCTTCCCTTTGTGCCCTGCTCTGGACAGAGGCATCAGGAAACCCCTTCCACACAGAGTCTGGGCTTCAGACATCCTCAGAGGCCAGACACTTCCTAACAGGGGAGATTCCCAAACACCTGCCCCTCGGTGGCAATCTGCCTTAGTGCTGAAAGCCCTGTGCCATTTCTGAGCAGGGCGGTCACAGCATTAGCAATGGAATCCAGACCAGGTTAAGCCATTACTCCGATTGCTGTTCCGAGACCTTGGAGCCAGTCGGGTCTCAGTGCAGTTTCAAGTGACTAAATGTCCCACATCACAGGTAGAGCTGCGCAAACAACTGAGTTTTTGGTTCACTGGCAGTTCTGAAAATACTCAGGAACCCAACTATCTGGACTTTGCAAAAAGTGTCGGTGAATTAAAAAAATACATCTGGGGTTGAACAAACGTCATTCATCCCAAAATGCTTTGTTCTGTGTCTCCTTAGAGGGCTAGTCACAAAATGGCCAGAGGAAGAGGTGGCAGCCTTCTTCTAAGTTCAGCACAGTGGTTAAGGCACCCACCTGGGACGTGGGAGACCCAGGTTTAATTCCCCCCCTCTGCCTGATGTGGAGAAGGGATTTGATCTTAGCTCTCCCACACTGTAGGGGAGCGCCCTAGTCACTGGGCTGTGGAATATTCTGATGGGGGGAGGGGGACCTTCAATTTCTGCTACTGAAGCTGTTCCAATTTGTATAAATAATTAGCCACGGGGCAGGGACAAAGCAAGGATGACTATAGCTTGGTGGTCAGGGCACTCACCTAGGGTGTGAGACCCCCAAACTCAAGCCCTCACTCCAATGACTGTTAATATAAAGTGGGACAGATTCAAGAGGAGAGAGAGAGAAATCAGGATATCCCACACCCCGGTGACTAGGGCACTCTCCTGCAACATGGGAGACCCAAGTTCAAATCCCTTCTCCACATCAGGCAGAAGGGGACACTGAACCCAGGTTTGCCACATTACAAGTGAGCACCCTAACCACTCCCTCCCAGCCCATATTAAATGAACATGAACAGTGCCTAAATCCTGAAAAGAGGGTGTGGCTGAAACTATTCGGTGAATTTACATCAAACTTGCAAATACTTCTCACCAGAAACCGCATTTTTGATGAATAAACTCTGTGCAAAAGCTTCTGCCCAAACCAAATCCCCAATCCCAACTAGCACCAACCAGCCCCCTTGTTGGCAGCCTCAGCAGTGGGGTCAGAGATTGAACTGGCTGTGGAGACTGCCCTCTACAAGTGGCTCCTGCAGATCAGGGTTGAGGACAGGCTGGAGGGGTGGCAGCTTGCTCTGCTTACGCCTGGGCTGTTGTGGACACAGGACTTCGGTCTCCTCCACCTTTGGTCAAAACTAAATTCATCTAAAATATTAAACAAAAGAAGGGAGAACCCCTAGATAGGCAGCCTGCTGACAGCTGGGGTGGGGACAATTTCTCCCACAGCAGAGTAGGTGCAAGTGTCTAACAGAGACAAGACTTTCCTCCAGATGAGCACTCCTCCCTCCCAGTTAAGGATCCCACTTTAAATGCAGCTCAATCAGTGATTTAATGCCAGGGCATTCAGGCCTGACCCAGCAAGGTGCTGAGCCCTCCAACTCAGACTGGGTCCAATGGGAGCTGAGGGTACCCAGTGTCTCACTCATCGGGGATGGCTGGAAAGCTGAAGCGGCCTTTTAAAGGGAAACCTTAGAAAAAACACAGCAAGAGAGAGAAACGAGGCTGCTGCCTTCTGAACTCCGGGGTTTAAATACACTCTGACAGGGTCTTTAATCAGATGCCAGACAGAGGCAAACCCAAAGCAGCAAGGCTCCGGGTTGCCTGTGGACTTGCTGTTGATGGAGGCCAGGCTGCTTGGCACCACATCACTACAGCAACGCAGACTCTGACCACCACCATCTAATCCCCCAGCGGAGCCAGCGATGCAGCAGGAAGCTGAGGGCTCAGGTTTCACTTGAGAGGGCTCTGGAATGCTCCAGCAGAGTCTCAGGCGGAAGCGTAACACTCCAGCCCCTACAGCAAAAATGCAGAGGGGTGCCACGAAGGGAGGCAAGGGATCGCCTGTGACGGTGCTGGTACAAGGAGAACACCAGGCTCCATGCCTCAGCAAAGGCGCCTGATAAGGTTGGAGGCAGACAGCTGCCATTTCTGGAAAGCCCCATGTGACGGTGCACTCCTTGTTTTGTGGAAATATGCTTTATGCAAAAGCTCTCTGGTAAGGTATCATAACCAAGGTTACAACCTATGAGTATATTCCTCCTGTTTGGATGCATGGATCATTCTTGTATCGGAAACTAGAAATACGAAGCGCTGCTGCGGGAGTGAGTGTGGTCATGGCGCCAGCACTGGGAGAGAGCTATCCCAGCGCTGCAGGCACTTCACCTCCCCGAGGGGATTAGCACCCAGCGCTGGGGCACTGTTTACACTGGCGCTTTACAGCGCTGTAACTTGCTGCGCTCGGGGGTGTTTTTTCACGCCCCTGAGCGAGAAAGTTGCAGGGCTGTAAAGCGCCAGTGTAGCCAAGGCCTAACACGGCTGCTACTCTGAAAGAAATGTAACTCTGAGGTCCTACTGTAATTATGCAAATTGTGGGCCATTGATGGTGGTTTCCAATCTTGATAGCTCCCACTGACTAGGACAATTGGTTGTAAATGGTTTATTTATCTGCAAGGCTTCCTGTGTAGGTGTGGACCAACCCAGGAAGAACGGAGACTAGGGGGTCTTACAGTGACATGTGACCATGTCACATGATACTAGAATCCATCTTAAATCTGGTACTTTTCCATTTAGAAAGAGGGATGGGGATCCAGAGACACAAAAGATTCCCACCTTGTGCCAAAGCTATAAAAGGGGGCGTAGCAGGACAAAGGGGGCTGCCAGTCATGAGAAAACCCCTACCTACCACCTGAGATGTCTGCTGGAACTAACAAGGACTGTATTGGGGGAAAGGATTGGGCCCGGACTAGGAAGGAATTTAGTCTGCAAAAGAAGCTTATTGAAACATCTCTGAGGGTGAGATATTACATGTGATCAGTTTCTTAATGTATTAAGCCTAGACTTGTGTGGTTTTGCTTTATTTTTCTTGGTGACTTACTTTGTTCTGTCTGTTAACACTTGAAACCACTTAAATCCCAACTTTTATACTAAAAATCACTTTTGTTTATTAATAAACCCAGAGTAAGTGATTAATACCTGGAGGAGCAAACAGCTGTGCATCTCTATCAGCGTCATGGGAGGGGGACAATTTTTTAATTTATCCTGTATGAGCTTTTTACAGAGTAAAATGGATTTATTTGGGGCTTACATCCCATCGGGAACTGGGTGTCTGGGTGCAGGAGGCAGGTAACCTGCTCAGCTGTTTTCAGTTTTCTCTGCACCTTTGGGGGCATGGACCAGATCCTGGGTCTGTGTTGCAGCAGGCTAGCATGTCTGGCTCAACAAGACAGGGTTCTGGAAGTCCCAAGCTGGCAGGGAAAACTGTCTCAGAAGTAATTTCATCACATCAGGTGACAGTCCAAAGGGGATCTCTGTGACCAAACCTGTCACAACCCCCATATGACCAGTGATAAGGAAGTTGACTACTTGACTACAGGTTGGATCTCAGGGTGCCCATCTCTCTCTGCAGAGGACCCACTTTTTTCACCATGGATCTAGTCTAATGAATTTCAATCACAGATGCTGCAGAATGTGGCTAATGCTTGGAGACAGAACTTGTTTTTCATAAAGCACCTAATATTCAGCTAGGGAGATCAGTCAACTGGCTCTGTGGCCTAGGATCCTGTCTACAGCAACTGGATCATGACCTGCATTACACAGTACAGTCCCTATGTAACATGCTTTGGACCAGCACAGATGAGACCAACCCATGGTGCAGCCTCACTTTCATTGTGAGATAACACAGTCACCAGACAGCTGATTTTATGGAGATTGCTCCTTAACTAACAGCACAATCCCTTGGCACTGTGACTGCTCCTGCAGAGACCCTGAAACAAGGACGACAGGGGAGAAAGAGAGAAAGAAGTAAGGAGACAGTGAAGAACAGAGGCCAGCCAGAAAACAGAGAATGGTGATGGGTTCCAACGTCCCTCAGATTGCAAGTAGCATGGAGGCAGAGAACTATACTTTGGAAAGGTCAGGCTGCTGTGATCCAGCTCCTGGACAAATGTTTGGCAGGGACGACTTGACGGAGAAGCCGCAAGCACTGCAAGAAAGGGCCAACATCTGCCAAATGAGGGAGCGAGCAACAACATACTGATCAGCAAGAGGCAAGTGGATATAATCGCCAGGCCATAAGGTGACTCATATGTGCCCTTGTTAGAGCTTTGAACTGTCTTGGGTCTGTTCCTCTGACTCCAGCTGCTGTCAGCAGAGAAATACTTGCCTGTTTCAAATTATGAGGATTCAAATTATCAGCAAGATTTTATTTTTTAATCCATGAAGTTCAAACATCTGTGTGCGCATTTATTATATCTTCGTGGTTCTCAAACTGTTTTGGTAAACTTGAAACTAACTCTCAGAGATGAGAGCCTAAAAATTCAGCTTTCAAAAGATGAAGTTTGGGCCACACAGAGAGACAATGTGCCATCCCCTTAAAGGCCTCCTAACCTCCCTTTGCTCCAGAGAGATGTGTGTCAAGGGGGTCCGTATGTGACATTCACATGCAGGGTCTGTTCTGGGTGACATGCCAAGAGGCTGTTCCTTTTGCCATAGTTCCTATGCTAGAAACTGCATCTGGCTTTGCCAGAGGTGCTCTGAACAGCCTGCATCCAGTAGGATGCTCTGGGCAGATATATGGCCTGGCTACAGCTTCCAGTTCCAATCAATTCCTACACACAGTGCATATATTGTCCTTGCTATTCTGAAAATGAATAAAACAGTGTCTTTTGCTGTTGAAGTTTGAGAGAGGAGAGACTGCAGTGAGGGTACAAACTCAGAGCATGCACTACCCAAGAAGTAATCAAACTAGGGCAGGGGTCAGCAACCTTTCAGAAGTGCTGTGCCGAGTCTTCATTTATTTACTCTAATGTAAGGTTTCACGTGCCAGTCATACATTTTAACGTTTTTAGGTCTCTTTCTATAAGTCTATCATATATAACTAAACTATTGATGTATGTAAAGTAAATAAGGTTTTTAAAATGTTTAAGAAGCTTCAATTAAATTAAAATGTAGAGCCCCCTGGACTGGTGGCCAGGACCTCGGCAATGCGAGTGCCACTGAAAACCAGCTTGCGTGCCACCGTCAGCACCCGTGCCATAGGTTGCCTACCCCTGAACTAAGGGCTTGTCTAAATTTAAAATGCTACAGTGGCATGCTCTCCCATCAGCAAAGGTCATTCATTTCCCCCAGAGGTGGTAGTTAGATTAGTGGAAGAATTCTTTCACCAACCTAGTGCTATCTACATGGCGGCTCAGGTCAGCTTAACTACGTCACCCAGGGGTGTGGATTTTTCACACCGTTATGCCAACCTAATTTTCTACTGTAGACCAGCCCTAAAGTAAGGAGTGCTGTTGAGAAGCTGTGCTGTTTCCAATGAGATTCTGACCTTAATGGCACAGATCCTTTGGTGACTCCTAGAGTATGTCAGCAGTCACAGAAATTAATGAACGAACACAGCACCAGACACGGGAAGTGTTAATTGGCTTCCTTATAGGCAGTCTCAGCACAGAGGAATGAATGGCCATTGAGACTGAGCCCTTTTCACCCCTACATGTCAGGAGTGATGCACCAATTGAGAGGCAAGGGAAAGCTTGTCCTGCCATTGCCCATGCGGTACCTGTTCTTTGATCTCCCAGTTGTCAAGCAAACAGATTTCATCAGCATTATGTTCATTTGCACAAAGTTACAGTTGGAAGAGATAGCAGGTCACTTTTCTCATCCCCATGGCCAATACAGAATATTCCCCCCCTATTTTTCTGGGGAAATTGGTCCATTGGAAATTAGTCTGATCGGACTAATTGCTAGGCTATTCCAGTCTAAGCACACCTTACATTTAGGATCTTCTTCCTAATAGTCACCTTCAGTTCTCTTTTGCTTACTGTCTGGGAAACAGCCGACTATGCATTAAAAATATTCTCTTACCCAAGACCAAAAAGGACTTAAATGCTAACAATTCCTACCCTCGCTGGACCATCTTAAACACCAGCATTTGGGATAAAGTGGAATTCTTTATAAAGAATAAAGCAGAACATTGGAAAAAGAGAGAAGAGCTTCATATCAGCAGTTAAAGGGAAAATCCAAGACATGTTAAACCACTTGAAAAGAATTCAAACTCCAGTAAAAGGCAACAAGGAAAGAGGCCCAGCACAAAGTAAATACAAAAGCCTCCTTTATTGCAACAAGAATAGCAGACAGAGGGGTAAGAGCCAGAATCTGGCAACACTGCAGAGAACACGTGTTACTGCATGGCCTTCTGCAGAGCAGCATCCAGGTAGTGAGAGAATTATAAAGCAAGCCCGAGAAAAAGCAAACAAACGAGCATCAACATCTTTAGCTGCAAAATGTGCTTTCTTTAGAGGAAGGTAAGTTCTACATTGTGCCGTTCTAGAAGGTCAGATGCATTTGTACAGACTTCAATAGCGTAAAGACAGAAGACTAAGCCAGCATAAACATGAGGACCCAGAGATCTATTTCATTTGAATACACTCAGTCTGACTCCACTGAGTCAGAGAATTAAGAGTTAAGTGCAACTTTGATGCTTTGTAACTTAAAATATTTCCCCCAATTGCCCTTCCCAAATTTGGTCAGGATCACACCCCTCTTTGAGGGCTATGAACATGCCAAGTTTATTCAGCATTTGCCGGGAAAAGCCAGCATGTGTATTTCTTTTGAAGTGGGAACAAGTGTATTAAGTTTTCCACCCTTCAAACCTGAACACAACTGAGAAACCTTTGCTCAGACTTTCCAGAAATGTTAGCCTGGGCTGAGATAAAGATGAAAGCTTCCGCCTCGATGGAGAATTTAGGAGAGCTATAAGTGACTGAGCGTGGACTATCCTTCTCAGCTATGACTACATTCACAACTCACTTGGGAAGTGTAGCTCTGAAGTTACGGAAATCTGCACAAGGGAACATGATATTAAGGAAAAGTTGTCTGCATTGCTAGGCTTTCTAGGTTCAATCTGCACGAGGAGGAAGCAGAGCGAAGACAGAAGTATTTTTACACTCTCTCCTCTAATCAGGGAAATGCTACCAGAGGCAGGGCACAGACTTGATTACTCATTTTTAGTAAAGACAGATTTCGGATGTGGAGACATCTAAAAGAAGTCAGCATGGGAAGATGCTGCTCAAAATGGCATAAGATTCCCAACTGCCCATTGCCTGCAGGACAATGCAAACCCTTCCCATAAACACATCTTTTTACTCAACTTTCTCTAATCAACACTAGTGCTTTCAGGACACAGAAAGGCAGTGTCTGGATAAAAATCTTTCAGCCTACACATGCTCCTCTTGCCTGTGTTACTAGCGCATGAAAACCGAGACTGGTTACTGCCTTTATTTCAAACTCTGCTAGCTATTCTTGCATTTGATTTTGGGAGGGCAGTGAAACACTAGACTGGCTTGTCTGTTTCTAGTCAGTTTCACTGCGTAGCTCTCTAGGACTAACACAAGGCTGTGATGTTTGGGTTGCAAACCTGGCAGGGGCTGTTTAATCCAAACTAATTTCCCATGCAAGAAAGAAAGATGTTATGAATCTTGGGTTAAGTCAGTTAAGTTTTTTAAAACTATTTTTATTTTAATTAACAAAAACTTACATTTAGAACTTGAACAACCTAGGAGTCTCTATCTTATCCACTTGATTTTGTAGTCCCAGGACACATACATGCCTCTTATCTGCTGCTCCATTATCCCCAACGCTCCCAGCACAATTCCACCATCTCCAAGCCCCCAGGAGAGCTCTCACCTCCCCAGCTGACACCCTTGGTACCTCTTCATCAAGCTCCAGTTTTCCGATCAACTCCAGTCTCTCCCCTCCCCCCTTCAACACACACTAGGTCTATTGGGGCAGCTCCAACTCTGCATAAATCTCAATGCTTCCCTAGGTCCCCCTGGTGCAGCTCCATCCACACCTTCCTCTTCACCAGGCACACTACTGCAACTCCATCATCTTCTGTTCAAATATCCCCAGTACTCCTGGTGCAACTCCATAGCTTCATTCTCTCCCTTTCTTCTGGCTTACTATCACCCCAACCAAGGCACCAGGTCTCTGCCCCATTCCCACTTCCCCCAGTGCAGCTTCATCTCCCCTCACCCTGGTCCCTTCATGGGGGCAGCTCCTGCTCTACATGCCCCATTGTTCCCATTATGAACACAGCTTTATATTCAGTGCCCCCATCCTGTCTCTTCAGTGAAGCTCCATCTCCACGTGTCCTTCCCCAAGACCCACTTCCACTACAGCTCTGTTCTGTCCCCCCAGAAGTTACATATCCACCATCCCCATCAACCAGCCCTTGGTGCAGCTCTCTCTCCCACCCCCGCACCCCATTCCTTAGGACCTCCTTGGGGTAGCAGCTCTTTTGCCACAACTAGCTTCTAGAGATGTCATGGTGCAGCTGGATCTTACTCCCTTTCCCACAGCTCCTACTGCAGCTTTATAGCCACACAACTCCCACCCAGGTGCAGCTCCACCTCCAGGCGCCAGCTGGGTTCCCCCTTCTGTTACGCTCCATCTTCTCCCATGCACACATCCTCACCCCCATGATCCCTGCTGCAGCCCCCCCAGTCACCCCCTCCAAGCCCCACAACCCTCCTCCCCACCCAATCCCAGCTCCCCATGATCCCCCCTTGAAGCTCCACACTCCCATCTAATCCCAGCTTTACGTTTTCACGCATCTCCCCCCTACAACCAAGTCCCAGCGTCCCCATTACCCTCCCCATGTAGCTCCCCCTCCCAAATCCCAGCTCCCCCACAGACCACTACTGCAGCTCTCCTCCCCCACCCAACCCCAGCTACACAAGGACCCCCCGCAGCTCCAGACCCTCCCTTAATCCTAGTTCTACAACAATCCCCCTGCAACTCCCCCCCCCCATCTCGTGGCGCGCCCCTGGATTCTTCCCCTTCCCTCCTACCAGTCCCAGACCCCCGCCCCGTCTCAGAACATCCACTGCGCCCCCCCGCCTCCCCCCCCAGCGCTCCCCCTCCCACCCCCACCAGTTCCCGCGCCCCCACTCCCAGCGCGCGCCTCTTGCAGCTCCCCCTCCCCCACTCGTCCCGTCCACGCGCCCCCACGCGGCTCCCCTCATCCCCGCCCCCCCCGCGGGGCCCCGCTCACTTTTCACAGCCTCGCCAACGATGCTCGGTGGGAAAGGGAGCCGTGGGGGCGGGGGCTACGCGCAGCGGCGGCCGGGCCGAGCTGAGGCGGTGGAGGTCGGCGGGGAACCGTTACCGTCGGCGCCGCGCCACAGGCCTGGCCGCTCGCGATCCGCCCTCCGCCAAACAAAAGAGCCCAGCAACCCCCTGTACCCGCCGAGCGCACTGCGCCTGCGCGGCGACCCCCCGCGGCACTATGGGATGTGAAGTTCCCCGTGGACTATAGCTCCCGGCAGGCCCTGCGGCGAAGCGTCGCGGCTGACGCACCCTCTCGCCGCGCTGCCTGCTGGGTGTGGTAGTCTGGGGCGGGGCTGGCAAAGCCTTGGGAGTACAACACAACATGGGGCGGCGGTTACGCCACGTGACCTTGCACAACAAACGTGACCCGAGCGAGGCAGTGCAGCACAAGAGCCCGCCCACAATGCACAGTGTGTGGCCAACTCTTCCCTTTTTAAATAGCATGTGGTCAAAATTAATGACCACAAAAAAAATTCAAAGGAATATTTCAGGATTCAAGCCAAGCTCTTAACTATTAGAGATCAGGATGGACCTCATGAGATTTTCTTAAAGATTTAGCTCCAGGAGGCAGGTGATTAGGAGAAACACAGATTTCATTCAAAAAAGAAATTTCTACCTTCACGGTTAGGAAGAATAGCTTGAAAGCATGAGCCCTAGGAATACAGGAATCTCCAGAGTGGATCAGACCCCAGGCCTATCTAGTCCACGTTCTGCCTCTGACAGTGGCTGGTACAAGGTGCTTCAGAGAAAGGTGTAAGAATCATCCAGCAGGCAGTTATCAGACTGTCTTCTTCTTACATAGATCTCATCCTGATCTCTAATAGTTAGAGACTGATTTAGCTGAAGCATAAGGTTTAATATCCCTTCAAAAATTATATGGTAATTAATTATGACACTGCATATCCTTGAAGCCTATTTAAATATCCAGTCCCTTTTTATAGCCTGTTACAGGGTCTGAACCATCAACACTTTGCTTCTTGGGTTCACTAGGATGCTGTTTCAGTGGGTTGTTTTTACTGGTTAATAAAGCAAACTGAAACAGGAAAGAAAGTGGTCATGGCACCAACCACGTATGAGGTGCAGGAGGACTACTTAACCAAGTCAAGGAAAAGAGAGGGAGCTCTTTTTTGTTCCTCTCACTTTAAGCCCTGTAGTTTTATTTTCTGAGCCTTTAGGGTTCACCCACATCACATTTTCAAGCTTTTCTCTGAAGTCATGAGGGCTAGGAATTTACTTTTTTTTTTTTTTTTTTACTTTTGTTTTAAATGAAAGCTGAGATTCCCACCTAATCATCATGACAAAAGAATGGGAGTTTGCTACACCACCTATATCCATAGGGGTTGGGAAGGCTGAAAGGGCTGCTGTCCTCTTGTGATATGCAGTGTTGTTGTAGCCATGTTGGTCCCAGCACTTTAGAGAGACAAGATAGTTGGTGAAAGAGACAAACTTTCAAGCTCCAGAGCGCTCTTCTTCAGGTATGGGAAATGTACTCAGAGTACAGAGTGGAATAGATACTTCAAGGGACCATTCACATGAAGTGGCCTTTGTTAACACCTCTCCAGTCAGGGTGGAAAGGAAAAAGGTGGGCAGGGTTTAAATGGGTTTAGAGTGTTGTAATAAGGAATAAATCCAGTCAGGGGCGGCTCTAGGTATTTTACCGCCCCAAGCATGGCAGGCAGGCTGCCTTTGGCGGTTTGTCTGTGGGAGGCCCCGGTCCCGCGGGTTTGGCAGCACGCCTGCGGGAGGTCCGCTGAAGCTGCAGGACCAGGGGACCCTCCGCAGGCATACCACCGAAGGCAAGCTGCCTGCCACCCTTGTGGCAACCAGCAGAGTGCCCCCCATGGCCTGCTGCCCCAGGCACGCGCTTGGCGTGCTGGTGCCTGGAGCTGCCCCATAATCCAGTGTTTCTATTCAATCCATGATTTTTAGTATCTAGCAAAATTATGAATTTCAGCTCCCAGGTGCATCTTTTGAAGGAGTTGCTTGGGTGTAGCTCATGAAAGCTCATGCTGAAATAAATTTGTTAGTCTCTAAGGTGCCACAAGTCCTCCTGTTCTTTTTGCTTTCCTTTCCTGACTGTAACCCGCTTTGTAGACAGCACGGTGTTGATGGGAGAGCTTTCCCCGTTGACATAGCTGTTGCCTCTGTGTGCTCCAAAGCTTGTCTCTCTTCCCAACTGATGTTGGTCCAACAAAAAGATCTTACCTCATCCACCTTGTCCTTGTGTGAGGCTGTTGTACACACAGGGCACCAGGTGACCTCCACAAATAGATGCATAGCTCAGATTCTGCCTCTTCCTCAGTATGAGGACCTCCTTCCAACACACCCATACCCCAGTCTCGCCTATGCTCTTTTTTCCCCATCTCTCTCTCTCCTTGACCTCCCCTCCTTTCTTTCTTGCTCCTCTTCCCTCTTTTAGCCTTTTTTGTTTGCACCAGCCTCTTTCTTTCGTCTCCTTTATCACTGTGTCCTTCTTTCCTTTTCCTCATTCTATTCTTCCTCACTCTCACACTACTCTCCTTGTTTTCCTCCTCGCCAGCCTCTCTACAGGGCGGGGATAGGGGGAGCCCTGCCCAGGACTGGAACTACATCTCCCATCCTGCCCCTGGGTTCCACCGGAAGGAGCCCGGGAGCTCTGCTATAAGGGAACGGGAGCTCACCCCCTCGCCTCTTAAAGGGGCCGCGCCGACACGGGAGACACCTGTCCTGCGGGAAGAGGTGAGGATTCGGGGTAGGGGGGCGGTCTCCAAAGGGTGGGGGGTGAGTGTTGGGGGGCGCTGGTGTGGGGGAGGGAACCACGTCCAAAGTGGGGGGGGGTAAGAGGACGGAAATGGGTCGGGGAGGGACCCATGTCCAAAGAGTGGGGGGGAGGGGAGGGGGAAATGGGGAGGGGATGGGATGGGAGGGGAGGGACCCATGTCCAAAGAGTGGGGGGGAGGGGGGGAGGGGGAAATGGGGAGGGGATGGGATGGGAGGGGAGGGACCCATGTCCAAAGAGTGGGGGGAGGGGAGGGGAGGGGAGAGGAGGGACCCATGTCCAAAGAGTGGGGAGGAGGGGAGGGAACCATGTCCAAAGAGTGGGGGGGAGGGGAGGGGGCAATGGGGAGGGGAGGGACCCATGTCCAAAGAGTGGGGGGAGGGGAGGGACCCATGTCCAAAGAGTGGGGGGAGGGGAGGGAACCATGTCCAAAGAGTGGGGAGGAGGGGGCATTGGGGAGGGGAGGGACCCATGTCCAAAGAGTGGGGAGGAGGGGGCATTGGGGAGGGGAGGGACCCATGTCCAAAGAGTGGGGAGGAGGGGGCATTGGGGAGGGGAGGGGAGGGGAGGGACCCATGTCCAAAGAGTGGGGAGGAGGGGGCATTGGGGAGAGGGCATTGGGGAGAGGAGGGGAGGGACCCATGTCCAAAGAGTGGGGGGGAGGGGGCATTGGGGAGGGGAGGGGAGGGACCCATGTCCAAAGAGTGGGGGGGAGGGGGGAGGGGGCATTGGGGAGGGGAGAGAACCATGTCCAAAGAGTGGTGGGGAGGGGGTATTGGGGAGGGGAGAGAATCATGCCCAAAGTGGAGGGGGGGAGGGTTGGGGAGAAACCATGTCCAAAGTGCATGGGGGGGAGAGGGGGCATTGGGGAGGGAACCATGTCCAAAGTGGGGGGGCATTGGGGAGGGGAGAATCATAGAATCATAGATTATTAGGGTTGGAAGGGACCTCAAGAGATCATCTAGTCCAACCCCCTGCTCAAAGTCCAAAGTGCGGTGGGGGGAGGGGGGCATCAGGGAGGGGCGGGAACCACATCCCAAGAGTGGGGGGAGTGCATTGGGGAGGGGAGGGAACCATGTCAAAAGTAGAGGGGGGGAGGTCAGGGAGGAACCATGTCCAAAGTGCGTGGCGGGGAGGAGAGAGGGGGCCTGAGTAGAGGAGGGAACCACCATGTTCAAAGTGGGGTGGTGTTGGATTTTTCTCATTCTAAAGGTGGGGAGGGGCATCTCTCAAATTCTGCAGCTTGCCTGGAATGTAGCCCCCACCCTGCCCCACAGCGGGTCAACTCATGGCTGAGACTGCCCATGGGCCTCTCTGGGTGTAGGACAGGCAGTGTATATAAATAGAACCCAAGCCACACAAATAGAAACGCGGCCAGTTAGAGACACTGTGTTACTGTACCAATGCAAGTTATTGTCATCACTCCTATTGCGACTAATAGGGAATAACTGCTTGGCTTTGCCTATGAAACCTGCTCCATGGGCCCCTGCTACTTCCCTGCCAATAGCATTGCCAGGCGATAAGTCTACCAGGGCTGGCAGGTTACCTTTTACTGTTAAAATGTCAGCCTGCTAAACAGGATAGCCAGGTTAGTTGGAGTCCTGGATGTTGCACTGAAATAATAAGAGAGATATAATGCTTTCAGATAGAAACCGCCTCCTCAGTTCTCCTCCACCTCAACTGCAAATATATGTAGAAAAGGCCAGTATTATAGTAACTTTTCTTTTAAAGCATAAGTTATGGGGTTTTGTGTGGTGCAGGTCTGAGGATGGATTCTAAAAGAGCTCACTGTGTTGGTTGCTGACCCTGTTGGAAATATGGGTGAAATCCCACTGAAGTCAATGGTAAACCTCCCATTTCAATGCACCTACGATGAGAGTTTCAGTCAGTCAGAATTAGCACTTCTGAAAGCCTGGACCTTAGTTTCAGTGCTTAAATGAGAGCTGAGCTCTTCTGAAAATCTAGTCCCAATTGTAGGTGTTGAGCCCTGTAAGTTCTGGCCCTGGGTATCTAAATGGATGCAGCAGTTTGAGGTTACTTCACCAGAAGGGAGAGTCAAAGAAGAGTAAAGTCAGTCTTTGAAATCTACACAGTTTAAAAGAGAATCCTGTGCAAAATAGTTTCATCTAAAGGTGACCTTGCACAAGGAGGAATGCAACTGGACTTATTCCCTTCTTTTCATGCAAAGTCAACCCAAAAGATTTTCCTTGAAAATCTAGGTCTTATCTAGCTCTTAACCTGGAAGTCTTTGTGCTGACTGGAGTCTTAGTATCCCAGTTAATGTGGGAATTGAGACCTGACTAAATGACGCTGGGCCAGCACCCGGTTAGTTGCACAACTAACCAATATAACTGGTGGGAATTTCTAAACGATGAGGCCAACACCTGTATGCGGTGTGGAGGAAGAGAGAGTGCCAGTGGTGGAATTTTTATTCAGACGGTTTAAAAAACCCCAAGGATTTTGAAACATTTACTCAACAAACACTTGGGAGGAAAGCACATCCTGTCAATTAACGAGGAAGAAGAGGATGAGAGCCCCCAAGGAGATATTTGAGTCAACTAGAAGTTCTCCAGCAAAAGGCAAACCAGTGTTCCTTATTTTTAAGGCAAATAAGCCACTTTTAAATTGTTCAGAGGGGTGCACCTGACTTCTTTTATACTTCACAACAAAACTAAGGCCTAGCCTATATTCAAGGCTGCACTAGTTGAATTTTAAATCAGTTTAAGTACTGATTTAGCTAAACCTAGTGAGGACACCCTTAATCAGCATTGCCAACCACAATTGTTTAAAAATCATGAGTCAGTCATGAGATCAGGTTAAAAATCATGAGATTTAAAGAGAATAAATGTTGGGTTTTTCATTTGGCTTCTGTTTTTTTTGTATCTGTAAGGGTCACATTTTAAAGCATTTTTTTCCGCAATCATGAGGGCTAGGAACTTGAGGGGGGAAAAAAAAAAAAGCTGAAATTCTGTCACATGACTCCAGGAGCTGGGGCTTTAAGGAAAAAATCCCAAATATCACAAGATTTGGCACCTCTGTTTAATCCAAATTAAAGATGGCAAGGAATCAAATTAAGGTAAATCTACATAAACCACGTTAAGATAATCCAATTTGAACTTTGTTTAAATAGATTTAAGTGTATCTGGTGCAACATTGAATAGAGACATGACTCAAAGATGTAACCAAACTTTTTTTGTAGGTTGCCTTTAAACATATAAAAATGTGATGGCAGTGTCTGAGACTGAAACTTTGCAGCACTGGGAACCTTAAAGTGAAACTGGCTACAAACAAAAGTGAAACTTATTTCATTTATTTTCCTTGTCCAAGGTGACAAATGCACCCCTTAACTCCCCACCCCCAGAAAACCACCAAACAATAAAGAGCAGAGTGACAAATTGGGTATTAAAAATTCACTTCTAATTTAAGAGGTGCTAGATTTTGTAAAAAGCACGTTTCTAAGCAGTCTTAGGTTGAATCCGTCTCTTTAAACACAGTTGCAGCAAAAACTAGTTTCTATGCCATCTAAGCTAGAGTTTCTCTAATGCAGCCATCAGGGGCTTTTCGTGTGGCCACAGCCTCCTGGGTGGTGATGGGCAAGCGTGGAGGGGGGACAAAGCCAGCAGGGGCTGGTCCCCGCCCCCTTCTGGAGCCCCACAAACATTGTAGGAGCAGGTGATCAGTGGGAGTTCTCTACCCTCCTGAGAGCGGTGGGACTCAGGCTTCATCCCTGGGGTGGTGGGTGACAGGCTTTGGCTATGTGGTGCTGGGCTCGATCCCCAAGCCACAGGGCTTCATGCTCTGGCCCCAGGCTCATCCCCCCACTATCACCCTGACCCCTGCTGCCTCCTCCAGCCCTTCATCCAGACCCCCAATTGCCACTGCAACTCCCTCCCCATCCAGGGCTTAATTTGTCCCCAGCTTGCCCGGAGCTGAGTACGTCTGTTGTGAAAAGTAATTTTAACAAATATACAAATATCACTTTTCACAGTAGCAGACTTATTAGCTAGCCAGTCTAAAGAAAAAAAAATCAACCAAAAAAGCAGAACATGCAAAGCACCTTATTTGTGTTTCTATTCTGTTTAGGCCCAGCAAAGAATAGAGACAATTGTGGGTTATTTTGTCTGCCAAAAAAAAAAAGTCAATCTACATAAATGAATTACAATGGTTTAGACATGTACATGTGCATATTCATTTGTTTTTCCTAAAGTTAATTAAGTATTTTAGGAAAAATTGTCACAGCCGCAAAATTTGTTGAGAACCCCTGCAGAATAAGACTGCTGTATTCTGAGTCAGAGCTTAATCCATTGCTGACTCAGGTAGTATCAGCATATGGAGTCGATCAGAAATCACCTCCTGTGTAGACAAGTCCTAAATAATCTGTCTTGATCTTCGCTCACTCTTATTTCTCAGGCTCCTGGCTGATTTGGGCACGTGAGTTAGGCTGTGTCCTCTCTGCCATTCAGTTGCTGGAAAATTGAATTCTTCTTCCTTCCAATTCTGTGCCATTCCATTAGGCACATTTTGATTCTCCTCTTCCCCTCATGTGTGTTTCTAACCTAGCTAAGCCAACAGGAGATCAGACTAGATGATCATGATGGTCCCTTCTGGCCTTATGAGATTATGAGAAGAGGGCTGATGCTTTTAAACTACTTTATGTGTGCCAAGAGTGTTAACCACGCATCTCTGGGGAGGAGAGGGGACATAGGGGATATGCCATCTGGGGCTGTTCTAGTCTGTTTTGATCTGTTCCTCCTCACCATAGTATCTGGGCACCTTCCATTACTGCATTGACTAACATCTCTCATGTGTGGTCTGTTCTGTCTCTCATCCTCTCCCTCGGGGGAGACCTGTGGATGCTGCACCTTGTTTGTTCAAATGACCAGCACTCAAAATTGGGGCTGTATTTCCAGACATACTCTGCACCATGCAGCTCCCATTGTAGTATCTAGGTGCTGAGCCTTTCTGGAAATCTGGCCCTTATTTAGGGGCCTAAGTGGAAAGAACCTGGTAAGTTAGGAATAGGTGGAAGGGGACTTCTCCTGTGTGAGGACAGCTTTCCGCTTTGGTAGCCTGCACAAATCGCAGGGGGTGCGGGGGTGAGGTGATATCTTTTATTGGACCAGCTTCTGTTGGTGAAAGTGTTTTCCAGCTTAGGGTATGGCTACACTACGCACATTCTGGTGACACGGCTGTGCCGTTACAGCCTTGCCACTAAAAGCCGCGCAGCGTGGCTGCTGTTTGTCAGAAGGAGAGAGCTCTCCTGTGGACAAAAAAATTCCACCCCCCACGAGCGGCAGCGGCTTTGTCGGCAGGAGAGCGCTCCTGCCAACAAAGCGCTGTTCATACCGGCGCTTTTCGTCTGTAAAATTTGTGTCGTGTGGGGGGGGGCTGTGGTTTGTTTTTTTTAACACCCCTGAAGGACAAAAAAGTTTTGCTGACAAAGTGCCAGCGTAGACGTTCCCTTGCACGGAGCTCTTCAGGCCAGCGAAAGGTACTCAGTGTCACAACTGAATACAAGATAGAGCAGATTAGAGCAGGGGTCCCCAACATGGTGCCTGCGGGGGCCATGGCGCCCACTGGGGCATCCATGTGCATCTGCCTACTGGCCGCTGGACAAGCAGCCGCCGAAATGCTGCCGAGAAGTGGCAACGTCAAGAAACGCTACCGCTGAAATCCCACCGAATTTCGGTGGCGACGCCTCTTGACGTTGCTGCTTCACGGCGGCATTTCGGCGGCTGCTTGTCCAGCAACCACGGTCCTTGGCGGCTAGTCGGCCGGCGCCCACCCCACGGAAAAGGTTGGGGACCACTGGTTTAGAGAAAGTAGTTAACACATATTTCAAGGGAACAGTCAAGGTGAAGTGGCCTCACAGCTCTCCAGAAGAAGCAGGGGGCCAGGGTAGTGGGTTTTAGAGATTGTTATAAAGAGCCATACATCCAGTGGCTATTCAGTCCATGATTTTTTGTATCTAGCAAAGTAATGAATTTAAGCGCCCAGGCTCATCTTTTGAGAGTGCTGTGCAGGTTTCCTTTGAGGATGAGGACTGAGAGGTCAGATATGGAGTGATCGCTTTGTGGAAAGTGTTCACCCACAATTGAAACCAGGGCCGGCTCCAGGCACCAGCGCGGTAAGCAGGTGCTTGGGGTGGTCAACGGAAAGGGGCGGCACATTCGGCAGAAGGTCCCTCAGTCCCTCTTGGAGGGAAGGACCAGCCGCTGAATTGCCGCCGAAGAATGAAGCGGTGCAATAGAGCTGCCGCTGATCGCGGCTCCTCCCCGCCGCTTGGGACAGCAAAAACGCTGGAGCCGGCCCTGATTGATACGGTGTTTTAGTCTTGTATGATTTTCTCTTTTTTTCTGGGCAAGTTTATTCGAGAGCATAGTGATTCTTGGTTCACGCACCTAGTTGTTGTTGGGGCATTTGGTGCACTGGGGGTGGTACCCCACACGTTGTGAGAGGCATGTGTGGGATCCAGGGATCTTGCAAGGTGTGTTGATCATCATAACAGTGGAGATATGTCTACAGGTTTTGCATCTGCTGTTCTGGCAAGACCTGGTCCTGCTTTGAGTTGGTGTGCGCTAGTCTGTGGGGAGCCTGCTTCTGATGATGATTGTGGAGAGGTTGGGGTGTTGTTTTGAAGGCCGGAAGAGGGATTCAGGAGGCATTTTTGTTGTAGATGTGGTTCCCATTAAGCATAGGGTTCCAGTGCGGGGTGGTAGGTGACAGACAGGGATGGATAGTTGGAGTGAGTTTTATTTCTGTATTGAAGCAGGTTCAGGGCATTGGAGTGGCACATTGCAGAATGTGCTCTATTTCTCTGGCGGAGTGTCCTTGGTTGGTGTCTTTCTCTCACCAACAGAAGTTGGCTTAAGAAAAGATATATCCCCATACACAGCTTAACACCTTCAAGGTTCACATCCTGGATTTCTCTCCCTATGACAGGAGAGGTGAAAATGGGTCACTTCACCTTGCATGGTCTCTTGAAATATGTGCTAACTACCTATGCTGAATAATCTGTTCCACCTTGTATTTAGCTGTGACACTGAGTACAATTCCCAGACCTCTTGTGTCTCTCACCAACAGAAACTGGTCCAATAGAAGATATTACTTCACCCACCCTGTCTCGCTAATATTCTGGGACCAACATGGCTGCAACAACACTGCATACAAAGCCATAAATCCATCCCTCAAAAACCGTCTACAAACAATCCAGCTGGAAGAGGTGAAGCCAGGATGCCCCAGGCAGGCTCAGCCCTCCAGCTGCCCTGATGAGTGGCTCAGATGTGTCTGCAATATATAAAACAAGCTGAACTGGCTTAAGAGCCTTATCTCTGAAATCTGCAGGGTCCCACTGGCTGGACTGTTGCCACAATTTGTTGTTTTATCTGTTTCTCTTCAAGCTATTGAGAGCGAAAGCTAATTATGCTGCAGAACAGGTATTGCAGACGGCTTCAGTCAGAAGCATTTAATGGTGCATCAAATGGGCTGAGGCCGTCCAGTACAACTTGGAGGGATGCAGCAAAGGAAGTGGTTTGTGTGACAGTACTGTGCTAATATTTCTGCTATGTAACTTAATTGTTGAAGCTTGGTGACTAATAATACCAGGGCCCCCTTTGGCACCTCTTATTTAGGGCTTTCCAAGTACTTTACAAAAGTTAATTAACCCTGTGCTGGGAAGAAGATGGGCATTGCCATCGGTGTTTACAGCACCATGGAGTCTGATTTCTGACGGGCTCCTTTGTGCTCCCACAACACAAATGATGAATATAATTACAAATGGGGAAGGAGTCTGCGGCTTGCCCAAGGTGTGTCAGTGCACAAGGAGAGCTAGAAATAGATGTGCAGTCTCTCGCTCTAACCACTAGATGACACTGCCTCCACTGTATAGCTTATCAAGACAACTTGGGAGGCTGGCTTTTTGGATTCTACCATCCAGGTTAAAGTGAAGAGTCCTTGCGGAACCTTAGAGACTAGCAAATTTATTTGGGCATAAGCTTTCATGGGGATAAAACCCACTTCATCAGATGCATCTGATTAAAGTGTGATCCTTCCTCAGAGGTTACATTGATGTTGGAAAAACATGAAATTGAAGCAGATATATTGTGATAAGACTGAAAACTTGGGGGTAGGAAGCTGTAAACCTTCAGAAAATGGGATCTCTGTTTGCCCCTTTTTTTGCCACAATCTCATCAGCGTGATCACAAGAACTAGGGGTCACCAAATGAAATTAACAGGTGGCAGGTTTAAAACAAACAAAAGGAAGTATTTCTTCACACAACGCACAGTCAATCTGTGGAACTCCTTGCCAGTGGATGTTGTGAAGGCCAAGACTATAACAGGGTTCAGAAAAGAACTATATAAGTTAATGGAGGATAGGTCCATCAATGGCTATTAGCCAGGATGGGCAGAGATGGTGTCCCTAACCTCTGTTTGCAAGAAGCTGGGGATGGATCACTTGATGATTCCCTGTTCTGTTCATTCCCCTTGGGGCACCTGGCACTGGCCACTGTCAGAAGGCAGGATACTGGGCTAGATGGACCTTTGGTCTGACCCAGTGTGGCCGTTCTTATGTTTGCTAGGCTGGGTTGAGTTTTTATTATGGTGAACTTCAAAAATCAGTCAAGTTCCCAGCATGGGGAGTGAATGAAAGTTACAGCTGTTTTAAGAGGATAACTTCCTCTGTGGTCTAGCAAAAGGTGAGACCACCTTCAGCCATTCTCCTGTGTGCACACACATCCAGGACCTAATGAATCCAAAGAGGCTTACATTTCTCTGGCGGCAGGGCTGGTATTGAAACAGCCACAAATGTACGAGAACTGGGTGGAATTGACCTGTCCTTTCAACTGATCTCTCTTGGTTTTTGAAGAACTGAACTAATGTCCTGTCTGATCACCAATTATTACATGCTGCGTGTTATCGCAACACCCAGGACACCACTGTGTTAGGCACAGTACAAACACACAGCACAAAGGCTGTTTCTGGCTATTTAACCTAGCCACAAAGGAAGACTGGGTGACAGAAGTACCAGTTATCTTGGAGGGGAAATATCCTACACATCCCCTGGCACAGGTTGAAAATCTAGTGATGCTGACTCAACCCTCCATCTTTCCAAGGTAAAGTAAGAGAGTCCACGCAAGCCATTTGGACTGGACCTTAAAAGCAGGGGTCCTCTCTGCCCTGCGTAGCCAAAGATCCTGGATCACCCTTCCTATGAAAGGGCTTTTGCTTAAAATGACCTCTGTTACAATTGTGCTGCAAAAAATCGAGACAGGATAGGACGGAGTGGGGTGGGTTAATAGGAGCCTATGTAAGAAAAAGACCCAAAAATTGGGACTGTCCCTATAAAATCAGGACATCTGGTCACCCTGCCTGAACTCTGAGCACTTGTCTTCCTGTACCGCGCTAGAGCGGTGCAGCTGTAGCGCTTTAGTGAAGCCGCTCCTCCGCTGGCGGGAGAGCGTCTGTTGGTGCAGTTAATCCGTCTCCCTGAGAGGCGGTAGCAGCTCTCCCGTCACCATGGCGCTGCCCACACGGGGGGTTAGGTCGGTATAACTACGTTGCGCTGGTTGTTTATTTTTCACACCCCTGTGCGAGGTGCTGATGCCAACGTAGGTCTGTAGTGTAGAGCTGGCCTGAGTTGTAGCCTTTCCGATGCAGGACTCTGGTAATGGTGGGGGAACTCCCTTTGCAGGAGATCAGCACCTTTGTTAGCTTAGTCTGATGGCCTCCGTCTGTAACAGGGCAACTTCTGAACGTGGGGTCTGATCAATTCCACATGGTTCTAGGCATCCATGGGTGGAACCGTATTGATTTGGGGTGGGGGGGAAACTGGGGCTGTACAGAGCCCTTGTCAACCCTTTAGCAGATGCACAGCTTCAAGCACCTCTGCAAACAGGCTGTAGATCAAAAAACTGGTTGAGCATGGCACCCATTACTGCCTTTCGGTAGACTGCCACCCTATCTCAGCTCTCCCTGTCCTCCCAATGGTTTAGCATGTTGACACCCTGACTGACTAATCTCCCAGCCAGAAGAGAAGTAACAGTGGTGGGGGAAGGGGATGGGCACATGGAGGTGGGGAATGGAGGACCTTGGCATTGGGGGGAGGGGGAAAGCAGAATAAGGGTACACACAGCTGTGGGACTGAGCAGGGGGAAAATGGGGTGTCCTGGTGTGGAGGGTAAGAAGGTTTGGGGGAGGGATAGCTTAGTGGTTTGAACATTGGCCTGCTAAACCCAGGGTTGTGAATTCAATCCTTGAGGGGACCATTTAGGGAACTGGGGTAAAAATCTGTCTGGGGATTGGTTCTGCTTTGAGCAGGGAGTTGGACTAGATGACCTCCTGAGGTCCCTTCCAACCTTGATATTCTATGACTCTAGAATGGGGCGAGGAGGCATCACCTCCAACTGAACATGTGAGCCTGTAACTAGTCCAGGCACCTTTAGCTTTGTGCCAGATCTGCTCCATCTAACTGAGGGTCTGTTTTCATCTGGACAGATGCTTCCCTCTGGGCTCTGGCTGTAGGATGTTGGAGAATCAAGAGCAAGAAGTAAGGCTCTCCCGAGTTTCTGCCGTTTTCTGTTCCGTGTTTAGGGGGCTGGCAGGTTGGGGAACGTATGGAGCCTTGAATTCAGCCAAAAATCGAACCATAGTGATGAGTGAGTTAGCGCTAGCAAAGCTGGAGTACACATGGGAGTGGGAAGAGGTAGGGAACCCTTAGCTGGTACCCAAGGGGATAACATGAAGAGTTTTAGAGGGTCAGGTGCGGGGATTATAGGGCTGATCAGGGCTGGAGCTGTCTGCCTAGCATGGCTGCAGCAGCGTGGGCCTTTAAGGGTAGGATGGGGTGGGAGGATTATAGTTTGAGGAATCACCAGGTAGAACGAACCTCAGAGTATGGCTGGGACACTTCCCTTTCAAAGTCTGGTGCTCCTGGTACCCAGCTTCTCCAAGGCAGCACCGCTTGCCTGTTCCTGACACTTGCAGACCTTGCCGCCAGCTGTTCTCTGCTGTGGGTTACAGCTGGGTGATGGGAAGTCAGGACTAGGCTGTTTAGGATGGGGCTGCTGTGAACATCTACTTGGAATTAGGCAACATTTCTCTGCCCTCAGGAGCTGACCACGGTGCGTGTTCAGGACCCTCGGCTCCAGAATGAAGGCTCTTGGAATTCCTATGTGGATTATAAAATCTTCCTCCATGTAAGTGCAGAGCGGCTCTGGGGGACGGCAGGAATGGAGCTGAGTCTGACACCACACCGTGCTGTCGCCTCTCCCCAGTGAAAAGTGGGTGTAAAACGCTACCTCCCAATCTGGCATCACTTGGCAGCGGTTTGAGATGGTGCAGGGTGCTGGACAATCAGAGCCCCAGTGCTTCTGCACGCCAACCAGTTCAAATCCCAGCGTGGTCCACTCCGCCCCTCCGGCAGGATTCTGATGTGTAGAGCTTGCTTAGTCCTGTATGGTTATCGGTGCTTTAACTAGTTGATCTTTCCATCATCTCTCACTCCCCCTTCTCTGCAAGCACCTATCTAGATCAGTGGTTCTCAACCAGGGGCCCAGGACCCCCTGGGGGGCCCACAAGCAGAGCCAGCATTAGACTCACTGGGACCCAGGGCAGAAAGCCAGAGCCCCGCTGCATGGGGCTGAAGCCTGGGACCCTGAACCCTGCCGACCAGGGCTGAAACTGAAGCCTGAACAACTTAGCTTGGCAGGGCCCCCTGTGGTGTGGGTCTCCAGGTAATTGCTCTGCTTGCTACCTCCTAATACCGGCCCTGGCTTTTATATGCAGAAAACCAGTTGTGGCACAGCTGGGCTGTGGAGTTTTTATAGGATGTTGGGCTCACAAAGGAAAAGGCAGAGAACCCCTGATCTAGGGAATTAAATGATCCCTAGCCCCTTGGTGTCAGAGCAAGTTCCAGCAGCGAGTTGGGGCCATGATTAGAGCAGTTCCAGGCCCTCAGCTCCATGTTCAGGCCATGAAACCATGCCGCACCCCCATTTGTTTGCATGTAAAGTCCCGCTGCTCCTCCTGACCTCAAAAGATTGGCTTGGACCCTCCACTTGCAACTTAATATCATGTTCTGGTTCAGATCAGAACATTCCCCTTGGAGCTCAGGACAGCAGGACCTTATGGGAAGAATGAGCTGGCACCGAAGGGAGATCTGTGCCCCCCTATAGGGAGCCATCTCTGACCTTTCCCATCTTCCTGCGTCTCGCTTCACAGACAAACAGCAAGGCCTTTACTGCCAAGACCTCGTGCGTGCGCAGACGGTACCGCGAGTTCGTGTGGCTGAGGAAGCAGCTCCAGAAAAACGCTGGCTTAGTGTGAGTGTGAAATTCCTCCTCCGCCTTCCTGGTGCCAGATGCCAACTTACCCAACACCTCTGTGCTAAGGGGATCCTGGCCCTCCGTAGGATAAGGCATTATAGACAGAAGAGAGCAGGGGCAATAGAAATTGGCCCAAAGGGCTGGCTGCACCCACAGATTCTAAGTCAGGTGAGCTGGGTTCATAGAATATCAGGGGTGGAAGGGACCTCAGGAGGTTCTAGTCCAATCCCAAGCTCACAGCAGGACCAACCCCAACTAAATCATCCCAGCCAGGGGTTTGTCAAGCCGGGCCTTAAAAACCTCTAAGGAAGTGAGATTCCACCACCTCCCTAGGGAACCCATTCCAGTGCTTCACCACCCTCCTAGTGAAATAGTGTTTCCTAATATCCTAATTCTAGTAAATGTGACTGGGGGTCAGTCACATGGAGTGAGTGAGGGCCCAGCACCAAAGCAAGGGCCTCCCTGGGCAGTCTCTTGCTTGCAGAGGATGGAGGGGTGTCTAACACGCTAGCTGGCTGTTCCCAGGCCCAGGACTGCTACGATCACCCCAGGTTGGTGGTGGGTGAAAACGCGTTCTTGCTGTTTGCATGAGGCCGGCTCCAAGCCGCTTCTCCCACCAGATCTGTCCCACGTCACCTCGTTCCGTCTGTGGATACCGAGCTGTTTCCTTCCTCTGCTCTGTTCCCTCAGGCCTGTCCCGGAGCTGCCAGGGAAATCCACCTTCTTTGCAGGCAGCACCGATGAGTTCATTGAGAAACGGAGACAGGGGCTCCAGCAGTTCCTGGAGAAGTGAGTGGAAAGGATGCAGCTCTCCCACACGGCTGGCTTGGTGCCTGAAATGGGTCGGGGGCTATTTCACCCCAAAGCCCTGCTTCCCAGCAGGAAAGAAGGCTGCCTACCGGCTCCGTTCCCCCAGGCTTGAGGGTGGTGTTTGTCTGGGGTCAGAGAAGAGTGTTCCTGCTAGGGAGCCTGAGCTGAGAGGGGGTAATGCTGGCTTTTTGAGTGGGTGGGTGGGGATGAAAATGCTCACTACCATCTTCAGCAGGATCCTCCCCTGCCCTTGCTGTCTACCAGCCCCTGTGGCTGGTACGCAGGCCTGGGGGGCTATACCACATTCTGCATTGTCCCCTTGCTTCTTGTCTCTCTCCAGGGTCGTGCAGAACGTGGTCCTCCTGTCAGACAGTCAGTTGCATCTCTTCCTGCAGAGCCAGCTGTCGGTGCCCGAGATCGAGGCGTGCGTGCAGGGCCAGAGCCCCCTGACCGTCACGGACGCCATCCTCCGCTACGCCATGTCGAACTGCGGCTGGGTGCAGGAAGAAGACACCCGCCCTGTGCTCGTGGCGGGGGCAGAACTCTACGGCAGGTACTGGGAGCAAGCTGAGGGACTCGTGGGTTGGATGCAGTGAGAGCGATAGCTGGAACTAGGCTAAGAACCAGGCCCCTTTCCATGCTTGCAGCTGATCTGTGCTAGCTAGACCAGAGCTGGAAAATGGTTGGAACCTGGCTGTGGCCTCTCCAGAGAGCCCGTAACATGGCTACGGGCCTTACCGCAACTTAGCCACTGCATCAGCTGTTGTACCATGTGGGGTCTAATGGGCTTGGTCCGATCCTCAGAACACACCACATCCAAATAGGGATGTGGCTTTAATTCACACGATCCCCAGCCGCCACCGGCTCCTGAGTGCCCCAGGACTCGTCACGGCCTGCTTGGAGGATTTCTCCACGTTGTGCGCCATCTGCCTGGAAGGAGCAGTCCAGAGTCCCATTGTTGCTGTGTGCTCATCAGGGGCCTCCGGCACATCGCGCATCCTTTCATCAGTAGCAAAGGTGTCGCGCTCTGGAGCGATGGGGGCCATATGTTCCGAAGGGCTCGGCTCCCCTTTGGGCACTAAAACAAGCATATGCTTCCTTCCTGATGCTCCCTGGAGCCCCCACCTGACTCATCTAATACCCACTTCCCTTGCCTTTTCTCCTACCGCACAGCTGGGCTCGCGCAGCCTGGTGTAGGCCCGCGGCAAACCCAGACCGTGTCCTGAGCATCTCAGACTGGCACGGGTGAGGAATGATTGTCATTCTCCAGTGGCAAAGCTGCCTTGTGGCTGAAGTGGCTCTGCCTGGGAGAGTCGCCTCCACCTTCCTTGCTGGAGGAGAGGATATTGTGATACTAGGAGCCTCTGAGAGGGGAGGAATCCTGGAAGGGGAAAGGATTCCGCCAGACAAGCTCCTGTGTGTCCCCCCCCACCCATGGCCACAGCAGTAGATCTTATAACAGGAGAAGAATCTTGTGCTCAGGATTTGTACCAATTTCCATCACTCAGTGAGAGTTCCTACAGCCTGCCAGCTGCCCTTCTCTTCTAGGGGGAGTAGTTGGGTTGGGGCGCTAGACCTCACGCCACAGGCACCTACAGTAGAATCTCTCTAAGCCTCTGGTGTGATGTGGGGGGAGCCACTCCCATCCCCTCAACTCTGAGCAACCTTTCAATAGAGAAGCGCTGTGGTGCAGCCTCTTGCAAGACCTTAAGGCACCTGTCTCCAGGGGACATCGGTGTTGAGAATACTTTGTATTCCACTGCCGTCCGAGCCCACTGGCTCCTATGCACCAGCAGCCCTGAGGAGTGGAGACGTGTTTCTCACCCTGGCCAAAGGGAGGGGAGGTGAATCGAGCCATGACAGGATTGTCGTCCTAGGCTGCTAGGCAAATGAACCCAGCTGCACTGCTTGTGTGTTCCCTTGCCAATTAACCAAATGCTTTAATTGGTGCTGGGTCCCCCCATGCCAGTTAGGAAGATCCTGAGGTAGGCTCAGCCCAGGCCTAGCAGAGATTCCTTGTGCCCCTCTGGCTGGATCCTTTAACCTGGGAGTCCGTTTCTGGCTCTGAAGATCATGCCCGGTGCAACGTCTCTCTCTTGGTTTTAAATAGCAGGAGAAGAGGTGTGGGTGGGCTCCAGCACGAGACCTGTGGTTTAAGAAAGCCCCTCTGGTTTAAGGAAGGGTTTGGAATGGGCGCAGTGAGCTGGGCTTAAGGGTAGGTATCCAGGCTGCTTGGCAGGCTAGACACTTCGCTGGCTCAGCTGCCAATGCTCTAAGCCCCTCCCTGGTGACTCCTGTCCTGGCCGCACGGAGGGATTCTCCCATCTCTTCCCCCTCCCCTTCCCCTCTTTGCAGAGGGCTCCGTGCTGCTTTGGGTGAATGGGGATGCCGGGAAGCAGAGTGGTGGTGCAGGGGCGTGCGGAGCTGGAGGAGGGGAGCAGCTGGCTGGCTGAGCTGGCTCCACCTGTACTGCTCCTTGGGCCAGCTGCGGAAGAGGCCCCTGTGGAAGCACGGAGAAGAGGCTGCAGGCAGATGGGGGCAGGTGGCTGAAAGGAAGCTGCCTGCTGCTCTCTCCCTGCTCCACAGGAGCACTGGTGCAGAGGTAGATGTGGAGTAGGGCAACTTTCCCAGCCCCCAGCTGCTCCTCCCAGGATTGCTGGGGTCGGGGACCAGACTTCAGAGCACTCAGGTCCTAGTGCTGCCAGCAGCTTGGTCCCAGCACTCACAGGTGCCAGGGGTAAGGTGGCAGGAGCAAAGTGCTCGCGCAACTCCCCTGTCAGTGGCTCACTGCTCCAGGCTGTTACGTGGCACAGGATGCGTGTGTAGCTCGGGAGAGCTGGGGCTGTGCATCTTGCCTGGAACCCCTCTTCCTTCTTGACTCTCCTGTGCCTTCTCTCCATAGCTGTGCTGGTCTCGGAAGCCCTCCTGTTCGGAGCTGTCTGAAACCCCCTTCGCGCTGGAGTGACTTCGGCATGGAAGACAACCACTCGGATAGCCTGGATTCTCCTACGGAGCAGCCGGAGACAGACTAAGCAGCACAAAGGATATTGTACACCCTGTCTGGGAGCAGCGGCTCTTGCTCTGCGGAGAGCCGAGGATGGCAGCTGAGTGGCTCCTGTTGGTGCAGGATTGGGACCCTGCATGGCACGTGGTCCTCAGCCTCAGCCCCTCTACTCCCAGCAGCTTGTGACCACTTCCTGCCATCTCTGGACGGTCCTCTTATGAGGCAGGTGCTGGGTGAAGACACAACTGAGCTGTACGAAAAGGGAACCAGTGCTTAGTAGAACCTAAGTTTGTTACTCCCCAGGGCTGTGTCATGCTCTTGTGGGGGGAACGGTATGTATTAGGGATGGAGGCTGCTTGAAACAAAAGCCAGCTCCCTTGATCTTGGCTTGATCCTCTGTCCCCTTGGAGCTGGGTCATGGAGGCAGATGCTCATCATTGCAGAGATCCTCCTGGAGAGATGTTGTCTGGATCCCTGGGCCAAGCTGCTGATCCTCCTTGCCTAGCAGCAGATCAGTCAGCTGTCCCAGCAATGCCCAGTGGATTCTCGTTCCTAGAACTAGAATTCAGTCTTTGTAGCATTCCCCTCTGAAAAACCAACGGCCACATAGGCACGAGCGGCGCTGCTTTGCATGGCCAAGAGCCACATTTAAACAGCTGCTGTGGGGCGGCCTCCCCTCAGCTGTGCTGAGCCAGAAACCCACACATTGGGTCCTCCACACCTGGGTCCTCCTGGCCTGGCTCAGCATGCAGGCTGCGTGCAGCTGGAATGAGCCAGTGAGCTTTCCCTGGGGTTTCTACATTGCAGGATTGATTCCTTCGTTGCGGCAGGGCTGGGGGAATGTGTTGTGGTGGGACACTGAGGTCAGAAGGTTGGTTATGCTCCTCTTTTGTGTGGGACACCCCTCAAGCTGGGCTTCCCCGCAGGAGAACAGACCTTTTGGCTAACCCAGACCTGCCGAGCCTAACAGCCAATTGGAGCTGAAAAGGGCAAAGGGTGGTGATCCCTATAGGCAGCCACGAGAGAGCAGAACCGAAGAAAGAATCCCTTAGTAAAGAATGGGCAATCCCACACTGCAGCTACCACCAGGACCTCTCTGCTTGCAGCCTATTGGGTCCATTTACTCTGCTGCTCCCCAGGCCTTTCCACCAGCCCATCCTCTGGCACTGGCATGGCTCAGAAGGCAGAGTTGAGGTGCTCTGGCCTGCAATAAATGTGAAGTGCACGAGACACTGCGTGCTGGTGATTTATGTCTGGTGGGGTGGGGAAGAGACCAGGAGGGACCCAGGCGGAGCAGGGAAGTCTAATCACAAAGTGATCATGTTAGGGGGAAAAAAATAATGGGGTGTGGTGGGGGAGCAGAGGGGCTTGGTTTCTAGGGTGCATGCATGTGGCTTTGGGGTGGGAGGGACACAGTGGTATAGGCTGGCACTGATCCTGCCAGCCCCTCTCCATATACCGCTGCACAGCAGCCCTTGCTCCTTCCCTCAGCCCAGTTATGTCCTTTCTGGTGCTTCTTCCTTGGGCCGCGGCACGAGGCTGACAACCAGCAGGGGCCATAGAGAAGAACGGGGTGGCTGCCTGCTCAGCTGGCATCTGGTGGTGGCCAAGCTCTGCGGTAGCCCAACTCTTCCCTCTGTGCCCAGAGCTCAGCAGGGGGAGGGTGAACCACGGGCTGGGCTGGCGGAAGGTGAGGGCCACCCTGCAGGCAGGAACGCAGCCCGTGCTGCTCAGCAAGGCGGGAGTCAGTTTCCCGCAGGATGCCTGCCAGCAGAGCCTGTCATGACCAGGTGGGTAGATTACACCGTACCTTGCTCAGTTTCATTGACTCTCAGGATTTGGTGGTCGCAGGGTCCGGCTGTGAAAATCAAGCTGGGTGTTGGTCAATTTCCCCAGGTGCTTATGTTGAGGTTTTTCCTTCCCCCATCCTTCTCATGGGCGTGTTCTCTGCCTTGCACGATTTGGGGGGGGGGGGGGGGGAATGAAGCCTACAGAGGAAAATCTAAAATGTCAGAAGAAGTTCATTTAAAAAACCTGACAGATGCTCGCTAATGGTAGTTGCTCTGCCGATTGGTTGGGGCTGCCTCATGAATATTCATGAGCGCGCAGCTCCAAATGGTGCAGCTGTGCGGCCAGCTGTGCCTGCAGCGCTGATCTAGAAACTTCCAGCCAGGAGCTGGTGGGGTTGGCGATGCAGCCAAAATGCCAGGCGGCAGCTGCCCCTGCTCTCCCCCGTCAGCGGAGGCTTGACAGGCAGGGACAGCAGAACTCAGGGCAGACACGCACCGAGATGCATGTGGGCTGCACCCATGGGTGAGCCGAGCCCCTGTGAGGCTGAGTAGCATCGGTGCTGAAGCCAGGCTTGCAGAATTACAGCATGCAGCTGGCACTGGCATGGGCTGCCCTGCTCGGAGACCTCTGCTGGAGCACAGTCTGCCCTGGGGTTTTCCCTTCAACACAGGCTTGGACGCAGCAGCTCTCACTCCTCTCTGCAACAACCGTGCTTACCAAGCTTGCTGGATAAACATACTGCAGTGCAGTCTCCTAAATGCCTTACTGGGGCAGATCCCCTCCCTGCTAGCATGTGGTCCCTGAAAGGCAGTTCCCCACTGTCCTCTTGCTGCATGTCACATTCTGGGGCTGTGGGGTCTGCAGCTAAGAGTATCAGCTCCACCTACCTACTGGCACAAACCCAGGCAACTGGTGGCTGAAATGCTACAAAATGACCATGGGGAAGGAAGAAAGCCACTTGAGCAAGCTCTCCAGTGTGTCAGTCCTGGCTGCTGCTTAAACAGTGCTTACCCCCAGTGCTGGGTGCATGTCAGGGGCTGGTCAAATTATTTCTAGAGGCGCTGCAAATGTGTCATGAAAACATATCAACCCGGACCCCAAATCTACTCACTTTTCCAAGGAGGGTTGGAACAAAATCCCTCTACTGTCGGCTGGGCCTGACCAAAGCAGAACTGACTCAGGCTGAGTGGAGTTGTCAGACTAACCCGAGAGCACTTGAGCTTCACAGCGATGAAAGCTACTGGGGGTTCAACGGGGGGGGGGGCGTTACAACACAGATCTTTTCCAGAGCACAGCTGGGCTCCGGTGCTGCTCCAGAAGGCTGTTTACGATGCTGCTGTGCTAGAAGATGCCGCTCTGATCACGGGGAGGTGCAGGTTCTGTTCCCTTTCACCGGGGAAGGGCTTGTAGAGGTATTGAACGCTGGTTAGCAGAACCACCAGGAACCCCCAACTTCCACTCTGGGTGGTGGGAGTTGTGGGTGCTCAGCACCTTTGAAAGTCAGGGCATTAGCTGTGCAGGAAATGGGGAACAAACCCATCCCTCCTCCGTAACAGCTTTTGGCTGCTGGCGGTGCTTCTGCAGGAGGATCGTTTAGACTCCAACTCTCAACCCTCTGTTCCAGTCAGTTTCTCTTGGCCCGAGTGTCTCTCTTTAATAGGGAAAGTAATTTTGCTGCTGCTGCCAGGGGCATGGACACTGGGGTGGGTAAAGGCACGGCCTGTGCCCGCCGCAGCCCCAGTAAGCGAAGGGCTGCCGGGACAGCTGTGGAGTCATGTGGAATCAGCCAGCTGAGACGGGGCCGCAGGCAGGTGCTGTGCTGGGACCGAACTGCTTCCATCCAGCAGACAGCAGGCCTGGCTCCTGAGCCCTAGTCCCTGCTTGCTGCCTGCCACTGCTGCCTGCTGAGGGCAGGTATGTGACGGGCAGGCAGAGCAGCTCAAGGTAACCCTTCTCCTGCCATGTGCCTGAGGCCTTCTTGAGATGACTTCCCCCAAAGCCTGGCATCACTCCAGCCTCTCTGCCTGGAAGCCATCCAAGCGCTGGAAGCCACCCAGGCTCATCCTTTCCAGCTCCCCGAAGGAGGCCTGGCTGTCTCTCAAGTCTGTGCAAACAAATTGTAGCACATGTACCACCCAGCCAGCTCAAATTGCGAGATGGGGGAGCCCTCCAACCCCTGGCACTGACTGAGCGGAATCACAGGCTGGAGCCAGCTACCTCCACCAGACTAAGCCACCTGCCTCCTCTGATGCTGGCGTTTAACCTGCCGCCTGGGAAGCTGCTGGTGCCTAAACTCAACCCCCGGCTGTACAGAGGAATCACCAGCCCCAGGGTTGAGCGCTGAGAATGTTGCCGGCCCCCGTCCCGCCCACTGCTAGCAATGGAGGTAGCAGGGCCTCCTGTCCCCCGTGTCCAGACATCCGGAGCGCACAGCTGATAAAGTCCCCCTTGCCCCCCAACAAAGGTCTTCTGCTGAGAGGGTAGGATAAGAGAAGGAGTCTGGGTCCCTGCTCTCTAGCCTGTGGGAAGCGCCCAGCTTTCAGGGCCAGCCCCTGCCACTCAGAGCCCACCTTTCACCTTGGCCAGGGCTGGAGTTAGCCCTCAGGCAGCCACCAGCTGAATAGTGGAGGTGTCACTACTGGAATCAGAATTGCTGCATGCCATAGGCCCTCTACTGCTAACGAAGATTCTCCTAGCACCCAAGAGGTGGCTGTGCTGATGGAGCAGAGATTGGAGAGTGCTGGCCTTGCTGGTCCTAAGGTGAGACAAGTAGGCTTACCATAGTGACAGCTATGGATTTGTAAGTGTCCTCCATCCTCCCTCGGCACTCTCCCCTGAGGCTCTCCGAGAGCTTTGTTGGTGCAGCCCAAGACCATTACACCCTTGGACAGACAGATAAACTGTGGCACACAGAAGGGAAGGGACATGGGGAGATGACAACAGACCCCAGGAATCCTGCTTTCCCATGCCCCTATTCTGTCTGCCATATATCGCTACTCTTTCATTTTCCTGTCTCTCCCCTGCACCCCACCGCACTCCCAGGCTGCAGTGAGAGCAGGATCAGGCCCTCTGTACAGTAGCTGGTGCTCTGTGGGGCAGCTGCCCTCTCAGATAACCCCACTGCAGGGGATGAGAGGAGCGATAGTCACGCCTGCTCAACCCCCAAGCCTAGCTCTGCCCACGGGTTTGCTTTGATCAGCAGTGAAAGCATTAACAGAAATGTAAAGTCGTTGCCATTAGGCTTCAGAGTCAACACCCACTGAGCTGAATGAGGCCGTGCACACCTGCCTCAGAGTGACTGTTCTGGGCTGCCTGCAGACCCAGGCTGATGTCTCCTCAGCCTCCAGCAGCAGAGACCAGGATGGGTGTTTTTTCAAAGGAAACCAGCTACCAAGCTAAGCATCAGTTCATCAGTAGGCCTGACTCCTGCACCCCTCACAGCCTCTGGGGCCCTGCTGCGCTGCAGCCTCTCGCTTAGAGCATCATGCGGCCTCCTGCCAGCGGGGAGAGAGGCCAGCACTGCAGCAGAATCGCTGCACCCTGCTGCCTGCCAGGAGACTCAAATATGTCTACCAATTACAGGACAGCTGTTCAACTGGCTGAAGGGGAGGAGGGGGGGGAGACCTGCCTCTTTAAGAGCCCTCCCAGTGAGTGATGAGGGCTGGGAGATGCAGGCAGTCAGGCCCTGATTAAACACTCATTGTGCAGAGCACAGCTTAGAAAATTACTGTAATTACAATCCGGTCCCAGCAGAGGGACGAGCTCCAATCCTGGTAATAACCTGGCCAGGTGCCTCTTTCCCTAACCTGCAGCAACCAGCTCCCTGGCCTCCTTCAGCTGCTAAAAGCTCAAAGAAACCTGCCCATGTATCTGACCTAGGCAGGGCCGGACTGGGCTCTGCCTCCCGTGCGTGGCGCTTTGGTGGCTCTCTGCCCAGACGACAAATCCCCGACTCTAGAGTCAGGTGCAGCGACAGATTCAACCTCCATCGCCCCCTCGAGCGAGCGACTCGCTCTTTGCCTCGCAGCAGGCCGGGTTTGTACCATCACGTCTTTCCCAGCTCCGCTATGCTCCCCGTGACACGGAAGCAGAAAACTGGATGGAGCTGGGCTGGTGGTACGGCCGGGATGGGAGATCACCTGCTGCTTCCTGCAAAATCTAAATATCCCGGGATGAGGACAGGCCAGCCAGCGCCTTAACACCAACCCTTCCACTCACTTTAAGCACGTGGGTGCTGCTGCTCCATCTTAGCAGAAGCAGGAGGGGGCATGGCAGGGATGTTCCTCCCCCCCCAGCTGCCATAGGATCCATATTATTATTTACATTACTGTAGCATCTACCAGCCCCAGGCCTGCAGCAGGATGCTGGGTGCTGCACGGACACTGCAAAAAATAACGGGTCTCTGCCCTGAAGAGCTCGCAGCAGCAGAAGTTAGGGAAATTGGCAGGGCTGCCTTAAGCAGTGCTGGGGACCGAAGTAGGGATGGTCCTTGCACTGGGCTCTGAGTCAGGGCCGGGCTCAGAAACAGCCCTTTGCACTCCCTGGATCTCAACCCCCAGCGGGCTGTGGCCCCACATCTACTTTAGGGCACATAGTTTCCAGGGGATCAGGAACAGACCGATGCTAAAGCCCAGCTCAGCAGGCACCCGCTGAATCCTCCCGCCCCTTCTGTGGTGGAGAGAGAACATTAGCATCTCCTGAGACGGTCTTTGCCCCGTGTTTGCTGCTGAGGAGCCCAAAGCACGTTGCAAACAACCCAGGAGAGATCAGGCAATGACAAGGAACCTCTGGGGGGGGCCTAACGGTCCTCCCCACCAGCAACCAGTGCACAAGGCAGGAACGCTCACCTTGGACCCCGAGAGGCCCAGATCCTCAAAGGGGCCTAACGCCCACTGATTCCAACAGGCGATAGGTGCCTAAATACCTTTGATCTGGGCTTAAGCAACGTAGCCTGTCTTAGTAGAGCAAGGAACAGAACCCAGCGTTGCTGAGTCCAACTGGACCACACAGCAGCCAGGGCGTTGCTCAGGCCCCAGCTCTCCTGGGTTTCGGCCAAACTGCATCCCTCTCCCATGCGTGTCTGAGCCGGGGGCTGGTGGGAGCCAGGGGAGAACTGGGTGGGGGCTGCCCAGTTTGGAGGGCCGGAGATGGGATGCAGGGAGGCCAGGCACAGATCACACCTCCAGCTTGCAAAGGGGCTGGTGTTTGGCCTTGCATGTTGCGGCAAAAGCTGCCATCTGCACCATGAGCTACAAGGAGCCCAGCCAGGAAGGGAGGGGGGGCATCTGACAGCTCCGAGGCCCTTCTTCTTGCCCAGCCCCGGCTGCTTCCCTCCCCCCGCCGTGCATTGCTCGCAAGTGAGCTGTCTTGGCACCATTGCTAGTGGAACTGCAAAACTAATTGGAGCTGTTAAGGCTCTTCCCTGCTCCTGAGTCCAATGGCAGGCGGGCGGGAAAGGCTTCCAGGTGCTTTGCTATGGGCGTCCCACAAGGCGGCAGGGGGTCAGTTCACACCCCAGCCCCTTCCAGCAGCAGGGAAATCCTTCCCTCTGTGCAGCCTGGCAGGGCAAAGAGCTCAGCCTTCCACCTGCCAGCAGCAAGGGCTGGAACCAGAGGCCCGTCACAGTGGCATAGCAGGGCAGGATCTGTGCACAGCTGATTGCTTTGAGATACTGGCAGTGGTTTTAAGCGTGGTGGCTGGAGAACAGACAAAGTGGTTATTGGTTTGTTATTTTCTGTTTGCTTATTTCGGGTGAGGGAAGTAGGGATAGAAAAGGAACCACAATAAGAAAGAATGAAGATCAGAAGGTGCTAAAACTGCACAGGTTGCAAATTACCCAGAAAGTCTGAACCCTGGGCACTGGGAAAGTCTCTGTTAAGCGTCTGAGCTGAGGGCATCTCAGTTTCAGTGAACTGCAGACAGGCGTGGCCCAACCTCTGTGCCTGTGCTGAAGCTGAGTGGAGTGTCTAACTTAGCAAGACAGGAGTGGAGGGAGGGGCTGCTGTTCTGGCAGGAGGGGGTTCTCTGTGGTATCCCAGCGCACTGAGTGACGGGCTCAAGGGAAGACAAATGGAAACTGATGTGCAATTTGCCCGGGAAAAGGCTGCCCTGGAAAAAGGAAAAGTTGCCCACCAACAAACCAATTGCCCCGATCCAGTCCCTGAGCTTTTGAGGGCACTGGCAAATCCACCGCAGATTCACGGTGTGGCTCTGTCTCTACTTGGCTTCGGTCCTCAAAAGCGTGTAGCCACCTAGCGGAGACTTTCCTGGAGAAACTGAGTCCCTGAATCAGAAAGGCCCGTAAAACACCTGCTTCAGTCCGAACACGCACTTAAGTGGTGGGCTGAATACAGACAACCCTGCACTTAAGAGGGTCAGGCCCACCTGCCCGTAAGGGTAGCTGGCACAGGAGAATCAACACATACGTCTCTTCTCCACATCGGCCATGTGCTATGATGTGGGAGTTAATTTCAGGAAGGCTGATGGCTTTTTTCCCTTTGGCCCGATGCTGTGGCGAACAGTTAGCTACCACCACCTAGTGGCACATGGGGGAGACAGCCTCTCTCTTTCCTCCTCCCCCCTGCCCCATGTTGATGGAAAGGTGCCAAACCCGCTGACTTCTGGGCTGGCCAGTCCTAGAGGCTGAAGTTCTCTGTTGATCCCCAGAGATAGGGGCAGCACAGAGAGCCTGTCCTCCCAGCCCCACAGCGGAGCTGATGGAGCTCCTATCAGAAGAGGCTGGTCACGGGCAGAATTGCTTTATCGCTGCCCGGGAGTCTACCAGGGCCGGAGAGGGAAGGCCAGTTCCAGCGTTGTGTCCTCTCCTGGCACACACCCGTCTCTCCTCCCTGATCGCCGAATCCAGCCACAGAGGGAGCCAGGGACTGAGCCTACAGGGAAGCTGAGACACTGCCAGAAACTGTGAGAACGAAAAGAGAATCTCTTTATTCTGGGTCTTCCCCCCCGGCTCACAAAAGAAAACAAAACTGGCCCCTACATTGGCCGATTGCTCAGGCGTCTCGTCAGCTGGTAAGAGTCACGTACAAAGCCATGTGTCGTTCCGAATCAAGTGGGGAATGAGGCTGGTAATAAGGAATCTGGAAGGAGGTGTGTGTGTTAGCTTCGTAACAGGCTCGGGGGCAAACGGGATGCTCTGTGAGACAGCAGCGACGTGGGTGTTGGGATGTGAGTCTCTTCACGTGGAGGTGGAGAAGGTTTCCATAGGTGCCTGAGGGGCAGCAGGGGAGAGGACCCCGAGGTGGGGGTGGCTGTCCAGTATGTTGGGGAAAGAGGCACCAGGGAGTCTAGGAGGAAAGAGATACAGGGTGAATACTGGCGAGGAGATGAAAAAGGGAGTGACCAGGGCACAAGCAACCTGTATGGTGCACGCCCAGTGACTCACAGCATGGGAAGAGGTGACTCCAGTTGATGCAGCAAGAAGCTATGTGGGCCCTGGTTAGCGCAGGTGATTGGGAGTCAGGACTCCTGGGTTCTCTTCCCAGCTCTGGAGCTGACTCGGCATGTGATCTGCCAGCTCTGTGCCTCAGGTTCCCCACCTCTCTACAGGGCTTTGGGATCTTTGTGTGAAAAAGTGATTGATATCCAATGCTCTGCTAAGTATTATTATGACTACCACCAAGAGAAAGTTTTCTGGAAACAAAGTCTTCCGGGTTGCTCTTGGCTCCATCTGACCCAAAGGTAAACAACTCTTTTCTGCACTTCACATGAGGATCTCCAAGTCAGGGACATTTCCATTGCAAAGCCCCTGGCTCGTGGTCACAGCTGGACTCACTTCAGACGCCTGCCCAGGGTCACAGAAAAGCTGGGAGTGGAATACAGAACCCTTCATTCCCCCGTCCTGGACTCTAACCGGCCGCCCTCACTCCTTGAACGTCAATGGCTAATTCCTCCCACCCCACTCTACCAGGTCCAGTGTAAGGTGAAGACCAGAAGATGGAGCTAAAGGCAAAACCCTCCCAGGTTTCTCCATGTCGATCTTCACAAAAGGTTAAAAACATACCCCGGGACTGTCCCAGCCCCAGCCGAGACATCCCAGACCTCCTGGCAAGACAGATTTGTTATCAGCGATGAGGGTGTGCACGCGCAATCTCTGAAGAAGTGTGAAGAGTTAATCACAAAGCAGTGGCTGTGCCTCTTACCCATTGGATCATCTTTCCTCCAGTTCGTAGGCGGCCGTGAGGTATTCCTTTGGGACAATCCCCACCTCGCTGTTCAGTTCGCCGATCCACCAGCCGTACATGTTATACTCCTGAGAAAACAAAGCAAGAAAGGGCCCAACCTTGGATATCCTGGCCTAGATAACTTAGTCCTGCCTTGAGTGTAGCAGACTGGACCAGAAGACGTCTCGAGGTCCCTTGCAGTCCTATGATTCTAGGATCCTAGATAGAGAGGATGGGGGTTACCGTTAAATCACTAGACGGGCCGCCTGGGTTCCATTCCTGACTGCCACAGATTCCTTGGGCAAATCACTTACAGCCAAATTTACACAGGTATCACCGACAAAGGCCAGTAGCCAGAATTAGACCAAAGTATTACAAGTCCTCAGGAGCCTAAATTCTCACGTGCCACAAGCAGAGAACAGGAGAGACTGAGGGGCCATCAATGCTCGAGGCCACTGTGCTGGTAGGGCCCCGCTGATCAGCTGCCATATCCAGATAATCCTGGCAAGTGACTCACACCCATATGCTGCAGAGGAAGGAACTCCCTCTCTTCCCACAAGATCCCTACCAATCTGACCTGGGGAGAAATTTCTTCCCAGCCCCACGTATGGTGATCAGTTAGACCCTGGGCATGCAAGCAAGACCCACCAGCCAAGCACCTGAGAGGGGGAACGCCAACCCAGAGCCCTGGCCCACCCCTCCAGTGTCCCACCTCCAGCTGTGGGTAATCTGTGACGCTTCAGAGAAGGAGACAGAACCACACCCCCAAAAAATAGATGGGGAAGGAGGCAATCCTTCCTGACCCCAACAGGGGAGCGGCTGGAGCCCTGAAGCATGAAATAAATCAAGACAAAACTAATAATGCTGTATAGCGAGGTAGGGCTCTCCAGGCAAGCAGCTCCCAGCACTTTGCAGACAAGAGGGTGACGCTCATAGCTGAGGACTCTGTGGGTGCCCTAAAAAATAGTGGGTGCACAGCACATGCCGGCGGGCCCCGCTGATCAGCTGCTCCCCCTTCCCCCAGCACCTCCTGCCTCCTGAGGATCATCTGTTCAGCGGCGTGTGGGAGACGCAGGGAGAGAGGGGGCGGAGCAAGGGCAGGGTGTGCTCGGGGAGGGGGCAGGAAGAGGTGGGGTGGGGCCTTGGGGACTAGGGGTGGAGCAGGGGTCGAGCTCCCCCTGCCCCCCCCCCCGGCAAATCAGAAAGTCAGCGCCTCTGAGCACAAGGTCTAGGAAACCCCTGCATTCCACGCAGGCCCTATTTTCAGGGCATAGGCAGGATATAAGCAGCACATAGACGCAGAGGAACTGCCCACGCCCATGGCCCAGCTCGGCCGGTGTGCTTTCCCCGACAGCCACCAGCCCCAGCTGTTTCAGAGAAAGGTGCAGCCGCGGGTTGTTTCCCCGTGGGATAAATTTTCACATGGAACATTTCCTCCTAAACCCTTTGGTTAGAGGTTGGCTGGAGGTTTGGTGCACTGAGGCTTAGCGTCCTGGTGCTGATCCTCCGCACAGCATGAATTATATCTCTATTTTACAGATGGGGAAACTGAGGCACAGAAGCACCATGGTTGGGGGTAGGGGCACACGATGAGAGATAGAACCCAGCCCTCCCGATTCCCAGCCCGCCTATAGGAGGGCTGCCGGATGATGCTCTCAGTGGAGCCAGAATCTGGCCTCCCCAACCCCAGGTTAACCCACAGACCACGCTGCTGATCCAGGAGCAAACACCTGTCGGAGTGGCTGACTTCAGCAAGCGATGCGCCCACCAGGGCGCCGTGCAGTGGCAGACACTGCAGAATCTTTGAGCCATGCTGACCTGCCAGGCTGCCAGGTCCCAGAGTGATGAAAGACCCGCCCCCCCACCGCGTTGCAACCCTCTTGAAAACAGGAAGGAAAATCCTGCGGCGAAAGAGGAGCAAAGAAAGCTTTGGACGAGCAGCTGCCTTACTGCGGAAATGAACGGGATCTGCACTCGCAGCAGGAGGAAACGAACCCACTCAGGAGACCTTTGGGTGTTAGGGCTGGGCGGTGGGTCAGAGAGCCATCCAAGGCATGAATGGAGCAATCCAACCCTCCCCTCTCCATCCCTCCTCTGCCCACCGCAGCCCGAACACTACGAGGTCTTTTAAAATAATTTCTGCTTTGATGAATTGCCGGGGAGCTTGCAATTGCTCATAATCAAAGGGAGGAAAATGCAAATGAGAGCCAGTCGAGAAGTATCGGCACCAACCGTTTATTCCACTGCACCGTGCCAAGAAGAATTAAAACAACATTAAACTCCCAGCCATAATGTTTAAGTCCTCGTTTCCAAGTGCCAAATTGCACCACTCTGGATCATACAGATGTTTGTTAATTATGCTAATTTTTATTAAACTATTAAAACGAGGAGTGCACAGCACAGCAAGCCAAAGCCCGGCACCGAGTGAACCCTGCTCTCGTCTGGAGGTGCTAATTTGCTAAGATGCTGACGCCTGGGTTTAGGGGGTGCTGAGTAGCTGGGTTTTTCTGGGGCAAGGGAGGAGAGCGATGGAAGACTGTTTCCCTGGAATCTACCTCATCAGCTTCCAGCAGGTCCTGCTTGCTCTGTGCTTGCAAATATTGGGACAGGGGGTGCGTGGGTAGAAAGAACTTAGCTGAGACAATCATCTGGACGTTCGTTGCTTTGAGAAGGTGGTGAACAGGCACCTGGACCTGCTGAGATGGGGTCTGACACGCACACTCCCTGCAGGGCGATACACACCTGCGGCTCAATGCCACCATGCATGTGGCCAGAGGATCTCCAAGCCTTTTGCATGGCCTCATGTATCCCCATTGTACAGATGCGGCAACTGAGGCAGCAGAGGAGGAAGTGACCTTGCCACAGTCAGCGACTGAGTCCAGGTTGATTTACAACCCAAGGAGTCAACATCCTCCCCTTCCCCGTCCCAAGCCTCCTCTTACTTGCACCAGTTTAACCCCGTTGATTTACACGTCACTTCTGATTTATCCCAGGGCAAGAGGAGAGTCTGCCACCAACCCCTTGCTCGGTACACACAGGTAACAAAAACCACCCGCTCGGCATGCCAGGAGGCCCCAGTTCCGCTCTTAGCCCTGAGACCTCCTCCCTCAAACTCAGAGATCTGCTCCCAGCAGGACAGCCCACTCCGCTGGCCCCAGCGCTCTCTGCATTTCCTCCCGGCAGCGACGAGTGCACCCGAAACAGACGCTCGTTCCAATAACTGGCAGCCAGTGGGTTTGCGCGCAGGGCCGTAAAAGGATTTATGCTGCTAATCTCCAGCAGCAAGGGGAGAACAAACACACACACACCCCGCTGTAAAAGGAACAGCCAATTCTATAACCGAAAACGCGCCACGGCCACCAGCACAGGGAATATTTCACAGCTTGAATCAGCCTCCAGTGGTTTCCCTGTTGCCATTTATGGCTGCGCGAACATCACGGCCCTCCTTAGCGATCCGCTTGTCGCAGGGCCTTGAATCCCTCCATGGGGCTGCAAATGCCCTGCCAGTAGGTGTCGGGGGAGGGAAGCAGCAGGCTGCTCCTCATAAGCCTGGAAAAAAGGAGATTGGAGCCCCTCTGCTACATGATTGCTGCATTTTAATTTCCAGCCACCCCTGCTGCTTCCTATTTGTGTGATCTCTTCCAAGGCAGCTCAGCCATGACCTGGAATGACCATCCCTGTCCTGGAACAGAGAGATGGCCAGGCCAGATTCTCAGCGGCTGTAAATCAGTGTAGCCTTGTTGACTTCAATGGAGTTACGACGACCGAGGGCAGCTGAGGAGCTGGCTTTTGCCTTTGAAAGTTCAGGCAAAGACCTGTTGGGGTTTTCCAGCTTCCCATGTTAATTTAATTCTAGGTCTCGTGCTAATGGTGCCCCACATCCCCACCCTACAGGGCCCCAGAACCAGAGGGCAAGAGGAAAATGAAGCCCCCGGTTCACTGAGCCATAAGAACGGCCATACTGGGTCAGACCAAAGGTCCATCCAGCCCAGTATCTGTCTACTGACAGTGGCCAATGCCAGGTGCCCCAGAGGGAGTGAACCTAACAGGTAATGATCAAGTGATCTCTCTCCTGCCATCCATCTCCACCCTCTGACAGACAGAGGCTAGAGACACCATTCCTTACCCAGCCTGGCTAATGGGCTTCCCCACACATCTGGTCCCACCACTGGAAGGGTCTTCTGCTCCTGGCGTGGAAAGAGAAATTATTTGTATGGCGAGAGGACAGCTCTGTGGTGCTGCATGGATACGGAGCAAGAAACAGTTGCTGGAGAACGGCAGAGCTGTTATCCCTCCTTGACAGGCAGGGAATGGTACTGTCATCTCCTGTCTCCCAGGCCGGTGCTTTTAACCACAAGCCTGTCCGCTTGGACCCTGAAACTGGGGCTGCATCCCCTCCTAGTCCGCAGGGTCATCAGGGGAACACTAGCGTGATATTAACATTGCTGCAAAGGCAGCAACTGCTTCTCCAGAGTGAGCATTCCCCCCCCATCGCCAAAATACACACGGTTCCTTTCCTTCTACCAAAAGCAGAGCCGACAATATTTACTCCCCCCCCCCCCCCCCCCCCCCCCCCCCCCCCCCCCCCGGCTTCTGGCCCTGGCCGACATCTGCGCGCTTTCTGCCCGTCCTCGTAAACAACCAGTGCCTCCTTCAGGAACACAATCCATCAGCCCCCCTTCGCGCAGAAGATCAATGATGCTTTGATGGATGCCCAAGGAAAAGCCAATCAATCAGGGACTTATCGGTTTATGATTGCTTGGCCCCATTATCAGCGCCTGTGTGTCATACATTATTGTTAGTCAAATGGAGGCTCCTAATTCATAGGTGAGGCATGCCTTGTGCTGTTAGAGGGTCAGCTGACACGAGGAGTTTTATACCAGGTCAGCTATATATCTGTTTATCTAGAAAACTGGCTCCGAGCTGAAGCTAGCTCTGAAATTTAAAATTTACCTTCCCCCCCCTCAGGGAATTCAAAACTTGAAGCCAGTGGAAGACACACAGTCACTGCTCAGAGACCCTGTTTATTTAGGCAGCTCTCACCTATGTTTTTCCAGCATGGGGGATTTTTATTGGGTGTCTCCAGAGGAAGAGGGGACCGTGAATCAAAGGCTCAGCTCTGTGCTAAACTAGGAGGCGGCTTCCCCGATACTTTGGCTCCCAGCAAACCATCCTTTTCTCCTCCCCCCGTTCCTCGTTTATTATTCAGCCTCGCTCCAGATAAATCACAATAAAAATGAATGATTAAATTTGCCCCCAACGATTATTTATTTGCTCTTGCCAGGAACTTGTTAAATGGATACCTGCAAGCCGGGAGGTGGACAGGCCTAAGAGCACAAGCGGCTGGGAAAAGCCAAGGGATGGCCGGTCGGAGTGTAGGAAATCCGGGAAGTAGCATCGAATGAAACGCCACCATCCCCACTTGGGCAAAGCCGCCACGAGGGGAGAATGGGTTTAGCCCAGTTCATGCTGGACAGCACCAGCAGAATTTAGGAAGGAGCTGGCCACTGTCCAGGTCCGTGCTGCGTGTGCAATAACGTGCTTACTCCCAATGACTCCCCCCGGGGGAGCTTTGCCTGCAGGAGGAGGTCAGGATTTTGCAGGTAACTTAAAGGAAAATCATCTGTGCAATGCCGTCCATTTCGATGCCTGCCACAATAAGCTCGGTTCATCCCTGGCACAGGCCCCGGACTTGCACCACAGATGAATTTGGCCCAGAGACAGAGATGGGTGCAGAAGGCCCAAAGACATTGCCTGACTGGGAATCAGATGAGCTTGTGGTCTCTGTGTGTATGCAAGCTGCAGTGGAGGGGTGTTGTCTGCTAGGTTAAAAATCTGCTCCCCGTTACTGTGGTGTCAATCCAGAGCGACTCCGGGGAAGGCAAAGGAGTGACTCTGCATTTACACAGGTGCAGGCGCAATCTGGATCGGCAGGCGAGTGCTATCTGATGAGGCCCATGGACAGCACGACACGGGGCACTGTGTAGGACCCCCGCTAGCTCAGACAGACAGACAGATGCAGGAAAGACTTGCAAAGCAGCTCTGTAATTGAGGCAGGGGGTGCACACTGAAGAAGAGGGCAGGAGAGGTACATTCATTTGCAAGATGAAAAAGGAAGGGGGCGGGGGGGAAGTGCAGAATTTGGAGACCACCGCGGCTGCCCCATTTCCAAGCTGATGGAATTGTGAGATCATGTGAAACTGCAGCATTAATATTTATTCCATAAAGCACGCGGCTCACAGCTTTGCACCATTCTGCCGCGCTCTGACCGCAGCACCAACCCTCAGGCACAGCAACACAATTTGGAAACAATGTGACGGAAATGTTTAATCTGCTCAGCCCATCTGTGCTGCGTATTTCTCCAGCGCTCCCTGAGAGAGCCGCCTTCGAATCTCCACATCGCCTTTAATATTCTCCTAAATCACCTCCCCACTGCACTTCAAGGGCCATTGCTACAATATCACAGGTTCATCTAAAGTGCACCAGGCTGGGGGGGGCCCCTGAAGAACAGGGGTATGGGGGGGGAAGAGACAGGGTGTTACTTGGGTTATTTTTTATTTCAAAATAATTTCCAGGGACAGTCTTTCCATGCCCCTTGGAAAAAAAAAGTTATTGTGTTTTTGCTGGAAGGTGATTAGTGAGACTGTTTAGAACCAAACAGGCTGGGATGGAGGAAAATCATTTCCGAAGAACTGTTTTTATTAATCTCCTGCCCGGCCGCTCACGTTCAGGCACGGCTTTCATTCGGCTGGCCTTAGGGTCCAATCCTGCTCGCAGGACTGACCCCTTGGGCAGAGAACGCCCTTCTAGAGTGGTGAAAAGCACTGGGGACTGGAAATCAGGGCACTTGGGTACCATCCCAGGTGCTGGGAGGACGCAGGGTCTGGTGGTTACAGCTGAGAGTCAGAACACCTGGGTTCCACTCCCAGCAATGGCACAGATTTATGTGCCTCAGTTTCCCCTGTTTTGTAAAACTTGAATGAGCCCAACCCTCCCCATACCTGGGGGGAGCTGAGGGTTATTTACATAATGCATGCACATTGCACAGTGGAAGAAAGACAAAATACGAGACAATCGACTTTTTTTTTTTTTTTAAACACATCCATCACTTCCATATCAGGTGGGGGGGCAGCTGATTGCAGGGGCTCGCTCGGGGTCTGATCCTGAGAGGTGCCTAGCTCCTTTGACTTCCCACCAAAGCCGAGAGGGAGCTCAGTGCCCCACAGGCTTAGGGCCCCTCACCTGTGCTCACGGGGAGGGGGAAACTGAGGGCGCTCAACATCTGCCAGAAGTGCTTGGTGCCCCTGGCTTGTGGAGCTGGGAGTGCGTGTGTGCACACGGGGTCCCATTCTGCGCTAGGTCCCCACCCCCGAAACCTGCCTCCGGCTGGGAAAAAAAAATCAGGATCCATTTGAGCTACTCTGTGCATTAAAAGAACGGGATAATGGCCACATTCAGCACCATTCGCTGGCAAAGGAGGGGATCGGGGATGGACAAGGCGTCCCAATTGTGGAGCCTCCAGCCTGCCGGTGTGTTACATCATCTGCACACATAGGTGTTGCCATGGCAGCTGCTTATAGCTTCATTTCCTGGATCCCCCGAGGGGGGTGTCACAGCCGGATCCACCTGCTCTTTACCCTACCCTCGGTGGGGTCATAGTGAGGTCGCCAGAATAAATGAACGTGGGTACTAATGATCTGTTTGCTGGCTGTTTATGCTCTGTGTGTCAGGGGCACTCACATTTAGAGAGCTCATTATGGCTGCAATTAGACGGCACCATTGCTAGATATTTAACTCCTTTTTCTTTTAAATTAGCATTTTAATAACGTGCTTTGAGCAGGAGAAACAAAATGACCATTTTTCATGGCCAAACTTCTTAGCTGTAGGTGTAACTTTAATGGTAAAGTTGCGCGGAAAGCAAAGCAGGAGCGGTTGGTTCCCCTTCCAACTTTCCCCCCACTTCCAGTCTCCCTTCCACATGAGGGGAAAAAAAAATAATAAAGGGAGAGATTTTTATTTGCTTTACTGCACATTTGATTTCCTCAATGTGCTCTGCCGCCAATTAGATTCAGCTTGAAAGGCCCGAACACTGGGGCCTGACGAAAATTAGCAGGCACCGGAGTTAAACTTTGTGCGTGACCTGTGAAGAAAGCTTGAAATAATTGTGTGTGTGTGTGTTTGTATAAAAGGATCCATTTATTTCAGATTCCCCCAGCTGAAAAAAGGAAAGGAGAGGGTGGGGGAAACAGAAGAGAGCACCCATTAGAAGATCAGTGCTATCAAAATATCTTTATACAGTAACCCCCAGGGACACTTCCTTTCAAAAGGTCACTGCAATTATTTCTGTTTCGTTCATAACTCTTCTGATCCTCTTATAAAATTGAGTGGGAAAAAAAAATAAAAAAGAAGAGGAGATAAGATACTACCTGTAATTACTGATCCTAGAAGGGAGAGGGATGGCAAATTTATAAAGGAAGCAGAGGGCTGGGAAATTGAATGAGATAGAAGTGATGCTACAGTGGGAATTGAGTCTAGGAGTTTAGCTTTCAGGAACTTGAAAAGGCCCCTGTTTTAGTCGCATGTGGCTTGAGCAGCTGAAAAGTACAAAGACCAGTAACAAATGGGAACATTTCCCTCAGTTCCCAGGGTCATTTTATGATGGCTGTTTATTTCCTTTTAATTTGGGACCTTAAGCTAAATATCATTTTGCAGACAAGGAAGTGAATGGGACTCCAGAAAATGTGTTGGTGTGGCAAAGAGAGGTTTGGCAAGTGTGTATGTGCGCACACGTACAGTTAGAGAGCAGTGCGTAGGCGAGACTGTTCGCAGTTAGGGTTGGAAGGATGAAATTATTAATGGTAAATATTGGTAAACGTGAATTTCACCATAGTCACACAATCCGATGGGAAAAAAACAGCTCCAACGAAATATACAAAAAGGGCCGAATGAGAACATATTACAGTTTGATTCAAGGCTATTTACTTTGTCTATTTGGATGTCTGATGTTGACAATTGGTGTGTTAATGGTTATAAAGCTTCCACTTTTTTAATCTCAACATCTGCGGTCATTAAATAACTGTCGGACTTCCCCTAGAATTTCCTGTAACTGGGAAAAAACCCAACCAAAACTGAAAACAGTGCTTAAAAAGAAACATCACTATTATCTGTCAAAATAATTGAAAAAGACAAAGGAAAACTTGAATTCTGCCAAGTCTGTGCACTTTATGCGTCTGTAGGAAATGAGACAAAAGCATGCACAAGAAAGTGGCTTTAAAACACTTCTTTCTTTCCTACCCTCTTGGAATCCCACATCCAAGTTCCGCCTGAGATTTTCTATTCGGACACCGGGTTCACAACTCTTTCCATGACAACAGACGGGAGGGGATTTAAGGGTGACAGGAGTTTGGAGGTCAATAGTTGAAGACCAGGAGTTAGGGATCAAAAACACTGGGAAAACAACCCCCCCGCCCCACACACACACAGTTGAAATAAAGATGATCTTGGTGAACTAGTGAGGAATCAAAAAAGGAGAAAAGTGCAAGCGGGAACTAAGGCAAGAAAAAAGCAGCTTTTGTGAGAACAATGGTGTAAATGTTTACTCTTTTGTATCAGCTCAGGTGCACCTTCGAAGCGGCTGTTTCATAAATACAATACGGATGGCAGAGGCTATAATTTGGTGATAGCTACCCCAGGACATATCTAGATACACTTCTGTTATTTTAATTAAATACTGCATTATGGTTTGTGACAACTTCATCGCTATAGCGTAAATGAATTTGGAATTAAAGTCTTATTTAGGCATCCAGCGTATCCCCCACCCCTCCATTTCTCAGTTTTACAAAGCAAAGGGCTATAAAATCAAGATGTTTGTTCATTTACAGATGGAGCAATGTGGAAAAAAAAATCCGGGGGGGGGAACATACTATAGAAGCTGACTCTGAAATACTCATGGCTTACGAGCATTCTCAGACAGGGGAGAGAATTCTTTTGATCATAAGTGGGCTATACTGAGTATTAATTGTGTGTGTTTATTCTTATCTTTCAACCTGGGCTCGTCTGAACAATTATACTGATGGCCAGGGGATTTTTTTGCCTCCTCTGTTTAGTAGTTAATAGCCAGCTTTTAATTTTTAAACTGCTGATTTGTTACTGGCTCCGAACAGTAGAAGTTTTTGTAAATTTCATTGGTGATCAAGGGGAACGGAGCGGATTGCGGTTTTTGGGCCATGGCTGGAGAGGCGTTACGGCAAAGGCAAACTTATTTTATTCCCAGGAATGGGAGTTTCAACGCCATCAATCTATTAACTTCCCTCTAATGAAACTAGACCATACGTGACATTTTGCAATATAACTGCTTTAAATGTTACCACATCAATTGGCTTAAATGTTACCCGCACCTCATGAACCGGGATATGGTTTTATAATTCTCTCTCTCTCTCTAACAAACAGAGATTTCCACCAATATTTTACACGATCAGAGGAAACAACAATGAAGCTTTAAATATAGGTGCTCAACAGGCAACAAGAAAAGAAATTTACAAATAAGTTTTGGGACACTGCAAAAGGAGTTTTCCCTTCCTTGCCCATTTGACAAATCAATGTAAATTTTAAAGTGTTCATGATCTATTTTTTGTGCATGTAATTTGGATTTCACACTAAATATTTCCATTGTCCAACTTACTGTTAAATAACTGACAAAACAGCAAACAAACCAACCCTCGCAGGAGGGGAAAAAACTGACATCCGAGTCATGTGAAAGTTATTGTCAAAGAAAGATTGGTCTGAAAATGACACCATGCTTGAATATTTTTCTGTTTTGGCAACCCCCAGAAAAAATGTCCCCCTCCTTTTAAAAAATAAAACCGGGGACTCTGTAGACATTTGTTACATTAGAAACAAAAGCTTTTTTGCCACACATTTTAAACAGGGCATCTGAATGAAATGTCACCCCCACTCTCTTTGGCAGATTAGCAAAAGGTTTATTATTAAATCTCTGTCAAATAAAGGCAGAATTGACTCGGGAGAAGCTGCTGGTTATAATGCTGGCTTCAGAAAATGGAAGGATTGTCACACTTAAAGACACAAATTTCCTCTGTAATATATTCGAATGGAAACCTCTGAATTCAATACTACACGGGCATATCTAATAAATTCACAATATTTCAGCCTCAACAGCCTACAACGGTTAGTTTTAAAGATTTATGTGGTAAAAAATTACTCAGTGATGAATATAGTTTATTCTGTGCAGTATTGGAGGGTATAAGGAATTAAGCTACTGTCTTTAAACAGTGAATTTATTATTACCTCTGTCAAAGATGAAGTCTTTAACAGCATTTGTTATAAAATTCAGCACAAAATAAATGGTCTGAATATTAAAAGGAGGGGGAAAAAAAAGCTGGAGTTTGCAAATGCACTGGTGGTTCTGAAGATGAACCCAAGAGTGCTGCTAAAGTTTGCAGTTCTGGGTAAATTCTTTGGTACGCTCCTGGGAAACGGTCATGTTCAGACTTAAAGGGAGGCTGGTGTGTGTAAGATTTGGATCTCACTTGCAGCAGCGTAAATGCATAGCAAAGAACACACTCCGATCTCGCTTATATTAGGGGAACCCCAAGATCGATGATGAATTTCTCCTCCCAGAGACACAGGTGAACCTCCATGGAAAGGAGGAAAATTTTGCTCCTGGGAGCAGCAGGGTGAACTCACTGCAAAGAACATACTCTGATCTAATCTACACCAATGCACTCCAGAGTAAAGGCCAGATCCTGCTGTCTGCTCTACATGGACGCTGGTGTAAATCTGGAGCAACTGCACTGCAATCGAGAGCAGACTCTAGCCCTGTTTCAATACCTGCTCTGGGTAGGGTGATGGGGGAAATAATCGAGACGGGGAGGTAATATTGCCTATCTAAGACAAAGCCAGACTATCGGGACCCTAGCTTAGGATCCAGGATAGGTGGGCAGGTGCGGGGTTGATGGAGGACAAATGCAGCGGGGTTTGGATAAAGTGTCCTGAGTGGAAATGTCGGGGGTTTTCTTTCGTTCTTTCTGGGTTTATAATAAATGGCTGCTGGGCAGCGAGGGCATCATAGATGTGCCATTGTGCTGGCTGCTCGCAGGTCGAGCCAGCCTTTTGTCCTCTTCTGGAATGGGTGTCCCCTCATTTATAAACATTACCTGGGAGGAATGAGGCTGCCAGGGGTTTGTTCTGGACGATTGGTTCCTGTCTGGGGGGGGGGGGGGGGAAGGGGGGAAGGAATAGCCCTCGCCTGAATTTGACCGGTGTATGACCGTTGCCTTCCAGCTGACCCCAAATCCCATCCCCATCCCTCCTCACTCGATAGCCTCCCATCGGGGTTATTAATGGGCGCAAAACCCCATCATCACCATCACAGCCCTCTGTCATCACAGCACGGCGCACGGCGGCTTGTTAACACAGGACCGGGGGCGGTTTTCCGCTTCCCCCTCCCAGCCCACAATAAATGTGTGGTGGCGGGGGGAGAGATTTGCAGATACCATTCCCCTCCGGTGAGGTCAGAGGTGGATAATAGCTATTTGACAAGCAGCAATCAGGTTCATTGTGCCATTCAGACCCACCCCCCTTCTCCCCCCATGCCCCCACCTCCACAAAGTACAGTTGCTGGAGAGTGACAAAAAGGGCCACTAGATGTCACTAAACTCCTCCTTTCGCTCCAAGGAATAAAAACATCTCTCCCCCCCGCCCCCGCCCCACTACACTTTCATTTCAAGCAATTGAGAGAATTAACTTCTCCGGTTTTATGGGCTGCGTGTCACATCCAACTAAGTCCACTTAAAATGGGAAGTCTCACAGTGCTCAAATCATTATCAGAACGTACAAATCACCCGGCCCGGGGGAAAGAGAGCCAGCGTCCTTTAGCTGCCGGGAAAAGGGCAGGGAAGTGGAACCGCGCTTTGCTGGCCTGTCACGCGGCCCAGATGTGCCGCACAATGGCACCAGGATGGCCCAGGGCCCAAGCGATGCTGGAGGTTTGGTACCAGCCCAGAGAAATTCCAAGTGGGAACGGGACCAGCCCTGGCAATATTCACAGCATCAGGAGTCTGGTGAAGGCCCCCGCGGCACTCCCGGTGCCAGATGTGCAACAACAAATCTCTGGCCTGCGGTCCCAATAAGACAGCCAGCTTTAGTACCGGCACGGGCAGTGAAAAGGCCCGGTGCTTGCCGAGCCATGCCAGTGCCATCCTGTTGCAGATCAGGCTATGCAAGCTGAACACCTGCAGGCTATGCCCGTCCTGGGGATTAGCGGGCACCGGTGCATTGCCGCTGGACTCCTTCCACGTCCAAGGGGCAGGCGAGGACTGCGGCACTCATGCCAAGCACAATGAGATGACAATAGCTGGAGCTCGGCAGAACCCGGAGCTGCAGAGAGAAGACCCAGCTTCCCTGCCCCATGCCACAGGCCTCTGGCAGGGCCGCTGCACATTTCCTTTCTAAGGGGTGGCAATGCTTCCGTGGGATTCAGAGGGAAGGGACCTGACACACCGATCTGTTTAGCGGCTAACCTTGCTGCTTCAGGTTACTTACGGCCACGAAAGACTGTACAGATAATTAGACATGTGGTCGGGAGCAGAGAAAACACAATAGCAGCAATGCCCCTCACCTGCTTTAGTGCCTTCCAACAAAGGATCTCAAAGCACCGTGCACATGTTAATGAATCAAGCCTCACCACCCCTGCTGGATGGTGAGTAGGTAGCAACAGCCCCAATTTGCAGATCGAGAAACGAAGGCCCAGAAAGGCAAAGTGACTTGCCCAGGACACCCAGTGAGTCACTTGCCAGAGCAGGGAATATAATCCCGTTTCCCTGATTTACAGTCTCTTGCCCTAACCCCTAGACTATGCTATCCCTCTGTGTGTGTGCTCAGGGGGGACCCAGTTTCTACACCCCCTTCTGGAAACTCGATCAGAGTCTTCCTGCCCTGGTGCCCTGTGCTCCAGAGCTAAGGTTGAGCGTGCGGGCCTGCTGAATCCGTCAGCTACCGATGTCCGCTAACCTCCAAATCACTTTCCCCCCGCTGTTGATGCTCGAAATGTCAGACAGGACCCGAGCAGCAGCCAGCATGTGTTTCAAACACACCAGATGGATTTTTATATTAGCTACTATTTCATGTTCAGACAGAGCGACCGCACCACTAAAACAGAGTTTGCTTCGATGAGATTAATTCTGGGGAATTAATTGGGACAAGATTGAAAAGGAAATTAAAATGCAGCTGAATGAACAGGCTTCTCAAACACCTTTTTCCTCCCCGCCTCCCCCACTCTCCCCCTGCTTAATTCCGACTCAGATTCTGCTGTGGTCCTGAGCATCCATTGAGTTGAGTAATTTACGAGAGAGAGGCTCTCAGGACCAATTGGTTACGTGTGAGGAAGTCAGCGGAAGAGAGTCACAATCTGGAGCCACTGAAGAGAGTTAAAACCCCGCCGTGGTTCCAAGCTGCACTCCCTGTGCTGGGGGGCGGGGGAGGCAGAGGCTGATCCCCAAACAGAGTCCATAGAAGAGAGGCCGGGGGTGGGGGGCAGAGCACCAGGCCGAGAGTCAAGACCCTGACTCTCTCAGGAGGGTTTTACACAGCTGTAACTCCACAGATTTCAGTGGAGTCGCTCCCCATGCACCCCGGGGTCTAGGCGAGGTCAAAACTCTGGCTGTCTGGCTTGCGCGCCCAGCACAACCGTGGCTGCGTCTCTGCTTGCTTGTCGGCAAAACGGTGGGGACCGGAGGTGAGTGATCCTCTTCCGGAAAGTGCTTTGAAAGCCCCAGATGGAAAGGGCCAAGAATTGCTGCCAGAAGGAAACAACCGGGCCGCTCGCCATCAGACCCAGCACAGAGCAACCCACCGTTGAATTAAGGCCTTCAGCTAATCCTGTTAAAACCGAGGTCTCCTAGAAGCAGAAGGCCAAAACGGGGGTTCTCAAAAAGGGGGGCGGAGTTAAGAAGGGAACTCCATAAGTTCCTATAGGATCTCGGTGTTCCACTGGGTCCTTATGCTCATCAGGATAAGACCCTGGGCGAATTCCTTTGGCTCAGAGTCAGGGCTCCACATGAGCTCCTGAATCAGCTCCAGATCAGCCCGGACAAGGTTATGCACAGCCAGTTCCTGCGGCGACGAGTGGGAGAAACAAGCGGCCAGCAAATCCCGCACAGAGCTGCCCTCATGTACTCTGCTGCGTTCTATTCTGCTTCTTAGACTGCGCCCATCACTGGGATATCAGATCACTCGCATTTCCACCACTGGAAATATCCAGTTGTTAAGACAGGGGCAATCCAGATCCTTTGCTTGGATAACCATCCTGGACTAAGCGGCGCTCGTCCCTTCACAGAACTTTACACATAGTGATTAGTCCACCCCACCTCACAGCTGCCCGGCAATTGGCAAGGGTCATCTCATTGTACAGATGGGGAGAGTGAGACTTAGAGAGCAGGATGGCTTGGCCCAGGGCCCGCAGAGGGAATCAGTGGCAGACGGGAAATGGAAACAGGAGTTCCTGTGCTCAGACTGCACCTCCCTATAAAAACCACACAGCCGCCAGGGCCCTGCTCTAATCCAGACCTGCAGCCTAGGAGAATCTTTCAAGAAAGCAAGCTTGGGGGCAGGGGTGGGGGGTGTCCTCTTCCTGAAGTGAGACAGAATCTGATCCATGGGACTGTGCTCCCAAAGGGCCTGCTTCCCACAACATGCTGAGTACCCTCAACTCCCAGTGGGAGCTGGCAGGCTCCTTCCAGGATTGGGCCCCTCGGTCCAGTAGCATGACACAAATTCAGGATTCCCATTGGAAGAGGGGGTTTTCCCCAGTCATGCAACCACAGCCCTGGAGCTGTGCCTCCCTTTCGGACCTAGCTTGGCCCATTGAACAGCACCAAGGGAACCAGAGCAAAGCCTGGCACATCTGGGTTTTGCCCCATTAGTCACAGAGGGACCGATTTGCAGATTTCACTCATGGAGTGTGGGGGCTCAGTTCAGCAGAACCTCCCAGGATAGACTCACGTGCTGGGCAATTGGACCAAAAAACAACTGCTGACTCATCCAGGCCCAATGGGGAAGACCCCCTGGGCCAGTACGGCAACCTGTTGGCAGAGCCAAGAGAGGATGTTCTCAACCCTGGCCAGGGCCGGCTCTAGCCATTTCACTGCCCCAAGCATGGCGGCACGCCACGGGGGGCGCTCTGCCACTCACCGGTCCCGCGGCTCTGGTGCACCTCCCGCAGGCATCCCTGCGGAGGGTCCGCTGGTCCCGCGGCTCTGGTGGACCTCCCACAGGCGTGCCTGCGGATGCTCCACCGGAGCTGCGGGACCAGCGGACCCTCCGCAGGGATGCCTGCGGGAGGTCCACTGGAGCCTCCTGCTGCCCTCCCAGCAACCGGCAGAGCGCTCACCACGGCATGCTGCCCCAAGCACGCGCTTGGCGCGCTGGGGCCTGGAGCCGGCCCTGTCCCTGGCCGAAGGAGCCTTTCGGAAGCGACAAACTTAACACTGCCTGAAACTGGTGCTTGAGTGATGCGAGATCCAAGGAAGGGGCTGGGAGCACCCTGCCTGAGTCATGAGCGACCCCCTGGGGCCAAATCACAGACCAGCCCCCACTGTGCTAGGTGCTGCTGTACATACAAAACGCCCCTTAAGCTGTTCATCAGAGGGTGACAGAGCCATGCTCTTCGCACGCTCCATTGTCGCTGCAAACTGGACCAGGCCTACCACCGCAGCTGGTGCCCACCCCACAGCCACTTCTAGGCCTCTTCTGAACAGGAAGAACCAGAGAGGTCGCTTACAACCCTGCTCCCCGCCTTAGCCAGGAGCCTGGCTGAGGATCCTGACTCCGTTCCCCTTCGCCCACAGGCCCGTTCAGCACAGTGCACACAGTTAATTTATTTACCTGCATGCGCCTGACAAAGAAAGGCCTGGTCACACCTGGCTGAGCAACTCAATTACCCCTGCAATTCTAGAGCACTACCACACACAGACTCCATTATGGAGAAACATCTTGCCTGGGGGCATTTTAAATACCAGGCACTTATGCCTGGGACAGGGGAGGAAGCATTACAGAACAGTATGAGCCAAACGGGGGAGGGGCGGGGAGTCAAAACTAGGCTCTCCTCCCAGCCATGGGAGGGAAAGTTGTCCCGTGATTAGCGCACGGGACTCTGAGCAAGGACTCCTGGGTTCCCTTCCCCTAATGTGCTACTGACTTGTCGAGGAAACGGCCACGCTCCGTGCCTCAGTTTCCCCACCTGTGAAATGGGGATGATGATACTGATCTACTTCAGAGGGGGACTGTGAGGTTTAATTCACTCGTGTCTGCAATGTGCAGACAGGAGACACTACAGAAGGGCAAAGGATTATTACTATGCATGCCCACCCTCCTGCTTTCTCAGAGTATTGCAGAATACGGTTGGCCAGGAAGCACCATCCGGGTCTGAATCTATCCTGGATTCAGTTCCAAAAGCTCTTAGCAAGTCACAGCGCACCGAGCCAGTAGAGAAACCTGGCCACATCAATCTCTCTTTGTGCTACCAGCCAGCAAGAACCTGGGCTCCCTTCCAGGTGTCAGACCAAGTCCTTCCATGACTCATTCTCCAGGCTGCAAGGCACAGGAGAAAGCTGGGCTGCAATCATTTCACATCACTGCTCATGCTGTCTTCCTGCTGCTGCTGACGGGCATTCAGATATTGCAGTGCTGGGGAGGGGGCATGTAAACACCTAGACACCGATGTGATTTCCACATCTGGCCCATTAAGCTCAGAGGCCGTGAATCCTCCTAGCTTTGGAGTGGTATAACTGTCCCCTACCTTGCTCAGGATGTAGATGATATCCCCACGCAGGAAAGACAGCTCATCTGGCTGATTGCTGCTGCAGTCCCACATGCCTTGGTAGTAGTTTGCATAATCTCTTGTGCGAAGGCCTAGAGAGAGCGGTATGAACAGTGGACAATTATCAGAGGGTTCCCCCATTTCCCAGAGGGATTGCTTTCTAGTGGCCACTAGGAACCCATTCAGCAGTGAGCCCCAATGAGAACAGACGGAATAGTTCCAGTATTTCTTGTAGGAAATTTTGAAAATTTTGTTTATTAAAAAAAAAAGGTGAAAATTTCCAGTTTCACTAAAAATGGAAAGAAAAAAAAAGTGCATTCAAAAACATTATTTTTAAACCAAAAAGGTTTTTGAAAAGACAAGCCCAAAAATAATGAGGAGTCCAGTGGCACCTTAAAGAACTAACCGATTTATTTGGGCATAAGCTTTCGTGGGTAAAAAACCCACTTCTCATGTGGCATCTGAAGAAGTGGGTTTTTTTTACCCACGAAAGCTTATGTCCAAATAAATCTGTTAGTCTTCAAGGTGCCACTGGACTCGTTGTTTTTGTGGATTCAGACTAACACGGCTACTCCCCGATACTTAAGCCCAAAAATATTTACTAAAAACTGAACTGATAAATCGAATGGTTTCCCCCAATGTTTCCTTTTTAATGAAAACCTAAGATTTTATTACCGGTGAAAAACCAGAAAGTTTCTACCCCTCGGAACGTTTTCCAGGTAAGTTTTTCATTCTGCTCAAAAAAGCCATTTGCCCTCAAAAATCTGTCTCAGTAAAAAGGCGATGCCGACCCCTGGTCTAGCCCAGAGTCCCAAGCATGGAAGCTGCGGCTGGTTGAAGCCCAGGACTGCGGAAGGAAAGTATCATGAAGTGATGCCAGATAGCTACACAGCACCGCTGGGAGGAGGCTGCCAGAGAAGGGGACAAATGGCTTGATTTGAAAAACCAAGCTGGAGGTTTCACTTCATTGTTCAGGGCACCCCTTCTAGGGTGGCCAACCCTTCAGGATTGTCCTGCAAGTCTCCAGAAATTAAAGATTAACCTTTATTTAAAGATGATATCATGTGATGAAACCCCCAGGATTAAGTCCAACCAAAATTGGCAACCCTACCACCTTCTAATCAACCAACACTGACACCTCTCTCCTAGTTGGTGTTGGTCCTGCTTTGAGCAGGGGGTTGGACTAGATGACCTTCTGAGGTCCCTTCCAACCCTGATATTCTATGGAGGGCTGCCCCTGCGGCCACCTCCACAGCCAGTGAATACAGAGGAGCAGAGCAAGCTCCTACCATTTGAGCTAAAGGACTTTCTCTCTCTGCTGTGGGCTCTTATTCTCACTGGACTAAGCGGCTGAGGGAGACGTTCACACTCTAAGAGTGTATCTCCACTTCTAGCTGGGAGTGTTGTTCAAACAGAGAGCAGCAGTGGGAGGGAATCGCAGCCTGGGTACGTGCCTAGTGTCTCGGACAGGCACACAGTTGAGGTGGCTCGCCCTTCCTGCTGCCATGGCTACACTATTTTTTGGCATCACACCCCCCCAGAGTGAAGGGTAGACGTAACATGCAGCCTCCGGGTCTGCCTACACTGCAGCGGGAGCCCAGGGTGAGTAGAAAACAAGTTGGCAGACTCTGGGTTTGTTAGGCAAGGGGTTGAGTGTCTACATGCGTTTGTAACCCCAAGTTAGGAATTGTTGAACACTGGATCCCAGCCTAGGGCTTCAGCTTCTACACTGCATTATACAGGCCCATGTCCAACCCCCCATATCCCAGACTTCCTAGTGTCCTCCCTGTGTGGCCGCTCTAGCCCTTTGTTTGTGGGGCAGTGTGGCAAAACTTGACTGTCCAGAGGACACAAAAAGGCAGCCTGGGGGACTGTGGGATACTTCTGGAGGACTCCCAGAGCATGAGTCTACAGGGGCTGTCTACAACGCAAAGCAATAGGGCTTGAGCCCTTGGTGCCGGCCTGGTTCAGGAATGGACCCTCCATCCCCATATGGTGCTGGGACCCTGATTAACATGATGTGTGTGTAGCCTGATTGGGCGGGGAGGTCTGAGCCTGAGTTCAAACCCCAGGCTTACCCTGCAGTGTAGACAAACCCTCAAAGGCCCGGGATGCCTTAAAACTTAAGCCTCAAACTGTGGTCTGTAGAAAAACAGAGAGAACTCTCATGCTCAAAAAGAGGTGATAATATGTAACTACTGTCATCTGAGGCAGTATTGTTACACCCACTTTACAACCAGGGAAGTTGAGGCAGTGAGAAGGGGAGGAAGTGACCCGCCCAAGGTCATTCAGCAAATCAGTAGCAGAGACAAAAGAACTGAGCAGCTTCACTTCCCAAGCCCCGCTATTAGCTCACGCTCGCTGATGGAGGGTGAGGCAGGAGAGAGTTCTAAAGGGCTAGATCAAGTTGCTGGGACACTGAGAGCTCCCAAGCTCTGTGGCCCAATAAATTAAAAAAAAAAAAACTTCAATAAAACAAAGTGCTAAGGGGCCTCATTCGACCACCAAACGGAAATCACTGGTGTGACAGGGCAGAGAATCAGGCCTGTGAGGCGTAAATAGCAAATACTGAGCACATGTTGCAGGAAATGTTTCTAATATGATCTAAGGGATTGAATGGTAAGGGCACATCTGGAGAGCTGTGCCCAGATTTGATCACTTAAATATGAGAAAGGACATTACAGAGATGGGTAATGATGCAGCAGGGAACAAACAGAATGACTCAGGGACTTGGGGAACTTAAGTAGAAAGGCTGGAAGAAAGTAGGTCTGTATCCTTTGGAAAAATATTAAAGGGGGAATCTAGTGGCAGGGCAAAGATTGTGAAGGGAATAGAAAGAGTGGGAGCTGGTGGGTTATTTAAGCTTGCATAAAACACAGGACCCAGTGGTTATGAACTGAAGCAGAGGAAGTAACAGCAGGCAGAATCTCATCACAAGGTGAATAGTGGATGGCAGACGGCAGGGGGCAGCAAAAAAATGGAACGAGTGCAAACATATTTTTAAAGGGAACTAAAAGGCAGCAAATGCTGTGATGCACAGAGTAACTCAGTACCAGCGGAAGGGACCCACCCCAGCCCTGCTGGCTCTCTCTCGTGGAGCACGACACCACTCAGTTTTGCAGAAACTGGAGACACAAAACATATTCCAGGAGGATGGAACTTCTTGGGGGGTGGAAATTGCTCAGGTTATTAACTAAAATATTAGGAATCCTGTGGATCATTATAAGTAAATCACTGACAAATAGGTTTAAATACAGTGATGGCCACATTCAGTGTGCTTTCCTCTTTGGACAATAACAGGTTTATTATTTCCCCAATATGTTGTGGGGGGTGGGGTGGGAAGGAGATTTGGGACTGAAATATACAATGTTCCACACTGTAAGAAGTCTGAGGGTCTGTACGTGTGATTGCAGCACATGTAGGCGTACCGGCCATGCTTTGATTACGTTAGCTTGCTAAAAATAGCAGCGTAACCTTGGTGGCATGGGTGGAGCCGGTTTGGGCCAGCTGCTTGCACACAGTCCTGCCTGGGACGGTGGCTACATACCTGGGCAGCTAGTCCGGGCCACCATGGCTACTCTGCGCATATTAGTGAGCTAACTCGATCAAAGCGAGCTCAGACACACCTATACCCGCTGCCAGTTACATCTTCTGATTGCAGTGCAGACATCCTCGGAGAAACTGGGGCCACCGACCATTTCCTCCTGGGGAGCTCTACTACCAAAAGAACCAGTGTGGCCGCTGGATATCAGTGGTTAATGAGAGCAATTAAAGAAGATAAGGACATTGCTGAGATGCTCAATGGTTTATTTGCATCAGTTTTTGCTATTCGGTCGAGGCAGCTTTGGAGATCCCTACCCCAGATTTGCTCTTCCCTGGTAATAAAAAAATGAGATAATTTTGGAAGTCAAGTGGCAGAAGTGGAAGCAAATCGATCATTAAAAAAGCAGTAAGTCACTAGGCCCATAGGGGAGATCTAAGGAAACTGAAGCACCACGTGACTAAGCTGTTCTGTACAATGACTCCGCTTGCTCAGGTTGCAGAGGGCTCCCTATGTTGTTACAGGAGCCAATCAGCAGCAGGGTGGTCACCCTGGAGGTGGGAGTTTCTGCTCTATTATCCGAATCTCTGCATTATCTGAATCCTTTCCTGCTCCCCCAGCATGGAGCACAAGAAAGGGGTTCGGATGACAGGGCTTTGGAAAAACCCACAACTTTACTGTCTTTATTAATGATCTGGAAAGGGGGGTAAGCAGCGAGGCAGCCAGGTTTGCAGATGGTGAAATGTTATTTAGGTTAATCAGGACCAGAGAGGGCTGCGAGGAACTTCAGAGAGCCCTAACCAAACGAGGGTAACGGGCAACAGGATGGCAACTGCAATGCAGCGTCAGTAAGTGCCAAATAATGTTCCATGGAACTACTGTGACACCTTAGAGGAATCTAAATTAACTGACTCCACTCTGGAAAGGGACCTGGGCATCATTATAAACAGCTCAATGGAGACCTCCGTGCAATGCACAGCTGTGGTTTAAAAAACAACATCAAAAGCTCAGATGTTAGGTTGCATAAGGAATAGAAGCAGCGAGGGTTCTGTGATGCCTTTACATAAAGTAGGTAGAAGAGACTGGTAATGGCTTTATATAAAGTAGGTGAGTGAGGGAATCTCTGTCATTGGACCAAAAGCTCAAAAAAGTTTTGTACCTTCCACCAACAAAAAAGACATGACCTCACCTGCCTTGTCTCTCTCATCTACGGGGACCAACAGGGCTACAACACCATGGACAAGAACGCAACATAAAAGTAGTGGTGCAGCCTCACCCAGATACTGTGGCTATTGCTGTCCTAAAGAGGGTTTAGAAACGGGAAACAATCACGATCAAGGGCCTGGAAAAAACTCTCATCCCAAGAGAGATGGAAAAGATTGGGATTGTTTACCTTAGAGTGGATCTGAATGAGAGGGGACGTAATATAATGAACAGTCTAGAGCCGGTAATCATAATCCCCAGCTCCTATGTAGTACTGTTCATTCACAGATCACAAAGCGTGTCCTCCTCCTCCTCATTTTACAGCTGGGGAATCAGGCACAGAGATTAAATGACTTGACCAAGGCTACCCAGCAGGCCAGTGGCAGAGGCTGGAGTAGAAGCCAATTCTTTTGAGGCCCAAGTCCAGTGCTTTACCCACTAGGCAACATTGCTTAGATTGGGAACATCTGTTCTCCTTTTCTCATAACACAAGAAAAGAAGGGGACACTGGATGAAATTAAAAGGTTGGAGAATTTAAACCTCATAAGAGCAAATACTTTTTTCACACAACATCTGATTAAACTGCAGAACTCGTTCCTCTTTGTTGAGGCCAAGAACTTATAACATAAGAACGGCCACACTGGCTCAGACCAATGGTCCATCCAGCCCAGTATCCTGTCTTCCAGCTGTGGCCAATGACAGGTGCTTCGGGGGGATAAACAGAACAGGGAATCATCAAGTGATCCATCCCCCGTGGTCCATTCCCAGCTTCTGGCAAACGGAGGCTGGGGACAAGATTCAGAAAGGGAATGGAAATTTATATGGATAGAAAGATTAATCAGAGATAGAAGTAAGTTCAACGCATTTTTTTGGAAGGGATATTAACCTTCATGTGTCAGGGCTGAAACCAATCTCTATTAGAGATCAGCATGAGACCCGATGTGGAGGGCAGATTATCCCACATCTGCTACTGCAGGTTTTTTCCACCTTCCTCTGAAGCAGCTGGTACCGATTACAATTGGAGACAGGATACTGGGCTAGATGGGCCTCGGATCTGATCCAGTCTGTCAAATCTCACATTCCTGTATCCTGTATTCATTACTAAGCCCAGCTGCCACTGCCCTCGGGGGTGAGGCTCAGCCTACACTCGGTCATATGCCATACCAGCACCTAGATGGGCCCATCTGTCTCTACAGAAATTAGTTTTCCATTATAAACAAACAAACCAACCAAGCCTAGATTTTGTATTTGCTTACAATTTGCTTACTGGTTACTTTAGTGCAGCTGCTGCTGCCGCCGATTCACATCAACGTAAGAGGGAATCAGAATCTGGGGAAATCAGTAGTCAAGAAGAAAACCATCCAAACGAGGCTATTGCCACGTTTTCCTTCCCGCAGCTGCACTGCTTGAAACAACAGTCAAAGGACGAGCACAAGCTGCCCCTGTTCATTTCAGGGGTGGCCTTTGACTCTGAAGCGTAACAACGGCAGTCTAAATAGCAACCATTTTTTGTTGTTTTCATTTGAGCAGAAACATCCTGCTACTCCAGGAGAGGACGGAGCTGTGGATCGTGGGAGGAGCCAGAGATTGCGGGTGATTGTCGAGTGGTGGAATTGGGCTGTGCCTATCCTGGTAAAATGCCTTACAGATGCGGCTACCCTACCTCCCCCTTAGCTAATTCTAGCTCAGAACACAGGGGTTAAAAGGAACCAGTTGCTAAGAGAAGAAAACGAGACTCCTGGCCAGATGAGACTGCAGCTCTCAGTTTGATTTGCTGGGAGAGGCTGGTTTCAGAGTGTCCTTGTGGCTCTCGGAAATGAGAAACAATAAGGTTTACATTAGCCAAATGCTCATCTGGCATTTTGACCATTTGATATAATTAAGAAAAATGCCCATTGTAACCCCCAGCCTCTCAGCTTTCATTTCAAGGACTTCACTCCACCTAATTAGTCTCCTATTCCATTTGGACTGAAGAACAAAAAATACAAGACTGAAGCACAGAGGCAAGTGCTTCCAGCAATGCCACAACCCTGTCCCTTGAAATCCTGCCCAGCAATTGAGAGGCCAGAGACTAATATATTATTCAGCCTGAAAAAGGACAGCTCCTAAAGCAATCATGACCATGCGAATAACTAAAATTGTTATAACGATGAACATTTAGCACCACAAGGAAGATACTAACGAATATGAGCAGGGCATCGGAATGGCTAGGAAGTGGGACAAGCCAACATTTTCAAGGGTGACCTCTTATTTGGGGTCCCCCCCTAGAGATGCCTGGGGTCTATTTTTCAGAGCAGTCACAACTCCATTCCCCCTTAAGCATCAGGCTCAAGGCATCGCAAGCTGGGCCAACAAAATCCAAGGCCAAAATGAGCCAACCGTGGGAAACATGGCCTTTAAAAACCCCAAGCCAACGGCAGTTAGGTGCCCTAAGGGCCTTGAGTTTCAGTGGGACTTGGGTGCATTACTCCTTCCGGCACCTCTCATGTCCCCAGTTTTAGGGAGCTAAACCAAATTAAGGCCACTTTAATTCTGAATGACTGTCCACACAGGGATTTAATGTGGTTTCACTAAGCCACTTTAAATTCACGCCTTTAGTTAATTCGGATTAACTTTCCTGAGTATCTCTGTGTAGACAAGCCCTTGGTCTCCAAGTACATTAATAACTGAAAAGGGAACTGGGAATAGAAAGGGAAAAATGGAAGCCACTCAGCAGCAAGGATCTTAGCTGACTGAACCCAGCCTGTACCTGTTCCAAGGACCTCAATGGCACACCTTTTCCCTGCAGCCCAGGCCAGCACCTCCCTGAACAATGATGCTTCCCTCAGTGCCGGGAAAAAGTAGTCAACATAGTTGCTCTGCACAGACTGAGCCTAAGCCCATCAGTAGGGGTTAGTCAGGAAAGAGAAGTGCCATCTTGTGGGAGCTACATGTGGGCAGCCAAAGACTGAATTGATCCAAGGAAGAAATATTATTTGTATTCCCGGAGCACTCGGAGATTGAGGTTGGGGCCCAAGTGTGCTAGGGGCTGTACAAACAAACAGTGAGACAGAGTCCTTGCCCCAAAGAGCTTACAATCTAAATAGATAAGATAAGAAGTGTGGGGAAACCGAGGCACAGAGAAAGGACGTGGTTCACTCAAGGTCACTGGAAGAGCCAGAAATAGAACCCAAGCTTCCCGATTCCCACTTTAGTGCTCTACCCACTACACGTCGCTGCCGCTGCTTCTGGTTGATTATACATTTGAACATCCTCCTAGGAGCCAGTTCTGAGGAGAGAATTAGGATGTTCAGTGGGGAAACGGAACTAGTTTATTCTATTTTAATTTACTTGCTTAGGTTGATTTGTTTATTGTTTTACGAACATGCCCCTCCAAAATTCCTTCCCTATGTTTCCCCTCTGCCTTCTCTCTTTAGTCAGCTGCATTTGATCCTACACGGATGAAAGCACAGCTTTGTGTCATGACCAAAGCATGGTTTATAAATAATGGGACAACGTCTGTTTTCGAAGCTTTGGGGCGCTCGTACCTGCTGTAGCAGCCATATGCTCCAGTGGCCTAATAACTCATCATGCTGGTGGGGCATAAAGGTGGGAAAACAACACCACAGAAACGTAACATTCAGAAGAATTCTCCTTCACCCCGATCTTTGCAAGGAGCTGGAACTCAAACTCATTTGGCCGTGTGAGCCAGTGACCCTGCAGCAGTGATGGTCCATCTCAAGGTCTTTCCTGGGTCAGGGAATGACCATCCAGGAGATATAAGGACTTATATTGGCCGGGGGAATTGGCTGGACCTTGTGCTCAGCTTGCAGCTTCACAGCAACACTGGGAGACTCTGTCGCAGGCAGAACTGGTTCAGCCAGGCCTGAGCTAAAAACCCCGTCCGGCTTCTTGTAACCGGGGCTGGCTGGGAAACAAGAATTCCATTCCGTGGAAAATGTTGAGGTTTCAAAATCTGTTCTCATTCTCCATTGGGAGGAACCAGAGAGCTTTGGAAATCTGTCACAGAAAGAGAGTGAGGCATCCCAGAACAGCCACTCGCCTGGTGACGAGAGCACTCACTTGGGATATGGGAGCCCCAAAGTTCCAGTTCCGGCTCCCTCGTTTCCGGGCGCTCACTTGGCATATGGAAACCCCAAGGCTCCAGTCCCGGCTCTCTTGTTTTGTTCAGAAATTCCACCCTGGATTGGAAGAAACCTTCCGGACAAAACTGTTGTCCAAACAATTCCCTGCCATGCAAAGTTCTGGTTTCAATTGACCGGCATTTTCCAACTGGAAAAAAAAAGAACTTTTGGCCAAAAATTCCCAACCAACCCTACTTGTGCCCAACACCGGCAGGCCTAGGACAGTTGGTGGGCAGGTAAGTAAAACAGCATAGCCACAGACAGACAGGCCAGTACAGGTTTTCAGGACTGACACCTTCAGCACCAAAACCGCCACTTGAACTAAAAGGGGGGACTCCACTGTGCAATACACCACTGAAGTCTCCCAGTCAGGTCACTAGACGGAGGCATATTCACGTGTACTAAGCCAGCAGACACAAGGCGTTGTACAGACCGCGTGGGCACTTTTTCCTCTCGTGCACACAGGGTGCATCGTGAAATGACAGCCGCCCAGATCTGAGCTACTCAGACCTTAACGGCCATGGCTTTTTGGTGTGCGCAGAGGGGTGAATAAAGCTTTCAACCTGGCTGAATCTGCTCTGCTCATGTGGTTAAACCTCCCCCTTTAAATTCTGGGATGCAAGCCCCACGGAAAGGGGGCAGGAAGAAGCCCAAGGAGGCGGGTCTCAAACCAGATTTTGGCCAGGAGGCTGCAATTTCCTGAACAGAGCTGTAAAAAGGGAACTGGGGCTGCAGGAAGCTCAAAGCTGCACCGCCCGAGGCTGCTCGCACACAAGGGCTTCTTTCCTGTGGCTGGGGCAGACGCCCGATGGGAAGAGAAGCAGGTGGGACTAGGGGGAGCTGGGCAGGAAACAGACCTTCCGCTCAGCTCCCACCCGAGGGGTTCTTAAGGAAAAAGCAGGGGTGGGGATGCTGGATTCCAGGCACATGTTGTGGGGGCAGCTTGCGCTGCAGTGGCCGTTTGGGGGTTGGGTTTCTGGTGCCTCCAACATTCCAGTACACAGATCCACCCTGCTCCGTCTTCCTCTCGGCTTTGCTGGCCGTGACTCACTTTCCGCTCTCTCTGATGGTTTTTCAGCGCTTCTCTCCCTACTCCCGTTTGTGGTCTGAACTTTACAAGCCTGGCTCCCTCCCTGAGTGCTCCCTGGCCCTGATCACCTGCTGCAAACAGAGCAAGGGAAGACAGAGCGACGACACGTGCATTTACAACTGAGATCTTTGCAGCTATGAAACGAGCTGCTGGATTCTAAGTCAGGCAGGGCTGATGAATGGAACGTCCTCACTCGAAATACGCCATGTTTTGCTGCAGAAAACAGTGGGAGAGGCCTTTGGTGACGAGGCTTCAGAGGGGCATCTGTCTTTAGGAATGCAGAGTCAACTAGTTACTTGTAGCAGGGATAACAGCAGGGGGCTGGAGGAGATGCAATTTCGCACCCACCAAAAAACGGTTACATAGTCATATCCAAATGTGCCTGGAATGAGATCGGGGCATCCAGAGCTGGGATCAGGTAGTGGTTCCATGGTCACTGCTCTGATTGCATGGCTCCCTGACCCTGCCCTTTGAACTTCCAGTCTCAGGGCACTGCGGAGTAGAGACGAAGCCTTTCCACACCCCTGGCCCTCAGGGTCAAGGACCCATTTCCTCTCACTGAGGGGTGGGCACAAGCTCCAAAGCTGCCTCCATCCCTCCAGTAGAACCTGAATGTTTCCTCAGGGTCAGCTCATGATGTGACGTTATTGACGCGAATGGTGACCGTGTAGATCATTGTTGCAACTGAGGTCCTATATTTGCACCAAATCTTGACTAAGGAGGTCAAGTAAGGTGTCTATGGAAAGGTTGTAATTTGCTGGTTATGATTATGCTGTTTGTATGTGTGTATCATTTTTGCATTTGACGTTATGAATATTGTCTATGTATTTGTATCTCGATGTGTTTGATTCGAAGTAGCATCAGTGAAGCATTTGGTTAGCTTCTCGAGAAAGGACTTCCTTTCCCGCCTTTGCTGATACACCTGGAGGTTAGCTGGATTCTGGAGCTCTTGGCCCAACCTTTTGAAAGGGACTCAGTGCTCTGTTAGCAGATAGGGGCCACAGGAGAGTAGAGAGATGCTGGATGGTCTTGTGCTGCTGGCAACCAGCAAGAATAGCCAAGGGAGGATTTGAAGCAGAGGAAACCCCATGGTGTGCCCACCCCACCTTAACAGCTCACTGCTGGTAATGGTGAGACCTGAAGGAAGGCTCAGAGGTGGAGGGGGGTGATAGCAGGGGGAGGTACCTCACAGCCCATGGGTGGAGCAGAGGGGTGTAGGTAAAGCAGCTGGTTGCTGGGGGATTCGGGAACAGAAAGGGAGCTGGCAAAGGAGAAGGTTCTCAAAAGGGTTCTGAGCAGCTAAGAGCCTCCTCCCCTCCACACTCATCGTCAGCAGCCTCAATCCTGGGGCCTTTCCCCTCCTCTATGCTCTCAGCCACACAGTCAGCAAGGTACACTGACTCCTGATCTAACTAGCCGGAGGCAGGTCCTTCCTGCAGCCCAGCCCCAAGGAGCCTGTTGCTTCCGAATGACGTGGTAGTCTCTTACCTGTTTTCCCTTTACTTCCAGCCTCTTCTCTGTCCTCCAGAACGGGTGGGTCAAGCTCCTCATCTGGAGGGGAGGGGGGGAAATGAAATGAAAGAACTTGGTTAGTGAGAGATTATGGAAACCGCATGGGAGGCCTCTCCACTCTGTCCCCTTGATAAGAGGTGGGACTTTTCCAAAGCTCTCAGCATTGTCCTAGTTCTGCTCCCACTGAAGTCAGTGGTAAAACTCCCATTGACTTCTCTGGGTGCAGAACAATGCCAATGCCGTCTGCTATGGAAAATCCTGCCCTGGGGGCTTCATGTGATGCCAATCGCCAGGGTATCTGAATGCCTGGCGCTCTCATTTCAGAGAGTAGCCGATGCCAGTCCGGGCCCTGGGTCTGAAAAAAGGACATGGCGCACAGAGAAGCCTATGGACAAATGGAGCCTGTGAACACTTCCACGCACAAAGGTTACAGAAGGAATTAATCCCTAAGTGGGGGCTTTTAGAAGACACAGACCCTTTACGTGGACGAAGTAGAAATGCCCAGCAGCAGTATGACACCAATAGATTACATTCAATTAGAGATTTGATTAGATCAACTAGATCAGATGACTTGGATCAAGAGAGCATCTGATTCTCAAACCAGTAAATTCAAGGCGTAAATTCGAAAAAGCGGAAGGAGAAGTCCCCCGCTCCTGGGACAGGTAATATTTTAAAGCATGTTGCATAAACCCATGAATTCCTATTAACACTGTTAAAAACAAATCACTTACTAAAGCCTCATAAATTTACATGGCACTTTATAAGCATCATATAGGAAGAGACGTTTCCTGCACTGAAGACTTTACGGTCTGCGAGACACAAGGCACTGGCTGAACAATAATTTCCAGGAAACAGAGGAGGGTGGAATGATTTCTTGAAAGAAGCAGATTTAAGGGGGAATCTGAAGAAGGAGAGAGAAAGGACACCTGGCAGTGAAGAAGAGAGAGGATGATCCAGGCATAGAGGACAGATGGTAGAAGATGCTGAGGTCATGGGAGTTTAGCCACTGATTTCAGTGGGAGAAGATTTGAGCCATAGGGGAGAGGTCTGTACAGAACAGGATTAAGACGAAACAAAGAGCAGGGAGTGGGGGGAGCTAGGCTACTCATGAGCACAAAAGGAGATTTAAGTCAGTGTGAGAGAAAAAGGCTTATTTATACACAACAGTCGCACCCGTTTAACTAAAATCAGTTTGGGCTAAGTCAGCACAAGCCCCTTTTGTGCACACACTTAAATCGGTTTACAACTGGGTTCTGGTGATTTAGTTTAAATGGGTAACCTATCATTAGCACCGGCATTCACTCTCCCAGGAGCAGATTGGTGCAAGATCCTTACACTGGCACATGAATACAGGTTCAGAGTCCCTGAACATAGTGGCACCCACACAAGGTGGGTATACGCTACTCGGCCAAACCAGTACTGAATTCAGTTTGGCAGCAAGCATCGGCAATGACAGGAATCAGGGCTGGATTAAGGCAATCCAAGATCCTAGCTACACCCCACCCAACCCAGAACAGGAGATCTGGGTGCGGGGCCAGATGGCTCTAGCACGCTCCCTCTGCGAGAGGCTGTCTGCAGACTCAGGAAGACGTCACTGCTTGGGTCACATTTGCAGGTTTCTCTTTGTCACCATGAAGTTTAGAAACAAAACCCAGATTCCAGGGCTGTTCCGTGTCTCTGGAAGTCAGCACCCTGGACATCCACCTGTAGCGTGGATTCAGCACCTAATTCGGGCCTAACAGACAGCATTGAGCTGCACCTGTGCTTAGCAATGGGTTATTTTTGCAGCATAGGCAAGTCCTACGTAGGAGCATGAGGTACCGTGACTGAAGCTCGGCCTGTGAACCCAAAGGCACCAAGTTTGGATCTAATCTCAGGGCAGAGCCATTTCATGAGGAACCATGGTCAGGATGGCCTTTCTAATAAAGTCAGCGATGGGCCTTTTGCTGATACCGTGCAACTTGATTGCAAGGCAGTAGATAATCTGCTGCATTTAGGCACTTTCGGAAGACAGAGTGCTCTCCCCCACCCTCCACGGACCAGCCCCAGCTGTCTCTGCCTCCCGATTCTAATCAATGCAAATCAGGTCAGAGCTCCGTTGTGAATTACAAATTGGATCCGAAGTTGGAGGGTCACTGCAACGGCTCCCCCATTAGACGGGAAGTGGCACCAAAGATCTTTTCTAAATAAATCAGACTTTATTGTAAAACTCGGCCACTGACGAGACGTAACCTCATTAGCATTGATTTGAAAATAAATTATTGAAAGTGGCTTTTGCCTGCTCTTTGCATTTGTAAAAGAGAATGTAAATGTATCTGCAACCATGATAAAAAAAACAAAAACCAACACCCACTATCAAGGCAATCAAAAGTGGATTCCTTTATCCTTTTGGACAATAGCACTTAATCTGGCCCTGGGATGAGAATGGGAAAGAACAGATAAAACCGATTCTTCCAGGGCAGTTCAGTGTCCAAAGAGACACTATTTCTCATTGTGCCTTGGGAGTCATCTCCCAGGCTATGGCCAGTCTTATATGCAGAACACCATGACTATCAACGAGGAGCTCAAGACCTCTAGTACTGGATAAGGAAGCTTATCAGTAGAAACAAACTCACCCCGGCCAAGGAGGACGAGGATTAGGGAAAGGGCTGTTACAGCTCCCTGGCTACTTCTATAGCTAAGCTATAGAGAGGAAGCACTGCCCAATGGTTAGAGCACTAGCCTATAATCTGGGGGACTGGGTCAAGTGCCTCCTCTGCCACAGATTTCCGGTGCGACCTTGGGCAAGTCACTCAGTCTCCAGGCGCTCTAACGGGGGGAGGCTAGCGCTTCTCTACCTTCTGGGGAGGTTCTGACGATAAATCAGATTGTGAGGTGGTCAGATAATAAGGGAATGGAGGTCATATAAGCATCTAAGTGAGGTAGACACTAATGCCAAAGTGTCCACGCCCACCCTTACAACGCCAGGCTTTTCGGATGATAGGAAGCGAGATGGAAGAGTGGTGAGGGTGGAAAAAATGATCCGACGCCGCCATGGACATACAGAATTCCTGCCTGACTTCCTCTCTTTTACCCAGAAAGCGCCCCTGCCTCCTGGCAGAATTTATCCAGACCATAAATTGCTTCGTAAACCCATTTGAGCAATGGCGAGATCGCCTCCGCAATGGTGACCTAGAATGATGCAGCTATTCCACGGGGACCGTGGACTAAGAAGGAGAGGCTCATGAATACAGGAGACGGAATTTTACAGCTCTTGCACCCAGCGGAACTCTTGGCCACAAGAAATGAGGCCAACCACTTTCAGCCCTAAATGCACTTGATTGATCTTTCCCTCGATAAGTTCCCTGCCCTGTAAACCAATTCAGCTGTTTCTCCTCTGGGCTGGAAAGGGGAAAAGCTTGCTATTGTTACGTGCAGTTTTAAATACTAAGGTGATGCTCAGATTACATGGTGACTGTAGACATGTCTTGATAGATAAGGAGATGGTCTCCTGATTGGAGAGCTACCCATGTGTCACAGGCTCGGTACCTCAGTTTACCTATCAGGGATAATCCTTCCTGCCTACATCAGAGGGGTGTTGTGGAGATTAGGTGGCTAATTCCTGTAAAACCAGACTCATCTGAGCGTTGCTGTAGAAGCTTAACATATTGTTTTCATTCAAATTGATGCTGACCGGACTCATCTGGAAGTTACAGGGAGAGCCGGGACACAGGGGGACACACAGGGAAGGGATAGCTCAGTGGTTTGAGCACTGGCCTGCTAAACACAGGGTTATGAGTTTAATCCTTGAGGGGGCCATTTGTGGATTTAGCTGGGGATCGGTCCTGTGTTGAGCACGGGGTTGGACTAGATGACCTCCTGAGGTCCCTTCCAACTCTAATATTCTATGATTTCGGTTTCAATCTCCATAGTGGATGAGAATATAGCAGCCCTAAAGAGAGAAAGTGTGTTTTCCACTGCACAGCAAAGTAACATGCACAAGCAAAACATGCTCCTACGAGAGCAGGGACTGCACAAAGGTGGTCCCATTCCAAACTCTCTGTTTTCTGTGTTAGCACCTTCATCTCTCCAACCCAAACATCCTCTCCCTGCACCATTCCATCTGCAACGTGATCCCTCTCTGTCTCTCCGCCCCACTGTTGCCAAGAACCCAGTCTACACTATGATTATAATCCAGCCAGTTGCAACCCGGTTAAATACTGCAGTGTAGAAGGGATTTAGCTGTGTAACGGGGTTAAAAGGAGTCCCTGGGGGCCCGTCAGGGGACTGGGAGCAGGGGTGGGTGTTGAAAAGGGGTGGTTAGGGGCAGGGGTCCCAGGAGGGGGCAGTCAGAGGACAAGGAGCAGGGGGGGTTGGATGGGTTGGAGGTGCTGAGGGGGGCAGTTATGGAGTGGGAAGTGGGAGGGGGCAGAGGCCAGGCTGTTTGGGGAGGCACAGCCTTCCCTACCCGAACCTCCATACAGTTTTGCAACCCCAGTGTGGCCCTTGGGCCAAAGTTTTCCCACCCTTGCGCTAGACCTTCCTTCCTCTGTAAACTACCTTCCATCGGTTTGAATCAGTGGATATTCCCTCCCACCCCCCAAACTAAATGCCCCAGATTTTAGTTTATGCGTATTTCCCCCAACAAAGTCCAGGCTGGGAGGATGGAAGACTAGTAAGTGGGCAATAACCCTCCAGGTTTGCCATCCATTCGTTTATGCAAAGCTGTATCTTATTCATCCACAGTCTGTAAATCACACGCTGGCAAGCGTAGTAAAAAGTTACCATGAGCATTTTGTGGCAAGCACGTAACTTGGAGGAATAAGTCCTGATGTCTAGCTAGCATGCGCACAGGCACATTATCCATGTTGTTGACAGAGCATGCACTCAGCAGTACACAGGGCCGCCCGGGGGGGGCAAGAGGGGCAATTTGCCCCAGGCCCTGGGCTCCGCAAGGGCCCCCACGAGAGTTTTTCGGGGCCCCTGGAGCGGGGTCCTTCACTCACTTGGGGGCCCCAGAAAACTCTTGCGGGGCCGGGACCAGGAGCTTCTTCCGCTCCTGGTCTTTGCTGGCGGGGGAGTCTTTCCACTCCGGGGCGGAAGGACCCCCCGCCATCGCATTACCGCCGAAGCGGGACCTGCCGCCGAAGTGCAACCAGGTTTTCGGCGGTAATTCGGCGGCGGGGGGCCCTTCCGTTCAGGGACCCGCTGCCGAAGTGCTCCGAAGACCCGCGGCGGGGGCCCCCGCCACTGAATTACTGCCGAAGAGCGGGCTGCACTTCGGCGGCGGGTCCCGCTTCGGCGGTAATTAGCCGGCGGGGGGCCCCCGCCGCGGGTCTTCGGGGCACTTCAGCGGCGGGTCCCAGAATGGAAGGGCCCCCCACCACTGAACAGGGCCGGCTCTAGACATTTCGCCGCGCGGTGGGCCCCCTGCCACTTGCTGGTCCCACGGCTCCAGTGGACCTCCCGCAGGCATGGCTGTGGAGGGTCCGCTGGTCCTGCGGCTCTGGTGGACCTCTCGCAGGCGTGCCTGCGGATGCTCCACGGGAGCCAAGGGACCAGCGGACCCTCCGCAGCCATGCCTGCGGGATGTCCACCGGAGCCGCCTGCCGCCGATGGCCCCAGGCCCCCGGAATCCTCTGGGTGGCCCTGGCAGTACTGAGTAACATTTAAGTCTCCACTGCTAAGGCCTCTGGGAATTCAAATGCAACTCTGGGGAACAAGAAGCACTAGCCTTGGATTGCAAGCTCTTTGGGGCAGCGACTGTCATTTCGTTAGGATTGTGTACAGCACCTTGCACGATGGGGCCCTGATCCCCGATGGGGGCCTTTAGGCACTACCATAATACAAATAATGAACATCCCTTCAGACTGTACTCTGCCACTCACATGGAGATGCCTCAACCACTCACAACCTGCATGGCCCTGATCACACCCCATCTACCTGCCAACATACCATCTACCTGCCAGCCTGTTTGTGGAAATACCACATCCCCCTGTGAGATGTGTGCGCCTGATTTCACCCCATCTGCTCCCTGCACACCCATGTTTACTCATCTATCTCATTGCACACTCCTAATTGCAACCCCATAGACCTGCAGTCTGTGCCTTTCATCTACCACAATCTGCAGCCTCCACACACCCTCAGCTGCGTCCTGGCTTGCTCCCTGTGGATGGCTTTGCCCTCATCCGAGCCGAGCTATCCTTGGGCCCCTCTTTTCCCCAAACCCTCTGGCCTCTCCTTCCTTCTTGGGAAGCCATCAGCCAGCACTGGCGCAGGAAAACACATGATGTTCCAAGGGGAGCATTTCTTCTACGTGACTTTCGGTATGTGGGGGAAAAAAAAAGTTGTATCAATTATACTAAGCCTATCGGGGCCTTCTGTGTCTCTGCCCCCTCCTGCCTTGTGGTGGAGCAGGCAGCCTGACTCCTTTCCGCCCCTTCCTAGCGGTAACACAGGCTGCTCTGCAGCGCTGGGCAGCAGAGTGTGTACTAACATTTCCACGGAGGGTGATCTGTCTCGCTTTCTCTCTGCTTTACGGGAAACCCCTCCAGAGAGCGGAGCTGGTTCCTGTTGCCATTACAGCTGCTGCGGATCCGCATTTCCCGCCTCTAATGGGGTCAGGCGGCTTGCTTGATTCCAGCCCCCAGCTCCCAAAGACGAGAAAACTTTACCCAAGTCCTTTTGCTTATTCTACATTCAGCTACAAGGCGGCACCGTGGCGTGGCTGGCAAAGGGAAGGAAACAGCACCTTTCCCAGAAAGTCTCCGTCCTCTGCCACCTCAGCCCAATTTCACAGTTGACGGATCACAGAACATTTTAACCAGAACCCCTAACCCCAGTTTAAAAGTTCGAGTCTGGGAGCCAGGAATAGGGCACCAGGCCTCCAGGGTTCTATTCCTAACTCTGAGCAGAAGTGTCACCTAGTGGGTAGAGAAAGGGGGTTGAGTGTCAGGACTCCTGGGTTCTATTTCCAACTCTCAAGAGTGGGTAGAGAAAGACCCGGATGCTAGTTCTCTTCCTGGCTCTGAAAAAGAGGGTGGGGTAATTGCTGGAGCAAGGAGCTGGGAGTCAGGGCTGCTGGATTCTCTTCCCGGCTCCGTCACTGAGCTGGAAAAGTCACTTCCCTTCCATTGAAAAAATGGGACAACAGCCTTTATAAAGCACTCAGAGCGCCTCAGGGGAAAGGGCCTATGGAAACGGAAAGTCTTTTCAGCCATCCCGACAGGCTGCAGTACGCTCCCTGTGCAGGGTACAGAGCCTTGATCCCGCTTCTCTTTGCACTCCTCTGACGGGCACAAGCAAAGCCTCTCTGACCTCACCAAAACGGATGCCTGTGGAGACGCGTCCTGAGCGAGGTGCGGGGTAATTCAAACATCTGTCCCTTCTTGGGACGGGGTAGCTCGGCGTGAGGTACAGTTTGTAGCGACGTCTAGGGCCGTGTCTACCCTCGAGGCAGTAGCTGTGTCTGCCTAGGGTACGAGATAGCGAAAGACGCTGGCAGAGAGAGGAGCAGGTTAAAGCTTTGGCAACGGGACACCACGCTGCTAAAGGTAGCAATGGGAGGCACTGCTTGGGCCCACGGAGAGCCATGTAGATACAGAGCCTACGGATCTGGCACCTCTCTACTTATTTCAGCCAGTGAGTCTCAAACTGATTTGATCGGGCCTCACTCCCTTGGGTCTGTAGGAGTTTACGGCCCCCGCCCCGGCTCCAAGAGGTCATGATCGGCAGCAGCTCCATCATGCCGCTTTCTTCTTTGGCGGCAATTCGGCAGCAGGTCTTTCCCTCCGAGAGGGACTGAGGGACCCTCTGCCTAATTGCCGCCAAAGAGCCCGACTTGCCACCCCTTCCACTTGGCCACCCTAAGCACCTGCTTGCTGAGCTGGTGCCTGGAGCCGGCCCTGGCAATGGGTGCGGCTGTTTTTTGGCAATACCATCCATGCCACCAGAGCCGTCCCTAGCTATTCTGGGGTCCTACACAGGCCCCTTCTATGTGTGCGCGGGGGCAGCCTCTGCACGGCAAGGGAGTGGGGGGGCGGGCCCCAGGCCTCCACGGAGGGGTGGGACTGGCTTTGAGGGGGTGGGGGAGGACCACCCCCCAGCACTCACCGGCGGTGTGGCTGGGGCCAGGTCGCTGCACTTCCTGCTGCTGGTGAGCGCAGCCGTGGCCCTGCTGCAGAGCTCAGGGGAGCAGGGGCGGGGCTGGGGGGAAGCAGGGGTGGGAAGAGCTGGACCAGGGACTGGAGCAGCACGCAGCTGTGTAGGGTACCAGGAAATTTGGTGCCCTAGATTTCCTGCTGCCCTACGCAGCTGCATACTTTGCGTATGGGTAAGGACGGCCCTGTGTGCCACCCCTGGTTCTGCGCTGCTGCTGGTGGAGGGGCTGCCTTCAGAGCTGGGCGCCCAGCCAGCAGCCGCCGCTTTCCGGCCACCCAGCTCAGAAGGCAGCGCTGCAGCCAGCAGCAGCACAGAAGCAAGGGTCTAAGATGCCACGTTCTAAGATGGATGCCCTGTTCCTCTCAAACCTCAAGCATTATTCGTTGCTGTGGGGAAAACGTGCACAGTAAGTTGTTTTTTCCCTGCTAAAGCTTCTCATGCCCCCCCGAATACTGTACATTCTGTGCTCCCCAGTTTGAGAACCTCTGGTCTGAGCAGTGCCTCAGCTTCTATTTCTACCCATGCTAGCTGGGCATGCAGCGTCTGTACTCCACACAGGTCCTGTTGCACCGAGGGACGGAGTTAGCAATCACTTCTGGCATATTCACATGTTCTAAGAGACTAGATTGCACAGCGGAAAGTGGATGCCACATGCGGTTACCCATATAGGCCGACGTCAGCGTCTCTCAGCTGCTCCTCCCCTACCCCGAAGCTCAAATCCTCAGCCTCACCTGTTGCCACACCACAACTGAACACTCCACACTGGGATTGAGGGGGGTGTGTCAAAGCTTCATCTCCCCAGCGAGTCAAACCGCTCCCCTGCACAACACAGAGGGCCTCGGAGTCACCCGATGCTGACATACGCCAGGCCACGCACTTCCACCAGCCACATGATGCCAAGGCTACATCCCTCCTTAAGCAACAAGCTCCACTGTGTGACGGAGGAGGGGACCCTGCCTCACATGACGCTGGCATGTTCAGGGCTCTACATTAAATTCACATCGGGCTTCCCCTTGCCGTGGGTGGCGCGTTCTGTGCCTGGTGCCAGCCCGCAAGTGGCAGGCCGAGCGAGTGGATTGGAAGCCGTGAACTGAAACATTAATATCATAATTAAATGCCAGCCTGTCTCCTAGCTGCACAGTGCCCCAGAAGGGCTGTGATGGATGGAGGCTTTTAGGAAGGAAGAGAGAGAACTCACAAGCTTTGGTTGGATTTTCCTCAGGAAAATGTTCCTCGGGAGCAGCTTGCTGGGGAGACTTCCCCATAACAGGCTCCATTCACCCTGCTTTGTGGTGCCTGCCACCCTGGCCAGTGCTATGGGACCCTTTCCTGTCTAATGCCCAGGAGCAAATATCCCACCATCTACTGGACCCACTGAAACTGCTCCCAGCTGGTGCATGCTGGCAGGTCACCCGCCTCTGCCCAGGGCTCAGGCAAATGTCCCAAGTGCTGGAGGCTGGGGTGGGGGACAGTGATCAAGGAACTGACCCAGCCCCCTGCTCCTAAGCAAGGTTGACAGCAGTCGCAATATGGAGATTCCCACAAGAGCAGCCAGGTGGGAGACCCTTGTCTTTGAATGTCTACACTGCTTTTTTTTAGCTCGGCAGCCTGAGCCCTGCGGGTCCTAGACAATTGACCAGGGCTCTGAGGGGTTTTCTTTGCAGTGTAGATGTACCCTTAATAACCCCATCAGCAGCTCTGGCTCGAGCCCAGTTCTAACCTGCAGTTTTGTCCTCTCCCTGGAAGAGAGTTAAAATTTGGTACCACGCATGGTGCGGTGGATCAGTTAGGCTGTTTACACTGTAAAACCCCTTCACCCTGTTGTGACCAGGTGCCCTGAGTTGGTTATAGTGTAGACAGGCCCAAAAGAGAAGGCAGGCCAAGTTCCGCCTCCTAGGGCAGGGATTGGTCTCAGATACTACAACGCCAAAAAATAAAGATACACCCACTGGCAAAACCCCGACGTGTCTTTTCTGATCTCGCTTCCCTCCAGCTTTGCTCCCCCCGCCAATATGGAATCTACCAGTGCCCGAAAAGGCTGAACACGCTGCCTTTAATGAGGCACTGATGTGGCATGTTCCACCACAGCTGGATTTCAAACCCGATTCCCTCTAACCCCCCACAGGGGAAAACTGTTTCCCCAGCCACAGGTTCCAAGAGACCAGGGAATCTTGTCTTTCTCACCCCCTCGCCGGGCACAGCTACCGAGCCCTGGTGCTATGCTGGAGCAGCCTGCATGAGGGGCAGATTCTCAGAGGAGCTGTGTTTTAATGTAGCAATTTGATTCAATTTTCCACTCTATAAAATTACCCATCACTGCTCGTTGCTTCCTAACAGACACCTTCACTCTTAATTTAACAATCCTATTGAATTCTGCCAGGGAAATTGGAAAAATTTATCACCTGTGAAATTTTATTTTTCCTTGGTTGTATCTGTTTTTGTAAAACTTCATTAACGACGATGACTTGCTGAGGAAATTATCTCCCCCCCCCTTTTTTTTTAAACTTGGAACAAGAGAAAAAATAGCTCGACCTCAGCAGAGATTGTTATTTGCATAATAAAAACACACAACATGGAGATTCCAGGGGAGGGCAGGGATGGAGAAAGCAGAAGCTTCCTCAGTTAGTTCTCTTGGGTATTTATCTGGCTCCCGGTACCACAGGATCTGAGTACCTCACAATCTTTGATGTATTTAATCTTAAAACATCCCCTGTGGGGCAGGGCAGGGCTGTTCTCTTCACTGTACAGATGGGGAACGGCGACAGGGAGATGCTAAGTGGGTTGCCCATGCTCACACAGGAAGTCTTGAAGGAGTCTTCAGCTACTGTTCAAAACCACTGGACCATCCTTCCTCTCTTTACAGTCCCCTCAAACCTGCCTCCCGTATCACCCAGCGACGGAGGCAAAAAATGACTGCTGAGCAATAGTGGCCCATTGGGAGGGAAAGGTGGGCAGTGGCTTTGCGGAGCTGGATCGCCGGAACCCTCTCCGGGGGAACGGTGGTGGATCTGCTGCCTCTGACACCCTCCAGGCCCACGTGCAGACAGGACATGCGCCACAGTGAAGTGGCTTTACGCCACAAGACTTCTCTTATGATCCCAGTTTCCATATGGCCTGTCTGGTAAGAGCTCCACCAGGAGCTTTTCACCCACCCCTGGAAGTTGCAAGGGACAACGGCTGCTAAGGTGCATCTATGCTTCCTGCAGTTATTCCCGTCAGAAGGGCTGGGACCCAGCAATCCCCCTTTTGCCTTCTCTTGCCCTCCCCAGGATACTCTAGGAATAACGACTCTGTTCTTCCTGTGCACACTCCAACGGATATTGATTTTCAACCGAGTTTGCCATCAGCAGGTTCTCCTGTAGTTTGCAGAGGGGACAGGGGAGCCCTTGGGCTAGCAAAGACGTCTCACGGGGGGTCATCACCAAAGGAAGGGAACACACTGCCATAAAATATCAGGGTTGGAAGGGACCTTGGGAGGTCATCTAGTCCAACCCCCTGCTCAAAGCAGGACCAATCCCCAACTAAATCATCCCAGCCAGGGCTTTGTCAAGCCTGACCTTAAAAACCTCTAAGGAAGCAGATTCCACCACCTCCCTAGGTAACCCATTCTAGTGCTTCACCATCCTCCTAGTGAAAAAGTTTTTCCTAATATCCAACCTAGACCTCCCCCACTGCAACTTGAGACCATTGCTCCTTGTTCTGTCATGTGCTATCACTGAGAACAGTCTAGATCCATCCTCTTTGGAGCCCCCTTTCAGGTAGCTGAAAGCAGCTATCAAATCCCCCCTTATTCTTCTCTTCTGCAGACTAAACAATCCCAGTTCCCTCAATCTCTCCTCATAAGTCCTGTGTTCCAGCCCCCTAATCATTTTTGTTGCCCTCTGCTAGACTCTTTCCAATTTTTCCACATCCTTCTTGTAGCAGGGCGCCTAAAACTGGACACAGTACTCCATTGGTGAGGCCTCACCAATGTTGAATAGAGGAGAATGATCACATTCCTCGATCTGTTGGCAATGCCCCTACTTAAACAGCCCAAAATGCCGTTAGCCTTCTTGGCAACAAGGGCACACTGTTGACTCATGTCCAGCTTATCCACTGTAACCCCCAGGTCCTTTTCTGCAGAACCACTGCTCAGCCGCTCGGTCCCTAGTCTATAGCAGTGCATGGGAGTCTTCCATCCTAAGTGCAGGACTCTGCACTTGTCCTTGTTGAACCTCATCAGATTTCTTTGGGCCCAGTCCTCACTTGTCTCATCCCACACAGCAACATTGCTTTCTTGTGGCACCCATTTTGGCGTTTCTTCCCAGCTGGTGCATTCTGGGAATCTAGAGCATCTACCCACAATGCCCAGCCCAAGTTGCTGGGAGCAGGAGCCATTAGATAATTTCCCATCATGACACTTGGTGTGGTGGGAGACAGTTAGCTGAACTGGTGCCTTTACAATGCTTCTTGCTTCCCATCCATGCACAGGGAAGCAGGAGGAGAAAATAGGATATTTGTTGAGCTCATTGCTTGTAGAACATCTGGGCTGCAAGAGGACTAGGGTGTGCAGAGCCTTGGAAAGACATGGCCAGGTCAAGGGGTTCCAGCCAATAGTTTGTTGCAGCGCCAGGAGTGGCAAGATGGGGAACCGCCTGGAGGGGCCAAGAGTTTTGGAGATACTGGGTTGACCTAGGCCCCAAAGGTGGATTTTTTGAGTGAGCTGTTACAAACAAAGTGACTCACATGAAACATGTTCTAAGACCAGCCCAGGTAAAGAGTTTTATTGGGATTTCAAACGTTCCGCCGTGGCGTGCTGCAGCCTGACAGTCACAGCCCCCCATGCTCCCAGAAAATGAGATGGAGGAAAACCAGATGTGAAACTGGTAAAACAAGCAGCGCAGGGAGATCTCCCTGTCCCAGCCCTAGCCCTTGCCCGGGGGAAGCCAACTGGCCCAACCTTTGTTCCAGGGAGCAACAGAAAGGCTGAAAAGAGGTTTAATTATCATAGGCATTACTAGCAGCACATGTAAGGAAACCTGAGGCCTGATTCTCTCCTTCCCTGTGGGCTGGGAGGTTATTTGCACCAGTGCAATGTGGGTGCAAACCTTTACTGTTCGGATTTAGTCGCATTTTTCTTCCACTCTGTACTGGTATGAATGACTACAGTGGATACAGAACAATGGAGGATTTTATAGAATCATAGACTGTCAGGGTTGGAAGGGACCTCAGGAGGTATCCAGTCCAACCCCTTGCTCAAAGCAGGACCAATCCCCAACTAAATCATCCCAGCCAGGGCTTTGTCAAGCCTGACCTTAAAAACCTCTAAGAAAGGAGATTCCATCACCTCCCTAGGTAACCCATTCCAGTGCTTCATTCCCCTCACTCATGCAAAGTGCTACCTAGATCAGTATGGTGGCATTTTAAACGCCCCCCTGTCCCCTGCACCCGTTCACCTTTATCCTCCTTGCAAATGACAGCACATGGCTTGCAAGGCAGTAGAGAATGGGGCCATAATTTTGAAAGTCGGTGGATACAGTGCTCCTTGGGAGAACGGCTACCAACTCAGGGAAAGTTTTGCAAAGCGACCTATTTCCAGACGGACAATCCTAGCTCTCATAATTCCCCTCCTCGGTTCTTTTTATTACTTCAGGGCATTCGTACAACAATTAGATCCTTGCAGCTCCAAGGTTTGCCCGCTCCTGCTGTTTGTCCCCCCATCTGTCGTCAGAAACCTGCCTTTGTGCTGTCTCAGTTCATTGCTATGGAGCTGGCTGTGGGTACTGGGAACAGATCAATATTGCCCTCCCATCCTGCAATCATGAATGCCATAGGTGATGACTTTATTTTCCCATGGGGGTGCTCTGCCACTAGACCCCACCCTTGCTCTGCCTCTTCCCGCCTCCGCTCCAACCCCGCTCCTAAGGTTCCCGCCTGCCCACTGCTCTCCGCCCTCCCCAGCTACCAAACAGCTGATCGGCGGTCCTGATGAACAGCTGTGGCTGCCGGGTGCTGAGCAACCATTATTTTTTTTCCATAGGTTCTTGAGCCCCCAAGGAGTCAGTGCTGATGATGAATGCTGTTTGGAGCTGCTGAGAAAAGTACTCATCAACAGGGCTGTGTGGGGTGGGGTGGCTCTCACCAGACAAAGGGCAGTGTATCCCTCCCCACATCCATCCGAGACCCTGTAAGCAACACAGGACGGGTTAGTATCTTCCCCTGTCCCTATGCTGGGTTATCTCCCTGCCAAGACGAGAGAATGATCAAAGTCCTAGGGAAAGAGAATCAGCTAGGCCATTGGACAGGGACTGCCGGAGGCTGGTCAGGCAGATTTAGGTGCTGCTGCAGCAGCTTCTCGATGCACATGGTGAAGGTCACAGGATTCTCAAGGGCGTTTACAAGTGCCGTGGTTCTCAAGGATTTCCCCGCCTGTGGCGTGAGCTGCTCACTCCCACAATGCTTTGCAGTTGCAGAAGTGGTGAAAAGGCCTCCGTGTAAGGATGGATTTCGCCCCCCTGTGCACAGAAATCCAGCTGAAACCAGCACCCTGTACCTGGGCCTTTCTGCACTCCGAGCAGGAACCTGGCAGTAATGCACAGGTGCGGTGATAATGTCTGTTACAACCAAAAATGACCCGTGTCTGCTGATAGCTGGGGGGCAGAGTGAGGGCAGCCAGCTTCAGCAGTGTTACTGAGCATGCTCAGTACAAGCCAGGCAGCAAATCGGGGGAGCGGGCATGTGACCCCACATGCCACCCCCCACATGCATTGCCTCTGGTTACACCACCACTTAGAGGCGCCAACTGCGATCAGGGCTCCATCGTGCTTGGCACTGCACATACACATAGCCCGTGACAGCCTCTGCCCCAGAGAGCTTCCAGGCTAAAAAAACAATAAGTTGGCTGAAAAACAGGCAGAGGGAAGCGAAGCAGCTCAACCAAGGTTATGCAGCAGGTCAGTGGCACAGCGAGGAACAGAATCTATCCAGTGCTGCAGCCACCTCTACCTTGCTTCCAAACGGCTGAGCAGAGACCCTTATGCCCGAGAGCTCGGGCTCTTCATTGCTGCCTGGTGGAACATCCTGGCATCTTTAATTTAGTTTTTAAATCACTAAAAATGCAAAAGCTCCAAAAATAAATAAAAGGAAACGAGGACCTAATTTTCATGCAAATGCTCCTAGCCAAGGGGAAGATGGAGCGGCGGGGGGAGGGAGGAAGAGACAATGGCAGAATTGTTTCCAACTAGAATATTTTCCAACTTTCTCTAGGCGGCCTCAGTAGCTCTTGAAATCGGAACAAGAGGAGAGGAAGCTGGAGCAAAGCAGGGAAGGGTATAAATTTGCAGCGGCGGTAAAGCAGCCTCTCACCCTGGGATCCTTGTAAATGTCTCTCTGGTTCCCTGAGCAGGAACAATCGTCCATGGGGCTATGTGAAGAATGCAGGGTACGTCTCCACCATGGCCAGGGGTACGAACGGCCGCTTGTGTAGATGCACGAGCATGAGCTGTTCTCTTGCTAATACAAGAAGTGAGGATGCACAAGCCCACCTGACTCCTCCAGCAAACGGACACGCTACCGTAGCCAAATCAACTCCAAGGAATAACGGTGCGCACAGGCACCTCTCCAGCCTTGCCACATTTGACAGCAGGCTCCAGGGCAGGTTCCATGGTGCTTTTTTATGGTCGGGAACAATGCAGAGGGCGTTGGCCCTTCTGAACTGTACGACTTTGCACTAGCAGGGCTGCTCCCGAGTTCCTCAACCAGCTGCTACAGCTTGGTTCACTCCCATGCATGTTGCATCTTTGGCAACTGAGGGCAAATCTTTAATTTCACTATGTGTTGTCCCTTGCAAGACCAGAAGCTGCAACACAGTTACAGATCCTAAGCCCACCAGAAGGGACCATTGTGATCATCCCACAGAACACAGGCCAGAGACTCCTCCTTTGAGCCCAGCAACGTGTCGGTTAAATTAGAGCACATGTTTCAGACACACACCTGACCTTGATTTAAGAGACTCCAAGTCCCAGAGAAGCCACTGCACTGGGAGAGAAACGGGGTAACTCTCATGGTCCGTGGTGGACCAAGCTGAACACAGCTGGGAAAAGCCACATAGGTCAGAACATGCTACATTCAGTAGAAACGTTCCTATGAAACAACCCTTTTTACTCCAAAGAAAGTGGTTTGTTGAGGGGATATAAATACCCCTCTGCTACGTCTGCAGCCCATTGCGAGTGGCCAGGGCGTTTCTTCACCTGACTGCTCGGCTGCTCACCTGGTAGAACCTCATAGATGTCCTCTTCCTCCTCCCCACCGGCTGCTGCCACCTCCTCCTCCACGTTTTGGTTATAGTGGGATTTCGCGTTTGGAGAGCCAAAGCCATCAATGTCATCGTAAGCTTCTTCCTCTTCGTCCTCCTCTTCCTCCTCCTCATCGTAGGGAATGGTGAGGGAGCTCATGTCTGGCAGGAGGGATGATGAAAACAAAGGAACAAATTGAAGGAAAACAAAAACCACCGCGTTAAATGCTGGTGCTTCCGTCATGGGCTGAAATCTACCAGAAAAGTCAGGCAACTATCCTGCTGTGCTCATCGTCAGCCCTGTTCTGCAATAATACAGAACCGGGGTGCAGGGGGGGGAAGGATGGAGGGAGAAGCGCCCCCTTTTACGGTCCATGGGTGTCTGGCCTAACGCATGGGCTAGGAGCACATGAGATGAGGATCGGGAAAGGGGATAAGAAACCCTGGGGAAGGGGAGGAAGTCTCCAGGGTGCAAAGCTATGCTTCTTTTCAAGCAGGAAAATAGGATGGAGAGATTCTTAATGAATCCTACCTCCCCGCCCAGAGGACACTCTGCAGGGCACACTGACCTCAGCAGAGAGCCGAGGAAAGGAAAGGTGGTCAGCGGACTTGTCTCAGACAATGTAATGGAACTGATTTGCCAGCAGGGCCAACGTTTTAACAGACACACTGGACATCATTGTAGGATAGGGTGCACTGAAGCTGCCTTCCCTTTTTAGGAGGTTTGCACATCTCAGGCTAGCTTCTGGTCTCAGCTATGCTGGTATAAATCTGGAGTAACTTCCGTGAAGTCAGAGAAGCGACTCCAGATTTCCACCAGAATCTGGCCCTTAGTGATAAGTCACAGGCATGAACCCAGAACAGGCCCATCCCTGTTTTTCAAGTTCCACTCAAGCTTCTTGCAAAAAACAAAACAAAAAAACCCCAGAGTGGTTGGTTCTCTCGGTAGGAGAGATATAGAGTGAAATTGGCAGCCCTTGTCCTTGAAACAACAACAGTGTCTTTCTCTCCACCAACAAAAGCTCACAGTCCAGTAAGCGATGCTGGATAACTGGGCCCTTTCCCTCCTACTCCAGTCTCCCTCCTCGTACATTCAGCTGCGCTAGCTGATTGTGGGACAACTGGATGGATTCAATAGCCCGCTCTGCCCAGGGATGACTGCATCACTCTCTCTACCATATTTGATTATAGGTCCTACACCCCACGGTCACTGCCAACCCCCCGGATCGGCCAGCAGAGGGCGCCGTAAGAGCAGGCATTCAGCAACCGTGAAGAGTCGTAACGAACTAGGTTTGAACCCCCCATGTTCTTTGCCCCGTGCCAATGGGCTGCATCGGCTGCATCCTGCTTTTCTATTCATTTGGGCGCCTTGGTTTATTGCAGAGAAGAGTTTAAGGTCATCAGCGCCAGGAGGAGAAGCAGAGTGGAAGGATTTGCTAGTGGTAAAAGCCCTGGACCAAGAGAGACTATGGGGGTCTAGTCCCAGGTCTGAGGGGGAATATTGTCTGGTTTTACAGCTTGGGACTGGGAATCAGGATTCCTGGGTTCTTTTCTCAGCTCTGACACCGACTTGCCCTCTGACCGTAGCTCTCTTTCGATTTTTCCATCTGTATAATGGGGATAATAATAATATAGATACCCACCCTGGGGGCTGCAAGGTCTAATTCCTCAATATTTGGGGAGCTCTTTGGGATCCAGGGATGGAGGCAGTTAAAGAAATGGCCCCAGACTGTCTGAATGAACTGTAAAGTCAAGCAAGTTGGCTACAGCGCTCCCTGACAGCTACTCACCCTTTAACAGAAACTGGATCTGATCCACCCAGTCTTTAGCCTCTGCAGGACTGGAAGCTGTAAACTAGGGAGAGAATTCATTTGTTAGGTCATTCATGTTTTAAGCAGAGGTTGTGGAGACAAGCTCCTAGACCAAGGGCCTGGGAGCCAGGACTCTGGGATTCTATTTTTGGCCCAGGGAGCTAGTTTAGTGGTTCAAATGGGTGACTAGGATTCAGGACTCCTGGGTTCTGTTCCTGGTCCTGCCCCTCACTCACTGGGTGACCTTGGGTCACCTCTCTATGCCTCTGTTTCCCCATCTGTACAATGGGGATAATGCTGCTGACCTACCACAGAGAAGGTTGTCAGGCCTCGTTCATGATTCAAATGATTTGGTCTCATCAGATAAGCGGTGGTATTACTGAGTGTGAACCTCCGCTCCAGATCCAACTCCCTCTGAAATTCACGTAAGTTCAGATCCAGACGTTATGGCTTGGATCGTTTCTATGACAGCACTTTCCAGCCTCGCCCACCGAAGCCCAGGGAGTTGAGGACCTGGTTTAACCCCTTCCACCCAGCGTGAAGGCCGTTTGTGACATTCCTTTTACAACTAGACCTTCCAGACCCAATTTCTCTGTTGCTTTGCACCTTGCAGACTCCTTTACTGCTGGGCCAGATGAGGGCAAAGTGTTTCGGTTCTGCCTGCGTTTTACACTCGCTTTGTACCGGTATAAAAGGGCCGTACAAGATGCAAGGCTGTGGAGAAGCAGACTATGCGATCAGCAACGGAGGTGAGTGTTGTCAAAGCAGGACCGACTGAACACCGTGCAGCAGATCACAACGGGACGCTTGGAAAGGTTTGGGTTCAGATGATCATTCAAGAATGAGGGGCACCAAAACCTTCCGGCCTTGTTTCTGCTGCCACGGATTCAGGTTTGGGGGACGATGACATGGAAAAAGGTCTCCCCCCACTCAGAGATTCAGACACACCAAGCCATACAGACTATACAGTAAATAGCAACATGCCAGGTGCACGCTGTTGTATGATGCACTCAGCGTTCTCATGCTCAAAGCAGCCGGGGCTCAGAGAGCACAGAAAAAAGGACCATTTCTTCTACTGATCCTACCTCGTAGCTGCGTTTTCCGGGGCTCATGAGTTTGAAACAGGATTCTCTTCGGGAGTCTTTGCGCAGGTGGAAAGCCAGGTGGGCACTGTAGCTCTCAATGGGAAAAGTCCCTTTTGGTTGCTTGCCTACAATGATAAATAATATTACTGACTTTGTGTGGCTGCAGCACCTTTCTTTGAAGGAGCTCACAGTGCTTCACAGAAGGGGGGTTTCGCTCATTTCACAGATGGGGAAACTGAGGCACAGACCTGCCCAAGGGGTCTCAGCAAGTTCAGTGGGAAATGGGCAGAAAACTCCTAAGCCCCCTGGTGTGAGCATCTGTATCCCCAGGAGAAGGAACTTTTGCAGCATTTTCCCTGTTAGATGAAGGACCAGCAAAGCGGAGGCCCTCCTAACAACACTCGCGCGACAGTAACAGCAAAGGAAAGTTTGTTAGGGTCACACAGACACATAAGATGAGCTGCCTGTAATGAAGCAGAGACCTTGGTGTACTTGAGGAAATATGATACAAATGATTATGCTGCTGCTGGTCGAGGATTAACGGCTTGGTGCAAACAAAGAGAAAGAAGAAACTATTTAGCGAGGCCGTTGACAATTTGCCTCTGGAAACTTGGAGACATGCAGACGTGCATGTATTGGATCATATCCTCAGCTGGGGTGAACTGACATAGCACCACTGATGTCAACAGAACTTCGCCAAATATACACCGGCTGCGGATCCCGCCGTTTGTTTCCTTATTGTAACTGGCCAGTAGCTGGTTTCTTTTTGTGTCAAGGGAGAGAGCACATCTAGTGGATACAGGAGAAAAGACTGGGAGTTTTATTCCTGGCTCTGCTACCGATTGTCAGGGAGATCTTGGAAAAGTCATGCCACCTGCCTGTGCCTCAGTTTCCCCATCTGTAAAATAAGGGTAGTGATACATAGTATCATAGCAATGTGGGACTGCAAGGGACCTCGATAGATCATCTAGCTCAGTCTCCCAGCACTGAGACAGGACTACTTATTATCTAGACCATCCCTGACCATAGGTGCCAACTCTGTGGGTGCTCCGGGGCTGAAGCACCCTTGGGGAAAAACTGGTGGGTGCTCTACACTCACTGGTAGCTCCCTGCCCCGCCCCAGCTCACCTCCATCTCCTTCCCAAGCGCGCCGCCGCATCATGCTTCTCCCCATTCCCTCCCAGGACTTGCGCCGCAAAACCACTGTTTCTCGCGGCAAGCCTGGGAGGGAGGAGGGGGAATGTGGAGCGCTCAGGGGAAGAGGCGTAGCCGGGGCGGGGATCTGAGGAGGGGTCCAATGGGACAAGGAGGGGCGGAGTGAAGGTGGGGACTTTGGGGCAGGGGTGGAGTTGGGATGGGGGCACAAGCACCCACCAGTGCAGAAAAATGTTGGCGCCTGTGTCCCTGACAGGTGTTAGTCTAACCTGTGCTTATAAACCTTCAATGACAGAGATTCTACAATCTCCCGAGGTAATTTATTCCAGGGTTTAACTACTCTTAATGTTAGGAAGTTTTTCCTAATGTCTAACCTAAATCTCCCTTGCTGCAATTCAAGCCCATTGCTTCTTGTCCAGTCCTCAGTAGTTAAGGACAACAATTTATCACCCTGCTCTTTATATAACAACCTTTTAGGTACTAGAAGACTTATGTCCCCGCTCAGTCTTCTCTTCTCCAGACTAAACAAACCCACTTTTTTCCGTCTTTCCTCGTAGGTCATGTTTTCTGGACCTTTAATCATTTTTGTTGCTCTCCTCTGGACTTTCTCCAGTTTGCTCACATCTTTCCCGAAGAGTGGTGCCCAGAACTGGACACAATACTCCAGCTGAGGCCTTATCAGCGCTGAGCAGAGAGGGAGTATTACTTCTTGTGTCTTGTTTACAACACCTCTGCTAATATATCCCAAAATCACGTTAAGTTTTTTTGGCAACAGTATTACATTGTTGACTCATATTTAGTCTGTGATCCACTAGAACCCCCAGATCCTTTTCGACACTACTCCTTCCTAGGCAAAAAGAACAGGAGAACTTGTGGCACCTTAGAGACTAAAATTTATTTCAGCATAAGCTTTCGTGGGATACAGCCCACTTCTTCTGTGCATCTGAAGAAGTGAGCTGTATGTAGCCCACGAAAGCTTATGCTGAAATAAATCTGTTAGTCTCTAAGGTCCCACAAGTCCTCCTGTTCTTTTTGCGGATACAGACTAACACAGCTGCTACTCTGAAACCTTCCTAGGCAGTCATTTCCCATTCTGTATTTATATTGCATTGTATTTGTATTTGTGCAATTGATTATTCCTTCCTAAGTGGAGTATTTTGCACTTGTTCTTATTGAATTTCATCCTATTTATTTCAGATCATTTTTCCAGTTTGTCAAGATTATTTTGAATTCTAATCCTGTCCTCCACAGTGCTTGCAACCCCACCCAGCTTGGTACCATCCACAAACTTGACAAATGTACTCCCTTGGCATTACCCAAATTATTTCTGAAGATACTGAATAGAACCAGACCAGGACAGATCCCTGCAGGACCCCACTCGATACACCCTTCCAGCGTGACTGTCAACCATTGAGAACTACTCTCTGAGGTCACTTTTCCAACCAGTTGTGCACCCACCAGATAATAGGTTAATCTAGGCTGTCTTTCTCTAGTTTGTTTATGAGACGATCACATGAGACAAAATCAACAGCCTTACTACAACTGAGACAGATCACATCTACTGCTTCCCCCACCTATCCACAAGGCTTGTTACCCTGTCGAAAGAAGGATATTAGCCTGGTTTGACATGATTTGTTCTTGACAAATCCATGCTGTAAATTATCACTGTATTTTCTTCTAGGTGTTTAAAAATGGATTGTTTGATTATTTGCTCCATTATTTTTCCGGGTACCAAAGCTAAGCTGACTGGTCTACAATTCCCTGGGTTGTCCTTATTCCCCTTTTTTATAGAGAGGTGCTAAATTTGCCCTTTTCCAGTCCGTCTTTCATGAGTTCTCAAAGACAACTGCTAATGGCTCAGAGATCTCTTCAGCCAGTTCCCTAGGTACTCTGAGATGTACTTCATCAGGCCCTGCTGACTTGAAGACATCTCACTTGTTTAAGTAATTCTTAACTTGTTATTTTCCTGTTTTAGCCTCACGTCCTCCCCACTGACACTAATGTTCATAGGTGCCGGGGCTGGAGCGCCCATGGAAAAAAATTAGCGGGTGCTTAGCACCCACCGGCAGCCGAGCTCCCTCCAGCTCCTCCTACCTGCCGGTGGCCCCACTGATCAACTCCTCCCCCACCCGCCCAGTGCTGTTCCATGGCGTGCAGGAGGTGCTGGGAGGGAAGGGAAGGAGTGTGGAAGGGGCATGCTCGGGGGGTGGGATGAGGCAGGGTAGGGGTGGGGCCTTGGGAGAAGGGGTGGAGTGGGGAGTCGAGCACCCCGTGGGTAAAGAGGAAGTCGGCACCTAAGGCTATGTTAGTTGCCAATCACTGTTAACTTTTTTTTTTGGTGAAAACTGAAACAAAACCGGCCTTTAATACTTTGGCCATTGCTGAGATTTTCTGTTATCGTCTTTCCCTCCTCATTGAGTACAGGGCCGACCTTGTGCTTGTGTTTGGACTTTCTCCTGTTTCTTACTATAAAACATTTCTCTTTTATGTCCCTGGCTAGTTTAATCTCATTTTGTGCCTTGGCCTTTCTAGTTTTGTTTGCGTTGGTTGTTTATATTCATCCTTTGCAATTTGACCTAGTTTCCACTTGTTGGAGGATTCTTTTTTGGAGTTTCAGGTTGTTGAAGATCTGGGTAGGCCAGAGTGATCTCTTACCTACTTTTTATCTTTCCTGTGCATTAGGATAGTTTGCGCTTGTGCCTTTAATAGTGGCGCTTTAAAAACAGACCTACCCCCTTGGGTGACTGGGGTAGCAAAGCCTGATCTTGTTAATGTGCTCGGAGATTCTCAGAAGAAGGGTGCTAGAGAAGGACAAAATTATGCCCATCTGCGAGAGTCAGCAGATTTTCTTTTTGTCCTAACAGCAGAAGAGTCATCATAAAACAAAGAATATGACGTGCGTGCGTTAAAGCTGTCAGCATGCAGTGTTTCCGGATGGGCGGAACTGTATAACGAAACCCATATATCTAGCCGTGCCAAACTCTGTTGGAGGTATTAGCTGTGTGTTTATATGTACCTGATGGACCATAACTGCAAAATATTTATATACAGTGACACATGGATTATATACAGTCACTTGGGGAGTTAAAGCCCAGCTGATGCCTAATGGAAAACTTGGTTCAGCATTTGATTTACACAGTTCCACTCCTGTGTTTCTCTTCTCTCCTTCTTTACCAATAAGTATATTGAAATAAAACGAGGCCAAGATCTTTCTAAATATGCCTGCCGCTGATGCCTCATCTGGCATCAATCACCCTTGGGCACATCATCATTATTTACCAGCTGGGTGAAATGAGAAGTCGGAACTTAAGGTGAGAAACCAACAGACAGCAGGAAGCAATGGACTCTTAAGGAAACCAGGACTGAGATATGAATCGTAGGAAGAACTGAGCATCCTAATCCCCGAGACACCTTTGAAAATGGCAGCCGACACCTGGTTTTGGAGCAAAACGAAGAGAAGGAAATTGGTGCACAGGCATAATCTTTAACCTGTGGAACTCGCTGCCACAAGACATCATTGAGGCTAAGAGCTTAGCAGGGTTAAACCTTCCTCCAGGGATTAGTGATTTGTATGGCTAATGAGAACATTCACAGCTACGTAAGAGGGGATGAAAAACAGAAGGGATATCAACCTTCCTGCAAGGCACAAGCCAGCCAGCATCTAGCGCAGTAAAACCTCTAGACAATACTGTAATACAAATAACAGAAAATGACAGGATTCAATAGTGCAAACTAAGGAATGACTCCAATTCGCTGGGCCAATTTTTTCCCCTGAAGCCCCAGGGACTTCAAGAGAGAATGCTCTGCAACTATCTCCCCATGAGGCATTAGTGTTAAACAAGGGCCCGCCCCGTCTCGTCCCAGCCCATTTGAGCTCCCAGCCACCAGACGTGGCTTGGAGAACACAAAGCAGGTGCTTTGCCGCTTACTTTTTTCATTTGCATAGTACAGAAAGGTCCTTTTGTTGAGGACGCACCATCGCTTCTGCCACTCTGAGCCAAAGAAACCATGGTCTGTGGGGGAAACGGGAAACAAAGCGGGGGTTAAGAGCACTGCGGAAAAGATCTCATGGTCTTTTTTGTGTGTTTATAGTCAGTATAAACCCTCCGTCCCTGCATAGCCCCACAAATTCCTTCATAGCATCAGAGGGCTGGAATCTAGAGTCAACTCTCAGAATTGAGCACTAGATATGGTGCTGACGACCCAAGACTCTGCCCCACACTTTTGACTCCTGCGGGCATGTCTTCACTAGGAAAAAAGGTGTTCTCTTAACCTGGTTTAGCTAACACATGGCAACTAACATGACGTAAAGCCTAATGAAGACAGGCAGTTTGTAGCTTTCACAGGCATTAGCAAGTCAAAGCAAACCTTAGCCTCCTGCATCATCTTTTCCTCGACCTGCTGACGTGTGCGAAAGCTACAAATGCCGTCTTCCCTAAGATTTCACCCCATGGGAGCTAACCTGAGTGAAGAACCAACCTTTCTCCCTAGTGAGGACAAGGCCTTAATGGTTAATCCCATTTCTGGGCTTTGCTCTTTCAGCAGAATGACGACCTGCATAAGGTGCGCCCTTTGTTACTTATGATGCATAAACAAAACCTGAGAGATTCCACACAACCTTCCCTGTACAAAAGATTTTTTTCCTGCTTGTTCTTCACTGTGAGAATAATTAAGACTTCAAATCTTATCCACCCCGTTTTTGTTGGAGAGCTACTTGGATGACTCACACTACGGCGGAGACTTCTCCCAGCTCTTAAGTGGTGTTGAATCTTTAACGAAGAGAGCTTTCCTCCCACGCGCTTTAGTTAATACAGTAGGTAATAACAGGGAGTAACGGGCTTTCGGAAACGCCCAAGTGATTTAGGTGCATAAGTCCACTGGCTTTCAATAGGACGTGAGTTCCTAAATCACTCAGGTGCTTTTCAAAATCCCACCCAAGGTATTTTAAATCACCTGACTAAAAGCCTTTCCCTTTCGGTTTATCAGGTGTCATCTTGGTATGGCTGCTGTCATGAACCTATTCAGTTCTCCAGTCATCCGCAGAGACAAGATTTGAATTTGCAAAGCAAAAACAAGCAGCAAAATAAACCTTTTTCACTCCCACAATCACCTCCCACTCTCAGACTCATTTCTATATCCTCACTAAGCAGCATAAATAAAGGGGCATAAACCCACCCACCCTGCTTTGTAGGTCACTTTAAAACTGGTTTATTTGACTGTTACCTCTGGATCTTTTCTCCAAGTATCCTTGCTTCAAAACAGTCCCCAACTCTTGAGCAGGTTTCTGTATGCCGTCCTCTGATCCTAAAGAGACCAAAGCAAAGTCTTGTGAAACACACAAAAGATTTCTTATCTGCAGGCTGCGCTCTTCCTCGACCAGGCAGAACCACAGACACACAATGCCTGGCCAAGCATGCATGCAACCAATGTGTATGCACACACCTGCACGATTTGTACTCCCATGTGAACTCTTTTGTATGCGTCACACCCAAATTGGCTACCCCAGCCCGCTAGAAGGGTCAACAGAGCTTTTCCAAACAATGAGGCATCCCAGCATCGACATCAGTTTTTATCTATAGGAGGCTGCTCATAGACTCAAAGGTCAGAAGGGACCGTTACGATCATCTAGTCTGACCTCCTGCACAATGCAGGCCACAGAATCTCACCCATCCACTTCTATAACAACCCCCTAACCTATGTCTGAGTTATTGAAGTCTTCAAATTGTGGTCTGAAGACCTCAAGCTGCAGAGAATCCTCCAGCAAGTGACCCATGCCCCATGCTGCAGAGGAAGGCGAAAAACCTCCAGGGCCTCTGCCAATCTGCCCTGGAGGAAAATTCTTTCCTGGCCCCAAATATGGCGATCAGTTAAACCCTGAGCATGTGGGCAAGACTCATCTGCCAGCACCCAGGAAAGAATTCTCTGCAGTAACTCAGATCCTATCCCATCTAACATCCCATCACAGACCACTGGGCATACTTACCTGCTCTAAGAACTAGGCTCACAATGAACTTTGTTAGACCAAACTTTATTAAGGTTATCGAGATGTCCATCCATCCGCCCCCCCTAGGGTTTTTTAATGTCATCATACATGAGGCAGGCAGAGAGACGGAGGCAGAAAGCAGGAGAAACACGGTAACACGCAGACCACCACCAAGTCTGCAGGGGGAATTTTACGGGTAGAAAACAAAGGAAGCACTAAGGGAGAAGATTGCAGGAGTCACCGAAGACGAATCAGCTGATTCTGACATAGCAACATAGCACAGAATACCGGTGTCAAGAACCACACCTACGATTCATGCACATACACCCATTCATTTTGCCGCTCGGATCCTTCTATCTCATGAGCTTTTATTGTGCCCAACCCTGTCATTCCAAAGCAACCCCCCAAAAATTAAAGTCCTGAGCCTCTCCAGCAGGATCCCAGACGGCACCTTTCCCCTCATCTCCATTGCGACCTTAAGCAGGGTGCTGTCTTTTGGGTCCTCTTGCTTTCGTACCAATGGGCCCACCCTGCCCTGCACTTTGTCCTGGCGTTAGTGTCTGCACAAGGGGTCGGGCACCAGACAAGCGTCCACATCGACTACAGGGACATCACTCATTTAGGACACTGATCCGAAGCCCACCGGAGTCAGCAGGAGTCCTTCCATCAGGCTCTGGCCTAGGCACTAGCAAGAGGAGGATCAGGCCCACTAGCCGTGCTTCCGTCACCTTGGGTCCAGCCCCACGCTGTGCGGACAGAGATGGCACTTGGGGTCCACAAATCTTGTAGCTGCATGCTCCCACCTGCCTTGGAGATCTAGAAATATGGGGGTGACTCAGCCATAAGCTCCCCTAACAGCCCTCGTCCGTGCCCAGAAGATCTTGGCTGGAGTAGATCGTCTGTGAGCAGCTAGCCATGGTCCCCACACCAGCCTCCCAGGGGTAGCCTCCAGCATGTGCCCCCCCCCACTTCCTCCCCGGCAGGGTCCAGTAGTTCAAGATCCTTCTCCTCCAACCCAAAAGGCTAAGGCTGGTTTTGGGGGCAGAGCCATTCACGTCAGGCGCTACGCCCCTGGCCACCAGTGAGAGCTCCGGGATTGTCAGCAAGTTGGAGGAGGCTTTTGCCCCCTGGCAGGATCAGGCTCGTTATTCCCAGACTTTAAGGCCGGAAGGGACAATCACGATCATCTAGACTGGCCTCCTGCATATCTGGGGCCGGAGACCCTCGCCCAGCGACTAGCATCCAGGCCAAACCCCTTGCGGGTTGCAAGACTTACAGAGGGGAGGCTGTGAAACTGACCAGACTGCACCTCATCCCCAAAATCCAGCCTGGAATTCCACAGCCCAGGGCTTGCTACTGAGAGCGTCCCCCTGCCCCGCCGCCTTGGGTCTTAATAATTTGTGCTGAAACACAATAAAAAATGACTCACTGCAAGCCACTAATCATCTCCCCACTGCCTGAGCTTGGCAGCCTTTTAAGTATGAGTAACTTCCCAGAATCTCAGACCAGAAGGGTTGCTCCTGTTTCCCTAGCGTGTCTCCCTCCCGGCCCAATCCATCCCTGGTGTCACCTCCCTCCTTTACAGACTCTTTTCCTTTTTGTGTTTTGTAGTTTGCAAACTCGGGGGCTGCTATAAATCCCCACCCACGGCTCTCGGCGTGAACGCCAGACACGAGAGCGGCATCAAAGGCACAAAGTCTGGTTTTGTATATACCCCCCCACGTGGGGACCCCCCTCTGTGCTCGATATTACCTGGGAATCGGAGCCATCCGCGGGGACAGATCCATAACGCCACTGAGGTCAATTTACACCAGGTGAGGATCTGGCTCCTAGGGTGAAGCTCACCTCTGGGGAGAGGCCCATCACTTAAATTCTAGTTTGAAGGCTTGAGTGGTGCATCAGTCTCACATCGGCCCTCTGGCCAGGGGTGAATTTCACCCCTATTCAGTAGACCTAGCTTTTCCCCATGGAACAGAAAGGCGGCAAATTAAAACCCCTGCAGCAAGATACTGCTGAGGAACAGTAGGATTCAAAACCAAGACTGGACATCTGTTTGGAAGGGATATAAGGCCTCAAGCTTCAGGGCATAACCAGACCGATAAGTATTTGGTGTCCGGTGGAAATTTGGCACCTTCCTCTGAAGCAGATGGTATCAGGCACTGCCAGTCACAGGACGCTGGACTGGTCTGACAGGCGATAGCAATTCCTACGTTTCTAAAGTGGGACATGGAGTTTTGCTGCAGGAAGCCCATTATTGACATAGTGGCCGGCTGAGCAGTGCTGATCAGAATCCACGACTTTCCAAGACGCTGGGGTCGCTCAGAACCCTCGTGCAGGGGCCACCCGGTCTGACCTCTCTGCTCCTCACCCACACAGGGAGCAGCACCTTTGTTACAGACACATCACATGCTTTTTGTTTGATGCTGAACTTCCGACTTGGAGAGGGAAAAAGAAAAAGGCATTGTAAGCATTTTTTTAAAATCAGAATCCAGGCCCCTTTCATTAATGCAAATCTAAATGTCATTTTATGGGACATTTATAATTATGAAAATGGGCTGACGCTGCCTGGTACACAGGGGGAACCCGCAAGTATGAATATTACATTAGTGTGCCCGATGCCAGCTCACTCATCCCGCTGGCAGGAGCATAAAAAATGCTCGAGTGAAACTTTTATTTAGACGTTAAGATTCCAGGCCCCAGCGGGGTGACGGAGGCAGCCCCTGTGAGATCCCATCAGTACGCGTGTTTGAATTGAATTACCCAGGGGGAAAGGCAGGAGCGGGGAGAGCTGGTTTGCGTATTTAATTTCATTTACTTTCAGTACATTATCAGCATGGGGCTTCCCTCAGCCCCCACTCTCCATCCCCCAAGAAACAAGACTGCAGAGAAGGGTTGCGTACATGCTCCAGGGGCCAGCTGCAAGCTACAGATCTTTCTCATCCGCTCCTGCCTTTTGTGCTGGTCCTTCATGGGCAAGCAGATCCTGCACTGTCTTTTGCTGCGGTCTCCTGAGTCGAGGAGGATTCTGGGGAGCTATAAAGTGTCCATCAAACACCCCCAAGCAGAGGGGAAAAAACAAGGCAGAATGGCCTAGGAGACTGAGCACAGAGCCTGGAACCAGGATCATCCATGCATAACCCAGCTCTGCCATTGGACTCACTGTATCCACATTGCATCGTGCTCTGCCCGTCTCTCTGCATCCACCTGTCATCTCTTGTCTTAGATTGTAAGCATTTTGGGGCAGGGACCATGTTCTTGGTGTGTGTCTGTACAGCGCTGAGTGCAGTGAGGACCTGGTTCATGACTGGGGCTCCTAGACACGACCGCAATACAACTAAAATAATAAAACCTCTCTTTGGGCAAGGCACACCGCCTTTCTGTGACTCAGTTTCCCCATCAGTAAAATAGGAATCATGATACTTACCCTCCTTTGTAAATGCTATGTGATTGCTTAGTTTACACACACACACACACACACACACACCCACCCACCCCTCACCCTGGAAACATTAAAAGCTAAATGCCCTTATGACTGTAGCACGCAAGAGAAACATCGCTGTCAGAACCTCCCAGATACAGCCCTCGTAACACACCTGGAGCCATAAAGATGAAATCTGCGGCGAGGCATGTTACTGCAGAGGACATGGCAGTTCTGCACCCACTGCTCTATCGGGGGAGACGCAGAGAAGACAGAAGCTGTTAGGCAGAGCGCCTTCTCCCTCCAGATGCGCCCCGAGCACCCGCGGCCAAGTCTGCCACACGAGCGCTGAGCAGAATTCCATCTCTCGGCACCTCGGTGATTTTCCATGCCAGCCACGGACGTGGGCTGCCCCGGGAGAGCCCTCCCCAGCAGGCATTGTGTATCCAAAAAAGCAGAGATGCTGGAGTCCTGGCCTGTTTCACCGGGTGTGTTCTCGCTCAATGAGAAAAGAGAATCCGAGATAGTCAGCTGGCAACACCAAGCCACGGGAAGAACACAAGAGGCCACATGACTTGGATTGCAACAGGGCATCAGTGCTGAGGGAGGTCTTTACAGAACAAGCCGGCAGCAGATGGAGAAATTATCCTGAAAAGAAAGTCAGGGGGGCTTTTTTTCTTTTTTTTTTTTTTAAATACCTCCAGTTCATTCTCATGCACTAGAAAAACAAACCTCATGGGCTAGTCACAAACTAGCCAGGGACACATGCTGAGCCAAGCAGCTCAGATTTGAAGGCCAGGAAAGACGAGTACAACGTATTTGGTCCGACGCTCCTGGTCAGAGAATCTCGCCCAGTAATTCCTGTGCCGAGGCCAAACACCTTGGCCAATCAACCAGAGCTTCGATTTAAAGACTAAGGCCTCACCTAGAGGGCAAAGAGAGAGACCGCGCGCTCGCACGGCTAGTGTGAGCACAGATCCCCATCTCATATGGGATTAAGATGCACATTTTTAACAGAGAATGTTAATCTATCATTGGGCCAGATCAATCCATCAATCCATCAGTTGCCAAAGGACGGGCAAACTTCTTTATTGTTTAGGGCTAGTCTATCACAGCCAGTTAAAGCGTGGCAAGGCAGCGTGTGAATCTACAGCGCACCAGATTGCCGGGCTGTAATTTGCCAAGTGGACACAGCTACTGGGCAAAGAGAGTCCCCAAACTAGTACGCTAAGCCACACTCTGGGATGTTTGCTGCACTGCAGCAAAGGCCACACGGCAAGTCACTGCCCGGCAAGCTGGTACACTGTAGATTCACAGCCTGGCTTGTCATTAGCCGCGTAGACTAGCCCTAAGCGATAGAGAAGTTAGCCCCTCTGTTGGCAACTGGCCCAATGATTGATGAACATTCCCTGTTAAAAATGTGCATCTTAATTTCATCTGAGAGGGGGATTTGTGCTCACACCAGACCCCTGCCCCCTCTTAGATATCCCATCCCAGGCGTCACAGTAGCTACAGCCCAAGAGGCCTGGAGGACACGGCAGCCCTCCCAGGTTACCTGCACGTTCAAAGGCAGGGAATGTGGAGATGTTGCTATTGCAGTCAATTCCTGAGCGTTTGTCATTCCTGCTCCTTCACTTCGGTTAGACGTGCTGAGCCCGGAGCCTGCTCCTAGGCACTGTCCTGAGAGCAACCTTATTAAAATAAATCTAGAGGTGGGATTTTCCAAAGCGCTCAGCAGTGACCTACCTACTCCCATTGCAATCAATGGGAGCTTTGCTGTTGAGCGGAGTTAGGCCAACACTGAGGAACTGACTGTGGTAGCAACTTCATCCACTCGAACGACGGGATTTGACGGTAAATGGATCTACAAGCATGGCAGCTTACACGAACCTCACTGCAGTATTTGGGACCATTGCTGTAAGACACTGTGCAGGATCAAATCCCGCTTTCAGTCAGCATCTTATGGGCCCTCATATAAGATGGGGAGTCTCCCCTTATTTAAGCTGCTGACCCTCCATCTCTCTCAAACTCAAGAGGGTTCTGTAGGAGGCCTCATGTTGCTAAGATACAGGCCCATGGAGAAGGGTGGTCCATAAAGCCCTCCTCGGTGGCCTGCAGAATGGAGCATCTGGTGAGTCAAGCAGCAGATGTGTGTGTGGGGGGGAAAGAAAACAGATGATGGGGGAAGGGGGGGCCCCACAAGAGGCCTTCTTTCTCACAAAGCCGTTCGCAAGATGGAGAAGCTGGAGAGCCGGAGTTAAGCAGACAACACTGGACCTGGTGTGGTTCAACTGAAGTCAAGAGAGTTACAACAGGAAAAGAACGCAGTTTAATGAAACCAAAAATCTCATGCAAGCTTGCTGGTTGCAAACGGCATCATGTTGACCTGTTTTCTCTGCACCCTCAAGCTCATCTCTTGCACCTCTTCCTTGCCCTCCACCATTCCTCTGTTTAATCAAAACACCAGTTTCACATCCCCGGCTCTCTCTTTCTTTTCTCCTTCTGCTGCTCCTTGTTCTCTTCGTCTCTCTCTTCCTCCTTGCCCTTTGTTCCCTTGTAGCCATGCTTCTCTCTCAGTCTCCCAGCTCAGGAACTTGGTCTAACTTTTCAGTGCCTTGAAAACTTAGAATTGTTTATATATATATATATAAAAAAATGGGGGAATGAAATGAGCAATTGTTTCACAGAAAATGGGAAACTAAACAATTGTCAGCGTGCATCGTCCAAAATAGATCTTGTGCCAGACTAATTGTATTGCTTTTTTTTGAGGAGGTTAATAAGAAAGGAGATGAAGCGAAGGCAGTGGAGGTAATTTACTGGGGCTTCAATAAGACTTTTCATAAGAGGCTTGTAAGTCAAGTTCAAAGGATAGGCATCTACCTTAGCTACCTGGAATGAAAGTTGGCCAACAACCAAGGTGCAGTTCACATTCAAAGGCAGCAAATCACATGGAGAGTTATCAAGTGAAATTTCTGAGGGCTCAGACCCAGGTCCTGTTCTCTTCAGTTACAAAAGCCTAACATATTGCATAGTATCCCAATTTGCAATGCTGTTTTGTCTGAATACAAACAATCCATCTAAAGTTTGCATTTAAGAAAAAAGGGTCCTCAGGGGGACGTGACAGCAGAACCGGCCACGGTGCGAGTTTTATACATCTTCCTTTAAAGCATCTGCTACCAGTCAACACTGAAGCCTGGGTTCAAGGCTAGATGGCTGATGGCAATTTCTGTGTTCCTATGACAACTCTTGACACAGGACTAAGTACTAGTCCCACTGAAGTCATCCTAGGAAGTTACAAATCCACCGAAGAATGGAAGACTGTCCTAATGGAACAACGCAGTGCTTTGAAATTCTTGTAGATGCCACATAGTTATTGGCATAATATTGGTGGATCAGAAAGGCAGCCAGCCAGAGACAGACCTCTATCTACAGAGCTAGCTAGTTAGTGTAGGTTTTCCTAAGGAGTCCATGACTGCGGTGTCTATGGCTGACAATGAAACAAGACAGAACAGACAGAATTCCTTGATTTCAGATGGGACTAGTACTGACTTGGGGCATGTAGGGGGACTCTCAGTGTCTGTTATTCTGCCTGGAAAATTTCACAGCAAGTCTGAAGTGAAATCAACTTTGCAAAAAGCAAAAATGGAATCCAGAAAGGAGGCAGCGCCTTTGGCCCCAAAGTTTCCATCCAAACCACTAAATCTATAATTGCAAAATAAAAAACACTAAATCTCACTATCTATTTGCACAGCTCATTAGCTCAGGGCTCACACTCAGCAAAGAGGGAGGGTGGAAATTAAAAAAAAAAAACCCAACCCTTTAGCACCAAGTACCGTTTGGAAGTTGCTATGGAAACCAGCCCTTTGCTCCGGCTTTGCAACTGAGACTTGCACATTTCTGCTCTGATGCGTTTGTTCGTCTGTCCCTTGGTCCGAGGAGTTTATGAGGACACTTTTTTTTTTAACAAGTCTTCTTTTTATATACACAGATATAGGGAGAGAGATCTCGCTCCCCTGTTACTTCTCTCCCCCCAACATAACATTATGTCAGCCACTCGACCTGCTGTGCTACCGGGACAGCATGATTTACAACGTGAAAAGGGAAAACCTAAATCATCACAGAATGAAAACATTAAAGTTAATGCCTCACAAGTGAGGAATTTATTACCATTAACTCCAATAAACAGTTATAAACCACCCGTCCTTTCCTGTCCACGGACAGGGACACGGACGCAGGGACTTCATTATTGCTCAACTTTCTTTTCTTCTTCACTAGACCAGTCATGTGTGTTCCACTTGGCCACCATTTATTGTTAACTGGACTGGCTCATTTTCCAGGGACTGAAGGCGGCATGAAGGCCTCATCCATTTCATTTCGCGGGCGGCTCGGTGCAGATGGATGGAAGAAAAAAGTTCATGAGACGTGCCGCTCGATGGGTTTATTTAAACGCCACTGAAATATATGCTTGACAAAAGCCAACTCTCGCCCGGGCCCCGTACGTCATTACTCAAAAAGGCTGACGTATAAGTAACAACATATGGGCAAGCTGTGAAGTTACACCGGATACCAGCTCACTTCAGGGTGCACTTGGCCAAATATTTGCTTCTCACTCAGGTTCCACCACCACCTTGGAAACCTGAGCCTGAAATCTGAGGCCTTACTGAATTTTCTCTCTCACCTCATCTCAAAGGAGCAGAGAGGAGCTTATGGTTCTCTGTATAGTAGCCTCTCTCCAAGGAAAAGCATGTAATAATAATAATAATAATAAGGTTATTAATTATTGACCAAAGCCTGAGGTCTTTCCTCAATTAAAAACACCCATTGGCTTCCACGAGAGTTTAGGATCTGGCCCCTCATCATCATACATGCACTGGAGTTGGTTATTGGACACTTGCTCACAATTAAGACTGAACTGGGTTCAGGTCTGCCAGTGTCTGGTCTGCAGAGCTGCCCCAGGATTGAGGCCCTCAATACACACAGGTAACGCCTGCACACCCCATATCCATTAGCAATTATTAGCACACAGCAACCCTCAGTCACGGACCTGGACTCCCACGGTGCAAGGTGCAGTACAAACACAGAACACAAGGCTGATCCCTGACAATTGCCTCTCATACCCTCTACCCCACGACTGCTTTGGGGCTCTTTGGAACTATTTCTCCTCTCCTTTCCCAGGGCGCCGATCAGGACCAGCTCAGCTGAGGAGACCAGATACAGACCCCCAATCTCTTGGTACCCTGTCCATAAAGAGGAAGAGTCAATTCAGCTAGTAAGCGACCAAAACTCAAATCCTCCACTTCCTGAATTAGCGTGCTAATGGTTACCGACGCAGAGAGCGGTTGAGCAACACTGGCTTCTCCTGCCCAGAGGAAAGTTGGCTGTCCTCCAGCTTCATTAAAGCCCCTCTTGTGGATCTAACAGGACCAAGTATACAGATGGGTCTTACAATGTACTCAGAAGGTGGCTGGTTTTGGGCTCATCCTGATCCCTAATAAGAGCAAATTCAACAGCTAGGGTTCCTCCATGGAGATGCTCTGCCTTCTTGAGTTTCACCCTGGAACCATGCAGTTTTGATGGCTCCAAACGGCCCCAAGCTTTTGGAGGAGTTTCATCCCAGTCCCAACATCATGGCTGGGGACCATCTCTAGAACTTATTCTAAACCACTCATCCGATAAGTGGGTCCCACTGGATGAGACTCTCCTGTGGCGGTGTGCTCCTACGGTAGTAGTCACATGGGTGCGGAATGGAAACAGGATACTGTCACAATCTAGCCTAGTGTTGTACAAGCTCAAATTATCCCTGGTCCCCCACCTTTCCCGAGGTTTGTTCTGAATGGACAGACAGAAAATCTGGAGTTGGGAAGAAAGCAGACGACTGTCATGGAGTGGAGCAGCTAGGGTACCAGAAGTAATTATCTCGATAGCTGTGCTGTAGTCAAGGTCCTGCAGAAATGTACTTGGGTTTTGGGAACTGACAAACTTCACTAGTTTCTGGATCGCGCTGTACCTCCTGCAGGCCGGCACTGTCCACTGGAATGCTGAGGCCGAGCCCCTGGCACTTCTCTGCTAGGAAAATTGGCGACCACAAAATCAACGCAGAAAAATGCCCAAAGTTGTGGACGTGATTTTAATTTACAGGGTCTCTGTCAGGCTACAAAAGAGCAGACACCTGTTGGCTAAAGCCCATCTCACAGCTTAGCCTATTAGTCCTATAAAAATTCTGTAGCACATAATCGTCAGCCTTGACACAAACGATTCCTATAGATCATGGTGGAAAATCAAGAGGATTTAAGGACAGAGGAGGGTAGGAAAAAGTGAAACAAATGACATGCAATTTTTCAAGTGGAAACAATGGCAATATGAAGATATATAGGTGTCAACCATACAGGAGGAGGCAGGAGGCTATGCTCTTTTACCTCTTATGGTGTCACTCTCATGACCTCTACCATTTGAAATGCTTTGATTCCACCTTGCCCAAGGGATCTTTCAGCACCGGAGAAGAGATGAAGAATGCCCACGCCTGACCTCACCTCTACATTGTCTAATGACTGATGGCATAAATCAGTGTTTCCCCTCCGCAGACCCGAGTGTCAAGAACCCATGTGAGAAGGCTGGAAATATTAAATGATTTCCCCAAGGGTTTTGATTGTTACTTGGTTTCTCTCCCGTAACTGTGGAGCTGTGTTGCACATAAAGAATAGCTGTCCCTCGGGACCTCAATTTGTGTATAGAACGAACTATAGAAATAAGTCAAACCACTAGCTTTTTGGAGAGGGGCACAGAACAAAAACCAATGACTGGAGAATGGGCTTATTCTAGTCCATGCTTTGTGCTGCGGTTGCTCTATGCTGGTGGTCCCTTTTGCACCATGCCACTGGAATTAAGAGGTTTGACTGTATTTCCTGCAGAACCTTCCTCTCCTACTGGGCTGGAAGCCTGCAGCAGATCAGAAGCCATCGCACAAGATCCAATAGCTTGTTCCTGAGTTAAGCAAACAATCCCGCTGCTCAGCAGAACGAGTGGTTCCTTGGGCTTTATAGGAGTAACATGGTCTTTAGCAACAAGAATGGCTTTAGGAATCAGGAATCCCCCCCCTCCCACCTCCAAGTTTTGATCCTGGCTCTGGCATTCGCTTGCAGAGGGGTCTGAGGGACAGTCACTCAACCGCTTTGGGAGGCATCCAGTTATGCAGGTTGAACGTGTGTCCTGTGAGTCCTTACTCACGCGTGGTCCCAGGGGCCTCGATTCTGATCTCCAGTGTCAAGCCTACTGACGTCAAAGAGTTACGCCGGCTACTCATAAAAGCAACAGGGTGGGTGTGAACTGGGTGAGAAAACCCATGTAAAGGCATAAGCAGTTAAATGGAGTAATTTACACCAGTTGGATGGGAGGTGGGGACCAGGCAGAGTCCTTGGGATAATTAGAGAGCGCAGCTCCTACTCGGGTCAATGGGAATTGACGTAGGGGATGGTGCAGGAGACATTCAAGAGTGTCTCTCTCTGGGGAAGGATGGGGAAGCTGCTTCATCTACTCCTGGGGGAATTCTGCGCCAAAAATTTTAAAATTCTGTGCACAATATTTTAAAATTCTGCAAATTTTATTTGTCAAAATCACACTCTATAATCATGCCAGTTTCAATTATTTTGGTAATTTATTTCAAAATACCTGTCAGCAAGTATGTCTGTAACAATACAGACACGCACAAAAACTCCCCTATGAGTAGAGTGTTTAAGAAACCCCATACGACAACCCAGTTCCTGTTTCTCTGTCCCCTCCCACTCAGAGCCCAGCTGGGGGGGGGGGGGGCAGAAACTCACACCCCCTGCCCCCCAGAGGCCAGCTGCAGGGACCTCCTGCCCAAACACTCACACCCCCTACCCTACTAGAGCCCAGCGATCCAGATGGAGAAACAATCTGATGCTGGGTCCCGGGCTGGCATGGAGTTTCCTGCGCGCCAACACCACCTTCCCTTGGGGTGTGCTGGGAACTGAAGCTGGTGGGAACCCTCCACGTCCCTCCCGCTCCCCCTGGCCTTGTCTTCTATTGGCGAGCTGCGCTCTGTCTGGTCCAGTGGCCCCTAGCCTTGGCCAACATACCTGCAGCTCATTTCTGTGGGGGGAAAAGGAAATTCTGCACACACAACATTAATTTCTGCAAAATTCTGCATTGCGCAGTGGTGCAGAATTCCCCTAGGAGTATCATTTATCTCACACCTTCCTCTTAGTAAATTTTTCTGGGACTCACTTTACTCGTGGCATGATCTTGGTGTGTAAATTAAGCTCATTTTGCATATCTACCAGCTACCAAACTGGGCCAAGCCATAGAGTTTAAGGCTGGGTTGTCTAGTTTGACCTCCAATATCCCTCATCCGCATGACAAGCCCAAAGCATTACGACTCCCAGGAGACTAAACTATTGTGTGTGCCAGGCGGAGAGCAGGAGGGATTGAGGTGCACCAGTGCCCAAGGCCCCTGCAACTGGAAGGAATTGACTAAGTGAGATGAGATATTCTAATGAACAGGCACCTCTTCGCAGGGTTCTTGTAGTCACATTGGTCCCAGGATATTAGAGAGACCAGGTGGGAGAGGCAGTACCTTTTATTGGACCAACCTCTGTGGGTGAAAGGCAGCTTTCGAGCTACGCAGAACTCTTCTCAGACCCGAAGAAGAGCTTCGTTTAGCTTGAAAGCATCTCTTTCATCAACAGAAAGTGGTTCAATCAGGAGAGGCAGACGTGCCCTAAAAGTGGGAGGGGCAGGGCCCCACCCCTTCCCCCATGGACCTGCTCCTGCACCACCTCTTCCCCCCCAAGACTCCGCCCCCTCCCTGCTCCTCTTCGACCCCTTCCCCCATCGCTTGCCCTTATGGCTGGTAAAAAGTGAGAGGGCCATGGCCCCCTGGCCACCCTGTTCCAACACCCCAGGGTCCAATAAAAGATATTACCTCACCCACCTTGTGTCTCTAACATTCCCCTGTCAATTCTATCCCAGATGAGCCCAGCCTGACGCATTTCCATTATTCTTATTGTTACAAATGTATTTACTTATGGTAGCACCCTCAAAATGCTGTGCAGACAGCCCAGGACAGTACCTTCTCTGAGAAGCTCTCAGGCTAAAGGCAAACAAGGAGACACAGACAATTTACATACAAATCAACCAGAAGTGGGCCTCTAGAAGTGATTCCAAGGGAGCAGGAAATCAATGGGAATTAGGCACCTAAATGTCTTTGAAGATCTGGGACGTTGCCGACGGGCCTGGGAAAGGTGCATGGAAGAGGGCCCAGAGGTGACCGTGTGACAAAGGGAACCCTTGGGACTCGAACCAGTTGACACCAAGCAGTGCTCGACCGAATCTGCCTCATCTCATTCCCCATCTGTAAAATGGGCACCTACCGCCTAGGTGGTGAGGGGAGGGCTGTGCTGTAGGGGTTAATTAGTGGATGTTTGTACAGGGCTTTGCAAATGGGAAGCCCCACAGAAGTGCTAAGTGGGGTCATTATTTCATCATTCAAACCCAGCATCCTTCTGTAAAAACTAGTTTTGAAGGGTAATTAGGCCTAATTGTTTTTATGGTTTAGCTGCCGAGTTCTTTCATTTTAAAAAGCAGGTCAGGTCACCTCTGTGGAAAGGTTCTCCATAAGAAACTTCACTGCGAACAAACAGTCCTGCCGTCACACAATGGAACGGCTAGACCGGGGTGGGCAAACTACGGCCCGGGGGCTGCACCCGGCCCTCCAGATGTTTTAATCTGGCCCTCAAGCTCCAGCCAGGAAGCCGGGTCAGGGTCTTGCCCCACTCCGCACAGCTTCGGAAAGCAGAGGCACGTCCCCACTCCAGCTCCTACGCGTAGGGGCAGCCAGGGGTCTCTGCACACAGCCCCTGCCTGAAGCACTGCCCCCTGCAGCTCCCATTGGCTAGGCAGTGCCTATGGACAGGGCAGTGCACAGAGTCGCCTGGCAGCGCCTCTGTGTAGGAGCCGGAGGGGGAACATGCCGCTGCTTCTGGGAGCTGCTTGAGGTAAGCGTAGCTCAGAGCCTGCACCCCCGACTCCTCCCCACGTCCCACCCCCCTGCCCCAACCCTGATCCCCCTTCCACTCTCCATACCCCTCGGTCCCAGCACAGAGCACCCTCCTGCACCCCTAACTCCTCATCCCTACCCCATCCTAGAGCCCACACCCGTAGCCCTCACCCCCACTCCGGCACCCCAACCCCTTGCCCCAGTCTGGACCCTTCTCCCGCACCCTGAACTCCTTATCTTCTGGCCCCACCCCAGAACCCGCATCCCCAGCTGGACCCCTCACCCCCTCCTACACCCCAACCCCCAATTTTGTGAGCATTCATGGCCCGCCATACAATTTCCATACCCAGATGTGGCCCTCGGGACAAAACGTTTGCCCACCCCTGGGCTAGACTGTAACTACCCAGCAGTCTAGCCCCAGATAAGCAGAGTATGAAGCTGAGTCCTGGTGTTATGCCAAAAGTGTTAGGTCGACCCAACTATGTTCCTCAGGTGTGGATTTTTCACACCCCTGAGCAGCACAGTTACACTGACCCACCCCTGATGGAAGAATTCTTCCTAGCTCCCATCTCTTGGGGAGCTGGATTACCCACTCCAGTGGGAGAACCCTTCCTATTAGCGTAGGCAGCTCGATACTGAAGCACGAAGGCTGTAACATTTCAAGTGTGCACAAACCCTTAGGGCATAACTACACTGGAATCAGAAGTGCGACCACAGCCCATGTGGATGCTCATCTAGCCAGCTCGAACAGCAGCAGCAAAGCCACAGCAGCACGAGCTCGCGTCTTTAACTATGGTTCCAGGGTGGAGATTGTCTGGCCCGCGCTGCCATGGCTTTACTGCAGGTATTTGTGCTCACTAGACCCAAGGGCATGTCTACATTGCAATGATGGGGTTAGCGCTAATCTAGCTAACTCCTGGAGCAGGGATATTGCAGCAGCGCAGGTGTAAGTGTGGACGGTAGCCTGACTGAAATGCTGAGGCCATCTCCAGGGCTTCCCCTCTCCACTGATTTTCACGGATGTTAAAAAGGCTCTCATTCCGTTCGTCTAAACCAACGGACGACGAACCACCGAGGACCGTGGCTGGCAGACAAGCATCCGCCAAAATGCCGTCGAAAAGCGGCAATGTCGAGGCGTCGCCGCCAAAAATCAGCTGCATTTTGGCGGTGACACCTCTTGGTGACACCGCTTTTCGGCAGCGATGCCTCTTGATGATACCGCTTTTCAGCAGCATTTCGGCAGATACTTGTCTGCTGGCCAGTATGCAGGCGCACATAGATGCCCCAGCAGGCACCATGGTGCCCACGAGCACTGCGCTGGGGACCACTGGTCTAGCCATATCTGGCCCTGCGTGCAAACCAGGAGTAACGTTAGGGCTTTTTTACGTACAAAAATTGTGCTGCTTTGTAACAATCCCTGTATAGTTAAAGCAGGAGAACCCCTCTAACACGGAGAGTTATATTGGAGTATTGGTATAACCGCGTCCACACTGGGAGTGGTACTGGTATAACAAAAACTGGTATGACAAAGCCCTGGCTGGGATGATTTAGTTGGGGATTGGTCCTGCTTTGAGCAGGGGGTTGGACTAAATGACCTCCTGAGGTCCCTTCCAACCCTAATCTTCTATGGCTACGTCTTCACTACTGGCCGTATCGGCGGGTAGCAATCGATTTCTCGGGGATCGATATATCGCCTCTCATCTAGACGCGATATATCGATCCCCAAATGAGCTCCTGTCGACTCTGGAACTCCACCAACACGAACGGCGGTAGCAGCTTCAACAGGGGAGCCACGGACGTCGATCCCGCGCCGTGAGGATGGTAGGTAACTCGATCTAAGATACTTTGACTTCAGCTACGCTATTCACGTAGCTGAAGTTGCATATCTTAGATCGATTTCCCCCCCCCAGTGTAGACCAGCCCTATGATTCTAACTATATTGGGGAAATAATCACGCCCCTAACTGAAGTAGTTTTACTGGGACAACATCTGTGTGCATCCCAGGCCTTCAAAGAGTGGCGGCCTGACTGAATGCCCTCTGAAGCTAAAGATGAGGCCTAACTGGTGTGGGGAAGCAGACACCTTTGTTGGATGACTAGGGTACTTCACGTCCCTTGCTCCCGAGACAGGGCTGCACCTTCTCCGCTCTATTACAGGGACATCATCAAGGAACCACCATGCTGAGGAACATCTCCTCTGCATCCAAACGGATGCCCCGTGTTTTCAGGTGAAAACTCTCACCCTGGGAGGAAGTCAGGAAGCCTCATGGAGGCGCGGCTGCAGCTTGTGTAGATTTACCAGCTTTAATCTAGCTAGTTTGCATCCCGGAGCAAGGAAGCCGCAGCAGCATGGGCTGCAGCAGGGCGAGCCACTCAAGTACTTACCCCGAGCCCGGGCTGGCCCTGCGGGCTGACATGGCTTCATTGCTCCGATACCTAGATGAAAGCCTGCTCTGCTACGACTACCTGACTGCAGTATGCGCATGCACAAAATCTTCATGTCTGAAGCAGGCCAGGATAAACAGAACAGGACTGGGGGAGCCTCTTCTGAGGCTTGCCTCAGTTTCCTTGCTTCTCATACAACTCAGGGAAGCAGCGCACGCAAGGGTGGTGTGAATGTCTCTGGAGTTCATTAGCAGCTTTTGCCCTGATCTGGACAAAGATGCTTCTGCTTAAAGCCCCAGGCTCCTGCATTTGGGAGCCCAGGTGCTGAAACATCTCGGGTGGTTTCTGTCCCAGCAGAGCGAGCACTGGGATGCAGGACCAAGAGCCTTGCAGCAGATACAAAAGTGGAAGTCAAGAGGCAGAGGCTCATCCATCTGGAAAGCGAGCCAGGGCAGGGAGCAGGAGCCAGCCATACCGGAGAGCAGAGGGACCCTAAACGCAGCAGGGCAAATCAGAAGCAAAAGGAAAAAGATCCTGGCTGTCAGATGCCAAGCTGGGCTGCGCTGCGGACTGGAGATGGTACTAGTCGGTGGAGAGAGACAGGCACCAGAAGGAAACCAGAGGTGCCGTGTAAGAGGAACAAAGCTCCAGCCTCAATTTTCCCACCAAGCTGAAGTCAGCTCTGCTGAAGGGCATCGGCTGGGACTTTTCCAGCACCACACCTGGGACACTTCAGCAGAGACATGGCTATCGGGCAACCTCTGCTAGCATAGCTCTTATTTTATACCTATATTTTCTTCATCGCCTAAACCACCATCCATTAGCATTCTTCTCATTACAGCACCCGCCCTAACCTGTCCCTTTCCCTCGACTCATCTGCTCCAATCTCTTTCGCCAGTCACGCTCCCCAATTTGGGCATCAAGACATTCTGGAGTTGGGAAGTCAGGAAATCTCCCTGTGAGGCTGGGACTCATTCCAGGGAAGGAAGAACATTGCGTGCATGGTGGGAGGAGGTTCCTCAAAGGCCCTCCGTGTCAGATGATACATGGCTATTAGATTAAAGTATCTTCCATTAGTGAAGAGTGAGAGTTTGCTAAGTGCGGTTATCTGTTAGCTCGGAGTCATAACAAACCTCTTAGATAAATGAAGTGCCAATTACCCCCTTAAAAAAAAAAAAAGAGTTGCTGTTTCCTCTTGGAATTACTGGGGCTCAGAATTCCTGCTGGGAATGGCTGGAGTTTTTTAGCCGGACTGGACCCTTTTCAATCAATTCCTGGTAAAGCGGCATGTGAAAAAAAAATGCGCCAAGCATCAGTGCCAGGGTTTCCCTAGGAAACGATACAATGGGGAAGATTGAAAGGGGGATTTGATTTCCATCTCACCATCTGTTGGTGAAGGGGAGCAGATCTTATTAGGCCCATTTCACAGATGGGGACACTAAGGCACAGAACTCTCAAAAGAGAACTGAAGTGACTTTCTCTCACCCAGAAAGTCACTGGCAGAGATCCCCATGCTGCCTCTCCTTTTTCCATTACCGTGATCGGTCAGTGCACCTGTATATCATTTCTAAGTTCAGCAACATCCTAAATTTGTCCTGCATTTGCAGAGAACTATTGTTACTTCCAACACCCAATTCAGGGCAAAGCCAAGGCTGGGCTCAGTGTGGCTGTAGCTCCAACAATAGGAATTATGGTTTTTTACAACAGATGAGCGTTATCATTTATTAGCTGTTTTGTGGGAGCACCTAGGAGTTCCAGCCACGGACCAGGACCCCGTCGTGTCAGGCGCTGCATACGCAGTCCTGTGAGGCACGAGCCAATGGAAGGAGACTGATGTAAACTTGGCAGAATATGAGAATCAGGGTCACTGGGTGCCAAACTGATGCATGTTACCCCATAGTGTGGCTTACATTGGCTTTCCGAGCCAATGAACAACTTCCAGCATCATTTACTTCAGCACCGATTTGTCCCAAAGACCCATGGATTGCCCTTCTTCCTTCAAGCTGTACGTGGCCCATGAGCCATGCTCTGAGGAGCTTACATGTAAAACCAGTAACAATTGCAAGAGGCTACTAGAAACTAAGGGAATGGGAGGTGCCACTGCTGCGGCGGGGGGTGCTCAGTCATACAGAGAGCGGACAGTGCAAACATCAAGCATCTCATAGACTTTAAGGTCAGAAGGGACCGTTATGATCATCTAGTCTGACCTCCTGCAGGCCACAGAATCTCACCTCCCCACTTCTGTAACAAACCTCTAACCTATGTCTGAGTTATTGAAGTCCTCAAATCGTGGTTTAAAAACCTCAAGGTGCAGAGAATCCTCCAGCAAGTGACCCATGTCCCACGCTGCAGAGGAAGGCGGAAAACCTCCAGGGCCCCTGCCAATCTTCCTTGGAGGAAAATTCCTTCCTGATCCCAAATATGGTGATCAGTTAAACCCTGAGCATGTGGGCAAGACTCACCAGGCAGATACCTAGGAAAGAATTCTCTGTAGTAACTCAGATCCCACCCCATTTAACATCCCATCACAGACCACTGGGCATATTTACCTGCTAATAATCAAAGAACTATTAATTGCCAAAATTAGGCTATCCCATCATACCATCCCCTCCACAAACTTATCAAGCTTAGTCTTGAAGCCAGATATGTCTTTTGCCCCCACTGCTCCCCTTGGAAGGCTGTTCCAGAACTTCACTCCTCTCATGGTTAGAAACCTTCGTCTAATTTCAAGTCTAAACTTCCTAATGTCCAGTTTATACCCATTTGTTCTTGTGTCCACATTGGTACTAAGTTTAAATAATTCCTCCCCTCCCTGATATTTATCCCTCTGATATATTTAGAGAGAGCAATCATATCTCCCCTCAGCCTTCTTTTGGTTAGGCTAAACAAGCCAAGCTCTTTGAGTCTCCTTTCATAAAACAGGTTTTCCATTCCTCGGATCATCCTAGTAGCCCTTCTCTGTACCTGTTCCAGTTTGAATTCATCCTTCTTAAACATGGGAGACCAGAACTGCACACAATATTCCAGATGAGATCTCACCAGTGCCTTGTATAATGGTACTAACACCTCCTTATCTCTACTGGAAATATCTTGCCTGATGCATCCCAAGACCACATTAGCTTTTTAAATGGCCATATCACACTGGCGGCTTATAGTCATCCTGTGATCAACCAATACTTCAAGGTCCTTCTTCTTCTCTGTTACTTCCAACTGATGTGTCCCCAATTTATAACCAAAATTCTTGTTATTAATCCCTAAATTTCATTCTATTACTATTACACCAGTTTACAAGGTCATCCAGATCTTCCTGTATGATATCCCGGTCCTTCTCTGCGTTAGCAATACCTCCCAGCTTTGTGTCATCCGCAAACTTTATTAGCACATTCCCACTTTGTGTGCCAAGGTCAGTAATAAAAAGATTAAATAAGATTAGTCCCAAAACTGATCCCTGAGGAACTCCACTAGTAACCTCCTTCCAGCCTGACAGTTCACCTTTCAGTATGACCCGCTGTAGTCTCCCCTTTAACCAGTTCCTTATCCACCTTTCAATTTTCATATTGATCCCCATCTTTTCTGATGTAGCTATTAATTCCCCATGTGGAACCGTAACAAATGCCTTACTGAAATCCAGGTAAATTAGATCCACTGCATTTCCTTTGTCTAAAAAAATCTGTTACCTTCTCAAAGAAGGAGATCAGGTTGGTTTGGCACGATTTACCTTTTGTAAAACCATGTTGTATTTTGTCCAGTTACCATTGACTTCAATGTCCTTAACTACTTTCTCCTTCAAAATTTTTTCCAAGACCTTGTATACTACAGATGTCAAACTAACAGGCCTATAGTTACTCGGATCACTTTTTTTTCCTTTCTTAAAAATAGGAACTATGTTAGCAATTCTCCAGTCGTACGGTACAACCCCTGAGTTAACTGATTCATTACAAATTCTTGCTAATGGTCTTGCAATTTCATGTGCCAGTTCCTTTAATATTCTTGGATGAAGATTATCTGGGCCCCCCGATTTAGTCCCATCAAGCTGTTCGAGTTTGGCTTCTTCAGTCCAATCCACTTCCCTAACTAATTTCCTTAATTCTTTAAAGTTAGCCCTTTTGAAATCAAAAACCCTAGTCCCAGATCTATTTTTGTTTATCCTTCCATCTAGTTTGAACTGAATTAGCTCATGATCACTCAAACCAAAGTTGTCCCTACACCCATTTTTTCTATGAGGTCCTCACTACTCACCAAAACCAAATCTAAAATGGCATCTCCTTTTGTTGGTTCTTCAGCTACATGGTGAAGGAATCCATCAGCTATCGCATCTAGGAAAATCTGAGCCTTATTATTATTACTAGCATGTGTCCTCCAGTCTATATCTGGGAAGTTAAAGTCTCCCATGATCACACAATTCCCATTAAAAACATTAAAGAGGTCTCCATCCATATCCAAATCAGATCCTGGCGGTCCGTAGCACACCCCAAACACTATCTCAGGGGAGGCTCTAGGAGCTTTCTTCCCCAATGTGATTTTTGCCCAGACAGGCTCTCTCTTATCCATTCCATCACTTCTTATATCTTTACGGTCTACCTCATCGTGGATATACAATGCTACTCCACCACCTTTGCCTTTATTTCTGTCTTTCCTAAACAGCACATAGCCTTCAATACCTGTACTCCAGTCATGACTACTATTCCACCATGTTTCTGTTATCCCTATAATATCTGGTTTCACTTCCTGCACCAGTAGCTCTAATTCCTCCATTTTGTTACCTAGGCTCCCCGCATTAGTGTACAAAATCTTAATTTTTGCCGTTTGGCTTCACTGACATTCTTTACCTGATTAGGCACAGACATTCTACCACCAGTATCACCTATTAGACTGGTATCTACACTACCTTCCTCCTTATGTCTATTCTCATACCCATGGCTGTATCCTTTCTTATTTTGTTTTCTTCCCTCTCAAATGTTAAATTCCGGCATGGAGATTACCTGGACATCTCCCAACCATCTCCCCGAAATTCCTACTTTAAAGCTTCTTAATCAGTTGTGCCAGCCTCCATCCTAGAAGTCTATTTCCCTCCTTACTCAGGTGAAGTCCTTCCTGAGAGAACAGTCCTCTGTCGATGAATGCTTCCCAGTGGCCATACATCCCAAAGCCCTCCTTATAGCACCACTGCCTGAGCCATCTGTTGATCGTCATAATCTTGTCACACCTTTGATTCCCTTCTCCAGGAACAGGCAGGATCCCATGAAGATCACCTGAGCCTCAATTTCCTTAAGCATCTTCTCCAGCCTGGCATAGTCTCCCTTGATATGTTACAGCGAGAATCTAGCTGTATCATTTGTTCCCACATGAAGGACAATCAGCGGATTCTTTCCTGCTCCCGTTAGGATCCTTTTTAGCCTCAGGTCCACATCCCGTATCTTAGCACCTGGCAGACAGCACATCCTTCTGTTCTCCGGATCAGCTCTAGTTACAGGCACGTTTATTCTTCTCAATAAGGAGTCCCCAATCACGTAGACTTGCTTTTTCCTGGTAATGGTGCAATTCTCCGGTCTATCCCCTGTTCCCTCTGGCTGCAAGTCCTCTTGATTTCTATTGTCCCTTGCAATCTTCCGCAACCCATCCCCTATCCTTCTGGGGCTCCTATTTGGTGTTATCTCCATTGACTCTTCCCCTCTTCCTGTAGGGCTAACTGCTCTTCTCTTCTCCCTTGCCCTCTCACCTTCAGCGACCACCTGCTGTGCCCCTTCATCATCTTCCAATTCCGCAGACCTGTTCCTGAGCTCTATTTCTCCTTCACTGGCCCGTCTTTTCCTCTGCCTGCTTCCACCGTCCACTTTCCTCACCCAGCAGCCTCCCCTCAGAGTTCTTTGGTCCTGCTTCCATCTGCAAGTCTGAGCTTTTCCCTTCAGCCTCCTCATGTCTTTGGTCCATCATCTGCTCGAACTCCCCTCTAAACTCAACCGGAGTTTCCACCTGCATCTCCAATCCTAGGATCTTTTCTTCCATCAGCTCTATCAGGCGGCACTTCATGCAGATGAAAGTCTTTTCAGGTTCCCCCTCCAGGATCATGTACATGCCACAGTTTCCACACCCAGTCATCCTCATTGTGTCTTCCACTGCTGCCTCTGTATTGGTCATAGCCTTCCCACCTAAAACCTGTTAGTTTGGGAAACAAACCAAACCAAACGACCACCACCCACAGCAAAACAAACCCCCAACGGGCATCACAACACCATCAGAACACCACCCACTCTCTTCACTAGCCTGTCTATTCCTCTGCCCACCTCTCTTAGTCTCCCGTGCAAACTCCCACTGAAACTCCCCTGTTTACAGCTCTGTTTGCTAGCTCCTGTGCCATTGCAGCTGTCTCTAGTGCAACACAAGATCAGGAAGTGGACCAGAACAGGAGCTTTCTGCTGCTCTGTGGGCAGACCTGAAGAACAGGTCTATGCAAGCTCGAAAGCTTGTCGTTTTCACCAACAGAAGTTGGTCCAGTAAACAATATTACCTCACAGACTTTGTCTCTCTAATAACCTATGACCAACATGGCTACAACATCACCCTATATCAGAGTTAGGTATTACCGTTATTACAGTGCCCTGTCATTTCTCTGTTGGGCTCAGTGTTTAAGCTTTCTAGTACTTATAGTTGCAGAGAAAACCTTCCAGACAAGACCCTGACACAGTGCTTGGGTGACTGAGTCTGGTTTGACAGAAGCATGAACGAGCCTCTTTCAGCATTAACTCTGCAGCCTAACAATGACAGGTATCTAGGCCTCCCACTCCACTTGCCTTGTCCCTGGTGTTATTTGCACCACTGCAAAGTGAGTGTGAAATGCTAGCATTCCACAGCCACTTTGCACTGTTGCCAACGATTACACAGAAGTGTAAGGCACCGGAGAATCGGGCCCAACGCCGAGAAGGTTTCTTATTTCGCTGATTGTTCTAGCAGAAAGATCCAGCCACCCATCAGGACCCTGGCCGAGATGCAACTCAAGCCGCTTGGTCTTTGCTACCCCGTATGTTAAGTGGGGATGAAACTTGGCCACCGCTTTGGCTTGTTCCAGATAAGAATGTCATTTGTCACTTTGGGTGGTGGGGGTGGGGGAGAAGGGTTTTTAATTGAGAAAGCGTCACTCTGTCCACACACCCCCCCCCCGAGAACAAATGTGTGTTTTATCACCAGCTGAAGGAGAGCAGCCTAACACCTGCAGGAGGCGTGCACCCCATCAGCGTGCCCCCCTCCTCACGCTTTTACCAGAAGGTGGGGTTGGGGGGAGAAAAATCACAATGATGGATCTGACCGTCTTAATTAATGTAAACAAACAGAAGAGGAACATCAAATAATGCCCTTGAGAGCCTGAAAACAGAGCCAGGAGTGCCAAGCCCGCTGCAGAAAAGGCGAGCTTTTGATGTGACGGCTGCGGGATCAAGATTTGTAAATAGCAGCAGCTCTGTATCGCGGCTTATCCAAATATTTTCATTTCCCATCACTGGCCGAGTGCCGGGGGGTTGACGGTTTTGGACTCTTCAACTTTCAGCTTTCACCCTGCAGCCGCCGGGCGAGTGGGGGAGGAGGGCGATGGCAGGTTGCTGAGACATGCCCGGGGATGACAGCCTCACCCCTGTCCCCTCCAGCAAGCATCCCTGCTCACAGGCTGCCTGGAAGCTGTAACCCTGTGGCATCTACCCCCCGCCACACACTGCTGCTCACAGGTCTTGTGTGGAACATGCCTCTACATGACCCGTTTCCCTCTTCCTCCACCAGACATGGATGATGATCCCAGGATCCCACTGTGCTAGGTGCTGTACAAACAAAAACACAAAGACTGTCCTTGCCTCGATGGGCTTTGACATGCTTATATGGTGCCCCCTTCACCTCCCCCCTCCCCAATCACATTTCTTTACCAAGACATGACACAGAAGGAACTATTTCTAACCCCCTCGCCCAACCCTTCTGGGACACATGGTGTGACGTGACCCGACAATCTTCTCCCATCACACACTACTTTGAACATTCCTGCCTAGGTTGCAAGTCCTCTGTGGGCCGTGCCATTGCACCACTAGGGCCTATCTCCTGATTTCCACCTGACAGGTCTCCAATCAGGGAAACCCATGGGGGGAAAAACCAGGCACATGTCCCTATGTAGGAGGAGATTAAAGAACACCTCCCAAATACTCAAACAGGGTGAGTTGGCAGAAGGGGTCAACAGCAATTAGCGTGGGCATCGTAGCGTGCATTCTACAGAGAACGCACAGGCCAGCAGAGAGTCTATTAGGATATTTTGATGATCTGGAGGGAGGGGGAGAGAGACATACCCCAGTTTTGGGGAAGTGCCGTCATGCATAACACAATCCTGGTTGTTTCCAAGCTGCACTTGAGTCAAATTGGAGTGAAAGGGGCAAAAATAAATGAACAGGTTTGTGCCATAAAGATCTCACGAATTCCCATCCTGACACCCGGGCTGCGTTTCAGGTCTTTAAAAACACATATGAAAAAAATCAAGCACTTCCATTGGCTTCTCGGGCTTATTTATGGGCACTAGGAAAGGGCTCTCAGATGGAAATCTGACTTTGATTTATAAAGAGCCCGGCAAAGGTCAACAGATGGAGGGACAGGGGTGAAGTGTGTCTCTCTGGTGAGCATGGGGAAGCAGGGACTCAAGGCGGACAGGGCAAACGGCTTTGAAATCGGGGCTCTGCCAAACTGGGGCAGCGGGCGCCTGCTCGGTCCGGCACAGCAAGGAATGTCTTGTGTCCTGCCAACACACCAGCCTCTGGCAGTGGCACAGAGGCCTGCAGAGGGAAGATGCAGTTCCCAAGGTCGGCCACAGGGCAGCAGCGTAAGCTCAGGATTTAAGACACTAGGCACTGAGCCCCACCTAGTCTCGCTCTCCACCCTGCTGCTGATTTTAGGCCCTATCCTGCTTTCCCAGCCGTGCGTAAAACGGGCAGCTGGGCCAGGGAAACTCGCCTTCCCACAATCCCCCTTCCAAGCACACATGGGAGCGTATCCACGCCCAGGCTCATTCCCAGAGACGGAAAGAAATAAATGCCCAAGCAAATGCACCACAATCAGTGCCAAGCTGTCCACGGACCCTTCTGCCCACATCATTAGAGCCGTGTGCTGATTGCTCTGTGCTGCTGTTCCGAAGGAGGTGACATTCGAGTAGGTTTCATGGGCTGCAATCTCAGAGGCGCAGGCAGCTGCCACCCAATGCTTTGGCCTGCTCTCTCCAAACCTGTCACGGCCCACATCTCCTCCCCAGCTAGAGATCTCTCCCTCGACACTGTAGCCACACAGACTTCTCTCACAACGCTGGCTTCCACAGATCATAGAATATCAGAGTTGGAAGGGATCATCTAGTCCAACCCCCCGTTCACAGCGGGACCAATCCCCAGACAGATTTTTGCCCCAGATCCCTAAATGGCCCCCTCAGGGATTGAACTCACAACCCTGGGTTTAGCAGGCCAATGCTCAAACCACTGAGCTATCCCTCCCCACTGAACATTGTTTATCCCAGAGATCTCAGGCTGCTAAGCATGTCGGGTTCCTACATTTGGGATGCAACTGGGCTTTCCAGCATTGCTAAGTGGTTTTGAGGTGGGTCTTACACTATTCGGAGAAATTCTGTTCCCACGAGCTTTCTAAGTACAAGCTTGAACCGAGCTCTAGAGATCTCTAGCCCCCTGTCTCCTTCATTTGGGGGAGATTTCTTTTATCATGAAAGGCACCTAAAGAAATCCAACAAATGTGGTGACTCTTCTCCTACAGCTCCTACAACACGGTCCTGGGGGGAGGGGAAATCGAGGGTACGTCTCCACTGCAATAAAAAACCTATTGCACCCAAATCTCATCACTTGGGTCAGTTGACTTGGGCTTGCAGGGCAAAAACTAATGTAGACATTTGTGCTCAGAGTAAAGCCTGAAGCCTCAGCCCCCACGAGGGGGAAGGGCATCAAAGCCCTGGCTCCAGCCCAGGCCTGAACAGCAACACTGCAATTTTACAGCCCCACAGCCTGAGGCCTTGTCAGCTGACCCATTAGGCTACATGTGATCCAGCTAGAGCAGCAGCTCCCTGGGAAGCTGGGAATGGATCACTTGATGATTCCCTGTTCTGTTCATTCCCTCTGGGGCACCCAGCATTGGCCAATGTCGGAAGACACGACACTGGACTGGATGGATCTTTGGTCTGACCAAGTGTGGCCATTCTTATGAGTCACCTGAGCCAACACTCATCCACTCTCCGGCTTCCATTTCCCCTCATGACCAGGAGGCTAAAGCAAAGCGGAGGCCTGGCCTTCCTTCCCCGGACTACTACTTTCCCTGACATCAACCTTTTCCTCTGCAGACTTGTCTAAAAAGTGCTGAATGCAGCACAACTTCCCTCCCAATTATTTATCCAAAGGCTAGGGGGAATAGGGAAAGAGAATGATTCTCTGATTAAAAAAAAATTATTGGTAAAAAGAGAGAAAATAAAATATTGATCACGCTCATTGTATCCCACCTCTGGAAATGTAAGACAGTGACAGGGTAGTATAAAGAATGCTTTCTCAACCCCACCCCCCAGCATCTTCTTATCTTTCCGTCACCCACCAGCAGTGATAAATCCAGGATCATATAGATCAAGAGTTTATTATAAAAAGGCACCAAATGTGGTTAATCAGGTGAGAATCATGGGTCCCCGGCTATAAATCCAGGCTCGTTCAGGATTTCAGGACTTGTGGGCAAGACTGAGGCAACTTCCCCAAAACTTCAGAGGAATTCCCAGCATCCCTCTTGCCTATGAATTTCATATTCACCTGGAGGCCTTCGTTATACTTGGCTAATAATGGCCTGGGCACTGGAAAAAGACTACGCCGAACCAATACAACACCAATACAACATCGCAGGGGATGTGACAAAGTGTCAGGTTTGTAACAGGTTCTGAACGCAACTGGTTCTGAATGTCAAGCCTGGTTGATGGGAAGCTGAGAGAGACCCACAACTGACATCTGCGGTCACAGTCCCAGTGTAGACAGGGCTGAAATGTTTAGGCGAAAGGGGAGAGACACTAAGACCCTTGAAATGTCTCTCATCAGATCGAAAACACCAGACTTAACAGCTTCAGCTACCTCCAAGACCAATAAAGGCACCAAACCCAGTTACGAGACGATAATCTGAGATTAGAGAAAACCTGGCCGAGTGCGAACTGGTTGGAGAGTTATGGGAGATCAATAAAAATCTTGCATTAAACCCAAGGGAAGGTCACAGCTTGAGCTCACAAAGGGTGACTGCTCTGATTATGCAGGCCGTTACATCATTGTGCACCTTGGGGATGTAGCTGGTGGTTTCAGGTCTTTGTCGAGGACATTTATATAAAACGGATTAATTTTTACAAAAGGCAGGTTGGGTTAACACAACAACTTGCCTTCCTCCAGAGACCTGGACCCACACCTCTCTTCAGTCACAAGTGCAATGAGTTTGGTGGCCTCAAACTAGTTTTCAAGAGGATATGACTATTTATTCCATTGATAGTTCAGTAGCGCACTAGGCGCTCCAGTCACAGACCAGGACCTCCTGGTTCTAGGGGCTGGGCAAACATAAAACAAAAAGATGGTCCCCTGCTCCCAAGAGTTTCCAATGAGCCATGTCACAAAGCCACAACGTTCAAGGGCAGACATTGCTTGTACATGAGACGGGAATGTTATTACAGCTTCAGACCTTATTGAATGTCAGCCTATTTATTTCAGACCGTTTCTCCAGCTCATCAAGATCATTTTGAATTCTAATCCTGTCCTCCACAGCGCTTGCAAACTTTGTAAGTGCACTCTTTGGGCCGCTATCCAAATCATTTAGGAAGATGTTGCATCTTCTCGCAACTTAGCAGCGTCTACACAGGGGCTTAGGTTGCCTTAATTACATCACACAGGGAGTGAAATTTTTCACAGCCCCAAGTCATGTAGTTAAGACTATCGAACTCTGTAGTGTAGAACAGCCCTTAGCGATTTCAATTGCATGCCTTTCATGGAAGAACTATCTTCCTAAACGTCTTTACAGTGCTTGGCAAGATCTTAGTATTCATAATTGGGGGCCAGATCTTCCAAAGAGCTCAAGCTCCCAGCGGCTCCCCGTCCGTGACGCCCACAGTCAGATTTTTAAAAGAGCCGAGAGCCCATTGAACACCAGAGTAAGTGGTTCAGAAGAACTCGGTACATTGGGTACTGACCATGAGTGTTAGCTCAGCTCAGCCCCACTCTTTGCAAAATTTGGTCCCTTGTGGGGGAACTTGATAATTTGGTCCCATATGTATTTATACTGCTCTAATCTGAGTCCTGCTCAAATAATAAAATAATTCCATAGGCTAGGTTTTTTTTCTTCTAAAATACCTACTGCCAAGAGAACTCCCTGCAGCTCCCAAGGAGAGACCCACTATCGTTTTATTTTGGAACATCACTGCCTATAAATATGGTGTGAAGGATTTTTAGTTCATGTGAACTTTCTTCTCTGGAAAGAGACGTACTGTACCACGGCTCTGATCTTGGAAGATCCTCTCGGTACAGAGGGGCGAGAAAGGGAACATCATGAAGAATTTGTAACCGTGCATGCAGAGATGACATTTATAGGGCTCTCAAATTGGAAACTGTACATTTTATTGCACTCTCTGTCAAAAAATGCAGTTCCATCAGAGGTTAGAACGACAAGGGAAACAACCAATCAATATCCAGGTCTCTAATATCTGCACTGAAAAAAATCATTATCCTGTTACTTTTATTATGGCGTTATGCTTGAAATACGATAGTTTAAGGCTGTTTCCATTACACAGCCAGTTTTTTTTTTCTGGGAGGGGAGGGCATTTCCCGCCCTCAATTCCCTTTGGACCAAACATCAGAACAAGTGATCCTGACTGGGGGGAATCTAACACACCCGTTCTGAGCCAAGGAAACTTGGACCTCGGTTCAGCAGATCACTTAAATCCCACTCACTTCATGGCATTGAAATACTTTGCTGGACAGGGACCCTGCCTTCCTGCTGGAGCGTAACCACATCTGAGTCCTCCCGGCCCCCTTGAGTTCCATTTGCATGCAGTCACTGCCAACGCATCTGCATAGTTATTAGTAACTGGGTCACAATGCAAAGCATGGCCTGTGATGTAATTCTCCACACTGTCCGCTGATCAAAGATAGTCCAACGTGACTTTTGCAGACTGTCGCAGTCCAGCCTCTTCAGTAATGCTCCCCAAGACTGGCAGCGAGGAGGGAAAAAACCACAAGCAGCAGCCAGTTTGAAGGAGTACATCAATAATATGTTGCAATGAGAAGTATATTTGCACTCATACAACCCTTCCCCCCTACGGGAGCTCAAAGCACTTTCTATCCCTCCGGGAAAAGCCAGCATCAGTATCTCCATTTCACAGTGGAGGAGAGTCAGGCACGGAGAGGGTAAATTGCATGCCTGAGGTCGCAGAGGAAGCCTGTGACGGAAGCCCAGACTGAGCAGGGCCCCCCTCGTTGTGCTTGAGGCAGTCCAAATGTAGACAGCTTACAGTGTGAACAGACAAGATGGACAAAAAGCAGGAGGGAATAGATTTGCTGTGTCCGGTCTCCTGAGTTCCAGCCAATTGCTCTATCCACTGGCCCCGGTGGGCCCTGCCCCAAAGTCCTGACAGCCTGCCATGGTACTAGAAGTGTCCCTAAAAGCTTTGCCATGCAAACAAATCTTATGCAGGAACAGCAAGGACATGAAGAAAGTTTGTCTTAACTTTCTTTTTTGGGGGGTGGGAGGAAGGGATACTTTTGTGGGCTAATGTCACCCTCTCAATGCTATTTCAATTCTGCGTTAGCATTTGGATGCTTATCGATGAGGTTTGCATTCCACAGCCGTAAGCATTCAATGCTGCTTTTCCCAGCTGTCTCGCGCCCGTCCTATGGGGCACTAAGCGGGTCCTTAATGAACGAGAGAAAGGTCAGCTGGCCCCACCGCGGGCCTCCGACGTCTGCCCCAGCAAGGATCAGTAGACTCCACTGAGAAGAGTTCAGAGCTGGGCAAACGAGGCCACAAGCCAACCTGCAACCTGCTGCAGCTCCGCAGAGGGGCTAGTTCCCAGCACCCAGCAGAACAGGAGCCGGGTCGCTCAGCTCACCCTGGCTACGAGTGGCACGAATGGGGCCCGCTGAGCTGCTTGAAGGGGCAAGGCTGAACAAGGGGTTCGGTTCGGTGAGCTGCCGAGCCTCCCCGAGCGTCACTGACTCAAAGAGGAGCCGAAGACAGTCACCGTTTTGCAAGACGGAACCCACGGAGAAGGGAGTCTCTGCGCAGAGACAAACTCCAGTGAGGGGCCTTGCTTCACTGCCATTTTTCACCAGGTTTTTAAACCCAGAGGGGTCCCGGTGCAAGTCCTAACTGTGGGGGGGATTACTGGAGCAAGGCAGTAAGCACAACCATCGGGTCCTAACACAGTGGGGCCGCTGTGCAGACAGGACAGTCTGACAGGCCTCTGTGAGTAACTTAACCTGCTTCCCTGGCCAGCCTAAAGTGCCTTGAGCACCCACAGCTGAGGCAGGATGGGAGAACTGTCCAGATTTTCCCATAATGCCTCAATGCAGCATGGCAAGGAGAGACAAGCCAGTACTGGTGCACCAGGTGAACCGGTGCTGGTCAGTGAACAAACTGGGGTGCGTACGCCATCCCTTATGGGAAAGCCCTATAGAATTTAGTAGGAGAGAACCCAGTGGGGCTCTCTAGATGTTTAACAGGGTTCAGTGGAAATTACTCTAAAAGCCTATGGAATTTAATAGAGGACAATATCCTTCCTATGAGAGGTTTTGCACTATCCGATAGAGGGGTACGTACTCCTCTATCCAACTCTATGGACTGCTCCACTGGACTTATCTACAAACATAACTGGCAGAAGAGCATTTCAGGGCCTTTTTCAGCTCAGGTGGTTCTAATGATAGCGTGGACAGAGCCAAAGGGGCCTGTGTCTTTCCGAGAACCCCGCTTGCCCTGCTAAGAGGCAAATCACGACTCCCACTCTCACAGCCAGGAGTGGAGATTCCCACAGCCGCCCACAGAAATCCCTTGTCCCCAGGTGGGATGCTCAGTTAACATAGTGGGCCCCAGATCAGGGCTTTGATAGGAAGACACATGCCAATATAAGGCTGTAACTGGCAAGGAAATAACCTACTGTAACACACAAGCTTTGTCATAATGGATATTTACCAGAGGTGTATAAAGTTCAATGATAACAGGGACCTGAAAGGAATTTGGAGGTAACAGAACAAATTTTGTGTGCTATTCTCCCTAGACTGCAGGTGGTGATGGGAATCTGATTAACTGATTGTTCTGTGTTGCTCATTGCCATTGCAGGGAGTCTTGGGACATGCAGAAGCCAGCAAATCTGCGCCCTCGATATCCAGTCTTCTACAACCACAGGAAAAGTTTCTCCCCTTTAGTTTTCAGTTGCCATAAGATTCTCTCCATCCCTGTGGCTACCTCTTAGTCATTTTATGCGCTCTAGATGCTTTCCTCCAATTCCAGTTTGGTGTCTCTCTCTCAGATTTCTCACCATCACACTTTACATGCCAGGGATCTTCAACTGGGACACCCCGGAAAGAGCGAACCTTTAAAGGATCTGTGGTTTAAGAGCTGGGAGGGACAAGACGAGGGCGTACGGGAAATGAAGACAGATCAATCCCAACAATTCATCATGCCACGAGCTGTCCAAATAATCAAAGACATCAGCCAGGTTGATGTATAGCTGATGTCACCGAGCGACACCCTTAACAAGGCAGCCAGGACAACAGCTGCTGGTCAGGGAGTGTCAAAGCACACACAGGATGAGGGCACGAGAACACATTCCATCCATCACTGACCCACCTTAATGGCCAGTCCGATTAGTAAATGCTCTCCAGGCCTGAGCACATCCAGCCGTGCGGGAGCGTCCCTCTGAATGCCACAATGCACTGCTTCACCTGGCAGCTCCGACCCAGGATGCTGCTGGGGAGAGCACAGGCTGGCGTCCGTCCCTTGCGTCGGGTGCATGGATAGGCTACTCTTTGGGGAGTGCGGTTCCCCGGTTTTGGCTAGGGAAGGGGGCCTACCAATCGTGGCAGGTCACAGTACTCTTAGTGCCTCGGGGCACCCATCGTGAGCCAGGACTCCATTGTGCAAGGCACCGGAGCAGAACTGAACGGAGAAGACAGTTGTGAAATGCACACCTGCCTCTAGAATAGCGGCGACTTCATGCCCTGCTCGGCACAGGTTTATTGTTACATGCGGGGGGATTGAGCGTGTGAACCACAAACCTCTGAGTTCTAAACCCCACCCCCCTTCCACTGACCTCTCTCATTTCCATCACCTCTCTGGGCCTCAGTTTCCCAGCCTGTAAGGGGAGGAATGACACCATCCCAACCTCACAGCAGGCAGCTGATGTTCAATGCACTGATGTTCGAATGACATTTTTAAATGCCTCAGTGCTTATTACCAAAAAAAAAAAAAAAGTATGTGTGCAAATTACATAGAACAGGGATCAAGAGGTCGCCAAGCAACTCCAAAGATGAAGGGCCCTCCCGGACATGTTTCCAACTCCACCAACACCACGGAGTGGAACTATTCACCACCCGTCAACGTAGAGTATCTCCTGTTTTATATAGACCCGAAATTTTCAAAGGTGACTAGGTTTTGGGTGCTCATCTTGATTGTCAGAGCCCAGGCACTGAACACTTTCTGAAAGTCAAGCCCCTTTAAAGATGTCTCCGAGCGATAACCCTTTCCTCTTCAGACAAGTACATGCCAGTCCAAGAAGAAAGAACTGGATAGCTCAAGAGTGGGACTAGGACAGATTTTCACCTCCAGGTCACTGGTTTCCAGCCAGACCAAGACATAGTCTCTACAATCAGAGGTCCATTTAGTGGCCTCCGGTAAGTGATCACTAAAGACTTTGGTAGGTCTTAGTTCATCATCTTAGTGCAGTAGGTGAAAGTCATTGTATGCAAGGGGCCAGCTCAAAGCCTATGTACCACTTAAGTGCTCACATGGGACTTCCCAAGGACCCTAAACCACTAGAGGGCTTAAGGGAGGCACACGCTTTGTACCGCCCCTTTGCATATGGGTGACAAATTTCACTGTACGGCCACACTGCCGATACCACTTCCACAACTGCTCCCATTTGCCGGTGGCCTCAGCAGAAGCCTGACACCAAATAGACCAATGGGGACTGAACTGCTCTGACCAAGAGAGACCAAATACATCCCACTTCTATCCAGGACGCGATACACCTGCTGGGAAGCAGTCTGGATACAGGTCTCCATGTAAAGCAGGACAGTTCTGAACCAATTAGCGAAAGCTTTTGCAATGACAATTCTCATTTCTCTCCCCCTCTTTCAATGCTGCTGGGTGGACTTATCTGTTGAGATCGTCTGGAGACCTCAGCGACCGCACCTGAGTGCAAGGACAAAGCCGAGTAGCAGGGAGTCCACGCAGCCAGCGTGTTGACAGGAGAGGATGTGCCTGAATGACTAGTCAAGGGGATAAAGCTGATTCTACTTGTATAAGGCTCTGAAATCCCAAAGATAAAAACAAAACAATTCACCAGCAGGAGGCACTTTTTTTTTTTGGCACAACCTCCCATCTATAAGGGCAGGCACACATGCATACCTCCAGCGGCAGAAGGCACATTGGCACATATACAACTGCAATCATGGAATGCATCCTGGCACGCACCCACCTGCCGCAGTACCTTGGTACACACTAGCTTCTACAGGTCTGTACCCACAGCGTGCTCCCCTGTACTCGCACATGGGCCCAAACTCTCCATTCTCCTTCCCTGGGGTAACAAAATGCGTCGAAGCCTATGCACGTTCATGAGGACAACACTCACAGTGCTGCAAACGCACCTTATAACCTTCCACAACTCTCCAACTTTGCAGGACGCTCTCCCTCCTACGCATTAAGTTGTGCATAGCGACGCTCAATATCATGGGCATAAAAGGTCTCAGAGATAAACCAGTGCAGAGTTCCTTAAACTCCCTGTCCCGCTGCCCGGCCCCGGGTCTGCATCCCATTGGATTAACGGGAGTCCAGCTGATTGCTGCAGTTTCAATAGCTTGTTCAGCCATCGATTGCCGTCATGTCATCAGGAGAAAAGGATTAATAATAGGGTGCTCAGGCTGGCTCAATACTGCTGATAGTGCCTGACAAAATACCGCTAGGAGTGCTCCCACCGGGACACTATCTGTGTAGGAAAGCCGCGAGAAACATCATTCAGGGTTTCTTGGAATAATGATTAACTCCAGATCTTCAGCCTAGAAAATTCAAACACAGTTTCTATTAATTCCAGATAATTTCTCTTCCCTTCTTCGGTTCATCGCGGTTTCATACACAGACCTTTTCTCCGAAACTCACTAGGGGAGATGCATCTTTTCCTGGAGCCCCCGGCTCCTTATAAACCACCTAAGGGGAAACACCGTTTTTCATAACCCTCTCACTCCTTTTGGCCCCTCAGCTAAGACAAATGCATCCCCTACACAACACATAGGACCAGGAGTAGCAAAAGGCTGAGAGGTACCATGGTCCAATGGAAAGCGCACTGGCCTGGAAGTCAGAAGACCTGGGGTCTGGTCCCAGCTGTGATGCATGACCAGGGGCAGGTCATTTCCCCTCTCTGTGCCTTTATTTCTCTGCCCCTGATGCGCACACCGACATAGACAGGAAGAGATAGTTCCTGCCCCAATGTGTTTTTACAGGGCCTAACACCCAGGGGTCCTGGTTTCAGCTGGAGCCCTCAGGGGACTGCTGTAATAGAAATAATGATAAAGTACAGTCTGTGAGCTGAATACAGCCAATAGAGCTCCGTGATACAGCCTCTAGCTACTCCACCCTTCAATATGTTAGAGGTCTCGAACTATTAGCGATCAGGAGGACACTTGAGCGTGGGTGATTCTCTGCCTACTGCCGTGCTTCTGAAGCATCTGGTCCTGGCCACCGTCCGAGACAGAACACTGGGCTAGAGGGGCCTCAGGTTTGATCCAGTCTGGCAGTTATCTCCCTCTCGGGGGGGGCGGCACAACTCAGACCTGACAAATTGCCAATGTGCTACTCACTGGGGCACCCCTTCCCACGCAGGGTCTTCTGGCCATCACTTGGTGCTATTATAACAATCCTCAGCACTTCTGTTTTGTTTTTTCTTTTCACTCCCATGGGGAAAGGCAGGCTCCGAGCTGGGAGCACTGCGGCTGGTAATCACGAAGCCAGTGGCTGCCACCGAGAAGTCAACATTTACCTGCTTTCTCGTAGGGCATTACTGGATTAAGAAGGGACATCCTAGCATTTCCCTATGCTTCGGGAAGGCTCCAAGTGTAGGATTTCACATGCTCTGGGGGGGCAACTGGGGGCAAATCGTGATGGGTGAATACTAGCAACTCAACAGCGCCAACAGCTCAGACCTCAGCTGGCCCTTAAACAGGCCCTGGTCCCCCACGGCTGCCTCAGCCTGCTGTGCCCATCTTTCCCCTAACATTGCAGGAGGCTCGACAAACAGGGTCCCGAGGAAAAGAGTCTCAACAGGGTCAACACCCAAAATCGGGGGGTGTGTGTGTGTGAAAATCACACCCATGGCAGAAAAGTTTTAAGCTGATTTATGGTCCCGGCCCTTTAAAATCCCTCTGCTTTTACAGGGTGACTTCCACTGAACCATACTGAGATCCTGGGAAATGAAAAGGGAACCACAAGGCGTTTTAAAGGCCCAGACTCTGAATGCACACAGTATATTATATATTAATAAACACAGATGTATGCTCCTGGCATTTCCTTGCAATCTCCTGACTCCAGAGTCTCATTTTCTGCAAACGAGCTGCTTGGAGATGTTAATGACACCATGAAAAGGGCAGGCTGGACACCTAACCTCAGCTAATTCAGCAAACAATCACTGGGAATAGGGGACGGGGGCGGAAACGTCACTGGTGATTCAGAAGCTGCCAAACGTGGGGCTCACCCCGAAATTTCTGCACAAGGAATAGGGCTTTTACTCAAGCCTGACCTGGGGTAACAGCAGCCTCTCGAGCACAAAGAGGAGTATTGCGCACCCCCGGACTCCGGACAAATTGCATTTACATGCAACCTTTCCCCCCTCCTCTCCTGCCACGGAGAGAAAAGATCACAACCTGACATCCCATCCTTCAGCATCTCCGATCCAGTGACCTCCCCCAGAATAAAAAGGGGAAGGGACTGGGGGCAGTAAATCCCATCCTGGTGCACATCAGCCCGGCAGTAAATCGGAATCCTCTCCGTGCCCTCTTTATTATCACATTCACAGCATGAAGTTATGAGCTTCTACACAGCTCCTGCTATAAAAAAGTGATGGATGGCAGGGAAACCTCAGGGAGGTAATCTATTCTCCCATTAAATTTTACTTTAATTGGTCTTTGAGTCAATCAGAAACTCACTAGACAGTGAATTAAGAAAAGAGAAAGAAAAAGAATGAAACAGGGTGGGGGGGGGAGGTGTTTTTCTGCAGTTACTGTATTATAATGCTGGATGACTCTTCTATTGAGGGAAGACAGGCTGTCAGTCCATACAGAGAGATCTCAGGTCTTTTTTTGTGGTATCAGCAGAGAGAATCAATGAAGGCAAAATCTCCCCCACCCCTCCACCCGGAAAACAAAAAAGTGAGCATCAGTGAGCGCTGGTCATTGGCAACAATAAAACAACAGAAAACCAGCAGCATGGAATCTATCGGTGACAATCATGCAAAGGGCAGAGGGGAAAAAACCCAGCATCACTAAATAACAGTTATAGATAACATGAACATGGAGCTGGGGGGGGGGCATTAGTCAACGCTGGCCACCAGTAATATTAAATGAGAGTAGAAATTAATGCATTAAATGACCGCTCTGATCTCAGGGTAAAACAGGAGCAACTCTCCCCTGACTGACCAAGTCTGTGTTTAACACTAAGCACAACACAAACCAGACTACAGCCTCGCTGGAGGAAATCAGAAGAATTTTTAGTGCTCGCAACATCTGTGCAGTGTTTAAAGCTTTCGTGGGTTCTGAGACAGGTATTCAGGGTCCAGTAACAGCCTCCTAGGACTTCCTGCCTCATTAGAGGGATAAGGAGTGCGTCACTGTAAAAGTCAAGCACCGTAAGGAAAATAAAAACCACAGAAGAAAGATAAACCAGAGGGGGGGAAAAATGGAGGATATACAAGGGCAGCCATTGTTTTGGAGACAGCGTTCCAGACCTGCCATCTGAGGCTTATGCCCTGAAATATACGATCAGAAGGTTTTATGGGAGAGAGAGCCCCAGGGACAGACATGGTCTCTGTAAACAACGGACGTCGGGGGAAAGCTGAGGTTTGCGGAACATTCTCGGCCTTCACTGAACGATAGAAATAAAATTAAAAATTAAAAAAGAAATAGAGAGCAGTAAATGCCAGGAATAAACACCCTGGTTCTGTCTGCTGGACCTCCACCTGCAACGCCCACACTTGGGGGGCAGACCGCGACTGACTGCCAGCATTGGAAATACACTCAGCTTGGGCTTAGACAAGGAATTTAAATCTTAGCGGGTTCAGAGACCTCTGCTTGTAGGAGATATGCCCAACGCCTGTGGGGCTCTATGCGCATAAGATACACCACCCACCTCTCCTGGCGTTTGTGAGCAGCGCTTTGGGGAGCAGGAGCTGGGATTGCCCTGTTTGCAGCAGGCATAACATGCTTCCTGCACTACTCCAATGCCCACCCATGAGTCCACTGACATGACTGCGGGTGTAACCTTGGAGTACAGACAAGCCTGGTATGGAGAGGGTTCCAATCTGTAAGTAGGACCCTACCAAATTCATGGTCCATTTTGGTCCATTTCACGGTCACAGGATTCTAAAAGTTGTAAATTTCATGATTTCAGATATTTAAACCTGAAATTTCACCATGTTGTAACTGCAGGGATACTAACCCAAAAGAGAGTGGGGGCTGGGGTGTCACAAGGTTATTGTGTGGGAGGGGTGGGGTTGTGGTATTGTCACCATTACTTCAGAGCTGAGCTCTTGCCCGCAGCTGCCACTCTCTGGCTGCCCAGCTCTGAAGGCAGAGCAGAAGCATCTCTTACTTTAACTGGCCCCTTCAGGGTTACAGTGACATGACAAATCCCTCCTGGGGGAAGCAATGCCCAGAATCATAGAATATCAGGGATGGAAGGGACCTCACCCTGAAACCAGTGCTGAACAAGCATCTACCAGTAATTCCAGAGCACCCATCCCTGTAGAAGTGTGGCAAAACCTCACAACTTTACCACACATCTTGCAATAGTCATTGCTTTTCCTAAAGCCCCAGCTCCTGGAGTCCCAGGAGTATGTGGCAATCTCAGCTTTCATTAAAAAAAAAAATTTCCAGCACTTGTGCCTGAGGAGAAAACTCAACAGCAAAAGGCACAAAACCCAGAGGGCAAACAAAAAGAACCTCATCTTTATTATTTTTAAGCCCATCTCATACTTCTGTAACACTGCCGTGGCATCACCCGAGACCCTTACCACAATGAAGTAGCATTTGTGGCACTGGTAACCCTGGCTTTATTGAGGTATTTCAACCCACAGGGAACTCCTTCCCTAAAAGCCACTCGGTGCAATAGGGCAGCATGAAGGGGTTACTTAACCACCGATTCTCTGCCAACCGCATCCCTGACAACGCATGAGCTCCGGTCCGACAGACCAGGCTGCAACACCATGTTTTCTAAACAGGAAGCAGAATCTGGGCCTGACCCCTGGATGAACCCTGATGCATCTTTAGGCAAAGGGAGCAATGAGTCCCCTGACAACATGCCCTTCTGTGTGTGTGGATGGGTGAGGGGGAGGAGGGGGGAAGAGGGTGATAGTCCTGGGTAATTATGAAAATTAGTTCTTTTTAGCACCAGACTTTAGGCTCATTTTGGACTGACAGCTCATGAAGAGATCATCTGACGCCCTTAATGGGTGAACACAGGTTCAGGGGCTGTGTGGAGTTAAATCATGCACATTGGTGACACAGAGAGAGGGGGAAGCAGACCCAGATGTGCTAGAAGGGAAGAGCAGGGACCCTTCTGTACTGAACATCCTGCTCAGCTCTGGGGAAAAATGTGTTGGGACGCCCACTGCACCAGCCTGCACGCTGGACCCGACTCTGCCCTTGTTTACAACACTGAGCACCTATCTAGAACGGCATTTAACAGGCCAGATTCTAATCCCACGCGTGCTAGCGAAAATCCAGATTAAGTCTGCCTATGGGTAACGGAGATCAGAACTTGGCCCCACGTGTTCCATTAGAACTCACGGTAAACTGATGAATATCGTCTCATCCCCCTTACAGTCAGATTGCAATATGAAGGCTTCAATGCAGGAGTTCTTGGGTCCCAGCTCCGGGCTGCCCATTATGCCACTGGGGATGCGCAATGGACACACACCAGGACACAATTTGGTCTCAAATCGTCTAGTGCTGAAGACCCAGTAAGGAACAAGATTGGCCTGGTCGTACATCACGGGAGGTTTACCTGCTCTCCTGTCAATGGAATGACCGTTAATGCTGTGACAAGACAAGTCTTATTTCCCCCCCATGGCAGAACCTTTTGGGGCTATCCAGTTTGCTCTTTGTTATTGATCCTTCTGCCCCTTCCAGAGCCTGCCTATATCCTAGGAGCACCTGGAATAAACAGCATCCACAACCGCCACATGGGAGGGTTGTGTCCTTCGGACTTTTCTGGCACACTGCTCCACCACTTTCGGGGTTAACGTCCTTCAGTTCAAGTATTGCCCAAGGGATCATTAAGAACTGCGGTCCAGATTCTAATCTTCTCAGCTCCATCAGTGCAAATGTGGAGTAACTTACCAACGTCAATAGGTGTCACTCTAGATTTACACCACTTGGCCCCCGGGCCTGCAACTCCAGGTGTACTGGTCTCTGGATTCTTCTCTATGATTTCAGTCCCCACCATATCTAAAACTTAGCAGACAGAGAATCTAGGAATAAAACAGCGGACGGCAGCTAACCTGCCGGGCGTTTGGCTTCCCGCTGCAAAAGAGGCCCATCTCCCTCAGTCCTCCAGGCTCCTTTAACTGAATTAGCTGTATTAAGTGCCTCAAAGCAGCCCAGGCAATGAACATCGTCGATCAGTGCCGGAGAAGGAATGTTCTGAGGGGTGTAATTCTGCCGGAGGAGAATGGACTTCCTGAGCACACGGGCCTAAACTGCAGAGTAACAGGCCCCTAAATCTCTGGCTGTAGATTTACAGCCTCCATTCTCTTTCTTTACTGCAAATACAATCCGGCAGTAATGGTCTAACACAGGAACACCATCACCAACCGGCTGATGGCTCACATAAAAGCAATGTCAACCAAAAACTATGAGTTTATAAAAGGGAACAAACCCTCAACAGTGACAAGAACATGAAATCCATTAACAATTTAAACACTCTCCATTTTTTATTCCCCACCTTTAAGCTATTATGGCTGATAGAAGGCTTCACAGCTGAGTTAACCACTTCAAGGGAGGGCTACACACACACACGGTTTGCTGAGACCACAAGGTGGGAGGTTATGTGGTTGAAAACCACTCAGGGCTCTCTTCCTGCCAGCTGCTCGGTGAACTGAGGGTGCTCAACACCTGGCAGGACTGGGCCCTGGGTGATGCAGCCCCAAACCTCTTTGAAGAGTTGCCGAGTAACCCTGCAATATAAAAGATTATCACCATGGTTACTAGGGAGGGGAAAAAAAGTCACAGGTGTGTTGTAATTGTTTCTCCCTGGGATTGTCATGCTGCTCTGCATCTCTTTGGCACCTAATAATATTACTGAGTAAATGTTTGTGGAAGCTGCAGTCAAGTCCATTGCAAGGGCTAAGCAAAGAGACAGCCCTTTGAGGTGCGGGCGGGTGATCTGTTTGGAGGAAGCTGCAGAACATTTTTCTAAAGGTTTCTGCAGAAGATATAAGCGAATGGCCAATAGTTTGGGATGATGTTTAACAGGCTTCAATTCAGTTTCCCAGGGTCGGTGACAACTGCCCTTCTAAAGGAAGGGATTGGTGCAGATTAAGTTTTCTACCCTGTTGTGCTTCGGGATCTGCATCTCATCACTCTGAAATCATTATGCAAGGAAAACTCAACTCACGAGACTATTGGCCAGCATTCTGGTGGTTGGAGCAGAGCATGGGAAGTCAGAACTCCAGGTTCTAAACCCAGCTTGGACACTGACCTTGGAAAAAAATCCTTTTTACCTCTCTCTGTCCCCTCAGCTTTCCCAACTACAAAACAGTGCACTGCTTTGATATCCTTGAAAGAAAGACACAAATACTCTTGTGTTATCATAATCTTGTCTGTTAGTAGAGAATCTAACACTGTAGGCTGAGCCTCATTCAGCCAAATTTACGGCATCTATTATGGGGAAGTCCCCAGAGAGAAAGAAAGAAAGGCGTGGACTCTTTCACGTGTAGAAAGGAAGCAGTTCCATCCAAGGTGCAATTCCCCTTATCTGGAGAATCAAATACCATCGGTAAATAAAAAAAACAAAATATGTTTAGAAGCAAAGACACAGAAGCTCTCCTGGTCCTTGATGCAGCATGGAAATAAACTCTCGAAATGGGTTGATCAAGAGCACCTAGGTGATTTAGGAAAGAAATTTCCATCCTCTCCCATTAAGCCTTGACTGTATATATGGTAAAACTAGTAAGAAATTGTGGTAAAATGTTTCCGATATGATCACAAATAGAATACATAAAAACACCTTCAACATCCCAGGTTATGCAGGATATCCTTCGGACTCAATTTGTGTTAATCGGCCTAACGTGTAAATGTCACATGTCAGAATGGGAGAGCACCCATCAGTCTGGAGAAAAACACAAGAAACTACAGGCCAGTTTACTTAGAGATGGAGGCATCTCACTCTCTCTGGGCTGTACAGGGACATGCCCATGTTGATTGTGGATTCCAACACAAACAGCTTCCGAACCTGTTCTGGAATCTAAGAAACCAGCAGAAAAATCACCCAGTTTTTCCAGGTGGGCGCTGTAATCTCAAAAGCAGCCTGTTCTACATCCCGGGCTGTAAATGTAAATAGTGCCCACATCCAGTCCAGCTATCCCAATAACACAACCCCCCCGCTTCCTTCCTTCCTGTCCTTGTCCCTGGACAAAGGGGGCAAACCGCTGAGTCCCGTGAGAACATCTTGACATAAGCTATCGGTCCCCAAAGGGAAGGAAGTCACAGTGGAGGCTGATGCCATAAAGCTGGTTCCATCCTATTGAAACGCCAGCAGATGGGGCCATAAACATTTCCTCCTCTCTTTGCTAACAGCCACAGCAGCTTCAGATCCATCTTTATCTTTATCTTTCTGTCAGGTCGTAAATACCTCTCGCTTGGTGTTTCACAACTGGGCCAGGCCAGTTTACTTCCTGTTGGGGTTCGTTTTAAACAACCGAGATGAAAAGGGTGTGCAATCAGACTGTGATCTTAAAAACAAAAAGGGAGGAGGAAGGAAGCACCCCCCCCCCGCACTCAACATATGAAGCGTCCTCAAGTGCGTTCTTGCGGAGTTTCATATTTAAAAGACAATGTTTGATGTTCCCATGGCAGTGGAGCCAGGGCTTAGAAAGCCAGCCTGCTACAACGGTGGCTTCTGATTAAAAGGATCATCTTCCAACCCAAGGGTCACATCCACCCCCAGTTAACTTCACTGAGGTCACAGGAGTTGTGGCAGGGATGAATCTGAGCGCAGATATGGGTTTGACATTTACATGGATAGCGTGAACATCTGCAGCTGCAACAGACAGGATAAAAGAGTAAAAAGGATTGTAAAACTTGACGTTACAAGTCATAAGCCAATCTGTGAGGAGGGTGAGAAAGAAATCTGTACTATGGGCAAGTTATTCCATCATTGCCTTTTATGGGGTTCCTTGCACCTTTCTCAAAAGCAGCTGGTATGGATCATTGGTAGTGACAAGTCACTGAACTAAGCTGATGGGCCATCAGAGAGCGTGGCAATCTCCATGTTCCTATTATTATTGCACTGGCAAAGCACCCAAATACCTCAGTCAGGCTCAGCGTCTGCATTGCTTGGTGCCATACAAACACAAAAGACGACAGTGTCTGTCATGAAGATTTTATATTCTAATTTCCTGTGCTGAAACGGACACCTGCAGCTTTCAGAATAAACACCCCATTGAGCAGAGTGGGGGAAATTCACAACTCCCTTCAACCTGATCCTTCTGTCTGAAGACTCAGGCAGGCAGCTCTGCATCCAGGTCATGCTTAGAAAGTTTCCTCTTCCACCATAAGGACTGGAGTTATTTTTTGGTATCGAAAGCTTAAAATTGCTGCAGAAACTGCAGGAGCCTACATCTAAGTGCATGTTTGGTTCTGCACACTGCCATGTTCTCGAGCTGGATAACTGTCCGTCCTGCTAAGTGCTTGGCCTCAACGATATCTTCTAGCAACGAGTTCCGCAAGTGAATTATATACTACGTAAACAAAACAAAAGCATCAACTGTTAATTTCACTGCCGATCATTTTGGCAAACGTATCTGGCTATTTTGAGTGGAACTGGGATACAATACTACCAACTCCCTCCTCTCCAGATCCCCATATTAGACGTGGAGGACTGAGCCACAGACATAGGGAGACTTATGCATCAAGTCAGGAACAGAAGCCAGGAATCTCTATCCTAGCCATCAGACAATGCTTCCTCTCTGCGGCCACTGACAAACTAACAGGAAGCAAAGCCCTAGCATAAACATGGGTAACATTCATTCTCCACCGCCCAACAAACAGGGCAATCCTGACAGAAGACAGCACGCTTTTGACCCTTGCAATATTTGTGGCGAGGAGGTAACCCTTGTACAACAAAGCTGCAATCAGCTGTAAGACACTGTGCTTCAAAGAACAAATTCTGGCAAAGCAGTTAAAACTCCCTAACTAATAATAATAGTGACAGGCTGACATTAATTAGAACAAGTGGACTCTTGTTTAAAGAGCAGTTTACTAAAGGCTGCTTCATCCTGCCTGGAGAATGGAAGCCCTGTGCTGGTTTATGACACTGGGCCCTGACCTTTGATTTTACATATATTGTTTTTTGTGTGCATCCTGGCTAGCCGGGTGCAGGGTTCGTGGGGGGGAAGGGTGTTTTATAACAAGTGATCCACTGAAGCCCTAATACTGGATGTTCCAACTCAGCATTAATGGACGTCATTTTCAGCTCTCTGCAGTTCTTTAACGGAACGTCCTGAATTGCAACATGCATCGCAATGGGGACACGCGACATGCATCGCAATACTGGCTGTAGTGAAGCTGCCCTCATAGGGCCAAAAGTCACTGACTAGGGATATGGCTACACTGGAGCTGGAGGTGTAATTTCCATGTCCGGTAGCCATACCTGTGCTACCTCTCATCGAGTTAGTGTGCCAAAAATTAGCTGCAGCAGCGCGGTGGGGGGGAGAGGGGAGGGGTATGATTTAGCCATTTCGAGTACAAAGCCATCCAAGACCCCAGGCAGCTACCCCCTCCTAACACTCACACTCCGATTTTTCACAGGCACGTCCATTGGAAATTACCCCTTCCCAAGGTCCTTCTGGAATTGTCCCACAAGAGGGCTCCAGTTAGATCTTCCTTCATAAGGCATCAACCCTCACAGCGTCTGGACATCGCTGCCTATAGTTAGAAGTGCATCAATTCCTTCCGAGATTTTAAGGCCAAGAGGAACCATTAGGATCATCTCGTCTGATCTCCAGCAAAAAGAAACTCAGGCGGTAATTTCTGCATGAAGCCTCCCAGTTTTGTTTGAACTACAGTCAAAAGGATCAGCACCCCCGATTCATCTTCTACAGTGTAAACCAGGTGAGATTTCCAGCTCAAGATATGCCCATGAAAAACAGACAGGTAGCCGGGGTGCTGAGAGTGGCAGGAGGAGGTAGCCTCTGGAGTATGTACCTAGGTGACTGGGCTCCGGGCCGCCGAGAGCGGGTTCGGGCCCCAGTGAAAAAATTTTTTCAGGCTCCCCAGCAAGGGTGGACCAGCTAAACAGGGCCAACGAAGCCGGGGAAGCTGGGTCCCAGGCCCCCTTCTGGACCACCAGGCCCCGGTAATATGTACCAGCTCTCCCACCCCCCCTCGTCAGCCCTGATTGGGCTGCAAGATGTCCCTGGCCGTCCCTACATAACCAGGGACATTTTGAAACCCAGTCACCAGGGGAATGCTTGCCAAAAGAGACAAACCTCGAAATCACACACTGCTGTGTGCAGGTAACACATGGGTTGTAACCCACTAACCGTCCTTTGTCTGACCTCTGCAGAGATGTTACACTTAACAATCTCTTCCACCTTGGATTGACCTGTGACACTCTGAGTCCTTTTCCCAGACCAAAAGAAGAGCTCTGTGTAGCTCAAGAGCTTGTCTTTTTCACCAACCAGGGGTGGATTAGGCAGCGGACTAACGGGACCAGGAAAAATGGGCACCCCTGCACCCCAACCAACTCTGCCCGCCAGGCGCTCCAGCCAGGTAGCGGGGTCGGGGAGCGGGAACTGGCACTCCAGTTGGCCCAGTGCTTCAGTTGAGGGAGCAGGGTCAGGGCACGGGGACTGGCCCCGCTCCGCCCACCCAGCGCTCTAGTTGGGGCAGGATCGGGGCACAGAGACTGGTGCGGAGCAGGGCAAGCCCTTGTACCTTGACCCCATTTCCATAGCAGGAGCGTTGGGGCAGGAGAGTCTGCAGGTGGAAGGGGTGGGGAGGGGCCTCCAGTTGCTCTGGCCCAAGGGCCCCACAAAACCCTAATCTGCCCCTGTCACCAACAGAGGTTGGTCCAATAACAGATATTCCCTCACTCACCTTGTCTCTCTAATATCCTGGGACTCACATGGCTACAGGTCCTCTGCTATATGCATCAAGATAAAAAACCACCTATGGCTGGTCTCCACTAGGGTTTTACATGAGAGAACAGACTCAAATTAGCTATCTCAGTATTAATGCACACTCCCCGCCCCCCCACCAGTAAACACTAAGCCAGACTCAGACACTTTCAATTGCAAACAGCAGCATTTCAAGCACCAAGGGCCCAGTTCTGCTCACAAGTAATCCTGGGTGTCCATCAAGATAACTTCACTGAAGTCAACAGAGTCATGTGCATTTAAAACTGGTGCAAATGAAATCAGTGTTGTTAATAATTATTCAGGTAGCAACTAACAGCTCCAACCAGTATCTCTTCCTCTCCAACAGGCTGGAGGTTGTTCAGAGGTAAGCCAGCCTTGCTAGAGGATGCACAGTCTAAAGAGACACACAAAGGACAGGGGAGAGGGAATATTCACAGGCATCATATAATTGTGCACATCGATCTGAGACAAAGCTGCTCAACGGAGTATTTGCATTTACAATTTCTTCTTCACTTCCTGAGTCTCTTGCTGTGCTACAAGGTTTGAGTTCCTGCCCCCACAGTATTTAATAAAGAGGGCTTTAAAAAAAAAAAAGGAAAGAAAGTAAATAGGATATGGAGGAATTTATTTTTATCTTTTTAATTGCAGGAGATTATTCTGCATTTGTACTTTCCAGGATTAACAGCTCGAACCAACGCTCTCCGTTGTCTAAATCTTCTCATTCGACTAAACATCCGCTACCCTGAAAGAACTCCACAGAATCCCATAAAACATTATTTATCTGTGTGCGTTAGCTGCACGATACTGTAATTTCCAGAATAAATGCTGGGTGTAAATTGTTGTTTATGTTGGAGGTTGACTGTCTTTACGAGAAACAAAGTGAAAACTGAATCTTCATGGCTTTATTTCTTCCGCTGAACCCTCTCCTGCAGCAGGAGAAACGCCTGGTGGAGAGTCTGAATGGAAGGTTGTAAAGACTCTCGGGTTCAAACAAAGTGTAGGGAAATCCATTTAAAGCCAGATCCTCAGCTGGTACAAAGCAGTGTAGCCCTAGTGACCTAAATGCATCTGGCTTGCCAGTCTCATAGAAATCACAGTGAATTAAAGCACAAACCTGGCCATTCACATGGTTACAGTTAAAGGCTTAGCAGCATTTTAATTACAAACCTTGGCTGGTTAAAAAAAAAATAATGCTCTACTCCATCCAATCGTCCAAACCCGGAGTCCTAGCAGGGGAGGGGACCTCTCTATCCATCCAAAGGAGTAGGCCCTGCAGCCCATCTCTCCAGAAAACAGGTAAGGAACGACTGGAGGATCCTCGAGTCCTGTCCCCAAACAGCCACAGCACACAGCTAAGCTAGGAGCCCTACTGTTACATGGCACTTATCCTGCCAAGGCTCTGAGTTACTTCTTTGGTCCTCATGTAGCAGGTCTGTCGAGTCAGAGACAGAGGAGCAGCCAAAGTTTGGGCCTGGAAGAGGACGAGGTCTCAAAACCTCTGAGCAGACTTTTTTTTGGGCACAACATGGGGGAAAAAAAAAAACTGGTTTTGGTTGCAACAAAGAAAACCCCATGGGGCCCAATCCTCCCAGTGGCTCATATCCCTGAGAATCGAGGATTCATAGATTCCAAGGCCAGGAAGCACCACTGTGACCCTCTAGTTTGACCTCCTGTATAACAGAGGCCAGAGAACTCCCCCAAAACATTTCCTAGAGCAGAGCTTTTAGAAAAACATCCAGTCCTGATTTTAAAATGGTCAACGGGAAGGAATCCACTATGACGCTTGGTGAATTTTTCCAACAGTTAATTACTCTCACTCTTAGAAATTTAAAAGTCTGAATTGGTCTAGCTTGAACTTCTCCGCTCGATTGAAGAGCCCATTATTAAATATTTGTGGCCCACGTAGATACTTTTAGACTGTAAGCAAGTCACCCCCAGCCCTCTCTTTGTTAAGCTAAACAGACTCATGGAGCTCCATCAAGCATGACAAGGCAGGTTTTCGAATCTTTTGATCATGCGCATGGTTCTTCTTTGAACCCTCTCCAATTTATCAACCTCCTCCCTGAAGAGCGGGTGCTAGAATTGGACACAGCGGGAGGAGGCTCAGTGCAAGAGGACAGCAGGATGGTTTTCCAGGCCAGGATTGAGGTGCACTGGCAAGACTACAGGAAGGAATTTTACGCAGCATATGCCCTGACTATTCCACTGTACACGTGTTTCAAAAGGACCAGCCATGGCAGCATGTAAGTGCCAAATAAAAGCCGTAAGATGTTTCAGCATCACAGCTCCTGTCCTCTCTCAGGGAAGCTTTATTTCATGGCCCTGCTTCAGAGGGAGACAACTTTGGGAAGGAGAAAGATGGTCAGCCAATGTGTTGCAGCCTCCGTCGGGAAGCAGTGTGCCCTAGTGGATAGGGCACTGGGCTGGAGCTCAAGAGACCTGGATTCATAGAATCATAGAATATCAGGGCTGGAAGAGACCTCAGGAGGTCATCTAGTCCAACCCCCTGCTCAAAGTAGGATCTAATCCCCAACTAAATCATCCCAGCCAGGACTTTGTCAAGCCAGGCCTTAAAAACCTTTAAGGAAGGAGATTCCACCACCTCCTTAGGTAACCCTAGGATTCTTGTCTCAGCTCTGCTGCTGATCTGCTGGGCAAGTCATTTCCCCCCTCTGTGCTTCTGTTTCCCCTCTTGGACTCGGAAACTTAGATCATTAGCTCTTTGGGGGAGGGACTCTCTCTTATTATGTGTTGGCACAGCACATTCTACAAGGGGCCTTCAGGGTTGGTTGCGGCATCTACTGTAATACAAACAATAGGCCAGCAGAGGCCCGTGTAAAAAGATGCATCAAGCATTGCCCCCGGCAGCAATGACATGAGAGAGGAATTCATCCTACACACGCTCCACCGCCTGGCGCACCTCGCACATTGCTTCCAGCTCCCAAGAGCTTTGTCCTTGGTGCCATCAGCTTCAAGAGGCCCATGTGGACGGTAGCAATCCTGGCGTGATGGCGCAGAGTGGTCGAGGTGGCCCGTCCCACCAGCTCACGTGCTTCGCTTCCAAATGGCTTAACGTTTCTCAGTGTGAGTTGGCAGAGTGCCCGATAAGATTGCACCCTCCAAGGGGACCTGGATTGAGGTGGACCTCCAAATGCAGAAGATAACCAGCACAGGTGCAACTGCTCTACATCTGAACTGAACCCTCCCGCGTCCCTCCAATGAGGGGATCCAAATTCAGTGCAACCTTCCTCCTCATCTTTGAACCGGAGCATACAGGGCAGAATGCCACTCCCACCGCCCCCTCCCTTCCCTATGGGGTAGTGGAGAAGCTGTAATCACCACCAACAGCATGAGTGGGGAAGCGGAGGATTAAAGTTCAGGGAAACTTTTGATGAAGTGCCAGTGCAAAGCCCATCATCGGGAGGCAGGAAAGGTCAGAGAGTGGAAAAAATAATAAGAAAATATAACTGCTTTCTTATGAGGAAAATATTATGAGTTCTTCCTCTTTTTCAGCTTTTATGGAAGGAGATTCTGCCAGTTCCCTCAGAAAAAAAGAAGAAAAAGTAGGTTTAAAATGAGATTATGCACCTTCAGGGTGCCATTAGGAAGTTTTACTGTACTGAGATGACATGAAAGCTCTGGAATTAATATCCCTGAGATGCTTCAAACCTGCAATAGCAATTATTGTACTACGTGTCCCTGGATAAATAATAGGGCCATTCAACTAATTAGCTTCAATGATTTCAGCTCCCTGTAAATTCTCTCTCACTCGGCTATAAAAACAACACTAGGCAAACTTTTGGTAACAGAAACTTCATTTGGGGGGTGGGGGTGGAAATAGGGTTTCCCCCAGCTCCTAATTCACAACAGCTGTCGTGGTAACGGTGCGATTCCAAGGTTTGGAAATATGAATAGGCAATAATAGAATATATAAAAGGAGGGCTATTATTAATTGCCATTTACTGGTTGTAATAAACCTATCACACCAATTTCTGCCCTCACACATGTGCAAGACCATTAATTTCAGTGGGGCTGCACGTGTTAATTGAGAGCAGAATTTAGTCCTCTGGTTGTAATTAATTAATCAGATTTTCAGTATGGTTTACATACCTTTTTTTTTTTTTAATGTCTTCACATTTCTCTAGGTTTGAATTATTCAGCAAGAGCCTGATTCTTCTCTGACCTGCACCTTGTGTAAATCATTCATACCCATGCAAAGTGTGTGAAAAATGCCACACGCACACAGTTTGGGGCCACATTCTGATTTTTAGCCACAGTACTATTAATCTGTAGTAACTCCAGTGAAGTAAAACTCTGGATTTACATTGGTGGAAGCAATTTGGATCCGATTCCCTGCCTAGCCAGACACCCATATATGTTTCAGGATATTTGGGAGGGAGGGGAAAAAAAAGGCAAAAAAAAAAAAAAAAAAGGACGTGTTGTCTAGGTTTTAGTTTGGCCCCTTTGAAAATCCCAGCCTAAGAGAAGTGCCCAATTCCCTTAGGCGCCTTTGAAAATCCCAGCCAGAATTATTAACCTTCATCATTAATAAGTGTCACAGACACCGCAGCATTCTTCGCTGAAATAAATTGCAGGATAAATGGAACCGCTTTAACAAACAATCCTGCTCCTTTTAAACCAACCAAGAGCAAGGATTTCATTATTTACCTCCATCCTGCTGCACTTTCACACTACCACCAGACAAATGCTATAAGATCCTGGCTTGTAGCATCTGAACTCAGAACCACCCTAAACTAGATTCATGCTTTGAATAGAGATTCCAGAACCCCTAGGTTATTTTTTTTTTTAAATGTAACAGGCCTGGCTTGGTAACCATGAGAGGCTGTATTTCCTTGCTGACATCTGACAGAGACCTTGCCCCTTCCAAAATTAAATCAGAGCCAGAAGCCTGACCCTGCAGATGAACTAGCCTCCTCACTTAAAATGACAGAAAGACGCAAAGTCAACTTCTGGGTACAGGGCGAGTGTGGTCTGGGGGTTAGGACAGAGGAGAGCTGGGTTCTGAAGCATCAGGAAGTTTTAAGTGACGGACCGCAATGGTCCCATTGAAGTCAACGCTTAAAAGTTACGTGTGTAGTTGTTTCGAGGCCTCAGTTATTCCGTCTCTAAAAATGTGGACTAGGATATTCTTTAAATAGGGTGAGCAGATGTCTCAATTTTATAGGGACAGTCCCGATATTTGGGGCTTTTTCTTACAAAGGCTCCTATTATCCCCCACCCCCTGTCCCCATTTTTCATACTTGCTGTCCAGTCACCCTACCTTTAAAGCTTTTTGAAATTGGTGGATGAAACCTCACTGTAAACTCCGAATACTCACATGGGTCATCGTATAAACCTTCCCACAGTTTAGAGGCCTTCACACCTAGGTGCTGTTCTGGATTCAGCTCTACTTAGAATGTTATTTAAAGGCAGACTGGGACGGGAGTTCATTCTGTATTACAAAGAAGCTGAATATAAAATGGCATGAAAACCCTCTGTGTTTCTGCTTTTAATTAGGCTTAACTTTCAATTATTGTAACCAAGAGACGGGGAAAATTTCCGCTCAACAGGAAGGAGTTGAGAGAAAAAAAAAATCTAAAGCCAGAATTTTCCAAAGTGCTCCAGGCAGAGGAGCTGCCCCCTTAAAACTCTGGCCCTGAGCTTTTTTGAAATTTTGCCTCCCACCCACCTCCGGGATTCGAACCTGCAAGGTGATGAGCACCTTCCAAGAGGGCGTTGAGTCACCACAAAACCCACTGAAGTCAGGAAGTGCAGAAATACATTCTCACGTGCGCCGGTTCCTCCCACACCCCATGACCTCATGTTTTCCCCATCTTCCGTCTCTTATTTTCATGAGTATCCCATAGCCATGAGTATGCATCCATATTTATAAATACAAATGTATAGATAAATAAAGTGAACAGATATGGGCTTTGGTGAATGGAGGAATGCACATAAACACAAAGTGATTCCTCTAAAAGGAAATTTATCTCAGCCATTCTCCCATGCTAGAGCAGCAACACATTATATCTACAGCATTCTAGGTTATGGCCCTCAGTGGTAATATTAATAAAAGTAATAATAATAGTGTGATCAAACAGCATGATCCTTAAAGAACGCGCCCCGGTGTTATTCTAACTTTCCCCAATCTCTTTCGTCTGCTTTCCATTTCTGCCTAGTTAGGAGAGGTGCCATTATTTCAGCCCCCACATTTCCACTTTGAGAGATCAGCGCTCTCAGCTGATGAGAAATCCAGTCAGCTCACCAGAGGAGGATGGAAAGTCATAACATTTGTTTTGGAAATTTATTTTAGCCAATATTTCTCAATAAAATAAATTGTATAAATGAAATCAGACTGACACGGCAATATTTCCTAACTAGCCGGCGTCTCCATGCAGCACTCAGTGCTGTCAGAGATTTTTCCCTGAGGTTTTCCCCGTTTATTTTATTTTATTTGAAAGCAGGAGAAGGAGCTAAGGGAGAAAGGTATCTGTGCGGCATATTTTTCAAATCAATACAAATATAGTTACATAACAACCAGACTTTGCATGTTTCATGAGGACACATGCCTGACTGTTTGACGATTCCTTCATTCCCTGGGATCGTTTCCAATAATAGGACAATAAAGGTTAAAAAAAAATTACAGCCCAAGTTTGCAAATAACGAGTTAGCCCTTGCACCTATTAAGGACGGTGGGATTTGAAGGTACTCCGCACTGCTCAGGATTTGGGTTTCTCTTTTCAAATAGCATGTTAGTGTTGCACTGAAATTGTGTTCTGATACTTATGATAGGTGCTGAAGTTATGGTTCTCTGAACCGGTGTCTTTGGCTTCAGTTGGACAGGTTGCACAAATAACATGACAAAATCAAAAAGGTTTGCACAGTCCTATAGTATCCATGCTAAAGAATCCATGATTCCCTCCGATTATACACCTCCATCACAGGGCAACAGTTCTGAAGATTAACTCTGGTTCTCTGCCTGGCACCAGACTTCCTGACTAGGGACCAAGACCCCAATTCAGCAAAGCACTTGAGCACGTGCTTCTCTTTAACCTGAAGGCAAAGGGATTTCAGGCTGTGTTTTGCTGAATTGGGATCCAAATTCATCCCAGGTCTAAGTCCACTGAAAGTTGCCCCAGGGGTGAACTGACTTACTGTTTCATGTCCACAGAACCTCACAAAAGGTGGGACGGCATTACCACCATCCTCATTTTACGATGAGGAAACTGAAGCACGGAGCGACTTGACTTGCCCCAGTGTCACACACTGAGTCAGTGGCACAGCTGAGAAGAGAACCCGGGGTGCACATTCCGCTGCAGCAGATGACTTCCCAGGACCAGCGCTCCTTGCATCTAGACATGAGAAAAGTGCTCTTGCAGCAGAGCACTCAGATCCCGGGAGCAGGGAACGGCCAGGCATTGCTAAGTAGCAACCGTCCTGACCCGTTAAAAAGCAAACTGAAGAGAGCCCAGAACCACCGCCATCCCGTTCAGTAGAAAGATGGTGCTGGTGGCTGTGATGTGGGGCTTGGATACTGCAGTATAAGCAGGAGAAAAACTGGAGCATTCCCCAGAACACTGGCAAGAAAGGGGCAAACTCTCCTCCCCACACCTCAAAAAAGAGAGATAATCAAGGCTTTTCGATAGGGCACAGACATAAACCATCTCCAGCAATGATCAGGGAAGGGCCCCATGCCCAGAGTACCGATTACTTAGTCTATACTTTGCTGGATCGCACAGTCTGTGACTGATTGTACACACAGAGAGCTCCCACTCCAGCCTGATGCCGCTGGAGTCTGTGGAGAACAAACCAGAACGGATACTATCACCTTCTGACTTTGTAGGAGGCCACTGGTATAGAGAGAACAGAGGAGGAGGCCGGATGCCTAAGTTCCATCTCCATCTTCGGGGCAGCTGTGGTCTGTGAAGGAGGAGTGGCAGCCAGGACTCCTGGGTTCTAGTCCCAGCTCTGACAGTGATTTGCTATCTGAGCATGGGTAGGTCAGTCAGCCTCAGTTTCCCCACATCTACGAATTATAAACCAGTGATGATAATGATTCGCCACCTTTTAATCTACAGATAAAACTATGCTGCATGCATGCTAAGTATTACTATTATTATTATAGGGGATATATTGCAACACCTGTTACTTAGAGACATCCCTAGATGGATTATTCTACCCCTAGACACAATGCTTCCGCCTGCTGGTATTCAAACCTCATTTCAGTCTCTCTCTCTCTCGGAGGAGCATGTGTGTGTGGACAGACAGATAGACACACAAAGCATGCAACCCCTGCATTACAAATACAAAAAACATACGTCAAGAACAGGCACCTTATTTATTGACTAGGAAATTCCGGACAGAATCCTAACATTCTTACTCAGTTTTCGCTCCAACTCCTGTTGACCGACCTCAGCCTTGCAGAAACAACTCAGACCTGGGCAAATGAGACCCCAGCACCTGTCTGGCAGCTACACGCAGCAGGTTCGCTGCTTGGATCTTTGAAACCATTAGGGTTTCACGTGGATGCAAACAAAATATATGTATGCAAAGGAATCTCCCGTGGAGGGGTGGGAGAAAGAAAGGGCTGCCTCTCTCATTCCTCTGCTGCACCTAGAGAGCGAGATTCAGTCCTGCAGCCAGAATCAGAGGGTCTCACACACCGCTCATCCCACCGATCAATTTTTACTGCTGAAGAGAATAATAATGGTAATAACAGTATTAAAAAAATCCCCGCAATGACCCATAACTGTAACATATTGCAGCCCTTTAAAAATGACCGCGGTGGAGGCAGCTTCTTTGTTTCTCCGGTAGCAGACAAGGAGAAACTCAGGGGCTGCCTCTGTCGCTCTTGAATGCACCCAAGATGCTTAAACACTCACAAAACAGGGGCGATGATGTGGGACCGCGCCAGGTGGAAGAGAACACAAGTGGGAGGGGAAGGGAGATCCACACAGAGGACCCTCCCCCTCCTCCCAGTGCCGGTACAAAGCGATGATCTTGTAACCCAGGAAAAATTCAGAATCAGCTTTCAGTGTTGGCCCCATCCCCACGTAAGGAACAGATGCTACTCCCAGTAGTATAGTCCTCTATGGCTGGTGCTTTTGGTTCTGAACACCGTGCACCCAAACACAGCTGTAAACCAATGGAGCATATTGCACAGCTTAATTCCCCTCTGCTCCCCGCCCCCTGTCATATGCTGCATCACGAAAACTTGAAGATCTAGCAGTTTACTGTACCACCACACACCAAAAGCTAGCCCTGAGGTAGCAGACGTTTACTGTGTTTTAGTGTTGCTATATGAAGTTCTCATCTACCATAGGCAAGACACACACAACCCAAGAAACCTGGCCACAGATACACTTGCAAGCAGACGCACACTGAGATCGCTTTCCACGCTTGAATGTTGCACTCCAAGAGGCCTTCACCATAAAGGGGGTTTTTAGTATCTTTTCGCTTTGGGAGCTCTGCAACATGAAGAATATTTACAGGGTTTAGCTACATCAGCGCTGCAGAGAAGAGAATCCACCCACCAGCACTTTCGCTGGATGGGGCTCTTTTGAAAACCTCACCGCAGTCTGCACCATATAAGCAGATAGAATGTCTTTAACATAACGGGCCTGATTCTCATTTACATTAAGGCATCTTTATGGCAGCATGTGAAAGGGATCTTAACCATCACCTGCCCTTAACCTTCAGCAGATCATTAGCCACAGAATACCTGGTATCTGACCATCTTATAGCGTTCACTGTACCATCTCAGCACCAGACTAAAGATTCTCCTTTGCCGTGATTCCTAAAAAAAACTTGACAAGGGTTTGTTGGCTAACAAGCTGAGACCACTGCCCGTCCTGCTGACCACCAGCGTTTCCTTCATAGAATCATAGAAGATTAGGGTAGGAAGAGACCTCAGGAGGTCATCTAGTCCAACCCCCTTGCTCAAAGTTCTCCACCTCATTTGTTGTCCCTTGTCTTACACTTACATTGTAAGGTCGTTGGGGCAGGGACTGTCTTTTTGTTCTGTGGATATAGGAGACTAGGCCTCTGGGTGGCTGAAATCTTACCTGCGTGTGGCTGTTGTGACCAACAGAAATCTGGCCATTCAGAACATTTCCCCAACCATGTTTGGAAGGTCTAAAAGAATACAGCCCACAAACAATCCCAGCTAAATCCACTGAGGATGGGGGTGTATGCATCTCTCATGTTCCCAGTGAAACTCAGAATACACCACTCAACGGGCCTGATTCTGTCTCCATTTATATCAGTTTCACACTGGATTTAATTTTGTTCACAGCACTGCTCCTGATTTACACAGATATAATCAGGACCAATATCTGTGTCTAGATGCAACCCTGTTGAACTTCATCAAATTTATTTTTATATCTTGATTTCTACAAGTCCAAAACACTTAAAACGAGGCTTTCATTAGTCCAAAGAGGTGCAGCTGCCGTCAAGGATCAAGGAGAGGTTTATAAACATTGGGGCTTTTTTAAAATGAAATGAAGGTGCACAATAGCATAAAGCCATTTTTAAATGTACAAATGCATGGTTTTAGCGTTCCTACATATTACACTTAGAAGTGTATGAAAAACATTGAAATAAAAACTGAAATTTCAAATTTTTGAAAATGGTCCAAATTTTTCACAAAATAAGGTTTTTTTGGCTTTAAAATAGAACAATTTTAAAGGAAAAAGGGTCCTTTTATTTTACTCCCAAACGATTCTATTTTGGTGAGGGGAAAAAACCAACTTAAAAAAAAATCAATATTTCCTTTAAATGTTCTGAGTGCAAATTGATTTTGATTAAACTGCCAAAACGTGCTCTCTTTCAATGTTCAAAAGCCGGTTCTGCAAACATGTTGTAGGAAAAAAAAAAAAACAAAACCTCCACCCAAAATATCGGGATCACAAAACAATAGAGAAATTAGTTAGCTCTTCTACAAACCTCGGCATGAAACAACAAACATTTTTGTCACTTTTGCACTGGCCTCATTACTGTGTGTTATGCTTTGTAACAGCTTTTCCCAGCATCACTACTAATGGATTTTATAACGTGCTTTATAAGAGGTTATTAAGGAATATGGCTATAGCTGGTAATCATTGTACAATATGAATAAAGCATTTAAGAAATGGCCCCTCCGTTTAAACTGTTAACCGGGAACACTGTAGCGTTATAAATAACGTAGGAAACGCATGCACATTTGGAGGAAGGACCTCCATACCCCTGAATGTATCCCAGCCTTGCAAAATTTTGACATCTAGATTTTTTTTGCCCCTGGGAGAAGGAGTAAAATACCAGTTCATTCATCATTACACTTACGACCCAGTTTCACCATCCCCTCAGACTATTTTCTTTTATGTTATACGTCATTTATTTTATAAAATAGCATCATAAATTTTAAGAAGTTCAACCACGCTGTGCATGGGCCATTGCCAAGGAAGTGTATCCTCTCACTGCTGCCTTTCTGATCTCCCCTCCCAGCACACCTCACTCTTTTGTCATCCCTTTGCTGAATCATTTAGGGGCTTGATTCTGCGCCCACTGACGTCAAGAGTGAAATTCTCATTTATGTCAGCAGGAGCAGGATCACGCTCTTTGAAACAGGGATCGTGTCTTTATGGATGCAGCTATATGCCCCCCCTAAGTACAATTTTGGGTACTTCATAAAAACAACAATGCACGGTGAGAGAGAGAGAGAGAACAGTGCGGGGGGCGAGGGGGGGGCAGGGAAGAGGAGATATTTTCATCACAATTCTGCTAGTTCCTATTAACCTAAATCCAAAAAGAGTTTTTCATCCCAGTTTTTGAAAAGAATGGGGGAATATTTTCCTACCAGATCAGAAAACAAAATCTGTCCAACATCATCTAACTAGTTAACTCTCTTAAGGTTTTTGTATTGTGCCCATCACCACTGCCTCTGATCTTTAAAACCAAGAGATTGGTCTACAGTGCTGGCTCAAAGCATCCTGCACACAGAATTTTTACAGCTTTGGGGAAAGCAGTAACGCAATGAAAAAATAAAATCCAGGTGCTTGTCAGTCTCCAAACCGCAAGTAGGTGGCAGTGGAGACATTCCTGGATGAGTCTTCTCAGCAGGAAATGTACAAGGAGAAGGGGGGGGGGGGAAATAATCCTCCAACGGTAACAAACATACAAAAATAAATAACCGCTCAAAACGTTAACTTCTTTCCCTGCATCAGATCATTGTTAACAGCTAATAAAATATCTGTCTGCAGGGACCCAAGATATAATCCACCCCTAATAAAGAGAATTGCAGAAATGAAAAGTGATCTGCTGGTTTTCACACCATTTGGAGAAACGGAGGGGTCAGAAGATTTGAACAATTGCTTCCTGTAAAATTAAAAGTGGAGTCTGCAGGAGCTAGTGAGTCACTCATCTCTAGGAGGGGGAGAAACAGCTCATAGCATAACTATTATAACTCCCGGTTACCATTTTTAAGACGCACCCATTAGCAATATGCCATATTTTAAATGATTCATCCATGGAAAACCATATGACAAAGCATTACAGGCTGTGCTCTTATAATGCTCCGTAATTAATACCAATTGAATTAATTATAATTGGCTAAGTGAAATGTTATTAAACAATGCAAACGTAAAAATATAGCACTCTCTCCAAACAAAATGTACCATTTTCAATATTTGCCTGCAGCTGAGGACAATAAATCCTCTTAAATTTGCCTTCCAAGGTCAGCGAGTGCAAGAGATGCATGTATATGATTTTCTAGTTTACCTGCTAAGGAGAGACTGGGGTCAGTAAATTATACTCCCAATTCAGTCTAATTGAATAGGCTAGTGGACGTCAGGCTGGAAACTGGAGAGAGCAGGAGGACACACTTGACAACATATATCTGTCACAGGAGACAAGAAGAGACAGGTAAATGGACTGACAGAGGGGAAAGATATACCACGCATATAATAACCACCATGTGATGAGCAGAACAAGTGTTAACGGAAGAGCAACACAGCCACCTCCATTATCTGAAGAGCAACTTCGCTCATTGTTTTAATTGGCAGAAGGTGCCGCGGGTAGGCAAGCGGAGAGGAAAGCACAAGACTGATTGACTAGCTGAAAACTCATTACACGTTCTCAGGCTAAAACGAGCGGCAGGAAGTAATGTCTTTGGACGGGGCTACAAAAACGGCCAAAGGAGGGTGGAGAATGTACTCTTTGAATGGGGAACGGGTACCGCTACAGGTACGCGAAGCAAGCCACCGCACGCACCCTTGGGATTATATTAATAATTCTTGGCTGTTGTCGTGCATGTTTATCCATAGATATTAATGTGCTAGAAAGAGGAGGTTAAATATCATTATCTCCCATCCTACAGAGAGGGAAAGTCATTTGTCCAAGCTCGCACAGCAGGCCAGTGGTACGGCTGTGAACATTACCCAGTTGACCATGGTCTTTGTCCTGGACTATAATGACTTGCAGTGAACGGGACAGAAGAATAAGGGGAAGTGGGAAGCAGACAAAGAGATGACAAAAGAGGACGACTGATGGGGTAGGAGACAAGGTGCCAGAGGTTCTAGGGAGAGCTAGTTAAGGTCTGATCCAAAGACCACTGAAGTCAACAGAAGCCTTTCCACTGATTTTAACAGGCTTTGGATCAGGCACCAGGCTTAAGAGGACATCGTGGTGGACTGGCAGAATAGGTCCAGCTGGACAGTGTGGGAGAGGAAAGAAAGAGAAAGTGGGCTGCAGCCAACTAGGTAAGGCTGAGCATTCGCACAGCAAGACCAAGGCAACGTAAGTATAATGGAAACTCCTGTCCTACACAAGCAAGAGGCAGGAAAGTCTTTAGCAGTCATTGTCCCCAGTCTTAATGGGTGTGCAGACAGACAGCCTGCAGCAGCTACACAATTTGTCCTAAGCGACGAGTAGGGGCTGCACGCAGCTGGAGTGTTCTGGCTACGTGAGCAGAAGGGGGTGCCTGGTAGGAAGGCCTGCAGCATGGGCATGAAGTCTCTTGGGGCTGTGATAGCGGGCCTGCCTCCAGTAGCTCCAATGCCACAGGAGGAGGTAAGTTACGAACACCTGGCAAAGACAAGGTGGCCCCATGCAGAACTCCCCCCTCCTTCGTAGCTTGGAGCCACGCCTGCCTTGGGAGGGTTCTGAGGGATTGCTAACAGTGGGCACGTTTCTCCAGCTGATGATGGTTCGTATTTTTTCTAGCATCTCCCACAGGATCTCAAAGCACTTTATAAACATTAACAAACATCACCCTGGCAATGGAGATGTTGTCACACTCATTTCACAGAGGGGGAAACTGAGGCACAGAGCGCAAGTGACTCTTCAGCAGCAGAGCCGAGAATAGAACCCAGGAGTCCTGGCCACCAGTCCTACCAGATCCCCTAGAACATATGCTCACACAAGATATCGTACATGCTTATTGGGAGGGAGGCCATAATCCTCCCATTGTATATTGCACAGGATGGATGGCATCCTCCCGCACACAGCACACTCCAGATGAAGATCTGGAGAGTCACAACTCCCAGGACGCCAGGTGGCTAACAACATTTAGCCTGTTTGGATGTTAATGACGAAGGAGTTTGAAATACCAGGAGCAGAGGACAAGGAAGCTGCCTCCGGGATGACGCGACCCGCTGGCATTAGCAGGCGAGAGAGAACTCAGGATGTCTGCCAGTGACATCCAAGAATTCTGGAAAGCAGCCTCCAGAGGAAGGTCTCATTGTCTGGGCTTTGGCCCTGGACCAAATGAAAGGGGCTGCCCTGCCTCGCTCTGACTGGATATGCTGCAAGAAGGAAACCAGAAAGACACTGCAGTGGGCATATCCTGCTCTTGCCTCCCCCTCTTGATCCCAGAGGGGTCCAGCCCATAAAACTGGAACAATTATTCTGCGCAGACAAGAGCAAGCCCTATGCACCACGGAGACCAGCTTGCATTGCGGGAAATGCAGAGTGATGCATGGGCCGCAGAGATAGCGGATTCACTGCTAAATGGACCAACCCCAGGAATAGGTGAGGCCTTCTAGATAAGAGGGGAATACAGAGGTTGTTCCCTCTCTGCCACTGGACAGCAGCTTCAGAGAAGTTCTGATTCTGCTACCCATTCTGGTGGGAAGGACCCGGCTCATCCGGCCCTTGGGGAAGGTCCTCGGGCACACAGCCGGGCTAATGAGGAGATACCCTGGGAGCAGGATTTGCAGTACTGCAAGCTCATCACGTTTGGTGCTTTTTCTTAAAGGCCCACCTCCTGCAGTCATGTGACTCTTGGCTGCCATTTAAATATATATAGACGGGTTTAGCCCTTACGGTTGCAAAGAAAAGCTTGAAACAGGAACCCTTGAAGCTCCTAAATTAGAAGGCAGATACAAAGACGCAACATTGTTTCTTTTTAAATTTCATGATTTTTAAGCCAAGCTCCTTTGGGGGAGGGGGGGGGGACATGACTTAATTTTTGAACACTTGGGGAAGCCCAGCCTGGATTTGGGAGGCTTAATGGTTCAAGCAGAAGGATGGCGCTAAAACAGCGCATAAGGAAGCGGATGAAATCTCAGGACTTTAGACAACGTCCTGCTTTTCTTAAAGCGATACTTCACCGCCGGAGTTAGAAGGTCTTCATAATTACGGGCAGGGCATGGAAACCCTGCAGTCCCTGCTTCCCTGTGTGTGAAATGGCGATGCTGCCACGCTCACAGGGGTTTTGGAGGATTAATGGTGTTTTCAAAGTACTGGACAAACATTTTAAGAGTACTATGGGAAGAAACACACAGCACTGTTGGACAGCCATGTGTTACCATAACAACAGTGGGGTTTTCTTCTATGTAATCCCTGTGTGTTCCGTTACATTCATAAAGTCAATTTTAATCATAACTAATACCAGGCTTTTTACAGTAAGAAGCCACACTGTATTCCAGTGTTGTTCAACTTTTTTTTCCACTTGCGGGCCCCTAAAAACTTTCAAATGGAGGCGCAGACCCCTTTGGAAATCTTAGACAGTCAGCAGGCCCCCAAACACCCGTTGAAAACCACGGCTGTATTCTAATCAATTGAGTAATTCACTATCCCTTTTAAAGGACTGAATCCAATGATGACACTATATTGCTGCTTTTAAATAGTCATAAGTGCTCAGAACCTCATTTTTATATCTTACATCTGAATAGCTTTAAGTTTTGGCATTTTAGATTTGTTTTTCCATTTTCATAGCTCATTCTGAATTTTGTCACAGGCCAGAGTCTCCTGAACACACTTAGACGAATGATCCTTACTCTTTGAACCACCCCACAGAAGAAGTCAATGGGACTCCTCAAGTAGATAAGGATTCCAGGGTGGAGCGTGTCCACAGGACCTGCAAAGCAACTTTGTCCATCTGCTTGTCCGATTTCAACACAGCTGGGTAAGTGGCACATCACTTTCGTTGGCTATAACAGTGCCTAGTGCTAAATGAAAATAATTGAGTTCCAGAATTTGAAACAGGAGAGAGATGATGACAATGTGTCAATTTCTGCAGTTCTGCTGATTTAAATGAGATTTGATTATTAGAGATCTATTAGAGGTCTTCAGATGTAAAATCTGCATCTAGATCCACATTGCAAACATGCCGGGCTCCCAGAGGCTTGGACTGGCCCATTTGAAAGACAGGGGCCATTGGCAAAATTTGGATCCAGATCCAGGTTTGGATATCAAAACACCTCCACCCATCAGGCTGATGTTTGGCTCCTGACTTTTTTTCGGGTCTAACTCTGCTATCCGCCTTCATGACAGAAGAGCCGCCCAGACCTTTAGTAATGCAGATGAAAATTTCCGCCATTGCCAGCAGGGGCACTATAGGCAAATGAGGAGCAGAAAACACATCCCCCACTAGGAGATACAGGCTCACACACCACAGTATAGGTTCCTCCCCCCTCCGGGTAAAAGTGGAGCTGCCACTGCCTCCATTTTCATCCACTCCATCCCGGACACGAACCCGAGAATTCTGCGCCGTCCGACAATGTAACATTTCATACGGCTTAACATTTTTTGCACATTTTATAAAAGGGCAGAGCAGAGGAAGTGATTTCTTTCCATTGCAAATGCTTTTCTTTGTAATAAAAACTTCCTTCACACACACACGCAAAAGTCATTCCACAACTCTCCCAAGACTTGCACGGATCCTTAGATTAGACCTATTGTCTATTCATCAGCACAAAGAGCTGGGAGATTTTTTTTTAAAAAAGAGGTGAACAGTGAATATGTTTCAGTGCAGGCAATACCAAGCCAGTTCTGAATCGTGAGCATTGTGCAAACACAGTTGCTAAGGAGCAAATATGTCCGTTCTCATCTCCCCAAAAAATAATAATTAAAATAAAAAAACCTGCTAGGTTTCAGAGGCTCCTGAAGCAACAAGAGGCAGTGAACGCTAAGGAGCCAGCCAGCAGCATCAGGCTTCGGGAACAAGCTGGAATTATTTGGTTTTGACCGCCAGATGACCTGAAGGGCCGCCCAGCCTGATGGACAGTCGGACCATTAGTCCTTTAAAACACACATTCTTTTCCTGAAACACAGACATCACTCCGCTCGCTCGCAGAGAGCGCACCATCTAAACCAGCCATGACCCTGCCCGCTGGGTTATGGGCCTGAGGCTAGGGGAATTCAGAGCACAAAGAGCCCCCGAACCCCAAGCATTCTCTGAAGCCTGAGAAAAAAAATCATACTAAGGCAGCCCCTAGAAAAAGACTGTATACAGCTCTCCGTTCTCACCGCTGTGCCCTGCACGTCTGGAGCAACAAAAGGAAATATTTCAAGTCTCCTCTCTTTGTGCTTTCCAACGCTATTTATTTTCTAAGCAAATGAAACGATAAACATCCGTCAGGATCCTGTTCGGTACCGGCTGTGCTTCCCGGCTTGCTTTGCCAGGGACCACGAGACTCCACTATGTTTTATTTGCCTCGATCATGTGTTCAGCCATCATTTTGGGTCCTATTATTTCATGCAAAATGAGGCAAAGCACGAATGAGCCCTGCTGCTAATAGCCCAGAACAACCTATTAATCTGCAGCAAAATCAAGTGGCGCAAAGGTTAGGAAAACTGCGGTCCTGAGGTTAAAGAACAGGCAGACTAAAAGGCCTGTTCCAAAAACCCGGACAGGACAACGGGAGCCTTCGCAGTGACTTCAATGGGCTTTGCATCAGATCCTAAAATACTCGGGCTGCGGTTCTGGCCCTACTGAGCTCCATGGGAGTTTTGCCATTGACTTCAACAGAGCCCAGCTATCAGTTCTCTTCCTGGCTTCGCCAGGGTCTTCCTGTGTGATCTTAAGTAAGACACTGAATGCCACACATGCCTCAGTTTCCCTAGTCGCAAAAGGAGGAGACTATTTAATCCTTCTCCCTTAACAGTAAGAACGGTCAGACTGGGTCAGACCAAAGGGCCATCTACTTCAGTATCCTGTCATCCAACAATGGCTAATGCCAGGTGCCCCAGAGGGAACAGAACAGAACAGGTAATGACCAAGTGACTCATCCTCTGTCGCCCATTCCTGGCTTCTGGCAAACAGAGGCCAGGGACGCCATCCTTGCCCATCCTGGCTAATAGCCATTGAATTACATCTGCGAAACACTCTGGAGGTTCACGTTGTGGCTGGGGAAGCACCAATTATTAAGCACCTACGGCACCCGGCAATATATAAATACAGGCATTGTACTGAGCGATCTCACTCTGCTCAGAATTATCACTTTAAAAGGGCCAATTCTGCTAGAAAGAAAACCAACGTGTTTGGGGTTTAGAGGGAATGAAAGAAAATTTCACTCCCCACCCCCGTAAGGCACGATTTATTCGCTCTAAAAATATAACGAGGGAATAAGTACCTAAGTCAAACACACACCAAAAAATACAGACATAAAAATTAAAGCTTCCGTCTCCATGTTCAGTGGCTGCCTCCGCCTCTGCAGATTCCCAGACCTATCTTAATCTCCCTCTGGGGATGACTGACAAACTCCGCCGCACGAAGGGAGGAAACAGCTGACTTTCCTAAACCTGGCACTGGGCATCGAAGGCTGACTCATGAATCCACTTTCACAGGAGCAGCTCTCCCAGTGGAAACAGCCTTGCCGAAGTCACCAAGGCAGCTCCCATGCTTCGTGGGATTTAAATCCCTGGATCATCCCTGCCATTTGGTGCAGACGCTCATTAGGGGGCTGCTTGTTAATGGCATTTCCCAGTCTGGGCTTGGAATTCAAAGGCCACTCATTGCCCATTTCAACACATAACTTCCTTTGCCGCCATCGGGGCTCTGCTAGGGAAATGAACAAATACAGAAGCCCTTTATTATTAACAGAAGTCAGATCTAAACCCTGACACTATACCTAGTGCGTTATACGTTCCAGGAAAGCGTACCGAGCCTTAATTAGTTATTTATTTTTAAAGTTGCTTCCCATTGCCCCTCATGTTCCGTGGGTTGCTTTGCTTGCGTTTTCTCCAGCGCTGTGGCTATGCAGTAGAGTGGGTATGACCCCTGTGCTCCAGCTTGAGGTGTGTCTAATGGTCCCAGAAGGTAACCTTTTCGCCAGAGTTTTCTCGGAGTGACCCCGGAGTTCCATCCGTCCGAAGACTAACTCCCGCGGCACGTGTGAAAGGCAGCTGGCCTGCATCCAGCATGCCACCTCCAAGACCCTCCAGCTGCATTTTTTAGGCTTTATCAGAGTTTGTAGCGGAACATGCTACACACACGGGGCCAGATCTAACTTTTTTGCCACCCCAAGTGGGGAAAAAAAAAAAAAAAAAAGCACTGCTCCACTATAACAACCCTCCCCAAAGAGCCACCCTGCCCTGCTGAAACAACCCCCCCCCGAGTGCCATGCCACTGAAACACTCCCTCCTCCCCGAGTGCCGTCCTGCCTCACCAAAACAAAACAACCCCCGACTGCCGCCCGGCTGAAACAAACAAAAAAACCTTGAGCGCCACCCCACCGAACCCAAAAAACCCGAGTGCTGCCCCGCCAGCCAAAGATTGGCCACCCCTTAACAAGATGCCGCCCCAAGCACGTGCTTGGTCGGCTGGTGCCTGGAGCCCCCCCCCCACACACACACACTCTTACATTAACCCCTTCAACCTAGGAATGGGAATTTTCTCCATTTTAATCAAAGCTGATGATGATTTAGGCTCTCTGTTCTGGTGCATATCCAGAGCAGCTCTGATGATTAATGTGAGTTACTCCGAATTTACCCTGATGTGACTGAAGGTTAAACCTGCACCTTCATTTCTCTCCTGGGATACTTTCCCCTTTTCCCCCCTCGGTCCTTGTCAGCGCTTGGTTTTGCTACCACCATCGTGCGGGTAATAAGCTGCTGCTGGTGTTACTTAAGAAGCAATCTAAGAAATTAGTTTTGTCCAAATGCAGCATATACTGACTATAAACTGTGATCATGAGGGATATTACATGAATGAGCAGTTGGCGGGAGCCATACTGTATACCATGCACATTTCTCTTTCGATCCAGACAAAGATGTGCCCTGATTCTTGGAGAAATACTGTAACACTCTTAATACTGTACCAGGATCGCACCGACTTCAATAGGAACATTAACAAAGCGTCAAAACTGTTAGAGGCCACTCCTGGAAATCCGGACCCTGTTTGATCAGCACAGGGATCAGCCGTGGGAAGGTTATTTGCAACTGCAGTGAAACGTGAAGGCACCCAAAAAATGCAAGCCTCCTTTCTGTCGGCACCAAACCGCACCCGCAAAAACAGAGGCTTGGCTTTAGACTATGGAGAGGCCATCGCACATTAAAGAGACGGCTTCCTCTTAAAATAAGGAGGAGGGTGGAATTATGGAACAGCTCACATTTGCTCCAACAGCTTTCTGTTTTCTCTACTTGTGATACCTTGCAAACATGGGATCTTTTCCCCCTGCCCTCAACTTCGCTGTCACAAATCCCCGGACGACTTAAGGAACAAGCATAAACATTCACACACATTCAACGGCCCTTGAGAAATTCCTATTTCTCTGCTCCATTGAGATGAGTAACATTTAAAAACAAACGCAAGTCCTGATTTCCATTACCCTCAGGAAAGCACTAGCAGCACAGGGTAGAATTACTGATGTCAATGGAAGCTGAATATTCACCGCACCTTCCAGGATTAGGCCTTGGGGACCTAGGAAAAACTCTCACGGAGGTCAATGGAAGCAGGATTAGCCCTTAAGATTTAGGCTGGGATTGGTTCAAAGGCAACCAAGGAAGAAAAGCACCGAACTCCCATTGACTTTGGAAATGGGGGCTTAACTTCCTTCGGCTACTTTGAAAATCTCCAGCTTTTGCTACACAGCTGCCAGTCTGGGATGCAGAGTAACTAGAGAATGATCATCTGTGTGTTCACAGAATTAACCTTTCCAGTGGTTGACAACCAAAAGCATCTTGCTAAAGAGTACTGCCCTGCCCTCTCTTAAATCATTTTAAAAACAACTCCAGAAAAATACAGTGTGGCATCACCATAAGAGACAAGACTGGCATCAGATAAAGGTTTCCTTTCTTAAGGCCTACAGCCCGGCGTGTACAATCCACGCCTTTAACCGAATCTCTCTCCCCAGCATGCTGGGCACTCAGATAGTATATTAACTTTAGGTAGGGAAAGTGAAGTTGAATTACAAAAAGCAGATCCCTACAGAACACTTGCCCGTTACACATTGGCATTGGAGGGCCGGCTTTAGGAAGTGCGGGGCCCAATTTGAATAGTTTTAACGGGGCCCCGGCAGGGATGACTCACCCGGCGGCACTCCGGGTCTTCCGCAGCACTGAAGGACCCGCTGCCGAAGAGCTGCTGAAGACCTGGAGCGCCGCTGGGTGAGTAAAAATTAAAAAGGCGTCTAAGTTAGGCGTTCCTTAGGGCGCTGGGCCCTCTTAGGCATGGGGCCTGATTCGGAGGAATCGGGGGAATTGGCCTAAAACCGGCCCTGTGGAAGACAATAACCAAAGGCTACTTCTCAGCGCAAACTGATTTCACCACTCCTCCTTTTGGAGCTGACTATTGCTGTTTTGGTTTGTTTTTAACTTCAGGTTTTTGCAATCAAAGAAAGAAAGAAAAACAGCAGCCATTAGAAACAGTAGTTAGGGACTTAGTCCAAAATCAATTTTAATTAAAAACACTCCACTTTAATGTTGAACATGGTCATTTTTACCATTGGTATTGGTTGGCCAGGCCGCATAGTCTAGCCTGTCACTGATATGCAGAGGGGTTCCAGCAGGAATTACCGCTGGAAACCTGCATGTAAATCCTGCATGAGTCAAGGAGACACCAACTCTCTTATGGCTTTGAACCAACCCTCCATAATTAACTTTAGGGATTATCATTCCGTAAAAGCTGGATTTCGTTTTTGGGTAGGAGGGGCAAAAAAGAGCAACGATATTTTAAACGTATGGCTGTGACCCTGGGTCAGTTGGTCATATGCGGCAGGCTCTCGTTAGCAAATCAATAAGCATTAAATCAACCTCATTTTCTACTATTTAAATCAACTATAACTGTTTTAATTGCAGATTCATCGCCTGCAAACGGCTTAATATGCTTTACATTATAGCAGAGATGTGCTTGTATGTTACAGATCATTGAGAGCGCTCTGCAAATTCGGCCCTGCTGAACAGCCCCGGCTAGCCTACGGTAGGAAGCCCATTAAGCAGAAGGAGAAAAAAAAAAAAAAAAAAAAAGAGAGAAAGGGGAGGATGACTGCAAAGACACAGCGTGGGAGCATGTGTTAACCGGTCATGCTACCTAGGAGAGCAGAGACTAGATCCTGCTCCCAGGGAAGTTTCAGCCATTCCCTACTATGAGAACAGGATCCGAGCCCTGGACTAGCTAGGAGAAGGCCTCCTACCACTTGAGTTCCACCTTAAGAGCCTATGGAAACGCAGATGATGCACAGTAGGATCTGCATGGCCCTAACTCAGGGTCAAGAAGACATGGCACTGGACTGGGTGTTAGCTGGCTCTGCCACTGGACTATTGTATGACCTTGGGCAAGTCACTTCTCTCTGCCTTGTCTGTTTAGACTGAAAGCTCTTTGGGGCATGGAGTGTCTCTTATAAAGGGGTATACCTACACTGCCAACCCTGCCCCCTCCCGTCCAAAACCCACAGCAGCAAGTCTTGGAGCCCAAATCAACTGAATCTGGCTCATGCTATGGGGCTAAAAATAGCTGCGTAGATGCTCTCACCCAGGCTCAGAGACCTTCCCTCCTCCCACCACTGGGAAGAGACTGGCATGGCCCCTGAGCGGGCAGGTGTGGAGCGGAACCATAGGGAATTTGGAACCAATGTTATCTCTCAGTCATTCGGACTCGGACATGAACTCTGCATTTGAGGCCTGTCCCGCCCAATGCGGGACAGGTGGTCACCCTACCTGGGTGTCTGTAGAACACCCAGCACAATGGAGTAAGGCCTCTAGGTGCCACCATCATAGAATCAATACAGGGACATGTGAGGGGAAAGGTGGTTTTTGCATTTCATGCGGTTCAACACGTGTCTGCTACCGTCCAGATTTTTTTACCGCATTCCATCCTAATTTCCAGATTGCTCACAAATCACTGAAGCAAGCCACTATCATTATGATTAGCACAGCCCTGCCTAAGGCAATGGCTTTTTAAAATGATCTTTTAAGATTTCCAATTCTCCCTCACGAGTCAGTGTACCAGTACAGGGATATTGCTTTGGCACTCTGCCTCGGTTGCTTTCCCCTTTCTTCCTGGCTTGACTTTGGGACAAGAAACAGTCTGTAGGTGTGTGGGGATCTGTTCATTTTTTATGGATGTCAGTCCCTTGACATCAGTGCTAGATAGACTAGTCCCTGGGTCAGCGACAATGACCCTAGCAGAACTAAAACATGCTCAGAGTAAACACTCAAGGGTGGGCAGCTCGGGTTATTCCACAGTAAGTTTGTTCAGAGCGGGCTGTAGCCTCCCCCTTGCTTTGCTATTAAAAGCCAGGACTCGTCATCGTGTGTGATTTAACAGCACTACCACAATCAAACCCTGTTGATCCTGGAGATGGGAGTCACCGGCACCGTAAGCCATTCTGTCTGGCCAAAATCTGGAAGGGAGATCCAGCATAACTTTCCAAAACCTTAAAAGGCAGACGGCCAACTGCAGTAGGGTTAAGGCACAAGACTGAGCCAGAAATTCTGGTTCTCTTCCTAATTCTGCCACAGAAATTTCTCCCGGGATTAGTTAAGGCTCAAACTCTGCTGCTCAGTGAATAGATCAGATGTGAATATGCAGAACACAAGAACGGAGCCTTCCAAAATCAGTAGTCGCTTTAGAAAGTTCAACACCACTCATCTATAGACATGCCTGTTCTTCGTACCAATGACTATCTAAGCACCATGATGGTGATATTCTATGCTCCAAATAAATAAATGTGTGGAGATATACCTATCTCACAGAGCTGGAAGGGACCCCAAAAGATCATTGAGTCCAGCCCCCTGCCTTCACTAGCAGGACCAAGTACTGATTTTGCCCCAGATGCCTAGGTGACCCTCTCAAGAATTAAATTTAACCCTGGGTTTAGCAGCCCAATGCTCAAACCACCGAGTTATCTCTCCTCCCATCTGCCTGGCCCTTAATACAATCCCAGAAAACACAAGGCCCAGACCTGGAGCCCTGTTCCTCAGGAACTGAACTATCAACTCTCTAACAAGATTTTGCAGGCATTATCAAATCCTGGTCTTTTGCCTGGCCAGAGCATCCAAGGCAAAGAGCAAAAGCCTTAATATCTTTTTGCAAGCTGCTCTCTGTGGCATGGGCTGTTTGCAGGAACCTGCTGCAATCCCTTGAGTCTGAGAGAGAAATTTAATTCTGAGCTCCCAGGTTTTCTATCTCCGCAGCTGGCTCCTGAACAGAAATTCTGTATGCATGCTAGGTATAAACCGGGACTACTTTACCATCTAATTTTAGCACAGCAAGAATTAGTTCATCCATAAATGACAGCAGGTCGGCAGCTCCTAGGTCCTCTCAAATGCCCAGGGCACAGATTAGGGATAAAAATATCTAGTTTTCTCCATCTTATACTGGATGATGAGCTGCTGAATTCCCCAGGATGGATTTCTTAAACAAAATCTTTCATTTAACAACCTAGCCTGCCCTTATTTGAGATGGCTTTTTTTTTTCCCCTCTAAAGTTTCCAAGACCTTGCTGGTAGCAGAGACAACCAAGGTACTGCCAGGAGTAGGGTGACCAGACAGCAAATGTGAAAAATCGGGACGAGGGTGAGGGGTGTAAGAAAAAGACCCAAAAGTCAGGACTGTCCCTATAAAATCGGTACATCTGGTCACCCTAGCCAGAAGCCACATTCTAACAGCTAATGGCAGCAACCAGCGAGCTAAATCAACACCTCGAGCACTTCACAATCTTGAATGTATTTATCCTCAGAACACCCCAGAGGTTGGGCAGTGCACCCATTTTACAGATGGGGAACTCATAGCCTTTAAGGCCACAAAGGACCACCATGATCATCTAGTCCAGTGATGGGCAACCTGCCGCTCGTCAGGGTAATCCGCTGGCAGGCTGCAAGACAGTTTGTTTACATTGACTGCCTGCAGTCACGGACGCCTGCAGCTCCCAGTGGTCACGGTTCGCTGTTCTCAGCCAATGGGAGCTGCGGGAACTGGTGCCTGCGGATGGTCAAACTGTCTCACGGCCTGCCAGTGGATTACCTTGATGGGCCGTGTGTGGCCAGCGGGCCACAGGTTGCCCACCGCTGATCTAGTCTGACCTCCTCCACATCGCAGGCAACAGAACCTCACTCACCCACGTCTGGTTGAGTTACTAAAGTCCTCAAATCTTGATTTAAAGAATTTGAGTTACAGAGGATCCACCATTTACTCTAGGTCAGCCATTTTCAACCCGGGATCTGGCCCCGCTGCAGGGTCCAGGCTCCAGCTGCCCAGTCCCACACGTGGGTCCCGGTCCCGACTACCCGCCTAGCACCCAGGACTCTTCTCCAGGCCCCGCTCTGGGTGGGGGCGATAGGCATAGGGGATTGTTGAGGGGTTTGTGAGGATGCTGTGGTTCTCAGCCTGCAGCCCACGTAACACATTGTGGAACAAGTTGAGAACCACTGATCTACGTCAAACCAGCAAGTGAGGAAGGTACAGAGATAAAGAGACTTGCCCAGGATGACAAAAGCAGCTTATAGCAGGGCAGGCAACAGAACCCAGGCTTTGTAAGGCCCAGGTTAACACCCTAACCACTGACCCAGCCTCTTACTCCAATTAGAAAAGGAGATCAGGTGTGACAGCACCAGCGCAGTCTGTAAAAATCCACGGCTGTGAAGAAAGAGACCTGCTCCTGGGCCCATCTAACAGTACGTACTGATACCGCTATCAGGGAGACCCAGGTGCCTGCCCCATTCTCTTGCCTCTTGAGTGACAGGGCACTCAGCATCCTCTGCCACGTGGCCCAACTTAAAAGCCCCCTTTAAATGGCATAAACCCGTTGCAGCAGTTGGAGGCAGGGGCAGATCATCCAAACCGGCAGGTACCAGGAGTCCTAGACGGGAGGGGTAGATGCCTGCTTATGTGTAAGAAAGAGCCAGCAGAAGATAAAGACTCATCTCATTGTTCTCAGCCAAAGGGACGGCGATTACAGCATGGGGCCCGGAGGATGCTGAGAAAAATGAGGGGACATCCAAGGTTCTGATAGGAATGCAAAGGTCCCCACTCAGGTAGGAGAAAATGTGCAATAAAACTGGCTGGTTTAGCTTAACAGGTAATTACAGAGTTAATAAAACGAGGCTCCTTGACACGGCGGGGGCCTAACTATGCAGCCTGTGTCACAGGAGCTAAGTGACTTTTTAGTTTGCTGATCATTGATCCGATAGACAGTAACAGCTCCGAATTGGATCGATGCAGCTGTCGTATTCCAGCAACGAGGCCGGACGCTAAGAAACCTCATGAAATTTCACATGAGGAAGTTTACTGCTCTTGCACTGTGACCTGCTTGGAAATGAAACATCAGGACCATTTACCTCGCCTGCTTTTAATACAAAAAGGGGATTACGCCACACTATGAATTATGTGTCTGGAAGATCTATTTAAAAAAAAAAGAAGCAATTTTTAGAAGGGGAAAAAATGGCCTATTTTGCTTTTGTGCCATTATAAACATTTAAGAATAAAAAGGTTACGTTTAAAAAAATAAAATAAAATAAGCAACCACCAAGTCTAGTTTCTAGGCTGCAATTTGGGACAATATTTCTCCACATATTCGTTTTTACGCCATACTTTCCATTTTTAAAAAATCCTGAAATGTTCAACCAAACTGAAAAAATTTGTTTTGTTGTAAAGCCATTTTGAATTGGAAAAAAATTAAAAGAAAAAAAATCCTGACAAAATCATTTTGACCAGGTCTCTCACAAACCCGGCAGGGTCAATTCCTAAAGGGTTGGGGTTTAGATTTATTAGAAACTGGGGAAACTCTGGGGAAAGGGGGAGCCTATACAGGAGGGATGGGCTCCACCTAAACCAAAATGAACCAGAAAAGGGCTGGGGGAAACCGACAGATGAGGAGGAGCACATGGTTCAGATGGCGCCATCTCTTAGGGAAGGATCTTTTAATAGAGATTCTCTATGTCCTAGTAAAGAGGAGAGGATGGGAGACGATAAAATACGGTAGGATCTGATGTGAAACAATCAAATGAAAAAAAGAGTCCCATTCAATTACATCAGGTAATGGCAGACAGCTAAAAAGTGACAAGTTATTAAAGTGCTTATATACAAAGGCTAGAAGTCTAAATAATCAGATGGGTGAACTAGAGTGCCTTGTATTAAGTGAAGATATTGATATAATAGGCATCACAGAAACTTGGTGGAATGAGAATCATCAATGGGACACAGTAATTCCAGGCTAAAAAAATATATCAGAAGGACAGAACTGGTCCTGCTGGTGGGGGAATGGCACTATATGTGAAAAAAAGCGTAGAATCAAATGAAGTAAAAATCTTAAATGAACCAAACTGTACCACAGAATCTCTTTGGACAATAATTCCATGCTCTAATTATAAGAATATAGCAGCAGGGATATATTACCGACCACCTGACCAAGATGGTGATAGTGACTGTGAAATGCTCAGGGAGATGTTAGAGGCTATAAAAATAAAAAAAAACTCAATAATAATAGGGGATTTCAACTATCCTCATATTGACTGGGTACATGTCACCTCAGGACGGGATGCAGAGATAAAGTTTCTTGACACCTTAAATGACTGCTTCTTGGAGCAGCTAGTCCTGGAACCCACCAGAGGAGAGGCAATTCTTGATTTAGTCCTAAGTGGAGCACAGCATCTGGTCCAAGAGGTGAATACAGCTGGACCGCTTGGTAATAGTGACCATAATATAATTAAGTTTAATATCCCTGTGGTGGGGAAAACACCACAGCATCCCACCACTGTAGCATTTAATTTCAGAAAGGGGAACTACACACAAATGAGGAAACAGAAATTAAAAGGTACAGTGCCCCCTAAAAGCTGCACAGAAACTTTTTTAAGACACTATAATAGAGACTCAACTTAAATGTATACTCCAAATTAAAAAATATAGTAAGAGAAGCAAAAAAGTGCCACCGTTGCTAAACAGTGAAACAAAAGAAGCAGTGAGAGGCAAAAAGGCATCCTTTAAGAAGTGAAAGTTAAATCCTCGCGAGGAAAATAGAAAGGAGCATGAACTCTGGCAATGATGTGTAAAAATATAATTAGGAAGGCCAAAAAAGAATTTGAAGAACAGCTAGCCAAAGACTCTGGACGATCGAGGTGCTAAAGGAGCACTCAAGGACGATAAGGCCATTGCGGAGAAACTAAATGAATTCTTTGCATCAGTCTTCAAGGCTGAGGATGTGAGGGAGATTCCCAACCCTGAGCCTTTTTTTTTTTTTGGTGACAAACCTGAGGAACTGTCCCAGACTGAGGTGTCATTAGAAGAGGTTTTAGAACAAACTGAACACTATTACTCAACAGTAATAAGTCACCAGGCCCAGATGGTATTCACCCAAGAGTTCTGAAGGAACTCAAATGTGAAACTGCAGAACTACTAACTAGTTTGTAACCTATCATTTAAATCTGCTTCTGTTTGCCAGAGTCTGGGAATAGGTGACAGGGGACAGATCACTTGATGATTCCCTGTTCTGTTCATTCCTTCTGGGGCACCTGGCACTGGTCACTGTCGGAAGACAGGACACTGGGCTAGATGGACCTTTGGTCGGACCTACTATGGCCATTCTTATGTTCTTAAAGCACAAGCCCCTACCACTTGAGAGAACTCCAGCAGGTGTCCTTAAGTAGTAGACTGTTATAGTCACATGAAAGACAACCACTAGAGGGAGACACGATCCCATGCACTAAACCAGCATAGCTCACATGTATCCTCTGGGTACATCACTGGTGGAGTGGTCCCATCCCCCCCAGGAAGTTGTGGCTGAGCTCAGCCCATCCTCAGCACTCCAGGTGGTGGAATGAAACTTGCCCCGGGGAAAACATGTGATACACCAAATACTTCACCCAATCTCAACAATCCACAAGCAGGAAGCCTACAGGTCTCCACATATCCTGAAAGGTAACTGCCACAATATAACAGTGCAATGCCACATCATACTGAATCCAAGCAGAGTGGGGCCAGAACACCCCTTAGATGACAATATAAACGAGAATAAAAGGGACCAGTTTCTAGAGAAGAGTGCTGTAAACACTTCCTCCTGTTTTGATCTTTTAAGTAAAAATATTTGTAAAGCAACTAGTAAAAATAACTAGTGTCAGTAAGGGCTTGTCTACACTGGAACAGTAATTGCTGTTTACTCCACTTCCAAACTGGATTAAGATCATTCAGAATAAGGCACTCTTCTTCTGGAACAAAAGAATCCACATATGGAGTTAATCGGGTATAGTTAATCCACTTTAAATTCACACTCCACTTTATTCCAGATTAACTGAGTCTCAAATTTTGTCTGGCTCAGTCTCCTACACCTGTACCTTGCTACCTTTGCAGTCAGTATAAATTGTAGAAACAAAACAAAAAAGATACAGTGAGATGAATATTTAACTATATCATGAGGGCATTGTTAAATATTACCCAGAATACCTTCACAACTTGTCTTAGAGTCACACCAACTCCAAACAATTTCAAAAAACAGAGTCACCCATACTTCAGTTGCGTGTGTTTTGTATTACTGGAAAGAATCTGTAACTGGAATTCAACTAGTCTTTGCATGATCAGTTCTAACCTAATTGATAGGAAGCACAGTCCAGCAGATACAGCATCGGATGGAGATCCAGGTTCAATTCCCTGCTTTGCCATAAACTCCCAGCGTGACCTTGGGCAAGTTACTTGACCTGCCCTGCATCTCCGTTCCCTGCCTGAAAAATGGGGCTAACACCACTGCCTTGTGGTGAGGATAAATGCATTAAAGACTCTCAGGTGCTCTGATACTTCAGTAATGAGGCCGCCTTATAAGTCTCACAGAGTATGTCTACACTGCAGGCTGAGCTGTGGTGTAGCACAGGTAGCCATGCCTGCGCGAGCATGGCTAAAAAAAAATTGCGCAGCTGCCGTGGCACGGGCTTCAGCGGAGGTTAGCAATGCAAACTGCAGCAGCTGCATTGCAAGCACGAGCCACGCTATGCCTACCCATGTTGCAATCACACCTCAGAGGGCAGCACAGAAATACCCTCAAACAGCGTCAGCCGTGCTGGGAGAGCCTTGGAAGTGAACTGCGTAGGAGAGGAAGGGTGGAAAGTAATGTGGGGGAAGGTATAAATCTAGCCTTAAACACTAATACACATGGGACCGACCCACCGCCGCATTGCCCCAGTGGTAGCTCCGTCAAAATTGATGCCGTTACGCTGGAGTGAAACTGGCGTAAAGCAGCGAGGACTCAGGCCCAGATTACAAATTTCAGCCTTAAACTCGCTCTTTTCCCTTTAATCTTTCCAGTGTCTCTGTGAAGGCCAAAAGACCATTTTATCAGTGGGGAACCGAGACACGAAGATGAAGAGACTTGAACAAGGGCATAGGGGAAAGTCAGTGGCAAAACTGGGAAAGGGATGCGGGTCTCTCAAGTCCTGCTCCAGTGACTTTCTCACAAGCTCTTTCCCCCTCTTAACAAATGTGGGGACGTGCTCTGGCAAAACGAAAGGGCTCTGAATTGATTATTTGCGAGGTCACGGGTATAAAAATCTCCACATTCTCCGACATCATAAAAATCTCTCCAATTTTGTGAGTGTCAAGGGGGCAGCGAAATTAACCTGCGGCCCAGACTCAAGCAAAAAAAACTCCTATTGGGCCTGATGCTTTCACTGATTTGCATGGGAGCTTTGCTCAAGTGAAGACTACAGGGTTCAAGCCACAGGTTCTTTATCCCTCAACAGGTTCTACATCCTGCTGAGATGGGCAGAAGTTCCATGTGACGACCCTACCCCGGGATTATGGTGTCTCATGCAGGAGGCGAGAACTACAAAAACCCTGTACAACCGGCAGCTTTATAACAACTGAAAAAGCAGCACTAGGAAGGGAAGTCATTCTGAGATATCTAAAGAAGGGGTCCATGCCCTGCAAAGGGATTGCGATTGTGAAATCTCCCATCGTTGGAGGTTTTTAAGAGCAGGTTAGACAAACACCTGTCAGGGATGGTCTAGATAATACTTAGTCCTGCCGTGAGTGCAGGGGACTGGACTACAGCAGTGGTCTCCAAAGTGGGCTGCACGCAAGAGGATCCTTTGGGGTGCACAGCAGGAGGAGCGCCGCCGGAGCAGCGCCGCTTTTTATTTTTCCCCCGTTCCGCAGTTCGGCCAGGAGTCCAAGCGCACTTTTTTTTTAATTTTTATTTTGCTTCGACTATTCGGCCGGGAGCAGAGGGTGTGTGCTTAAAAGTTTTTTACTGATTGGATGCATGATCAAAAAGTTTGGAGACCACTGGACTAAAGGACCTCTTGAGGTCCCTTTCAGTCCGATGATTTCAACAGCAAGACCAGTTTATGTATCTGATTTTTGGAAACCCTGGTTGCGTAAGCGTATCGCAAAAGTGGCACCAACCCAAATCCAAGCACAGTGTAGACTCTACACCCAGCACCCCCAGGCTGCAACATTAGCAACGTGAAATCAATCAAAGCAAAGCTGCACTTTGGAATTTTTTTCATCTGGAAGAGGAAAATCAAGGTGTCTCCACACTGTGCGTAGAACAAAGGCACTGAAGGTAAACGTATGCTTTATAACTGTGTCGCTTGGGACCAGCTGCAGTTGTCTAGCTCCTGAATTCAGGACAGCTGTGCCAGGGCTAAGATAGGTAGTTGTCTGCTAGCCTTTACATCAGGGGTAGGCCACCTACCAAAGACACATCTAGTCAAGTATCTCTCTCTGTTAGCAGCCCATACCAAATCCTTCCAAGGAAGGTGCAAGAAACACCAGTAAGGACAAATGATTATTCCTGGCTTGTATGCCAATCAAGATTGGAAAAGACCAGACCTCTGGGGAAAGTTTCCTGGAATGAAACCTGGTCTACACAGAAATTGCACCCTTTTAACTACATCAGGTTCCAAATAGATGTAGTAAAATTAGTTCAACCTGCTTGTGTGGATACTACTAAATGGGTTTAAGATGCCCCAGGATCAATTAGCTCAAACTGGAGCCACTTAATCGTTGTGCTTTTAGCTTAAGATAAAAATCAGCATCTGTCCCTCAAGAGTATCCACACTGTTCTGCATCGAATCAGAAATTGGATTTAGATCAATCAGTACAATGTGCGTATGCAGACATGCCTGAGCACAGGACAGTTAAAGTGACTGGTAATGAGATATACAGCCTTTCACTCCTACCTTGCCTGTTCAAATGTAGCCACGGTTTGCACTGACCTCAGGTTGTCACCACCTGATGGGGGGGCTAAAGTGGCTTTCTCCAATATGATTTTGATGTCCGCTGTGAACTGGACTGAGAGCCAGGTGTCCGCATCGTATGAGAAGTGACACTAATTGGCGCCGCCGTGGGCACTCGGAAGCCAAGGTCTGAAAAAAGGATGGCGAATTAACTCTCCCCTCTCTCTCTCTCTCAGAGATTGTCCCCTTTGGGACATAGGGAAAGTATGTGGTGGAGCTGACTGCATCACTGGCGCTCATGCTGTCCTTGTTTATTGAAAAATAAGGCACTTGCAACACACTGAATCACAGGGAAAGCAATATTAGCTGTCACCCAAGCAAAAGGGTAGATTAACCTCCAGAGCGCTTACAAATATTGTAAAAATCAAAATTCATGTCACAGCTGCACCCAAACGCCCCATCTGAGATCCAGGACCCCTTGTACTGGGTGTTCTAAGATACGTAGCAAGAGACAGTCTGTGTTCAGAAGAGTTTACATGATGAATAGACAAGACAAATCATTATCCATATTTTGCAGGTGGGGAACTGAAGATACGTCTACACTGGAGTGGGAGGCGTAATTTCCAACTTGGGTAGATGCCCCTGAGTTAGCTCCGATCTAGCTAACATGCTAAAATATAGCAGTGTAGCCACGGTGGTGCAGATGACAAGCCAGGGTAGATGTCCTGATACAATCCCATCCAAAACCCTAGGTGTGTACTTCAGGCACTCGCCGATGGTGCCACAGCTCTAGTGCTAATTTTTAGCACATTAGCTAAATCAGAGCTAGTACCGGAAATGACATCTCCAGTGTAAACGTACCACGAGGTATCAAGAGGATTTCCATAAGCGTCACATCAGGAGTTGGTTGCTGAGCCACAGACTGAACCCAAATCTTACAAGTTCAAGTCCAGAGCCTCATCCACAAGATCATCTTTATCAGCTAGATACTATTCCGTAATAAATCTATTGCCAACCACCATGGGAAAAAACCCAGCTGAAAGATACGCAGGGGCAAATTCTGCTCTCATTTACAATGGTGCAAATTGACTGATGTCACTGGGGTTGCAGTGGCGAGACAGAGCTGAATTAGGCCTGCAGGCTCCTCCAAAAATAATAGGAGGTGAGAAAGGCACAATGGAAACACACGGCTTTTAAAGAGTATACATAAAATATTTAAAAATAGATAAATTATATATAAGTGTATACAATGCCCAGAGATGCCTCGATTTATATGATAGGGTTTCTGTAGAGCAGTTGAGCTCCAGGCAACAGAAATGAGAAGTCAAGCTGAACTGCAATACTGTATCCCAGAGACGGTGACATCTTATAACAGAGAACAGAGCTACCCCCCGGGGGCACTGTGTAAAAATTATGACATAGCAGCAAAACAACGTAAGTTAATTTCACTGAAATTAACAACAGTTTCCTTCCCCTGAGTGCATGGTGAGGTAGAATCCAATTCAGAAGGTGAGGAATGTTTAGAGAGTCGAGGCCTTTGGTTGGCTAAATCGTAGTCAACGTTTCTGAATTTTTCTGTGTCTTTTAAATAAAGGGACACACCAAGATTTTGGTGGTTTGGGTTTTTTTGTTTTTTTTTTTAAATCACTGCTTTTTCACCCACTTGGGAGCTTCAAAATTAAACCTGCTTCTTTGTCAAACTACATGTTCCTCGGTCGGGCGCATAGATTGGATGGCTAGCGGAGGACTGTTCACCAGTTCTGTGCTGGTGGAACTGTTCGCGGTCGTGTTCAGGTAGGGGGAGTAAACGAGAAGGCAATATAACGAAGCATTTAAAATAAACACTAGATCTCACATACACAGAATTATATCGCATCAACAGGCCCAATCCTGTAAATTCTTAAGTCTGGCCTATAAACAGATTTTATACCAATATAATTATAGTTTAGGGCTGTGATTTTTTTTTTTAACCGAAATAGTTATACTAGTCCAACCTTCCAGGCCATGTCTACACTAGGGTCACTTTACCACTATACTATGCTGGCAAAGCAGAAACAGCTAACATTGGTAAAGCTGTGCTTTAACTGGTACATCTTATTCCACGCCCCCACCTCCTCCGAACAAAACAAGCTACACTGGGCAGTTTTGCCAACATAACTGCCTGTACACTAGGGATTTCTGCCGGTGTAGTTAAGTTGGTCTGAGATCACACCTCTTCACATCCCCGTCCAACATTACTGTGCCAGCAGAAATCCATAGTGTAGACATGACTCCAGTGTGGATACGAAGATAAAAGTGCCTTAATATGGGTATAGCACAGTGGGCTCGCAAACTTTTGTACTGGTGACCCCTTTCACATAGCAAGTCTCTGAGGGCGACCCCCCTTATAAATTAAAAACACGTTTATATATTTAACACCATTATAAATGCTGGACGTTTACGGTGGAGGTCGTCAGCTTGCGACCTCCATGAAATAACCTCATGACCCCCTGAGGGGTCCTGACCCCCAGTTTGAGAACCCTGGTATAGCGTATTCTCTTTCCCGTATGGAATAAGATAAACTGGCATAAGGCACTTTCATACCTGTACAACTGCATCCACACTAGGGGGAGCTGTACCACTTTTAGCTATACCAGTATACTTAAACCAGTACAACTTTGTGTGTAGACAAGGTCTTAACAGGCATGGGCTCGGATTCTGCAAAGCACCTATTCCGAGACAAGCCCTAGTTAGCAAAGTACTTCCGCACACACTTAAAGCCCCACTCGTAGGCGCTGGAACGAAGGGTGCTGCTGCATTCCCTGGCTGGGAGCGGTTTCTATTCTATACAGGGTTTATGGCTCGGTTCAATGGCTTTCAGCACCCCCACTGTACAAATTGTTCCAGCATCCCCGGCCCCACTGACAATTTACTGAATAAGGGATTGTCTTAAACCCACGCTGAAGTGTTTTGCTGAATGGGGGCTCACAACGCTGAGTGGTTCTATTGAGCTAAACAGGGCTAGCTGTGGTATGCTTCGAAAGGCTGGAATGATCTAGGTTCGTAAAGTGCTGCGTCCTCGTGTGAATGTTTAATACAATATTATAAATTAACCAGATCAATTTTAACGGAGAGTTACCGGCGAGAGGCGGGGAGGCACAAAGAGAGGGGAATAGGCCACAGTTAGAGCTTCCAAAACCAGAGCGTATAAATCCAGGAGGGGGCGGGGCCGAGGAGATACAATTCTTGTTGCATCACAAAGCTCGAGGTATCAAGCCTCCTGCCTTTTTGTAAATCAAAAGCTTTCCCTCAATGGTGAGGATGTTTGATTCACAGACCTCCCCGGATTTTCTTATCTCAGAGAAGTGGTGGTGAGGGTGATGCTTCGGCATACAGACCTTAAACAAATCCACTGGTTATTTGCATGCAGAGCGGGATTTAATGAGCGAAACAGCAGTCTCTCTGATTTTATGTCTTTTTCACCTTTAATTAAAAGGGGTACGCTTCTCCCTACCAGCCTGGTGGGTATAAACCAGGACATCACTGATAAAGAGAAGGTGGCAAGACGAGGAGCTGAAAGTAGAACCCAGACGGTCTTAACAATTCCAGGATTCATTATGTGACCTTGCACTTCATGGCTCCATGCCTCAGTTTCCCCATGCTTCAAGGGATGGTGAGGAAATTGGGAGTATGCACCTCCCCCCCGTAGCAGTTCTCAAAGTTACTTTGATGCAAACTTTAAACACAATCACAAGAGGGGAGGAGATTAAATGACCTAGTAACAACTTCTAGTAACAGTAGAACCAGAGGAAAGAAAAAAAAAAAGCCACAGAAGCCAAGAAATTCAGAATTAAGGCTAAAAATCTATCAGTGTCTCATCCCATTGAACTTTCATGCCTGCGAGATGTTACCCTGCATGCTTCATATAGCACCTGAGACATTTGCAATGCCCAGGGTCGCAGAGCTACGCGCTGAATCCTCCCTTTACCCCGGCAAAACTCCTGGAGGCAGATCCTCAGCTGGTAGAAATTTGTCACAGCTCTATAATGGCACAGTGACAATTTACGCCAGCTGAGGATCTGCCCCTCTGCGGAACAGGAATAGCGGGAGGATGTGAGGATTCAGTTTTATGTGAGAGCATGTCACAAGCAGGGCTGGGTCAAACAAAAAACACAGGCTTAACTTTAAGAGTGCCCTAAAAAGCTTTTAAAAAAAAAGTGAGTGAAAGAAAAAAGAAAAAGAAAGAAAGAAAGATTCTTTCCAACCAGATGGATTTTTTTCTCCTTAGAGTGAAGGGTGGAATTCAAGGGATAATTCTCTCAGAGCCAGAGAAAAAGAAAAAATTATCTACTAGTAAATAAAAATGTAAATGGTGCAAAAGCACTTCACTTTTCTTCTGGTCTCTGGGTTGTTTTTTTTCCTGTTTCCCTCAAACAGGAAAGCCAGGCACGTTGGCCAATCTTTCAAAAGCTGACAGTCCCCTCCATCACCGAAACAATAGTACCGTGCGACTGACCAGGGTCACAAATACACAGGGCGTTTCAGAACCCTACAATATCAACAGAAAACAGCCTCTCTCGTTTTCTTCCTCCGATTCTCTCAAGATAGAACAATCTCAGAGACTTGCGTGTTTTACTGAAAACACACAAAAATCCATATCAAAGTTATTCTGTCCCACGTTAAACAAAGAACATATAAAGTTTATATGTGAACGCTATGTTAGTAGCATGTATTTTACATATTAGATTTAACTCAAGATTGTACCTTGACTGGTAGATGAACTAATAGGAAAATGGTCCCTCCTTATATTATAGTTCATGCCTGTATGTCATATATATACTATATCATATTTGTATATATGAGACACATAGGTAGACCTTATTTCCTGCCACAGGTGACAGAGAACCATAATAATAAATACTAATAATACTTCAGTTATATATGGTATACTGAAAGGTGAACCCAAATAAAACCAGAGCACCTCAGCATTTGCTTCCTCCCCCCATAGGCTATTTTTCCAGAGGCAGATATTTGCAAAGCACAAAATAATGTGAAATTCCTCACGTTATTTTAATTCCTGGATGAGGACCAGGACTCTTGTTTTTTTTCAGCCCCCAAAATGCCTTGCAAGGCATTAAAAAAAAAAGCCAGGAAGGGTGTGGGTGTGTCATAGAATAAAAACTCATGCACAAGCCTCTGCTTATAAAGTGTTTTCCATTTTTAAAAACCTCTGTTCAAGCCTGAGCAACTCACAAGCAAAAAACAAACAAACAAAAAAAAGATATTCAAGGACAGCGCACACCATAGGAAATTCAAGAGTGCATGGGAACCAAGTTATTGTTATTACGAGTTATCATTGTCACACATCTTGACTTTTCATTTTGTAACCTTCACCTAAGTTTTTGGATGTTCGTTTCCCATATTTTTGTAAGGAGGAGGAAAGGGGAAGTCCAAAGGTGTTCAGTTTAAGGGACATACCAGACACCCGCCTCCATAAATGCATCAAATAAAAAGCCAGGGGTGGATTCGCAGTCTTTATTCGCTGGTTGGCCAAGCAGCATTGTCATCCTCTGTAAGTTTACTTAGGAAGAGTGACACAAAGCAGACATTAAACAAATAAAAGATTAACCAGATGACAAGACTGAAAAAAAAATGCTTCTACTTCACAAGCTTTAACCATTTTCCCCCAAACAGAAATGGAGATTTCAGCGATAAGACGAGCAAGCAGGACGTGGCGAGAACAGCACTTGTGTCTAAGGTTCTCAATGGCTGTTTACACCAAGTGCCATCTGGCTGTATAGATATAACAACAATTATTCCATTGAGGTATGCAGCTCCCTAAATCATATTAATATACAATGATTCCACTAGTCTTATAGGACTTGATGTTTCTGCGTGCTCCCATTTAACCTGGGTAATGCTCTAAAACAAGACGACCTCATCATTAAGAACTGATTTTTTATTTATGGGAATGTCACTCGCAATCCCATGATATCCTTTTGCAATTCAGGAAAACAGAGGCTGCATCCCTGTGTTAATCTGTTTTTATGGCATATCTTTAAAAATTTGCAACATCTTGCTCCATTTGGATATTTATGTCGAGATTTGTGCCCCCGCGCCGAAGCGGCTGTTTTGCTTCAGAGATCTATTTCACGAGGCAATGGTGCAAAATGTCTAATATACTTCATTAGCTATATTACATCAAATAAGGGTTTTTATTTCTTTAAATTATTTAACCTTGGTAGAGCCCACTGGGACCACATAAATTACAGCCACACTAATGAAAATCATTAGTTAGGCTATTCAAAAAGACAACAGGAACAGAATTAAATATATTTTAAAATCAACTTTTTTTCTTTCCAATTTGAGATTTGATCATTCAGGGCACTCATCCATTTTCTCGGACTACCATTGACTGCGACTCCAATAAAGTCACGGCTGAGGCAATCGGAATATTAGATTTTTGCAGAATGCATGTCCCCCCCACCCAATTTCCAGAGTCCCCTTAAACGCTTTTCTGCTGCTTTCCTAAAGCAAGCAGACTCTACTGGATACCATGTTTTCATCACCATCAATAGGGCAGAATTTAGTTCCAGTTACAGATATAAATGTCAAAACACCCGTGTGTCTTCAAGAACAGAATGTGTGATCCAGCTACTGAAATCTGAGGAATTACAGTTAAAAGAAAAAAAAGTAAAGGCCAAATCCTGCTGAATGCAAAACTCCCCCTGGGGAACAGGAACGGGTCCCACCTAGGGCAAAGTGAAGCAGTGTGCACGGGGGCGAGGGAGTGGCAGAGAGTAAAATTAAATACATTTGCGCTGGGTTGTTATTCGAACATTAAGTAATAAAAACTGCAGGTTTAATTCAGAGTCTCCCCCGCTAAGTATCTCACGAGGGAGATCTTTAATAACACCTTCCCCATCCATATCAATACCACCGCACACGTTGCCGCATTAATTCTAGTTACTCTTCTTTCGTCTGGCTTTTTTTTTTTTTTTTTTTTTTTTTAAAAAGGCAGAATTTTGAGCCTTGCCATTTAAAACAAAACAAAATTATGTGCATTCCGAGCACCCCAGCCTTTGAAAGAGCGTTTGGGAAAGGAACAGGGTTGCAGGATGTTTTTCAAGAAACCAGGCCACTAAAGAAACCCAACCGACCCCCACTTTCTAGATTTTGTTATTAAGAAGGGAGTCATGTCCTGGGTAGCATAAAGACGCTCCTTCTGTAATGTGGTAACAGCCTGTTACACAGATTGGATGATTCTATTACTGTATAATGTTTCTCAAAACAAAACCTCGCTGCTGTAATCATTAGCATTTTGTCTCTGCTATTTACACGGCCGGTATTTGTAACCGGTTCCAACTTCCAAAACAAACGGGAGGAGGAGGGGTTGATTTTTTTTGGAGAGTGTCCTGCAAACTCTAGCTCTCAACATAGCCAGCAAGGAGAGACTTTTGGCGCCCAAGGAATGCAGAATTATGCCCTATGTCATATTATTGGAATCCATACAGCTGCTCGTATGCATTTAATAGCATCCTTTGGTGGTGGGTGAATGTCATATTTCAGTTCTCAACTGTGGTCCCCCTTATGCCAGGTTATTCCCGCCACACAATATCTGTGCTTAAAAACAATCCAAAAAGGAGACAATTGTGACATGAAATGATTCCATGTAAGAATTTTTCTCAGATAAATACTGCTCCTGGGTCGGCTGAGAGGGACTATGCTGACGATGGTTATTTTGGCCTCCAGAGCTAGGCCTTAGCTATATTGTTACTTGTCCACGTTTCTCATGTTGGTGACTAGGCTCAAACAGTCTGCAAAACTAACCCACAAAAATATATGCAGTATTTGAGCAGCGTTAACAAACACCCTCCATACCCAACCAACCCATAAGAGCCAAATTCTACTTCTGTTTGTTCTTCTGCAGCAACTCCAATGATGTAGAAAGCTCCACCAGAGCAGAATTCGGCCCACGCTTTCCGGAAGATTCAGGCAGGTTGAAACGTCACCTGCAACTAGGTATTGGTTCACACTTGTACTGTATGTAAGACCATGTACCCTGCGACGATCCCCATAAAATCTAGACTTAAAATGGTGATTTAAGCATGGCAGCTCCATTTCCTGGCTCTTGTCGATTTTAAATCGGAATCTAATATAAGCCAAATATATTTTCTGGTTTAATTACTGCACTTTGGATTGTTTTAAAGGTTTTGTTTGTTTGTTTTTTTAAAAATCCTCAACAACTATAAAATACGCTCTGTGCCTGGAGTTAATTTCAACGTCCAGCTGATAATCCATGAAAAACACACGGTTTGCAATGAAACCGCTGACAGTAACAGTAAAGTGAACATATTGCTATTGGGTGTTGCAACCATTTGCCATCAACGGCTGTCTTTTTAAACAGAAAGCACCACATGCAGCATGCAAAGAAGTCAGAAGTATGTATGCATGGCGGGGGGGGGGGGAGAGAGAGAGGAGAACACGTGAAAGAGGAGAAGAAGGAGGGGGGAGGAAGAACCTGCAGATCAATCATTTATAATTAACAAAAATCCGATTGGTGCTTTAAATAGAGATCAATGTGTTGCAGGCCGGGAGGATTGAGAGGATGTATTCACCTTCTCGTAACTCTCCTAGCAAGCTGTCACACCTACAGAATCACCATTTGTTTTGTTAACAAAGCTTCGGGGGGCGCCAGGCTCCCACTGAAATTTCATTAATCTAATGGAGTAAAGTCCCATAGAAAAAAATCAAATTCTCGTTGGACGAGATGGTACCTGGGAAAGATAACCTCTGTTTGAACTCCCAGGCTCTGATCGCTCTGCTATTAGTCTGAGGAAATAGACAGCAACAAGGATGATTACAGCCACCGGCCTCTACATTTTTTTTTCCTCCCCGAACACTGTCCTCCCCCGCCCCCGCTGCCTCCTCCCCACGGCCGCCCTCTTTCTTAGCTAGCAATTTTGAGCACAAGTGCCGTAGCGTGAGCTCCGAAGACGCACAGCAGCCTGTTTTGTGCAAAGGGGAATTGTTCTCAGCTGACAGCGAATAGCTCGCCGAGGATGATCTGCTGCTTACTGTCAGGCGGGTTAATAAGAGCAAGTGTATTTATAGGTGGGGGAAGATGTCTACATGGGTCCTCACAGGTAGATGCCTATGTGTGCGGGACACCTGAAATCTCAGTTACCCAAGTCTCCATAAACACGGAGACTCCATAGATCAGAGAGCAACGTCGGGCTTTTCTAACAGTACGTCGACGCCACAGGTGGTGGGCATCATTCCCAGCTGCAGCCGATGTACCCGAGCCAGCTCTGACAGCAGCTTGGACTAGTCGCCTGAGATCTGAAGGACATACCTGAGCGGTAGGCCCAAGCAGCCGTCGCCACGCCTGGCTCCTTTTAGCGCATTGCTTTGATCGGACCTAGCACGTGTGTGTTTCCCCAGCCCCGCTCTAGGGCAGAAGTGCCCTAGAATCACAGATGGAGACAATCAGCCAAACGCAGGCCTGGCGGAAGCAGACCCAGCGTGCATTGGCACTGTTGTCAGCGGCTGACTGCATCCCATCAGTGGGAGCTTTAGTAACAGTTGCCAATGGTCCAAAAGCCTTCGTGCTCTTAGTCGTAGCTCTTACCCGACACACACACACACCTCTACCAGCTCCAGGCAGTTCGGCTCCCAGGCTACAGCTCTCAAAGCCAATAACGTAGATTCATAGATTGTAGGGCTGGAACGGACCTCGAGAGGTCATCGAGTCCAGCCCCCTGCCCTCCTGGCAGGACCAAATACTGTCTAGACCATCCCTGATAGTAATTTATCTAACCTACTCTTAATATCTCCAGAGATGGAGATTCCACCTCCCTAGGCAGTTTATTCCAATGTTTAACCACCCTGATAGTTAAGAACTTTTTCCTAGTGTCCAACCTAAACTTCCCTTGCTGCAGTTTAAGCCCATTGCTTCTTGTTCTATCCTTAGAGGCTAAGATGAATAAGTTTTCTCCCTCCTCCTGATGACACCCTTTTAGATACCTGAAAACTGCTATCATGTCCCCTCTCAGTCTTCTCTTTTCCAAACTAAACAAACCCAATTCTTTCAGCCTTCCTTCATAGGTCATGTTCTCTAGACCTTTAATCATTCTTGTTGCTCTTCTCTGGACCCTCTCCAATTTCTCCACATCTTTCTTGAAATGTGGTGCCCAGAACTGGACACAATACTCCAGTTGAGGCCTGACCAGCGCAGAGTAGAGCGGAAGAATGACTTCTTGTGTCTTGTTTACAACACACCTGTTAATGCATCCCAGAATCACGTTTGTTTTTTTTGCAATGGCATCACACTGTTGACTCATATTTAGCTTGTGGTCCATTATAACCTCTAGATCCGTTTCTGCCGTACTCCTTCCTAGACAGTCTCTTCCCATTCTGTATGTGTGTGTCATAACATTTTTCCTAGATCTGGACCTTAGCGTCCAAAATATGAGTGTTAGCATGAAAACCTCCAAGCTTAGCTACCAGCTTGGACCTGGTAAAGCTGCCACCAGCCAGGAATCTATACAGTGCCTGGCGCACTGTGGTCTCCCCAAAACCTTCCCTGGGGGACCCCCAGACTCAGATTCCTTGAGTCTCACAACAAAGGGGAATAAACCATTTCCCTTCCCCCCTCCGGGTGTTCCCTCCCTGAGTTCCTGGAGAGATATACAGAAGCAAGCTCCGTGAATCTAAACAGAGGGACTCCACCCTCCCTGTTTCCAGTCCTGGAAACACAAGTACTTCCCCTCTCACCCACAGGGTATGCAAAGTCAGGTTAGTAAATCTAACACAAAGAGATTTCCCCCCCTGACTTCTTCCTCCCACCAATTCCCTGGTGAGCTGCAGACTCAATTCCCTGGAGTCCCCACTAAAGAAAAAACTCCAACAAGTCTTAAAAAGAAGGCTTTATATAAAAAAGAAAGAAAAGGACATAAAAATGGTCTCTCTGTATTAAGGTGACAAATACAGGGTCATTTGCTTAAACGAAAAAAAATGAATAAACAGCCTTATCCAAAATGAATACAATTTAAAACATTCCAGCAACTACACACATGTAAATACAAAAGAAAACAATATAAACCTATTATTGTCTTACTATTCTTGTACTTACAACTTGGAAACAGAGATTAGAAAGGCAGGAGATAGAAAAATCACTCTCAGAGCCGAGAGGGTCAGACACAAGACAAAGAACAAAGAACTCACACCCAAAACTTCCCTCCACCCAGATTTGAAAAAGTCTTGTTTCCTGATTGGTCCTCTGGTCAGGTGTTTCAGGTTACTCCTTTCCAGGTGAAAGAGACATTAACCCTTAGCTATTTGTTTATGACAGTGTGAAACTGATTGTTCCTTCTTAAGTGGAGCACTTTGCATTTGTCTTTGTTAAACTTCATCCCGTTTACCTCAGACCATTTCTCCAATTTGTCCAGATCATGGAGGGATTCAACTACATTCAAGGCAGAGATGGGCCTGAGCCACAAAAGTTCAGGTGTGTTCTCATCCACGCTTAGTTTCAGCCTTAGAGATAGAGGCCCAGCAGCATTGCCAACTCTTGAAGTTTTATTGCGGGTCTTGCAGCATTTGGTGTTTTTTTCTTAAAGCCTCAGCTCCTGGAGTCAGGTGATTCCATGTTTGTGGGGGGAGGGGAAGGCTTAAAAACATAAACCTTAAAGGCTTATAAACCTGAATAAGAACAGCCAGTATTTTTTTTTTAAATCTCCTAGTTGGGGTTGCACTAGTGGGTCAAAATTTTCAGAAGCACCCAGCTCTCAGTTGAAAGCAATGGCCCTACCTATGAAGGAAGGTGTTAATTAATGTGAGCAAAGGTATCAGAATCCGGCTCTGAACAAGTTACAACCTTACCTTCAACTGACGAGTCCCCCCACTCATGCTCTGAAATCAGGCAGCCCACTGGCCTACAAGCTCAGTTTGCCATTTCTTTGGCGTGGGTAATACAAAGGCACCACACTTTGCATCTGCGGCACACGGTTCAGTCACTCTTCTTCAGCACCCAACATAATGGAATGATTTTGGATGGTTTATTCTTAAAATCAGAGCACTCTGGCAATGAATAGAACTTCAAAGGCATCGGGTGCAGGAATCGAATCCTAGAAAAAAAAGTCTCGTCTGGCTGAGTACAAGTTTACCTAGACTGGATTAGAAGTGTTTGCACCATTTCTTTAGACATCACTTTAGACCGCTACTAACAGCCCCAGCCTGGCCCAGAAAATGCTTATTTGCTTCCTGCTTTCAATATACACTGTGCACTCTGCTGCCTTCCATCCGAGGACGTCAAAATGTGAATTAAGCCTCAACTCCCTCACGAGAGAGAGTGCTGTCACCTTCTCCTTGGAGCAGATGGAGAGACTGAGCCTCCCTGCACACAGTTGAGAACAGGATCTCCTGACTCCCAATCCTGTGTTTCAGCCATAAGAACATCCTTCTCCTCTGTATAACTCTACGTAGAGTTCCTTTTATTATTATTTGTCGAGTGCTGCAGGCAAGCACATTGCTCTACAGGCTTGGAAGGATTCGATTTTTAAATCTGGTAAATGTGGATTTCCCCATACACACACATACCCAACGGAAAAATATTTTTGTCAATAATCATAAAAAGTTACAGAGAGGAAAAGGAAGAAAAATGCTGCTTGAGACCTTCTTAGAGGCAAAAATCTAGTGGATTTAGACTTCTGAAGCAGGCTGGTTACAAACAGGCTGGCAAATGAACAGTAAAAACATGTATGATTTGTTCATTTAAGGAGACCTGCTTTGTATATTTTGACAGGTGACATTGAACTGGTTGCATTTGAACAGTTTATAAAGCTTTAAAACTTTTTGCCTCTCAGCATCAGTCATTAGCTAAATGCTTGCTTGACTCCATCCCCCAATTTCCCGCAAGGATGAAAATTTAAAAGGAGGCAAAAAAAATCTAAAAGGCAATAAAAATGGAATTCTGTCAGTACAGGCAATACACTCAACAAGATGAAGTCAGCATTAGTGGAAAGGGATTGGTGCCCCCGGTTCTTGTTTCAGCTCTGCCACTGACCTGCTGTATGACCTAGGGTAAGTCACCTCCCCTCTCTGTGCTTCTGTTTCCCCTCCCAGTCTGGACTGTAAGCCCTTCAGAGCAGAGACTGTCTCTTGCTATGTGTTCGTACAGCACCTAGCACGATGGAGTCCCTCCCCCGATCTTGACTGGGACTCTAGGAGGTACTGTAGGTTCCTCCTCCAAGGTGCCCACCATCTTAGACATAATCCAGGATGGGATGACAAAGGAAAAAGAGTAGAGCAGAGAGATATTTATATAAGCAAGAGACCACAGAAAGATCAAATGTGTATGTAACAAGTGTGTTAGCTCCTCCACGGGTGGAGGATCAGCCATTTAAGCTTTGAAGGGGAGACTAGCCACAGAGTCTACAGCCTGGGATAGGGCACCAGAGAACACAGAAGCAGGCACGGAGCTGCCCGTGGGAGGGGAAGGTAAAGGGAACAGCAAGGTAAGCCGAGTCAGCCGACCCACTGGAGACGAAATGCAGCTGGAACAGAGCTGGGCAGGGTCTTAGAGCTGAGAAGGAGAAGTACGAAGGGGATAGAGGAAGTGATCAGGGACTCCAGCAGGGGGCAATGTTTGGGAGTGCAGGACAGGGCAGTACAGGTTAATTTCACCATATTGTACTTACTCAGCGCGGCTCAGTACATTAATATTTTTCCCACATGTGCCCATCACTCCCTAATCCCTCTCCTTTCATGAGGGCCTTGCTTATTGCGCACATTACTTCCCATGGGCATCGACCTGTAGAATTTGACTTTCTCCCCTCTGTACTATGACACCTTTTACCCACCACTGTTCAAAGATGCCAACCAGAAGTAAGTGCCTTAAATTTTCTGATCCCAAAGTATAAGGAGAGCGGGAACAGGAGTGGAAAATGACACGGAATTCAGATTACCCTTGGAAAAACAGCCTTTGCATAAAATAAGACACCTTTCTGGACAGCTGTCTCTTACCATAGGGGAGAGAGATTGTGTGTGTGCGCGTTTACACACGCGCACACACACACACACACACACAGATGAGCCTTCGGGGAATTGTATGAACTTTTGAACCAGAGATGGAGAGACAGAGCATACCCTGTTCCCACTTTAATAAACAATTTTTTTCTTCAATTAATTAAGGTTTGGGAAGAAAAAAATTGCAGAAGAGAAGTAATTTAGCACGCGGCGCATACTTTACAGATGGATCCTACCTTTGGATGCTTATTAAATCTATGCATGATTGCGCTGGAGAAAATTAATAGCATTGTTTTCCACTACTCAGAAGGGTTGCAAACAGCAAAGAAAATGATGCAAGGCTCTGATTCCCCCCCTTCCCCACCTTCAAATAGTAACAATGAGAACATTCACACAAAGAGAAACCTAATTCAAATCATACCAAGACAAGAGCAGCAGAGTGGATGTATTTTAAAGACGAGATTTTATATTTTCTATCGGAGTAAAGTCATACAATCTACTGGAACACGGACGTTTCTGTTCAAAACAAAGCAAAAACCACCCCAAATTTCTGACTCTGGCCTCTGAACTATTCAATTACAGAGTGAAGGTTTTTATTCAGATCCTGCTGGGAAGAAAGAGCCGTATGACCAGCTGGGGGTATATACCAGAGTCAATCTACTATATCTCAGCTTGCCGAGCACAACCCAAACCCTGTCCTTTGATAATGGAACTTCCTGTTGAAAACAAGCCAGGGTATTAAGAGAATGCCCGGTGCCTACAGCACTGAGGAATATTTGCATTCTGGCAGCTTTAATAAAAGACTGGCAGTTCCAGAAAACTCAAGCCCATGCCAACCTGCTACCTCTCCAAGCCTCCATCATTTTGGGAGTGGTAGATGAACGGTAGCCCAGCCTCGAGTGTCCTGAAAATGACCTCATGGTGAACTTGAAAGGGCCACTCTCTTTCTAAAGGAGAGGAGTCATCTGGTTTGCTGAACTCCTGCACGTTTTTGAAACTGCCCAAAATCAAAATGAGCAAGAGGAGGGTGGGAAATCACACAAAACGTAGCTAGAGAGAGTTTGCCAGCAGGCAGTGGACGGATACTAATAACTTTGCCCAGTTCTGCAACGAAGAGGGCGGAAAGGGACGACACGAAATTGCAATACACAAAATACAACATTGGCCCTTATTGCTACATATGAGCAAGAGTACAGAATTACCTTGCTGGAGATCACATCAGTACTTAGATCAGAGACCTCCGAAGAAAACGGCTGGATGCTACAGGAAGTGAGACTGGGGAGCTCATCTCATTATGTGGGTTCTAAACCAACACCCGAGCCTGGTGCAAAGGGTTTCTGTGCTCTAGGGGTGTATCTTCTCTCAGACTTGATGCACCACTGAAATCAGGACCGCTAGTGGTCACTGGTGATCTCAGGATCTGTTTTACAAGGGTAAAAAAATATTAGATGTTTAATCCAATTTTGACCGGGGTATTTACATTTTTGCCTGCCAGAATTCCCGCTATGATTTCGACTGGTATCTGCCCACTCTGCCTCGTCCGTCGTGCTGCACTGAAGATGCTCCTGAATGCCGCGTTCGTCAGCATTGCTACAAACAAATAAAAGGATGGGAGCAAAGATGCACAGAGCAACACTGCAGGTTTTAACTAAATTCTGGATTTCACAGCACATGCCTGCTGTGTCACAATCTATGGATAGTACGTTTTCCCTATTAGATGGGTCTATATGGTGTTTATACAGACAGTGCACATGAGTTCTAGAGCAGGCAGCCCATGGCCCGAGCATGGGCCTGAGTGCTGGGAACCCTGATGTCCTAATCCATCCCTGACTCCTCTGTGGCACTGAACAAGTCACTTTCCCTCTCTCAGACTCAAGTCCCCACTCTCCCGTCTGCAAAATGGGAAGAATTCTCACCCCCAGGATATGTTGCAAGTAGTAATTCATTTTGTGCAGCATTTAGAAGAGTAGATGTGATACCATTCGGCATGTGAGCAGTTGGAGATACAAACAGGTGCTGCATTGTTATATCCAGGAAAAATAAGGCTTTGCTGACCCCGCGGATATCAACCACTGGTACAGCTGCACCAGTGCAAACTACTAGTGCAGAGTTTCCCAAACTTGGGACACCGCTTGTGAAGGGAAAAGCCCTGGTGGGCCAAGCCAGTTTGTTTACCTGCTGCATCCACAGGTTCGGCTGATCGCAACTCCCACTGGCTGCTCCAGGTCAATGGGAGGTGCTAGAAGCAGCGCAGGCCGAGGGACATACTGGCCACAGCTTCCAGCGGCTCCCGTTGGCCTGGAGCAGCCAATCGCAGACAGTGGGAGCTATGATTGGCCGAACCTGCGGACTTGGCAGGTAAACAAACCGGCCCAGCCCGCCAGGGGTTTTTCCCTGCACAAGCAGCGGAACAACTTTGGGAACCATTGCACTAGTGTATTGTATTCTAGGGATGTAAAATGTTAACCGATAAGCATCAGTCTTGCCGGTAATATATTCAGTTAATGTTTAAATGCCTCACGTGTGGGACCCGCACCTCTAGTTCCCATGCCTGTCTTGTGAACTGGTTAGCAGTTAAATGTTTAACTGATACAATTTTAATAGTTGAAACAGTTCCTTTTTTTAAAATGCTGTTTACACCCCTATTCTATATAGATTCTTAAACCATGCTCATGACTGCTGTAGTGCATTAGGCTGGCAAAACTACAAGTCTTGATTTGCACCCGGTGTCAAGCAGGGGTTAGCGGCATTGGTTTAAACCATGTCTTATAGCAGCTTGGTCTGTGCGACTTAGGGGCCTGCACTGCTGAACCTATATTAGTGTCTGTTACTTGGGCACAAGCTCTTCTGGTCACGCATCATCTTTTTGCTACACAGGACACACCTAAAAGAATGGAGTGTTGATCCTTGATCAAAGCTTCCGGGAGCTACTTTCCTCTTCACCACCACAAGAGTATATCCAACAAAACAAAAATGATTAGGGGGAGGGATGATTTATGAGGAGGGAACTGGGATTATTTAGTCTGAAGAAGAGAAGAGTGAGGGGTGGGATTTGATAGCTGCTTTCAGCTACCTGAAGGGGGGTTCCAAAGAGGATGGATCTAGGCTGTTCTCTGTGGTACCTGATGACAGAACAAGGAGCAATGGTCTCAAGTTGCATGGGGGAGGTTTAGGTTGGATAATAGGAAAAACCTTTTCACTAGGTGCGTGGTGAAGCACTGGAATGGGTTACCGAAGGAGGTGATGCAATCTCCATCCTTAGAGGTTTTTAAGGTCAGGCTTGACAAAGCCCTGGCTGGGATGATTTAGTTGGGGGCTGGTCCTGCTTTGAGCAGGGGGTTGGACTAGATGACCTCCTGAGGTCCCTTCCAACCCTGATAGTCTATGATAGTAAAGAAACTGCCATACCGCCACATCAAGGGGTTCTGGTTTCAAGATGGTAGCTGAGCTCCAGTGGTCTGCAATGCTCTCAAAGCCCCAAGAGGCGTGAGGGTGTACAGCTTTGCTTTCAGTTTTCCTCTGCCATGTTGTACATATTTGAAGGGTGACAAGATTTCAGTAAGAGAGCACACGTGCACGCATTAGTGATTAAACCACAGATAAAATGTACTGTGTGCTCTCCTGCACAGTGGGTTTGTAAGATTTGGTTTATTAATAAACCAAGAAAAAAGAAAGATCAAAAGAATAAAGAGACACGTGTGATTGTTTTGGGTTTTGGTTTGTTGCCAAGATCCTTCTAAATGCCACTCCAGTACAGACGGTAGTATCCCAGATCTCACAACTAACCCCCATAAATCCCAAGCCGGCTACAGGGACAAGGATGTGGCCACACAGAACTCCTTGCATGATAAAAGCTGGACCAGAGCTCATTTGCACTGAACTTAGTACAAACGCTGTAAAAGTTGTTTGGTATTAATCTGAAAGTTACAGCCCTGAAACTATTTGTTAGAAGCGGGTTCTGAAAAATGAGACACTTGGAAGTCATATTTCTTGGCTGTGACAAAACCAGGATCTATAGCCCTCCCATTGCTTTGTGATGATGAAATATGACTGACTTTTGGTTAGCTGGCAGGAATGTCTTGGCTGTATCCATTAAATAAACCCTTGACAAATCCTGTTGTCTGTAAAGCGCCATGCCTATGTATGGCGCTCTGGGAACGCAAAGTAATGTCACAAGTAGTTAATATGAGGAAATAATGTATTGAACTTATTTAGCACCTTCCATCCAGGATTCTCTAAGGGCTCATACACTTTAAAAACTCCTAAGTATAATTATCCCCATTGTAGAGACGGGGAAAGTTGAGGCACAGGTAGGTCATGAGTATTCTCTTGGGTCACATGCATAATCAGGAACAGAACTCAAACCCCACAACTCCCGCTCTGCTACTCTAACCTCTTGACCACACCTCCTCCACACTGGGCCACATACCATTATTACAGAGACCCTTCACTCAGATCAATTCTGCTCCCAACCAATCTAATGTGGCCAGGACTGGCCTCACTGCTGGGTTCTGAGGTCGTACTTGCCACGAAAGCCAGGCCTCTCGCAAAGGATGTTATCCGCAGTTGATCGCGCTGCGAGGACAAGAACATCCCACAAAAGGACTTTGCTTGCATGGTTACTACAATTAATATTTTCATTGCACTAAATCAGTGGTTTTCAACCTGAGGGCTGCAGACCCCTGCGTATTTCCAAAGGCACATTTCCATTTGAAATTTTTTTCGGGGTCCACAAACGAAGAGAGGTTAAAAAACACTGCACTAGACAGAATGAATTTTTGCAGCTGTTTTTGAAATCTTTAAACCTTGCAGTGGCCACTCGGGTCTAAGGGTACATCTGCCCTGCAATCTAAAGCATGACCTCATTAGCACTGCTAAAAACAGTAGTGGACATACAACAGGACAGGATTCAGCGTGGGCTGTACTAACGCACCTGGGACATGTACTGACCTTATTAGTTTGTACAGAATCCGGGGCTGCCACGTCTCCACTGCTATTTTTAGCCAGTGAGCATAGGTAAAGCCATGGCACAGCAGTGTAGATTATACTCTTAGGCCCCCAAATTCAGGAAAGCACTTAAGTACATAGCCATTGTCCTGAGGGGCGGAGATGGGGGAAACAATTTCCTTTGTTTTGTTTTATAATTTGAAGTTGACAATATCCCCCATCTGATTTCAGGTCAAATTAGTATCAGTTCAAATTATCCAAGCCCGATAGCTACAGACCCATGGGATTATGAGTTTTTTCAGAATAAGGGAACGAATCTGCAACAGAAAATCCCATCCCTTGTGGCAGAACGTAGCAGTGACCTGCCAAAGCCCCTACACACACTAAACCCCTACACAGCATAAAAGACCAAAACGTACCTACAAATGTTAGACTTGGGCTGGGCGTTGTATGTACACAGGGTTAACGGAGCCCCTGCCCTGAAATGCTTACAGGGTAAAGAGGCTAGACAGGCCAAAGGGTGCATAGGTGCCGATTCTGGGGGTGTTCTGGGGCTGCAGCACCCATGGGAAAAAAAAACAGTAGTGCTTAGCATCCACCAGCAGCCCCATGGACCAGCTCCTTTCCCTCCCTTGCAGCATCTCCCACTAACTGTGATAAGCTGTTCAGCAGCGTGCAGGAGGTGCTGCTGGGAGGAAGGGGAGAAGTGGGGGCAGGAAGAGGCAGGGCATGGGCAGAGCAGGGGCAGGAAAAGGCGGAACAGGGGCAGGGGACTTGGGGAAAGGGGTGGAGTGGTGGTGGAGCACCCGCCAGGAACTGAGGAAGTCAGTACCTATGAAAGGGTGGGAAGGGACTTCCACAAGTTTCCTGGAAGAGCCTGGAATTGATCTCCAGTCTCCCGAGTTCCAGTCCAGTATCCCACACTGCCTCTGCTGCATATAATATGCACAGTGAACATACTTCCACCCCTAGGTGTATGTGTAATGGAAACATATATTGGATCAAATCCCCATTTATCTTTTACTCTGGCAAAACTCCTTTGTCTAGGGTAGGATTGCACGGAGTAAGTAAGCAACTCAAAGAATGTGCCCGTATTGCAAATATACTGCATATAGATGACAACATTTATACCCACCCACCATAAGAAAATGCTGTTATGTGGTGTAAATTGCCACATCGTTTCGAATTTGCCCTGCAATTGGCTCCATCATCAACATTTTCATTTCAAAGCAAACATTAAAGTTCAGAGCTGTAAGTGCTAGGAAGAAAACCTTAAGCGAACTTCAACCTGTATCTGCCTGAGTCTGCAGAGAGCCTGCAACAGCAGCTTTAAAAGAAGGATGAACTCCATGGGAAGCTGAAGTAGGATACATTGAATGACGTTTTTCACTAGCTCTTTTCTTCATTTTGGCGGACGCAAGCATGTGCATTGCCCTATTAGTGGATGCAGTGGCAGCTAACGGCTGTCAGAGTTTGCTGAGGTGAACGATGAACAAGCCAATCCTCCTTTCCCAAATGTAAAGTCACATCCCACCCCAGCTCAAAAGGGGGAAGACAAAATACATGTCCTGATCCAGGACCAATGGCCTCGCTTGACTTCCAGCTGCCAAAACACACCACGCCTTCCCGAGGCGCCGAAAGTCCCAGCCCCTCTCCCCTCAGCTGTCCAATTCACCTGCTTCCCCTGAAAGATGCCATGATGCAATCATGTTGTTCGGAACAATCTGCAGCACTCTGAAAGTTTGGGGCAGTGGAAAATAAGTGCATTTTAATATAAAAAACCCCGAGGTTTGCTGCATCAATTAGACTGCTTTGGACAGGGGGATAGGGGTGCTGGGACAATTTGTCTAGTGGGGGTCTGGAAAGCCATTGAACCAAACTGCAACCCCTGTATATGACAGGAACCACTTCAAGCCAGGGGGTGTGGCAGCACCCCTAGTTCCAGCACCTATGCAGATGGTTATGGGGGGGTGAAGGGACATCATTCTGGGGTTCGTACTGAGTAATTTGGGTCTCATGTGCTGCACAGGACAAAGAGCCTTGTGTATAAGCTTTGGTTTGTACAGCATGGCAATAAGGATGATCACTATTTTACACAGCTGGAGTCAGACAGGCGAAGAGGAAAGCCCAGGGCCACAAAATGAGCATCAGATTGGCGAGTAAAACCAGGTCTCAGCTTCCAGTCTTCTGCTCTAACCTGCCACACATGCAGTCACACACGGGGTGCTTGGCGGAGGTGTGGGCATGTGTAATACACACGCATCCCTGCTGTGTGCTAGTTCATGCTGATATCGTACATGTCTCACGCATCGATCCGTTCTACACAACTCTTAATTCCCCAGTTCTCATCCATGGATCTCAAAGCACCTTGCAAACTGCGGTAAAGGTTCATTATGGTCACATGAGAGATGGGAAAACGGAAACACAAAGAGGGGAAGTGACTTGCTCAAGGTCACCCAGCAAGTCAGCGGCAGAGCCAGAAACTGAAAGTCCTCCTGTCTAGTGGTCCATCAACCAGCCTGCGCTGGAACAACTCTGCAGCGGTCCGCCTGTCATTGAGACCAACTCCAGACAACATTTTCGTTCATCGCCCGTACAAGCCACTAAGCATTAACAGGAGATTTTCGCCACAGGGCTGGATGAGAGCGGGAAAACCAAACTTTGTGCATCTTTGCAGTAACGTACAAAGATGAGCTGACCGGCCTGCTAGTGGATAGGTCAATTTGTTTTGGTTTTTTTTTTGTTTTGTTTTTAAGGGATGTGGGGGGAAGGGAGCAAAAAAAGAAGTATGGACTACACTTTATGGTTGCCATGGATGCAAGGTCAGCCTTCCAGACTTGGATCTACCAGCAGAGTTCAGACGGGTCAGCGTGTGACCGGCTCAGACCCTGAGGTTAAAAGTTCAAGCAGCGATGCAAAAACCAATATGCCCACGCAGAGTATGCTGTACAATTTATTTCAATTTACATCAAGCCATGCATATAAAATTTAGATAAATTCCATTCAGATCTGAGGTTGCCTGACACACAATGTATGCAAACAGATGTCTGTGGAGGCTCGCTCTCCGTTTCAGGGAGGAAAGGAAATACATTCTTAAATTTAGTGTGTCTCATGGATTTTCTTTATTGCATTACACACACACAAAAAAAATGGACAATTTGAGCTTTAAATATGTTGGATCCAATCTGATTTTTTTATTTTATTGTAATTTCTCCAGCTCTCCCAATCCACACTGTGTCATATTAAGAAAGATAATGAGTATTTACAACTGCAGCCCTGGTGTCACTGCTGTTATAGCCTCTATTTATATCCAGTGCCATTTTCTCTGGATTTCTTGTGATTGATCGTTTTGATTTATATTTAGGTCCAGTCCTCCCTCTTTCCTCTCCTTGATACCCATCTTCAAACCAAAAACCTTCCAGCGGATGCCGCATCCTAAAATAGCCACAAGATGGCTCCCTACACCCCTTCTCCTCACCCAACAGCCCATCCACCTTGGCTCTGTAGTATGGAACAATAACTATTCCAGATCTGACTGCTCCATAAACGCTGTGTATTTTCATTGTGAACTAAATGGGCCACAGCACATGCACTGGTGTAATAAACTGCAATGCAATACCGGATGGAAAGAACAGAGACCTCAGCACTTCTCACCTAGGGTGACCAGAGAGCAAGTGTGAAAAATCAGGATGGGGGCGTGTGTGTGTGTGTGTGTGGGGGGAGAATAGGTGCCTATATAAAGCCCCAAATATGGGGACCGTCCCTATCAAATCGGGACATCTGGTCACGCCATTCTTGCCACTTATTCTCTCCAAATCCCCCTCTCCCTCGACAGGAAAACACATTCTGTTTCCTGTTTTGATTTAAAGAAATAGCAGAAAAATAATGTAATGGAACAGCCAATGGGCTGGAACTGCCATTGCAGAGCACAGGTGTGCAAAGGGGAAAGGGTTTCCAAAGGAAACATGCAGCAGAGGTACAGAATCAAGTTGTAAGTCACCCTCTGGATTGCTGACTCACTGGGGCCATAGTCAAAGCCCCCTGAACGCAGTGAAATGACTCCCATTGACTTCAGACTCCCCGGGATTGGGAGGGGGGGTCCTAGATGTGTAAAATTAACCTCAGAGCTACCCACAAGCCTTGATCCTGCATCCCTCCTTCCAAACTCAAATGACATTTCCCCTGAGCGAGGATCTGCAGGATTAGGCAGAAAGAATGAAAATGTTGGGGAATAGGGGGGACATTCAGAAACACAGCACAGCTTTTTAGGGGGAAATTAGCCAGGTTATTTTTGTAACGCATTTAACGAGAAACAGAGTCACAGTTCTTAAGAGGGGTTCTCAAGTCTTCTACAGTAATCAGAAGCCACAGCACTTTAGACCATTATGGCTATCATTTTTGGTTTTTCCAAAAGGGCACTGGGTTTTAATAAGTACGTATGCGCCTCTGTATCAAGCAGCATGTCCCAACTTTCTATTCTTAGGATTTAAAAAAAAATAGAAACATAAAAGAACAAAAGCACAAGCAGCAGCTTTTAGTCTGAAAAATGACCACAAAATATTGATCCCTAAGCCTATTTTGATAGATAACGCTTCACGAAAGTGGCTTGTTTTAAACAGAAGTTTGGGATTTGAAAGTGCCAGCTGCTTGCTTTTAGAGTTTGCAGCTAGTTTTCAAATCATCAGTGATTTTATCTCCAATCCCACCTCTCCCCACCCTGTTCCTCCCTCCAAAAAAACCCTCAGTTACAAATTCTTGAGCCTCAATGAGCTTCTAATCAAGTCCCTTTTGAAGTCAGAAGACAAGAATTTTACACCTCAAAATATAAATCCAATTCCTTCAGGGAGCAATTTTAAGGTTGCTAATAAGAGGCCAACTCCTTTAGTCCATACTCAGCTTTATTAATAATTATTGTCTTTGATGAGAGTTTTGCCTCATGCACTGAAGTCTCTGAGTAATGCCCAAGTAATGACTTAATAAGGGCCTTGGTGTATTAAGGTAAGAATATTAGGTCAAAAGCTAATCATCCATCCAAGTATAGAAGTGTATGTTTTGTGCATGTCTGAAGCCTTCTACATGTTCGTATCAGTTCTCTATTCTGAGACATGGAATTAACAGTCTATCCACTTTTCAAACGACTAACGTGACAGGAGAATAGAACCTATTTCAAAAGTCCTCAAATTCTCGATAATGTACAAGCTCCTTATTTTCATCTTCCCTGTCAGTAATGACAAGTCCTCCTGACTGGACAAACACTCGCTCAAATTCTGGCCATTCATTTCTATTCCCGATGATCTGAGAGGAGGTTTTCACTATATACGGGGTTCTGCATCTTCTGCGGAAGAAACAAAACGCTATAAAGCGAGGCAGAAAGATCTTAGAGACACCGCATAAAGGTTTAACTAATACATTTCAGTCTCCTATTCTGCAACACAGACATTTCATTCCCGCCCAAGACGTGCAGGTTGCTGGAAGACAAGTTCCAGGAACAAAATTTACTGCAGCGAGAAGCTTTTACTGTATTTGTAGTGACTGTTTCTTTTATATCAGTTCCAGACTCCAGCTAGCAGAATCCCTTGAAGAACAGATGTCCTGGGGAAGTGCAACCATTCATTCTAACAACAGTTTGGGGGGTCAGTCCCATAAGAGTGCCAGGCCAAAAGGGCTACGGCTGGCGTGAGAAATCTACTTTTATGATGAGCTGAACAGTAAAATAAAATGGAGCATTGCTGGGAGCGAAAAGATACTGATTTGCTACACTACTGTATGGGGGGAGGGCGGGGGGGAAGAAGGGAAAGGAATAAAATTCCACATAGTTAGAGAGTCACCCATGTTTAGAACCTGCTTCCAGTTCTTCATCAGCATGAAAAATTACAACTGTAACCAGATTCTTCTCTGTCGCCGGCATAAATGTGCTATTACAGCTGTTCATATTTTCACTCTAATGAAGGGCTGCACATTTAAATGGTAAGATTTATTATATATTGTACACTGCCTGTGTACATGCAAAACTGTTAATTGACGCCTAAAATGCTGCTTGTTTATTCTGACATCGATTATCATTTTTCTCAATTTTTAAATGAAAAAAAAACCCCTCACTCCAGCACAGACGCGTTTCTGTTCCTTACGAAGAAACAAATAAATGAACTTAAAAATAAGAGGGAGAGGGAGAGGACGAGGGGGATTTCAACCGAGGAATAAAATAAAGCTTATTAAAGGAGGGGAAAAAGTCAATATCGCCCCTCATCTGGGTGGGAAAAAAAGGGGGGGGGGGAGTCAATTGTCCAAGCTGGTTTGATTTCTGCAGAGAACTGGTACGAGGTTGGGTTCATAAACAGGTGAAATGGTGGAGTTTATTGCAACGAACATCAACACTGAAACTAAATAACTGTGTTCCCATCTTGGTCCCGCTGAAAGACGGATGGTAAACTTGACCTGCCGCTGGTACTATCCGATTGTCATTTTTTATCCCCCTTCGCCGCCCCCCCAGGCTGAGCCGCGTTGTGTAAATGTATGTGCTTGGTCAGGTCAGGCCCCGGGATCGGGTGAAACTCCGTTCACATTTGCATACAGGCGGAGTTTCACAATGAAGGCCCATCTGTTCCCGTCAGAGAGTACAAATCGAGTGTCACCCAACTCCCTGCAAACGACAGCAGCATGGCCATTAGATGGAGGAACACAGCTCAGGTTACGGATATGGAACTGCTGATTTGGGTTTAAATACCTGATAACTGAAGACTTTTTATTACATGTGAACAAAGAATGAACCCTGAACTGAACACAAAAGAGTCTCCCCCCCACACACCCCACATATACACGCTCCACCTCAGCACCCTGGCTTCCCCACCCTAACTCAATCCATTACCAATACAAAGCTGCTGTATTTTCCACTGTCCAAAAATTAAACAAGATTGAAGTCTCCCAATGGTCTTTAAAACTATATGTATGAAAAGACGGGATGGGTGCGGGGAGAGGAAGGGGAGAGGACAAAAAAGAAAGGGGAGGGGTAAACAGCAGATGAACTCTGAACTTTACATGCCCTCCGAGGTCATTAATATTGTTGCAATGTTGTTCCTTGAACTTCTAGTAAATTTCATCGGCGTGGAAATTTTTGTTGCTGGAGTTCAACAGAGGTGAGAAGACAGCCTCCGCACCCCTCCCGCCGCTCGGGTTAGGGACCGCAGCCATCCCTCCATGAACCCAAACTCTATTCACTCGTTTATTGATAGGATGGTTTATACTGAAAAAGAAATCTATCAAGACCTATGTCACAGAATGTTCCTCAACCTTAAAAAAAAACAACCCAAAACAAAAAACCCAAGGTATATATTACAGTTGACGGACAAGTCACACACAACAAGAGCTGCTCTGCACGATAACCACCACCTCTACAGCCAGCGGTGGTGTAGTCCAAGTTCACAGTGAAATGCAGCCAAATACAAACAAGGAATCTATAGGGTTGTTTGTTTCTTGTTTAAAACAAAAGCCCTTTTCCTCCTATTTTCACCGGGATTTGAAGTTTCTTAATAAAAACCTTTCCTGCTTCAGTATTTGTTCTCCTCTGTAAATGGCTCAGTATGAAACACTGTCATTTATTTCAAGGGTGATGTTAAACAAGGAATACATACATACGTACTAATCCTTTGTCCTAATACTAAACCTCCCATCTGAGGATCAGCCTATTACGAACAGTGGACTAAGCCTTAGATCACCCCCCACATTTCACAGATGTGGGGGGAAAAAACTCTGGCCCAGTGAGGGTGAGCATTTTTCAAGAGCAGAGTCTATTTTTGGGCACCCCACTTAGACACATAGGACCTGATTTTTTGAGGTGCTGAGCACCCGGGCCACCCGCTGATGTCAAAAGGGGCCACAGCAGTGCAGCACCCCCAAAACAAATCAGGCCCCACACTGAAGCAAAGGATCAATTTTTGACAACATGACCCGAAGCAACTTCCAAGGTCACACAGCGAGTTAAAAGCAAAGCTAATAAAAGAATCCAGAATGCCTGACTTCCAGCCCTGTTTTTAACCACTAACCCATCCTTCCTCTCTGCTCAAAGCCAAAGCAATTTTTTTAAAAAAAAAAAGAGGCCACACAGCTTTATTTCCCCAACCCCATCATTACTGAAGTGCTTCGCGATCAGTCTGGAGAAGACACTGTTTCTATAGTTTGTCAAACCCGACGCTCGTTAACCCTGAAGGAAGTTATACACTTATCGAAAGGAGAATGGATTCCTTGTTTCAGAAGAGTGAACTCAAATCCATTTTTGGTCTACTTTAGTCAAGTTCAAGGGAAACTGAAACCCCAGCTAAAAAAAATAAAAATAAAAAAACCCAAACGCCTGCTAGTTCGCTCACTGTGTCATCCTGAACCCTACACGCTGGCTATATTTCCCCGCAGACCATCTTGCAAAGTTCCTGTAAACAAGCTGCATATTTGCATATTCTATTCAAGCCCCTTGTAGAGTTGCCAGGTATTTGCATGCAGGGTGGCTGGATGCACCCATGTGCTAAGGAGGAAAAAATAAGCCAAGAAGCAAAAATAATGATAATACCCTGCTCCGAGAGGGGCAGGGGGGACCCATTAAGGCGCTGTCGCTTTAATTCCAGTTTTCCTACAGGGATACAACCCCCTTTCCGCCTCCCAAAAAAGGACGAAACCCCCACAGTCTGATGGAAATATTGGCTGTTCGGATTCCCGTCTCTGCCCCCCTCCCATTTGGAGTGCACAGGAACTGAACCTTGAACTTAATTTACCCTTTGAACTTGTTACCTTTAAAACAAGATTCCCCAGGCTTTCCCTTCTTCAAACAAATTTCATCGCAATTACAGTCCCTTCCACTTCGCTTAAAGATATATAATCATTGATTTGACCTAATTACCTGGTATGAGCCTCTCTCTACAAGGTGAAAGCCATATTGGTGTGAACAGACGTTGACCCTTGTATTCTTGATACCCCAATTTTGTTCTAATTATTGTAAAGCAGGTTTTCCATCTTAGCCTGTCTCTTTCCCCCTCCTCTTTGGTATTTCGTTCCTTTCAGACTCTGTTATGCCCTTCGGGTTATGAGCTCTCTAGCGCCTGGCTTCTAAGCACTTCTCGCATTGAAAGTGTCAGGTTTTAGCTACAGAATTCAAACGAGAGGCCTTGTTTTCTTCCGACAGAGCAGTTACACAATCCTGCTGCTAATCCTCTATTTTTGTTCTACCAAGGAAAAAACTTTCCTTCTGGAAAACTAAGGGTCTTCTTATAAGGAAAGCTGCATTATTCATCAAGACCAAAAGGGACCATTGTGATCCTCTAGTTGCGTCCTCCTGTCTCACAGAGGACAGAGAACTACCCCAAAATCATCCCTAGAGCAGATCTTTTAGGGGAAAAAAAACACCCACCCAATCTGGTTTTAAAAATTGTCGGTAATGGAGAATCCACCACAACCCTTGGTGAATTGTTTCAATGGTTAATTACGCTCACCGATAAAAATGTGTACCTTGTTTGCAGTCTGAATTTGTCTAGCTAAAGCTTCTAGCCATTCAGATTCTAGCTATTTTTCTCTGCTAGATTGAAGAGCCTATGATTAAATATTTGTTCCTTATGTAGATACTTGGACTGTAATCAGGTCACCCTTTAACCTCCTCTTTGTTAAGATACACAGATTGAGCTCCTGAAGTCTATCACTGGAAGGCATGTTTTCTATGTCTACACAACTCCAGCTACGTACCTCCCATTGACTTACCTTGCTCTTCTTGTTGGGGATAGAGTACAGGGGTTGACTGGAGAGCGATCTGCAGTCGATTTAGCAGGTCTTTACTAGACCGCCGGAGGATCGATCTCAGAGCATGGATCCCCGCTATAGTGTAGACCGGCAGTACACGTTTTCTCATTCTGGTGGCTCTTCTTTGAGTCCTCTCCAATTGATCAACATTCTTCTTGAATTGTGGGTACCAGAACCAGGAACAATATTCTAGTAGCCATGCCACTGGTGCCAAATGGAAAAGTCAAATCACCTCTCTACTCCTACTGGAGAGTTTCCTTTTTTATGCATCCCAGGATTGAATGAGCTCTTTCAGCCATTTGGCAGCTCATGTTCAGCTGATTAGCCACACAAACCACACATCTTTTTCAGAGTCGCTGTTTCCCAGGATCTATCCTGTAAGTATGGCTACGTTCTTTGTTCCTAGAGGTATCCATTTACATTTAGCTGTATTAAAAAGCAAATTGTTTGCTCGCTTGTTCACAGCTTACCAATCACTCAGTATTAGTGACCTGTCCTCTTCATTATTTACCACACAGCCAAATTTGTCTAATCTGCAAACATTACCAGCAATGATTTTATGTTCCCTTCGAGGCCATTGATACAAATAGCATAGGGCCAAAAACCGGTCCCTGCATGGGACACACCCACAAGCAATTGCATTTTGAGACCTATCAGTTGGCCAGTTTTGAATCCATTTAATGTGCTCTATGTTGCTTTTATATCATTCTAGTTTTTCAATCAAAATGCTGCGTGGCACCAAGCCAAGGGCCTTACAAAAGTCATAGTATATGATGTCAACACTATTACCTGTATCAATCAAACTTGTTATCTCATCAGAAAAAGCTATCAAGTTAGTTTACCAGGACCTATTTTCCATAAATCCATGTTGATTTGCGTTACCTTCCTTTAAATCTTTATTTATTGAGTCCCATATGAGCCACTCCATTATCTTGCCCAAGAGCGACATCAGGGTCACAGGCCTATAATTACCCAGGTCATCCCATTTACCCTTTTTAAAATTGGCACAACACTAGCTTTTTTCCAGTCTTCTGGAACCTATGTAGTGCTTCGAGACACAATGAAAATCAACATCAGTGGTCCAGCGAGCTCCTCAGCCAGCTCTTTTAAAATTCTTAGATGCAAGTTATCTGGACCTGCTGATTTAAACATGTTTAACCTCCTCCAGAAATACTAGTGTGATCATGATATAAGGCTGCATTGCCTGCTTTTTCCCAAAATATAGAATAGAAATATTTATTGAACACTTCTGCCTTTTCTGCATTATTTCTGATCATTAGGGATCCATGTCTGTCATGGAGGTTACAGAAGTCACAGAGCCAGAGCAGCCGCAGCCCATGGCCTTGGGTAGCAGTCCCCAGCCGGCCAGAGCCTCTGCGGTTAATGGCCCTGGGTAGTTGCTGCCGCTGGCCCCGCTTCCCAGTAGTGCCCCCTGTCCCAGTGCTCCCCCCAGCAGCGGCCCCACCCCACCCTCCAGCATCTCACCCCTGAGATTTAATCACAGGCATTTTTAGTCTAAGTCATGGACAGGTCACGGGCTGTGACCCATGAATTTTTGTTCATTGTCTGTGACCTGTTCATGACTTACTAAAAATACCTGTAACTAAATTGTAGCGTTACTGATAACTCTACCATTTCCATCTAGTAATGGACCGATACCATTGTCAGGATTCTTTGTTCCCCATATATTTTAAAAACACCTTTTTGCTGTCCTTACCTCCCTATATTTAATCTTGTATCCCTTTGCTTCCCTTCTCAATTTTCTACAATTCCTAACTTTTGATTTATACTCATTAGTCAACTTCCCCTTTCCTGTTTTTTTTTTAAAATATATATTCTATAGCGATCTTCACTTCCCCTCTAAACCAGACTGGGTTTTTAACCAGCACAGCCTTCTTCCTCAGTTGTGGGATTGTGGCTTTTGGGGCATCTAGTAAGGTGTTCTTAAATGAGTCGCAATTATCATTCACTTTTTTCTGATTAAATTCTTCCTCCTAGCTGATATGGCTCATAATTGTTTTTATTTTTTATGAAATTGGCCCTATTAAAGCACCAAGGATATATATTACTGGTCCACACCTTATTCTGTTAGCACATTATAAATGTGACGAGGTCACGCTCACTTAAGCTATCATTAATTTTTAGTTATTTGCCCCCTTGTGTAACAAATGCACGCAGGACATACCTTTGACAGATTCAAAAACTTTGCCACCTCCCCGCCAAGCATCTCCCAGTTTACAACTTTGAATTATCATCAACACCTATGTGAGCAGGGAAGCATTATCTCCATTTTATGGATAGGGGAGCATTGGCACTATAATTAGGACTATTTTTCCAAAGCTCTGTGCCCCAAGTGAGGCTCTTAAACCCAAATTTAGGAATCTAAAGTCAGTGGCCTGATTCTTAAAATGTTCCAAGCAGCTGCAATTCCCTGTTCCTTTCAAATCAGAGCTGCTCAGTACCTTTGGAAATGCATCCACTTAAGGTGCCTAAAATTAGTATTAATCTTTTGGTCTAAGTGACTTGACTAAGATCACATGACTAGACCAGAACTGAGACCTCCTTGCTCTTTGCCCTATATCAGATCTGCAAGACCATTCTGCCTCTCCACCATGCAAATGAATGCGAAACCGCAGCCTAGCGAACCCAGCACCAGATTCTATTTCTGGCTCTGGCACTGAACTGTTGTGAAGTGACTTGTCCATGTTTACACACACACACACACACACACACGCTCTTCCATTTTCCCCCCTCACACCCCTTAATCTGTTTTGTCTATTTACACTGTCAGTTCTTCAGGGATGTATGTACTGCACAATGGAGTTCTGATGTTGGCTACCTCTTGGTACAACTGCAACACAAATTAATACCGGCACACAAAAAATCTGGTTGTTCCAGTGGTTGCAGGTGGCGTGCATGACTCGGATTAGAACCCAGCCCAAGGCAAGACATTAAAGCAACACAGTTCCCGCCCTTTTACAGGAGCCTTTTCCATCTTAGAAATTAGAATAGTACCAAAAATGCAAAGATAACCCAACTTACAGTACAATCATCTCAAGAGATTTAGGTGGCAATCCGAGAAGCTGGAGATTCTTTACCATTCAGAAGCACTGGAGATATTCCAAAAGGGATTTTAAAAGATCCCATTAAGGATTTACACACACACACACACACACACAGAGCAGCCGCCGCCGCCACTAACCCTCAGGGTCAGTGAGAAATGCCGCCTCCTTATACCTTCTCATTTGTCTTGGGCAATCAAAAAATAATTTAGCAACTCGCAAAAAGGTTCATAACTTAAGAGCGAACACGGGGCAAAGGGCCGCTCTCATCTTTCCGCAGTCCCGGCCCACACCCTGGAGTGGAACACTCTCCCAGCCAGGAGGTGAGCACCACGTCCATGAAAAGAAGTTACACAGGACGGTGGAAGGGAAGCAAAGGGAAGAACAGGTGTGCAAGGTCAACCCAGGCAAGTTCTTTCCACCCAAGTTCTTTTCTAACCTCTCTAATTTAAATGTCAGAACCAAGAGGAAGGCCAGAATTAAAGAGCCAGCACTGGATCAGGCAGATAGGTGCTGCGATATCTCATTGTCTGAAGGACGATTCCTCACTCTCACAGACCTTGGGAGACAGCCCAGTCCTCGCTTACAGACAGTCCCCCAACCTAAAGCAAATACTCACCAGCAACTACACAACACACAACAAAAACACTAGCCCAGGAACCAATCCCTGCAACAAACCCCACTGCCAACTCTTTTCACATATCTATTCAAGGGACACCATCATAGGACCTAATCACACCAGCCACGCCATCAGGGGCTCATTCACCTGCACATCTACCAATGTGATATATGCCATCATGTGCCAGCAATGCCCCTCTGCCATGTACATTGGCCAAACCGGACAGTCTCTATGCAAAAGAATAAATGGACACAAATCAGATATCAAGAATTGTAACATTCAAAAAACAGTAGGAGAGCAATTCAGTCTCCCTAGACTCTCAATAACAGACTTAAAAGTGGCAATTCTTCAACAAAAAAACTTCAAAAACAGACTCCAACGAGAAACTGCGGAACTGGAATTAACTTGCAAACTGGACACCATCAAATTAGGCCTGAACAAGGACTGGGAGTGGATGGGTCATTACAAAAAGTAATTTTCCCTCTGCTGATACTCACACCTTCTTGTTAGCTGTTGGAAATGGGTGACGTCCACCTTGATTGCATTGGCCTCGTTAGCACTACAAAAGTAATCAACGGTTGAGAATAGGCCACTTTCACCTTAATTGAATTGGTCTTATTAGCACTGACCCCCCCCACACACTTGGTAAGGCATCTCCCATTTTTATATATATATATATTTATTTTACACACACAGAGTTTACTGTATTTTTCAAGTATCAGGGGGTAGCCGTGTTAGTCTGGATCTGTAAAAGCAGCAAAGAATCCTGTGGCACCTTATAGGCTAACAGATGTTTTGGAGCATGCGCTTTCATGGAACATGAGCATCACGCATCCGACGAAGTGGGTATTCACCCATGAAAGCTCATGCTCCAAAACATCTGTTCGTCTATAAGGTGCCACAGGATTCTTTGCTGTATTTTTCAGTCCATGCATCTGATGAAGTGGGTTTTAGCCCATGAAAGCTTATGCCCAAATAAATTTGTTCGTCTCTAAGGTGCCACAAGGACTCCTCATTGTTTTAACTAAGGCTAAGTGTCCATTTGTTGTAGTCCCTGGTGAGAGAGGCCATCTTCAGATCCCCTGGAGCTTCACTGTAATAAATAGACACTGAAGATAAAAGGAGCAAAATCCCACAACCTGGATGAAGCCTGAACTCATGGATTTAGTGCAGAAGGGTACCATGTGGGCTACCCTCAGCTGGCTACAAGACTAGAACCATTTTTAGGCTTCAGTAGCTTAAGAAGTTTGGCTCTCTGCTGATCTGCATTGCCAGGGGTTGAACTGGAAGATTTAAAAGGTTGGTAACTCTCCCAATCTCCTCCTCCAAGTTCTGCCCCACCCAATTACAGCATCAAAACGAGGTGCTAGCAACAGCAAATAGAATGGGTCTTTTATAAGATAACAGCCCCTCCTCTTCTTTAAATCTCATAAAGATGCATGCAATGTCAAAGAACAATGGCAAAAGAAAACATCCAGGAACTGAAAGAGAAGGAAGAGGCGAGATCATTAGGGCTAGTGGAAAGTTTTTTGCCCAAAACTTTTAGTTTCTTTTCTAAAAAAAACAAAGTGGCCTTGGGAAAAAATCTCCTTAAAGTACAAAAAATTCCTCCCTTTTTTTTTTGGTCAAGTAAAAAAAGGTGGCGTGTTTTTAATAGAAATGTTTTCAACTTTGGTAAAAAAATTAAAATAAATGTTTTCATTCCGATTCTAAAAAAAAATCAAAACCAAATTTTCTCATTTCAAATGATTTCCCTGAAGGAGGGGAGAGAAAGATCGAGATTTCTGGGAAATAATCTCAGACAAAAACGAAAGTGTTGAGTTTCTTTGGAAACTTTTCATGGGTAAGAATTCCCATTTTTTTTAACTACTGCTAGTCACAATACTAAGGACTATGACCTGGGCCTTTGCAACATGCTGCCCTCTTAAGTGTCTGGACAAGTGAGATGATAAAGAAAGGCAAAAGAGGTACCGAAGGTGGCTAGGGAGCTTCCACTGATAGGATGAAAACAAGTTCTGGTCCAACTGATGAGGAGTTTAAAACCAAAAGGATGCCACACTCATCAGGAATTTTAATAGATTCCTAAACCCGAAGGCCACAAAGGACCATTGTGATAGTCTACTCTGATCTCCAGTACAACACAGGCCATAAAACTCCCACAAACTAATTCCTAAAGCAGATCTTCTAGAAAAACCTCCAACCTTGATCTTAAAAATTGTCAGTGATGGAGAATCCACCCTGACCCTTGGTCAACTGTTCCAATAGTTAATTACTCTCACCATTAACAAGTTACGCCTTATTTCCAGTCTGAATGTGTCTAGCTTCAACTTCCAGCCATTGGATTGTGTTACACCTTTCGCTGCAAGACACAATCAATCACCTCAGACATCTTGTTGGATGACAAATGCAGCTAAACCTGGGATTACCAAGGAGGCTACTTAGCTACCTGGAAGACACATTACGATCCAGGAATCAGACAAAGTGACACGGCTTATTATCCACTTCAAAGAGCCAATGGAGGGCGCAAGCAGTGACCACAAAACTGATTGTATGCAATATACTCCATAAAGGGCTCCCTAGATTGTAGCTGCACACGGGTATTACTTTAATCCTGGTCAGTTTTAGGACATGAAGTAATTCAGTGAAAATGGTGCTGAGCATTCATCCCACAAGCCACATGGCACAGTGCCATGAGCATCCAAGACCCACCAGAATAACATCCTAAGGAAAGAACAAGAAGAGGTTGGTGGAGCTTCAAAAGGGATTGGTGTAAGGATCTGAAGGCTTTCTGTAGGGAAACAGATCAGAAAAGGGCCAAGGAAAAGATATAGGCTGCATAAAAGCAGAATACGTCCACGTTCCAATCTGTTGTTTTTGTGCCCCATCCATCAGTGTGCAGTAGTATCCAAGAACCTGTGCCAACGGGGCTGAAGGGCTTTTATAAACGGGATGGGACGGAAGAAAGCAGGCCCATCCATAAACAAGGGCATGCAGGAAGCTACAGGTTCTATCTTGGCATTGCAAGCCACAGCCATGCTGAGGAGAAACTAATCAGGGGGCCCATAACCAGTTTCTTAAGGCATTCTGCACACGGAGCATCCAGAACCTCTCTGGTGGTGCAAAAGGACAGCACTCAGAAAGGACTCCTACTGCTCCCCTGTAGGGGTGCAATGGTTGCTCCCTCTTCCCCTTGCCAGCTTTCTATCAACTGGCGCAGAAGGAGGTGGGCAAATACCATTGCTTTGGCCAATGCGCCATTTGAATCTTTTGTGCTTCTGAAGTCATTCCCATCTCCCAAACCCCACTGAACTCCAGACGTAAGGTCCAGGATCCCAGGAGGTATGGAGGGGGAAATCAGTCTTCACTTCGGCACCTCCCCCCCACCCCTAGTCCAGCTATAAAATGGCCCTAAATCTTCAGAGCCACCCATGATGCTTTCCTAAGGACAACTAGCAAGTAATGAAGGCCTTGTCGATAGAACTGTTGATAAGGGGCAGGTAAGGGAATACTTGGAGAACTGGATACTTATAAATCTGTAGGTTCAGGTGATTTGCATCCTCGAGTCTTAAGGGAATTAGGATAATGAAATTACTAAACCGCTGGCAATTAATTTTGAAAAGTATTGGAGAACCAGGACGACACTAGATGATTTGGGAAAACAATAATCAAAACACAATACCCATCTTTTAAAAAAAGCACATAAGGATGAACCTCGCAATTACTATATCAAATGTCACGCTCATAAAATAATGGAATATTAACGTATGAACATGAGAATGGCCAGACTAGGTCAGACCAATGGTCCATCTAGCCCAGTATCCTGTCTTCTGACCGTGGCCAGCGCCAGATGCTTCAGAGGAAATGAACAGAACAGGGCAATGATCGAGTGATCGATTCCCTGGCGTCCAGTTCCAGCTTCTGGCAGTCAGAGGTTTAGGGACACCCAGAGAATGTAGTTGCAGCCCTGACCACAATAGCTAATAGCCATTGATTAACTTATCTTCCATGAACATATCTCATTATTTTTTGAACTGAGTTTATATTTTTGGCCTTCACAACATTCCCTGGCAAGGAGTTCCACAGGTTGACTGTGTGTCATGTGAAGAAATATTTCCTTATGTTTGTTTGAAACCTGCTGCCTATTAATTTCTTTGAGTGACATCTGGTTCTTGTGACATGTGAAGGGGTAAATAACACTTCCCTGTTCATTTTCTCCACACCGCTCATGATTGTATAGACTTCTATCATATCCCTCCTTAGTCATCTCTTTTCTAAAATGAACAATCCCAGTCTTTTTACTCTCTCCTCATACAGAGACTGTTCCATATCCATACTCATTTTTGTTGCCCTTCTCTCTACCTTTTCGAATTCTAATGTATCTTTTTAAAATGGGGCAACCAGAACTACACGCAGTATTCAAGGTGTGGGCGTACCATGGATTTATATAGTGGCATTATGACGTTTTCTATTATTTATCCCTTTGCTAATAGTTCCTAACATCGTTAGCTTTTCTGACTGCCCCAGCACACGGAACATACGTTTTCAGAGTACTATCCACGATGACTCTAAGTTCTCTTTCTTGAGAGGCAGCAGCAAATTTAGATCCCATCATTTTGTATGTATAGTTGGGATTATGTTTCCCAATGTGCATTACTTTGCATTTATCGACACTGAATTTCATCTGCCATTTTGTTGCCCAGTCACCCAGTTTTGTGAGATCCCTTTGTAACTCTTCACAATCAGTTTTGGCTTTAACTATTTTGACTAATGTTGTACCATCTGCAAACTTTGCCACTTCCCTCTTTATCTCCTTTTCCAGATCACTGATGAATAAGCTGAATAGCACTGATCCCAGTAGAGATCCTTGGGGGACCCCACTATTTACCACTTTCCGGTAGTAAAAACCAGGGGAGAGAGGCAAAACAGCCTGGAGACCTGGATTCTGGGCAACAAGCAATCTGAGTCTATAATGGGCAAATGACATGAGGAAAACTGGATCATGGTTTCTGACTGAGTTACCAAATTAGCAGATGAAGGGTGAGGCAGGAGATTCAATATACATACTGAGCAGTTGACACAGTGCGACAGCAAATCTTGCTTGAAGCATTCATTTCAATCAGCTTGGATATCAATGTCTCATGGACTGAAAACTGGCCCCAGGTAGCGATCAATGTCTATACATTGCGGAGAGGTGTCCGTGTTGGGATACTGCAGGATGTTGTCACACATTTTATCTAACATGGGTAAACTGCATTAATTCCATGAGCAGGAGGATACTAAATTAGGAGGTGATGCAAATATCAAGTAAAGGCTGAGGAAACAATATCGGGGACACAAGATGTTAGGAATATGGGCAGGGGAATAAAAATGAGATTCAACTTGCTGAAGTTGCAAGTTAGTACATCTGGGGAAAATAATCTAACATGCATTCAATGAGAGCGCGATAGCACAGCAGCAGCAGCAACGTTCTAAGGGCTTGTCTACACTACCCACCGGCTTGGCGGACAGTGATCGATTTATCATGTCTAGTATAGATGCGATAAAATCGACTGCTGAGCACTCTCCCATTGACTCTGGTATTCCATCAGAATGAGGAGTGCAAACTGAGTCAACGGGAGAGCGTCAGCTGACCGCAGTGAAGACACCGCCATAAGTAGATCTAAGTACGTCGACTTCAGCTATGCTATTCACGTAGCTGAAGTTGCTTATTTTAGATCGACCCCGTGCAGTAGTGTAGACGAGCCCTATGGGAGTAACAGTAGTGAACAAACAGGGCAGGAACCTGCTATGCAATACAGCAACACAAAAAGAGAGCATGATTCGGGATTACTTAAGACGTAATGCATCCGACGAAGTGGGTATTCACCCATGAAAGCTCATGCTCCAATACGTCTGTTAGTCTATAAGGTGCCACAGGACTCTTTGCTGCTTTTACAGATCCAGACTCATACGGCTACTCCTCTGATACTTAAGAGGTAGTAACATGCTATGGACAAGAGACACAAAATGTTTCTCTCTCCAAGAAAGAATGGCCAAACTGGATCAGACCGATCTACAATATCTTCAATATCTTCATCAACGATTTAGATGTTGGCATAGAAAGTACGCTTATTAAGTTTGCGGACGATACCAAACTGGGAGGGATTGCAACTGCTTTGGAGGACAGGGCCAAAATTCAAAATGATCTGGACAAATTGGAGAAATGGTCTGAGGTAAACAGGATGAAGTTCAATAAAGATAAATGCAAAGTGCTCCACTTAGGAAGGAACAATCAGTTTCACACATACAGAGCAGGAAGAGACTGTCTAGGAAGGAGTATGGCAGAAAGAGATCTAGGGGTCATAGTAGACCACAAGCTTAATATGAGTCAACAGTGTGATACTGTTGCAAAAAAAGCAAACGTGATTCTGGGATGCATTAACAGGTGTGTTGTAAACAAGACACGAGAAGTCATTCTTCCGCTTTACTCTGCGCTGGTTAGGCCTCAACTGGAGTATTGTGTCCAGTTCTGGGCACCGCATTTCAAGAAAGATGTGGAGAAATTGGAGAAGGTCCAGAGAAGAGCAACAAGAATGATTAAAGGTCTTGAGAACATGACCTATGAAGGAAGGCAGAAGGAATTGGGTTTGTTTAGTTTGGAAAAGAGAAGACTGAGAGGGGACATGATAGCAGTTTTCAGGTATCTAAAAGGGTGTCATCAGGAGGAGGGAGAAAACTTGTTCACCTTAGCCTCCAATGATAGAACAAGAAGTAATGGGCTTAAACTGCAGCAAGGGAGATTTACATTGGACATTAGGAAAAAGTTTCTAACTGTCAGGATAGTTAAACACTGGAATAGATTGCCTAGGGAAGTTGTGGAATCTCCATCTCTGGAGATATTTAAGAGTAGGTTAGATAAATGTCTATTAGGGATGGTCTAGACAATATTTGGTCCTGCCATGAGGGCAGGGGACTGGACTTGATGACCTCTCGAGGTCCCTTCCAGTCCTAGAGTCTATGAATCTATAAACCTTGGTGGTTTTCAACCTGTGGTCTACGGACCCCCAGAGGTTCACAGACTAAGATTTTCAAAGAGGTGCACACTTCCATTCAAAAATTTTTAGGGAGTCCGCAAATGAAAAAAAGATTGAAAAACACTGACCTATCTAATGTCGTCTGTCACAGAGGCCCATGTTGGATCCTCCAGTGGCAGACACATCCACCCACAGTACACTTAACAGTGCGTCACTACATGGCGGAGGGTGGGGAAGCAACTTCTTCCACAGTAGGTGGTGAAATATTATAGAGTGTCTCGATAAAGACTCATTGAAGTAGGTGATGTACAAATCCAAATCCCCTGCTCCAAAGAGCTTTCAGTCTAAATTGACAAGACAAAGGGTGAGTAGGAAAACCAATCCAAGGTCACTCAGGAGGGCAAAGAGCTGAGAATAGAACCTGGATCTTCTGACACCAAGTTCAAGAGCCTGTCCACTGGACTACATAAGAGGATCACATCTTTGCTTTGAAGCACAAGGATTATCAAGCCTTATGATTTCATTCTGCAGTAGCTACTCCCAACCATAAAAACTTACTGTCTTCCTCAATATCCTAGAGCGGTGAGTTTCATGACCCTAGCGAGAGCAAACCTATAATAGTTTTGCAGATTGTACTCGACACCTCCAGGCCAGCCAGCCAGATATTGGCTTCAGCATGTTAGACACGTCATGGAATGCTTTCCTAAGGAAAGAGGTAGGATCCCATTCACATGGAACAAGAATGGGCCAAACATTAGAGAAAATACTACATGGGACAGATCCACACTGGATTGTATATTCGAAGATGAGACAGAAAATACTTCTCAGCAGGAGCTCTTGCTCACCCGAAACCTCATGCACAGCTGTTTAGTAGAAACAAGAAAGGAAAGGACTTTCCAAGATTTGGAAAGCGTTCAAAGAGCATAAGGATCTTCACTCCGTTAAAACTTACCCTCCTTTGGCTTTCACAGATCCTTGCTCTCATCCCATCTCTCCAGTGACCCCAAGAGCGTCTCTCATCAGGTCCTCTCTCACGTCACATCACTCTCACAGGGCTCTGTCCTAGCCCCTCTTCGGGCAACTGCATATGTTCTTGCAGCTAAAACCATCATGTACTGATGACTCTCCGCTCTGCCTTTCTTCTCCTGACCCAATTCCCTTAATCCAATCCTACCTCTCAACCTGTCTCTGACATCTCCTCTTCGATGGGGAGATGCTATCAGCTTAAAGTTGACGTAAAGTAAAGTAAACTCCTGAACTAACTCCTGAAACTCCTCTGAAACCCATGATACTCCTCGGTTCCCCATCACCATGATTTTTACTGTACTTACCTGGGACAGTCCAGTAAACAAGGTATGGCGAAATCTAGCAGCCATGTTGCCAGCTGACCTGATTAGACTCTACAGTCTTGTGCTTAAGGCACTGGTTTAAGACTCTGAAGAGCTGGATTCAATTCCCAGACTCTCCGTGTGACCTTGGTGTCACAGACCCACAGGCTGTCGGGTGTTAGGGTGCTGAACCTCAAGGGTTCACACAGTTCCACAGGGGCAGGCCCGTGGCCTTCATGACTCAACATGGGCACCAGCAATCCCGGTCTCTGACCGTGGCTCCCTGAGATGAATCCAGCCAAAGCCAAGATTTCCGTTGGAGACTTTTACTGTAGCCTTCAGGGCGCAATGCTCTCAAGTGAGTATTTGCAGCGACAGCAGGCAGCTTTTTTAAAACAAGGTGGGAATTCATTAGTCACCTGGCTATAGAATCTGATAGGCCTTCTTAGGTTAGCAAAGAGAGGCAAAGGTTAAGCGACAGACCACCCTGGCCAAACCGATGCAACCAGCCAGCCAAGCTGCGACAGCCTCCATGGCTCTGACTCTCTCTCAGTCCCAGGTGACAGCCCTATCTCTCCAAATTCCAGCCACTTGACCCCTTTCTCCTTTGTTCTCCAGCTGAGTTCACACGTGCCATCTGCCTGGGTGTCCTGCTCTTCTGCGTTGATTGTTTGGTCTTTGGGGGTCTCGAGGTCTTTCTGGGTCCAGAATGGGTCAGTTTCAACTGGCTCTTTAGTGACCCATTTATGCCATCCCAGACAGCTAGGCAATGCACAGACCTCATCATCCTGCTCTGCTCCAAGAACAGGGTTAACCCTTTTGCACCCATTGGAGAAAGTATAAAGTATAGAAGGAAACTGAGGCACGAAAGTCATCATGAAAACATTACAGAAAATTTGTCACACTTGGGCAAGTCACTTAATCTCTTTGGGCTTGACCCAAGCCAAGGGGAATCTTTCCCTTGACCTCAATAGGCTTGGATCACACCCTCTGTGCCTTGGCTCTCCAACTGTAAAACGAGGTTTTTTTCCTTTCTTCTACCCTTTGCCTGACTTGCCTCTTTTGATGCTAAGCGCTTCTGGGCGGGGCCTGTTTCTTGCACTGTGTTTGTACTGCACCCAGCACAACAGGGCCCTCACAGTGGATGTCAAGGTTCTACTGTACTAGAAACAACAGATATCAAGTGGGGTTGCACAAGGACACCTGGATTTTGCACCGTGGAGTTTGCCATTAACACCAGCTCGTCCATTGGCCCAGGATAAACTCCAAAATGGATAGCTGGTGGAGCAAGGTCCAGTTTTTTAACAAACAGCCCCCTCCCAACAATCAAATCTCAAGGTTTCCTTGAAGACAGGTTACTGAAGAGCCAGTGGAACAGGGGCATCTTCACCTTGCTCAGTCAGGTGCCGCCGTGAGGGTAACTGAGTCTTTGCAGCAGCAATTTCTAGGCCCTAGGTGATGGGACTTTTCAAGGAGCTGATCTATCTGCCTGAAACGTCCAGCCGACCTCATCTGCCTGAGTGTTTGTTAGACCTTTGGGGGAGGGGGAAGAGCAGCGATTCACCAATTTCAAAGCTGCTCCCGCTCACCTCTCCCTCCACGAACAGAAAAGGCTCTAACCGTAACAAGAGAGCCCTGAGCTCAGTCGCAGAAATCATCCCACTGGCAAAGATTCTGTTCTTGTTGAGTAGCGATTCCTTTATCTCTCTGAGACAATCAACCTTCAGCCGGAGGAGTCGAACCTTAAAACCCCATAACTCAATTTAACGTAGTGTTAAAGTTTGGGGGAATATTTGTCAGTGCCGGCGCTGATACAATCAGTCTGAGGGGCCCTAGAACAAAGAGCAGCGGGTGAAGAGCGTGTCACCTCGCTACACATTCGTTTCCTTGATGAACAAGGAGCTATTAGCCGGAGCGAAAGCATTATCTAGGTGAAGGATGATACTGATTGTTTTAGCTACTCCTCTTGCAAACACAGATGAGAGCATAAGGTCCCGGTGGCTTTTTGAAAGTCTCTGGTTGTGTTCCCCCCCCCCAACGTGAGTGTCTGCGTATGTACAGCTACCCTTCAAGAGCAAACCAAGATCAATTCGAGGCTCAGCTCGCTTCCAACCACCATGGCCCTCATGGGGCTGAACAGTTGAAGTTGGACTATTTTGAAAACACGTTCATCACCGTAAGCCTCTAACAAAGCGACTTGAAGACGTGCAAAGTGAGTGACAAAACATTCAGCAGATCATATTTGCTTAAGCAACCCCCCGGCAGGTACAATAGCTACAGAAGGAAGCTTGCTGGATCGAGTTGTCCTTTGGTTCCTTGTGTTTAAGTGGAGAGACTCGAATTGAGAGAAATAGAAGGAAAAAAAAAAAACACAGGTACAATTCCTCTCACCCTCGTCTCCCTGCCGCTGACATCAGCCCTTCAAACCATCTGACTTTAAAATTAATTAGATCTGTTAAAAACTACCCCAATTCCCAGGACAAGTCTGCACTACTGCTTAAGTCCATCTAACTTACGTCGCTCAGGGCACGGAGCACCCACCGGCAGCCAGCTCCCCTCCCTTCCCCCCAGTGCCTCCTGCCCGCCAGCAGCCCCACTAATCAATTTCTCCCCCTCCCTCCCAGCGCCTCCCGCCATCAGCTGTTCTGCAGTGTGCAGGAGGTGCTGTGGGGTTGGGAAGGAGACGGAGGAATGGGGTGGAACTGGGTGGGAAGAGGTAGGGCGGGTGTAGGAGAAGGGGTGAGTGGGGGCCGGGCCCAGGGCTGAGCGGGGGTTGATCACTCTCATGGGAAGCTGGTGCCTGTGGCTCAGTGATTGGGGGGGGGGGGGAGAAACACCCTGAGAGAGACAAAATTACAACCTAAGCTCTGTCTGCACCAGCGCTATGCCAACGGAAGAGCGCTCTCCGGTCAGCATAGAGCATCTTCCCCAGACACGCTACAGCGGTGCCCCCCCATGGATGTAGCTGTAGCACATCTGGCAACCTGCCCCCAGCGTTCCAAGGGTCTTCAGACTGTAAGCTCATCAGGGCAGCGCCTGGGTTTATTTCCGAGCATTGCCCAGTGCAGAGAACACCATTCAAGTGCAATAAGAGTAATGACCATTGTACATATATTCTCCATTGTCCTAATTCCACAAAGCACATGCTGAAGTCCCATGGACTCAAATGGGATTTAAGCATGTGTTGAAGTGCTTTGCTGAACAGGGGCTTTTATCGGTGCCTAGATCATTTAATCTAATAGTAAATCTAGACGTTCAGCGCTTGTTAAATGGTTAGCACCTGATCCTGCAAACAGATACCACATGTGCTGAACTTCACTCATACAAGCCTGCTCACGTGAGTAGAGTTATGCACGTGCTTCAGTGCTTACAGGCAATGCTTAAAGTGATTCGAAAAAAAGGTGTGTGTGTGGGGGAGAGAGGGGTATCAGTCTGGAAGCAGAAGCTTTAGTAAGAAAGATTGAGCTGTGTTGCTGATGCACTAGTTTTATTTATTTTGATGGTCCTGCAACCCTTTATGATCTGTGTCACAGCTGCCCCCCACCCCCAACTTTAAGCTCTGTTTGCTGGATCAGGCTATTTTCCCCTTAAGCATCATTCCAGATCTCTTCACAGGAGTCCTTCATACCAACTAAGGGCTTGTCCACACTGGATTTTTTTTTTCTTTTGCCACTTCAAACTCCTACTGTAGACATGCTCCACCAATGTAAAAACTGGACTTGCATGTTGGTTTCAGACAAAAACCAGATACAGATATATCTGTTCTACATATGAGTTCTGCATACACAGGCTGAAAGCATACATACATACACACACACAAATACACTTAAAAATTCTTATTGTGCTTATGCATTTATCTAAATTTTAAAATCCTAGGGCTTTTTCGCATACAAGTAATTAAGAAATAAACAAAAACCAAATCTGTCTCTACAGCCTGTATTTGCAAATTTCTAGTAAATATCACAGGGCATCCTTTGCCCTTTGGTCCCATTAATGAATTCTGTATGCACAGGCTGAAAGCAAGATAAATCTTTTTATGCTTGGAAGCGGAGTGGGGGGTGCTAGTTAAATCTTTCCTGGATTTTCAATAACCTTGTGAAAAGTAACAACCCGAGCCTGATCGCTACAGATGCCAAGTGCTTTCAACTGCCCACTGGCTTCGCGTTAAGCATGTGCTTTCCTGAATCCAGGCCACAGTGCTAGTGAGAAGTCTTGGGATGATAGCCCTGGAAGTTTACATCCACTGTATAGCCAAAAGACAGAGAGACTCCTCCAACCTTGACCTTGAGGTTCCAGCTGTGTTACGTTCCAATTTTTTAAAAACTGGAATTTACTGGAAACACCATGAAGTCCTTTAATATAGGAAGCTTTAACCATTTATTATTCAAAAGCAGGCGAGATGCAAATTCCAACCATTTTGTTAACTTATATTTTCCCTTCTACTGGGCAGCATTCAGAGACACAAAGCATTTATCCCTTATATTTACATATTCATGAATAAAAAGACCTTTAGAAAGAGGGTGTGTAAGTTATCCCAGCCCCCCCAGGCAATAGTAACTTGCGCACTGATAATTCACGTGTGTTTGACATGGCAAACATGCAATTTGCCACAAGAGAAAGCTCAATCTTTTGCTTTGACAGCTGCCACATCACAGGAGAATAAGCTCCATGATGCAGCAGCTTCTTAAAGGAACATGCACAGACTCATGCTCGCTCTAAAAATTTGAGGAATCAGTGCATTTCCCTATTTTTCAACTAATTTTAAACAGTGCTGACCTTTCAGTTTCTCTCTCTATTTTAAACAAAACAAGACTTCGGTGAAAGCAGCCTTGCAAAGAAATCATGGACATTTAGCCTAGGTACATAAATCCATTCACCTGGTCTTACCATGATAATACATTTAAAAAGAAAAAAAAGTGCTGGTCCAAGAACTGCTCCTATGTAAACTCACTGTTTAAGCTACTACAAGGAAAACAACATTTGCCTAACAACTTGTACATGACAAATCAAGCTCCACAATTATTCCAAAGACTCCAGCTCATATTTGCTTCAGCAGGTGTCTAGGGAACCGCAAACAAAACTGAACCTTGAAGAAAATTGTCCCAACGGGACAGCTAAATCCATAGACTTGTTAGTTTTAGTTCACAGAGTAGTTTCTAAACACCGACACCCTGAAGATTTGAGGGAGTTTCTTTCCGAAGCCCGGGATGCCAGGGCAGCAAAATTCAGATCAGGAATCAGCCATGTTGCCAACTGTCACAATTTTACTGAGAGTTTCATTATATTTGACATTATTCTTAAAATCCCAGCTCCCGGAGACATGCAATTACATGAGACACTCAGCTTCCTTTTAAATTTTACAAAGTTTCTGGCTTTCATGCTCGTGAATCCTATAAGGGAAATAAAGAGAACTCAAAACTTCTTATTTTGGCTTAAAAATCATGATTTTTAAGCCAATCTCATCCTCTTTGAATACCTGGAGGTTGGCAACACTAGAAACAAACTCCAAAAGATCGGTGGCATTTTGATGTGGGAGTTGGGTCCAGCTCTTAGTGTGACGAAGAATCATAAAGTCCTTTGGACAGTGTCTTAGGGAAGCCTATTTACACTGTCAAAGTGGTACAGAGGGGTCTTAATGTAAAGGAGCATCAGACCTTCAGAGTTTATTTAAAATCAGTGCTAGCTTGACATGTTTCAAACACTTTACAATGAAAGCCCAACTTTCAACCTGGATTGAGGAAAACAGCAACAGAATGCTGTCTCTAGGTACTAGGTTATGGTTCTTACACCTTCCATAACTATAGTACTTGCGGGTTTTTTTTTTAAAAAGTAAACACAACTCTCTCTCTTTAGATATTCAGGGCCAAGTTGCAAAGAGAAACCTCAAACTAGCCTCTAATGTACTCCAACTAAGCCCACCGTTCTGAGGGTGAAATCTACTGCCGTCACAAACGACAGGATTTACACAGCCATCTGACCTGCTGGTGCAAACCGCACCCCTCAGTGAGGCAGAATTTCGATGGCTAAGTAACTATCACTTGTGCCTGTGATTTATTACACCTGTCAGATCTCAAATACAAAGCTGAGGGGGTTTATTTTGAAAAACGCAGCCCTACCCTACTTACAGATGACTTTTAAAACAGACAAGTTTTAAAGTTGAAAACTTGGCCGTTTTAGCCTCACGGTTCCTTGTTCTCTAGGAGCATCTGCCTACGTTGCAACATTGTTTCATCCATTTCTGGCAGCCTCTCTGGGATTCGACCAAACGAATTAATTCTCAATAGAAAGGTGAGCTAAGTCACTCCATGTAAAATATGGCTGAACCTTTTGACCAGGGAGGTGAGTGACCTAGGAACCTATTTGTACAACGTCAGAGACATTTAACAGCATTAAGTTCAACAGTTCTCATGTTATGGAGCATTCCCACTAAGGTGGTGATAAAAAGGGAGAATATAAGTTCTGTAGCTTTAACGGTACATGAACTCCTTACGAACTGCCAAACAGCTCTGGAAAACATCTGTTTATTTCTGCAAGCACTTTGTTGCCCTAATAATGGGCCTGATCCTGTGAGCCCTACTTTGGCAAAACTCACACTGAAACGCCGGTGTGGATCTGCTGGAGCAAGGACCGCAGGATCAGGTCCGATGTTATGGAAATGATAGATCTGCATTTTAACCTGCTCATTTCCTGGCCTTGCATACACAAGGCTCAACATCAAAAGGAAACTGACCAAGTGGAACTTTCTGTGTCAATTGCACTTGACAAGAAATCACATTTCCAGAACCTTTCACACTCTGTTTCAAAAGTACATCAACAGCAAGTTTATAATAACCCTTTCAAAACAAGAAAGAGGCTTTCCAGACCTTTGGAGGACTGATGGATAATTGTTTCTGCCATCAGCCCACAAGAAAGATGTAAAGCTTTGGAGTATTCAAGCACAAAGTTTTTACACACACCTGTGGACTTGATCTGTGGTGGTGCTGAGAACCCTCACCCTTAGATGAAGTCCACTGGGGCTGCAGATGCTCAGCACATCTGGGGAGAGGGGGAGAAACAGACTCCTCTTTTCCAAAAAAATCTCAGGTTCTCTCTTCAGGTATACACCTGAAATTCAATCGGAGCTGCTTGCCTAACTCCCTTAAGTCCTCTTAAAAATCCACATCTAGAGAACTAGTAACAATCCCCAGCTGTTGCAAACTGCAGGCCGGGTTCTAAACTCCGGAACGCCAGTGGAATAACCCTACTAAAATCAATGGACCCGCTCCAAGATTTACACTAGTTCAACTGAGGTGAGAGTCTGGTCAAATAACTATCACCTAAAAAACCAAAAAGGACAACAATTAACATTTTTGGTGTGGAAATATAATTTGTCTGCTCATCACATTCATTAGAACAGGAAGAGACACTACAAAAGACACTGATTTGCAAAGCTCGCTTTGTGGTCCTCTGTTATTTATCTATACCACAATATTGAGCCAAATTCATTGCTGGTATAAGCCTGCTGAACTCAAAAAGAGTGACACCAGAGATGTACTGTGGCTCATCTGCCTAAGCACTGTTTTTCCTTTACATCACAACTCCCTCCCCCCTGAAATAGAAAGACAAACAAAAATACCCAAACAATCCACAGTAACTCAGATTGAAGTTTGGGGTGGGTTGATGAGGGGATGCCTTTCAATAAGATGACACTGCAATAAGCAACCCAGGTTTATTCCATAGCCCATTATTTGCATCCACAGCTCAGACCGATTTCTGGAATTTTGAGTTTAATAGCGACCACAAAACACGCGCACACACAGTTATTTTCTTTCACCACAAGAGGGGGCTGCAGAACTCTCATCTCTTTTGTGATCCACAAACCCCCCCACACCTCCAGTTAACCACTGCTTCATAGTCAACTACAAGGCAAAGCATTAAGCGATTACTACACATATGTACGCCCACACGCGTCAAAACAAAGATGCATGCCTATCCAAATACCAGACACACATGTCCGTGTGCCTCTTAAAATCTGCTTACATGCTGGATTTTTTAAACAAGTCAACCCACTTCCATAGAGAGGTTCCACAGTTTAGAAAACATTAAAAAAAATTAGAAAATATGGAAACAGAACAGATGTAAGGATCGGAAAAGGAGACACACAAGAAATGGCTAAGGAAGCTAAACGTATATAAATTAGAACAGCAAACACACCAAGAACAAGCACACAGGGTCTCAAAATATCCTCAAAGAGGAAATAATGCGAATGAAAGGAATTATTCAGGGGCTGGAAATCACGGCCTACAGTGACTGAACAAAAAGAGTCAATGAACTTCTAAAAGAGAATGGACGATTTTGCGCTGGATTCCAAGGAGCGCTCTCCAGGGTCTCCTTTCGGAGGAGGATGACTCACAAGCAGAAATTGCTGCTTATTTCCCCCCCTCCACCCCAGACCTCCTTTCAATTTTATATCTCACAAGGTAATGGAAATCAGAGGGAGAATTCCCTGCAGTAGGTAAAGGGCTGGCAAAAGTGCCACCAGAGAAAACTGGTTTGTAAACAGAGGAAACTAGTTACAAGACAAAAAAAAAAAAAAAAAAAGAATTAAAACTCTTGACTAGATACAATGGCGTGAATGAGACTATTCCCTGCAATGAGCTCTGCGCCCATGCAGAACCCCACTGAAGTCAATGGGCTCCAGGCAGGACCAAGGGGCCACCCACACAAAGCAGTGTGGTCTAGCGGATAGTGCATCAGCTTGGGAATCAGGAGACCTGGATTCTATTGATCAGCTTTGCCGCCGACCTGCTGTGTGGCCTTGGCTAAGTCTCTTCCCATCCCTGTGCTGCGGTTTTCCCTCTCATCCTTTGTCTTGTCTATTTACATGGTAAGCCCTTTGGGGTAGGCACGGTTTCTTGGTATGTGAATGTATAGCACCTTAATCTCAACTGGACACAACTGTAATTAAAAATAAATAAATAAATAAATAAGATGGAGTTCATTTGCAGGACCAGTGTTTCATTAGTAAAAGCAGAATCCTGTTGGGTGTAGCGGGGATCTCCACAATACTTCTCATGCTCTTTTTTTTCAAACTCTGAGCTGTTGTCAATTTGCATTTTATTCCTCAAAATCCCAAGAGCAGCTACGACGTACTAAAGAATAAAAAAGTCAGCTGACAAACGTCATTTGTCAAAATAAAAGCTATTTTTAAAGTTGCAGGTTAAAAAAAAAAGGCAGAGGAAGCTTTTTCAGAAGTAAAAAAATAGAGCTGGGTTTTTGTTGTGTTTCAAAAAAAAACACTAAAAACAATCCGTTGTGTATTTAAACAAGGAAATAATTTAGAAGAAAGAGAAACAATTTGTAAACACGTTGGGCCAAATTTCTCTGCCAGTGTAAACGAGTGTAACTCAGTTAAATTCAAGAGAGCTGTGATCACTTATATCAGCAGAGAAGATGCCCAACATGTAGAATTTATGTATAGGATGTTTTGCCATTACACACACACAAATATACATCCTATAAAGACATTTATATTCAGCATAATGTAAAAACCAAGACCAGACATGATATGAGAGGCACAGTAGTCCAGCGGATAAAGGTACGGCACTAGGAGTCAAGCTGAAAGCTATTTCCCCAGTTCCATCACTGATTCGCTGTTTGACTTTGACTCACTTCCCTCCCTGGCCTCAGTTTCCCTACCTGTAAAACAAGGATACTCCTGCTTCCCCCACCATTTTAAAGCCCTGGGAGATGGAAGGATGAAAAGCAAGACAAATACTAAATATTAATGAGACATAAATGCACACCTCAAAGTTCTGGCATCTATTTAATTTACACTGAACTTAAAATTAAATTGCTGGATTCTGGCAAATGAAGTGAACGATCAGTCTGAAAAGAAAACATGTAAAATAAAAAAAACGTGAAGTGGTAGGAGTAGAATACATTACATGGAAAGTGCCTCCTCAGAAATACTTATCATTATAATAGTACTTAGCACTTATATAGTGCTTCACAGCCTCCAAGCGCTGTGCAAACATTAGCTTCTTAATCACTCATTAGGGATGATCCTATACAACACTGTCGTGGCTCATTGCATAAAGTCATCCTCAACTTGCAGAATTGCTTCTCCGATCACGCTCCATGTTCTGGAGAATAGAGACGTTTAAAGGTTCCACAGCTCATTGGAAAGTTTGGTACAAGTGGGACTAGACAGCTCAAGAGCCAACAGCCAGAGGCACACTTCCCACCCCCTTCTCCACATTTTAGACTGGGAAGCAGAGGGACGCCAACACCATCACTAAGCAGGAAGAACCTCCTGCCTTGATAGCTTCCAGTGAGCAAGTCTGGAAATGCAAGAAGGGATGAGGTGGTCTTTTGTCATCTATGCGGGGTTTGTGCCCCTGGGAATGCATTCTCTGATTGTTGCAAGAGGAGGCTAGAAGGTACGTGGTGGCTACTAGGTCATGGAACGGTGACAGTGCCAGAGAGAAGGTGGTGGTCCTGGAATTAGCCAAGTCCAGAGCCTCCAGGGGTATGTCTACACGACAGGTGAAGGCATGACCAATCCTGGTAGATGTGCCCATACTAGCTTTAATCTAGCTAGCATGGGCACCAATAGTAATGCAGACGTGGTGGCACAGGCCAGCAACCAAAGGACGTAACCAAGCTCCCCTGCAGGAGTGTACTTTGGTTGGTATCCCAAGCCAAAGTCCATGCTGCCTTGTCTACACTACCCTTGTTGCCCACGTGAGCCAGATTACAGCCAGCAGGGGTATGCCTACCTGTGGTACAAATCACACTGTGACTCGCAGTGTAGACATACCCCGTTTGTTGGGTGAGCTATTCCCAGGTATGAACCACCCACCCTCGGTGTTTCACGAGAAGTGGTCTATAGTGATTTTGCATTACAGTTGCATCTAGGACCCATGGCAGCGAACCTTTCTGCCCAGGTCAAGAGGCTTGGGCTAGTGGGGCTGGCTGTTGATCAGGCTGGAGCTCGGTCTCTGAAGCCCACTCCCCTCTAGGCTTCAGAGCCCTTGCTGCAACTTCGAAGAGCTGTCTACACAGTTACTCAATCTGGATGGGGAGGTGAGCCGCTGCAGGCAGTGTAGACGTGACTCTAGTGGCCTCAATTGAGATCAGGGCCCCCATCACATTCGCTGTATTTGCACAGCGACTAGAGTTACTGCCCTGAAGAATTTATGGCCTAAATAGCCAAGACAGACCCAGTGTAAGAGGGGAAACAGAGGCATGGAAAGGTAAAGGGCCACATTTTTCAAAAGTGCCTAAAACCCATTTTTAATCGTGACTTCGGCTCTTGAGTATCACTCAAAGCCAATGGGACTTTGGAAGATTTCACCTGAAGCCACTTGCCCATAGTCACGCAGCAAATCAGCGTCCAAAGTGGGACTAGAACCCAGCGTCCCAGGTCATAGTCCAACACCCTAAGCAGCAGATTATGTTGCTTCCCAAATCCAGCCAACAATCCGCAGCCCTGCGCTCTCCATACAGAAGCAATCCGAGGTGTTGCAATACCATCCCCTTTAGAGATCCACAGAGACTCTTCGCCTGGCCTTGAAGATGCCAGCTCTAAACATCTTCATTAGGGCGGTGTAACACTTAGCCATAGTCTTTATGCAGCCCTGTTACCCCCCCGGGAAGCTGAATAATTGTAACTCTCTCTCTCTCTATTAAAAGAGGTTACCAAGGGATCTCCTTTGCATCTGTTCCTGGTAAAGGCCTGGCACGAGTCCCTCTTGACTGGCTCCAACTAGGTAGATCAAGTCTGTCCCCAGGAGTCAGTGTAATTTCAAAACAGGATGTAGGACCACTAACATCGTCTTTACTCTCCTCCACATCCAGGAAAAGGCATGTGGGACAATGCCAACCTCTATGCAAAGTTACTGATCTAAAGCAAGGGCCTTTGACAGTATTAACAAAGGCACATTGTGGCAACTCCTCAAGAAATACAGCTGCCCAGACAGGTGGGTGAGTCATCCATTTGTGCGTTTGGAAGTTTCAATTGCAGCAGAGTCCTTCCTGGCCCCTCTCAGATCAGGCCATGGATCAAGTGCCGTGGGGGTCCACTCACCTATTTGCTAAGTTCACCAACAATTCACAGGCAAGGGTCTACATCCAATCATTCATGTCAGAGGGTGAAACTAAAAAAAACACGCTCAACTTCTTATCCAAAAATATAAAACTGCTGCTGCTCTTGCTGCCCATGCTATGCAGGAAGTCCAAGAATGGGTAACTCGTTCTAATGTAGCAGCGGTTAGTTTGGTCTCAATGCCAGCATCCAAAAAAAAAAAAAATCCTCCTCTTGCCATTCTCCACGTGAGCATCCCAGCACGAAGTCTGAAATGTTCAAGTGTCTGGAAGTTCCAGAGGTGGCAAATGTTTACATATCTCGGGAGAGTTATTTCAAATCATGCCCTTTATGGCTGCCCAAAAGCACCACTCAAAGTTAGCAAAGCAACCCTCTCCTCCCCCGGCTTGTGAACGCTTAATAAACATGCATCACTCGTCATCATGAGCCTATGCCCAGGTCTTCACACCCTTCGATGTCCATTTAGTCTGGTATCTATTATCCACGTCGCATTCCCCTTCATCCACGCTGTATAAAAGGTGTGTTTTCTATCTAAAGGTAGAGAGTTTCTTAACACACACACGATATGAACAGAACCTAAACTCCATGTCTTTTACTCATGATGGTGACCCTTTACAATTTGTGAGCTACTGAACCAACCCAGCCTCCAGTAAATGTAATGAACCCATTCATTTTATGACCCACACCAGCGGAAGTTGCAGATACACAGAGCATCCCACATTGTAGAACGAGGCTAATGCCATATACCACAGATGCTATCCATGCTTATGAGCTCATCCCAAATAAAAGAGGATCGATTATCTTATGATGTGCAGGAAGGTAGAGGAGCAGGGAATGAAAGATCAGGAGGTGTGTGGGCGGATGCAAATGAAGCCCTGGAAAATTAAGCAGGAAGGAGAAACTGAAAAGGGTGAGAAAAATATTAGGGAGTTTAAGGAAGAGGAGAAAATGAGAGATCTGGAAAGAAGCCGATTTGGAGCATCAAGGGACCAAAAAAATAAAAATATCAATCAGCCTTCAGTGCTGTTACACCAGCGCACAGAGCTTTGATTTCAGTGGCACGTCTCGTGTTTCTCACGGCTAAGCCGCCCACTCACAAGCAGAGACAAGTGTTACTGAAACTTTTATACAGGGGATGCTCCTGTGGAAAGAGTAATGCTCTACTACGGCTTCTGTATGGTCTCAAATGAATGTGTGCCCAGCCTCTGCATTACATCTCATCCCCAAAAGATTAGTCTGAAGCTTCTCTGCATTTCCCTGAAGAGGGGGCTCGAGATTTTCAAACATGACTAGCGAGTGCAGATGCCCAAACTGAGACATACAAGGGGGCCTGATTTTCAGAAGGCAGGTGCTCAGCACTTTCGGAAGCTCGGGGCCCTTTAAGATGTCTCACATTGGGCAACCAACCAACAAAAAAAAAAAAGAGGCTCCCCCAAATCACTCCCGCTTTTGAAATCCATAGGCCACTGGGTCAAGTTCTGCTCTGCTACACCACTTGAAATCTGGAGCACAACAGAAACAGTTTGTTTTTCAGTCATGCAACTGGTGTGTTGATTTGTCCCTTTCATTTTTGAAAGGTACCAAAATTTATTTAGTAGAACTTACACTGGTTGATAAAGCAGCTAGTCCTCAACAGAGAGACGATACCCATCAACAATGGCAGCATATAAACTTAGAGAGGGAAGAGGGTGGAAAAATAGACCAGATTCAGGCTATCCCTCCAAACACTACACCACAAAGGATTGTGGGAAGTTAAGCTGCTCTTACCATCATCCTGGTAATCCGATGCAAGAGACGCATCTGACACAGTGGAAGGGACGAAATTCCAGCTCTGGTTGTCATCAAAGCTGTCCTGTCCGAAGTAAGCATCAGCCTGATCCCCTCCTGGAAAGGGAAGAGAGGAGGTGAAGAAGTGAACTGATTTTAGTGGAAACCAATACACATTCCCCTAGCCCTACCCCAACTCCTACGGCCTATGCTGGAAATTATTCCCTGCTGCTTCCAACTATCTTCCAGCCACTGCCAAATTCCAAAAGACTTCAGAAGACGCCAGACTAGACCGTGGGAACAAAGAGGTATATCCTCGGTTTGATGCATGCTGACATTTATGGGGACTGTGTGTGGGTGCATGCACCCCAAGGGCAGAGTATGCCCCCAAAAGTATATGGCCCCGGTACAGGAAGGTCTATCTTGTAGCTAAAGACTGGGTGTCAAAATACCCGAGTTCTAGCCCCAGCTCTGCTATGGCCTCATTGCACCACATTTGGTAAAGTAAATTTTCCCCTTCAGGGCTTCAATTTTCCCATTTTACAGATGGGGATTATAGCACCTACCTCACAGCGATGTTTAGACCTTTAATGCTTATATAGAAGACTCTGAATCTCAAAGGTGAGGTGCTAGAAAAACTTAACACGCTATAGCCCTACTACCCATACTGACAGAATACCATATGCAAATAAACTGAAGCAAAATATTTGTGTGTGGGTGTAATAGAATGCTTGGATATTAGGTTCTGTCAGAGTGGACTGTCCATTAGGGGCTTTGTTATTGCTGATGATTTTACATGGAAGACTGTCAGATACCATGGTGACGGGCGGCAGTATAAAATTGTAAGATAGATGGTGCTATAATAGGCCTCTTTGTAGAAGGAAGATGCTGATAACCGCAGAGAGAAAGCTGAAGAGTCCCAGAAACACAAACACAAACACAAACACACACACACAGTGTGTGTAAACACACAGGACAAAAAGACAGCTGCACAAGTCATTCAACGCACGCCAAACAAACAATGAGAAGGGGGTTTTCAACTGATTTTAATATAAGCTCAAACACTAAATTGCTAAAAACAAGACCGTGTACATTTATCTCAGCAAACTATGGAGAGATTCGTGCCCGGTGATTTTACACCAAAGCAGTGAAACCGCATGGAGGGGTTTGGGAAGGAGAGGTGTGCACACATGCACAAATCAGCAGCTGAAGAAAAAAAATAAAATCACACTCCGCTTTTATATGGCAGTTTGTATTCCAATAATACTCAAACACCTACAGGTCTCATCCCACATTTTCATAGATGGGGAAACTGAGGCACAGAGCAATTAAGGTCAGAATTTTCCAAATGACTCAGCATCCACATTCAGGATGAGATTTTCAAGGGTGACTGGGTCTCTTTCAAACACCAAAATAAGGGGCCAATTCCCCTCCTCCTCCCCTCAAGAGACAATGTAGCCTATTGGGTTCTGTGCTCTTTTGAAAATTTGACTCAGGAGTGTCGCGCTGGGAGCTGCTGGGTGTTGAACACTTTGGAACACCTGGGTACCTGGCACCTGAAAAACTGCACTCTTGAAACTCTGACCCCACATCAGAAGGCATCAGCATCACAGCTGAGATTAGAACTCAGGACTTCCTGGCACCCAGACCTTTGCTCTAGCCACTAGAGATTCAGCCAAGAGCCCAAGAATGATTAGAAAACATGCCTTACACAGTGTTAGCCTTGAGGAACTCAATTGATTTAGCTTAACACAGAGAATGTTAAGGGGTGACTTGATCACAGTCCATAAGTATCCACAAATATTTGATAATGGGCTTTTCAAACCAAGCAAACAAAGGCATAAGGAGATGCAGTGGCTGGAGGCTGAAGCTAGACAGATTCAGACCAGAAAAAAACTGTACATTTTTAACAGCCCAGTAAATTAACCACTGGAACATTTTACCCAGGGTTGCGGTGCAGTCTTGATCGCTGGCAACGTTTCAATCAAGATGGGATGTTTTTCTAAGAGAGATGATCTAGTTCAAACTGGGATTTAATTCAGAGCAGCTCTATGGCCTGCATTATACAGGAGGTCAGACTAGACAATCACAGGGATCCTTTCTGGCCTTAAAAATCTAGGCAAACTCAACTCTTTTTCTATTTGCTATTAAGAACTATAAAGTAATATACAGTTGCTACATCTTTGGCCAGTCCTACTTCCTGACATACCTTCTGTCAGTCCTACATCCGTGTGTTTTCAATGCTCAAACAGTGGCAAGCGAATTCAACACAGGGACCAAAAAAAAAATACAACCCACAAATGCACAAGGATGCTGTCCTGCGTTTAGCATTTGCAGTGTTTATTGGTTTTGAGAGACTACTACTCTACCAGGGAGAAACAGCATGACAGAGGTAGCAGGTCTCAGAACACAAACTGGTGGACTGTTTTAACTTTCCCATATACTGGCCAGACACTACACAGAGGTGGTGTGGTCTATCGGCTACAGGCAGGAGATCTCATTCCATTTGTAACCTGCCACCGGTTCATTGAGTGGCCTTGGCCAAGTCACTTTAGCATTGAGCTGCCCCATGCTTACCCATTTTAGTACAGTGCTTCGGAACCTTGGGATAAGAAGGCACTATCAATACTCAAGTGTTAAAAGAAAACGGGTTAAAGATCGCTACCGAGCAGCAACATCACTTCGTTCTAGGCACAGCACAACCGCTGAGAGAGTTTATTCTAACGAGAAATCTTCCTAAACACTGCGCTGCAGTGGAACAAAGCCGGTGACTCACGTCACTGCAGAGATACGGTGAATATGCCACTACGGTTAAGCCCACGGATCTGTTAAAAGAATGGTTCCTTTCAGCCAAGCCAAAATACTCTATTTTTTTTTAAAAGGCTTTTGAAACAATTACCAAGGTAACAGGTGCTCTCTTATAATGAGATACAGGTGCAGCATCATTGTGATAACGAGCAAACTGTTTATGGTTTGCAAATACCGAGAGGCAGCGTAGCCGCGTGAGCTAGGCTTCTTGGAAATGAGCGTACCATGCATCACTGCATCGGTGCAGTAAGCCATTTGCGAAAAACAAGGGCTTCATCCGGATGCTTACTCACAGGGATAGTCCCGTGCAAATGATGAGGTCTACTGGCACAAGAAAGGACTGCATCGTGAGCAAGGGCTGCAAGATCAGGCTCTAGGGCTGTCACAGGAAGACTTTTTTTTGCATAATGTTTAACAGACATGTGTTGTATCCTGAGATATCATATAGAGGTGGTGTTGCTAGAAACACCTCATTCCTTGTTACGTTCACAAACAGGAATATACACTGCATGGGCAAACGGGGCCGAACCGCACAATTACAAATATGTATGGGCTTAAACAGAGATACAGCTGGACAGTGCATACCTGATCGCTGTTACTGTAATGTCAGCCAACAATGATGGAAAGCCTCGCTTGCCTTTCATTTTAATGTCTCCTAGTTTGTTTTTGAGAATAGTTTCACATCTTGTGCTGAGATTCAAAAGGACAAAACATACATCACTGCCTTTGGTGGGGGGAGGCAGGATTTAAGCACTTCCTCTTTCTGTTTGGATTTGCATTAGGAGACTAAAGTTCTTGTACTTTAATTCACTTCTCTTTCGAGTTTATGGAGCAGCAACAGCTAGCTGAGTCCAAGCGGGGCGGGGGGTGGGAAAACAACCAAACAACTTGTCAGGGGCCAAGCTATTGTTCCTGAATGAAGAAGAAACTCATTAGCCTTTAATGAAGAAGCAGGGAATAAAAACCAAATAGCACAGAAATCCCAGCAAATAATTACCATGCACCTGACACAGAGCGGCTCTATCTTTCTACCCAAACCCTCAGTAAAATTCCTCCACTTATCACTCTTTGGAGCATGAGCAAAAGTAAGTCGGACTCGGAGGGAAAGAACAATAGGGACCCTGCAGGCTGCTGTTTCCCGCAGCAGGTCCCGTGGCGCAGCATTTGGCTGCGCTGAGTATACTAAATACTGTACCTTGCCTCCGATTCTTATTGGGGGCGGGGTGGGGAGGGGAGAGAAAAGGAACAAATTGCACCAGTGATTAGCTGGCTTACATTTTACACAGCGGCTGTGTCTTCTGCAGCAACACAAAGAGAGGCCCAAAGGTGTGATGGGGGATTAATAGAGATGGTTCTTTGTGCATATTGATTCTAAGCAGACCGCGGTGGGGAAAAATCCTGTCTCCGGCAACTTGTAGCATCACCGGCGGGAGAGCAAACGGTGCTGGCAAGCTCTGATTGTGGAGGCCCCGGACAGAAGCGTGTGTCAATTTGGGTTGCTGTCAATTATGTCGGGTCCCCTCTGGACAGCAGGCAGCCCTCACCCAGGCCTGGCATTTACCGAGCTGCAGTATCTGGCAGACCCTCCGGGCTCAGCGTGAATGAAGGTCGATAGGTTTTTAACTGGTCGTATTAGGACAGGCCCTGAAAGAGACATGCATGATCGCACGCCCTGGGGCTGGACCATGCACAGTGCGGGGACAGAAAGTACTGAGTGAACATGTGCAAAGTAAAAACAATGAGTAGGGAATATGGAGGGGCCCCACACAGTGTTAATAAAATGCCTACATTAAGCATCTAGCACCCCACTGCAAACTGTGTGCTCTAGTGAGCGAGAGGGCCCTGGACTGGAAGCCCAGGAGACCTATGCGCTCTCATCCCAGCTTTGGTCCATCTTGCTGAGCAACGCTGGGAAAGAACCTCTGTGCCTCAGTTTCCCTATCTGTAAAATGTGGGCGAGACTTGCCCTGCTTTGAGAGCGACAGACTAAAAGCACTGAGTGTTGCTGTTCGGACTTCAGGATTCAAGATCTTGCTGGAGAGGGTCCAGGTGAAGAGAAATAGAAAAACAGAGCAGAACCGGGGAGAGAAGTTTTTAAAGCTACACTTGTTTGAGGTACGAAAAACCAAGCTGATGCCTTTTGGCGCGTGTGGGAAGAGGAACAGGCTATTTATCTTCTAAAGGCATGAGAGGGTTTCACAGTGAAAAAACACATTCACGTTACAGCAGATTGGTAAGGGAGTTCCAATTAAAGCTGGTTTCCCCTTCAGTGAAGGTCTTTATCCATGTACCTGGAGTTTCATTAAGTGTCGCTTTAGGAGAGCAGAAAATCAAGACTCACCAAATTCTGTTTATGCTTTTATGATGGACTAGCACACGCCAGAGGAAGTAAAAATCCCTGACTCCAGTTAATATTCAAGTGCTTGTAGGAAACAAAAATTCCTGCTTTAAAACTAACGAGTCCTCCGGATCACACTACAAATAAAGGTCTCTGATCCAAATCCCATCTGCCTTCATGCTCGACAGTGTTAATATCTCCAGATTTTCAGGGACTAATTTAGCCGTAATGTACTTCCCAAAGCAGAGGTGTGGAATATCAAAACGATGGCTTCATATCCCCTATTACAATCACTCCCCTAAATTATGGAGCCTCACGTGGAAATCCAGCAGCACAGATGCACCCACACATGTAAACGTTATTCACATGTAAATATATTATAGCTTCACAGTTGCAGCGCTGACGCTTAGGCTCGGTCGACATTGTCATTATAAATTATATACCTTTTTGAACACATTGATGTACTAGAAAATGTATGGCGTTTCCTACTCAACTTCTTAGAGGCTTCGGCAGCTCCTAAATACCCATTTGGATTTGCGTGGCTAGCTCTTCTGATTAATGTGTGTGTAGCGGAGGTCTGGTGTGGATTTTTTTTTTTTATTGCTGAGATACACAATGCTGTTTTACAATTCTGTTCACAGGCATTTCTGATGTGCTCGTCCCCACAGCGTCTAGGTGTGCGGCATAAAAAGTGAAGGTTACGTTACATCTACCTGCAAATCTGGCCCTAACCGCTTCTGTGTCTATTGTAGATTAATCTGTAAGTCCCTTACAAATATTCCTCTTTTCTCCGACCAATGACAGAGCTATTTAAGGATTTAATTAAATTCTAATAATTAGGACTTCTGATCTCAATCTCAAAACGCTTCATCCAGCTTGATAAATAGTCTCATTTCCCAGATAGTGGAGATGATGAGACAGGCAGTTAAATAACTTACTTGGGGCAACACAGCTGAGCCAATGGTGGACTAAAATCTGTGTATCTCATCCTACCAACGGGACAGTAGCGCCCCACTGCATTAGAGTCAGATGCAATTCAAGACATCCCTCACACAGGATTTGGTGGGCCTGAAGCCTATTCAATTTAAGAGTAATTCTGTTCCTTTGGTACCCAGTTTGCTAATGACATGCAAATTAATGAACTACTAAAATGCCACTTACGTTTAAAACATCCAGAAAGTGGAAAAACACACTAACTTCAGACTTATTATTTTCCAGAATGTTCATTGCTACGATGCCTGGGAATTCTGTAACTGGAGGGCAGCCCTGCTGAATATTCATGAGGCAAGAGGTAGCTCTTCCATGACTGATTTGCAGACTGTTAAGTGCTTGACAATTTAAAAAAAAAAGTTCTCTGTTCTAGAAAATGTTCTTCCACGCTGCAATGGTCATGTATGGCCAGTAGGGTGAGCTGCAGCGTGCAGCATCATCTTAGGTAGCAAAAAAGGAACCAATAATGGGGGCTGGGGGAAGCCAGTGGACAAGACTTTAACCCCTTCAGAGCCTGATTATGAATGCCAGGAAGTTTGTTGCATTCTTTTAAAATCAGACAATGCAACAGTGATTGGGCACACATCATAAAGCAAACTGTAGCCCTCCGAGGAGGAAATCCCAGCCCTGCATATGAGACACAAAATCCACTTCTGTTATCCGCCAACACCTCCAAATTAGAAGATTTACTGGATCAAAAACTATTCTAGCGTTGCAAACTGAAACAGTGGAACATGGACAAAACAAAAATTCGACGACAAGGCTCAGAACAGGCGGGGGTTAAAATTCTCTCTGTCACATGGGCAAGACACACGCTTGATGACTAAAAACTGAACGCTAAAACCTGGAAGTTATTGATTTGTCAGGTCTTCTCTTTCCGGTTTCCCACATGATCTCTCTCACAGCTTGTCTATACCTAAAATGCCACAGTGGCACAGCTAAACCACGCTGCTAAAGCACTTCAGCATAGACACTACCTACACGGATAGGAGGGGTTCTCCCATCAGCACAGGTAATCCACCTTGTTTTTAACAACACTGCTCAGAGGTGTGGATTTTTCACACATGCCTGAGTGACATAGCTGCGGCTGGCTTAACTTTTTAGCATAGGCCAGGCTTCCTCCTCCCTCCTCGACTGCCCCTGCAAATAGCATTAAGTAGTTTAATCTTGCTACAGGGATCTAGGGTGACCAGACAGCAAGTGTGAAAAAATCGGGATGGGGGAGGGAAATAGGTGCCTATATAAGACAAAGCCCCAAATATCAGGACTGTCCCTATAAAATTGGAACATTTGGTCACCTTAATGGATGCTCAAATCAACCTTCCCATGTTTGTTTGTTTGGGTATTTTTTTGTTTTTATACAAAAAAAATGCAGACAAGAAATTTGTAACTGCAGCCTTCGTTTGCCAAGCTAATTAACTAAACATCCAGGGCAACTCTAACTGGACAAGGTTCGTTCCAATCAAATTCATGTCCTGATATGTTCCTGCCTGTCCATTCTCAAACACAGGGTGAAGCAAGAGGATATAGGGCCCAGATTACCAGAAGTCTCAGGGCATCATAATAAAAAACACCTCAATATCTGCACATAAACCTTCCACAAGCAGAGATTGTTCCTCCAATTCCATTCCTCAGCTGAATTCCTCACTCGGTTTCCCCTCTCTTCTTCTTTCCCCAAATCTGCCTCCTCCTAAGCTTCCCCATTCTCCAGTTTCTTCCCCATAGCTCTTTTGTTCTGCAACCTTTCACACCCTCCCCTAACACCAGTGCATACTCTGCCTCTCAAGTGGGTAGCAGTTTCATAGAACAGGGGACGCATGGCTCACATCAGCCCTGCTAAGAAAGCATGAAACCCAGCAAAGCAGAAGATTCCCAAGGGATATAAACAAGTAAAACCAAGCAGTTTTATTCTGCAGTTTATGATATGTTAAAGACACACATGAAGGGCAAGAGTTCCAGGCAAACTAAATGGCTCAAACAGTCTTCTAATAATTTTGTATTTCTAGCCACTAATAAATTACGCCCCACAACACTTTTAATAGGTATTATTCTCATTTTACAAAAGGGAAACTGAGGCACAGGGGATGGGGAATGACTTGCTCAAGGAGCAGATACGTCTACACGGCGATAAAAAAAACCCGGCACCAAGTCTCGGAGCCTGGGTCAGCTGGCTTGGGTTGCAGGTCTATCAAATAGCAGTAGATGTTTGGGCTCACGCTGCAGCCCAAAGACCCCGCGAGGGGGCAAGGGTCCCAGAGGCAAGGCTTGAGCCCAAGCCCGAACATCTGCCTTGCAACTTCATAGGCCTGCAGCCCAAGTCAGCTGACCCCAGGCCAATCACGGGTCTTTTATTGCAGCGTAGAGTTATTCCGAGTCAGCGGTAGAGTCAGGATCAGAACTCAAATCTCCTGACCCAGTACACAGACCATGCTCCCTTTCCTTGAACCAAACTTCATTTTTTGGGTTCAGTTCACGAGACCTTCCTTACGTCTGTTTTTCCTTCCCTCTCTAGCTCACTGACTCCCCACCGCCTTCCTATGCTCTGTTCAGCATTCAGCACTCCTCCCACTTTCACAAAATAGCCCAGTCAAATCAGTACTAGCCCCTGCACAGCTACCCAGAATGCTCACATACTTGAGGATTTGGATGCCCCCAACTGGAAAGGGTAGGAGGCCAGTAATGCCGACAGAGCATGAAAAGAACTTTTCTAGAGAGACACACTTCTGAGAGCTAGCACAAAACTAGAGACACTTGATTATTAGCAGGTAAATATGCCCAATGGCCTGTGATGGGATGTTAGATGGGGTGGGATCTGAGTTACTACAGAGAATTCTTTCCTGGGTGTCTGGCTGGTGAGTCTTGTCCACATGCTCAGGGTTTAACTGATCTCCATATTTGGAGTCGGGAAGGAATTTTCCTCCAGGGAAGATTGGAAGAGGCCCTGGGGGGTTTTCGCCTTACTCTGCAGCACGGGGCACTTGCTGGAGGATTCTCTGCACCTTGAGGTCTTTAAACCACAATGTGAGGACTTCAATAGCTCAGACATAGGTTAGGGGTTTGTTACAGGAGTGGGTGGGTGAGATTCTGTGGCCTGCATTGCGCAGGTCAGACTAGATCATTATAATGGTCCCTTCTGACCTTAAAGTCTATGAGACCTGTCAACAGGTCCCATACAGCTTCCCACATCTCATCAACAAGCAGCTCATCTATGGACGCTGGCTTGGTTTGTCTTTTGGAAAAGGGTTTTATGGGGGAAGAGGGTGTAAAAAGGATTTTGGGAGGGGATTCCAGGTTTACCATCACAATTTCCCTTCTTCTGCATCATCTTCAGTAACAACGGTTCTGCAGGCCAAATTATGCGTTGAGTTACATCTACGCAATGCCACCATTGTCAGTGTTTTGCCCTTAGCGGACACCTTCTTGACTTAAAAAGATTTGCTCGGACATTAACTTGGCTCTCCAATGAGAACTTAGAAAACAATTTTGATAACGCACAAGGAAGAGAATCCAGTTGGCTCTCCCATACGGCGTTGGCTCTGCAAGGCTTCCAGGAATCAAAACCAACCTCTCTCTCAATAAAGTGGTAAGTATGACTGATGGCACATCGGGATCAGCTTTGTTACGTAATATGTCATACTGTCACCTAGGGCGAGGTCATCTGTAGGCACTAGCATAATACAAAACTATTCCATAGTCACTTTTTAGAGTAGAACCAAGCTTAACCTTCAACAGGATGAGCTAGAAACAGAAAGCAACAGGGGTCGTGGGAGAGACCAAACAAAAACATCTCCCCCTGGAAGCAGAGCACACATGCCCAGTCCCTTTGAGAATTTCAAGCTGGCTTGAGCCAGAAATGGACCAGACTCAAAACTCTAGATCTGAGCACCCGGAAGCTTTGGAAAAGTTGGGACACGGGATTTAAACTCTGCATCTTGGCCCATTCCTAAACGGACCACAAGGGTTATGGGAATAAAGGGCCCTGCTTTTTCTACAAGTAATTCCACGGGGGAGGGGGCATACAACACAGGACTCAAAGTTGCACAATTCCTCTGTCTTCCGGAGGCAGAGCTCTGAAATCTGTTAAGAACTAACTCAGAGCCTTATTGTTCCCTTTCAAAGTCCTAGGCACTCTCACTCCATCTGCTTTTACATAGTAAGTAAAGGCTCAGGTGATGTTCTATGTGACCAGTATATCAGGTCTTCACCCCCCAGCAGGCAAGTTCTTCAGTGCTCTTCTATTCAACAAAAGCACAATTCAGTGCTTGGGGCACGTATTCCTCTAGCATACTGCGGTCACCCTTGAGATTTCTTTATAAAGGAAAAGCAGCAGTGCCTTCCTATTACACACACAGGTTCAGAAGACGCACCAAGCGTTCATTTGAAAAGGCTCTCTGTCCCTCTCCAGCAGCGTGCCAGGCAATTCAGAGCGTCCCCTAACAATTTGAGTGAATAGATCCGTGAAAGCCAAAGGATTTGTTCATATTGAACTTACTGAGATTCCCCAAACTGATGTATATTTAGTATTTTTATGGACATTTTTAAGTCTTCCGTGTCCCAGCGTATCCTCTGCTCTTTAAGAAGTCATGAATCCTTCCCCCATCCCCTACGTAGAGAGGATTAAAAAAAAAAGAAAGAAAGAAAAAAAGCCCAGCTATATGTAGAAAGAGGACACACACAGACATGAGGAGGAAACTAGAGAAACTCTACTGGACATTGTGATTTGGACTGCAGTAGCGCTAGGAGCGCCAGTCATAGACCAGGATCCCATTGCATCAGGTGCTGTACAAAACACAAAACCACAACAAAATAGACAGGTTCCGACTTTGTCCTTTCCCAGGAGGTGCTCAACCCCCGCTCCACCCCAGGTCCTGCCCCTGCCCTCACTCCTCCGCCTCCCTCCCAGCACCTCCCGCACACGGCTAAACAGCTGATCCCCAGCAGGCAGAAGGTGCTGTGGGGGGAGAGGGGAGGTGCTGATCGGTGTGGCCCATCGGGAAGCAGGAGGCACTAGAGGAAGGGAAAGGAGCTGATGGGGGGCTGCGATTGGGTGTTGAGCTCTCACCTTTTTCCCCTGTGGGTGATCCAGCCCCAGAGCACCCACAGAATCGGCACCTTTGGTCCCTGCCCCAAACAGCCTACAATCTAGTCCTTTCCACTGCAGTTGGACTAGAAGCCACCAGTGAGTGGTCAATGAAGCACTCTGGGCTCACGTGCTAAACTCAGATGCAAAGCTTAGATGGGATTTGGATCCTGGCTAGGACACAAAGACTAGGGTTGGGATTTTTAAAAACCCTCCTCATTGGCCTCTTTCTGCTCCTACTACAGTCCACGGAAGGTGTATCATTGAGTGAGTCTATGCTAGAATTATGGAGTGCGTTGCGGCTTGTATAGACAACACGCAAACTAGCTTTAATCAAGACAGCTTGGGTACGGGAGCAGCGAAGCCATGGCAGCATGGGCTAGCCAACTGATTGGAGACTCGGGTAATCAGATGGGCGTGTACAGCTCACATGGAAACCTGCCTTACCATGACTTCACCGCTCTGGTACACAAGCTAACCTAGCTCACCTACAGCTAAATATACCCTAGCACTTCACCCAATAGCAGAACTAGGCCAATACTCCGCGCTTTTGAGAGGCCCACCATCAAGCAACTCTGTCTTGCCATCTTTGGTGGTGTTCTTTGAGCCCCAGCTTCTGGAATCAAGTGATTGCTGTAGAAATTGAGTTTTCATTAAAAAACAGAACAAGACAGTGAGTTATTCTGTGGAGAAAAACCATGACCCAAGGGCACCCCATGCTCAAACACACAAAAGGCAAATAAAACCCTATATATTTTTTAAAGTCTCATGATTCTGGGGGGGGGGGGCTGGTATACGATTTAGAACACCTGAGGTTGGCAATACCTTATGCCAAATTTAACTGCACCACACAGATGGGCCGCTTAAACGTAGGCATGCCTGATAAAAGAGGTCCCTTGTATATGAAACCTTTCTGAGAATATCAGTCTGTTTTCTTCTACAGTAGTTGCCTGCTTCTAAAATTTATGCGCGGTAACGTATGGTTCAGATCATGTAGTATTTATACACATGCATTTATATAGAGAGAAAGAATGCAAAGCTACGTGGCAGATCAGTCTTTGAAAGAAAACCAACAGGAGGGATCTTACTGCAAAAATATTTACAGTGTATTGTCTTTAAACACATTAATTTGCATGATGTGTAACACACAGACAGGCAACAAAAAAAAAAAAAAAAGCACACTCAAACATGCAGGAAGCAAAGCCTTGTCGCTGACAAAAGGAGCTGTCAGAAATGTTGATCTTAAAGCTTGCTTTTTTTTTTAAATGTTAAAGAACATATGCCCTTGTGTATGTTTTATTTTTCATTAATTAACACACACACACACACACACACACACATATCCTGGACTTTGCAAAATGTTCTAACACAAGTTTTGGGTTGTTTTTTTTTAAGTCTCTCCATGTTATGACATTCCAAAGTTTGTAGCTGGCACTTGTGTTTACAAAGGCAGGGAATTCCAGGCATGGCGATAGAATAGATATTTTAACAAAAAGTTATAAATATTGTCAAGTTGGTACTTTTTTCCTTGAGTTTTCAAACACATCATAAATCTGGGTTAGGTTTCTGCGTCTGAACCCTGCTTCCAACTGCATTCGAGCTTTCTGGCATGAAGGCAAAGAGGATATTTTTTAAACTATATAAATAAAACTTAGTAAAATCACCGTGCACTCCATTAATTCAGGAACACTCCTCTTTGGCTTCAAAGGGGATCCTTTTCTTTACAGTACAGATAGTGTTTTTGCTGCTTTAATGATTTGCTACTAGCACTTGTCATAACTACATGGACTAAGTATGCGATACCAGGGAGCAGCGGTTAGTTCCGTCTCCTGTCCAACCCCGCTCCAATTCATTTCAATAGGTTTGAGGCTTTACACAGAAAACTAGTTCATAAATCTAACATGGGAAGCCTTTGTAGAGTGCCAGTTAGTTAATGAAAGACGCTACGCGCATGTCTCCGCTATACATACCTCCTGCGTGAACCCAGTGAACATTCAGTGACCCATAAAGTAGTGCGGAGCGGAGCCAAAATAAGTCAGGGTGATATGGAGAAAATGTTACACATTTAATCTACATTAAGTATGTACACTATAAGATTAGCGGCTTGCAAAGACTTTCCACATAGTTAGTTACCTAATCCTTTTATGGAGCACAACAGACCCTAATTTTTAAGCAATGCTTTGCCCAAGCAACATAATTTTCCACCCTGCTTTTCCACAGGGGCGAAGACTGGGTTTGTAGTTAAGGCATGGGATTGGGATTCTGGTGATCTGGACTCAGTTCCTAGTTCTTTGTGATCTTGGGCACGTCTCTCTGCACCTCAGTCTCGCATCTGGGGCTAACCATCCTGGCTTTCTCCCAATTTTTGCCTGTTTCATCTATTTAGACTAAGCGCTTCAGGGCAAGAACTGTCTCTTAGAACACACCTGTACAGCACCCAACACTAGGACTGGCCAAAAGTTTCTATCTAAAAACTTTTCTTTTTAAAATGGAAAATTGGGTTTTCAACAAGAATTTTTTTTGTTAAAGAAAAAATGTCTGCTTTCAGAAAAAACAAACAATTTAAAACCAACAAGCTAAAATTTTCCACCTGGGTGGGGCACCACCATTTTCCAGCCTGACCTGGCACAATGGGGCTCTCAATTTCATTTGGAACGACAATATAGTTACAACAGCACGTGCAAATCCTAGTATTGAGGAATCTACCCCAGTGGTTTTCAACCTTTTTTCCACTGGCAGACCCCTAATACATTTTTGCATGGAGGTGCACACCCTTTGGAAATCTCAGTCTCCAGACTCCCAGCGATCACGGACCATCGGTTGAAAACCACTTATCTACCCTAAGTACCTGATTTGAGAGAGCACTCAGGTCCTTAGAAGTCTGAGTACTTTCTATCCGACTTGATTAGAAGGGGATTATCGCCTTGGTATGTAAGTGCTGACCCCATTCTAGGATTTGCACCAGAAATTCACTGTGAGCACAATATGGGAGCACTTAGTTGTGGGAACAAACACCTACATAAAACACGGTGGTGAAAATCTGCCTCAGCATGCCCAGCTTTAATAACGATCCTTGCCTTTCTCCAATGTCTTTCATTTAAGGATCTCAAAGCACATTACAAACATGATTAGACTAACCCTGCATACCTTCTCCCTGACATAAGTAGTTTTTGGTTTTTTTAATTACCCCAATTTTATAGATGGGGAAACAAACACTCAGGGAAGCTATTTGTCCCTGCCCGGACAGGAACACACTACAGTGAGTGCTCTCTTCTCCTTACTCCCTTCCCCCAATTCCTTCCCTTACATATTTATTCCTAGATTCCCTTGCAGTACCATGAAATGGCCTGCTGCCGCTCCCTGAGACCACTGGTTCCTGATGCACTCAAGCTGCTGCAGACAATTCAGTGCAGGGAAAATGAGCAGGGGGAGAGGAGACAAAGAGCAGAGAGAGAAAAAAAAAAAAAAAAAACTTTGGGGGTGGGAGGCAGAGACTAAGTTGACTCATAACCTGAATGGATTTTTGCTGCCAACCCTCCTCACAGCTGTTTCCACAAGGAAATACTGCAAGAAAAGATGACAGGTACGTATCAAAATATATGCCCGTGTATACAGAATGCTTCCCCTACGTCCCCGGCCTCTCCAAAAAAAAAAAAAAAAAAAAAAAAAAAGATGTGCCTTCCCTGCATTCTAAGCAGACAGCACTGAGCCAAAAGATGCCGAGTACCCATCATTGTGAGGGGCAGAAACACCTGTCGTTTGGGTAACAGTGAATTGGGCTGATGCGGCCTGCCCTCTGAAGCACATAACTTCCCCCATATTCACCTACATCTTGCACAAGTTGTCGTGAACACATTAGTAGTGCCAGATCCTCACTCCATCTTCAACAGCAATTCAACTGAGAATTTCAGCCAGTCTGATTTAGAGGCCAGCAAGTTTTGTTGGCCTCATGCATTAGAAGCTATAACTGCCTGAAACCTCATGGAGCATTGCTCATCCTCTTTGAAAAGGGTAGTCGCTAGAAACCTTTCAGAGCACTGAAGCCCTATATGGAGGTTCCCCAAGAGCTTCTTGTGGCATGCAAAATCCTATTTCTTAAAACCAGACTCCGCCCCTCCAGGGCCATGATTTCAATGCTCTGGGTTTCCAATATGACCACTGATCAATTAATTGACTTTCTAAATGTTCCTTCATGTGCTCCGGGACACATGGGTAAAGCGTTCCAAAAACAACAGAGTCCAAGGAGAGGAATTCTTGGGACGTCTCCAGCACTTGGCCTTGAAACACCCAGCCCAAAGCACTTCATGGAGGTTTGCTATTAGCACTCCATTTGGCAGCTGGGGGGGGGGGGAAAGAGGCACAGAAAGGTTGACCCTCTCTATTAGGTCACACAGCTGTGAAGGGGAACAAAACCTGCCCGTCTCTAGTCCCCTGGTCTAACCAACAGAGCCCACTGTATGGTAATGGAAGTACATCAGAGCATTTCAGAGCACTGTATAGAGAAGTATTATAAACCCATATTACGAATAGGCAAATTTAGGCACAAAGAGACTTGACCAAGGTCACACAGCAAACTGGAGTCAGGGCTGGCGATTCCCAGGCCCTCGATTGAGTCACCAGCCACTGCTGTCTCCTTAATACCTTCTCGGAGGTTAATGACCCTTCCCCAAACGGGGGGGGGGCAGATTTACAACGTCATGTAGGCACCTGAAGATACAGCAATGGAATTTACAAAAGCACCGAAGTGAGAGTTACGGTTCCTAGCTTAAAGCATCTAAATTCCTTTTGGAAATCTGGCCCTGTTCTACAAACCAAGCCAAAACCCGGCAGCGGCATATTAAAAAAAAAACAAAAAAAGTGAACAGTTGATGAGAACAAGAGCACTTCGAAGCATTTTGCCCCCACCCTTTTTAAACTGTGTGAACTTTTCCCATCCCAGCGCTCGCACACACACAAAAAAATCTAATTTTGAGCCCTTTTATGTGTTCTAATCCTCTCGTCTTTTTCTAATTTTGAACACAGCTGTCTGCTGTACTTTCTCGAATGACGCCAGATGCTGGGTTCATCAACCAAACCCACAAAAACAATGGTTTGAAAGCAATTAGAAGTACTGAGGCTGCATTGAGGCTCATATTAAAATGTGATAACACTGTTCTAGTGGGAATTGCAATGCTGCAGCATTTCTGGGCTGCCAGACAGACAGAATGCCTTGGAAGTGGGCCCTGATCGAGGAGGTAACGTACTGGAATTTCTATCTGGAGCAAATGAAGGATTAGCTGAGGCGGAATGCTCACATGGTTTGTTTGTTTTTTGTTGGTATTATGGCCGCAGCACCCATCTTGCTGGAATGCTGGTGGATCCTTGTGTTTGCACACATACCACAGTAATCACTGAAATAAAACACACACACACACTTATTAATTTGTATTCTGGTAGCACCTAAGGGATCTGGATCCGAGATCAGTACTAAGTACTGCACAGACGTGTACAGATAGCAGTGGGAGACAAAGGGACCCATTCAGTTAGACATTCCAGGTACAATTCCACTGGATACTGCAGAAGGAACCACCTACTCCTGTTGCTCTCAACGCGCAGGTACCCACTGGGGTTGAGATTGTTATTAGTGATACAGAAGCGCCTTGTGGCCATGTTATACAACTACACATAAGAGACAGTCGCTGCCCTGAAGGGCTTAAAAATCTAAAAAAAGACCCTGAGAGTGGGAAAACAGAAGCACCCAACAGGGTTGGGACATGCCCAAGGTCACATAGACCTTGGAATAGAACCCAGGCATCTTGGCTCCCGTCCCATGCCTTAGCCACTAAGGCCATGCTGTCTCTCCAATGCAATTCTCTGGAGGTCACTTAACATTTGCACAAGCCATTCTTGGGCCTGCCCATGGCATGTGTAGACCGGACAGCTTGGCCAACACCATACACGGCTGGAGAAGCCCAGGAGAAAAGCAGTGCTGATTGCTCCCAAAGCCCCACCCCTTTGCCAACACCTCCCACAACTTTGCCACCCTCCCCCTCAATCATGCTGAGTGGCTAAGGCTCCCCACCTGGTAATTTGGGGCCCAATCAAACCGATGACAAGCCCTGCCCCTCAGAATGGATAAGCTGCACTCACCTCGGGGCAGAAATTCCAAGTGATACCTGCAAGACAAGAAAAGAAAAACAGGCATAAACATACAGGTGACACTGCACCCCATATTCTTTATAGTGATATTACTAGGATATGGTTTGGGCACAATCATGATGCATTTTATGCAAGTCAAGTCATGTGAGGTGTCACTGGAGACCTTATGATTTGTGGAATATGATTATCCTATTTGAATGCGTATACCATTTTTGTATCTGAAGTTATGAATATTGACTAGGTATCTGTATTTCAAATGTAGTTAAACCTCGGTAACGCCCACTAGACAAGATGCTTTCAGTCTAGACAGCTGATTGGGAAGGGTCTACTCAGGGCAATGAGCCATTAGGGAAAACAACAGGCCATAGGAGCAGCTTATCTTCCACCTGATAAGCCTACAGACAGCCTGTGAGTGATGGCCGCTATGACTCTACAGGGACATGGGACCAGGCCACAGGATGCTGGACTCCATCTTGGGATGTCAGTATTTTTCCACAGACTGGTCTGGGAACCAAGCTTTGGAACAAAGGGTTCCCACCAAATGCAAAAGCTATATAAGACAGGGAGTGACATCATCAGGGGTTCTTCACTCCCCACACAAGACGACGCCTGGAAACACCTGAGGTTCAAAGACTGAACTGGGAGAAGTGCTGGACCCAGACTAAAGGGATTTCTAGCCTGTGTATGAAACACCTGGAGATTTCAAGCTGTAAAGCAGGAGTCTCAAACATGTGGCCCGCAGGCCACTCTTCTGTGCAGCCCGTCAAGCTTCCCGCGCCCCCCGCCCTACCTACCTCCAGGCCAGGGGTAGGCAAAGTACAGCGGCCCACGAGATTGCACCCCCATGGTGCCGCGAGCCCCATGCCACTCCCGTAAGCGGCTGGCAGCATGTCCCTTCGGGCCGGAGGGGAGTGGGGAACAGGCAGAGAGCTCCTGCGTTGCCTCGCTTCAAGGTATTGCCCCCACCCCCCCGGCAGCTCCCGTTGGCCTGGAACAGGGAACCGCGGCCAACGGAAGCTTTATGGGAGGTACCTGGAGAAGCAGCAGCAGAGCCCTGTGCCCAGCCCTGCGCCCCCAGGGGCTGTGGTTCCGGCTGCTTCCTGGAGAGGAGCAGCATGGCACGGTGTGGGGCCAGGAGCCTGCTCTGGCCCCAATGCATGCTGCTGCTGCACCAGAGCCGCTCTAAGTAAGCAGCGCCGGGCCGGAGCTCACACCCTACAGCCCTTCTGCACCCAACTCCCTTCCCTGATCCCCCTCATATATCCTGCACCCCAACTCCCTGCCCTGAGCCGCCGCCGCACCCCACACCTCTCCTGCACCCCAACTCCCTGCCCTGAGCCCCGTCACACCCCACACCCCTCCTGCACCCTGTACCCTGACCCCCTGCCGCACCCCACACACCAACTCCCTGCCCTGAGCCCCCTGCCACACCCTGCACCCCCTGGTGACAGGGAAGGAGCAGCGTTGGGAGGAGGACATTGGAGACTGGTGTGGAAAGGGGCAGGGAAGGGGTGGGAAGAGGCAGGGCAGGGGCAGGGCCACATGGAAGGGGTGGAGTGGGGGCAGGGCCGGGGGCAGTGAGGATGGGGGTGCCAGTGATGCGGCCCTCAGGCCAATGCACTAGACCTCATGGGGCCCTTGTGGTCATTTGAGTTTGGAGACCCCTGCTGTAAAACATTGTGTCTTGAGAATGTACAAGTCAGCCGGGTGAGACCCTGCTATTCATATCCAATCTATTTAGTATATTCTGCTCAGTTTGTGTTTTTGTTTATTTGCTAGGTAATCTGCTTTGATCTGTTTGCTCTCACTATGATCACATAACATCTATCTTTTGTAGTTAATAAACTTGTTTTTGTTTTAAGCTAAACCAGTGAGCTTTGACTGGAGTGCTCAGGGGGAAATCTCTGCTTGGTTACCACAAGTGTTCATTGTTCTCTTCGCACTGAGGGAGAGGCAGAATGGGTATTAAACCCATAGACTGGCCAAAATCTCAACACAGGGGATGTCAGCTGGCCCCACGGAAGGAGGCTCTAGCTTTGAAGAGAAAGCCACAGAATGACCTATTCACAGGCATCTTGCCCACTCTAAAGGGCCAGGTCTACAGCCTATCAATGGCAAGAATCCAGTATATCTAAATCCAATCCATTTATTTCCTCATTAAAAGCTTTCGTGAAGAAAATGATTTAACACAAATGTGCGGGCCACTGACGCAGATTAATTAGAAAATAACAGAACCCCGACGAAGGACAGAATATTTATTTCAGTCTTTTGCTTTGGAGAAAATGCCTGGGAGGAAAAGGAAGAGATTGCATCTAAATCACAGACTGCAATATTTAATCAGTGATAAAAAGTGACTGTGTGTTATATTGGAAAAAGAGACACACAACCCTGCGTTACGCGCCCTGTCTCTAGTGTTTTATACGTTGGAAGCTTTAGAAACTTTAGGGTGGGGTTCATTTTATCCCGTTTCCATGTTTCTCTATGGAATCTCTTCACCCTATCCTTATCTGAAGTCATATGCACCTGCGCCACCAGCATCTCTTTGTCCCAACAAACTCAATCTCTTCTCCATTCCCTCCCTGGAATTTTTCTCAGTTGGGATGGTCCATATTTCACTTCTATTGTCCTACCCTCAGGATTTCGTTTTCCTCAGTGCCACAGATTGAGACTACAGAAGAAACTCTTCATAGATATAAGTAATCAGAAGAGGAATTGTTGCTGTTTAATAATTCAAGGCCCTTATGTTCCCTTCTGGGATTAAGCCAGTTTCCCCCACAGCTCAGTGGAACCCAGAAATGAAGGACCAAGCAAAGAAATTAAACCCACACAGCAGAGTACCCAACAGACCAGGAAAGCTCAGTTTTAGAGTGTGATGCACCTTGAGTTTTGACCATTGTAGGAGGGTCAGACAGACAGAATTCCAACCACTCCTTTCACGTGAAATTCAAAAGAACAGTTGCAAATCACCATCACCTACAATTTGTCTTTATGACTCAGACAAAAGGTTCCTCTTCCTGACCAGCCAAAAAGATATAAGAATGGTGGCTCCGGGATCACTCTAATTAGACTTTCCTGCAAAATTTAATCTCGAGAAGGACTGAGGTCTTTAAGACAAGGAAGGATCTCAAGTGTCAGTTTTACAATACTCATCACATCTACAGCACCTTCCATGCCGAGGTCTGAAAACGCTTCACTAACACTTCAACAAGCCACACAGCCGAGCAAAATAGGTCAGAATTATTATCCCGTTTGACAGACAGGAACCCATGATGAAGTGACTTGCCCAAGGTCTCATCGCAAGTCAGTGGCAGATGCCAGGAATAGAACACAGTCTTCCTGATCTCCATTCCTGTGCCTTAATTATCATTATTAAACATAGATTTCATAGAGCTTAAGGCCAGAAGTAGCCATTAGCTCATCTATTCTGACCTTCTGTCCACCACAGGCCTTTAAATTTCACCCAGATCCCCCGCTCCTGCTGAACCTAATTGCTTTAATCTAACTAAAGTATTTCAGTCCTTGGGAGACTAATCTGTTATGTGCCACAAAGAAAAGAGACCTGGGTGCCACTAACGTTCGAGGCCCCTGCACTGGTAGGGCACTGATTAGGCAAAAGAGGCCCAGATGTTCCTAGCATATGATCCACATCCATGCTGCAGAGGAATGCAGAAAAATCCAAAGCCCCTGCCAATCTGATCTAGGCCCAAATTCCTCCCTGACCCCAAATGTGGCAGGCAGTCTGTCTGTGAGCAAGACAAACCAGCTTGGGATTTAAGAAAGAGGAGTCTCTGGGCCATCTCAGAGCACTGCCCCTCCCCATCCAGTGCTGTGTGTCCAACCTGACACTTCAGAGGTAGGCAAAACACAAAACAAAAAAACCCCGGAATGAATTAGGTCAACTGTGTATTTGGAGGCCGGGGGAGCATCACATGGGAAGTCTTCCTGACCACTGCAGGCTGAAGCCCTGAAGTATAAGATCTGATTATATTCACTATCTCAATACATTCAAATATTTACATTTTGGGAATACCTAGAGGTCAACTGTGCCAGGTCTCCATTGCGCTAGGCACTTACTGTGTTTCTATAGTGAAGGTCACTGTCTCTCAGAGTTTACAGTCTAGGCAAAAAGACACAACAAGCAGATGGGACAAACCAACCAACCCAGGTAACAAATACAGGTGAGCAACTACAAGAGCATCTTCTCCCCCCAGAGTATCCCGCAGCTCAGAATTTTCCCTTTCACGAGTCTCACTGGTGAGGTTTGCCTTTGTACACAATGACAATCTTGCTTTTCATCATCATGGCCCTCACCTCATTCCCAAACTCTGTTTTAGGGCCGTGTTGAAGTGGTCCACTCTGTCCTCTCCATCCTAGCTCCTCTCAGAGAGCAGAGACATTTTCATATCTCTGTTCACCCGGCTCAGCATCCTCCCAGAGCAGAGATATTTTTGTCTCCTGAGCAGCTAACGATTCTGAGACAAGGACGGAGGGAAAAAACAAAAAAAAAAAAATCACTTCTTGTTTTGTGAACTTTTGTCTCTTGTGCTTGAGAGACTGTCCTAATCTCCCCTGAACATGTTTTAGTGATAACATTTACTGCACCAGGGCCAAAACGATTTTCTGTCACTTTCAATTCCAGTTCAATAAACGTATCAGAGCTTTGTCTCTAACCTCTGTCATTTTTAATACAGTAAAATGGTTTTTAAAAATGTAAAATTGAGTTCCATTTCCTACTGGACCAGCAGTCTTACATTAGCTTCATTCTTATCAAATTTACAAAAAAAAAAATTGTTTAAAAAATGTAAAGCAAACAGTCAAAAACTCAAATCTCATTAGATCAATGTATGCGTTTAGTCTCACGCTTTGATAATTTTCACTCTAGAAAGAGTAAGTGCAGAAGAAAAAAAAAAAAGAAGAAAAGAGAAACTAACTTATTAAGTCCAGGAGGAAAGACATCTTGTGGTCTAGACACAGGACTGAGAGTCAGAAGATCACGGTTCCAATTCCTGACTCTGCCACGACTTCATGCGAGACTTTGGATAAGTTGCTTACTCTGCCTGGGTGAAAAGAATCCTTGTGCCGAGGGTCAGCCCAATGCCTATGCCCCACTTAAATTCGCAAAAGCAGGCTTAAAGGGAGATTTAAGTGGTTAGCTTTGCTGACCCTTTGCACAGAGTTTCACCACGTGTGAAATGCCTTTACCAGTGTCTGCAGAGCACTTTGAGATCCCTGCATGGAAGCTTCTATAGAGGTGCCAACCGAATTGAAAAGGTGATCACAGGGGTGGACCTTTCCATTCACGTGTGGAGTCATTTGAGAAATGTGACAATCTGGGAAAATCCCCTCCAAAATTTGCCTACTGACAACCTGAATGTCGAATACGGTCACCCCATTAGAAAGTACAACTGTATCTGTAACCATGCGTAGGCCACGCACAGTCTTCCCAAAGTGTACCCAGCGAAGCAGAGCTAAAGGAGGAATTTAGCAAAATAGACAGGGAAATCATCCCCTGCCAGCCAGTGAAATACAACAGGAAAATGGAGCAAGAGGCCAGTTTTCATTTTTATCCTCAGGTGGGCTATTCCCATTAGCATTCCCAGGACTTTAAAGTACCATGTCAAATAGGCAGCAAGTAGTTATGCTTGTCTGGACCAGGAGACTGGTGGCCCTCGGAGACCAGCCACCAGGACATTTCTTTGGTTGAAAAGAATTATGTTGCAACAATTGATTCTTGCAAATAAAGCATTAACTTTAAAAATTCGAAGTGTCTGACTTGCCTTGTTACACCCTAATGACGTACCCAATGGGATGCATGAAGGACCAAGGGCCCAATCCTGATCTCAGACCACTGCAGCTGTAAGAGGGAATTAACTCACATTAAATCGCTCACCAGTGAGACATCAAAATCAGGCCCAAAGACTCAGTGGTAGCTGACAATCCCTAGCTTTCACAAGACATTAAACATCATTTGTCCTTATGTGTCCTATTACGGTAGTTTTATTTAGCACGGTTATTTTTGTCTCCATTTAACCATTCCTCCTATGCACTCTATATTTAGTTTAGCCATCAGCAGCAGCAGGGGTCCCTATGAAGAAGGAAAGATGCTGCCCTGTACTGCTGAGCACTCCAGGGGCGGGGGAGAAAGTGAAGCAGCAATCTACATTAGAAGTGGGGGAAAATAGACAAGAGGGTAAGAAAGGGAATAGCCACCAAATGATTTAGTGTCTGGGCTGTAAAACAAACGTATAAAAAAAAATTTCTCTGTTACAAGGAGAACTTTGATGTGACATGTAAATCAAAGTTCTAACCCAGAGAAACATCTGATTTCCATTATAAAGCCAAGGAACTAGCGAGGCACTGCTAAAATTTTAACAAAGATCTCCCATGAACATTTCCTCCCCCCACTTAGCTTGCTATATACACACCACTTCCTTCCCCATATCTCATAGCATTTAAGGTCAGAAGGGACCACCAAGAGCATCTAGTTTGACCTCCTGCACATCGCAGGCCATAGAACCTCACCCACCCAATCCTATAATAGGCCTATAACTTCTGGCTGAGTTACTGAGGTCCTCAGCATGACAAGAGATAGATCACTCGATAATTGCCCTATTCTGTTCGTTCCTACTGAAGGATCTGGCACTGGCCACTGTCAGAAAACAGGACATTGGTCTAGATAGACCATTGGCCTGACCCAGTATGGCTGTTCTTATTCTTGATTTAACGACTTCAAGTTACAGAGAATCCAACAAGTTACTAGTTCAAACCAGCAAGTTACTCGCTGTGGAAGGTGGCTAAAAACACCCCAAAGTCACTGGCAATCTGGCCTGAGGGAAAACCCTAAACATGGCTATTATTTAAACCCTGAGCATGTGGCCAAGACCCAGCCAGACATATCCAATCAGAAGTGCATGCATTGTACCAAAACAGGAGGATTTTGCTAGTTTGTTTTATTTAAATAAAAACCAATGAAGTTATGCATTAAACTTAAACATAAGCTGCACTTTACGGCAAACATTTATACTTTGCTCCTGAAAGACATGCAGGGCCTGATTCGAATGTATTAACATTCCAGTAGCAACCTACTGGCCCTATGGAAATGAAGCAGAGTCGTCTTTGTTTTGCAGATGGGAAACAAAATGACCAGATTTTCAAGACAGCTCAGCTCCCACATAGATAGGCTTGGAAGAATTCATTTTTTAATCATCATTTCAACAGATAAAAACAACGTGTTTTGGGGTTTGTTTGTTTTTAATAAAATCAGTTTCAACATTCACAGGAAGTTAGAGGGGAAATCAGACAATTATTTAATGACACTGATTTTGAGATTCAACGAGTCACAGCATTATAAGCCTTAAAACACAAGTTGTCAACATCACATATCACAACATTACCTACATAGCCTTAAATCAAACTCTAATACGTTCTCAAGCCGCTTTTTTGCCTATCTGTACATTCTGATTATCGAAAGTAGTATTTTTTTTTGTCACTGTATGTGTGTGTATGGTGACATTTACTGATAAAAATCTAATCTGCTGAGCCGATATATAAGCTCCTAATGCCATTTAACACTACCTAGGAGCCAGACCTGCTGCTGGCCACTTCCGGGGCACAGTGCAGTCTGCGGTGCCAGGACAGGTAGCAAGCCTGCCTTATCACCCCCGCTGCACTGCTGACCGGGAGCCACCCAAGGTAAGCCCGCACCCTAATCCCCTGTCCCAGCCCTGATCCCCCCCACAGACCCAAAGGCCCTTCCTGCACCCCCAGACCCCTCGTCCCTAACTCCGCTGGGTCGCGGGCATCAATTTTCTTCAACTAGTTCGCCAGAAAAAAAAAAGAGAGAGAGAGAGAGTGTGAAAACCATTGATCTAGAGGATTTCAACAATAAAGCTCAAAGCCCTTCACAAAAGGTCAGTATCATTAGCCCCACTTTACAGAAGGGGAAAGAGAGAGAGAGAGAGAGAGGTGAAGTGACACGCCCAAGGTCATACAGCAGGTCAGTGGCAGAGCCAGGAATGGAATGCATTTTTCCAAAATCCAAACCCAGTGCCTTAATCACAAGATTAAACCTTACACTGGTGTAACGCCGCTGACTGAAAGAGAGCGCTAGATCAGAATCAGTCCTAAAGTTACTCATCAGCACTGCAAGGTACGGCGCACCCTCCACCCCAATTGTCTGCCACAGCTGATCCTGAGACTTCCCGGACAAGACCCTGCTCCCCAGCTCACACTCCAGGTGACAGATCACAATCGCTAATGAATGAGTCAAATAGACAACGAAGCTGTTGGGCTAGATACAAAAACCACCAGCTGAGATTCTGTGGCCTGTGTTGTGCAAAGGCTTTGTTTTGATGATCTTAATGCTCTCTTCTGGCCTTAAAAAGGTCTATAAATATAAACCCCACTTTCCTCTCAGACTCCTTTTCGGCAGGAACCATAAAATCCAGTCAGGTTACAATCAAATTTTCTGCATCTTCTTGTCCAATTAAGAACACTAACATCACCACAGATATTAAATAGGGGAGGGGAGAAGAATTTGGGAGCTCACCATTAGCCAGGTCAGCTTATGAACCACTTCAAATGCATTTCTTAGCTAAACATTACAGAAGTGGCAGCATCTCTGCAAAGACTCTGGTTACCCAGTTTCCATCATTTACAGGCATCAGGTTTCAGATTAACAATGCATCCACGAGGAAATGGATGGGAAACGGGTAATTTTATCAGCTGGAATGGCAAATGATGCAAATTACTGAAAGGATCATAACCCGGAAGGCACCAAACTGTTACTGGAAGAGTGCAGGGATCCAAATTCATCCCACGTATAAATCAATCAGGTTGCACCTGGTTTGAATTTGGCTCAGAGATGTTCGAACATGACGGAGCCATCCTCTCCGTCGTAGGCCCACGTACAGCACGGAATAGATTGCAGGATGCTCACAAATTAAAACAGAAACTCTGTATGGTATCAGACCTTTTGAAAACAAAGTTAGCATTAAAGTTGACACTGCAAAATGGAAGGAATTCCTTTGTAAATGATTTTCTCCATCTCCTTGCAATGTGCCGGAATGACAGAGATGGTTTGCAAGGACAGAAAATGCAGGTCAAGAACTTTTTGATATTTATAGGGTGGCAATTGACTTCTCAGGTACCTCGTGAGACAAATCCATATCCCAGTGGTTAAAATGAACCTGAACCATTGCTCATGCTGAGAGAAATCCCACCACCAAGTGAAACAAATTTCAGCCTCCCGAATAAGGAACAGATGAAAAACAGCGCTTGGGCTAATTAAAGACGATGTAGTGGGGCCAGTCCAGCCTTGAAGGTAATGTGCAGAGCTTGATTATCTGCCTGACTACCAGGTCACATTCTTAAATTCCCTTTTATCTTGATATTGCATGTTATGCAGGATAATGAGCCTCATACTGGTGAAAATTACATAGAGGGCAGTTACACTAATGAAGCAAAATTACCCTGAAATTGCAGCCTCCTGCACTCGCATTTCAAAACTTTAAAACAAGATTGGAAATTAAGATAACAGATGTAGTTAATCTGATTAGAAGTTTATTAAAACAGTGCCCACTAGCTCTGGCTACGGACCTTTGGAAGACTGTTATAAACACCTTCATAATCTGGCTATAAAAGTTCTCCTCGGATGGGGTCAAGTTCACCCCGATGTAACTGAATGGATGTTATACAAGAAGCGAGACTGACCATATCGTACTTTGGCTATGGCCTAGAATAGAGGAAGAAGTGGGAAGTTTAAGACGACGTGTGAACAATTCTAAACCCACTGATGTAGTCGATGACAGATTTTTGGCAAGGAATTATGTAAACGACACCACTAGAGAAGCTGAAGCCCCATACACAAAAACATATTGGGTCAAAATGTATCCCTTCTGGAATTCCACAGGGGATGTAGCCAGCCCATTTAAGCTCTGAAAAGCAGCCGGATACCAAGAAAAGTAATTACTGCATTTAAGGATTGTGCTAGCTAAAGTGCATTAATGCACTACTTGAAACCATCTAAGGGGTCAGATGTGCAACACTACGTGACTGTATTGTACTGAAAAAGAAATACCAGCCCGAAGGTATTTAGTACACAACAGAACAAGCTTTTGTGATCTACGGTGTAAACAGATCATTCAGAATGTGTATGATTATTACAGCAGTATCTAAGGGTCTCGATTATAGTTCCACGCACTATACAAAGATACACTTGCCTTAGAACCCGTGTTTACTGGCTCCCAGTTTAATACCCTATCCACCAGACCACACTGCCTCTCACGTACTTAAAGGTCTGGAGTAAGGACTTGCAATTTTGAATTCAGTTATAGATTCCGTGAACAACCGGAGCTCATTAGTTAAACCACTGGGAGTTCGGGGGACACAAAAAGTCCACGACAGAACAATTTGTTGAGAATCCATATTTTTAAAACTCCCAGGTATTTATATTTTAAGGCACACAGGATATTGCTGTCAGCATAACATGTTCCAGCGAGGTTTGGGTTTTTTTAAATCAACTACCCCAGAGAGCTGATGGAAAAAAATTTGCACACGAAACCTTCTGAAAGTTCTCAAATGATTTTTTTTAAACTTGCATAGAGATTCAGCCACTCATGGTGAAAGTTTTCAAACTAGTTCTATCATGCAAAGGAAATGATAAAAAAAAATTAAATTACAAAAAAAAATCAGAGTCCCTACAGTTAAACATTAAAGGAGCCACTACATAGCATTTTGGGGCAATCTCCCAGCCCAGGTCAACAGATTCAGGTAAGCTGGGCAAACGGCTGTGTGGACAGTCCTTTGAAGTCGTGACTCACTGGGGCTGGAGCCCAGCCTCCTCCCGAGGCTTCAGCCCAAGCTCCAGCACTGCCTATATAGCTATTTTTATAGTGCTGCCATGAGACCCAAGCCTGTTGACCCAAACTGGGAGGCTCGCCTCAAAACGCAGTGGAGACAGACCCTAAGGTTGAGATACAAAGCAGCAAAGACCATCCTTGAATCACCTCCTTAAACTAGGGTATCAAACCTCAAAGTAGTGCATGCAAAAGTTTCATCACAGTGTCAAATGGCTGCATCTACACCGGATTGCCCACTGACGGTATCAGAGCAGTGCCAGGGGTGTTAGGTAAACCCAGGCAGCAGCATTAAACCCTCCTGGGTGCCTAACCCTTCTTAAGCAGGTCTACACAACATAGCAGTTAAATGCCAAAGACCTCCAAGGGTATGCCAAAGACCAGCCCGGGTAGACAGATTTGAGCTAGCGTGCTAACGATCACCAGTGTGGATGTTATGGCTCCACTCCAGACTCAGGTTAGCCACCCGAGATAAGACCCAGACCTCCAAGGGTATGCCAAAGACCAGCCCGGGTAGACCGATTTGAGCTAGCATGCTAACGACCACCAGTATGGACGTTATGGCTCCACTCCAGACTCAGGTTAGCCACCCGAGATCAGACCCAGAGCGGAGGGATACCTTAGTGGTTTGAGCATTGGCCTGCTAAACCCAGAGTTGTGAGCTCAATCCTTGAGGGGGCCATTTAGGGATCTGGGGAAAAATCTGTCTGGGGATTGGTCCTGCTTTGAGCCGGGGGTTGGACTGGATGACCTCCGGAGGTCCCTTCCAACCCTGATATTCTATGATTCTATGCAGGTATGCTCAGGAGGCTGAGCTGCATCTCCAGCCCAGCTAGCGCCAGCCAAGTTTGTTCTCAGCTTCAGTGTTGACATAGTCCAAGTGCCACATCAATGCTAGAGCTCCCCCCAGTGGTAGCAAGGCTGGAGAACAGGGCAATTCATTGGAGGATTAGTAGGAAGGGGTCCCACGGCCACTTCAGGGTTTATGTAACCCCCACACCTCCTAAATGTGGTGTTCTGTCCCAATTAGTGGCACCAAGACCACTTAGAGAGATTATGAGTTTGCTCTACAGCCTGGGCTAACAGCCAGTTGGCTTTTAGCTCATACACTAAACTCCAGAGGTCCCAGGTTCGATCCCACCCACCATCGATGACTGGGGTCTGTTGGTGTTACACTTCATCATGGCAGGACAGGTTAAAGGTAGCACTGCAGCATACATGCTGGATTTCCTTGTTTCTGAGAGTGTCGTGCTTAACATTATTTAACCCTCTCTCTCCATTTCTGTCTTGGTCTGCCTCGCTCTCCCTTAACATTATTCAATTTCACAGAGGAAAAACAGCACAGAGTTAGTTTCCACTTGCTGCAAACCTCACTTCCAACAGTGAGTTTAGACGCCCGACTGGCTCAGAAAGGACCACTGAGGAATTATTTATCCCCATTTTTAATAATCAATCTTATTTCCTGCCCCTACCCTAGAATAAGTTGTCTCCTTGCTGATAGATGACCTCACTTGGGCATTTAGACAGTTTTTTGGTTACTGTTCTTCCCAAAGGACCAGGGGAGGGATGGGCTCCTGAGTGGAGTCATGTAACCAATTCTTCCCAGGTGTCAGACATCTGATGCTAATCCTGCAACTGGCACAACAAAACAGCCTAACAGGAGCCTGATGTTCTCAGCAAACAGCTTTGAAACAAACTTGCAGCACTAACCAGCCCCCAAAACAAGAGGGTCTGACAACTTGAGGGGTTCCAGGTTCTCTTCTGTTTTCCATGACGGCTGCTCTGCAAGCAGATTTTCATCACCACCAATAAATACTCTGCTTCCAGGTCAATTAACTATTTGCCAGCAACATCTACAACTAAAGGTGGTGATCCCAAAGCACTGGCAGAAGAACACACAGAGACTCTAGGACAGGGGTTCTCAACTTTTTTTTATTATTATTATTATTATTAAGTTGCCCGGGTTTTGGCTTCAGCCTTGGGTGGCGGAACTTGGAGCCCTGGGCTTCGGCTTTCTGCCCTGGGCCCCAGCAAGTCTAATGCTTGGAGGCCCCCCTAAAACCTGCTCACAGCCCCCCAGGGACCCCGGACCCCTGGTTCAGAACCACTGCTCTAGGAGAGTGAAATTCACGGACTTCGTTCAAGGATCTACTCATAGAAGATTGAGAAGGACTTGAACTCAGCCAGAACACTGCACATGTTCCAGAAAAAGTGCTACTCAGCTGCCAAGGTGGAGTACGGGTTGCTACACCTGCAAATCACGTGCACCTCCTGGATCCATGAATCCGATGACTCAGGCCCACATCCTCAAAAAGGTATTTAGGTGCCTAACTCCCACAGCAGTTCAGCACCTAAATACCTTTGAGGATACAAGCCTCTGGGGCTACACTCCTGCTTCTCCCCCAAGTCATTCTGCGGCTTTTGTCTTTGTGGGTTTTGCACACAGCAGACAGGGGGCGAGTAAGCTGAAAATAGATATAGGAAAACACGATTGTGAAACCAGAAAACATGGTCAGGCCAGGCCCGGCATACATGTATTTGTGAGAGGCAGGAGCAGGATCCAAAGACCACTCTCTTTTGTTATTGACTTCATTTCAACATGACAGTGTGCCTTTAAATAGCCAAAGACATTCTTAAGAATAAAATGGCGCAGGCCCACACAACCCAGTCAGACGGCAACAGCCCCTCCGCCATGGCCTACGATCATTTTCATAGTACATTTCAAACAAAGATACCGCAAGCTGCTTCCCAGCTAATTATAAAGCATTATTCTATACATCCTTAACAGGCAGCATAAGCCCAACGCTGTGCATGTTAAAGTCAATGGCAATCCTCCCACTGAGGACAATATTAGACCATTGGCAGGGCAGTGGAACAAAAATCTGAAGGCCAAGTTACAGGAACAGCTATTCAGCCCAGCTCAGAATAATTACACTGTAAGAGGCCCTTCCCTTCCAGGGATCTCTCTCCCCCCAGTTCATGGTTAAGCAAGTGACTTATCTCCATTATAAATCTGCATAACGAAGTGCTACAGCCAGTGTCATCTTTCATGATGCAAAGAGGTGAAAAGCAGAAAGAACGACGCCTGCGCCGAGGACCCAGATGCTTCCTGAACGCGACTGCAGATGACTTCCTGAATACGCGCCACAAGAACCACAGCATGCTCCCTGAAGAGGCTAACCCGAGCCGTGCCCCGAGAACGAGATCTGTTTAGCTCTTTCAAAGAAGAAAGTGGCTATTATTACAGTAAGCTGCTACCACAAATCCTTTTCTGAACACTTCAGGTTAGAACAGAGACGTTCAAACATACTATTGTCCAATCGTCAGCAATCAAGAGAAGAACCACCAGAAAACCAACGCCGCACTGCAGCCTCTGCTCTGGAACGGATGCTTTCTTGCTTCTGTCTCCACACAAACCCATTGCGAATAACTCCAGAGACCAGCTCCTCTTAAAGCCCTGGCCAGTTTTACATTGGTTTCAAAGGAAGCAGGGGTGGGCCCACATGTTCTCCCGTACTTACGGAGAAGGAAACGCCATGCACATTCCCCGTTATATCGCAAAGGCTGCACCAAAGTCCTCAGCATGTTGATATGTTACTTTCTCCTAAACCCTACTACAAAGCACATTCCATGCTCAGCCCATAGCCTAGATTCTCTCTTCCCCTAATCCTGCCTCCTTTATGTCCAGGTAGGGTAGGGTAGCAAGCCACCTGCTTTGCTAAATGAGCAGAACAATCCAGCACTGCCAACTCACAATTTTATCATGAGTCTCAAGCTATCTGGTATTTTTCAAATGCCAGGCCCCTGGAATTATATTATGCGAAAAATTGAGTTTTCATTAAAAAGTTTATTGCCTTGAGGGTTGCAAAGAGATGCTCTGCAACATGAAACTTCAAGACACTCACTTCAGAAGCCAAACAAAAGGACCCCAAGTTCATTATTTTTTAAATCCCATATTTTAAACCAATCTCAAAGGATGTTTTCCCTCTCCAGGGTGACACCTAACTCATGATTTCTGAATGCTTCGGTTGGTAATCCTGCTCCAATTGTCTCTGTCCCAGCAGGATGAATATATGCTAACAGAGTGGGAGTGCTTCAGGTGAACGCTGCCAGCCAGTTATACTGACAGGAGAAACAAGGAGCAACGCACTCTCTTTTCAAACATTGAGGGACATCATTTTCCACACCACCCCTCCGTTGTAGATGCTGTAGCCCCGTTTTCTGAAGGCTCCCATCTTTTCCCACATTCAGCTTGCTTCAATTATTCAGGGCAACCCAGGCTGATAATTACACAGTCCCGAGTTGCTGAATAAAACTGATGCTTAATTAGCCAGCAGGAAAGATCGATTAAGATACAGCGGGGCATCTTGCAAAGTTCTTCAGCGGGACTGTGGGGAATAGAATCCGGCTGTGCCCTTCCAAAGGATAAAACACTCTGCGTCTCAGGGACTCGGCTGTAGTTTTATTTAAACTGGATGCCTAGACTGGTCACCCCCCGAAGTTTTATCATCAGATCTTAACTCTCCCAGTGCTACGGTTCACATCCTATAAAGACAGAACTATCGCCAAGTTCTGGAGCATATCTCCAGCTGAAAACCACAGACAGAACACATCTTCCATGGCCTCATCTATCTTAGCCCTCGCGGACTCTTCTCCATCTGTGCGATTGCAAGGGAAAGAATTTCCCCCAGCAAGTCAGCACAGGGCACGTTTGTTTAAACCCCAAACAGAGTAATTCACTTCACACTTTGGCCCTGTGCCAGAGTCCTGAACCCAAGTATCCTCAAAGATGTGGGGATACTGGAATCAAAATTCAGAGCTAGCCCTGAACTTTGCAGATGGTAACCCTTGTCTCTGTAAAAGGTCATAACCCAGGAATTAGACGCCCCTAAGCACTAAGGCTTGGGCTGTATCTCTAAAACACACACACACACACACACACACACACACACACACACACACAGGCTCGCCAAATGAAATTAACAAAAGCAAGTATTTCTTCACACAATGCACAATCAGTCTGCAGAACTCCTTGCCAGAGGAGGTTGTGAAGGCCAAGACTATAACAGTGTTCAAAAAAAGAACTAGATAAATTCATAGAGGATAGGTCCATCAGTGGCTATTAGCCCGGATGGGCAGGGATGGTGTATCTAGCCTCTGTTTGTCAGAAACTGGGAATGACTGATAGGGGATGGATCACTTGATGATTCCCTGTTCTATTCATTCCCTCTGGGGCACCTTGCATTGGCTACTGTCGGTAGATGGGCTAGACAGACCTTTGGTCTGACCCACTATGGCCGTTCTTATGTACGCCTTTAGCAACAGGTCAGCAGAGTGGGCAAATGCTCACTCTTCCAATTTGGTATGAGGAAAAGCAACTTATTCACATGTATGAATATTCAGGCTTGTTTTCAAAACCTCCATGGAGGACAAATATTCATTGTATGATTTATTTCTGACACCACCAGTGTCTTAGGAAGGGGACTGTGGTTTAGCGGATAGAGCCATAGACTAGAGTTCAGGAGAGGCAGGTTCAATTCCTGACCTGCCCCCGATCATCCAGTGGCAGAGTCACTTCCCTGCTTGTGCCTCGGTTTCCCCATCTGTAAAATGTGGCTAATGCTGTTGACCTCCTGTGTAAAGGACTTTGAGATCTACTGATTTAAAAAGAGCTAGGTATCATTATAGGAGCAGCGCAAACACAAAACAAGGCATCATCCCTGCCCTAAAAGGGGGGGAAGCAAGGGATCGCTCGGTGGTTTGAGCATTGGCCTGCCAAACCAAAGGTTGTGAGTTCTATCCTTGAGGGGGCCATTTAGGGAACATGGGACAAAAGAAACAAACATCTGTCAGGGACAGTACTTGGCCCTGCTAGTGAAGGCAGGAGACTGGACTCAATGACCTTTCAAGGTCCCTTCCAGCTCTATGAGATTCTCTCTCTCTCTCTCTATATATATATATATATATATAAAAAAAAGAGAGAGAGAGAATAAAATTGGTTGCAGTCTGAAAAATGCTGGCAGGTAGTAGCTTGCCTCATACACACATTGTTGCACAGCTTAAACACCCCTGCAGCATTTGTCAATGCAACATGCAGCAGATACCCATAGGTTCATACAACTGCTCCTTCAGAGAACAGACCCACATAGGTATTTGGCACCTACCTCACTGATTTCAAATCAGTGAAAGTTCAGAGCCCAAATACCTTTTCTGGATCCAGGCCTCCTTGCTCATTAGGCTAATGGCACTTTTGGAAGCACCCCTTAGAGCCCTGCTGTGAGTGCCCAACCAGTTCAACAACACGTGGGGCTACCCATTGCAGTCCTGCTACTTTGCACCCGGAACCCTGGCAATTCTGTGCCCATCGGAACATAGCGCAGAAAACCACCAACCTGGCCTTGACTTGCCGGAAGCCAACCAGAATCGCCTGTCTCTGGTCTCTGGCTCTAGTGCTCAGGTTCTCATTCTGCAGCCCGTCTGCCAGGTAACCTTCTGTATCTGTTAGGGAAGAAAGTTACAACCGTCAGGAAACCACATGGGTGGTGGGCAAGAATTCGATTAGGAGAAAAACTGTTTTCAAGTAACCAAAGTATGCAGAATGGTCCATTGAAAGCATCTGAGAGCATGTGATCAAACAGCCTACGGTAAAGACAGTCAGCCTGAAGGCTCTTCTATTGGAGAGGGTCCGTAACTAGTAAAAGCATCACACTGGTGGGCGACACACTGAAGTTTTGCCTAAGGCAGGAGATGGTCTTGAGCAGCATCTGGAACTAGGTTTGCTTGTGGGGAAAAAACAGCAAGGAACCATAAAGAAACTCAACCACCACAGAAGTGAAACAAGACAAGGATCAGCATAAAGAACAAAAGGGCATGTCTCCCAGAGTTGCGCACCGGCTAGCACAGGTAACAGTAGCACAATCTGGGCTTCAGCGTGGGTAGCATGCACCCTGCAGAAGTACTCGACTTGCTAACCTTCGTGTCCTTCATTCCCATTATTCCCCACAGTAGCTGGATTCAAGCTCGCACGCTGAGGAAACATACCCAAAGTTACAAAGTGAAATTGGGGGTGCGGGAGGGGCTGAAAGAGAAAGAGCCACAATGGAAAGAGAAGTGCGGAAGGAAAAAAATAAAAGAACAGAAAGTGAAGTAGGAAGCTGAATATGAGTGTTTTGGACCCACTCCTCACAAAGGGTCCAGTTCTGTTCCTGCTGAAATCAACGGCGAAACACACCATGGAAGTCAATGAGAACAGAGTCGGTCCCAAAGCAGAGCAGAGCATGAGCAAGAAGAATGAGCTTGTGGGTAACTGAACAGAGCTGAGGGAGAGGGATTCCAGAGCCCCAGTTGGCACAGGGTCTCCAGGCAGCGTGTCCACTCCTGGGTATTGCAGGATTAAGGGAGGTGTTAATAAACACCCTGCACCAGGCCCCTAATCCAATTCTTGGCCTTGCGTATTCATGCCGTATACTGACCTAATGCCACACCCACTCCCTCAAGCCATTGTTCCTTTGGAAAAGGCTCCCATGTGTGGGATACTGAGTCCCGCTGCATGGATTCACATCTGGTTTTTTTTTGCTTGACATTCACGTAAGCTGCCCAGTCCTGGACCACATGGATCTCCAGGGGGTCTGGGTTTCAGCAGTAAACAGACAGGAAGAAGGAGCTGCGGTGTCGTTCAGATTCAGACGCTGGGTAACCACCTACACTTCACGGAAATAAAGAGACAACCGTAGGAAAAAAAACACAGAACCAAGCTTCTCTTTAAAGGGACAGGAGCAAACAATGGGTTATTTGTGGTCACGATCCTCTTCATAGTTATAGATGAAACACAAGAGGAACCATAGCCTTTGTTTATTTGACGTGGGACAGTAGGCACAAAAGATGGTTTAAAAGAAGGAATGAGCATTAAACCTCAAACTACATGCATTTAGATGGGCTCATCTGCACTATTAGCCAAACTGCTTCATGCGCAATATTCCAATACCCAGAGAACTGTATGTTCTTGTTTCAGATGAGCTAGGACAACTCACCTGGAAAAAAAAAATTTTTTTTTGCTTGTGAAAGTATCTCAGATACTACATATTCCCACTGTTTTCTGATTTACGATCAAACCTCTTCTATTTGCATGGATATCGGCTCCCCTTCCAGAGAACTCAAAAATGAATGATTGCTACCAACACCCAGTTCTGATCTCATGCCAATATACTGCCACACGTTACAACAGCGTTGCTGCCAGTTTATGCTGGCGAAGCAGAGATTAGAATCAATGCCGCACTGATGTAAGTCGCCAGTGTATCGGCCTACACAAATTCTAGCACGCCCTTAACTGTGACACTAATGAGAGTTTAATATCCTGCTGGCCAGGCTTCCAAATTTTTACACCCCTGCTACATGAAAGTTTGCCCGCCCCCAAAAGGAGTGCTCTCTCTTTCGTACACCGTAGGAGTTCACACAGCTCTTTACAACATTAACTACTCCACCGGCAAGTGCGTAGCATGTTCTCGAGATCAAAATGGCATTTAGAGGAATATCCTTTTCTGTCTCTCTTATCAACCTTAATTTCCTTCTACCATCTGCTCTGTGAGACATTCAAAGATGCACCAAAAGAATGTGGAAGGTGCCAGAACTCTTTAGTATAGAATTCACAGTCTAGGGTGAAGCGGGTACTTAAGTCCAGAGGAAGAGACCTCTGGGCACATACCAGCAGCCAGAAGACCAGGCGCTACTCCTGCCTGATCTGTGAAGCAGCCAGCGAGCGGGACTCAGGAAGCCTGGAAGTTGTACAAAAACAATTTGTAAAAACAAGTGGGCTCAGTCCACATCACTTCGAGTTTCTGAAGCAGAGTGTTCCCTCCTGGGTTGGATTCCTTCAGCTGAAGCCATCCATTTCCAGTTGCCAGCCAAAGTAATACTCAAGTTAATAAATACGCTTACGCCAAATCCAGGCTCTTCCCACCTTCTCTGGCTTACTGTTTTCTCCTCATTTCCTATCACAGCCCTCTCTCCCCGCGCCCCCTTCTACAGGGCAGGCATTTCCATTAGGACAAGGCTTAACATGACCCACCTGCTTTCCCTGTGTCCTGGCAAGAGCACAGCTGCCTTCCTTTATCCCACAATTAGAGTCCTGAGAAGCAGCTGTGTCTTGTTAACCCCTCATTAGGGCAGCTTTCTTAGGTCTGCCTTAGGTACATGGCCTGCTTTAGCCTAGAAGCTGAGCCCCTCACAATCTTTAACCTCAGAACACCCCTTCGAGGTATGGAAGTGCTGTTGTCTGCACTTTATAGATGGGGAAACTGAAGGCCCTGATCCTCAGAGGTGTTTAGGTGCTTCAGCCTGTTTAAATCGGTGAGAGTTAGGCACTTAAATACATTTAAGGATCTGGGCCAGAGAGATTAAATGACCTGCCCACGGTCACGCAGGAGATGCGTGGGAAAGCAGGCAGCTGGATCTAGGTTTCTGATGTTCCAGGCAAGCCCCCTATCCCTTGGGCCATGTTTCATTTCCTACACCTATAGGCAGGGCCGGATTAACCTTTTGTGGCCTGGAGCCAAATATACTTGTGGGCTCCCATGTAGGCAATGGAACATGGCATGGGGAGATCGGTCCCCAGAGCAAGGGGCCAGCCAGGGGCAAAGGGGCATTACAGCAGCAGCCCTGCTCCGCCCAGGGCGAGGGCACCATTTACAAACCAGCAGTTGCCAGACACACAGTGGCCCAAGCAGCCCTGTGCTGCCAGCCTCCCCCTTCCCCTCACGGGGCAGGGCCATGCCGCACCATACAACCCCCCGAATACAATGCCAGAACTCCTCTCCCCCGATTCTCTGTGGCCAGAGCCCCTTCGGACCTGCTTTTCCCTGCATCACCCCACACACATATGCACAGCACCTTGCACATCACCACCTCTGCCCAGCCCCACCACAACTGCCCAGCACCCCACACCAAACCCCCACTCCTTAGTGTCCCAACACAGAGATCTTCCCCATCCCCTTACAGCCCAGCACCACCCCCTAGACTCCCAAGAGACCCAATCCCCAACACCCTGCCTCCCGGTCACACTCACTGGCCCTGCTGGGAGGCGACTGTCTGCCAGGCTGAACCAGCAGCGGGGCCGGGAATTGCTCTGGCCTCTCAGGAGTGGTGCAATCTGCCAGATCAGGACCCGGCCAGGTCCCTCAAGACGCACTTTCCCTGGAGGGGCCCAGGCAATCCCCCCACATTGTCACCCGCCACAACTAGCTGAGACTGGCCAGGCTTCTGCCCCAGTTCCAGGCAGCTCAGCTCTGTGGAGACAGGTGGGACGTCACAAGTGGTGGGAAGCAGAGACTGCCCGGAGCCAGGGGTGCACTGGGCTCTGGCCAGGGGGCAGAGAGGAGCAGGGGTGTGGGGCCAGGAGGTGGAGAGGAGCCCTCAGCCTGAGGAGCAAGTGATGGGGGGCGGGAGGAGCCAGCAGGCTGACGGGATGTCAGGGCGCAGTACAAGTGGAGCAGGCCAGGGCCCCTTCTGAGCATGGGCCTGGCTCCCTGGAGCCACTGGCACCATTGTCAACCCCACACTGTCTGTAGGAATTTAGCCTGTGAAACAGAGGCATGGTACCACTGGCCCAGGAGAAGCCCAGTAATGCCATTTAGGAAGCTAGGCACAAACCACTGGAGGCGGATTTACGGTAATGCCAGCTAGGTGCTTTCCACACACTAAGAAGGAAGTCCCTGCTCTGAGCAGCTCACAGTCGAAGGCCAGATCAGTCGACAAAGGTAGGGGACCGGCACTAAAGCAGGCAAGTTATTACATATAAGTCAACTCAACTCCCTGTAAGCAGCACAGCAGAAACGAGTTATAAAGAGGGTCTTAAGGGAAAACAATTGTATGAACCATGTTTCCACAGCTAACACGAGTGGAGACAAAAATGAACAGTGTGCGCCCTCATCATAAAAATATAAATACAAGTTGCATCCCTCTGCCATTTTTAAAGGTAGATTAACTCCATGAGTATGAGATTAGCTGTAATATGAGATTTACTTACCAGGACGTCTGTGTGGATCAGTGCAGCATAAATTATAATAAAACCACACTCACTCCTGCAAGCTACAGCGAGCTCCTTTTCTGAGCCGTCTGCTATGTTTATAGCACCAGGAAATGAAAAAGAAAGCCCAACCATAAACTTTCAAAGTGGATCAGGAAGAGCAATATGTAAGCAGCTCTAGAGTAAATCACACACTGATGTTAGTTTTACTGCTTAGCTGTAATGCAATATTCTTGATGTTTATGGATTGTTCGCCGCGATCCACTCTGAAAGTTTACAGGACTCTCCTTTTCATTTCCTGCTGCTTTTAAAAAAAAAAGTTGAAATTTCATCAGGCGCTTCAGTGGAGTTTGCAAAGGAGATCGCAGTTAATCCAGTGGGAGATGCACACGGTCATAAAATTATTTCACAGCTTGTAAAGTCCAGGTAGTAAATAACATTATAATGGTGGCTCTAAATTCTAGGAGCTAATCAGCACTCAGCAATGAGGGGGATGATAGTTTTTAAAATACCACATGTGTGTCTCTCTCTGCTACCCAGGAACTAGATATCAGAGGGCACGTAACAGCAGCTGTAACAGTGCACTTAAATCCAACTACAGTTCCTACCCAGACATCACTCACTGACTCAGAGGCATGGTTTCCCCAAAGAGTTGCACAGATTTAACCATGCAGGTGAGTGCCAATCGTATCAGCATTCTCGGATACTGTTTTCCCCTTCCCACACCACTCCCATCACCCTGCCCACTCCCCTATCCAGGTGAGAGTGGGAGGCAATTGGAGGCAGCTGCTAACACAGGGACTACAGAAACCAAGGGGTCCAGAGAGTAGTGTGGATGCACTGAGCTTTGGCACGATTGCTTGAATATCTCCAGAAGTTGGGGCATCCACAATTTTGCAGGGCCAGATTCACCTCCCCAAAACAAGACTATAAGGAAACTAAATCTGCAGGTTCCACAGAAAGGATGATTTAGCCATGAGCAAAGACAGGAAGGTTTGGCCAAAAGTCTGATTCAAACCCACAAGGGAGCTGAACCTCAGAAAGGAGATTACCCTGATGTCTTCACCTTGCCCTGCTGCAGTGGTCTGAATAAACCACCATCTCACCAGCCTCCATACTCCTGAGGCAGGACAGTCTGGGCAGACCCAGAAACAACGGCCTTGAACTTGCAGCTTTAAACACAGAGTTTCAAGCTTTATCCCTGAACTCCCTGTCATGTGAGAGTCCAATGATACTATCTCCACTGTCCACAGCTTAGTCTCCTTCAGGAAGGACGAAGGGTTAAAGAGTATTTGTAAAGGGGACAACAGCATCAAGGCTGCTTGTCCTGAAATTAGACCCCACCAGCTTTGTTGTGCTTTGCAGGTGCGTTGACACAAGCACCAGACCAGGTGCTCCGTTCTGCCTGGGACCTGCACTCCAGCAGAAACAGGCTTCACAACACTGCAGCTCATAAGAATAGGGCCAGCAGGCAGAGGCACTCGGGGGATGTGCCATGGTTTACCCACATCTCCAGCATGTCTGCGAACCAAACAGCACTCTGGAGTTTTTGTGGGTTAGTCACTGCTGAGAAACAGGGATTTTTTTTTTATTTTTTTTAAAAGCCATCTTGGTTTGAAAGCAGAGACAAAAATAAAAAACCTGCATGGGGAAGGAACTTTTAAATATCAAGAAAAAAAGGTTTCATAGAGGGTGTTTAGACTTTTTGAGCCAAAAACTGGGGCCCCAAATCTGCAGACACTGGCGCTGAACTTGACATGGGTGACGCTTCAATGATAACAATGTGCAAGGCTTCAAAGGGGCTACTAGCGGGTGGAAAGTTAAGCGCAGGCTTAAGTGTTTGCCGGATCCGTGCCTAACTCCAGAGAGAGAATGCAAGGTAGTAAATAGCTTTGAGCTCACAGCAGTTGAATGCCTTTTAGCTATCACAGTAGCACCACTGTCACTAACAAGCCATTCATTAGCTATTGTTATAAAGTTATGCAGGAGCGTATACCTTTAATATCAGAAAATGGATATTACTGGATGAAGCTCTCAGTACATTCTTGGTGTCTTATTTCTGATCTTGATTTTAAATAAACTCTCCTGGGGATGCACTTTGCAAACACAGAAACAGCCTGAGCGCCTAAGTAGCTGGAATCCTCCTTAAGTACAGAAAGGCCCGACCACTGTACAGATTGTTAAGAGGCAGCAAGTTTGATACAGAAGTATGTGACATGCAATTAATCTCCATTCATAGCCTGCTATACTTGTCAGCAAACAAAGGCTCTGCTTTAGAAGGAGATCTGAAGACTTCAATTAAAAACAGGCAGCTAACAAGAAAATAATCTAAGTTAAAAGGGAGGTGACAGGTGCCGAAATGAGTTGTTTACAGAAGTGTCAGCTCTGAACAATAAATGGCTGCATATCAAAAATGCGAAAGGGGTGAACTTCACTGCAGCCTCATGATTAAAAATAAAGAACAGGAAATTCACATGTACAGCTGGGGGAAAGACACAACCCATTTGAAAGCGAGCTTTGATGGGCCTGTGTGCGACACTCGCTCTCAAATGTGACCCATCTCCAGGCTGAAAGCTTTGCATGTCCCAGAAGGGGAGAAAGTCACTACTCCTAGCTACTACTGGAATGGGGATCCAGCACTTGAAAGTGTACTGTAGTGAGCATGGCAGGGGAGACTTGTTAGCAGTGCTCTGGATTAAAGGGACAGTATCAAAATTTCTGAACAGTGTGTGTGTGAGAGTCATAGCCATAGGTGCTGGAACTAGGGGTGCAGCCGCACCCCCTGGCTTGCAGTGGTTTCTATTATATACAGCTTGTTTCAATGGCTCTCAGCACTCCCACTATACAAATTGTTCCAGCTCCGCCAGGTCACAGCATAACAGGAGAGAAATGGGGAATTAAAAGGGATTGTTATACCATACAAGTCGGCAGGGGAACTCAGGGTGGGGTGTAAGATCGGAAACAGCTCTTAACTGCCTTTAAAAAAATAAATCCTCTGATTTCAGGTTAAGTGCCCAGACCCCAAACAACTGGGATGAGGTAAGTTGGAAATAAGATGCATTAGGCACAGCTAAGCATGGAAGCAACATAGATCCATCCCTGGCGCTGAAACGGACACCTGTAGACGTGAGAAATTTTCCCAGAGCCTTTAGTCACCATATTACAGTATCATTATAAGAGAGTTCTCACTAATATTTGCAAGGGTCTGTGAGGTGCTAACCAGGTCATGTTTGTAGTGTGTTTAGGGATCTGCAGATAGAATGGGCCAGAATTATAACTGCTCAGTCTATGCATCGATTTTAATAAATGAAGAATAAGAGTCCCTCGACATTTGTGAAGAAATAAAGGGAAACAGATTTACAAAGTATCCACATGTCGTGCTGCTGCAGTTATGCATCTAACAAGGTCAAGGCTACCAGCTGCATCCCCCGGTAGGTTTGTCAGTTAGGATACTTAGCAGTAGAAAGTTTAGCACTGTGTTCGTAACCAGAGCCAGAAATTAAAGCTGGTGCAATTTTCACAGTCTCCTGGGAGGACTGGAAGCCCACTGTTTCCTTTAGAGTTGCTACTTACATTGGGAATTTGTCCCAACAGGGCAATCTTGGTCATTGCCCCCGAATATTGCCATGTGCCAAACGGGCACAAATCCACTGCACTAAGATGCCGTCACATGCCAAAGATGCATCCAAACCTGTCTGCATGATATTTTGGGGGCAGCTTCATCCCACATCGGGACATCAATGCCCCACCAATGCCATTACCCTCCAAAACTAGCCCTCCCAATACGGAGCAGTAACACCCATCTCCTATATGGTGTTTTTCCATCAGTAGATCTCAGAGCACTTTACAAAGGAGGTCAGTGTCATGATCCTCATTTTACAGATGGGGAAACTGAGGCATAGAGACATGAAGTGATTTGCCCAAAGTCACCCACTAGGTCAGTGGCAGAGCTAGGAATGGAACCTAGGCCTCCAGAGTCTTACTCCAGTGCTCCATCCCCTAGGCCATATTCTCATCCCCCTTTCTGACATGGAATCATTCCAAGGAACACTGAAGCACCAGGCCAGGTCAGGTCAGGTCAGGTCAGGCCACGTTCCCCTCAACATCCTCAGCTGAAAGGGGGAGAGGCCTATGCAAGCTAGTGGCCTGGAACCCCTCCCCTTCTCAGAAGGAGAAGCCCCTACTCCAACCTACAGAACCATCTCCTCCTGGAGCCACTTAGCAAACAACTTTAGCAAATTCTCCTCATTTAGCTGAGACGGGGGGGAACTGGGTTACCTTCAAGGAGCCTCTGAATCTCCTCAGGGATGATGGGGGGCATCTGCATCAGGAAGAAAGAAGAGAAGAGTCCCAAGTGCAAATCTCCAGAGACTGCTTGTGCTGCTGTCCCTGAGGTGCAGAGGCTGACTGATCCAGTGAGAGAGGAAGCAAGGAGGGTGGGGCCTGCCCTGCACTGTAGAGGGAGAGGGACTACCTCAGGTGCTTCCTGTTTCACCTACTCCAGGATTGCAGCCTGCAAACACCTGCATGATGCAGCTGCAGTAGAAATGCACTTGCAAATTCAGTGTAGGCCCCTGTGGTTGCACCATAGTCTGGGAGAGCCCTGGGGTGCGTCTGCTTGGTTTACCATGCAGCCTCTTGTACCTACCCGCTTGCATAGAGAGAACACTGGGCTCTGTGTGTGTGTGTGCTCTGCATTGTCATTTGGCCTCCTACGTCTGCCCCTTACATACGGGGGCCCTGAGTGGTGTGTGTTACAGTGAAAACCAGACTATCTTTCCTGCAGCTTGCAGGGGAAGAGAACTGAACTCTGCTGCACTGCAGTGCAGCCTTCTCTGTCCCTACACCCTGCAGAGGGAGGAATTGTATTCTGCCTTGCTGCAATGTTCCACCCGCTCACTTCCAGGATCCCAACAGGTGCAACATACTTTCCTATTCCTATGGCTTGAACTAGTTTGCATGCTCCAATCTGCATCCCGCTAAACTAGTTTTATTGACTGCCATAAATGCAAATTCCTGCATTTCCACAGTCTCATAACGAAAGTGGCCACTGAATTAGATTTGCTCACAGTCCTACATCTCTTCTGAAACCTGAACTGGCCTAGGCTGACTGTAGGGAGCCCTCCCGTGTCTTAACTTGCATGCATGAACTTTCAGGCTACGCGTGGACCAGAAAAAGCAATCTTTCCCTGATTTATAAGCACAAGTGGTCCCATTGACTTGACTCGCACTCACATGGATCTGGCCCAAACTTTGTGCAGGGCTTTGAGATCCTTCAGTATGAAAGGCACTGGAGAAATGTAACATTGCTAGTGTCAGGCTGTCTGGAATGGCTCATGAATGGTGGATGCCAATCTCAGGGCAAACCAAGGCACCAACCCAGGTAATGGAGGCTGGGGGGGGCTAAGGTTCCCCACCACAGCCCTGGGACTGGGCTGTGGTGGGGCTCAGAGCTCCCCTGGACAGCCCGGATTCAGGGTTCAGCCACAGCCAACTGGGGCTTGGGGCTGTTCGGGGCGCCAACAGGCCAGCCGAGGTTCAGGGCTGCAGGCAAGGAGGGAGGGGGACAGAAGGGGCAGAGTGGGGGTGGGGCCGTGGGCAGAAGATGCGGGGCAGGGGGCTATCCTCCCTGAATGTGCAATGCAAGCGCCACCCATGCACAAACCCCAAATTGGCTGTGTGTTCTATGATTAGATTTCACCAACCAAATTTCAACGGTGAACTTCTCACGCACTATAACAGCTTTAACATGGAGTCACAGTCTCCTTGGGTGCTCCGGGCTATCTTGTCACCCAGGCAAGCTTGCCTTTGTGATCAATGCTCCCTTACACCAAAAATCATAACACTATTCAGGTTGCTCCCAGTCCCAAAGCACCAGTAAAGTGCATCTTGTATCTCTCACCATCCTATAATAAACTAACTAAAGGTTTCAGAGTAGCAGCCATGTTAGTCTGTATCCGCAAAAAGAACAGGAGTACTTGTGGCACTTTAGAGACTAACAAATTTATTTCAGCATGAGCTTAGCTCACGAAAGCTCATGCTGAAATAAATTTGTTAGTCTCTAAGGTGCCACAAGTACTCCTGTTCTTTTAACTATAGGTTTGTAAACTAGGAAAAAGAAATGAGAGTTCTTTACAAGATTAAAGCATGTAAACAAACACACACAAATGAGATACAGTCTTGGGTTCCAAAAGATAACAGTAGTTGCTATAATATGCAAGATTTTTATGTCCAGTAGGGCTAACCCAAGCTAAACACCTGGGGACCCCTTGCTTATGCTTAGAAATCTTCACCCCTCAGAGTTCAAGCAGCATAGGGGTAACAATTGCTTCTTAACAGGGATTTCTATTCTCTTCCCCTAGTGTTCAAGCTGATGGGATGAGGGTTTGTGCATGTATGGAGAAAGCAATCAACAAAGTCTTTTGTTCACTGGCATTCCACAAGGGTTTAGCTGGTGTCTATAAGACTTCCTGGGTTGGGGAGGAGCCAACACCTCTTGCAGTAAACTAGTATTTCACACTTGGCAATGCTTCTCCCCGACTGTGGGTGTTTACCATCTTAGCAAACATTTTTAGAGTTGCAGAGCTTTATTACTTAAATATTACCTTATAACATGGAATACAGATCTAAGAAGTAAGGCGAATACATGCAGCATCCTACAAGCATTCCATAAAATCTAAATACATTCTTAGAACTCTAATATCTATTTTCACAATGCTACCACATAGGCGAGCCAGATTGGTTGCCAGCTCTGCATTTGTCAGTGTCCAGTGAGGCCCAGTGGCCTTGGCACAAGCTGGCACCCGATCTGCCAGCGTCCCAGTTGGTATTTATCATTATGTAACAAAGATAAGTTTCTGTGATCTTGCCATTTTCACTGATCTACATTTTTATCGCTGGCCAATGATTTTTTTTAATGTTCTTTTCCTGACACAGTAAAGTGGCAACAAAGCTTAGCACTTGGCCACGTGCAGCAACATTAGGCTGGCACAGCTTCACTAAATGCAGCTGTGCATGCTCCTACCAGCAGCGAATTTAGCCCAATTATCGTAGGGTTGGAAAGGCAAACTCTGGGCAGAAGAGAAGAGAAGAGAAGGTGGATGTGTTGAGCCTCGATCCTGCAAACACACCCGTGCTTAATTTTGCTACAGTGAGATGCCCCCTTTACTTCAATAGGAATTACTCACAATCGTTTTTTGCATGATCAGCACTTTGCCGCTGCGTGCATGTATTACTTGAGAGGAACAGCGATCCAGTGGTTAGGGGACTGGCTTCAGAGTGGAGACACAACCTGGATTCAATTCCCTATTATGACTTAGACTCACCATGTGATTTGGAGCAAGCTTTTTCGCCTCTCTCTATGCTTCAGTTCCCCATCTGTAAAGTAGCCCTGCCCTGCCTCACTGAGGGGCTGTGAAAATAAATATACCAAAGAGGGTGAGCCGCTCAGACACTATGGTAGTGAGGATCACGTAAGTGCCTACCGCACATGGACGGTTACAAGTCTGTGTTGTGAGTACTGGAATGACTGTGGAGAATTGTGATGCTACACTTTCTGAGACCGGTTATGCAAAATAAGAAAGGAAGGATGTGGTGTGTTTAAGTTAGGTTAGGGTGACCAGATAGCAACTGTGAAAAAATAGGATGGGGGTGGAGGGTAATAGGCACCTATGTAAAAAAAAGTCCCCAAAAACGGTACTGTCCCTTTAAAAACAGGACATCTGGTCACCCTAAGTTAGGTAAAACTCAGATAAAGAAAGAATGCAAGATTAATTGCAGGTGTTTTGGTTTCTCTGTGCGTGTGTGCGCGTGCACGCGCTCAAAGGAAGGAAACCAGAACAATGTTTATAAGTTATTGTGTTGGGTTTTTTTAACCGAACTATAAATAATATTTGATGTAAGGTACAATCCTGCAAATACCCACAAAGAAATAACACCTGCCAAAAAGAGATAAGACTTGAAAGAAGGAAAAGTGGGAGAAATGCTTAACAAATCCATGGGCCACCTACTGTACATAGTATCTAACTAAAAGGATGATGTTGCTATCTGGTTATCTACATGCTGCGCCTTTAAATGCAGTCTCTCCATATGCTGCAGTGACAGCTGCCATTTTGTGCTTCAGTTACAGAGTGAGGAGCACCCTGCGCTCTCGCTCAAAGAGTCTTTTTATTTGTTCTGTGTGTCAGGAAAACAAATGAGCTAGGACCGAAGATCTGTCACTAAGCTGTACTTCATACCCATGTGTAACTCACAGCCGCCTCAGATCCTTCTGTCCCAAAAGCACTGGTCCCAACCACTTGAGCTAAAGGAGACTCTTCATGAGCGATAAGCAGTATAAGGCCTTTGACACATATTTGAGTGGTTCTCACAGAATACAGAAGAGGGCAGTAGGGTGAGTGTGTGTGTGTGTGTGTGTATATATATATATAAAGTCACTAGCCAGTTCATTTCAATACACAAATAAAAAGCAAATGCTTCCTGTGGGTGACTGATAAAAATGGGTGAGCCAGGAAGAGAACTAGGGTCCCTGGACTAGGTGAAATGCCTTCAGATGTGCCAGCAGCACCAATGAAACCTGATCAATGCAAATCCAGAAGGACAACATTTTCATCCTACAGCACTGCAAAGAACAGGAGGGTCTGTCTCCTGAGTATCATTTGCACTTCTATTGCAACCTTTCACTCAGTGATCTCAAAGCACTTTACCAGCAATGAACTAGCACTCGGTACAATGATTGAGACACTCTGCTTTCCTGTGTGGATGGTATTATTCTTAAATCCATTTTACTGTTGGGGAAACTGAGGCACAGAGCATTTACCGACTTGATTTCTGATAACTGAGTCAAAAACAATTTATCCAAGATCAGCAGCTACATCAGGAACAGAACCCAGGAGACCTTACAGAACCCTGCACTAACCACTTCTTCAGCAGAGAGCAGAGTCCAAGTGTCCTGACTCTCAGCTAAACATCAAATATCACCTTCCTTTTTGCCACTTCCGTTTCTTAATGTCTGAACCAGATACAATTTTAGGGTGGGTGAGCTGGGGAAGAGGAGGCTAGTGTTGATGACGGGTAAATTCCACTGCATCATTGTCATGAAGCATCAAGGTTTCCAGGCTGTCGATCCAAAATGCCTCCCCTACACGATCACAGCCCCGCCTTAATCAACTTCGGGCCCAGGTTCAACAGATAACCTCGCTCCTAATGATATTCCGTTAACTGGACAAATCCCTTTGAAGGCTTGTCTTGCTTTGAAATCCAATTTCACAGGAAGCCAGATCTGATTGGGGGTAGCTATGGAAACCAAGCCGGGCAGCCTTGGAGGAGCTGAGAGATGCAAGGAAAGATGTGAGAGTCAGAGTCCTTTACTGCTCTGTCAGAAATATCAAAGGATCTAGAGAGGTTGGCAGGAGATGTGTCCCTGCATAGGGACTGTTCTGTGTGGCTGGGTACCAGGCGTCTGTCAGTGGAGGTAAGCAGCCAGCTGTCCTGTCACAAAAGCGGAAGATGGAATTAAATACACAAAGCCATAACTGTGCAGGTCTAATACATCAGCTTCTCAGCCTTCCTCTCCCTGCCCCCTGCCCATTCTAAAAGGTTAACAACAAAAGGGTAACAAGGTTAAACCACAAAGCCCTGGCTGATAGCAGTCCTTTCAAGTGCCTGCGCTGAAATTAATCTGAAATTTCTTGCAATTAGATAAGATGAGGATGTACATGCTGATACGCACACAGAGGGCCCCCCAGGCTCTGGAGAGGTACCATTGTATAAAAACATAGGATTTGCTAAACTCAAGCAGATTATTCATTCTTCCTGTCTGGTACTGCAGCACCTGAGGTTCATTTCTGGACCCTTTTGTTCCTCTAGCTCAATATCACAGCTCCTTCCAGACTGGACTAGATCACTGGTCTAACCATTCCAGAATCACAGCTCCTACTGTTCCAGAGCTAACTACTGGCCCATGCTGTGCCATCTCCTGCCTCTCTCTCGGTGACCAATACTTCAGTGGAAGGGAAAAAACAAACAAAAAGTCATGCATCTTTGAGCAATATTGAGTACTGTTACTTGGGTTATTGATCAGATATTACAGGCTGCAATTCTAGCACCCTCAAGATTATATGTTTGTGTCATTTGTATAGTCCAGCAGGTTCTGTGTGAGGGACCATACCACTTCAATGGGGTTTTCAGCATGATTAACCTTATGGCCATTTGAGGAAAGCATGGTCTCAACCACTTATTTAACTAAGTTGTCTCTACAAGTTAGCCCTCTCTTCTCCAATTGCTTTGATCACACAGCCGGGCACCTCTGAGGGAAGATTGAAAAAACTGGGTTTGTTTAGTCTGGAGAAGAAAAGACCGAGAGGAGACATGGTAGCAGTTTTCACGTACATAAAAGGAGGAGGGAGGAAAATTGTTCTTCTTAACCTCTGAGGACAGGACAAGAAGCAATGAGCTTAAATTGCAGCAAGGGAGGTTTAGGTTGGACTTTAGGAAAAACTTCCTAACTGTCAGGGTGGTTAAGCACTGGAATAAATTGCATAGGGTGGTTGTGGAATCTCCATCATTGGAGATTTTTAAGAGCAGGTTGGAAAAACACGTGTCAGGGATGGTCTAGCTAATACTGAGTCCTGCCTTGAGTGCAGGGGACTGAACTAGATGACCTCTCGAGGTCCCTTCCAGTGCTGTGATTAGAACCAACTGGGAACCAATTGGTCAGCACTTACTGAAATCAAAGGGAAGGTAAAAAGTTTCATCCCCTCTGAACTATAGTAACTAGATATGGGCTGAAATCAAAACGCCATGTCCAAATGTTCTCTAACTTTGGAGATGCTAAGATCCAATCCAGATTTTGCACCGGGGAACCAAAATCAATTAACCTCAGGCCTGGCAGTTAGCTTGAATTCAGGGTGTTCTCTGTGACGCATCCTCAATTTTATTATTATTTATTTACTTGTACTGTGGAATCCCACTTATGGCCCAGGATCCTATTGTGCTAGGCACTATATAAACACAGAAGAAAAAAATGCTCCCTGCCCTGGGGAAAAAAAATTTAGCAGTGACTTTTTTCGGTGAAGAGTGTGGATTCAGCTATACTATACTTGGTTAATTTGCGTCAGTTTCGCCAAATTGTTTTGGTCAGGGAAAAAAAAACTTGTCAAAATGTATCTGTTTTTTCCATTTTTTCCAAAGAGACATTTCAATTTTTTGGCTTGAAATGATTTTTCTTTTCCAAATGTCCTTTGATCATTTTTTAAAAAATAAAAAAAAGCATTTAAAAATGCTTGCAATCGAATTGTGACATTTCGTTTCAGGTCAAGCAAAACACACCACATGACTCAACATCATTTTTCCTCAGTTTTTCAATTAGCTGAAATTTTGAAAAATTTTGTTTTTAGTTCAACCTGAAACAATTTCTTTTCTGATTGTTTTGGAATTGCCCAGTGACATAGGTGCTGTGGGTGCTCCGGAGCTCAAGCACCCATGGAAAAAACTGAGGGAGTGCTCAGAACCCACCAGCCACAGTAGTTCTGGCCCCAGGGCTGGCTGCCGATCAGCTATGCCCCAAGGGCTGGCAGGAGGCACTCGGGGGGAGGGAGATGAGCGCGTTGTGGGTGGTGGAGAGGAGGAGCCTCATGGGAGGAGGCAGAATGGGGTTGGGAAGAGGCAGAGCAAGGGCGGGACTTGGGGGATGAGGCCAAGCGGGGATGGAGAACCAACTGGGAAAAACCAAAGTCAGTGACCATGGCCAGTGACCCAAAAATTCCATTATCCTCCCAGCTTTCTACCCATAACAAACTCATGCCCTGTCCTGGAATGCCAGAGATCTTAGATGTATTCACTTTTCAAGCATGCTGCAAAACCCATGTTGGATTCCCCTCTGCAAAGACACGGGAAAGGGTGTGAGCTGAGGTGGGTATATTTATGGGTGGTGTTTTCTCTCTGTTTATGGTGTAATTTTTCTTTTCTGGAAGGCACCTATAGATTATGTTTTTAAAATCAGATTTCCTTACTGTTATTAATTACAGTAGCACAGAGACACCCTGGCTGAAACTGGTGCCCTGCTCTGCTGCTCATAGACTCATAGACTCTAGGACTGGAAGGGACCTCGAGAGGTCATCGAGTCCAGTCCCCTGCCCTCATGGCAGGACCAAATACTGCGTACTGCACAAGGCAGCCCTACTGTAATGAGCTTACAGCCTGCTTGCCCACCTACAGTGTAAGGAAACTCATAGTGAAGATGTGCCAAAAGTCTCAGTAGACACGCAGGCTCACCCCTGCGGCGCCTGCTGCTGGTCTCTCAGGGAATTAGCTCAATTCAGCTCCAGAGCACCCTCTCCAGGCCAGTGATCTGCCTGTCCTCTGGCCCCTGTGTACCTCCCTGGACCCAGTACCCTTGTACATGGGGTGCTGCCCCCTGGCAGTAACCCCTCAGTCTTAGGGTCTCCCCTCCCCAGGGAACCCCCACCCTCTATTCCCACCTCACCTCAGTATATGGCTACTGCCAGTCACTGTCTAGCCCCCACGCCCTGGGGCAGACTGCAATATCAGCCACTCATCACTGGCAAGGAGGGTTTGGACCTGCTGCCTTGGCTCACCACTGGGCTGCCCTCTGCAATCCCCAGTACCTATTAGCCCAATGCTGGGCCACAGCCTGGGGCTTTCCAGGTTGGAGCTCCCCAGCTCCTCTGCCTTTCCCCAGCCCTGCCCCACTCAGTACCCTGTGTCTAGCTCCCTACAGCCAGGCCCTTCTCCCTTTACAACAGAGAGAGATTCCTCCTTCTGGCTTCCCTGGCCTTCTTATAAGGCCCTGTTGCTCAGTTTGGGGCATGGCCCCAGCTGCAGCCACTTCCCCCGATCAGCCAGAGTTTTACCTTGCCCAGCCCCAGCCCTCTGCAGGGCTTTTCCAACCCCTTCCAGGCTGGAGTGGGTGGTCACCCCGCTGCAGTCTCCCAGCAGCAGAGCCAGGAGTTGATGCCTGGTCTCTTGAATGTGGTGGTGTAGCTTCTAGATCGACCTGCCTCTTTAGTAGTAGTGTCCGTAAACTGAAGACACAAGTCTGAGTTCTGGATATGCACCAATACAGCTCCACAAAAACGAATGGTGAGTCAGAGCATAATTTGGCCAGGTCAGTGTAGACAGCTGAGGAAAGATACTCCAAAAGACCTCAGGCCAATTATCTTCTCCATCACATACTGCTTGTGAGACCTTGGGCAATTCACTGAATCTCTGGGGTGCAGATCCTCAGAGGCATTTAGGCTCCTAACTTCATTTGAATCCTATGGGTGTTAGGCACTTAAACACCTTGAAGGATCTGGGCCTCAGTCCCCCATCTGTCAAATGGGGATAATAATTCCCTACTTCACAGGGAGCATTATGAGAATAAACGCATCAATGAATGGGAGATGCTCAGATAACTGTGGGAACGGGGGACCATATAAGTCCCTAGATACACAGGAAGCTCACACAGCTAGACACCCATAGGTGCTGGAAGTAGGGGTGCAGCCGCACCCCCAGTTTGAAGCAGTTCCCATCATATACAGGGTTTACAGTTTGCTTCAATGGCTCTCAGCACTCCCACTATACAAACTGTTCCAGCTCCCCTGATTGGTATGAACAGGGACGCTCATACTGAGGCAGACGGGAGGCGAAAGAGTAACATTGCTGGAAGCCTGACAAGCAAAGCATGGCTTTGAAGGGGTAAAGCAGCCGGCCTTGACAGGGCCTTGAGGAGAAGCAGCGCTGGAGGGGAAAGTGTACAAAGAATGGGAGACCAGGCAGGTAGAGATGAGACCTGAGATTAGCCCCTGTTGTTCCTGGGGCTGACTGATGGGCTTTGGTTTAATGCACAGGGCATTATTGATCCCTGGCTGTTCGGTCACACTGTGTGAGGCGGCTGCCCTCTGCCCTGTGGATGTGTTGTCGCACCTCTGCCTCTTTCACCAATCCCCATCAAGCTGCTTTAATGAGTCTTTTATTGACAAGGCTGAGTCCTAATGAGGAGGAGTGCTACACACTTCATTAAGGCGGCAGAGGGGTCCGCTCTTCCGCAAATAGATAGGCCCAGCGGCTGCTGCCTGAGGTGTAGGGTGGGGAGGGATGGGGCAATCAGAGCAGGAGTTTTGGGATCTGAGGCCCACCTCCAGTAAGAGAGGAGAACCCAGGGGGGGCAGTCAGGTGGCTGCAGCACAGAGAACATCTGACCTGAGGTGGCTGAGGAGGGTCTGGATCCGTGGTTTCGGAGGGAGAACAAGGATGCAGGACAAGACTCTATCTGATCTAGGGAGAAACGGGGTTTGGACGGGAGAGCCTGATCCAGGTGAATGGGCATGGTTGAGCTGAAAGACTTTATATCCTGAGAGAGGCAGGAGGAGGGAAAATGTTGGTGGAGGATGGTAGGCCCCTTTAACCTTAATCTAACCTTGAATTGTACACCGTTCACTAAATGGAAGGACATACATACACACACAGACTCAGCTGTAAAAGGAATCCAGTACCTGGGTCCATAGGTCCCTGGCTAGGAGGCTTCACAATTCTGTTCCCTCACCTGGCAGAGGCTCTGTTATCCATCCCAGTGCTCCACGCCAAAGAACTCCCCTTCTGATACGATCACGTCCAGCCATGCCGGGGTAGAGAGAAGGAAATGGCGTGACAAACCACTAGAGAGTGACTTCTCTCAGTGTATGCAAGCCACTGACCCTTGCAAGGGTTAATCTGGAAATGATCGTTTTCAGAGGCAGCTGGAAGCAGTGTTATTCCCTGAAGGTACCACCCGACCAGCCAATGAGCATTTTTTTTTTTGTCCTGGTGATGCAATGCTTCTCACCTAATATTTCACTAGATTAAAGATGTTGCCACTTGCTACCCTGCTGGAGAAGTGGGCTTGGGGGAGTTTGGTTGAATGGCCCAGATCAATTCAGCCCTTACTAAACTTCATTTTCCTCACTTTCTTCAGTACCCAGTTCCGCATTGCTACAGCTTGTGTACTGACTTACTAGGTGAGTGTAAAGTGTACTGTGCTAGCTAGTCCAAATAGTAGCATTTTACATCTCCTTTGCACTGGTGCAAAATGACTGCCCAAGACATGGGACCATGGAGAATCTAGACACAAGCTCTAGACATGAGTGCTCAGATCTGGATTTGGTTTAGATCAAGGTTCGGGGATTGAGTCTGAAGTTGAATCAGGGCTCTGCTTCAGGCTTGACGGTGATGAAATCTCATGTGCCATCCTTGTGAAATTTCAGTCCAAAATGGGACAAGCAAGATTCTGGCCTGTAATTCTAAAGGAAGAGTTGGTCTTGGGAGATTTGGGTTATTTCTGAATCAGAACCAGAAAACAGGTCTTTCCGAAACCAACACTGGGGGACAAATTTGGATCTGGGGATTTGAATCCAACCCCTGCAAAAAAAAATTCAGATGTGAGGTTCCAATTTTGGCCTCCCTCTGTGAATTTCATGTTACCCCAAACTCCAAACCCTATATCAAGAGAAAGTCCATTCATATTAATAGCCATAAACCTCTATCCATCATGCAACTCTACTTCATTTGTTCAGCCATTTTTGGATACTTTTATGATGTACTGTTTGATTTTATTAACAGGAGTAAAGCTTTTATACTCATTGAATTCGTGCCTTGCCTGGTAACCCTATCCACCTTATCAAATCTTCACTTAATGAAATGCAGGCTTTTATCTTAATGGCATTCAAAACTATGTTGCTGGACCCTTATGTGAGTCATAGCTGGAAATACTTTGGAGATTCCAAGTGGGGCATTTGGAAAGAGAAATGGGTCTGTTAAATGTTCTCTCTCTTGTGAAAGGGTCAGCAGACTAGGAGAATTCGCTGTGTTTGAGGCACACATGAGGCATTTAGAGGTTAAAAAAAAACAACAATGGAAAATTTCATTTTTTTCTTTCGGCAGAAATTAAAAAAATATATATGTTGACCAAAAAGCCTGCAGTATTTTAGCCAAAAATAAAACTATTTCATCTGAAATATTTAGATTTGGATATGTTGCCACTGTGCCTCATGCTTCCATTTTCTATGAAATGGGCTCATTGGTCAGACTACATCTCCCATGATACAGCAGAGGGAGAGGGGAGTGATACATCATAAGACTCCTTGGCCATGGTGCATCATGGGGGATGTAGTCTGGCCAGAGAGCCTGGCCCATAGAGAAGAATGGAACCATGAGGCAACCAGACTACAGCTCCCATGCACTGCAGCAGCATTTCCAAATTGAATTATTTTGGGTTTTAGCTGAAATATTTCAAGTTGTGAGGATGACATTTTTTTTCACAAAAAAACAAAAACGAAACTCCCATGGAAAGCAGACACTTTTTTGACTGAAATTTTCTCATAAAAACATTTTTCCCACTAACAAACAGTTTAAATGAAAAAATTTCAACCAGCCCTGGTGGCAGATGTATTGTTAGATGAATACAACACCATGGATCATAGGTCAGTTCGCTGTCACTTTTTGCTGTCACTTCACCCTGGCAGAGCCAATGAAGTAAGCCACTTGTTCCCCCAGTACAGGTTCATTTCTGTTTTCGCCCCTCGCATTCTCTTCACTGCTGTGCGGCATCGTCCCAGGCATTCAGCTTGCCATTCCCTAGAGAAGCACTCCCCAGAAAAACAAGTTGATCTGCCAAGATTGCATGACAACCCCGTATTTATTGTGACAGTTAAACTTGATACTAGGGGAGGCATGTTACACTGCATTACAAGCTCTTTATCTGTGCACTTGGATATTGGATGGATTCTGCTACTAATTAAACACAAAAATGAGTGAGGTTAATTGCCAGTCTTATTTGCTAGAAGTACAAGCGACTCCTAAATTCCAGGAGCTTGTATCTTTCTTCCCTATCATTTTGTACAACAAGTGTCCTTCCCTTTTCATGCTTACCAAGCAATCAGTGAATGTTTGTAAAGTGCTTGGAGAGCCTCCCATGAAAGATGCTATGGTATGTAAGAGCAAAGTATTATTACAATGCGTGCCTTATGAAATCAAAGGATAAACGTTCCCACAGGTGTAGAAGAACATTGTTTGAAAAATGACCATAGATCTGTGCTACTGTGGTTATATCATCATCCTGTCAAGCGATTTTAACAATTATAAGGGCCAGGTTCAGTACAATACTGTTCTTAAGGCCACACTTCAGGGATAGTTCTACTCCAATAATAATATCTAACTCTTACCTTTTTCATTAGTAGATCTCCAAGCACTCTACAGTGGAGGTCAATAACATTATGCCCATTTTACAGCAGGGCAACTGAGGCACAGGGAGGGGAAGTGGCTTGCCAAAGATCACCCAGCAAACCAGTGACAGAACAGGGAATCGAATCCAGGTCTCCTGAGTTCCAGCCCAGTGCCCTACCCAGTGGGTCAACTAAATAAACATTTGGCTTGAGTCTCCACCTAGAGACACATACAGTGATGCATTATTTTTAAAGGGCTCCATTCTGCACAGCGCTGAGCACTCTGGCTGAGATCTTGCGAAGCACCGAAGCACACAGCAAACTTTGAGCGCACGAGCAGTCTCGTAGGACTCAAAGGAAATAGAAAAAGAAAAGACCTCAGTTTACCGAATTACTGCTTCCCACCTCTGGTGGACTCTGAATTGGAAGTGATTTGCAATGAAATCAGAGGGCAGCACCTCTCTGTCTACATTTGCTAAATGAAAAGGAAAGTGAGTTGATTGCCAATAGCAGTAACAAGGGATAATGAGTAGTGGATAGCGCGCCGAGATAATGTACACAGGCTGCTTCTGCCAAAGTCTATGCTTCCTGCCAAAGGGAGCTGCGTGGGTGGGTGTGTATGGGTGTATATATGAAGCGCTCTGTGTGTGTGCAAATAGAAATCATTGTGCACAGGTGTGTGTGCTGTAAACAATACCTGAATGAGTAGCCATGGGTTGTGGTGTATCGGTCTCTTTGTGAGTGAACAGCCAACACACCGAGTGCCTGGATCGCCTCTTGCACTGGTGTAGAATCATGAGTAACTCCAGTGAAGACAAGTATCAGAGGGGTAGCCGTGTTAGTCTGGATCTGTAAAAGCAGCAAAGAATCCTGTGGCACCTTATAGACTAACAGACGTTTTGGAGCATGAGCTTTCGTGGGTGAATACCCACTTCTTCAGATGCATGTGGTGGAAATATCCAGGGGCAGGTATATATATGCTAGCAAGCAAGCTAGAGATAACGAGGTCAGTTCAATCAGGGAGGATGAGGCCCTGTTCTAGCAGTTGAGGTGTGAAAACCAAGAGAATGGCTTGCCAACTACAGAACCAGTTTCTCCTCTCTTGGTTTTCACACCTCAACTGCTAGAACAGGGCCTCATCCTCCCTGATTGAACTGACCTCGTTATCTCTAGCTTGCTTGCTAGCATATATATACCTGCCCCTGGATATTTCCACCACATGCATCTGAAGAAGTGGGTATTCATCCACGAAAGCTCATGCTCCAAAACGTCTGTTGGTCTATAAGGTGCCACAGGATTCTTTGCTGCTTTTCCAGTGAAGACAAAAGCGTTATCTTGGTGGAAATGGAGGTCAGTGAGAGAAGAATTTGGTCCTGTTTGTGAATAGACGGGGAGCCTTTGGGGGGGTAGGGGGGGTTGTGGACGGGGGGAGGGATTGCTTGTGTGCAGATAGGAAGAATTGTGAGGGTGAGTGTGGAGTGACAACCTCGCGGGAAAACCATCAACAGCAGTAACGGGAAAGGATAGGTGGATACTCATCGATACTAACCATCATATTCTTTGGTTCCAATCTACTGGTGTGACTTGCCCAAAGTTTGCAGCCAGGCTGGGAAATAAACTCCCAGATCTCCTCAGTACTACTCTGGGGTTTCAGCCACGAGACGGTGTTTCCTATCCTACGTATCCATAGGCCACCGCTGAATGGCTCCACTGTGGAGAGTGGCAGTGCAAGCTTCTCTTAAACAACTTTATCCATGCAAATCTATTCTGACTTGGAAGGGCCACCTGATGACCCCTGCCTGCCGATAGTGAGGGGGCAGAGTGAGGGCAGCCGGTTTCAGCAGTGTTACTGAGCATGCTCAGGACAAACCAGGCAGCAAATATGGGGGGGGGCACGTCACCCCACATGCCCCCCACTGCACGTCACTTCTGGTATCATTAGCAGCGAGAGGGGAGTTCAGTCTCCATGGCCCTTTCAGTCTTTAGCTTCTCTGTTGAGTAACCAATTAGTGTATATTTGTGGACGTGGCTTTGCCATGCGGGCACAGGTCTCCTGCGACCTGCATGGAGACTCAGCAAACTCATTTCACTTAGGCCACTGCAGTTGGTCAACAACTTTTGAGCTACCCACCTGCGCTTGATTTGACTTGATGACCTAGAAGCGCAGGGTGCTGTCTTCCCTTTCCAGAGCCAATTTGCTCCCTACACAAGCTTTTGGCTTCTTCGGCTTGTGAGTTAGAAATGACCTGTTGATGCAGTGAAATGTATTCTACTACCAACCTCGCTGGCTTTACTCGTCAAAGAAATCCCGGCTGTGCAGATCCTTCACCTTTTTCTTCCTTCTCTAAAGGGCTTTTTCTTTTCCATCTTTCATCTTTAATTTTTCCTCTATATCTTTCCCGTCTCCTCCAGTGCTCCTTATCTAATCTAATCTGTGCATCTCTCCCATTGAGGCTTGTCAGGTTAGCTACCTGGGGCAGGAACTTTGACTTAATACCTGTCTGTAAAGCACACACAATGGAATCTATTGTGCCTATCATCATAGTGTCTTAAGGGCCTGTCCATACTGCGGTCACGGGGTATGATTGCTAGGGTTGAAAATTTGTAATATTTAAAAACTGGACACTCCAGCAGGAGTGCCAGAATCCCCCCCATAGCCCTGAGGCCCCCATGCCCCACCTTTTCCCCTGAAGACTCTGCCCCCGTTCACTCTTCTTACCCTCCTGTCTGCTTGGGTCTGGAGGGACTCATCTGCAGAGCCAGGGCTGGGAGCTGCAGCCACCTGATGCTGGTAAGTGGCGGGCCTGGCTGAGTAGGGACTGGCGCAGGTGATGACCTGTCACCTCCCTTCCTGTAGTAACCGGACTTTGGGTGTCCGGTCAGTAGATCTGACTGCACGCACTTAGGTCCCCTTTTCAACTGGACTTTCCAGTTGAAAATTGTACCGCCTGGCCATCCTAGCTGATTGCAGCATGTGTAGATATCCTCAAACAGGCTTTATTCTAGCTAGGTCGGGCAGTGGCACAATGACACTGTGGCAGCACAGGCTTCAGTGCAGGCTAGCTGTCCAGGTCACTACCCAGGGTTCTGGGCACTGAAGCTGGGTGCTTCTGTGGCTTCACTACTCTGGTACCCAAGCTAGCAAAATGGAACCTAGCTCGGGTTTGTCTTCCCAAGCTTCAGTCACACCCCGTGATGGCAGTATAGACATACCCAAAGCACTTCGGTCATTCTCTCCCGCTGAGTCACATCTCTTTTAGTGCCTTGTCTGTTCCTTTGTAGTGCATCCCCTGACTTTCAAATTACTCCCACCCCAGTTTCTTCACCTCTGGCCCCAGGGCAAAGGGAGGTGATTCAAGGTGAAAGAGCGGGCAGCAGAGAAGTGTCCCAGCATCTCAGGAGGGTTCCCCCTCTGCTCCATTCTCTCTCTCCCTTCCTCCCTTTGCATTTGCATGGCTTTGGGGGATGCACACATGAAAGGCGATGGAGAGGTAAACTGCTGGGATTACAAGGGTTTACAATTCCAAATGAAAGAGTGACAAAGGCCAGATATCAAATACAGAGCAAGTTGATGTGGGATTCCCACTGGTGCTTTTTCTTCCTGGCCTCCTCCTGATCCAATTGATCTCCCACGCCTGGCTCTTCTGGCAACACTACTCAAGATAATTCTTTCCATACCCAGACCGGACTTAGGGGGTGGGGGTTCTGAGCTGGTATACAAACAAGAACAATCCCCAACTAGCTCTGCATCCCTTCTCTCAGAAGATAATTTCAAAGGGCTAGCTGGGATCTGAGACACAGATTTCCTTGGGCACCAGCTCAATTTTTTAGCATCTCTCATTCTCAAAGGACCCCACAGCACTAAATTAAGTACAGGGCAGCTTCTAGGTCAAATTTTTTTTGTCTTGTATTATTATTTCAGGGAGTCAGTAGAGGAGTCAAGCATTGAATCTAGTTCACTGGAGTCCCTTAACCACATGATTACTCGCCATCCCTACTTGCCTCTGTGGCAGTTCCCAGTAACCTGTGCCTGTCAGCAGGAGTGCTTTGCTCCTGATATTCATCCCCTACCACCATACCCAGATCCCAGATCTACTCTGTCTTCCACCAAGCAACCAGAGAATCACATCCAAGAGAGAAGCAGAGAAAGCAGGGCCTGGGGTCTTGTATCAGTTTTATTTACCTTCACTGGATCCCCTTCCAATGCTTAACCAAATAGTTTTATACCAGAGAAAATTGGAAGCTAAGTAGTTGCCTGTCAGGTAGTGTCTGTCGCCTGTGTGAGTAGCTGACATCATAGTCAGCTGCATTGCCAGCCACGGCGGAGTACAAATTCCTGCCCCAGAAACCGCTCTCTCTCTCTGTGTCGGTATTTGGAACGGGTTTCACTGGGGACTCCCCTTATACTGCAGGACCGTGGGGTGCTCTATTCATCCCCAGGTGGCTCAAACACACTGCATGTGAGCCGACAGGAGAAGGAGAGGTCTTTGGGAGCAAGGGCCCATGCTTTGAGGAGGTCCAGCACGTCACAGAGCCAACGACCACATCCCTCCCTAATGCCACTCCACAGAAGTCAAGAGAATTACACCAGGGAGGAGTTAAGCCCCAAGTGTCTACTGGAGAGAGAGGGAGAACAAGATCAAAGAATCAATTAGCAGGAGTGGAGAGAAGGAGCAAACGTGTGTTGGTGGCCCCAGGAAGCAGAGTGTCTTTTGGAGTGCGGGGGTGGCCTTAGTGCTGAAACCAGGGCTACTGAGGGTGCTGTCTTGAAGTGGTTTCCATCGTACACAGGGTTTACAGTTTGGGTCAATGGCTCTCAGCACCTCACTCTACAAATTGTGCCAGCACCCCTGGTGGGGATCAGGAAACTTTGGGTACGTCTACACTACAGGATAAATTCGAATTAGCTTAAACCGATTTTATAAAACAGATATTATAAAGTCGATTGTGCACGTCCACACTAGGCACATTAATTCGGTGGTGTGCGTCCGTGGTCCGAGGCTAGCATCGATTTCTGGAGCGGTGCACTATGGGTAGCTACTGTAAAAGAATGAGGCCAATAACGTCAGTTTGCATCCACACTAACCCTAAATCGATATAGTAATATCGATTTTAGCGTTACTCCTCTCGCTTTGTAGGAGCACAGAAATCGATTTAAAGAGCCCTTTAAATTGATATAAAGAACAGTGTAGTGTGGACGGGTGCAGCGTTAAATCGATTTAACGCTGTTAAAATCGGTTTAACAGCGTAGTGTGGACCAGGCCTTTGATGGATCCAGGAAAGTGCTGCATGTTGCTTGAAGAATTCACTGCACACCGACCAGAACTTGTCTTTTCCCTACCTGTCTGTATTCAAACTGTGATTGGTTTGAATACAGACAGGTGAACATCCTTTGTTTCTCTTTCTTTCCAGCCATCTGTCACCTGGACTTACTTGCCAGTTGAGACTCTGTGGGGTCAAGGGGAATGTAATGAATTTTGCCACTTGGCTGCTCGTAAACTTGGTGCCTGGCTTTCGATATTACAGCAGCGAAGCCTCTTTACCTTTAAATATCAACCGCCCACAGAAACAACCTGACTGTACATTGGCAGCATGAGAGGTTTCCATGGTGACAGAATGCAGGTCACAACCTCTGTAAATGTAATCAGAGCACTGGGACTGGTGTGTGCAGACAGGTTTAATTTCTCCGTTAGTGGGAGCTCTGTGGTCCGACATGTACCCGAGCACCTCACGTTGACAGACACCTTGTTATCTCCAGGAGAGTGGTGCACAGTGCCAGCCTCCCAGAGCTGCTGATCTGCCCCCATTTTTTGGCACCAAGAGGATCTTGGGTCCTGTCTTCCACCTTGGAATATTCATAATATTCCAGCTAACCCCTATAGCTCTGGTTTATAGCTCCTGCACACTTCGCCTGCTTTCATGGGTTGAAGTTTGGAGGCAGCAGTTGTCCTCTGTTCCTTGCTCCGTCTAATCAGGGTCTCATTCTTCCTCTGTCTAGCTACCTAACGATGACATTGTAATGGGCCTATCTCCATCGTACACTAGGAAGGAACGGTATCAAAAACCTCAGTGCTGTCTATGCATCAAAACACTTTCTCCTAACCTCCCTAAGATAGGGGGGTTTCTTATGAGACATTTGGCATGGCCATTGACGGGATGAGCTGAGGAGTAGATATGCATACGGTGGGTGTTTGCAGAATGTGGATGTGTACTGGGTAGGCTGTTCATGGGACATGCACGTGGGACCACGTTCTGGGTGCTCATGGCAAATGCATCAATTGTGTCTTTATGGATTGGGCCTGTATTGGTGATGGTAAGTGGTGGACTATATTTGTTTTCATTTTCTTTTCTTAGCTGAGTATCTGTCTTCAGTTGCAATCACCAGCTCACCTGTTTCTGAGGTTGCTTCCAGGACAAGGTCTGGGTTGTTCCCTTTGTAAGGGATAACAGCAACCATTAGTGCCAATCTGTTCTAGCAATACAAAGTGGTTAATAAGGTAGAACTTTTCATCTCCTACGAAGTCAAGCTTTTAAGCCTGGCCGGTAATGGTACAAGTCAAAATCTTGCCCGTTACTTGGGAAATAGCAAAAGCTGTTGTTCTTTTTCTCTCTTTTATATCTCCATCAGCCTCAGAAGGAAGTTTACAGTTTCTCTGTGTCGTAGGGATTCACATATCAGTCCATTAACTCAGGGTCATTCTCCCAGTCCTTACATACAATAAGGGCCACACACCCACAGCAGGATTCACTAGTATTGGGAAGTATAACTTACTTGGCTAAGCATCCGTTGTGACCTCCTTCTATTCCTTGGAATTATACACCTTTACTCCTTGCAGGAGTGACTGAGACTTTCACTTTCAAAAGCACACACATTGAGCGCCATGCAGTTTCAAGTGAGTTTTCTTTTTATTATGCTTATTTGATTTCACTAGTGTGCTAGCTACTGTACCCCTGCAAAGGAATATTCTCTGCCCTCAAACTCTCAAAATATAAAACAGACAAACAGATTGAGACCTTAAAAAACTAAGGTCATGTAATGAACATTAACTCTCCCATTCCATGACACTTTTTGTAAGAGCTGGTGTTATCCTGGAAGTCCTTGGTTAAAATGACTCCTCCCTGCCACTGTGCTCTGGCTGATTGCTTCCATGTCACCCCAGAGGTGGGCCCATTTCAGTGCTGTTTGGTAGGATGAGCTTTGGTTGGTGAAGTGGTTTGGGATGAAAGCCACTCATCCCCTCCTACATGCAGTGGGATGTGGATTCACAACTCACATGTTCAGAAGCAGTAAAGAGAGAGAGACTCTTTTCACCTGCTGCACAATTAACCTTTGGAACTCACTTCCACAATATGTCACTGAGGCCAAAAGCGTAGCAGGATCTAGAAAAAGATTAGACATTTACAGATAACACAATGACCCAATTATTATAATAAATATGTAAAAAAATAACCAAGGGTTTTAGGAGGGATATAAACTCCCCTGCTTCACAACATAAGCCAACCCCTAACTATTGGGGGTTAGCAGATAACAATCCCTAGGGGCAGTTTACCCCATAACTGCCTTTTGCGGGGATTCCTCTCCAAAACAGCTGGTCCAAGATAGGACATGTGGTTAGCTGGAGCATTGATCTGATGGAGTGTGGCTATTCCTATGTTACTATGAAAACACATGATAGGATTAGCACAAAATCTTCAAAGGGTGATGCAGAGCAATATGACAGACGTACAAGCAGACAGGAATAAATATCAGACTACAAAGAGTGTTAATAAGGTGAATAATACTAATAGCTAGCTGTTTAGGGTTTTTCATATGTACGTCCCAAAGTGAGGGCAGTATAATTATCCCCATTTTACAGATAGGGAAACTGAGACCCTGGGAGATGAAGTGACTGGTCTGGGGTCAGCAGATGCAGGAATTGAAGCATGGGCTACTGTGTCACAGTCCAGTGCTTTATCCACTAGGCCTCCCTTAGAGCAAGGGAAATAAGTGCCCTGCCTTGGTCACTGATGCTCAACTAATAACGTTGCCCTTGTCCAGGGCCTTCTCAAGTGAGGAGCTTAGCACATTTTACAGATATTAATACATTTGAGCTTCATGTGACGCAGATCGAGTTTATCTTCATTCCTCAGGTAGGTAAACTGAGTCACAGAAAGAACAAGAGCATCCACACATTTAGAGTGTCCCACTTCGGACCCTGATAACCTGATTTCCGGAGCTATTGTGAACCCAACTCGAACCAATGGCAGGGGGAGCTGCCGATGCTCCATGCCTCTGAACGTCAGGCCCTCAGTGTCCCAAACTGGGTATCCACCAACTGACTAACCAGCAGCCAATTTTGAATCCAGGTGACTTGCCCAAGCTCATATAGAAAGAAGGAGGCAGAGCCAGAACTGTCTAGGGTACTTAACCAGCCCCCAGGCCTCTAGTATCCGAGCGCCTTATGAGCTTTTAACATTTTGATCCTCGCACCAGCTGTATAAGGTAGGGCAGTGCTATTACCCATCTTTTAGAGATGGGGAGCAGAGATAGAGAGAAGCTAAGGGACTTGCCCAAGATCCCACAGGAAGTCTCTGTCAGAGCAAAGAGCTGAATTTAGGTCTGCCTGGCTATGCTAGCAGAACCTACATAGACTGAGGCTTATTGCTGTGCTTTAACCACAAGGCCTTATTATGCTGTGGCCTGCCAGTGCTTACCCCAACGCCAGCTCCGAGCTGTGGGATTTACCCACTAGGCTCTTCGAAGGAGCTGCGGGATTGCTAAAGATAAAGCTTCTGAACAGAATCCTCTCGGCCTGTCAGTTCTATTTCCTTCCTTTCCACCTCTGCCTCCGCACAATGGCGGAGGCGTAGAACGCAACCTACGCTCAAATCCCACGCATTTCACAGAGCCCCGCTGCTTGAAATATTATCCTGTCCAGAAGCGTGCAGCAAATTTAGCGTTTCATAGTGGTGCGCGGCGAGTTGCCATTCTGTCATGTGGATTCCTCAGCACGCACCGAGACATTGATGGCAAAAGACCCGACCACTCAGGATAAATGCTAACCCAAAAGAAACAGAAGCAGCAGGCCAGGACGTCTAGGAGGCTCCTGGTTATTGGATCTCGCTCACCAGCCTTTTGGGGGTCGGGGGAATAGAATAGGATGGAGTTGGGCTAGGGGAGATTTTTCCACCTTTGATCCTCGGATTGTCCTGTTCAGCTGAGTGGAATACAAAGCGAGGGTGTCTCACAGCTCACACTTCACCTCAGCAGCGTAATCGACGGGAGAAGCAGTGAGCGAGACCGACAGACTGTCACTGGCAAAATGAACTGTCACCTCCCATTTTTCAGAGGCGCGGCAGGATGAATTGCGGCTTTGAACCATGTGGCCCGTTGCTGATTGAGTTCCGCTGTCTTAGAACCCCAATGAACATGGCAAGTTCATTTCAGACTGACGTACCACTGCTGATCAATTTAGGAGCCAGTAAAATTAACCGCTTCAGAGCTGATTACCCCTTCCCCTGCCCACCTCTGTCTCCCCAGATCCGTATCCAGAAAGGTCAGTAAATGAATCTCACAAAACATACAGCAGGATACAGGCAGCCTAGAAGAGCAGTAAAGGTGGAGCTGTTCATGTGCTGTGCTGGCTTCAAAGGACAGCTGTTCAAATCTCTACTCCCTAGCAGACATCTGTCTGCATCATTTAAAAAAAAACCCCACTGCACAGATTCAGCACACTTGGCAGCCTTGGATGAGCTGCAGGGGAGCCCCAGGACTGGAATGGCAGTGGTGACACAGGACAGGATTGAGATGCATTGGCAGAGCTGCGGGAGGACCCTGGTAACAGAACGGAATTGGCGACGGCTGATGGAGCTGCGTGGGATCCGCAGTGCTGGAATCTCAAAGATGCCGCAGTTCAAGGTTGTGGTCACAGAGCTTTGCAGAGATGGGCGCTCACGGTACCTGCCTGGTGCCAGTCCGTGCTCTCATCTCTCGCTAAAGCTTCCCATTTTCATCCCAGGCCTATCAAGACCTGGTTTGGGGTTGTGGGTTTTTTTGGTGGTCCAGTATTTCCATACAGCATCATTCCAATCTCCTGTGCGTCCTCAGCTTAGGGTGACCAGATGTCGCGATTTTATAGGGACGGTCTCAACCTTCAGGACTTTCTCTTTTTCCTATCTCCTCCTCCCCCTTGGTCACTGTCCTGATTTTTCTCACTTACGTCTCTGCTCCCACTGTGTTCCTTATTCTCTTCTGTATCCTCTCCCCTAATTGAGACCAGTCACCTTCTCCCACTCATGGCTCTGCACCAGGTGCTAAGCCCACTTGGCTTTCAAATCTCTCCTTGAAACCTACGTCCTCCTTCTGTTGGTCTTTGTCAACTATGTCCAGATATTTTTGCTTCATCCCATATCTCATCTTATATGAGGGCCAAATCCTGAGGTCCATCTTCGGTCCTACCCAGGCCAACTCACTGAGCGAAACCTGAGTAATGACTTCAGAATTTAGCCCTTGGAGCATAAGCTGTTTGCGGCAAGGACCTTGTCTTCCTTCATGTTTTTATGAAGTGTGCACACTTATCGCACCCAATGAGTCACCTTCTTAGCTGGCATAAATCAGTGTAGCTCCAGTGACTTCAGTGCTGAGTTGGACCAGCTGAGGATCAGGCCCTATAAATCTTCAGACAAATTCCCCCCTAACTCCATTGGTGCCAAGGGAGGAATTTGCTTGGCTAAATATTATTTGCTTTCACATCCCTTTCAACAAAAACGGCTCAAATGTTTTACTACAGCAAAGGCTGCCTAATTGCTTCTCAACCGGGTCTCAGTCCCAGAAAGCCTTCTATTTTTTTCCCTGAATCATTCACACTCCGTGGGCTGGACATTTTGGTAAAGGCGTGATTCCGCACCAGGACATGAACGGGCCCCTGAAAAAGGGGCAGGAGAAATTGTTCCAATGGAAATTATTTCAGAAAAGCTTTATTCAAGATGTCCACAACTGGGAGGCTCTGGGCCAGGGCTACACCTTTCTACAGATTGAATACTCAGATGAAATATTAGCCTTTTCCACGGTAATGCTACAGAAGGTCATCCATCTTCTTCAATAGTGGGACAGGGTTAGTGAACACAGGCCTTTGAGAAGCTGATTTCTATATTCCTATATGCCAATCACACATTCGAACGTCTTTGAGTTTGCAGTCGGGGAACTTGTTGAAGATTTAGGGTATCAATCTTTGGACTCAAGACTACCCCAAAGTGCCTGGCCATTACTGCAACTAACATGAGAGGCAGGCGCATAAATATTCCCCAGCCCTTTGATGGCTACCTGACAACTGACAAGGTGGGTGAAATAATACCTTTTACTGGGCCACCTTCGGTTGGTGAAAGAGACAAGTTTTTGAGCCACACGGAGCTCTTCAGATCTGGGACCAACGCAGCTACAATTACGCCAATAAATAGCACTCAGGCATGTAAGCCTTCCTCCACTGATCAGACAAAGCAATTGCCTCTTGAACTCAACTGAGGGGGTGTCTACACTAGAGAGGTTTTTCTGGCCAAAATTCCCCACTGACGATGTAGCAGTGTTGGGGGAACTAGCAGAGACAGGGTTTTTAAGCTTCTTAAGCTCTTTGCCTCTCTCAGAGCTCTGTTCTGCACGGACAAGGAGGAAAGTATTCCCACCAGAATTCAATATCTTAGTCCTGGAAAAAATCTATCACACAGCACATTGACTTCAGGCACAATCATTTTCTATGTCCCTAACTAATGCTGCTGGAGCTAATGATGCCTGTAGTCCTCACTCTCCATTACAGGAGACCGATTCAGGGATTCATGTTGAGAACTCCCCCAAATACAGGCATTCTATCCCAGCATATTTGATTTTCTGGTGTGTTGGTGCTATAGAGCTTGGTCTAACATCTATTGAAATGTATTGGCGTCTTAGATCATGCATTAGTAGAGAAACCGTTTCTCCATAGTGAAGATTTCAACTAACATGATGGAACAAGCCTGATTTTGATTGTAGATGGGAAACACTTACCAAGACTAACCCCATCTGCTGAAATTTCTCGTGCGCTGCCACTGCCAGAAAAGACTTTTTTTTTTAACCTAAGTTTAGAAATAATCAGATCACATCACTTAGATCAGTCATAGAATTTCCCCTTTTGCAAACATTTCCTAACAAAATCAGCTGGACCGAGAGATTCTACATGTGGTTGAGTAATGAAAATTGGTGCCTTTGGAAAATTTGGTGAATTCATTTGGCTATGTCCCCCTCCCCGCACCTTGTTTTAAATTAATAGATGTCTATTGACAACCATAGCTCTGGCCTAGGGATATATTCACCGTCTTCCTTCATGGCAGCAGCAGAACTGAGGTGATTCCACTGCAACTCAGGGGGCTACCTGTGGCACATAATCTCTGTGAAATGAGATGCCCCGCCTGCGCCCTGTGTGCTTCTTATGCAGCTGCATGCCGGGGAGGACGGGATGGGGAGATATGAGTGGACCAGGGAGGATTGCAAAGCTACCCCCAGAGGATTTGCCATTGTGTCAGTCTTCTCATCCTCCTCTTAAATCCCATGGAGAACTGTCTAAAAAGCCTGCACAGGCCACTCCACCAACTGGGCTGTAGTGGTCTCCATGCAGTGCTGCTAGATCCTGTAGAAGAGGGATTTCTTTCACCTTATTCCTCTGGACAGCCTCCTGCCTGGCTTCGGAGGACAGATGGGTGCTGGGCTCTGGATCTGAACCCTAATGATGTCTGCCTGAGAATATCCTTAAAAGCTTCACACTTGGACATTAGCCTCCATGGCTCCCTCTCGTGTTAGAGATGAGAAGCAAGCTGCCCTATTGCAATCTCCATCACATCACTTTGCTGAGCAGGTAGGACGTGCTGGATTTCCAATGAGGAGAACCGGTCTGAACAAACCAGGCAGAGTGTGACTGATCGCTTCAGGAGGGCCAAAGCACAGGGGAAGCCACCCTTCCTGGCAAAAGAATATCTCTATTTCCCATAATCCAGCAGGTATAAACACCACAGTGGGTGAGCCAAGTCAGAGCACAATTCAGCCTTCTCTGCAGCAGCTCCATCATGTTGCAGCCAGCTGGATATTTAAAATACAAAGACTTCTTCCATTCATCTTTCCTCAAGCAGCAACGTCCCCAGGTTTCCAGCAAAGCTCCTTGCTCGCTAGTGACAGGTTGCTGAATTAGTTAATGGATACAGGGCTTTTCCAAGGTTTAAGCATTTATCCCGGTGGTATCAGGCTGCTTCGTTAAAAGTCAACACTGAGAGGCAACATGCTTTGATATGAATATTTTCTCTCCTGGCCCAGAGGAGCTTGCAGGATCTTTGCATGCTAGGGTCCATCTGAAAAATTAATATGACACAGCGTAAGGGCTTGTCTACACATGAATTATTCAGGAATAGATAAACTGGAATAACTCGAGCTGTGGACACTCTCTTTCTAGAATCAGAGTCTCTTTTTCCTGAATTAGCTTAATCCACTTTGGAAGTGGATTAAACTAAACCAGAAAAAAAGGCACTAGTATTCCAGAATTTAAAAAAGTGTCCACACATGGAATTATTCCAGAATAGCCATCTCACTTTAAATTCACCTCCTACCTTATTCTGGATTTATATTCATGTTTAGACAAGCATTTAAGAGCTGCCTTCTTGGGAACAGTGTGCCTTTGGGAGAATAGTTGCATCATCTTTACAAGGCTCTTGGATGCTCTGTGAGCATGATCTAATTAGGGTGACCAGATGTCCTGATTTTATACAGACAGTATCGATTTTGGGGGCTTTTTCTTATATAAGCTCCTATTACCCCAGCCTACCCCAGCCCGATTTTTCACACTTACTATCTGGTCACCCTAGATCTAATGCCTACTGGAGTCAGTAGAAGGACTCCCAGTAACTTCAGGGTCCATGGGTCCAGGTCCTAACTGAGACAAGGAGGGGCAGTGGCAGGGGAAGAAAAAGTCATTTCCCTCATTAAAATGAGACATGGACCCAAGCTGTGAACTTTGGACTGGGAAGCAGATTCTAATCTGAGCTGGAAGGAAGGAAGGATATGGGTGGATGGGAAGGAGGGGTTGAAATGGATGGGAGAAGAGAAGCAGGGATTTCTTTGACAATCCAACTTTGCCTTTTGTAAAAACAGGCTCAATTCATGCCGCTGGACCTGGAGGTGCCTCTAACCATACTATTTATTAGTTTCATTACAGTACTGCCTCACGTTCCCAGTGAGATCAGGGCCCCTCTACAGCACCTAGCAGGCCCTCCCTGTTGTGAAGCATTTGCAATCGAGACAAAACAGATAAGGGATGCGGGGAGCAAAGATTATCATCCCCAAATGAGGCACAGAGAGAATGAACGACTTAAACTGCCCCAGAGTTTGATGCGGGCAGGGGAGGCTTTAACTGGTGCTTTAGTTAAGACTCGTCTCAGGTCTGGTCTGCAGCCAGTTTTTGAACTGGTATAATCATATCAATTAGGGGTGTGATTTCTTTTACTGATCTTGTTATAAATGGTACAACCCGCAGTGTGGACTCAGTTATCTCGATATAAGTGTCCTTATTTCCTATCCCAGACAGGAATAGCTATTCCAGTATAAGCCAATTTATACCAGTATAAATACATCTGAGCTGGGGGGTGGGGGGCTGTACTGCTTTAGCTACACTGGGATTGCTGAAGTGGTACAACAGCTTGTGATAGATGCACAGATTCACACCTTCTCCCACTTTCAACGTGGAGACACAGGAGCGGTGGCCCTGTACTTGCTCAGTGATTATGGTTTAATGAGTGGCTAAAACCAGGGGGGAGTTGAGAGGAAAGGGGGATGCCACCGGTCACCAAACTGTTCAGGGTCTCCCAGCAAAGACGAACCCTCCCTCCACTGCTGTGACCCTCCCCACCTTCTGAGTAACTTCTGTGCCAGCTGCACTGCTGAGTCTGCTGCTCCATGCTAGAGACAGGTCCCAAGTCCCAGAGGCAGGATTTGGTTTTTGGACCAGGGGCTCCTGCATCCCACCCTTTACAAAGATAGATCTGAGCTGTGAAGGTGAATTCAAATCCTAACCTGGCCATGAACTTCCTCAAAGTTTGGGTGCAGGCCTGATTTGTGGTGCGTTAATCCACTTCGGCTAATAATTTAGTAGATGAAGCCCTGACTCAGGTATCATCATTTGGGGGGGACTATTACTAAATCTCTCATCAAGGGGGTCTAAGTCAAGCCAGGTGGCCTGTGGGTAGGGTCACGTGATCTGCAATAGGTATGATGTCATCTATCTAGGTGGCAGATGTCACATGCAAGGCACATCATTAGTCTCTGCAGGGCCACATGATGCGTGTTGACACCACGGCTGTGAGGGGCGTGATTGATACTTGGCGCATGCAGCTGCATGAAAAATCTAGTGCGCAATAACGGTTTTATAAATGCCTTTCTAATTCTATATGCAGACAGGCCCCTGGAAGGAATCTAGGAGATTGAATTAAGCTTTTAACCCTCTAGGCTCTCCTGTCGTTTATTGTTAGGGAATTAATAGGAATGCAGGAATGCAGATGGCCTGCCTGTCAGCTCCAAGAGGTGATTTTTCTGATCTTCATGGACATTTCCAGCATCTTTCATTAAACGCTCATGTACCAATTTGTCATTTTAACTGGGCAGGAAAGAAACTCCCATTGAACTCCCTACCTCAGGTGCTGTAAGTTAAATTCAGAAGCAGAAAGCTGTGCTCCGTTGCATCTGCCAGGCACCCTTAAGGCTGATGAACAGCCTCTGCTAACCAGTAGGAGAACAGAGGGATTCCATTGAGAAGCCCCAAGCTCCTCTCTCTGGAATCAGAATAAAAGAAGTTCATTCACTAGCGGTGAGGAAAGTCATAACGTGGATCGCAGCTGATATCCCTCAGCAACTGGTATCTCTGACTGGCAAGAGCATTTGCAGAGAGAGTGGAGGAGGGAAAAAATGAGAGCTCATGGGCTCAGTTAGGTTCTCATTTACATTGGTATTAACCTGGAGTGACTCCACCGACTTCAATGGGTTTACACCAGCATATCTGAGAGCAGAATGAAACCCTTCGTGATGTCAACTGCCAAAAATGTCTGTAAATGAGCCCCTAAAATTTGAGCGCTGGACGTTTTGCAGAATGGATTACCATCCGTTTGGAATTAGACACAAGCGGATGGGTACCTCAGCAGTAGGCAAAGGAGAGGAATAGGTTGGTACAACAACACAGAAATTGCCAAAGTGGATCAGACTCAAGGTCCCTCTAGCCCAGTATCTAGCCCAGTGCCAGAGGCTTCAGAGAAAGATGTGGGAAAGAGGACAGCCTTGGGATTCTGGCACAAAGCCGGGCTTCAGAAGAGCTAGGTTGTTCTCAGCTCTGAAGTTGGCTTTCTCCTAATGACGAGCAAGTCATTGAATCTCGCTGTATCTGTTTTCCCATCAGTAAAACGCAGTGACCTTTCCCTACCTCATAAGGAAGTGTGAAGCTTAATTCACAAATATCTGCAATGCAGTTTGAGATCCAGAAACAGAGCACTGTTATCCTTACCATCTGAATGGAAGCACCGTATCTTCCAGAGAATGTATTTATTAAAAGGCACAAAGATGCTCTTTCCAAATTAAAAAGCACATGCTGAACAATAGACACAAAGTTGACACTTGGATGCTGAAATTAGGTCTGACAGTTCCTTGGAGAGGTTCTCACATCTTCAGGAAGGGCTCCAAATACCTGGTTTAGGAGCCTATGTGATGGTCTGAATGTTCAAATTCACCTTAGCCTCTAATGATAGAACAAGAAGCAATGGGCTTAAACTGCAGCAAGGGAGATTTAGGTAGGACATGAGGAAAAAGTTCCTAACTGTCAGGGTAGTTAAACACTGGAATAAATTGCATAGGGAGGTTGTGGAATCTCCATCTCTGGAGATATTTAAGAGTAGGTTAGATAAATGTCTATCAGGGATGGTCTAGACAGTATTTGGTCCTGCCATGAGAGCAGGGGACTGGACTCGATGACCTCTCGAGGTCCCTTCCAGTCCTAGAGTCTATGAATCTATGAATCTGGACTCCATAGCTTAGGTACCTAAGAAAATCCATCTCCTGGGACCTGATTCTCCAATCCTTGTTCTTTTTGGCATCATTTGCATCTGTGCAAAGCAGATGTAAAGTGCCGCCAGATCAGAATGGTAGCATTTTGCATACAGGTATAAAACTACTCAGGGTGCAGAGCAGTGGAGAACCTGGCATCCTGTTCTCAGCAACTGGATCTCCTTCAAGACTAAATCCTGACCACCAGCCCATAGATCTGCTTTGTCAGTTCAGGAGAAACAGAGGGAGGGTCACCACAGTTTGGGCCTGATACAAGCACCAGGAAGTCAACGAATGTCTTACCAATGACTTCAATGGGCGTTGGATCAGGATCTGCGTGTAGAGCTATCGAAGTTCCTTGTTATGCCAGAATTCCCTTTGGTGATGTTGGGCTTCCTCATTCAGCTAAAAGCCAAAGTGCTCATGGCACTGAGAACCAGCAACCCAGCCAAAAAGGACCTGGTAGGGGGAAATAACTAACTGAATCTCTATGAATGAATCAGGTTGACTTTATAATGGGCTCATTAAGTAACCTGTAGTTCCTATGTGGGTGAACTCTAGATGTCAGAAAGCCTGACAGAGGGACAGACAGCCGCAATTATGCTCACAGAGGATTGACTAGGCCGGATCCGCCATTCACACTTATTGGAAATTGTCATCACTTCAAGCCAAATGGGCTCCAGATGTTGCAATCCTTGCAGGGAAATCTTGAAGGCCCAGGCTAGCGGCTTGTGATTTTCACCGGTGTCATAGCAGCCGTTCCTTTGATGTATTGTTATTGTACCTGACAAGATTTGGTAGACTGGAAAACTGAAGAGACCAACATCTGGGTGGAGTTCCATGGCACTGGGCCGGCGAAGGAGACGCAACACTTTTGTGGCCGTGGTGCAGAAAAATATCAAGAAGGACATTATTGTTGAAAGTTCCTCTGACAAGTTCAACATCTTAATATTTTCTGTTTCTGCGGCAGATAAAGGTTTCTGGTGTATTACGGAAAAGAGGCATGTTGATACGAACAGGCTTTTAGTTGTATTGCAATAGCTCCTAGAAGCCCCTGTCAGAGACCAGGACTCCCTTGTGCTAGGGGCTGTACAAAGACAGAACAAAAAGATGGCCCCTGCCTCACATCCTCAAAGTTAGCTTGGTTCCTAACTCCCATTGGGCCTCAATACCTCTGAGGATCTGGGCTTTACGGCCCAAATAATTGTTTCATCCAAAGAACTCAATGTGCTTTACTAGGGAGAGTAAATCAAGACCAGGAAGAAGATTGACTGAAACTCCCACCACCGCTTTTGCTACAAGTGTCAATGACCAGGGGGCAGTGGTGGTGGAATGATGCATTAATTGTTGATTGCAAATTTGTGCCCTAAAAAAATAAAGGTGCTACAGCCCAGATCCTCATAAAGGTATTTAGGCACTTAACTCCCATTGCAATCAATGGGACACAGGCCCGGATTCTCAAAGGTATTTAGGTTGATTCCAGTGGGAGTTAGGTGCCTATCTTCCTTTGAGGATCTGGGACTAAGGGCTGAGTTCCCCCAACTGCCCCTGAAGTGCATGGGCCTGATTTTCCTCTCACACTGGGGTAAATTTGGACTAACTCCATGGAAGTCACAGGCACAGGCAAGAGGAGATCCAGGGCTGATGAGAGTTAAGGATGATCAGCAGCTTGCAGGATCGGGCCCTTTATTGTTTTAGTGGATGAGTTTATAGAGTAAATCAGCTGCACCACTGTAATACTTGTGTTTTCATTTCAGAGGTACATGTCTGGCCTTCTCTGTGCTGTCCACATCTGCCTTCCTCTAGACCAGCTGATAAAGCCACTGGGAACAGATCCCAAGCCCCGTCTCCTCCCCTCCCTACAAACACAGGCTGCTTTTCCTTATTCACGGTCAGGGTTCGTGAACTGTTCCCTGGGCTGGGCCCACAAAGGGGTGTTAAAGGAAGGGGCTGAAGCAGAGTCCTTAAGAATGGCCCCCTTCCTCATCAATAATAGCCCCGTGACAGCGCTGAAAGGGGCACAAAGTGGCTCGTCCGTTGTGCTGTCACTTCGGCTGAGGAACAATCCACAGCAGGACCCTTGCTATCTGGACTTTGCGGTCCAGGGCACTGGAGAAAGCTTTTCACTCCCTTTTCAGATTTCAAAACCCTTGTGTGACCCAGGGGCTGCATCACTGTAGAATGGGACTCTGCTATTCACTCTAGGGGGGGGACCTGGATTGTGCAGTTGTATCTGGAGGGGCACCAGAAGCTTTGCTCACGCTGTGGAGTAAGCAAGGCAGGATCCTATGCTGGTATGAATCAGTGTAGTCATGGAGTGAGGCCAATTTGCAGCAGCTGAGGTGGGTTCTGGCTCCAGGGAGCCTGCAGGCCAGGTGTATCCAGCAGCAGGGGAGGTGGCAGAGCAGCCCTTGGCAGTTCTTACCCACAAACACTCTTTAATGTAAACTGGATTCCCCTCTCCCTTCCACCGTATAAATGGGGAGTAACTGAGCTGAACCCCCTGGAGTTATGCTGGTGTAAAGTCAGTGCCAAGAGATCCAACCCCCCCCCACCCCCCGCTTTTATTGTTTATTATGAAGTTTGAAACCTATTGAACAAAATTCAGTTCATCTGAGGGGGAGGAGAGACAATGACATGAGATAGGCACCCAGATGCAATGATGGGCAGGGAGCGTTTGCTGCTGTGTTTGTTTTTACAGAAGGTTTTAGTCAGTGACAAGTCCAGGGTTATACTTGAGGAGTTTGCTGGTATTTCTCTTATAAATGCTAGAGCTGATTCTCCTCTCATGTGCCTTGACCTCAGGAATCACTCCATTGAATCAATGGAGCTTCCTTGAAACCAGTGTAAGGGCAGTCACCCTCTGACCTGCTGCCTGAATGGTTTGTTTTCCTCACGTACAGTATGTATTTCCTCAAGGTTAAATCCTGCAGTCTTTACCTAGGCAAAATTTCCATTGTTTTCAACAGGATCTTTCCTTCAGAGCAGAGTAGGATCAGCCCTTGAGGGTACTCTAATGTCATAGGGTCCCACTCTCCTCTCCCAGCAGCTGTACCCTAGACAACTCAGAAGTGAGTGGAGTTACTCAGCAGCTGATTTGCCCCAGCCTGAGGGGAGAATCAGGCCACTAATGCTTGTCTTCAAGCCCTACATTTCTGATTCTAAAAGGCCTCCAGTGGTCATCTAGTCCAACTTCTGCCTGTGTTTAGGTACACCTGCCTTGCATTTCAGTGCCTGAATGCCCCTCCTAGCAGGCCCAATGGTGTGGACAGAGCTCTACAAAAATCAGACTCCGACTGGTCTCTCCAGCTCAATTATTTGGGCTGTTTGACTTTAGCTCTTAATAAAAAACTAGCCATTCCTTTTCCAACTGGACCCTGGATTCTTTCGTGCTTGTAGTAAAAGCATGTGAGTGTTCACAGTAAAAAACCCCTCATTGCACGAGAGCTGAAGCTGCCAAAAGATGGTAAACACAGAGGAAGGGCTGTATTCAGTTACTAACCCTATCTAGCACTTCACATCCACAGATCTCAAAAGCACTTTGTAAAGGAGATAAGTACCATTACCTACCCAATATACAGGTAAGAAAACTGAGGCACACATCTATAGTGACTCAGCAGGCCAGAGCTAGGAGTAGAACTGAGGTCTCCTGAGTCTGAGCCCAGTGCCCAATCCACTAAACCACCTTGCCTCTTTTCAGGGCCCCCCTTCAAACACAAACAGCCTGAGATTAGGAAGATGCTATCTAGAGCTGCTGGAACTACTCCACAGCTGAGCAGGTGTTGTGGCAAATCTGCCTCAGTGTCCCCTTTGCTGAGCTACTCACCATGTAGCCCCAGCCCAGGTAGCTCCTCACCCTGACTCAGGTCTTCTGTCTACATCATTAATAGTCTCTCCCCTCTTAGGAGGCAAAGACTCTACTGAGTCAGGAAGGGCCAGTAACTCCAGTCAACAGTCTCTATTTTCTTGGAGTTCAGACCCCTTTGCTCTGCAGGCTGTAATAACCCTGCTGTTGGGGCAGGTAGGAGAACCCAGGCAACACAAGCCAAGCACAGGCACAGTTCCAAGCCAGGCACAGTCAATTTCTCCCCCATCCCTTACTGTTTTCCTAGACTGCTCCCTACCACCCCTCTCTAGTCAGCTTCTTTGACCACATTCATATTCTGTGAGCCTCTTCTTCTAGAGGGCCAGGTATCTGGGCACTTCCCACCCACCTGTTGCTGAAGAACTCTACTTTCAGTGAGGCCTCCCTCACTGTAGCAACTAATCCAGCTGTCTGACCCCCAGCCTTTGTATCCCATCCCAGCTGCTGCAAGGCTGCCGATCAGTCCCAGCTGAGGAGGCAGCTAGTTAATCCTGTTAATCCTTTAGCGACCGGAACAGCCTGGGGTCCGTGCACCCCATGGCAGCAGGTTATTCCATAATTGCCCATCATGGAATTTCTTATTCCCAACTCTGTAGTACAAGATCTATGGTGTGGAAGGAGGATGAGGAAGGGAGGTGATGAGAGGGAAGAGCTTAGCCAGGGGCAGACGACAAGAGGGGAAGGAGAAAGGTGTGGATTGTTTTGTATGTGATGTCTCTTTTCCCGATCCTCTGTTTGGTCTATTACAATTGTAGGTCCTTTGGGGCAGGGACTTGTCTTTATTCCATCCTCTCTGTGAGGCACCTCGCATGCTTCTGGGAGCAGGATCAATAAAAGCAATTAACCATTCTAATAAATCCTCGTGTCCCGGTTGCTGCTGGAAATGAGGCACAAGACCAGATGCACCATTGATCTGATCTATCATCCTGATTCCCGTGATCCGATCTGACACATTTCCTGAACAGAGTTTATTTTGCCTGCCTGTCATCGTTAGCTGGGGAGTGCACGAGGCCGGGGGTTATTTTGGTTTAAATTCTTGATATTTGGAAACTGTCTCTGCCAGATCATTTCCTCCTTTGGGTGGGGGAGAGAGAAAGAGCAAGAACCCTCAAGCCCAATAGAATCTACCTACTACTGCACCCCATTTCTAAGGCTCAGGGGAAGAGATGCAGTTCAAATAAATAATAATTGATTGTGGCAGTGCAAAGGATGCCCCCCAACCCCCAGTCATGGGCCTCGTGGTGGTAGGCACTGTACTTACACAAAAGAAAAAGGCAGCCCCTGCCCTCAATAAGGTTTCAGCCTTAAACTCTTTATTAAGTGGAAGGAAAGGATCAATTCAAAAATGAGAACTGAGACCTGTAGTTATATGGCTTTAAATCATTGCAGAAAATGTTACCTCAAATATCCAAGTGGCAGGGCATGGATTTTTTTTTTTACGCTGAGCTTTGCTAGTTTCAATTGATTTATTCTTACCTTGGAAGCATTTGTTTTCTGCTGAAGGGATGACTGGCTCTTGCTAAGGAGTAGATGCTTTTCCCTGGCCTGGCCAGGGCATCTAAGTGGGTGGGAGAGATTCTGCAGGACTCACCCCAGCTTCTCTGCCTCTTCCAGAGTTGGAAGGCATCAAATTCCGATGTACAGCGCAACTGACCAACACGGCACCAGAACCTCTCCCCCCTTGATCTGAGGTCTCTCCTTCCCCCCCGTAATACCCTGTAATGCTGAAACAAAGAGCCCTGTTGCGCAAAATCCAGGGCCCACCCATTAATTTATAAACCATAAGGGAGGCAGTGCAGCCTAGTGGCTAGGCGACTGGGCCTCAGGAGACATGGGTTCAATTTCTGCTTCTGCTGCTCAGGGACTGTGGGCCAGATACCACCTCTCTCTCTGCCTCAGTTTCCCTGCTCTTTGCCTCAGTTTCCCTCGCTTTAAAATGAGGCTAATGATACCAGTCTCCATGGTGAAGTGGATGACGATCTTCAGATGAAAAGCACTAAATAAGACCTAGGCATTAGCTTTTTTTTTTTTAAAAAAGCCTCTCTCAGACTGGAAATAAGGCATGAATTTTTGACAAACCCTGAAAATCTCTGTTTCTTCTAAGCCCTTTACACCTTAATTATTTCCTGACATGTGCAAAATACATCCACATATGTGACTTGTAGGGGTTGAGGGTTTAGGTATCTTTTCATGCCAAGCAGGATACCTCAGTCTGAAGCCCCAAGCTTTTCACCAAAAATCCCTGGCTGGACTAGGGGATCCCACATTCTACTAGGATCACACCCCTGTTGCACCAGGGAATCTCACACCAAAATCCAGAGGGTACCTCTGAGTTCCCCCATGCAGTAAACTCCCTGCAGGGTTCCTGCAATTTTCTCTTCCCTGCTTTATAAAGTAGGACAGGTAGAGGAGATGTGGATACAATGTTACCTGCATAAGGCTGTGTATCCAGGTCTACATTCTTAGAGTTTGTACGTGAGTGTGTGTGTGTATGCGTGTGTGCACACACACACACACAGAGAGAAATGATAAATTGCAGAGCCATGTGATAAATTGTATGCATCATGCACCTTTGACCATCTCACCAGCGCTCTGCCCACTAATTTGACACAGTCTAGACAGCTAGTGTGCTGAGACCGTGGCCTGTCATGCTAGCCAGTATTGTCTCATTGTTCCCTTGTGCTTCCCCATCTGTCTGTTGTCTTTTGTCTTAGGGCTGCTGTGCCAGTGTAGATGCTTCCTACATGAACGAAAGGGGTTTTTCCATCGATGTAGTTAATCCATTTCTCCAAGAGGTAGTAGCTTCTGTCAGCCTAGCCTCATCTACTCTGGGGATTAGGTTGACCTAACTACAGTGCACAGGATGTGAAATTTGTCACAGCCCTAAGTGACATAGCTAGCTCCAGACCAGGCTATCCTTAGATAGTTAGCTCTTTGGGGCAAGGACTGTCTTCTTGTTCTGTATTTGTACAGCACCTAGCACCCTGAGGACCTGGTCTCTGATTGGGATGGCTTGATGCTATTGTAATACAAATAACAATAATAATAATAATAAATAATAATCCAACTCCCCAGGGACTGCATTCACCATCCCACATTTCTGAGCAGCTTCAAACAGCCAGCATTAAAAAAACTACGGTACATCAAAAAAGCCCCCCCGCCCCCAGAGCCATGTTACCTTTGAGCAGTGAGTTATCTTCCCTAGCATTACACTTTGGGGTTAGAAGAGGGAGCTTCATACCATTAAAAATAGGAAAATTGCAGAGTTCCAATGAGATACACAGCACTTGCCTTGCCCCCAGCTTGACTAAAATCTTGGGGGGAAGCATGCAAGTATATATGAGCAGAGCGGAGGCACATTCGCTGACAGAGGTCTCAGGCAGACGGCCTGGGATGGGCTATAAAGAGGCAGGGTCAGAGATCTCACTCACCCAGATGGCAGCACTTTGTTCACTGGGCAGCACAGGGCCTGGCCACCCCTTTCTGTGCTTTTCAGGGCTCCCCCACCCAAAGCTCTGACACTACAGTGGAAGATTCTCCCGCCGCTGTTGCTGACCCTCCTGGCTGGCTGCTCTATCTGGATTGAACCATAGTCCCATCCAAATCAATGGCAAAACTGCCCCGGACTTACTTGGCCATCGGTCCCTTCCTCCCCTCCCCTTTGCTTTCTTGTCTTCATCAACTTTCTTCTTATTGTCTTCACCTCTATCCTCCACTCAGCCTTCTGCAAAGGGCCACTTACTACAAGCATGCTGAATAGGGACCTGTAGCAGGGCAGTCACCCCGCTCCCTGGCTAAGAGGGGTTAAAGCTGGGCTGATTGGGAGCAGCAGCCACAGCTGGGACCACACCCCAATCAGGCCACAGCTGGCCCTATAAAAGGCCAGTGGAGAGAGCTGGGCCTGGCTGCTTGAGAGCTCACAGGGTACCTAGCATAGAGCAGGGCTGGGGAAAGGCTAGAGGAGCTGAGGCGCTCCAGGCTGGAAAGCCCCCAGGCTGCAGGCCTCAGTAAAGGCTGGGAAGGGTACTAGGGTTGCAGAGGTGCAGCCCAGGGTAGGCGAAGGCAGCAGGTCCAACTCCCCCTACTCCTTGCTGATGATAAGTGGTACACAATGCAGTGTGCCTCAGTGAGCGGGGGCTAGATGATGACTGGCAGTAGCCGCTGAGGCGAGGTGGGGGTAGAGGGTTGAGGGTTCCCCTGGGTGGAGAGACCCAGAGAGTGGATGTACTGCCAGGGGGCAACACCCAAGGTAAAGGGGTCTGGGAGAGACATGGGGGGGCCAGTGGCAAGCGGGACATTCTCCAGTAGAGAGTGCTCTGGAGCTGGAGAGCTAATTCCCAGGATGGCCAGCAGGAGGCACTGCTCCAGTGAGTTGTTGCTTCACTACAGGGCCTGATACCAAGCCCTCAGAAGTCAATGGGTGACCCTAAACCTCTGACTGCCAGAAGCTGGGACTGGACAACAGGGGGATGGATCAGTCAATATTCCCCTGTTCTGCTCATTCTGTCTGAAGCCCCTGTCACTGGCCACTGTTACAGGACACTGGGCTAGGTAGACCATTGGTCTGACCTAGTATGGCCATTCTTATGCTCTTAACAAAGAAGGGTTTGCATTGCCCTCCTGCTGTACATTAGCTAGTTCACTGCCAGGAAGCTCGTGTCAGTGGCAGAGAACCTCAGCTTCCACGAAGGAGAACCTGGGGAAGAAGAGGTGGGGAGCTTAAGCTTCTATCCTCTGCCCCATCACTCCTCCCTCCCCAGCCCCCTTTCCTCCTGCCCCCTGATGCTGCCTCGGCTGCTTTGCAGTTGTTCATAAATATCATCTGCATCTGTCCCGAGCCCTGAGATGTATTAATCAATTTGATGAGGATGTTAAAGCTTTCTCTTTGCACCTAATTACGGGCTGATTTATAGGACTGGCCTTGTGTGTGATGGAGCTCTCCCCTTGGTGGTGATTTACATGGCATTGGCACCAACCCTTCCATCTCGCCAATGCTCTGTCATCCCCCCCACTCTGCACTACCTTTTTCTCTCTCTCTTCACCGTCCCTGCTCCCCCCACACCTCTTTGCTCTATGTACCATCATGAGAGCCTTAATGACATGTTGACAGGATACTGAAGCATTGCTCCCTCTCCGTTGCATCTGTCTCTGGTACTGCAGCTCCCTGATGCTTTCTGACATATCCAGATGGAGAGCCCAGCAGGCTAGGCAGGGTACAAGGCCTGGAACTCTGCAGATTTCCTCTTGATGCAGCTAATAGAGAGATCCAAAAGTTTCTGGGGGAAACCGTGTCACTAGCAGGGCTCTCAGGGGATTGTCAAGTCCTTGTCCTTCAAATTCTGTTGCCACCCCTTAATAATAATAATAATAATCAATGATTTGCATTCACACAGCATGTCTCACCCAAGGACCACATCTCACCCAAAGATGACTAAGGGGGGATATGAAAGAGGTCTATAAAATTGTGACTGGTGTGGAGAAAGTAAAATAAGGAAGTGTTATTTACTCCTCATAACACAAGAACAAGGGGTCACCCAATGAAATTAACAGGCCGCAAGTTTAAAACAAAACAGTACTAGATAAATTCATGGAGGATAGATCCATCAATGGCTATTAGCCAGGATGGGCAGGGATGATGTCCTCAGCCTGTTTGCCAGAAACTGGGAATGAGCAACAGGGGATGGATCTGTTGATCATTACCTGTTCATTCCCTCTGGGGAACCTGGCATTGGCCGCTGTCGGAAGACAGGATTCTGGGCTAGATAGACCGTTGGTCTGACCCAGTATGACTGTTCTTAAGGATCCCAAAGCATTTAGCCAAGCGTAATTCACTAAGCTGTACAACTCCCTCATGAAGTAAACAAGCATTATTGTCCCCATGTTACTGATGGGGAAACTGAGTCACAGGGCAAGACTAGCCTAACTGTGCTAGACGTGGGAGCAGAGTTAGGCCAATGTGGAACACTTTCGAAAGCCCAAGTCAATGGCAGAGCGCCAGAGTCTGGGCTTCCTAGCCCTGTGTCTTAACATTATACTGTCCAGTGCTTTTACCTGGATAAATGCATCTTTTGGACAAATGCAAATTCCTTCCTTCTCAACAAAAAAGTTGTGCATATAAATGTATACACAGGACTAAACCTGTGTTAAAATCCAAGGACCTGATTCTCCTCTCAGGCCAGTTTTACTAGTGAAACAGTACTAAATTCAATGGAGTTCTGATTCACACAGATGTCACAGACAGCAGAATCTGGCCCTATATGCATAGTTCTCCTCTCCCTCAGACCAGCGTAAATGAGGAACAACTCCATTAAAATTAACGGTGTAAGTGAGAGGCAAATGAATCCAGTGCAGTTATGTGAGATCAGGTCCAGGCAGGCTCAGGTCCGGTTCCATATGGCCCAATCTTACATTCTTTTAGTCTGGTACAGACTGATTGGAAAAAACCCTCACCTATAAACCAGTATAAAGGAACAGAGGCAGCTAGATTCATGGATAACAGCTCCGCTCCGAGGCATTTATCAATGACATTTAAACTCTGCTCCATCAATGCGTGTGGGGGGATATCATATCCTTACCAGTTATGATACAGGAACTAGACATGGATCTTCAACTCCAAATACCCCTAAATATGAAGATCCTTAAACCAAGCCTGAATCTGGCTGTCACATCTGGGCCTTGACTTTGTTAGGAGCTGGACCAAAGTCCAGGATCCATAACTTCAGAGGATGAAAAGCAGGGGGCTGTTGAAATCTGGATCTGAACTTTAGGGCTTGGTCCCAGCCTAATGAGAATATGACTTTTAGATGCAGAAAGCAGGCCTTGATCGTGCCTCCTTGAGATCAGTGGAAGTTTAGCTGTTGTCTTCAACAACACTCCACAATAATGGCCTAATCTTTAAGGGTATGTCTGCACCACACCTGTGAGCAAGCCTCCCTGTCCAGGTTGACACACCTATGCGAGTGTGCTAAAAAATAGATGTTGCAGCCGGGGCTGGAGCTCTCAAGGGACGGGGGCTGAGACACCAAGCTTCTGCCTGAGTCACAACATCAAAGTGACATCAACACAGCTATTTCTAGCATGAGCCTTGCAGCCACAAATCTGTGGACCTGGGCTGAATCTCAAATGCAGAGTAGACATAGAGTCATAGAACTGTAGGACTGGAAGGGACCTTGGTAGGTTATGTAGTCCAGTCCGAGTCCCCTGCACTGAGGCAGGACTAAGTATTATGTAGATCATCCCTGACAGGTGTTTGTCCACAACCTCCCAAGATTATCCAACGGGTGCTGAGAGATCCCAGGCCTCACTGACATCATGAGGGCTGAGGATGCTCAGCATCTCCAGCCTTAAAAGCTGGCTTGAAATCCCATGGAAGTCAATGGAAAGACCCCATCACCACCACTGACTTTTAGTGGATCAGACCCTAAGCAACTATTTACAATTAGGAACTCCAGGGCATGGGAAAAACCAAGCACACCCTGGCGTTAGGTGAAAGTCTCTCATTCATGAGGTTCTGGAAATGTGTCACTGGAGTCAGAGAAACCCCAGGTCTTTGCTAAGACAAACCAAAAGAGAGATGTATATCATATGGGTCATATGCTGCACTACCTACATTTGAAGACTAAGTGGTTGAGAATTCACAGCTGCTGGTATAGATGCCACTCCAGCCTCATTCCCCAACCTCCACCTACCCTCCTTGTGCCTAGATAATGCAAAGGTCACAGCACCAGGAAAAAAAAGTTATATTCCATAGGTGTGCCCAAATAACAGACATATTGGGGGCGAATTGGAAAGGATGGTTGGCCTGAACTCTGAATTTCCTGGCTTTTGCTGGTTGCAATTAGAAGATCTTATGCACAAGGGACTGACGATGTGAAAACCAATTCAGACCAATGGGAGTTGCTCATACATTCCCCAGAAAAGAGCTCAAAATAAAAGGCTAACAGTTTAGTCAGCGTCTCTTGTTTGTTGTGTTGAGGCTGCTAAAGTGGGCATGCACCCATTCAGGGTGGCCCAACGGCCACAGTTGTGCAGCGGGGGTTTGAGCTATGTGGCTGCCTGACGTGCGTGTGCAAAACAGCTGAGCATCCAGTTCTGCAGGTGCAATTAATTGTATGAGCCAAACCAGGCCTATCAAAATAGAGGCCAGGGCTGAAACTTTGCTGTATTATTATACTATTAAATACTATTATAGTAGTTCCTATAGGCCAAGCCAAGATCAGGACCCCAATGTGTTAGGTACCTGTAATTGTGCATCGTCACCTGGACATGGCATTGCAGGGGATACTAGTCTATGGTGCCCTCTACTGGGCTCTCCCTCAGACCTTGCATCGTCTCTTGATTCCCCCTCTGGGTGTTGCGTAGCTTAACCCTCCAACCAGGTTTCATAAAAAGTCCAAACCCCTTCTGGGGTAGCACAAACAAGTCCAAACAAAATTTCAGATTAACAGCCCTTCTGCCCCTGTTGGGTCTATCTCAGGGTTTCCCCTGTAGCCACCTAACCATCCCCTGTAGTGTTGTTCCTCGGTGGTTACCTGCCTGGTGAAACCCTCTCCCAGGACTTCTCTCTGCCAGAGAGACCTATCTTCTCTACAGTGTCCCTCTGATATCCCTCAGTCTACTTAAAAGGCCTAGCCCTGCCTTGTCTGGTCAATTAGTTAACATCCATCAGGTGCGGAGCATGACTAATTGGGGTTCAATCACAGTACCACACATGCACATAGTAATATAGTTCTCCCACCTTATTATATCTTGGAAATTTAGACAGTAACCTCTTTGCAGTAGGGACTGTCTTTTATTGTGTTCTTGTACACTGCCTAACGCAATGAGGATCCAATCTTGGGTAGTGACTCTAGACAAACTAAATAATGGCACCAAACTTTACACGCTAAAGTTTGAAATTTTTAGCCCAAAATCTTCTGTTGACACACTCCATGTTCTCTTGCATGTAGTATGAACAACACAATATACAGTGCACTGTTATCAGGTCCTTAAGTAGAGCTTGTCGAGAATTATTCGACAAACTGTTTTGGCACCAGCAAATGACAATTCATCAAAACCAAAGCTGTTTGTGAAGCAAGATTTCAATGAATCTCCCAACTTAAAAAAAAATTGAAAAAAAGTTTTGAAATGATTGAAGTATCCTGTTCTGACATTTTGAAACCGGAAAGTTTAATTTTTTTGAGTCAAATTGACCTTTCATTTAGAAATTTTGCTAAATTTAAACTAAAAAAAGAGAAAAGGTCAAAACTGATACTCATTGATATTAGGCTTTACAGTCAGTGCTCTAACAAACAGGTTCCTCCTAGACAGAAGGGAATCTCACTACTATCTGCCTATCTCCAATGAAATTAAGCAAGGTGTGACCAACAACAATGGAAACCCCATTTATGTTCAAATCAGCAGGGGGATGGAAAGCCCACAGGGAGGGGAAAACAGCATGAGATCATTCTGCCTCTTGAAAACAAGGTCACTGAACGCTGGAAGATATAGGTACAGCCAGAAGCCATTTTTGATGTCCATCACTACACAGACCCAAAGAACCAGAGCTCTTGCAAGCTGAGAAAGATGGATTCTTCAGTTATGGGAAGGTTGAAGTCTCTGGAAACTGAATATGGGTGAAAAACCTACTTAGGCAAAGATCTTTCACCTAGGACAAGGGAAACCAGCCCCTTGTCCTTCTGTGGAAGGTCCTAACAGAGAGAATATCAGCCATTACTGGTGAGGGAAAACATCTTGAAGAAAGCCTGTAGCTTGCTAGATTGTTTTAGATTTTTAGATGCATATTTTCACTTTTATTTGCTTGTAACCACCTCTACTTTTATTTCTTTTACTTGGCATCACTTAACCTATGTCCTACTATTAATAAATGTCTTTTATTTTTACTGAAACCAACTCAGTGCTGTGTTTGAAGGGAAGGGTGTATTTCCCCCAGTTAAGTTAATAAGCTGTAATATGCTTTCGACACTGAAGAAGACCTCGACGGCTTGTGTCTCTCACACACAGAAGTTGGCCCAATACAAGATATCACCACACCCACTTGATCTTTCTAACATTGACACAACACATTTTGAAATGATCAAAATAAAATGTTTCTATTGCCCTGAACTAGTTTATCAGTTGAGATTTTGACATTTTGCCCTGATTTGGGATGAGAAATTTTTTTCAAATTCTCATGGGATGGGAAAACCATGTCCTAGATCCTTTGGTTGCAATAATATGGCATAAATGGAATTATTCCAGTTTCATCACAACACGTTAACAATACAGGTGAATGGTTATGATAAAAATGTGAAAAGCAGGTGCATTAAATGCAACTTTTGTCATTAAATAACACGCACACCTTGGCATTTATTTCATTAAAAAGCCCAAAGCACTAGCCTATACTAAGATCCAAGGACTCTATCACAAAGTACCTGTGATTGTACCTGATCAATGTTTTAAGAGAATCTGAAGGGTAAGACACAGAATTCCTTGACACTGATAGAACTATATACCATATCCATTATGGGATTCTATGCTGGTATGAATCAGTGTAGTCAGTGTAAGGCTACGTCTACACTACAGCATAAAATCAAAATTACTAAAACTGGTTTTATAAAACCGATATTATAAAATTGATTTTATGCGTCCACACTAGGGCACATTAATTCGGTGGTGTGCGTCCATGGTCCTAGGCTACCATCGATTTCCGGAGCGGTGCACTCTGGGTAGCTACATTAAAGGAATGAGACCAATAACTTCAATTTCCGTCCACACTAACCCTAAATCGATATAGTAATATCGATTTTAGGGTTACTCCTCTCGTTGGGGAGGAGTACAGAAATCGATTTTAAGAGCCCTTAAAATCGATTTAAAGTGCCTTGTAGTGTGGACGGGTACAGAGTTAAATCGATTTAACGCTGTTTAAATCGATTTAACTGTGTAATGTGGACCAGGCCTAAGAGTCTGTTACATGCCCTGATTCCAGTCTCACTTACATTGGTTTTACACTTGGTGTAACTGAATTGCCATCAGTGGATTTACTGCCAATTTACAATGGCATGATTGTTATAATTAACATTATAATATAACATATATAGTAATTTTTTTTTTCTGGGAAATGTATCCTTCTGTCTATATTCAGCATATTGCTACAGTGGGAGATTTGATATAATGAAGTGACAAAGGACGGTGCGAGTAATATGTTGATAAAGGGGGGTTAAGTAGACAGACAGTGTGATCAAGTGGATAGAGCACTGGTTGGGAATTCATGAGACCTTGTTTCTTTTCCTAGCTCTACCCCTGGTATGCTGAGTGATCTTTGCCAAGTCACTTCACTTCTCCTTGCCTCTGTTTCCCAATCTATAAAATGGGAATAATACTACTAATCCGCTTTGTAGATCTACCCATGAAAAGCACAATATCAGAGTGAGGTATTATTTTTAGGGGACATTTGCACACTAAAGAGACACAAAGGGGGCATGGGATATAGGAGGAAAAGCACCTCCCAGCACTTAGACTGAGTCACCCCAGCATATAACCCCTTCCCCAAACAAAGTCACTTCTGAATCTGAACTTTGGAGTTACACCAAGAATGAATTTGGCCCAAGGCTCTGAGAGTGTTTTTGTGTACTGTCCTGGCATCTCATTTCTCTTCCCAAGTACATGTTAATCTTGGGGCAAGAAGACGCTCCGTGCATGCGGGCGTGTGTCTACGCAAAGCTGTGCCTCTGCATTTGCTGGTGTGCCACACAGGTGTTCCACTGCACTCCATAAAATGCATGTGCATGCTCCCGGAGTTGGAGTCCTGTCCAGAGAAGCAGATGCTTGTTGATGGTGAAGCTGGCTACGATGAACAGATGAAAAGACATCTCTGCCGCTGAGTGAATTCCATCAGACCTGTAGCAGCTGCTCCTGAAGTCTCTGAAAGCAAAAATCCTCATGAATAAATATTAGTGTGTGTGTGGGGTGGGGGGGTGAGGCTTCTAGAAAACAAAAGATATGCAAAGGAAGTTACTGAGAGATGCAGATCTTTCATCTCAGCAAAACACATAATTAACACACACACCTCCCTAGGAAAGGTCTTGCATTTGCCCAGAGTGGCTGCAGAATCGGACGATGATAAGGTTGTCAGTTTTTCTTAGTGAACCAGAAAGTCTATAAACTGCTACTCCACTGCCTGTCAACACACGCACTTTCTGCATTAGTGATTTCATGGAGTGACTGAGTCAGCCTCCTGGAAAAGCTCAACAATCATTTGATCTAAAGGGAGGATCCTGAGGTGTCAAGTTGAGAAATGCTTGGCATTCCCTCCACGGTGGGGAGATGCCATGGCTTTGAGTTCTGTTGCACTCCTAACTCTATACAATGCCTGGATACCAGAGAAAAGCTTCAGGGCCTGAGTCCTGGTTGCCTTGCATCTTTGTGTTGTCATTTATACCACTGCAAAGTGGGTGCTATCAGGTCAGCATAAATAAATTCATGGGGGATAAGTTCCATCAATGGCTATTAGCCAAGATGGTCGGGACACAACCCCATACTCTGGGTGTCCCTAAGCCTCTGACTGCCAGAAGCTGGGACTGGATGACAGTGGATGGGTCACTCCATAAATTGCCCTGTTCTGTTCATTCCTTCTGAAGCATCTGGCACCGGCAACTCTTGGAAGACAGGATACTGGGTTAGATGGACCATTGGTTTGACTCGGTATGGTCATTCTTATATTCTTATTCTTCACAAGGCTAAATGATTGCCCAAGGTGTGAGGCAGTAAAGAATCTGGCTACAGAGTTTGTAGTCTCCACTTTTTCCATCCTTGCTAAGCATCAAGTGTTAAAGTGAGAGAAAGCAATGGAGCACAGTACCCACTCTGCGGCTAAAAGCCGAGGGAGATTTTCCCCATCTCCCTTTCTCTCTCCCTGGTTTGTGGGATTCTTGATCCTTTTTCTCCCCTACTGTCGTCAAGGGTAAGCTCAAGTGAACTGAGTTTACCCACTTCTCATTTGGGGAATATAGAGTTTAGTTGAGATTGGTTTACTCACTTTTTTTTTTTTACCAATACACCACTGCTCTTCTCCCACCTCCTCTCCACTCGGTAATGTGAGGATTCATCAAGTAGAGGAACAGCTGGAGGCGCTGATGCTTGGCCAGACAGTCTCCTGAAAGTTAGTCTTATTATTAGTGACAGTGGCACGGGCAGTCATGCCTAGTGGTCAGAGCAGGAGTCATTAGCCAGAAATCAGAGTCCAGGTGCCTGAACCATGGGACAAGAACCAGAGTCAGGAGCCAGAGCCCAGGGCCAGGGCTGGAGTGAGAGGCCAGATACCAGAGCCAAGGGGTGGAGCTGGAGTCAGGTGGTCAGGAATCAGAGTTGAGAGTGAAAGCCAGGAAATCCAGAGTGAAGCAAGGCTGGGCCTAAGTCGGGAGCAGGGCTTTGAGCAGCCACTGGACTGCCGCTGCTGGTCTTAATAGCTGGACTGCTGACCCTTCCAACCAATCGGGCTGTGTAGCCAACCAGGCAGCCTCCTACAGCCCAGCTGTGCTCATTAGGTTGCCCAGAGACTGGCTTTCCTGCCAGTCTGCAGTTCATCAGCATCTGATGGGGTTCCCTTCTCTGAAGATTTTCCCTCTCACCTGCTCTCCATTCCCTCCGTGGGAAGAAAGAAGGCTCCTGGAGGTTCCAAGGGAAGAAGTGAAGAGAAGAGGAGACCCTCCCACATGTCAGCTTGCCGTGTGGGGGGCAACAGAATGGCCCTGTCACCTCCTTCTCTCCTCTTGGCATTCTGTGGGTGGGGGTTGGGGAGAGCAGCGGCACTAGAACATTTTTAGTAGTGGGGGGTGCTAAAAGCCAGTTCCCTTACCCCGTCCACCCCACCCCTCCCCCAGAGCTGAGGCTGGGCGCAGGGGTGTGTCTCTGGGAGGGGGGACCCAGACAGGCATAAGGGGGCGGAGGCTGTGACTACACCTGGGGCCATGAGTGAAGCCCTGGGCAGGAGCTGGCAGCTGGGACCCCTCGTGTGGGGCCAGGAGCACAGCCCCAGCTGTGGGGCTGGGAGTGGGGCCCTGGGTGTGGAGCCAGTGGCTGGGGAGTGGGGCCGGCCCCTGGGGCCTGAGCCAGGGAGTGGAGCCCTGGGTGTGGGGCCAAGTGGTCTCACATAAAACCTGGAGGTGCTGCAGTACCCCCCATCCCAGCCATACTTCCCATGCTTATGTGGGAGAGTGAATTTAGGAGGGGTGAAGGGGAAACCATGAGAGTTAAATGGGAGTGAGTGAGAAAGGATGATGGGAGAATGAAAGGGGAGGAAAAGGGGAAATGAAGGGAACAGAGGAAGGACGAGAGTTTTCCATGGAAAGGACCTCCTGGACCCTCCATGTTAAATTATTTTTATGTTGGTGCCCACCCACTCTAATTGGGGGCATTTCTAGAGAGGGGGTGGGGAGCACCAAGGATTTGCTTCCCCAGGAACATAGGAATCACCAGAGTGGATCAGAGCCAAGACCCATCTAACCCACTATCCTGTCTCTTACAGTATCCACAACCTGATGCTTCAGAGTAACCCTGCAATATGTAGATGGCTTCCCCTGGCATCCCCTTCCCAATGCATGGCATGTGCCCACACACTGACTTGGCTAGCTCAGGCCCTACAGTGGTTCGTCTCAGAAACATCTCTTCTCATAGCCCCACGCCCTCCAGGCTCATCCCATCACCAGAAGATGATCTGACACCGCATCCCCATGTGACTTCAAGACCCATCCCCCTGGCTATGGGAAGCCGCGAGCTTCCCCTCCTTGTTTGATCTATTTTTGCTGTTGTTGGATGGCAGCCTGGAAATCGGCTTTCTCTGACTTGCACAGTTCTCGTCCCTCGGTGCTATCAACGTATTTCAGATACAAAATCAGTGATGACTTGGGAAAAATTGGAAACTAAGCCTCTCCCCTCCAGAAATACCATAGAAGGGAGACTCTGTAAGGAATGGAGGATGGACACCCACACTCACCCTTCAGTGGTGGCTTTTGTTCCATGGGGATGAGCCCTATTCCCTACGCCAGGTGTTGCAACCAGGTGCACGAGGTTACAGCCACATTCACGTATGGCCTGGCAGCCCCTCCATCATGACAGAGGAGTGGCCAGGCCAAACCTGGGTGGCATAACCCTGCTCATCAGGTCGCAGTGCCACTCAGTTGGGGGGCCTTCTCAAATGGAAGGCCTGGGGCAAACAGCCAATTTTGTCCTCCTCTCTGGGCAGCCCTGGTCATAACTACAGATGGCTCACGACTGGAGGAGAAGCCAGACGCAGATTTCAGCTGGCAGCAGTTTAGGGTGACCAGATAGCAAGTGTGAAAAAGCAGGACAGGAGGTTGGGGGTAATAGGTGCCTATGTCAGAAAAAGCTTCAAAAATCAGGACCGTCCCTATAAAATCAGGACATCTGGTCACCCTACGGCAGTTTCTACCACTGTGAAGAGAAGCAGTCCGTTCCTCTCCTCTAAGCAACAGTAAGTAGATTAGACTTGACTATGAACAACTACTGGAAGAAGCAATCAAAGAGCGCAGAATAGCTTCTGCAGCATGCAATAACTTTCTTTTTTTCTCCCACAGCACCACGGGACCAAATTCCACAACAAGATCCCCTAAATTCTGCAGCAGTGTGAATTTATTCAATCTCCGTTACGATGTTTGTGCCATGTACGCAGAGAAGTTAGATAAAAACATAAATACTTTTTCTGGAAGGTTGCAATGTAATGTGACTTTCTGTCTTAGAATTCAGAACGATACCACGAGAACCCCATACCAGAGAGAAACAAAGCAGGCTGCTCCCTAAAACAGAGAGGCACAACTTACTCTACTTTACTCTAAGCTGACAGCTGTACATTGATTGCTGCTAGATTGCACACTTCCCTACGGCGCTCCCTAGCCTGAAAGCTGGACCAGGAAAAAATCCTGAAATTGAGAATGACAACCTATAATTTTAAAATAGTTTAAATACACAACATCCATGAAATACCCTTTGTCCCCATTCCTCAAACACACACACAATTGTGGCTCATCAGTGAGAATACTCGGAACAAAAAATTCTTGTTCAAATAAATAAACAAACCAAACCCACCAGTTATCTTCTGATGCAGCCAGGCCTCCAGATTCCATGGATGTGGGATCCCTAAGACTGTCTCTTGTGCTTTCTTGGTGAGTCTGGCTCATCTGGTCTCACTCACTTATCGGTTAGATACTGAGTTATCTGATTTACAAATTCTGGAGAAGGTACAAAGAAGCTATACATTGATCAAAGGCTGGGAAGGTCTTAGCAATGTTGATAGACCAAAGAGCTGAAACTCATACAGTTTGGAGAAAGTGAGATTACAGAGTGGGAGGTTGGTGTGTGTGTTTCTGGGGGAGGAGAGAAATCTTCTAACTGGCCCTAAAAGCGGACCATGAAAGCTTGGATTAGAGTGTATTCAAAATATGCAGTAACAGGAGAGCATGGAGATGCACTGAGAGATTCCAGTGATGCTGTCAGATAATTTACACCCGAAATACAGGTTTGCTAGAACACAGTATTTCTGCCTCGGGAAAAGGTGGCATATAGCTATCATTATAGAATATCTAGGGGCAATTCTCCAGCCTGCATGTATTGTCTAAGGTAATGGATCTGTTTATCTATCATTCAGTCCAGTGGTAGGGCTCTCATTGAAGAATGGTTCCAGGGCATGATCCATCTTTATTTTTTTTTAATAGTTTAATGGTGCAGTTACTTCCCAGGAAAAAGGCTGGATTCCCAGCGCTGGAGACTGAAGATTTTTACTCAACCACAGAAAAGCTGCAGTTTAATGGCAACGTAGGCTTGCTTATATTACCCTGCCAATCCGCTCCAACTATAAAGTGAAGAGATTCCTCACCCTAAGCCCTGGGTGAAAGAGTAGCCTCCAGGGGCTGTTCTCTCCTTGGCCTCTCTGCTTTGTTTGTCAGCAAAGAGGAGTATTGCTGACGATGTACTGGATTAAGACTACTGGTTAATTTCATCTGACACAGGTCAGATGGTCATCACTTGGACTCAGTACCAACCTGGATCTGACTTGAATCAATGTCTCAGAGGGGGAAAATCTTCTGACTGGCCTTCTTTATCTCACTACCAGTCTCCTGAACCAACCAGTGTCTACCCATTCGGCGCCCTGGTTCCAATCAGGTCAGATAGCAACAGTGTAGAAAATCTCTGGTCCCATTGTTTTAATGCACATTCTCCAGTGGAATACCATGTGCAAATGGTGTTAGGGTCCTCTGAGTCTTGTATGGCACCACAAGGCCCTGAATCTGATTAGGGACTTTAGGCAACATTATGATATAAATAACTACAAAAATCATAATTAAAAGTATATGTCATCCCTCTATGCATGAGAGAAGGTTCCAGTTTTCTACAAAGCATGTAGTGGTGTCTCTTGCGGCCATCCAAAGCAGCCAGGAGACTCCCAAAATGCTCAGGTTTGTTACAGAATTATCTGACTTTGTTACTGAGTGATTTCAGCTCTTTCGGTATTTGTCTAACAGATTTTTCACTTCCCTGGGGCAGACTTATTGAGAGGCAGTGTGTCCTATTGGGTTTGCTCACTGGACTGAAACCCAGAAGATGTGGGTTCTATTCGCGGCTCTGGCCTGACAGGTGACTTTAGGCAAGTCAGTGCCCCTCTCTGGGCCTCAGTTTCCACATCTGTAAAATGGAGATGATAATACTGACCTCTTCTGTAGAGCACTTGGAGATCTATGAGTGAAAAGCACCATTTAAGATGTTATCAGAGACATATCAGCTTCACACGGGAAAGGGCTGGTCAAAGGTTGTGAGTTTGCTGGGGAGGCCCTGAGGCTATAGGCTAAACTCCAGTATGCTTCCCTGAAATCAATCCAGAGAGGTCCTATGTCACGCAGGAAGTCAGACTAGATGAGTACAATGGACCCTTCTGGATTCATAATCTATGACTCCATGATATGTCAATGGAGCTATGACAATTGGCACCAGGCGAAGACCTGGCCTACTTATTTCAGTGGAGTTTCCTCTGATTTAGGATGGCAGAAGCCAGAAGAAATGTTGGAAGATTTGCTTCAGTTGTATGTATCTCAAAAGGTTCTTATTAAGGCCACTATAGAAAGAATGGTTCTGCCACTGACAGAGGCTGCTGCCTTCGTCTCGTCTTATCCCATTTATTCCTGTGTGGCTGATAGAATTCCTCTAGAGCAGATTTTCACCCAAACACTACAGGAGCTATTTGATTATTTTAAAAAACACCCCAAGCCCTAAGGAACAATCAGCCATCAGGTTAGACTCAGTTTCTTCCATACTTCTATAGCACTCATGCTATATAGAAGCAGAAATTCCCCCAGGTCAGAAGAGGCCAGGGTAGGAACAATAAAAAAAGAAACAGCAGCAAAATTAACAAGGTCCTGGGGACAGAAAAAAAACCAATAACCAAGCTGTTTGGATAGGATACAATGAAAGTGACAGGGCAAAGTTTCTTCGCTAGCATTTGAATCATGCTGTTATTCTGCAATTCCACAGAACGACTGAGATGGCTCTGCTGCTTTTGATTTGATTTGATTGTCTTTCAGGAGGGTGGAGGAAAGGCCTGGGTTGGCAGGAGGATCTTCCTGGGCTGCAAGCATAGATCCACTAGGGTGCAGCTGTGGGCTGACTGTCCAGAGGACGCTTTCTTTAGACGTTGGCTATTAGGCTCTGGGGTGTATTTCTTTCTGTAACTATAATTAGGGAGGGGATCTTTGTTTATTTAGGCTGAGAGCTTTAAGATAAGTGACAGCTCCAGAGATGTTTTTCAGCACGTCATAAATCAAGTGCCAGCTGGTCAGTTTCACCTCTGAAATGTCTTGTGCGTTGTGGGGTGGTTTTTAAAAAAAACAAAAAAAACCCCCACAACTTTGGAAAGATGGTGTAACACACACACACACACACAGCAAGGAGTGCAGGAAGAAGTGATTTTGCACACGCACACACACACACACACACAGCAAGGAGTGCGGGGAGAAGTGATTTCTCCCTTTTGAAAGACTGGAGGCATTTAAAATCAGAACCCATTGCCTCATTTCCATTTCTGAATTAAAAGCTGTTAGGAGACATCCGTGCAAACATTTGTAAAGGCTAGAAACACCCAGCAGACTGACTGACAGACAGGCTTGCCCTCATCTGCAGTGACACATACATTTTCTGGTTTAATTTAATGCCTCTTTTCACTGTCTCACTCAACACATCTGGAGATTTACAGGTGATATGGTTTTTTGTTTTTTTTTTTTTTTTGCCTTAGCAGAGTATTTATAGTTTGCTGGGAGGCCTGCTTCCTAGCAGCTCATGTGGGTGACTGTGCTGAAGAGTGAGACAAGTTTGCTGGCGATGGGTCGCTGGCAGCAGTTTAACCTCTCCGGGCAGGAGCTAAAAGGGTTTCACTCAAACAGTGTGCATGCTTTGAAGGTCTCTGGGCAGCTCTGCACCCACTAGCAACGCCTGGGTTTGCATTATCTCTGTACCAGACAGGAAGGGTGGGACAAGGGGAAACAACACCTGAGAGTCCTTGTCTTTTTTTCTGAAGAAGTGATGACAAAATGCACAGTGTCTGGGATTTTCAAAAGAGCTTAAGGGAGTCTGGCACGCCGGGGGAGTCACTAAGGTATTGCAGTGGGAGTTAGGTGCCTAAATACTTTTCTGAATCCCACCTCTGCAGTTCCAGTTGTGTTGAGGGAATCTTTGGATAATCCCAGCTGGAAGCGTCATCTGAAGATGTGCCCTGCATTGCAAACGCTCATTTGTTCTAGCTTTGGACCCATGCTACAGAGCAAAGAAAGGGGCTTGATCGGGATAATCCAGCTTCAGCTAGGCCTCAGAGTTTAAGTGGATTGTTGGAATTATTGGGCCTGTTTCACAATGCTCGTCTGAGGGGATGCCAGAAAACTTCACCCATGCTTATCCACCATGCTTGCGTCATCACAAAACAGTCACCAGATGTTGACACCACAATGCTGCATCGTCACTGTGGCACTTGCGGTACATTCAGGGATTCTTTGAGCTGTCGTCTAGGCTTGCAGGGCGGCTAATGAAAAGTAGGGTGCAGGGCTGGCCCAGCCATATGTGGAGTGTGGGACCACACCAGGACCTCTGCCTTGCGTTCCTGGAGTTAGTGCCTAGGGCGCATGACGAGAGTCAGCCTGTTTGGAGTGAGAAGTGCTGCGTTGTGAGATGAAGAGGAAAAGGAAAAGGCCAGCAAGATTTTAGCAGGACAGGCCCTGTTTCCAGTGTTTAAAATGCTGTCCTGCTCTAACATGCCTGCCCAGCTGGAGGTGCTCTGGAAAGCCCCTCAGCTCATGGCCCCTTTGGCCACCCATACTCCCATCCTCTCCATAGACTGAGACACCCGTCAAATCACAGTGGCAGAGCAGAGGAGCAGGAGGGAAGTAGTGAGCAGAGAAGGGAGGCGGCTGTCAGGTGTTCAGCAGAATCACTATTAAAATAGCCCCCAGTTCTCTACATGCTAAAAAGATGGGCAGGGAGTCCAGAAAAACTGTGGCTCTGGGGCCTGAGGTGGAGATGGGGAGAAGGAGAGAGAGCCTGGGGCCCTGCACAAAACCTATGATTGAGCCTGTTAAGATTGTCCTTCAGGAGGGAGACAACCCCACTGAGAGTATGGGACTTTTTCCTATCCTTGTATTAGCAGGGGGCCCCTGCCACAAAGGCTTTCTTGGCCCTGCTAGGAGGAGACCAACGACTAGAAGGGATGCTGTCCCCAAACACGCTAACATCAGTGCATCAAAGGGTACATCTACACTACAGCATAATTTTGAATTAACTAAAACCGGTTTTATAATACCAATATTATAAAGTCGATTTTATGCGTCCACACTAGGGCACATTAATTCGGCAGTGTGCGTCCATGATCCTAGGCTAGCGTCGATTTCTGGAGCGGTGCACTGTGGGTAGCTACTGTAAAAGAATGAGGCCAACAATGTTGATTTGCGTCCACACTAACCCTAAATCGATATAGTAATATCGATTTTAGCGTTACTCTCGTTGGGGAGGAGTACAGAAATTAATTTTAAGAGCCCTTAAAATTGATTTAAAGTGCACTGTAGTGTGGATGGGTACAGCGTTAAATCAATTTAATGCTGTTTAAATCGATTTAACTGCGTAGTGTGGACCAGGCCAAAGACAGGGGAGAAGCGAAGTGAAGGGAGAACCATACAAGGAGGAGTAGAATCACCGACTAAACCAGCCAGGACACAGGTGCAAGAAGGTTTAGGCCCTTGATTGTTCGTCAGAGACAGTAAAATGTTATGGCTCTGAAGTGCATGTTACTGCAGGACAGACCACTGTGCCTTTCAGATGGGCCGATCCGGAGCTGGTGTAAATTGGCAGAGCTCTATGTTCTCTAGCGAACAGTGGGGGACCCGCAGCGCAAGTTTCCTTTAAAGAAAAAGGTGGAATACCCGTAACTTGAGATATTTAATAAACAGACCTAAAAAAGCCCAGTGCTCTGGAGAATTTCCCTCAGGTTGCAGTAAACCAGGACCTGCATTTTTGAAAAATCCACCCGCGTTTTAATCTCTGCTCAGTTTCACATTTCCTTGTGATGCCGAAAAAAATGTGCTCGATGGCCAACAAGCTTAACCGTCACCGGGAAGCTTAGCAGAACCTTGATGTGGCTAAAAAAAAAAAAAAAAAACTTAACTGCATAGCTTCCTGAGTTTCTCTTGTCAGCAGATGTTATGAAGGGACCAAATGCTTGGCAAATATTTGAAGACAAGACTAATGTTCATCCTGATGGTCTGATTTTCATTTGTACGAAGACCCTTTTATGTTGCTCTGGCTAGGCAAAGGTACCTTGAAGTGGGTGTAAAAGTAATTTTTATAAAGGGGCCTGAGAGTAAATGAGAACTGGTCTCTGAGTCTCCTCGGGCAGAAGAGAATTTTAAATGTGGTCAGCTCAGCTTCCTTGATTTTAGTCCAAAAATGTCAGATCTGTGTGTGTGTGTAACAGAATGCACAGTAGTTCCTGTAATGTCTGGAGACTTCACCTCCAAACCTCCTGACCATTACTGTGATTGTTTATTGTTATAATTTGTGGTAGTAAATAGCAGACCCAACCAAGGACCAGGACCCCATGTGTCTGGGTTCTGTACACAGAACACAAAGATGGTCCACTCCCGATAGACCCTATAATCTAAGTATAACACAGAACTTTGGAAAAATAAAACAGGTGATACTCCTCTTGACACTGACCAAAGAGTATGCTGGGAAAAAGATTTCTGGGTGCTTTGGCCAGTGCCATGTGGAGGCTAAGATTTTTAAAGAGATTTTTGTCTCTTATGCCTCTTTAAAAATTCCAGACATGAACAATGAAGCTCATACTTATATATTACATTATCAAGCCTCAGGGTTTTGATTGAAGGATCTCCAAGTTTCTTGTGACATAATAACTCTTTCCATATTTGCTTATAGCTTAATGTATTAAACGCTGACATACCACAGTGATGAGTGCAGTATGAGAGCCTACTATTAATAAATAGTTCAGCTAATAGGCAGATCTTCTTTCCCAAGGGGTCTGCCTTATGGGCCAAAATCATCTCTGGTGTAGCTGCTGAAGTCAGGAGCAAACGCATCTCCGGTATAACTCCACTAGCTATATTCATAGTTATCTCTGCTGACTTTAACAGGTAACTTTTTCCTCCTCTTAGCATGACAAAGGTAATGCATCCAAGGGAAAGCGAGCTAGATTCTATTCTGGCTCCTACATTTTTAACACAAGTGCTAATTAGGAGCATCCGAATTGCAATAGTAGGTAACACTGGTAACCAGAGATACTTAAATTCCTATTGTAGAATCTGCACCACTGGTGGTTATGGACAAGCCAGAAAGGCACAGCTTGAGTTTGTGTCCCTTGCTGGAGTTTGTGGACTTGGGGGGGAGGATCTTTTCACTGATTTGAAGGTCAGTGAGAGGCAATAAACTTGGTAACCCTGGTGGTATTTTTACAGGGTCACTTTTCAGAGCTGACCTGCACTTTAAAAACTTGAGTGGGTTGAAAGATATTGCAGTTTGGGTCAGCCATGGCCTGTGAATCCTAATGCTGCATGCATATACTTGGGGGAAGTTGCCTCTTCATCTCTATTTCTTTGTTCGAAAGCAGCCGCGGGGATAGCTTCTATTTTCAAAGGGTGGGGAGGGGGAAAAAATCTGTTTTCAACAAACTTTGAGACACTTCCTCGTCAGGGAGAGACCAGAGCCGGGCGTGACCTAAGTGGCGACAGTTTATCTGGAGCTGTTGCTGCATTTATTAAGAGGGGCTGTCGCTGTTTATCTGCGCCTTGTCTGCAGAGTCAGGTGTTCCAAAAACAAATTCTATATCCTGTCAGCATGCCGGGCTGTCAGGTTGGAAAGGGGCAAGCTTCCAGAGGAGATGAGGCAAATCCAACGTCTGACCGTCTCTGGGAAACCATGCAAAACCTTCCTCTTTGCAAAAGCCTTTCCAGCCGAAGGGAATGTCTGCTCTGGAGCTGGACAAGTGTCATTTCCAGCTTGGGTGGACATACCCACACTGGCTCTGATGGGACTAGCATGCTAAAAAATAGCAGTGTTGGTAGCTGTGGTTGCACCTTAGGGTGACCAGCTAACAAGTGTGAAAAATAAGGAAACTTTTTTTTTTTTTTTTAGAGGAGGAGTGGTAATAGTTGCATATATAAGAAGCAGCTGCTGGTCACCCTACTGCATTTCTAGTGCACTTGCTCGACCAGACTTCGCATGGGTGTGTCTACCCGAGCTAGAAATTACACCTCCAGTTCCAATGTAGACATGCTCTAGGAATGACACTCACAATGGTGACCCTCCAAAACTTCTACCAACCAAAAAAAAAAAGAACTATTAATATCTTTAACAATTATTAAAATTAATATTTTAAAGGGAAAATCGGAACCCCTTCCTCCAAGCAGAGTTGTGAGCCCATAAAGAGAGAAGTGCCGGAGATTCCACAGCCCACTAGGGACTTGGCTGTGGCTATTGATTCCGACACTGCAGTGATGGGCAACGGTATAAAAACCCTAAAATACAGAAATTATCTCTCTGTTACCTCTTCATCTTGGCTGGGGCCTTTGAGAGTGTAGATGGGTGCTGGAGCTCCTATGAGCAGCTGTGTCAAGCTTGAGAGGGGACTCTAGATTTAGACTTTAGATTTCCACTACATGCATCCTATGAAGCTTATGCTCAAATAAATGTGTTAGTCTCTAAGGTGCCACAAGTCCTCCTGTTCCTTTTTCTAGATTTAGTGTGATTCATCCCACTGCCTTTCTTTAAAAATAATTAATAGATGGGGATAATAACTTAGAAAAAGGAGAGATTCTAGCTCTAAAAGCAGGGATTGACGTGATCTTTCCAAACTCCGCCATTACACTTTGAATGCGTAACCCACACACCTCCTGGGTGGGGTGCTCCATCCCCTCTAGTGGCACCGAGACAACTTAGAGATTAATGAGGCTGCTACAGCCTTAGCTAAGGGCCAAGTGGCTTTTGGCTCATGCATTTAGCTCCAGAGGTCCCAGGATCGATCCTGCCCGCCATGTTACAAATGCATCTCAATCTGAGCCTAAGAGCTGCAACACCCCCTGCTGCTATTCCAGGCCTGCCTCACCCAGCTCTGACTATGATCCTCACTCTTTACCTACAGCATCATGACTGGACTCATCCAGCCCCCATTTCCCACCTCTCTGCTAATGTGCCTGAATCCTGACCCTGCTATCTAATAAGCATTGTGTGAGCAGAGCCTTACCAATGTCCACCTGGCTCATTACGTTGTGAGATGGAGGTGGCTGACGAATGCCTGCTGAGGACTAGGTTGAGACCCCCAGGCTCAGCTCGTAAGTGTCCTAAGAACAAGCTGAGCCTGAATTTTCAAGTTAGAAAGACGGCGATGTTAAAGCACTCACACCACTTGTGCGTCTACTTATGTGCCTGTTTTTGAAAACCTAAGCAGGCGCTCTGGACTTCCTTGCCGCTTCTCATCCATATTTTTTTCTCTCTCTGAAATGTTGCCAGACCAAGATGAGGAATACGTCAGACACTCACCATTTTTGAAATATTAGCTGACTTCACAACAGCCCAGGGCACTGTTGGGGAAAAGGGAAATCAACAAGACAAAACAAGCAAGTGTATTTGAGGTACCGGTTGATTCATATAAATGCCCTTGGGCCAGATTCTCCATCACATTGTGCCTCTTCGGGTGAAAGATGTTACCGCACCAGCTGGAGTGAAGCTTTCTGATTTGGAAGCATGTTGCATCAGCTTGATGTCGGCTTTAAAGAAGCGTACATGATGACACGTGAAGGGGAGTGGAAAAATCAAGCCCCGTAGGTGTATATGACCGTGCTTGTTTTTCGTAGACACAAAGGGTAGCCCACTGTTTAAGACCATGTTACACCCCAGAAGGAAATCCTACATACAGCACAAACTGGGGGATGTTAACTCTTGTTTCCCAACGATCACCCATTCGCAGGGGTTCTTACAACAAAACGAAGACAGGAGCAGAAGCAAAGATTTGCTGGAAATGATGCAAGAGTTTCAGGATGTTGTGGGAACATAGGCCATTGGTCTGATCCAGTCTGGCAATTCCTATCTATTCCTGTATCCTGTCTCTGACAATGCCCTGTCCAGCTGCTTCAGAGAAAAGTGCAAGAAACCCCACAGTGGCATTTATGGAATAATCTCCCTATAAGGAAACTGTCTTCCTGACACCTATTAGTAAGAGGTCAGCTTACAACCTGAAGCATGAGAATGTATCATACTTAGGTTTTGTGTGTGTTTCACCTTTCTCTTCTCGGTCTTTAGACTGATCAAAAGGTGGATAGAACACTACACTGGGGCTCAGGAGACCTGAGTTCTAGTCACAGCTCTGCTGCTGGCCTGGTGGGTGATCTTAGGCAAGTCATCTTGCCTCTCTGTGCCTCAGTTTCCCCCTCTGTAAACTGAGGCTAATGATAATGACCTCCTTTGTAAAGCTGTTCGGGGTCTACTGTTGATAAGAGCTAGGGTTTATTATTATTTATTATTCCTCTGCTCTCATGAACAACCACTCCAGATTTCCATGTTAAAAAAAATCCAGTTATCCAAGCCCTCCTCCCTGAACCAAAGGGTCAAATCCATCCCTCCACTGGAGTTACACCAGGATTAATTTGGTCCCAAGAAAGTGGCAATTTCCAATCTTTCTCACTGGCCTACTTTCTTTGCTAGAATGGAGAGAGAAACCCAAAGCACCCACCCTCCATATTCAGTATCTGCTGGCCCCTTGAACACAAGAACCACTTGACCCTTTTGCATAAACTCTCATTAGTCCCTGCGACATACAGTGCATGGTGGTGGTGGGGAGGGGCGAGGGGGTGGTATCTCTCAGGCCAGAGCTCACCTGTTGATTGGCTGGAGGATGCTCTGCCAGTGAGTGACGCGTGCTTATCGGGAGGCTGTACATCCAGATACCAACAGCACCCTGACAGCAAGGCCCGCCTGTGAACTGAAGTGAAGTATCACTCATCTCCACCAATGTGGCCAAGACAGAAACCAGGTGCGGACCTTCTGTAAACAATCTTCTCTCTCAGCTGAAACAGCTTGAGGCTGAGATGCTGGATTAAGGGAACTATTGTTGCGCTAGCTGGGAAGTTAAAGGGTAGCCGTGATAATGCACTGATGGCAAAAGGTGCTTCAGGGAAGGGAGCCATTACTCAACAGTGGTTCATTTGACCTGGCAGGAGGACATGCGATATCTAAACAGTCCCGCTCATTCTGACACACTCAGAAACCTCTGCAGCTAAATATTTGATGCCCTTGCATGATGATGTTTATTTTCCTTTCTCCCCACCTGTGCAAGGCTCATAGGCTGTGAGTGGGGAGAACCATGGAGGTGACACATACTGTACATAAAAGGCTGAAGCAGAACCTTTTAAAATATATATTGTGAGACAAATAAAAACTGGCGGGGTTAAGGTGTGGAGAATATGCTGTAAGGATCAGTCCTGCACTGGCCCCAGGGAGAGACCTGTGAGGTTGCATCCAGCCTCTTTCCTTCCTTTGAATTCCATGGGCCTTGTTCTCATCTCAGTTAAACCAGTGTTAACCATGACCCATGCAAATGACATCAGAGAAGTTCCACCAGTGGAAGATTAGAATCCAACCCCTGTGCGGCTGAGTCTCGGATACTCCATTCTTGCACTTGGGGAGTTTAAACTAGCTTCGATCACCCCATATTTGGGGGCTTTCCAACACCCCTGCCTGGCTCCCAGGGTAAGTTAGAGCAGTTCCATGTGCCATGTAGGTGTTATAGGTCATCATCTCAATGGTCCAGATCCTCAGCTGGTATCAATCAGTGTATCTCCAATTAAATCAAGCTATGTTTGATTTGCACCAGCTGAGAGTCTGACCCAAGGTGGCCAGCATGCCGAATACACAGTTGCCCAGGTGCTGCCTGTCTATGCTTGCCACCTTGACTTTGCAAACTTGCCTTTTTTTAATTGAAGTAATCAAATAATTGTTAATATCAAGCCATTTCCCACCCATAGGATCTTAGATGGAAAGTGTCATTTAGACTGAGTTCTCACTGGAAGATCCATCCTGATTCTAGTGTGAAATTCTTCTCAGATTTTTTGAGTTTTCATTTACATTTAAGAAACCGGGATGTCTTCTCTTCTCTTTAGAAACTGGTTTATCTAGACTGATCTATTCCCCTTCCCTGTGGAAACTGACCGTGTGAACTAAAAATCTAGCTAAGAAGTGACATTGTCTAGTGGTTATTTCTGGGAGCCAGGACTCCTGTGTTCTCTTTCTGATTCTGCCACTGACTCGCTGGGTGACAAAGGGCAAGTCACTTTCCCATCTGTTTGCCTCAGTTTCCCCATCCGTAATGTGTAATAAAGCTTCTACTTCACAGAGCTGTTGTGCTGGTTAATTAATGTTTGCAAAATTCTTTGAAATCCTAGGATGAAAGGTGTTGTAGGGAGCCAAATTGCATCGAGAGGTAGGAATCCCCAGTCCTGCCACTACCACCTTCTAACGAAAGCTCTTGCTCTGAGATAAACCATTTTTATCAGTTTGATTATTATAAGCACGCTGCTGCTTGTGAAAGTTCAGATGAAATAGGTATGGAAGCTGGAAAGGATGGGGACTATAAATATGTTTAAAATGTTATCTGTTCTTTCTCAAACATGTCTTTCCAGCCTCAGGTATTTGCACTCTGATAACCTTTTGGTCCCAGTGGTGGTAGAGACTTCATGCCTTGTATTTCCAAACTGATAAGAAATTGAAAGATGGTGAAACTCCTAGGAACATTATGAAACACACACTCCCTGCCTTTCTTTGGGCTAATGCACATCTTAAAGCATTGCATTTCTGGAACATGTTGTACAGGATGCTCCTGTACCTCCATGATCGCAAGACAGATGACATATCTATGAGAAGGAAGTGATGGAAAAGGAGAGAAATGCACTGTTCTTGTTATCCAAAGGATTTGCCTCTGTTCTTCCCTGATCCTTTTATCTTCAGCCCTTGACGATTCCTTACTGTCTCTGGATCAAGAAGAATTTTTTATCTTCCTGGGAGCCTTTGCATGTGATTATTAATTATTATTAAATTCCTCTTTGCAGTAGTATTAAGAGACGCTTACAGGAACCTCTATCCATTCGGCCCATTAGGATTTACCAGACAAAGAACATATCTGGGATGTTTAAAAATAAACTCCTGTTGGAATGTTTTTTTCATTACATATTAGCATTGCCATAAAACAGAAGTAAAAAGGCCAAAAATCAGATACTGCGGGATACAGGATGTCTCAGAGAACTGGATAGATTATAGGAAGAAGACTTTCATTGCTATGTTACCTGCTTGAATCCAGCTGGGGGCGACTGAAAATTAACTTTTTCTTATGGTTTTTTGATGGCCTATATGAAATGAGTGTGGTAGGTCTCCGTACAATTACTAGAGTCGTGTGTCTGTGTCACAAAAACTGGCAGTATGTGGCAGAAAAGCCAACAATCAAATGAATCATTGATGCTCCCACTCCTAGAAATCAGGAACTCAAGGCACATTGCAGGGCAGGGTGGGAGAAGTGTTCACTGCCACTCCCTATTCTTATGAATAAACAGAGAAGCTCATTCTCCCAGCCTGGCACCATTCAGAAACCCTCCATTCACTCAACGAGAAAGAGGAAAGCTATTCAGAGATATACTGCTCTGAATCTACCGTTGACTTCAGCTCTATGCCGTTGACCTCTGAAAAAAGTATTAAGTTCATATATTTGAGTGGCTGACACAGATCCAGTCTCATGACTTGAATCTTAAACTCCTGTTTACAAGGCTGTGCAGAAAGCCAAAATCTAGGCTGTTGTGATGACAAAGAAACTGACGCTGCTTAGGTGTTCAGCTACTGTGGTAATGGGGAGGAGGGAGTATAGGCCCAGTTAAGTAGCTAGGTAGAGTTTGCTTAGTGACAAATTCCTCTGTTCTCTGCTGCTTTGAATATTTCTCACAGTGGTGAGCTGATGACCATGAGAGGCAGTTAATACAGTACATTTCATTTGGAACATGAACTCACCAGGGGCATAGCGACCATTAACACAGCCAGATGAGGTTCTAACCATACCCGTCATAGCTGGGAGTGTGCTATTAATTTATGTCAGTTGCTGATGATGACAGGAACTCCCAGACCAGTAAATACAATTCACTTGATGTATTTCATATGGGACTGGACAATACTTAACACAGCAGGTGGACACCTCTTGCCAGAGCCCAAGTATCAGAGTATTAAGTGAACAAGATCTGATGGGACACACCTGAGGAATATTAATCACATACATGGTTCTTTTCATCTCTAGATCTCAAGATGCCAAAGGAGGGTAAATATTATCCTCATCATTTTACAAGTGGGAAAGCTGAGACATAAATTATGGGGCTTATTCACAGGAAGAGAACATAAGAACGGCCACACTGAGTCAGACCAATGGTCCATCTAGCCCAGTATCCTGTCTTCCGACAGTGCCAGATGCTTCAGTGGGAACGAAGAAAACAGGGCAATGATTGGGTGATCCATGCCCTGTCATCCAGTCCCATCTTCTGGCAGAAACAGAACCCAGATCTCCTGACACTGAATTCTCAGAGCTAAAGGCTTGATAATATTCATCAGCTGCAAAGGGAAATGTTGGGAAATAACCCGGATTGGTGGAGGAAGGAGCCAAGGGCCCATTTAAACTGTCTTTCCCAACCCTTTCAATTAGAGCCTGATCCAACTCCCCCAGAAGTTAACAAGAAGACTCTGTTGTTATTTATATTACAGTAGCAGCTGGAGACACTAACCAAGATCAAAGCCCCATTACACTGGGTGTTGTACACGCACATGGTAAGAGACAGTCCAACCCCCAAAGAGCTTACAGCCCAATATATACAACCAAGTCAGGGTAAACAGAGGGGGAAGTGACTTAACCAAGGCCACATAACAGGTCAGTAGCTCAGCTGAAAGTAGAACCAAGGTCTTCTGAGTTCCAGTGCAGTGCACTAGCCACCTCGCCACACTGCCTCTCTCTATGGGGATTTGAACTGGGTCCTTAATCTAGTTGGACACTCAGGCACAATAGGTCATTAAGCCAACAAGGGAAGGCAATTTTTTTTTTTCTGGTGACCAACTCTAACTCCAGGAGGTGTGGGGATCTGGCTGTTTTGGAAGTCAATTTCTTTTCCACGTTAGATTGGGGACCGCCCACAGTGGGGGAGATTTCTCTAAAATCACTGGAAATAAGCAAGTGCTGACCTTTTTATACTTTTTTTTTAAACAAACCAAAGCAACAAGCCTGACTCCCCACTTTGTAGCCAGTCAGGTTACCAGTCAGATGGCCACTGGAGCATCATGTCTCTCTGCACAGTTCTGATCATGTTTCCCCTGTGCTCATGATCCACCTGAATCTTTCTTGTCAATCTGGAAGTACAAAGAAAGCTTTACTGCTTTTAGTTGCTTCTCAGACCATTAGGAACCTGCCGGACTGGATCAGACCTATGGTCCATCTTGTCCAGTATCCTGTCTATGACAGTGGCCAGAACCAGGTGCTTCATAGGAAGATGACAGGAGCCATACAATGGGCAGATGCGGCACAATCCGTTGTTCCATGAAGACCTCGTCATAGTTAGAGATTCATTTAAACCCTGACATAAGGGTTTATCTCCCTTCAAATACATGCTTTAAAAAAAAGTATTAACTTTTATAACTGGATAGTCTTGTTTTCCATATCACCATATGATCACTCTGAATCTTGCTAAGCTCTTGGTCTCAGTGACTTCCTGTGGCAATGAGTTCCACAGTCTACACATGGGGTGGGGGAGGGAGTATTTCCTCTTATCAGTGTAATTGCCAATGTCTTCCTATTGCCTAGTGCTCCCCTCCCACCTGGAATGCTGAAACCACCTGTTGCCTCTTGTCATATACTCAGACACGGAGCCTGAAAAGACTTACCCGTGTGCTTAACTTTTGGTTCTTAAACCAATGGGAATACACACAGATCTAAAGTTGTCATTTGTTTGGGGGAAGGGGTGTCCTTTTGGGCTCATCTTTACTGCAACAGTTAGGGTTAGTGCATCAAACTAGCCTAGCGTAAATACCCAGCCTGTAACATTAGCCAGGTTTGAGTGAGAGCAGTTGCACAGCCCTCCAGCTACACAGAGTGATTGGATTTGCCGCTGATGAGTTGTGCTAACTGGGGCAGTTAGGGGTCAGCTATCTGGAGTTTAAAGTACCACCTCACCTGGGCTAGAGATTTTTTCTGTGTGGACAGGAAGGGGGGTAGGGGTAACACTGGAGTTCTACCTCAAGCTAACCCAGTACTGGGGACATGCCTCTTGCTATAGGTGCCTAGCAGGGTGAGGCTGTGGGTTTTGGAGCTTCTAGTCCAGGGGTCGGCAACCTTTCAGAAGTGCTGTGCTGAGTCTTCATTTATTCACTCTGATTTAAGGTTTCACGTGCCAGTGATACATTTTAACGTTTTTAGAAGGTCTCTTTCTATAAGTCTATAATATAGAACTAAACTATTGTTGTATGGAAAGTAAATAAGGTTTTTTAAAATGTTTAAGAAGCTTCATTTAAAATTAAATTAAAATGCAGAGCCCCCCAGACCAGTGGCCAGGACCCGGGCAGTGTGAGTGCCACTGAAAACCAGCTCGCGTGCCGTATTTGGCACGGGTGCCATAGGTTGCCTACCCCTGTTCTAGTCTATACATATGCTAAAAAGTAACCCCTGTGCAAAGATAGCCCTGCTTCATCCTTTGTCTGGCTTCTTCCCCTTATCTGTTGTCGTTGGAGGGAAACTATTTTTGCGCCAAACATTTGTTGTCTGGACGGAGAAACTGAGCCCAAGACTAGACTGCAAATGTGCCGAGGGGAGAGTCCTCATTGGAAGGAGGAAAGACTACCTGTGTCTTGGGCTTGGCAAGCTGCAGTGAGCTCTCCGGATTTGTAAGATACCCTTAAAATAAAATACCTTCCCCTACCAGGCTCCTTTATCCTTGAAGACAACCGAGATCCACAGTCAAGTCTTGCACCGTAGCTCACTTCTTCATAAAATCGCTGTAAATCACGCGCGAGGCATCTTCAAATAATTTGTATCACTGGGGACTGATTTACAGCCCTGCTCTTCGTTCATCAAAGCCGGGCTTTCATTTGCAGGCATATTCCTACCCACTGCATGGAAAGCCCCGCCCAATCCAGACATTAAAAATTATTCATTAATAACAAAAGAAATAATAAAATAGAAAAGGGGTGTGGTGGTCTGGGGAAAGCCTTCACCAAAGAAAATGGACAAAGGCAACTCAGAAAATTATTCCCATAAATATCTCTTCCTTCACAAATTGACACCCTCCCTCCCAAAATTAAGGATGGAAGACAAATGGCCCAACGACTTTTGATCTTTTATTACGAAATAACTCATGGCAATTTTTAATAGATAAAAATAACATTCTCTTCCCATTCAAATCCCATAAAATAAAGGGGAAAGTGACGGGGGGGAAAACTTGGGGAAAAAAACCATTCATTTCAGTGGGGAAAAGTCCCCCCCCCCCCAAAATATAGCCATGTAACTCTTTCCTTTTTAAAAATAAAAATAACTGAACATTGGGCGTATAATTTAATGTCAATTACATTCAAGGATGAGTTATTTACAGCTGGTTGGGAAAACCACGTTCACCTGTCGCTTTAAAAAAGTCAGTTCAAGCCTATAAACGGAAGAAGAGTGGGAGCAGTTTGAAGACACAAAAATCACGCCTAGAGAACATATTGGATAGAATTAAAACTCTTCGCCACTGCGGAGGCAGAGTAAATAGCCGCTCTGAGACACTGTCTTATGGGATTCAAATATCCAACTTTCTTCACCATGAGCTAAAAGTGGGACTTTTAGACTGATCTGTTCAGAAGCAAAATTACTACGTGTAATAGACATATTTGCATATGAAATAAAGTGATACAATTAGTGGGTTTCTATCACTGCATTATTATTTATGATATTATTCATTTGTTGGTAAAATTCGCTTTTTTGTTTCCTAGAAAAGGGCTTTTACGTATTTTTTGAAAAAAACAGAACAAACTTGAAAAGAGTTTCAACCCGTTTAACATCCTGTTAGAACACATATTCATTCACACACAAACTCGTCGGCCGTCGGAAGCAGTCGCCAAAGATAGTTTTGCTCTGACTGCAACTGTTTTCATCAGCAAGAGCCAAGAGTATTGGGTTTGGGTTTTTTGCTTTTTTTTTTGGAAAGCCAAAAACCAAATATTTAGAGAACCATATTTTCTTTGTCTTCCGTTCCGCCACTAGAATTTAAATATAGAATAGATCAGATCAGTCATAAGAACATAAGAATGGCCCTATTGGGTCAGACCAAAAGTCTGTCTCGCCCAGTAGCCTGTCTTCCCATGAAAAACAAACGTGAATTTAATAAGGTAGTTGACTTCCACCCTTGTCTATTTCAGCTCATCTGGTAGAGGCTCACGCCCTGAGGTCTCAGGTTCAATCCCACTTGCTGACAACCAGGGTCTGTCAGCATTACGTTATCATACTAAAACCCTTGTCTATAATAAATTCATAGGATTGTTGTTTCGGGCGATAGTAGGTTGTATACTATGGAATATATAATAAATCGTTGGGGATTTGATTCATTCATTTGAAGCTAAGAAAGGATTTAACTGGAAACCAGACTTTAGAAACTGAATCCTTTTCACTCTAATATTTGAGAGTAGTTTGGGAGGTTTCTTGTTCTAGCAAAGCAATCGAGAATTAAAGCAGTTATACAACAGCAATTTGAAATTGGTTAATAGGCCTCCCCTTTTTGCCATATTAAATAATAATGATTGGACCCCCTCCCCCTTTCTGTTTGAGGGGGAAGATCCTGCCAGGGATCAAAGTCATACAGGTTCTCAGGGAAACTCTTCTCCTTCCCGATTATTCTCTCTTCGCTAACCAAAGGAACGAACTGAAACCAATTATTAGAAATAAAAGAGGAAAGATTTTATATTTTAGCTTCTTGTTACTTACTGAAGAAGAAGCCTGTCATGTGTATTTTGGGAGGGTTAATTGGGGGCGTCTAAAATGGAAAACATCGGCTAAGTATCGCTAATGGTTGGCTTCAGTTCTTTCTTTTCGATTGTTAAAATGTTTCTTCTTCGTGTTTTCTTTGTTACTTAGAGTCAAGTGGGGATTTGGAAGGGGAGAAGGACTCGCTTGGCGATTTTAGGAACCCGCTAATGAATGCAGAGGAGCCCCAGCAGGATTGTGGATTTTTGGATTCAGACTAACAGGGCTACCCCCCTCAGAAACATGGGGAACCTTTTCCTGCTGTCAAAAATGCACCACGCCAGGTGTTTAACCAAGAGAAACCTGATAACCGCAGAGATTTTATAGCCATAAACAAGTCGGCGGAGTCACTTCGGCTTAGCTTTATGGCCGTTTTTTTAATAAAAAGCCTCGTCTGTGCGGTTCCAAGAGGCGTTAAAACTAAAACCCCTTCGCCTATAACTTCATTGAACCGGACAGCCCTAAAGAAAAGAGCGGAAGGTTTACAATGTAGCTGCGGGTCCACACACACGCATCCACTCCCCGGAGATGGTCTGCTCAGGTGTTGAAAAGCTAGAAGCGCCAGAGGTGTGTTGCTGCTAGAAGGAAAGGCCTTGCCGAATAACTAGGAACAGGCAGTCGCTTGTCTGATTATCCTTCTCTGGTCTATTTCCCCCTAGCTCCAAATATTTGTTCCTGATGCTTCTAAAAGGTTGGCCCCGCTCTTATCTATAGGAGCCCAGGTGAGACAGCCCGGTTAAATCTCCCTTCTAGAAGCTGTTAGCAAGGGAGGGTTTCCTCCACCCAAGACTGGCAGGTGACTTCTTTCTAACTGGGTGTTTGACCATTTGACATGAACAAATCCAAGCCCAGGCTCACCAAAGAAGCTGGTTTTATAGAGGGCATCAGCTTGAAAAGGGGAGGCTGGAGAGGGCAGCAGGACAGATGTGTCTCCCTGTCCCTTAAACGCCCTCGAAACACACACCTGTGAGACCTACTGAAGGAATAGAATCAAGTCCATCCTTCCCAAGTCTGTCCTTCTCCCTGGAAAGTATAATCTAAAACTCCACATTTACAGCTGCACCTTCAGTTTGCCGCAAGAGGTGTCTGCCCCCCTGGTCTACTGTCGAGGCAAGTCTTCATTAGATTTTGGATCAGGCTCTTGGCGGGAAAAAACCCATCCCTCCTCCACAGCCATGTATGCAGCACAAAAAACAGGTATCTCCTCCACCCTAAGACAACCGAGCTACCAAGAACAACTGTAAAACTTTCCAGTTGAAAAGCAGAGCCCTCCAAAAGACATACACATTGACAATCTCAGCATCACCCAATCTGCAGTTCCAGGGCAAATTGTTTCCAGTTTCTCTACTTTGTCCTCTTAATTTGCATCATATTAATGGAAGGGTCCTGTAGTGGAATCCAATAGCAACTTTCCCCTCTTTTGCAGGGGAGGGGAGAGGGGATAATGACCTCACAGTGGTCAGTGTGTGCATATGGTTGTGATGTTGCTTGCTTTATTTTATTTTTTTCCTCTTTTTTCCCCCTCTTAGATGGATCTCTCTTGTGGAATAAATTTTCTGAGTGAATTCCCAACTTCCAAGATGGGTGTGATCCAAAGTTCATCTTAACACTAGTATCTAACCTTTATTATTTCTGCTTACACTGACCCCGCTGAAGCCTCAAAATGAGTAGCCACATTTTCAAAACATCTCAGGATGCTGGGTGCCCAGCTCCTTTGAAAATCTAGACCCAAGTGTCACCATGCAAATAGCTTTTTTGAAAATCTGGCCTTGTGTCAAAATTTTCAAAAGCATCTAAGTCTCATTCTCAAAATTAGCTCAGGCACCTAGGCTCCTCACTATCCTTCCAGGTCAATAGGACTTAGGCTCCTAAGAAGCCTACGTGACTTTTGAAAATAGGATCCCAATGGTATGTCTCTTCTGCATAGGGTGACCAGACAGCAAGTGTGAAAAATCAGGACAGGGAGTGGGGGGTAATAAGAAAAAGCCCCCAAAATCAGGACTGTCCCTATAAAATTGGGACATCTGGTCACCCTACTTCTGCACCTGGGAGTGAATTTCCAACCCCAGCAGATGGACCCCAGTTAGTGAGGCATGGGCTTAGGTACTTTTGAAAATTTTACACTTGAGCTCTTCGGAAAATTTGGCCCCACAAAGCAATGAGGTTCTGAACAGCCCAGAAATGTTCCTTCTATCTCTTTTTTATTTTTATACCCCCTAAGTTTGATTTATTGTCCAGAATGTTTCTTCATACCAAAAGATTAAAAAAAAATTTGACAAGGGTTGAAATTTGTCATGACACAAAGTTATATTACCTTTTGCTGCTTCAGTCAGAAAATATTCTGCTTGAAATCAACTCCGGTTTTAAGTTAAAAAAATTCTCCTTTTCCTCCCACAGAAATAGATATGTTTTATTAAGTTTGCAAGATTACACCTCCTGTATCTTACCGACTTCCAGGCATGGTTAATGTTCATGAACTATTCTCGCCTTCCCTGAAGGCTTGACCTCTGCTCTGCGCATTGAAAGCCAACCCCGGCTATGCTTGGTGTTCTCTTCTTACCAGCCAGTGCTTTTCTTTTTTAACCCGAAATAATTTTTCAAAGCAGACTTCTTGCCTGGAGTGCTGAGTGCTGGGCCTTGCAAGGCTCTAGTGGGGCACAGAGACCCAGGCTTGACCTCATCTCTGGTCCTCAGGACAGCCTGGGCCCATCCTTTGGTGAATTCATTTCAGGCTGAACTTTCTGTGAACCTGGGCCTGAGGGGAAGGGGAGCCGGCAGGGCAAGGCTGATGGAGGAAAGCTCTGGGCAAACCTATCAGCCTGAGTAAATATTGAACAAGTCCATGTGAAGACTGGAGCTGAAATGAAGCTGTCAGGCCATGTAAACTGAAAGGATAGGTGAGGCCTCTGAAGAGTAAGAGGACGTTTTGTATACTTCTTCAGTTGTGTCCCCTCCTCCTGAGCTGACTCCCCAGGCTCCATCTCACCTGCCTCAAAGAGTGAAGCAACCTTGAAAATGATCAGCTGTAGGGCTTTTTTTGTTTTGTTTTTGAGTGGGGAAGGCTAAGGAGGGCCCCAAGGGGGCCCCAAGCTTACACCCAGGGGTTATGACATAAGTGCCAAGGCCCCTGTCCTGCATGTTTTACCACAGGTGAGACCCTAAACCTCTTGAGGGCAGGGACCGTATTTTTCGTTATATGTGTACAGTGCCCAGCACAATAGGGCAATGATCTTTGATTGCAGTCCCTAGGCCCCATTAGAACACAACTTGTTTGTTCATAGATTTGCTTATGTAACATGAATGGGACAGGTACCAGATACCTTTACATTGAATAGCATCTTACTGAAGGATAAGAGACTACTTGTGAACATAGGGCTGGATTCTGCAAAAAGATCTGCTCAGGTACACCAGTAAGCCTGCAGGGAGCCATCAGTGCTGAAAGTAGGGGGTTGCCACACCCCATGGCTTGAAGTGGTTTTCATTATATACAGGGTTCACAGTTTGGTTCAACCACTCTCAGCAACCTTACTATAAAAATTGTTCCAGCGTCCTTTCAGGAGCCCAGTTTACTCCAGGACCTAGCCCTAAGGTATTATCCAACATGAATGAGAATATCCGAATTTGGCTCACAGTCAAAGTCTGGGGAAATAGGGATGGTTGCACATTCCTTCAAATTGGTCTCACCCAGAGCCACTCTACCCTGTATTATTTTCTTAGTGTGATTTGAACTGGTGCTTCTATAGCCTGGGAAATTTCCCACAATCTGGGAATCTGTGAGTAAAATTTTTTGAATGAAAAATTCCCAATTTTCCCAAGTTGAAACATTTTACTCACACATCTCCAGGTTCTGGGAAATTTCCCAGGCTATAGAAGCACAGTAAAAAAACTTTATCTGGGAATTTTTCACCAGATTTGGGAAATTTTTAGCACTAGGTTGGGAAAAGTTGGCATCACGATATAGAAGCACTGACTTGAATCTGTTTGTATTAAAAGGATTAAGGAAAAGTAAGTGGGCTGCTTTAGGCTTCAGTTCAGCAAAGCACTTAAGCAGATGCTTACCTTTGAGCATGTAGGCAGTGTTGTTGTAGCCCTGTTGGTCCCAGGATATTAGAGAGTTTGTTAGTTTCCCAGACCTGAAGAGCTCTGTGTAAGCTCCAAAGCTTCTCTCTCTCTCTCACCAGCTGAAGTTGGTCCAATAAAAGATATTACCTCATCCACCTTGACTCTATGATCATGTAGGTTCACCCTTATTTAGCAAAGCACAGAGTTAACTGTGAGAACCTGGACAATCCATTGACTTCAGTGGCATACTTCAAGTTTAATTAAGCATATGCTTAAGTGCTTTACTGAATAAGGATGATTACTCACATTCTCAGGGATGGGCTCCTTGCTGAATCAGGGTGCTGCTGAATCACTTACACAAAGTGAAATTCAACTAGAGATCAACTCTGATTTGCTTCATTTTGCAAAGAAAGAATTTGTGTTCCTTCTAGCTGCAACCCCCCGCCCCGTTTGTTTTTGCTGTGTGAAATACGAGAGCTGGATAAACATGAAACTACTCACAACTTTCATCTTCTCCACATTTTAAGGGCATCAGAGGCTTTGCATTAGGAAAGATATTTCTTTTTCCAGTCCCATAGTACCGTTATTTAGTCGTTTCCCCAGGCAGCGTAGTGCTTCAGAGGATTTTCACACCTCCAGCCCCGATCAGCTCTGGGGAGAAAGTTAATAACAGAGCGAAATGGAGTTGAAAGTAAGAAAATCTTCTGGTTTCTTTTCTTTTCTTTCTTTCTTTTTTTAAAAAAAATAGAATGTGCTCTTCTGAGATCAAAAGGCCTCATATAGTGAGAACAAACGCTTTAGGGAGAGAAGAAAAATTTCACACCAAGGGGTAAGGAACACATGGCCCTGAAATATCTGCCAAGAAGGGCCAGGACTCCTGGCCTTCTCCCCAGGTCTGTTATCTGTGAGCATGGCTAGAAGACAGGAGTCTGTTCAATATCCCTTGCCTAACATCTCCTCCTCTCGCAGAAGAGACGTATCTCAAACAAGGCTATTGTCATAAATAATTTACAAGAATTTCTAAACTGGGAAATGTCCTCTTCCTTTGGGATATTAAAAGAATAAATCTCCATTATGTAGATAGACAGACAGATAGACAGATGTGTGTGCTTATATGTTACATATATATGTTTGCATTGACATTGGAGTGATTTTCCTGCTCAGGAAAAATATCATACCAGATGCTCCAGAGATAAATAGATAAATGTGAGATATGTGAGTGTATATATAGATACATATCTTTGTATATCCGTCAATCATATACATACACATATATCTAATAAACTATACACATACATGTATGTACAAATACAGATAAGATAAATCCATCCATATATGTATAGATATGCATGCAATGTTACATGTATGTTTATCTATAAACATGTATTTATATGAAATGTATGTAATTTAATATCTATAATAGCATGTACACATATATGAGTGTCTGTGTATAGAGAGAGAGATACAGAGACTTTCTTTCTTTCTACCAACTAACTAATTCACCAAGTTGGTATTTTTGCAATGTTTTGTAGTTCACAGCCGTGAGTTTCTGTCTGTTAACTTCCAGAAAAACAAGAGGAAGTGTGAGAAATCTGAGGGGGGAGGGACACGAAAGAAAGTGTCTGGTGATTTTTTTAAAAGCCAGTGTGAGAATGAAGGATGAAATTGAGGCGGGGGAGAGAGATGAAACGAACCCTCTCATAGATGGGAACAGGTCGGAAAGGGTTTACATATGTAAGGGTGCATCAACACAGGCGCTGCGGCCCCTTCCGGGGTCTGCCTTTGAGTTTTAAATGCGAGCTTTCTAGGCTTTTGTAGTGCCCGACATCGTGACATATCAGTAACCTCCTGTCCTTTCTGCTCAGCTCCACCCGCCTTCCCATCATGGACAGGACCCCGAGCTCGCCCAACTCTGATCCAGTGGAAACGGCTAACGTCCATTCTCACCTGTCAGCCTTGGGCAAATGGGACTCATCCCTTTACATCTTCCATTAGAAACAGATGCAAGAGACGCGGGACTTCTCTCTGGTGGAAATGCCCCAACATTATGACGAGTAAGACCCGGCTTTAACTGGACACTTTCAAAGAAAGTTTCCTTCAGTCAAATGGGTTATCAAAGCATTCAACCCTTTTCTTTCTTTCTTTCTTTCTTTCTTTCTTTCTTTCTTTCTTTCTTTCTTTCTTTCTTTCTTTCTTTCTTTCTTTCTTTCTTTCTCTCTAAACGTTTCCCTGTCAAAGGAGATGATATGCAAGTTATTACTTTTAGAAAAAAGCCTTCTCTTTTAAGCTATTGTATTCCTTTCCCAGCCCTGTCCTAGACTAACTGCACCTCCGAAAACTTTTTTTAGCGCTCATACAAGCTGTGTTCCCCACGATCCCCGTTAGAAAGGGGAGAAGAGGGTGGTTACACAGCCTGGGGGGGTTTCCTTAGAACCCTCCGATGATCTGGGCCCAGTTCTTTAAAACAGCATTGAGCAGCGTTTAAGACATCGATATAGGCAAATCCATATATTTAATTTACAACAGGTACTTTGGTAAGTTGCTTTCCCCCCTACCTCAAAAATAAAGAGGGTTTGCAAATTTCAGCTGAGGCCAGGACAATAGATTCTCCAGGCAGCCTCTCTGTTTACTTGTTTAGAAATCCCAGAGGCGTTTCGAGGTAAAAAGGTCAGAGCTAAAGGGCCTCTTCCCCCTCCCCCACCTTCTCTCCCCCCCCCCCCCACAACCTCTCATCCTCCAAAAAATATTAAGATTATAGAATAAAGTGTCCGATCTTGCGCTCAGTGACTTCAACGGGAAATGTGTCATCGCCTGGTGGAATCAGGCTCCAGCCCCCAGAGGTGATGCAGTAATTATTACTGTTTTTCATTTGGAGAGCAATCATTCCTCAGTCGGTGTCTCCATTTGGGGGCGAGCAGAGGAAGGGGAAAATACCCCTCTTGACCTTACTTTTAAAGCCACTGGATTCGCTTTAGAGCATGTTTTCAATAACCCAGAAACCCTCTTTATTTAAATATTACACCCTCCCACACACTGTTCATTGCAATGGATGCTTCTATTTCAAGATCATGGGTATAGTATAGTTCCTGAAACGTGTATGCTTAAATGAGAGAGAGAGGGAGAGAGAGAATCCTATTCATTTTAGAGATCATTCACTGGTTAAATACAACTTGGTTTTTTTAAATCACTAGTTCTAAGTGGCTAGAGGAGAAGCTGATTGCTTGATGCCAAACGCCTCCACTTGAAGTTAAGCGATCCGCTTTGCAGGTCCCCAATACACTAGCGTTAACTTTTGCCCTTAGAAGCCGTAAAAAGGTGTCTACGGGGCCCGATCCTGCATCTGTCGAAGCCAAGGGGAGATTTGCCATTTGATCTAAAACCGAAGCAGGATCGGGCCTGTCGTTGGAAAGACTGAGCGGCGTTAAGAAACCTTCCACCCTCCGCCTCCCCGTCCCATCACACTCAGCCCACTGGCGGGGCGTGAGAAATTTCCATGTAACTAACAACCAGGAGGACTAGACTCTGAAAAATTAAACTTTATTAGACTGAGGTAGTTGAATGTCAGAATACAGAAGGGGGGAGGGGAAACCCCGATAGGCTTTTTTCTAATGTAATTTTCTCCTTAAAACGAAACAAAACAAACAAACTACACGTTCTTAATGCTGGTCTATGCAAAAGTTTCTCGGAGGGGGGCGATAATTACACTGTATTTTCCATTATTAAACAGAGTTTCACTCGGGCTCAGAGAAAGGAGGGGAGGGATGCTACTTTCCTTAAAGAGTTCAGGCTATCACAATAGACAATAAATATCATTTGAGTCCAGCAGTGTAACCGAACGGTCAATATCTGGTTCCGCTAAGCATGGCACACTCGCTAACAAAATCACCCCCCAAAAGTACCCAGAGGTCAGACTTTTCCAATATTATTTTTTTGTGTGGCTGGCAGCATCCAAACTCCATGCAAATTAAAAAAAAAAAAAAAAAGCCCAAACACACGAAACATTTGAACAGCACGGAAAGCCGCGATAGTGCAAAACGAGGGGAAAGGTTTGTGTTCTTTTCTCAAAGGCCTCTGGCTTATTAATAGGGCAAGTCTCACTCCAAGATATACAAAGTTTAAAAGTGGGGGTGGGGAGGAAAACACTTTTTACAATCTTGTGGGAAGAAAGGACACGAGGGAAAAATAATTACATCAAGCAACGAATTCTTACAGCTCAAAGTCATTGTGCACATTGTGGGGTGTGGGTTGTTTGTTTGTTTTTTTTTGGAATGGAAATAATTAAATTCGTTTCAAAAGTTTCTCTGGTTGAAAGTGCAATCCCCAAACTTGGGGTGGAAACGTCCCTGAGACAAAAGGGTCTTGCCAGGAATGTAGGTTAAAGACACAGCCAGCCCCTCCTTTTTGGTGTGAACTGTTCCTACGGGACGGGCTCATGAAGTAAAAAGGAAGGACAGAGAAATGCAAGCAGGGGTGGAACCATCACAACTCCAGCAACGGGGCACCAGTCAGTGGAGTGGGGTATGGGCCGGGCTGGAGTGTGTGTATGGACGTGTGGGAGTGTACGTGGGCTGGGTATCCGTGCCTTGGCTCAGTTTGCAGGGAGAGGGCCTTATCCTTCCTGCGCCTTGAAGGGACCGTTTCAGGAGGAAACGGAGTTGGGAGAGGCCTCAGGTGAGGTGAAGTTGGACTGGTCCGAGGCTTCGCCCACTTCCTTAGCAGCCCTGGGGGCAGGAGCGGGGGCCAGGCCTTCCCTCTCCCGCTTTTTCTGCTTCATCCGCCGGTTCTGGAACCAGATCTTCACCTGGGTTTCGTTGAGTTCCAAGGTGGCGGCGATTTCCACTCGCCTGGCCCGGGTGAGGTACTTGTTAAAGTGAAACTCCTTCTCCAGCTCGGTCAGCTGCTTGGTGGTGAAGTTGGTCCGGATGGCGTTGGGGGGCCCGACCAGTCCATATTCAGACACTTTAGCTGTTAAGGAGCAAACACACAGGAAGCAGCAGCAAAGCGTAACGCGTTAAAGCAGTGGGGAGGGCTGACACATGATAAGCGAGGCTCTCTCCAGCCATCCATCACCCAGCCACACTCACCACTTCAGCATCCGGGCCAGTTTCTCGCCCTTAGCTCCATCCACTGCAGGGCCCGAGCGCTCTCTGTACCTGCACGGGTCCCTCCAGCACCGGAAGGCTCCCATCTGAGATGAACAGCTCACCTGCTCTCTTCCAAATAGTCCGCTTTTGCGAGTCACTGTTTTCTCAGTTCGCTGGAAACTTTCATGGAACTGTCAAGATGGGGGAGGGAGGGAGGGAGGCTGGGATTCAAGGGGGGTTCTAGGGAAGGAAGCTGAACAATAGGGGAGTGGAAGGGGATAATCTGGAGGGGCCGGAAGCCACTAGCATTCCCTACTTACGGCAAGATTTAAATCGCTCCGGGCCTAGCACAGAAATTCAGCAGCCCTACATCACTCCAGCAGAATGCGCAGCTTTCAGGACCTCTGTCTACCTCTCCTGCAGCCATGATGTTGATCTGTTCCATTCTCTCTTGAGCTCCTGACTTGTGACTTTGGAGGGGGACAAGCTCTCTCTCACAGCCAACCCACAAAAGATTTCTTCCCTCACCTCTCTTTCCACACACACACACACACACAAATAAAACCATCGCCAAGTTGTCAAACTCACCTGTTTTGGGAGGATTCCTCTTCACTTTCATCCAGTCGAAGGTCTGTGTGAGGCTGGCGGTGGGGCAGAGCTCAGAGGGGCAGGCGTGATCTTTGTCCTCGTTTAAAGCAGACGAAAGGTGGCTGTAAGCTCCCTGCAAGTAGCCTTGCTGCTCCTGGCCATAGGGGTGGTGTTGGTACTGTCCAGACCCTGACACAGCGGAGCAGTAGCCGTCTGACCCAGAGCTGAGGTTAGATCCAGCGGGGGCAGATTGGAAATACACGCCATCCGTTTCCTGCTGGCTGAGGTAGAACTGGTGATGCCCGTAGCTGGGATTGCAGGCTTGGGGCGGGTACCCTGCTGAGGCAGAGCCCGAGAAGGGGAGGCCAAGCCCTGAAGGGTGGGGGTGATGGTAGCCTGGGTTCGGCTGAGCAGGATGGCTGGGCACCGTAGCGCTCCCTGCTACTACAAAGCGTCCGTCTCCATTATAACTGTCACTGCTGGGTGTACCTGAGCAAGCAGGGAAGGAGGTTGCCCCTTGCTCTAAATGATGGTAGCCCTTGGGTGAGTAGGCGCTCGTCCCACGGTTACAAATTGCATACTCTAAGAAAGAGTTCATCCTAGTATTGTCCATCTGCCAGTGATGGAGGAGGGTCAACCTGTTTTGGGGGGATTTCGCCTGCCCTACAACCTTTAGATAGTATGTCAAAGCTGTAAAACTTCCATCCATGGATCGCTAGCCTTCGAACCCCCAGAGCCTTCCCAAAGGGGGGGAGTTGTGGGGTGGGACCACGTGGTTCGCCACGAATCCAATGAGCAAAGACCTCCTGAAGTTTGTCAGATATCTGCGCTCATCCATCAAGCCCCTGGCATTTGCATGACAAAGGAACTTCAATCAAACCCTGCCCATCAATCTGATAACAACACGTATATGTCAAAATCTTTCCTCAAAGACTTTAAAAGAGAGATGGGAGTGGGGGGTGGGGAGCAGAGAGTTAGAATTATTCAATACTGTTTTAAGTGTTAAAAAGGCCCTCACATTATAAGATGTGACCAACTTCTTCAGAACTTCTTCCCCCAAATAAAAAGTTTTTTTCCCCCAACTCCAGTTCAATGTGAGACAGAGGCAGAGGTAGGGAGGTTTCACTACTTTTTCAACTATAAATATGCTCTTCTCTTCCTTTTAAAACGTCCTCTGCAAAGTGGTACGAACGTGTTTGGAGTTTGCTTGGATGAAAAGGCTAAAAAAAACCAAACCAAACCCAGCTGTACTTTCATCTTACTACCCTAGCTTTGTGTCCAGAACCAGTGTGGGTAAAAGCTATTTAATTCAATCAATATTCTAATGAGCCGATGAAATAAACTTTGAAAGACAGAATGTCTTTGGAGGAACACCACAGTGCACGGTATAATAAAATGAAGAATGGGATTGAAAATATTTATCTATCTAATCATAGAAAAGGAGAAAGAACAGGAGTACTTGTGGCACCTTAGAGACTAACAAATTTATTTCAGCATGAGCTTTCGTGAGCTACAGCTCACTACTTCTGGGAAGTTTCTTTTGAAAGCGTTTAATAAATGCCAGGATTTTCAGCTGCTTTTTTTTTTCAGTTACAAACATAATTTGGTCTCTTTCTGATTCATTTATTATATCGAGGTCTTCTTGTGGCACCGTCCAAATTGTGGGTAGGTACAAAGAGAAAGAAACTGAAGTCAGACTTACCACTCCACTGTTAATATAATGGAAACAGAGGTAGGCAACATTTATTTACTTGTTAGCACATGGGAGACAAGAACATCTAACAATATGACGCCCACAGTCATTTGTTACTTGTCAGGATATTTACTGGTTACTCAGCCCTTAAGAAGAAGCAGGAGTTTTTTAGGCCAAAAGTTCACTTTAAGACATATATACAAGTTCTTTAGTCCAGAGGTTTGGCTGATGCAACACTTTTGGAAACAGGGACACTTTTGTTACAGAAACAGGGATAGATGTGACCAGAGCAGGGTCCCTTTTCCTTTAAAGCCTCCAAAGAGAAACTGAATGTTTTAGCTAGTTATATTTCTCCTGATGAACTAATGGACTTATGAAAAAGTTTCCTACATCACCTGATTTCTGTTCTTGAATACTATTCATAACGAGGTATCAGTTAGGCAGATTCTTTGAGTTACACGTGTACTGTGGTGTTTAGAACATCCGACTTTGAATAACACATAGGTAAACTAATGATCAAAACCCAAGACAATTAACATATGATTCTTTTTGTAAATGAAATGCATGTTTAATTTAAAGCCAGGCGAGGTTTTTCTATATTATATAGTACTTATTTGGGGGTTGAGGCAGGGGGTGAGGAGGGAGAGGAAATTCATTTCTTATATTTAAATAATACTTAAAATAGATCACTCCTGGATTATTATTATTTTTAAAGAGTCAACATATTCCATCACTGAACCCCTTTTACACAACCGCTCTGATCATTTTCAATTCTCATCAAATAGAGCAAGTTTTATTCTATTTAAAATATAGAAACATTCGAGAGTTTCCCGGATTGCCTCAAGGAGCTCTCCCTATTGTAGCCATGTGGAGGGGAAGACAGGCTGTAGTCAGTATCCCCCCTACCCCAATGAAACCTCTATTAGTGAAAACCAAGCCAAGTTATCAGAGCTGAGAGTTGTACTTTTCCAGAGTTTGGTCGCTATGTCAGGTTAAGAGAAGACATTAAAAGGCGTTCTTAGTGCCATCAAGCAATGGCCATGAATAGCATAACACTTCCGGCCCTGGACACAAAAGAAAGCATTTAATTGGGGGGTTATTTTAAGAAAGAGGATCCTGAATCCTCTTTCCCCCCCTACCCCCACCCTTTGGAACTCTCTGGCCGTTCGCCATCTGCTCCACGCTGTTAGCCTAGGCCCTGTCACCCCCATAAGGATACATCACTGAGCTTTCTTCTTATCTGCTCTCTGGAACCCATGTGCCAAGTATTCACAGCGTCCCGGATAGATATCTGGGGCTAAGGGTGAGATCAAAGGCGCTGGGGTTAAAATAGCCCCGTCATAAGCTTTTATTTTGTTGTTGTTGCGGTAGTGGAAAAGCACCTTCCCCAGGGCCACAGTTTTCGATACTGTCTGTAACTCCAGTTCAGCGGCACCCCTCCACCTTCAAGTGGGATCCCATTGACTCGTGAAGGAAGGTGCTGGTCCGTACAAACTTATCAAAATCTCATCCCCATTGCGAGTAAAAAGTGGCTTGTGCATTTACACCAAATAGCAGCCAGGCCTGCATTGCAACTCCAAATCCGGGTCAATGGATCACGCGCAGTTATAGCGTGGGGCCTTCCAAATCGCCTACGTGACTTTCAGTGCGACTTGAGCTCCTAAATCGGTTTCCTTTTCCAGCCCCTCGCACCATTGCTGGTGGTTTTACATGTTACTTCGTTTTATTTTACCCAGTGGAGAAGATGAGGGCCCCACTTCAGGACAAGACCTTCAGCCCCATCAGAGAAAGGAGACAGCCGATCATTGGTAACTACCAAAAAATAAAAAAAATCTCTGGTGTCCGCAGGTCATATTATGGGCAGCTGCTTCTCGAGAGAAGGGAGCCTACAAAACTCGCTGAAACAACAGAATAATGGGGATCCCATCAGGGGAAAGCGGTTTAGTCCATCAAATCTCTGGTCCCCTTCCTTCTTTTCTTCCCCCAAATACTTAATTAGTCATTACCCTTTAATTATATGTATTGCTTCATTATATTACACAATATTAATTAATTATATTCTATTTATGTTTATTGCTTCATCTACCCCCTAAAGCACAACGACCGAGAGAGACTTTCAGATGCTGCTGGTTTTTCGCTGGGTGGAATTCAAACAAACAAACAAAAATTTGCTGGGGATTTTTGAGGCTGGGGGAGGGGCCGTTTTAATTCTTCTGTTCGTGGGGGAGGGGAAAGAGTCCAACCTCGCCAGGAGAATTGCTCATCGGTTGCTTGCACCGATTAGCGGCAAGTGACAAGAACGAGTGTATTAATTGCTGGCCTAGACTCCAGATCCTTTGTTATCTCCCTTTAAGCACTGAATATTCCATAGAAGAGGATCTCCTCCGCCCCAGCTGAATTTTGTACTCCTAATTTATGAATCCGGGCCACAAGGTATCATTTTTTCCCGGAGCTAATGACTAATCCTAACTATAGGCTTTATATGAGGTGACCGGTCTTGGGGGTTTCCCTTAGCACGCTCCAATGGTCCATCTCCAGCAGTGACCAATGCGGAATTCTTCAGTGGCGGACACTCCCTGTACCCCACACACACGCCTCCAGAAACACACTCGCGACGCATATAATTGCGTAACATTATGCTACGGGGCGCGCAGGAAGAGGCAGGGAAGTTCCTATCGCAGCCTCTTGGGCAGTTCATCGGTGATTATTCATCTGATGGGCTTCCCTTGTCGTAAACAACCGCAGCAGCTGCCCTGTAACGGCGTAGGAAAGAAATCCAGCCAGGGAGAACCATATAGTCCCCCCCACCCCCGGCCATGCCTATGATTTCCCAGGCTTTATGGGAGCCCTTAAAAAACCCTTGTTAACCTTGCTTCTTGCTTGCATATATGTACCTGCCCTTGGAAATGTCCACTACATGCATCCGAGAAAGTGGGTATTCACCCACGGAAGCTCATGCTCCAAAACGTCTCTTAGTCTATAAGGTGCCACAGCAGGACTCTTTGCTGCTTTTACAGATCCAGACTAACACGGCTACCCCTCTGATACTTGTCTAACAGGACATCCCCTAGGCACAAAAAGGGGTCCCATGGAACCTACTGGTGTTTTGATCTGAAAAGGGAAGGTTTCGCGCTCTTTCTTGAGCGATTGCTTGGTTTTAAACAGTTTGTTTGACATATTTGATACTGGAAGGAAAGACAGAAAGAAAGAAAGGGAAAATCTATAGCAAAGTCTTTTGTGGCGAGATCTTAACGGAAGTGGAGTGGGTCTTTTAGAGGTATCCATTTGAAAGAGGCTCTGCCATCGAAAGTTAAACATTTCCCAGGTTTCATGGCATTGAGACAGACTCTTTTATTTTGAAGATCAATATAAGGGTTAGCAGAGAAAGTTTGTTACCCCCGCCCCCAGGAAACGTCACGTCGGGCTTCTCCGTTATTTGATTCATAAGGAACAATGCTGATCAATCAGTAGCTTTCGGACATCCTTACAAAAATATTGGATTTGGCCTTTTTTTTTAAGAATTAGGTATTTTGTCAGTGATTTTTACAGCACCTCCTCTATTTGTGATATTTGGGTCCAAAAAGGAAGAGGGAGAGGGGGAAACCCACTTCAGAGGTTGCTATCCAAAGAAATATTGACGAGAACCTCTGAGCATCGCTGTTCCTAGATCCCGACCCCAGAACAAGGGCCATTGTGGTATTTAGTCTGACTTCCTCATAACACAGGCCAAAGCGCTCCTCCACAGTAATTCGGTTTTGAGCTAAAAAAAAAATCCAATCTTGATATAAAAATGGTCAGTGGTAGAGAATGGCACACAGCCGCGATGGTTCATTACCCTCCCAGATTGAAAATGATGCTCTGTTGTTGTGAGGGAAGAAGAAGGTACATTTTAATTCTTGCCTGTTGTGCTCCATAAAGCAACAAGTGTAGGATTGGGTATTAATTCAGACCAGGGGATTTCCAGGGAGACCGTGTTTGGGGCGATAAATAAATAATTGGAACTCCATTCTGTGTGTTGATAGCTCCTTGCAGCTGGGGTAAATGGACACAACTCTCCTTTGAGGACGCTGCAGTTTTCCTTTTTTTTCCCCACCAGCAGATAATTTGGAGCCTGGAGTTACGCATCTAAATCCATACTCAGGTACCTACATACAAGCGGACTCATTTTCAAAGGTGCTAAGTACATGCGAGTTAATGGGAGGTACAGGTGTCAACATTCCTGGGGAGAGGAAGAAGCCTCTTTGGTTCAGGTGCGTTAACTGTGGATTGAATTGGCTAAGGGTAGGCTTCAAAAAATGAATATGCCCCCCATTGTTGCTATTCGGAGCGTCAACTTGCTGAGTGGAGGATCTGAGCCAGAGGTGCCTGGCTATGTATTTCCGTTTCAAGAAAAAGTGTCAAGCCACGTGGATGAAAAGCTCTTCTCCATTGGCTGTTTGATCCAGCTCCATCTTTCTGTTGTGAGCCTGGATCCTTTTCAGAACTGAAAATCTGTGGACTCACAACGGCTGCCAAAACATCGGTTTGAATTTAGTCAGACGCCTTTAAAACTTTCCAGCTGGGTGAGAGTTAAGTGGCGAGGGGGGTAGATGGGTATCTGTGTTAATGGTTTCTTTTTACAACCTGTAGGAGAGACTCAGATGCTCAGACTGAGTCACGCATCCCTCATTAGGGACTAGACTGCAGTCCCCTGGAGAGAACAGGATTGGGACGCGGGAAACCTTCTCCTCTGCCACTGACGTTCTGGGTGACCTTTGGCGACTCACTTGCTCTTCCCGTGCCTCTGTTTCCCCTCCCTCTAGTAAATTGTAAAACGCGCAAAGGCAGGAGCATAGGGCATCTTGGTATGTGTTTGTGCAGTGCCCAGTACAATGGAGTCCGTAGGTAGTACTGGAATGGTGATCTTTGTGCCACCTTTACACTCATTGGTGAGCGCTTCCTCAGGACATGAATTAGTCCCTTCGGTTGGACCTCAGTGGGACAGCTCACCATTATGAGTAAGGGGAGCCCAATTTGCCCGGGAATTTAACAACACTCCTTGAGTTCAAAGCGATTTACACTAGCGCTCGGCATCTTGCAGAACAGGGTCCTATGAGCTTGTTCTCTTGAAACCAGACCTGCAATATGGATATTTCCTTTGGGGTTGGGGGCAGATAATAATGGATCCATCTATAAGTGCGAGACACATTCAACAGGGATTACCTGCCCTATCACATCGTTACTTTAAATAGTTTGTTTAGCTCAGATATAATCTCCTTTCATATTTTCACGGTCTTGTGGGAACGTATCAAAGAGAGGAAAAAGCGAACGGTTGGATTGGTCATATCGGTGCATGACATGAAAAGGGCGCAGTTGTGCAAAGGGATGCAATGGCTATTGCTTGCTAAGGAGCGCACAGGTCTTTAAACTGTCGAAGCCGTGGGCAAACCCTGCTGGTTTATTCCTGTGTGACCGTGGCACAGTCAAGAGGAAGAAATTGAGATGCCGGACACTCCCGATGCAATTTAAAACAATGCAGCGTTGCGTCCAGGATTGCAAGCAGATGTAACAGCAGAGACTGGTATTGTGGTGCACACAAACATAGATGTCTAATGATAGGGATATCTGGAGATAGCTTCCATGCAAGCTAAATAACGCGAGAGAAGTGATCTGCTCATGAGAGATTGTCTAGGCTTTGTTCAGATTCTGGTCTCAACAATTTTGAGGAAGTTTGGGAAAATTTCCCAAGATAAGGCAATGGGCTCGCCTTGTTCCACTTGTGGCAGCACATACCCGCCTCCTGGGATGCGCAGTTTAGTTCCTATTTTGTTTCCAGGGGCATTGTCCCCTGGTCCTTCCCATGACCATATTCGCTAGCTCAACATCTTCAGGGCCTCAAGTAGCTCTGTAGCAAACATATGCCCAGACTAGATCGGCACCAGATAAATATGACTTTAGCATCATTACAACACGTGTGAGCGCATCCTATTTACATATTTCCAGGTTAATAATCGCTAGTCAGTTGCGGTATTTGGACAACGATCAGGGGGCAGAATTTGCTTAATAGATGCCCTCCAGTTGCGGAGAACAGAAGGGTAAGGTTTCAAAAAACACATGCTCCGTTTGTTTGACATTTTGAAGAAGGTAAAGAATGGCTGGATTAATGATGAAGTCTTACAGTCATTCAATAACTTAGATTTTATTGAATATCGCCCTTCTTTCCTCCGACATTTCAGTCTTGCTAATTAGGACAAATAAGAACGGTGGCTGGGAAGGAGGATAATATCTGGCGAGGGTCCATTTATTAAGTCGCTTTCCGCTGGTGTGGAATTGATTTGTGACTGTGACTGGCAGGTTTTCTAGACCTGCAGCAACTTTGAGAAGTCATTATGATCTGCAGAAGGGCCATTGTTAGAGATTTGTATTGATAAGGTGTCAGTATTTGCATTGGCAAGCGTTTAGAGCTCCGTTCTCTCCTCCTCGGCCCTGCCTCACCTCCTCCCTGGTAGATGTTGGAAAGAACCCAGCCATCATCACAAAAACGCCACCCTGGGGAGAGGCCGCCTGCCCAACACAAGATGTCCCTTATTCTCTCCACCTCCCAAAGGGGGTGAGGGGAATCAGCGGAAGGATTGAGTTGCTTGGAGATCGCCCGTTGCATGAGGAGCAACCTTCTCTGGAGAGGCAAATGGGGAAAGGCACATAAAAGATACGGAGAAACGTGTTACCTCCTGCTTTGAAAATGGCTCAACTAATGGGTGTGTGTGTGTGCGCGCGCGCGCCTGCGCAAAAAATGCCTTTAGTGTTTTTTTAGATAAGGAAAACTACTCTGTATGTTGGATGTATCCATTTTCACTATGTTCAGCTGATATTGACTAGGTATAACGAATTCCTTAATATTCCCCTGCAAGACTGTATGCAGGATTGCGGGGGGGGGGGGGGCAAGAGGGGATGGGAAGAGATGTGAGGCGTTGGAACAAATGGCCCTTTGATAAACAGCGTCTGGCAGTGCCAGCCCTGTACTTGAGTGTGTTCCAGAAACTAGAGATATTAAATAAACTTAAAGATAATGAATAGCCTTCTGTGGTACTTTGGAAAGGCGCGTTCTGCCGGGACTTCAGGACTTTCAGAGCGGACAGGAGTGGCTAGTAGAGGAAGCTCATGGCATTAATAGGAGGGTCGGTGTTTTTACTGGTATGTATTTGTTGAGTAAGAGGTGGTCGAATATTTGAATTGCAATATAGTTCGATTTTCAGCATAAACATTTTCAGTCCCGCAGTAACATAGCGCAGCAGCAGCGTTTTCATTTAAAAATATAGCGGAGCATTGGTTCTGAAAAAGCGAAGTGCTGTTAGCATTAAGACTAAAACGTGGAGACTGGAAAGCACAATTCCCTGCTGTAATTGGCAGAAATGTCTGGGATTTTTTTTTCCTAACCGCAATTTCAAAACGTGTATCTTTCTTATCCAACTGTTTTAAGGTTGGCTAAATTTGAAATTCTTAACCACCCCCCCCATCGCCAAAGCAATGGGAGATGACAATGATATGTCTTCCTGCGCCTTTCTGATATGTGAGTTCTAGTAGTAAAATGAAGGCTAGCCAAATTCTTAAATCTTCGTCGAGAAGAGACACAGATCCGGCGGGGTAGAATGTTCTCTCTTTGTTGTACCAGAGAGAGAGAGAGAGAGAAATCCACCCTCCTCTATACTACAACTGCGTCGACAGAAGGGATTATTTACCTCCCTAGACTCCCACCCTTCCTTAGACCCTAAGAAATTGCACAATATAAATATAGCTTCTATCATGGCGGCCTGTTTTCCTTGTCTGGCCACAGATTCCTGCGCCATTTTAAGCAGCCAGGAAAGAAAGAAGAGCCCCCTTCTCTTCCCCCCTCCCCACTCCCACGCTTTCCCCCGCCCCTAGTCTTCTGGGTTTCAATGCTACTTTCACACAAACTCGACTTGAACGCCTACCAAATTTCTGCCGTGTCTGGGGAAGCACCACTGACTTAGCAAAGACGTAATATGATTTATTTTTTGTGTCACCGCGATTGATTCCTCCGCTGACCCCTTTTCATTCATAACAAGCCCCCACCCCCTTTTGATATATGAGTTTTGTGTTTAAAATTACATGTTGGACGAAAGCTTTCCTAAAAGGACGCGCGAGCCAGGACAGAGCAGCACAAATTGCTCTCGAAATCACCCCAGATTTATTAGTCCTGTTTTTTTTTTTCTGGCTTGTTTTCCCTCCCCCGGCTTAACTCCCCCACTTTTAAATGTGTTGCCTCCCCTCTTCTTTCCTTTATACCATTTAACTGCTGGTTAAAAATATGTAGTCAGGATGCACCCATGGAGTAGTTTTTGAATCTATTTATTCTTTTTTTCCCCCTTGTGTAGCATGGGGCCTTCTTAATCGGTAATTTTTTGCTTCAGGGGATGAGATATGGAGGATTGGATTTTGTCTTTCTGGTTTGTCATTTGCTGTGATGTTAACACTCACTGGAGCCGGGAAATATTTATAGCAAACATCTAAACAGCAAACGTTTCTAATCAGAGTGCGCCGGACGCGTGTGTTCTCAGGACCGAGGGGAGTTCTTGAAAGTATTGTGTAGCGCTGAGATTTTAAACTGTGGGATCTTTGCATTTATATTTTACTTCCGTCGAATTTTAGCTAACAATATTTGTGCTAGAAGAGTGGGAATGGGATGTTTAAAGAATGAATATGTTAAAATTCGAAGCGAATGTCTTGCTTTGCTTTATTCTTTGAACAAAAAACCCAGCGCAGGGAAATCGAACAAGGACGTTTCATAAATACAGTATTCCTTACTGAGACCCGCTTTCTATGAAAAAAAATGTTATTTATGAGGTCACATTTCTTCTTACCCTCCCAGTCTGCACAAGAGAATACAAAAAACCAGCAGATAGTCGCAAAGAAAGCGAAGGTTCTAACTTCTGGGGGGAAATGAACAATGTTCTCAGAGACGAGATATAAAAATGCCCACACTTTGTTTGAATTTTATAAAGACATTTATTTAATCTATGAAAATAATGTACAATAAATAATTTGCCATTTACTATTAAAGGATTTGAATAAATAGTCTACATCTAAAACTTAAAAAGGAGGAAACAAAATTCCTCCGGGTTTTTTTTATTATTATTATTTATTTTTATTAAGAAATCTAAAAGATTCGTTCGGATTCCTGAGAAAGTCACTTGAAGGATTTACAAATGTTTTCTCTCGAGTGTGTGCGTGAGGGGTGGAATGTGTGTGTGTGGGGGGGTTGTTTGTTTATTTCTTTTAAATAAATAAGACTAGAAGTGTAATAAAATATCTGGATTTAGTAAACACATAGGATCCTTTTATTTTTTGAGGCTATGGGAATAATTGTTTAAAGGATGGGCCATTCTTATGATCTAGCTTCCACATTAGAACGAATTTTAAAGGGGGCGGGGGCGAGGGGAGACGAGGTCTGAGAAAGTACATGGCTCCATGATAGAAATAGTCTGGTGCCGAGTGGAGGGCTGGTGGAGGTGCGTGTGAAAGGGGCGACACGGCCAAGGCAGAGAGACCTGGGTGGGACTGTTATTGGAAATTCAGATGCTGCAGGTCTATAGTACACAGTGTGCTTGTAAAAAAGTCCAGGTCTTCCTCCGAGAAGTGGACGGGGCTCTGCAGGGAGCCCTGGAGGCTGGAATCTGTGGAGAAGATGCTCAGATCTGGCAACAAAGGAGACTCCTGCCTCTCCGGGAAGGCATTGTCCGCGCTGCCCGCTGCCCCGCTCGGCTCCATTATGGACCCTGGCTCTGCGGTGGGCGTTGGGTAGCCGGGACTCTGGGGCTCTGCGGGCAGCTGCTGAGTGCTGGGCGGCTCCTGGCTCGCCTGGGTTTTGGTTTGAAAAGGGCAGGGGGTCTCCAGGGCTTGGCCAAACGGGGAGTTCTCCTCCGCCTCGTCGTTGCATTCTTCCAGGTTGGGGTAGCCGAGGTCCCCGTCTGAGGGGTCTTGGTGCTGGGTCTGCCGCTTGTGTTTCATCCGGCGGTTCTGAAACCACACCTTGACCTGCCGCTCGGTCAGGTCCAGCAGCGCCGCGATCTCCACCCGACGGGGCCTGCACAGGTATTTGTTGAAGTGGAATTCCTTCTCCAGCTCCAGGAGTTGGGTGTTGGTGTAGGCAGTCCGGAGCCGCCGGGAGCCGCCCGCGCCGGTCTCCGGGAGCCCCTGGGTATCTTCACAACACACGCACAACGAGGAGGGGGGAAAAGAGAGAGAGAGGGTTGAAACAAGCATCGTGATGAATGAGCTATATCCCTTAGCTACCCATTGCAGGGCAGGGCAGAACGGTGCTCGGTGCTAAGCAAGGGGCAGAAATAAACTGCCACAGGAGAAAACAGAATTTCCCATCCTCCCAAATCACCCTCATGGTCCCTTCCCTTACCCTCAAAGAAAACGATTCACTCCCCCAATCCTCCCACCCCAAGGGGAAAAAAATCCCTGTCCTCCCCGCCCTCAAAGGAAGGGGGGAATTTCTTCCCCCTTGTACATTTGTTGCCAACAGTTTGGAAACTCTAAATCTTTGTGGGGGGAGGGCGGGGGTGGCGGACCCAGTGGACACCGGCAAAATACCGCCCGTTTCACACGTTGTCGTGGTGGTATAATTTACCGGAATAATGCTTTTTTGTAAAAAAAAAAAGAAAGAAATCACACACTCCCTCCCAACACACTGAGAAAGGTTCTGCCCTTTGGGCCCCCAGAAAAAAAAATCCGATATTTTGGGGAAGATTATTTTACCGAGAACACGTTGAAAGGGCTGTTGCGTTATTTTGCTGTCCGTGGCTTCTTTTTTAATTTTATTTTGCATATTCCTAATGGATACCGATGAGGCAAATTCTATCTCTTTCCCCCTCCTCCACGGCAGACATACACACAAAAGCTCCAGCAAATCTCTACCTCCTACCCCACCCCAGCTCGCCAGCAGGCTGTAAATAGGGGGGAAAACATTTCTAGACTTGCGGGAATAACAGAAAAATCGAGCCCTGACACGTTAGAAGTTGGCTTCCAATTCAAACGGATGTTATTGTAGCTTGTAGGTTTATTCCCTCGGAAAGATTTGCAGAACCAGCAATGATTCCATCTTTGCTTTGCACTGGGTGGGGGAGACTCCAAATATAAGGCTGCATATCGCTGCGATGTATTTTATTGCGTAACACCGTTTCAGGGATGGATGGATGGACGGGGAAGGGGGGGCAGGTGAGGGGCGAAATGATGCCAACATGTTTATTATTTGAATCCTCTCCAACCCCACTAAACACCCCCATCACCCTCACCCCTGCATTGTACAAACCTGCAGGAGATCCAGCCGCAGATCCCGGGAAGGAGGAAGAGGATGGCGAAGAGGAAGAGGAGGATGGAGCCTGGGCAGCTTTCTTGGTTGATTTCTTCTCTTTCATCCAGGGGAATTCTGCAGCCAAAGGGCCAAGCTGGATTGGGCGCTGCTGGACCAGGCCATGGGTTGTTCTTTTTTGGCTTCTTGGTCTCGCCTGGCTGCTGGAACAAGGATTCAGGCTGAGGAGGGTTTGCTCAAAAGGAGGTGGAATTAATGTCGAGTCCTTGATTGATGAAGTTTGAAATGTCTCCAGGACAGCGGGAAGAGACGTCAGGCACTCTGCGAGCGAAGGCTGACTATTTATAAACCCGATCTCCCTCTCAAATTCAAAATTCATGGCTTTTCCAGGGCCCAGTGGAAAAGGGAGGGGAGGTGGAGAAGGAGGAGGGAGGAAATCTTAGGGCCCCAGTTTTTTTATTGTTATTGTTATGATGACGATTCTCAGGCTTTTATAATTGTTATATTGCTGATAATACAGGCGTATGGGGACCTTGCTCTATTAAACTGGAGACTGAGCCGAAAATGCAGCCAATTCCTGGTCACATGACCAGCCTTGGCCAATGGCAGGCGGGGCCTGCTGGAAAACAGAAAGCATTATTTTCTTCAATAGATTAAAATAAAATGTTCCTTAGGAAACATCCTTTGCCCTCCTTTTAGAAGGCCTTGGGCATTTAAATAGGTTTACCTCAATGCTGCAAAAGTGGAGATGCCTGTAAGGCAGGGAAGGGTGGGAATGAGGGTAGGATTTGCCTATTTAACTCTTTCCCTCCCTGGGAAAAGAGTGGCTTATTAGCACATTCTGGAAGACAGGCGCAATTAAGAAGCGAGCTCATTACTCTTTTTAAAGTTGTTGACAACGGATTGAAATCAGGAATAGAAAAGAACTTTCCTAAATTAAGGCAGAGGCTATCTCCATTAACAGCCAGGGAAGACTAAATCTAATCAATGAGGCAAATTGGACTTTCAGATTTACCAATATCTGCAGTTGGGATTTTTAAAAAATTTCAGGGCAGTATGCAAGTTTAATTCAGAGTTTTATTTTTTAGGCAGCTAGAGGTTCTTAAGAACATTTTAGATCCTCTGAAGTCATAAAGCAAGCATTAAAAGTTGACTAGGAAAATCTTAGCTTGTTAAATTACCTTAATCTCCCACTCCTAAGTGAGACCTAATGGATGCTTTAAAGTTTGCTGCAAGAGGAAAAACGTGTTTTAAGGTCACTGATATCTTGGAAATCAGATTTATGTCGCTAGACAGCTCCCCTTTAATAGTTTAGGAAAAAATAATTAAATTAAGTCATTTCCCAGTAAGATTTTTCCTTTTAAAGCCAGCAGCTTCACACATACCGAAAGAGAGAGAGAGAGAGAGAGATGATCAATCTTTTGTTCGAAAGCCTTTTGACAGCTGGGCCTTAACCAATTTACCAAAGAAATTTGGCTTTTATTAGAGTTATTGTGAGAGGAATTATTCGAAAACTTTAACCTAGAGAAGAGCAAAATAAGAAAGATTAGACCACGAACAATTCTGGGGGAAAAAAAGACAAAAAATAATAAAGGATTCTGAAAGCTTAGAAGGTTTTTAGTTTGTTGGTTCAAGATCTATTTTCCCGCATCTTGTAGGAAAGAAAGGCTGGCAAACTGCAGTCATGCGGGCAGTAAAGCCTAGAAACGTTTGTCAGTTCAAACATCCGTGTGGGTGGTAAGCATTTAAAAAGAAACACAGAAATCTACAGCCAAGCCGAATTGCAGGGCAGCAAAAAGGAGAGGAAAATAGAACAGTGGGAAAATAGATGGCTGCAACCCGGACATGGGCTTAAAGTTTGGGACGTTTTGGAAAAATACTCTCCCAGTCTGTTTGATTCGATTTCTCCTGAGATCAGGAAAAAAAGGTAAAAAACAACTGGCAAATCAGAAGAGATCAGAATCGAAACAATTTAAAATCTGGTTTTATTTGAATCTTAGTTTTAATAATAAAACAGGACAGTATTTTCTACTGCCCGGGAGACAGATTAGTTTATAAGAGGTGTGGGACATGCTGAAATAACTTGGAAAGTGACTAGAGCTTTCATTTTTTTCTTCTTCCTTACTAACACTAACGTTACAGCCGTAAAACCTGTTGGGGGAACATTTTTTTTTTTGCTCTGTATTTCATATGGAGTGATCAGATATGAAATTTTCTTCCTATTTGAAGGGGAAAGTCTTTCTTTCTTTCCTTTCCTTTTCTTTTTCTTTTGTTAGATCCCAATACCTTACATGTATACTGAACCTTAAAGGCAAATGCAAACTTCTTTTTAAAGGCAAAGACAAGTCGTCTTATTTAATACAATCATGTGCAAAATAAAACTAAGAACATGGGACGCTGCAAGGTGGGGCGGGAGGAGGGGAGGGAAGGGCGAAAGAAACAACATCAGTCTGAACCATGAAATGTGACATGGTCTGTTGGTGGATTCACTTTCGCTTATTTTTGAAACTAGTTCGGAGCAAAACCGAACAATATGGCGCCCACTCTTTTAGATTCAGTTACATCTCCCAGAAAATTATATTGGGGGAAGCCCCCAATACCTTGAATATTGTTATTTGATCTGATCTCAATCAAAGCTTCCATGCTGTTAAATCGTAGCATCACCGAATATTAAATTTCTTCCTGCATGGATGGACATGATCCAGTTACAGTCCTGTGTAGAAAAGCAAATTTCTTCTTCTTCCTTTTATTTATTTATTTATTTATGGCTTATTTGGTTAATTATTATTGACGACTGCACAAAGGCTAGAATGACTAACCTGGCCTTTTGTGTGTTAAAAAGAAATCAAAGATAAAATAAACTGAAAATAATTGCTCGTGTAAAGACTTCATTCGACCATATATACATACATAAACACTGCGTGTGTGTTTGTGTGGGTGTGTGGGTGTGTGTGGCCTGATCAAGAAGACTGTACAGACAGGCACTACACGCCGCTGATTAATAAATTTAAACCATTGTTTCCAGCCGAAATGATGTTAGTTTTTAGTGCCTTTCCATCTTTTTTCCCCCCCTTCAAGAACAGTGTCAGGGTTTCAGTATCACCTTCCCTCTCAGACCTTTCTCCTTGCTTATTGGTTAGAGCAATGCAAATAGGGCGATTTTGTGTTGGACAGACAGTTTGTATCCCGTTCCAGCATCATAAAACTTTTATTGACCCACATCGCTTATAAAACAAGTTTTCTTAAGGCTCTGGAGCATAAAAGACAAATTATCCAGAGCATTATCTTCTATTTGCTTTTGCTCCTGCACATCTTTTCCCTCCCTTTCCCTAGCAGTTTAACCCTATCACAGCATCTCTCTCCCAGCACCAAGGATTTATTCGTCTGCTTCTTCAATGATTTAATTTCACTGCAGTATTAAAATCCCTCTTTGCCTTTCTGTGATTAATCATTTTCCTTTGTTTTCATTTTAGGCCCAATGGCTGTGTCGTTCCGGTGACACGTGATCTCCTCTCTTTGTAACCTCAGAAGAGGACTGTGAACTTTAGTCTGCTTGGGAGAATTTTAAACAGGCTTCCAAGGGGCGAATGGGTGGGGTGAGGTGAGGGAAATAGAGACTAGCTATTAACTTTTTAATTAAATATTGTAGTCTAGGAACGTGTCAACGGTTTATAACCTGCGCTGTAAAACAAATAGGATTATAACCAGAGGGGTGCGCCATGGAGGAGAGAACATAGATACCCATCTATCTGTCTTTAGTCCCTGGGATATTTAAGCTTGTGTTTTGACTACTTGGTCTTTATTTTATTTTTTGCTTTTAGATCCGACTAATAGGACAAGATCCAAATTGATAACAGAAAGTTTATTCAAGAATTGTTCAACAGACAACCCTTAAGCAAGGAAATAAAATAACTACTATAGGAACGAAGAAAGATCTCCAAAGAGGAGGGATGACGTGGGAGGGGGATTAGCTATAGTTCTTCTAATTCAGGACTATACAATTACAGTCTGGATCTGCTCTCATGCCTCCAGTAGAACTAATTACGTTATTCATAAGTACGAGAGTAACATAAAACTACTGGTCTTTCTAAATTACAATAACTAAAATAAGCTTGGTGTACAATGACAAGGAAACACAATGTTCTTTATAACAAGTCAATACTAAAAAAGTACAATTTGATTCTTTTTCTCATATAAATACATGATGTGGGGGATAAATAATACAAAAAAAGGAAAAATATTTTAAACTGGCTATAACCAATAAATATATATGAATGTTCACCAGAACACACAGCTTTTGAAAGACGTCAGGATTTAGTGGACGAACGCCCTTCAAAGTTGTTTTATACCCATTGAATGTAAACTCTAAGTGCAACAAAGATGTCCAGACAAGAAAGCATTAGCAAATACCAAAGGTCCATTCACTTCTGCTTCTTTTGGAGGACATACCGTTTGTTCAAAAATACCCTGTTTTCACGTTAAGTCAAGAGAGAAGGAGGAACAAAATGTAGGGATTTTTAAGTCTTAAGATTGCTTTTTTGTTAATGAACCCTAAACCAAAAAACCGTGTAACCGAATGGAGACTTCACTCCATAAGAGGCAAAGGTTAAAAATATCCAGACCTGTCAACTTTATCTTCCTCTCTTTGGCCTCTTTAAAAATATATATATATAAAATCAGCTTTGTTGCAGGAATTTATTTCCAGAACCTTTACAACTCTTAAGCCTGTTTGAGGACCGTGTGAAGAGGAGGAGGAAGAAAAATTAGATTCCCAAATGTTGGCAGATATGTATATTTTCAGCTGATGGGGTGGGGGAGGAATTACTCAGCAAAAAAAAGATGTTCTTCATCTCAAGAGTTAGACTGGAAAGGAAAAGGTAAGATTCTTTAGGGGGAGATTTGGAGGATGTAGTTTTCTGTGAATCTGTTTAGATTTAAAAAATGAATCTGTTCTTAATAGGCCAATTGTATAGATTTGGTGGGTTGACAGTATGCTGCCATTATCAATGTCCGAGGAATCTTTGTACTTATTTGTACCTTCTTTAAATATATCAGGTTGTTTTTGGTTTTATATCTTGCTAGATTTCCATAAAACTACACCAAATGTATTCAAAAGCATTTGTGTTGAGGCATTAGAAGGTATATATCTATCTAGCGTTTAGATAGGTAGATAGATTAGATTAGATAGTGAGGTGTGTATGGGGATAGATAGATAGATAGATAGATAGATAGATAGATAGATAGATAGATAGATAGATAGATAGATAGATAGAGAGGTGTGCTTGGGGATAGATAGATAGATGCATCTTGCAAATAAATAGAATTAATCATCAGAAGTTGTGCTTAATGGGCTTAATAAAACCAGGAAAAGCCAGAAATTTCTCCGCTTGAAGGGCTAACAAGACAGGCCACCAAACAAATATCTTAAGGGCTCAACACAAATGTTTCTGAACCAAGTCCCACTGCGGATTCACACCCACATCCTCATGAGTCTGTCCTGCCCTCCCCCCAACCCACCCTGCCCCCACCCTATCACAGGTGGGTGAGTTTGGGCGCCTCTTGGATTCGGCCCTGAGAAGAGGCGTGGTGCGTGGAAAGGTCTGTGTAGGTCGGGTGGGTCTCACATGGTCCATGGTGCTGGCTGGTTGGCATCTGTGGAGACCCGTTGTAGTCCATGCTGGCAGAGTGGTGGTGTGGCAGGTGACTGAGGCCGTAAAGGGAGGGTCCCGAAGCAGGCAAAGAATCCACATAGCTGCTTCCAACGTATACAGGGCTGCCTTGCATATTAGGAGTCCCATATGTGCTCCCATTGCCCTGTAATATGTGGGGATCATACTCCGGCGCGGTGTTGGCAAACTTCTGTTGCGAGGGGCACCCTTTGATGGGGTTTTGGTAGTTAGTGGACATGGCATAGGCATTCTGGTGGGGCTTATTAAAGGAAGGAGGCGATGGGTCATCGTAGTTACTAGTCATGGTGTGCAAGGCATTCATAAATCCTGCCGAGGACTGCATGGGCTGGGGCGGGCTGCCCGTGGGGGAGGGCCCCCCCGAAGAAGACCCCATGCCTTTCGACTTCTGATCTTTTTTATACTTCATCCTCCGGTTCTGGAACCAGATCTTGATCTGCCTTTCGCTGAGGTTGAGCAGATTGGCCATCTCCACTCGGCGGGGCCTGCAAAGGTAGCGATTAAAGTGGAATTCCTTCTCCAGCTCCACCAGCTGCGCGCTGGTGTACGCAGTGCGGGCTCGTTTGGAAGCCGAAGACCCTGGAGGGCTTCTCTCGCCGCTGCAGCTTTCTACCGGCCCGAAATGAAATAAAAGATAATTACTTACATGCAGAAATTGAATGTACCGTTTCCTAATAAATCCTGTAACAGGCACGCGGACTTCAAAACCCCCACCCCCCACTCCTTTCACATTAGTCTGCACTCTATAATCATGTCATTTATTAAGAGTTCTGTTCTCCAAAGCTGCCCCTGCTTTATGAAAATTTGATCATGTCACGCAGAAAAGGATTCCAGGGCCATTTATTTAGGAGTCGATTATTTTCAGCAGATAATTTGGAGACAATAATCTTTGGCAGGGGGCAGTGTTTTGAAAAGCAAATTAATATCAACCCGGGTGCCAGCCATGTGTGTATTGTGTTTTCATGTGTGTATATTTTATACTCACAGGCATATGTGTGTGTTTTGTATAAATGCGGGTGTGTATTTAATATATGTGATCACACGCACGCATAGCCACACACTTATATTTGTGCCTTTAATGTATATGCATATATAACACAAATACTATATTAAAACATACAAACATACATATATATAAAATAAACAGACACATATATAGCTGTTTTTGTGTATGTATGTACAACTATATATGATTATATTATATAAAAGAGCAATTCCACGGTGTTCTATCTATCTATCTATCTATCTATCTATCTATCTATCTATCTATCTGTTAATCGATAAATAGATGGATAAGTAATATACTATGGAATACTGTGGCACCTTAAAGACTAACAGACTTTTTGGGGCATGAGCTTTCGTGGGTGAATACCCACTTCGTCAGATGCATGCACCCACGAAAGCTCATGCTCCAAAACGTCTGTTAGTCTATAAGGTGCCACAGGATTCTTTGCTGCTTTTACAGATCCAGCCTAACACGGCTCCCCCTCTGATACTTGATACTATGGAATGTCTTTAATATTGATAAATATGCTGCAATGGTTATACATATGCATTTATGAGTAACTGCATGCAGTCAATGCTTCAGCCACCTTTAGCTATGTACAATTTATTTGGTGCATTTTGCTACAGTATTACGGTATTTAAAATAAATAAATACATAAATCAGGTGTACCCAGCTAAATCTTCATAATGGGCCAAATCCGGTAAGCATTATTCAGGCCAAACTCCCATTGAAATCACCAGGAGGTTTGCTTGAATGGCTTGGCTACTCCAACATCCACTTTCAGACAAGAACATTCAGACTGGTGGCTCCATTACCTCTCTGTTTAGGAAAGTGGGTGGTTACAAAAGCAGAACTTTATACCTGTGGTAGGGGAGCTGTTTTTCTGTTTGGAGTTTTGTCTCGATTCTTTCATCCAGGGGAAAATCTGTTTGGTGAGAGTTGCGTTTGAACTGAGATTTGATTTGCTGGGGGCAGTTTTACTGCTCCCTGACTGGCTATTGCTGTTGCTACTGTTGCTGTTGGTGACAGAGTTTGGGGGTGGTGAGACAGGTGGGGCTTGATGATTCTCCCGGGGCAAACTTGGACGCATGCAGCTTCCATTCAGGTCTTTACTTTTTGAATGTGGGGCAGTGTTGCCAAGAGATTGGAGGGAGCAGGCAGACCTCTGGTAGTCATTCTCCACGTGAGAAGAAGGCTGGAAAGGCTGTTGAGGGCCATCATAACCAAACCCATTAGCACCCTGGTAGGAATAGCCTCCAAACAGCGTTGAACTGTCGTAGTATGTTGTTTTCTGCATCTCTGGGATTCCCAACAAATATTTTTACCGACTACCAGGGTCTTGAGACCCTTACGGAAGAACATTGGCACCCCAAGGTCACGTGACAATCCGTTTCCAGTTGTCTTTTGGAAGCTGACCTGAAAGGTTAGAAGAAACACACAATGATAGTGGCCTGGCTATGAATCCATCTTAGGTCGTGAAAAGCACATGACATGAATAGGGTCCTACAGAACAGAGCTAACAGATGCTTTGAACAGATTTGTCCTGCGTTCCTCCTCCCAAGGCTCATCAACTGTTTCAAAGTTTATTTTTCAAAGTTCAATGCATTTTTCTGAACAGCATTGCACCGTGAATGTATAAATATGTCTAAGCACAGGTAATTTCATATGCATACATACATATAAACACACACACATTAATATAATAAGAACAAGAACACAGAATGGATCACTGCTAACCACAAATATATCTCACGCCTTTTCACCCCCCATCATAATCCAGTCCATGCAGTAAGCAGTTCCCAAGAATAAAAGAGAGATTATGATGTGCCCCGAAACGAAAGTTTAGAGGGTCAGATACTATAGAGTTCTGTTGCTTTATGGTAGGACTGCTCCACTGAATGTTTTATTTTAAACCAAGAATGTCAAACAGTCCCTCTATTTTATCCAGGTGAGGATTTCTTGACTCATTTAGCTCGATTTGCTGCTTCCACAGTAACACATGCTGTCTTTGCAATTCTGGAGCAAATATTTTAAACAGATATTGGTCCCTCCATTCAACAACAACAACAACAAACAAAACGTTTTTCCTTTGGCCTATTTGCCTATTGTGTTTAGGACACTCCTCAGCCCCATTTCTTTCAAATCTTGAGTCTGGAACTGCCATTGAAAAGAATTGCTTCCAAACCCAGTTTCATTGTGTTTTGGTTTGGTTTGGTTTCTTTAAAAAAAAATTGTCACCAGGCCATTTGGTTCTAGCTTTCTATCCCTTTGACTTGTCATCATCCCCCCCCCCTTTCTGTTTAGATTTGCTTTCCAATCCAAGCCCAAAAGTTCCACAAAGCCGGGAAAACAGCCTTCTCTACCTCCTTTTGCCCAAAACACGAACTTTCTGTGCAAGGGATGGGGGGAGAAAACCAAGAAGAACCGACACTGATCAGAAAATAATTTGGTGTCTGGGGGATCAACCAAGCAGCAAATGTATTTTAAAAACCCGGTGGATTTCCCCCATTCCTACTCACACTTTGCGAGGATGGATTTGTTTTGATATTTAGATCCATTTTAAGATGTAATGGTCTCACTTTTTAAAATAAATTGTATGTAAATAAAGTCTAATGAGATGTTTTCAAATACTAAAGCTTTAACACAGTGCACAGATTTCCAATAAATAACACTCCGATTTTTCCTCCCCCGACTTTGGTGTGTTTGTGGTTATGTCAGACTGCACTTCAAACAACACACTCTTCGCCAGTACACACATGGAAGATTGATTTAGCTTTTATTCATCAACTCAATCCCTTCTACATTCCCAAATCTGTGCGATAGCTTCCACGGAGATAGATTATTTATTTATTTTTGTCAACAAAGAGCCAACACTAATTTTGCGGAGAATGATTGGAGGGAGTGCTCGGGTTTTATTTCCTCCTCATGATAAATATTAAAAAGTAGACTTCTCTACCCGAGCTGAAGAGCTGTGAATTAATTAACAACCAGCGGTACATTTATTATGACTAGGGTGGCTGAAATTGACTAGGAGTGCAAAGAGATGGAAATCTCTCAGGCCTTCCTGTTTTACACGGCTTGCCTTCTTCTTCTTTTCTTTTTTAAATCTTCTATTTCTTCTTCTAAATGCCCAAGGGGCGTCTCAAAAGCAGCTAAAAAGAACAGCGGTGATTTTCGAAAAAATACATAAAATAATCGTACCGCCTTCTCTACCCCAAAAAACGAGGTTTGGAGCTTGAACAGAAGAGATTTGCTTTTGTAGGTCATCTCTCAACGCGTCACAAATGCCGGTCATTTATCTTCCCGAAGACGGCCGGAATCCTAATTATTTACTCCAAGGAATTGTGTTGTTTTTTTTTTAAATCTCAGGCAGAATAATAAATATTAGATTATATCATGTTCCAATTAACTATCGCAGGATCAACTCTGGTATGTTTCCCCCCGTCCAAGTTTCACTTTGCGAAGGATAACAACATTAAAGACACAACACCCTGCCTGGGAACTTTTGCTGGGAAAGATTTAGAGGAGATTGAAAAAAAAAAACTTGTGAAGATCTAGATGGAGAAGGAAAAGGGATCTATGTCAAAAGGTTCGTAGGAAGATTGGGGGAGAGGATGGGAACAGATCTAAGCCTATTTGTCAAGTATTTGTGTCCCTTCAAAGCGATTCCCTCCATGTTGGAAATCCTAAATTCACAACCTGACTCTGTTTAGGAAGAAGAGCAGCTCATTTCTCCTCTCCCCCGCCTAAGGTATATTTCACAGACCACGCAAAAGACAGAATAAACCCATTTTTAGTTTAAAATAAGAAACCTATCGACATGCCCCTTAACAATAGGCTGGTGCTGAGAGGCACCTCAAATTCCAGCGACTGCCTTGCGGTGAATATGCCTGGAAAATAGAGACACATTCCTAAAATTTCCCTCCCCTCCATCATCATCACCCCAAGCAGAACCCCCCAGTTGAAAAGCAGGGGGGAAAGAAAGGCCCCTGGATGAGGGCTGCAAAACAGTCGCTGCGTGGAAGGAAGCTTAAAGCTTGTGAACTCTTCTTGAACCGAGATTGGAGTCATATGGTCATAAATCATTGGGACATAGACTCCGCCATTCACAAAGTGAAAGCCTATTTGAGTCCAGCTTACCTTAGTCTCTGACGAGCAAAGCACAGGCAGACATAATATGTTTTCACATCCAGCACCAAAGCAATCAATAGGCAAGGTGATGCCACCCTCTTCCTTTAAAAAAATGGTAAAGGATAGATAGATAGAAGTGTGTGAGTGTGCGTGGAGGGAAAAAAAAAAGAAAAATCCTGTAATAAAGCCAAAGGAGAGGGTTAAACCAGTGTAGCTTTCGGTTACGGCTGCTCAAATTCTCTCTCCCTCCCTCTCTCTCTCTTCGTTTGGGGAAGAAGGAAAAAAAAAAAGCAAGATCTTTACAGCTTCCAAGATGTGTAGAAAAGCTCAGGGCTTTGCATGGACAAACCCTGAGATTCTAGTTGCCCTATAGACTGGTACGCCCTGCTCACTGATAACAATGGCCACGGCAGAGGGGAAGAAGGGAAGGAGGGAAAAAAGGGAAAGAAAGAAAAGCTTGAACGCGAAACCTTTAACTAGGCACGGCTTGGCTAGGATTAAAAATAAGAATAGTCATAATAATGAGCCGAGGTAGAGAGGGGTGGGGGTGAGGAGGCGCGGGGGGGGGGGGTGAAATAAAGCTAGGTGGTATTTAAAAAAAAATAATCAAGATTTGCTTTGGAGCGCTGGGCAAAGCCAACAGCCTCCCAAACAGCGTCACTAGTGAAAAATTATGCTAATTGCAGACGTGGTGGACCGAGGCCTAGACAGAAAGATAGCAAAGCTTTCCTTTGATTCACGTGTTTAACAATTAGGTGTCAATTTATGTTAATAAACCCTTTCAATATAGTCATACTCCTCCCCCCTACCCCCTCACAGTTAGAGCCGCCTTTCTTTCAATAACCGCTTCATATATTTTGTCTCTCCCTCCAGCTGGATTTGTCTCCTGTTAAGAGTCCCTAATATGAAATAATTATGACATATACTTTTGGGGGAAGGGGTGGAGGGAAGTGGGGGGGGGTCTGATCAGATAGCCAGCCAGGGACTGTTTTGTTTTTTTTAAAGGGAGTGGAGATCGGTGGGGGGAAGGGAGGTGGGGTGACAAAAGGACGAATCCGTTGTGTTGATGCAACTCAAAGCCTACAGCAGCGGGAAACTTTAATATTAAGTCTGCCTGTCAAAGCTACATGATCCCCCACCTACTGTAGGTTGGTGGAGGGGAGGAGGTGGAATTTGCACTTCTAAAGGGGCCAGAGAGTAAAAACCATATTGGAAAGGCACATTCAGGGAGGGGGTTGAACAATAAAAATTTGTATTAATGATGATGATGATGACGATGATGCCAGACGCTGGGCAAGAGTTATGCCTCCTGGTGCGCGCACACTACCGCTGTTAGCAGAAACTTTCCCCGGTGCGTTTTGGTGAAGGTGCAGGGAATGGAAGCGTCGCAAAGGGAGCGTGGGAGGAAGACAGGGCAAAGAATTTAGGTGTCTGCACTTTTTTTTTCCTCTTCCCCTGTCGTTATTGTTCCAGATTGCAATGATTTTTCTCGCCTTTAATTCTTGCCCACAACCCCTTTGGGTTAAGTGCTGACTGGGGAATTTAACTGGAGTGCCACAAAAGCTCTTTGGATACCGCTTGGAAGGTGTGTCCACTGGTGCCGTTTGCATCACACTTCCGCACCTTTTGATGAGTGTCCATTGAAAATAAAGAGTTTACTTTTGCAACCACTTACTTTCGGGATGTGTCTAGTGGGAAAGACTTGCAAGGTGCTGGCTAGAGACTTACCAGGGGGCATAGTGTTTCCAGCTATTGTTCTAACATCAGTTTTCAAACCTGTGTAGTGAGGGGGTTCCACCGTGTAAATGAAATATCGTCTCATTTTTCACTGAGATTGTTTTTCCTTCTAACTTTTTATGAACTACTTGGACATACATCTTCAGCTACAGGAGATGTTGGAACACCAGGGTTACAGAGCGGCATGGAGGAGACACGAATAGGATTCATGGATTATTCTTTTAAAAAGATCCTTGCAACACTCAAAAGATTTTCGCAAATGGGACCTCAAGGGCTTGTGACCGAATATCTAGAATATCTAGAGGTACCGTGGACTCTGCAAAGAACTTTTCTGAAGTACCAACTTTGTGCTCTTTTTCAAATGACTGGAGAATTTAAAAAAATCCATAAAACCATAGCTGCATTTCTATACACTGCGTGTCTTGTAAGTAGATATTAGGTTCCATATCACCTTGTATTTCCACCTATACGTTTTGTGTTGTTTTAAAAAGTGACTATATTAGCCCAAATGTTGCAGTCCTGGTCATTTTAGACGTCCCTTCAAAGGGAATACGAAAATATTTTCCATTTAAAATGTTCACCCAAAATTATAACCATAAATCACAAAGTTTAAAGACAAGCCAGTAGCAAAACGAAAACACTGCTCAGAAAGTTAAGGCAAGAGTCGTCCTTAAAAATGTACTGAAAGGAAAATAAAGTTGTCTCTTTAAAAAAAAAAAAGAGTGGTGTCTGGTTCTGAGATGTTTATTTTCTAACGACCAGGCATCGTGTTTTATAACACTCACCAATTCTCCGTTGTCTGGTCCAGCACAAATGAGACAGCGCAGCAGTTTGAGAAAGAAAGAGAGAACTGTAAAACAGAAAAGTGACAAAACTTCCATCAAAACAGCATGGGACATCGGACTTATTACACAGAGTGTAATGGTGGGAAAACTTTTCTAATGGACAAAACTTAAATAAAATAAAATAAAATAAAATCCATTGCTCTGTCTGAGGTATTTTCTCAACAATGTAACTGAAGAAGACATTTCATCAGAGTTTTAGCATTTCCTGAAAGTTGTTTATATATATATATATATATATATATATATATATATATATATATATATATATATATATATATATATTATATATATATATATATACACACACACACACACACACACACACACACACAAGTACCATCAAGATGAAGGATTGGTATCATGCAGATGAGTATTTTTTAAAAATAATTGGAAGCTCAAACATTTGCATATCACTTGCTCATTGGAAATGGTCTTAGAGGGAAATTATTTATCAGTTGTATCTCCTCAGGCTTTGCATTGGAATAGTTATCAGTAGAAATTATCTGTAGTAAAATGCAAAAGTATTTTCCTGTTGGTGATTTTTGGTTTTAAATAAATAATACTACTACCAATAAAACGCTGAGCTGTTTTGCAATCCATCATTTACCTATTCTTATTGTTTTTAGTTCAAGGAGGTTGGTAAGTCCGGGTTAAGTGCATTTTAAAAATGAAATGTATCGTGTTAATTAGGTAAGACGGTAGGAAAGCCTTGCGGAAACCGCCAGACGATTTTACTGGGAGACAACAAAAATTTAAATAATTACAGCTCATCTTTTCCTATGTAGCCAATTTGCTCACTGTCTTGAATGATCCTCATTAAAAAAAGAAAGTAGACGTTTTATGTTATATGTGGGTAACATTTACAAAAAAGTTATTCGATCAAAGGATTAACGATACTAGCTTAAACCTTTTTAAAACTACACCGAGATTTATCACTGAAACCTTGACACGATTTGATTCAGAAAGAAAGAAAGGGGAAAATCTCATTTAAAATTATTTTCGTTTTGGGAAACATTCCCTCGCTTTAATAATCTTGTTTCCGTTCTGTCTGTTGGTGTTATTAATCTCAAATCAAATGTTCCTCCCGCACCCTACCCTTCTTGTGACAACATTCCTGTAACATAAATCACACACCAGGCTGACCTCTCTCCGGTCTGCGGCCTATAGCCATAATTTATGATGATGATGATGATGATGATTACATACACACACATTTTAATACACAACGTTGGCTATATTCCATTGACATCACAGCCTTACCAGGTTAACTTGGGTTTTTAATTCCCTCTGTAGATTATAAACAAAGATACAGAAAACCCCACCGCCCTTTATGTGGTATGAACCCCAGCGCACCAAATATGTCTCCATAAAAGTTCCACCCACATTGGGGCCTGGAAGAAAGGGAAGTGGAGGTGGGGACTGAACAAAAGGAGGTGGAGAGAGGAGGAAAATAGCATTTATTTGGCATGACTAGAGAAGCCAGGGGGAAATAGAAACAAAATAAATAAAGACTCCGAGAAAGATTTTCAGTGACTTCAGCAAAAGGGGTTTTTGCTACATTTGGAGGGATCCGGATTGAAAATTAAATCACTACCCTTCACTCCTGCCCTCTTCCCCTGCTTGCCAACAACAGGCTCATGCATTATGTATCATTATTAAAAGATATTAGTGGTGAATTATGGGTATTTTCAAATTAGGCACTAGAATCTTAATAGGAACATTTATCTTTCTCGGATAGATAGATAGATAAGCAAGCGTGCAAGACTGGTCACTATCCACTGCCATTTCCTTTTATTTACTTTGTAACACTTAAGATGTCAGTATCCGAATTATGGAGGCCAACCCACCTACTCTCATAAGAAGGTGAGGGGTAGGAATGCTAAAATTGAGGAGGGATGGATTAGGGAGACTCGAAAAAGTCTCTCTCTCTCTCTCTCTCTCTCACACACACACATACACACACACACACACACACACACACACACACACACACACACACACACACACACACACACACACACACACACACACAGAGTCTAAACAGAAGCCAGCTCCGGATAAGAAATTAAAATGAAACGGAGAGTGTGGTGTCTTTGAGAGATTAGCTCTCTTTCTCTCCATGACCTTTGCTTACAAGAGTAATAACTCACCGGGTTAATGATCAACCAGCGGAAGTGCTTTTGAATTACCCCCTAAATACAAAACAACAACAAACCCTGGGGTCCCACTATTCCTGGCTATTTTTTTTTCACAGCCCGAATCCCTCTCCTCTTCTGTAAATTCTCTGGTAGCCAAAAGTCTTTCGTCCACACATGTTGCTATACTGCAATTTTTTTTCTTTAAGAGTGGGGGAAGGGTTAGGGCACTGTAAACAGTTATTTAGGAAGCCAGTGCCCAGCGAGACTAGAGAGGACAGGAGCCCTCTCCACATATTACACCCTCCGCTCTTTCTAAATGCCAAAATAATGACTTGAATTATGCGCTCACGTGACTGGTAGACGTCAACCTTTTACCCATTCTATACAGAATTGTTAAATGAACTTCCCCCCACACAGCGTCCCCCCCTTCCAGTGAATTCTCTAAACTTAGTTGCCCGCGGTCGCTTTCTTTTTCCCCACCTCCAAAGTCATTCCCCTCAGATATTTTGTTTTGATTTTGTTGTTGTTGTTTGTTGTTGTTCAGTCCTCTAAGCAGAGGAGGGAAACGGAGGTGCGAAGTCTTTGCCAAAACCACAAGCTTGCAAAGTCTCAGCTCCCGAGCCAAATGACGGAAGAGGTGGAAGGAACTAGAGGGGAAAGAAAGAAAGAGGATTGCTCCACTCCGAGCAACACCAACTGAAATCTCTGAAGACCTCAGCTTTGAATCTGCTGCTGATAACCTGCTCCTGCACTTTACTAGAGAGAGACGCTGTGGGCTGGTGCGGCGGCTGGAGCAGTTAGCCACCCACGCTCCCTCTCTTAACCGAGTGGATTTACAGTGAAAGCCTTTCTCGACCCATGGAAAGAGGAAGCGTGTTCCATTGCGGTAGATTCACCACTGGCTGCCCGCAAGATCTGCTGCTTATGGGCTATCCAGCTTTCACGTCACTTAAAAAAAAATCTGGAGGGAAAATGAGGATATATTTTTTTTTCCTCTCGAAAGGACTCCTGGATAGCATCCAATATCTATCGACATGGCAGTTTCTGTTATAAAATGAAGTCATTCCGTTACTTTATAGCTACATTCCTCTGAATTAAAACAAAAAAAGCAAGCATGTTGCGGGGCGGGGGATGGGTGGGAAGAAGGGATGCACAAGGGATCCATTTTACCTGCCTTCATTTGATGTCACATACAGATAGGCAACAATTTCTGAGGGAGGAATGTTAGACAGAAAAGAGAGAGAGAGAGAGAGAGTTATGTTCAGGAATCATATTTCTGGGTCTCTACGTGTTTGTATAGTGTGTTGTGTAACTAGATACAATGAGAATCTATTCTCGTTTTGCAGTCTCATGTTGTAATATTTTTACTGTATACTACAAATGCACTATATAAATACACGAAGTTGTATAGCATACTGTAGCTGTTGTATAATTAGATACAGTGAGAACATATTTTCATTTTACATTCTCATTGTGTAGTGTATTTATTACATACTATAAATACACTAAGCACACACAGTAGACACATAGCATGTAAATGTACACATTAACATGCATATATATGTACGTATAACATGCATAGTACACACATAGCATGACCAGTGATCCATATAGACCGATCAATCCATCACTGGCTGTGCTAAAATACTGTAATATTATAAGGGTCTTTGGGCTCTCATATTCATCAACATATCAAAAGGCTATCATCTATAACCGTCTCTTAGTGCAGTAGATAGTTAATTTTTAATTAGAGGAGAAAGAATTCGGAACGATAATGTTTAACAGGGTTTCCATATCGTTATTGTGGGAGATACTTAGCTGGAACTCGGCACTTTAGATTCTAATTCTGTTTTAAAATCTGCTCTAGCTCGTGCATGCTTAGTAATGAAATGAGTACAAACACTTGTAATTTGGAAAGCAACAACGTCACTCCCAGTGATGTTTAGCACAAATGTAAGGCCACTGGATCTGGCTACAATCTCTCTCTCTCTCACACACACACATACACACACACACACTTTAGCACAAATGTAAGGCCACTGGATTTGGCTATAATCTCTCTCTGTCTCTCTCTCTCTCTCTCTCTCTCTCACACACACACACACACACACACACACACACACTTTAGCACAAATGTAAGGCCACTGGATTTGGCTATAATCTCTCTCTTTCTCTCTCTCTCTCTCTCACACACACACACACACACACACACACACACTTTAGCACAAATGTAAAGCCACTGGATTTGGCTATAATATCTCTCTCACACACACACACACGATCCGGACAAAACCATACTTTAAGGCTGACTCTCTGAAGAAACCCATTTCTCTTCGGAGGGACCATCAAACCAGAATAATCCGATCGGTGGTGTGTCTGTGATTGAAAATTGCCCAGATGACTCATTACGATTTGATCCTTACAAAAGCAAGAAAAATAAGGTCGCTCCCCAAATTTGTAATGAGTTTGTCGTGAGAGTGGTGCGTGGAACGAAATCCAAATCAACAGATACAGTCGCACCAATACATTTATTTCAACTACACAGAGAGAGAGTTGGAATTTCAAAAATCGTCCATTAATATCAATTTACTTCAATCAAAACTTTGGTTCTTCATGAAGTTGATGATTTATGATGAAATCAATTAAATTACGGTCATTGAGGGCCTTGTGGTTCCCCTCAGATTTTATTCGCCAACAGACCACGCGCTTGATTAAAAAAAAAACATTTCAAGTTTAGCTGGAGGGGAGTAAAGACAATTCTGGAGCTGAGGAAATTTAATGCAAAGCAATTTTCAGCAAAAAATCCTGCGCTTGAGTAGCTCTCTGCCAATATACAAGGGCTTGCCTAGGGAAATATTAGACATTGAGTCTAAACTTTTCAGGTTTTACAATGTGCGGGGGCATTTTTATAGCTAACAATTTGTCCCAGGAACTGAGTTATTATCAAAATACAAAAGGATACAAACAAAACCCAGCCAAACTGAACAGGGAGCACATTTTAAAAAAAATGCATTTCAAATTTAATCCAATTTGTCCTTCTGGCTTCCACATAAACATCGTTTTGTTGCAGCTCGCTCTTAAAATACACATCGGACCTTAACAAAGAGACCAATTCTTCCGACTCTTAGCCCCGGAATGAATGATGAAACAGCGCTAGTAAATATTGGGTCATATATTCCAGCATGAATCATTTTCTTTTCCAGCCCCTGCTTTTAAAATGGAGGCCATTGAAGAAATTACATTTCCAAAATAAATCTTTATTATGGATTCTCCAAAACCCCGAACAGATTGGGAACTCCTTTCATGGTCTGAAAACATTTTAACTCTTCTGATATAAAAAGTTGAAGCCTCTTATACTCACCCATCCCACCAAAATAAATTGATCCGCTAACGGGAAAAAACAAGGAAACTAACCAGATGTTTGTTAATCACATCTGGCAAATAAAAGCAGAATTTGAGGGGCGTGGGGAGGGAATCAACTATCAGCATAGTGGAATTTTTAGAAGACATGGGCTTCCAAGAAAAGACTTGTAATTAGGAGCTGCTCCAAGTAAACAAAACTTCTGAGGGCCATAAATCACGTTCACATACATTCTTCAGTTTAACACCCCGTTTTTCCAAAGCAGCGTTTGTAGTTTCTTTTTTCAAACAGCGGAAAGGTGCTAACGCTTTAACAAATGTGTCCCAGGGAAACCAAGCTGGGAAACACGGACTTTAAAGAAAGCTTCTGTATCCCATCTAGGCATGAACCACTCACGATAATTTTTATACATATTATTTCTATTTTTGCTCATCTTCAACTTCCCTGGCTATGTTTCCGAGAGATCAGTCTTAAATTGGTATTAGGGAAAGTCAGCTATAGTTCACGTTGACCAGTACAGAAGTCTCTAGCCTGTCAAAGCTTTGGGGGCGATTAATTATATCTCAGAGCGCTGGAATTCGTAGAGTACGGAAAGGCAAAGTTGCATCAATTTCCCCCCTCCCTTTACCTCTTACCTGTGTTAGCTCTCCACCAAGGACTTCAGGAAGAAGGAGAGAAGGGGGGAAATCGGCTGCTGCAAGGATCTGAACTGAAGCAAGCAAATTAAAGAGAAGAAAAGAAACCACTTTATTGTACCCCAGTGGATCTTGCTGACAGCTTTGTCGGACGGATTTCTCTCCCTTCCTCCCCCTTCCCCCTCCGAAGATGCTTTAATTTTTGGACTCACTCGTTTCGAACGGAACTGCCTTGACTGAAGAAAAACCTTCCAAAAGCCCGTTAAGTGTTGCAAGGATGCAGACCCCTTTCTAGGATGCCCAGAGATACTGGGAGGTGTGGGGGAGCGCGGGTCGTGTACTTATTTTCTCTGCTGTAGGGGGAAAAAAAATCCCTGACACCTCTCTGAAAAGCTATTTCTCTTTATAAAGACTTAAAATGTTGCAAGACGGGCGTAATACTGAGTGACAAGAGGTGCCGGAGAGAGGAGAACCAAATGGATTCTGGTTTTAGAGGCCAGTAGGAATTGGCCAGTCTTCAATGTCAAGATTCAAAATTGGTTCCATATGTCCCGACACACACACACTCACACACACGCAAAGTTAAGCAATACATTCGACATTTTTTTTCAAATAGAGATGTGTCATTGCGATCCTTTTATATATTGGTGAATTTCATCTTAGCCTGTCAACTTTGGAGTTTAATCACGGAGACTGCGAAGTAATACGAGTCAATGGACATGATCCTGTAGGGTATTTTTAACCTGATCTAAAATTGAAGAGTGAACAAAAAATCTGTCTGAAGGGTGAGAGGGGTAAGGTTTGCCATAGCGTGGCTTTGGCACACCAAAAGGGGGGAGGAGGGGGGAATTCTCCTTACCGATTGTTTTGTGTTGTTTTAAAATCACGGAGATTCTGAGCCTGCCATCACTAGCCTAATGGAATCACTCCCGTGGATCGAATGGGAAAACATCCATTGACTTCAGTGGGCTTTGGGGATCCCTGAATGTTGATGTGTTACGGCTATTGAGAATGGAAAGGCCTGGGTTGATTTTCAGGAAAGGACAAAAGTTGCCTATTAAAATGTCATGACACAGCTGGCCATTTGACTTGCCAGAGTCTCCCTTCAGAAACTGCTGGCTGAAAGCTGGCAACTCCTATTGATTCCATCGGTGCAATTGCGTTTCGAGAGAATTTAACTCTGCTTTTTTTGGTCTCTTTCTCTTCCCATCTCTATAGATACTTCTGCCAATAAGGGCTGACGTCTTGGATTTAACCCCAAATATTAAATGTTCTTGAATGAAAATTCCTCATTTAGCCCCTCTCTGTCTTTAAACAAAAAGGAATCAACCCCTTCTGATTTATGGCTCTGGTTTTCTGAAATAGCACCTGATTTGGTTTATCGCAGTCAAGTGTTGAAATGTGGTTATTAGCCCCTTAAAAAAAAACACCCACCCGGAACTTCAAAGGACCCCATCATTATATCCAACCCTTTGCCAATGTAACAGAAAGCAAAGGGCTTCTTTCCCTTTGTCTTTTCTGGAAATAAATCTCCTTCCAGTCCCTTTTTACACAGAAATGTATCAGCTGATTTGCAATGGAGTGCCCTATGGCGATCGGCGGTTTTTAAGGCCTGTATAGCATATACTTATTTCGGACATTAATTGTGTTTTTTTTCCTCTGATTGTATGTTTGTTGTTTCTTTTTCTTCTTTTAGACAATACGATTTGTTAAAATAATTCATTCGCTTTGACAAGGCTACACTTATCGGTGTGGCTGGCGGGTATTTTAACAAACAATGGTCATCTTGTATTTACAATGTCATATCAATCTCTTGTTAAATCCTTTTGTTTTTAAATGACCAACCGGAATAAATGTATGACCCATGAATGATTCCTGAATCTTACGTATTTTAAAACAGAAAATGGCCAATGTATAAGGAATACGAGTTATAATATTGTATACTGGAAATGCATTGTTCATATATTCAGACCTCATCCATTGAGTCAACAGGCTTATGTACTCACTGCGGGTATTACCCTTTTCTGTATTACCTACTGGCCTCCTTACATAGCAGTTCCAAAGAGTCCTATCCTTCCATAATTCTTTAATCTTACATAACACTCTTTTACAGCCTGGACTACTTTATGAACTAAGGTGCTGTTGGACTTATATTTTCCACCTTAATAGCTGCCTCTCTGGGAAAGGAATGGTGTGTGTCTATGTATGGGAGGCTGGGTGTGAAGGGGGGGGGAGAAGTGCTTCCTTTGGAGATGGTATATGATAAAGTAAATATTGATTCTTCACGTTGGTGGATCAAACTTTTCTGAAACGGTAGTCGGCAAGAAGAACTGGTTATTGCACAGAAATGACTAAACAATAATAACCTGAACTATTTAAATGACAAGATCAAGTATTTTGATTATTATTCATATCATTTACAACTATAACACAAGGAAGAATGTTCTATCCGCTGCTTTCTGATGTATTCAGTTTAACTGAGTTCAGAAAGAACTATTGGAGAAATAAATAAATAAATACAATTAACGATCTACACATAGTTTTAGTCCATAGGAGAGAGGTAATCAGCGAAGTTACATTACCTCATCGATAAATAAACCAATAATGAACACAAATGGGAAAATATGTGTGATTGAATGAGGTAGGTATGGCAGGGAGTTTCATAGATCATGGTTGGATAAGAGGAGTTTTTGCTGTTATTGTTTGACCAACCCAAAAGGAACAATGAGAGCTCCTTTGGCTGCCCAAATCTGGACGCAATGAAACCCTTTTAATTGCATTACGTCATCTGATGCTAAATAATCGGTAGCCATCGGAGGGACAGAGAGAGAAAAACACAGAGACTATTTAATGAGGCTGTTCCAGGCAGAATGAAACCGCTCTTGGTAAATATGAGCTTGATACAATGGTGGCAAATTTCTAGTGGCAGAAAGAAAGAAAGAAAGAAGAAAGAAAGAAAGAAAGAAACTTTCGCCTTGTTTATTTGCACATCTCATTGATAAAAATCTAAGTCTTTGACTTGAAGTGTAGAAGCGAATAAGATCTGAGGCAACATTACCAATAAGATTAGATCCTACAGCCAGGCTTAGCTCAAGCCAAAACTTTTGCATCGGAAAAATCAGAATTCTGCAGCTACCTCCCCTTTCAGTAGAAGCCAGCTAGAAAGGAAAGGCAGAAATGTAAGTGTTACCTGAAATAGGCATCTCCCCCGCCCTCCAACCTTAAATCAAAAGGCTAGAGATAGCGATAGAGATATCAGTAATGGATCTGGAGAGTACATGATGCCAGGTGAATGGGAAAATGGGATTCATTATAGCCAAGGGTGTCAAAAGCATACATGTTTGCCACCTTGTCCGATTCAACATCCTGCAGTAACCGAAGCTCTTCCTGACGTCTGACTTAAGGGAGACGTTTGCACAATGGCGTCTGGAACCAGAACCGAATAACACTCCCTGCTATTGATCAGTCCCTCGGTTTTATGCGACTAATGCATGGGGCTGGACGATAGAGTTATGTGTGATGCACTGTCTGAAGCTTTAATGACAGCAAAGGAGCCGTAATAATAACGATAATGAAAGTGAAATTAATATTTTCGCCCTTACAACTTCGTAACTACAGGAGCCTTCCTCAGCGGGCTAATTTTTCACGCTCAGAATCTCAAACCTAAAAAATAAGTGGTCAAAATCAATTGGAAGCCAACGATTTAAATTAATATATGCCTGACAAAGAATGATGTTGCATTCCTGACTTATTCACCGTCCCTGGATCTCCCTTAATATTTAATGAAAGTCGCTGAGTTGCTCTAATTTTCCTACACAAAGGTTTACCCTAGCAGACAGATTTAAATATCACTCCTCATGACACTGTTAAACTTGGCTCACGGGGACTAAAGGAAGTGCAGAAAATGGGGTTGGATTCACTTTTGAGAATCCGGTGTGAACATTTAATCTTCAATCCTGTTGTCAGTTTTACTGACTCCTTGCATGTTACATCTTTAAAAATGCCATTTCCCGCTTCCTCTTTCCCTTTCAACACTCAGGGTTTTAACCTATCTGGTCAAGTTTTAAAATGGAAATTCTAAAGTGGTTGACTTTTGACCTTCCCTTTTCTATCAAAGATGCAAATTCTCAGTCTCTATACACTTTTGCTTTTTTAAACAGGTAACATTATGTCTTTCACCCATCAACTCTGCTCTTTAGGAGAATAATCTGCTTCCCAAAGTCTTAACTTTACTACGCTGCCTCAATTGGTTGAAAGGGATTTACTTATTATATTTCATATATATTCTATATATCAAGTGCCAGTGAAAAGATAACATCTGTTGGCAGACTCTGCCTATCTAGTTTCTTGAGGACTTAGGGCCAGCTTCTACTGTCATGTACACTAGTTTTATATGCGTGTAATTCCATTGACCTGGATAGGTTTACTTCTAATTTACACCGCCCTAAAACACAGCAATCAGGCTCTTCTTTACTAACGAAATGTCCTTTGTTATCTAAACTTCTGAAACTTTTATCCTAAGGACATTGTTTACCTACATACCTATCATAGCAAGATCTTGCAGTAATGAAGCAATGCAAACTATTTCCTCTTTGCATAACGAGAATAACGAATTATTTGGAGATGAATTCACTTCCTTTTTGTGAACAGGCTTTGGGGATTATAAATGGGTCAAAGGCTCAGGGTTCGGAACGAACCCCACAACATTGCCCCATTACCTTAGAACCCGTGTAGTTAGTTTGGAAGGCAAGGAAGCTCACCTATTGTTCTGTCCTCCATTGACAAAGTCACTTCGTTCTCTGCTTGTGATCAAACGCTACCCCTATTTAAGAGGCAGCCTTACATTTTGACCCCCTGCAGCAATTCCATTTTCATTTTCAAACGTAGTTATTTATCTGATTTTTTTTCCCGATCAGCTGGCGTACAAATGGGACACGTCCAGCCTTAAAAAAACAAACAAAATAACCCAACCCAAAACAAAATAAATTTAAAAGCCCAAAACAAACATAAACACACCTCAGCAACCCGTGCTTATAGTGCGATAAAGTCCTTATTGGAGAGGGAGAGGGGACAAGAGGGTGAAAAATGAGAAATAGCTAGTGAAGTGATGCTGCAATACAAGACTCCTAGCTGTAATTTTTATATTAAGGTCGTGGTCTTTGACTAGGTTTATATGCCAATGAGGCGTTCCCGGTTTACCAAATTTATACAAATCTCTCCTTAATTGGTAATCACAGATGCTGTAATTTAAGACCCCCAGCTATAGAGCTTTCATATTAGCCGCTGATCTATTACTGTAAATCGTCTGAAATAATCAACTCCAGGGAGTGGGGCAGAGGGAAATTCTCGCTCTAAAATATCATCGGTTGCACATCATTTTCACTTGAGAAATGATTTATCTTGGACAACGCCATAAACAACACAACTCTCTCACAAACACACACACACACACAATGGCAGCCGCACTGCTGCTGACATGCTTATTGTAATAAATCAAGAAAGGGGGTTTAAAAAGAGAGAGAGAGAGAGGTTGTGAGGAGAGAGAGAGGGAGAGAGAGAGAAGGGAATATTCCTAAAAATATCAATGGAATGCCTCGATGGGTATTAACACACATACCACCATGTGAAGAGAAATGGGAGGAAATGAAGACGGCTATTTGTCACATTTTACGACAATAACATTAATAACAAACAATAAATTTACATGGACATATAGACACGCTAGGAATTGGGAAGACCCTGCTACTCACAACAGTCCAACCCTCGGCGTGGCTTCTTTCTTCCTGAGAATTGTTTTATTGGAGACTCTTTTCTCTCTCTCCCTTTCTCTCTCTCTCTCTCTCTCTCTTTCCCCCCCCCCTCTGCTATAGGCTTGTTTTTTAAAGGACAGTTGAATTTCACGTCAGACACAAGGAGACCATGTCTGCGATGTTCCTGACGAATACATATCTATTCTGCAACCTCTGCATTAATTATTTAATGAATCACGTGATCTGGAAGGGGGGAAGAGGGTCTCTCAGTTTCATACTCAAAGGACCACTGTGACCTTCCACTGGAACAGTGTTCCCCCCCCAAAAAAAATAAGTTTATAATTGAATATAACATTCTAGATCTACAGAGGTACTCTGGCTGCTAGTTATTTCTATAAACACATATGCACGCTTACACAGACGTGTGAATGTGGGATGAGTGTATGCACAGCACATTATACTGTAATATACATACGTCTGTTAAAGGACGCAACGTTGGGGTGTTCACCCCCACTCCCATCGAACTTTAGAATATTTAAACACTTTCCCCAAACCCTGATGCCTCTTTGCCCTGCTAGACACTATGCTTTTCTCTCTGACATTTTATTACAGCCTTCCACTGAATAGAACAACTGTTTTAGGCTCCAAAGCCCTCTGAGGATATTTATGCTCATGGATCCAGACTTACAAAAAAAAATTCCCATTAGGATACAGGGCCAGAGCTTGTGGCTTCTGCTGTTATTGTTTTACGAGTCTTTATTGCATTCTGAAGTCAGTTTTGGCTCTGAGCTGAGATGCCCCAAAACGGAATCCTGCGAAAGGCTGGCCAACAAAGGCAGCTGCTTATAGTGAATGTACAAGGAGCTGCCTATGGAAAAAGTACCAACTACACAAATGGCTCGCTGACACAAAACAATATGCACACGCCTGCATGTATCAACATACTTACAGATGTTTACAGAAACACAGGCACACGCATGTACAGACTTAGAGCTATGACACGGGTTTCCTTTCAGCCCTACAAGGAATCTACGATTATTATTATTTTTACCAATCTAGAGTAGGCGTGCTGCATGCTTATTTTTCAGGTGCTAAGGATGATTGTCTCTCGTCCCCAAACAATAGGACGGATACAGTGCATAAGAAGCCACTGAAGATCAAACAATAGGACGGTGCGAGACCTTCAGTAACAAAGAAGGTGCAATGCCTTGGAATATAAAGGTCTAAATTTGCAAGCCCCGGAATACTTAGATAAAATAAAGATGCGCATGGAGGTTGAGCGAGAGTTGTCCAGAGCTTAATAATCTCTAGGAAAGCATCTATCTGAAAGAGCACATTTTAAAAAACTAATAAATAAAAGCCTAGAACATCCACACCCAGCGTTCAATCCAGGCTACATTTTGAGGTGGCTGTGATAGAGGAAAGAGCTGTTTAAAGCTTGGGGAAATGAATCCTGAAGCCAATTGCCTGAAAAAAGTATACTTGTTTTAAAAGCATAGACCTTATTGTGAGAAACTGCTGTAAAAAAAAAACCCTTCGGCTAAAAATTCTGGGTGAAGGTATAATACAGAGGGGGAGGGACAGAGAAAAGGCAAAGTGAATTTATTCTGTTTTTTTAATCCTTTCTGTGTCATTGTATGTTGATAGAGGAGCAGTTACCTAATAAAGCAAACTTCATTTACCCATTGAATTAGGTGATTTTTTTTAATTTGGGACATTATGAGAATAGGAGGGGGTAAGGAAAAGCCACGCATTTTCCTTCAGTAAAGACCTTTTTCTAAGAAAAAGCAAACTATCCTGCATCCGAATTTTGCTTGCCAACCTCTCCCCTTCCCCCCGCAGCCACCGCCCCCAAAATAAACAAACAAAAAAGAAAAAATCCAGCTGCATTTTTTTAAAGAGCAACTTTCGCTAGAAGTTCAAAGAATAGGGACAGAGGCCATAAACAGCACCCTCAGCCTCCGAGGTGCGATCATCAAAGCCGCTTTCTTTCGAGAGATAAAATGAACGTTTATATAGCGAGAAGGCGAGATTGATTTACGAATTTAAACCCGCAGTTTTTATTGGCGATCATAAATCTGCCAGGGGGAAGGTGTTCACGCTGAGAAACTCCCAAACTGCTCTGCCCGGCTAAGCACTGGAAGGAAACTGAACCCTGCAACAAGATGTCGATACACCTATGATATAGAAATAGTCCGGGTGTGTGTCTGAAAGTATTTGTATATAAATACTTTCTCCCGAGTATATTCATATTATACAGAGACAATCTCGCGCCTTGTATTTCATATATATATTTGCTCTGGCTTCCTAATAAATAAATTCAGATCCTAGTGGCAATGAGACCAGCTATTCTAGTTAGTTTGATGCAATAGACTTTTGGTCTGGCTTCGATTTCAGGACGCAGGCGGAGCGAATAAAGGAGTGCATGGGACAGAAAGGGCATGCCCCAAGGAGACACCTTTCAGACTCATGCTGGTGGAAAATATTTACATTCTTCCATCAGGAACTAGGTCGGAAGAGTAAAACCTCAGAGCGATGAGTCGAAACATCAGGTGTCATATATAGAGAGCTAAACGGAGACTCCAAAAGACACCTGGGCTGTCTGGGGCTGGGGCTCTGGCTTTAATACAAGCTCATGAACCACAAGTCGTTCACGCTTTGTTTCCCGGAGTGCCCCCGACCCAGCTATGAAGCGGAGTCGCTCCTAAAGGCACTGAGAACCGCGCAGATATAAACAAAGGTAACGGCCGTCAGCTCATTTATTCAAACGATTCCAGGTGGTCAGCGAGCCCGGGAGATGGCTACCAAATGTCTGACGGAGCATGTCACCCCACAAAGAATTTTTTCTCCTTAGCCTTTTAGAGTGTTTCATACCCCCGGAGTGGCCCTGTAAACGCTGCTCCCTGTCTACAGAAGAGTTTGTCGCTATCAGGACTAAGGGCCATCGTGAGACCCAGAAGAAGGCCTCAGTTTTTAAAGGAGGGAGGTGGTTTCAACAACACGCACCGATAAACACCCTTATCGCCAGCCCTTCTATACCCCCCTAACCACCACCATCAAAAAGAAATCCCTGGCTGCATCAGCAAATATCACACCCCTTTAGCAGATACGGACGAGCTGTGAAGGGCTTTTGAGAGTGTTGTGGGCTAGGAGCAAGGGGGGGGGGGGGGGGGTTGGAGAGCCTCCGAAACAAAGGATTTTCTAGAAAGAAGATAGCTGAGGTTTGAGGAAAAGTGAGAGGCGTTTGGCTGGGGTAGCTTAGGGATCCTTTTTTGAAAGCCCTCCTGAGAGGTAAAACAAAACAAAACAAACCCAACTGGCCGAGCCAGCCCAGAGATCTTTCCCCTTGCACTGATCGCAAGGTTCCCGACTCTAAAAAACCAGCTCCCCCTTTGTCTTTTACACTGGAGACCCGGGGTGCTTGGAATTGAAACCCAAAGCCGAGAAGATAAAGAACGCATCTTAATCAGATTTGACTATAGAACGCCTAAGACACTAAAAGCCAATCAGCCAAACACCAAAAAATTCCGATCGTCCTGGGACGCCTTTCATCTGCACTCCCCTCCACGGCCCAGCAATGGCAACGTTAAGAAACAACCATGAACACGAGTGGTTTAAAAGATCCTTTCCGGAGATGCAAAGTTTGCCTGAGCCCCGTCCAGTTCGACGCTGGAAATGTTACACAGCACAATGTCCAGTCTTGGAAGGGTCAAGGGGTTTGAGAGGTCAATCCTTGGCTATAATACTCAGCTAATCGGCTAGAAAACGTGTCCTCTGGGTGAACCCTAAACGCGATCTCTGCTCGGCAGCTCAGAAATTTGCCTCAATTTATGTGTTTATTTTATCTTTCAGTCTCCCCAGTAAAATGCAGAAAGTCTTGAAACGAACAGCAAGCAGACAAGCACAGCTCACCCCAACACGGTCTATAAAGCCAAACCTTTCCACAACACAACTCTTCTAACCAGAAACGAGAAACCCCAAAGTCTGATCTGGCTAACGGAGTCGAACACTGTTATTCCTCAATGGAACATCTGACACACTAAAAAAGAAATCATCTGCCAGTTTGATCTTTCCAGAGTCACACATGACGTTTGTACAAAGTCCTTTAACTTAGGTTTCAACGCGTCAAGAAGGCAAAATAGAACATGGAGGAACATAAATTGAAATAGCACAGCTGCCTTGGTCACAAAAAGGCTAATTTCTTAGCTATCCGCTTTTCCGCTGTATTCCATTAGATAAAAGAGTTAGCCTAGCTGTATAGGATTCACACCATAAAATGGAAAAATAAGGGGTTTTATCCACCCCTTTATATGTAATCTGTGTGCTATCTTTTCTTTCTCCCCCTCAGACAAAATAAAATGATGAAACCGAGGAAAATCCCGTAAAAGATTCATGTGTTCCCCCCCCCAAAACAAAACTTACTCTTGAAAAGAGGCAATAAACGATCAAAATGCATGCCAAGCAGTCGGTTCTTTTACCTTGTGCATTCCCACATCCTTTTTCCAACGCCCCACAGACGGTATTCATGGTTTGAGTGGATTCTTCCCACGTGCGAGTTGTTGTTTGTTTCGTTTTGTTTTCCAAAAATTAAAATAAAGTCAAATAAAATAAAAAAAATCAATTTTATGATCCAGATTTTTTTATTGTTATTATTTCCCTTGAAGATTTTTGTAGGACTCCGGGTACTTTTTTCCCAACAGACGGTCTGCGGAGATTTGCTGTTGAATAACAATGGGGAAAGGATAAGTATTTAAAGAAAAGCAGTGATTAATGATTTTCTGTATAATTCTCGCATTTTTCTTGGCTTCTGTCTGCTTATAATGGCTGTGAACTTTTAGGTCCTATAGAAATCTTCTTTTCTCCCCCGTCAATTCTATTCATACTTTCTAGCTTTGATTTTGTTCTATAGAAGTTGCATTCCTGACAGCATATGCTTTTAAAGAACTGTTTTGGTACCCTTAAGAGCATAGCTTCTATCTGAAAATTGCATCGCCTTTACATAGGAAACAGATCAAAGAAGGGGGGGGAAAAATCAGCCATCAAAATAAATTCAGTCCCCACCACCTTTCACGGAAATAAAAACTCTGAAGGTTTGCTCTTTTTGCCTTTAAAGGGGCAAAAGTTAATCAAATATATACACAACTCCATTTTTCCAACACAAGACGTGTAGCGGCTCTGTATCACATGACCACATAAATATTTCTTACAAACTGTTACAAAGTCAATAGAATAAAAGACGTAATGGACGATTTATTGAGGTGGGGGAGGAAGGGACAATTTTTGAACGCAGTTTATTTGCAAGGTCTGAGTTACATTGCTAAGTACCCTGAGAACAGAAATAGCTGTTCTGCCACTTTAAATATTCCAAGTCAGGTCTTTGTTCTTAACAATGTTGTGGGGTATTTTAATCATTACTTAGAGAAATTCATAAAATCTCATAAATAAGCGAAAACCGTTTTCTTATAGGGAATGATTCAGAATATGGTGATTTTCTTTGTATGGTCTAGAGGCCTCCTTCCCCCAACTCCCCCCCGCTTTTTTTTTAAATGTAACTTAGAACTGGAATGTTATTTCGCCCTGAACAGTATTTTCGATACTTTCTATGAGCAAGAAAATGAAAATTAATACAAGAGCTGTGGCTCACAAAAGAAGCCATTTGTCTTCTTGATTATCTATTTGCTTGTCAGGGTTTGAGCTATTGCAGTAGCCAGCTCCTTTGTAATATAAAAATACACAGAAAACCTGCAAACACCGAGAAACATCTGTGCCAAAATTATACTCATTAATGCACTAAATACCTTGGAGAAGGAGATTTTTTTAAATGAAATAGCCTCTCCTGAGGAATACACTGCTGCTTTAATTCCTTAATAGAACGTAGCTCTGTAATGACCAACACTGCTGAAACCAGTTTGTGAACATATCATACAATCATATTAATATGTGCTTAGAATAAATAAATCACAATGTGTAAGGCTTAGCAGTACTTAAGGCTGAGATACTCTATAGTCAAACATATTTTGTTTTCATTAGCGAGGTGTAATTGACAGAAACCCTTATAAAACTAAAACATTTTCAATTAAAAAAACTTATTTTTTTAAACACACACGGTTTATAGTCACAACGAAAATTTTATTTCTATTTGCTTTAGTTCTGCTATGTACAAGTTATCATGAATATCACAAAGAACAACAGGAGGTAATTCAAATGAACAACTGGAAGGGGGGAAACCAAGATCCCAAAAGTTCTTTGAAATCACATCAGCTCGGAATGTCAAGTACTATAGAACATGGAAAGAAAAAAAAATCTTTTCGAAGTTCATAACCCCTTTTCCATCAAGAAAGAGGGGGATCCCCACCTTCCATTTTTTATTCATATGCTCAGTACAAAAAAGGACTGAATCTTAGTGGAGAAGCGTCCTTTTTACAAAGAACCCTCTCTCCCCACACCGCCTTTGACGAACGTTTAAATTCAGGTGGCTTTATTTGACCATCAAGTTTCTAAACTAAATACATTGCCCCCCCCCTCCAGATTTACAAGTGAGGTAATTAACCTGCTGGACTCAAAAAATGGCAGGGGGTTTCTTACATAAGTGTCCATTATGTTGGTCTCCTTCTCAATCCCCCACACCAAATTTCACTCCGTTTGTTTTAAATGGTGCCAATCTCTTCTTTCTCCAGCTATATCACCCTGATCACTACAATACTCAACATCTATACCCCCCCCCCAGGGTCCTCATACCGCATGGAGTAGAGGTCGTTGTTTGGTTGGTTTTGGTCTATAGGGCTGTGTTACAGTTGCCAGAACTGCTGTGCCCTTGGGGATCTGAATAGAAACTTTCGCTTTGTGGCTGGTAGGCAGCAAAAGAAAAGAAAAGAAAATTCAGTTTCTCTCGAAGAAACTGTGCCTCATTTATTAAAGTGAACACTGGTTGTCGAGGTAATAGCAAGCATAAGGTCCATCCTTTGTACGGGAGAGTAAACATGACAAATGGGGCAGAGTTTGGCGTGATTAAAGATGAAACAAGGATTCATCTTAGCCAAATTTGAAAACTACAATCTACAGTCTTCTTTTAATGGGAGAGAGCACAAAAGCACATCTCTGTTGTTTGTTTGTTTGTTTGTCTTGTAGCTGAGTTTCCGTCCTTTTCTATAAATAAAGAGTATGCCCCCTTTACGCCCCTGGAAACATATTATCATGTGTCTCCTACACATACACACACACACACACACACACAAAACAATTATAGGCCGGTGGCTGGTGCGTTGGCTCGGTTCTGAGAACCTCCTTGTATCTGCAGGCTTGCAGAAGCGTTAGAAGAATTAGACCTGATCTTGGTATTTGGTAATTTATTATCTTTTTTCCATTTCATCCTCCTGTTCTGGAACCATATTTTGATCTGGCGCTCGGACAAGCAAAGAGAATGGGCAATTTCGACCCTGCGCCTCCGCGTGAGATAGCGATTATAATGGAATTCTTTCTCCAGCTCCAGGACTTGCTGTCTGGTATAAGCTGTCCGGGAGCGCTTCGGTTCCCCTCCTGTGCAACTGGGGTTTACTGAACAAACACAAAGGAGGGAGTGGGGAAGAAGAGGAAAAAAAGAGTTACTGAGCTGTCCCTTTAATTTTTTTTAAAGTGTCACACACTGTTTTGCTGGGAGACTACTCGAATCAGAAAGATGCACCACGATCTTCCAGAAGTACACACTTATCCCATCTCCAACCCCCTCACTCCTGGCTGACTGCATGATGTACACCCATGTTTAGATGTGTTTTAAACTTCCCCAGACATATTGTACAACATACTTCCCTTGACAACATAGATGGTGCAATTATAGTGTATATAAACATATATACACCATCTATGCTCCTTAAAATCCATAACCCCCCATACACACACCCTCTCTTTTTAATAACACGTTAAAAAAAGAGAGGAAAAATAGTAAAAGTTTACTCAACCCACCACTTAAATACAAATTACAAAAGCATAAAACTTAACTTACGAAGATTCAACAGCCATAAAAAAAGTAGCCTGCAAGAAATTGGAGGAGGATGGTAACAGAGACTTCAAAGGCACTTGGGCAAGTAGAGCCATAAAAATTTATGGAGGATGTAATTATACTGCTCTGCAAACAGGCGATCGTAAATCTCCACGAATGGTTATTTTACAACTGGTGCAATAGGCTTTCCACAAGACTTTGAGGTGCTAGTTAGTATAAAGCAAAAGCCACTTTAGTTGACTTACCCGTGCTTACATGGACTTTTTTCATCCAGGGATAAACTACTGGTTCTTTGCAAGAAGAATTAGATGGGCTTTGGTTCATAGAGTTTTGGCTACAGGAGGGTGGAGGAGGGCTGGGGGTGACCGACTCACAGCGGTGATCTGGCTCTGAGAGGTGGCTCTGAAGTCCGGCAGAAGGATGAACGTGACCCCTTGGGGATAGCACCGCTGGCTGGTGGCCGGAGCCCTGACAAGCAGGGTAGGGCGGCTCGTTGCAGGCTGACCGCGGCTGGTACATCGCCTCATGTTGGAAAGTGGTCTCTCGCCTCTGGCTGCTGTAATATCCCGGAGAGTGATTGGGAAGGTAATCATTCTGAGAATATTCTTCGCAGGGTGGGAACTTGGGATCCACATAGTTGGAGTTGATCAAAAACGAACTCATGGCCATTAATTTCTTTGATTTGCACACACACACACACACCAAAAAAAAAAAAATACTAAAATTTATCCCTATTCCCCCCTACTCGTTTTCCTGTTTCGTAAAACCCTCCTACAGACTGTCAAGTGAACAAAGTTAGGAATCCATGTGACACCGTCGGCCAATGGCGAGGTTCCCTGCGATTCCCGGATAAGGAAATATCCTCACACAGGAACATTCTTACTCCTGTAGGATTTTTTTTTTAAATCACCAATATTTACATATTTTCAGCCAGGGTGAAATTTCGTGCTCTTGCGCAATGTTACTTACCCAGATTAGCATCTCGGGCTCGAAACCCCTAATGTCACCACTTAACCCCTAGTGATAACAAATCCCCACTCCCTTCGGTAGGTGTGTCTTGGCTTAGTTGTGTGTTACGGGGAGGTGGGGGGGAGATTATTTTCAGTAATTTGAGGGAGGGAGGGGAGTCCTCTCCGGATCAAAATGAATGCCCTGGTAGACGATACATTGAGATCCCTCTGGCTGGTGTTTAAATTTCGTTCTTAATGTAGGTGATATGAAGCGGTTTGAGTAGCGACTCTGCGGTGAGATACTGGCAGAGATAAATAGGGCTTGTTTTGGATCGATAGAAAATTCATCAGCTAATTCGGGGTACCGAGGCTCCTAAATCACATTTAGCTTCGGTATTCGATTGGCCATTTTCCAGCCGTGGGTGGAAAAGAGAGCCTTTCCTCTGAACACGAAATAAAAAGCTTTCTGGACAATTAAAGATAAAATTAACTAGTCTCAGTGCCGTGCCCTTCCCCACCATTGTAATAAACATGATTAAAAAAGCAACATTTGGACGGGCGTTTAAAATCGAAGCACCTAATAATCCCTTCATAAAAATCAGGAAACAGGACAGCGTTTCGCTGGATTATTTATGCCTAGTGTAATTTAAGCAATTATACAGATTAAAGCACCAGCGTTTTTCCTCCTGCATTTCAGTGACGTAATACTTATGACACCCATTGCAGCTCAGATTTTTATTAGAACGAGGTGATTAAGTTAACCACAGGAGTACTAGAGTCGGGAGTTTAGGTAAATACCCAAATATTTCTTTTCGGTTATAAAACGATCTTCTGGCCAAGGCGTCTTTTCATCCTTTTATTTAGGTTTTTTTTTCTTCAGGGAGAATGACTGTAGTGTTTGTGTCAACTACATATTCCCCTAGATACGAATTTGTGACACAACTTCCTTTACACAAATTCGGATCTACAGGGTACATATAGAAGACAGATGCATCTTTCTTGGTCAGAAATCTTCTAACTTCACTTAACTGTAATAATTCTCTTCGATTTAATTTATGAGTATTATTTATTTTTAATACAAGAGCTTTGTTACTCAAAGAATTCATCTATGAATAAATATGGTTAAAATTGCCACTTTCCAGAGGAAACACAAATAATGAAATTCACCCATTCGAAACACAGAGCTAGTAACTGTTAGGTTATAAAAGTCATACAGTAAGTTCCTATCTATTCATTGATGCACTGAACATTACTTTAGCATTACGTTCCCCCAAAAAATACATTAGTCCTGGACTATATCTAAAAGCACAAGGAGGGTCTCAAATTATCGCTCATTTCAAGTTTAAATGTAATATTAATTTTCCTTCCAGATGTGGTCGTTTCAATATCATCCACTGATCAACAGAGACAAACATTTCAGATTTATTTTTTTTGAGTTTCTGAAGGTCATCCAAAGTTTTTTTGTTATAAAAGTAAATTGCGGGGGGAGGCGGAGAGAGAAACAGATGAAAATAAATACAGAATATAAAGGCAGATGGGATGATATTCTTTTTTTTTATGACAGGCAATTCTTTTTATAACCCGAGAAAAAGATCAAAGGAGTTTCATTTCCGAAAGCAATAAAATATTCATACTGTCTAGCTAATGAACCTTCATTCGGAACGAATGAGAATAGCATCATGTTGAGACTTCGTTTAAAATTCCAGTAGCTCCAGAGATTAAAAGTATAACACCCTCCTCCACCCCGACCCCACCAAAAAAAAAATCAGAAGGGAGCAACACACGTTTTTGTTGAAATATCTCCGATTTAATCATATTTTAACAGTACTCAGCCACAGACGATGCCATAAAGATGCTACATTTCTCCTTTCATTGGTTGGAAATATTGTTTCCCCCCTCCCCTCGTATCGAAATGTATTTCAAATAGCACTGCTTAAAAAAAAAGACCTTGTTATGGCAGAGAATGAATGAACACCGCTTGTTTGGGACACATCATGCGTTAAGATTTTCCGGCTGCGTAAAGGTGAGTAGACTGTATCGCTCGCAATATCTATCGCCAAGGTAAGAGAGTCAAGAGCACATCTCAAAGAGAACTGGTAAAAGCTAACCCTCTGCAAGCTCCCAAGCGTCTAACACTCACAAAAAGTTTCTTGCACACCAAGCAGATCTCGGGAGTTGTTTTATAATAACTTTCGCACGGGACAAGGAAGTCCCAAGTCTGCATAAATGCCCCCCAAACCCCTCAAGTGTACCGGGGAACAGCCAGTGACTTAGAAATAGACAGCCTTCTATTCAGAATCCAAATACAATCTGCTAGAACAACCTAAAGACTGAAACTATAATAAACCAATTCTACCGAAACAGTCCTTTGGACTTCACTTGTGTATTTTGATTCCAGCTGCCTCTGCCTCCTTTTGTTAATTTCCCCAAGAGCAGCAATAACCTAACCAACACCGGTGAATCCTATACCTTAAACATAAACAGCTAGGTAGGGCCTATTCTGGATTGATACCCCCCTCCCTTACAGTCCCCTCCCCAAAACATCCCGTTTTAATTTTCCTTTGCCATGACAGACAAAGGGGTTTTAGCAGCACCAGCACCCCTAGTGTTTGCCAGAAATCTTTTTTTTTTTGCCTCCAAAAGTCTCACACAACAGCTGCAGATCCCGAAATTAAAAAGAAAACGATACTGCCCTGCACTCACCCCCCCCCAGCCCCAACACACACACACACACACACACGCCTGCACTTTTTTTTTCACACTTTCTATTCCGCTCATAAAAACGTCTAACATTTCGGAAGTTTAGAAAGATAGATCTAGCTAATGTTCGCTCTCCATTTCAAAGGGGGAAAGCCGCTTAGCCGCCATCCAAAACCTACCTCTCTCCCTTTCGACTGTTCGCACGGTCGGCCTGCCGTCTCGCTGTTTATTTATATTATACAATAAAAGGAAAGCAGGCGGGAGGAACCATTAAGACTATAAAGAAGGCTCCGAGAGAAGGAGATTCGGAGGAGAGGATAGCTGAAGTGGAGAGACACCTGCCAAGGCAAAAATCCCCTCAAATGCATCCTTAATCCCCTGCCTAAGCAGCCCGTTTTCTGACCCACTCCTATCAATAGCCTCCTACCTTGAAAAAAAATGATTAAGAAGACATCTAGAATTGTATCCGATCTCTCCTCCCCCCACCCCCACCTCTCTTGTCGCCCTGATTACAACAGAGGGTTTTCTTACCTTTCAGTTCTACAGGTTGAGTGCATGACCTCTGAAAGCGACCCCTTTGCCTGCCCATTCCCGCTCTCTCTAGGTGCGCAAAAAAAAAAAAAAAAAAGCAACCATGCATACCTTTAAAAAAATAAAAAGCCCCCCCTGCCCCCAGCTCAAAACAATCTCCTATAGCACTCGAGGAAGCGCCCTCAAAAGTTCGTAAAGCTTCCCGGGCGCAAAACAAACAAATAACAGAACCCCCAAGGCCAGAGCCGAGTTCCTCTCTGCTATCTCCCCCCTGAAGAGGGATCATTTCTCGATAGGAACCCCTCTTTCGCCCCCCCGCCTCCCCCAGCATACACCGCTATTGTCTTTAAAGACAAACAAAAAACCGCTACTGGCAGTGAGCAAGCGATAGGCCCTTCTGAGTATTTTGGGTTTGGAAACCCGCAAGTTTTCCTATTAATCTCATACTTTGTCAGTCTTTGTTAAACAGCTAGGCGTGTCCCGCGTCCCTTCAACGTTTTAATATTTGTTAGACGCTCTGACCTGAGTTTCACCCCACTCCGGGGGCCGCTCCCACTGGTCTATAATACGCTTGCATAGTTCTCTCGGTCATATTGAATTTTACCCAGGTCATTACTTTGGAGAAAAATGGCAGGGCAAAGAATTTTATTCAGACCTTTCCTCGATTGCTTGAAATTCCAAGTGAGTTTAGTGTACATCGTTTTGTTTGTAAATTTCCCTTTGAAGATTTTTTTATTTTGAAGGAGTCCTAGTCATCCAGTAATTATGACTGCCAGTTCTGCTTTCTTTGCAATCGAAAGCGTCGACGTTTGGGTGTCTCGTAGTAAGCAGGGACTTCCTCTACATAACAGGAAGCCTGAGATGAGTCTATAGGGTGGGACTTTTAATAAGAGTCAACTTCATCTAGCTCACAAAATTAATAATAAAAAAAATCGGGTGAATGTAAATTTAGATGGAGAACAGCTCACCCCAGTTTTTCGTCTCTTAAGCAAACGATTCATAGAAGGTTTGAATCGTCTGTTTTCTGATCGACTGTGGGTATCATTTTATTTTAAACTCTTTACAAAAATGTACTTGAAAAAAGGAACTGCAACATTTCCCCCCCCCCATCCTTTAAATACCCATATGATAGGTGTAATATGCATTACTAAGGGGATAAAGGTTAATAGTCTCTAGGATATCTGAGTCATATAGGCTACATACTTTTTTTTAAAGCCGCCTGCAGGGATCTATCTATCTATCTATCTATCTATCTATCTATCTATCTATCTATCTATCTATCTATCTATCTATCTATCTATCTATCTATCGTTAGTACACACACACATCGTGCTTGTTCCGGTGATAGAGAAGTAATTTGAAAAGTAAATTGGGATTAGAAGCACCTTTAATCTATTATTTTTGAAGAAATCACCTTCTTAATTTTATTTTAACTGCTTTTATGTTATATACAAATCCACGCACTCAGACACGGGGGAACGGGGAGAAACAAGGAAGATAAACTAGAAATATCCTTGCAAATAATCAGTTCATCTCGTCTTCTTTTTATTTGTTTGTTTGTTTTTTTGTTTGGTTGGTTGGTTTGGTTTGGGGGTTTTAAAAAAACTTGTTACGTCAAGTGAATCTTCCAGAGAACCGTAGAGATTTGCATTCCTAAAGTGAAAGTTAAACGTGGTTATTATTATTAGGATGGCCTCGAAATTATACCTGCTTTTGTTAATATCCCGACAACAAATGGCAGTTGTTATCCATTACCTGTTATATAAACCCGAGTTGAAATGACTGTCCTATAGAGATAAGCATAGTAATTACAAGAGCAAAAAGATGGATGGCCCAAGTTAGCACTAAACGGTAGCTCTTGTATAGTGATATTTTATAAATACCAAGCAAATTCGTGGTAATTAATTAAACCCCAGCCTTATCACGCGAAACAAAACGCTTTACATTCTTTCGAATTTCACCCACTGTATGAACCTACTCAAATCGGCAAAGCAAACGGGTTATCCAGGATGCCTTTCCCAGGATTCTAACATTCTCTCTCTCTCTATTTTTCCAAGAAAAAATATGCGTGTTATAAGTATTTAGTCACTGCGGATATTTAAAAAGCAGAACAAAAGCAAATTTGCGATGTTTTTTTAAGAGTCGGCATAGAGTCAAATATTTGCTTTAGAAGCCATTGAAAAGTAGCTTTCTGCACCCCCAGCCTCGATAAAAACAATATTTGAAGTTTGAGGATGCAAAGCACAACAGTGTATGTTGAAATAACTGTGAAATGCCAAGGGAAATATTTATTATATCAGTTCATTAAACTGTTGCAACCGGCCAGAGTGGAGTCACGTTTCTAGCAATAAATATAACACATTTAATTTAAATTCAGAAGGAAAAGTATAGAGAAGAGCAAAATGAGATAGTTAAACTGGACCAAAGAGCATAATGGATACTTTTTAAAAAAGCCTTAATGTGCATTTAATATTTTGTTAACCATCATCCTATTTATTGTGTATAGCAGGCGGCATTGGGGATTATATACAGTTGAGGTGTAAATGCCATCACTAATTGTATACACTATAAATAATGTTTATTTTGCCCTTTAGATCTTGTTTAAACAATATTTTCATTAGTGTATATTCAAAGCGTTAGAACATTCAGTCTGGAGATTAAAATGATGAAAATGACTGTAAAATGAACATTATATATTTGTTTACATGTAATATATACGTGACTATAGAATGAAAGTTTATATACATATATGAGCTGTTATGCATATATAAAAATGTATATATATGACTTTACAATATATCTATAGATATAGATATATAAACTTTCAGTCTATATAAACTTTCATATAAATATATATGAGCTGCTATGAGTATATAAAAATATATGTATATGACTTCAGAATGAATATATATGTATATAAAAGAATGTTCATTCTAAAGTCATATATATACATAACAGCTCATGTTAATATCCTATAGGGACTTCCATGTAATCGGATTTAATAAATGTATTTTGCCTTTGTATTCTTCTAATTAGCTTCTATACGGTGTTTCAAAGGTTATCTTTTTTAGCAAAGTATTTAGAAGTCACTACACATGTCCTCGCTGGAGACCCAACCTGATTCATCCACCTTATTTTCTACCGGCGTCTCATTCTGAATTGCCAGCCCCCACTGCCTGTTTCCTTGTCATCCTTCTCTCTCTTACCTCGCTATCATTTTCTCACATCTCTGCCCGTAAGAAAAGGATCCTTCCTCTCTCCACCCCACCCCCTTAGCCAAACCACTACCTCCCCCCCCTTTTTTTTAAACACTGACATCCAGTCTGTCAGGCTATACAGAAGACTGAGTCACGCACAGCGTAAACTTTTGACCCTCAACTTTTTGACCCCTTGAGCTATAATGCTGTATTAACAAGCCCCCCAAAGACCATAGTCACCTTCTACGTCTCCAGAAAGAAAAGCTGTACAGATTCCCCAATTTTTTTTTAAATCTTCTTAACATTTCTGGGTTCCTTCTTTGTCAAGTGGGGGACAAAATGTCCAGGCTTTGAAAACATTAGATGTGTTCCTCTACATCAAGTCATCAGGTTCATAGGCTGTCGGATTTCCCCCCACCCCCGCCCTTTACACTCTTCTTTTATCTCTGTGTGTTTAGAAGAGCAAGAGAAAAAAAAAAGACCCTTAAACCACAGCTGGATTCATCTCATTTTGAATTATTTCTGTTTTATTTGCCTAATGGGATGTCAAATAGGTGAGTTGTTGACTAGGTGAGTTGTTGGCTGTACTAATTAGTCTGTTCTAATTTTTCTTTTCCCGCGCTGGAGGACTGGGTGATTAGAGGAGCGTTTGGTTATCTGTGGGGGACTGGAGGTCGGAGAGAGAAGTTTGTGTGGGGCTGAGGGGAGGAATCTGTTGTGGCACAAAAAGAACCGACAGAGACCAAAAGCCAAGCTCTAGCTACTACAGCGAGCAACTCAAAGAGACCCTGTCATGACTGTGAACTTGGTCTGAAGCGAGCTCTGCTGGTTGCTTGGGGACGTTACAGGCGCAAAGATTTCACCAAATTTTCTCCCCAAATCAGTTTCCCTCCTATTTATACTGTTTTAAATCTTCAAAAAAAATTAAAGATTTTTTTTAATTAATTGGCCACTAAGCTAACTAACTCTTCCCTTTTGTTAAAAAAAATCTGTAATTTGTTTTGACACGAAGGGCTAAGATATGTATGTATATCTATATATGTTAAAAAGACATACATCAAAAGAGAGGAAGAGAGAAAAGAGAACACATACAGTCTTACTCTTTCAACGCTTCCTGTCAAAACAGTTTCTTTTTAAAGCTAGTTAGGCTAAGGGAACATGGGAAAACTGCACAGGGTAGACACCTCTAGAGTTAAGTTTTCAATGCCCCCTTTAAACTGCCATTTATTTAACACGATGGGAGAAAAGATGATAGAGGGTGACTCAGATATTCGATAGAAATATGCAGAACTTTCCAGTATTCTTAAATGAAGTTTTATTCTTAAATTAAATCCATGAGTTGACAGAGACCCCAGAGGAAGGTACAAGCCGAAAGAAATCACTTCAACAATTCTTGGGTTTCCTAATTGCAGAACGATCTTTTATCTCGTGAATTTTAAATAATTAGGTAACTTAGCTCCTTTCAGTTCTAACGAATAATAATAATAATGAAAACAACAACAATAATAATTGTATTTTTAAAAAATGGTAGGAAGACATGAGAAATGGCTCTGAAACTGCAATTCTATTGTTGCGTTTTCTGGAGAGAGCTTGTAGGAAAGGAGGTTGGTTTCTGTGAAACAGTGACGTGAAACCCTCAGATATAGGGTATTTTTGTGTAGGTTGGGGTGATTCACAAGACTATTACAAAGGAATAGATAATCAGTTAAAAAAATCAGTGAATTACAGCTACTCATTCCTCTCCCCTCCAGATTATCTTTGCCCAGATAAATAGAAACAATATTATTCCAATATTATTTTTTTAAATAAAGAGAGGGAGAATTTGGGGTGGTGTGCTACAAAATGACCTTTTTGGCTTGCAAAAAAAAATGTATTTGTCCCGTTTGTTATTGTTGACCATCTCCAAACTGATGGCTTTTTTCCCCCCTCAAAAAACCTTTTTGCTACTCTAACAACCAATCCATTTGATTCGTGAGTTGTCGTCGAGCTTTATTTCTTTCCAAAAAAAAAAAAAAAAAGGCAGTTTAGGCTGTTCTTAAACCTGTGACCTGCAGACCCCCGGGTACGTGTGAGATGTAACTATTGTATTTTGATAGGGGTGTCTTAGCGCTCCTCGGTGGAAGCCACTCTGACTCGTCTGCTGACCTCCGAATGATCCCGGGTTCCAATGAATTATTGATGAGATATGAGCTCTGATTTCTCTTTTCAGTATGCAAACCCCATTATACTGTTAAAATGGCGATTTAATCGTTTAGAATAGCTTTGCTTTTTCCCCCCCCAACTCATTTGTGCCCCCTTCCTTTTCATTTAATTCTCTTAATTAAACCCTTTAACAGATTTTAATCACTTTTTTTTTGGTTGAATAAAATAAGACCTCGGACACATCGGTAACTAGGTTACCTTGGGTAAGTTTTGTTTGGCTTCTAAGTTTGTTTGGTTTTTTTTAAAAGAAGGGTGAAATAAAATTATTTCATCTCTATTGCTTCCGTTTTACATCCACATAAAAAACGCCTGCAGGAAAACGCTAAAAAGCCACACAAAACGTTTAGTTTAAGAATTTGCTTGGTTGTTTTTTAAAAAAGCAATCAAGTCTTCTATGCCATGATACTCTAGATAGTCTGGAAAGGACACAGTGATACTGCATTGTCTTTTGTTTGAACGGTTTCTATTGCTATATCTATCTATACATCTAATGAGTGTTGTTTCTACCAGGGTCTTCTACTTATTGCTTAACCAAAGCCAGAAGGTTAGCAGGATATTTTAATATTGAATTTTCACTTTACTGTCTATTTTTTCTTTGACATGTCTCTTTTAAATAGCTGATTGATCTGCTGAGTGGATAGAGCAGATACTTTCTGAGATAAGGATTGTCTGACTTCTGTCTATGCTGTTAATACAGAGGATGTAGAAACATAGAATTCTGAACATTCACTATATGTTCAAAAAGTCACTCTTGAAAGGGTGTGCATGGGGGGGACGGTTTTATTAATTAATATAGATGTTCAGCATTGCCCTCTCAGAAGATGGACACTGGTATGGATATATAATCATGCGCTGGATCCTCCACTAATCTGCCATATATGAAGAATATTTTTATTTCAAGAGCAGCAAACACTTTTACTTTGTTTCCCAACTCCATTGAGATCTTTCATGAGTGGAAAGAAATTCTAAAGTTGACCAACAAAAAGAAAATGTAGACCCATGTGCCCATTTTTATTAGTCATAGCGTTTCCAGTGGGTGTAGAAAATTAATGGGCTCCTTATAGGCCCAACTGGATTCGCTGAATCAGTGGGCTCTGAGTCTGGTCCTGTATGTTGTTGGTCAAGCATACTACCTTCCAGATATATATTTTTAAAACCAGATTCTTTGTATGTATATATTCCTCATATATATATATGTATATAAATGCAGCTGTGGTAGGTCTGTAAAGATGAATAGAACGAACCTTAAGGCAAGTTTAAAAAAATATAAATGGGCTGTTTTATTTTCAAATCAATTGTCATTTTCATGAGAAACACACACACACACACCTCTAATAGTAAAATATCTCATATTTATTCTATCTTCTACAGCTGCTGAAAAACTAATTGTTCCACTGTCTGATGTATACCATTAAAGGGAGGGAAAGGATGAAAAATGCAATGGGAGCCCTCGCCTATCTGAACAGTCAGAGTTCTGTTTTCCTGTTTCCTCTTCTTATACTTCCTCAGTTCACCAGCAAAGGGAGGAGGTGTTGTTTTTTTTAAGGACGTAGGGGTGGGCTGGGGGGGGGAGAGAAAGATTCTGAGCCTGTGAATCCTTCCTTGCTTTAAAGTGGTAGCCAGTTGTACACAGTAGCCACACAGGAAGCTGGGGAGACTAGAACAACACAAATGAACCCAGAGGCAGAGAAAGCAATATAGGTAGAAAGCAGGAGTTTTTAAAGTGCAGAAGAAGGGGGCAGGATTTTAATCTGGCAGGAATATAATTTCTAAAACATGCTTAGGTGAGGTAATAAGGCCCAGTCCCATACCTACTACAAACTTTTGTAAAAGGTTGAGATTCCTGAAATAAATGAGGTTACCTGGTACTGTAGCAAAGATTGACTGGGATAAAAATGGAAATCATACAAGCACTGTTTCCTTTCTGCTTTAACCTGTGCTAAACTAACTCCTTAATATCAATGTAGTGACATGGAAGATTATGCAGAAAGAATAAACCGACCTGGGGTTCAGTCTGCATTTCTAAGTGAAGATGGTCTTTCTACGTATCCTATCTGTCTTGGATTGTCCTTTCCATCCCATTAACATGTTGCATATTCCATATAATTAAAAAGGGGGGTTGATATATTGTATGCTTTGGGTCATTAGACTTGATTTTAAAGGAAAGTTTGACTGGGATAATACACAAATACTGCAACCCCTAAAGTGCAAGCTTTTTGCCTTTCGAATCAGGATATGGGAATATGACATTAATCCAAATTCAGATAGATAGATAGATAGATAGATAGATAGATAGATAGATAGATAGATATGGGGGTGTATAGGGATGGATAGATAGATGGAGTAAAAGTTTTGGATTAATGTAAAATATATATAATTCCCCTGCAGTTACACTGTCATTGTCAAATATATATTTCCTTGCAGTTATATTGTCATTCCAGTACTAGGGTAAGTGAATGACAATACACACCTAGTTTGGTGGTAACAATTTGCCATCAGTCAACATTATTTCTTAACATCAATAAGAACCAGATGGCCAAAGAATGTTCAGGTCAGTAATTTGGTACCACCCCATCATACCTACACCCTATTTACCTTCAGTAAATATTTCCCTTGCTGTGTAGGCAAGATTTCTGTAACCTGTGGCGTGTTGACTGCAAACTTCACACTTTAGACTCATTCCATTCACGTGTCTAGAAGCCAGCGAATGCCTTTATTATGAGCAGATAAAGAAGCACACGACTCGGTCAAATAATCAGATTAGGATGTTAAAATTCAAATGACTCAACTACCTATCACTCTCCCGCCCCCAATCACCCCAAGTCTCCCTTACCAGAATTTTGATTTTGTATCAGAATATTAGTCAGGAGTTCTAGGATAGTCAGTGGATTGGGTCAAATAGAATCTAGAAGTCGAAATTGTGCCAATAAAGATAACATCAGACACATGGACCAGGACAGGAAAAACAGCCCAAAGAAAAACTATCCCCAAACTGCGCAAAATGGTGGAGTTCTTTTGCTCTGTGTGAAAGAGACGGACATGTGTCCACCAAATGTTGCTCTGCCATTTAAAAAAAAAATCCTGCTTAAGAAGGGAAATGGAACGTTTAGTGGCTGCTGCAGCATTCTGGGACCCAAGAAAAAGAAAATCCCTCCCCACAGTATATTTTCTTTTAACCTTTTTAAAGATACAGGGGCAGAATTACAGATGTGAGTGGGCAGATACAGATTCTTTTTTCCCCAATGTAAATTTAAACACCTAGAGTTAATTTAAAAAAAAAAAAAGCAGCCCTCACTTCTCTGAGGATTTGTTTGTGCTGGTAAAAAAAAATCAGTTGATGGGGTGTGGGGGGGACCCGTTAGTTAAAAATCTTTTCACTCTAAATTTAGCGAGGCTCGATTGCCTTTGGACAGAGTGTTTCATGTTAAGATTCCTGAACGCGACTTTGTGACAAGCTTTTTGGGTTGTAGCCTTATAAACATAAAGGAAAATAGACACCTCACCAGGACTTTGCCTCTGCTAGCTGTTGTCCCAGCCATGGTAAATACTCATTGCAGCTCACTTTTTCTCCCTTCGCTGATAACTTGCTTATTTTCTCAAAGAAAAAGCTGTTTTAATTAGTTTTTTTTTCAGAACGGTCCCTTCTTCATAAAAGCAAAAACAATATCTTAGGAATACATATACTCGACATATATAGGGGTTAAAGTTAATTGAATCCACCCTTATTATGCAAACAGCAGCATGTTTGATTTTTTGATTTTTATTATTTTTGTAGTCACTTAAAGGCCAACTGAAGAAAGACATAACGGCAGTAATCCAGTGTCCACATATTGTACAAACAAACCAGGGAACTATTAGGATACTGTCTAGAGAAAGAAAAAACGCCTAGAACGAATATTTTTGTCTATACTCAGGCCAAGGAAAAAGGCTAAAAATGTTCCTTGCAACTCAGGATAAAAAAAGAATTAAAATTCTTAAAGGGTGTGAATGAAACCAATAATATAAATATACAACAGGAGCCTTGAAATGCCAAAGCCTTGCCCCATATTTGCTCGTGACTGTGATCAGTATAAAACTCACCAAAGCAATCTCCAATAACTGAGTCTCTATTGACATGGCTGAGAATAAAACAAAGTTTGTCTGAAGTACATATGCCCCTAGGCAAAGCTTGGATGGCATTTGCAATGCAATCGTAATTAATCTTTACGGAATTCTATTTCCTCTCGTTCCACAAAGTTTACGTTGCTTGCATATGGGCCTCAGAGCTTTGCTGAGACCTAATGAAACATCAAATCTAGAGAGTGTAAGAATTTGGACCTTTTAAAAGTGAGCAATAAAGCTTTGGAGAGAGACAGAGAAAGAAAGAGAGAGAAAGAGAAAGAGAGAGAGAGATCCCCCTCCTTCACCCCGCTCAATCGTTAGCAATATAATCCTTAAAATAGTTTAATCAGATAATATTTCAGAAGGACTTACTTTCAGGAGCCCAAACTATTGGTCCTCTGGACTGAACACTGGACCAGCAAAGCATGATACCAGCAATTGCAAAGGTTTATCTCATCTGGAAAAGTGCTCACCCATTTCTGCCCCTTACAAGCCAAACCAAGCAGTTAAAGTGTCACTTAACATTCTAGAGAATGTGAAATATATTGTACATTGTCAACTCCCCAAAACCATAAAACTAACTTTATGGACCTCACGTGACTTTTGAGAGCCAGTGAGGGGTATCTGTCTGAGGTCTGGGCGATTTTTACGATCTAACTTCTAGATAAAACCCTATCCATTTGACATCTAAATGTCATACCTACTTTTGGTATAGTTTGCTATTGGTAAAATATATATAGAGAGAACTATATATCAAGGGAAGGCGAGCAAATGGTTTTGGATCTGACAGTCCACCTCATATTCTTCTCAAAATCGCTTCAGAAGTACCTAAACAGTGGGAGATTAAGTTTGGTAAGTTTATAAGATCCAGCTTTACTTAATACGAACAAAAAACTGAATTATATTGTAAATATGTCAGTCGCATTTTGCCAACAGAGACTTTAACTGAAGTATCTTGTGTCTTGCAAGAAATCCTGAATAGCAAAAGAGAAACATTTGCCATCTTTGATTATGTTAAATTATTTGCAGCGAAAATGAGGCTTTGTAATGAGCATCAGTAGTTACAGAACTGTTATTTACACGTTGAGCCAGAAAGTAGGATATAAAAAACAGTTTTCTCAGGAGATTGAGTGTGAGGGGTGTTTATAGGTAAGCGAGCGCATGGATAGATAGATAGATCTCTTTATTTTCCAAAAAGTAATATAGGCCCGTTCCTCAAATGCACATAAATATATTTTGCAAAGCATTTATATCTCGTTATTGTAACTTAAGCTACTTTAAAACAGCTTGTGTTATTTGATATTTGGATGTATTTTATTTTATTTTATTTTATTTTATTTTTGACGAAACAAAGTTTTGAAACTATGACAGGTTGCATTTCCTCTGCAGAATGCATTTGCTTTCCTCCTCAGCAATGAGATTCTGTGATGTGAACTTCACATTTTTGTGGCTTCTGAGACTTTCCAAAGTGCTGTGCAGAAGAGCGAGGAGTGTGTAGCGTTTGTCAAATGCTCCCAACACAGCACAAGGTCTAGGCAACCATGTGTTTAGAATGTACCGCGAATGATCGGCATTAAGACTCAAGCGTTGTGTGGAAAATACGAATGGGAGCCTTTGTGAATAGGAGAAATGTTTATTTGACTTGAAGTAAAGCTACAAACAAATACAAAAAGCTTATTGGCAAAATACTAACAGGCAGCTAGACATGACAGATGCCATTTTACACATAACACTGCATTCACTCTGCCCACTACCAACTGTCTATTAGTCACATCAGAAATATTTCTAGTATTTACAGACATTGGAACACTTTATGGTTGGTCCAATTTTATACATGTTTTTAATAGTGAAGTTTACCCACGTCTAAGAACACGTCTCAGAATTAGCCTGGGAACTAGAAAGCATGGCCTTACATTTGAACTAAACCACAGATTCGACAATTTTCAGACAAAAAGATACAAGAGCTTTTTTGCGTTTTATTTTTTTCTTTACAGTTTTTTGAATTTTTTTTTCTGCTGTTTTAGTGCAGGAATCCCAACTTTAGCTTAGGCAGAGAATAAATTCCCCCCTCCCTCCCAATAGCTGTAAACTCAGATAAAAAACAAAACCAACCCAAACAAACCACCTATCTGTTATCAATTTATAAATAAGTTATAACATTTAAAGGGCTCACATAAAACATGCTAGCTTTCCAGAAAGCCTCAAGATAGCACTGGCACAAACATTTATAAGAACATCAAGAGCGTGGAGGAGCATCTGGAAATTTAAAAAAAAATTAATAATAATAATTAAAAAATAAAATTAAAACAAAAATAAAAAACACAACAGGAGCGCAGTCCTGGGATAACAGTACCATAGGAGTTGTTTAAAATATCAACAACATGCCGAAAAAAAGGTGCCTTACTGTACAGTACTCTGAAACTAAGATATGGTGCTGTTTCTCTCCCCCCCACCCCCTTTCTTCTCTTCTTTCTTTCTTTGATATTCCTTTTTCTATAATTTATGGCTGGAAGGCGCTGCCCGCGGAGGCTACACTCATGCTTTTCAGTTTATTATCTTTCTTCCATTTCATTCTTCTGTTTTGGAACCAGATTTTAATTTGCCTTTCGGAGAGGCACAGAGCATGGGCGATTTCTATTCTCCTCCTGCGGGTGAGATATCTATTGAAATGAAATTCCTTTTCCAATTCTAGGGTCTGGTAGCGAGTGTAGGCGGTTCTTGCCCTTTTACCGTCTGGTCCAGTCATGTCTGAATAATATGGACAACATTGGTGTTTGGTTTTGTTTGTATAAAAAAAAAGGCAAATTATTTAACCTTCCCAGGACAATCACGAACGTTCACTTGGTTATTTCAAAATAACCCCCCCTCCCCCACGTGTCGATCCCCCTCCCTCTACCCCCCAGTTCCGGTATATACAATTCAATATTCACAATTTAACCTCGCAGCCTAAAACTCTAATAATTCCACCTACGTGTGTGGGTTTGGATCTGTTAAATATTCTCCTTAAAAAAACAAAACAAAACAAAAAAATAAACAAACAATCCCACTCTTCCTGGTGCAATGGATCTACTCTTGGCTTTTTATTTTGTAATTAGCAGATTGTCAAGAACACACACACCAACAAAAATAATAAAGGATTGGGAGCCCCATCTGTCCATAGAGAGCCTGTTTTAATGATCAGTTCTTTCCTTTCCTTTTTCTCACCCCTCTTCCCTCCCCCATCTGCAAATACCCCCGCAGTTTTAAATGACCTTTTCTCTCTCTCTCTCTATATATATCTATATATAAAATAACCTCACATTTAGCGGCAGGGGTTACAAATCTATCACCCCCCAAAACAAGCATCAAAGGCAGTTTTCTGTTTTAAATCAGCGATCAGATAAATAAATGCAACGGGATAAATAGCTGGATTACTTCTCAGGAGCCTTCGAAGAAAGCCAGGGGAAGGAAGGAAGAAAAAAAGAAGGGAGGGGGAAAAAATGAAAAAGTAGCTGTACCATGGCTAATGTGAAGCTTCCTCATCCAAGGGAATATCTGTGGTGTCTGCCCTTCTGTTGCTGCTGTGGATGTAGCGACGGGCTCTGCCTGTGCCCTGGAAATATTGCTGCTGTTTATTTGGGTGCCTTCTTCGGTTCCCGAAGACGCGCTGGTCTCGTCTATTTCTGTGAAATTAGTGTTGGTGCTGGCAGAAGTAGCCTGGTCGGAGGGGGACGGGGCGGGTTTGCCTCCATGGTTGTCGCTGTTGGAGCAGGGAAGGGACTCGGGAGAGGACAAGGAGCAGCTAGACGCTTGCCTAAACCTGCTCTCCTGAGCGGGCGAAGGGAAGCTGCGGGAGCTTTCTCCCACAGCCCCAAAGTGGCTAGAGGAGGTTGAGCGGTTGATGCTAAGGTCCATCCCATTGTAGTTGTAGCCATAAGAGCTGGAATGCATGGTGCTTGAATCTCTGTACGAACCGTTCATAGAACTGCTGGTCCCATAATTTAGCAACTGATAGTCGGGGCCATTTGGATAGCGCCCTGAGAACGAGTTTACAAAGTAAGAGCTCATTTGGGTTATTTTGGAGGGCTTGATTTGTGGCTCGTGGTCGTTATAACCCGGTGCTTGACGATTTATGATGTATTAATGAATTATAGCAATGCACTGTACTTCGTTTTTGCTATGTATGCGGCCAAATATGGGGGGTGGGGGGGCGTTTGGTAATCACGTGCTTTTGTTGACCAGTCGTAAATTCTCACTGATGACCTCAAGAGGTAATTCATGCTCTATGGTTACAAATAATGACGATCTGAGAATCGTTAGGCCCAAGTCAATGCAAGGCTTCAAAAAAAAAAAATTCAGAAGACAGAGATTGCTCCATGTTGGCGGACTGCGCCACCTACTGGGGACAGGGTGACTTAGCAGCCATGGAGGGTGACTACCCACCCTTAATTTTTTTTTAAACTCATTTAGTGGCAATTTGCATTCTTCATATATTTGTACTTTTAAAAAAATAATAATGCTCAAATACCCCGTTTTCATCCCGGGAATCACCTTTCAGTTTTAATTTTATTCTGCAAATGGAGGAAAAAAATGCTTATCAGACCCAGCTCGAACGATTGTCAACACTCTTAGTTGTGTGGTCTTTGCAAGGGGGTTGTTATCTTCATTAAATTATTGCCACTCTTTTATAATAATGACATTGGTGATGGAGGGTGAGGGGGGATAAGTCACCTTTGGATCTGGAGGTTCTGTGTTTGAATATCTTAGGGAGAAAAAACCGGAGCCTGCTGAAAGAAAAACATGTGTGCTTTATTTATTTAATTTATTTATTTTCATTGGCTTTCTTCACCTTCTCATCATATTATCAAATACACAGTAACACCTTGTAATTCTGGAGGGGGAAAAAAGAGACGGGAAGGGAGATCAGCCTTTGAAACTGGTTGACAATGTTGCTTTTAAGATATTCTTGATCATGAATATCCCCCCCTCACACACACTCCCTTTAAATAGAGCATTGTTCTATTCCCCCCTACCTCATTGCAAACCTGCAAGAAATATTAGGTAGCCATGAAAACCTGAAATTTGAGCAGAGTTTTGCTTTGTTCAAGGCGGCTATTTTTTTTTCCAAGGCAGTTTAGGAATTTCAAATGCTTGTCTGCAACTCATTGGAAATTATGCGCCATATTGAAAGTGACATATAATTATAATAATTACGGGCAATGAAAAGAGTGGCAATAATAGTAAATGTCCTACAGCTGTGGAGCTTCTGCATGAATTGATTTTAAAAGTGACTGGCATTAAAACAGCTTGTGACATGAGGGAATGCACTCGTACATAGGTATTTTGGGGTGGGGGGGAGGGAGTAGTTCTTTTTAAAGGCATTTTTTTCTCTCGTGAAGCTTCAGAAATTTTATTAGCATTGAGCTGAGCAATTTTTGTTTTAAATCTGCTGATCCCGAGAAGAAAAGCGCTTCTTTTCGTTCATTTTTTTAATTAAAAAAAATCAAAGAAAAGTTTACTTCATCGCAACTACAAGACACCTCTTGGTTCTTTAGCGCAGAACTGACATACGCCAGGCTCCGAGTCAAATAACATTTTAAAAAGAGCCATTTGAAAGATGTGGAGGGGTGTCTGTGTACATATACTTGAAACAATCCAACTGTACTTAGCTTAATGAGTTGTTGTTGTTGTTTTTTTTTTGTTGTTGTTTTTTCGTGCTTAAATAATTTCCATCGTCCTGGAGTGAATAAAGTTTCAACTAAAAAATAACAAAAAAACCCAGCAAGTCTGAAACCTAGCAATGTCTACTGTGCACATCTCCCTGATTTTGGAAAGTGAACTAAGGGACCAGATGGTTGAAAGATGCTAGACAAACGTTATGTATCTTTGGTAGATAGATGAGATCATATTTTGGCCTCTTTCTTTGATATACTATGTATATGGAGAGCTTTTCCTCATAACTCTTTGGGCTGTAACAATAAAAAAGAGCGATCTTAAAGCGGAGTGTCAGCTCGGAGATATCGCTGGTGAAAGGTCCTGCATTTAAGATTAGGTTAAAAAAAGGAGGAAAAGCAGATTTATCTCTCAACTGTAACTTCCGTGTGCTGCGTGTTGCTTGTCCTTTTGCTGATTAGCAGACAGTGTCACCCGCAGACAGCAGCAGCGCCCGCTTTGCTAACAACCTCTCAGCTCCACATGAATGGCATATTTTCATAGACAGGAATAACAATAATGATAATAATACCAGAGGGGTGTGGATGAGTCCGAATACTTTGCTTTTATTAGGGTATTCCATGGCCATACCTAAGACAAACTACAAACACGACACGTACAAAAAATTAATAAAATATAATTTTTTTTGTTGTTGTTGTTGCTTTTGCATCCTTTCAGGTAGTATTTGTTCCTTCAGTAGGTTTTCTCTTTAAAAAAACAAAAACAAAAGAAACTAATTACAAAGACCCCAGGGTTTGATTAATTTACCAAAAGAAAAAACAACCGGGAAGGGGGGGAATCTATAAGTCAATCGTGCATGAAACAGTTTACAAAATTAAGACAATAAACACCAAAAATGACATATATTGCAGCACCTCCATTAAATACAAGAGTTAGCGGGTTACTAACAGTGACACCAAGGGCAGAAACACAGGTAAGAGTTCCAAATTATTATTATTATTTTATATTACATTTGGAGGAATAGAAGGGGGGGAAACCTCAACTAGAAGCCTGATTTTTGTTTTGACACGACAGATTAACTGAACACGAGTCCAACGGTGCAAATGTATGTTGGTGGCTCGCCACCTTCAAACCGTCTCGGTTATTTTACAAAGGGTGCACCCCTTGGGGTGCATTTTTCTCTTCCACTCCAACCCTTCCCCCCACCACCCTCTACCTCCTCCAACTGTTGGGATATTTCTCTCTTTCTCTTAAATAATACTTTCACTCCGCTGCTTTCTCCTCCTCCTCCTCCGCGCTCAGCTGCGTGGAGTTGAGCAGTTTGTTTTCCTTTTTCCATTTCATCCTCCGGTTCTGGAACCAGATTTTGATCTGGCGTTCTGTCAGGCAAAGTGCGTGTGCGATTTCGATCCGGCGACGCCTGGTCAGATAGCGGTTGAAGTGGAACTCCTTCTCCAGTTCCAGGGTTTGGTAGCGGGTGTAGGTTTGCCGGCCTCTCCTGCCACTTGGCCCGAAAGATGAACCTGTTCGGCAAGGAAAAGAGGGGGAGAAAATACCCAAAGGTTTAGTCTAGTTAAGAGGGACATCATAATGCCAGGGAGCCGGCCAGTTAGCGCTCTGGTAAAGGGTGTGTGTTTAGGGGTGAGAGCGCCTTTTGTTTCCTTCCCCTTCCCCGCTAAATACTTTTACCAACCCAAAATCGTCTAGCCAAAGTGCTCAGGGCTCCTTTTTTTTGTTGTTGTTGCAAAGCCAGCCCTCTAGCAAACCTCCTGACTTGCTAGTTCGCCTTGGAAAGAGTTGCTAATTTGTCTTGGGTTTCTGCAATGCCTGCTGATTCTTCCTGCTTCTTAACTCAAAGGCAATGAAGTTCCACTGGTACCTGGGCAGAAGGGTTAATGCAAAACTTGCCAGAGATTCCAGGACCGTGCTTTGAAGAGATTGCTAGACCTGTCTTATTCCATTATGTAAAATCTCAAGGTGCCCCCCCCACACCTTTCAATTTTTCCTCCTCACCGGCAGCAGTAATAGATCTGGGTATTTAAGCAATAATGAAATGTATCGATCTAGATAAACTCTGTGCATTAAAGGGGATACAACGCTTCATGTCCCTGCACTAATGGACATCAATTTGGAACTTAAAAGGCAACAAATAATGAATGTAAACATGGAAGCACGGTGACTTTTTTTCTTCTTCTTTGTGGATTGAAGAGATAGCACTTATACCAGCTATACATCACAGAGAGAAAAAAATTCTCCCCAGGCAGACTTTTCATTATGTGTTGAGTTTCATTAAAAATGTAGTTCTCTCCTTTCAAATATTTAAACACTTTTACATTATTTAACTCCAGAAAGGATGTGTGTGTGTGTGAAGTCATCCTGTTCTTTTTTTTTTTTTTGTGAATAGATATCTCTCTGTATGTGTAGAAGACACAGAGAGAGATAAATCATTGTAACTGAGTGACATACGAATCAGAGCGTGCAGAAAGAAAGAAGATACGCGCTTGTCTAAGTATGGCACCAACTTTTTTTTGTGTGTGTGTAAAGGATCTGGCTAAAGAACTGGGATAGAGGAAAAAAACTGCCATAAAGTTTGGAGTTGTGTCAGAAACAACTTTGAGTCTCGTGCTTTGCCTGACTCGTCCGCTGGAAGTTGGATCTTAACTAAGCTCTTCCTATTTCTTTTGCAAAGAAGAAACGGGGGAAGAGAGGAGGGGGGGAATAAACACATGAATAAAGAGAGATTAAAAAAGAGTAACTCACTGTTGCAAGAATTCATCCGCTGCATCCAGGGGTAGACGGGAGTAGAGCACTTCTGGTCATCGCTTTCCCCGAAAACAGTTTTGGTCTGTGCGCAGTCTGACTTCCGCTGATCTGGGGCAAACTGAACATGGTCATCTAGGTTTGAGGTGGCACAGACAGGGTCCTTCTCTCTGTAAAAACCAGCTGTCCCATAGTCACACGCTGTGGTCCGGCTGTAAGCTCCGTTAGCTTGCTGGTAATAAGAAGAGGAGGGATAACCCTTATCTTGGACGCTAGTGGCTCCATAGGTAGCGGGGTAGTGTCTTAAAGGATCCGCATATCCTGAGGCATATAACGGGATTTGTCCCAGGAAGGGCTCCTGTCCAGCAGCCAGGCTCACCGGGAAGGTAGAATTGACAAAATAAGAACTCATTGAGAGGAGGCAGCCGTCCTTTCCTGGCTTTATGATTTGTTGTGTTTTATAGTCCAAGTGGTTTAGCTATTAGTAGTATATCGGAGATTGGGTTTTAGCTGAAGGGGGATGGCTGGGTGCCAGCGAGGGACACAAGGAAATAGAACCATCTGATCATGGACTGACCAATAGCAAGAGTCTGAGATTACAAAATAGCACCCATGAGGGGTTTGCATTGCACTAGGGACCCCCAGAACAAACCACCCAGCCCCTCTTCCCCCCCCCTTTTAAACAACAAAACTCACCCCCTTAACCAAATACGTATTATCTGCGCAAGATAAATCCCCAAACGTTTGGAGTCTTTCAAACAATAATTAAAAAATACACCAAACACACACACAGAAACAGAGCGATAGATCTGTATGTATAGATATACTTACACACAGAGAAAAAAAGTTAAATCCCTTTATTCTGAAAAGTTTAACCCCTGGTGCCTGTTATTGATTGCAGACCATTCGGGTAATATTGCTATGATTTTTTTTAACATAAGAAATAAACTTTTAGTTTATTTGGTTTTTTTCATTGAGGGGTGGGGTAAATAGATCTCATTTGTTTAATTAGTTTGGGATTAGGATGGGAAGTACGTGTGTTGGGGGGAGAAGAGAAGTCAGTGTTGTTAATTTATTTCTCACGGTTATCTAATTATCATAGATTGACAGAGAAGAGGCTTCCCTTTAAAGTGTCACTCGCCCACCTCATCAAATTCTATGCTTCCTAGTTATTTTGTTAAAGAGTTACAAATCTATGAGATGAATGGGAATCGAAGTATTACCTTTATCCTGGACTAAATACATATAGAGATATAGATATATGTACTGAATTGTGCCCTCTTGCGTTTTATTGTTAATAGCAAATCTATGTCCGACCCTTCGCAGCTAAAGGCAGCATTCGGTTACGGTTAAGAAGTGTCTTTATTGATTGTGACTGATCAAGATTTTTTTTTAAAAGGCTGTTGTTTGGCGTGTCTATTGCCTACTAGGTGAGCGATGATCCTGCTTTCATATTTTATCACCCTTTCCATTTGTCTCTGGCCCCACCATGAGGTACCTATTTAAAAAATAAAATAAAAAGTTTAAACCTCTTAAGGAATAAACTCGAAAATCCGAGTCATTTTTTTTCAATCTGGGGCGAAAGACCAAATGAAATGAGTTTGGTCTGGGCTTGGTGGCTCAGGCTTCTGCTTTTATTCATTAGCTGTAGGTGTGTTTCGCAGTGGCTAGTCACCTCCTCTTCAGATTTCTCTGTGCGGAAGATCTGGTTGGATTTAAATATTTTGCCATGCATTTTAGCTGTGGGAAAGTGTCATGTCATTCAGAAACTTCCTTCGTGATAAAACTGAGAATTGATTGGTTTAAGGTGCATTTCTCAACTCTATCTATCTATCTATCTATCTATCTATCTATCTATCTATCTATCTATCTATCTATCTATCTATCTATCTATCTATCTATTCCCATACACACCCCAGTATCTATCTATTTATCAATCATATGCAATGAGATTTATACACCACACAAGGTACACACCTATAGGTATGAATACACTTTTGTGTATGCCCCTGGTCTAGAATTACACATAATTACATGGTCACTGCAGAACTGCCAATGCCTATTTTTCCCTGATGGGGGTTAAGTATTTAAGAAACTGTTATTTTATTAGGAGCTAATTTATTTTAAACATCATGTTTTACAGCAGCAAAGCTAAGACTGTTTCATGCCATCACTGCAATGGGCATTCGACTGTAATCTTTATAATTCAAGGAAATAACATGTAAAGGAAGTAGTTTCTCTCCCCTCCTTTCTGACTGAAATCTATTATATTTGTTCTTGCAGAGTTTTCCTTTGTGTATGGAGTGGACCCAAACCTACGCAGATCTGTTTTATTGGCATGGGAACGTGAGATTAAAAGAGAAACTTGACTGTCTATTGGGGGAAGAAAAAAAAACCTGCATTGAACAATGAAGTTAGTTGCTTTGCAGGAGGCAAACACTCAGACATTTGATTAGAAAGTTACGCAAAATGTGTATCAGAATAAAACCAGGAACATCTGGGATGATTTGCGCAGCATGCGGAATCTGGGCTTTGAAGTATGAATTCCTGATAATTAAATGAGTGAGTAAAATCGCTGGAAACGTTTTCTTTACTTCTTTTTAATGATGACAGTTGTGAAAATGTTCCTCCCGGAGTATGTTTAAAGACTGTTTCCCCAACCCATGGTGATGTAGCATTTCTATGAAAAGAAGCTCCATTTAGCATGTTTGTGGCTAAGGAGAACTTGTCCTACCTTTTGGCTGTAGTCATTTTTATTGTGAAAGAAAAAAATAAAATTCACTAATTGAAACTCGCCTCTTGCTAATTGCTTATTGTTGATTATTTAGTCGGTTATTTAGACTGGAATAATATGCTGTACCCTGCTAAAGGAAGAGAGCGCGTCACTTAATATGCATGGACTTCCAGTGGGAGAAAAATAAAAGAAGAAAACTTGGTATAAAACGTGTTAAGCTTTTGTTCCATTTTGGAAAACATTTATAGATCTTAAAGTGTCCATCATCCATATACTGAGACCTGCAAGATGGTGTGTTTACCATCTGTAACATGCAGCAGAGTATTCAGAATGCATTCGATCACAGATAGAATTGTGGCTTTAGTGTCAAGTTGGTGTCTAATATCATTTTAATCGCTGTTTCAAAAGGTATCTTCATTTTGTTTAAAAAAGATCCTTGGGCTATACCCTGAGTTGCTTGCTAAACTTTTAAGATAAATCTCTGCCGGGTTTTTGTGGAAAAGATTTGGTGTAAGGAGGTTTCTAAAGGCAAGCAGGCATGGGGAATGGAACACAGGGACCTAAACAGAACGGTTGCTGATACAGCTTGCAGTGTCGTCGCTGTGTCTTTCCACCGTATTTTCTTTGCATATTTTCATTCAGAACTGGGCCTCGGTTTACGTAAGAAGCCTTTGGTTTTATTAAAAAGAAAAGAAACCACTAGTCGGTGTAGTTGCTAGAGACAACATAAGGGGGTATAAAACGTTTCATTTAGCACTGAGAATCAATCTTTCCCTACTGATTGACATAACTCTACTGGCAGGGTATAAATAAAGATTAAAGGGACTTATTTACAACATGTACATTCGCAGCTTTCTAGCTTAGAGAGTGCTGGTTGCGCCTTTTTCTCCATTTTTTGCTCTTTTGCGAGCAAAGGCCAACTCGGCAAAGCAGAGAGAGGCAGATAAATGAGGGGATTAAAGCAGCACACAGATATTTCGAAATGCAAACAGAACAGAGCATTGCTTGTGTAAAAGTTAAGCTAGTTAGGAACTTTGTGGAAAGTTAAGTGGAGCTGGTTCCAATAAAAAAAATAAGTCGCTTTTTTCGTGTAGAGCTGGAATTCTCAAGCCTTCTGAAGTGACAACACAGCAGGACCTTCCCAATCAGGGGACTTATTGCAGCCATAAAGTCAAGCTAACACTAAGACAACATTTGAAAAGCCTTGATACTGTATTTAGACATATAACGCTATTAACAGCAGAGACGATTGCTCATCTAATATACTGCCTCGCTCAAATTCCTATTAGAAAAACTGCACAAGGATTATTTTCTCTATATTGTTGCCATATTTAAAACAATGACCCCTGAAGGTGTTTAAAAAATAATTCTCGCTCCATCCGCACATAACCATTTGAAACTTAATTTCCAGCCATTTAAGTTTAATTTACCTGACTTCCCGTGCAGTGCATAATAACCTCGTTAATGGGATCTTTGAAAAGAAGCAATAATAATCTACCATTGTTCCATTAAAGAGTGCAGCTAATAATTAACAAAAAAAAGTGAGGGGGGAGGGTTGCGGGAAGGACCTTTGGATTGTAAAAATGTATCCATATTACCTTATTTCCGCTAAAGGAAACCCTGAGAGGGTTTAGGAGAAAGAAATCTTGCTAGGAAAACTAAAAATAGGGGAGCAGGAACGAGTGGAAAAGAAATCAAAGCATGAAGCATGTAGGTTGCCTGGAGAATGCTGCTGAGTGTGAGCAGTTACAGAATGGAACAAGTTAATCATGGCTGTTATTAGTCAAAAGGAGAAACTTTTTATTTATTTTAACATAGTCTCTGGGCATCTCACTTTCATATAGGGGAATGTCACTAGTCTAGACATAAACAGTTGCCAGGAAACTGTGTGGTAGTAGGAGAAAACGAGGGAGAGAGAGAGAGCTTTTAAAATAACAGGCGTGCATTGTCCTTCCAAAGCCTACTGTATCTTAAAAGAGATTCCTCTTAAGCTATCACCCTCTGCTCCTCGCCCCAACCATCACCTCAGCTTTGTGCACACCACTAGACCTACCTTTTACAGACCACTCCAAAATGATTATTCGAAACAATAAACAAACAAACAAAGAAATAGTTCATTGACTTTATAAATTAGCTCAAATCTCCTGCCTTCTTGTCTCCTCATCTAATTACGGCTCTCCTTTCACAAGCTCACTTGCTGTGTTTGCTGTCAAGAAATAACCAGCTTCATTTCCTCTTTTGGTTTTGTACTACATAATTGATAACTTATAGATAATGAACATATATAACTTGAAATCCTCGGCAACGCAGCAGGCCTCAGAATAAAAATGGATCTGGTCTGAGGTTCCTGTACCAAATGAGAGGTCACATTTGTTCCATTTCCAGGAGATATACAAACATGCAATGCATTTATAATCCACTACTCGAAAAAAATGTAGAAAACGGAATTTGTTAACCAGATTCAAGGGAGATTAATCACCGAGAAATATTTAAGCAAAAGGGAGTTTTCTTGTATTGGACGGTAGATGGCAGCAGACAGCATAAAATGGGCTGGAAAGCAATTTATAACAGAAAAGCCATAAAGAGAAATAGACCTTCCGTTTTTAAAAATAAACAACTAGGTGATGTTTAAACTACAGGAATTCCTTAATTAGCAACTTATCTATGTTCTAGCGACAACATTTAGATTTCATAGACAATCAGACATTAAAGGGTGCCCGGGGTAAAGTGATTAAAAAGACTTGGAGTGACATTTATCTCTTGGGTTCTACAAGTGGTTTCTCACACCGCATTTTAAAAATTTCAGCAGAAATTGATTCTGGAATTATGTTATTTAAATTAAGTAAAATAATCATTTGCCTTTTTTTAAGAACAGCAGTAACCACGGATTCTATAACATTTATGGACCTAAAAGAAAAAGCACTTCAGCTGGCTTTTATTTTTTCCTGTTAAGTAGGAACACGTAACAGCTCCTTCCAAAATATCTTTTGAAAATTAATTTTTGTTTGCTATTTCCACCGTTGCTATAATTGACTCTTGCCCACCCAATATTCAGGAATTGTAACGCCGGGTGATATAAGTCGCCCTGTCATCTATTTTTAATGGTTAACTCATGGGTGCCTTCCTTAATCAATATCCCTTTCCATGCACAAACCTCGTATACCGTGTTATTTGAAAAGCATCAGAAAACAGTAGCAACGTGTCTTTTTTTTAGTCCTGCCATAATGAAAAGGAACATTCAATATGCCGTGCATCCCCGAAGAAGTCTTTTCTTAATGCCAAAGCAACCATTTCCTTTAGAGAAGAAGATATTCAAATAAAAGGCTATTTTCACACCACACGGTAGCAAGTGGAGGGAAAGGGAGACATAAATAAACAATAAACGATATTTAGGGACCTACAACTCCACAGACACGTTACGTTTACAGGAGCATTGCAGAACGCAGTGAATCCCACCCATCTTCATTCCCTCACAGCGTCCTCTTTCATTTGGAAGTTTCACTTTACAAAAATAAATGTGATCATAACGTTGCAGCCTGGTAGCTGCTATTATTCTTATTATGTTTTCTAGTTTCCAGAACCTTGTGCTCCAGGACTGCGGTGGACTGCCCTCCTTGAAGAAACCACCCACGTAATAATGACCCCGGAGAGCAAAACAAAACCCAACTGGCTTCAATGCAAACTTCGCCAAATGACTGGGCTCGCCTGAAGACAGGCAAACTGGCAGGATAATTCTGCTCTGGAGGGGTGAAAAATAAAATATATCCGCGGCAATAACCCACATAGGGTTTGGCTGGTTATTATTTTTTTAAGGCAGTAGCTAAAAGACACCGTGACCAAAGTCCAAAGCAGCCTTGGTTCCAAGTCAGATATCTACTATATCCAGGTGATATTACTGTCTTACTGTCTCTGTTATTTTTTCTTTCTTTCTTTCTTTTTCTTTCTTTCTTTTTGGGGGAGGGGGAGGGGTAGAGGGAGTTTTATAATTGCATTTTCTCAAAGCAAAAAGGAAAAAAAAATCAAATGAAGAGAAACATATATTATTCCCTTACCTTTTGACGTCCATTTCTGTGGGATAAGGTTTTTTTTTTTTAGCAAATAGCGTTTGTTTATCTTTTAGCTGACAAATATTGTCCCAACCTGATAGCCGTCGATTGTCTCTCTGACTTGTGATAGCTTCTTGCATTGCTGTCATTTGCATAGAAAATGGAGTAACTTCCCTCTTTGAAAAATATCAGCCTCCACTCGGCACAGAATCTCCACTTCCCCTCCATTACTAATGAGATTCCAAAATCAGCAGGCAAATTAACACAGGAATTAAAAACAAAAAATCGTTTAACTCTCTCTCTCTCGCTCTCTTTTGGGGGGTGAGAGTGTGTGTGTATGTGTTTACCCCCCTCTACCACCTCCTCCCCCGTTTAGCCCTATCGAGTTTATACACGAAAGTAAAAAAATGTAAAGAACCAAGAGCCCTATAGAGGACACTGATCCGACCCAAGGTACAGCGGCCAAAAGAATGGTGCAATATAACCACATGGGAAATCATAAAAAGTTCATGTTCACGGTTAGCAGTCCACATGACCGGCTCTGGCCAATCCCAGAACCCAGCCACTCATAAAGTTCTATCACAAAGTTGTAAATTTTCATAAAACAACAAGGAATTTATTGCATTTCTTCATGACTGCTTTAACAGCAGTCTTTTTCTTAGCCGCCATCTTTTACTTTTTAAACAAAAATAAAAGAATATGCAAAGATCTTTTTTTTTCTCCTGGTGGGGGATTTAATGGAGGTGTCTGAATCACACCTTACACATAAGGCTAAAAAAAGATTTTTTAAAGGATAAGCGAGGTTAAAGCAGTGGGTTTTATTTTAACATGATTTAGCTGTGTAATTACGAATCCTTTTGCTAAAACAGAAGATTAGCCATTGCAGGCGTCGGAGAATTTAGAAATAGATCAAGATAAATATATTGAAATGCTGACTGTATCTATACCATAATCTAAACACATGTATTTATGTTGCGCTAGGTGTTTAGGATCAAACACCCCACACACTCAGAACATTAACTGGCAACCCTGACACTAGGTAATTTTTGTGTGTGAAAATCACCAGCGGGCTGTAAGGTTTGATATTACGCTAATAAGATGTGCTTCTATAGATTGAGCAGAATAAAGATTTTTTAAAAATAATTCATAATTCGGAGATGCCAGGGGCTGCAGAGGTACATGTCACAGGGACAATAGATCTGGCCCAATGCAGCAAAACACGTTTCACTGGCAAAAGGAATTTTCTGGAACTCAGGTTTCGCTCTGGAAAGAGTGCGTAAGAAAACAAATGACAATGGGGGAATTTGAGAAGGAAAATTTTAGTTTTCACCTTCTTTTATTCTCTGATCAAGTGGGATTTCTGTGTAAACGCCTTGATATATGAGACATATAATAAGTGGCCTACCATCATGAGTTTTTTTAGTAATGTGCTACATTCTTTTATCTAAAAGCTTTTATATTCTTATTTCGGCATCCCACGCTTCTGTCTCAATAAGTGTGTACTGGGATTAAAATGAAAGAAAGATATTTTATTAAATGTTTCAGCTTCCGTGATGAGATGAGAGAGAGAGAAAGAAAGAAAGAAAGAAGCCATTTAACAGTTACGCCTAATTCCACGCGGTCTGCTTTATTCCAGTATTTCTGTTACGCACATATTTCTAGAACTGCGTACATCTCCCACTTGAAAAATATGGTGGTTTATTGCGCACATTGGAAATGTTAAAGAGAGAGAGCGAGAGAGAGACGCTAGCAAGTGCTTAAAATTAGTTACCATTGTTTTGCATTGTTGATTTTCCTGAGTTTAATTGGCTTAATTTATTTTATGTGTGCTTTGATGTTAAACATTATTTGATGCTAATGAAATAGTCACAGTCCACAATAAAGCATTCGAAAGGGTGGGGAGGGGACAACAAACCCCAAACCATGGCAAAATATCTTGTGTCCTTGGTAAAGGGTCAGATTAGTCACACGAATCTATATATAATATATAGATAGGGTTTTTTTTTTTAATTGTTTCTTGCTTCTCTGCTTTTACCTTTCCCGTCTTTTTCCCAGTAGACTAATCTGTGCAGATATTTGGAGGAAGGGAAAAGAGTGAAATCTGCAAATCCATATTCTTGGCAATTGTTTTTTATACCCGACTATGAGTTTTATTTCTCTAAATGTTTTAAATTATTAACATCTGTAGCAATGTTATTAAAATGTTAAATACGACTGTTATGCTGAAAAGTATCGGGCACGAATAAGATGACGTATCAGGGGAAATTAAAAGGGATATTTTCTTTATATCCTGAAATAAACAGCTGAATTATAATAATGCAAACACATAAGAAAAGTGCAATGAACTGAACACCGTTTTAGACTATTGGTGGGTGTTTTTATTATTATTATTTTGAAGAATAATAATCACAAACCAGGAAAAAGAAACGCGCCGCTATTAAATAATCTTCTACCTTGATATACACCGCTTTACTCAGCACAATATTAATTCATTTTTTTCCTAATGACTTGAACAAGGAAGTGGTCCAGGTAAAAATATACACAGACAAAACAGCATAGCAACCAGAAAAGAACCACAGAGGTTACAACAGAACAAGCGGTAATGATCATTCATATTATGTACAGAGTACTATATACGCTATGTATAATTTCCCCTCTTACTTTCAGATCACATTTTTCTAATTAAAGGTGCTAACACGACATTACTTCATACCAAAAAAATACACAAGGAAATACAAACAGAGAGATTTACAAATACTTGTACGATATGAAGACCCACATAGAAAAATGTATCTATCTGACTCTAAAGCCACATTTAATAGGTAGATATTATTATCCATTCTATTGTACAAAAAAACCAAAGACTGTAATATAGGTAGTATTTTTTTTCAGTATCAGGAAACAGAATGCATCATTCTCAGGCTTGTTTTTTATTTTGATTTCATTTATATATATATAGTCCCGTATGTTTAGGTTTCACGTTTCCTGGATTCGCTTTTTGGACTAAAGTCCCCCTACACCCAAACCCCATCCCTTTCATTCTTCTTCATCATCTTCCGCGTCTGGTTTCTCCTGGCTATTTGAACCGGTGCATGCCGTTTTGTTTTCTTTTTTCCACTTCATGCGTCTGTTCTGGAACCAGATTTTGATCTGCCTCTCTGTCAGGCACAAAGCATGAGCAATTTCGATGCGTCTTCTTCTGGTCAAATAGCGGTTATAGTGGAATTCTTTCTCCAGTTCCAGGGTTTGGTACCTGGTGTAGGTCTGACGTCCTCTTTTTCTGTCAGTCCCTGTGAAACAATAAATTGGAATCAAATGAACTCTGGGTGATTGTGGGTTGCTCTTTTTGTGTGTTTTTTTGGTTCAAATCTATTCTAGATGTTGTCCATAATAGCATAGCTATTTAATCCACCAACGGCAGATTCCCCAGTTGTTTCCTCAATAGAGCACTGACAATTTTACATCGGCTTAGAATCTGATCCTTTTATTTTGGAAGAATATATCATTCTAACAGAACACCCATACACCCATCACATATTGAATTATTTTTGTATCTGGGTATGCAGGGGGTGGAAGGTGTTCCCTATTTTCAGATTGCGTTTGTGCGGGAGAGAATTTTAGCTGCCACTTTCATATGAAAGCATGTTTTTATTTTTTTTAACCTAAGACATTTCCCATTAACAAGGGAATAAATAAATTAATAAATACATTCCCTAACTAGATAGAAGCATCTGCTAAATATACCATCTCAATTATCTGTCCTCTGTTAAAGCTGTCATCATTAAGCCCTGTTTGTAAACTGCGCAATGGTCTTAATTATTTAACGGAATACTATCTGTATTACATGGCTCTGGTCTACTGGAAACGCGCAGTCAGCGGTTGACATGGATAATGTTACTTCCTCAGATGAAAGTGGGGTATTTTTTTCTAAAATCTGTCAGAAAGATGGGGCTGCATAACCAGAAGGTTTTGAAGAGGAATATTTTTATCTACATGGGAACAGGCTGAAACAAAGACTCGGCAGTCATCCGGCATTACCCGCAACTATTTAGTTGTCTGTGAAAGGGGACTGGAATGAAACCAGAGCACATTTTCGTGCCATTTGTTGGAATTCAATTGGAAATAATTATGCAGCAACACGATGTTTGTGGTTTCTATTTTTTTTCTGTTCAGTTGATACCCAGGATGGCCAGTACAAGCCCTCAACATGCATCCAAAACATTCCAGTGGATTTTGGGGGGGGGGGTAAGGAAGAAAAGATGGTTATTAAAGAAAGGAAAAGGAAAATGGCCAGGCTAGCTGTAAAAGAGGCAAGGAAGTAAAATGTGCAGTTCTGTGGAATGTGGGTTGTAAAATCCGTTGAGGGAAGAGCCATAAACTGTTGTTCAATGGGAATGGCTATACTATCTTTTCATCGCTGATGAAATTCCACAAACCCAATTACACAGTGGGCAAAGCTGTGCGCGGGGGGGGGGATTTCTAGGAGCAGGTAGTGTTTTAGTTTTAGGCACTGCAAACCACAAAATATGCATCTTGGAGGTCTTGTATTCGCAGGAATCCAGCATATTCGCACTACTCCAAAATCCTCCCTAGCCTTCTTGATATCCAGTGGCACTAGAAAGAAAGAGGGGGGGGGGATCCTTACATCGAAAGGCAGAGATGAAGTGTTCACAACCAGAAATATTTGGTCTTTGATACATCAACTGTAAAAGTGAATGAATTATGGAGCAGGTAATGGAAAATACTGACCACAAATAAGGGTAGGGTAAACTCCTGCTTGAATCAAGCGCTTGCACATACATTGGGCAGGAGTTTGTTCTCCCCTAAAGTTTCCTACCAAGACACGTTCAGACTATCTGCCTTAAAGTTAACTCATTAGTTAGGAGGCTATCAAGTTGCAATCTGGCAAACCATAGGAAAACCAGAGCTTATGAGTAGCAGCGAAATGAGCTCACGTGTTCCACACTACTTTCAAAGGGGCAGCAATCCTTTTTTTAAAAAAAAAAACACCTCCATTTAGAGTAAAAATGAGATATTAATATTTCAATTTGCTAGGTAGTGATCTGAGAAAGACCAGATAAGAATTAGAAGTGATTTCGTCCAAAAAAAAAAAAAAAAAAGACACAGGCCAGCGTTTTCACACCTTATAACCCGTGCATTTCTTAATTCTTGAAATGATTTCAGTTTATTGGGAAACCAAGGGTATGTCAGAACACTATCGCTTGTAATGAATAAAGGTGTTTATTAAATGTTAATTGGCACTAATAGGCTGAGAGGAAGCATGTTTGTGAATGAAATATACGTATGCCAGCCGGGATGGGTGCATTAGACAGATTTGTTTTTTAAATACATATGCTAAGTAGGCATCTTCGCTCAATGAGACCCTGTCCCTCTCCCCTTATCTTGTGGCGAGGAAACAGAATCCACAGTTCCACGGCCCGTGTTTGTTCAGCGCTCTGACAGCATCATGTGGGTCTAACAACTTTTGGAAGCAGGTCCAGGCACTTTGTCTAATAACCCCAATGCAGTTCCATGACCTCGGATCAGCACCTTACCCAGAGCTTCTCCAACAGGCAATGCAAAAGCATAAACACGCCGACTGATTAACCAGGGGTTCTAGCCGCTGCGTGATTGACACGAGACCTGCATTTATTTATTTATTGTTTATTACCCGTCAGAAATTTCACAATTTTGAAAGCAGGGATTTAATTGCGAAGTGGAAGGATGTGTTGCCGTTTCTATTAGACTAATGGTCACATTCAGGGCTTAATTGCGCTGTCTGGGACGTTATGCTAAGGCTCTGGCAATTACAGCTCTAGCAATTTTAAACAAGCAAGCAAATAAATAAATACATCAAAAAAAAAACCCTGCGAGCCGCCTCTACAGAGTTTCTTTAGGAACAAGCAAACAAAAACACTGTTTTTTTTAAAACAGAGTTAAGTATGGGGGCAAGAAGCTAATGGCCATGATTTTGCAGCCCTGCCTTTCCTCGCTAAGACAAACTGCCTCTTGCATCGCATACACGGCAGCACCAGCAGCTCTAATAAATATTTAAAGCTAAAATGATGGCTTTGGAGGGGGGGGGTGTCTCTCACTCTCTCCCTCTCTCTCCCTCTCGAAGGCAGGGCGAAAGAGTGCTTCATTTTCGGCGAAACGTCATAAAAGGAGTTGGGGACAATTCCCCCCTCCCCTTCCCCCCACCCCTTCCCGCACGCCATAAAATAATTTACATTTTTTTTCCCCTAAGGCGTCTTTCTTTAAGGAGGCTTCTGACTTACCTGTACTCCTCATCCAGGGATAGATCCGGAAGTTGCTTTCGCTTTGCAAGTCTGAGTCCCTCTGATCCGTTTTGCTGCACGTCTGCTTGGAGGCATCTCCCGGGCACATCATCGAGAGGTTTTGCTCAAACGGAGAACAGTGCATGTTGAAAGAACTGGCTTCCAGGCCGTAGCTGGTGGAATACATGCTAGAGGTTTGGGGGTGCATGCTACTCCCATTGGCGTACAGCCCGGGCATGGAAGCAGCGAAAGAGGCGCTGGATCCAGATCCATACCCCGTTCGTTGGGTATTGGAGGCAAACGCGCACGAACTTTGCTCAGGAAAGACGCCGGATGGGAAAACTGAACTTGCGGCTTGATATTTAGAAAATAAAGCATTCGCATAATACAATGAACTCATAATTTGGCCGGGTGATTTGTAGGCCGGGACGTTTTAGTGTCGGTTTTACGAGGTACCGTGATATATTACGGAATTAAGAGTCCAGATTTACACCAAAAAGGACCCCCTTTTTCCTCCCTGACCATGTGACTCCGGGGCACGTGATTTTGCCCGCCCCAATCAGCAGCCAGCTTCCCCACTGGCTCCTGGTAATGTGGAAAAAAAAATTGGAGTACTGTTGGATTTATAAAATATGATAAATAATGTATGTGATATAAACCCTCCAAGATCTATGCGAGAATGGGGTGGAATTGTGCCGGAGTCGATAAGCAACGTGTAATCAGTTTTCAAATGAGACGAAGAAAGAGGAGGGGGGGAGGGTGGAAACACGTTGGTTATAAAACAGCATCTCTCTCTCTCTCTTTGCTGGGAGAAATAAATGAACTGAATACTATGTATTCCTTTATTGATTCTGTGTAAAATTCCTTCCTTCGCCCCATAAGCTCTCCGCTGTCTTTGTCATAGTTATTTCGGGAGAGTGTACACCCTTCCCCCTACCCCTTATCTGTAGCCCTGAAAAAAACAAATGCCTCATTGATACCTCATACTTGAGGGTTTTCTGTAAAAAAAAAAAGAAGTGCTATTCAGCTGTATATTGAATTCATTCTCGTGCCACGGGCGTTGAGCTGCGCATTGAGCTGGCATTTGCTTTCCTTTGCTGCGAAAAATAAAGACTATACAGATCCCTTGTTTAGCTTGTCAGCGGTTCTAGCACAGCCAATTACAGCTATAGGTAAAGCGTTACCAGCTGGCTGCTTAGCTTTCTGCTGGGGAAGCAGGGAGATCTTCCAAAAAGTAACCTGTCTCTCTCTCTCGCTCCCCTTCTCATTTTTTAAATCAAAGCATCACTGGCAAATGAGAAGATGATGATTCATCTGCATCTCAGAATTTCGCTGTTCCGCCTTCCCAAGGTTATGTTGAAAGGGAAAACAAACCTCCACGCACATACATTTCAGCAGTTCCATGGTGGAAGATATCAGGCAAAGCAGGAAGGGTTAGCATGTCAGCCACTCAATTGCACAACTGACAATTCTGCAAACAGATTGGGGTGGGAGGGGGGGAGTGATTCATTTCTGAGTGATTGGGATTCATCTCGGGGAACCCGGGAGTAAGCAATGAAAGAAAAATTTACCTTGAGGAAGGATTTCCACACAGCCACCTAATCTGTCAACATATATGAACTGTTAAAAAACAACAACAAAACAATCCATTGCCGCCCCCCCCTTCCCCGCACCCCGAAAGAAGAAAAGCCCTGCTAGCATACTTCAGCCACTGTCTCCTCCAGCCTTAACAGCAACCTAAACTCTCCAGTCTCGCTAAAGGCTAAGCCCTCCTGTGACTGCAAAGGCTGCAATTCTGACACAATTGACTTTTATTTCCTTTCTATCAAAGTAGTCCTGGAGGAAATGAAGCAGGGTAAATGAATGATGTCACGGGATTCTCGCTTGTAAACTTTATTGTAACTTTCTTCCGCCGCTTCCAAGTTTAGACAATAGAACAAAGTGATGAAAGAACAACAAAATATATCATTAGTTCCCCCATAAAGTAATTCACGTATACAGTATACATTCTTTTTCACAGTAAACCTAAGGATCACTTTACAACTTGCTCCACTGTGCGCATGCTAACTAAAGGAGAGAGAGAGAAAGAGAGAAAAAAGGGCTTTTTGGAAGAGACACAAAACTGTAAACAAACAAACAAACAAACAAACCAAACAAACCCCAAACCAAAACCCAAGAACAGAAGCAAGGAACGTGACAAAATAATCAACATAAAAGAGCGGGAGAGAGCGAGAGAGTAGGAAGAGAGAACTACAGCATAAATAGGCAGTTTCATGTTGTCGGGATGTCTGTTTCAATAGCTACCTCCGGTACATACAGTGAACCACAACAAAAAGGAGGAGGATTCAAAAGTGCACAATATAATTCCACATAAACTCCTATAGCACTGAAAGCAGAGTTAACCAACCACCCCCCCCCCAATAAAGAAGAGAGAGAGAGAGAGAAAATTCACAGTCATGTTTTACATAAGCTATTGCGATACACTACCACTAGTTAATAACTGGCGAAAGGCTAGAAAGACCTCCGGATCTCTTTTGCATACTGTTCATTGTACCAAAGGACAATCAGGAAAAGTGGGTGCTTAGAGCTATATTGTTTTACGGCAATAAAAGGGTTGTTTTTTTCTTCTCTTTTCTATGCATTGTTCCCCTCCCCCCCCACCCCTTACATTAACTGCCATTAATGTAAGAGTCAGGATCCCATCAGACCCTCAGTGCTTGCCTCTCAGTTCTTAAAAATCTTATTTCTTGTCCCCCTTCTGTCCGTCCCCTTCCTCGTCCACCTCCTGGGCTCTTTCCATTTTCTGTTTTTCCAGTTCTTCCTGCTCGCATTTGCTGCTGGGAAACTTGTCTTTGTTGTTTTCCTTTTTCCATTTCATCCTCCTGTTCTGGAACCAGATTTTGACCTGCCTTTCTGTCAGTCCCAGGGCGTGCGACACCTCGATCCTCCGCTTGCGGGTCAGGTAGGGATTAAAGAGAAATTCCTTCTCCAGCTCCAGGGTTTGGTAACGGCTGTAGGTTTGCCGCCCTCTTCTGCGTCCAGCGGCTGCTGGGGGGTGGCAAAGGATGGGGGAGAAGAGAAGGAGGTTGAAAGATACATAAACCAGGCTCCGGAATAGAAAGGGGTGGGGGGGAGGAGAGCGGAGACAGAAGCAAAAGCAGGAAACAAACACAGAGACAGACCCGACTCTTCTATAATATTACAAAGGGGGGGGGGTGACTCTCAAGGAAAGCGCGTGGGGGTGGAAAAATCACACAACCCACCCTCCCAGAGCGGGGTTAGCAAAAATGGGTTCACTTGCAAAAATCATCATCATCATCTCTCCCCACTCCTTTGTAGTCAAAGCACAGCGTATAGCTGGAGCCCGGGCGAAGACCAAAAACAAAGCAAAACACAAAAAAACCCACCCTCAAATGAAGGCGCTTTCAGGCTATAAAAGTGCAATAAACTTTAGGGGAAGCGCCCCACATTGAAAGCCCAGCTCTCCACAAGGAGAAGAAAAGGTCTCCTTCAGGGTAATTAAACTATAAAGCAATTTACAAGTGCAAAAGTTTACCCCCATAAAGCAGTAAAAAGTAACTGTGGAAAGGGGATACTTTATGGGTTCAGGAAATGCCTCCTCTCTGCCCTTTCTATTTCGCCTCACCTTGCGGTCGCATCCAAGGGAAAAGCTGTGTAGGAGAAGGACTCTGCTCTGAATTCTCCGCCTCTTCCCCCAGGCCGCTGGAAGCTAGCTTGCAATCCGCGTACTGCACCAGGTCCGATTCCTGGGCACCGAACAGGCTTTGTCTTTGCAATGGGTCGTATCCATAGAAGTTGCTTGGGTCCCCATGGCAGGCTACAGCGCAGGGATTCTGTTGGTAAGGGGAGCTGGAGAGAGAGGATGCTCCGTGGTAAAACTCCTGAATTTGGGTCGGATGCTGGAAGGTACCACCAGTGCTGGGTCCATACACAACTGTGGGTCTACCTCCAAGATCCTGAGCAAAGCCACAGTCATAGTAGTTGGGGCGCAGAGAGTCCCCGGTTTTGTATTTGGAGAACAGTGAGTTGACAAAATAAGAGCTCATTTTAATTTTTTTTTAAACCACGGGAATCTATTAGCGCAGAAAGAGCTAAGATGCTAAGCAACAACAGTTTGTGATTTCCAGGAATATAAAAGGAGGATATAATCAAAACTCTAAGCCTGCATGATATTGAATTCTTGCTTCCCCCCCCCCTAAAAAAATCGCCACTTATAGAGTTCTCGCTTTACATTTCCAAGAAGAGATGCCAGTTCATAAACAGTTTTCAGTGATTTACTTCGGCGCAAATGAGTTGTTTCATATTTTGCAGTGTCTTTTCATGATCATTTGCATCTATTACCAAAACCTCATCCCATTGGCTTCTCCTTACTCCACACGGACTCTGCACTGCATGATTGTGAAAAGAAGAGTGTGAGAGAATAAAGAAGGAAAAGCCAGAGAGAGAGAGAGGGAGGGAGAGAGAGGGAGAGAGAGAGAGGTGGGGTGAATATACGGATTAAATATGTTTAACTACCTACATTAATGAGATATCTCTCGCCTCACAACAAATCAAATACCTAGACCACCCAAAAGATTGATTTTTGGGGAGTGTTGGAAAATCAAAGAGAGGCGCGCTCAGTCGTTAATTTCAAAATTTTAACGAGGCAGTTTTAGCCTTTTTAAATGTCAGGGTCGCTTTGGAAAACTGTAAAAGAACACGATTTAATTGCTACCAGTTTTAAAAGGTCCTATAAATGTAATTGGTATTTTAATACAAGTTATCAAATCATACAGCTTCTTATCCTAAACATATTTTAAAACAAACGAGGTAGTCATATTTAACATTTTAATGATCAATTTCCTTATTATTGATAAAGGTTTAACTATCACATGAAGGGAATTGCATTTGTAATAGCCCCAAAAAAGGCTGTAAACTGTTTAACAAACTATAAAACGCAATAAAGCCAGGGATGTTGTTGTTGTTTATACCGCACTACATAAAAGCTGTTAGGATTTTACGAGTTCCTTCCTCTACTGCTATAAAACAGAGGTTTCGATTGGAACCTTTCGCATTATTGCAAGATGTTGGGGGTGTCAATATTGAATTAAAATGATTATAGTTTTTCATATATAACATTGACTTTTTGTGGCTCCCCCCGCCCCATCCCATCTCCCCCTCCCTCCCTCCCACCATAGAGGATTTGTTGAAGATGTGACTGGGCATGATGGCAAACTAAAGAATTGTTTCGCTTATCACATCCAAAACAGAACCTTTATGGACATTAACTGATGCCTGGTCCCCCATCTCCACCCCCCCACCAACTTAAACTTTTATTTTTTTTTACATGGTGCTTACGGAAGCTGGGAAGAAGAGGGGGTGGGATTGGGAGGGGAATGAGATAGAAAGACTTTCTATTTTATTGACATTTGGTAACAACCGAGCAAAGTTACCCCTAACATGCCAACGCTGCAGTTTTCCACAATATAAACACACAGGGGGTAGATTTTGAAATTCATTTATCGCAGTCAGCAAATATTGCGGAAACATATTTCAGATAATAACTGCACAAAACCCTCCCAATTTAAACGCTTTCCAGTGTCCCTAACACCCTCTCTCCTGACATCCCCCATATACTTTCAGCTATATTTTTTAGTCTTTCAACCTTCAATGGGACGTACAGAGACACTTCTGTATCTTTCTTTCCGCCCTGCCTACATGTAAATTTCTTTCCGTTCCATCCAACTACCTTACACTTACACACAAAAGGTGAATGAAACATTATTTCGTGCCCACCTTCAAACTGGGGGACAATTTTCAATCATCTGCTTCCAAAATGTTAATAAGAAAAAGTTAAAATGTTCCAGCTAGACAGTCACTCTTTCTATTGTTTTGTGTAAGAACCTACATTAAAAACCGACAGTAGAAACATTTTACGAAAGAAAGAAAGAAAGTTAGGATCAGAGAATAAAAGTTGTAAACCATCCTTAGTATTTATTTTCCTTTATTTTGCATAGGGATAATTTCATCCTATTCCAAAATCCTTTTCAGGTAATGATTGTTGTTGGAGTGTTTGCAGAAGCATAAATACTATTTTTTCTCCCCTAAAAGACAAGTAAAGATTTTATTTTTCTAGACAATTTTACTGTCGATTGAGTACAGTTTGTTTTCATCGTTGAAGGTGGCTAGATTAAAAATTGTTCACCTGAGTAAACAGCAAAATATCTCAGAGTTTTGTGTGTGTGTATGTGTTTTGTCAGAAAAATTAGGATGATTATTTTCAGCAACAAGCAAACAAAAATCCCAACTAAAAAGCAAAAGTATTTTCAGAAAGGAACTTACGTTCTTGTGTGTCTGTATATATTTATATAAAATAAAACATATTATAAACTCAGATGTTGGTATAGATAGATACAGAGAAGGGGTCACTTCGGTTGTTCCTGGAAGTTAACATTTTTATCCAGTGCAGTAGAATTTTATAGTCATCATGTGGTATAACTCATCAATGCATCAGAAATCAGTGGCCGACCTTAAATCATTCATATACTGTACTGGTGATTCCTGATGAAAGGAAAATGTTTCTATTATAAGAAAAAACAAGAGAGAGAGAAGATAATTTATAAATACCCAGTAGAGGAAAGATTTATTAGGAAATAACAGAGAAAAAAAGCATACTACGGAAAACATAACTTTTCATATTTTGCATTTTATTGAGTGCATAAAATTGACTTCTATTAATTTTACAGGTATTTCTATTTAAATATGTATTGGAGCTTTTAGCGTATTTAAATACAATTTAGAGCTATTTAAATTTTGGATTTGTAAACAACATATTAAATTCTGCATGAAAAATTATTGCTTTAGGTAATGTATCCTTTTTCTTTTGTTATATTCCGTTCCAGAAAATTCTATATGAAAAGTCATAAATTTGTTGTATCTGTGAAGAGAAGTATTTATCCGGAAAATGTTTTGATACAAAAGTTTCAAAGAAATCTTATATTAAAATTGTATCATTGTGTTTCCTTGTTTTGCTTCTTCCTTAGCTATATGTGTGAGACTATATTTTAACCATTATTGCTTTATAATTTGGAGAGGGGGAAAGATCAGAATGAAAATGAATTTACAGATACAAAACTTTGTATCTTTGTTGTTGCTGGAGCAGTGGAATCTTTCTAAGTATTTCAGCACGGTAAATTTACTATTTTTTATTAACTTTATATTGAGGTTAGGCTCCTTTCTTACGTTTTCTTAAATATCTATGGGCATCAGCTGAGTAAGCAATCAACAATGTAATCGAACCGTTGGGCAAAAATACAGTGGTTCAATACCCGTAAAACATGTGTTATTTATAAATAATTTAATGTCCAGGACTGTAAACAATTTTAAATAAACAAATGAGAAAGTACACAGTGCAAGCATTTTTAAAAGAAAAAAACACGCTCCCCCCCCGAAAACTTTGATTCATTCTTTTTTATTTCTGAAAATGTAAATCTTAGATGTTAGCATAATTAAAATGTTGTCATCTAACAAACCGAACTAACCGCCTAGAAGACAAAAATAGCTTTTTTTCAGATGAACGCTTAAAATAGATGCCTGTTTCATCCCAAATCCTGCCAGCATCCAGAATCTCCGATTTACCTTCTTTTAAATCTCATATAATTTACACACGCGATGAAAAAATAGATGTGGCCTATAAAATCGGCAAAATAGCTATAATTAACCCTATATTTTATCTCTCAGGATTATTCATACTCTTCTGCGATACCCAGTTTGTTGTTTCTAATGAAATCAAGGTGTTATTAAATAGTCTTAATACTGAGGAACTGGCCTCCTGTGATTTTTAACATGGAGCAACAGCGCCATCTAGCGACCCTGCGAATTAAAAATCCCCCTAGCCGCACAAACAGATGAATCCAATAAAAATAGACAAGGGGAAAAGGTGGAGGGATGGAGGGGGTCGGGAGGGGGAGAGAAAACTTGTTTGTGGGGGGAGGGGTGAAGCATGGAAATCAGGAAACGGTTGATGAAATTTTGCGGATAGATGGTTATAAAAAAGTAAAAGCAAGCCCCAGAGTTTTCTGCAAAGTATCCCTACCATCCAGTCATTTTAGTAGCGATGAAGCAGGGGAAATAATTTTGCTTCTGAAAACCTCTATTGTTTCAAATTCCGAGACTAAACAATTGAGCATTCTCCTCTGGAGGGGGAAGGCTAGGGCTGTAAACAGATAAAGAGCTTCCCAAGCCCAGACGTCTCGCCAGAACTTCTGTGTATATGCCTGTGCGTGTATGTGTGTTGTTGTTGTTGTGAGTTTATGGCTCGGGATTCTGGCAGCCTGGAATGGCTAAGAAAGAAAGAACAAAGGGAAGCATCCAGAGTGCTGGATTTTCACGGCATCTGCAAGAAAAGAATAAAGAAGAATAAATTAACATACTCCCTTCCCCCCACCTCCACTCCTTAAAAAAAACAACCCTTAAACAAAAACTTTGTATGTGACTGAGGCTGAAAGAAGAGTATTTACGTGTTGGGTTTCCCCACATCCCCAAGTCGTTGTAGTAATTTAGGAGCTCCTGAAAGTTTCCTTGCACTGTTTGCTTTACAGCCGTTTAGTTCTTTAACCTTCAGAAATTTATACCCTGTAAAGTTTTATAGCGGTCATATTCTTTTATTGCAGCGCACTGCGCGTATTTTTTTATGACAAGTTACTTCCTTTCCTCTCTTTCTCCAGTGAGCTCCCAAAAATCTTTTAACTTCTTTTGTTTTCTTTGGGCTACCCCATAGAAAGAGGATTTCGTTCCTCTCCCGCCCCCCAGCTTTTACAAGTAAAATGTTGCCTTTTAGAGCAATGCTAACAAAATGAGGGGAAAGAGACTCTTGGCTGTATTTCTCGTTGTTTCCCGCTGATCTGAACTTTAGGGTCTAATTTTTTGTTTGTTTGTTTTACTTTCCAGGCACTTATGTGTCTGCATGAGACATAACGTGCAAAAACGACTTCTCAATCATGAGTTACTTATCAAGTCCTAGGGGAAGGGAATCCTGTGTTATAGATTCTGATCATTCCTACCAAAGGTGGGAATATTTTATTTCGTTTGCAAATATTTTTTTTTTAACTCCCCACTCACCTCACGGCCACTGTAGCCTATCTGGATTTAAAATAACGGTTCATCTAACCCAAGAAGGGAGGTCTCAGAAATACTTTACAAAATTGACTTAGAAACGGAGTAGGTTAAACTAGAAGTCAGGGAAGACTTAATACCCTGGAAATGAATTCATTTCATTTCTTCCATGGACACTTTTTTTTCCCTACACAGGCAAAAAAAATTGATCTTTATAATACACTTAACGAGCCACTGTAGAACTCAGGGAAACACACATGAAACATTTCTGAAATTTTAGATGAAACAGTATAACACAGTGAGATATAGCTGGTGTTGTTCTAAAATCGATTTTTATTTTGTAGCATTAAACATCCGTGGAAAATACATTTGGGCTTGTGCAACAGAAAACAGGTTTTCCAACAATTTGTTCTTTAAAAAAAACACAAATCCTCTACTAAAATGAAGTAATACTTTTTTTTACCGTATTTAAAAAGCTCATTTCATGGTTACCTTAAAGATATCCGCTCATTACCACAATGCTAAGGAAAGTGAAAAGGGATGTAATATCCTAGAGTCCAGTAGATTGAACAAGTGAATTAAGATATGGGTAGTATTTGATCGTTTGTTTGTTTTTAAATAGTAAGTGTTTAGATAAGCCTATTTGGGATCAGTTTGGAACTATATGTCAGATTTAGACAGTATATTTAGTCCGTTAAAACTAGACTTTAGGTTCATTTGTCATTCATTAAATGAAGAGAGAGAGAAAACAAAATATAAACCCCCAAACTTTAACAGGCCCAATCGTTGCTTTTCATTTCAGATGATTTTGCAAGTAAACCCAGATTTAGACTAATGATTCTTTCCCCCTTTTTTTCAGTTCAAAATGAGGGGAAATCCTGGTTTTTGGAATTTCTACTGAGAAAGAAAATTTCCATACAATGTGAAGTTAGGTTAGATTTAACCCACTGTGGTTTCCTAGCAGCTACAGCTGGAAAGTTTGACATGAGAAAGTCTAGGCTTAAAAAGTGTTTGAAGATTGGGCTTGAACATTTTCAGATCTGGTTTCTAGTCGCCTGAAAGATTTTTTTTAAATGGGGGAAAACTAAACTTGTGTAAATTGCAGTGTACAGAAATGCAACGCCATTGCCTCTGATCTTTGGACAATCTGAAAAGCAGGCACACTCTCCGAAAATGAAAATATCACTCTGGAATCTCTACAGGGCAATCGCTTATCAGCAGATAAAAGTAGTATAAAAATCTTCTCCTAAGAGTACAAGCAGTTTTCTTGTCTATGAAATTAGATTTGTATTGTTTTGCTCACACATCACCAGAAATATATTTCTTTTCTTTTTTTGTTTGTTTGTTTGGTTTTTTTGCTATTAAAACTTGCCACCATACATTGTGTTATTCCTAGAAAGACTTCTGGTAGCTTGGTATACAAATGTACACATGGAAAAAAAAAGATAGGTTTATTTTGATATTCGTCATCGTTCTTTGAAAAGTAACAATTTAAGATCTCAACATATACTCAAAAAGCCACATTGGAAACATAAAACAAGCGTCAACGTTCACAGAAACACAATCACAGACACATTTTACAATACCCACCATATAGTCAACTTGTACTAAAGTTACTCCCTCACCTCCCTCTCTCCCTCCCTCTCCTCTCCCACCCTTATCCCTTCCCCCCCCCCAAAAGTTAAATCTTACAGAGAGATAAGAGAATCACAGTCCTGGTTGGACTGGTATAGAGAAACTTCCAGGAGATCTTTCAGATGAGAATTCAGTTCCTTCCAGCATGAAATGAGACCTCTTTTGTAAACAATTAGGATACATATTTGTTACATTAAATGCACCCCCACACACAAAAAAAGGCAATCACAAGACAATCACAATTCTTTTATGTCACGCCACCAGTAAAAGTGTTCTTTTTCGTGTGAAAATGCAACAGAACGTATTATAATGTCATGTAAACAAGGTATAAGTGTAAAACTCATTTCTAACAGATCAGAAGGGAATATTCAAGTATAAACTTCTCATCTGAAATATCAGGGGAAAGCAAAGTACAACCAACAGCCTTGGCACTTTACCTCTGAAACAATCTAATTATTTAGGAAAATTCATTTCACAATAAATTATAAATACTCTAACACTAAGAACACAAGTTTATCTTCTCTTTTAGATCTACTTAGGTAGGATGTTTTTTTTTGTTTTCTGTTTGTTTTTAACTAGAAAAAGTCATGTTTTCTCTTCTAAAAGTTAGGAATAAGTTGGAAGGGATGGTCTGTTTTGTTTTTCTTTTTTCTTTTTATTTGTGGGGGTTTGGGGTTTTTTTTGTTTGTTTATTTGTTTTTTGCTAAACAATTAACACTTATTCTGATAGACTTTTCAAATTATCCCGTATAAAACTACCAGGTTGGGAGGATTATTTCTAAGATTATACTAAATTCTCTGGTCAACGTCACTGATCCACCACAGAGCGATTCAAACAATAAAATAAAATAAACAAAAACAGAGGCGCAGTGGGATATTTGACTGTCATTAATCCGAATACACTGCTATAAAGTTGGTGAATTGAAAATGCTTTGTTGTATGCAATTAAACTCAAATCTTAAGAATCTGTCTGTCGTCTAGTAAATGGTCTGGTTTCTTTGCCACTTCAACTTATGTATGTGGGTGTGTGGTGGGGATCGGTTAAGAAACACAATCATTCTCCTTAACGCAGTTACAGAAAGACAATGGGATGTGTCATGGGCATGGATTGTGTTTATTTGTGACAAGGTGGTGGTGGTGGTGGTGGTTGGATTTTTTTTTTTGTTTGTCTTTCATTTAAAAAATAGAGGCATCATATCCGGATGGCAACACAGCCTATGGACCTGCTATGTCTACACTGTATGAAAACAAAACAAAACAAAACAAAAAAACAAGGACTAAAAACGAAACCCAGAATATGTCCTAAATCAGGATTTGCACCTTCACATAAGTAGCTTTCTAACTGGCATCAATAAGAAAAAAAAATTATAAACTTCCAGCTTGCGAAGTTGGAACCAAAAAGACACCCCATGTTTTATTTATCATCATGAGCATAGTTCGGAAGCTATCACTCATAAATATCGAGTAAGCTGTGAGACAGAGCATGGCTCTTGCCTTCTGTATCTTATTCTTTGCCCTGTTCCTTGTTCATTTTCTTCATTTTCATTCTTCGGTTCTGAAACCAGATTTTGACTTGTCTTTCACTCAGGTTGAGGAGTCTGGCCACTTCGTGTCTACGGTCCCTGGTGAGGTACATATTGAACAAAAACTCCTTCTCTAGCTCCAGGGTCTGGTATTTGGTGTAAGGGCATCTTTTTTTTCTGGAGGAGCGGGCATGGAGCCAGTTGGCCGCTGGGTTGGCTGAAAGACAAGCAGCAAGATCAATACTCTGTATCCTGTTCGTTTCTCAGAATGGTCTTAATCAATAATACCATCAAATATATATATATATGAATAAATGTCCACTGAGTTATGAGTTACCGGGAAAAGGCTACGTGAAAAACATATATGTTCACAAAAGTCTATCCACACACCTGTGCGTATGGCTGATGTATAGGACCTCGATCCTGGAAACAATTACGCACGTGCTTAACTTGACCACCTGGAGCGGCCCCAGTGTTTTCCAAGGTAGTACAATTAAGCACGCGCAAAAGTGTTTGCAGGATCGGGACCTATACGTGTATCGATGCATGTAAGTGTGTTTGTGCATAAATCCACACACATGTGCGTCTGTGGACGGACAGAGAGTAATTTATGCATCTATAGGCATATTTTGCAGACGTGTGTATACGTATGACTATATCCATTCCTATCTGCATTGTATCTAAGAAATACATAGATTACTTCTGAATAAGGCATCAATAAATCATGCCTATTTTTGCTAAGTGCCAAGCAATAGTCCTAATACAATAAACACCACTTCGGTGGGCTCTGGTCAATGTTCTCCAGAAACACAATTGCATTTGCAGTTGCATTATAAATGTAAGTAATGCAATAGAAAAGAGCAAAGTTACCTACGCATAATCCCCCTCCCTGCTTAACGTGGCATTGGAAATAAGAACATTTTATAAATACTTCCCAATAATTTCATCTAATCAAGGTGGAGACAAAAAGACTTTGGAACAAAGATCAGAAAGAAAGTCTGAACACAGTATCCCAGACCATTCGCATTAACCACACACCAACTTTAGGTGCCAAAGGTATGCTGGTGAATTTGCCACCGAGAAGGTGTGCTGAAATATTTTTTGGGGGAAAAAATGCTTTGCACACTTCTACTAATTACTTGGGGGAATAAAATGAAAAGATTATGACCAGATCACATTCTTCTGTTTTACTTCCTTTGCCTCTTCTGAAATTATAGATAAAGCCATAAACCTTAACATAAATTAAATGGAGTATTATATTAAAAAAACAACAACACCACACCAACAGAATGTTTCCTCTACGTAAAAGGAAATGTATTGAATATTTTAAAAATAATCCTGTTACTCTCCCACTGTAAGTACTGCATCTTACAAATTTGCACGGCTATTTCCTTAATGTAATTGACTTGATCTAATATGCAGAATTAATTATTAAAGAGGAAGAAAGCTGTTAATAATTGATACCGTTAGTCCTGCTACCTATCTTTTAATAGCAACAGAGAGGCTCTTCTTCATAAAAGATCTTCTTGGAAAAAACATGACATTTTATACAGGAAAAGAGGTTGATCTCGTGACTCTCTACAATCCTTTAATCAGGAAAGCCAACGAGAAATGATTTTAAAATCCAACAAATAAATGAAAATCTTATGGTGGCACCAGCGTCCTTATTATGTAATATTTTCGAAAAATTGAAACAGCCAGTGGGAACGCTCTCTGAAAAACAGCTCCCTCTTCCAGTCCCGTCACAGAGTTTTTGCTGGCATTCTATCAACCTCCACCAAAATCAAACTGTTATTTAAAACAAAATTTGCGTCTTAACCACGACCCGTAGAAACCACAGAGCAGCCTACTAGCTTGGATACCTGCACCTTCATAACGCTGTCCTGGACAAGATTTGTATTTATTCCGTTTCTGGGACATTGAGCACCGAGCCTGGGCTCTGTAATTCTCCCAAATCATTCACCTCGCTCGCAGTTTGTTCTGGATCTCTGCCCAGTACAATAGAATAGGACTTTCTTTTTTGTGCACGGGGTAAGTTAACTGATAGACATAACGCCACCACTGCACACCGGGAGAATGTGTAGTTTTATTTGTCATCACGTAGTTGCAATTGCAAGATCTGTTACACGTTGCAAACAAAGAAATAATAAAGATAATTTAAGAGAGGGGAGAAATCAATGTGTAATTACACGTGCCAAACGTGCTGGAGAGATATTCCTTCGGCGAATATTGCGGCTGGATACACTATGTATTGGGCTGTCAAGTTCGTTTTAGAAACGTGTGCATTCCATGCAAAATATTGATAACGGTGCTGAATCCTAACTGGTTTCACCCTCCTCTTTCTAGACTGAGAGGAGCCCTGCTTTACCTTTCAGGTACAATGAAGAGGCAGGAGCTAGCGAGAAGCTAACACGCGTGATATTTTGCTGGAATGTCCTTGTTCTGTATTTAGAGCTGTGTGTGTGTGTGTGCATATAAATGCAGAGTTTTATATAGATAGATAGATGCATGTATTATAAATGCAAGCGTTTGTTCCACTTTGCAGAAAACAATTCACGAAAGAGACACATGGTTAGGTTGCACAGTTCACCAATCTGCTACAGTACAAATAAAGACCTAATTAAGTTCCGACCCCCTTTTTCCTCTTTGGAAGCCTGGTTCTGAAGGATTCAGATCCTACCGTTACATTTCATAAACAAACAAACAAACAAAAAAAGAGGCAACGTGACAGATGAAACAACGAGGCAGACCGTCAACTTCGGATCTCTCAAGGTAAAATAAGAGCAGCTAGCATGAAATAGACATTGTTGCTGTTTACTTCTCCACGTGAACTCTTCCACCTTTTCCTTTTCTCACCCCCTCCCTCGGCTTTATTCCACTTTTCAGCCTCCATTCCCTTTCCTCCCAATATTTCCCTTTTTCCTCCCTTTCCCCACAAAAATCACCCTTTGCTAGGAAAGCGACGGTTTTGGAGCTTTAAATGCATGGCAGCAAAGAGGAAGGTTTGACCAAGCGTTTTGCATTTGCTCTGGGTTCGACGCTGCTTAAGGAGTTTTAATCAAAGCAATGCCAGTCTCTACCCCACCACCACCACCACCACTTTCCACCACCACCCTCTCTTGCCCTTTCGGTTGGCACCAGTAATCTGAGCGTTTTCTTTCAGACATGATTTTTAACTTTGCTTTGCATTGTCCCGTTTTATGGCACCGCCTCAGCTTTTATACTGTTTACTTCCTCACTTTTATAACTTACTTTGATCTGGCCTGTCTTTGTCCTCGCTTCCTTCACAAACTTTATTGTCCTCGAAGCTGGGCCTTTGATTGGAAACGATCGCCTCCCTTCCAGCAGAAGTTTCTAAATTGTACTCCTGTGCTCCGGGTTTATGGACTTCCCCGGGGTGCCCCAGCAGAGGCTCTGATTTAACTGATCCCTGCCCGGGTATGTTCTCTGTTCTGGGCACTGGATCCAGCCAGCTTCGTAGATACCTGCTATCAGAAGGGACGCTTTGATGTTGAATATATGGATGATAGACCGAAGGAAGGGTACCAGAAGAATGTGGGTTCAAAGGAGTCCAGGAGGCGCTGAAAACTGGAGGTTTTGGCTGGAAACTACAAGAGGGGAATTCTAGATGCTCATTATGTCCAGCTTGCCTGGAACTTGTATATTGCCCAGTTGAAAATTTAGCTGAAGGCGAATCTTCGCTGTCATGACTTATAATAGAGTCGACATAATAATTGCTAAGAGTCCCAGAAATGGACATTCTCAGACATCATACAAAGCACGGTTCAATGAAGGGAAAAAAATAATATATATATCTATAGATATAGGACAGATCTAGATTTGTACTCTACCCCCTTCTCCAACTTCCTAGACAACAAAGTACAGTTGGGCTGCTGTGTTGTGAGCTCCTAGCAAAATGATTGGTCAAACTTTTTTCGTGCGCCTGATAAAGCGTCAGTAGAGACGTAAATCAATCGAAGGCGAGGGGGCTGAACAGCGCTGTCATTCGCCCTTGCATTCCATATCAAGGATGGATTGTTTTATGTTTATGCAATGTTGCAAAACGTCAGTAGTTTAAAAAGCCACGAAACATACAGTGTGGGGCTGATACGCCTTCATACATTTTGCTTCTGAAACATAAACGGGGGGAAAGCACCAACACGCGGGTCTCTCTAGCTTTAATAACCGCCGGGTGGCTGGGAAGAGAGAGAGGGGGAAGCAATTCTTTGCCATTCAGTTACCCATGTGCAACTGTAACGAGCCGGAGAATATGTACAATTCGGCCAAAAAGTTCGTTATTAGAGAGAGAGACTCATGCGCTGTTAAGCTAGGGGAGGGGTTGGTTATAAAGCACTAACCCGTCTGGAATGGGTCAAAAGTTGGATTCTTAACACAGGAAAATGACTGGAGTATCTTTGAAATTCCAAATGTCCTTGTAATGTATCGGACATCATAACGTTGTCGGGCGGACTATAATACCTCCATTGTCCATAGCTGGGTTTGTCTAACATGGAAAAAGTCAGAATGTATGTATGTCTCTGTACTTCACCAGTGTAAGCCCAGGATTGCGTTGCTAGGGCTCAGATGGTCGCATACACCGCCTGAACCTTGAAGCTTTCCTCTAACTTTACAAGCCTAGTAAAATACAGTGTGGCACGGATCCTGCATTGTTACAGAACCCGTTATACTTGGAACGGTTAAATAGTTTAATAACACTTACATTTGCTTTCTTTGATTTTTATAGCCTCGAATTTATTGCCTGTGGAAAAGAAAGGGGTGGGGGAAGGAGTCTTTCACATTTTAGGCTGCAGCTTATGGCTCGCCACATTCACATATATGAAAAAATATCCCACTTGTATGTAAACATGATTTTTTTTTAATGGGGTGGATTTCTTTTTGCTACTAGCTCAGGAAATGAGTAACAGGCTTTAACGAGATACAGCTACTCACTAGTCTGGAGCGCAGAGGAAACAGCGTCCGTCCAGCCAAATTATGTGAGATGCGTTCTTTGCAAGAGAGTTACACTAAGATTTTAAAGGTCGGTTAAATTCTAATTGTGACTATGTGCAAAATTATCCCCAGAACTTCATCTGAGCTACAGTCTGGATGGGTTTGCCTCCTTGTATCTCTCTAGAGTTCTTCTCCTGACACAGAATTATTTTTAAAGTTAATAGAACCTAATTTGCTAATATTACCCATTAAGAATATTTTCTAAATTGGCTCTGATGTATATTTGATATGTCTTTAGGAGAGGACTAATAATCAGATATTGGGTATTAAGTAACCATCTTCAAATTAAGAGAAAACAAAACAAATCTTTCTCTCCTCTCTCTCTTACTATATAGATAGAGATAGAGCTATAGGTGTGCGTGAAATATCTCTAAGACAAAGGCATTTTACCAGTGGAAAATGCTAAAGGCACTTAAAAACCAACCTCCAAGCCTTTACATTTTCCCTTAATTCCTACAAAATGCGTCTTATGCAAGTCAGCTACAGAATGTGTAGAATGTCATACGTCTAAATCTCCTGGATGTGTCTTCTTCTAGATGAGTTCTTGTTAGTAAACAGGCTCTTTTCTAAAATAAATCGGGCTGGTGGGTGTGTAAGGATAATAAATATTCAATCCTGTATTTCATATTTTTAATTACATCAATACATATCTCTGGCAATAACAAAAAAAAGGCAATTTCTTTCACGGTTTGCAGGCCCCTTTTTAAATATTTTTCATATTTACTGGTCTGGGATTTTGCAGTAGTGCCGTGAATACGTTTACACAGGTGAGGAGTCCCACTGGTTCAGACTCTGCCCTCACTCACATCAGAGTAAATCCGAAATAACTCCATTTCCACCTGGATATAAATCGATGGAAGAACAGACTTCTGACCCACTGTGAGTTCCATGGGGCTACTCATCTAATCATAGTTATTCTCTTGGGTAAGTGTGCGGGACCGGGCTCCTTCAGGAACAATCTCCAGTGTGTACCAATAACAAACAGGGTTTGTGTGAAACGCCTTGGGTAATCCACGCTTTTTTTAAAACTTCCCTAAGAGTCGAAGAGGCTCCGAAATGAAAATACCCCTCATGTTATTAAAAGTGAAATACGAGCTTGCTGCGCACTTTGTCATCTTCCTCAGCTTTATTGCCTTCCAGGAATGATTTCCAAAACTCTCTCTCTCTCATAACGGTTTCGGAGGAACTTTCCCAATGTTATGATAGCTTGAAAAGGAGTGGACAGATTTAAGCGCAGTGTGCCGCTCAAACTGGGTTGGCTGGTGGGAGCGTGTTTATGATATAAATGATGGCGGTGATGGTGAATAAGTGTGTAGGAACCTATTGAACATTAATTGAAGCCAAACACCTGTTCTGGGTTTGCAGGATGAATTGAGCATGTCTTACCTGTAATAAATATATTCTTGGAAAAATCCTAGTGCACTTCCTATAAATAATTATGACGCATGTCAGCTGCTGAGTAGATACTTTTCTGTAGTATATAAATTCAAACCCAAAAGGCTGCAAGGGTGTAACTCTGAAACAGAATCCAAAGGTCTTGCCATCCCTAGTGAAAGGAAACCACACAAGGAGAGCTGCAGAATTAATCTATTTTGGCTACTTTGGAGGTTTCTGTTTGTCCAGTGGTTTATTTTTAATTTACACCACCGTATTTCATCTTCTTGTATCCTTTTGGGGGGGGCAGGGGGGTTGGAGGATAGTCTGCATTCTTCTTCCCAGCTATATTTTAATACCAAATCTATCTGTTGCGAGGATGCACTTTTGTGTGTGTACTGTTTTCTTTGGTGTACATTTTAGAGAATAATAATAACGGCACACACCAAGAACTGCATGAAAAGTTAAGTGCTTTGCAAATAGCTTGGACCAGGAAAAGCAAAAGAGAAATTGACCTCATTCGAGATTCTCCATGTAAATTGCATTGGTGCAACTTTGATATATTTGCACAGACGATGTACAAGTTCTGCTTGATTTATATACTAGCTGGATTCATTTTAGAGCTGTGCATTTATGTACATATACAGGAAGCGGAACTGGGAACAGTTATTTCCCAGAAATGTAGAAGAGTAGCTTTTTTTTTTTTTGGTTTTGTTTTGTTTTCAACATCCCTGCCAAACTTTCCAAATCTTTTTGGCTGTGAGGAAAAATGTTACATATTTTGTGCTTAAACTGAAGAGTCAAAGCTTTTTTAACCCAGATGCTATTTATGAATAATATTTATTGTTTGCGGGAGGGGAAGAAATAATTTCTAAATAGCTCTGCCCATTGAAATAAACATCTGCCAAATTTCACCCTGAACAACCAGCTACTTGGGCTGAAAGTTCTGTGTTGAAAACAGACAAATATAAAGTGTGTTCTAAATACGCAGACTGTAACTCTGTGTAACAGTCACATTTTACCGATTTATAAGCTCTGGCACAGGAAAAAACAGATGATCTATTGCTTACTGGAAACATATTTAACCACTATTTAAAAAGAAAAGAAAAGAAAAGAAACTGTTGTTGTCATTTATTAGAAATGGCACCTTTTTCCATGAGATTTTTCTTCCTTAACATCCACTTGGAGAAGATGGAAAAGTTCTGCGGACACAAAAGCTCTGATCCGGTATTCCTTTCTCTGGCAAAATAAAAACATTGACCTCAATAGCAGTTTTATCTTAAACCAGAATTGGGTAAGGATTGTAGGATTTGATCCAGGATTTCTGAGCCAAGAGGCCAATATGGCGTCTGTGCACAATATGTATCCTATCCTTTCATTTAAGAGAAATTCACTGTGTCATGTAGTTTTTCTGTTCAGTAGATAAGGGCAACATAGAGTGAATAAAAAGTTGGGAGTGAACTTAATAGCTATCGAGAGATTGAAGGGCGAGATTCCAAGATAACCCCAAATCCCAAATATCCTAGCGTTCATTCTGCAGCTCTGAAGAACATTCAGCACTAAATAACAATAACCAAGCTAATAACTGATTGAAAAGGAATAAAAAGAGACAGGAAACAGAAATCAAAACTCAGCATTAAACAAACAGAATTTTTACATGTACACAAGTCTAAGAGGTTATGAAAGGAAATTCAGTCTGGGGTGGTTGCAAAACTCATGAGGAGGGCGAATAATAATAATCATAATCATAATCATAATCATCAAAAAGGTCCTGAAGAGTAAAACCTTTCTTTAAAAACATGAAATAAGTTTCTGTAGCCTAAAAGCAGAACGATCTACCTTTACCATTTCCTGTGCTGCCTCTGAGTCTGAATACCGCCGTCTGTTCAAAATCCGCAAGTGGTGAGTGAAGGGAGGGGGGGGAATCCTGGTCTGAAGAGAAGCAAAACAACTTACACATGTGGGCAATTTTCCAAGAAACGAAACTTAACTCTGGCTAAAAACACAATCCGAAATGAGGTTTGTAATCTTAGCAGTTAATAACCCATTGAGACCCCTGGTACAGTAAAACCTTGTGTGCCTTTTAAAGGACAAGCTGTGGGAAAGAAAATTAAAATAAAGTGGCATGGTTGCTTTGAACCAGTATTGTGGATGCCAGAGTCTTTCGCCCTTTGAAATAATATTGTAAGTTGTTTGAAATAAGTGGGGTTCTGCGTCTCCTCTGGTTGCATATGGATTTTCACACGCATGGAACTCCATTGACTTCAGTAGAGTGGCTGCTGGGTTAGTGGGGCTCCGAATTGGGACTTGGGATATAATTGGGACCTAAACATATTGTTGGAGGGGAAGAGGGAAATGGAATTAACAAGCCTTGGGAGTGAGAGAAGGCCCATGGCTTCCACTCAGGGACAGAAGGAAAAGAAAAGCACACTAGAATTAGGTCGTTAAATAATTGCTTCAATAAAATCTATGGCATGAGACCCTGCAAAAAAAAAGGGGGGGGTGTCTTTCAAATAGCTATTTTTACAGCACTTTGCCAACAGCTTAGACTAATATTGAATGGGGTTGAGAGAATTTTAGGCAGGCTGGAACGCTGCGAGAGAAGTTGGGGTTTGCTGTTGCATTTAACAGTTGTTGTTCATTGTCATTCGTGTTTGTGGCGGGGTGGGTGGGGGGAAGGAAAGCAGGAGTTGATGTCATTTGGGAAGCGAATCAGTTATTATATGGAGCTTTCTGTAGCAATCCCAACATCGCTGCTGCTTCTTCAGGTGAAGTCGCTCTTATCCTTCTGATTTGGAATGAAAAGAAAACACACCGCTTCAGATATAAGCCAGGCAAATCAGATGCATCATGGCAACTAATGTGTAATTCACAAATAGGATGTTTCCCCTTTTTCCTTCCCACCGCCCTTTGGGAAATAGACTCAGTTCTGTTTTCAACCGGGGAGGGGGAGAGGGGGCAGATTCTGATCTCTGTTACAGCCCTGTAACTCCATCAGCTTCAACGAACCTTGCTGCTGTCTTTACATTGGTACAAGTGAGATCAAAATCTGGAGGCCATGCGTTTACAAGACAGGTTAGTGTTAGCCTTATGGGGATACTATTACCTAATCGCTGATTATTAACTTTGCAAGATTGTTCATTTCCGGAGCGAAGTTCTGGTAATAATATAACTATCACTGTGTTTCTATTAGAAAGACTCACAGAACTTGTTAAAAGTATGGAATGCAGATAGTTTTATGCTGACTCCCCCCCTTTTTTTCCCTCAATGGCTGCTAGTTTAATAGGGAAGATGGGCACATTGCCTATAACAATCACTAGTTGCAGGGATAAAGCATGTCTCGGTTAAAGGCTATAAAAAAGGGTTTTTACCATTCCGACCCTAGAATAAACTGAATTCACAGCAATCCCTCGGCTACAGAAGAAATAGCAGATGATATTCGAAGCTTGTATATCACCTCTAACTTTAGTAATTCGAAACTCAAAGTGTGAGTGTAAAAAAAAATCTCGTCCCAGACGTTATAATATTTACTTTTATGCTCATTTCATAAACTGATATACAGAAAGGTATTTCCATTCTTTGATATCATTACATAGTATATAGATAGAGTTTTTAGGAGCCTACTAACGTGGAATATCTTAGGTTACCGAGAAATAACTTTGACCAATATTTCTACCACAGTGGAAGGCTTGTATTTACACACTTTTGCATGCATTATTCTTGGTTAGCTTCATTTGAAGATCATATGTTTTAAGTTAAACGATAAACTTTTGTTTTACTACTAAAATGAAAGCAAACTATCTTCAGCCACACATGCAGGCGCGTGTGTACCCAACTGTACCAATATTTTTCATTTATTAGTATCGAAAACACCAGTGTGTTGTATAGCATCTGGAGTACATAAGTAGCATCTGATATACTCCATATTATGTTACGCTCAGATAGTAGCTATCATGTCTATTTCGAATTTAGGTAGAGAAGAAACAGGAAAACTCACAGACAACCGGCTGCACGTTATCATTCAGACTATGTCTGATCATAATGAAATAACTGAAATAGAAAGTTATAGTTGTATGCATTTTTAGAATAGGGTTTATAATGAACATAACTTAATAATATGGGGCAACTGAATAAAACTGGGAGTTTTAGTGTGTTCCCTGAACTAATATTTTATAATTTAAGCATAGATGTGGATTTCTTAGTCCAAAAATGAAAATCTTCCTTTCCTTTATCTACATAAAGAAATTAGAGAATATTTTTTGAAGACGTCTCCTGTCGGGAACGGATCCTGATCCCACTGAATTTAGCAGGAGCAGGATGGAGCCCTTCATCAGTTGTTCATTGTTTTGTGCATCCTTATACATTCTTGCAAAATGGCACTCAAATAGAATTTTGAAAAAAAAAACCTGCATACATAATCTCTGATTTTTATTATTATTTTTTGAAAAACTAATAGGGACTGTTGCCAACTTGCTTAGCCCCTAGATGCTAAAAATTCGTTAATATGGCTTGAGCTGAAAATAAATAAATAAATAAATAAATAAACGTACCTATCATTTTTCTCTGATCCAACTGCCCTGAATAAACAAAATCGAGGAGAATAACTGGAGTAAATCAGGTAGTTTTATGTTCTTGTGTTTAAAAATAAAACCCCAACAACATGAAACTACCTAATTCACAAAGCAGTTCTAGTTCATTCCTGGGTCAAAGGCTAAAATTACCAAGAAAGGCGCCTGGGCGGCCATTTTGTTTGACATCACTGGCAATCTGAACTTTTATAATAGAAAACAGTTGCTAGGAAACAAAAGCAACAAAAGGATCTTTTCAAAGACAAAAAACCCCTACGATTTCACGAAATATCTATTCAGATTATTTCCTATGTACAGTGTCTAGAACGGATCTGTCCTGCAGGAGTTCACAAATAGTTTACAAATAGACTAGAGGAAACAGTAAAATACTATTGACTTTGCGAAACAAACGATTATCTCAGCTATAAATAGAGCGCAAAAATTCCTCAAGCTTTTAATAAAAGCAATTGAAAGCATCTTTTTCCATGTGAAAATATTTTTTGAATAATCGGATTTTTTGTTTTAAAAACTCCAAGTATTTGGATAACGTCCTTCTTACAATAACAATAACGTAAAACCAGTGAATTCTGGACATCAAAAATCATAATTTATTTCTCTTTCACATACCCCCAAAATGTAAGTATAACTTGATCCAATCTTTTCAAAGTTTGAATCGATGGGAGCAATAGGAAAAGCATCACCACATCTATTCTATAGCTCTAATTCAGCAACTCTAAGGAACTTGTCCCTTTTTTGCACTGAATATATAAATGATGTGTTTATAGTGATTATATAAAATAATTACCAATTTTATAAAAGGGAAGTATTATGCCTAGTAAACTGAGGAGAGGGTGAGGGAAGCTGGTTGGATAACAGCCGAAAAAGGAGTTTTTGCTGAGGCTTAAGGTTCTGTGAGATTTCCTTAATTCTTAGAAGACTCTTAGAACTTTTCAAGCACATGATACGATTTAAATATAGATTCCTTTCAAAAATATATAACACTGAAATTTTCTACTTCAGTTTTCCCGCTGCCACCATTGTTAAATGTTATAAAATATAAATTAAATGTCTTACCTCGTGTGCTGTATACTTCTAGAAGTGGATTAAATAAATAAACCAACTCACTCGAAAGGCAATAAAGCAAAGATAGCCGTGTTTCTAAAGTTTCCTAGCGTTTAAAAGTTCATTAGAAGAAAAACCAAACAACCCAAACGCGCCACAACGAGTCCGGGTTCAAGAGACGCAGGGGAGGAGCCTGAAACTTGACTATAACTTAGCTTCATTTTATTAGCAAAGCCTTTAAAAGACTGGCTGGGATGGTGTATAAATCTATTGTACCGGAAATACAATAAAACTTAGCCATGTTGTTGAACTTCAACTTCAGTTTACATCACATCAGGCGGTGAAGAGAAAGAAATCACAGATTTAAAAGAAAACACCCCAACACCACCATCCAACCATACATTATAAAAGGGGAAATAACTTAGGATCAGAATATTAAGCATGCCAGGTTTTTATTTCTGTGCAGTATTAGACCTCTTTTTGAAAATTACAAGACAGAGGGGAAAAAATATTAGTAAACACCTTTGGCGGCGACTGCGATTTAAAATCAAGATGTGCTTTTTATTTCAAATGCATCATTTCACTTTTGACCACAGTCATGACTGTGCACCAGAGAAGGAGCAGGTTCAAGGTTAAATCAAACTCTGGGGAAAAATCAAAAAGCTCTATTACTATCAAACTTTATTTGCGTTTCACTGACAAATAATCCACACCCCACACGTGTCAAAATGTCTATATTGAATTCTGTTTGCTACAGAGACTTTTTAAAAATTGAAACCACTAGATCAGACATTTTCATTCCCCTGCTTCCAAGCTCCCAGCACTAGAGTGACTTTGGTATTGAGAGCTCATCCACTTATACAAAACAACAAGCAGAAAGAATATGTTTATAATTGAGCTCTCGCTGCTCAAATTTGGAAATTAAAGACACCCTCCCCCCATCAAATTACAGACTGAAACGATCTAGATAAGTGTGAAATACAAAGCTTCCTGTGCCATATAGTTTAAAACCAGGTTTAAAATAAATAACGTAGAGTTTAATAATAATAATCATAAAGCTACATAAACTGTATATTAGGTTTAATCCTTGAGCTGGAATAACATTTTCCAGTAATGGGACTCCCCCTCCTCCCCTCCTCCCCCCCCGGCTGTTGCGAAAGTTCTTCAAAATGTTTTAAATTTAGACGTCACAGCCCAGTTAGTGCACTTATATAGCTAATGGATATCTTAGCTATAGGACAACTTCTACTCATCAAGAGATATGTGCTAACATAATCAATAGGCAAGGGGAAACGAAAGTGTATGCGTTTATATCAATATCTGTATATCTGTGTGTGTTTCTCTCTCTCTCTCTCTCTCTCTCTCTATATATATATATGTTTTTGACTCTCAAGTTCTCATTATGGGTTTCCTTGTGCTTTATTTAGACCTTCACAACGCTATGTTTTTATTGAAATATTGTTATAATAGCTGTTTGTCAGGGTTCCCATCCATCAGAAATAGCCTCTGGGAGTATTTGTCATCAGTTCCGTAAGAGTGGTGAAATATTTTCAACCAGAATGTGCTACATATGGAAGGCGCTTATCGCATTTATATGGATAAGATTAAAAAGTTGGCTTAAAAAAAAACCCCCTTACAGTCTAGCGTTCTACGAGCTCCATTCCAAAGAAATGTCAGCGGGGCTATTACTTTAGAGTGAATTCTTTTTATCTCTGCTTTCATAAACAAAAAAGCCCTACGTCGGAATATTTTTTAACCACATGGTTTAGAAGATAATAAAATATATGTTTGAAACCTCTTAACATTTTTACAGCCGCGGTAACAACAAAATAAATAAATATTACCCCTCCCTTTCTTCCCCCCAAATTGATTTGCGTTGGTTTTATTTAGTCACTTGTCACAATGAGAACTGAGCTGTTTAATTCTGGTAGTACCCTATTATCTCTAGTCGTTTTTTCTCAGTTTCATCATGCGGTTTTGGAACCAGATTTTGACTTGTCTAATCTGTGAAGTTGACACTTCGTCTGACCTCTAGGCGGCGCTCTCTGGTCAAATACATAAAGAAGAATTTCTTTCCCAGCTCCAGCGTCTGGTATTTAGTATAAGAGTTTCTTTTTTTTTCTTTCCACCCTTTGCAGTCAGCCAGCTGCCAGCTATAGGTTCAGCTTTTGTATCCTCTGCCAAGTATAAGACAAACATGTGTAACTGTGTTTTGATGGAAAGAAAGAAAGAAAGAAAGAAAATGACTTGGACAAAATTAGATTAATTTTCTATTCATTAAAATCAGAAAAAGTGACTAATTTGTCCACTTAAAAATCAAAATTAGCTCTCTGTGAACCAAATTCAGAGGAAGGTTCTTGAATTTAGACTGTCAGTAACAGTCTGTTAGCTGATTTTTCACTGAACTCAGGTGTCTGTTCTAAACCCAAGATAAACGAAATTGAATTATGCTTTTAAAAAAAGTTTCTGTACGGCATGGAATAACCAAGATTTTCCAGTCACAAGCAGTTTTACATGAGATAGCAACCCAGGAATTAAATTAAAGCCAGAAGCCTTTATATTACACAACTGCATATTTTTACCTTTTTCTTATTACCAGCGCATGCCACTTTATTATATTATTAATTCACTGATGTTCAGACGTACATAAAATAAGCAAATGCATCACAGTTTGCGAGGGCCAGTCTTGCAATACAGACTCAAAGACTAACACAGCAGCATCACACATGGCGATTAGCAAATTAATACAAGATGCGCACTGAAATAACCGTGATCAGAGATAATGACGCCACACAGCCTTCATCTCCGAAATTTAGAAGAGAAAACGATTGGCTGGAAATGTCCACAGGCTATGTAAGACTCCAAGGACCAGTGAAAATCATATCCAGTACAAAATGTCACACCCCACCTTTATGTGAACATGTACCAGAATAAAAGAGTGGTGGAAAAAAATGAAAGGGGGAAAAGATACAATGTCATCCTTGCAAAATTGAAAGAGACACCATCAATTTGTAATTTATGGTCATTTTTTAAAGAAAAGAGCTAAAGGTAGCTTCAGGTATTAGACCTGCTCCTGAATCCCCCGGCCAATTTTTTTGTGGTTTTACAATTACATGTTAATAATATGTTATTAAGTATTATTATTAATAGTAATAATATTTGACCTCCTGTGGTGGGAAAGTTTCCCACAAAGCAACGGAGACATTGACTAATGAAAAGTGAACCTGACTAGACACAAGTTGCTGCCCTCAAATGTGCCCAGAATTTTAACTGTCTAATGTCTTTTAGTCATTTTAGGAGATAGGTGCAACAATAGAAAGTCAACATGATTCAGAGAAAAGAGTAAATTTTTTTTTAAAAATCGACAGTGTCCATTTAAGGGAGTCAAAGAACAGACTAGGAAGCCATTCGCCATGCCATTTTGGTCCGTCCAGCATACACCTGAACATATTGAAAAACAGCTGTCAGTAAATATGTTTCCAGGGACTAAAATCATTTCTAGACTGAGTCATTTTCTGGACAGAAAATCCTAGAATCCGACCCATACTTGATATGTCATGATAGCATGATCACGGCCCCCCAGGATCTGAAGAATTAAGCAAATGGAAATGTAGGAGTAAATTCTGCTCTCCGTGATATATTGTACAGAAGAGCAAAATCAGGTCTCCCAGCTAAGGGGGAAGGGGAGGGATTTTTCAGACACTAGGAAATATATAAAAAAGAAACCTGTGGACTTGGTTCCATTACAGTTCAAAGTTTTCTCAAAATACATCTCTTATTGTCCGCAGACGCTAAATATAAGTGAACGCTTTGTAAGGAAGATAAAAAAAAATTTTCCTCTCTAGCAAGGCACAAATACTAAACTATATTCCAGCCGCAGCATCCTTCAGGTTTTGTTTGCTGCTTTCTTTTTAATGTCTAAGAGGTCAGTAGCCTTGTTTCTGTGCCTAATATGGACTGATTTAAACACAAATAATTGAGTTCTAAATGCAGTTGGGGTTAAATTGATTGTCATGTGAACTCCAATCCTTAAATTCAGCACGGAACTTTAGTCACACGAACAATCCCTTAGGCAACTCACGTGAGTAAAGTCTTTCATGCGCTTGGCAGGATCGAGCTCTCAGTGTGAAGGGAAAAAAAAAACTCAGCCAAACTTTATTTTTAAACCTTTATTGGTCTCTGCAGATGCTGCAAAGTTACTGACTCAGTCAATTGAAATGTTCTTTAATTAGTAGTAGAGTATTTTGGCACAGTGGCTAAGTCTTAAAAAGTAATTTAGCAGCAGGTACAGCATAATATAGGAAACATTAGGTTGATTGCCATTAAATAAAGGAACTTACCAAAATGTTTTAAACAAACTTATTTTATGATCCAATGAGCAGTCAATCTGTATTTGCATATTTAACTTCATCAAATTAAACTTTTAGTCTAGTTGCTTCACATATAGCCTCAAGGGATCATAGTGTAGACTCTTTTTTTCCCCAGGCCTTAACCTACTAAAAAAAAATAAAAAATTGAACGATCGCAGTATTAGCTATTTTCAGGGCTGGCTTTTTTGCTTCTATTACTTTCATCCAGTTACATTGATTCCAGGGATATTTTTGAAAGAGGTTTAAAATCTTTCTAATAATTCCCCGTTGTCAAGAATTAGAAATGCTGAAAGGCATTTAAGTTAACATACAAAACGATGCTCCTATTTCAATAAAATAGTCAAATTGCCCACGTCGGGTTAGGTTCAGAGGGGAATACAGTTGAGAATTCATAGATTAATTTGTTTAAATAATCTGGTTGCACTTTCGCGGTTTTCAGCGCTTAGTGGAAAACTATAAGAAGTAAGGAACTGCCAGGAAATTGAATTTAAAGTTACAAGGATGATGAAGCAAATGTATCTCGACCTAGCTAAGCTTTGTGGAGAAACGGCACTATAGACGTGGAGAGGAGCATAAGCCGGACTACTTCTCCCAAAGTAAGTTGGACTTGGCAGTCCCGTTGAAATGACCGCATCGTTTCAAGTCTAAACGGAGAGCCAGCCCTTCTTGTCCACTAAAATGACAGCAATGAAATAACCAACATAAAGAGCGTCGTTAAAAATATATCAGGAAGCAAAGACATTAGGATGGCTTCGTGAAAATAAAAAAGGGACCTTGGTTAAAGCTAGGTAGTCCATTAAAAGTGCAACCTCCCAATTCCTTATTTGGTATTTTTATGATAAAGATCCTGGTTGCAGTTCAAGAAATCCCCTCCCTCACATACACCCCGCAGTAGAAAAGTCCTCTTTTGGCATTTAAATAGTTGGGCCGAGTCCACATTTTTGCATAGCCTTGGTTATTTCATTTTAATTCGATTTCTAGGGTCGAAAGGGATAGTGTTTTTTTTTTAAAGCCATGTTTGATTATGGACTGGAACGATGATCTCCCTCTCCCCCAAATACAGACAAGCTAAAGGAGACAAAAATGAGGTGAGAATTTTGCCTCAGATCCTGACACTGGGGGAAAAGGAAGGCAAGGCTGGCTTTAGGTAAATATTTCAGAGAATTGGAACGAAATGATCATTAAAAAGATCAGGTCTAACTGGCAGTGCACGTGGCTAAACTGCCTTGGAGTTTCTTCCTACACAGGTGTCTGCAAGTCTGATTAGAAGAATGCAATATTCTTCGGACTTTACACATGGGAAATGACCAGCGCTCAGCAGGTTATGAAAGAAACCCTCCAAATTAGTTCCCCGGTCGCCTACTCACCTTTATTCCAAACGTATCGTGTCCATAACTGACTTACCTGTCTGCCTGTGACCTTGGCTAAAATATTCTTCTTAGCTAGAAGAATATAGGGGGGGGAATGCTTTTTTCGTTCAGGGTACCGCCTAGCCATCGCGAAAAAAATCATTCTTTCCAAGCGCTGGGTTATTTTATTTTATTTTGAAATCTTTCCGATGGGCCCACTCAGGAATGAGGGCTGTAACTGAGTCTGGCATGCATGCTTGGGCGCTGTAAATTAATTTTAAACTGAAGGATCATTGTCTTGGGAGGGGGAGCCTCCTTTCCCCCACCTCACCCCCCGCTCCTTGGCAGTCTGGCTAAAATCACCTTGTTTTGACTGCAAACCGGCTTTTTTACCTTCTTTCGCTATACAGTGGCATTTCGTTTCTTTCTGTACCCACCTCGTATTTCTTGCGATGTTATGTCGTCTTTAGGCCTGTCTAACAGTGGAGCCTCCTGGAGAAAAAAACGCTGCTCTTCCGTTTTACCCTTCCCAGATGATCCAGAGCCAGGTTTCAGTCTAATGGACGCTTCATAATTCCCCTCTACAGTGTCCGAGCAGGATGACGAAGGGCTACTTTCTCGCCGACGCCCATTAGCGGCAGGGGGGGTGAAATCAGTAGGCAACGAAAGCACCTGGGAACCTGCTGGCTTGATGGCTACCTGAGGTTGTGAAGAGCTGCCGATGCGTTGACAAGGTCCAGTCCCGGGTCTGGTGGTGGAGAAGATGGCCCCCTCTGCCTGGGGGGCTGGATAGTTCGCAGCATCAGATCCCAAACTGGACGCCTCGTCTTTGCCTCTGGGTGCACACCCACAGGGATCTCTGTGCTGCGGGCCACCATGCCCTGCCGGGTCCCCCCAACCTGGGTGGAAGGGAGGCGGAAGGTACCGCAGCAGTCCTGGCTGGTGGCGACTCATCTCACTCCCAAAGGAGGTAAGGGGAAATGTTTCCCCCCCAGTTTGCAATAGGAAGAAGGGGAGTGTGAAGGGTGGGACGATGGGGGCCGAGAAGCAGCTGTCACTATTTGCTTTGGGTACTAGCACCGATGGGAGGGTAGGCTGCAGGAGGAGCTGCACCGGGATCTGTGGGGCTGAGGCTGTGACAAAATATACTTTTGGAGGAAGGGAAAAAGGGTCTCTGGCAGTTGACTTATCTGCTAGAAAAGGCGTCTGCGAGCAACTTCCGGTGAGCGAGCCAATCCGAGATGGACATGACCGCTAGGGCCATCCCCATGGTGTCAATTTTAATGGGAAACTTTACTAGTTTTTTTTTTTTTCCAGAGGACTGGGATGTTTCCCCTCCCAAAAAGCAAACATCTGTAGCTAAAGTTGAGCTTCTCCTTGTCTCTGCCTCCAGGCGCGTGACTCCAGTACAACTATTATTAACCTCCCCAATAATATTATGGGATGTTACTGGGTTTTTTTAGGAAAGGCTTATTGCATGAAACCTTTGATGGGGAAAGGAGAAGGGATCTGAGCTGTGAAGAGGGCGGGAACGTATATCTCTGATCGTGGACTGCACATCTCTTCCCTGTACACAGAACTAAATCTTAACAAGACGTTGATTTCCCAAGCATAGGTTTTAAACCCTGCCTTTGGAAGTTAGGGTTAAAGGAACTGAATGGAGAAGGTAACCTAACCAATCCTTTAGCTTTAGCCACACATGCAAAGATAGAAATATACATACACCTATGGTATAACTATTAAAATAGACATACAACTGGAACATGCATTAAATATATACTCATATGGCCCATACAAACGGTCCCTAGCACATTAAAGTCAAGACGTCCTGGCCTCCTATTCTGAATTTTTCTTATTTTTTTTTCAATTTTCATACTGATGGGGACTATATAAATGAACCAATAAGTAAATAATTGCATTTTTAAAACTAATCCCCCTTCGGAAAGTTTTTCGCTGTAGAAAAGGCGGGGTGACTCGTCCTGCATTCTCTGGTGGTGTTTTTTTTCGGGATCACCTCGCTGTTTTTTCCACCGTTGTTAGTCATGAGCAACTGGAATTGACCATGTCAGCAAAAAAAGAATTCTAATACTTTTGGGGGCAGGCCATTATGTATTTACGATGGCTGGACTGTGAAATGAAACAAGTGGTAAATTCCAGTATAAATATTTTTGGTGGCGCTACGTAGATTTTAGTCCCTAATAGACTCACACAGAGAAATGGTCTCACTTGGTATGTGCATATTTATTCCCATTGGTTTGTGCAATAGGCTAACTTTCTTAATTAACTCCCCCACAGAAATTCAAGGTCTTGGCCGATTGTCCAAGACATAGCGCAAAAATAAGAAAAGTTCAATGCTCTAGCAACGGCAAACGCTGCGGGTCTGATTCTGACCTCCGATCTATGTAAATCAGCAATAACCCCGATGAAATAAATGGAGTAATGGAGGTGTAAACCCACTAACACTGGATCAGAGCCAGCCCCTGTGAGAAAAGCATTTGTTGCATAAACTGCTTCAGATTGTACCTTTCTTTAAAAAAAAATAGAAAATCTTGCCTTGGAAGAAGGAAGGAAGCCCAGTTCTGCACTCCAGACAGCACTATGTATTATCCATGTGCATTTTTTTTAATGAATTATATGCAGGTTTCGACGAGGGGCCGCACAGGCCATTTAAAAAACGTTCGGGATGAATCCTAACTCTGCTATTGAGAAAAACAAATGATATCCGTGACAAAATCCTCCCTCTGCTCTCATTGAAAAAACTTTAGGTTTTCAGGTGATTGAATGGGCACTTTCCAAACTCAGCAGTTTGGATCAGAGAGTCATAAACTGCAGGATGAAGGCAATCTCTGGAAACTGCTTATCCAATTTCGTCTTTAAATACAGCCGCCCTCTAAGAAATAAGCAGGCAGGGAAGATATTTCGCCACAGATTGATTGAAGCTAATCTTGCGATAACATGTGATGTCTTACTTGCTCTCTCTCTGTCTCACACACACATGGGGTTATTTTATCTGAGTCTTCTAAAAAGTAAGAGATTAGTAAATCACAGCGGCTGATGCACTCAAAGAAAGACAATCTGCATAGCTGTTTGAGAACTCGATGAACTGTTTAATAAAACTTTCCAGAGAAGCAAAGCATTGGTTATAAACTAGCCGTGCCTGCGCGCAGAATCCTCTAGTGGTCTTTCGCCTCTAAAGTGTAATTTTTAAATGTTTCAAACTCATCCAGCCTGCCTATGAGATATTTTGTTAATATCAACACTGAATGTTGAATTAATACTTCGGACATGGAATGTGAAGGAGGCATTCATGGGTGAGACTTTCCTACTTAGATAATAGATCTCTGGCAATCAGAAGAATTTAAAATAGTCTTAAATTAAGGAAATTCCACACCCGGTGGAAGTTTTTCCCCCTCTCCCCCACTACAGTGTTTACTTTCTAGGCGTTCCTGCGTCAAAAATATCTCCGCCTTTGCTGTCTACATGGGATTTTGCAAACATAGACAAAACATTTTTTCTAATGGTCGGACCTTTCCAAACACCCATCCCCATCAGAACACTTGGATGCTGGACTCGGTAGTTCAGGGAGAGTTATGCCTTCGGGATCGGGCCTTTGCTGCTAACAAAGTTTTGAGTTACTTTGCAGGTTTACTTTGTGTCTCAAAATATCATCTCCATCTGGTTTAAGGGTAGCAACATGATAAAGAGAATTAGAGTATCCCTCAGCATGAAGTACACTCGTGCCACCAGATATGGTTATACGTGGCGGATAAGTATTGCAAATTTTTCAGAGCGTATTCAACTCGATGTGTTTTCTGAATGACCCGTACAAATCTGTTAGTGTGGCAGACATTTTTAGCAGTTAATTTTTTCTGGAGAGGGGAGAGAGGAAGGTAATTGGATAAGATCCAGGAAAGGGGATAACCTGGGGAAATCCATAACATAGCATTGCTATTGGCCTTACTAGAAGAAGAAGAAAACCATCTCGCCTTATAATTTAATTATCCCCTTCAAGTTCACCAAAAAATCTATACTTTGAAAGACGGGGGACGGATCAATAGTAATAAAAGCGCCTGTATTCCAGCAGTAGAAGGAAAGAGGAAGGTAATTTTATTTTAAAAGCAGCCTTCCCCTCCCCTTTTAAACTAAGCATTTGACGACGAAAATCGAAATCTTAGCAAATCTACTACCCCTGTGACATTCGGTGAAGCAGACGGTAGAGTCTAGTCACATGATGGCCATCGCTAAATGGACACACTCCACAATACACAATGGGCCGTATTCCGTTTGCACCCGGCCAGTTAATCACCTACTAATTCCACAGTCTTTAATCTCCCTCCCACCCTCTCCCCGCATGGCGTTACACTTCTGAGAATCGACAGATATTCATGTGATCCGTATTATATTATATTATATTATATTATATTATATTATATTATATTATATTATATTATATTATATTATATTATATTATATTCCATGATAGACTTGCTACTTGATCAAGCACGGGAGATTATATCATATAGGATATGTTGAAACGATTTGTTTGACGTTGTTTAGATAACATTTTAAATATCCTCCTTATTCTCAGCGGATTCCCTCCCCAACCATCACCCTTTCCAACGGTCTACTGAGCTGCTCTGAAGCCATGGAAAGTGCAGGGTTTTGAAAATGATGCCACATGGTAATCAGAAAACTGTTGTTGACAAAGTTGCTTCTGACGAAGACTTCATTTCCAGCCTAAAAGTAAGTCCTTAAACTGTTTTCATTGGCAAACTGTGATGGTAACTACAATATTAAAATATCTTGCCTATATTAGAAATATCCTATCTATCTAATCTATCTATCTATCTATCATAGCCACGGCTCTCACTAAAGGGGTGTAATCTTTAAAGCTAGAGGCCTATTTTTAAAAAAAAACAAACAAAAACCAAACTCACAAATCTTCTTTGTAAAAAGTCACATTACCTGAATTTTACACCGAAAACTACAAGGTAACAATTATTTTATGACCCAAGTTACAAGACACAGTTTCATATCATTCGTTCATTTAACTTTTTCTCTCTTTGTGCGTTTGATTTTTCACTCAGATGCCTAGAGATTTAGCACGAATTTAAACACTCAAACCTTGCAACGGGAATTGACTCGCGACTTGGTCTGAAACCGCAGTATTGTCTGAACATCTGGCGTTGAATCCTGCTCTCAGCTGGGTGGATTTTCAGCCTTTAGCTTGCCACTGGAATCACCCTCAAGGCAGGGAAAAGGAGGAGGAAAATAATAACCAGAAGAACACCTCAACCAGCCACAGCTTCAACACCTCGAGCAGGAAAGTAATCAGATACATTTTTTTAATCTCCTGTGGCTCAGACGCCATGACTTCTGCAAAAGGTGTCTTTGATCCTTCCTTTTAAGGCCCATGCCATAAAAAAAAACCAACAACCATAGCTAAAGTCCACTTTAAAGTGAAGAGATTTGAGCCCTCTTTTGCTCTCCTCCCCTTCTTTGTCTGAGGACCTTCCCTGGGAGTTTTTATGATTCCTCCCTGTGCAGTGTCAAAGCTTCGCCGCACCTAAAGTGGAATGGACTCTTGTTACTACAGAGCTGCGTACTGAGCAGACAGGCGGCTAAACTTGGCCATATCTAGCTTCTCAATCTCTAGTTCCGCTCTCTAGTCAGGAAGGCGTATGGATTTCCTCTTTTCCTCCATTAAAAATAAAATAAAATATAAAAAGGCAAATCCAAAAATCCATAGGCACAAAGAACCTCCAGGAGTTCCAGGCTGGCTGGTTGTCTACTTCAGTGGCAGAGGGCCAATCCACTACATCACCCTGAAACTATTTAACAAGCATCCCTCTGAAATGGGGTCTTTTAAAAGACTCTTTCCCCCCCCTCCCCAAACGCCACTGGCTCTCATATATTATTTGGGCTAATGTGAGGTTGTTCTCTCTTGTGTAGGGGGTGGGATTTGTATAGACAGCTCCTTCCATTGCTAGGAATTTGGAGACAGAATCCCCAGTTGACCAAGGATAGTTGTTCTTGGGATTAGAAATGTCTGACCTTGAAGGTCACAGGTCATGGTCTTGAATAAGGAACAGACTCTTACAGAAGACTAAGCTGGACTAGTCAGGTTGCCAACAAAAAGAACCCCTTTTGTTTGGTACTAGAACCAGACTCCTCCCTCAAGAATTATGGACCTCCTCAAGGTGATCAAATACCTGCAGATAAAGCAAAATAAACATGTTGACACATTGCTGGAGGTGTGGGGGAAGAGAGAAAAAGGACTGGAACCACAAGATCTTATTATTTATTATTTGTGTTCTAGGAGGGCTCAGTGGCTACAGCTGAGAAGAGAGTCTCATTGGGTTAGGTACAGACACAAAGAAAGAGAATTCTGCCCACAGAGTTCAGGCCCAGATCCTCAAAGATATTTAGGTGCCTAAGTGACATGGATTTTATTCTAAGTACACTGCTAGGGGAAAGGAAGCATCATTATCCCCATTTTATAGAGGGCAAGAAAGATGAAGTGATGCACCCAAGGTCCCACAGGAAGTTTGTGGCCAAGTCCATGCCAGTAGCCAAGTCCATGCCTCCTAAATCCCTGTCCAATGGCCTCACTACACAAACACCCTTCTTCTCTTCCCATTGGGCTATGGGATTATTGTGCTGCCCTAGGCAAATCACATCACCATTCTGTGCCTCAGTTTCCTCACCTGTGAAATGGTGATAATAATACATGCCTCCTTTACAGCATTGTTGTGAAACTTCTTTCATGCTTGCAAATGGTGCTAGGTCTGTACATGGAAGTATTACAAGTATCATAAATATTCCCAAGTGGAGAGAGGTGGATGTCACAGGTATTCAATGATTAAAGTCCTATATTAAACAACACAAAACTACTTCAATCAGCAGTGATGCACCTTTCCATGAGTTCTAATGGTTTAGGAGATTGGTAAGGGTTACAGAGACACGAAACATATAGGACCAAAAATTGTTCCCGGTTCATGACTGGTAGGTTGTTTATGTGAAAATGAACTGGCAATGCCAGTCCAGTTTGGAGAGGAATTCTTGTGTACAAATCACAGTTAGAAATTGTCCTATGTTGTCTCAGCAAAGAGACCAAGGGAGTGCGTGGGCCAAGGAAACTGAATTCTCTATAGGCATCCCTAGAGGTGGTCCCTCCAAATCAGGAATGGAGTATATTTAATGGCTGAGTCATCTGAATGGTACCAGTTTGAGGACAAAGAGGACTTCACTCTCCAGGGTTGTTTAATTAGGCACCGTTCACCAAGTCCACATCCTTTAGACTGTTTCCATATGCGTAGCTTTATACAGATGAGGGGTTCTATCAAGTTCCATGGGGCTACTCACATAAATTGAAGTTACTCGGCTGCTTGAGTGCATGCAGGACCAGGGCCTTAATGTACCCTTTGAAAAATAAGTAATTTTATAATGTTATGGTCTGATTTTCAGGAGAGCTGAGCACCAGTGTATATCACTGAAGCCATTTGGCCCCAGTCCTGCAATTAGTTAAGTAGCTGCTTCATTTTATGCAGGCATTCCCACTGTGTTCAATTGCATTAAAATTAAACACATGCGTACATATTCGAAGAACTAGAGGGCTGATGAATTGCATAAAACTGTCTCCCTGTATTTCAACACAAGTGCAGGTAGATATTGAGGTATAAAAATCTGAAGTAGCTATTGTCATATCTTTAACGGCAGCAGATGCTGACTAGCACTGTGCAGTCACCTTTCCTCACACTGCACACTGGATTATTTGAAGAAGAAATGGTGGGTTTGCTTCTTGTTTAGCGACAAATAATACGTTGCTTTCAGAGGAGCATTCAGTACACCTGAAAATTGCAGTAAACCAGAACTGACTGGGTCAGTCCCTCAGATGATGTAAATCAGGGTAGCTCCGTTGACATCACTGGGTTGATCAAGGAGTTTATCAAGGCAAGGAGAGAAACGCTAGGAACTATGCTTCCAAAGATCATTCAGAACACTGCAGTTGGTTACTTACAGGTATCGATTGAGGAAAAATATTTGAAAAAGTTAATGTCACTCTCCTTTCTTCTGAAGGACGCCCTGGTAGCTGTGACCTCCAGAGATTAGACTGGTGAAAGCAGACAGCAACACACACACAGACACACAGAGAGAGAGAAAATCATGTCATGCATACACATGTTACACGCATACACACACATATATAGTCATCCGTACACATGAGGAAATAATTTAGCAAGTCTAAAAATGGGACTGGACATCTGTATGGGTAACAAGTATATCCAAGGCTATCGCTGCTACAGCTAACAAAAACTCTTGTGTCGGCTACTAAACTGCGTGTGCTTTAAAACCAATCTCTGTTAGAGACCCAAGGAAACTCGCTTTGAATGGGGGAATGTGAGGGGCAGAGGTGTATACTGAAACCTAAACACGCTAATAAGTTCTGTATGAACTATGAGGGGCAGGGTGGGAGAGTGAAGGGCAGGGGGGGGAAGACGGGAAGTTGGGGTGGGGACCAGGGTGAGTCAGGAGTAGAGGGGGGGAAACAGGGTGTTGGGGGAAATAGAGGTGGGAACCAGGGAGAGTGAGGAGTAGAGGGGGGAAGACAGGGTGCTGGGGGAAGTTGGGGTGGGAACCAGGGTGAGTCAGGGGTAGAGAGGTAAGGCTGTCAGGGGTAGGAAGGGGAGTGGAGTGGGTGCTCAGCATGGGAAATGAGAGTTGCCAGCACTGACACTTGGGAGGGGGAGATACGGACAGGGGGCTGGCAGGGTGGGTAGCTGCTCCCAGGCTCGGCCCCGTCACCTTGGTGCCTACTTGTTCCCAGACGCTGTGGGGTTAAATTCAGCCCATCCGTAGGGTGACCATATTTCCCTCAGCTAAAAAGGGGGCACTGGGTAAGCCACACAGGGCTAGCTTCAGCCACCTGGCATCACTGATTGCCTGAGCTCTGCCACGCGGGACCATCAACCCGAGCAGCCTGGCGTCACTGCTTGCCTGAACTGACATCACCGATGGATGTCAGGACTTTTTTGGCAAAACTGGGCATTTGTCCCATTTGCTCTTGCCTGAAAAATTCCTCCATGCCCCTACTGGGCAAGAGAAAACGGGACAATTGTCCAGTTTTGCCAGAGAAGTTAGGACGTCTGATACATATCTTAAAAAGGGGACTGTCCTGGCCCAAATGGGACATATGGTCACCCTACCTCTCCAGGTCCCACTCTCACCTCTGCCCCCAGCAGCTGCAGAGTCCCACCTGGCCTGATCATGTGAAACAACTCGCGTGGGGATGAGAACAGATCACCCCCTCACAGTGTTTCCATTGTGAGGGTGCCAGCCTGCACTGCCCCTGGTCCCACCACCCTTAGGATTACCCCACAACCGCTTACTGTGGGTTTTTACACCTTCCTCTGAGGCATCTAGCACTGGGCCCTTTGGGGACAGGATACTGGGATAAATGAGTCACTGGTCTGGCCAGGATGGCGATTCCTATGTTCCTATGTACACATATAGTCACTGAAATCATAGAAATGTAGAGCTGGAAGGGACCTCAAGGGGTCATCTAGTCCAGCCTCTGTGCAATGAGACCCGATTAAGTATTAAGTCATGCACATACACCCTAGATACACACAGCTAGAGTCATGCATACAAGCACACAGTCCCTCCACTTCTCTTTACTGTTCGGAGAAATTGATTTTACAGATACAGCTGGAGGAAAATAAGTGTAAGGAGAATTTTTGTCCCTGTTTATTGTTTACACAGTGCAGAATGACGTGTGAATTATTGCTACATTTGCAGCCAATCTTCTAGTTTGCCATTACCCGGTTATTCCTTTGCCTGTTTCAAATTCTTGTCGTCAGCCTGTGGTCTCAATCTTTCCTTTACGTTTTATATGTAGGCTTGTCAGAATCCAACGTTTATACACACACACATATATATAATTCCAGTGGATAATGCTTATGTTGATTTATTTTTTAATTTTTATTTGCATTGATTAACATTTTCACAGCTGTGCAGAATTATGGGTTTTAGGCATTTCCCCCCAATTCTTTTCAATTTACATTTTCACAGTTGTGGGAAATTACGGGGCAGGGGTCCTGCATCAGGGATCAGACAATAGTGACTTAATGACAGTAGACACTGAGATTGAAAGAGTTAAAACCTTATAACTTAAAGACAAATTGCCAATGTCACCAGTCAAAATATGTTAAGGTAATAGCCTTAAATCAAACTCTAATAAGATCTCAAGCAACACTTTTCTTACGGTGACTACCTTTATATTTTGATCCTTACTGGGGGCAGGGGGAATTCATCAGTTTGTGTATGTACGATGAAACATTTACCTACAAAAATCTAATCCTTCCAATCCTACTTATAACCTTTTGAGAGGCAAGTTTGTTCCAGTTATTATCACTACAGGGCAGTTACCAGCGAGACCTTTTCAGCTGGGGGTTGAGTATACAGATTTGTGCATGGGAAAGGTGTACATCGGCCCATGCAATACACGTGACACCAGAAAGCAAACAAAGACAACTTTAGGCCCCAGTACATACCAAATCATTACAGGTCCAACAGTTACTGAATTCTTTGGACTGTGGCAAACAGTGAGAGCAAAAAATACATATTGCTGCCCTTGCTGAAATGCGGCACTTTCCCCTAACACTGGGTCTAGTATAATTTTCTTTCATTTTATGGCTCAGATTTCCACTGAGTGGAAAGGAGATGCAAAAACTTGTGGTTTAAAATGCGTTCCAAGTTTTTGCTGACTGCAGTTCGAGAGCGAGGCGACGCTAGAGGGAGCCCTGGTTTCAGTTTAATTAATCGAGACAAGTTTACCAATCCAGAGCACAAAGCTGAAGCAAGGAAACAAATCAGAGCTAAAAGATTACTAGTGCTTTCACCGGGATTTCATGCTGAATTTATCTTGATTGACATGAAAAGGTTGGGCAGCAATAGGATTCAAACGACAGTAATCCAAGCACTCCAAAGGCCATGTCCCGGTGTGCTTGTAATCTTATTCAAGGCAATTTGGTTTAAGTGGCTGGCACAAAACCTCACCTTTTTTTTCTCTGCTTCTTTTTTGATTCTTTGCTTTGATGCCTTCAGATAAAATAGTGGCCCATAAATTTGCTTTGAAAATGTATTTGTAATGTCTCTGGAGGAATGTGTCTATGACATAAAAGAAAGCAAGAGATCTAACAAACATTTCACAACAGAACCATTAACTATGACACAGGCATAAGCAGGCATAGCAGAGAGTACACACACCTGCCACAATGTATATTCAAAAAATTCCTTGCGGTCTAACCTCTCTGCCTGGGCCAGACCCCAAGTCCATTGAAGTAAATGGAAAGACTTCAGGAAAAACCTAAGGCCCAAGGTGAGTGGCAAGATTTTGTTCACCAGGCCTTTCACAAGCACATTATTAGGTTTGACCATCTACCTTCACATCCTTTTTTAGGCCCCCATTTTGCAACTGGCCTAAGAATGTGCTTAACTTTAAGCAAATGCTTAAGTTCCTTGGAAGCTAACCTAAACACATGCATAATAAGTCCTTTGCTGAACTGGGCCTGAGTGAATAGATAGTGTGTAATGGCAGGCTTCCCCTGGCTCATTATGGGGGATGCTACAGGTGTTAGGTCCCAGATCAACTTGTGTATACTTTTGAAATTGCCAGCCACTAATAAATATAATAAAAGAACACCCCAAAATGGAATGCAAGGGATTTGATCCAGCTTCAAATGCAATGCAGGTAGACCCAGTCATTTGTTTTCATCAGTTGGCTCATTAGTTGTTTCAGGGCATAAGCCAACCCCTAAGTGACACAAGTTAGTCTGTTAGGAAGAAACTTCCATTCAGGACAGGTTATGCCATAGTTGCCCTCTTGCAGCTTTCAGCGAAGTTACGTGGTGTTGGTCACGGTTGGTGGCAAAAGGCTGGTCTACATGGGTCCCACTGTAGATGTAGAGTGCATGACATGGGTGAGTCACAGACAGGTGTCAGGGCCTTGCAAACACTCACTTCCCTTCCCATATGGCTAAATGGGAAAGTGGGCCCAGCTAGATCCCAGCTATGTGGGAGGATGATGCCAGGAGTGGGGTTCCCAGTAGGAAAAATGTTGAGAACTGTATGGCAGTTCCTATGTTCCTACTAACCCCTTCCTTCACACGAAGCACTAATCCAGGCAGTTACATTTCCTATCTGACATGAAGCAGAAATTAATATAGGACCTGATACAAAGTCTATGGAAGTCAATGGAAAGACTCCGATTGCCATCATTGGGCTTTGGATCAGGCTGCAGCTAGGGAGAGGAGAAAGGTCCAGATCGTCAGACACATTTAAGCTCCTAACTGTCCCTGATTTCTGTAGCAGTTAGGAGCCTAAATACCTGAGGATTTGGGCCAGAAAGGCCCAAAAAGGCAAACTAGCTTCCAGTAAAGAAACCTCTGACTGAAAAGCTATTTGGTGGGTGGAAAGCCTGACTTGTTCAGTAAGAAAATTGAACCAAAATGAGATGATAAAACCTACCGTGGGGCTGATTTATTATCATTTTAATGTTATTAGCTTCCTATCCAGCTGCTCCTTTGAGAATTAAATGCTGGTATTATGTATTGACCTAGACAGAAACCAACCAACCTTAATAAAAATGAAGCATTCAATTAAAAAAAGAGGAAAAGGGGGAAATTGCCCCCTTCCCCACTAAAGTTTCTATATTGCCTTTTTAATTAACGAACCTGAACATTCCCTGCACACATGGAAAAAAAATCCTCTCTAAAATAATGGAAATTATGCAATAGCCCTACTGTATCCAATTGCCCAGATGTAAATAACGCTCCTGTTAATTTAAAACCAAGGCTGCTTGTGTTTATGGCTTTATTGCACTCACATTATCTGGATCTTTATACTGTGTCATGGGTGCAGATAGATTGGGTTGAAAACTTTCCCAAGAGCCTTTTTAAAGAGACTTCTAATCTTTCCCTTTAGTGGTGTTAATTCAACTTCACAGGAGTGTTTGAAGCACCATTAGGCAGAGAAATTGGCTTTCTCTCCTGATGGTGCCCTTACAGAAACAACAACATTTAAAAAATCTGTTTCATATCAGACTAGCTCTCTAGGGCACCAGGGCAGTGGCCAAATGGAGATTTCAGCTTCAGTTATAATAAACAAACACCTAAAGAATATAATTTTGCATTTCTATAGCATCTTTCAATGGATGAGCTCAAATCATATTACGAACCTTCATTCACACCTAACAATCCCTCTGTGAAGTAGGTAAATGTTATTCTCCTCCACTATTCAGATGGGGAAACTGAGGCACAGAGCAAGTTAGTGGCACAGCCAGGAAGGAATCACAATCAGCATAATTCAGGCCAGCCACTAGGAGGCTGAAAGACTTCTGTTGTAGGACTATTCACAATTGTTGGGACCATTGCACCCAAGATCTCCATCGATGCTGGCAGTGGAGTGGTGGAAAATTGGTGTGCTGGAGGATCACATGCTGGTTAGCATTGCATGGCTGTTTCACATGGTGGTTGGACCATCTATGTGCTTCAGACTTTTGAATGTGTGCTGCAAATGTGCCAGGTGAACCAAACAGTGGCTAACGTGTTAAATATCTCTACTGCAGACAATGCCAGAGAGGGAGAGGCAAAGACAGAGGCATATGTGAGTATCATCAATGTCATTGTAATCAATAGTTCCATAAGATCTGCATCACTGGCTGACTCGAATGGACTTTTGGTTTAACACAGTTCTCAAGTGTAAAATGTGACAGTAGGGGACCTTCTCAGTCCAGCAGAGGGTGATCTCTTCCCAGGTCACATCCAGGGAAGCCAAACTGTCAATAAGGCTGGTGAATTCTCCCTTAACCTAACAGATTGTCTGTGGAGAGGTTTAGGGTGATAACAACCAAGACTTTGGAGGGATTGCGAGTGTGGGACATGAATTCCCTTCTGAGTCCAGGAGGGGGCAGTCTCTGATTAAAACTGAACTGAAGCAAGCTGGTAAATTAAAGGCCTAGGTCAGATGTCTCTTGTCATTCGCTGCCCTCTCCAAGCCAGGGCTCAGTTACAGTGGAGGAGGAAGGTTTTGTAAGATTGCAAAAAGTGCGAGGGGAAAGGTTTGTATATATTTACCGTGCAGCACTCTATAATTACAAATTGCTTTTATTTACAGTTAAAAGGAAACCGTCAAAATAACTAGAAGATTTTTTTTTCTAATTGGCCACAACAAGCAAGTGATGTAATCATTGGAGTTAATCTTTTATTTTCATGACGCTCCCATTTAATCGATGAACTAAACAACTTCATTTATTTTGATATAATTAAAAGAGCCTCTCTGAAACTCTAGGCTCATGTGCATTCTCTGGAAAACACATGCACACCTGTATGCAGCTAGCTATCAAAATGTTCCAAAATAGTTGATTGCAGCCACACATTTTGTTTTATTTAAAGCAACATGGTCTTGTACACTTAAAACACACACAGCTTGATCTGAAATAGAGGTGGCCAGTGTGGTATGGTGGATAAGGTGCTATCAGGGGTTCTATTCTGGCTCTGTCATTGGCCTGCTGAGTGACTATGGGCAAGTTACTTTCCCTGATCTGGGCCTCAGCTTTTCTATCTGTAAAATGGAGATAATGATACTGAGCTCCTTTGTACAATGCTTTGAGATCTACTGATGAAAAGCACTATATAAGAGCTAGGTATTTTTCATCAGTCCTACTCTCTTCTGAACTAAGGTCATGATCCATGTGGTTGTTTTTGAGCATATGAGTAGTCTCGTTGGTTTCAGTGGCATTACTCATATGCATGAAGTTAAACATGGGCTTAAGTATTTACTGGGCTGGGGTCCTAAATGCTTCATCAGAGTACAGGGCCCACCAGCACCATTATGATGTGTGATTAAACAGCTGATGAACCCTTGTGGCTTGGTGGCTACTTCCAAGAAGAGTGTGTGGGAAACTGAAGTTACAAATACAAATGCCTGGGCATGGAGTGATGTCAGTTTATTCCTGCTGGGGTCCTGCTGCTAGGCTATGATCAAAGTTGTTGGTGAGTGATGAGAGAAGGGGTATTAGGAAAATAAATGTGGAAAACTAAGGTAAAAAATCCCTGAGTGCTTCTCTCTCTCTCATTCTTGCTAAGAGTTAAATATAAAAGGAAAGCAGGGCTCAGATCAAACCACCTTGGCCCGAGAGGACTGGAACGTGGGCTTTATGGCACAGGCCAGCAAGAGACGTTTCCAGAAGAAATAACATGAGTGAGAGGATTATTACAAAAGGCCAGAGTGTCAAATCTTTGTGCTGTGAGTTAAAGGAGCCCATAAAATTCACTAGGGGAGAGATGGAGGCAGAGTCAAGTCAGGAACTAACTCCTTGAAGTCTAGAGAACAGCGATAACAATCAGGAGCACCTTTACCTCTGTGAGTTTCAGAGCCCGGGCAAAGTCCGCTCTCAACTTTCACCCAGCAAGCTGTAAAGAGGTAACAGAAAGCTCGATCATGCTGATGAATGTTTTATGCAATGTGATAAATCCAGTCTCCTGAGCAGCTCTCCAGTTTTAGCCTCCTATTTCATAGTCAGTTATGATATTTTTAATCATAAAAATTAGTCATGATAACAACAATGAGTGCTTGTTTAAGGTGGGATTTCCCAGGGAGCCTAAAAGAGAGATTAGATGTCTTCAAGTCAGCAGGGCATCCTAGAATACTTAGGGAATTAGCTTAAGAGATCTCTGAGCCATTAGTGAGCATCATTGAGAGCTTGTGGAGGACAGGGAGATCCCAGAGGTCTGGAAAAGGGCAAAGATAAAGCCTATTTATAAAAATAGGAATAAGGACAATCCAGAGAATTATAGATCAGTCAGGTTAACTTCGGTAACCGGAAAGATAATGGTGCAAATAACCATTCAGCTGGTAAGCATCTAGCAGAAAATAAGGTGATAAGTAACAGTCAGCATGGATTTGTCGAGAACAAATCATGTCAAACCAACCAAATATCTTCTTTGACAGGGTAACAGGCCTTGTGGATGGGGGGAAGTGGTAGATGTGATATATCTCAACTTTAGTAAGGCTTTTGATACAGTCTCATGTGACTATCTCATAAACAAACTAGAAAAATATAGCTTACCCTACATGAAGTTACTGTAAGGTGGGTGCACAACTGGTTGGACAAGCATACTCAGAGAGTAGTTCTCAATGGTTCACAATTGAGTTGGAAGGGTAAATTGAATGGGATCCCGCAGGGATCTATCCTGGGCCTGCTTCTATTCAATAGCTTCAGAAATTATTTGGACAACGGCATATGGAGCACACTTATAAAGTATGCAGATGACACCAAGCTGTGAGGGGTTGCAAGTGCTTTGGAAGACTGGATTAGAATTCAAAATGGCCTTGCCAAGTTAGAGAAATGATGTGAAATAAACAGGATGAAATTCAATAAGGATAAATGCAAAGTACTACACTTAGAAAGAAATAATCAATCGCACAAATACAAAATGGAAAATGACTGTCTAGGAAGGAGTACTGCAGAATAGGGTGTGGGGGTTATAGTGGATCACAAACAAAATATGAATCAACAATGTAATGCACCAAAAAAAAAAAAAAAGAAAAAAAAGCAAACATCATTCTGGGATGTATTATAAGGAGTGTTGAAAACAAGACACTAGAAGTAATTCTTCCTCTCTACTCATCACTGGTAAGGCCTGAACTGGAGTATTGTGTCCAGTTCTGGGCACTACACTTTGGGAAAGATGTGGATAAATTGGAGAAAGTACAAAGAAGTGCAACAAAAATGATAAAAGATCTAGAAAACATGACCTACGAGGAAAGATTGAAAAAAGTGGGTTTGTTTAGTCTGGAAAAGAGAAGACTGAGGGGAGACAATAAAAGGTTGTTATAAAGAGGAAGGTGATAAATTGTTCTTATCCATTGCCGACAAGACAAGAAGCAATGGGCTTAAATTGCAGCAAGGAAGATTTAGGTTAGACATTAGGAAAAACTTCTTAACTAGAAGCGTAGTTAAACACTAAAACAAATTACCTAGGGAAGTTGTGGAATTTCTATCACTGAAGGTTTTTAAGAACTGTTTAGACAAACACTGCCCAGCGAGGGTCTAGATAATACTTGGTCCTGCCTCAGTGCATGGGACTGGACTATATGACCTGTCAAGGCCCCTTCTAGTCTTACATTTCTATGATTCTATGAATTACAGTCTTAGGTTTCAAAAGTGAATATAGGCCTCTATAATCAGCAAGTTTCATTTGTCCTTTAGGGCTAACTCATGCTAAGCAGAGGAGGATCTTTTGCTTATGCCTAGAAACACCTTGCTCCTCCAGAGTCCAAGCATCATACAGCCACATAATTCCTTTTCACAGGGAGGAGAGCAGAACAATAAAAGTATGTAGCTCTTTTGTTGACGATTCCTAAATCCAGATGTAGAGTGTTTCCAGTTGTAAGATCCAACCAGAACCCTTCTGGCATTGATGGGTCTCCTCTTTCGGGAGGGGCATAACAATTTCTGTAGAAGAGCAGTGCTTCACACTAATGAATGTCCCTCTTCTGTAGGCTGAGTGATAGGGTCACAGAGGCTCACAATACAACTGCTCAAACAGCACATTGCAGTATGCATCACAAATATTATGAGTAAGATTAATGCAGGAAGCAACTCGCAAGCATGCAAGAGCATCTAAACACTTACTTATATTTCTAATCGATATTTTATCAATATTAACCCCAAGTGAGCCAGACAGATTCCAGCAATGTTTCTTCTTGTGTCCAGTAGAGAAATGGGGACATTGGCATGAACTGGCACCTGGCCTGCCAGAAACATAATTCCATCTTAAAACTAGGTAGGTGCTTTCCCCCCCAGCTCCCCTGCTATGCTTATTGGAAGGCTGTGTCAGAACCTTACTTTTTTTTGAAGACCAGGGCACACAAAATCACTCGTCACCTTTGAAGATATAGGCCATCGTGTTACTGTAAGGGATATCACATCACTGAGCATTTTTTCTCATCTTATATGACAAGAAATTACCCTTATTTAACACACACAAGCATAAATATTGTGTACCCAACTCCATGGAACAGAGCTTAAATCAATATCAATCAAAATGAGGTGCTTTGGAAAGGCAAAAACCAACAACACCCACCCCAGTATAACATAGAAGCAAAGACAAACACATTAAAGCCTGGATGAATTTAAGAGGTACTTTAATGAAACACTCACGCATACAAAACATGAACTCATAGTTTACACTCTTACATCTGCAGTTAGCATGGAACTCCTGCAACCAGGAAGGTCATAAATTTCATATTTGCCCAGAGAAAACCTTTGCCCGGAGTTAGTATATATGGTTAGAGAGAGATCCAGTTAAGCGATTTGTAGCAGCAGTTGCATAACTGATTTATTGGAAGACTCTATCATGATCTATCAAAGGTCATTCCACTAAGTGGAAACATTTATTGATTGAAGTTGAGCAGCTCTGTTCAGCCTGGCATATGAGTGTCTAGTTGATCTACTGATGAAGAGGAATATTACAAAAGATTCCGAACAAATCATCTATGATCCTGTGTAGCAGGGTGGTCACCCCACTCCAGCCCTGAAGGGGTTAAAACAGCCCTGGGTAGCAGACAGTAAAAGCAGCCCTGGAGATGACTGGGGAAAAGGGGTTAAAACAGCCAACCTAGGCTGACTGGAGTAGCAACCACAGCTGTGGCCAGCTCAGTTAGGGCCCAGTTGTCCCTGATAAGAGGGCTGTGGGCCAGAAGGTAGGGGAGTGTCTCTCCAGGCCTAGCTGCCAGGGAACATACAGTACCTGAAACTAGAGCAGTGCTGGGGAATAGGGCAAGGGAGCTGGGGAGCTCCAGCCTGGTAAACCTCCAGGCTGCAGGCCTTGGTGAAGGCCTGCACAGGTACTGGGGTTGCAGAGGTGCAGCCTGGGGTTAGGCGAGGCAGCGGATCCTAACCCTTGCTAAGGATGAGTGGCCATTACAGACTGCCCCAGTGAGCAGGGGCTGGATGATGACTGGCAGAAGCCACTGCAGCAAGGTGGGTATAGAGGGGTGGGGGATCTCCCGGGAGAGGAGACCCAGAGTGCGGGGTTATTGCTGGGGCAGAACCCTGAGGTAAAGAGCACCAGGTTACGGGAGCGACACGGGGCCAGCGGCAGGTGAGACACTGGCCTGCAGAGGGCACTTCATATGCTGGAGAGCTAATTCCCAAGACGACCAGCAGGAGGCACCACACCAGTGAGTCGCTGCCTCACTACATCCCCCAAACAGGACAGCATGACACCTATAATAAATGTAATATTTTAAAATGGGTGGAAAGCAGTCTGGCAACACACAATGCATGGGCTCAAAACATGGAAAGGGATATTTAAACAGTGATTGGATGTTATTATTTATTAGTTTTATTGGATAGCACCAAGGGGCCACAGTCACAGACCAAGAACCTGTGGTGTGCTAGACACTGTACAAACACGGAACAAGAAGACAGTTTCTGCCCCTAAGAGTTTACAATCTCGGTATCTACAATGTTTTTCTGAAACAGTTCAACAGTGAGTTATTGGGTTTCAGAGTATTCAGGGAAGAATAACTCCTTCCATGGCATGAACAACATGGTGAAATTCTGCCTGAAGTAGTAAGGGGGCCTGTATCATCATAGTATCTAAGTGCCACACAATCTTTAATGCATTTATCCTCGCAACAATCCCACACAATAGAGAATTGCTAATATCCCCATTTTGCAGCCAAGCTAAGCGACTAAGCTAGAGTCATACAGAAAGTCAATAGCAGATTAAGGGTTGAAACCTAGCTCTCTTAAGTACTAGCCTAATCCCCAAATCACAATACTTCCACTAAGGCCTGTGATGTGCCGCAGACCATGATCATCGTGGGTCCTTCTGACCTTAACATCTAGGAATCCATCCCCTTCTGTAGAAAAACCCACAGAAGGGGGAAAATTACATATTTCTTTAAAATGCAACTTTCAAATATAAGAAAACAACTACAGTAGCACCTCAGAGTCAGGAACAACAGAGTTACAAACTGACCAGTCAACCACACACCTTATTTGGAACCAGAAGGACCCAATGAGGCAGCACAGAGACAAAGAAAAAACATAAATACAGTAAAATACCATGTTAAACGTGAACTAGAAAGAAAGAAAGAAAGAAAGAAAGAAAGAAAGAAAGAAAGAAAGAAAGAAAGAAAGAAAGAAAGAAAGAAAGAAAGAAAGAAAGAAAAGTTAAAAACTTCTTTTTGACACAGCGAGGATACTGTTTCTGTGCTTGTTTCATTTAAATTAGGATGATTAAAATCCACACTTTTCTTCGGCGTAGTAAAGTTTCAAAGCTGTATTGAGTCAATGTTCAGTTGAAAACTTTTGAAAGACCAACTAGAACACTTTGTTCAGAGTTATGACCATTTCAGAGTTACGAACAACCTCCATTCCCTGGGTCGTAACAATGAGGTTCTACTGCAATGTGGAAAGAACATCTGGAATCAATCCTCACCCATAACCCTGCTCACATCCGCAACCATCACCAACAGACAGAATATGTAGGAGAATGATCTCAAATAGAGGGAATGTTACATTAAAAAATGCACAAGGTCGATTAAACCCTAAGTCATTCTTGCCCTTGCCAAGGTAGTGATGAGATTGAGCATGTGGAAGGGCTGCCCAAATTATGGGACTCCCTGGAGACCATCAGGAAACCTGGCCATAACATTACACCTCTCAGAGCAGCAATATGGAGTGTTTGTCCCTTGGCAGTGCTTCCATCCCTCCATCTCTGGAAACCAGGTTGATGTGGTGTCTGGGCTACCAGTGATCTCCCAGTGTCTAGACGAATGTTCGGCGGGGAGTTAGAATTCATCACAGATCAGAGGTTAAAGCTACTCTGAGCAGCATTAAGAGTGGCTCTGTCTCCCTTTTGCCTGCCCTGTCCCTGGGTGGAGACACAATGGTGTGTTGCTTGCACGTGAAGGCCACTGCCAGAGCCTCACTGTGGGAGCGCCTCATGTGGCTGCTACTCCAGCCTGGGCCCTTATGTCTCATTCGGACAGCGGTTGCATGCGGCTGCTTCTTCCCAAGTGGTACAGTAATGAGAGGCATACAGCCCATTGTCTGTCATTTTTCCAGCTGATGGTCTCGATAGAAAAGGACAAGAACAAAGAAACTCCATGTCATGCCACGTCTAGGACAGAAAGAGATGATCATGGAGAGATACAGGGGGCTTGTGGCTGGAACAACTGGTCTGGGATCAGCAGACCTTGGCTCCATTCCTGGCTCTGCAGCTGATGGGGGTATGTCACTTCCTCCCCCTTGCCTCTGTAGATTGTTAGGCTCTTTGGGGACTAGATTGTTTGCTACTTTGCCTCGGTAATGCACCTTAGCACTTACCACTAGGAGCCACTAGGTGTCACTGTAAAACAAATGCTATAGAAGCATGGTTGTTTGGAACAGTAAAGGAGGAATTCTAGATGTAGAGAGGGTAAAGAGAAAAAAAGCAGCTTAATAATATAGAAAGAACTTTCTGGTTGTTCAGAATTTGTTCTTCATGGGCACAGCACATTTTTTGTCTCCAAAACAAGCAGGAGAGTATTCTGATTCTCATTATGGCTCAATTACCCATGAAATTCTTGGCTTTTCAGCACCCCCACATTACACAAAATGTGTGATGAACACACACAACCACATCAGAAGCAATGGATATTAAAATTTGTGAACAAACACGGTAAGAGGGTCACAGTAAAAAAAGAGCTTTGAAATAATGTGCCCTGAATTCTTTTATCATGGTTTGCTTTCCTTATAACCTTGATTGCGTGACTCACAATTGTAGATGTTGGTACTATGCCCTAGCCCAATCGTTGTAAACGAGGGGTTTGGGGCCCCCTGGATGCACTGGGGCCCAGGACAGAAAGTCAAAGGCCCACTGCATGGGGCTGAAGCCAAAGCCTGAGCAATATAGCTTTTTGGGTGCCCCTGTGGTATGGGGCCCCAGGCAACTGCCCTGCTTGCTACCCCTGAATGCCAGCCCTGGCTTTTATATGTGGCACAAGTGGGCTGTGGAGTTTTTATAGCATGTTGGGGGGGGCCTCAGAAAGAAAACGGTTGAGAACCCCTGCCCTAACAGACAATGAGAACACTTCGTTGACAGGGGCTTTAGTCAGGTCTCAGGTGAGTAAGCAAAGATCTCAGTCAGGTACAGGTGAGTTGTGTGACCCCTTGCAAGGTATACAAACAAACACACCTGACAACAACAAACCAGAAACACCTTTGGAATTAAATGAGAATAATTCCTTTAAGTATCACAAACCCCGTCTCTTGTTCAGAAGGCAGTTTCAATAATTCCTATTTATTTACACTTTAAGTTCTGCCACTTTCTCTGCCCCACTCTCAGTCTCTCCCATGTCAGCTGGGATTTGGCATGCCAAATTTCACCACAAGGTAATTTTATTTAAAGATGTCCCTAGATATATAAACCATGAAAGGAAGATTTCAAATAGAAAACTTGTGAGCGGGGGGATCTCAACTACATTCTTATTTGCATTAGAGTAGCACCTAGAAGCCCCAGTCAAGATCTATGAGCCACAAGCAATATAAGAAAAAGATGCCCGCCATCCATCCTTCTGTTTAGGTTATTTCATGATTCACCATCTGAGTGTCAATAACACAGAAACACCAGCTTTTTGTATCTTGCTGTTTTGACCTACAAAAAGATATCCCACCTGAAAAGGAAAATATTCCAAAAAGTGTTATGTCCTACATGATCTCATTTCCCAATGCTGGGCAGGGGTACAGTTTTATACAACACTCACTAGTGAAATAAACACCAAAAATCATGCCTATCCAAGTAATAACAAAGGTCTAGTGACACCCTCTAGTGGACCATCAAAGGGAAATCACAACACCTTTGTCTAAAACTTGGGTCCAGGCCACCATATCCTTCTTCATGTTTACAATTGTGCACAAAGCCACGCAGGCATGAATTGTTTCAAACCCAAATCAGCCGTAGGAGGACTTGCCTAGCACGATAACTGTAAATGTGAGGTGGTCTGGAAGGGATTAGAAATGTAGCATCTGAGCCTCAATACAGTCTACTAAACCCATGAGTGTCCTCAGGGAGATGACCCTTATTTTTATCCTAGTCCAAAGTAGCACCAAGGTCCCTGTTCAACTGCTGGAGAAAACCTCAGGACAGATTTGCACTGCTCTGAAGCCACATGACCTGTGAACAAAGAGCCAGACAATTTGTCTGCAACTCTAAGGAATCCAACTTCACTTTCCAAGGACAATTCCAGGAATGGCCCTCATCTTTAAGGACCATTCAACTCCCATGTTGAAATCCTTTCACAGGGTGGGTGTAAGTCCCCTGCCGGCCCAGACTCATGGATGCATGTGGTTCTAGGGTACTTCCCTTTGTATGGTGCCCATCATACAAGTCCATTCCTCCTTCAACCTCCTGCTCAGGCCATGAGCTGTGGAGGAACTCACCAGTGGCTTGTCATGAGCAGAAGTTGCCTTAGCTAGTGTGGCATCCCCTTGGACAAGAGAAGCTGAGAGCCCACTTGATGGTGGCATTACTCACCTTAAAGTGCTCATCAAAGAAGAACCAGAAAAAAACACCTTGTACAGGGTATGTGCCTTCTGGATTGTGCCTGTTCAAGAACTTAAAACCCAAATGCACCAAACTGCAATTGACATTCTAAAAAAAAGAGAACAAATCTTTGCAGGTTCTGGAGAGTTGCAAACCTGTGGCAGGAGCCAAGAAATGGCCCCCACTTACACTTTATATGGCTGCCTGCCAGATGATGTATGCCACCCTGTTCCTCTCCCTGCAACTCCCTATTCCTACAGCTCAAGCCAGTCCCTACCCCCTGCCCCAAGACATCTGGGACTGAGAGAAAAGATGGTGTTAATACAACAGATCAGTAAGAATACAGGACTCATGGCTGGAGCCCTAAAGCAGAAGACCTTACTGGTTGAGGGTTTGATGGTCTGGTCCATAACAGGCCATGTATGAGATTTTATCATGATGAAATCAAGTCATGTTAACTTGACCAGTATAACATGTTAAAGGCAGTGTTCCTTTTCTAAACTTGTCTTTTAAAAACATGCTAATATCACCCCAGAATCCTAATCTAGACAAGGCCAAATGGCAGTTTTGCCTGGACAAGGGTTGCAGGCTCACATCGATAGCAGTTGCCTGGTTCAACTTGTTATATGTCCCAAATGATCCCAGCTCCATGTATACAGGAAAGGCCGTCAACCCCATTGCAATCTATTGTCAGTAGCATTTTCCCCGCATTCAACGCTTCTGGTTAAAATTTTGGACACATTGCAGACTGCTGGCTTTCCTGCAGTTTAAATCTAAGGACAGTCTCAGGTGTTTATTTTCATAAGCAGCCAGGGACTGGCAAGACAGAAAAAGGAAAGACATCTTTTCAGGCACACAGAGACAAACAGGCCTATATGCAGAGATCAACAGACATACGCATATATACACCCTTACAGAGACAGAGATATATACATGTACACACATGCAAAAATACAGCTGAATATGCACACATGCATTCATATAAGCATAAAAATGTCTACGAACACACACTTACAAAAACAAACACATGCATCACCCTTCAAGGGAAATGTATAGCAGAATTATCTTGAGAAACTCTGGCTTGTTTTGAGACCCAGTCCAACTTCAGAATAATAACCAATATTATCCATGGTATTTATCATTAGCAGCCGAGTATTAACAACAGTTTTTTTTAAAGATTAGTGGCATCAGTCACTCACATCACTGACTTTGTCATTAAAAGAAAAAATATTCCTGATAGGCACCCAGCGTCCCCTTGCTTTCTGAACATAAATTGTGAATTGTTTGAAGGCTTTTATGGAACTAGGTTGTTTGCATGTGCCATATCCTCTCTCTGTTATAATAGCCACAGATTTCTCACCCAGGTTCACTACTTCAAAAGCCACCATCCCAAGATTTAATGCAGCCTAGATTACCCATGTTTATGTCTCTCTTTTAGGGTTTTTTAAAATAAAATTTTCACTTTCAGGGTTTTTATTCCTTTTTAAAAAAAATAAAAAATGTGCTTCCGGTGCATTTATTAGGAAATATGGATCCCAGTTTGAAAACAATAATAACAATTAATGAACTGAAAAGCAATCTTGTTCTGCAACTGGATTAAGATAATAAAGTGAAGCATTTCCAGTGAAGAAGTCATGGCTTCCTGAAACAACACAGAAGCGATCGACATAGAGTGAAATTCACTTTGTGGGGTTTTTTTTAGCTGCTTAATCGCTATTAAATAATTACACGATGCAATAGAGAAGGTGGGTTAGGTGTGGACCAACTTCTGTTGGTGTAAGAGACAAGCTTTCGAGCTGCACAGAGCTCTCTCACCTGCAGAAGAAATATATCACCTCACTCACCTTGTCTCTCTAATATCCTGGGACCAAACATACAACAGTGAAAACAACAATACAATAGAGACATAACTGCCCTTGCGATTGAAAACGAAAGTGTTTTCATTTGCATTAGGCAAGTAACATTTAAGACGAAGTCACACAGAGTTTAAAACTCCTTTTGCGGCTTCAGAACAGATCAGATCAGCAATGCGATACCTGTTTGTTATGGACTGGTGGATCATATTCTAAACACAGTGAGCGGGCATGTTCCTGGGACAAATACTGTATGGTCCAAACCTTTCGCTTCCAATCTACACTTTCTGCGGTGCTTAAAAATATTTGCAGCCAAGGTTTGCTGGCTGTAAAGGTTCTTTGTTGAAGAGGCCAACTGATCCCTGACACACTTTTGAACTCAAGGACAACTCAGGTTTATCTCTTCTTCCTTTACTTAGCGGCGAAAGTGACTTCCTTTTTACTGTTCCTCGTGAAACTTTGTGTCTCTGGCCTCTCTCTTTTCATCTCGACCTACAACTTTTTATTATGTTTAAACTGTATGTGGCTCATTTGCTTCCCTCCCCCACCCTGCCAAAAACAAAGCAAAGAAAAGCCTTCACCCAATACATTAAAAATGTAACGTGGTAGAAAGTGTAACTGCAAAGAAAAGTTTGACCGGCCTGGGCTCAAGAATTTGTAGACACAAGACTAGATAAAGATCTGTGGTTTCTGGCTCTAATAAGACAAATTGTTGGAGACGGGCTCTGAATAGTTGCAATAGTTTTCTACAGGCTTTGATACAGTCAGTGTTGCCTTTAACAGACGTATTTTCAAGGTTGTAACGTGGGAGTGTTGTGTGAAATCGCACGCCCTCTGTTCCTTTTAAATATTCCGCCCAAGGCCAACCAATACATGCTTACAGTTAGTCGTGATTATGTATCTGCCTAAGTAAAGATAATCGCCGGATCATTGTGCGGCTAATACAATTCGAGCCCGAATAGGCAATTAGCATCTCGGGAAAAGGTCCCTTCTGCGTTCTGAAAAAGGTGTTCTGAATTTCTGAAGAGTGAGTCCCCAGTCCAGAAGTTAGTGGCTCAAAATAAATCAAAGCCGGCTTAGTTTGCTGATAAAATGTCTAGTTTGGGTACAGGCTGATATTATTTCTTATGAATTATTATGTCGAAGATTGGGAAAATAGCTTTCTCGGTCAATTTCTCATTTCACAGTCCAGAGCAATAATTCGACATGATGCTATGGCTGGAGGAGAAAAACGCTATTGTGATTGTTAAAATATGAGTTTTGTTCTTCATCATTTTAAAGCCAAATATTTCTGTTAAGGAAATGAACCCTTCTCTGGCAGGACGACGCTCGCTTGTCAGGTTGGGAAGGGACAGCGAGTGGAGATCATAGAGTTCAGTCGTAGATATCAAGATCCTGTGATGTAAAATCCCAGTGCTTGCTGTTGTCTGTTGCAGCCCAGGGCAGAGAAATTCAAACGAAAATTCCCGCCGATCACTGAATCGAAGATGTCCCCTGATCATTGAACACCACTGAATATTTTCAAATACCAATTTTGAGGTCGAGGACAGCCTCTGTATTCGTCCCTGTTTGTTTTCAGTTTACACACCAAGAAGCTACCACCTTCCAAAGTCCCATTCTTTGTAGTTGCCATTTGCATCGCGTTTATCTGTACAATCCTTCAGCGGCGTGTACAACTCACAAACGATGAAGCAACATCCCAACATACAAAAACCTTAGCTCTTCTCCCGCACCCACCGTGCCTTACCTCCACTAGCTAGCTGGGTGTCAGAACGCCCCTTTTCTGCGGTGAAGACACATCTTTACTGTTTGAAATGGCCAAAAGAAATCAACTCACCTAGCTAAATAAGGGGCTGCATTTTCAGTCCCTTGTTCATCACCACATCTTGAGTTTAAGGCACTGAGCATTTTGCCCCTCTCGCTGATCTGTGTGTCTGACACTTATCAGGAGCTGAGAAGGCTCTCGATTTGTATATTAAATCCACTTTAATGGAGGCGAGAAGAGCAGGTTCAAATTTCTAACAACTATTTCATACAGTTTGTAGTAATAATTATCCGGATGATGTGCGGCCAGCATGGTCAAAGTTGGCCTCTTCGGACTAGACCTAGGCACCTAATTAAGAATAGCCCGGCATTTACTGGTGCTGAGAATCTACAGGAACTGTGTACGCTCAGTAATTCTGATAGGCAATTTATATTCAGGCGCGTCGCTGTGGATTTAGGGTTGAAAACGGTGGGGATTAGCACCCTGAGTTATTATCAAGAAAGAAAAGTCAACATCTTGAGGGTTGCATCTAGCCACTGAGGTCCCTTAAAAAGTCGATTGCTATGGATTTAAAAGAATAATAATCATTCAAGTTTATCTAAAAAACTATATGGCTGGACTAGATCATCCGTATTGAATGGTTTAATATTTCCCCTCACTATTAACGGTGCTTTGTGTCTCAATTTGAAGTCAAGTATCAGAGGGGTAGCCGGGTTAGTCTGGATCTGTAAAAAAAGCAGCAAAGAGCCCCGTGGAATCTTATAGACTAACATATTGGAGGATGAGCTTTCGTGGGTGAATACATCTGACGAAGTGGGTTATTCACCCAGGAAAGTCATGCTCCAATACCTCTGTTAGTCTACAAGTTGCCACGGGACTCTTTGCTAGTTTGAAGTCAGTGGGAATCAAACAGAGAGAACCGAGTGAGATCAACTTGTCCACGTTTTAATAGCCCTGATTATTAATTAATTAATTAAGTATTATTATTATTATTTATTTGCATCTTTAGAGGAATTGGCATTTCTAAAAGGTGGCAATTTTTATAAACTCGGCACTAAGCAAAGCATGCCCAGCTATACTGCAGCTGGAGGGGAAATAACCATCTAACTGTATTCGAGACGCAGAACATCTCCCCCTCTGCTCCAATTTCAAAGCATTTGACGAAACGGCAGTGCACTGACCCAGGAATATCAAAATTGAGATCCCCGGGATATTTCAGCCCCGCTCCATTTGCTGTGGGGTTACATTTTCCATCTCTGCAGTTAAGCCCTTTCTGGAGGGAGACATAAATTTCAGCCAGATGGTAACGTTCCCTCCCCGCTCCCACCACACACACGAGAAAAGAGTAATAACAGTATGTACAGTGTAAATATTAAATTTAAGCTTCCGCCCCGGGAAACAAAACCACTGGCAGATTTACTGTAAAAATTATGACCCCCCTTTTTGGAGAGGCTTGTACATTAAAAGGTCCCAAATAATTTAAGTTTAGTCACAGTTTGTCACCCAAAACGTGATCTTTCCCTGGGCAGCTATGTCCCCCCATCGCTCCTTGGATGGCTATAAAATTGTCACTCTGGCATGGATAGTATGCTGGGGACTGCAAGGGGGAAAAGAAGGTGTGTGTGTGTGTGTTTTGGTTGTTATTTCTCCGCATGTGTGTGTGTGTTGGCTGTTACTTCTCTGCATGTGTGTGGGGGTATTTGTGTGTGTGTGTTGATTGTTATTTCTCTGCGTCTCTCTGTGTGTAGGCTGTTATTTCTCTGCATGTGTGGGGGATATTTCTGTGTGTGTGTTGCCTGTTATTTCTCTGCATGTGTGTGTAGGGGTATTTCTGTGGGAGGGGGGCTATTTCTCTGTGTGTGTGCGTGTGTGTGTTTTGGCTGTTATTTCTCTGCATCTCTGTCCCTGTGGGTCTTGATGCTTGGATTCACATCTGGGCCCCAGGCATCTGCGGAGTTGGATAAGAAGCCGATATGGAGCAATGTCATTCCTCCCCCTCACCCCTAATAAGGAAAGGTTTGTGCGTCCCACAAAGTAATACAAGGTACGGGAGTGAGGCCGCAGTGCACGCGGTCCGAGCTTTCCAATGGAGAAAGAATCCTCCTTTAAAACTGGGGGGGAGGGTTTGAGGGGGAAATGTCCTCTTAGATTGAATTACATTTGGTTTGAGATTGAAAGGAGCGTACACCCACCAAATCAGGCGCGGGATCATTGACACAGCTCCGGAGTGTATCCCAAACGATCGCCTTTCACGGCAGGACTCTACAAGGCGGGAGGTGGGAATCAAAACCCAGAGTCAAATTCACATTCCGATCCCTCAGTTCCTGCCCCCCTCCCCGCCCCCAGGATTCAGCGTTGGGTAATAGCTGCACAAGTAGCATTTCATTCGAAAAGCACCCGGGGGTTTACCAGGAAGGAAAGACTCAGCAGCGATGGGGACGTGCCACCGCGTGGGACGGTTTGCCCACGGAAAACGAATTAATGCTGCGAGGGGAGTTGTAGCATTTGGCGGCGCCGGTGCGAAATATGGGGTTTAAAGAAAGAACAGGAGCACGGAGATGTTTTCCACAATGTCCACGTCCAATGGCCTTTGGAGGATTTGGGTGGATCCCAGGGTGAGGTGGAACCTAATGGGATTTCGATTGTGTTCCCTTTGGATTTGACAGTCCTAGGCTGGGGAGGGAAATACAGTAAAAAGGAAGAAAATCAGGAGAGGGAATGTGGCAATTTCCTTTTCTTGTTCCAAAAGAAAGAAAGAAAGAAAGAAAGAAAGAAAGAAAGAAAGAAAGAAAGAAAGAAAGAAAGAAAGAAAGAAAGAAAGAAAGAAAGAAAGAAAGAAAGAAAGAAAGAGGTACTAAACACACCTAGAGTCTTTCTTTTCTGAATTCATTTCACTCCCTGATCAAGTCTCAGCCTTATGTTTGGAGAGGGGGACAAATGGGGGCTGTCTTTGAGGGATAGAGTCCCCCAGACTGAGACGGGGCGGAAGGGAGAAAGAGAGAGAAGAAGGGAGTGAGAAGTGCACGCGGAAGCCAGAACGGGGTTGAAAAAGCACAATTGCAAAAGCTCCTCAGAGAAAGAAAACTACAAGTCTGAATCGCTAGATTTTTCCTTCCTGAGTCTGATGAATGAAACTGCAACTGGTGCTGCACTTCCAGTTAGCCAAAGAGCTACCGAACTCGCAAACCTCAAAGTCTTTGCCCACGACAAGAAATCCAACGGATGCTCTATTGTCAGAGCCTTAGATTAATTCCCAGCTAAGCAAGTTATTACTTTGAATTCAAATCTCCTGAAACAGGAGGCACTAACAGCTACTAAATATCTCTACACGCATCCAATGAAGTGGGTTTTCACCCACAAAAGCTCATGCTCCAAAACGTCTGTTAGTCTATAAGGTGCCACAGGATTCTTTGCTGCTTTTACAGATCCAGACTAATAGGGCTACCCCTCTGATACTAAAGATCTCTTGTTCACCTTCCACTCAGGCAAGTCATATGAAAAATATAATGAGCATTACGATACATTATGGCTTCCAGATGAAGAGTCCCCCCCCTTCCATAAATAATGCAAGATTCCATAAACCGGATGGACTTTCCGAGCTGGAATTTACTTTGCAGAGAACTTCCCCCAAAGTAACCAGTATGTGTGTGGAATCGGGGCAAGGGTAGGCTGCCCAACAGCACAAAACTGAGGTCCCTGATTCAGCAAGGTACCTACGCAGGAAGCGACGGGATTAAGTAATTTGCTGAATCGGTGCCTAAATAGGCCATCAAAATCTGTCCCGAATGTTGGTGCAATCAATATTTCCTGGGAATCAGTGAGGCTTCCTCAGTACCCATGAGATTTCACTGAGAGGTAGGGGCAGCAGTGAGGGAGGGGGGCAAGAATTTGAAAGTTATTTTGACACCCCCTCTTCCCCCCCACAGACACGCATTTTAGCTTCAACCTGTTCCTGCATTTTGTCAGCCGGTCTCCAGGCAAATACCTGTGAGCTCATGCCAAAATATGAATGAAGCGGGGGAAGTGAACTGGATCGAACTTCAGACAAGTCCTACAAAACCTCACACAGGAGCACTTTGTACCTGACAGAACTGTGTATCTTAATATGACAGTAGCACCGAGAGGCGTCAGCCAGGGTTGGGACTCCATTAATACTAGCCGCTATAGATACACGAGAGAGACACCCCCCCCCGCATCCAAAGTGAGGTAGCGAAGCCAAGATCAGAACCCCAGTCTTCTGCATGCTGTGCCAGGCCCCACCCTAACACATCACCCACCCATATGTGTGTATCTCAAGACCAAGCAATGTCTCTGTGAGGTAAGGCGGTGACTTTTTTCCTCCTTGGGTTCAGGAGGGACTGGGATCTCAGGGCGGAGGGGAAATTGATTGATAATTTGGGCTGGTTCGGACGTGTTGACCAAAGACAAACAGCAGTCATTCCGTTAATGTTGCCAGTTACATTTGCAACACGTTTCAGCGCTCGTATCCCTTGGAGCTGAAAGAATGAGTGTTTACTGCAAACTCTCTATGGCCTTGGCTAGAGTGGGGAAATCTGCCATTCTCCCCCTAGCGTGTTTATTAAACGTGTCCCACCCTCACAAGCAATCTCTTCAGTCTTTTATGGACCGCAGTGATTTTTGCAAAATTTAATATTGATTCGGTCCTGGTATTGCATCAGAACCAAGCTTGCCTCTGCTTATATTTGGAAGGCTTGCTTTGAAATGTCGAATGTAACAAACACAAACACTAGCTCCCATTTAGCACGTTTCATCTGGGGGAGAGGGATAGCAGTTTATGCATTGGCCTGCTAAACCCAGGGTTGTGAGTTGAATCCTTGGGGTTCCATTTAGGGAACTAGGGTAAAAAACTGTCTGGGGATTGGTCCTGCTTTGAGCAGGGGCTTGGACTAGAGGACATCCTGAGGTCCCTTCCTACCCTGATATTCTGTGAAAGAAGGCAAGTTGGGAAAGCTGAGAGACAGGAGGAACTAGCTTACGCTAGGTCACCAATAAAACCAGGAATACAAACCTGCTCCCTTGAGCCCCAAACCACTGCCTGTGCCTGATCCACTGTGCCACAGGATCTTCAGAGAGCCATAAACTCTTTAAAATGAAAGGTCAGTTTCTGCAGAAAACAAGAGACTTCCCCAGATCTCCACGATGCATTGGAATTCTGCGCATCGAGACCTCCAGGCATTCTGTTGATCACTTCAAGTACATTATACAATGCATCTGGCTCAAAATTCCCCAGGATTCTCATGGGAGTGTCGGTTGTATAAGGCTGAACAGTAGCAACATTTTATTAGTCCTGGAAAGGAGCTGGAACACACTACTTTTATTTCCAAAAAGAACAAGGCATACTTGTGGCACCTTAGAGACTAATACATTTATTTGAGCATAAGCCTTCTTGGGCTAAAACCCACTTCATTACTTGCCTCGATTCCTTATTAAACACAAGTGCGTGAGTGCGAATATGCTATGGAAGAGGCTGAGAGGACAGCATCAGTTCTGTAAAATAAAGGTACTTAAGCCAACAGGGGCGCTGGAGCAATTTGCATAGTGCAGGGGCTGAGAGCCATTGAACAAAGCTGTAAACCATGTATATAATGGAGACCACCTCTAGTTTCAGCATCTATGTAAGCCGAAGAGATTGGGAGCTGGTTTCAAAGGGGTCTCATTCCGCAGCCTCTGGTGGGAGGAACAGGAAAATCAGCTAAAGAATGTGAATGCTGTTCAAAAAGGGTAGAATTCAGCCCTGTACAGAGAGGCAGCCCCAGGGCTATGCGCAACGGAAGTCTCCTGTAGCTCTATTTTGAGGTCTCCAATGCTGCACAGGCCTGGAGCTGGCCTCCTGCGCAGGGCTGGATTCCACCCTGACATTTAAACATTTAAACATGTAAAGAGCAGGGCAAGGCAGGGACTGAAGTGTGACTTTAGAGTCAGTCACCTGTTGATCCCTGTTTCCGCATGGCAAGACAGTCCTTTTCCTGGTACAGCTTAATTTCCCTCTCCATGCTGGCTTAGCTGTACTGGAGAGCACCTTGGTGGGAGGAGAGGTGGAGCCAATGCTCCATCCATTGCCCAACCCTGAGCCCCCACTCTCCATTCACCTGCATAGAAAGGTGAATAGCTGCTGCTCTCCCCCTCCCCCTGCTCAGGGTCTGGCAGTGGGGTGCACCATCTGGGGACTTACCCTCTGAGGTTCCCCCAATGAATGGGAAGAGTCTCGGGATGGTAGGTCACATATACATACTGAAAATAAAGCTCTCATGACTTGTCTGGTATATGAATGCCCAGTTTTCTCCCCTTCTCCTACAGCCATAGCTCGTGCAATGACCAGTCCATCAAGGACAGAGCCTCTATCTACTGCCGACAGGCTGGCCAAACTGAGGGAGAGACAAAGGGAGACTTGGGATGAGGCGTTTGCTGAACTCTGACAAAGTCACAGAGTCACAGGCAGGCTGGGAGGGGGAGGACCCAGAGGGAGAAAGAAATGCAGCTTTCCCAGGAGATCATGGCAGTGGCCAAGGACATTGTTACAGAGGCCAGTAAAAATGTGGCCGTGGCCCAGAACAGTATCATCATGGCAAAGAAGACCATGAAAAAAGTCAGAGAGATGCAGAGGCAACTCATGGATGCTGTCCTCAACCAGAACGCAAAACATGCTCCTACTAGGCCAGCAGGCCCCACAATCCTGTAATTTGGTACCCTGCCATGACCTTTAGCCCCTGGACAGTGCTGGTTACTGGGACCAGCAGCAGACCCTAGCCTCTGCATCCCCACATCAGTGCTCCCAGTGCCTCCCACTCACCTCTCAGATCCAACTTCTGGACACCAAGAAAACTTTCACCTGAGAGTCCAGCTGCTTGGAGCCCTGCTGCACCACTGAGAGTTTTGAGCCAGGGCACTCAACCCCAGAACACATGTGGACTAAGACAAGCCAGAGGCAAGGCGAATACTCTCCTTCAATTTCGTGTTCCCACCACCATGGTTTGTTTGAAATGTTCGTTCGTACTGTTGTATTTTGAGTTTTATTTGCCCTGTTGCAGTAATTAAAGTCTGTGTATAGTTGAGTCTTTAAGAAGATTGGCTAGTTAAATGTATTTCCAAATACAAAGATATTATTTTTCCATTGGTTTCATTAAAAACTTTATTATTAAAAAATATTATCGAAAACATAAGAATGGCCTTACTGCATCATTGCAACTCTGCAGAACAATCCTATCCCACCAATCCACACTAGATTCCTAGGCCCAGAAACAGCACTGTTTTGAGCATTTGTGTAATCCTAGGTTTAGTGGAATGTGCCTGAATGTTGACGGGGCACAGACATCCAAAAAGGTGGCCAAAAGCTCTCCCATAAAAGACAAAAAATTGAGGATAAACAGAGCTGCATCAGCAGGAATGGATACTGTGGACCTTGGAGCCTCGCTGTACATTTGCATACCCTCAGTTAGAGAGGAATAGAGAACAGGGGAGCTAATATTCCAAACGCCAACATTTTGAAAGAACCTTAGCATTAGATTCATTTTTTTAAAGAGCGTAAGTGAGAAAGCCAGAATGAAAAATTCTGGGAAAATTCAATTATTCCAGTTCCAAAATAATGGCTTTAATGGAGCTATGCCAATTAAACCCCTGCTGAGGATCTGGCACAAATCATGGAAGGCATCACAGGCACTATTCGGAAAGGCTGAGATTCCAAGGATGCAGGAGGAACTGGGCTCTAGTAATAGTTTGGAAGTTGACCTTGTGAGTTATTGAAATAAGATGTCAAGGCCAGTCATGTTCAAGAAAAAAACCTGCCTGTCTGCAACTACTAGGCCCTGAGGCCTATAACAGCAGAAAGGGCCCCTGAATAAGGAATAGGAAAGACTAAAGCCTTATCTACAGGCCTGTGTAACTATAGGAGCAAACCCTCCTAGTAAAGATGCAGCTTATTTTACCAATTCCTGGAACAAAATAAGCTATACCAGCAAAAGGACTTTTTCTGTCAATAGAACAGTATCGACACAAGGTTTTTACCAGCACTGCTATTTATACAGCATTTCTTTTGGATATTTGGTAGAGTGCACATTACTGCTGACTATACACATTTCATCTTTGCGTGAAGCATCTAGTCCAGGGGTGGCCAACCTGTGGCTCCGGAGCCACCTGCGTCTCTTTGGTAGTTAATATGTGGCTCCTTGTATAGGCACCGACTCCAGGGCTGGAGCTACAGGCGCCAATGTGCCGGGGGTGTATGTGTGTGTGCTCACTACTTAACCCCTGGCTCTGCCACAGGCCCTGCTCCCACTCCACTCCTTCCCACCCTCTCCCCTGAGCCTGCCGTGTCCTCCCTACCCCCTCCCCCCCAGTCTCCTGCACACCAGGAAACAGCTGATTGGGAGGGAAGGGGAGGGAAGGGGGCAGCCCTGATCTGGAGGGCTGCTGAGGTATTACTGTGGCTCTTTGGCAATGTACATTGGTAATTTCTGGCTCTTTCTCAGGCTCAGATTGGCCACCCCTGACCTAGTATATTTTGGGGCTGTCTGAAATAAGGAAGGAAGGAATGGTAAGATCAAGAATCTTTATCAGTGTGTGATAATACTTTAACCAGAGATTCCCATAAAAATTCCCTTACCTTGTTTCCCTGTGCTCAAAGAGAAGGGCTATGGAATCAATGTATTTGTTTTCTTATTTAAACAAAAGCACTTTCTCTTAACGATAACCATGGAGAGGTCACAGAACTGGGCATACAAACGTGCCACTTGTTGAAAATGTTTCTACTTTGTTCCTGAAAAAATATACAGAGCATACTGATAGTACAGCATAGCATCTCACTTTTGTGATCTGAAGATAGGAGGGCCATGTGTGCGAAGAAGACCCTTTAGGTGAGTCTAAAGAATGAACATACCCTTTTCCCAGAGGGAAAAATGGACATTCAAGGCGATGTGATGCATACCAAAGGGGATAAAAATCATAGACACATAGAACTGTAATGCTGCACAGGCATCCAAGAGGTCATCCCGTTCATCTGTCTGCACGGAGGCAAGATTAAATACTGGTCTTCAAATTTTTAAGAGTCCCAGGAATGATGTAGACACCATGAAGACTGGTTCTATCTGAAAATAATAGATAGATTGGGGATGGAGCGAAACAGAGATCCACTTCCTGGGCACTACTGTGCTAATAAGCAATGGTCACATAAACACCACCTTATACAGAAACCTACTGACCCCTATATTGTACTTACCTACATGCCTCCAACTTTCATCCAGACCACATCACATGATCCATTGTCTACAGCCAAGCTCTGAGACACAACGACATTTGCTCCAACCCCTCAGACAGAGACAAACACCTATAAGATCTCTATCAAGCATTCTTACAACTACAATACCCACCTGCTGAAGTGAAGAAACAGATTGACAGAGCCTACAGAGTACCCAGAAGTCACCTACTACAGGACAGGCCCAACAAAGAAAGTAACAGAACACCACTAGCCGTCACCCTCAGCCCCCAACTAAAACCTCTCCTGTGCATCATCAAGGATCTACAACCTATCCTGAAGGACGATCTCTCACACTCACGGACCTTGGGAGACAGGCCAGTCCTCGCTTACAGACAGCCTCCCATCCTGAAGCAAATACTCACCAGCAGCCACACACCATACAATGAAAACACTAGCACTATCCTTGCAACAAAGCCAGTTGCCAACTCTGTCCACATATATATTCAGGGGACATTATCATAGGACCTAATCACATCAGCCACACTATCAGAGGCTCATTTACCTGCACATCTACCAATGTGATATATGCCATCATGTGCCAGCAATGCCGCTCTGTCATGTACATTGGCCAAAGCAAACAGTCTCTACTAAAAAGAATAAACGGACACAAATCAGACATCAAGAATTATAACATTCAAAAACTAGTCAGAGAACACTTCAACCTCCCTGGTCACTCAATTACAGACTTAGAAGTCACAATTATAAAAAAATTCAAAAACAGACTCCAACAGGAAACTGCAGAACTAGAATTAATTTGCAAATTGGACACCATTAAATTAGACTTGAATAAGGACTGCAAGCAGATGAGTCTTTACACAAACTAAAAACTATTTCCCCAAGTTAATTTTCCCCCTACTGTTACTAACACCTTCTTGTCAACTGTTTGAAATGGGCCACCCTGATTATCACTACAAAAGTTTTTTTTCTTCTGCTGATAATAGCCCACCTTAATCAATTAGCCTCATTAGAGTTGGTCTGGCAACACCCATTTTGTCATGTTCTCTGTGTGTGTATATATATATATATATATTCCTAATGTATTTTCCACTGCATGCATCTGATGAAGTGGGCTTTACCCCACGGAAGCTTACACTCAAATAAATTTGTTGGTGTCTACGGTGCCACAAGTACTCCTTGTTCTTTTTACACCTGAACTTGCCATTCGGTTTATTGGTAGAATTTTAACAAGAAGCATCTGGATGCCTTCCAGCCTAGTACTGGCCTTTATGGCTTTACACAAATTGTTAAACTTAACCAAGTACATCTGTTTACATATTGTTTCAAATGATTAGATGCTGTATAGTTTTTTCCACACAGTTTGAATGTAGCTAATTACACACCTCAACTTGACTTTTCCTGAGAAAACTTCAGGTTTTGCTGCAAATTTTTGGTCTCTTTTTGCACTGTATCCTCTGAGTTATAGAATCAAAATGCCTCCAACTTTGTTTTTTCTGCTGTAGGACAGAAATTACTGGACAGTAAAGGCATTCAATATAGAAAAGAATTTGTCTGTGTTGAATGTTATGATTCCTGATGTCAGATTTGTGTCCATTTATTCTTTTGCGTAGAGACTGTCTTGTTTGACCAATGTACATGGTAGAGGTGCATTACTGGAATAAATGGACACAAATCTGACATCAGGAATCATAACATTCAAAAATCAGTTGGAGAACACTTAAATCTATCTGGTGACTCAATATCAGACCTAAAAGTGGCAATTCTTTAATAAAAAAAAACCCTTCAGAAATAGACTCCAATGTGAAACTGCAGAACTGGAATTAATTTGCAAACTGGACACCATCAGATTAGGTCTGAATAAAAACCGGGAGTGGGTTGGGTCATACAAAACCTAAACCTATTTTCCCCAATACTAATTTTACCCTACTGTTACTCACACCTTCTTGTCAACTGTCTGAAATGGACCACTCTCATTACAACTTCAAAAGCTATCTTTCCTCCCTTGGTATCCTGCTGTTAACTGAATTGTCTCGTTAGACTGAGCTCACATTTGATAAGGCAACTCCCATACTTTCATGTATTCATACTTGCTCCTGTATTTTCCACTTCATGCATCTAATGAAGTGGATTCTAGCCCACAAAAGCTTATGTCCAAATAAATTTGCTAGTCTTTAAGGTGCCACAAGGACTCCTCATTGTTTTTGCTGCTACAGAGTAACACCGCTACTACTCAGAAACCTGTGTCATATCAGATGATTACAAGCTATGGAACCTAAAGCTTTCAAGTTCCAGTGTCCCATGTTTAACGGTGTGTGTTTTGAACCATTTCTGTGATGAAGGAAAAAGCATGCAATCTATTTCCGCACCAATTTTCATATTTTACTGTATTTACTTATTTCACTTTGCAAATGTAGGTTAAATTAAATGCAGAACAAAAATAATACAATCACTTTTCAGATAAATTCTATGCAGGGCTAATACTGATGGTTAAACTGTATGCATTGTGTGTGTGTGTGAGAGAGAGAGAGAAAGAGCCAGATCCTATTCCCATCTACTTTTATAGACTAAGCTATAATTTCACAGTATGGTATTTCTTCTAGACATTCTTTTGATATTGGAACGTTTCCAGATCTGAGGGCTTTTTTTCTTAACCTACCCACACCAATTTGAATAAATACTGGATTTCATGGAAATTCTGATTCTTTTGAAATTATATTTTAAAGACGGGTATCAGAGAAATTTAATTTTAAGGGCCAATATCACCAAGTTTTAGGCCCTGATTTGGAAAGGTTCCTTTTTTAACTTCCTTCAGTGACTAAAGTTTGACAGCTGCTTATGTACCTTGCCGAACTGCATCTTTAAGGAGAAAAATGCCAAATCTTATGTCCAAATTGTGCCTAAAAGGAATTACTGTCAACAGCTGAATTACATGACTATCATTTTCTTCTAGTATTACTTACTAGAAGATCTTCCAACATTTTAATTTGATGAAATGAGCAAAATACATCTATATCTTATAACTAGTTTTCATTTTCAGCTGCTCACAATTTTAAATACATATTTGTTCCTCTTGCATAGCACACAGGCCTACCTTTATGCCTGTTACAATTATTTCTCATTAAGGAGATTATCATTGTGTTATTCTACCTTTCTGCACACAACCTTAAAGCATTTAAGATTACCAGAACTCATTTTAAAAAAACAACTGCATGTTGCAAAATAAATATTTGATGGTTTTGTTTACAGAGAGCATATCCAGGGGGCTGGGGTGAGAGGTTTATCTAGCACAACTGTCTTGGTGGTTGTGACTGGTAGCTTTCCTTCTAATGCAATCAGTAAGACAGTGGAAGCACAAAAACAACCAATTTCACTGTGTCATTCTGTTTACACGTGTGTAATTGCATTTTATGCATCCTTTTTTTCACTTGATAGCATATTTAATGCATCCGACGAAGTGGGTATTCACCCACAAAAGCTCATGCTCCAATGCGTCTGTTAGTCTATAAGGTGCCTCAGGACTCTATACTGCTCTTACAGCTCTATACTAACATGGCTACCCCTCTGATATTTAATGTGCTAAAGCAACGTGCAGATGCAAACGCCTCTGCAGCTGTAAGCTTGGTTTTATGCAGAGTTGTTATAGCAGTGTGGGTTCCAGGATATTAGAGAGACAAGGTGGGTGAGGTGATATCTTTTATTGAACCAACTTCTAGTAAGCTACACCACCTTGATATAGCTGCTTCTTATGAACCTAGCAGCGTTGAACGGGTTTCATATAAGGTGGTAGGCCCAACAACAGCTAGCCACACTATAAAGGTGACACATTTAACTATTAATAATCGACTCTACAACCACTTTATAGTCAGCGTTCTGATTGGCTACCATGCTTTTGCGCCAGCATGCAGCAGCTAAGGTGTTGCAGAGAAATGCATTTTGGTTCATATTTTTGTTTTCCCTGTCAAGCCACTGGACACATTTGTAGAGACCACAGCATTTCTTGTCGGATTACAGTCATGACTGTCTTATTGCACCCTAATGATCCAGAAAATGCACTAGTGGCTAAGCATTATGCCGCAGAATGATCTAATGTTGACAAAATATGATGATGGTGTCGGTCTCTTAATTCACAACAAACGCGATGAAAGGGCCGCCAAAAACTGTGATCTCACTAATTTAATTTGTAGGCGGAAATAATTACCTTGCTTCATAATATGAACTAATTTTCGCAAGAAGAACAATTAAATCTTCCCTTAAAAATGTTAGCCTGTCTCTGGTTATCCAGGTGCTTTTTCGACTTTAGTTTGCACCATAAAAGCAGATCCATATGAAGAGAATTTTACAGACTTGGATCTTATGAAAAGAAAATCCCTATGGGAATTGTGAGGAAATATCCCAGTGCAGAAAGCTAAAAGGATTTTTAAAAGAGTGTGGGTAGTCTTTGGTGCCACCAGACTCCTCCTTGTGTTTGTGGATACAGACTAACAAGGCTACGCCTCTGATACGTGATTCAAATAGAATTATTTGTTGGGTTCTTACAAAATGAAATGATGGCCTTTACCCCCCCCCCCGAAAGAAAATCGTTTTTCTTTCTTGCTCATGTCTTTCCTGGGAATTCCTTAAACTTCCAGGAGCACCTAAGGCACCAGATTTGTCTGAAGGGTCACAGTTTTAAAATGCCACTATTCAGGCTACGACTTCCAAAGAAAGGAAGCCTTATTTGCACCGCGGAACTAAGCATACAGCGCGCTGCGGCCTTTCGCCTGCGTCGCTTGTCCTGACCAAAAAAATAAAGAAGATTGAAGGCGCAACTTTCTGCAGCAGGAGTAGATGTGCTCCTGTTTACATCAGCCCTCTTTCAGCATTGTCTAACCCGTATCAAAGGATTGTTTACAAGATCTGACGGGTGCAATCGGCTGCATATTTTGCACCCAGGTCGACATCCCTGAACAACGCAGTTTTTATAAATAGGTGCCTAAGACTGACATCCTAGATTGAAAACATCTCTGGGCGAAAATGCTCATTGATTTCCATGGGAGCTTTGCTACATTCCCCCCTATTGTTGAATATACTGTGTCCACCGTCGACCGGTGAAAGAAAATGGCCGACACCGTCTTGATTTTCATTGTGTATTTTCCAGTGACTGTACATTTTAAGATTAAAAACATCCCCACTGTTTAACTGACCGCAACAACGAAGATACATTGAGGGCAAATTTGTCCTGGAAATTAACCCGTGTCTTGCTTCTATCCGTGGCCCTGCAGAATGCATACAATACGTTACAATCCTCTATTTTGTGGTTGTATTCAACACAGGATCGCCTGCACTTGGAACTAACATGTATTGAATGTTACTTAAAAGCCCCCGATTGGCAAACCATGTAGGTGTTCGAGTTTTAAAAAGGAGGGAAAAGGACAGATATTTCATTTCATTTCAGTGCGCAGTCTGCTACACCGGCGTTAGAATCTGATCCATCCGCTTTATTTCCCCTGGATGGTACATTTTATGCCAGTAGCTTGCAGTGGTGTCATTACTTATCAATGCCAATTCAGTTTGCAAACGATATTCTGATTTCCTTGATTTCTTTTTGTTATTATCCAGCATTTAACTTGGGTAGCGGTCATGGATTTGATATTCGGGGCGGAGAAAAATAGTTGCGTGGTCTCTCTTTGCATTATAACACACTGTAAAGGCATTCTCCTGTAAATGTCTTGTTGCAACGTTATTTAGTTTAGTTTCTCTGTGTTCAGATCATTACTGGAGGCAATTTTAAGCACTTTCTTATTTAAGCTAAAATGATGGGACAATGCTGATCATCATAACACTTAAGAAGGTCAATACCGTTTTGTGTTACTGGAAAAATAAGTCTACTTTTGTAACTCAACTTGTAAATCGTCGAATAAAGATTTACCTTTGATTTCTCCAGGCTGGGTTTGCTTGTGATTCTGTTAGGACTTGCAAAGGGGCTAAACACACACAGAGCAGGTTTCTTCTTTAATGGCATCTCTCAGGATGCCTGTGGAGGTCAAAGGAATGTTTACAACATGGAGTCAAGTTCAATGACAAAAACCCTCTGCAGCAAAAAAAAAAAAAATCCCAACCCCGCTCGGTGTGCTGTGAGCTTGATCTTGAACAAAAGAAAGGAGCAGAAACTTGGGAATGGAGACAATATTCTACAAAGATGTTACCCCCTAGGGAAATATTTAATTTTCTCACATCCAATGGTATCCCTGATAATTTTTAATTAGAAGAAAGAAAGAAAGAATGCCCACGTGTGTATGCACATAACCTTTGGGAAACACTTCCATGCAGACTTCAAAGATTTAAAATTAGCAAAGAAATTGGACCTGGGCCTTGATATATGAATGAACAGAGAATGTTCCTTACCAGATGTCTCTCTGGATTAAGAATATATATGGAGCCAATACTGTTTTCCCTTTCGCATCCAAGTCTCCCATTGTAGTTAAGGGGACTTTTGGGTGCACCAGCAAGGCGGGTCTGCTCCTTCCATCAGTGAAAAAAAGCCCCCAAAGAAATTAAAGTCCACACAAGCATCATGGTGATCCCACCATGGCACTGAGTTTGTAAATAGCACTGAATAACCATGATGGCCACTCTCAAAAGCCTGTGGAAGAGAATGAAAGTAAGTGACTGTTTCAAATGTGTCTGCTGGACGTTAGACATTTTCCTACTAAAGTCATGTGGGGTTAACATTCTTCCCATACCACTGGCCGCAGCCCGATCATTTGTTCCATTTCCATATTTGACTTCCTCGCAAGATCATTCCATTAATAAGAAAGCGAAGCACCTCTCAGTGAGAGCCCGCAACATTTGCAGGGCGGAGGTGGTTGTTTTAAAAGATTCCCTGAGTTTTCCAGTACCCTACAGGGGAAAAGGATGTTTTTATTCTCCTCACGTGCCTTTGGAGTAGAAATTTTGCCTTTGATGTCAATGGAAGCAGGATTGAGCCTGTGTCATCTCAGCGCGTGCTTCAAATACCGCTTCTCAGATTCTGGGATGAGAGGAAGGCAGGAGAACTGTTAGCTTTTTAGAACAAACCAGAATCTGTGCAAGTTCTGGAAACTCTAGAAATGAATCTCTGTCCGCTTGCCAGCATGCAGCTAGGCTCCTATTTTTAAAAGGATCCAAGCTCGACTTTTAAAACAGCAGAATGAAAAAACAACGACAACAACAATAGAACCACAATGTTTATCTAATTGAAAATTCATGCTGAAACAAAATCCAGTGATTGGCGCTGCAAAGCCATTGCTCTCAATGCAAGGCAGCTGGGTTTTTCAGAAACACTTGTATATTTGCCTGTTTATATGCTTATTTAAAAATGAAACAGAGTGGGGGGAAAAGCATGAAAATATGCAATAAAATGCAGGCGTTTTCTTGATATAAAGATGGAAATTTGATCTTTAAAAACAATCAGTAACGATTATACTAAAGGCTTGTTTGAACTATATATACGAATACATACGTAATTACATATGTAATTTATTGTATAATGATGTATTCCAGTTTATATAATTATCTTAATTTTCATAATATCTAAATTATTTTAGCATTAGTTGTATATTCTAAACTTTAATTTCAGGGTCCCACGCTCTTTTGTTGAATTCAACAGCCGAGTTGATAAAGCGATGCAGTTTTGGTTCAAATATCTGAATGAAAGGCTCTGTCGGATGTGTCTTCATGAAGTGCAGTATAATTTCTTTTGTTAAGAAAAGAAGAAAATATTGTCACTGCTGTTTTTATCTGATTTTCGCCGGTTCAATCAGATGAGAAAATATATAGCGAAAAGAAAATTTTTGAACCCAGTGTTATTTGAAATATGTTCAGGAAGAGAAGGGGATTTTACACTATCCCACTTAAATGGCTGCTGGCTCAGTTTTGGTTGAAACGTTAGATTAAGAATATTTTGTTTCCACTTTAAAAAATCCGGAATGTAGGTTTTGCATTTAGATTTGCAGAACTGGAATGACCCGCTTGATTTATTCTCATATTTCTTTGTCTCTTGGATAATGTTCTGGTGTCAACCCCAAAACTCCCCAAAGTAAATAAATATTTCCGGAAAAGTGAAAAGCTGTCTGACTATCCTAGTAACTGAAATACTGGTGAATTTGGGACATCAATGGGGCTAGACACCAGGCATCCAAATGCATCACAAGGTACATTCTTTTCAACTCCAAAATGTGTTGTAGGAGAGATCTGTGTATACACTGAATGCTTAGGAGAATCACCCTATTTTTTCTTTCTTACTCCCCACGTGGATTTTCTTCCCAAGCAGAGAGATTCATGTCTGGTCTACAATTAGATGAGGAAACGATAATGATATTTTCCCAAGGATTCGTAGTTCTGTTGTCTTTTCTCCTGGGTCCCCTTCCATTTTCCCCTCTAGAGCTGACAACTTCTTATCGTGTTTGTCTCTTTTTCTTCCTTTCATATCCCTTTATAACAATTTTGCTCGGGTTTTTGCGGGGTAGTTGTTTTGTTTTGTTTCCCCCAGCTCAGAGGATCTTGCTCACTCCGTCCCGCAGTCCCAAGTCAAAAAACCTCCCCATCTATTTATCTTAAAGCGTTTCTTACCTTGCATGTACATGTGTATATGAGTGGACTGGGTAGACCTAACACACATCAATCACTCTGGTTTGTCTAGGTTTCAAGTTAAATGGGAAAATTACTTTCAGCATCCATAAGAGAGAAATCCAGAAAATTGTTCCTTGTCGGTGCGGGGGAGAAGAAAGGGCATTCATTCTACCTGGAAAATTCTTTTTTCCTTCCTTCTCCCCCCATTTTTTTTACAAGACTTCCAAGCTTTTTTTTCTGCGCTCGCCCTGTGAAGATCTTCATAACTCTCACCCTTCTATTTTTTAAAAGATCTTTTTTGAATTTTTCCTCCCACTGCATGTTTTTTTGGTCTCAGTTCGAAGCGGATGTAACTGACGATAATCAAGGAAGAGTAAAGTCAGAGTGATATATTTCAGGCTTGGATCAACTCAGTTGTATAGAGTCCGGTGTGTGTGTGTGTGTGTGTGTGTGTGTGTGTGTGTGTGTGTGTGTGTGTGTGTGTGTGTGTGTGTGTGTGTGTGTGTGTGTGTGTGTGTAAATATCAAAACCAGGATACAGAAGTCCTTGCTCAAAGATGCCTCTTATACGGACAGTATATGTGCGTGCGTGGGTTATAAACCACACAAGCTCTTCCGTTAAGCATTGCTCCAAGGACCCCTCTGACACAAACAGGTAGGCAAGTAGCCCATTGTTAGAAACCAAACCCTTGCATGACCTCCACCATATTGTTCTGTGCGCCTCCGCCGAATCTATTTGCATCGAATAAATTAAAGCAACCAGTTCATTAAATCACTATGCTTGTCCCGCCAACTGGGTTTCCATGACATAGATATCAGACTAGATATAAAAGCGAATATACCTGAATGCAAATTTCGGAAGATTTCTAGCGCTTTCCATGCCCCCGAAGCACAGAAATGATTAAAGTGCTGCTCTTAGGATCCTAAATCAAATATTAATGAAGAAGGGGATAATGGTAATTTGATTCATTACATTATTGCTCACGGGTGTTTTGGTTTGTTTATTTTAGATTCCGGTGTGAGGGGGAGGAGGAAATATATGATAAGTGGCTTTAATCCTGTAGGATACATAGAAGGAACCTTTAGGAGATGCATCCCTTCCCAAACACACGTAAAAGTCTTGATTTCTTCTAATTAATTGATTAGTCAAGAGCGATTCCAGACTCCAGAAAACCAGACAAAATAGGAGTTTCTAAATTGAACCCACAGGGCCCAGTATTTTGGTTTGTTGAGTCTCTGAAACCCGTTGTTTCAAGGTATTGGAAATATAATTCCCACCCATTGTTTGGCTTTAGAATGTCAACCGCACCCAACTCATTCACTGGAAGAGAGCGGATTGCACATAGGTGGCTCAGACCCATGCCTGGACTCTAGCTTCCATCAAAGGCATTTTCTGCCTGATGCTTTACTTTTTTCCTTCTTTCTGTCTTGCAAGCCAGGAAGCAAGTCTTCTGCCCTGCCTAGAAACCGCTCTTCCTGTCCTGCTTACTCGTGATGTTTTGTAAGCAACAAAGGAAAGTGCTGGTAAATTGGGGTTAAGTTCAGTCGCTTCAGAGACAAAATAAACCACCACGAAGCCCATAGCCTGATGGCTGCACCGCATTCTCCTGTGAATCAGATTCTGATCTCACTGGTGTAAACCCGGAGTTATTCCGGATGTACATCGGAGTAACTCAGAGCAGAATCTGGACCGAGGCTAGCAGCAAAGCACTCCGGATTCCAGTCCATCCCCGCATCCCTGCCAAGTCAGAGATCTGCTTCGCCTGCTCATTCATCGCTCTGGAAATGGGCTGATGTTTAAACACGTACTTCTATCTGTGTCCTGATATACCAGGGGAGAGAGAGAGAGAAATGTTCTGTATTTGTGTGTAGGTATTTGTATGGTATATGCCTGTGTATCTTTGTATGTACGTGTTTGTGTGCACTTCTTTTTACGTGTATGGCTGTGGCTTGTTTATATGTTTGCATGTTTCTGTGTATGTGATTGTGTGTGGAAGTATGTGTGGGTCTCTCTCTCTCTTTGTGTGTGTATATATATATTTGTATGACTGTGTTTAATTGTTTGTGTGAGCGTGCGAATACAGATTCCTGCACCAGGAATTTCCATAGTGTTGAGCTTTCTTATTTTTCGTCCCCAGCACGCCCGATAACAAAAACTCAAACCTCGAAATAGACAAAAAAAACATACAGACACCGTGAGATGGGCACTGCGCTCTGAATGTTGCAGGGCAAGACCTCCTGCCACCTTCTACTCTAGCAAACAGAAGATGGAGCTATTGGGCTTCTAATAAGCAGGCGCCTCTTTAACACCAATCTCTAAACTTCTTCTGATCCTAGGAGGCTCTTTCCTAATTATTTGTGGGGGGAGGGGGCGATGCTCAGAGTCAAGGTCACTGCTGCCTAATGGTGTAGGGAACTCGGTCTCAGAGGCCAAAGTTAAGGGCTGAGTTATTGTGGCTCAGAGAAGGCCCCGCCCACTCGCCGCTGGGAGCCCCACCTCTGGAGAGTTGAGAGAGACAGCCATTTGCTCCTCCCCCCTTCCAGCCATAAACTTATCCCCTCGATCATCCGTATCACAACCATCTCCAGGTTATTGCCGTCAGTACTGTATGAGCAAGAGAGTTTGATCACACCCAGCCCGCCCCCACCCATCCACCTATCGCGCCTGGGCTTCCTCCCACCAGCCACTCGTGGAAAATCAAATGTCTCAATCTCGTCTGGCTTTTTTGCGTGGGTTTCTTTTCCACCCTCAACATTCACTCATTCCGGGGGGAGTCGGGGCACACAAGTTTACTACGCAGTTATACGGACATGTGTAAGAGCAGGGGGAAAGTACAAGCACTAGGGAAATAGATTAATTATTACTAATTGCAACACACACTCACACAGATATTTCTGCCCAATCTATTAACCCTACGCTTTATATTTATGGGGTTGCACTTATGGTATTTTCCTCCAGTCAGGGTTCACAGATTGAAGATTATGGCATCTTGTAAATATGAGAAATACACCAACAAAAGGAAGAACAAAGGGAAACTGTTAAACAATGGTCTGTCATTATTTAGGATACACGCGGTGAGTTGAGTGGGTAGGGCTTTCCCCCCAGAAAAGGAGTGAGGGAAGACAGGACATTTTGTGTTTGACTCGCCTCTACATAAAACGAAAGTGCCAGTCGCTAGATCCAAGTTAAAATACATCCATGGTGGAGAATCACTGCTGGAAGCGTCTTCCTCTAAATACTGAAAAGATTCTGTATGATGTACTTTAAAGAAAAAAAAGGAATTAATATACCAGTTGCTTCTCTGAAATCGTACCCCTAGACCTAACAGATAAAATAAGCTTACAAGTCTAGCAATAATATTTCATTACGTTGTTACAGGCCTTTTTTTTTTTTTTACAAGGTCTCACATTATCTAACACAGGTATTATACCGGAGATCCTTTCAGCATATGGTATCAAATGTACAAATATGACGGGATATTATGAAGAGACGGAGAAGGGAAAGGGATATGTATAAATATATACATATAGTACACATCTGTAGCTGTGTGTATATCCGTATACATATATACATAGAGTTGTGTATATGTGTATCTAAATAAAAGCAGCAAATAATCCTGTGGCACCTTATAGACTAACAGACGTTTTGGAGCATGAGCTTTCGTGGGTGAATACCCACTTCGTCGGATGCATTCACCCACAAAAGCTCATGCTCCAAAACGTCTGTTAGTCTATAAGGTGCCACAGGACTCTTTGCTGCTTTTACAGATCCAGACTAACACGGCTACCCCTTTGATACTATCTAAATAAACGCACTCATATATTTATACGCACTCATGTATGCACATACACATATATACAAGCATTTATGCACACATATATTATTATATTACATAAATTTATGTATAAATGTGTGTACATATGTATGCGTGTAAATATATATGACAAACATAATGTATGCACGTGTGTATATATATATATGCCTTGTACACACACACACTTATGCACATACATAGATTATATACATGACTATATATAAATGCACACGACTATAAATATATATTCAGCCATGTGTCTTTGTATATAAGCATCTATATGACATACGTGTGCATAAATGTGTGTATGTATATATATAGCTGTATATATAGTTGTAGTATATATATAGTTGTAACTATATATATAGTATATATAGTTGTATATATACATACTTGAGTATATATATATTCAGTAGTGAGTGTATTTATATATAAGCATATATATGAATGCAAACGTGTATAAATATGTATGTTCATATTTACGTCTGTATATATATTCAGTCACGTGTGTATTTATATATAACAATGTATATATCACACTGTAGTTTATAAGGCTAATTTTCTCCTGACACCTAAGTCTTTAAGAAATTGTTAAAACGATTCCCTTTAAAAATGCCTCATCTCCACAGCGGAGGAGTTTGCAATCTACCGGGCGAGTTTGGTGCACACGCGGAACGCAACGCCACTCAGAGCCTTCTTACGCATTTGGAATTTATTAATTCGGTTCATTGAGGAGGTTTTCTAAAGCGCTCTCGGGAGCGGAGCTCCTATAAAGAGACAGCGACAGAGAGACGAGGACATTCATGTGGCACTAGAAGGCAAACGGGCAAACAGCACACACTGCGTTACAGAAAGACGGGGTCACGTCGCGTCTTCTTCCTAAATCATCGGCATTTACAGGCGGGTTTAGCTTATGAAAGGATCGACAACAAGGCCATAGAGATAAAGCACCGAAAAGAGCGTCCTTCGCCTGGATTCACTGCTGGCGGGCGTGGGGCAGGTGTGTGCAGATAAGTCAAATTTCCAGGTGATGATTCTCCCCCCCCCCCATTGTTTTTTCTTTACATCTCAGGCCCACACAGATCCAACAGCGGAGCAGGGGTCGTTGTGTTGTCATGACATTGTTGTTGTCCTTGTTGCTTCACGGGCTACTGCTCGTTTTGACTTTGGCCACCACTTTCTTCTCTTTCACCCGCCTGTTCTGAAACCAGATGGTGATCTGTCTCTCCGTCAGGTTGGTGGCGGCGGCGATCTTCCTCCTCTTGTCCTTGGTGATGAATTTGCTGCTGGCGTATTCCTTCTCCAGCTCCTTCAGCTGCCCCTTGCTGTAGGGAATCCTCTTCTTGCGACCCCGGCGGAAGGAACAGGCGTCCGGCGGGGACTGGCCCACATCTGAGCGCGGAGAAAAAACAGAGCTTAGAGCCGGGGAGAAAGCCTAGCTGGACGCACAGGGGCCGGGGAAAGAGACAAGAACGCTGCAGCTAGGGAGTGTAACTGACCAACGCCAACATCCCCCCCACCCCCTTCCTTTCTTTCTCCTGGATAAAGTGGTCAGGACTTGCTTGATCCTACTGAGCTGGGTGCCCAGAGAAATCTCGCTCCCGTCGCTGCGCTACCTGCTTTTACTTTCAAATATGGCTCCTTTTCTCTTCTATCCCATTCCAGTGGGCTCCCTCCTCTAAATGGGACAACGAAGCGCCCCTTGACTTTTCTAGAATGAGTTCATCACGATTCAATTATCCTTCCCTCGTTTTTTAGTCAAAAAAAAAAGTCAACTCGCTGCTGGAAGTGAATCACATTAATACCTATTTACTCGCTTAGAATTGTGGCCTATTCCAAAGCACATGTTTGAATAGGGGTGTGTGTGTATATTTTCCCCCTTCAGACATGTACCTTGCAATATGGGCACTCTAAGCGTGTGTATGTGTGTGTGTGTGTGTGTGCGCGTGTGTACATACTTAGAATGTACCTTGCAATACGGGGCATTCTAAGTGTGTGTGTGTGTATTGCAAGGTATTGCAAGGTACATGTCTGAAGGGGAAAATATACACACACATACACACATACCCCTCTTCAAACATATGCTTTGGAATAGGCCTCAATTCTAAGCGAGTAAATAGATATTAATGTGATTCGGTTCCAGCAGAAAGCCTGGCAACTTATTTGACTTTTGTGTGTGTGTGTGTACACATACTTAGAATGCCTCATATTGCAAGGTACATGTCTGAAGGGGAATAACACACACATACGCACACACGCTTAGATTGTGGCATTTTGCGGAGTGCATTCTTGCATCAAACTAATACCGATGCGTTTACTTGCTTACACTGCCATGTTGCAGAGAACCTTCTTAAACCAGAAACAATCCTGGAGTCTATTTAGTTGCTTCTTAGGCCGCGTTAGGCGTGCAGGGTTCTGTGCATTATTACATCAGGATTATATCGGTAGCCTTCTACTTGTCTGGAGTGTGACATGTTGCCATTGTACATCCCTGACCTGGAATATCCACATCTGAAAACTTCTTTATAGATCCCTTCCTCGTTCCACACTAGAGCAACCATTTCAGCAAAGTCACCTGCCTGGCACATCCGTCTACCTAAAGCTTCCGAGAGAGGCGCCTTAAGCGGAGAAAGCAGGGCAAGGGGTTGGGGACATTACCTGCAAAGGCAGATTTCCAGAAGTGCCCAGCCTGGCTTTGATCTTTGGGGCAACACATCTGGCTGTTCCAACCGCTGGTTAAAGCCCACGGCTGGTGGTAACTGTCCACGGGTAAAAGTGTCTCGTGCCTGGGCTCTCCCGGCCCACCTATGGTCTGAACTACAGAAACGTCCAGGTAGCTAGCCCTGGGCTGGTAAGGGCCTGCGTAGCCAGGGTAGAAAGCCAGCTCTGTCGGTCGGGTCTGGTAGTCATCAGCCGCCGCTGGGGTGTCCATATATTTCTCTGCAGAGTAGCTGGACTGGGGGCAAGGTTTGAGCGAGCTCCTGGCAACCCGACAAGAATAATAAGAGCCGCCGAAATATCCATAAGGTAAAGGCGGGGTGGTGGAGGAACTCTGGGGGATAGCAGGGCACGGAATGCATTGCTTGGAGGGATCCCCGGGGCCTGCATTGGGAGCATCCAGGTTGGAGTAGGTAGAGCCCTGCATCAAGGCAGGAGGAGGGGGCCCTCCTAAGGCAGAGTGAGCCACCAGATTCCTGCACTGGCTTGCAGCAAAACTGCCCGCCCCCATGAGCCCCTCCATGGTCTTGGTGCTTTCATCCAGCTCCTCGGCGCGTGCGAAAGTCCCCGGGTCCATGCAGCGAGGCTTGCAGGCCGGTGCATTGGTCAGATCACACTCAGAAGCATTTGGGCTCTGGGAGGGAGGGCTCCTAATCTTTTTAAAAGGCTGGGAATTGCAGAGGAGGCTGCATTTCCTCCAGCCAAGCTGCTCTGACGCAAACTACGTGACTCTCCCATCCGAGTTACTCATTGGCTGCTGAGAGCCCACTGGAGAAGTGAGGGGAGAAGGGAAGGGAAAAAAATCTCGAATAGTCTTATTGTGAAAATGCTTTTATTCCCGTTGTGGGAAAAATAAACCTCTGCACAAGCGATAGGCTAAACAAAATCAAACGGGGAGGGTGGGGGGGTTGCTTTTCAAACTGCATTTTACCAAGAAGGAGCTGGAAATATACGAATATTCCCAGTGAGAAAAAATCTAAGATTAAATGGAATTACTGTAACTCAATGTCTACGCTCTTTCAGGCAGATCTGCTTTTGCACTAGAAACTACACTTTAAAAAATTAAGACAAAAACTATACCTATGCAGGAATATTTTCCCCATGAGGAGACAGAACAATTGTCCGAACATGTTAAGAATCCAGAATTTCATTGTTTCTGAAACGTTTGAAGTCTTTAGAATGACTTCTGCCTTATTTAGAATAAAGTTAGAATAATTTGAGAAGTGAATATAGGCCTTCGCCTGTTGGAGCAGTTCATAACGGCTCTCCCAACCCCCCATGTTTTCTGACTGTTTCATAGCTAAGAGTGTGTGGCTCTCTTTCCCCCTCTCTCTGGCTGAAAATGTTCATTCAATTATTTTTGATTTGTTAAAAATATGTTTTGTATTTAAAACAGCGAGCGAGCGAGAGGGTTTACATAACAATTGTAAAAGACAATGGTCTCCTGGGAGGGAAAGAATGAAGAGACAGGGAGGGGAAGGCCAAGAAGGAAAGGATAAAATGTTGGGGAAAGGGTGGGAGCAATCAGCAATGCTACAAAACACTGGGTCTGCCATATAATTGCAAAAGCTGAAAAACCCTCTTGTATTAACTATGTGCAGAAGGAAAGTCTGGGAGGATTTTTTTTAAGAGCTGCATTAATCCACACCAGACACAGCCTTTCCCTATTTTCACTGGGTGTGGCATAGCATTGAACGCTGTCTCAGCTAACATAACTGCTCTTTTTAAAGAACATTTAGGTTTTCAATGAGAGCTGCTTGCAGACGAGCTGCCTTAGTATCTGGAAGAGTTTTTGAGCGAGTAATTGATTCGGGCATGCACCGCCAGAGAAGTTTAGAAAAGTTTTTGAATGGATACACAATTCAGAGGTAGGTGTGTGTACCAGAGAGAGGAACAGAGTATCTAACGTTTTTGAACGAATAAATAATATATATACACACCCTCTCTCATACAGACACACGTCTCTGATTTATGAATTCATCCGCAAACTTTTCCAAATCTCTGTGGGTGTTTTCCTCTCTCGCACACACGTGAATAAATAATTGTGTATCTGCAATGCCGCACATATATCCTCACACACAAATATGTGTCTATTTTTCCTTCAAAAAAACCGTTTGGTTGAAATTTATTCCACTTCGCCTGTTTTTTGCCCAGAGGATAGTGTTCATAAAACCACGCGCATTTCCAGGCACGCTTGCCTCACATGACTATTTGAGGTTAGTCTGAGTGGATTTTGTTCTTTCAGGTTTATTTTTATTTTAAAATGTGACAAGAGAAAGTTTTGGATCTCTGAACCGCCCAACTGGAAAACTTCTGTTTTCTGAGATTACAAATCTTAAAACGCCCCTTCCTGAGACTTTAACAATCAAATAATAACAGGGGTTTTAACCGTGTCCCAGAGTTTAACAAAAAAAAAATTAAGAGTATTTTAAACATAAGGGTGGGCACATCAGAAATAAAGCGAGGCTGCTAATGAGGGAATGGATTAACAGGAGGTCTTGAGCGCGCATTCGTCTAGTCGCTCAAATCTTTAAAGCGTCCACGGATTTTAAATTATAGCTTTGTTCTTAGCGCTGTTCGGAGGCTTGCTCTTCTTATACAATGTCTTGCGTTGTGTAATTTATTGCAACTATATTTTGGGGGCATTTGCCATAGCTCTGGTCTCTGACAAAAGCTTTAAATAATCATTAGTTGTAAGCCAAAAACATGACATCCTTACAAAATAAATCAGTTTAGCAAAGGAATACAAAAGAAAGACTTGTTTCCAATAATCTCTCTCTCGTCTGTCTATATACCCATATGTGTGTGTGTGTGTATATGTGTGTGTATCCGATTAATTAGCTATTTTAGATCAATGATGGAATGGGACATTATCTTTGCCGTTAACCATTACCACGGGCAAGTTCTCTGCTTTACTCACACGAGGAACCCATTTTAAATAAATGATTCAGACAAGCGGAGTCCGGCCCTGAAACTCTCAGGCAGAATTCACTGCGGAAAGTCATTTAATGTATTTAAAAACGTAAGGGGAGGGAGGAGGGAAGAGAAGGTCCTGTCCTTCTCCCATCGAAATCAACGATAAATTTTATTTTGCAACTGGACTCGGAGACAGCAGGATTGGGCTCTAGGTTCACCACATACACGAAATCTGGAGATCAAAACAGAATCCGTCATTTTTGGTTTCACACTCTCTAAAGAGCCTTGAAGTCGCTTAAACACGAGTCTTGGCCAAATTTTAGTTTGGTTTCTCCGATTTCTTTTTAACTGGAAAATGGTCCTACTTTTTATTTAGTCTCTCTTTTCAGACTATGCTATTCTCATTTCAAGGCTATTTTTTATGTATATTTAAAAACAGCCATTGTCTTTATTCACTCCTGTTTCCAAATCATTCTCCGAGCTTGGGAACCGGGCTGTGATACCATTCAACTAGTCAAATGTTTGCAGACGGGGGGAAAAAAACACTTAAGTCTTAAGATGCTCCTTTGCATAAAGGTCAGACATAATCTGAAGGTCAAGGCCAAGTTGAAAGTTAAGAGTCTGTTTACCTCTGGCGCTTTTCTATTCAGCAGAGCTCTGTATACCGAGCTGACCTTAGCAAGTCCCAAGACCACCGTTCTTTTAATGGGGCAGACACACCGAAAGCTATTACCGGCAATGTCTGACTTTAGGAGTCACAGCTCGGTGTCAGACACCACACTACAAGACAGTTTTACTACCCTTGAACTAAGTTGGCCACTGTATAGTAGGTTATGCATCAAGAAATACAGAGATTGATTTTCCCAAGTTCCTAACCAAATGAGCAAATCCACTGATGTCAAACTAAAATGCGAACAATAATCCTGTACATTTGGCAGAAGCTACTGAAGGCAGAATGATTGTGGTTTGGTGATACAGGAGAGTCCTCCAAAGAAAGTCTTTGGGGGATTTTTTTGTGGTTGTTTTGTTTGCTTTACTTTTTTAGCTTGGTATTCAAGATTTAAAAAAAACAAAGCAGGGTACAAAAGCACATCTATGATGATATTACATGTCCAGGACGTTCAGAGGGTGACCTCAGTCCAATATATCTCTGTCCATATCCTGCAGTCCTTCCTTCTGCAAAAGTACTGAAAGCAATTGTGTTGGTTGCCGGAGTAAAGACTACAGGTGGAGACTCTGTTCCCAGTATCACCTGATTTATGACAAATCTCTGTTCGGGTTGATACAGCCCAATGGATTAAAGTTTTCCAAACCTGTGATATACACCCAACCTTTGATTCCACTTCCTTTCGCTATAACCCTGAAATATGCTATAACAAATTTTACTGGAGAGTTTAAAACGTGGGTTCCAAAAATAAACTTAAAATATCCTTTAAACTTTAAATTAAGCTTAAGCATAACAGTCAGGAGATTTTACAAAGACTTTTCTATTTAAAAATTAAGATCACTCTGAGATGCTTGTCCACAGCAGTGGAACTTATTCTGAAAACTAAAAAGAAGGTTTCTCTTTTTAAAAAAAAGAGAGGACTTCCTTTTATTGCATGGATTATAGCAACCATGACGCTGATATATACGCCATCTGGAATCTGAAAAGCTGTGCACTAATTTTTAACTGTCTTTAATTTTTCCAAGCAATTGAAATGGAAGTTAGCGAGAGAGAAAAAAAAATCTCTCAAAGATGTTTAAGTGGGAACTATTGAAGCAATTTATGGAGTTTCACGTTTGGAAATAATTATTGTTGGAAAATGAGATATTTGTTTGTTCTCGATCTGGGCGAGAGCCTAGTTCTTAAGGCCTGTCCGGGGCTTCTGGTTTTGACAATATCTCTGGGAAATAAGGGAAAATCTTCATCGGCTTTCTCTGACACCTCATAAAGTCACGAGAATTAACTAGAAGTTACGGTTTTCCTTCATGAAGAATGGTAGTCTCACAGCCTATGTTTTGAACGGCTGTAAATTGCATAACAATCCTTTTTCGATCTTATGAATCAGTCTCTTGGCCTGGTGACAGAAAGAAGATTATTCGCACTGTTCGGATTTGTTTGTTTTTTTGCTTTATTTTATTTTTGTTTTACAAACATTGCTCAGATTCAGAAGCCCTGCCTCGGGAACTCGGAATCTGCCAGATCCTACAGCAAACAAACCCATTTCCCAACCATCCGGCTTTTCAAACTCCAAGCCCAGTAAAGTTTTGTTTCAAAAACTTTAGTGATTTCGAAACATTAGTGTCTTGTCTCTGGATGTTAGTCACAAGTTTCCGAGCCCTAGAGCTGGTTTTCCCTGACCTGGGTAGAACTGTGAACATGTGTCGGCACTTGGGTTTTATTTTGAGACCTCTCTCCCCCAGAGCACAGAAGATCTTCTTTCTGATCCTTCGCGGTTCTTGTTCGTGTACCGACTTCAAAAATATTAAATCGCGGCCTTTGCACCGCCTCTTTCTTATTGATTTTTAAAGAAACATTCCAAAAAAGAAAAAGTAAGGCTTCTGAAAGAGCAGGTTTCCAGAATGGCGGTGCCTTCTGCATGGCCTTGCTGTGGCAACTTCACGACCGCTCTGTGAGAGCCATAGAAAACAACCGGTTCGTGTATTGCACCGCTTTTAAAAGACAACGAGGCGATCTCTCAGCACGGTTATTAGATTAATAAGTGAACAAAGGCCCCTTTATGATTTGATCACTCGCTTCTCTCCTAGCACCCGCAACTTGCTGGCTTTTTCTTTTTCTTTTTTTTTTTTTTTTTGCTAAGTGTGTTGCCAACGCAATTTTGGCAGGAATCCGTCTACATTTAACTTACCTCCAAAGCAGTTTCATCCAACCTCCGCCCCTCTCCCCCTCGCAACAAAAATAATCTCAGACAAGGGGGCTAGAAGGAAATGAGTGGATAAAATCTCAGCTTTCGGTTTAAAACCTCAGACGCACGCGAAGGTGTCCTTCCAGCAGGAATGTTTATTTCAGCGTGTCTACGCGCTGCTCCAGCGATCAGGTTTGCTTTCAACGAAGTGAGGGGCAAGGAGCTGAGTATGTCATGAGTCCCTTTCTAAAATCGTTTTGCCTTCTTGTTGAAAAAGCCACACGGGAAACTTGATTCATCAGCGTCGAGTAGCCAAGGGAAGCCCTGGGACAGCAGGTGGAGTAAAGGAAGATTTGGTTTGTAAAGTAGCTGGAGAAATACTCTAAAACTAGGTCAGGGCATTCGACTTTTTCCCCTCAAGTCACTGCTAATCTAATTTAAACTCATTTTAGGCACGACTGGGGGTTTGGGGGGGAGGGGGACGACCGAGCAAACTAATTCATTTACTCTAAAGTTTTTGCACTTCGGAAGACCTATTTATAGAGTGGCCTAATGCTACAGCACTGAATACATCATTTCACATTGATTTTAAAGAGTTGCATTAAAGAGTGCTAAGATTTACACCACACCACAGGTGATTCCTACTGGATAGTTCCCCAGCTACCAGTAGGACTTGAGGAGCTCAAGGCTATAAGGAGGCGCGGCCCTAATGCACTGATCTGGGGCCTCTATTGCCATCAATCTCATGCAAAAAAGCAGGTGCCTGTCCCCCATTCGACATTTGATGTTTGCCATTACAAACATGCAGCCAACATTCGGGGAGGGGGCGGGGGATTCTCCTGAAGTCGGAGGGAGATTTGCATGCCAGGAAGTGGCGCATGTTGTATGTTTGGGGGCGCTACCAACAGCCCCCGGGGTTGGAAGGGGGGGAGACGGCTTGGAGGGAACTCTTGGCCCCCTTGAAGTCAGTGGCAAACTCTCAGTCACCGAGACTCCAGTTCCAGCCCCATCCTGTAGAAGATGATCAACTTGTCTCTCTGTGCCTTGGTTTTTTCCATTGGTAGAATAAGGGAGTTGGTCCTTTCCTACTCCCCAAAGATGTTTTGAGGACTTGAATAATAATATATGATGGCAAGGTGCTGCATACTACTTGTGCTCAGGCTGAGTAGATCATAGAATATCAGGGTTGGAAGGGACCTCAGGAAGTCATCTAGTCCAACCCCCTGCTCAAAGCAGGACCCAACCCCAACTAAATCACCCCAGCCAAGATACCCGTCTCTGTGTGAAAAGGCAGCTGTGATGGCACTTACTGCAAGGTACAGTAGGACCCATGCACAGCTCTAACGGGTCCCTTCCTGAGCAGTCACCTCACAAGGATTCTGGGATGACAAAAAAGTCAAGTTTCAGCCCAACAAACCAGCCAATTGTATATCTGTGTTTGAGAGATAACATGCTATCTTGCACACTCCTGAATATAGCAATGCTTAGTTTTTCATCCATAGATCCCACAGCCCTATACAAAGGAAGCACTATTAGCCTCATGTTACCACTGGTAAAACGGAGGTAGAGAACCTAGTGGTTTCTCCAAGGTCACACAGTAGGTCAGTGGCAGAGCTAAGAATAAAATTCACCAGTGACCTAGTTGCTTCCCCATATGGTGCGGCCCAGAAGAGCCTCTTTTTGGAGCTCTCTTTCTGCCTGGGACTTTGCATCATCCTGTATGGGGTGGGAGATGGACTAACAGATGCAGTCTTGATCCTAGAGTCCTTGCACAATAGCGAAGCAAATGTGAGCAGGCACTGTGTGGTACAGTCCTCCCCCATGGGACAAAGTCTCAGGCTAATTCTCAGCCTTCAAGTGTGGCAGAGTATAGCTTTGTTTGAGGAGACATAGCCCCAAGTAGGATTCTCAGGGATAGATCCTGGTCCCTACTCTGTTACGTCTCTGGTGGTGCAAAGGGGATGAAAAGTTGGCTGGGGATTCCTCTTACATGGGAGAATTCCCAGGTAATATAAAGGTGTTGTAACCAGTTCTATGTCCACCATTTCTGACCTCCCCCCCACCTTCCTCCAAGTCATACAGGATAATGTGGCCATGTGGCCAGAGCACTTTGAGCTATGGCGATCCTGAGCTGGAGGAACAGCTCCTAAGGGGAATAACCTAGAGCAGCCCAAAGGGAGCTCTAAGTTGCATTGTGTAGCTAAAGTGGCTCCCCGCTTGCCCTCAGGATAGAGGGAGCAAAATGGTGGTGCAGCAAAGAAACCTGAGGAGGATCTGAGATAAGTGAGAGAGCATAGGCTCTCTCCTCTTTAGTCTTACTTCTGGTACTGAGATAGTGTAACTCAGTGGCCATGCAACAGCAGTGTCATTAGTACAGGACTGGGCTTACATGTGCTCATTATTTACCTCACACTTAAAAGTGAGGCACTTCTTACATGTACTACACAGGGCCTTGCCCATAATAGGTCTTTGTCTTCTCCAACTATCTTTTCTCTGATTTTCAAGTAACAAAGAGTTCCATATGCAAGATCCATCATCTTAGCTTCTTGGAGAGATCTAAACACAAAAGTACTGTTCTCTCATGTAAACAAGACCCGTGGCAGATGTAATAGGTCAAATTATCTTAATTGAAGGCCAGATTCCACCACACTTCCTTACACAGAGGCACGCCTTACTTCCAGAAAAGTCCCATTGGAATTGGTCCCCCACTTGTGGGGTAAGTTATTACTCAATGTGAGTAAAGGCATCTCCGGCCTAAAGTAAATGATCCCAGTACAGCTCCATTCTGCTCACAAACATTAGTAGAAATGAGCATGATCTTAGCAGAATTGGGTCCTTGTGGCTCAATCTTACATTGCTGATGTCAACGGGAAGTTTGCCATTGATGTAAATGGCAGTAGGATGGAGCGAATAGTTTGCAGATCCTTTGGGAGCAGGGGCCTGTCTTCTGACACATCTGTAAAACCCCATAGATACATATGGTACTATACACATAACCTCAAATGAAACAACTGTTCTTTATAGGTGTGTCACCGGGTGCACTCCCTGCTTAGCAGCACCTCCTCCTGGCCATTCTGGGGATTTTCTCTGGTTAGGCATTGCCCCATCCTCCAGTGGGTGTCTCTCCCATCGTCCTTTCACCATCTACAACTCAAGAAGCTCCTTCTTCATGACTTAGCCCTTCAACCAGGTCACCATATATTTCTCCTTCTGAGGGTAGTGGTGGAACATATCAAAGTGCCATTTTGTGGGCAGGGAGTCTTCCCTTTACTGCTCCAATTGTGGCACTTCTCCAGTGGCCAGGTCCACCCTCTACTCCAGGTCCTGATTCAGGGGCCCTCTCATCAGCACCCACAGTCTCACCTATCCCCTACTTTGCTGCTTTTCCCCTGAGCCTTGCCTGCCTCTCTGACTCTTCCTCATCTCTGGGTTTGCCAGTCCAAATTCCCCCCTCCCCCTCTCTCTCCCGCTCCCTCTCCCTCTCCCTGACACACCATCCTTCTCCCAGGGAGTAACTACAGCTCATTTCTCTGCCTGCTGTTACCGGCTTACAGAGGCCCTGCCCAGCTGAGCCTCTTCTAATTAAATCCCTGCTCCCTGTTTCCTCCAGGTGCAGGCTGGACTGTTAATTGGCCATCTTAACCCCTCCAGGCCTGTGTGGGGTAGACACTCCATTACAAGGTGTTTCAGATATCTCAGTACAGTGGAGAGGGGAGGATATGACTGAATGGAAATTACATACACAAAAAGAGAGATGGGCAGCAGCATTTTGTTGGGTGGCTTATTTCTCAGTCAAGCTAAAGCCATGTCACTCTGTCCGTTCCTTAGCTGAGGCATATACCTGGCACATCGCAGGTGAAAATTCAGGTGACGATATGCCCTCTCGAGATGTGTCACAAAATCCTAGAACCCTAATGACAACAATATGGCAGTCCATAAAAGCCATCATGGATGTAGAATTGCCTGGTTCTGTGCAGTTTATGGCTGTAGCAGGCATGGATTGGACATAAACAGTGGGGTAAAACTGTACACATTACCTGTTTTATGGGCAATTAGGACTCTGCGATTCCAGACAAATGTTGTCTGTTTCTCCCAAATCATTTCATAACAGGGTCTCACATCTAGTAAAGAAATGCCCAAGAAATCCATCCTGGATTGTACTAGCAGATTGTGACAGATCATTAGACCAATAATCCATAAGAAGAGACCCATGTATGGACATTAGTATAGGTTGAACACTAACTTCCTTAGGCAGAGGCACTTATCCAAAACCCTCACCCACTGCCCGGTCCAGCAATCCCCCAAAACAAATGGAGCCAAATATGATGCAAAGTGTGCTGCCCTGATGGCACACAGACATACACATTTTCCCCAGTGATTTGCTTTTTTTTTTCTTCTCACACACAGAGAAGAATCAAGCCCAAAGGATTTACCACATAATGAACTTTAAAATGATTAGTATAGAAAATATTGTTACAATCATTGACCATTCTCCCTTGCGGGATCAGAGAAACGAGAGACAGGAAAAGCTAGTGTGGAATCTATTCTGGTGATGTGCTTAGAATTAAACCATGGCAGTGGCCATGTGTAACAGGCTGCTGGCTAGGAGATCCAAGCCAGGCCCCTGTTAGCCCAGCTCTGCTTAAAAGGGGGATTAGTTAGGACTGGCCGGGGAGGCCACACCCTAATCACCTGAGGGGATGCACCTGCAGGCCTGAGTGGCCAGCCTGCTATATAAAGCTGGCTGGGAGGAAGTGAGGGAGAGAGAGGGGAAATGGGAAAAGGAGGAGCAAGGAGCTTTGCTTTCAGGGGATACTAGCTGTCTCCCAGGGTGCTGGTCTGTAAGATATGTAAATAGTAGGTGGTGGGGATAGGCATGAACAATAAAAGAGTACTGGTGCATGTACTTTGGAGCGGTCTCTGACTGAGTTTGTGGAGGGGCTGGGAGCAGGCACTGCTACACCATGGTATAAATGAGTAGCTAGATATTGATATAACTGTAGCACTTTCAAGCACTGTAGCTTACTTCCCTTCTCGGTGCTTCTGAAGTTTAGATGTGGACAATAAGAGGGCTATGGCACAACTACACACATGGACATATGTACAGTTGCTAGTGTGGACACAGCCAGAGGGTATGTCTACACAGCAAAGAAAAACTCACAGCTGGCAGGGTCCTTGAGCCTAGGGTCCTTGAGCCTGGGCTCCAACCCATGCCTGGAACTCTACACAGCAATGAAACAGCCCCGCAGTCCGAGCTCCATGAGCCCGAACTGGCTGGCATGGGCCAACCATGGGTTTTTCACATACCCTTAGAGACCTCAAGTGGTATTGGGGAGGTCTTTGTGCTAGGTGCAGTACAAATGCATAGTAGGAGACAGTCTTTACCCCAAAGAGGTTATCATCTAAAGATGTGGAAGTGAAAGACAGGCAAAGACCCTGGTTCTCAAAGATATTTAGGCCCCCTAAATCTCATTGATTTCAATTCCTTTGAGGACCTGGGCTAAAGTGATCTGCCTGAAATCACAGAGCATGTCGGCGGTAGAACAATAACACAGCCTAGCTAAATCTAGGTAGGTGGGTAGCTTTTGCTCTCAACAGTACATTTTATACTTCCTTTCCCAGTCTAGTTTTAAATGCCTAACTGATGGCATTTCCACCACTTCTCTTGGGAAATTATTCCACAGCCTAACTGACCTCACTATAACAATATTTTGCCTGATATCCAGTTTAAAACTTCTGCTTCTTAATAGCCTCCTTCTGTCCTCCTAAATAATTCCTCATATTCCTTGTTGTTTCATCAGTCTATCCAATATTTGTAGATGTCTATTACCGGTCTTTAATCACTGGGCTATGTATTCACTGTTAAGTTATACCTTTAGGCATCACCCCAAGCAAGGCATGATGTCTGAGCTGCACTATCACAGGAGAAGCCCTGAGAGATGTTGTGACTCAAAGACACTGCTAGCATGCACAATTCTCCTCCTGGTCCTCCCTTGCTCCAAGTGAGAGCGGGTGATCATTTACTGTTGGCCTAGAGATGCAGCAAATTGTGACATCCCCTCACCTCCCTAAGTCAGCTCAGCTATGCTGGCAGGCACATGGAAGGGACAGAGTCAAGCTTGTGCCCATTCTCGGATGTTCCTTGCCCACCTGCTCCAGGAAGGGGTGAAGCAGATGCACAGTGTGCTCAGACCTATGCAGCAGGTGGGTAGCCCATGCAGGGGACTTCTTCCTCCACCTCACAGGCATACAATCCAAGTCTCCATCGAGCCCGCAGTGTCCTGGCCTGATTATTTCTGCTGCTCTTTTCTCCATTCCCCCCTCCCTACTAGGTCTATAACTTCCTGGTAAGGAGATGCTCAGCCCTAAATGCAATGCCCCTGGAGTAAATACAGTTGTACTGACTTCAACAAGAGCAGAGTTCAGTCAGCGGTGAGCACTTCTGAAAATCTATCAAGATAGCCATTCCAGAATAATTCCTCTGGAATAGTTATTTTAGTATAAATCCCCATGTGGACATGCTTAGTCCACAATAAGCATGTCCACAGGGAGGGTCACACTGAAATAACTATTCTGGGATCATTATTTTGGAATAGCTACTTTGGTGAATTTCTAGCCCTTTACATAGGTAATGAGAACATCCATGGTTACATTAAATAAACTCAAATTATTCCAGACTCTAACAGATTAGGATCAAACTTCTGCTATAGGAAACTTATTTCATAACTGTTCATGAGAGGCAGCCAGGCAGAGGAGCCACTGCACCCTTTGTATGCTGCAGGCCAGGCTGTCGTTTGGGCCTGGATAGGCTGATGTGGACAGGAATGTTTGAAGGGGGTGGGGAAGCTGGGTATGGGTAGAATCTGCTGGAGCTTTGTGTATGTTATTCCAGTGGCCCCAAAGCCTGACTGAGAGAGGCTATGACTTCCATTCCAGCCCATACACTGGAATATTAGTCATGGGTGATGGAAGAGGCTGTAACACAGCCTTCTCTCCACCATCATCATCTTCATGAAATACAGTATATACAGGAGCAGAGCCTGACCCATGCTTTGATCCCTTTGGGCTGCAGAAACATGGCATAGGGGCCATAAAAAGCTACTCTAAATGTGGATATTTAGGTCTCACAACAATTGTGTAGCAGGTCTATGCAGTCATTCACAGCTCTTCTAGTGCAGGGGCATGTCCGTATTGTTGTTGTATACCTTGTCACGGGGGTAGGCAACCTATGGCACGTGTGCCGAAGGCGGCATGTGAGCTGATTTTCAGTGGCACTCACACTGCCCAGGTCCTGGCCACCGGTCCGGGGGGGCTCTGCATTTTAATTTAATTTTAAATGAAACTTCTTAAACATTTAAAAAACCTTACTTACTTTACATACAACAATAGTTTAGTTCTATATTATAGACTTATAGAAAGAGACCTTCTAAAGACGTTCAAATATATTACTGGCACACGAAACCTTAAATTAGAGTGACTAAATGAAGACTGGGCACAGCACTTCTGAAAGTTTGCCGATCCTTGCCTTATCACCTAAATCAGTCACTTAATTTGGTTTCTGCTTCCTGAGTGGATGATTGAAACATTTTAAACAGGGGGAGAGCCAAGTAGAACACCGGGAATAACAAATTACCTTCTTTCCAGTTTAGATGTTCAGATTAATCTAATCATGTATGTCATGTTATGTAATTTTCTAATTATGCACATATTTTCAAGAATACTTGACAGTTATCTAAATAGCCATTACTGCAAACAGGACAACCCCATGAGTGATAGTGAAAAAAGGCTTTCATGCACAAAAACATACATGAATCACTAGCAATTATACTATTCAGCCAGCTCTAACGTAATACTATTTTCCAAATAAATACATGAACCATCAAGCAGTGTTATTACATTAGAAACACAAATCTTCAAATTCCAGATGCTTCCCCAGCCCCCTCCCTCCGGGTAAGGCAATCCCAGTTGCCCGTTTCATTCCTTTGAGAAAGACATTGCAAAATTCCTTCCAGCCAACCAGAAATGCTGGCACAAAGTCAACAGCCCTGAAACACATGTTGTAACTCAGCATCTGACATAGTACAGAAGCTTTTAGAGGAGGGGGAAATGGCCTTTGGAGAAATGATGAAAATAACATGAAAACACATGGCATCCAAACTCTGCACGGAGGGTACTGGTTCAAAGCCCATTGAAATAGTGGGGGAACTCCTGCTGATTTCAATGGGGTTTGGAGAAGGTCCATAGAGCCCATTGCCTATGTCTTGCCATTAGACTTGACTCGAGAACAGATTGGAGCAGTGGCAGTGAGTGATCGCTCTGTTGATACAAAATCCATGATCCTACTATCAATTTCAGAAGACTCTTCCCCCCCACACACACTCCGTAACAACTCAACACATGCCTTTGCCGCAGACAAATCACCATTTTCTCAGGAGTAAAATCCAGTGACAGCTTTCATCAACCCCACTGATAATGCAGAACCTCAGTCAGTTCACAACCGTACTGCTAACATGTATGACTTCGGAGGAGACCTTGTCCAAACCTCACTGAAGTCAAAGGGACGGCTCCATTTGACCTCAGGGAGTGTTGGATCAGGGTCTTGCAGTTCAGAGTCAGGGCATATTGCACTTCCGATGGGCGGCTTCTCAGTCTTCTCAGGAAAGGAACTGAACTGCAGCCCTGCTGCTGATTTGAACAAGGAATTGAGGCTGCTCAGAACCTTTCAGGATCCTGACCCCATCTCCTAGATTAAGGAAAGGAGTAACAAGAAAAAAACATTAACAAACAAGAATAAATAACCCCGAACTGACTATTTTTATTGCCTCTATGCCCCGTGCAATGTTTGTGGCGAATTCTCAGCAAAAAGTGCTTTTAAAGTGTGTGTGTGTGTGTGTTTGAGAGAGAGAGAGAGAGAGAGAGAGAGAGAGAGAGAGAGAGAGAGAGAGAGAGAGAAAATATTACTGTGTTGTGACATAATGCAGCTTTACAGATGGTTATACAATCCTGGTATTTGTTCTGTCCCTCTGGCAATACATTTCATGGCTTAAATATATATTATTCCAAATCAGAGAGATAGACACACACATCTCAAACAACCCAATTACTAGCATTATGACATTGTATTCAGAATTTATGTCATATTCTCAGTACTATTTTTGTACTCAATGTATTTTTTTAATTATGCAGAAAGAACAGGAGTGCTTGTGGCGCCTCCTGTTCTTTTCGCGGATGCAGACTAGCACGGCTGCTACTCTGAAACTTTTTAATGATGAGGATTTTAAAATGTTAACTGTTTTTTTTCCATGGGCAACCGCTGAAATAAATGGAAGGTCATTTAAAGAAAAACAGTAGCACGTATTTCAACCGATGGAACAAGAGACTGGATAGGTATCGAAAGCTCAGTTTGTCTTGCTTTTAGTACTTTTCTGTTTAGTTTCCACTCGTATGTGAAAATCATGCGCCAGATTTTTTTATTACAGACGCGCGGACTTTGATAGTGTTTTAATTAACAATAAAAGGGCCGAAAAAATTGGGCTGTTTTCTCTCCATAAAACACTGGTCAGAAATACCACGCACCAGGAGGTTATTTTTGTCTTCAGAATTTTGTAATCGCTTCTGCTTTAACATTAAAAAAAAAACACCAGGACTGGCCCCCTTGGTAGAACACGAAAGGAGACTTCTCAGAAACAATTCGAACTCAGCTGACCTCAGGAGACGCTCAGCGCGGGTAGGAAATAAGCACTTTTCGGAGCCCGCATAAAATGCTAAGAAAAAAAAGAATAATCCGGAGACGATCACTTATTTAAAACATATTCGTAACTTGGCACAGACACAAACAGCCCGATTCTGTAACCTGTGCCTCCTGGGGGCTCGATCTGGACTCAGAGGGACCTTTCCCATGGATTTAAAACGGGAACAGACATAGGCCTTCTAAGGGGCTAGTTCCCACAATCGTTACTGGTTCTCACTCTTTTGACGCCAGAGGGAGTTTTTGCCTGTGTAAAAGCGCAGGATCTGGCCCTCCAATTATTTAATTACAGATGCGCAGCGTTTTTAGAGATGCAATTTCCAACCTAAAGATTCAACCCCTCCCCCCTCCGACCTTTCCTTTTCTTCAAAACCTGGAGCAGCGAGCTGCTCGTTCATCACCAGATGAGGGGAGCCCGCTTCGCAGCACACAGCTAGAAAGTTTCTTTATTTTTTTCAGTACAAGAGGATGTCATTGAAATTAACGATGTGCCTTGTCAATTTCACTACACCGCCGCCCCTAATGGAAGAGGATCAAACATACATTTTTAGGAATAGTGCACAGGATTGCTTAACAAAGGCAAAGAAATCCATTTAGTGCAATTGTCTTCATCTCTTTTTTTACCCTGTCTGTGTGCTGGCTGTAAGAAAGTTATGGCTGAACATAGTGTGCTGGAAAGCTTTGCATGCTCAGCCTTTGTGAGCATTACATGAAAGTACAAGCCTACCAGTCGCTCAAATTCAAAGGAATGGACTTATCTTGCTTTCACTGACCGCCAGTGACAAACCTTAACTGGAGTAGTATCTGGTCTAGTTACCTTAAGGCCGCCCCCTACTACCTCATGCAAAATAAGAGACTGGTTTAATTTAATTCCACCTGAAACTCACTGTAGAAATGTCTTCTTTTCACCTGCCCTTTGAGAGTTTATATCCCAACATATCCTATGATGTCAATAATTAAGTAGTCCGTCCTTCCCCGAAGTGGCTAAAATGGCTTTGATCTATTGATTCTGTTATTTTTAAATCAAAATCGAATGAAGACCAAGGTGGCTTGAAAGGGAGATTGAAGAATAAAAAAATCTGGATACAAAACTGATTGGCAAATTTTCTCTGATTCGTTTTCACATATTGCATCTGCGTTGTTTCTTCTGATCAGGGTTTTTTTCATACTATATTATGATCGAATGCAACTTTCCTTGAAAGCTAATTTGGTGCCTTAACTTCATTCTAGTGTCAAACTTCTGCTGCTCCTAACTTTGGCTTTTATCGCCGGCTCAATTTTGAGCTTTGTACTGGATCGAAACTGAGTAGATTCCTTGTTTCCTGTTGCTCGTGTGTTCCGTAGCAGGTCTGGAAAGGGCAGGATTTTTCCTCTTTTCGTGCTGCACTCGGGGCTGATATTAGAAATGCGTGAAAGCCAAACTTTGCTTGTTTCGCTGTGCTAAAAGCAATCTGCACTGTTACACCCTGCGACGCGCATTGATTGGAATCGTTCCGACTATATTTTCCTCTCTGTGCCACGAGAGGAGATCAATACAGAACTCCCCTGAGCCTACACAACCCTCACAAGGCCTGATCCAGAGTCTATTGAAAACAAGAGGAGCCTTTCCATTGACTACAACAGCTCATGGAGAGACTAGAATTATGTAATGTGTATCTTGCTCATAACCTTCACAGCAGAGAATGGAACCAAATCTGTAGGATTAGAATAAAGATATTTATTTATCCGTGCACCGTTGGGAGTGGAGTACTGTTCTGAGGCACTTAGAATATAAAGCAGAATGGAATTTCGATATAAACTCTGCTCATATAAGAAACGTTGTTTTTTTTACCCCTGCTACTTGTTAATGCAGTTTGTTCATCTGTGATGCAAGCAAAATGAAATCAGTGCTGGTCTTGTTACAAGCACTTTCCCCTGCCCCTCTAGCTGTATTTTTGCAAGTAATTAAATGAATCTGCGAACGGAGGAGGGAATTCTTATTTAAATGTCAAAATATTCAAGCGTGGGAAAGACACCGTGAGCCTGAATTTGGTTTTAGGCAGCGTATCCACTTTCTGGGTGTCGTCCAATCTGGAGGTCCATTAGTTAGCATCCAAACTGATAGACAAACGTTTGGCTCAGTTCTATCCGGCGCTTTGGGCGAGGATGGGTCTGAAAGAGATTCATGTCTCACAAATGCTCAAAACTGGGTGTGTTTTTTACCTAGCCGCCCTTAAAAGCTATTATCAAGCTAGAACCGTGAAAGTCCAGAAGGAGACTCAGAGCCCATCCTTCACCCGCCACCCCCTTGCAATGGCTCGACCTACAGCAAGTTGAGCTAAAGATGGATTTCCTAGGCTTGATGGTGAGTTTAAATCAGACCCCATGAACACGACCCAGACCCACTGACGTCAATGGGTGTCTTTCCACTGACTTAAAGGGGCATTTGATCAGCCCCTGGTAGCTCGAGGGTTTGTGCTTAATGTCTAAAGGGGGGAAATAAACATGCACTATACTCCAGCTTGGAAAAGTGATGAATAACCAGGAAAGAAATGGGTGTTTGTGGAAGCACTACTGATGGGGTGGCTGGAAATGAGCCCCTTCCCAGTCTTTGACAATCTGGGCTTTGGGAAGTGAATTTGAAAACAAGCTGTTTTCATTTGGCTTATTTCAGAGGGAAACGCTCGCAATTTTGGAGCCAGCCTGTGATGAACTAAACAAATATTAAACTACAGTGAGCGGAGAAACAAATCTAATATCTCCGCTGGCTTGCTTGCTTTCAGCTGCGAGCCAAATTCTGCTCTCAATTGTCCCTAGTGTCAATTCGGAGTGGCTCCCTTTACACCTGTGTAACCAACAAGCGACGTTTGCCCCCTCATTAATTTCAGCTGAAGATCAGTTTCAACGGGAAAAATGGAATTTTATGCAGGTGGAAGAACGGAGGGGCCGCTTCGTTGCACATGTTAAAATGGAATTCACGATGCACGATCCTTTTCTGCAAATTCCAGTCAGCGAGTAACTTTATCCGTCATAATATATTACAGACTCCTGTAACGCACAATCTGCTTAGCGCAGGCATATTGGATTCTTATCCATTGCTTTAAAACACGGGGATTGGAGTATTTTACTGGACTGCGTTCATTTTGGGCCCTCTGTTGTCTAGAGTTTGGAGATGGGGGGGAAGGGCTCAGAATCGGGACTCCTGGGTTCAGTTCATAAATCCGCCACAGTTCTCTCTGTGATTTTGGGCCGAGCAGTTACCCTTCCTCGTTCCTCAGTTTCCCCAGTTCTGTACTGGGAATTAAGTACTTTACAGTGGTGAGTAGAGGCATTTTTCATTCACGTCTCTTGCGAGGTTTAAAAAAATAAGAAAATGTTTATTGGCTGGTGCATTTTGAAGGAAATCTTTAGATAACTGAGAACCTGCTGGTGAACCAGGGCATTCTGCGCTCAGGCTCCAGGCAGCCCTTCGCCACAACGCAGTGACTTGAATAGCTTGTGTCTCTTTGCCTCAGCAACACAGCCCAGGGGGAAAATCTCTAAATACAAATCTAAATATTAAGGATGGTAGCTGGTGTGTTTTTTCAAAAGCGCCAATCTCAGGGCAAATCTCAGTGGAACTCCGTGGGATTTATGTTTCTCTGAAATACTTCTAAACTGCAGCCTAAAACCGTAACGTAACTCGTGCGGATTTTTAATTCACCCGAATTTATGGGAATGCATGTATTGATGCACGAACTTTCCGTGTGGATTTTAAAGTCACCTTAATGCGTTTGAATGTATGTGACTGCCTTCATCCAGTGCTCTGATAAATTGTATTTATTTATTTCTATTACTAGAAAAAAAGGGAATCCCTCTTTTCTATTAAGAGAAAAAAAGGGAATCTACCCATACTCCTCAGCCACACAAATCCCCCCCCCCAACTCAACACACATCTCCCCCCCCACACACACACTCAACACTGCACTTGCAAAGACGAGCGTTACATCTATGTATGACAAAAATGTGTTGCAATGAATAAAGACGGGGAAACGCATTGAGTTCCGTTAAGGCATATGAAAGGTTTAATGCTCTGGGGAATCTTTCCTGACCCATGGGCAAACCAGCCCAAACTATATAGAAATATTCAATATCGATTCCTGTATCCAGTTAGGAGCTGGCACACTTGGAGATCTAGGTATCCATCAACTACCACTATCCCCCTTTAACTCCCTTGCACTTCAAGATAAAGCCGAAGAATAATGTTTTAGAAGCACTTTCCCTTGGAAAATAAAAACTAAAAGCAAACTGTCTGGGTCGCAGGAGGTTTGAGTGTATTTACAGGTCCCTTTAAAAGGGGGACATTGGGATGTGCAAACACCGCAGGTGTACAGCGATCCGGAGAAAGAATGTTGAAAAGGTCAAAGGTACGTAGCACACCCATCCTGTGTTTGCTGGGAAGGGACCGCGATCAATCGCACCTAAGGAATAAGACGGGGTCCCCCCCTCCTTCCCCAGCGGTATCCCATTTCTTGTCTGGAGAATAAGGGGGCTGCTTAGGTCTGCAATCCAGTGAGTGAGCCAGGAGTCCAGCTTAAAGCCTGAAGGGTTAACTCCGCCGGGAGTGGTCCTTCGCTTCCATACTGCGAAGGCGGAGCGGTGGAAAGGCCTGGTGGTTCTTGGAGCCCCATCGGAGCAAGCTGGGGAAGGCAGAAAGACATTCCCCGAGTGTAAAGTCGGGCAGGGGAGGGTCCTCAGGCCCAACAGAGCGTAGACGAGAGAGGCCAGAAATGGGGGAAGGACAATATTTGATACGAGATAGATTTGTGGCCTGGATTGCAAAATCCTCTGTCTTTTGGTCCCCGACGGGATACACGCCAGGGCGTCTGCAGCCCCCTGTTTCGGTTAGCCTGGATTCAGAAACCATCGAATTCCTTCCTCTGGAAATTCCCCCACCCCTGCCACACACATTCTTAGGAGACCAACCTAAACAAAGGGGGTGTGTGTGGCGGGATTTTTGGCAAGCCGCACTGGGACATCGACAAAACTACTCCCACTCCCCGCATCCACCTTACACGTTCATGCTTCCAGAAGCCCTCCTAGCAAACAGCTTTTGTCCAGGACCCAGGGCTCGATTTTGCAACAAATCTCCAACTGAAGGGAGTGGGGTCAGAAGTTGCCTCATTGGAGACTGCAGGATCAGGCCCTTCTGAGCTCATCAGTTTCTCTTATGACAAGTCTGTTAAGTTCATGGGGACTTTTACCTGCAAGAGGGACATCAGGATCGTGCTTCTAAAAGAGTCCCCGAGGGAATCCAGATTTCGTTGTGCTGTGGATGGTGAAAGCAACATTCTGACGTGTTTTCCTGTTCCAAAATAGCAACGTATATGCTCATTTGTGCTATCATTTTCTGTAACGCTGCCCTGCGCTCTTATGCAGGGGCGTGGATTTAGCTAGCTTTAAAATCTCTTGCGGACAGATCAGTTTTCTTTTCTTTTCTCAATATTCATTTCGTCCTTTACTTATTTTTTGTAAGGCCAACTTTTTCTTGGGTTTATGATCGTTCTAAAAGCTCCTCTCCCTCCGCTTTAAAAGAGGCAATACATATTTCCCCTCAGGAGAATAATTAAAATTGTCCAGCCATCCCTAAGGAACTGAGAAGCCGGACAACATGCTTATATTGTATTTTATTAAAACTATGGGAAACTCGCTCTGTTTTCGCTTTGACTTCTTGGAGGGGAAAGATTCTTCCAGCCTTTATTCAGTGCTTGTGTATCGTGATGGCAACTTTTCCCAACCTAGCGCTAAAAATTTCCCAAAGCTGGTGAAAAATTCCCAGAATTTTTTTTACAGTGCTTCTATAGCCTGGGAAATTTCCCAAAACCTGGGAATTTGCGAGTAAAATGTTTCAACTTGGGAAATTGGGAATTTTCTTTCAAAACATTTTACTCGCAAATTCCCAGATTTTGGAAAATTTCCCAGGCTATAGAAGCGCTGCCTTTATGCCTCCGTTAATTATCGATCACAAGTAATTAACAAGGCAGCTACCAATTTCTTGACCCTTTAAAATCGCTGACAAGAACCTCCGTTTATAAGGAAAAATAGATCAGGAAACTAGTCTCATGCCTCTATAGACACAACAGCCGTAAGGAGAGAGGAAGTTGCATTTAATTATTTGGAAAACATACCCTGAAAATATTGTTTTTAATTAAGAAGTCAACACATTTGCAATCTAAATGCGAGACCAAGGGCTCTAATGATCTTATGAAGGTTCATTAACTCCTGCACTGCCCTGAAATACCCTCTTAAATTAATTACTTTAATTCTTCATCAAGTTGAGTTCCCGAGGCTGCTAATTTAAGAATCTTGCGGTTTGGAGACAGAGGGAAAACATACAGTGTTAGTACCCAGAGGATTAATGTGTCCAATACAGTATATTATAACGTAGTTTTATCTGGTGTGGGATCCATGTAAACTACGTTGCAAATTGTGTCGTGATATAGAATGGGCAACGTGTCTGCTAAACAAGGACACGCTGCTCGCCTGGATTTCAATGGGAGTTTTATTCAATGAAAGTAACGTGGCCCAGTTTTGCATTTGTTTAGCTAGTGCTGGCTCACAGCGATGTAATTAAGGGATACAGTGTTTGCAAATTGAGCTGCAGTTTTCACCATGTTCTTATGTCGCCGGTGAATTAAAGAATTCACGATTTCTCAGTTCATTGTTTATGAAGAATGCTACAACTTCCAAGTCCTCCCGGGACAGTAAGAGGATTGCATGGAAGAAATCAGGAGTGAAATCCTGGATGAATGGACTTGAATGGCAAGAATCCCATTGATTTAAATAGGGCCAGGATTTCACTCCATGATCCTGGTTCTATTAAAGTCGAAGGGAGCTTTGCCATTAATTTCACCGGAATCAGCAGGATCGGGCCATATCTGACCTCTAGAAGAAACTCAAGGGGAGCCCCAAGACTGCTTGACAGGGGATTTTGTTTACCACAGTTTTCAGAAACTGCAAAAAAAGGGCAATCCTGAGAAATGGAACACCTGCGTCTTATTGTCCCTTGTTAGACAATAGTGAGAGTGTTGTTTTGAGAGTCCATTAGGATGATCAGCTCCTTCTCAGAGCTTAACAGTTAATATATAAAATACAATATTGACAATCCACTAAAATAAATATATTCATAGTCATAACAAAACACATAACATCATTAACAGTCTAAACAACAACTGATAACAATAACAACACTTACAACAATAACAACACAAACAGCAACCACAACACAAACAACTGATAACACTGACAACATATACAATGACAACACAAACAACAGCAACCACAACACAAACAACTGATAACTATGACAACAACACAAACATCGATACCTGCACAAACACCAAAACTAAGAGGGTCTATATTCCCCCAAACACCTGTCCTATAAGTTGAGGTTTTCTTTTTCTTGTGGTTTGGAAACCATCCTATCTCATTATATGACATGCCTATGATTGGCTGGGGGGCAAACTCCTCTACTGATAGTGTGGGTAACATTTCCGAACAAATTATTCCATCGCACCCATATATTACTAGCGCTTCAGCATTGGATGCTCTTTTAACCTCATGAACCTCTCCAGCAGTCTGACTGAATACCTGGGGGGTTGGAATGGGTAAGGGGATAGGTGACAGTGCTAGCTAAGAGTTCAGATCTGGAGGCTTCCTGACTTTATGAGTGGACTCATGATATGTCTAGGCCATACATTGGAGTTGTGACTGGGGAACTCAGGAGATCTGGGTTCTCTTGCTGGGGCCTGCTGTGTGATTATGGGCACTTCAGGAGAACTCCCCCATCTGCTTGTATCTCTCTGTTGCCTCTTTATCTTATACTTATATTGTGAGCTTCTTGGGGTGAGGAGTTCTGGGTTTGTTTGGCACCTAACAACATTGAGTCCAGCCGCTCTCCAGACCCATGACTGGAGCTCTCAGAGACTAGGGTAATAACAACAGCACGTGAGCTGGTGTAGCAGGGACTGTCCATGTGTATGTAAGAACCATCTGGTTTTGGGTTTATAGGTGCTACCATAACGATAATCGTTATTGTGGAAGACAGTGTGACCTAGCACCTTGTTTAAAACAAGGGACTGAATCAGCAGCCCCCCCAATAGGCTTAAAACTTGCTTGCTGTGTGATGTCAGACAAGTCCTTCACTTCTCCCAGCCTTATTTTCCTCCTCTGTAAAATGAGGATGCATCCTAGTAAACGGATATGAGATCCTCCAATCAAATACAGCTATGTAAGGGCAAACTGCTGTATTTATGAATAATGAATTATTATTATTTCTTTTCTATCTGGATTGCACCCCAGAATAAGCTAAGCAGGTCAGTACTTGGATGGGGAATGTCCGAAGAGATGGGAGAGGAAGGGCTGAAGGTAATTCTACTGATGATGAAGGAGCTCTTCTCGTTCCACTACTGAACTGAGGGTCCAAGATGGGGGCAGGATGTGTTGTGCCATTGGAAAGGAGGTTCCAAAGAGGATGGATCTAGACTGTTTTCAGTGGTACCAGATGACGGAACAAGGAGTAATGGTCTCAAGTTGTAGTGGGGGAGGTTTAGGTTGGATATTATGAAAAAAATGTTCACTAGGAGGGTGGTGAAGCACTGGAATGGGTTACCTAGGGAGGTGGTGGAATCTCCATCCTTAGAGGTTTTTAAGGCCTGGCTTGACAAAGCCCTGGCTGGGATGATTTAGTTGGGGATTGGTCCTGCTTTGAGCAGGGGGTTGGATTAGATGATCTCCTGAGGTCCCTTCCAACCCTAATATTCTATGATTCTAAGGTGGCATGTAAAATCCAGGTCTTGACATCTAGTAGCTATTAAAGATCTCATGCCACTTTTGGCAAGGGGAGGGGCTGTTGCCTCAATGACCTGGACCCAGTTAAGTGCTAGTCTGGATAACTGCATTCTGTCCTTCTACTTTCCCCTGCAGGGTCAGAGTGATATGGGCTTATTCTTCTCCACTTCCTGCTGTAATCTGTAGTGTTGCTGTGGGCCCGTAAAGCAGTTGCTGCATTCCATCTCTCTGCCATTCATCGGTGCTTAAAGTGATATAGAGTTTATAAAGAATTTGAGATTAAACAACCAAAACCATTGGCCTGATAAACAGCCTCCTTAGGCCTGGGATATCAAGGGCACTGGAGTTAAGCCTGAGGTGAACTGGCAGAGCATACACGTTCCAGGACTGCAATCACAGGGTGCTCTGGGTCTGGCTCAGATGGAGTAAAAGGAGCTATGCAAGGTTGGGAGAAAAGGGGTAACACTATTCAAGGCTGGGTAGCACAGGTGGAGTTGGATAAGGCTTGCAAGTGGGCTTCTGATCCAGAAATACCCCAGGTCTATAGCAGAAGCAAGATCATGGACAAAATGTACCTGGGGCAATTCAGTCTAAGGGACTGCAGAGTGGATTAAAAAAAATCAGTGTGGAGGTCATAAGACAAGAAGTCCAACACAGAGCCACAATTCGTATTGACTACAGTAGTCCAGGTCTAAGTTGCAAAGGAGAAGATCATCCCCGCTAGGCAGCCTCCGTAAATTCAATCAAACTTTCCAGGGTGAAGGTTGGCAACAGACATGTTTGCAGTAGATACTTTTTTTTTCTTGGTAACAACAGATTATTGATATTGCAGATCTTCTCCTTGAGCATCTTCTTCATTGGACCCTGTGCTCCCTTACTCATACTCACCAACATCCATGGAGAGGGGATATCCCGGCTTCTTAGGGCTTCATGTGGGGAAGATTTTATTGTGGTTTGAGGTCTCTTTCCATGCCCATTCATCTCAGATCACCCATATAAGGATGTCAGACTAGGTGATCATAGTGGTTCCTTCTGGCTTTAACATCTATGAATCTCAGCCTTCAGAATGGCAGTATGATGCCTTGGATTGGGCCTTGGGGTGCTTGGCTCTGTTCCTAGCTCTGCCCTGTCATGTGACCTCCTCCCCTCATTTCCCTTGTACCTCCTCCCACACTTTGTCTCTATTCACTTAGGTTGGAGCATGATCTAGATTGGAGCTTCTAGGTACCACTGTACTCCTGAACAAAACCATACACAATAATTATCTAAAATCATGTCTTTCCCCAGAAGTCTTCACAATTTGAGTTAACCTCAGCTCCAGCCTTTTCCCCTTGTTTATGTTGCCCTGGCGTCTGATTTTACTATATTTTAAATATATATTGTTTATTATAATTGTGCTTTTATTTTTTCTGACATGCCCAAAGCAAGGAACTTTACAAATAAAGAAAGGGAAAAAAATTGTCAGATATATATGCCTAAAGATAGGCCCACAAATCCTAATCTATGCACCCAAATACTTGGCTTAATTTTCAAAAGTGATGAGCACTCACAACTTTATCATTGACTTCAATGGCAGCTGCAAGCTCTTTGCATCTTTGAACACCAGACCACTTATTTAGAAGCCTAAACATAGATGTAGGGAGCAAATTTTTAAAGGTATTCGGGGGCCTAAATTTGCAGATAGGCCCCTGAGCCCAGCCCCAACACGGTATTTAGGCTCCTAACTTCCATTGATTTCGACAGGAGTTAGGCGCTACCTTGTGGCAAAGTCCATTTCAATTTTTGGCTACAGCTGTTGTTATCCATTGTAATGGCTTCATTCTGAAGGTGTATTGAACAAGTGCTTTTCAGTTCTTATACCTGTACTGTATTGTCATTCATCAGTTACAAGTATTACTTCTGAAGCTGCCTGGTGCTGGATCAAGTAATACCAAGGAGGGATTTATTAATTCAATTAACTGGATACGTGTACACAAGAAATACGGGTTTAGAGTGCATTAAATTGGTTTATTTAATTCATTGGCTATTTGTGCAGGAGAAAAGCAGGATCGGTTTCTTTATGCTCTGACAGTAATTATATGGGGTTTAAACACAATTTGTCCTGTTCCCTAAAACTCATGTTAAGTCCGAGTTAACTTTAACACGGTTTTTTAAAATTATTTTTTTTTTTCCCTAAGATCAATTTTGCTAGCACGGCTCCTGGTCTAGAGCACCAGAGGCTGAAGCCATAAAGAGCAGCCCTGCTCCTATTTGAAATTGATTGGACTTTCCCGTTGACTTCGATGGTAGCTGGACCATTCAGTAACGAGCCAGAATTCCCTGCTCGAAAACATGCAGCCTTCTGCAGATAGCCAGCGGTGGGCAATCGAATTGCAAGGGCGGTTCGTTTAGACTGCAGAGAAACCAACCACGTCCACACTACAGAGTAAAATCGAAATTAATAAAATCGATTTTATAAAACAGATTTTATAAAATCAATTTTACGCGTCCACACTAGGGCACATTACTTCGGTGGTGTGCGTCCATGGTCCCAGGCTACCATCGATTTCCGGAGTGGTGCACTCTGGGTAGCTCAGTAAAAGAATGGGACCAATAACTTCGATTTCCGTCCACACTAACCCTAAATCGATTTAGTAATATCGATTTTAGGGTTACTCCTTTCGTTTAGCTGGAGTACAGAAATCGATTTTAAGACCCCTTCAAATAGATTTTAAGTGCCTTGTAGTGTGGACGGGTACAGCGTTAAAAGGCTCGGGGCTGACTTGGAACAAGCTAGGTGAGTTGTGACATAATTGCAATTTAAAATAAATACAGAGACACTTTCCCCCTCCGTCCCCCATTCTATATATGCTGCAAGAAGCCCTCGTTTAGTGAACTCGTTCCTCTGTTGATGGCACGACTGGCAACACTGTACGTGTTTCAGTGGCGTGGTTGTATGTTAGCAGTGCAGTGACGTGGCATCAAGGGGTTATTCTGAAACCTTCGCTTCAGTTCTGATTTCACTGCCTTTGAATTGTTCTAGATTTGTCTGCCCCCAGTTCCCTTCCTCCGTTGCGAGGATTTCAGCAGTCAGAATCCTTGCTCCTCGGTGGATCACGCTTCTGGTGTAAATCCTTGGGCAGGGGGCAGATCCCTGACAATTTACACTGCCGCTTGTAACTGAGAATCTGATGTAGGCAAAACTCCCAGTTAAACCAAATGGCCGGTTGCCGACCTGGTCAGTCTCAAGTCAGTCCGGAGACAAGGTGGGCGAGGTAATATATTTTGGGACCAGCTTCTTTTGGTGAGAGAGACAAGTAGGGTGACCAGATGTCCCGATTTTATAGGGACAGTCCAGATTTTTGGGGGCTTTTTCGTATATAGGCACCTATTACCCCCCATCCCCGTCCCCAATTTTGTGCACTTGCTATTTGGTCAGCCTAGAGACAAGCAACATTGTATGGTATCATTTCAGTGTCATTTTCAGAGCAACCCTGCTTCCTAACAAAGAAAAAAACAGATACTATTAAATATGATTGAAAAAAACAAGATCAAAACACTTGTCATGATTAAAGCAGATCATATCAAATCCATTCCCCAGAAATTCATTTTGGGGGGAAAACTCAGAGATTTCTGTCTCCTGTTCGTAACACTGCTAACTTTTCCTGCCCACCGTCAACAAAATGAATCTGTACCGTATCCCACTTAAAGGAATCTGAGCAAAATCCGATGAATAATTAGATTTCTCCATTTTCATGTCCTAAAACGTCTGGAGTCTCTCTCTGTGAATATTAGGTTTTTCCTTAACATTCGTCCTTTCATACTGATCTATGCAGTTCTACAGGTTAATGCATTCTCTCTCTGGGCCTGATCCAGAGCACATTTCAAGTCAACGAGATACTTTTAATGAGGTTTCGGATCAGCTCACTCTCATCGGAACATATTTGCTTCTCTGTACTAACCCTCCAGGTACTGAAAGTTAATCTTTTCAGACCTGGGAATCTGCAGAAAACTTTATAACTGGAAACGAGAGGAAAACAGAAGGGAAATAGATATTTTTAAAGCATCTATTCTTGGTCACATTTCTGACTACACTGACCAGTTTTGTATTTGTCTGGATTTACAGGTATTTTGTTTGTAACATAATTTTTTTCTTTATAATATGCGAGGAGGAGCCGACATTAATAATTCCAATTTTACCAGTCTATGGCTGTGTAATTATTCCCATGAAGGGCTTTAAGTGGGTCATTCTATTTTCTAATTTAGAACTAGGGGCAGATTTTCTGCAATTAGGATGTGATATGTCTCATCCTGGGTAATGGAGCCTGTCAGCCGGTTCGCTTTTTCATTGTGTGGTCTTCTAGCACATTCACTTATTGATTTTCTAGAAGCAGCAAATGCGGGAAAAGCACAGAAGCTTTCCTACTGCAAAGTCAAACGTTGTTTGGCTGTTTTAATGAATTGTTACTGCACCTTTCAGTTAATACCGGACCCTGGCTATACGCTACATTGAAAATATTCATCCTTCCCTCTTTCACAACCGTATGGCGATGTATTTCTAAGATTAAAATTGCAGAAAGGCATGAAAGTAACGTCGCCAAGGCTTGGTTACGGCAGCAAAACGCAACAAGCCCTTATGTAAAGCCTGAACAGCAAGTGAAAGCTACAACGTGAAATCCAGAGCGTCAGGCTACAACGAATGTCTAGCACAAGGGGTCTCAAACCGGGTCGGGACCCCTCAGGGGATCTTGAGGTTATTACATGGGGGGTTGCGAGCTGACAACCTCCACTCCAAGCCCCGTTTAGCCTCCAGCATTTATAATGGTGTTAAATATGTATAAAAAGGATTTTTTAATTTTGGGTGGGGTCGCGCTCAGAGGCTTGCTGTATGAAAAGGGTCTCCAGTACAGAAATTTGAGAGCCACCGAGAACCAGACAATTCTCCAAACAGGAACAAGAAAATAGCTTCCTGATCTCAGCTGTTGCCTTGCCGGGTCACGGTGTCCAAATCTGGGGTTACCTCTATCATTGCGCAAAATCCCCTAATCATTTTAATGGGAAGTTCTCCTTATGAAATGATGGAACAATATGATCTATTTCGTGGAATCGATAGATAGATAGATAGATAGATAGATAGATAGATAGATAGATAGTGCGCTGTGTATGGAGATAGATAGATAGATAGATGGCTGTGTATGGAGATAGATAGATAGTGGGCTATGTATGGAGATAGATAGATAGCTAGATGCCTGTGTATGGAGATAGATAGATATTGGGGCGCGTGTGAAGATCATTCGAATTATCGGTGCAAATGCTATACACAACTAACAATCACATTATTTCGTCAGCCTTAAGAACTCTTATTTACACGAGATGTGTGTGTATAAACAGAAGTATAACTAGAACTGAATAATGAGAGTCTGAAATACAAAATACAATAAATCTCTGCCTTCGTTGCTGCGTCTCGTTGGGATGCAGGCGCCAAGGCGGCGTGAGGGGGGACCCTGTTGCGGTTACACCAATGGATAGATTCGTTCCTTCTTTCGTTCGGTTGCTCTTTGCAAGCGGCTATTTTCTTCCCCGCGCGTTTTGTTTGCGAGGCTTTTAAAGCCCCGCAGAAAATGCCTGGGCGAGTTTCAGGCTGAGATGACGGGCCGAAGGGGGGAAACCCCCCAGCGAAACCCTTCATCGTAAGAGGCAGCAGATGTTTTAAACATGCCTTAAAGCCAATAGCGCCCCACATCCATCTCCGAACGATCATGGGCTGGGGGAGAACCGGGAAAAGCCTTTCCTGCCTGGAAGCGCTACATAGTCGCTAAGAAGGGGCTTTTTAATTACAGATCCTCTGGCTCCATCCTGCTCCCCACGGCGATTCGTCGAAGCCCCAAATCACCTCCTTTAGGACCCAAAAACCTTTCTTCACCTGCTGCTCCCGTGAAAATCAAGGACGATCTTTTCCCCTTCGCAGGGGGGAGAAAATAGAGCCCTGATGCTCCTGTGTGGCTCAAATGTGTCACCTTCAGGCCCTGTAGGGAAAAGTGAGAGGGGATAGACACAGCGACGCAGAGCGCCAGGCACTGTCCCTAAAATAACGACCGGTTAAGCAAAACCCACAGCGTGGATTTAGGAGGGGAAACGAACAGCCTGATGCGCCCAAAGCGAAGGCACCAGGGGCGTGTTTCTAATTCCTCCTCCCTTCCAAACCAGTCGTCAGGCAAACCTGTCACGGCTGCAGGTTGGGCGAACACCGGGTTACAAAGTCCCGGGAGGGGGTCACGTCCCCCGATTTCTGTCAAAGCGAGTTTCCAGCTCAGCTGCTCCGAGTTACCCTTCTCCCTCATCCCTTTCCCCAGTAGGGTTTCCTCTGTCCTTCCGTGTCCTTCAAAGTCCAGCAGGTCAAAGCCAGTGGACTGACCCCACAGAAGAGAAAACTCAACACTTTCCCCAAGGAATTAGTCATCCCCTTATTAAACCTTCATAGAAATGCAGTACCGCATCTGTCGGTGACATTTCCCCCATTCCCAGCTTAGAGTCCTAGGGTTCCTCAAGGAGATCGGGCAAGTTTCTCCTTTTTCTTTTAAATTAAAAAAAAAACAAAAACAGTCAGGGTGCAAAAACCAAACCATTTGCGACAGGAGAAGACATGAAATGCAACGTCGTGCTCTGTTTTTAGGGCAGCTGTATGCAGAGTGGCGGTGGTGGGGGCTTTATGTTTATTTAGAATGTGTTACTTCTATAAGGTGACCAATTTCCTCTCCTTTCTGGTGGGGCAATCCAAAGCTGAGTCACAGACAATCAGGCAGTGTAATTATACATGGTCATTTCTTACAGAAGTGATCCTGTCTCCTCGTCATCCTTCTAGGTGCTTGTACATCGGCTGGAGTCATTTTTACAGTACAGGATTCTGTCTCAGGGATTCCCCCATTGCTGGGTTTTGTTGCCTTGCGTCACAGTCCGTTTTTAATAGCTGGGCTGATGAGACAGGTGGGGCTAATTTTCAAAGGCGATCTGATTTTTTTCAGCACCCACAGCTGCAGCAGACAGGCTTTCAAAAACACCCAGCACCCACTGTGACTGTATGGAATTGTACTGCTGTCTTTTGAGCATCTGGCCATTTATTTTGATGCTTACCTGGGAGCTGTCCTCCTTAGAAAAATTGACTTCAGTTATGAGAGAGCTTGTAAAAGCTCTGCACATTGTGAAAGAAAGAAAGAAAGAAAATATTGGTATCTAAAAGTGTTTGCAATTATGGCCCATTTCTCCCTTTTCCAATTTAGAATTCAAATATTGCCTCAAACATGCTATTCGTGAAATAACATCCAATTTTTACCCTAAAATTCCCCACTGACTAATACTCACCATTATTTATATTTATTCTCTCATCATACGGATTGTTGAAGAACATACTTTTCACACTTTTATCACCTGGGTCTCTTCTGATTCATTGAATGACCTTTAGTAAAATCTACGTATTTAACACCTGTTTTAACACCTTATTTTTCATATATGATAGATTGTAGAGTGCCTAAAAATCAACAGCATAAAAATCAATATGCCTTAAAAAACTCATGAGAAAGTGTCTGTTAATTTAGGGTCAGATTTTCAAAGTAGCTCAGGTTCAGAGGCTTGGCCTTGTTCTCAGCAGCAAAGCTCCCATTAGCTTTAATGGCTTCAAATTGGGTCAAAATGTTCAGCACCCACAAATGAGAGCTTATTTACAGAAGCTTTCCGCACCCAGTATGCAGAACTTTTGTACAATCTGACCCTGATTGTGGCTGCAGAGATCTTTTGAAAATATGGCCCTAAATGCCTGATCCAATGTCCATTATAATCAATGGGAAGATTCCCATTGACTTTAAGGGGTTTTATATGAGGCCTTTTCCAGCCGATGCTTGGCTAATACTAATAGCCTAACAAAAACCTTAACAAAACCAAAATGTGCAAACTGTGTGACTTCAGCCCATCTCCTTGTGTAGAGGCCTTTATTACACAGTCTTGTGTATGAACAGAGTGACATTATTGACTCAAAACCACAAGCCAACCAAGGAATTTCATCATCCCCATTTTACAGATGGGGTAACTGAGGCACAGATACTTGCCATGGTCACTCAACAGGTCAGTGGCAGAGCTGAGACTAGAACCCAGCTGTCCTGAATCTCCAGCCCAGCCATCTCTCCAGGAGGGCACATTGCTTTGTTATGTTTTGTCTCTGGTTAACAAAACTTTTGTTCATTGGCTTCATGAAGAGGGGGCATCTCTGTGTTGGCTGATTTACATATAGCCAATAAGAGAGCCTTGTTCCTCTTTAGTCTCTTCCCTCATTTGTTGGTCTCTGCTCTTGAACAAAGGCCCATTCCTTGCAGCAGCCTGTCACAGACTCACAGATCATGCCCACTCTTGGCCCAGTGCTGTCTGTGGGGGGGTATCCCTTTCAGTGAAACAGCTCTTCTCCAGAGTCCACTCTCTCTCGGGGTTAGGCCCCTCCACCTCCTGGAGCCACACCTCCCTCAGCCTTAGCATGCCTGTCTCTCACTGTGCGCCCACTCAGGGAATCCACGTGCTCTGGACCCCTGGGCCTCCACCCCCTGAAGGGGTTGCTGCAACCCTGTTCTCTAGAATGGAGTGACTCTCAGACAGTGTAAAACAGGAGGTTTTATTGAGCATTGAACACAGCACAGGAAACTCGCAGGGCCTCAGGCCTGGCCTCCCTCAACCCAGCACATTCAAGCCTTCCCTGCACCCAGGTGGGCTCTGCCTGCTCCCTCTCTCCAGCCCAGAGTGTCCCTGTTTCCCAGCTGGGCATCTGAAATCACTGGCCCCAAGCCCCACCTCTGTCCATTGTCCTCAACTCCTGAGCTGGGTCCTCAGGTCATCAGGTCACCAGGTCGCTGGGGTATCCATTCTCCAGGCCATTGGCCTGGGTCCCAAGTTCCCTTGCTGGTCCTCTGTAACAACAAACTTCCTTGCCCCTCACCTCGTTAAACCAGTAACACTCAGGGAAACTGAGTCTCACCCCCCTCTGCATGCAAACCATTGGAAAACACAGAAAAAAACAAGAAAATCCCCCCCTTCGTCACACAGCCCTCCGCCTCCTTCCCCTGCTATCCACCACATAAGCAGAGAACAGACTTGTAAATGAAGCAAACTGAACTGACAATAGCTTCAACTGCATTTTTCTGAATGTGCGACAGCATTGCATCCTCAGCACAGGTCCTCTACCCCTGGCTGGTTCTGCTGTTTACCCAAGGCTGCAATGCATTGGTGGGTGGTAGTGCCTGACCAGGGGAAATGGCTTGGAAAATTTCTGTCATCTCAAAACCTAATTTTCTTCCTGATCTTGGCCCAGTCCTTGTTGCTGAGATATGCAATATTTCTGGTGTATCTAGATGGCTAGTCTATCTTCTAATAACCTCCCCGATCTCCTGCCCCAGCTGAAGCCATGATGTAGGCTGGCACCATCCTTTAAAATAATCCTCCAGAGTATGTGTGGCTGGTGTCTCATTGCACATGGTGTACAGTTGATTTAAATCAATGGTTCTCTACCCATGGCCCACAGGCTTCTTGCAGCCCAGTTAACACACATCTGCAGCCCATGTGACATCCTCAGGGCCATACAGGTAGCATATACATTGTGTGGATGTGGCCCACATAACACACAGAGAGCTGCATATGCGGCCCACAATGGTAACTAGGTTGAGAACCACTGATGTAGACTCAGAGACTTTAAGACCAAAAGGGACGATCATGATCATCTAGTCTGACATCCTGCACATTGCAGGCCACAGAACCTCGCCCACTCCTGTAGTAGACCCATAACACCTCTGGCTGAGTTACTGAAGTCCTCAAATCATGATTTAAAGACTTCAAGTTACAGAGAATCCACCATTTATACCAGTTGAAACCTGCAAGTGACCCATTTCCCATGCTGCAGGGGAAGACACACACACACACACACTCTCTCTCTCTCTGCCAGTAGGACCCTGGAGAAAATTCCTTCCCAACTCCAAATATGGGGTAATGCTGAGTAGAGTTCTCTGCAGGTGCTGTCCCTGGATATTGTTGCCCTTGTGTCTGTGTCCCTGAAACAAGGGGAGAGTGTCCTGAGTACCTGCCTCTAACACCAAGAACTGTGATCTGCTCCCTATCCCCTGGGCTCATAGGCAGATCAACAGTTACTCACCACAATGTGAGTGTGATGTTGAATGGATCCTGGATGCTGACAGCGCTGCATGCGTCTTAAGGTAGTCATGGATTTTTATTTGAAATGTACCAATTTGTGGTGAAGGACCCTTAGCTGATGCACATTTCTTTTTCAGCAGTGTTTCTCTAGCACAGGTGTTCTCAAACTGGGGGGTCATGACCCCTCAGGGGGTTGCAAGGTGGTTACATGGGGGTCGTGAGCTGTCAGCTCCATGGGACTGACAGCCCTGAGCCCCCAGTAAATTAAATTAACACACATCCTATTTTTAATTTATATGGGGGAGTCACATTCAGAGGCTTGCTGTGTGAAAGGGGTCATCAATACAAAGTTTGAAAACCACTGCTCTAGCAGTTCCTCTGGGCAGGAACAATGTGACTGATGTGATGAATGGGTCATACTCATCCAAGCAGTGTGTGCATTTCTGATAGCTTGCATGTTTCCCAGGTCTGTGTGACCCAACAATCACCCAAGAGGCCCCGGTTGGCTTTTTGTTGAGTGGTAGGGTCCAAGAGCCAGGGGCGGCTCTAGACATTTGCTGCCCCAAGCACGGAGGGTCTGCTGGTCCCGCGGCTTCGGGAGGTCCACCAAAGTCACAGGACCAGCGGACCCTCCGCAGGCAAGCTGCCAAAGGCAACCTACCTGTCGCCCTAGTGGCGACTGGCAAAGCACCCCTAGTGACTTGCTGCCCCAGGCACGCACTTGGAGCGCTGGTGCCTGGAGCCGCCCCAGCCAAGAACAAGGCAGGAAGAGTTCTATATTTTGAAACAGGGAGGCACAGCAGTTGCTGGGTACAATAACCTAATGTGACCGCTGCCTTTGGAAAATCCCTGAGGCTGGACACTCAGATAGTTTCAGAGTGTGGAAGCAGCTGAGATGGACAGATAGCAGGACCAAAATATCCATAACCCCTGACTATATGCGGTTGCTTTAAAAATTCCCCCAATTTTAAGAACATCCAAAACTGTGCTCAGGCTTTCCCACAATAGTACATTAGTTCCCACAGATCCATTCATTATAAGAAGCCCTAACTCTGCTTTTTGCAGGTGGGGTGGGTGGAGGAGAGCACTGACTTCAGTTTAGTAATGGAAGAAGCTCAGATATTAGGGTGATGAGAGTCATTAGCTAGACAGGAATTAGTGTATGGTGAAGCTAGATAGCTAGATTAGGATGTTGCACTATAGTAATAAATAGTAATAGTAATAAATACTTCACAAGTCACAGGACTGAGCAAGGACACAACTGCATGGAAACTGTACAAAATGTGAGCAACATTTTGCAATGCAGCAAAAGGCATGGCACACCCTTTTTATCTTCCGGATCATTAGTGTGGCATGTAACAGCTGGAGAACCAGCCAGCTTGCAAAATGACTTTCACTTTCCTGAGTCCACCCTTTGAGCTCGGGATAAATAATTGATAATAATGGAAGTCACCTGCCCCATCAAAGAACAGAATCCAGCCCACATGACATTTAATTTCCAAAGGATACCAGTAGAAATATTTACCAGTTCCTACACCACAACAAAAACAGGACAATGGCTACAGACAAAGGTAGACCCCGCTCTTGCAAGCTGCTCCTTGCATCCACGCAAAGTGAACTGCAGGGTCAGGGCTACATTTTTGCCTAAGGATGTAGGATGATCATCAGTAAACACCAGACCCTCCCAAGTACTTTAGTAGCTGCCACAAAACCTAAGTCATGTTTCCAACCTTGGAGAATTTTCACATTGACTGGAATGTGGAGCAAGAGATTTGTATTTTATTATTCAAAAAAGAAATCTATCTGGCTAAATTTTCCCTCCGTGTAACCAAGGTCTCGCTGTTCTGAGACCCTTTTTCTGTTAGTAGGTATGTATGTGTCAATTGGATTGTGCCGTAAGGAGGTGCGAATGTAATACTGTCAGATCCCGCTCATCAGTGGGTGGGATCGAACCTGGGACCTCTGCAGTTAAATGCATGAGGCTCGACTACTGCATGAGCTAAAAGCCACATGGCCCTTAGCTAAAGCTCTAGAACAGACTCATTAATCTCTCTCTAAGTGGCAGAGCCGTAACAAGAATTTTTTGCTCCAGAGACAAGGGCTGGCTACAGGTTCTTCAGCAGTAATTCGGCGGTGGGTCCCTGAGTCCCTGTTGGAGGGAAGGACCTGCTGCCGAATTGCCGCTGCTGCTTCATTCATTCTTCATCGGCAATTTGGCGGCGGGTCCCTGAGTCCCTCTCGGAGAGAAGGACCCACCGCCAAAGAAGCGGCTGCAGAATAGCTGCTGCCGAAGCACCACCGATTGCGGTAGAGCTGCGCCCCCTCCGCTTTGCACACCTGAGGCAAGTGCCTCACTTGCCTCACCCTTGTTACAGAACTGCTAAGTGGTCTCAGTGCCACTAGATGGGACAGAAGACCACACGCAGGAGGTGTGTGGGTTACACAAGCTGATGTTTCACTGTTACATATTTGTTCAATGTCCATCATGCACCAGTCAGAAAATGGGCTAAGCACAGCTGGCAGGCAGATGGTACCCGATAAACAAAGCCCTTCCAATGTTACCATGGGGCACGTTTCATGTTGACCAGTCACCTACCACAAGAAGCCAAGCAAGGGCTGTCATCATTTATGAAACCCTGTACCAACAAATGCCAATTGCCAGCCCTAAGTGGTTGCTGAGTGATGCTGCTACCCAGCATTAGACCATGCATTTCTGAGTCCAGCCTCCAAGCATTAAAAGCTCAGGTGGTCTGTCATCATTGGACCCATCAATGGCTCTGATCTTCCGTTCATTACTAAACCACGATTTTATTACTGCTGAGATTGTTGCTTAGTGAAGACGATTTAGAGTTGCTGGTAAATGCCTTTGTTTCCTCCTGGTGGAGTTACTGTAATCCTTTATTCTCGAGAGCTCTCACTCATACTGTTTCTACAGAACACAGCATCTTCAAACTGCAGTGCAGTGGTTTTCACCCTCTGTTTCTGTTTGTCAGAAGCTGGGAGTAGGGGACAGGAGATGGATCACTTGACGATTACCCGTTCTGTTTATTCCCTCAGAAGCATCTGGCATTGGACACTGTGGGAAGACAGGAGACTGGGCTAGATGGACCATTGGTCTTATCCTCCTTATAGGCAAATGTCACAGCAGGATGGTGCCTCCTCTAACAGATCCAGTGAAATTTTGTGATGAGTTTAATGATCCTTTAAGGATGGGTTTTTTTTAAAGCACTTAAATCAGTTAGGCATGAAAGTCTCACAACAACCTGGGGTGAGCACTAGCTGCATCTGAGTAAAAACAATAGTGCCTTGTCACTGGTTCACAGTCATGCTGAAAGGGCATAACGAGTGGGGTCCCGCAGGGATCAATTCTAGGTCCGGATTGGTTCAATATCTTCATGAATGATTTAGATAATGGCATACAGAGTACACTTATAAAGTTTGCAGACAATACCAAGCTGGGAGGGGTTGCAAGTGCTTTGGAGAACAGGATTAAAATTCAAAATGATCTGGACAAACTGGAGAAATGATCTGAAGTAAATAGGATGAAATTCAGTAAGGACAAATGCAAAGTACTCCACTTGAAAAGGAACAATCAATTGCACACATACAAAATGGGAACTGACTGCCTAGGGAGGAGTAGTGAGGAAAGGGATCTGGGGGTCATAGTGGATCATAAGCTAAATATGAGTCAACAGTGTAACACTGTTGCAAAAAAGGCAAACATCATTCTGGGATGTATTAGCAGGAGTGTTATAAGCAAAACACGAGAAGTAATTCTTTTGCTCTACTCTGCGCTGATTAGGCCTCAGCTGGAGTATTGTGTCCAGCTGTGAGCAACACATTTCAGGAAAGATGCGGACAAATTGGAGAAAGTCCAGAGAAGAGCAACAAAAATGATTAAAAGTCTAGAAAACATGACCTAGGAGGGAAGAGTGAAAAAATTGGGTTTGTTTAGTCTGGAAAAGAGAAGACAGAGAGGGGACATGATAACAGTTTTCAAGCAGATAAAAGGTTGTTACGAGGACGAGGGAGAAAAATTGTTCTTCTTAACCTCTGAGGATAGGACAAGAATCAATGGGCTTAAATTGCAGCAAGGGAGGTTTAGGCTGGACATTAGGAAAAACTTCTGTCAGGGCGGTTAAACACTGGAATAAATGACCTAGGGAGGTTGTGGAATCTCCATCACTGGAGATTTTTAAGAGCAGGTTAGACAAACACCTGTCAGGGATGGTCTAGACAATACTTAGACTTGCCACGAGTGCAGGGAGACTGGACTAGATGACCGCTCAAGGTCCCTTCCAGGCCTATGATTCCCTAGAAATTTACATTGTTAGTTATCTCAATGTAAAAACACACCTATTTTTCATTGAAAACATAGCCAGAGTCAACTGGGAACAGTTTAAGTTCAACCATAAGAAGCCACTCCACAGGGGAAAGAAGAAAACACCCTAGCAAAGATGTAATTTCAAGTGAGTGCCCAGCTCCAGGGGGTGAGCCAAGGGCTTCCTGCCACCTGCTAACAGGTGTTAAAACTACAACTGCCTTATCTTCACTAGGAATTTAACTCCTGTTGGTTCCGCACGTCAACCAACCAATGGTGAGGACACACCTTTTTTAAAGACAAGACTTTAAACTGGTTTAAGAGCATTCACACTGAAATTTAAACCAGCTTAACTATACCAATTTAAAAAATAGTTAAATTAAACCTGTGTAGACAAGGCCTAAACATTATTTCCTACCAAGGCAGTGTGCTCACATTAGGTATTTATATGTTACACCAGTGCAAACTTTCCCTAGTCTAGACAAGGCCTCAGAGTGTGTAGCTGACAGCGTTGCTGCATATAAACATTATTGCTTACGATCACTCTATCTTGCCCAGCTCACTTATTGATGTAAGAACATGACAGGTAATAAATGTCACTACAACCTACACACACACACGTGCACACACATATTGATGGAGTGAAAACAAAAAACAATAAAACTGCTCTGGTGAATGGCCAGAACCAGGCAATGGTCATACATGGCAAGACTTAAAAGCCTTTTGAGGTAGAGAAGTTTATAGGAATTGCAGATCAAAGGGAGCAGCACAATGGAGATTTGGTTTATCGCCACAGGGAGCCACTTTATACAAGAGAAATCAATAAGGAGGTGGGAGCTGATTTCCAAGGCAATGGTGGGAAAACTGAGCCATTTTGGAAGATGCAGTTGGCCCCTCCTCAGCCTAGAGCCCAAGCAGCGCAGGGGGAGGGATGTGGATTGCTCTCTGTGCTTTAAAAGGGCAGGGGCAGCATCCCCCTCCCCTTGTTATAAACCCTTTTTCCTGGAAAATCCACTCTGCAGTGCCAGACAGGCCAGCCCTCCCACGACCCCAAACTTTACTGACTCAGACCTTGCAGGAGGTTCAAACAGGAAGTGGCATCAGCTTCTCCTGGCACTGGTTTTAAGGGGAGATCACTTGAAAGGAAAGCAGCACGTTTATTCCATTCCAGATTCCACAGCTGGGAAACTGACCAGGACTGACTCCCATATATGTGAATAGGAAGATTCTAAACCTCCTTTTCTATTGCCAACTGCAGTGAGGCAGCTGATTCCTCTGCTCGCCCTTAGCTGAAGGGCAGCTTCAAAACTTTATTTCCTTTTTGATTAACCCTTCGATCAAGTAATTTAAAGGGAAGGGATTCTGCCCAGTGACGCTAATTTCATCCTGATTCATTTCACAGCATTGTAAAACACAATTATGTCCTCATCCCCTTCAGAACATTAAACATTGTTCAATAACCATCAGATCTAGTGAAATGAAACTGATGCAGCTTGTTAGAGCAGAAACTTATTGAAAATGTGCTTCGCAGCCAGAGACAACTGAATGGTGCTTTTTTTTTTTTCTTCTCCTTTTCAATATGAGCTTGGCTGATTCTCCTCAAGTTAAATAAACGGGGCAGTTAACAGTCTCTGATAATTAGGTTTTTAAAGAAACCAGTTCTCATTCTAAATGAAGCTAATTCTAGCTAAATGAAGTAGCTAGATTTTCAGTAGTACTCAGAAGCTGCCATGGGGATCTGTTTTAGTGATTCTCATCGAGCCAAACTTTGGGTAGAGCTCAGGGCAGATTTTGAATTGTTCAGCGTCCCCATGGGAGGCAGATTTTCAAGAATGTTCCATTTAGGTGCCTCAGTAAAAGCCAAGGTGCTTAGCTCCCAACACCACCCATCATGGCCCAATTTTCAAAAGATTTCAGTGCCCAGAATACTGAATTCTCCTGAAAATCTGGCCCACCGGGCAGCTGGCAACAACAGGAGCTACTCTTAGGTGGGCATTTTAAACATCTGACCATTTTATTTAGGTGCCTAAATGGGAGGTGAGCACTTCTAAAAACCTGGCCTTTAGAGAACAGGGTGTTTAAAGTTGGTTTGGTTTCTCATCAGTGAACCTAGATAACAAAGACCCAGCAGGTGATGTTGAACCAACTGAGAAAGGTCTGGCCCAGAAGCTACCTCTCCCAGTTGCAGAGGCTGACCCAGTTCACAGACACAGGCCTGCTTTCAGGTAGGAGCAACTGGTAACACTGGAGTAGGAATATTCCAAGGAGAGCTACCTTTCTGGGGTGAGGAGGTACAAATTGGCTGGTGCTCTGAATCTACCTGAATAAACCATCAAGGTAAACTGTTATCCCTGATATGCTCTGAGACAGGAATGGTCTAGCTGAGGCCATAGAGAGGAAAAGATATGGGATCTCATGTCTTGTCTAGGAGCAAGTATGTGCTGATGTCCCTTCTAAGGGACAACGTTGTTTGTTAACTGATTAAATCCCATGACACGAGAATTTCAGAGCAGGAACCAAATAAAAGTGGGAGCAGATCCTCCCTAACATAGCACCAAGTGCCCGACCCATAGGAACCCTAACCCTAGCTCCAAGTGCCCTACCCTTAGGAACCCTAACCCTAGCGGGGAAAGACCTACCCATAGGAACCTTAACCATAGCTCCAGGTGCCCTACCCTTAGGAACCCTAACCCTAGCTCAAAGTACCTTATCCTTAGGAACCCTAACCCTAGAGTGGGGAGCCCTACCCATAGGAACCATAACCCTACCTCCAGGTGCCCTACCCTTAGGAACCCTAACCCTAGGGAGGGAAGCCCTACCCATTGGAACCCTAACCTAGCTCCAAGTGTCCTACTCATAGGAAACCTAACCCTAGCTCAAAGTGCTCTACCCTTAGGAACCCTAACCCTACGACAGGACACCCTACCCATAGGAATTGCAATCCTAGCACCAAGTGCCCTACCCATAGGAAACCTAATCAAAGGGCGGGGTGCCCTACCCATAGGAACCCTAACCCTAGCTACAAGTGCCGTACACTTGGGAACCCTAACCTTAGATCCAAGTGTCCTACCCTTAGGAACCCTAAGCCTAGCTTCAAGAGCCCTACCCATAGGAACCCTAACCCTAGCGACAAGTGCCCTGCACATAGGAACCCTAACCCTAGGGCGAGGACCCCTACCCATAGGAACTCTAAGCCTAGCTCCAAGTGCCCTACCCATAGGAGCCCTAAACCTAGTTCCAAGTCCCCTACCCTTAGGAACCCTAACCCTAGGGTGGGAAGCCCTAACCATAGGAAACCTAACTGTAGCTCCAAGTGCCCTACCATTAGGTACCCTAACCCTAGCTCCACCAGCCCTACCCATAGGAACCATAACCCTAGCTCCAAGTGCCCTACCCTTAGTAACACTAACCCTAGGGCAGAGCGCCCTACCCATAGGAACCCTAACCCTAGCTACAAGTGCCCTTCACTTAGGAACCCTAAACCTAGGGCGGGAAGCCTTACCCAAGGGAACTCTAACCCTAGCTTCAAGTACCCTACCCATACGAATTCTAACCCTACCTCCAAGTGCCCTACCCATAGGAACCCTAACCCTAGGGTGGGGCATCCTTCCCATAGGAATCCTAAACCTAGCTCCAACTGCCCTACCCTTAGGAACCCTAACCCAAGGGTGAGACGTCCTACCCATAGGAACCCTCACCCTAGCTCCAAGTCCCCTACCCATAGGAACCCTAACCCTAGGGCGGGAAGCCCTACCAATAGGAACCTTAACCCTAGCTTCAAGTGCCTTACCCTTAGGAACCCTAACCCTAGAGTGGGACACCCTACCCATAGGAACCCTAACCTTAGCTCCAAGTGCCCTACCCAAAGGAACCTTAACCCTAGCTCCAAGTGCCCTACCCTTAGGAACCCTAACCCAAGGGCCGGAAGTCCTAGCCATAGGAAACCTAACCCTAGGACGGGGTGCCCCACTCACAGAAACCCTAACCCTAGGGTGGGGCACCCTATCCGTTAGGAATCCTAACCCTAGCTGCAACTGCCGTACCCCTAGGAACCCTAACCCTAGCTCCAAGAGCCCTGCACATACGAACCCTAACCATAGGGCGAGGATCCCTACCCATAGGAACCCTAACCTTAGGACGGGGTATCCTACCCATAGGAAGCCTAACTCTAGCTCCAAGTGCCCTACCCATAGGAACCCTAACCCTATGGTGAGGTGCCCTGCCCATAGGAACCCTAACTCTAGTTCCAAGTGTCCTACCCGTAGGAACCCTAACCTTAGGGTGGGACGCCCTACCCATAAGAACCCTAACCCTAGCTCCAAGTGCCCTACCCATAGGAACCCTAACCCTAGGGCGGGGCGCCCTTCCCATAGGATCCCTAACCCTACTGCGGGAAGCCCTCCCCATAGGAACCCTAAACCTAGCTCCAAGTGCCCTACCCATAAGAACCCTAACCCTAGGGCAGGGCACCCTACCCATAGGAACCCTAACCAGGGCCAGGTTTAGCAAATCCAGTGCCTGATTCAAACAGTTTCAATGGGATCCCAGCAGGGATGACTGAAAAAAAAACCACATAGAAAAACACGTGGGGTTTGTACTCACCGGGTGGTGCTCCTAGTCTTCGGAGGAGGGGCCTTCCCTCGCTCCGGGTCTTCGACAAAACTGAAGGACCCACCACCGAAGTTCTGCCAAAGACCCAGAGCACCGCCGGGTGAGTAAAAATTAAAAAGGAGCCTCTAGCCAGGGAAGGGATTCTCAGCCACTTGTCCCCCCATCGGCCCTGCCACTGAGTGCGGGGCCCGATTCGGGGGGAATTGGTCTAAAGCTGGCCCTGCGAGAAGAATCCAGAGACCTGGGTTCTATTCCTCACTCTCTTCCTGACTGGTGTGACACTGAGCAAGTCACTCAGGCCCAGACCCTCAAAGTGCCTAACTTCTATTGATTTTAGCAGTAGTTAGGTGCCTAAATACCTTTGAGGATCTAGGCTCACCTCTCTATCCATAAGGTGCATCTTATTGAGGTTTTCTTCCCCCATGACAGCTATTTCCTGCTCCATGATTCAGTTTCCCCACCTGTAAAATTGATAGCAATTCTTCTTTTCCTCCTTAGTGGCACAGCAAGGGCTGAGTTATTATTGTTTACAAAGTGCTTTGCATGGAAAGTGCTTGAGAAGTGCAAAGCCCAGTCATTTTCTTCACAGGTTTGGTTCCAGAACTGAAGGATGAAGGATAGAAGGAAGAGATACTCTCTGCCTTGGCCTCCACTCTTGGTCCCTGTTTTATATAGCTAGGTGAGCCAGACCTCCCATATTTCATACCCTCTACCGTCTCAGACGCCTGTCCCTTTGTACTCAAGTATCTTCCCAACATTTCTAAGGCCCTTGGATAACCTCAGATTTTTTCCTCCACCATTCCTGAGGCCTGATGTCCTCTCCAATTTCAGATATCCCTCTCTTTACCAGTCCCTGGGAGCTCACCCTACCATCCATTATTGCACTCAAGATATTGGAAAGGATCAAGAAAGCAACTCAGTGGCCCCCTCAAGCGTTGTAATGACCCTCATCTCCACCTCTCTCTTCTTGCCATAGGATGACAAAATCCATATATGGGGGAAGAGGGGTGGAAAGGAAAGACTACTATACATTTTTTTATACAGGAACTAGGAAAGACTCAGGGTAGCAAAATTACATTGAATCAGTCTGTATTAAAAAAATAAAAAGGTTAATGTTTTAGGTGGGCTCTGTATTGGAGGTTTTTTCCCTCGACATTCAGACCCTGTCATCTGTCTCACAAACAGGCTGAACAGCTGTAACTCCACCTGCTTCAACATTTGATTGATGGCATAGACCAGATTCATCCTTGGTTTAATGCTGCTGAGGTCAGTGGAATTACAGCAGCAGTGATACATTTGTCTGTCTATTTAACCATAGTAGACTTACTTACTGTTTAAATAAACACACCAAAAAAGTGAGTGAGAGAGAGAGAGTGTGTGTGTAAGTAGGGGGGATCTTTGATTTTTCAGTGCCTAAAAAATGTCCCCTCCTCATTGCATGGGGGAGCGTATTGGCTCAGAAAGGATCCCAGACTAAAATAGGAATTAAATCCAAGACAGAAAGCTAGAAATGTCAGAGAAGGTCAGGGGGTAAACCCATATCCTCAACGGCATTTACGTGCCTAAACTTCCAATCTCGGTTAATTCCCATTGACGTTCAATGCAGGCTTTGAGCCTTTTAAAAACATTGTTTTTAGAGGTGTATTGTTTTAAATTGCAAAATCATATAGTGCAATATACTGAGGTGGACAGGTGAGGAGGTGCAGTAAGAGGCCAATGAACTTTTGTATAGATATTACATAGACAATGTAATTTTTCTGGTATTAAATAAGCTATACATTTGACATGCATGGGAATTCAGGCACTTGTGAACAAATCTGACATCCATGAGTTTCTCTCCCACATGTGATTCACCGCCGTTGGAGAGTATAAAAGGAATTAATGCTAAAGGCTGAGAACATCCTCATTTTGTGAAGACAGCTTCCCTACTTAAGCATTCACAGTTGAAAAACTTCCCCATCCTTTGGCTCAGATGCTGATGAACGTGTGCGTCCCAAGAGCAAAGTCTTAAGGACAAGGCAGGCTACGTGGGATCCTCAGACAGGGCCCTACAGAGTGCTGTGCATACCGGACCCAATCCAGCAGAGCACTTCAGCACATGCTTAATTTTAACAGCTGACTCATGTATTTGGGGGCTTTGCTGATTTAAGATGATGGCTCACCAGTTTGACAATTTGAGCTCTTATCCCAAATCTAATGGTCATCAGGTTATGCTCTTCTCTGAGGGTATGTCTACACTACGGATTATTCCCATTTTACATAAACCGGTTTTGTAAAACAGATTGTATAAAGTCAAGTGCACGTGGCCACACTAAGCACATTCATTTGGCGGTGCGTGTCCATGTACCAAGGCTAGCGTCGATTTCCGGAGCGTTGCACTGCGGGTAGCTATCCCGTAGCTATCCCATAGTTCCCGCAGTCTCCCCCGCCCATTGGAATTCTGGGTTGAGATTCCAGTGCATGATGGTGCAAAAACAGTGTTGCGGGTGATTCTGGGTAAATGTCATCACTCATTCCTTCCTCTGTGAAATCAACGGCAGACAATCATTTCGCACCCTTTTTCCCTGGATTGCCCTGGCAGATGCCATAGCATGGCAACCATGGAGCCTGTATTGCCTTTTGTCACTGTCACCGTATGTGTACTGGATGCCGCTAACAGAGGCGGTACTGCAGTGCTACACAGCAGCATTCATTTGCCATTGCAAGGTAGCAGAGATGGTTACCAGTCATTCTGGACCGTCTGCTGTGCCATTGTAAATTGGTGATGAGATGACAGTTATCAGTCATTCTGTACTGTCTGTTACTGTCATGGATGCTCCTGGCTGGCCTTAGCTGATGTCAGCCGGGGGCGCAAAGACAAAAATGGGAATGACTCCCTGAGTCAATCCCTCCTTTATGGTTTATCTAAAAATAGAGTCAGTCCTGCCTAGAATATGGGGCAAGTGTACTAGAGAACCAGTGTATCAGAGAACCAGAGAGCATAGCTGCTCCATGTCAGATCCCACAGAAATGATGAGCTGCATGTCATTCACGACGGGTGCCCCTGCAACAACCCCACTCGTTGATTCCCTTCTCCCCCAACCTTTCTGGGCTACCGTGGCAGTGTCCCCCATTTGTGTGATGATGTAATAAAGAATGCAGGAATAAGAAACACTTTTTAGTGAGATAAAATGAGGGGGAGGCAGCCTCCAGCTGCTATGATAGTCCAGGCAGGACATTAAATGGGGGGGGGAGGAGCCCAGCATCCCACTGCTTGATAGTCCAGGCAGTACAGAATCTTTTCTTTAGACATGAAAAGAGGGGGCTGATGGAACTCAGCCCCCAGTTGCTATGATGAGGACGGTTACCAGCCGTTCTGTACCATCTACCGGGAACGACCGGGAGTCATTCCTATTTTTACCCAGGCACCCCTGGCTGACCTCACCTGAGGCCAGCCAGGAGCACTCATGAGCTGATGATGACGATGGATAGCAGTCATATTGTACCGTCTGCCATCGGGGAGGGGAGGGGAGAGGATGCTGCTATTCATTGCCACAGCACCGGGGGCTAAATTGATGACATATACCCTGAAACACCCCGGACAATATGTTTGACCCTACAGGCATTGGGAGCTCAGCCAAGAATGCAAATGCTTTTCGGAGACTGCAGGGACTGCAGGATAGATGGAGTCCTCAGTACCCCCCCCCTCCCTCCACGAGCGTCCATTTGATTCTTTGGCTTTCCGTTATGCTTATCACACAGTACTGTACTGTGGCCTCTGTCTATCATAGCCTGGAGATTTTTTCAAATGCTTTCTCATTTCGTCTTCTGTAACGGAGCTGTGATAGAACAGATTTGTCTCCCCATACAGCAATCAGATCCAGTATCTCCCGTACGGTCCATGCTGGAGCTCTTTTTGGATTTGGGACTGCATCGCCACCCGTGCTGATCAGAGCTCCACGTTGGGGAAACAGGAAATGAAATTCAAAAGTTTGCGGGGCTTTTCCTGTTTACCTGGCCAGTGCATCCGAGTTCGGATTGCTGTCCAGAGCAGTCACAATGGTGCACTGTGGGATACCGCCCGGAGGCCAATACCGTCGATTTGCAGCCACACTAACCCTAATCTGATATGGTAATACCGATTTCAGCGCTATTCCTCTCATTGGAGAGGAGTACAGAAACCAGTTTAAAGAGCCCTTTATATCGATATAAAGGGCCTCGTTATGTGGACGGGTGCAGCATTAAATCGGTTTAATGCTGCTAGAACTGGTTTCAACGCGTAGTGTAGACCAGGCCTGAGAGTTCTTTCTTTCCCTACGTGCATGATTTTTAAAGAGAAGCAATTCTGACAATCTTGAAAACATCTTAAAAGATAGTGGGGTGTATGGGTAATTCAAGGCATGGCAAATAAGATAATTTTGCTTTTCATTAGGAACAGAAAAAAAAAAGGCAGATGTGGGTAGGCAGACCAGTTACTTAATTGGCCATATAGGCCTAAATAAGATTAATAAACTTGTCTCTAAACACAAAATAAGGGGTGACACGTCATCACAAATCCATAAATCAACAGAGAACTAGCAGATGAAGGAAAGAAAGCCTTAACAAGCCATCCTTTAATGAGCACAGATGGAGAAAAATGCCAAAAGCACTGCTCACCGAACAGGTACCACCTACAAGTTTTTTTAGTATGCCATGCAGTTACAGGCTTAAAATAAAAATGCTGTATTTTATACTACATTTTTTGCTGTGTAATCCTTTGTCACCAAATGCATCTCCCTGAACTTGCTCTTTCACCTGCAAATATTCCTTTGTTTCTGTCAGCTCGTTAACAGAAGAACTGGTGTATTTTTGTCATTTCCCAGGTTAATTTTAGTTAGGTAATGGCAATAAGTGTTTTTGAGAGGATGTTTCAAGAGTATTTTAATGTCCAGCAATTAAACAAAGGTGCATTTATTACCTAGGCTCAGCACTACTTAGCTATGTCACTCCTAAAAGAATTTTTCCATTGTTCCCAAAAGCTAATCAAATCTAATTCACTGCAAAATAGTTAAAGATGTGGCAGCCCTAAATCTGTGTCTCTAATATGCCCCTATTAGTAGCTTTTAGATCTTAACATCTATCTGTTGCTAATGATCTGTTGGTTAAATCATTGAGAAAAAATTCACACCATTTATCTGTTGATTGATGGGGGGCATCACAAATAATTATCTGATAAATATTATTCAATAGCTCTGTTTAAAATGATTTCACAGCTTGAAACATATAGTCCTGGGGTTTTGTACTGATAATGGTGAAATAGAGGCTTTTCTAAAAACAAATTAAAAATTATTTCATATCCCAAATAAGAGAGGTAAATCCATAGCTAAAATAATGACAATTGTCACAAAAACTCATGTTTGCTGGATTGGGACTTTAAGTGCTGTCTGTAGGGGAAATCTGGAATCAAACTTGGAACTTGCCAAGGAAATGTGATTTCCAAAGATCTTGTTTTAAAAATGTATTTAATTTGTGCTTTTTAAGCCCACAGCTAGTCTCTGGATGGTATGTGATGGTTAATATATATATTTTTTCAAAACATTCAATTTCATCTTTAACATTTAATTAGAGCCAGCTCTGCCTTGATTGTTATAATCATGTTGAAAGTCCATGCAAATTCAAGCCCCTCCCAGAGGGAAGGGCCTCAATACATATTGTTGATGCCTTTAAGGAAAAGATTGCTTTGAAGTGATGCTGTTCCTGAGCAATAGCCCAATGAACCCTAACGTAGAAGACAGGTTTCCAATTCCAAAGAAACTGCTTGTTGCAAAGATCATGTCCTAGAAGTTCCTCCTTGCTTTCCTTGGAGCCTCTTTTCCTACAACTATCTCGACCTAGATCAGACCAGGAATGTGTGCGAAGGAAGGGTGGCGGGGAATTAGAAGTTAAAAAATTGATCTCCCCTTTGGACCACCTCTGAACGTTCCCAATTGTAAGAACAAACACTGTTTCTCAGATAGTTAAATATTCTCCCTGGAAATATTCCCTTTAATATCGTAAAAGAACAAAGATCATTAAGAGACTACGTAGGCTTAAAATAGCCTTCTGTAATACCCCACAATAAGGGAGCCTATAACCGCTAATAATATTAACTACTAAAGAAAATAACCTCTTCCTCCTGCTGGTAGAAATTCCATTACATGAGCCTAATTCAAGAAATTAAGTCTTGTTGCTGGAATTCTTGATCTTCCTCACCTCCACCCTCCCATACTATTAAATATACCCAGCTGTTCTGTCATGTCTAATATGATACTGTAAATTCTCTTTCTACTTGTATTCGGCTCTACCACATCTTTAGGCACTGTAAAATGATGAATAGTAAGTATCATCTAGATCTCACTTGCTCAGGCTAGGTTCCTCTCTATTCTGGAGAAATCTTCTTGTTCCTTTTATTTACACTTCTATTCCTATTGAGGAAAACGTGTGAAATAACTTGGAATTGGTTGCTATGGGACCAATCCTGGAACATGGTGCAAAGAGATCTTAAAACTGCACCCTCTAACTGTGCCAGTAGGGATTCCCTTGGCCTGCGTGAATCCTCAGTTGCTATAAAGCTGATGGGGCTGAGAATTCCCTTGGTATGGAGCAATCCTCAGATGGTTTAAGGCTAGACTAGCTGGTTCTGTGCCAGGGCCCGCGTGCCTCCTCAAGTACGGGGCAAGACCTAAATGCACTGTGCTCCAATGAACCTTACAGGTGTATAGACTCCTTGGGGGCTACTACAAGCTAATGCAGCTTAGAGCAGCTCTTGGGATTTTTAAACTTGTGCTGGAGATCACTGCAGGCCTCACTGGAGAGCACTGCAAGCTCAAAGGTGGTTTAGACCAGAGGATTTAGCCCTGTGAGCTTAGGGCCTAAACCTGCATTCCTTACTTGGGTAAAACTGCCAATGAAATCAATGCTTGTAGAAATCACTGCTTGAACTGTAAGCCCACTGGGAAGGGCGAGAGCCTTCTTGCAGATCTGCAGAGTGCTGTTGGCATTAGATATGATAATTAATAATCAGCTGGGGGGGTGTCCTTGTTTACAACTGCAATATTTAAAAGACTTTCCATTATGAAAAGGTGAAAGATCTTAGCACATCTCCAATAGACAAATGTATTTCCTACCTAGCAGTACTCATGTTTCCAATCCTTGTGTCCCATACCACATCCATATGTCCAGTCAGCCATCCATCCTCTCTGTATTACGGCTTTCAGCATGATCTGAGTAGCCATTGCTATTACAAATTTTATTATCAAACATGCATGTTCAGAAACACAACTTGAAAAAGAAGCAGCCCCATTCAGTGAATTAACTTCAGTGATTTTAGACCTTGTCCCCACTAATCAGATGGAGACTAGGCCAACAAAGGGCATTTTTATGAGGGTTGAGTACTCTCTGAGAGCACTGAAGACCTGCAACATCACGTTTGGGGGAATCTACACTTAAAAATGTAGATCGACGTAGCTACATCGCTCAGAGTTATGAAAAGTTTTGTGCCTTGTGCGTCGTAGCGAGGTCAACCAAACCTCCAATGTAGGCGCAGCTAGGTCAGTGGAAGAATATTTCTGTACACCTAGCTACCAGCCCTCAGAGGGGTGGATTAACTACATTAATGGAAAACTTCTTCTGCCAATATAGAAAGTGACTTCACATATCTTCACTACTCTGCCACAGCATGAACCTATTGTGTTTTTTGTTTCAGCTTTCTGCCTTTGCTTTCTGTGGCCCTGAAAAGTAAAACCCCTTCTACACTACACTGCCCATTTTTATTTTCTCTGAATTCTTGTTAAAAGTCAGGACTGCAACTTCACTCTACATTAGCTAAAATAAGTATGTCCTGCACATTTCAGGGTAAATTTTCAAATTATGCTGCAAGGATTCATCTGTGCAGTTCCAGCTGATATTAGTTGTGCAGCTGAAATTCAGTGCACGGAATTTTCCCCTTACTGGCTGATGTTCAGTTGAATAGAGCAGACATCACACTGGAATTCTTCTTACAAAAGAATTTTTCACTAAACTAAAACAAGAGTTGGCAGTAAGCAGACACTGCCAAAGGGAGATGTACATTAAGTTCCAGCATGACAGTTTCACATCAAGACACCCACAAACTCCTGACTTTTTTTTTTTGAATGCAAATGTCATTGGTGACACATTGATGTTTCATGCTATGGAAGCCGTATAACTGGAGGCAATCACCAAGGAGTATATTTGAAAAGAAACAACAAAATGTTTCTGTCAGTTCCTGATGAACAGATTATCTACAGGAGTGAGCATCTCTCAGACTTCAGGAGGCAAAACACTGCTGCAGTTCTGCTCAGGCCCTGTAAGGAAGGAAATACAACACCATGCACATTGAATAGGTGGACTAAGATACATTCATCCTAGCACTTTTCATAGAAGTTCTAACATTACATATTATAGTGAAGTGAAGAAGGCAGCGTGAGTAGGCAGCACCCTCATTTTCAACATTCTACTTTCAGACTAGCTACAGTTCAGACCAAGAAAACAGATCAGCTTTGAGTCAGATACCACATTGCATAATGCCAGTTAGGGACCGATTCTGCCCCCTACTCTGGCCACTATTCATCTCTCCAGGAGTGTACAGGGCCCAGAAGGAAGCCACAAGTGTTGGGAGAATTGCTCGGGTACAGGAGCTATATCAGGCTAATATCTGAGGCCCTATATACCTCCTCAAAGCCCTCCGAGAAAGGTGGAGTAGCGTAGCACTCAGTGCTGTGAAGGATTCTGTTGCACAATCCATAGACAGCCCTGGGGAGGTTACTGTAAATTATGCTGTGGGCTATACTCACTGCTGTAGCAACCTCAAATCTGCTCTCTCTCTCCCTGGAATGTACCTTCTGTGTTCTGCCTCCCTGTCCCAGATCACTGCAGGAGTTCATTGCTATTCCTATTCACAAATTTATAACAGAAATTGACCAATGCCAACAATCACAATATTAGTAGATTACACCTGTTTCATTCTGAAGGATCCCAAAGTGCTAAACATATAGTCATTAGTCACCCCACAATGAAATGCAGCAAGCTTTCTACAGTAGCAACACTATCCAGTAATCTTTAGGTAAGGAAGTGAAGAAGAATTTATCCAGCTGAAACTACAGCAGGAATCTAGGAAGGCAGAATGTAATGACCCAGCATGAAAGGAGACTGGATCTAGCACCCTCTAGCGTTACAAAAAGTGTCAAGGGATTTTAATTGAGCCCATGTGTTCCAGGCTTTGGTATTACACATAATCAAAAGATGCTGGGTAAAATTTTCAGAAGTGCCCCACAGCCAGATTTTTAGAGGTATATAGTCACTTAAAGATATCCATAGGTGCCTAGAGGGATTTTCCTAAAGATCCTAGGTGTTTTTTAAAATCCCACTAGATGTCTGTCTGCATATTCAGGCATCTAAATTCCTTTAAAAATCTGTCCCTAAGTGAGTTAGGAGACTAATTCCAATTTTCAGAAGTGACTTTGGCACTTAAAGCTCAGATCCTCAAAGCTATTTAAACACCTAGCTACCACAGATTTTTAAACTGATTTCAGTGCGAGTTAGGTGCCTATATATCTTCAAGGACGTGGGCCTTAGTCTTTCCATGAAATTTCAGCTCTTGAATACCTAATTCACCTTTTAAAATGGCACTTAGGCACTTTGAAAATTTTACCCAGTACCATTAAGCACAGAACATCTGAGCATCAAGCTGAGAGACTAATACAATGATTATTCAGAGGAAAGAATACCATTGACTGAGTCATGTGACTAACATGATTTCCTGCAGTAACCTGATCTCACATATAAAAACTGACCAGGTCCACTTAAAGAGCACAATTTCATAAAGCAATTTACCCCTCACCGATCAATGTCCATTAACTGCAAAGTATTCCCTGAAGCAGACCAGAATGCTACTGGCTTCTACAATATTATAGCAGAGTGATTCTACCCATTACCTGCCCGTTGGAATATCCCCTGAAGTTAGGGTATTGTTTTTCCTAGGTCGCGGGTCCACGTGACCTGGGGTGGAGATTACCAAAAGGTCCTGAAGGCTGAACTGGTGACAATTTGTTTTTTGGAAAACTGTTTGAGCACTCTGAAGTTGTGTTTGTCTCTTGTCTGTGGAGTTTCTGCTACTCAGATGGATTCTCCTGGAGTGGAAAGCACTTTCTGCGTAAACAAAAGTCCAATTTATATTCTGCAATCAACACGCACCCCAGACCAGTTTTCCTAGAGTCCATGTCTATGTATCTGAATCTGAGATACAAAGGGAGGAGAGATAGAGGGATAGAGTGTAAGAATACTATAGGGGCAGATCTACTGTATTCTTATACAAAGACTTGTGGGTATGCTAAGATTTCCTCTCGTGCTGTAATAATCATGTACATTTGAGGCACACTGGGGCTATCACCCTATGTTTCCACAGAGAGGCACTAGGCACTTAGATGATACAATACAAATGTGCTCCATGAAGATGACACTCACGTGTTCTACTGATGAGATGAGGGTGGTGGCGAAAAGGGAATATTACAGCCTTGTCTCCCGGTGTGAAATTGAGTTTGCTGAAGAATTTTGACACCAAGATAGGTTTCTTTTCTATTTCGTACTCTAACAAGTTTTTGTGTGGTCTATGGACTTTTGAGTATGAGGTCAAGTTCTCCCTGACATGGGGTGGGAGTTGCTCTCTCTGGTATCCAAATGGCACCAAATTCTGAGTGACTATGCTTTCACAGTAAACCACGTCAGTTGCTGTTGTGATTGCAGTCCGAGGTTGAGCCAATGTTGGGAAAGGTTTTGAAGAACAATGAATTGGATTATCTGATACTTTGGAAGAATCCACTGGTGTTTGGAGCTGGAGGGGAAAATCAGAAAGATCAAATTAGGGAGGGGCAGGAGTCAGATTGAGGCTGGTGGTAATTAGGACCAAAATTTTTCTAGTAGCCCCAGCAGTTTCTACTGGATTTGAAATTTATTATTTCAAAAAACAAAAGGCCTGATTCTCTTTTATACTAATGCCCCCTTTACGTGACTGTAGTGGAGTTTAGGAGCCACAAAGGGGGAAGAAACAACCTCAGAGAAATACCCCAGTATATGGGGTTCCCAGGCCAGTGCAGAGCTGTCTCTATAGGAGAGAGGCAGTGAAGTGGGCACACTAGAGGAGGGAAGGAACAGTCTTAGCATAGTGCTCTCCAGATATTATCACCTGTCACAGGGCCCATATGGGGCTGCTGTGGCCAGAGCATAGGTTGGAGAAACCTGGAGGCCGCTATATTTATGCTGGAGGATAGGCAGGCTAACAGTTGTTCCAGGGTTCTGGGGAGTGTACTGCCTTAAAGTCATGTTTCCACTCATTTCCATTCCTTTGTGAAACATAGGTTTGGAGAAACAGAGATTCAAGGTCTAAAATTTTAACTCTTATGATTGAGGAGATAACTTCCAGCTTATATAATGTAGTGTTGTCTGAATGAATCTTCAGAAAAAACAGAAAAATGAGTAAGCTGTAAACTATCCCATTAACCTCAGTGGGTGCTCCCTTGCTCATGAAACTATATATCGGCCACCTTGACAGCACCAAGAAATGATTCAACTACCATCTCAGCAGGTGCAGAATGACAGTTGAATATACTTTGGGAAGAAAAATTTGTAAGCTGTAAACTATCCCATTAAACTCAATAGGGTGCTGACTTTGTAATCTAATGATGATAATTTACATGTCAACATTAACCATTTCACTGCTGCTGATTTTAGTAGCAACACTTAGCTATTCTGGGATTGTGGGAGGATCTGGCTTGGACACTACCACCACACTTTTTTGTCCTGCTCTGACATCTGACTTATCTGAACATTGCTGACAAGGACTGATTTCGTAGCTACGGTGTAATCAGAATGGGCAGTATATTGATCCTGTTGTTTAATATAATGGAGTAGTTTCCACTAGAATTATACCCTTTGTAGAATAACAGAATTATAGAAATGCACGGCTGGAAGGGACCTCAAGAAGTCATCAAGTCCAGCCCCCTGCACTGAGGCAAGACCAAGTAAATTTAAACCACCTCAGACAGATGTTTGTCCAACCAGTTCTTTAAAACCTCCAGTGATGGGCATTCCATAACCCTCTTTGGAAGCCTATTCAAGAACTTAGCTCTCTTTATAGTTAGAAAGTTTTTTCTAATATCTAATTTAAATCCACCTTGCTACAGATTAAGCCCATTACTACTTGTCCCAGCAAAAGCAGACTTGGAAAACAGTTGATCACCATCCTCTTTATAACAGCTCTTAACGTATTTGAAGACTGTTATCAGATCCCTCCTCAGTCTTCTTTTCTCAAGACTAAATAAGCCTAGGTTTTTTAACTTTTCCTCATAAATCAGGCTTTCTAAACCTTTTATCATTTTTGTTGCTCTCCTCAGGAGTCTCTCCAATTTGTCCACATCTTTCTCAAAGTATGGTGCCCAGAATTGGACATACTACTTCAGTTGAAGGTTCACCAATGCCAGCTACAGTGGAACAATTACTTCTCATGTCTTACATACAACACTCCAGTTAAAACACCCCATAGTGATATCAGCCTTTTTCTCAACTGCATCATATTGTTGGCTCATATTCAATTTGTGATCCACTAGAACCCCTACCTCTTTTTCTGCAGTACTATCACCTAGCCAGTTATTCTCCATTTTGTAGTTCTACATTTGATTTTTCCTTTCTAAGTATAGTACTTTTCACTTTATTGAATTTCATCTTGTTGATTTCAGACCATTTCTCCAATTTATCAAGGTTGTTTTAAATTCTAATCCTGTCCTCTAAAATGCTGACAACTCCTCTCATCTTATTATCATCTGCAGATTTTACAAGTATAATCTTTACTCCATTATCCAAGTTATTAATGAAAATATTGAACAGTACTGAACCCAAGACTAACTCCTGCAGGGCCCCACTAGATAACGACCTCCCAGTTTGACAGAAAACCATTGATATCTACTCTCTGAATACAGTCTTTCAACCAGTTGTGCACCCACCATTTAGTAATTTAATCTGGACCACATTTCCCTAGTTTGCTTATGAGACTGTTGGATGTCACCATGTCAAAAGCCTTACTAAAATTAAGATATATCATGTCTACTGCTTTTCCCATATCCACTATGTCAGTAACTCTGTCAAAGCAAATGAGGTTGGTTTGGCATGATTTGTTCTTGACAAATTCATGCTGACTCTATTCCTTAACCCCCCCCCTCCCCCGTTATCCTCTAGGTGCTTGCAAATTGAATGTTCAATCATTTGTTCCAGTATCTTTCAGGTATCAAAGTTAGGCTGACTAGTCTATAATTCCCCAGGTCCTCTTTGTTCCCTTTTTAAAGGTAGGTGCTATGTTTGCCCTGCTCCAGTCCTCTGGGATCTCATCCATCCTCTGTGATTTCTCAAAGATAATTGCTAACAGTTCTGATATTGCTTAAGTTTGTTCCTTAAGTACCATATGATGATTTTCATCAGGATCGGATGACTTGAATTTATCTAATTTACCTAAATATTCTTTCATCTGTTCTCTCTCTGCTTTGGCAGTCTTTCTCCCCTGTTAATAGTAATTGAGTCGAGCACATGCTCACATTAACCTCTTCAGTGAGCCTGAAGCAAAGTAGGCAATAGACAGTTTGTAGGCTGGTCTGGGGCCCACATTAAGTGTCATTTCCAGTCTGAGATGGATGTTTGAATGGACTGGAGTTAGAAATATAGGCAAACTACTACAAATACATACTTACAAGAGTTCTGCTACTTACTATTAATCTGATGTCCATATCTGCTGCAGAGTGATGACCATGTACTGTGCGGTCCCTCAGGTCATGGTTGGAGTTGTACTGGTCCGGAGCACTAGTTGAATTCTGCACTGTCAAGTTTGGCATGGAGCTGCAGTGCTGTACCGTTTGTTTTTCAGGTGCATTTGAATACACGTGAGTGTTGGGGTGCTCTTTTGGTGGGATGCTTGATTCCCCATTAACCAATTCTTTTTTTGTTTCTTTTTCACCTGAGAAACTGTGAAGCAGGCGAGGAGCACCAGGTCCTGACTCTGAACAAAGATAATGCTGAGAACGGAAAAAAAAATAATTAAATCTCATATGAATAAAGAACAACACTGTTGCCAGAAGACCCAGGGCCAGTTTCTCTGGTGCAAACAGCATAAAAGGGCCATATTCTGCCTGTAAATGGCCAGTGAAGAATTCCCCTTGAGGAGGGGAACTCTCCCCTTGTATAAGCCTAGGGGAAGCAAATCCAGAGCCACATCACCCCTCACCAATCTGGTATAGGGGGACTGCTGAGGGAAGGAGGAAACTTTTTGGTAGTGTGGCACAGCAGAGCTCCACTGCACCAATCCCCCACTGACATAAAGTCCTTAGAGATTTTATGCCAGAAATAAAGTTAGAGAAACACACAGGCTGCACTAATTGATGCTGTAACAACACCCCTGGTGAACCATTTCAGTGTCGGGCTGACCTCCAAGACAGGGGAGAATTGAGCACCAATTATCTTGTCTTCAGCAGTGTTTTTAGAAAACACTTCTGATGTCTGACAAAAGGTGACAACCAGATATAGGTGACGATATTTGCTTATAGGATGCACATATCTGCCTACATGAAAAGACTTTAAATGATTAGCTTAGTGTCCCTCACCTGCTTGGGTGGAGAAAATTGAAAGTTTGTGAACACCAGTGGAGTCTTTTTATATATAATATGCCCATCACCATTATTATCCCATCTCATTAGTTTTCTTGTGGATGTTCTATTTCTGACCTTCAGGCTTCTATTCCCCATGCCCCAAGAAGCAGGAAAAAAAGTGAAAAATCAACTGAATCTTCCCCCTAAATCATACCTGTCTTAATCCTTGTGCTGTAGCTGCCCTGCTCACTAACTTCTGTGTGAAAGTCTTTATCTTCTCAGATCCAGACTCCCCCAGAAGCTCTGTCTTCTTCTCTTGCAAATGGGCTGGTTTTTGCTCATGCTTCATTCGCAGCTCCTGTAGCTGCTGCCTGTAGATACAAATGGGTCCTAACAGGTCTAAAATAGTTCTGATGATACGAGTCCCACTGACTGGATCTTGGCTACAAATTCTGCCTTATATGGAACAAGTCTGGTCAGATCTAGAGGCAACATGATTCAGAGTATTGAGCTCTGCGCTTAACTCAGGAACTCTGGAATTCTAATCCTGGCTTTGACATAGGTTTGTGAGCAAGTCACTTAACCTTTGTGTGTCAGTTTCACCACCTGTCAGATTAGGATTGATAATACTCATTTACCTGTCTGACAGGGCCATCTCAAAGAACCATCAGTTAATGTAAAGTGCCATGTAAGTGATGGGTATTATTATTTAACACAAATTCAGAATGCATCCTCCACTCTACTTAATAAAAATTGAGCTGGAAATCCTCCATACCTAGCATGTTCTTCTCGTGCTCTAGAAGCTGCAGTCTCCTGAAAAAGTGAATTGTTGTGCTGGAAAAACTTATCATATTTGTCCAAATCAGATTTGGGGTAAATTCTGCGAAAACCACCTATGTTATTCTCCTCATATTTCTCAGCTTGTTTCAACCAAGTGGTCTGGCAGTTCCTATACTCCTCAGCCCTGAAAAAAAAAAAATTCAGGTATAACCATTAACAAATCCTGTGGGATCCAGGCCTGGTGCTAGGAACTTATGTTGCGATAATGACATTGTTCACATCCCTGAGCAACACAGTTAGATCGACCTGACTCCCAGTCGATGGGAGGGCTTCTCTCATTGACATAGGCCTGGTCTACACTGGGGCGGGGGGAGTATTTAGATCTATTTATAGCGGTGTCTTCACTGCGTGAAATCGACAGCTGATGGTCTCATGTCGACTCCGCCTCTCGCCCTAGTGGAGTACTGGAGTCAATGGGAGAGCGCTCGGCGGTTGATTTTTCGTGTCTAGACTAGATGCAATAAATCGATCCCCGCTGGATCAATCGCTGCCTGTAGAGAAGCCCATAGCTATCACCTCTCTGGGAGGTGAAATACCTACACCGACAGGTGAACTCTTCCCTTCAGTATAGGTAGCATCTTCACTGAAGCACTACAGTGGTGCAGCTGCAGCATTTTAAGTGTAGCAAAGCCCTCGGAGAAATCTCCAGAGCAGGAGTTATTTTCATTTCACACTAATCGCATCCCTAATCCTGTCATCTTAGTTTTGGTGAAATGTAGAACGGTTTTCATTTACTTTCCTACATAATTTATAGCATAAACGTAAAGATTATCTGCAAAGGAAAAAAAATGAGCTTGTCTTTCTGGTTTCCCTATGGTTGTTAACGAGGGCCTGAAATTTTATTTTGTTTTTTGCTTGTTTTTTACATTATAAATATGGGAACTGTCTAAGCTGGAAGACTCTATGAAGACTAAAGAACTAGTGAAATAATGCCATCACAACACCTAAGAAAGTGAAAGATGAGCTATCGAGAGGGGAAGGAATTTTTGGTCAGGTTATTTTTGTTACTTTAAATGAATTGTTCAATGAAACATTAATTAACATTTTGAATAAAGGAAGACTTTGTTAAACATTCAGCACCCTCACTTTTTCAATTCAGTTGTGAAGAGCTTATAATAAACAGCCCTTACAAATCCCAACTGCACTCCAACAAAGCCAGGAAAGACCAGACTTTACATTCCTGGTATTTTTAAGGTTAAAAAAACAGGAAAGAAAAAATCTTTAAAAATATCTGTGCAGGCCATCTGTATATGCCACAAAGAAGCAGAAAAAAAAAAGGACATAAACTAATTAAAAAACATACTTTGCAGGTCACTTGAAAATTATGGCTCACATAATCTGAGGAAATTAGATGAAGCTGTATGAGAACACACCTGGTCTCTCGAGAACGGCATTGCTTCAGGAGTCTCTCCTTTCCTCGACGTTTCTCTTCTTCTAGGATTTTTCTCTTGTCACAGGCCCCTAAATTTATCAGAACCAAAGTGTCATACAGCAACTGGTCCTTCACTTCTTTGTCTAACCAGGAGTCAGTGGTGAAGCTTGGAGAGTGATTCACCTGAAACAACAACAAGAATGTCATCTATTTGCTGCAGTTGAGATTCAATGGAAATTACAACTCAGGACATAAAACAAGTCTGAAATCTAGATTAGTGGGGATTCCAGCCAGAATCTAGCGTTGGCAAGGATCCTTGCCAGACTTCAATGTATGATACAGGTGTATAGTAGGATTCCATGGGCCAAATTCAGAAGTGACATAATGGGTGGGATAGATTTGGTAGAAAACAGGTGCAAGTGGCAGAGTGATGTAGCTTGAACCAGTTTAGTATTCAGTGCAAGATCAGTAATTTATATTAATTTGATATGCTGTGAGGACCAAATTCAGGCTCTGGTATTAGCAGGTGCAGCTCCCATTGAGGTTAATGGATAACCCTGGAAGATTCCTTTGTTCAAAGAACTGAAGGGTAAGGCTGTCCCCATGAGCTAGGATTCCCACATGCAGGAACAGATTTAAATTTCAAGGCTACAGATCAATGTGACTGTCTGTGGGAATGACTGTTATTAGCTTATCTGTAGTCTCACCCCCTCTGCTGGTCACACATCAGCTTAGAAAGCTGATGGAATAATGTAGGAGATGCTACAGGATGGACTTTTGTTAGGAGATCTAGAGAAACGAAAAAAGCAAAAATCGGTGTTAAGGAAGAGGCTGGTGATAGCAACTCATGTGGCTGAATTTGGCCCCACAGTCAGGGAAGGGTGAAAAAAGATACCAGTTCATGGTATGGATATGTTATGAGATCTAAGAGACTTTTGCTGCGGTTCTTACCTCAAGCAACCAGGGTTTGAGTTTGTGATCCAATAGAATATCAAATCCTAATATTTCAAAGCAAGCGCTACCCACAGTGTGGTTGGGGAAGCAAGTGTGATAGTTATGTTTGATAATAGGATGTGCTGATATCAAGGTTTTAATAATAACATCTTCTATATCCAGCCACATCTGGTCAATATCATAGCCATGTTTCTGCATGTACTTATTAAAGGTGGAGAGCTTCCTATGAAGAAAAAAAATGTAAGTTGGTAGCCCATATTAATGGAAAATCAGTTCACAGTAAGCATTTTTCTGTATGTTTCCATGCTGCTTAAGTTAAGCATAGAAATTTAGGCCTCACGGAGATCCACATACCCGCAGAAACAAAATATGAATTAACAGAACAAATTGTTAGTCAAACCCTTGCACAGATCAATGTAAGAGCTTCTCAGACACTGAGGATGGGAGACACACTAATACGTAGGTTCTCAACCAAGCATACTATGAATGTCAGTCAAGTGTGTCCTGCCTGCCTTTACCATATTGCTAATAGGGAGAGGATCCCAGATATACGGGAAAGGATTCCTTGTATGAAAAAGAAGAACCACTGTTCTAATTAACCTCTTGCTCTTAGGACAGCTCTATTCTTGAAAATTTTATTAGTATAGCTACGTCAGTTGGGGGTGGGGGTGGGGGTTAATGATATAGCTATACTAATATAAGCCCTAGTGTGGACACAGTTATACTGGTACAAAGGTGCCTTATACTAGTATAATTATTCATCTTCATGTATGTGAATAGCTATACCAGCATAAAGTATCTCTATACCAATATAACTGCGTCCATACTAGGGGGGCTGTACTGCATTAACTATATTGGCATAGTTAGAGCAGGACAACTTTCATGAATAGACAAGGCTTTAGGATAGGAAATGGAAAGAAGACATACACTATTGGACAGTGACCAAGGCATTGCTCCAAGTCAATTCATTCTACTGGAGCCTTTCTGGTACCAACAGAGCACTGCAGAAGAAACATTGGCACTGCTGGAGTTCCTGCTACTACTGGCAAAGAGCAATACTGCTAAGAAGAAACTGATACCACTGAAGTCCTAGTGCAATGGACAGGGTACTATGTAGAAACAGCTAGAAACATGGTTTAGAAGAAAAGAAAAGTAGAAGACGACTGGGAGAAGAATGTGGGCAAGAGGAAAAAAACCTGACTGATCATTATATATAGATTTATCTACATTAGATAGCCCAACGTAACCACCAAGGCCAATAAACAGAGTGATGTAATCCAGAAGCACCAGTTGCAACAAATGCATTGATATTTTCAATTTGAAGGATAGTTCACTTTTCTCTCTCCTGCTTCTGGCCTCTCACTGTTACTCATCTGATCTTCTTTAAATGATGTATATAACTAATGACACAAAATACACTGTTCACTGGCTGCACAGAAAGAAATATTTCCTAAACATATATGAAAAAAAGTGTGGAAATGCATATGAAGATTCATGAGAACAGACTAACATCATTTGGCTGTGATTAATGTTCTCTCCCTCTTACCTCTTACTTCCAGAATCTTCATCTTGGACAAAATTAGTACTGTGCTTGTTAATGGAATAATTAGTCAGGTGCATGCAGATATCATCCTGCAAATAAACGAGTGGGTTATAGGATGACAGAGACATCTGCCTTCTTCGCTCTCCCTGTACATGATGATATCTGGTCACACTACTTAATGCAGAAAAAATCTTAGGTGCAAGACATTTAATATCAGTACTTATCTCTCTAATGAGCCCAAAACAGTCTTAAGGTCATTTAAAGAGGACCGCTTGCATGAGTAAAGTCATTGTGGTATGTAATTGTTTGCAGGATCAGCCCCTAACTGCAAAGAAACTATTATGTAGTGTTACTGTGTGCTGTTAAACTCTAGCTATGTTCTACCACAGAGGTGGCTGCGTTTCAGTGGTGGGTGAGATGATTCATCTATAACCTTACCCATCTCACTTTGACAAAGTGAGGCTTAATTATTATTGTTTGTGAAGGGCGTTATGTTAACAGGGTTCTTTACTCACCAGATTGCTGTGTGAGGGATCAGAGTAGGCTGATGTAGCAAAGCGTGCAAGGCCCTCATTATAGACAAATATCCTCAGGGGGTCACATGATGTCACCAGCACGTAAATCCTCAGATCAAACTTAAAACGATCAATAATAAAAGGCTGGGAAAAAGAAGACAAAACTGAGTTGCTTATAGTTCGTTTGAAGTACAAGAGGAACATTAGTAACTCATTAACTCAAGGCTGAGGTGATGAAAATAGCTATACAGTCACACCTACAAGCTGAAAAAACAAAACCAAGACATGCAAACCTTATAACAATATTTAGCACATATACATCACCTTCCTTCTTCAAAGTGCTGGGCAGATATTCAGTAATCGAGCCTTGCAGCATCCTTTGGGAGATAACAACACTTCCTTATCTATCTCCATTTTAGAAATTGGGAAACTATCTAGGTTAAGACATTCCATCCAAATAAGGGTAATTGCAAACCTTATGCAGAGCATCATCATTTTAATAAGATCACATGATTAGAACTAGTCATGGACACTTAATAGATCATGCATCCGACGAACTGGGTATTCACCCACGAAAGCTCATGCTCCAATATCTCTGTTAAATAAGGTGCCACAGGACTCTTTGTTGCTTTTAGTAGATCTAAGTGTTCTTAATATGGTTATATAGCATCCAGTAGAATGGGCCCTAATTCTGTTTGTGGTCCTGAGTTCTATTACAATGCAAACAACAATTTACATGTAACCCAGTATCCTGGATATAATCAATTCTTGCTAGAGTACCTTCCTCTTATAAATGATGTTTCTTATAGTTATTCAAATACTGGGAAATTAGGGAAGATAAGAACAATAATGTATTCTATGGTACTGAGGACAGCCGCAACACAATAATAATAATGAAACTAATCCATCATAGAGTTCTTTACATGTTCTGAGCATTGAACAAACTCATTAATCATCACATAGACCCTATGAGGTAGATAGGCTTCCCCTCATTTTAAAGGTGAGGAAACAGACCCGGAACAGTGTTTTGCTGAAAGCCACACAGTGAGTCAGTGCAAGAGCAGATATAAAACCCAGCAGTTCTGAATCCCAGCTCCCCAGACCATGCTTTATCTCCCTTAAAAATCAGTAATAAAGAATAATAACGAAACATATTCAAAATGAAAGAACAAACCAGAGTAAAAACTTAGGTTCTGGTATTAACATTATAGGCAGCGCTGGCTCCAGCTTTTTTGCCACCCCAAGCAGCAAAGCGGGAAAAAAAAAAAGAAAAGAAAAGATAAAGCCAATCGGTGGCACTTCGGCGGCAATTCGGGAGCGGGTCCTTCGCACCCTCTCTTCCTCTCTGGCGGCAGCTCAAAGAGGAAGAGAGGGACTGAGGGAACCGCCGCCAAATTGCCGCCAAAAACCTGGACGTGCTGCCCCTTTCCATCGGTCACCCCAAGCACCTGCTTCCTTCACTGGTGCCTGGAGCCGGCCCTGATTATAGGTGTCCCAAAGACATAGGAGATCCTGGAGGCTTGAATGTGGATGTTTGCTATGAAGAGAGGGTAATGCCAAGATATCAACCAAAAGATTCTTGAGTAAGAAAGATTTGTGGGACTGGGTACAAACAATCCCTTTGCTCTCTCCTCCAGTTGGGCCTACAAAAATATTGTGTCTCTTTGAGAGCTGACTCACTCTACGGCAGGAAGGAGATTGCCCTCATCCAGTTAGGTTCACCCAGCAAAGGTGAATTAGTTTATATAAAAAGCTTATTCAAAAATGATTTAGGAACCCAATGGCACACAAAAGAGGGATTATTTCAGTGGGCATGTATTCAAAGGTAATGACTGCTGTTTATGACCAGCTGATCACAGGCAAGCAAGGCTGAGCTGAATTAAACTCTGGTTTAATGACAGAACAGTAGTCTTGGTATGCGGAATAGGGAGATTACTCTTGAGATGTAGAGCTGGCAGATCATATCCTCTCCGGGTTTTATGTCTTTCACAGATCTGGTGATGAAGATGCCTCTACCCTGACAGCCGGAGTCGGGCTTACAGATGTATGTCTTATGTTTCCTTGATCTGCTATAGGTCTGCAAATCTCCGTAGCTATTGGGAAGGAAAGAAAGAAAGAAAGATCAGAATTACATGATTCTGAGGTTTGATGTCTCACAGCCTACCAGTGCTAGAAATGTTTTGGCAGACAAATGCAAATGTTTACAGAACCAGTGATCGCAAAATAAAAAATCTGTCCCTCCAAGGCCTGGAATACAACCTGTTCTCTAGCTCTCAGTAAACCTTTATTTCCAGTAAATGCAAATTTGGAGTGAATCACACAGTCTTATGGGAATGATCCCTTTTTTTGATTTTTAGAGAAAAGAGACTTAATATGATGTAGAAATCATCTCCTCTTCCAACAAGGGAAGATACCTCATCCCACTGAGTAATACAGCAATGGACTTCATCCAGAAAAATAAAAGGAATTTTATTCCATTCACTGCCAAGGGGTTTGCATCACCAATGAACATTCTAAGGAAGACTCACTCAGCAGGAAGACACCAGGTCCTGGGAAAGAAGTTAAATTCTTTTGGAAAGAGCTTTAGCATCCTGCTCATGTTCCTGGCCAGCAAATCCTTCCTACAGATTTCACTCATCCCAGGGAAGTGGTTGATTTTCTGGAAAGAAGTCCAGAGAAAAGGCATAATAATAAGCATCTTCCTGGTCTCTAGGTCATTTGCACTGGGGAAAAAAGTAATAATTTAATATCCTCTCCACCTCACAGAGATGAGTACCTGGTAACTTTTCATTTCCATTACCCGATCCAGTGAGACTGAATAGTCTGTCCAATAGAGATTCCACTCATCATTCTCCCCTGCTTCCCGTAAGCCATACTGCTGAGCAGCCCGACGCACTGCGTCGTAAGAAAAGAAACAGTTTCAATCATACCAGAAATTTAGACTTTAGAAAATTCTGTTTGGACTCAGAAGGAGATATAGAATCATGGTTCAGTTATACCACTCAACTCAGCCATGTACAGACCCCTATTCCACTTTGAGTGGCAACTTCCAGTCCTCTAATCTCTATGGATATGCTGCCCAAAAATCATCCATTTTGTCTGACAAATTGGACAGTCACTGGTGACTATTGAACAAGTTGACCTATCCAGTATGCTGCTAGAAACTTCACACTAGCTAGCAAATCTTGCAAGATGGAGTAAGCTTGCGTTGTTGTTGCATTGGTCTTTCTATTGGTGTAAAGCAGAATTTCTTTAAACAAACAAATTAAATTATTCATTTTATGTGGAATGGAGCCATTTGAACTGGTTCCCCGTGTTCCAAATCCATGACAAGAATTCAAATCTTGCATTTGCAAAAGTTCATGGATATGAATTCTTGCCTAACTTCAGTTATGATGAGGGAAACATATTTGATGATCACAAGCTAGTCCCTTTAGACAATTGACATCATTAGCAGACTATGCTTGAGGAGGGCAGGTAATAAAATTCAGGGGACACTGTGGGTCAGTAATGAGACACCCTGGGAGAGCTATGTGGTGCCAAATGTGTGGAATAACAGGAATGCAGGTCAGGAATTAGTTTCACTAGTAGGGGGATCTTGAACAATGCTTGCCCAGACTGCATGAGATTTTTAAATGAGGCTTTCATTTGGGCACGTTCATAAGCACTAAAATTCAGTTAACAAGTCACATGACAAAATAAATTTCATTTTAAACTGAGTTCTTTTTCTTAAGAGCAAATTAAAATGTACTCCTTTTTACATGAATCGACTGGGTCACAATTCTTTGGCTTACCTTCTACATTTGGGAAAGATGAGAAAGACACTCACCACTCTCATACTTACAGTTGGTCAGATTTATCACAGGTCATCTGGAAAAAAATAAAAAAAAGCAGAAAGACAGAGGCATACAGACAAGGACCAGTTTACGCTTTACGGGGAAGCCCTGGGAACTTTACAGTTGTGCTTCCATAAATTTACGTAAAGCACTATCTAAATGTTCATCTAATAGGCTATTCACCAGGATTGATCACTGTTTTTTTGCTCAGTGGTCACTTAGAAAATTACTTGCTGGACACAAACCAAATAACTACGCATCTAGAAAGAGAATTCAGTGATGAGCACTACAGAAATGCCTGTAAAGATAAAATAAAAAATAATACTAGAATACCAAAATACCAGAAAACCAGTAGTTATGGAACCAATGTGACTAAGTTTACAGGAAGAGCACTCTTTCTGTTACAGTGTGAGAAAAAGATATGGCAGTTACTCAACAAGATTCATTATTTAGGAATCAACCTATGAATGGGATTCCCCAAAGTCATGAGCCAAAGGCCAAGTGATCAAAAGGTGAATGGGGATTAACAGAAAATATTTATGATCACAGATTGTACACATTCTTCTTCTCCTGGGCTATTCTGCACTGCAACACTTAGTAGCATATCCATTTCACATCAGAACAAGAGCTCCTCTGAACCATGTTCTTTCCATGAACACTAGTGTATAACTATTACTACTATTATTTATTACGGTAGTAACTATTACCTCTTAGGTTCTTTCTATACATTCAAGAAAAGGCAGTCCCTACGTTAAGTAGCTGACAGCCTACAAAACTTAATATCATCACTTTTTCTGAACACCAAAACACCTTCATTTCCCCTCCACTCCAACACAACACTTACCTATCCCTCTCACCACAAAAATCCTGTGTTCCTCCCTTTCTGCATAGCACCAGTCTGAACACCCTGTTCTCCAACATCTCTTCCCCCCATTACCCTCATCTATTTTCACTAGCTCTACTAGGAACATATTCTGCCCTCTTCAGGACTTTTACAGCCCTGTCAATAGTTATTTCTAACCTCTTTCTCTTTCTTTTCTTTTTCATGGATATGTTAGGATCTTGAATTCTCCTTTTCTTCTCTTCACATCCCACTGTATCCTGGTGTATGGTGTCCAAGGCATTATCTTCTCTTTCTAGTTCTCTTGGTAAAAAGTTTAGTTCAGTTACATCTTTCTTATCTGACTCTTCTGTCTCCTGCTCCACTTCTTCAAAGGATCCATATTTTTGCAGCACAGCTGATGCCTTCATCCTGAGGAAACATCCACAACAGATCAGAAGAAAAATGAACAGAGTAAAGGGATGAGCAACAGTTTCATCAACCTTTTTGTGAATCCAGCTGCTTCCTCAAATACAGCTGATAAAACAGAGTAATGTATAACTCCCCACATATTCCCAAGTTAGGAAGAGAGATGTTCATCCCCTCCTCACGAGTCCACCCTCCATGCCTCTCTCTCCATTCGGACAGGATCAGAAGGAATATTTGTATCTGTATGTATGTACCTATATATGTATCTGCTTTTACCAATAGTGATTCCCATTTGAATGACATCTCTGCACAGGGAAATAGCTATTTTTGATGCTGATGAATATTTCTAAATTCCTGCTATCTGTAATATTATGCTAATAGACCATCAGGAAGGTGTCTTGATGTGGGTCCTTAGTGTTACTGCAAGAAACTACAGTGGAAGGCTTAATAGCTTTTGTCTCATCAGAGTTAGTGCTCCCTTAACATCTTGTTCTTTCTCTCTTCCCAAAGGTTCAGTCCCTCAGACTTGAGAATTCAGTGCCAGATCAGCGCTAACACATGATCAGAGGGATAAGATGAATCAACATCTATCAAATTTACAGGTGAAACCCTATTCTAACAGATCAGGTTCTGCTGCAAACAGAAATCTTTGGCAAAGTAAAGAGAGATTAACAATCTTGATATAGAAGTTAATGTTTCTCATATATCTACGGATTGTACCCTGCCCTTCCAGCATGGGGTTGTATTTATAGAATGCTCCAGGAGGTAAGCATTCCTTTCTCTTAAAGTATAAATAGCAAGTACTTCAAAAAACAAACTCTAAAAAACTTTATATTAACAAAAATGTTCTCACTCTTTTTATTTAAAACATAATTTTTGTTTGCACTTAAAAATTTCCTTGCAGTATTTACCACCTGAATACTAAATATTGTGCTAACTTTTGAGAACCAGAAAGTGAAACTATTCTATTTCCATTATTACTTACAAAGAACTGAATGAAGCAGGGGACCTGTAGAAAAAATAGAATACGATCATGTAATTAAAGACTTTATTGTAACGCATACACACAAGGAAGGTGAATCAGGACACAGCCTAACTTTGAGCGCTTGACTTTGCAACTTTAATAATGTTCTTTTAATGTAGTTTTGTGTATGTGATTTTTGAAGTTTAAAAAAAAACAAACTGAAAAAACAAATTTCCATCATGTGGCAGCATATTGACATCCATATGGGTTATCAGCATTGTTGCAGCCTTTAGCCCCACCACACGGATGTTTGCCATTTGAGCTAACAAGTAACTGTCATCCTCGATGTGAACCAATGCTAAAGGGGAATGGAACACTTTGCCAGTGGGTTTCAGATATGTTTGAAAAGATTGCCAGAATTTTTTTAACATGGGCAAAACAACTTTTTTCATTAGCCTCATTCTTGGAAACGCCTGTACAGTGCTGGCTGAATTTTATTTTTTTTTAATTCAGCGTGAGGCAGATACCCAGGATAGAAAATTTCAGCCTAAATGGTTAAAGTTTGGCAAAGTTATAAGCAACTGAAAACAGAGTCTTATAATGGGAAATGTTGAGCACCCTTAATAATATGTGGTACTACCAGCCTGCCTATAATACAGGGGATTAAGTGCAGACAGCATATGAATGATTACATTTATACGTATTTTTAAAGTGTTCAGATTTAATCATCTAAATACTATTAGTAGCACAACCAAATCTAGTTAAAAAAAGTTTCACTTTTAATTTGATAGCATCTCTTTAAATGTTAACCTTAATCTCTTTACAAAATTTGACCTGGATTTCTAGCTCCTGTGCCCAGAATAAACATTGGGTTTTCCCCAGCTCTGGCCACAGCATGGAGAAGAAATAGCATGTTACAGTTTTTATCTAGTAGTTGTCTCTGGGGTAAGGAAGTCACAGACAGACAAAATAACAAACACAAATCCCAACTGATGAAAGAGTGAAATATGCCAGTGCCTCACATATATATGGAGGGCCTGATTCTAAACTCACATTGATGTACATCAGGAGTTACTCCATTGAATTCAACGGAGCTACACTGGAATAAAACTGATGGGGGCTGTCCATAAATTATGTAATACATATTTTGGTGATTTCCAAAACCCACCCATTCACTTGTAACACTGCAACAAACACTATGTCATGCAAAATTAAGGACCACCAACCCACTAATATGTTGTGTTATTTATGGGCACCCCCATGTAAGTGAGATCAGAATTAGGCCCATTATTTTCAAGACATTTGTGTGTTTCAGTATAACTGGCTAGATCTGGCTTTCCGCTATAGATTATTATGGTTTCTGTCTAGTTAGAGAACCCTGAATATTGTTTTTTGTATTGTCTCACATTTTAAAAAATAGAGCTTTTCAAAGGAAAGTGTAAAATGTATCTTATTGATCCTAGATCAGTACAGTCCTTTCAGATTTTTTATTTTTATTTTATTTTTTATGGTCATATAAAGGCAGTAGCTTCTTGGCAAGACAAAGCATGGTATAAGCCCCAATCCTGGAAGATTAACCACATGATCTGACCCATAAGCAAAGCCACAATTCAATAATTAGCAACTTTTCACAAAAGAGAAACTACGATTCAATCGTTCCTCCCAAAATTCCAATGGAAATAGACTTTTAATATAAACAACATAACAAAAAAAAAGCAAATATTCCTCTGCAAAGTTTGCAAATATTGCAGCAATATGCTACTGAACAAATAAACCAGAAAATGAAATTGACTGCAAAATAAATGCAAAAAGTAAACAATCACTGAAGAATAAATTAGATGTAAATATTCTTTTCATTTTTATAATCTAAAGTGTTGGCAGTAACACAGGTGAGGAATTTATATATAATTCCTGTGTTACTGGCAACACCTCAGATTAAAAACATTATTAAATTTGATATATGGTAAATTCTTTTCAGTTGACATTGTCCCTGTAACAAACAGAGCCAAATTCATCCCTGCTGTAATTCCCTTGAGCCTTGTCTTCATCAGATTTTTCTGTCAAAAAATTCTCACTGGTACTACATCCAGTTGAGCACCATTGCATAACAAATGGCAGTATTAGTGCAGAATGGTGTCCCTAGCCTCTGTTCATCAGAGGATGGAGATGGATGGCAGGAGAGAGATCACTTGATCATTGCCTGTTAGCTTCACTCCCTCTGGGGCACCTGGCATTGGCCACTGTCGGTAGACAGATACTGGGCTAGATGGACCTTTGGTCTGACCCAGTACAGCCGTTCTTATGTTCTTACCAGGGAACACTGGTATTTTTACTGTAATGTATTTAAGACTCAAACAGGGTCATAAGACATAGCCATAGAAGTCATGTCTACTCTAGCATTTTTACTACAGCTACCACTGGTGCAGTTAAACCAGTACTAACAATTGGCAAATTCTGGGAAAACCTCTAGTGCAGGACAGCCTCAAAGTCCCTGGTATTACAACAGGGTTGAATTCGGTCCTCCAGCTTAAGTTGTAAAGGAAAGATTTCTAAAACCATTACTAATCATACTGTTTTGAAGGCTCGTGATAACATCAATGCTTGCAGGACAAATACACAACATTGAACTCTTGGAAGATAATTGAAGAGACTGAGCGTGATTCTCCACTGCTCTGAATCTTGTGTAGTCCTTCGCATCTGCGCAAAGTGGATGAGAGATGCTACCACCAGTGAGTGAATGATTTGGTAGAATTATACATTCATTTCACACTTTTTGCATAGGTGAAAATGATGACACAAAGTGAAAAGGAGTAGGGATGCAGTGCCACTGAATTTAAAATGTGTCAGAAAATGTTATTGTATTTGTAACATATAGTCTTTTTCTCTTATGTATATATAGTATAACTGATTGAATCAAACTATTTTACAAACTTTTTATATCCAGGCCTTTTTTACTCCAATCCAAAGACTACTGTAGTCAATTGGAGCCCTTCTATTTCTTTCAGTGGGCTTTTGACAGAGTCCACATGCCACACTCATCTCTGCGGTATCTGAGCATATACACATAATTCAGGATGATTATTATTGGTACGTATTAACATATTTTCTCCTGATATCCCAATTTTTTAATTCTGCATTGCTCATGCAGAAGAACTGTCTGCTTGGTGGAGAGTAGATTGAAGAATCTGTAGCTGCAGTTTAAGCAGCAACTTGCAAACTTACTTTTAGAAATTTAATTATGAGTAATGTAATTTATAAATGGCTTTTAGTTCACTTCTGAGTAATCAGACAGTGGGGGTGTTTCACCAACACCCTAGGTAATCTTGTATTATCTACACAGATTTCACTATCAGTCACTGCACAACATGGATACATTATTGCACAATATATGTCCTTGTTTACCCTCTGTCTGATATCTATATGCACAACTCCCTAGGAGAGGAGTGTGAAGAATGGGAAGGGGAAATATCGTTGGGTAAAGAAGGTGGGACTAGAGACAGAGAGCGTGAGTGAGTGACTGAGTATAAACAACAGGCACTGGGCTCAAGGAAAGAAAAGTGACACCCAGTAAGACGTTCACGAACAAAGACACATAGGCCTTCACCATTTCTGAACACTCATGTGGCCCTCAGCAAGCAGCCCCAGACAACAAATGGATAGAGCAAGGGCAAGACATAGTCAGATACTGTGCTGCATACACAGCCACCCTTTTTAGGGGAGGCAAGGAGGTTTAGTAGAATATTTATAATGTCCCTACTGTCTGCAGTGCCCACCATATTACAACCTTTGCTCTCCTTCCTCCATCCCTATCCTGACAACACGGTCCACCAGCGGTCACCAGTCAGAGGAATTGGTAAGGGGACAATTCAAATCTGGCAGCAGTACAGAAAGCAATGACATACTATTCCCAAAAGAGGGGAAAAGAAGAAAAAGTAAGGGATTGCTTCCTGTCACTCCTCACTCTTGCAGCAGAGTGGGCCTCTGGGGTCCCTCCAACCCTGCTCCAGTACTGGGGGGCAATGGGAGAGCTCTGCATCAGGATGGGCTCTGCACAGAGGGAAATATAGAGGAACCTGCACAGGGGAAAATGGGGGGGGAGCCCTGCACTGGGGCTAGGGCCGGAGGGATGCTGAGGTGGGGGCTGTGCACTGGGGAGAACGGGGGGGGGGGCTCTGCAATGGGAATAGGGATGGAGGGATATTGAGGTGGGGGCTGTGCCCAGGGAGCTGTGTGCACCGGGGAGAATGTGGGGAGGGCTGCTGTGTACTGAAGCTAGGGCTGGAGGGACGCTGAGATGGGGGCTGTACGCACTGGGGAGAATGGAGGGGGCTGTGCACTGGGACTCAGGCCGGAAGGACGCTGAGGTGGGGGCTGTACACACTGAGGAGAATAGGGGGGCTCAGTACTGGGGCCGGAGGGACGCTGAGGTGGGGGCTGTACGCACTGAGGAGAATAGGGGGGCTCTGTACTGGGGCTAGGCCGGAGGGACGCTGAGGTGGGGGCTGTGCGCACCGAGGAGAACGGGGGGCTCTGTGCTGGGGCCGGAGGGACGCTGAGGTGGGGGCTGTACGCACTGGAGAATAAGGGGAGTTCCCCGCTCTTACCTGACCCTGCTCCCTTCCTCTCCTCGCTTTATTCCCCAACTCTCCAACTCACCCCGTAACACTCTCAACCAACCTACACCCTCCCCCCCACCTACCCTGATTACTACCGCCTGCCTTCTTATTAGTTGAAATACATCCCGAAGGCCCCGCCTCTCCACTTCTCGTTCCTGTCAATCATTATATACTTCAGTCCCATTGGTCCAAGCGTCAGCTAGGTTTCTGATTGGGTGAGAAGATGGTTGTCACGGCAATGTTAGGACGCTCTGGCCTCGCGCTCCCGAGTGTGAGGGCGCTTGCCATCCTGCCCATGCGCAGTTGAGGTTCTCGGCGATTCTCCCTCCCTTGTCCCACTCCCTCCCTCAAAAAAAGCTCGAGACAAACTGTCACCACCAACCGCCCTACCTCGGGTGTGGAGCCAGGGGCGGGGCCTCGGTTTGAACCTCCAGACCGCAGCCAATCAGAGCTGTGAAGGCAGTGTTTGATTTGAATATACATAAGTCGCTCTCCTCCTTCTCTCAGGAGATTTGGGGGGCAGGAACTGAGGTTCTGCCTAGAGAGAAGGGGGTCCAGACAGAGGGAACGAGACCCCTCGTGACTGGATCCCTTCCACCACCCATTTCTAAACCACTGCCTTAGCCTGACATGGCATCACGGCACTAAACGTTTCACCACAACATCAACAGCACTAAATATGTCACCGTGACATCACCGTGCCAAACATGTCATTGCCACATCACAGCGCTAAATGTGTCACCGTGACATCACCATGCTAAATATGTCACTGCCACATCACAGCGCTAAATGTGTCACCGTGACATCACCATGCTAAATATGTCACTGCCACATCACAGCACTAAATGTGTCACCGTGACATCACCATGCTAAATATGTCACTGCCACATCACAGCACTAAATGTGTCACCGTGACATCACTGCATCAAACCTATCACATGACAACACTGCACTAAACACATCAGTGCACCACGTGTGTCACTGCGATAGGGTTGACAACTTTCTAATCGCACAAAACCAAACACCCTTGTCCCGCCCCTTCCCTGAGGCCCTGCCCTTTCTGAGGCCCCACTCTCCACTTACTCCCCGCCCCCCAGCTCCCCCATTGCTTGCGCTCCCCCACTCTCACTCACTTTCACCGGGCTGGGGCAGGGGGCTGGGGTGTGGGAGGGGGTGTGGGCTCTGGAGTGGGGCCGGGTATGAACAGGGCCGACTCCAGGCACCAGCAAAGGAAGCAGGTGCTTGGGGCGGCCAATGGAAAGGGGTGGCACGTCCAGGTCTTCGGCGGGGGGTCCCTCAGTCCTTCTCGGAGGGGAGGACCTGCCACCGAATTGCCGCCGAAGAAGTAAGTGGCGCGGCTGAGCTGTCGCCAAAGTGCTGCCAATCGGGGCTTTATCTTTTTTTTTTTTCCTGCCACTTGGCAAAAAAGCTGGAGCCGGCCCTGGGTATGAGGGATTTGGGGTGCAGGAGGGGGTTCAGGGCTGGGGTGGGGAGAGAGGGGCAGGAGGGGATGCGGGCTCCAGGAGGGAGTTTGGGTGTGCGGGGAGGTTCCAAGCTGGGGCAGAGGGTTGGGGTGCGGGAGGGGGTTCGGGGTGCGAGCTCTGGCCAGGCAGCGCTTACATCAGGCAGCTCCTGGTACAAGGCACAGCAGGGCTAAGGCAGGCTCCCTGCCTGCCCTGACTCTGCGTGGCTCCTGGAAGCGGCCAGCATGTCCCTGGGTGGAGAGGTCAGGAGGCTCTGTGCATTGCCTGTGCCTACAGGCACCACCCCTGCAACTCCCATTGGCTGCGGTTCCCGGCCAATGGGAGCTGTGGAGCCAGCGCTTGGAGCAGGGGCAGCACGTGGAGCCCTTTGCCCACCTCTGCGCCTAGGGGCTGCAGGGACATGCTGCCACTTCCAGGAGCTCCGTGGAGCCAGGGTCAATTGATTGACAGTGTCCCTGAGCCTAATAAGCAAGGTAACACTCCACCAGCGCTTTGTATAATAAACTCCTATGCTTGACCTCTACATGGTGTGGATTTATGTCCTTCAGTGAGGATAATATTCTATGTCCATGGGGAGGAGAGAGGAAAGGCAGAATTGTGAGGCCTAATTCATCAATATTTGTAATGTGTTTTGAGATCCTGGGAAGGGAAAGGGCAAAGAATGAGCTGCATTTCACAGGTTCTGCAGATTAGGTTCTGCATTGCTAAGGATTTCACTGTATTTTGAACTCTCCACACCAGAGTGGCAATTGTGTGAAATTACGATCCCTAAAAGGCTAAATCCTGGTCATATGGAAGCCAAGGGTAACTTTGTCACTGGGACCAGGATACAACCCTACCTTTCCACTGACGATAGCTGGGGTTGGCTATGGGGGAATAACGTGGTAAAAGGATTGCACTTGAAAAGAAAAGCCTCCTCTGATGAACAGCAGGAGATAGGATATGTAGTACAAATACAGTAACTCTGTCAAACCAATTCAGATCAGAAACTCCATTGCTAAGGAGGAGGCCTTGTGTTTGCCTAAGATTTACTGCTTTGCAGACTGAGGGAGCGGAGTGTAAACGGCAGCACATCTGTCTTTATTCCCGCAGCCTCCACGGTTACATTATCCCTGGTCTCCAATCCCCTGGATGAATTGCCTTTCCTCCACTATGGGACCAGGTGACTCTATAACTGGCCACCCAGCAGATGCTTCTGCAATACCAACTGTTCTGAATCCCCCGCCCTTCTCTCTCTCTTTTTTATTCTCCTTCTTCCCTTGTGCCCTACCAATCTAGGCTGCCAGGCACATGCTGCAGGGCTGCAGTCCCACTGGAGTGATATTGTGATGGAAATGAGGGAGGGAATGCAGGCAAAACTGCACAAATTTACAGCACTCAGAGGGCTTCCGTTAAAATCCTTGACAATCTGTGATTTATGACAGGGCCAACAGTGCTCCTAATGTCCCAGGCCTAGGTACCATTCTGCTTCAATTATGCTGTTTGGAACAAATGAGAAACCAGCTCTGTTAGTATAATGGAGGAGCCCAACAACAGATTGGTGAAAACAACTGATTTCATTTGGGACTCACTCCTGCACCCATTGACCAGACTTTCAGGGTCTGATTCTGCCATACCTGCACCTCATGTCATCGTTCATACCAATGCAAAGTGAGTGTACAATGCTGCCATTCTGATCTGGTGGCATTTACGCCCACTTTGCATTGATATACATGACAATATAAGCTGCAGGGTAACGGAGAAACAGGCTCTGGTTGACTTTAATTGGAGCAGGTTCTCAGTGTCAGCTGGGACCTCCACAGTAATGCAAAGATGTACAACAAAAAGGGGATCTGTACTTCAAAAACAATATGGAAAAAAATGCATTAGCAGTAAGAATCTGCATTTATTCATTTATTTTCCAAATTCTACATAGGCACATTAGGATTTATTTAATTTCTGTAAAAGTTTCTGAACCTTTAACATCCAATGCCCAGTGGCTTTTGGAATAACAATACCCAACTTTTTGCCCAAATTGTGAAAAATGGCAGGTAAAATATGGGTACATCTCTAACATAGCTACCATAAACAGAATAGAAATGATCCCTGAAATAAACATTCTGATGATCATGTAGCTTTACGCATGAGGATGTATATTATACAAAACTGTGAAGAAATTACCCTCTCTCTTGCTGTGTCTTAAAATTGAACTGACAAGCTGAATGACTAGCATAACCACTCAATCACTTCCTGATATGTTGCTTTCCTTTCCTCCCATTGTTTGCTTGCATTTGTCTATTTACATTTCTTGTGGCAGGAGCATTTCTTTGTTTAAAAAGTGACATGTTAATGTTTTTCACCATATGCAGAATAATAATAGATAACTATGCATACAGAGGGTAAAATTTTCAAAAGTGACTTAGAAGGCAAAGTCACAGGATGTAGACTCCTAAGGAGCAGATTTACAAAGGTATTTAGGTGCCTAAATATGTAGATGAGTGCCTAGCAAGATTTTCAAAAGCAGCACCCAATCTGCTTAGGTGTATATGAAAATCTCACTTGGTGTCTATCTGCATTTTTGGGCACCTAAATACCTTTAGAAATCTGGCTCTAAGTCACTTTTGAAAATGGCTCTTAGGCTACTAAATAGAGCTGGGTGAAATATTTTGGCTGAAATGTTTTTCGATAAAAAAAAAGCACATTCAGATCGATCCAAACATTTCACAAATGTATACTGATTTTGCCAAATTGTTTCAGTTGGAAAAAAACCTACAAAAATTCTGAAAAGATTTTGATTTTTTAATTCAAAACAACTATTTGTTTTGAAATTTCCTTCACTTGATTTTAAAATAAAAAAAAAAGATCTCAAAATTGAAATGAAACATTTTGGTTTGAGCTTAAAAAAATATTTTCTTTGACCCAAAACATTTTTTTTAACTTTTCAATTTGCTAGAAATTCTGAAAAAAAATTGATTTGGGTTGACTCCAAACTACTTTCTTTCCAGAACTCCCAGCAAACCAAAACATCAGTTATTCATACAGCTTCCTTCTTAGGTCTCTTGGGCCTTTCTGAAAATTTGACAGAGAGAGTCTGATTTCCATTCTTCTACACTTTACATCGTAACCTACACTTGTGCAAAGTAAGTGTAATAAAATGCTACCATTCTGATTTTGTAGTATTTAACATCCAATTTGCACAGGAGTAATTAATGACTGAACATGCAAGTCAGTGGTGAATACGGGTGTGTGTGTATGTTTCCCCAACTGTGTAGGATGTCCACATGCAACTACCTTTGACACAAACCCTCAAAAGCCAGGAAATAAATTATTAATTGCACATATTTATAAGATGCTCAACAAGCAAACTAACTCCATATAAGTAATTAACATGAGTTTACCAAACATAGGTTATACCTATACAAATTGCTCCATCTACCACATTGGCCTTAACTGCTACCTTGATTCTTTTTAATACTGTCTGCTAGTATTGTTGAAATAGAAATTATGAAAAATGTATTGTGCTTCTAGAGAAACATGTTTGCTTTGTGACCAAGGTACAATAATCACAAAAAAGGTTTCCCTCTTTTAATGCAGATAAGATAGTGTATTGCTTAATAAGAAATTTGGGCCAGATTCCACAGCCCTATTTCCATCCTCTCCACATGGCTTAAGCAGCATAAAGGGGATGTAATATGGCTGCAGCTGGCCATCTGAGAATTCTTCCAGTGGATTTGAATTCCCAATTTGCATAAAGCCCAATTGGCTCTTAAATTTTTTCTCCTCCCCACTCCAACATAGTGGTATGTTGTGGCGGAGCAGATGGTGCAGGGTTCTGTTCCTCTACAGCAATTCTCTGCTAGCATATGGTAAGATCCCTTAGAGAACCTTAACCACAGCCATAAATCACAGCAGCCCTTAGGCTGCTCTAACTTACATCAGGACTAAGGTGGGTTTGAGAATCAGGAAAGCTGCAACTGGCTGTCTCATGGTCCCTTCCCTCTCTCCTGCACCAAGAGTATCTTGACAAAGGAAAAGCTCTGGCCCCTCTTGAAAGAATTGAGATCACCGAGCGTGTTATGCTTTCTGCGATCACAGCTAGGGTTGGTAGTATGTCGCTGCTGTTGATGGAGTTTAGCATTTAATGACTTAACCGTTTTATTTCCTGGCTCCTGACTGTTTGTGACAACGATCACTGTACATATGCACCCTTTACTTTTGAGCAAAGTTTTTTTGTATGCAAATTGGGAAATGTTCCACCATGGAATGAGCTGTCTGAAAATATGACAGATACATTTCTAGTGTGTCTGAACTGGACAACAAAAGCCCAAGGGAGGAGAGGAGAGAACTGCCTAGGAAAGAGGAGAAAGTCAAAGAGAAGGGCAAAAAGAAATCAAATGATGGAGAGAACTCCCAGTGAAGCAGGGGAAAAGGGGCCTTTCCAGGCTGAACAGACATACCCAGAAGTGGACTGCAGGCACTAGCATTAGCAACTCCTGTAAGGGACTGCAGGCACTGGAGTAAGGCTGTGAAGAAAAGTTTTGGCATACTCTCCCTGCCTGCCTCACTCCCTTACTCTCACAAACCACCCACATCCCTGTGTGCATCAGTGCTTCCTCCAAGAAGTGTCACTGTTTCTTCCTAGCTACGGTCAGTGATTAGGGGAATGGGAAGACAGAAGAAAAGATAGAGAGCGACAAAACCTCCAGGGGAGGGAAAAGGGGGAAGTGGAGGCATGCAGACAAAAGAAGGTGTAAGGGGAGGAGTCAATAGGGAAGGGGATGTGACCAATGGGACAGATGCAGAGCTCAATCACTTATCCCTGATTTGACCCCTGATTATTAATAATCAATGTTTGTTACAATTATTTAATAATTTATGGCCACATCCACACATCCAGGAAGGAATGGTCCCTGCTCCAGTGAGCTCACGGTATAGCATATTTATAGTGTACTCATCTGTGTTGCATCTAGGCCCCCTTAATATGTGTTAAAACTGAATCTATTTGTATATTCAGATAGGAGGAACAACTTTAAAAGAACAAGAACAGAGGGCGGTTTGGAAACCTGGCCAGTTTGCTAATGCCCAGGATTTCAGAGCCTATTGGGAGTGTGGACAAAAGGATGTCATCTTATTTTTCCAGATATGGCTGTGTTTAGGTTTTAAATGCCAAAAGTTGGTTTTATTTTATTTTAGGGTTGTTTTGCTGTACCTTTTGTTGTTGTTGTTGGTTTAACAATTTGTGGAGCATGGGAATGGATAGAGGGATACTTTTATTTCATTCATAGGGCAGAAAGAGATTGTTTTGGGGACAGAAGAGAGATATGGTGGGGATACTGACACTAGGTACCTGTGGTGATTGCTGCATTCATCTGGGTGGCTTGCTTGGCTTACAGGAGTTGCTACCCTGAACAGATCAGTGGCCCCAGAAATCCTCAGCTGAAGTACATTGATGTAGCTTCATTGAGGTGAATAGAGCTGACCAGACTTACACCCACTGTCCTCCCTTTTAGCCAAATTTCAAATAAACACCTTTTCCATTCTAGGATATAACCAAAGTTGGACAAAAAAGTACCTGCTGAACTCTGCACAGGTACAGGGAAGAAACTATTATGGTAGTTGTAATGTCAGCACCTGTGGAGAGGTGGCTACTAGCTAAACCCAGCTGGGCTGAAGATTTGGTTTTTGTATACATTCCTTTAGGACTTTAGTAAAGGACTCTGTAAAGTAATCTGGCTGATGGCTAGGACATTCTTATGCCTGGAGCAGGCCTAAGGATGGTGTGGGAAACTGAGACAAAAGTTTCCACAGGACCACAGCCAGCTAAGAGGCAGTGCTGGGATGGAAACTTTGCCACAGGCAGAAAACTCCTCCTATGCCTTTTTGGGGTTGCTCTCTGTAGGTTCTTACTCAACACCTATCAATGTAATAGGGGAGCACCTCCAAAATTAGAAAGTACATACAGTAATTCCTCATTTAAAGTCATCCCGGATAACATTGTTTTGTTATTAGGTTGCTGATCTATTAGAGAACATACTCGTTTAAAGTTGCACAATGTTCTGTTATAAAGTTGTTTGGCTCACCCTGCTCTGCCTGCCCAGCATCCCAGCCGGGGCGCAGGCAAGCCCCCAAGCCCGTTCCCCAGCAGGAGCACCAGGTGGGCGGAAAGGGGCAAGTCCCTGCGCCTCAACCCCGCTACGCCCCTGCCTCAACTAAGCTTCACAATCATCATTGGTGAGTACAGTATTAAACTGTTTAAAATTATTTAAAACTTATGCTGTATATATTTTTAGTCCAGTGAAAAAAATTTCCCTGGAACCCACCCCCTTCCCACACCTCCCCATTTACATTAATGTTTATGGGGATATTGGATTCACTTAACATCGTTTCACTTAAGTAGAATTTTTCAGGAACATAATACAACATTAAGTGAGGAGTTACTGTATATGCCAGTGGAGTTACTCTTAATTTACACCAGTGTATCAGAGAGGATTCCTTGGGCCCCATTCCCTGGTGATATAAATGGTGCTGTACATTACAGGTCAGCAAATGGATGCCTTAATCTGTGCAGGGGCCAAATTACCCCAGGACAGAGAAGATGCGTGCTGCACCTTACTGTGCTCTGTAGAGGGGCAGGGCTGAATCTGTGCCACTACTGCAGAAAATTCCTACTAGCTCCATCATGAGACTTCCTGCTATCTAACCTCCCCTGCTGGGCATCCACTGTCTCTGCATGCTATTGGAATGGTGCAGGCGCTGTTATGTGATGATACCTGCAGAAGCGACAGGAGCACACAAGAAGGAAGATGATGGTGACAGCAACCAATGTAAAAGGGAGGGAATGGTGAACTAGGAGCACAGTTCATGGCATTGACAGCATAAAGGGCATAAGACACACTCCCACCATGGATCTAACCTCAAATAACCATGGTTTGGGTTTGTGAACTCGGATTCTAAAGCAAGTTTTAACCACAGTGTAGGTATGGTGACCAGACAGCAAATGTAAAAAATCGAGATGGGTGTGGGAGTGGGGGGTTATAGGACCATGTATAAGAAAAAGACCCAAAAATCAGGACTGTCCCTATAATTTCAGGACATCTGGTCACCCTAAGTGTAGGTGGGGAAAGAGGTGTGGTAATAGTGTCTAACAGAAGCATGTGTTGATATCAGGATTTTAATAACATCGATAGCTGTCTGTATCATAGCCATGTGTCTGTAAAAACGGAGGGTTTCCTGGGAAGCAAAAAATAACTTGGTACTTGGGCTGGTGGGAAAAAATGGTTTTTCACTTGAAAATGGGGCTTCTGTGGGAAAAGAACAAGTTTGGTGACATTTTCTGTAGGGGACAATTGAAATGAACCATTTCATTTGGGGAATCTTGAGATTTCATTTTGATCATGTTAGAATGAAATACGCTGACATTTCAAAATAAAAAATTTCAGAACTTTTTATTGTGCAAGGAGTCTCAGTATTGCAATTTTTGTGCCAATTGGAGATGAAAACAAAACGTCAAAATACTGTTTCCCACAGGATAAAAATTCCTTTTTTTCAATCTGCTCTGTTTGGAGTTCATATTAAGGAGGCAGTTAACAACAGGAATCTTTCCTTTTTCCAAGATCTTCTATGCCATTTAAGTTAAACACAGAGGGTCAGATCTTTAGCTGGTGTAAAGGGAGCTAACTGATTTACATGAGCTGAGGATCTGGCCAAGAGAGACCTCATGGAAACCATGGATGAAATAAAGGCCAACTCTGATAGTGAAACTCAGACATCTGTCAATGGATCAGGGAATCAGGGTGCTAGACACCAGACACGCATAATGAAAAAAAGACCAATCCCTGCCTAAAAGTATTTATAGTCTAAACATATGAGGAGAGGCAACAGTGGAGAAAAATAGAGTAATGATGTAGCAAATCATGCAATGCCCTAATTATAGACAAATGTCTTAAGAGGATTGCATGATGTCACCACCACAAAAACCCTCAAGTCAAACTTAAACCTAATGATGATAAAAGGAGGAGGAATAGACGATCAAACTGAATTGTTCCTCCTGTACTTCAAGCAAACCTCTGAACATCAGTGACTCATTAACTCAGAGCTGAGGTGAGGAAAACAGCTCTATGGTCTCACCTACAAGGAAAACAAACCTGCAAACCTTATCATAATACTGAGCACAAATACAATGCTCTCCCTCTTCAGAGCTATGCAATATAGTCTTGGGTGACAGGTACGAAAGTGTCAGAATCCCCATGCTACAGATGGGGAAACTGAGCCAGTGAGTATAAGTGATTGTCCAAAGTGACATGATTGTGTCAGTCCTGATCCATCTTACTAACTAAATGCCCTGGGTATGAAACCGATGCATGTTTCTCTTATGAGGAAATATTTATCCAATTCTGGGGATGGTGATTATTTATGCCAGCCTGGAGGCAAACTGGGCAGCAAGGGATGAGTGTGAGAAACACGGAAGGCGACTGGACATGTCAGGGAAAATGTTGTGTGTTTGTACAGCACCTAGCAGAGTGGGGCCATGGTCCACAACTAGGGCTCCTAGATACTACCGGAAAATAAATAATAGGGATTCTGAATGGTGATACGGGTGGTAGAGTCAAGGGGATTCAGTAGCAATGCTGGGGGCAGAGTGAAGAGGCTGGGAATGTGCTTGGGGATGGGAAAAGTCTGCGGGGGGGAGGGGGCACTTACTTTAGAATAAAAGGGTTCTAGAAGAGTGTCCTTGCACAGATTTGCACTGAAATAGCACAAGGTGCGACTTGCAATCAATTTAGATATTTTGGTGCCAGGCTGTGTGAGGACAAGCCCCTTGTTTTACAGTAAGTGCAAGCAATGCAGTTGACTTCAGCGTGGAGTGCTAAAAGTTAAGGGTGTGCATAAATGGACTTGGGCCTTAGAAAGGAATAAGGACCTGCAAGACAACTCCCCGAGGACATCTGTCACTCGGGATGGGATGGTAGAATCTCCACCTGTCTTATTTGTTACAAAAATAACCAGACGTTTTCTATGGGCGTAGTTTCTGTTTGCTATTGTTTATTCACCTTTTCCATTTTTCTGTTACATGGTTTTGTATAGTGCCTGCTAATAGTTAAAAAAATAAAATAAAAGCCTTATTACATAATTGAAGACAGAAGTCCAAAGTTTTCAAAGGTTGATGGATACAAGTTTATTTAAGCCTTTAGCACTGAAGATATTAAAGCAGCGTTTTAAAATATCCATTATTCTTAACTTCATTTGAACCAGGCTATTATGAAAACCTGTTAGGATTCCCTATAGATTTAGAGATTCATCACTAAATTAATGCACAGTGTAACTCTGTTGGATAATAAACTTTACCCTTGGGTTTGCATAGAGGAAAGAATGTTTGCTGTAAATTGCAACAAAAAGAATTTAAAACTTGTGCAAAAGCAGTGCAATCATCCCAGGAACTTGATAGGTTTGAACCTCAGCATTCTGCACTCAGAAGAGGCTCCTTTTGGCCTGGAATCAAGAAGCGTCAGGCAAGCAAATCAGAGAAACAATCCAGGCTCCACCCCATCAGTTTCCTTAGAGGATGCGCATAGATGGTTAAACTCATTCCTGAGATATGTAAAGCTTTCACTGGCTTGGGATAAAGGGTGAAGGAAGGATTCAATTTTATTATGAAGTTAGAGCTGCAGTCCTGTAACCATGAATAAGAGTTGGGACTTTGGGCTCAAGGGCAGTATACATTGTTTTTGGCCTTAGGGTTAGTGGTCTCAGCTCTACTCTATGAAATATAACAATTGTAACAGAGACATGCCTGCAAAACACAGACAGTTGGGAACTGCTGTTCTACAATATCAGCACTTGGCTAGATTGGAACAACAGATCATAGTGACAGCCTTTGTTCTGAAGTATTGGTATCGCACTTGGTCTGAACAACTGGTTACAGGGACTGAGCTGTTGAAGAGTGCCCATATTTGACTAAAGATAAAGGACACAGCTGACAAGGATGGATTATTTCAATAGTATTGGTTGGTATCTGACCCAACTTGATGATGGATTACATCACACGGAACAGATGGGTCAGCACTACAGTACTGGTGCTGAATCCAGCCTTGCTGGGGTGATTTTTCTAGGGTCTATATTCTTACAGTATTGGTTATGATCAAGTCCGTGCTACCACACCTGAAAGAGGAGCTATACACCTGCTAGACAGCACAAAGCAGACTGAAGAATTATTCCAGGCTGTGGCAGTACACGTGATCATCATACACCTGCTTATCCTGAAAGGTCTCGTCACAGAACGGGCAATCCAGAATGTGGCTTCGCACATGCTCCTCGTACTGACGTGGCCCAATGTCATCAGAAAAGACCTCATGACACAGGGGGCATTTCTTCACAGAGGGCTGAAAGGTGAATACAAAACAATGATGTATAGATATCTGCACTAGCAATAAAAGGAGGAAGGGAGGTTAGAAATAATCAGTTACAGGACAGGCCGCTCTAGGTTCTAATACTCCACAGGGTTTTAAATGTCCCCATGCCTCAGTGATTGGCTCTGGGAGCCCAAGAGCTTCTCAGAATGGCTTTTGCTTTCTATCCTACCCAGTATGTGTCCATTTCTCCATATGAAATACAGCATCTGGCAGCTGAATTCTGCTCATTACGGCTTCCATGCTCATGTTGTCCAGGGCTGCAACTGAGTTCTAGCAAAGTTCCCTCGCTCCTGCGTAGCACAATTATCATTAATTCCCCCAGCTTATTCTGAAATATCCAGAGCTCCATTTGCTATCTGGGAAGGTAGAACCCACTACCCTGACCAGCACTAAAAGCTTATAGAGGAAACTGGCCATAGAGCTCAGTTAGACTGCCACCTTCAGACCACTAAGCAAAATCCACCAGCCACTTTACTCACCACGTTCACACCATATGTTTCTAGGGATTCTGCAAAAGAACAGAAAATGCAAGTCTTAACCATAGCCAAAAGTAAACCATTTGATGTGCTGTTGACCTGTTATTCTTGATTCTTCTTGAAGCACCAGCTCTAGCTCTGAATCTGGAAGGAACTTCCGTATTTAAGACTCTGGAATGCTCAACTGGCTGCCTTGCGACTGGGCAAACTGGCTCTCTTTCTTAGCAGAAAGAGAGCACAGTGCTAATCACTTAAGCCAACTCTCAGACCTGACAGAGTTGTGGAGCTGGCAGGGCATCTTCTGAACACATGGGAGGCAGTACACACATGCTGTTGAGAGCTTCTTTTCTACAAGCCTCCAAATCAAGAGGGATGACAACCTGCTGAGACCCCAACCACCACGTGTAGGGGGATGTCCCTCCTGCCAACAAAGAGTGAATGGACAGATTCCATCTTCTCAGGAGCTATGGGAAGGAAGTAGATTTTTACCTTCTGTCTCTCACTGCCCAAGAAGAAGTAGGAGGACTGAAGAAAAGATCTTCAGGGGGTGGGGACTGGAATTTTGGTAGCTCCGAACTCTATTCATTCTTAATGCATCTCTGATTCTAGCCCAGTTCCTTGATTAGGGTTCTCCTGCTTGGGAGCTGTCAGGATTGTGATTAGATTGGACCCATCCCATGTGGTCCCTGGGAGCCTCTGCACAGAATGCCAAGTAACTCACTATTGTACGGGTTCCCAAACAAAAGGTCTGCATTTTCTGGAGACCGAGTTGGAACTTGCGCCGATGGGACTGCAACCCAGGCAGAATAATCTGGGCTCTCAGAGAGGCGCATCAGCAGCTCGTTGTTCTCTTGCCTTAGTCTCTGCAAAGGGAAAGAAGAGCAGAATGAAGTTCCAGGAGCTCAGGGGGCCATTTCCAAGAGAAGCATCTGTTGTTATATCAGCGCAAACGGTCATGACTAGTTCCTCTCACCTGAGAATCTCAAAGCACTTCACAAATCCTTTTCAGTAGGTCAGGCTTATCCCCACTTTACAGATGGGGGGAAAACAGGCAAAGAGAGGTGAAAATACCTATTTGATGGCCTGTGTAACACAGGATGTCAGACCTGATGATCATCGAATCATAGAAATTTTGGGCTGGAAGGGACCTTGAGAAGTAGTCAAGTCCAACCCCCTGAGCTGTGGCAGGACCAAGTCAGGATCCCTGACTGGTGTCTGTCCAACCTGTTCTTAAAAACCTCCAATGATGGGGATTCCACAACCTCACTTGGAAGTCTATTTCAGAGCCTAACTAGCCTTATAATTAGAAAGCTTTCCCCTCAGTATCTAACCTAAATCTCCCCTGCTACAGATTAAGCCCTTAACTTCTTGTCCTACCGCCAGTGGACCTGGAGAAAAATTGATCACTGTCCACTTTATAACAGTCTTTAATCTATCTGAAGACTTAACAGGTCTCCCCTTAGACTTTTCTCAAGACTAAACATGACCAGGTGTTTTGGTTTTTTTTAAACCTTTCCCTCATAGGTCAGGTTTTCTCAACCTTTTAACAATTTTGTTGCTCTCCTCTGGACTCTCTCCAATTTGTCCACATCTTTCTTAAAGTGGGGTGCCCAGAACTGGACACTGATGATCAAAATCACCCCTTCTGCCCTTAAAATCTATGACCAGCCTAAGGTCATTCAGTTAGTGGCAAAGCTCTTAACAGAAACTGGGAGCTATTCTTTAGCTAATAACTCAGTGAAAAGACTTTTGTGTGGTTTGTTTGCAAATACTGAGTAGGGCCACTGATTTCCATGGGAGCAGTTAGGCCAGTGCTGAGAGCACCTGAAAAAACCCACCATGTCGTCTGATTGCATTTTACTAAAGCTTTCTTCCACAATTTCCTTGTCAGACAGCCCTTTTTAACTATTTTCTCATGATTCTCTATTTCATAATAATGGTTCACTTTTACGAGCTCCTTAATCCATCTCAGCAAAATCTCTTACAGCTTTTCGTCCAACCACCTTGCCTAACTCTGAACTGCGTTCAGTACCACTACTAATGAAGACCTCTCTGCGCTGTGAGGTTGGTAGTGCGGGTGTGAGTTTCTCACCAGATTTTTCTCCTCAATTTCATCCTTTTTCCGCTGAAGAATCTGAAACAAATGGTTCTTCTCCTCAAGTTCCTTTGCTAGATCGTGGTTTTGATGCTGTTAAGCAAAAGCATTAGGTTAATCAGTGATGGCGAATCACCAAACGAAAAGCTGTGAGAGTATCAGGAATTGCTCAGATATCATTTGTTTTGTGTGTGTGTGTGTGTGTGTGTGTGTGTGAGAGAGAGAGAGATCAATAAATCAACCTTGAACTTCAACGAGAGTCTGACCATGTCATATGTAACCAACCTAAGTCACCACTGCTTCCAAAATAAACCACTCATGGTCTGTACTTCCCTCATTACATACATGGTGATACTGTGAGTAGGGATGTAAAAAAGTTTGATGCTTATCGGTTAATCTTATCAGTTTCGGTTATCGATTAAACTCCACAGCTGGCCTGCGCCCAGGACTCCTCTCTGGTTGTCTAAAAGTCTCCATCATCTTGGCAAACAGCAACCTGGCCTTGGCTATACATGCCTTTGTTACCGCTCAGGCTGGATTACCTCAATGCAGCGTACCTGGGCATGAAGCCTTCAGCATTCAGGAAACTTCAGCTGGTAGAGAACACCACAGCATATCTCCTCAGCAACACTGGCTACTGTGAACTAAGACTGCCAACCTTCCAGGACTGTCCTGGAGTCTCCAGGAATTAAAGATGAATCTTTAACTAAAGATTCTGTCATGTGATAGAATCTCCAGGAGTACGTCCAACCAAACCTGACAACTCTACTGAGAATACATAAAACCTGCCCTCAGCTCCCTACACTTGCTTCCCATAGAATAGCAAATCAAGTCTGAGGTCTTGGTTCTCATCTTCAGGGTGCTCGATGACCTGAGCCATGGGTATCTAAAAGATTACTCAAGTTCCGAGCTCAAGATCACGGTCAACAAGTTTGCTCCTCAAGCACAATGGTAACAGTTTGTGTGTGCAGGAACAAGAGCTTTCTCAGGGCTAGTTGGAGCTTGTGGGGCAAACTCCCCCAGGACTAAAGACCATCGCAAACCTGGCCTCCTTCCTCTCCAAGTGCAAGGTCTGTTTCTTTGATGTGACTTCTCTAACCTGCCAGGTATATGCCCTTCATGATAAAAAAGTAATGCAGTGTTCCATTCTGCTGTATTCCCATTGACTTTACATTCCTTTCAGTGAAATACTGGCCCTCTCTGAATCCCAGCAACACTCTGTCCTCTGTGCAACCACAGATTTCATCCCTTCACTTTGCTCTTTGGAGACCATCCCCCCACATCCACCCAAAGAAAGACATGACACCTGCTTATGTTGCAGATGAAGAGCCATGCTGGCCTCTGTCACCTTCAGATCCTCCAGACACTGTTCCAGCTTCACTTCCTGCTCTTTCTGCACAGGACCACAAATTTCAGCACCATACGCATCAGTGAGCGGGAGCCACATATAAATAACAAAAGGAACGCCAAAGAGAAGGGAGGTTGGAGAAGAAAATGGGAAGCGCACAGTGCCTATCAACTCATCCCCCACCAAAAATGGATGCTTCCCACTGTTTCTGGCTTTCTTCTGTAATTTAGACCTTATTAAATGGCTTTGCTAAACTAAGACACTATAGGATGAATAAGGAACAATAGAAAAGAGTTAAGGGTATTGTTGCCCCTCCATCAAGCAGTAGCGGATGTACAGGGCTTTGTAAACCAGCTTCCCACTGGAGCAGAAATCAGCAATGCAGAGTCTGGGTATATTCCTAGAATACCTTGTTTTATTTATATGTATACACCAGTCCTGGGACATGGGTGGTCACAAACAGAACACAGGCAATCCTCTCTTTTTCAGAAATCTCAGCCAAACACAAAACCCTGGCTCCCACAGAGCAAACCTGACCAAAGAATTGACACTAGTTAGAGATTAAGGTAGGGAGCAAATTCTCTTGCTGCTTGCAACTGCTCTTCCAAAGGAACTGAATCACAACAACCAACCAACCAACAAATGTCTCCCCGCCCCTCCCCAACTAAAAACTGGTTTGCACTCTAAAAAAAGAGCACCTGGAACAGAAAATTATGTGCAACAGCACCACCTGCTATAACAGGGGCAACTCCTTTCCCGCCATCACCTAATTCCCCTGGAGCTTCCATAAGATCACCTCCATCTGCTCACCGCTATGGGCTGCTCTATATCCCTCCAACCCAGCTCCCTCAAGCCTCAACATTATTAGGGAAGGCCCTACCTGTTCAGTCAAAGTAATGCGTAACTGACGATTCTCCTCCTTCAAATGCTCCAGCTGCTCAGTCTTGTCATGGTCCAGCCGAACCAGGTTTTCCATTTCCTTCTCTTGATTCAACACCTGTGACTGAGGTAAAACGAGTGGATGAAAGCGATGGCCCAACAGTTTATACAGGACAGAAAGAAGCGCAGGGAATTTATAATGCAGCAGGAATGTCCAGAATGAACCTGCCCTATTCACATGGATTTTGGGGGTGATTTGCATAACGACACACTAGTGGTAAATAACCTGAAATGTTGTGGAACAAATGTCTGGAAATGAATTCCAGTGAGACATTTTTGGAACCCAATGAAATTTTTGGACAAGCACCAATCTGGAGACAAGAAAGATGATCCTTTGGCTAGGAGACAAGAGAGCTCGGTGCTACTCCTGGCTCTGACACTGATTTTGTGCATGGCCTTAGTCAAGTCACTCCATCTTTGTTTCCCCATTTGTAAAATAGGGCTAGTAATCTTAAAGCAGATCAATTTTTTTTGATGCAACAGTTTTCCATCAAATGCCATTTAAGTGAAATTGGGATGTTTCAAAGGAATCATATTGGATTTGATAACATTTTTGTTGGAAAGGTTCATCGGGACCAGGACGGCATTTCTGGTCAGGAGGGTGGGAAAGCTATGTAGCCGGGTGGGTAGAGGCTCCATAATCCAGTAGTTCAGACACTGCCCTGGGTCTCCCAGATCCCCAGCCTAACTACCAGGATACAGAGAGTCAGTCTCTTCTTTTCCTTCTAATGCAGAACAACACATTTTTTGAAACCTCTCTGTTTCATGAAATGGAGTTGTTGTTTTCCTGCCATCTTTACCACTTACCTACCTCATAGGGCTCTTGTGAGAATAAACCCTTCCACATTCATAAATCCCTTTGAGATCCTCAGATAGGAGGAGCTAGAGGAGTACAAAGTCTTTATGATGAACCTAACATGGGTGCACAAGGTAGGTATTTTGGAGTATGAGATGAAAAATCTGCAAGGATTCACTTAAGTTTCCTCCTTCCCAAATACAGCACTTGTTAGGAACTTCCTGGAGCTCAGGTTGTCATGTTGTAGGTTCACAGTTTCCTAAGAAGCTCATGGAATCTCTAGGAACAACTCAGATACCATCCTAATTTGGTACAGGCAGCTCCATTCACAGCCAGACAGATACAGAGTACTGCACAGATTGCAGAAGCAGAGACAGACTGCGCCTTGCCTACCTGCAGCTGGTCCATGTGATCCAAGGTAGTTTTCAATCTGCTTTCTAGCTGTTCCTTTTCAGATGACACTTCTTGGTTGTGTTCTTTGAATCTGCTCAGAGGAAACCAAACTGTAACATTTTCAGCTGCATGTGGGCTCCCCGCCAAATTCCCCCTCAGCACCAGCTCTTGGTAAACCACACCCGCAGACCTTCATTTCTCAACCTAATCAAAAGCTTATCTAGTCTTCAGGCAGGTTCAAATGGAGTAACCCTAGATACCAAAGCCCTGCTGTCTTGCTCAAACCTTTGCATGAAGTTACCAGAGATCCTGTGAATCCTGGATCTGTTTCACAGCCCTGTGGGTTGCTTTCCCCCAACTGACGCAAACAGCTGAGAGCCTATAATGCGTGGACTTATTCCAAGAGTAGTTTTGTTCAGTTACCCTCACACTTATGTTTGCCTGAGGGCCTGTGAACACCAAACCTAGCTCAAAACCCCAAGGGGCTCCTTATACTCTCACTCACAGGGTTCATTCTGTGCATACAGTCACTGGCTTTCATCAGCACCAAACAGAAGAGGAAACCCAAACCGCTGCGCTTCCAGGAACTCCCATTTGCAAACATATCGTGTAAACACTCACTGCTGCAGCTCTCTCTCTCTGCAGCCATTCTGCTCCGTCAGCCGCTTGTTCTCCTCTTTCAGGAAATTTCCTTCCAGCTCCAATTTCTCACAGCTGCTCTTCAGAGACTCCAGTCCTTTCTGCAGCTCCTGAGTGCAGGAAGGTAAATGGGAGTCAAACCACAGAAATGGCCATCATTTTTGCTCCCCACTGTATCTTTGAATGCAACATCAGACAACCCTCCTGAAGGGAACAAGATTTTCTCTCTCCTTTCTCGCATGTATTCAGCTCCAGTTTTCCTTAAATTGGGGCCTTGGCCAACAGAAGAGGAGGAAGGAGCAATAGGCAGGTCAGATCCAGAGCTGGTCTTTGGGGTTTTGGGACAGGCCTATGAAATCATTCTTGAGCACTTCCCCTTCCCCAAACATAACCAACTCCAGGCCATCATTACCACTCTACTCTGCACTGGGTCAGCCTCAGGCTTTGGGAGAGGGTTGGGGAGATGGTTTGTTGGAGATACATGCACAACTGACTTGTGGCACATGAGATGCGCGTCAGATCTCTCTCTCTGTCCAAATCTTTGGACCTCACCAGGCTCCTGCTACAGAAGCGAAGCCCAGCTGCTTGGTCCTTTCCACCTAAGCAAATGGTTTGTATTTTCAAGGCTTTTTGTCAGGAAAGGGCCTTGAAATCCTTTTTGTTTTGCTTTTTAAATGGAAGTGGAGATTTTCTGTTGCACTGAGGGTTTCCCCCGAATTGGGAAGGTCCAGGGTTTCCAACTTTGCAGAGCCCAGGAGCCCCGTTCCATTCAGAACCTGTTTAATTGCAGAAAGAGGCTTGTCAGTTCCATTCCCAAGCACAAGGCACTGGGGCTGCAGCAAGACCGTTCCACAGAGATCAAAGAGGATGGGGGAAGGGAAAGAAGTGAGGGGGAGATTCTCTCTTCTCTCTGCCCTTTGGGACTAACCCTGAGAAGCATTTACCAACCCCTTCATGGGTTACAACGGGAGATACAGTTGCTCACATTTCTCTGAGGCTAAGACCTTGACTCTATCTTATTCTCCCCTCTCCACTTTCTCTGGTCTCCCCTTTTTCCCTTCCTCCATGTCACCCGTTTCCAGCTAATCTGGACTTTTACCTGATTTTCCTTTCCAAGTTTTATGTTCTGTTCCCTAACTGAAGCCAAATTCATCTGGGCAGAGCTCATCTCTCCGGCCTGTAGCTCCTGAGCTCTCCGCAGCTCCAAGTTCCCAGTCTGCAAGAAACAGACTTCTCCCTCCAGTTCCTTCATCTTCTCCTGAAAGCACACAATGGGCATGTATAAGCCTGAGCTGTCAGCCACAAGGCCTCTGAATTACTGTATTATCCCGTGTCTGTACCTGTGCCAGCCGGAGCTCCTCCTGCAGACCCAGGTTCTGTTTCTGGAGACACAGGCAGCTTTCTTTCAGTTCCTTGTTTTCTTTAAGTAAATCCTTGTTTTGTTGCTCAATCTCCTCCACTTCTCCCTGGCAAACAACACAGACTTGATCAATAAGAATGCAGTGTAGTGATGAGGAAAGGAACGTGAGCCCTGCAGAAAATCAGTGTATTCTTCCCTACCTCTTCACTGACACCAAGGAGACTGGACTTCCCTTTCAGTCTCTCCCGGTGCTGCGAGAGCTTGTCCAACCAGAGCTCAAAATCAAGCTCCACTAGGCCTGAACCTCTAAGGCGCTCAATGCCCTCAATTCCCTGTGACATCAGTGGGAGCAGAGGGTCTTCTGCCTCTTGTAGGATTAGGTCCATGAACTGACGGCTCTGCACAACCATTAAGTTCAGGTGGCCAGCTGAGGCCTCGATACAAACAAGCACCTGCTGGCTACCCAAATGCACCCTTGATCATTTCCTGGCACAGCACTACCTGCTGCCACAGCTGCACTTCCACCTCCACCCTGTTAATGCAGGAATGGTCCAATTTCTACTTCTGGGGTTGCAGGGAGCAGCACCTACTGAGGCTCTTGGAGACTGAGGCTATGGGACACCTTTAAATCCCCACCTCCCCCAGCCTAAGGGAAGAAGCCACTGAACCCAGGTCTCAACAGATTATAGGAGGCACAAATGAAAAACCAGACAGGAATGAGAGTCACGTGGTCAAAAGCAGGGATCCAGAGGAAGACACTGAGCAGAGAACCCCGGATAGCACCCACTACCCCTTGAAGGCATCCAGGGAGCCAGTGGACGCAGCCCAGAGGAACTCTGCCCAGAGACATGTCTTAAAGGAGAATCAGAAATATCACAGAACACCTCCCTGTCCAGCTTCCTCCTCCTGATATAGTGGACAGCCACCTTGGCCAGCACCAGGAGGAGGTTGACCAGGACGTCTTGTGACTTTGCGGGGCCACAGATGAGGTATGCAAAGATCAAGAGATGCAGGAAAGTGCAGCCAGAACTTAAGGAGAAGGTTCTGGAGAAGCCGGAAAGGGGACTGCAACCTGGCGCATTCGATGTAGATGTGCGCCAGGGTCTCCCTCTCACCGCCGAAGGGGCAGGTGTCGGAGAAGGTGGTGAACTGCACCAGATACACACCCATGCTCAAGGCTTCCTGACGGAGCTGCAGGGAGCAGCAGCTGAAGAAGCCACAGATAGCTACAGGCCACATACAACACTCCACCATGTAGCCCAGCCAAAAAACACTTTCCACTTACACAGCACCTTCATCGAGGGACTCAAAGGGCTTTACAAAGTGTATCTGTCCTCAATTTACAAAGGTGTAAACCGAGGCATACAGCAATAAAGGAATTTGTCCAAATAGCACAGTCTGCGGTACACCTGGGGACATAACCCAGCAGTCTTGATTTCCAGTCCTCTACTCTAGCTATACTACATTGCCTCTTTTAAGAAAAGTCTCCTTAAGTCCAGTGGAAAACTGAATCTGACAGTTTTTCTTTCACAGCACCTACGAACCCCAATTATGGGCCACGACCCCATTGTGCGAGGTGCTGCACAAACACAGAACAAAGCAATGGCCCCTGCCACAAAGAGCTGACAATCTAAGTTGGCTGTCTGACCCTCCTCCCAAACACCAAACTTTTTAACTGACTCCAAGGCCAAATTCTGCAAAGAACCCTTAACAGGATAATTTTGCTCAGCCTGACAGTGGGAGGGGAGGGAAAAAATCTGTTCTTCTGTTTAAGTTCCAGATCTCAGTCTGTAAAACAACAACAGTCCTCAAACTGTTACATTGACAAGGAGATTCCCCGCTAATGGAGACAAATAAAATGCCAGTTTCTACCTCCTGCTTGGCAAGCAGAAAAGATTCATCCTAAGCTGTTCACCCTAAGTTCTATTAAGCTAGGGAGGAAGTGAGGTCTGGTCTTCTGAGCAAGAGACGGGGAACCAGGATTTTGGGTTCTATTTCTAGCTCCGTCAGTGAGTTGCTCTGAGTCTTTAGGCAAGTTTCTTTACTGCTTTGTGGCTCAGTTCACCCATCTATAAAATGGGGATAATATTTGCTTACCTCAGAGAGAGGCTGCAAGGGCTAATGAATGAATGTTTGCGAAGTGTGTGAGATTCTTGAGCAAAAGGTGCTACAGAGTGTACATTATTGTTACAGTATTTCATAGATTTCATTTCATGGACTTCACAAATGCCAGAAAGGACTTGTAAATCATCTACTGATCTCCCATATATCACCGGCCATTAAATGTATTCACATGCTGAGCCCAATAACTTGGATTAGACCAGGGTTGTTAAATGTACATTCTGCAGGCCATTTCATCCAGTCCTCAGACTTTGACCCCAGAGTCCGCATTACGGGGATGTGATGTGCAGAACACACCAATGTGTTGTGCTCTGACTCCCCCAGGCAGACCATGCTCACGTGCAGTGGGGAGAACCAGGACTATATCAATGTGCACTACAGAACATTTAGTGCACACCAGCCAGGATCGCATGGGGGAAGTTAACACGCAGCACACTGGCGCGCTCGACAAATGTGAGTCCCAGTTCAGTGCCGTAGCCATTGGACCTCCATGTTGTGTTAGGTAAAGGGAGTTTGAACAGAAGATAAGGGCATGAGAAAGCAGGACGAGAGAGGGAACATACCTGTGTAGTAACCACCAAGATATCATCCTCAGTCTCTGCCCGGAACTGGAAAGGTACGCTGGCTCCACGGACCACTCCCTCCTCGTCAACGTAACAGAACTGGTAATATTCGTCATCTTTCGGCAGGTAGTAGGCTTAAAAGGAACAAAAATCCCCACCGTAAGGTGTTTTTAATTACTCAGGCCTCTTGTCATCTGTACAGCACCGAAACCCCAGATCTAACAGACCCAAGACCACAGAATACAAAGCAGCATCCACATTATGGGGCCAGGTAATCACTGACCCACTCATTGTGCCTTCATCTATAGCAGTGCAAAGTAAGCGTAAAACACTGACACTTTGCGCTGATGTAAATGACTCCTCAAGGAGCAGGTCAGTGACTCCTTATCACCAGAAGAACACAGTAGGTAAAACACAGCTCGGCGTAGTACCTGCAAGGGGGATTCTCACCAGGGGCTTTTGCTACAGTGATAACAGCGGAAGAAGAGGCCGCAGGACTGCATGTGCTATATAGACGTGTCTCTGTGTTAGCAGGAGGGTACACTCTCACCAAGCTGAACTTGACTGACAGTACATTTGGGGGGAAGGACCCTTTGAGAAAAACTTGGGGGCTATTATTTTGAGATGACCTTATAGCCACAGCTCCTCGAATGAAATTTACCCAAATACTGGACTATATTCCTGTTCAACAGTTGTACAGCTTCAGGTGGTAACACTTATTACTGGCGTTTAGAGCAATTTGGTACATGATGGTGTGTGTGTGTGCACGCTGTGAGCTGCCCATCCCTTCCCAACTGACCTCGAAACTGAATTTGCTGCTGCACGATAGAATCACCGCTGAGGTCACTCGGGAAAGGAGTCCACATGAAGGTGTAATATTCGCGGGTTGTTTTCCATCCCACCTGCAACAGCGAGATAATCATATGGTATCATACAGCTTACTTACGTTTATCCTGTGGCAGGGCGATATTGTAACTTGGGCTGTATGCCCACACTGCCATAAGAACCCCCTTTACACTCCTATACTAGCTACCCAGATCTTGGGTCCATACAAATAGGAAAAACCGGGCTATTTGCCTGCTTACTCCTTCCTTGGAGCAAGACAGAAGGGAGAGGTGTGAAATGAGAGGCGCGTGGGAGAAGAGCATTGAGGGTAGATGGGGGCACAATGCACTACACCACGCCTATTCCTCACTGGCTCTAGGAAACAGGGCACAAGTCAGATTAGCCCTGAAACAGCTCTAATTTCAGGCTGGCCCGTGACCAGTCCCAGAATACAGGAAGTGCAACAGTGGCTCAATGCAACGTTAACCTCCCCTACTCCATTCCTGCTCCCAAGTGCAAGAACGGCGCAGCAAAGATTCAGGTCCCACGTCTCCTGATGCAGTACAGACACAACAATATACAAGTTAGCCACCGAAAAAGAGCTGCTACTCTGTTCTTCCAAAGTCTCAAACTCCCGCTTAGGGATCAAGCATGAAATAACTGGAAATGCCCACATCAAGTCATTCCTTTTGTGAGCGGCCACCTTACAATACATGGTGGCTAATGGCTTGGAGCACACACTTACCCGGAAAATGCCCACCCAGTCCTTTCTGCGAGGAGTGATGTGCTGCGTGAGGGTATAATAGCAGGTTATATCTCCTCCGGGGACGTAAAACTTCTCCACATTATTAAAGATAACCTGGGAGAAGTGGCAGTTGTCCAAGAAGACAGCAGAAGTGGGAGGTTCATCTAAGGTCTCGTCCATGACCGGGCTCTATGAGAGGACAAGAGCAAAAGCGAAGGGTAAGACAAAACCTTACAGCCTGTGGTGCTGGGACACAAGAGAATCTTTGGACCTCATCCAGAGCATTCTTACCCCCCAAGGCCAGTCTGCATGAGAAATGCAAGACACGCACTCATGCCAATAAGAAGCAAATCCAACAGCCTTCCTATCTTTTTCATTAGCAATTCTACTGTAACGCTTTAGCATCCAAATCCAATACATTTTGTGTCATCCTCATCTTTGTGGCTCAAAAGGGAGACTGATACCTCACTGTTAGGCTTGGCAGAAATCAATTTTTATTTATTTACTTATAAGTTTAACAGATAATATCGATGTTTATTGTTAAGCCTTTTTTATCATCAGCTATCTAAATTTTCACAGTTGCAGGAAGTTGTGGGCAGGTCAGCCAATAACTGTTTAAACAACAGGAAACATCGAGATTCAAAAAGTTAAAGCTTTTTAAATGTTAAAAAACAAAATTGTCAGCATCGCATATCGAAATATACATAACAAATATCCTTAAATCAAACTGCAAGAAGTTCCCAAGAAACATTTTTCCTGCCTTGCCTATTCGTAAATTTCTAATACTGTTGATAGAAATATTTTTGGTGGGTTTGTGTGCTTGTGTACAGTGACATCGACATTTGCCAACATTTACCAGTAGAAATCTAATGGTTCCAAGCCTGTTCATTGTGCACTCCTCCCAGGCAACATGATCCTTGCTTCCTAAGTGGCAGTAGTTCGCTCTTAAGGGTCCGAACCCTAAGGATATAGCATTTGCTACTAGCAACCACTATACTAAAATTGCCACATGGTTCTCAGTATTAAAACACATATGTTGCATAGCAGCAGCATTAATCAATAGTATAAGAACTCTCACCTGTTTCTTTATTTAGGAACCTTTTAACTGTGCTATTACAAGTTCAAAAAATAAATTACACAAGGTTACCTGCAAGAGACAGTACAAAATTACTGACCCAGCAACTGTTAATAAAACAGTATCCAAACTACCAAGAACAGAGTCAGGAAACGCTCAGAAAACTAAATATATGCCTTACCATCATGCACAAGAGGCAGCCAGCCTCCTTGTCTGGCAGATTGCCAAGGGGTGGGATTTTTTTGCCAAGAAAAGCCTGCTGCAAGTCCAGGAAAACCCAATTCCAAGAGTAGAAAGCAGGAGCCTCCCAACTAATCTTAACTGCAGCTATAGTACATAGGGTAAGAGATGACCTCAGATAAAATCCCCAGAAGGTCTGGGACTGTGTCATCAAAGTCTGTGTCATCACCGGCACCAGGAGTTCCATGTGGAAGTGACATTAGATCAGAACGCTGCTTTCCTGTGATCACTTAGAAGGTGGCCAGCTGCACTCTGTGCCAGCCAATACTTCCCAGTGACCTCGTGGAGCAGTTCTCAATGGAACAGATGGCAGATGTATAGCCTGAAGGTGGCAAGGGTATAGGCGGCTGTTCTTAGGGCCGCATTCAGAAAAGAAAAGCTGTAATATCTCAGCCAGCCATAGAGAGGAAGAGGGACACTATTGGTCCTTATTGTTACTCGGGTATTGTCAAGGTTGGGACTTGGGCAGCCTGTGGGCACAGTGAGCTGCTCACTATCAGGGCCAAAGGTCAGAGATCAATCCAAGTCGGGTCAAAACCACAAGGTCAAAGTCCATTACAAAACTGAGAACGTGAGGTGAGAATCGGAGTCAGGCCAGGCCCGGGTCTTTCACTAGGGTCAAGAATGGTCTTAAGCCAGAGACAGTAAATCAGGGTCAGGAACCAGGGATCACAGCAAGCAAAGTTGGGGCAAAAGCACACCAGAGTCTGCATTGCTCAGACAACTCCCAGCCATGGCTTCCTAGCTTATATGGGGAGTTTCAGCCAATCAGGGAACCATGGAGGGCTGTTGCTCACGCCCCTTAGGGTGGGACTTCCTGCAGGGCTTAGCCTCTCAGTTCCTCTTGGTGATAACTCTAACCAGGCTCTGGGTAGCAGTGAGGAAGTAGTACCTACCTTGGACCCTGCAGGCCTGGTTCTAGGCCCATGGGTTCTCACAGGTCTCGTAGTACAGGGGTGAATTCAACAGTACTCCAGCTGAGAACTTATCCAGCAAAAGGTGGTGCAGCTATCACCTCTGCCCAATCACATCCACAGCATACAACAAAATGCCGTGGGTAGATAACAATTACTTTATCTCCATTATTTCCCAGCCTTCCTAATCAAGGTACAAAGGCTGACAGCTACCGACTCCATGTTTAAATGACATTCATCACCCCAGCCCCCAAATAAGCACTACATTTAGAGTGTGATTTTCTTGTATCTCGTATCTTTCACGTTCAATATGCCTCAAGGCACATTACAAAGCAACGGTTCAGATGTTGAGAGAGCAAGGACTACGTGGACAAACATAGCAACTGTTCTGCACACAGAACTAGCTCAAAACCACTTGACCCTTGGAACATGTTTCCTTGGGACAGGGAGGAGTTAGTCAGGCTGGGGGCAGGGAGCCTGGCTCTTTCTGGGCTATGCCATCGGACCTTTAACAGCCACTGTGCTACGTCAGAATTGGGTCTGAGCCCAAGATGGTGCAAAGGCTACATGTGAACAGTGTCTGGCAGCAGCCAAATAATGAATTCAGCAGCAAAAGAGCTAAATTCAGCAGCTGCCCCAATAGCAGAAGCCATAGGGCCCTGAGTGAGATGGCTGGGCCACTCATAAACCCAATTATTTCAGACTTTTTACAGACTCAGACAGGCATTGCTTTACATTTGTTTCATGTTTTAGAGGTTGTTATAGCCATTACAGATCAAACTTAATTTAAAAAAAAATGAAAGCTGAGGTGCTGGGGTACAATCTGAAACTATGGGTAAATTCCACGGCAAATTCCACAACCACAGAACATACAGGGCTCTGCGTTCGTTTTATAATTAGCAATGCTTTGCCTCTCTCTTGCATCTTCCAACAAAGTGCCATGCAAACTTCACAACCCTTCTACAAGAGTATTATTATCCTCATTTTACAAATGGGGAAAACTGAGAGACAGAGAGTTTAAGTGACTTGCCCAAGATCAAACAGCAAGTTGGTGACAGAATTTGGAAGAGTGCTGAATCCCAGTTCCCCCCTGTTCTAGCTGCTAAGCCTGCCAGCTGTCTGCATGCGTTGTTCCAGTGCTTCACCGATGCAAGACTTGTTTGTCAACTCATTTCAATCAATAGAACAATAATGAATTAAGGAGAAAAAAGAGGGAGAGGAGGAAAATAGACATAGAAGAGGGACGAAATTATAAGAGCATGAAAGAAAGGAAAAAAGGATGAAGTGACAATGTAATGATGTCAAATCTCGCCACTTATTCCTTGAGCTGTTCATAAACCATCAGCAGAGGGAGAAGAGGGAAGAAAAAAATGAGCAATCTGGGGCTGCTCCTTATGAAAGGGCCAGTGACAGCCACACCTTATGGAATGCTAATGAGTAGCTTGCTGTAACGCAGACTGTGCAATGAACTAATGAGATATTATTACACCATGCACCCAGCAGGGGAGGAATAAATAACCAATTAAAGATTTCCCTTTTTTACAGTCCCTCTCTGAGGGACTGTTTGTATTTTTTTTTCTTTAGGAAGAGGCCATTTTCAATTCTATCATATAAGCACCAGAGATCCTAAGATAGGCTTGTATATGAACACTGTTTCCTAGAACTATATGAAACCCTGAATTCTTCTTACCAGGCAAGACAAGGTCATTGAATTGTCATGATCAGAAAGGTTAGACCTGCACTCGCACCTCACAGGTGTTAATCAACTAAAGTTATTTGAGAAGAGTTTGAGTCTCTCCAAAATACACCTCTACCCCGATATAACGCGACCCAATATAACATGAATTCAGATATAACGCGGTAAAGCAGCGCTCCTGGGGGGAGGGGGCTGCGCACTCCGGCAGATCAAAGCAAGTTCGATATAACGTGGTTTCACCTATAACGCGGAAAGATATTTTGGCTCCCAAGGGCAGCGTTATATTGGGGTAGAGGTGTATTCATATAGCCCTCGGGTACCAGCTAGATAATAAATAATTGGATTCAAGAAAAAGAGGGGGCAGGTTGGTCTTGTGGCTAAAACAAGATACTCAGGAGATTGGGATTCAATTCCTGATTCTGCCATAGACTTCTTATGTGACTTTGGGCAGGTCACTTAATCCCTCTATGGCTCAGTTTCCTTGTGCAAGAAGAAACCAAACCAAACCTATAAAGGGCAATCACAAGTATCTAGACAGAGGCAAACAGACTGTTTCCACAAGGCCCAGAATTGAACCCTTCAAGAAATCCCTACACCTAGCATGGGTGATTGCTGAACAAGTTAAACCAATTGCTCCATTGTGTCACCAATGAATAAATATGCCAGGGCCTCGATCAGAGAGTCCAGATCCAGGAGAAAGGTTAAAAAACAGCAAGAATCATCCAGTCCAGGAATTCAGCGCCCAACACAACCCTCTTATCCCCTCTGATGATCAAATGCTTTGCAAAGCCCTTTGAGATCCCTGAATGAAAGAAGCTGCATAAGTACAATCACGATGGCCTTCACGTGAGCAGGAACCCCAACTCTATTCTCTTGCTCCAATGCCATCATTCAGATACATCAGCCCCTTTCTCCCTCCCCTCTTCTCTGACAGATGATCCGCCACTTATTTTCAAGGATTACTGTAGTCCTAAAGGAGCCTAGTTAGATGAATCACGGGATGGAGAAAAGCAGTAAACTCAAGCACAATAAACCCTCTGCCAGCAAAGCTAGCAGCAACTCTTGTCACTCTGGAGCAGGGTGGTCAATAGGCGGACCATGGGCCAAATCCAGAGTGCTTCTGAATGGACCCCAAAATATTTTTCCTTTTTTTTTTTTTTTTTTTTTTAAATAATTTTTTCTGGAGTCTGGACCTTGGCAAAGAAATTTGGACCTTGACAAAAACTAATTGACTACCCTTGCAAGTCTGGAATATCATATGTTTATTTCCTTGACTGCTGTTTTTACGATGTCATCCCCTTTGCTTCCACTTGAATCTCTACTCTGGCTTGCAGTTTCCTTCAGCACCATGCTCAACTCCCTCATTCTGACCATGAAAGCTATTCACAGTTCTATCCCACGTGTATTTGACCCCCACATCTTTCACTACTTCCTTGCTCATGCAGCCAACTATATGCCAATGCAAGGACAGAGGGGGGCAGAATGTGTCTCCTCTATTCAGTGGCACCCCCTGAAGCTACTGCCCTTATGGGTACTGCAGCAACAGAGAATGGCTAGGTTTGGCCCAGCTCAGCCCCAACGTGCCATCTGTATATTAAGCGGCAGGGACTGTACAGAAATGAGTAACTGGGCCCAGTGAACACTCCACTCTGCCAACACAATCTGCATTGACACACCTCTAGTCTCCTTTTCCCATAAGCAGCTCTATGTCTTTTCCACATCAATCCATATGCATGGAACAACCTCCCTGATCCGGGGTGCCCTGCAACTTCCCAAGACCCACTTCTTTCTGCTAGGTTTCCAATGCTGACCTCCCTCTTCATCACTCATAGAAACTGCCATATCAGAGCAGACCAACGGTCCATCTAGGTTCTGACAATGGCCTTTAGCAGATGCTTCACATATACAATCACGACCCACTGCTTAGGGCAGTTATGAAATAAACTGCCATTTGGGAAGTTTCTCCCCAATAAGGCAAAGGGATTATATCCCTTACACTTTTTTTCCTACTCAATGTCACAGTGGATGTTCTCATTATTCAGATAAATGGATAATCATCTTGTGAAGCCTGGTGAGATCTTGACCTCAATTGTATATTGTGGCAGTGAGTTCCACAGGCCAATTATATGTGTGTTAAAACACCTTACTTCCCTTTATCAGTGTTAAAGTTTATTTCCTTAATAGTTTAGAAACATCAATAAAGGTAACAGACTGCTCCCATGTTACCTTATCTATATAGCCCTTTATTTCATATATCCCTTTCATGCTCTCTTGTTCCCCAATACTATAACATAGCTCCCTTCCACCCAAACTCATGTCCAGTCACATGAGGCACATGCAGAGTTGCCTCCTTACCAACTCAGGCATCACAACCCTACGTGGACACAGTGACTGTTGACACATCATCCCTTTGTCACCGTGCACTGTTATGTTGGTGTGCAACACCAGCGCATCATCTGGCACAGGTTGCAACATTTCAAATGGGGCCCCTCGAGAGATGATCGGGGCAGTGTGGGGGGGGGAAACGGGGACAGCCCCAGAAAATCTCAGGGTGGGGCAGGTCATTCAAAAAGGTTGGAGCTATTGGCCCATGGAAGATGCTATGGCTAAAGTCCAGGGTCCAAAGGATTCTTGGGGAGGGAGAGACATCTGACCCATAGAAAGCCTAAAGACCTGCCTCTTTCCACTTCTGGTATGGGGGGGGAAGGCATAGGGGATTGTGCCACCCACCTCCTCTTACTGGCTACGTACAAAGAGGCCTTGGGTGATGGGAATAAGTAGGGACAAGGGGTACAAGGGGAGGAAGGCGGAGGGAATTGGGGGGGAACCCCACCATTGTGCCCCAAGGTGACACTTTGCGGCGATCCTACGATGGGGGGTCACCCCCAGTGCCAGCCCAGGTGGGTCGCTGCCCCCCCAGTCCGTTGATGGTGGAGGAGAGAAGTTGCCCCCCACCTATACAACAGCCATGCCTTGGGGGGGTGCCCCCAAGTGGGGACCCCCCCTCCAGCCCAGCCCCACTTGCGCTGCGCGCAGGGAAACGAAAGTGAAAGCAGGGGGCAGCTGCTACGCAGGTAGAGAACCCGGTGCCCCCCAATATCTCTCCCCGGGGGGAGGCGGGGCTCTCACACACACACCCCCCAACGCCGCCCCGCGGACTCGCTCACCGCTGGACCACGTCTCTCTCGCCGCCTCTCGGGCCCTGCTGCGACAGAGGAGGAGGAGCCACCGGGAAAGGGCGGAACCGACTGCTCCCGCCCCTCAGCCCCGGCCGGAATTGGTTTAGCGGAGCACCGCCCCTCGAAGAGGATGCTGGGATTTGTAGTCCTGCCAGAGGGGACCCTCGCCCCTGAGAGATAGGATGGGACACCATTTGAAATAAGTCTGCATCTCCCAAGCCCAGGATCTCACCCACTCTGCACTCCTGCAACAACACATCATGGAGGCATTCCTTGCCCTGGGATATGGCTTTGGAGTGGGATATGGCAAGGAGACTGTGTGGGTCCTTCATGTTAGGAGGAAAGAGTAACAAGATGGGAATCCTCTTAACCATTTAACTGGGCACTGGAAAGGGAGGTACACACCCTATTGCTCAGGCAGATGGCTCCACCCGCTGGCTAGTTTGTGGATTGACAGACAGCTGTCAGATAAAATGGACAGTAAACCTGAGAGAGGACGTGGGGTTTGGGGGGTTTTATTATTATTATTATTCAGTGTCTAAAACCTCTAAGCTTTCTGTTTATCAGTACCTGTTTAACTCAATACAAGATAAAAGTATTGAACAGCGAGAAAAAATCTTCAGTGGTTGAATTTTTCCCCTAGGATGAACCCAAAGCCTAACTCACTGTGTGTCTTTACTCTACTAGAATGGTTGAGCAGCACCTCACTTTACTTTTCTTCTGTGGCTGCCCTGTTTCCCTCCTGCAGTCTGTACTGATGTGGGGAAAGGTCAAGGTCACTGAGACATGTTAGCACATGTGAGAGGTCTTTAAAAATCAGGCCATTAACTTCTTAATACAAGCATGAATTACATAACTTTGACTTAATTGAAAATTGTTTGTAACTTCTGTTTCTATTTTTTACCTCAGAAATAACTGGAACATTGAGCTTATCTTCCCTGGAGGTCTCCTAGAAAGATGCAGAAATAGCAGAGGACTTAATTATAGGACCCGGGGTGCTGCATTAAACAACAGCGTTTCTTCCAACTGTTTGCTCAAGTGTTTGAGTTACAGATGTGAACAAAACAAAGAAAAATTAAGTTGTTTTAAACAGCTCATTAAAAAACACAATTAGAAGCAACTTATAAAAGGAAAAAAATGGCCTTCTGACATTTTTGCTTCTTCTGGAGGTGAAAAGAAAATATAAATTAAAAAAATTCTAAAGCACTGGATAACAAGTAGAATTATGAAACTGCCTGTCTGTATCTATCTGTTGTCTCTTGTCTTATAAATTAGATTATAAGGTTTCTGGGGCAGGGACAGTCTTTTTGCTCTGTATTTGTACAGCACCTAGCACAGTGGGATCCCGATCCATAATTAGGGTTTCTAGGTCATACAAATAAAAATTAAGAATAGTGACATCACAGATAACATGGAAAATAAACCTAAACTAAGTGAGAGGGGAATTTTTTTTATTATTTGGTGTTTAAAACCTCTCAATTTTTATTTGATTTTGTCAGCACCTGTTTAACTCAAACACACAGGAGAAAAACCCTCTTTGTTGAGGCCTGATCACATATATACATCCTTTAACTAAAGGTTGAGAAAGCCCCAAGCCTACATTTCCAAGTGACTCACAGGATATATTTATGCTGCAGTGTAAACCCAGGGGTTGAACTCAGGCTCAAACCTAACCCTCCTGATGTCTACAAATCGTACTAACCCAGGGCTTGGACTTAGGTTTCTTGGACAGGGGTGGAAGGTCTAACCCTGAGTCAAGATGCGACCCAGGATAGCCCTATTACTTTGCAATGTAGACGCAGTCCCACTGGACTTGTGCTCTGGGAGTCCACCAAAAGTATCTAACAATTCTATGGGCTGAATTTCTTTGTCATTTGGACAGTCAAGTTTTACCACACTACCAAAAACCAAGGTCTAGAGCGGACACATTTTGGGAGGGTGCTAGAAAGTCTTGGATATCAGTGACTGGTCTTGGGCCCGCATAATGCTGTGTAGATGCTGGACTGTAGCCCCAGGTTAGGATCCAGGGTTCAACAATTGCTAACCTGATGGTACAAACAAGCTCTAGCCGTAGGTTAACAAATCCAGGGTCTGCTCATTTGAGTTCTATTAACCATGGGCTTACATTGCAGTGTAGATATATCCACAGAGACCTCTGACAAAAGGGAAGCATAACGTTACTAAGGGAAAAAAGTAGAAAATAAAATAATTATAAACATTTCCAGCCTTTGTTTTGCATCATGAAGAAACATAAAAAGACAGATCACCTTGAAACATAAAATAGTGAAAGGTTCAAACTCAGATTGAACTTGAATCCGTGACCTGAAGTTCAAAACCAGGCTGAGAGTTGTGCAAGGAAAACTGTTCCTATAAACGGCCACTCATGAGCCCCTGGTCTGAATGCAGCCCATACTGGCCACTGGAGACCCTGGGTTCAAATATGAGGCAACTGCAGGGAGGTGATGGGACAGGCTCGAATCCAGCCCAAGATAGCTTGAGGGGGGATTTAGGGTTCCAATCCAGCCCAGCACGGTGGATGAGGATCCCAGATTCAAATCCAGCCCAGGACAGTGGCTGTGGGGGCTGAGTTCGAATCCAGCCCCAGACAACTCCTTGAGGTCCCCTGTGCGTGAGGTAGGTTTGGGGCCCCCAAGGAGCTGTCCGGGGCTGGATTCGAACCCACAACCCGGCAGTTACAGCCTCATCACGTGACTGCCAAGGCCGCTTCAGATCCCATGTTGCAATAATCTCCAGGTCTGAAGGGGGAAAGAGTCAAAGTAACAGCGACTCTCTAGCCTCCCCCTTGGCCAACTCTACGGTCCTTTGGAAGGCTATCAGGCAGCCAACCAATCAGAAGCCAGAGACGCCCCAAAGGAGCCAATCAGAAACTGGAGATATGACTACGTCGTCTCCGTTTCTCGCCGACCAAATGACCCGGATTTTGGTAGGCGGAGACTCACCCAGGAGAGCCAATAGAGAGAGCACGTTCTGTTCCCATGAGGCAACGGGGTAGTGCACGCTGCGTCTCGGCGGCCAATGGGAGTGGAGGACGCTGAGGTGCATGGCAAGGTGAGCGGCGGGGCGGGGCTTGCTCTCCTCTCTGAAAGGGCTGCAGCGCTGGAGCTCGAGTGGGGGGCTACCGGCTGCAGGTGAGGTGCCCGAGCTGGCTGCTGGGCCTGTGCTGAGGCTGCAGCCTGAGCCTGGCTCGCTAGGGCGGCGCCTTCTCCTCTGACCCTCATGGCTTGGGCCGGGGAGAGGGGAGGCAGGAAGAGGGGGGAAATAAGGGGGGCAGTTGAGGGGGGGAGGCAGGAAGGGGGGATGGGGGTAGTTGAGGGGGGAGGCAGGAAGGGGGGATGGGGGTAGTTGAGGGGGGGAGGCAGGAAGGGGGGAAGTGAGGGGGCAGTTGAGGGGGGATGGGGCAGTTGAGGGGGGAGGCAGGAAGGGGGGCAGTTGAAGGGGGATGGGGCAGTTGGGGGGAGGCAGGAAGAGGGGCAGTTGAGGGGGGTGGGGGCAGTTGAGGGGGGGAGGCAGGAAGGGGGGATGGGGGGCAGTTGAGGAGGGGCGGGGAGGCCCCTTTACTGATTTGCTGCATCCTCCCTCTTATTAGGGTGTGTCCTGATTATGACAATAGGTGTATTTAAAAAATGTAGTGATTAACAGCGGTGTGTTTTACAACTAGCATTGACGAGGAAAGCTATATGGTAACTTGTTCTCTGGTAAAGGTGCAACTTTAGGCTCCACCCCACCAGAATTCACCTCTTCCTGCTAACAACTTGTCCTGTGCCCGCTAGAGCTTTTAAATATGCTAGCTTTAAAACTTTATTCTAATCTAGGCAATCCCTTAGTTTATTCTTCCCATCTTGGTCCTCGTGGTGACTTTCCACAATTGGAAGTCATTCTCACTCATGCTACTCCATCTGTGTGGTTCTCTCTTGTTTCTGAGGGACTGACTTAATCCTTCTGTTGGCATCCACTTAAAGCCAGCCTTTTCTTTTAGTTTAGTTTATGATTGAAAATTGGCAAAACCCTTTCGTGACTCTGTCTGAAGGACCCCAAGTAAAACTGCAACAAACTTTGGCCGAGAGAGAGAGTGAGTTGTAATTGAAGGGAGAATCAGGGGAAGGAAGCAGGACAAGGATAGGACGCAGCAGCTAAATTTTGCATATAGTTCTCCTGGGGAGCGTATGTTGATCTGATGAGCATTCTACTATAAAGAGTAACGTGGATTTGGGTATGTGTTGTTCCTTTTCAATGTGCTTTTGCTTTCTTCTCACTAGAGCAATCAAAATGCAGACTCCAGTGGCTCTCCTTGCTTCTCCAGCTCTGGTAAGCAGTCATTTGTTTGCAGAGGAGTAATGCCAGGAGGTGGGGATGCAACTATCATGGAGAATGAAGGCATTTCTGTTTAGAGCTGTAGTAAGAATGCTGTCCCAGACCCCATTCTACCTGGGATGTGTTATGGTGGATAACTTTCAGTCCAGACTCCTTGACTGGGGGAATCAAGGTCATCTGTGGTGTTTGAGAAGATATCCACACTCCCTTCACCGTCTCAATAGGGTTGTATTGTTATGCAAATCCAGAGGCTGAGAAGATATGCTAACCTGGGGTAGGCAACCTATGGCATGTGAGCTGAAAGTGGCACGTGAGTTGATTTTCAGTGGCACTCACACTGCCCAGGTTCTGGCCACTGGTCTGAGGGGCTCTGCATTTTAATTTTAAATTAAACATTAAATGCTTCTTAAACATTTTGAAACCTTATTTACTTTACATACAACAATAGTTTAGTTATATATATTATAGACTTATAGAAAGAGACCTTCTAAAAAGGTTAAAATGTATTACTGGCATACGAAACCTTAAATTAGAGTGATTAAATGAAGACTCAGCACACCACTTCTGAAAGGTTGCCAACCCCTGTGCTAACCTATTGTGGCTAAGGGTACTGGCACCTCCACTCTTGATAGGATTCCTTCCTCCTTATAAATCCCTCAAAGTGTGCAACACTGGCTCAAAACTCAAATTTAGTGGCACTTATTATACTTCAATAGTGTCTTGTCCTTTAGATTATAGCTTATTGTTAGTCAACTAGCTTGAGTCCCTGAGACATGTACTTTCAAATTTTCAGTGGAGTTGAGGGTGACTCTTAATTTCTTGTTCCTGACAAAAGCTGCTCAGAGACCCTGACAGATGACTGTAAACTGCCTTCAGCTCTAAGGAATGTGGAGGTGTCCCATTGTGGGTCAAATGTCTTTCTTTCACTTCAGTTCCGCTGCTGTTCCAGGGCTCTGGCAAGGCCGGTTTCCATATCTGTACTGAGCAGGCCTGAGACTCTTACTGTACAGGTAAGACTAAAGAAAATTGCCCCTTGCTGCTATAATTGGGTCTCTGTTTTTAACATCTTGGGATGAAATGCCTCCTTGTTATGGGTAGCCCTGTCATTCATCACTAGCCAGATGTATGTGGGTTTGGACAGTGAAGATACCGTTTGTCTTCAGTGCCTGGTTCTGGTTACCAGCTTGACTTGCTGGTGACGCTGTACAGAGATTCAAGGAGGGGCTGTGTGTATGTGTGTGTATGTGTGTATGTGTGTATGTGTGTGTGTGTGTGTGTGTGTGTGTGTGTGTGTGTGTCTAAGTTAGAGGCCTGTACATTAAGGAATGGCTAGAGGTTGTACTATGGGTTGGAGTGTTACCCTACCAAGATGCTAGAATGGCCTTTCAGCTGGACAAAGTTTGGATGCCCTTGCTGTACCTAGAATAGAGCATAAAATTTAGACAGACACTTAATAAATGTATTCAGTTAAAATCATGTCGCTGTTTGGCTTCTTCTCCTTTCTCCCCACAGCCCTCTGGTGTTTCCCATCTACAGCTGGCTCTCCGGGAGTTCCAAACGAGCACAACCTCTAGGGATATTGATACTGCTGCTAAGTTCATTGGTGCAGGTGCTGCCACAGTTGGGGTGGCTGGTTCAGGAGCAGGTATTGGAACCGTGTTTGGCAGCTTGATCATTGGCTATGCTAGGTAAGCAAGCCACTGGCTTCAACTTTACTTCCCAGTTCCAGCAGTCAGTTGTGGAGGCCCTTTTTGTAAACATTCCGTCACTTACAGGTCTGTCGCATCTTATGCGCATTTAACATACGCGATTTCAGCTTTACGTGGTCGGCAAAAACAAAAAAAAGAGAGAAAAATAACAATTTAAATACTGTTTCTGTAGTGCAGGTGATTCTGCCCGCCATTCAACTCCAATGTAATTTTGACTATACACAGTTTTCGCTTTACGTGCTAACCACGGAACGGAACCCCTGCGTAAGATGAGACTCGCCTGTACTTATTTTGTAGGAAAAAGACATTGAAACTGACCCATAGCAAACAGAAAAATGGGAGGAGAATAAGAAGGTGAATTTAGAACTGTAGTGTTCCAAACCGCAAGGAACCATTTATGAGGATCTTGCATTTGTGTAGCATCTTTTATCCATGCACATCCCACAGGCTTTACAGCTCAGCTCTGCCTTCTTCCCTGAGCGTGCTGCATGCCCGCTTTTTCCCCCTAGCTCCCAGCGCCTCTTCCCTGAGCTGGGGAAGAGGTGGGGCTGGGGCAGGGATTTGAGGAAGCGGTCCAATGGGGCAGGGAGGGGGCGGAATTGGGGCTGGACTTTGGGGAAGGGGCTGGAATGGGTGGGGGTAAGGGTGAGGAGGGCGTGAGCACCCACCGGTGCTGGGGAAAGTTGGAACCTATGTAAAGAATATCAATCACTTCCTTATTCTTTCGACGTGCTTACAACAACTAGATAGAACTTCACAACTGCCTACCATCACACAGAGGGTGTAATCCCATTAATGCTTGGTAAGGGATTGCTGCCTGATCAAATAATTCATTGGAGACCAACCTTCAGGAGCTTAGTGGATTGCACACAGACATGCTAAGAAGCCAGGGAAATACCTTGAACTACTTTGGCTTTTTCTCACTAACTTATTTGCTCCAACTTAATGCATGTGTGTGTTCTGAGCCTGCCAATGCCATATCCACATTCATCTGTATCCACTGTTCTGTGGGATCCTGTCTTCAGGAGGCATAACTTTAGCTGAATCAGTGGCTTGTGGAATAGTTTTGTTGTTGGCTTTTCTGACATGGGAATTTTTTTTTTTAATGTGTCCCTTACAGGAATCCCTCTCTCAAGCAGCAGCTCTTCTCCTACGCCATCCTGGGCTTTGCCCTGTCCGAGGCCATGGGACTCTTCTGTTTGATGGTGGCGTTCCTCATCCTGTTTGCTATGTGATAGCCTCTGGGCCGACCCATAGCTTCCATCACTCTGTGTCCTCTCCGGGTTGAGTCTGCCTCCTTCATCAGAGTGTTCCAGATTTATAATTAAACAAAAACTTTTCTCCTAATAAACTAGTTTCAGACTCCTCCTTTCTCACACTCAATATGGCCCAGTGCTGAGGCCTGGGATGTCCTTAAGGATTCATCTTCTGTAGTATACTGATAAAAGAAAGTAGTCTTGTAGGATTTTTTTAAAGATGACTCAAGAGAAAGAATGGGAGGCTGTGGGAGAAGGTAGCTATTGTAAATAAAGTGGCAAGATGAGTAAAGTTGGCTGGCTGCCACTAAATGACGTGAGTCTGCAGCTTTATACTACCATAATAATAGGGCCACTGGAGCTGATCGCATTCACAAATACAATGGTCTTACACAAATCTATAAAGATCTCAAAAGATAGAGCAGATGTTGCCAGACTAAAGCGGATAACTGCTTAAGCTGATATGAGACAGCACCATTTTCTCAAATCAATATCTTAACTCTGGTGCCTTTCTTATGCAACATCTGAAACAGGCTGTTTTGAGATTCTCAGAAGGAGAATTTGAGCATATCTGGTGGTAGTAATTGAATGTGGGTAAGGTATCTTCCATCATAGAAAAAGTTCCAACAATGCATGCCTTATGCATTTAACTTCCCTGTTGTGTTAGAGAAATGGGGCAGGCTGAAGGTCAGGGTTTAAAAGGGCTGTCATCAACCAACCCTCCCTGGGTTCTTTGCATCATCTTCTGGTAAGCAATAACATAAAGTGGTACCAATTAAGGTTTATTTTTCCACTCAGCAAGGCTTTTGAAAATTCTGATGTGATGTCACTGATATTCAGACACGAATACATGGCTTTTACTTCCTCAGCAGCTGTGCATGACTGGCAGTGTTGTAACAGAGATTGGAACAGAAGAAAGCACCAAGGCTCTAACACGTTCTAAATCAACTCAATTAAATTTCTGCTGGAAAGAAGGTTATGATCTTAATAAAAAAATTGGAAGATCGCAGCTCTGTTGAAATCTTACCTGGTTCTCTGCTTCTGATAAATTAATTCTAAAACAACTGTTGGTAAATTAAAGCCCTTGTTGAAGTTCTAGTCATGACCTTTGCTGACAATGTGAATTTTAAAATGGATTATACTAATAACTAGGGTGCTTTCTCATTACTTACCTACTGGAGTAGCCTTATGAGGCAAACAGTAACATGGAGTCAGAAGGAATCCCAAAACTCCCCTGTAGGAGTAAGAAAGTACCCTCATGAGGAAGGGATTGTGTTGGAGAAAATGACTTACTTGAATCTCAGAGGATTCCAAGTTGAAAGTTGTTGGCCAAATACACATACGTGAATGTGAAATGACTATGCTATTTTAAATATGGTGACTTCTGTGCCCTGGTGTTTAGCCAGTTAGGGGCATTCTCCTTGCACGGCTGGAACTGTTTTGTGTACATGGTCATGTGGTACCATAGCTAAGGCTCTACAGTTGTGTTTCCTAGGCAACTGCTGTATTAAGTGAGCTAAAACTCACTTCATACAATGAGCCTTGTCCTGTATTTCCTATCTTACACAAGCCCAGTATCTATCTTTTCTGAGGAAAGTGATTATGTTGGGAGCAAGTACCTGTGTAGAGAGAGGAGGATTCTGGGCCAAATAACATTGTGTGAAATCTCAATAAAGAGGAAGGTAGGGGAAAGGATTTGGAATGTATGTAACTTGTCCTGAGATAGGTAGCTGTTGTGAACTGTTCTGAGGATGTACATAGTTCTGCTGGAGGGGATCAGTGTACATGGAGCAGGATCAACTACTTGTTAAATGAAAAGACTCTGGGGACCTAGATCCTTTAAGGTATTTAGACAGCTAACTCTTACTTCAGTGGAGGTAAGGTGCATCAGTACCTCTGAGGATCTGGTTTGTTTATAGGTGTGGTTTCTTAACATGCTGGACTAACCCCCAGTCAAGGCTGGCCTTGAGCATAAATAAAGGAAGCAGCCATGTAGAACTCTACAATCATCCCACGTGAGCCTGGCAGCTCCCTCTTTTCCTCTCTGGCAGTAGGAAAGATGGGAGTGGCAATAACACATCACTGGTGCCTTTTATCTTTTTCCATAGGACCACAGAGGCCCTCACGTGGAGGAGGGACTTGTATTAGAGGTCTCCCACATCCTGGTTGAGTACCCTATCCACTAGGCTAAAGGTTATAAGGGAGCACCTCCTCCTGGCTGTTTTGTTTGGGGTTCCACATGTGACTTAGGGGGCCAAACACCTATCTTCCAATCCCCAGGTTCGAGACTCACTAGCAGGAACAGATTTAAAGGTGGCAATTTTGCAACAGAAAAGCTTCTGTGAGAAACTGCTGAACTTTAATTAATATGCAAACTAGATACCATCAATTTAGGTTTGAATAGAGACTAGGAATGGCTGAGCCATTACACACATTGAATCTATTTCCCCATGTTAAGTATCCTCACACCTTCTTGTCAAACTCTCTGTAATCTGCTATCTTGATTATCACTACAAAAGTTTTTTCTCTTAATTAATTAGCCTCTTAGAGTTGGTAGGGCAACTCCCACCTTTTCATGTTCTCTGTATGTATATCTATCTTCTTACTATATGTTCCATTCTATGCATCCGATGAAGTGGGCTGTAGCCCACGAAAGTTTATGCTCAAATCAGTTTGTTAGTCTCTAAGGTGCCACAAGTCCTCCTGTTCTACTAGCAGGATAGGCAGCTATCTCTGTGAGAGGGGTGAGGGTTTAGCACACACCACTCTCAGCTTCTTCCTGTAGTCTCCTGTAAGGTGCCTCTGTCTCCCCATTCATTGTATAGAGAGCCTAGGCACCTAACTCAGACTGTGGATGATAGTGCTATTCCTGTGATTTTCTGGGTACCTAAAAGTTAGGTGGTGTGATGCTGAGCATCGTGGCTCACACGTCCCTGTGTGGATCCCATCCCCTCGAGCCCATCTAAGGGCGATGCTTGCATTTATTGCAGTGTAGTTGTAGCTGCATCCCAGGATATTTGAGAGACAAAATGGGTGAGGTAATAAATTTCATTGGACCGACTTCAGTTGGTGAGAGAGGCAAGCTTTTGGTTTATGATAGACTTACATTGTCTCAATGGTGCCTGCTTCACAGGGTCTGCCTGCCTGGTGAGTGCAGACTCTATGTATAAAGATAGACCTTAACACCAGCAAGTGGCTTGCTGGGGCCTCTGCATGCAATGTGCCTGCCCTGAAGTGAGTTTGCTAGTTTAATGAAAGGCTGTATATACATTAGGATCTTAGAAAGCCTGAAAACATGTCCAGCTTTAGTACCCAGTTACAATGAAACAACTTGGGGTCAGATATTGTTGCTTGTTTGATCTGGCCTCTTCCAGTGTTAGAATTGTATCCATGAGGGGAAAAGCGATTAGCCAGTCAGCCATGAGTCAAGTGATGAGCCAGAAGCACAGAGTAGAATCCCCATCAGCTGATTAGACTCTTTGATATTTTCCCATTTGTAATCTAAATTTCAAGTCTACCCTTAGCACTAGGAATCAGGAATAGCTGTGGAATAACTGGATCTTACAAAGGGATAACCTAGAACAGGGGCTGCTGTGGCAAATTGTCACAAGCCCTAAAGCTAGGTACAACATACATAAAAACACACCAGAGGTACTTTCATCTTAGGAGAAACTGTTGGGGGTCACCCCAGAGCAGGGGGTGCACAATGACCCCCTCATCTACACTGGCAGAGACCCAAGGACAGGTGAGTCTGCCTAATCCCAGCTCCCAAATTGTGAATCGTAGCTCTTGAGGGCTCCCATTTCCTCTGGTGTAAAATTTGTACAGATGTTTCTAAACCTGTTTATTTTCTATGCACTTTTTTTATTTAAAGTCCCACTGTCAAGTCACCCTCCCCTCCTTCCCGCCCCTCTCTGTTGATATAATTGTAAATAAAAGGCCACACATTGCTTAAGGGTATGTTAAAGCATAGATTGCTGGGAGATGTAGTCTCTCTGGGTTGCTCCTTTCTAGTAGAGAAATAAGTAACTGCAGACTGCACTTTGGCCTTCCCTGGCCTTTGTGACTCACTAAATTAATTTTAAATTACTTATTACATTTGACTTTTCCTGGCAGAGAACTCTTTTGCACTGATTTGTGACTAACAACTTTTTTATTTTTCCAGGTCATTGATTTTCCTTTCTGTGCCCCCAGTAAAATGACCTTGAAGAGGAATTATTGTTAGTCAATTGTGGCTTCGTAGTATTGTTACCTCTTTTTGACCGAAGTGGTTAGCCAAAATTTGGGATCCTATAAGTTGTTTCCATAAGGAGAAATTGATGATAGTTATTTCTTTGATGCAATCCTGTTTATTTCCAAAAATGTACACAGTCCTGTTTCCTTGAACACAGGAGGAATCAAACAGGAGATAGTTTCTTTGCTCACAGTTCCAAGCCTCTTTCAGTCTGCAATCAGCCCAACAAGTTCTCTCTCTAGGCTTTTTCTCAGGGCCCTGCTCCCCATGCTTGCTCTGGCTGTATCCTTGGCTTTCTTGGCTGTGGCCTGCCACTGTATCTGCTTTATTGCTTCTGCCTCTGTCTCAGGGCTGGTCTACACTAGAAAATTAAATCAACCCAGCTACATCCCTCAGGGGTGTGAAAAATCCACACTTCTGAATGATGTAGTTAAGCCGACCCAACCCCCTGTGTAGACAGTGCTAGTTGCTGGAACAATTCGTCTGTCGCCTAGCTACCACCTCTCAGGGAGATGGGTTTACAACGGTGACAGGAAAACCCCTCCTTTCATTGTAGTGTCTACACTGAAGTGCTGCAGCTATGCCACTGTCTTGTTTTTAAGTGTAGACATAGCCTCATATGCACCCCATTCCCTTTCCCCAGTGAGTACTCAGCCTCTGCATTTGCTATACAAGTGCCTGGGAAACCCCTGAGCCTGCATGTCATAGCTTGCACTCAGCCTTGCCCTGTGGGTCTGTGTTTTGGGCTTTGGTCTCTGTTGTTTTGGCTGTTGCTAAACAAAGTGGCATTTAATTGCTCCCTCATTTACCTTGAACGGAAGAGTGGCTGTTACACTGGAAAGTTTTAATGGGGTTTAACCCAACCCATAAATTATTATTATTGTGTGAGGAAAGTTCACCAAATATTTCCAACTTGTAACTACTGCCAAGTATATACATTTGAGGTCATTTGTGGTTCAACTTCTATATATTGATCGAAAAGAATGTAACTGTTAAATTCCAGCAGTAGGCTGAGTCCTGAGGTCTATTCAAAGCTCTGTCACTGTCTTGCTGCCTGACCTCAGGTAAGATTTTCATGTCGTATGCCTCAATTTCCCATGTATTAGAGGGGTAGCTGTGTTAGTCTTTATCCACTAAAACAATGAGGAGTCCAGTGGCATCTTAAAGACTAACAGATTTATTTGGGCATAAGCTTTCGTGGATGAAAAACCCACCTGAAGAAGTGGGTTTTTAACCCATGAAAGTTTATGCCCAAATAAATCTGTTAGTCTTTAAGGTGCCACTGGACTCCTCATTGTTTTTGTCAATCTCCCATCTCTGTGAACTGAGTATGATAATGCTTTATATTTCAGAGAAGGTTTGAGGTTTAATTAATGTTTGTAAAGTGCTGTAAAACTCTAGGATGAAGATAGGATCATTGCCTTCGGGAATGGTGAAAACACAACATGATTGTAGCCAGGACAGCATCATGGCAAGAGACTGACAAAACATTACTGAATGCACAGTCACTCTCAAAATGTCTTCATGCTGTGATTAGAGAGACATTCCAAGGTGGGTGAGGTAATACTTTTTATTGAAGAAGAGCTCTGTGTGGTTCAAAAGCCTGTCTCTCTCACAAGTTTGTCCAATAAAAAAGTATTCCCTGAGCCACCTTGTCTCTCTAATATCCTGGGACTCACACCGTTATACCTACACTGCATGCATTCAGGCTGTGATGCAATGTGGTGACATCCTGAATGCCATCACACTGAAACATCATCACCCTCCACAAAAAGTATAGGCCAAGGACAATGCTGTGTGCAAACTAGGGTAACCAGACAGCAAGTGTGAAAAACTGGGACTGGGGTGAGGGGTAATAGGAGCCTGTATAAGAAAAAGACCTCAAAATCTGGACTGTCTCTAGAAAATTGGGACATCTGGTCACCCAAGTGCAAAGGTCACAACACCCAGGCACCACCCTAGCTGCACCGAGCCTTGCAACTGCAAAGTCTTGCACCCCCAGGCCACGCCCATTGCCTCCCGGGAATGAAAAGCAGGGCCCTCCTTCTCCTCGGCCTCTCGTTGACCGGTTTGACACTCTGCTCCCAGGGAAGACTCTATGGTCGGCAACTCGTTGGTTGGCAGAGGGGGACGCTCTAGGGAAAGTCGTCTCTTCGGCGGGCAGCTCGGTAGCGACACTCTGCAGGTGGGAGGCGACTCCATGGTGGTGAGCGGAGCGCTTGCGGCGGCAGTAGGGCGGGGTGGGTGGACGCTCTGGCCCGGAATCGGTGGTGGAGGAGCGGGGGTGAGGGCCGCTCTGGCCGGCGGACTCGCTGGTGTGGAGTCCCGGAAGCTGCGCTCTCCCGGGCTGGAGAATGGCGGAGAGTCCGGCAGCGGAGGAGGCGGCCGCGGCGGCGGTGCTGGCGGCCGCCACGAGCGGCGGGGTCCCGGCGGGCCCCGGGGGCGGCGGCGCGGGCAGCCCCGGCGTGTTCATCCCGGCCGAGCTGTGGGCGGTGGCCGGGTTCGGGGCGCCCCCCGCGGGGGCCGGAGTCCCCCCCGGGAGCGGCGGGGCCCCCCTCGCCGGGCTGCCCGCGGCCGCCGCCGCTGCGGCCGGGGCCGCGCTGCTCACGCACTCGGCCTTCTGGGACCCCACGGTGAGCGGCGACTGGGACAGCGAGAGGCCGAGCCCGGCCTGCCTGCTGCGGATCAAACGGTGAGCGAGCGGGCCGGCCCGCCTGCCGCGGATCGAGCCGGGGAGCCCAGCCCCACGGGCCTGCCCGGCCTGGGTGGGGGGTGTCTGTAACTACAACCCCCGCCTCCCATGGGTCCCTGCCCCGGGACAGCGCGCCCCAACACCGGGGGCCCCGATGGGGAATCCCCCGTTCGCCTGGTGTCTTCCCTGCTCCGGGCCCAGCCAGCACCCCGCGTGCCAGCTGGGGATCCAGTGACCCCCGCCCGGCGTTGCTGGGATAGCCAAGGACTTCCCTGGCCAAATCGCCTCTGAGTAAATGCCCCGTCATGGTGATAACTAGTTGCTCTATTGGGGATCCCCCGAAAGGAGCCGGTTGTCTGTGTCTGGGGCCTTCCCCCTCTTTCTAAACCCTCGTGATCTCTTCCACCTTCTTACTCTTTGAGCCTAGAGTTTTGGGCTTTGCATTACCAACACACAGGCAGATGGGACAGTGTATGTGGAGTGGGCCCTAACCACCTAGATAGCCTATACCACATGGATGTCATCAGCATTTGTGCTAGGAACAGGGCAAACTCTTCCATGTTGTTCTGCTCTATGGCCTGAAGTCACCTACTGAGGCACCTATATATCCTAGGGTACTAGATGCATTTCTTCATGCTCCAGCACTTAACAGCTTTCCACAATGGAGCGTGGGGCTACCTCATTCATCACCCCTTTGGTCTTGTCCCCAGAGGTATCTGCAGCTCTCTAGGTTTTAGTAGGCTTCCCCAGTGTTAGGAGAACGTTCTGTGCATCAAAATGCTTTAGATTCCCTCTGGCTTTGTTGACGCATCTACTCCCAGCTGACTGCTGCTGCTCTAGAGCCAGCGTGCTAATGCCACTTTGTATTTATAAAGCACTTTTCAGCCAGAAGGATCCCAAAGTGACTTGCAGGCTGTATACATGTAAGATCATGTATCCACTTTTCGGGTGGAATGTGATAGCTGTTCTCCATGCGCAGCAGTGCTGTACAGCACAGGAAATGAAGCATCTCATGTGCACATGAAACTTCCAGGTAAATGTAGTAGACAGAATAAATTATCCACCATTGAAATTTGGCAATTCATATGGATCAGCAGCTTCTTGCTAAAACTGCCACAGTCCTTTTCGTTTATCATTTTAATGGGGGAATTTTCTGTTAATTCCCCCCTTTGTCCCTCACCTGGTTTAAACCATTCTTGCTGCTACCAGTGGCTAGGAAAATATGACTTCATACAACTCAACAGAGCATATGTTTTGCCCCTTCCATGCAAGGATCTCAAAGCCCATACATTGAATTCAGCCTCACAACTGCATTTTACAGGTGCATACGAGAGGCAAAGTGACTTCCCCGAGGTTAACGATGAAGCTGTGTCAGAGACAAGAGTAGCATTTTGATCTCTTAATTCTGTCCTGTGCATTCAACATAAGATGAAGCCTCACCTGACCAAAACTACCTCTACTTAATCTATTGTGCTGGCTGTCTGCCAGGGAGTGATCTGAAACCCAATGTCTCTGTGCATCTGCAAATTAGGAGTTTTTTGTATTAGATCAATAGGGGAATGGGTTTCTTTTTTGTGTTCCTAGATTGAATTATAAGGTGTTCATTACTGGCCCACCCATAACCCTGTTCTTTCATTTGCCTGAGTGGTGCAAATTGATCAATTCAGCTGTTTCTCCTCTAACTGCAGTATTAGAGGCTGCATGTAAAAGGATTGCTCACATTAGGTCTGGCGTGTTAATCAACTTTATAACAATACAACAACATGTTGTTTTAAATACTGGCATTACGTCAATAGATTCTTCCTCTTCCCTCATCACCAATATCACTGCTTGCCAAATGATTGCATATCCTTGTCTACTGCCGGTTACAAAACTCCTGTAACTTCACCATAAGATGGTACAAACTATGTTTCCAGTCCAAATGGACGATAGCACTAACTTAATAATACTTTGTAAGAAGATGAGGTTCTCCTGTCACTTCAGAAGTTTCATCTGCTTAGTCATGCTGCTGAAAACTTTAGCTCAGCTCAGTTTTCTTTACAATCAGGAAGGCTTTTTGAAAATCCTTCTGTGGCCGTGTGCAACTCGGGTCAACAGTGGGAGGTGCTCTTTCACTGTTAGAGATAGAGTGCTGCCGTATGTCCCCAACTCGCAGTGAGTCGTATCTGATTCCACGTCTCTTTTGTTACGTATTTTGAGAGCGTGTGCGCTCCTTATCTCCTACAGCTCTTATTCTGGATAAGCAGGAACAGCTTAGCCAGAAAACAATGGCAACAAAATAAATGCTTTCAGTAACAGGTTTACTTCTTAAAATACACCCCTTTGTGCGCGCGTGCACTCTCTCTCGCTCTCTCTCTCTCATACTCTGTTCTGTTCCTTGGATTGGGCTGGACCCTGAGGGAGAAAATGGCTAATTCCTGTTTTGTTTTCTTCAGGGATATCATGTCCATTTATAAGGAACCACCCCCTGGAATGTTTGTTGTGCCTGATCCCCATGATATGACTAAGGTAAGTGAATATCCAGAACTGATCCAACTTTCCCCTTCTGTGTATCTTGTTTTGCTGGCTACTTTAAGATTTAGTCCATATAAGGCTTGTCGGTATCATGTTGGGGTGGGTAAGAATCTCATAGAGCATCCTCAAAAGGTTGTAAAAGAATAAAGTAGCTTAAATTTTCCTGGGGACAGTGGGAAGGGGTTGTGTTTAAAACTGGAAGAGGCTTTCAAGGAAGCTGGCTTTGTGAAGTGAGAAACCTTGGCGCTGCAGATAAATCCAGTAGCGCCTCCATGGCCATGTGACTTGGTAAAGCACCAATCCTGCTGGCTTCGTGCTGCCAATGCTTGAAAACGATCAGTGGAAATGTTTGAGGAAGAGCTGACTCCACTGTGAGCTATTGGATATGGGAAGCTGGGGATGGTAAATGTAGTAGTTGGATGCATCAGAAACTTCAGATTAGTGACCCTGTTGGCCACGATTCACACCCAAGCTGATGCAGAGAAGTGTAACTTACACTCCCCGTGCTAGCCTGCATCCCTGTGCCCCAGCGGAGGTGTTCTTGGGAGAGGCCTGTCCATGTAGTTTCTGCTAAGTGTCACACTGCAGTCAGGATACCCTAGTAAGTTTGCAAACAGTGGATGCTGACAGGATGCGTTTGATTTCGTGCATCTCCCAGCCTCCGTGCGACATCCACTCTTTGGGCTGCACTGGTTCCTGGGAGACTCATAGTGGATGAGAAGTTGCCTCATCTTTTCCTGTTGTTGCAAGCTTTTCCCACCTCTACAACAAAGTTTCCACTTCTAGGTTCCACCAGCACTAACCCTTGGTTGAATTTGAGGCCTTTGGGTTTTAAGATACTGCAAGGGAATAGTTGAGAGAATTCCTATATACGAGAATACTCCAAATTCCAAGTATATACTCAGTATTTTAATCATAACTTTGGCCCAACTTGATGCTGGAAGCTGAAAATACACACACGTTTTCCAACAATGCATTATATCATTGACCATGTCCTAGAGCGTCTTAGTATTGGCATCTTCTTGCAAATCACAAGGAGTTAAAAAGCATTTAAAATTGATCAAGTGATCACATTTGAAAAAGCACGGTAAGAAATAATATTGCTCAACTAATAGCTTCGGAGGAGTAGTTTCACCTGTATGCAATCAGGATTTTCAGAGGTAACTTTACGATGAGGAGAGAATGTGCTCCTAATCTTAGGTCCTGGCTGAGGAAAGTTAGTGATCCGTTTAAGTACAAATCAGTGCAGTATCTTCAAGCCAAGCAAAACTGCTGGCGGAAATTCAGAAGTTGGAAAATTAAAGTGTCGGGGATGGAAATAGGTGGTGAATGTTGTTTTTTCTTAATTGCTTTTTGTTTTTAAATCCTGTACTTTTGAAAAGTCAAGCTCTTCTGATGAAGTACTGTTTACTCTGCGTTTGGCTGTGCAGACATGGAGCGGATGTATGTGCAAGTGTGTGAGACGTGCAGCTGCCGCGGCCCCTTTGTAAAAACGGCTACGTAGGCACGCATTGTGCACAGGTGTGGCAGAGAAATGTGAAGCAGTGGCTCAGGGAATGAGTGAGTCTGGCAGGGAGGGGAAAGAGTGGACCGTGTATGACATGCTTGTGAGAGAAGCCTGGTCTGTGTTGGGATTCCTTGCACTTGTTCGGTTTTGTTGAGAATTTCACCGTGCTGCGCAATTTTGAAGTGGTGCGCAAGATGGGCTTTTGTTTTGCAGATTCATGCATTGATCACAGGCCCATTTGACACGCCTTATGAAGGGGGTTTCTTCTTGTTCCTGTTTCGCTGTCCTCCAGATTATCCCATCCACCCACCAAGGGTCAAACTGATGACAACAGGGAATAATACAGTGAGGTTTAACCCCAACTTCTACCGCAATGGGAAAGTCTGCCTGAGTATTCTAGGGTAAGAGGAGACTTCAGCTGTTTCAAGGGGAAGCCAGGAGTTTGCTGCAGGCAGTTACCTGCAGTATGTCCCCCTCTTTGCATATTTCGGTCTCAATCCTGTAGTGACATCTGCCTGCACAGACCCTGCATGAAGTCACTTGTACAATGGAGGCCTTAACGCTGCCAAAATGTAGCTAAATTACGACTGACTTTCTTTGAACCTACAAAAGCCAGGACGGAAATTCTCTTCTCTCCGCCATTGTGCCTAAGTAACACAACATTCTTCCCCTCTCCCAGTCCCACCATAGAGTTTTGGCCTGAACTTTTGCATTTCTTCTGCTTTTTGTGGTTTGAAGGCCGTCCGTTATTGTTGTTTGAATGTAGATTTTTGTGGTTTTAATTTCCCGTGTGTGTGTGGTTTTTAAAAAGAAAATAGAAATTAAAAAAAAGCCACTAAGAACTCCCTGGAAAGCTGTTTAACTGCTTCTCTGCTTCCGCCTGTGCTCAGCGCAAAACCATGAGTAGTATAATTATTTTAAGTCTCCAGTAGAGCACTGCCTATTCAAACAGTGCTTTTACAAACTTAGGCTCCAGTTCTGCAGATGCTTAATTTTAAGCAGGTGAGCAGTCCCATTAGCCTCAACTGGACTACTGTGCTTAAAGGACACGTATTGATGGTCCCAATCCTGCAAACGCATTAGCCCGTCCCTGACACGTTAACAATGTAAGGGCATGATCTTAGGTGCCACTAAGCACCGTGCAGCTCGGCGTGAAGCCAGTGCAGGCTGCAGATGCTCATTGTCTCTCAGGGTTGGGGTCTAAATTCGAGCAAACCCAGAACAACGGTTTAAGGAAGGAAGATTATTGATGTAAAGGTAGGGGGTGGGTTTGAAGCGGGAGGCACTTGGTTAGGCAGACCTCCTCAAGCTCTTGGGATGTGCATCAAACTGAAAGGCGGAGGGAAAGGGAGCAGTAAAAATGAAAGGATTTGAAAGCATCTCATGTGTCAGGTGCATCCTTCTTTTGAAATGCTGCCATTCCTAGGGGAGGAGAGAGAGGATCTATAGCAAAAGGGTTAAGGGCAGCTAATGCAGAGTCGTCATCTAGCAGTGTCCCTCTGCATAAAGGGGTGCGCACCCCTGCATTTGGAATAACACAGTGAGGTTTAACCCCAACTTCTACCGCAATGGGAAAGTCTGCCTCACACTAACACTAACTTCACCCATAAAAGCTTCTGAACACTGCAGATCATTGGGGGCTGTTCTGGGCTCCCTGTTTTTCTTGTCCACTTCCCCTTCTGGATAGTCCCCTCTTAGCTTTTTCTGATTTCCTAAACTGGGGTTTGTTGACTTTGAGAGTGGTAATGGTGAAAGGGGAGGTCACTGCATCATATTGTAGGTCTTGTGTTTAAATACATTCCTATGTTTATGATGTTTCAGCACTTGGACTGGTCCTGCTTGGAGCCCAGCACAGAGTATCTCTTCAGTCCTCATCTCCATACAGTCTCTGATGACTGAGAACCCCTATCACAACGAACCTGGCTTTGAGCAGGTAATAGATCTGATTGAGCACGGTTTACTCCAGTTCTGAGATGACTTGACTCCTGGGTCATCGTCCCCGTCCCCCCCCCGCTCCCTCACTCCAACAGTGAATTCCCTCTTGCAGAGAAACAGTTAGTCATCCCGACGCTATGCAAGCAATGGTAGCTGAAGTGTATACTTATGGGCAAAAGGGAGTGTTGTCTAGTAGTTAGAGAACTGGAAGATTCCTGCTTTCTGTTTCATTCTTTGCTGCTGAGTTGCTGTGACCTTGAGTAAATCTGTTAACTGTGCCAAGCCCCAATTTACCCCACCGATAAAATGGATATGATGCTATCTGACTTGCAGAAGAGCTCAAATGTTTGTAATTCCTTTTGAGATTTGTATGGTGGAATATCCTGTCAGCGCTAATGGTCACCTGGCTTAAATACACAGGGCTTGGGTTAAAAAAGTGTTCGCACTCATGCCGCAGAGCCAATGCCACGGATCCCGTTGTAATTTACATTATAAGTAAGGTAGTGGAATTAACTGGAAACGTACAGGAAACTGACTATATCTGCAGGGTTTTTTCCTAGTTCTCCCAATCTCTGCTGACAGTAAATGGCTTCCCTGGGATGTATTGATTCATGTAGGACATAACAAACTGCTCAGGTTATCCTGGCCTTCAGTCCCAGAGAGAGAGACTTGTGCTGGCTTTAGCTGAGGTTGATCCATCTCCTCAGCTACCCGAATCCTGTGCTTTGGGAACATGCGGTATCTCTTACCAGCTTTTCAGCATAAACGAGATCACTGTACTTTGAGCAGGCAGATCCGAGGAGAGTTCGCTGTGGAGTGTGAAATCCTTATGGCCCAAGGGGAGGGGAAGGGATAATAGCCATTCACACCACACTGGACTCAATAGAGCAATTTATGTTTACAGGAGAGGCACCCTGGGGATAGTAAGAACTATAACGAGTGCATTCGGCATGAAACCATCCGAGTAGCTGTGTGCGACATGCTGGAAGGAAAGTGTCCCTGTCCTGAGCCTTTACGGTAGGTAATGGGGATGAGGAGTGGCCCCACCTTGCTCTGAACAGTCAGGGTCCGCTTTAACTGGGCACTTCTATATGCTTCATGTTCACTTGCTGAGTCACTGTTAGGGGCTGGATCTCTGTTGAAGGGACAGTGTCATATATTGGAACTCTTATCTTGGTGTTTCTGAACTCCTGAGTTCCAGTCCTAACTGTGTCACCGTGGGTACCGCTAAACCTGTCTGTTCCCATTCCTATATTGTAAAGGGGGATGACATGTCCCTGCCTTGCATGGGTGGATGGCTAATTGTTCCTGATGTGTATCGAGTATAATATTTATACAGCCCCCTGTACTTGTTCCCTGCCCTGCTTTTGTCTCACTGTATCCACTTGCTATATGACCTCCTCTCCTGCATACTCTTGTTCCTGTATGTTGTGATTCAGTCAGGGCAGTGAGACACAAAGTTAATGCAAACCCCACGTGTCCGAGGTTCTGCTGAGCAGCAGAATGGTTGCCTCAGTTGCCAGGGCAGATTTTTTGAATGCTTGGATCATCCTCGTAAATTTTTAAGACATACACTGAGTGTTGTGGATTAGATGAATGACAGGTTTGCTTAACTGAATGGAGTCTCATGTGGCCAGGAGGTGATGAGACCATTGCTTAAATGCTCGCTCATCCTGCATTGACCCTGTGCTCTTTTGTGGCGTTCCAGGGGTGTTATGGAGAAGTCTTTCATGGAATACTTTGACTTCTACGAGGGTGCATGCAAAGAGAGGCTTCACCTCCAAGGACAGACAATGCAGGTAAGCAGCTGGCAACCATGCCATGACTTAATTAGAAGGGCACAGTTTAATGACCTGTTAGGTTGTAAGAAATGAAAGTGTTGATGTGCCAGCTATGTGGTGTGAAATGTCTGCTTGTTGAGATGGAGCCACAGCTCTTTTTATTGGCCACTTTGGCTGAAGGCGGTAATGAGCTTGCCTCTCAACATGGCTACTTTAGGAAGGAGGAGAATGGGAGTTCATTGAAGGATAGAATTTCTTAAATTCTCTCCAGACATGTGCTTTGAGTTCACATCAGCCATTAAATAAGGCTGAGAAATTCCTGTTGTTTGTGTTTAGAAGAAAGACAGTGTACTAAGTGTCTGCTTAATTCTCTGTTGGTGCCAATTGTACTTCATTTGAAAGTTTCCCCTGAAAGCCAGAAAGCGGGGGAATACACCAGCTTAAATGTGCTTGTATTTCCTCTTCACGTGGATCAGGGCCATACAGGTAGTATTGGATGCGGCCCACATAACACATTGTGGGCCACATATATGGCCCCCAATGGTAAATAAGTTGAGAACTGCTGGTCTATCCTTGGACTCATGCAAAGAGAATAGGAAACTACTACCACCAGTTGGACAATGGTGTGATTCCAGTAAGACAGTTCCTATGTCCCTGTCAAAGGTTTAGCTAGCTGGTGTTTTTCTGCTGGCTCTGGCTATTTTGGGTACTTTACAGGACATCCTAAAACTCTCCTGCGATGCTGCTAATCTCTTCTTAAGGGCCCCATCGCTATTTATGCAATACAATCCTGGGAAGTCAGAGAGGTTTCTTCCCACTCTCTAATCCTGAGAACCAGCTAGTAACTCTTGTAATTTTTAATCTGCGCTAGCCTAAGTGTGGACTCAGAGGTGCTTTGCTGAGGCCCGGTCCCTTGAGGTGCCGAGTGCCTTCAATTTCCATTGATTTCCCAGACCCAGTACAAGCCATTGAGCTTTTCCTAGCACTGCTCCTGAGCCCCTCATCAGAAAAAACCCTGGTTTTTTTCCTATTGCTGATTGCTAAGATATTTTGGTATGAATAGAACAGAAGACGCTTGTAATCAGCCATCTCCCGTCTGCTCATTTAAAGATATCACCATTGATGAAAGAGGGAGGTGGTTAATTTTACCACCTAGTATCTACCCATGCCCTTATTGTCAACAAACAGCCCCATAATCCATAAAATTAGCTTGACAAAAGCAGACCGCTTGTGTTTGGACTGAATAGTGCCACCAGGCAACACTGACTCCCATCAGCTGGAATCTTTAGTACAGCGACTAGAGGCTGTATTGTAAAACAACACGACTTGAGGGGTTATTCAGGAATGGCACCAATCACATTCTACAGTCATAACTGCTGCAGCTGCGAAGAGCAGAGGTTCAATTTATTACTGTAGCACCTAGGAACCCCATTGTGCTAGGTGCTGTACACACACAGTGGTCTTACAGTGGTCGTGATTGCTGCGTTCCTGTCCCCGTCATAAATTGTAGCATAGGCACTTCATTAGATGAACTGTAGATAAAAGAATAAACTGTGAAAATGAAGCCATTCCAAAATGTTGAGCTCATTGTCAGCTTCCCCACATGAGCGTAGTGTTTGGGAAAGAAGCTGACTTTTCAGTTTTGGAGTCTAAAGTCATCTTATTTATCCCAGAGCAGGTACAGTGCAAGCTTCCTCCCAATCGCTCTGTCAGTGTGGTCCTGTCAGGGTGAGAGAGTAGGAGCTAAATCTCTCTTCCCTGTTCGCTGCTGTGAGTGACTGTAGGCAAGTCTGGGCACTTGTATGCCTCAGTTTCCCCATCTGTAAAATGGGGATAATGCTACTTGCCTTCCTTTATAAAGCCTCTATAGCACTACGTGAGGTGTTAGTAACTAAGTCTGTAGTCTTTCCTAATGAGACTGTCACTCCCTCCTGCCTGAGACCAATTCATCAGTTCTCTGAAACTGGTTCAAATCCAGCCAGTGTCCACTCAAGCTTTCATCTGGCTGTGGAAGGTAAACTAAGTTCCCTCCAGTTTATTTTGCCTGGGTTTTTCAGATGAGCATTTAAGAGCCAGGGTCCCATATGCTCTGCTTTGACACTGACAAACCCCTAACACACTTGGCAGAGAGAGGTTTAACCAGTGTCTTTGGCCAAAATGCATCTCCTTGCCATGCAGTTGTCTGCCCTTGCGGTGGGTGTATTTCGTAGATGCCGCATAGAGTGTGATGTACTTTGGCACTGTACAAGTCTCTAAATCTTACATGTTCCCTCCCCCCAGGATCCTTTTGGTGAGAAACGAGGCCACTTTGACTATCAGTCCCTATTAATCCGTTTGCAAGGAATTCGGCTGAAGGTGCAAGAGAAACACCAGCAGGAGAATGTAGAAATAGACTCTGACAGCAGCTCCTCGGAGACAGAGACGGACACTCAAGGGAGCTCCAAGGCTTAGAGGTCTCTCTAAGTGAGAAACCCAATCCTGGGGATGGTTCTGTCTTCGAACTCTAGAATTACCCGACAGACTTGAGAACCAAGCCAATCCCAGAGTGGCTAGAGCTGGAAGAGGTCTTCTGTCTCCTTTAATGCTCTGGTGGATACCGAACAAGAGGACTTCATGGTAGACAAAGCCAAGCTTGTGACAAGCTACTCGAAAAGGTACTTCCTATGCTAGAAAGCTGGAGCATGTGGCATCAGGTTATTTTGGAAACACCTATACTGGGTGGCTTTTTTTTTTCTTTATTGGATTAAAACAATGAGATGTAGAATGCAAGTCCGTTTTACAGCTTTTCTGTTAAATAGCCCGTATGTGCCCTTCCCTCTGGCCATGCAGAACTCCCAAGGACCAGAGCTGTAGGAGCACTTGGGTGGAGTCCATAATACTAAGGGGTCCACTTGCTGCTTGCCCAGGGTTAACTTCTGTCTGAGGAGAGGTGGGGCACAGGTGCTCTGCATAAGCCCATCTACCTGCTGATGTCTCTTCTAGACAGACCAAAGAAACAGGGTGGAGTCTAGCTTTCTTTCTGAAAGCTTCATCCAGTCCCTGGGTGGCTTTTGCTGGCTGAACTTTAGGTGGAAGGGGGGGAGACATGGATGCAAACTGTAAAAGCTTATAAATCAAGAGCAGATGCTTTTACCTTGGAAACATTGGAGAGAGAATCACTGGTTCTTTTAAAACAACTCCCCCACACCCACCCGCCCACAGATCAAGGCTTTTGGTTTTTTATGATCTTGATTGGAGTTGACATGTTCTACTTTGGCTCTTCTAAATGGAAGTGCTGTTTCCTTGACTGCTGTTTGCTTTCAGCCCCTGAAGTCAGTGGGTTTTTTTTTTTCTGTTAATATTTTGATCCAGGCCAAATTTACATGCTAGGATAAGGGACATTTGTAAGTAGGAAGCCAGCTTCTGATGGAGCCCTACAGAGAAGGGGAGGAGCGAATGTCAATAGCAGCAGAATATTCCCTTGCTAAACTTGGCCAGTGGTAAAACTAGTTCTCAGAACGATCAAAGCTTTAACAGCAGAGTCTCCTTTTTGAGCAATTCGTGCCTCTTGGGCAGGTGTTGTCTGGCTGCACATGCCATTACATCAAGGATGTATTTAAAGTAAGAGGTATGGAGATGAAACATACTAAGGTCAAGCAGGCAGATAAATAAGCCCGATTTGGTAACAAAATAAAATCACCAAACTGGGTGGTAAAATGCTCCCCTAAAAGTTGAGCACATAGAATGGTGCATCAACCTTCCCACCCACCCCCAAATTCCTTTGCTGTAATCCTTTTCCCGATTTAGTGTAGCATGGAAAGAAACTCCAAGCCAGGAAACTTTTTGTTCTAAAAAAATTGTTTTTGTAGATCAAATTGCAGTTGTTTTCAATGTCCCATGTGTTGATATTCTACATAAACAATCTGTATTGAAAACAATTCAACTCTTGTAAACTTTCAGAAGCCTGCCTCCTGCTGCATAAGTAGCCTTGAAGTTGAAAGATGTTAAATGGCACCTTGAATTCAGGAATGTTTCCAACAACTTTTTTTCCCCCTCAAACAAAATCTCACCTTGGGTCTGTCATTGGTATGGTTTAGAGTAGAACCCTATCTTCTCTGAAGGGAAACTCACATAGGACACCCCACATGGAAGTAAATACAGCAGTTTATTCCTTGATATAAGGTTTCATGGAGGCATATCTGTATGAGAAGGCACGAGCTGTGCTACTGTGATGCCTCTGTTTAATCCCCTTGTAAATTTCACTGTTTCCATCAATCAATAGTATCCCCACTTTAAAATGGGTTAGAGCTGGCCTCTGCCTTCATAAGGCAGATCTCATTCAGAAATATGTATGTGATGCATGTGGCATTACCATCCACACACACAATGCCTTACTGTGGGCACCATTCACCTAAAGCATGTGGCTGTAAACGTATTAGTTTAATAGCGCTGTTACCCGTCCTGCTGTTTCTGAATGTTTCCATTTCAAAGTGACAATCCTCAATGACTGCTCTAGGCAGACCTGTTTTAGTGACAGAATTTTAGACCTAATGATTTGAAAATATATGCACAAGAGTCACTATAAAACACCTTGTTTATATACAATTGTACATAAGATTTTTTTGTGCAATAAAGTTTGTTTTGGCAGAATCTAGACTATTGTATTTTTCATGGGGAAAGTGACTTGAGCTTACAGGAGCTTTCTAAAACACTTGAGCAGGGATGCTGGTGGGAACAGTTTAGTCTCCACAGCTGATAAGCTTAAACTGGAATTTACCCTTTTAAGGAGGTAGAATCACTTTTACATCCTTCCAGTGTTCTAGTTTAGAACAGTAGCCCTTTAAGTTACACCACTGGTAAAGGTTGGTACAATTCAAAGGAAATTTAAAGATGTATAATTTTGACCAATTAAATGGGTAAACCTAGGGACTTTGTTTAAACAAACTTTAAGGCTAAATGTCCTACTTCAAGTAATACAGCACAGGGAGAATATGTACAGCTCCATGTTTTCCTCTTAACAGTCAGGGTATTGCCTCCTTTGCTTCCTCTGGAGTGATTTCCTGAGAGTAAAGTTCTGTAAAGAGAGCCGGCAGCCAGTACTGAGATTCCCCTGGAGCTTGTGTGTCAAGCCAGGCCATGCCTTCCTTCAGCAGGTGTTCCTGTCAAAACAGACCAAGGTCTCAGAAGCTGAATGGAGAAAACAGGGATCTGCAAAAAGTCAGCTGGGGGGGAAGCATGCAAGAACCACTTCTGCATTCCAGCCCTTCTACAGGCAGGAGAAGGAAGAGTCCTGTGACTTAATTTAGCACTAGACTGGGCTTCCTTTGCCCCACTCAGTCTAGCTGCTTGTAGTTCAGACAACTGATCACCACTTCCGCTACTGGAAGTGTTCTCACCCACTACAAATATTTAAAGGGCAAGTGGCTATACTGACTGCAGAAACACTTCACTACAGTTACCTCCATTCTCTCCGCATACTGCACTGGGTGGGGACAGATGAAGATGATGTTCAAAGTGTATTCTACAACCATGGAAGCAAAGCCAGAGCCGGCAAGTAAATTTTACAGAACTAAGGAAGGTGCAGCCCCAGTCCCAAGGCAGGAAATGAGGAGTAGCAGGAGTAAAGTGTGTACATATTTCACAGCAGCACCAATCAAAGGCCTGGACCTGCCATTAAAAGGATTCTACCTCACAGCCTGGCCACACTGAGTCCTACAGGGGTGAAGAACCCATTTTACTTTCTCCCTGGTTTGGTCTTGCAGACTAGATGGGATTAAACTTTTTACTGTGTCCTACCATTAGGGTGGCTGTGGTAGTGTAAATGGTTGGATTAAATGCCACTGTAGCAGGTTACAAACAAGCATACCCCACAAGGATTACATACATACCAGCACATGCTTGGCACGTTCCATCTCCCACTTTAAACTGGACTCGATCTCACTGACAGTTACATACCCCTTTTTCTGGAATAAGGGAAGGAAAATTTGTAGGACAATGATTTCAGTGCACAGAAAGCTCCTTACCATCTGCTAAGCAGCAGGACTTAATAGCAGAGGCCATGTTTTGGAATGTCTACTTGCCTATATATTCATATCTTTACAAGCTGAGACCTTAGGTTCTTGTTCATATTAGAATTTACACTCTTCATACCATCTCTTCTCTATCTATAGAGCCTGCCCTAGTGTGTCAAGGGTACTCTGTGGCCCCTCAGGGGTAGCTTATACTAAAGAATCTCTTGCCACATTACCTCGGCCAGCTGCAAAACCACTGTGTGATCCATGTTCAGTTCAGCTGGTACAGACTGGATCAGATATGTCCCTCCGACAGGAATAATCCCAAAGCCACTGCCCAGAACTTTCAGCTTCTTGATTGCGCGGAGGAGATCATCCCTGAAGAGGCAGTGGGAGTGAATATAAGACTTTAAAAGAAAAGCTTTTGCTCTTCAGTTGAACCAGATGCTAAGTAATGTAGTAAATAAGGGACAACAACTGTACAAGTGGCAAAGTTAAGGTCTGAAATGCAGAGGCCACCTCCACATGTTGAGTGGCTATAGTAATTTCTTCTCATGCTAAGCATTTCTGAAAAATCAGATGCTATTTGTTTACGTTTTATTTCATACTTACCAAGAGGCAACAGCAACTGAAAAGATTGCTTGCCTTCCTTCCATTTAAGGTGTGCTCTGATTCCAACAAGATTATGAGAGGGTCACTAAAACTGTTTGAGTGAACTCATTCCACAACTGTCTAGAACACTCGTTATATAAGTCCTGTGAACTCAAACTCTAAATTGCCAAAATAAGATTCAAAAGACAAGGTCAGGCCCAAAATTCAGATCCTGTAAGACAACCTTTTGCAAACTATCAACGGAAAGGTCTCCAAGCACAAAGTTTCAACTGAACTTTCAACTGTTATTTGTTCAAGTAATACTGTCTACCAGTCCCCAACCTGCTAGAGTAACACCTTGCTGATGCAGGAGAAGAAAGTGAAACTCAGTCTATTTTCACTGTCCAAGTGAATCTGTGCCAAAAGTATGAATCTCATTTTCATAAGATGTTACACTTAACATACTAAACACAGGTTTCAGAGCAGCAGCTGTGTTAGTCTGTAAGCCCACAAAAGTTTAGACTAACATTCATTTGAGCATAAGGTGCCACAAGTACTCCTGTTCTTTATACTAAATAGATTTCCCTATCTTAGCAGTCCTCTTATTTAACTCAATGTAAAGTCAAAAATAAGGGTTTTTTTTAATTAGTCTGTCAATTCTCCTTGATGCAAGTACAGACTGTTTGTTTACATTGCAATACAGACTGAGCTAATGTTTCACTTGTAGGACTTTAGTGTAATTTGTCTTAATGTATGATTTGCAAATACAGATTCTTATTAACTGATCTAAGCTATCCTAAAAATATTTTGCATAATGTAATCTTGAGAGGAGGGAAGGGGGCAGGAACCAGGCTGGGCCCCTCCAGCAGGCATATCATTTATAATAGGGCATTGCTTGCAACCTTAATTATGGACTCACTACTGACAGACTTATTATTATGGAGCTATCTGGGGTTATATTAGCAGCAGCAGAACTTTCAGGTGCCTGCCTATATTAACTGTCACTTTTTATTCATGCTGTTTTCAGGCTCTCCTTGATTGTAACAGCTCAAGCAGATACTCACTGGCTGACATCCTGGGCAAACTTCCCTCTTCCCTTCAGCACTTGCTGATGAAGTTCCTCCAGGGTTATGAGACCTGGAACAAATGAGGGAGGTGATGTTAATACAGAGCAAAGGTTCCTCTGGTAGCATTATATAGCACTTGAAATTCCTTTTCACATTCGCCATCTTACATGTTCCTTTCATTTATGTAGTCATTTTAACCTGTTTTTCACTGTATTCAATTTCACCGCTTTAGACAGGATATTAAATATCTAAACATTTCTATTCCCAGATTGAGAGTACTGCAGAGTTAGTTGGTTTTCTCCCATTAATGGATCAGGTACATTTAATTCAATTAAAAAGGGACTGTATCCTCCTGTCTCTTTGTTCTGTGTTTGTCCAGCAGCTACCACCATGGAGTTGTGGTCCAAAACTGGGGCTGCTAGCCACTACTGCAGTACAAACTAACAGCAGATGCCATACACGTGACGTTACCTTACAATAAATGCTTGCATAGTAAGTTGCTTACTCTAGGTGTCAGAAGTATTTTTAATTTTTACTAGGCAGGATATCAGGCCAGTTCTTTAAAATAAGTTTTGTCCATTTATTTATTTAGCAATAGTGGGCTAGAAATTCATATTTTCTCCCTCTGTGTGTGTCTCTATGTATAGTTTAATAAAAAAATCAATTACTAATCCTCCAATCTTTGCTATTAACTTAACGTACTGCTACAGGCTCACCAGGCATATTTTATGGCACCGTTAAGCAGCATCTTTGGTGTGAGAAGTTTACATTGTAATAACTAACACACATTAGCTATTTCACTATAAAATCCTATCAGTGACTGCATGCAGGTCGCTTTCACTGCACTGTAGCTAGGCAATAGCAACACTATCACCTCCCATCCACAATTCAGCTCATCAAGCAAAAAGCGACAGAGCCTTGCCTCCAGCCAGAGTGGATTTGATTTTAAATCACTACTCAGGAAGACTCGATTTAATCATGGTTTTCTACATAAAAGTGCATTCTTGTTGGTTATTACTTTAATACATATTCTTCACAACTCATAGGTTTCATTTTTAGAAGGTACACACTATACATTTTTAAACAGTGATTTATTCTGAAAGCTTTTCAGATGAGTTTTACAGCTATATCAGAAAATGAATGGTTGTTTGGTTAGTTCATTTACCAAAGGTAATTGAAGCAGCTATTTATCAAGTCATTGGGAGGTGAACTATCTCCAATTTAACAGGTTAATCATTAATATTTGGAGGATTTTCTTGCCATGCTGTATTAGGAGGAGAACATCACCAGACATTTAAATTGTTTTATTTAAGTAAAACATTAAGTATTCCGGATTTTTTTCTTCAACAGCCAACATAATATTTTAACAAAAAAGCATATGTCCCTCCTGTCTCACATTTATCTCCAGACTTCTTCTCCTTATCCAGATCTATTCTGCCCCCCACAATCTTCTATTCATTGAACTTTTTGAAACTTTGCACTTGTAGAGAGAGGTAAGGGATTGAGACTGTGTACACAAATTTGCAGAGGGACAATAGAACTGAGGTCTGTTATTTCTCAAAAAACATTTTTGCTGTTAAGCACGTTATCTCTGGAGATACAAATCCACAGCTTGAGAATTGCAAACCAAGCATCTCTGATAATATCTTCTAGAGTGAGCACTGAGTCCCATTGGGTAGATAGAAAGATTAACCTAAAGAATCTGTACAGAAGACCCTGGAACCCCATAAGATTGGGTCCCTAATCCATGAACTATTTGAACTCATTTACAAAACTTTTCTTAAACATTACATGAATATATTGTCTCATACTATAGAATTAGAATTTCTAATCACTATTCCATGAGGAGATATCTTTGCACTATAATGTATCTTTAGATTGTTTTTTATAAAATGCTTTTTGAGGAACACTTTTTTTAAAAAATCATTGATTTTTATCCACCCTGCCTCCAACGGATTTTCTAAGGAAAAACAAAAGCCGTGTGTGTTAGCTACCTCACTGTAAAAACCAAACCACCTTTTTATTGGAGCGGAGACAAAGCCAAAACCATTTTCTCAGCACTTTTTGAAACCCGATAAAGTACACCACACACTGAGCATCTTACCAAGCGTGGCTCGGTTTCCAGAAGCACCTTGTAACATACAACCGGTGGAAGCCAGTATTTGCTCCTGTGCTCAAGAGGCAAACATGTAGAGTCCTCACCTCCATTTCTGTGTTTCAGAGCCAGACAAACTTCAATAATCTGAACACCCAGCTCATAGTAGAAGTCTCCAACTCCCAGCATCTCTGACCAGAATCCTTTACCAGCTGCAAAGGAAGTGGGGGGGAGAGAGAGGGAGGGGGTGTGTCAGATTAGGCATCAAGACTATTCTTCTTCATTAACAGCCTAATCCTCCAAGGTATTTACGCTCCTAAATATCTTGGGGGATCTGAGCCTTACTGATGGCAGTAGGGCTACTTTCAGCCACAAGCACTGTACTGTGTAGCGTTTGCAGGACTGGGCCCTGCGATAAGGTGATGCAGCAGCCCAGAAGGAGTTAAGGGAGCCCTTCCTAGCACAGGGTAGGCAAGATGTATAAGGATGTGTCCTTTCAGTCTCCAGTCTGTCAGCCAGAGAAAATCCGATTTGTCCGCTGAGTTGCTTTATTTTGGGTTGTTCATGTCTTTTTTGTTCAAACAATAAAACATGTCCTAATGGAAAGGCCTTAAAAGGACTTAGTCCTGGTGCTTGCTTCCCTTCCCAGGCTGGCAAAACAGTCTATCAGTTTACAGGCCCAAAGAACCAAATCCCATCGTCTTTATTCAGCACAGCTCCTATCAACTTCAATGAGAGATTTTACCGAGCAAAGACAATACAATTTGTCTCCAAACTCAATCACGACATTCAGCATTAAACCTCTCCAGCATATTCCTTACATGCCAATGGATCCACTCCAATGGTTGCACACATGTCCTGAAACTGGACCCGAAACTGGGGATTTTTACGAATCTCTTGCTTGTGTTTGCTGGCAAACTCTTCTAAGTTGGTCTTAAACATGTCCAGTTGCTTAGACATCTGTAAGTGACAAGTGAAGAGGGGAAGCATCTATGACTGAACGCTTGCTTTGTAACATTATATAAAACAGTAAGGCTTTAGAAAAGCACAGCATGGCACTGGTACAAAACATGACAAGGTCCCTGTTTAACTTACACAGACACAAGAACAGCCATACTAGGTGAGACCAATGGTCCATCTAGCCCAGTAGCCTGTCTTCCAACAAAGGCCGGTGCCAGATGCTTCAAAGGGAATGACAGAACAGGAATAATCAGGTGACCCATCTCCTGTCATCCACTCCCAGCTTCTGGCAGTCAGAGGTTTAGGAACACCCAGAGCATGGAGTCTTAATTCTTTTCTGAATCCAGTTTATATTTCTGACCTTCACAATATCCTCCAGCAATGAGTTCCACAGGCTGACTGTGCACTGTGTGAAGTGCTTCCTTGTGTATATTTTAAACCTGCTGCCTATTCATTTCTTTGGGAGACTCCTGGTTCTTGTGTTATGTGAAGGGATAAATAACACTTCCCTGTTCAATTTCTACAGCCCATTCATGATTTTATAGACCTCTATTGCAAGGGTTCTCAAACTGAGGGTCACAAGGTTATTACATGGAGGGGGCTGCGAGCGGTCAGCCTCCACTCCAACCCTCGCTTTGCCTCCAGCATTTATAATGGTGTTAAATAAATTAAAAAAAGTGTGTTTCATTTATAAGGAGGGGGAGTCACACTCAGAGGCTTGGTATGTGAAAGGGGTCACCAGTACAAAAGTCTGAGAACCACTGTTCTATCGTATTGCTCCTTAATCATCTCTCTTTGCTAAGATGACCAGTCCCAAAGTTTTTAACATCTCCTCGTATGGAAGCTGTTCCATACCCCATATCATTTCTGTTGCCTCTCTCTATACTTTATCCGATTCTAATACATCTTTTTTGAGATGTGATAACCAGAACGGCATGCTGTTTTCAAGGTGTGGGCATACCATGCATTTATATAGTGGCATTTGGTATTTTCTGCCTTATCTGTCCCTTTCCTAACACTTAACTTTTTTGGACTATAACTGCACATTTGAGCTGATATCTTCAGAGAATTATCCACAATGACTCCAAGATCTCTTTCTTGAGTGGTAACAGCTAATTTAGACCCCAACATTTTGTACGTATAGTTGGGATTGTTTTCCAATGTGCATTACTTTGCATTTATCAACATTGAATTTCACCTGTCATTTTGTTGCCTAGTTGGACAGTTTTGTGAGATCCCTTAATAACTCTTTGCAGTCAGCTTTGGATATAACTATTTGAGTAATTTTGTCCTGTCTGCAAATTTTGCTACCTCACTGTTTGTCCCTTTTTCCAGATCACTTATGAATACGTTGAACAGCCTTGGTCCCAGTACAGATCCTTAGGGGACTCCCACTACTTACCGCTCCATTGTGAAAACTGACCATTTATTCCTACCCTTTGTTTCTTATATTTTAACTAGTTACTGATCCGTGAGAGCACCTTCCTTCTTATCCCAGGATTCCTTACAAGCCTTTGGTGAGAGACTTCAAAGGCTTTCTAAAAGTCCAAGTACACTATATCCACTGGAATATCCTTGTCCACAGGCTTGACGACACCCTCAAAGAATTCTAATAGATTGGCGAGGCATGACTGCCAAAGCCACATTGATTCTTCCCTAACATATTGTGTTTATCTAGGTGTCTGATAATTCTGTTCTTTACTACAGTTTCAACCAATTTTCCTGGTATTAAAGTTAGGTTTAGCGGTCTAATTTCCAGGATTGCTTCTGGAGCCATTTAAAAACAAGATGATAATTGACCATAGGGATCTTAGATGGAGGATATAATAATAGAAGACTGCTCACAGGAGAAACATAATGAGAAGTCAGAATCCTTTGTTTGTTTAAATATATATTTAAATAATCAGGCATAAATAATAGAGTAGTCCACAACAGAGCAGGATGGCATGGCATTTACCAGGGATAGTTTTCACCAGGTAAAAATCTTTTTTTTTTTTTTTTACTGTCCCCGAAAAAACTAGTTAGTCCCAGTTTAAGGCATTTTCTATTTTAGAAATGGTTTCATTAACGCACACTTGGTTTTCATTACATATTCAAATTGTGGTTACATAAGACAGCTGATGCACTGATTAATTTAAGGCTGCACAAATAAGAAGTAAAACATACCAATAATAGCGGTAATTGAAATACTGAACAACAGAATGTCTGTATACAGTTTGGTTCAGTATTTTCTTCAAGGAAGCTGTATATGTAATGACTCATTTCAGTATTACATAAACAAAAGTCAAAGACCATCAATTATATGAAAACGCCAGTAATGCAGAGTTGTAGGCTTAAGGCATTAAGTAAGCAGAAGCAGGCAGATTTGCAGCCTACTAATTCAGGTCCATTTGGTCATGCAGTGTTCTGTAATGGACCAATTCTGATGTAGTGGATCGACTGAGCTTTTGAATGGATGTATCCAAAGTTTGAAAAGGTTCGTTCTGGGCTTGCTGAACTTGCTGGACACTGGAGCAATTATTTTTCCCCACTTCCCAGTTTAAACTGGAATTAAGCTGGTATTCACTTGCATCCTGCCCCAAACTAGTTTTTCCTAGGAAAGTACCAACCTTACACAGGAGGCAAAATAAGGAGTGAAAAGCCAGCTGAAAAGACTGTTGGGGTTGTTTTAGGCACGGGGGCAGAGATCTGGAAGGCCTACTTGGTGCACACTGAAGAGGAAGTTAGTTCTTGTTGTGAAGAAGGGCCCTAAAATGTAAGTGGGAGGAGGATTCACAGTCATCCATGACTTCCAGATTTCCAGCCTAAAATCAGGTAAAACTAACAGGTGCAGTACTCCTGTTTTTCCCACCACCATCACCGCATCAAGCCACAATAATAAATAGGTGGACAACTCCAGTTTCAGAGCATGCTGCAAAACCTCACATCCCTCCAACTTTCAAGTCCACTGCATACCAGCAATGGTCCCTACACACACAACCTGGAGCCAGTGTCTCACCTGAGCCAGCTGGTCTTCAGCCAGAACTGTCCCTCGCTCCTTGTATTTGGCCTAGAAGAGAAAAACAAAATCCTCCTAATGCAGGGTTTTGGAGCTGTGCCTGGAGCTGGAGCATGGACCAGAAGGTTTTTGCCCAGAGCTGGAGCAGAGCAATTAAAAAATCTGATTGCTCCAAATCCCTGCCCTAATCATTTTATTTAAGTTTTTCAGCGGTCCCACATAGGCCAAGACCATTTCTCCTCTGCAGGGTCCCCCACCTGTACCACCACCATTTCTGCAGTACGTCCGCATTTTAAACTAGAAAACCCATCCCAGACGCGCTCCCTACCTACCAAGAGAGGATACGCCTAGTTTGGGTGACAGGGGTGTCCTACAGCCTGTTGCTTTGGAGAAAAGAACCAGTAGTTTCAAAGTTGCTAGGGGAGGAAGGAGGACGACACCAGTGGAGTTTAAGTTGTCAAAAGGGGTACTCAGGCCCAGATGAGTTCAGAGCAGGGGAGTACAGACTCTCAACACCCCAAGGATCTGGAGATGGAGAATTCAGACCCCCCTGCTCGAGGGGAAAAAGGCTCAGCCTCTCCAGGATGGAGTAGGAGGAATGGGCTCAGCACCTCCAAAGTCCGGGGCAAGGCGGCTGGGATGGGGGGAGGGTGCTCAGCCTCTCCAGAATCTGGGTGCAGGGGCGGACTTGGCGCCCCTCTGTCTGAAGATGGGGGGGGGTCTCGGCCTCCGCAGGCTGGAGGAGGAATAGGACTCAGCACCCGCAGGTCCGGGATACGAGAGGGTGGTGGAGCCTCAGGAGGGACTCGGCCCCCGGGATCTGGGACGATCCCCGGTGAGGGGGGGGGTCTCAGCCCCTGCCGAGGATGTGGGTGCGCGGGGGGGTGTCTCGGCCCCCCGGGATGTGGGGTCGGGCCCGGGGGGGGCCGCGTCCCCGGCTCTCACCTCCGCCAGCTTCCTCTTGGCGATGGCGCCCGCTCCCACCCCCCGCCGGTGCATCCCGGCGGCTGGGAACCGCTCTGGGGCCTCCCGAACCGGAAATGCTCGCGGGCAACGTCATCTCTCTGCGACAGGAAGTGGCGTCTTCCCTTCCGCGCCCCCTTCTAAAGGGGTGGGGCTAATCCCCCAGCCACTGCGCCTGCGCCTTATCGCAGCGGGGTTGACTCTAGTGGTGGGGCTAATCCCCCTGCTACCAAAAATCCTGGGGGGAGGGGGGGCTAATACCCCTTTGTATCCCCACATTCTGGGGGAGGGGCTAATACCCCTTCGTAGCCCCAAATCCTGGGGGAGGGGTCATACCAATTTGTCCCCCCAAATCCTGGGGGAGGGGCTCATACACCCAAATCCTGGGGGAGGGGTCATACCAATTTGTCCCCCCAAATCCTGGGGGAGGGGCTCATACACCCAAATCCTGGAGGAGGGGCTCATATCAATTTGTCCCGTCAAATTCTGGGGGAGGGGCTCATACCAATTTGTACCCCCGCCCAAATGTTGAGGGTCAACTTCCTACCAAAATCTTGGGTGTTGGAGTCTAATCTCCCCTCCTTTCAAACTTCTGAGTGGGTGGGGGGATAATCCTGCTAGCATCTCCTCCAAAATCTGGGGGCTGACTCCCAGATTCCTGGGAGACCAATTCCACCGGCACCCTCGAAATAATCAGCAGAGGAGGTTGAGTCCCACTTGTCACCTGTGGTTCTCTGATTCCTTCCTTCCCCTGACCTCAGCCCTGAAGGCTTCACTATACCCCCTGCCTTCCATCAAACTCTATGGGTCTGTCTACCCTGCAATGTAATACTCCTGAGGGAATTTTGCACCAAAATATTAAAAATTCTGCACACAATATTTTAAAATTCTGCAAGTTTTATTTGTCAATAAATAAATGCAGTGGAGAAGCACAGGCTGCATGATGGTGGGAGGTCATCCTGCAGCCCCCCCCCCCCCCCCGCCTCAGCCCCCAGACACAGACTCAGTGGTGAGGCTACACCTGACCTTGACACACCACAAGGGCCCAGGCACACCAGGTTTGGGGCAGGCAGGCAGGCTCAACCAGGGAGGCTCCAAGTGTGGAGGGGATCAGAGGTGGGGATCCAGCTCTGGGGTGAGAGGATTCTGTGTAGGACAATCTGGGTGCAGGCAGCTATGTCAGTCGAGGATCACAGCTCTTACCAATATAGCGGTGTCGGCAAAACTATGTAGCATAGACCTGGCCTCAGCTGAGTTACACCATGGATAAATTTAGTTAGCCCTGCCATAGTAAAGTGAGCTTGGTAAAGTGTGTTCCTTTTATAAGCCCCCCCTCTAGTGGTGAGCCAATCAAACTAGACTCCTGAAACGTTTCGGGTGTGAATTCAGCAATGCTTGGGTTAAGTGCTTTGCTGGATCAGGGCCTAGAACCATTGCAGGCAAGAGCTTTTATTCTGCAATGAATTCTAACACAGGATTTATTTTGCAGTGGACTTTTGGTCTCAGCACTGCCAAGCCCTATTGGGATAATAATAAATATGAGTGTGTGAGAGGATCCAAGAGTGTGAACAGGCAAGGTTGTCTTGTAGTTAAGACATAAGTCAGAGCATAGGCAAGATCTGGGTTCTGTTTCAGACTCTGCCCTAGACCAGGGTAGGCAACCTATGGCACATGTGCCAAAGGCAGCACACAAGCTGATTTTCAGTAGCACTCACAGTGCCCAGGTCCTGGCCACCGGTCCAGGGGGCTTTGCATTTTCATTTAATTTTAAATGAAGCTTCTTAAACATTTTAAAAACCTTATTTACTTTACATACAACAATAGTTTAGTTCTATATTATAGATTTATAGAAAGAGACCTTCTAAATACGTTAAAATGTATTAGTGGCACGTGAAACCTTAAATTAGAATGAATAAATGAAGACGCGGCACACCACTTCTGAAAGGTTTCAGAGTAGCAGCCGTGTTAGTCTGTATCCGCAAAAAAGAACAGGAGTACTTGTGGCACTGCAGGGTATGTCCAGACTACCCGCTGGATTGGCGGTTAGCAATTGATCTAGATGCACTATATTGATCCCCGAATGCGCTCCTGTCGACTCCGGAACTCCACCAGGGCGAGCGGCGGAAGCGGAGTCGATGGGGGAGCTGTGACCGTCGATCCTGCACCATGAGGATGGGAGGTAAGTGAATCTAAGATACGTCGACTTCAGCTACGCTATTCCCGTAGCTGAAGTCGACGTATCTTATATCGACCCCCCACCCCCAGTGTAGACCAGGCCTTAGAGACTAACAAATTTATTTGAGCATAAGCTTTTGTGGGCTTACAGCCCACTTCATTGGATGCATAGATTGGAACATACAGCAAGAAGATATATATATACACAGAGAACATGAAACAATGGTGAGTATTACTATACACACTATAAGGAGTGTGATCAGTTAAGGCGAGCTATTATCCTGCTGATAATAGCTGATCGCTCTCCTTATAGTGTGTATAGTAACACCCATTGTTTCATGTTCTCGGTGTATATATATTTCTTCCTACTGTATTTTCCACTGCATGCATCTGATGAAGTGGGCTGTAGCCCATGAAAGCTTATGCTCAAAGAAATTGGTTAGTCTCTAAGGTGCCAGAAGCACTCTTGTTCTTTTTTCACTTCTGAAAGGTTGCTGACCCCTGCCCTAGATCACTCTATGCCTGTAGCAGGCCATTTATGAACAGGTTTTTAGTAAAGGTCCAGTGCCCACAGTCAGGGCTTGACTTGCAGAAGAGTTCAGCCTGCTGAGCACTTCCAAAAATCAGGCCCTTATTCAGGTGCCTAAATGAGAGCTGGGTCTTTAAAAACCTGGAGTTTAACCAGTCTGTGTCACAATTTGCTCATCTGTAAAATGAGGATAAAATTAAGAAATGTTCCTAAAGTGCTTAGAGATCCTAGGGCACAGTGTTGTGTTCTTTTACTATCTCCCAGTAAAGGGCATGCCTGCCCTGTGACGTCCCCTTCTGGCCAAGTGTGGCTCTGCAGCACCTTTCTTGCCTCAGTTTCTCCACAAGTTAGGGTTTCCCCATTAGAATTACACCAGGATGATCCATGCTGATGATCAAACTGGGTTTCTTTACTGGGACAAAGTCACCTGCTCACTCCCATAGACAGGAGGATTTGCCTTGCTCTAAACCCCAATGTCCAGAGACAATAGTGGTCTCTCCTTGTCCTTTCGATTTCTCCAGTTCAACAACCCCACACTTCCTTGAACCATCTTAAATCAATGCTTAGACATCCCACTGCCTCCTCACCAGGTGCTCTCTCATCAGGCTTTCCCTCTGGAGATAATCATCTTCTCTAGGCATGGTCTGCACCCTGACACCTTTCCACAGATGGTGTCTTTTCAGGGCTTTCTTTCTGGAGACGAGCTTCTTCTTTAGCACAGGACTCTGGGTGTCTCTTACTAGATTCACCTTCTTCCTTTTCTCCTCCTTGTTTTTGTGTCTCCTCCCTATATAAGGCCCAGGGGCCATCCCTTAGACCCAATTGGGCAGAAGGTAATCAATCTCTGGTACCCAGGACCTCACTCACTCTTAAAGGGACCACTGGTAGGGTTGCCAATGTTGCTTGGATGTATTCCTGGAGGTTTCATCACATGACATAATCTTTAATTCAAGATTAATCTTTACTTCCTGGAGACTCCAGGTCAATCCTGGAGGGTTGGCAATCCTCCCAGTCACCCTGTCATATTTCCATTCATTAAAAAAAAAAAATCATCTCAGTCTCATTTCAGTTTCAGACTACCTTCTTTATTGTTTACAGTAGCAAAGAGCACAATATGCACAGAGGGGGAATGTTGAGCTAAGTGGCTACAAAATCCTCCTTCATTCTTAACACGTCCGTTGTTAGAGTGCATAGACAGCTCCTCTGGAGAGTCTTGGGGCTACTGAGTCCTGGGAAAAGAGATAATTGGGAGAAGGAACAATGTTATGCGTTGCTATATTCAAGCCAGGCTGGATCAGATCCAAAATCTGTCCACTACAGTGGCCAGCAGCAGATCTTCAGAGGAAGGTGCAAGAACCCCACAGTAGGCAGATATGTGATAATCTGTCCCCCACCCTCCAGGTCTCATCCTGGTCTCTAAATAGAGATCAGCTTAAACCCTGATGCACAAGGCTTAATATCCCTTCTGAAAACTGTCATAATTAATTATGACATTGGTGCACATACTTGATATCCATCTAAGTGTCCAATTCGTCTTTGAATCTTCTTAAATTCCTGGCCTCAGCACCTTCCTCGGACAGTGAGTTCCACCATTTAATCATACATTGTGTGACAACATATTTCCTTCAATCAGTTTTTATTTCCCACCTTTTAATTTAATTAAGTGCCCTCTTGTTCTTGTGTTATGAGACTGTGAGAACAGAAATTCCTGATCTTCCCTCTCTAGACCAGTGGTTCTCAAAGCCGGTCTGCCGCTTGTCCAGGGAAAGCCCCTGGTGGGCCAGGCCAGTTTGTTTACTTGCCGTATCTGCAGGTTCGGCCGATCGCAGCTCCCACTGGCCGTGGTTTGCAGTTCCAGGCCAATGGGGTCTGCGGGAAGGGTGGCAAGCACATCCTTCAGTCTGCGCCACTTTAAAAGACTGTGATTTTTGAAAAAGAGACAGCTAAGGTGGGACATGACAGAGGCCTACAAAATCATGAATAGGATGGAGAAAGTGAATAGAGGAGTGTTATTTACTCCCTCACATAACACAAGAACTGGGCTCACCCAATGAAATTAGTGGGCAGCACATTTAAAGCAAACAAAAGGATGTAATCCTTCACATAATACGCAGTTAACCTGTGGACCTCCTTGCCAGGGGATTTTGTGAAGGCCAAAAGTATAACTGGGTTCAAAAAAAAAGATTTAAATAAGTTTATAGAGCATAGGTCCCTCGATGGCTATTAGCTAAGGTGTTCAGGGCTGCAATCCTATGCTCTGGGTGTCCTCCTAGGCCTCTGACCGTCAGATGCTGAGATTGGACAACAGGGGATGGATCACTTGATAATTGCCCTGGTCTGTTCATTCCCTCTGAAACCTCTGGCATTAGCCACTGTGAGAAGACAGGATACTGGGCTTGATGGACCATTGGTGTGATCCAGTCTGACTGTTCTCATGTATGTTATGTTATTATTAAGGTGGAATGAAGACATTATTCCTGAGCTGTGCCTAGGGTGACCAGACAAGAAGTGTGAAAAATCAGGACAGGGGGTGGGGGGCAATAGGAGCCTATACAAGAAAAAGACCCAAAAATTGGGACTGTCCCTATAAAATCGGGACATCTGGTCACCCTAGCTGTGCCAGCACCGCTAATGATCTGGCCTGAACATTATCTGAAGAAATCTAACGTCTGTCACCAAAGCAGCCCAGCACCTTTATGCAGCTATTTGTACAGTGGGACGGAGGGGAGATGGGAACTGAAGCGAAGCATTAAAAAAAAACAGGACTAGGAAGAACAGCCACTCACGTCGATCTACAGAGATCAGCAGACATCAGCCACGCCAATAGCTCCTGGCTCAGAACGTCTTTTGGGGGATCAGATTCTTTGGGAGCAGTAAGACTGCAACAAATGTAAATCAGAGGAACAGAGATAATCCAGTTTCATTTGATAATGATCCACGAATACAAATCTCCCCCCAAGACCGTCACCTTTGTGTTTTCCTTCTCTTACAAATATAGTCACTCACTTTAATGCTATTGGAAGATGTTTGATTGCCAGCTCTGGAGACTGGAGTCCTACACTGGACAGAGACAGGATGGGGCATTGGCAGAGCAAGCTTGCTTCACTCTGCCCCCTGCCAATATTCCTTCTCTGCTTCAAAGTCTTGTCTTCACTAGAAAATTTGCTCATGCAATTCAGGTTGCCCAGCAGAGAGGTTTGAAGGTGAGAATTTTTGCAAAGGTAGCAATGCCAATGTCAAAGAGAACTTGCTTTGCCAGACTGCTGGACAGATTGGACAGTGATTAGCTTATCAGAGGGTAACGCCGAGGGAATTTCATTCTGCAAATAAATTAGAGTTGGACCCAGATCAACCCCGTGGATCGGAATGGGAAAGTTTAGAGCTCGATTCAAATTTTGCAGCTCAGGGTCTTGTCTAAATTCATCTGCTGTCTGGATCTAACTGCTCAAGGACTCCCCAGTGAGGGGCACGCATTTCCCTCCTCTCTGTACCTCACAGTGCTCTGTATTATCCTTTACTAAATGTATCACTCCACACTCTTTCCCTCTGAAACCACAACATGGCTTTCCCTCCATCTTCCCCCTGCGTTGAGGAACCTCCCAAATAAATCTCTGCCTCCTGATCCGGACCAAAAACTAGGTAATCCTGCATGGATCCAGTCTCGTCCCTCTAGATGCCGCTTGGAGTCCTGGTTATTGCAGCAGGCAAGACAAACTCCCTTAGGTCATTTGCTTCTTAACAGAAACCCTCATGCTGCTGTCTGAGCATCCCAGCAAAACCATAAGCAGTGACAGGCAGTTTAAATTAAAGGGTATTTTGGTCTTAATAACCGGGCTCTCTTGTACAAAATAAAAGCTTCAGTGAGGAAGGCAGAATGAAGAGGACCTCTCAATGGCTGGGGGGCATTCCTGCTGACTAACCAGGAAAGAAATGTGAGTGACTTAACCCCCTTTCCGACATGACAAACCCTTCAGAGGGAGTTGTTAATGTGGCATTGATTGTCCGTCGGCTGAGCTCACTCCTCTTTGCAGTTCTGGGGTGCATGGTGACCAGTGTGTTTGTGGGTGAGGGGTATTCTACAAACTCTCTGACACCCCCACGCCTGTTCCTAAACTTCTGCCATGCATAAAAGTGAGGGCCATGAATGGAATAAATTGACAGTTGCATTTGGAATTCACCAGGGATACACTTTGTTTTCCAACAGAATTTGTTGTTGTGAGTCATGTTGCTACCAGTGTTCTGATCAAAGATTGGAAATGCCAAGTTTCAGCTATCTCTAATTCTTAGCAAAGCTTTGGAATCTGAAAGTGTTCCTTCAAATCACTTGGCCACTGGGGATCCCGTCCTGCCATGGGGATACTATTTCACAAGCAAATAGCTCTCCAGTCACAGAACTAACTCACCTCTGTTTTCTTTTATTTTTTAGAAGCCAGACAAAAAAGTCCTGAGCCCCTTGGGAGGCCAGCTCCAAACCTTGACCACTGACAGCTGACAGCTGGGGTTCTGCTTCCCTCTTGGATGGATCAATGGCGTTACTGGAAAGGCTAAATTAAAAGAGGACTTTACCTTGGGATTCCACCAGAGTGTGCTAACATGCTTCCCTTGTGTGATTTCTGACCCCCTCTCCCTCCCCATGCCATCTATCAGCAGCACTGGAGGCCAAGGGGAAAACCTCAGATAGCAGAGGGGAGACTTGCTGTGCTGTGTCACCCCCCATGGAACAGAAACATTTCCTGGAGTTCAAGCACTTGCATCATTGCTGCTGTCATGCAAGAAAAATATTCCGGGCTCTGCACTCTCCATACGCCTCAGTGTGGCCGACGACAGCCTGAAATTTGGACAACGGCAACACTAAAGACTCACTCGCTTTTCTTCTCTCTTCTAGCCAACAGCCACTCCACAAAGTTCTTCTTGAGCATGTTATCCATGGTCCGGCTGTAATCGCTGGCCAGGATGGCCTCGGAGTAGCGACGCTGTATGGCTCTGGCACCGAGACTCTTTGGGTTGGCACTGAGAATGCAGAAGATGCACGGAGTGAGTCATGGCCGGGCAGAGAGAAAACGTTGCAAAGGCCCCCTTGCTTCTAGCTCAAGGCGAATGCCCTATTTAAGGATGGTGGTTAGTGACATTTCATGACCAGCTGCAATCTCTCTAATGCCATGATGGCCCCCAGGGCCTGCCCAACTTAATGAAGTACACCAGGGCCGGATCCTCCTTTCCCAGCTTTCCATTCCATCCCCTAGGATACAAGTAACTCCTGTTGATTTCAGTGCGAATCACTTGTGTTCTATGGAGGAGCGAGTTTACAGTGGGGGGAGGAGTTATATCATATGTCCATTTGGTATAATTGCCTGTGGCTTCAACAGCTTCAAAACATGAGAGCCTTCCAAGCCTGTCACCCCTGAGGAATTAGCCAGCCTCGTTTATTTCTAGCTCGTTTGCACGAGAAGTTTGCAGCTGGGGACTCAGGAGTTCATGGCTCCCACCCCTGTGCTCAGGGCCCTTGGCTGACAAATCTCCCTCATACCTGATCATCTCTAAAAGCAACTCTTCCTCTCCGCTCACCTCTCAGTGCTCTGAGATACACCACATGAAATCCAGCTAAGGATCTGACCCAGTGCCCAGTGAAATCACTGGGAGGTCTAAAGTGCACAGAAAATGTTCGTGGCTTACCTGAAGTCATTCTCCTCTGTCAGAACAAGGCTCAGAGAGACCGTGAGCAGAGCAAGAACTTTCAAGGACATCATTTTCCTGGCTTGTTTCTCTGAAGGAAGACGGAAAGCACTGGCAATACAGATGACCAACAAGGCCAGACGACCAAGTGATCTGCTAACAGGAAAGCAAGCTGAGGGAGACGTGTGTAATTTGTGTGTGTGACTGTAATGCATGAATCCGACGCCTCTGCTTAGAACAGCCTCTTCTCTCCTAAACACAAAGCGACTTCCACACACACACCATTCCCAAAACCATTCCCTGCCACTTTACATTTTTATATTGGAATCATCAATACATGGACACTGTAAATTCCTTGAGGCAAGGGCCTAGTCTACTCTTAACATTTAGATTGACCTAGCTACATTTCTCAGGAGTGTGAAATAGTCACACCTGTGAGCAACACAGCCATGCTGACCTAACCTCCCAGCGTAGACACGGCTAGGACACCAGGACAACCCATCCATAGACCTAACTACCACCCCTTGGGCAGGGCCGCCCAGAGGGGGGGGCAAGTGGGGCAATTTGCCCCAGGCCCCCATGAGAGTCTTTCGGGGCCCCTGGAGCGGGGTCTTTCACTTGCTCCAGTGGCCCTGGAAAACTCTCCCGGGGCCTGGGCCCCCGGAGCTTCTTCTGCTCCAGGTCTTCTGTGGCAGTTCGGCAGCGGGGGGTCCTTCCACTCCGGGACCTGCCGCCGAAGTGCCCCGAAGACCCACGGCGGGGAGTCCTTCCGCCCTGGGACCCACCTCCAAAGTGCTGGTTCCCCTGCCCTCGGGGAGGTGGAGTTCCTACAACAATAGGAAAACCTGTCCATTGCTGTAGCCTGCAACTACGGTACAGGGTTATAACGGCATAGCCAAGGTGCTGGAGCTATGCTGCCCCCTGTGTAGTCCCCATAGCATAGACAAACCCAAAGACCCTATCTTCCTCCACATTTGTGAAAGGGCTGCATATTCTACACTGCTTTAGGGGCTGCTCCAAAGCCCAGTGAAATCGGTGGGAGACTTTCCATTGACTTCAATAGCTTCAGATTGGGACCTTACATAATAAATGGTAATAATATGGCAGCTTGATAGGAAGATTATTCTATGTAACATTTCTGCAGGATTTATGAGCCCACTCTAATTTCTATTTAGATGAATGGGCCTTTTTCCAGTCAGTTGGATAGGATTTTGAATTAAGATTTAAGCCAAAATCCATTGAAGTTAATGGAGAGGCTCCTGTTCATTTGAAAACACTTTGGATCAGTCCCCAAGAAGTTATGGTCTTTGAGCTATCACTGGTCCATGTGGTGTGTTTTCCAGACTTAAGTTCAAAACTCACTGGGCATTTGACTGCTTTGAATTAAGATCTCAGCTCTGCAAATGCTTTTCATAGAATATCAGGGTCGGAAGGGACCTCAGGAGGTCATCTAGTCCAACCCCCTGCTCAAAGCAAGACCAATCTCCAACTAAATTCCCAAGTCCCTAAATGGCCCCCTCAAGGATTGAACTCCCAACCCTGGGTTTAGCAGGCCAATGCTCAAACCACTGAGCTGTCCCTTCCCCCTCAAAAATATTGTCTTGTCTTTTCATTGTATTTATAGCAGAAAACATGCATTTTGTTGTTCGGCATCTCACTCTCTTTTACAGATATTTTGGAAAATGTGCTGCAGTGCTGAGTTTTAATATTATTAACACCAATAAAAAAAGATCATTATATATCAGCATTTAGGTGTCCAGTCCCGCAAATATACCTCTACCCCGTTATAACGCGACCCGATATAACACGAATTCAGATAGAACACGGTAAAGCAGTGCTCCAGGGGGGCAGGCTGCGTGCTCTGGAGGATCAAAGCAAGTTAAATATACCGCGATTTCACCTATAACGCGGTAAGATTTTGGGGCTCCCAAGGAGAGCGTTATAGCGGGGTCAGGACCGGCGCTAGGGGTTTGAGTGCCCTAGGCGGACGGCAATTTTGCCGCCCAGCACGCTGGTCCCGCGGCTCCGGTCAAGCTGCCGCAGTGGTGCCTGCGGAGGGTCCGGTGCTCCGTGGCTCCAGTGGAGCTGCCACAGTGATGCCTGCGGGCAGTCCACCGGAGCCACGCGAGCAGCTGACCGTCCGCAGGCACGACTGCAGCAGCTCGACCGGAGCCGCGGAGCACCGGACCCTCCGCAGGCACCACTGCAGCAGCTCCACCAGAGCCGCCTGCTGCCCCATCTGGCAAAACGGCGCCCACCATTTATTCTGGTGCCCTAGGCGATTGCCTAGGCTGCCTAAATGGTAGCGCTGGCCCTGAGCAGGGTAGAGGTGTACTTTTATATGAGAGTAACTTTAGTCACATCAATAAAGTTACTTATATTCTTAAATATTTCCACGATCAGTCCCTTAATTATAATTTACAGAAATTGTGAAAATTTTAGATGCCGTTTAATGAATGACACATTTTTCACTTCTGGAAAAACAGGACATTTAAAAATTATTTGTGCAGCCCTTTTATTAAGTGAAAACTAATCAGATGGACAGAGGTTAAATCAAAGGTATAGTGGTTAAATCAAATGTATCAAGGTCAAATGAATCAAGAATCCAATCTTTCATGTTTAAATCAAATGTACAGTGAAACAACCACCTCAAAATGCTTATATCTAAAACAAGAGAAGACAAATGTTTGCAGAATGTGCTCGTGAATTACAGAAAGAAGCTACATGAAATACAAAGTTGAACAGTATTTGATTAATTTTGAATTTTAAAAGGCATAAAGCTTAAATAACTGGCGGTGGTCTTTTTTTCAAATGCTTTGTGTTACATATACGAAAATAGTTAATCTGTGGAAGAACAGTGTTTCACTTAAAAGGTAATTTTTGGTCAAGCTGGGATAGAGGTAGAAATGTACCAGGTATGAAAGAGAAGGAAAACATGTAGTAAAACATTCCCAGATTATGTTACATTTACCAGAGCAAGGGGGAAAAGGTTTAAACTGTTGAGAGATTTTATGAAAATCAGAGCTGAGTTAGCACAGTAATGTGATGACGTTTTTAATGATATTGCAGGATTGGGGTTCTGGTATGAAATTCTGAATCCAAATCGTTCCCATGCTATCAGCCACTGCGTACAGCATAATAAAGGCTCTGCTGTCCCCCTCCATCATGCTGTTTGCCGGCATCACTACCTTGTCGTGTCACTGTAACTTAACTTGTTTATGAGCATAGGCAGTTGGCCTGTCCCTCCACTCCCAACCTGAAGGGCAAGCAATCTGCTTTTTGTCTGGCCTCTACCCTTTGTCCTGTCCAGCTTGGGTGGCCCTGCCAGGAGTTAAAACTCCCACCAACATACCTCCCGAGGTCACCGGAACACACAAGCCTTCCCACTGTGGCAAGATGTTAGAGGAAGGATCTTTGCCTCCCCCACCCCTATCAGCCACTATATGCTATCCTGATGGTATATGGGGAGAATTCCCCCAGACCAAGCATTGTATTGCAAGCAAGTATGTGGACCAAGGGGATCCAGTGGATATTGTGTACTTAGATTTTCAGAAAGCTTTTGACAAGGTCCCTCACCAAAGGCTCTTACACAAAGTAAGCTGCCACGGGATAAGAGGAAAGGTTCTTTCATGGATTGGTAACTGGTTAAAAGATAGGAAACAAAGGGTAGGAATAAATGGTCCGTTTTCAGAATGGAGAGAGGTAAACAGTAGTGTCCCCCGGGAGTCTGTTCTGGGACCAGTCCTATTCAACATATTCATAAATTATCTGGCAAAGGCAGTAAACAGCTAGGTGGCAAAATTTGCAGATGATTCAAAATTACTAAAGATAGTTAAGACCCAGGGAGACTGCAAAGAGCTACAAAAGGACCTCTCAAAACTGGGTGACTGGCCAACAAAATGGCAGATTAAATTTAATGTAATAAATGCAGAGTAATGCACATTGGAAAGCATAATCCCAACTATACATATAAAATGATGGGGTCTTAATTAGCTGTTACCACTCAAGAAAGAGATCTTAGAGTCACTGTGGATCGTTCTCTGAAAACATCCACTCAGTGAGCAGCTGCAGTGAAAAAAAGGGAACAGAATGCTGGGAATAATTAAGAAAGGGATAGAAAATAAGTCAGAAAATCTCATGTTGCCTCTGTATAAATCCATGGTATGCCCACATCTTGAATACTGCATGCAGATCTGATTGTTTCTTCTCAGAAAAAGATATATTGGAATTGGAAAAGGTTCAGAAAAGGGCAACAAAAATGATTAGGTGTATGGAACGGCTTCTGTATGAGGAGAGATTAATAAGACTAGGACTTTTTAGCTTGGAAAAGAGACGGCTAAGAGGAGATAAGATTCAGGTTTATAAAATCATGACTGGTTTAGAGAAAGTAGATAAGGAAGTGTTGTTTACTCCATCTCATAACACAAGAACTAGGGGTCATCAAATGAAATGAATAGGCAGCAGGTTTAAAACAAATGAAAGGAAGAGTTTCTTCATACAATGCACAGTTAATCTGCAGAACTCCTTGCCAGGAGATTTTTATCCACTAGTGAGCTACGGTTCTAAGGGAGGATATGAAAGAGGTCTATAAAATCATGAATAGTGTGGAAAAAGTGAATAGAGAAGTGTTAGTTACCCTTTCCCACAGTACAGAAACCTGGGGTCACCCAATGAAATTAATAGGCAGCAGGTTTAATACGAACAAGAGAAAATACATTTTAACACAACAAACAATTAACCTTAGGAACTCATTGCCATGGGATGTTGGGATGGCCAAAGGTATATTTGGTTAAAAAAAAGAACTAGGTAAGTGCATGGAGGATAGATCCATCAATGGCGATTAGCTAAAATGATCAGGGATGCAACACCATACTTAAGGCGACCCTAAGCCTCTCATTGCCAAAAGCTGTAAGAGGAAGACAGGGGTGGATCACTCCAAAATTATCCTGTTCTGCACACTCTCTCTGAAGCTCTGTTACTGGCCACTGCCAGAGACAGGATAGTAGGCTAGATGGACCATTGATCTGACCAGTAAGGCAGCTCTCACATTCCTACTTTGTACACCTCCTTCTGCCTGAGAATGTCAAAGCCCTTTGCTGCCATCACACTATTATTTTAGAGAAGAGATTACAAAAATAAAGAGATTGGATTTTAGTTTCTTACCTTCCTGGTCCTCCGACGTAGCAATTAGGACTCCAGCAGATTCAGGTCTCAACTTAGGACCTTCAGCCCCTTTATATACATCAGGTGTGATGAACCAATTCTATTTCCATGAAATAAACAGGAAACCAGCCAGCTAATTAAAACAAATCAAAGCCACTTAGATCAGCTACATTAGGTCCATTGACCCACAGAACAGGAAAATACCCTTTTAAAATATGTTTACATTAATGGCAATTAAGCATGGCTGTATGACAAAATTAAGAACTAGCGCACGTTATGGGCGTAATAGACATGGCATAAACTGTGTTGGCCCAGAACTGAACTCCACATGGTCCCTCCTTTCAGATCCAGTTTCGTCGGGCATGATAAAGTGGGGCAATGTTACTTAATTCCCCTCACTTCCTCTACCAAATGCAAATGGCAGCTGTTAATCAGTCCAGAGGCTGATTCTCTTTTCATTTACATTGGTATAAAGCAGGAGTCACAGCACTAAAGCCAGTGGCTCCAATTCTGTCTCCCCCACTATGGCCCCATTATGTTTCTCAGGTAGAATCCCTGGGGATTCACCTGGCATGGGAAGGTTCCTGCTTCAGCCTAGAGGTGTTGTAGGCTGCCTGTCTCTGCTTTCCTGTGCAGCCCTGGATACTGGGGTGAGCCCAGGGGTGAGAGAGATTGGATCAGGGGAGGACAGAGGCATGGAAGTAGAGCTCGGGACCAGAGCCACCCGGGGGGGGGGGCAAGTGGGGCAATTTACCCCAGGCCCCAAGCCACACAGGGGCCCCCATGATAATATAATATTCTATAGTATTGCAACTTTTTTTATGGAAAGGACCCCCAAAATTGCTTTGCCCCAGGCTCCCTGAATCCTCTGGGAAGCTCTGCTCTGGACTGCAGTTATTCTGGACTGAAGAGCAGCTCGTAGGCAATTATACATGACCTATATAGCTTAGAGCAGTCCCTGGGGACACTGAGGTGGCAGGCTCTTAACCATGCTAGAATTCAGGAAGCACAAACCGGGGGAAGTAAAGCCACCTTTTCCCTCTCTCTCCAGTTCTGCATCAGCTGTGAAGTGCAGCACAGAATCTGACCCAATGGAGTTATATCAGTATAAAAGGGGTGTATATGAAAAGAACATAGGATGTGGGGTGCTGAGAGCCATTGAACCAAACTCTAAACCTTGTATATGATGGAACCCACTTCAAAGCAGGTGGTGTGGCAGCCCCCATAGCATGCCTAGTTTCAGCACCGATGCTGGAAGGACCTCTTGGACCAGCACATTCAATCTCCTGTTATCACCGGCAACTTCATCATATAATTCCATTCATAAATTTATCAAATAAGAACCAGCGTGTTTCATAGAATCACAGAAATGTAGGGCTGGAAGGGACCTCAAGAAGTCATCCAATGCAGCCCCCTGAACTGAGGCAGGACCAAGTAAACCTAGATGAGCCCTGAGATGGGTTTGTCCAACCTGTTCTTAAAAACCTCTTGTGAATTCCACAACCTCCCTTGGAAGTCTGTTCCAGAGTTTGACTACTCGTATCGTTAGAAAGTTTTCCCTAACATCTAACCTAAATCTCCCTTGCTGCAGGTTAAGCCCATTACTTCTTATCCTACCTTCAGTGGACATGGAGAACAATTGATCACTGTCCTCTTTGTAACAGCCCTTAACATATTTGAAAACTGTTACCTGGTCCCCCCCCCGCGACCCAGTCTTCTTTTCTCAAGACTAAACAAGTCCAGATTTTTTAACCTTTCCTCCTAAATCAGGTTTTCTAAACCTTTGATCATTTTTGTTGCTCTCCTCCAGACTCTCTTCAGTTTGTCCATGTCTTTCCTAAAGTGTGGCATCCACAACTGGACACAGTACTACAGCTGAGGCCTCACCAGTGCAGAGCAGAGCACAACAATTACCTCCCGAGTCTTACATATGATGCTTCTGTTACTACACAATTGCATCATGTTGTTGACTCATATGTAGTTTCTGATCCACTATAACCCCCCAAAAGAACAAGGCATACTTGTGGCACCTTAGAGACGAACAAATTTATTTGAGCATAAGCTTTCATGGGCTACAGCCCACTTCATCGGATGCATGCTGTAGTCCACGAAAGCTTATGCTCAAATAAATTTGTTAGTCTCTAAGGTGCCACAAGTACTTCTGTTCTTTTTGCGGATACAGACTAACACGGCTGCTACTCTATAACCCCGAGTTCCTTTTCAGCAGTACGATCACCTAGCCAGTTATTCCCCCTTGTGTAGGTGTGCATATGATTTTTCCTTCTAAAGTGAAGTACTTTGCACAAGTATCAGGGTGGTAGCTGTGTTAGATTGGCAAAAGCAGCAAAGAGTCCTGTGGCACCTTATAGACTAACAGACGTACTGGAGTATGAGCTTTCGTGGGTGAATACGACAAAGTGGGTATTCACCCACGAAAGCTCATGCTGCAATAAGTCTGTCAGTTCATAAGGTGCCACAGGTCTCTTTGCTACTTTGCACAAATCTTTACGGAATTTCATCTAATTGATTTTGGACCAATTCTCCAATTTGTCAAGGTAATTTTTAATTCTAGTCCTGTCTTCCAAAGTGCTCACAAACCCTCCCAGCTTGGTATCAACTGCAAAATTTATAAGAATACTCTCCACTCCATTTTCCAAATCATTGATGAAAATATTTAACAGTACTGGACCCAAGACTGGCTCCTACAGGACCCCACTAGATAATCCCTCCCAGTTTGCTGTCAAACCATTGATAATTATTCTGAGCACAGTCTTTCAGTCAGTTGTGCATCCACTTTATAGCAATTTAATCTAGACTATGTTTCCCTAGTTATAGTCTGATGTTGCTGACTATTGTGACTTGTCAAGTTATCTGCTGCTGTGTTCTACATGTCTATCTGGCACATGTACCAGTAATAGTGCTGCCACGTTTGCAGCTGGTACTCCAGGTTCCCCCTATTACTGGGGTCAGATTGGGGGGAAGAGGGAAGGAGAAAGGTGGAGGCCCTTTTCCATGCTCTGCCCACAAAATAATACGTCCATGGTCTTGGGCCTGGCCTCTTCTTGATTGAGGGAAAAAAGGAGGGAGGGAGAGTTGGTATCTCTGAAACTCCACCCACTTGTGGCAACAAAAAGAGGCATGCCTCAGAGCAATTTGTGCAGGTCTATGACTCTCCCTCACCTTTCTTAGGGCTTGGGTGTAGACAGCCACAAATCTTAAGGCCGCAAGCTCTGAGAGGTGTGAATGACCTCATTCATCTCAGTGAGATGTTAACTCCCACGCTCACTGATGATAATGTAAATGTCAGCATTGTCAAATATTTCATTCCATAGGCCTGGTCTATACATTTTACTGATATATTTATACCAGTACAACCTCTAGCATGGACATGGTTAAACTGTACAGGAAGGGGAATAAGCTATACTGGTATCAGGCACTTTCACATTGGTATAACTGCATCCACACTGGGAGCTCCATTGGTGTAACTATATTGGTAAAAAATCACCCTGACCAATCAAAAAAGTTATTCTGGGACAAGAATGTGTGTTGACCAGACCTATAAAATGAAATAGTTAACAGTGTTAATATTTAAATGATCTTTACTGGGCATCTGCATTAACATCTACACTGGAGCCTGAGGTGTAACTTCCGGCTAGTGAGCTAAAAATAGCAGCAATGGCTGCAAGGGCTGTGAGAGGGGCTAGCTGCCCTGAGAACATACCTTGGGTTTAAGAGGATGGCCAATCTGTCCCACTGCTTGCGCCATGGTGGTTACGCTGCTATTTTTAGCATGTTAGCTTGATCACAGCTAGTGCGGGTATGTCTGCCTAAACTGGAACTTACACATTTCAGCTCCAGTGCAGACAAATCCTGAGATGAATGGGGTGTTTCACCCCTCTTGGAGTTGTTGTTCCAGGCTCTCTGCACACTCAGCAACACATCCATTACATTTGGGTCAAGTTTTCTGGTTTTCTTAGCAACCATCATAGCTAGAGATTCAGGCCAGGTTTATGCTCAAAAGTTAAGTCAACCCAGCTACATCACTCAGGGGTGTGAAAAATCCACACCTCCTGAGCAAGGTAGTTGAGCTGACGTAACCCGAAGGTAGACAGCGCTAGTTCAAGAGAAAAATCCTTCTGTCAACCTAGCTAGCACCTCTCAGGGTGGTGGAATTAAATACATTGACGGGAGAACCCCTTCTGTCGCTGTAGTGAGTGTCTAGACTGAAGTGCTACAGTGGAGTAGCTGCAGCTGTGCTGCTGTAGCGTTTCAAGTGTAGACAAGCTCTCAGATCTTGTCTACACTAGAAGAGGTTTGCTGGTAATGCTGTGCCAGCTACCCTCTCCCTGCACCATAGAGATACAGTTTATATCAGCAACAGAATGCTTTTCTCCATACGGTTTATACCAGTTCCATGAATGAAATAAGCTATCCTGACAGAAGGACATGGTATCTGCATCTACACTAGGACTTTTGCTGGTGTAAAAATGTCATTAAAAATAAAATAAAATAAAAATCACACCTCCGAAAGCAAAGTCACTGTCCTGGCAAAAGTTTCAAGTGAAGGTCTTCATTTTCCTTTTAAATGAAAGGGATTCTGGAATACAAGCCAGTAGCTTCAGAGAGGTGCTGAATATATAGCATATAGGTGTGTGCCAGCTATTTCAAAGCCCCGCTATCCCAGTCCTTAACTAGGTGGGTACAGATGGACAGATCTGAAATGGAGAGATCATAACATGGTAACGACTGAATCCATTTTGTTACCCACATGGCAGCAGGGTAAGAAACACAACCTCATTTTGCACTGCCCTTTTTCATATGCCTTATTAAAGCTTGTACCTACTACATCACACTACTCCCTTGTCACAGCAAGCCTGGCAATTTCATAGTGTACCATACGGAGCCTTGCAGTTGCCTTTTGGGCTAGTGAAGCACTGGAAGTGGTTGAGACTAAGAAAAATCAGTGCTGTCCACCATGAGACAGGAACCTTGGGTTCTTTTCCTGGGTCTGCCACCAACTTGAAGTTTAGCCCTGCCTCAGTTTCCCCATCTGCCTATCTCAGAAAGGTGCTGAGATTTTATTCTTTAGTGTTTGAGATCCTTAGGTAGAATGTGTGAGAGGAGGGGAAATTATTCATTAACCAAATAGTAACAGCTTTTAATCTGGCCTGGATTTGAACCAACGATCTAGAGCTTAAGAACCTCATATGGTCCATTATGCCTCCAGCTGCTACCTTAATGTCCTTGTAATAATGATGCAATATAAGAGTGCTAAATAACTACAAATAACCAATTTGTGCTCCGAGGGTGGTTGCTAATCAATAAGCTGGAATAGTATATCTCAATGTCTTTATTATATGTATTCTGAGTACTGAACTCCCAGTCAACTCTGATATCTTGTTTCTCCAAAGTGCAACACATTTGTTTTCCCTTCATTAAGTTCCTCTGTAGGATGTGGAGTTAATAGGGTGAAATAAAAATCCAGCAACATTAAATACTGGCCGGCTGTTCTGAGCGAGGGTGATTTCAGTGCTTTCACCTGGGAGCCAGTTTGAACTGCTGCTCTGCTCTGAAATTAAAGAATGGAACCTGTGTTGCCTGCATTTAATTTTGTTTCCCAACTATCCACGGTTTAATAATGCTAATGGGTGATCTTTGTGTACTAATTCAGGCCCCAGTTCAGGACAATAATGAAATCACGTACTTACCATTAACGGATCTGTGGTACAAGATTGCCTGTCAGTCTCAATATTCGGTATGCTCTAACAATAACCCCAGTCTGCACCTCTGTAGCACCTTTCGGCTGAGGATTTCAAATAATTAATTAGCCAAACCCTGCAAAGTAGATACATATGAAAGGAAGTACTGGAGTGGGACTCAGGGGCGACGTTGGCTGAATTCCCTGCTTTGCCACAGACTCATTGTGATTCTGGGCAGTGGGCAAGCCACCCATCTTCACTGTATGGTTAACCCAGACTCTTATCTGGGTTTTAGTCCAACCCCCTCTCCCCTCCACACAGAAAACCCTCCGAGCTGGATTTGGATGTGCTTTAAGACTAGCTTACCTGCCCAGGGTATTAGTTACAACCTAGGCTCTGCTTTCACTTGGGCTGGAACCTATCCTCTTTGCAGATAGGACACTGGCTAAATCACCTGCTGATAGTCCTCCCGAAGGACAAATAAAGTTCCCCTGCAACTGACACAATAGCCTGGGAAAGAATCCTAGAGTGTCTCAGCGCACAGGCTCTGGGACACACAGGAGTGAGTGCAGAAGCAATGAGGACACGGTGACACAGGCATGGCTTTGCAGTGGGCATGCTCAGATCTGGGCTTGGCTAATCCAGGTATAAGGCAAATGCCTGGGTTCACTGGGCCACTTTTTTAGAAGAGCTCAACAAATGAGGCCCAGCTGGCTTGGGAGGCCTCCCACCACCTGAGTGGCTAAATGGCCTGTATTTTCACCTGGCTGGTCCCACTTAAAAATTGTGTCTGGCCAGCCAAAAATACTGACCATTTTACCCCAGAAAGACATGTATCTTACATGGCTTGTGCTTATAAGCATGATATCCTACCTTGTGATCCAGCCGGTCTGACTTCTGGATAACAACAGCCTGATTGCAACCCAGAAAATCATCTATGGGGAGGGATCGCTTAGTGGTTTGAGCATCAGCCTGCTAAACCCAGGGTTGTGAGTTCAATCCTTAGGGATCTGAGGCAAAATCAGTACTTGGTCCTGCTAGTGAAGGCAGGGGGGGCTGGACTCAATGACCTTTCAGTTCTATGAGATAGGTATATCTCCATATATATTAGGCTGCCTGTTCTAAAGTATCTGAGCAGCAACTTCCAAGCTCAGATAAAACTTCTGTACGGATGGGGCCAGCAACTCATTACCTTTGCCTGTCTACTGGCAAAATCTTCTTTGGCTTTGGCCTTTCCTGCACCTGGATGCTGCCATCTCTCTCTTTCACTGTAACATGGGATGTTGGGCCAGAGCTGGTGAAATAGCCGCTGAGTTAGGACATTGTCCTAGGGCAATTTAATACAGCCAGCTGTCTTCAGCCGGGGTTTACACCTCTGATGGATAATACACTGAAATACTTGGTTGTATTGCTGGGAATCTGCAGGCTTCACAACCCTCCCGAGCAATAACCCCAGCTGGGAAGTGCCCCGTAGCTTCTTGCTCCTTCCTCCCTTTTCTCAGGTGAGCCTGCAGAACAAAGGCCCTGCTAAGAGCACACTCTTGCTATACGCCCTTTGGAGCTCAGCGAGAGCAGCTGTTCCATCTCCTCATTCCTGGTTTCCACGGCAATAAGAAGATAGCCCTCCTTGCCAACAGCGGCGCAGGCCCTGTCTACACTAGGCAAAAATGTTGCCAAAAGCCCAGCCCTTCGGTTGCCTTGTGCTAGAAACTCCTTTGCACTGCCCTCACCGCAGGCATCTCACCGGCATCAATCAGACCATTTGGTTGAGATGAGGCTTTTAGCTCTGGTCTCGCTCAACCGGTGCAGCCTCTGTTGGTTTCTCTACAGCATGCACAGGAAGCCGTGAGCGCCACAGCTGCCCCAGTTCTCCATGTTCCCCATAACCCTAACCCACAATGTAGCGCTTCATGACTGGAGATGACTCCAATGCCCTCCGTCTCAGGAGCAAAGTTGACTTATGGGAAATGGGGTTCAGGAGCCCCAGCATGCACTGGGACAAGCCCAGCTGTGTGGGATGCACCCAATCGTATTATCAGAAACAACACAGCACTGAAGCATCGCACGGGCAAATGAGATGACCTTCGTATGCTTTCGGGACCTTTGCAATGGGCTTCCTTGCTTTGTGTGGACTCATCCATTGTGTCGGAAGAGACCATGCAGAGGCCCCTTGCTAACTTCCTAACTGCCTGATCATCCCAACCAACTTGAAATCCACACTTAGAGGGGCCTTTCCACATGCTGATCTTATCCTTTCCTGATGGGGTTAACCACCTCTACACTATCATCCTTCTATGGGTCCAGGGATCTACACGTGGGGGCTAATCAAACCTGCCCTGAAGGCAATGGAAAGATTCCCATTGACTTAGGTGGATGCTGGCTCGAGGCTGTGGGGAGTAGATGGGCGGGGGTGGAATCTGGCAGTAGGAGCATTAAACCTGCATGGTCCAACCAATGCTGCCTCCACCCAAAGAATCACAATTCTGTCCCAGGCCACACAGATTTCAGTCGTTACATACTTTCAGTGAGAAAACTACTTCATGCTGTGGGGTGAGCCCACATTCCTGGTCATGTCAAAGTATGACCGATCCCATTTACAATGCACCTGTGGCTTGTAGTAACTAGAGGCTCTACCTCAGACCTGGTCATATCCTTACCCCAGCCTTGCTGTTTGTAAAGGAGAAGGGATTGGAGGCATGGAAATCTCAGGGTCCGGTTCTCTCCCCCTGCCTAAGACACAAGTAAAAAAAAATAAAAAGTAAACCTGGAAGTCAACAGGTCCAGTCAGTTAATTTGCAGAGGATGAAACCCCAGGGCAGGTTTTCCTTCCCACACTTCCTACTGTGTCTTGGCAGGTGCATTGTCTAGTGTCACTCTCTGTGTCAGCCCTTGAGTTTATATGACCTAAACCCCTTCAGTGCAAGCTGTTCATCCCCCTTAGTAAAGCTGAAAAATCTGCTACAGTCTTGGCTAGCAAAGGCGAGTCTTTTAGATCAGGCAGCAGAGGGTTATGCTTTAAGATCCAGAGCCCACAGGTTTGATTCCACCGAGGAGTATGTCATTACATCTCTCCTGCTAATACAGTTCCAGATCCCTGTAGTGGTATTTGCCAGCCTCAGCATCCTACACCTGTTGCCTGCCTTTAAAATCACCCCCCAAAAAATCAAACTTCTCTGAATTCAGAATCAAATGAGATTCAGATCATGCTCCTGGGGAATCTCTCAACTGAAAAACACTGCTTCACCCTCTGTGCTGGATCTTAAACTGCATTCCTGCCCTAGCTTGTTGAGCTCACAGATGGTCAATAAAGCAGTTTTCCTTACAGAGGTGAAACACCTGATATGTCATTAAGCAGTGACATTTCCTGTTAATTGCAAATAAGCCCTAGAATCTGTTAGGGTTTCCAAAGGTTGTTCTTGACCAACTATACTCACCTGTTTGGCTGCTCCACATCCTTCCCTGCTGAAAATTCAACCACAATCAGCAAGATATTTGGCCAAATCCAAAAAACTGGAGTACAACACAGAAAAGGACAAAGGCTTCCTTATGCTCCCCCATCTGTCTGTCTGTATCCAGCTCTTAGATTGCAAGCTCTCTGTGGCAGGGGGCATCTTTTTGTTCTGTTTTTGTACAGCCCCTAGCACAATGGGGTCCTGATCCATGGTAACGGCTGCTGGGCTCTATAGTGATACAAAGAAAGAAAGAAAAAATAAAGGCTAAATAAATACAAAGGAAAAAAAGTATATTTTTACATCAAGTTCGCTACCTTAATGTAAAAATCTTAGTGGAGACAAAACCCTGTTGTTTTTAGCTCAATGTGTCTAGCTGATAATGAAGTATACTCCAGATAGTGGGATAGGGTTCACCTGGACTAGTGCTATCAAGGTAAAATCAACCTGTGACTTGTCTCCATTAAGATGTTGTTTATTATTTTCCCCACGTAAAAAGGCTTTCTAGGTCTTGCAGCGAAGACCTAGCTAGAATGAAATAGTGAATTGAGCTGGAGAGATTACAGCCATGGGAGCTTCAGGTAACAAGGGGAAAGAATAGGTCCTGATCGAGTGTGTTCATGGTAGGGGGGCAAAATGAACAGCACAGTTATACCAGGAAGGAGTTGGACCAAGCAGCCACTGCAGTAAAGTGAGCTTACTACTGTCTTTACTTCACTTTTTCTGTGGCCAAGTATTACTGTTGCCGTGAGATAGGTGTGTAGGACTGGGACTGAAGGGTTGGTCCAGGGACAGATCTCTAATTTATGAAGTGATCCACAATGTAAACCAGTGCTTAAGGGCCCCATGCCATGAGAAGCAATGATTTTGTGCATGATAATTAGCTTTAGACAAAAGTCAAATAGCATTAGGAAGCAACCAACTAATTTCTCTATGTTACAGAGAGTTTACAAAGGTGGTGGTGGTGGTGCTGGGGGGGAACATTTGAAGCTAGAGCTCTCTCCATCCAGTAGAGGATTTGAATTATGACTTGAAAATACAGGGCCAGATTCTGAATTCATTTAGTAGTGCAAATCTGGAACAGGGGCATTAGCTTCTGAATGAGTGAGGTCAGAAACTGATCTCACAGATCATACATTTCCCTTTTAAAAAGCAAACTCCATCATGATCTTACAGATATTCACTGTGAGGACAACATTTCATTTGTTTTGTAACCACTGAGGGGGATTTGAGCTTTAAAGAGATCACCTCCTCCTTGAGGTAAGGTCAATGGGAGTCCAGCAGGGGCAGAATTCATCCTCCTAAATGCTTTATGAGCTCTGTCAATTTTGCTTTTTCACTGTATCAAACCCCAACCTTTTAATCACTCATTCATGCCATGGGAGTGGGGAAAGCCCCTAGAACTACCAATGCATTTTTTCACATCAGCTGTGGGGAGTGGAGGGAAGAGAGAAAGAGAGACCACAACTTGTTGGTTAGAATATTCTGCTGTAAAACATAGTAACCTGGTAATTTGGGGGAAAATTATAGGGAATGTGGAATTTTTTCCCAGTAGCTCTTGAAATACAGTTACAGGTCTTTCCCCAACCTGCTTAAGCTGCCAAATTTAAAGTTTTCTACTAAAGCAAAGAAGGAGGGGGCTTGCAAAACCAAAACTGAACAAAAGCATTTTCATGATACATGTCAATGAAAATGGTGTTTTGCTTAAATGACCACCTTTCTTTGAAAGTTTGTAAACCCAAACACAGTATCAGGTTGTTTTAGTCCTGGAGAGCCAGAAACTGACTAGACACAAATCTGAAACTGACCAGCGGAGACTGAATCAAATACAAAAACAGTAAACAAACAGTGATGAAGAGAAATATAGATTTTCGAAAACTCCATCTTTAAGTTTTAACAATTCAAGCCATTGTTAGTAACAAAGGTAAGGGAACTTTTTCAGATGTGATTTGGTTTTTTGAGTCAAAGCCCCTTTCAGTGTTTGCTTTGGTTTTGACTGCAGCACCTACACGTTTATGAGATGTTCAGATCCCCAGGGCAGCTGCAACTGTAACCATTTCCATCTTAAATCCCCTAGTTTTCTTTGATGCAGACATGTTTCCATGTTTAAATCTCACACATATTCCTGATTTAAGTGTCTTTTCACAGAAGGAAAGTACATTTCTGATCTTTTACCCCTGTGTTTTGACAAAAAATTACTTAAATGAACAGATTTTAGTTAAAAATGTTGAGAGAAGCAGAGGCTATTAATAGGCTAATTCAGACCTTCATCTGGTGTAAAAGCAAACTGCTAATTTAATACAAACAAATCTGTCAGAAATAGCTATCATCAACTGAATCTTCTGAGAGGAGAGCTTCTTTTCTCTCTCAGGAATATTTTCTAAACAAAATATAGTTTAAATTGTGATTCTATTTACAGTAAAATGAAATACTTCACAATTATAGTGGTCCTTACTTTTGTCTTGAGTTCTCACTTACATATTCTAGAGGCTCTTGCTTTATATTCAGATCAAGCCAGAGATTTGTTATATAATTTAAATGGTTAATTACAATTAAGTGAAAAATAAAACGACCATTTCTTCTTGCTTTATATACTGAGTATTTTATTTAAAGCTCTAGGCACACATTTGTTTGGCGCTAGTAATGATACACTTTCAAACTGATCCTAAATTTAGACTTTTCAAGGGTTTTTTTTAAACTCAAATGTAATGTTGTATAAATAAGCTTTTGTTATTGCACAAGCAATTAGAGAAATAAATTCATGAAAGGTTCACTTGAGAATTTGTAGAGAACGATTAGCATTTAACTTGTTCTTGTTTGCTACTAATGGACCAAAAAGATTTCTAACACAGATAATTTATTGGTGTTAATCTGAAACAGAAAATAATAGACTTTAAGTGTGCTTTTTCATAGTAATCCCACATTTCAATGAAATGTCATGCACATTTTTTTTTCCAAAACACTTGTGACATTCCACGCCAAGAAACTTTTCTAAATATTTAAGGAAAAATAATTGCTATACTGTACTTGCAGACAAACTTTTAAAACTCCGTAAGAACAATTTTTTTGCCTGAGCAAAAAGAAAACAAATGCTAAAAATCAGAATACATTTATGAAGACAGAAACTTTAAGCTGATGTAAAAAAAACCCCACAATGTACAGAAGCTTCCATTCTACATAGTGCCTCAACAATATACAAAAAATGCAACTGTCTGAAGTGATTTTAAAAAGAAATACAACCATGTTTAGGGAAATATTTAAGAAAAACGACACATTTATAAAACTGGCAGTGTTTGTAAACTGCAGGAAAACTGTTGCTTAAGACATTCATTTTATAAAGCCTTCCTTACTGGGTTTTTGTTGCAACTAGTAGGAACATTTAAATTGCCATGAGAAATTTTGTGTCTCATAGTAGATTGGTTTACCAAAAGGATATTTTTTCCCACATTCAGCTTAGACATGGAAGTTTAACATTGTATGACACCATCTTCTTGAAGTGAATGAATGCAAGTCTATTTCCCCCAAGTAGATCAATGATTTAGTCTCCTCTTCTGTTTGCATTCCCTAAATACCTTGCATCTGGAATGCTCCACCAAGGGGAAGTCCTTTGACTGATATTCTTTCTTGTTTCAGATCTAAATTAAAGACTTCCCTCTTTGTTTGGGTTGTTTTTAAGAGAGGCTCCCTTGATTTCGTTGTTTTAAAGGGTAATGTTACATGGGGTCGGTCCTCTGGAAATTAATAAACTACAACAAAAGTATTTTGGTCAAGTTTTGAAAAAGATCTGAACTAAGTAGTGGTCAAAACAACTCATTTATTTTACCTGACTGCATTTATCTCAGACACATTTCAGTGTGAGGTTGCAGAGTTTTCAGATCAGTTGCAAAGAAGTTTTGAAAGGCTTATTCTCTGCCCTAGCAAGTTTCTTTACAAGTTTCACTGCCCTGTTCTTTTCACCTGTAAATTTCAAGCTTGAATTACAAACTGAATGCCTTAATAACATGCATATGGCCACAGCAGTTCCCCTGTAAAGAGTCCTCTAGTGAATTTAGTTCTGTTCTTTAAAAAGAGGGAATAAGCAATGCAACTGGAAAGGAGGAAACAAACTTTAACCATGATCAGCAGTCTGCACATTTTTAAAAGAAGGGATCTCAGTATAACAAACTGGTTTAGATGAAGTGGAGGTGAAACATCGTTTTTTAAAAGATTCTAAGACAAAAAGTAATTCACAAGTTATTTTTTATTAAGCTCCTAGGTATCTGTGGCATATAATTCACACATTCTCTTGGGTATACAAGTAAATTACATGCAGGAGATAACTTCATATCTTGGAGTGATTCAAAGTTTGTTTACTACCAACCTTTGCATGCAAACCCTCATCAAAGCAATCTTTAATATATAAATACTATTTTAAAAACTAAAATCAAATAAATTAAAGATGGAAATGTATTTCTAGAGAATAACCAAATTGTTAAGTAGCATATATTAGTAGGGCATGTATCATTCGATTAGTATCCAAAAAAACCTCCAAAACCAAAGTAAGCAGTATAAAGAAATGGTTACTAAAAGAAAATATAAAGTATTTTTATATACCAAAGTTTCTGGGCGATTATCAATGCAGATATAATAGATATGATGCAGGTAATAATCCTTAAACAAGGATTTTCCAGATGAGTTTTACTTGATGGATTGAAATAACTGAAATGCCATGCATGTTACTAACCTTAACATAATGAAATAGGTTGCAACCCCCCCCCCCGAAAGAAAACACGTGTTGGTAAATGTTATTAGGATCTGTTTTAATTAGACAATAAAAGGGGAGAGCCTGGTATATACTTTTATTGGGAGTTTATAAATCAGTTGTTGCCTGTCCGGAATGTGTTAATAACAAATCAGAAAAGGGCAGGGGATATTTTTTGCTTTATTGTCTGTTTCAAACAGTGGGGATCTTATTGGGATTAAAAAACAAAAAGTCTGGCTAACTCTTAAGGAGGAGGCTCGAGCTCCACAGTTCAGTCAGCAGTTGTGCGTTTTGGTTTGAAATGCTACGCGTCAACCAGCACCACCACTGGTAGCCAGGAATGAGCCGCTTCTGCCCAGCACACTGGAAACACGAACAACCTGCAGCTGGAGCGGTTATCCCCACGGTTGCAAAGGAATCGGTTTATGCCACCCGGTTAGAAACACTCATCCACGCCACTTAGCTGGCGGATTCCAAAGATGCGAGACGCACACGCCTCCCTCTCTGCAAACGCAAGCCACCCACTCCGCTCCGCATCGGGGTTTTTGCACCGAGGGGTGGCACGTTTAGAAGAAAGATCCCAGCCAGCAAAGGGACTGGCCAACAGCGAGTTGCCTTTTTTGGGGCTAACTGGCGCCTCTTCTGAGGCGGCACCTCTTTTTCCTTGGGAAGCTGGAAGGAGATTGTAAATTCTCCCTCTCCCCGGCTTCCTTCCTCTCCCGGTGTTTTACTGACGGGGCTGGCCTCAGCCCAGGCTATTGTAGAACTCAAAGAGCTCGACCCCCATCTTGGTGACTTAACTTACAAGATCATGGACTCTTTAGCCTTCCCCCCTCCTCCCCCAGACAATGAAGGGAACTCCACTCCCAGGAGGCAGCTGCCAAGAACCTTCCCCACTCAGCATCGGAACGCGCGTGGGAGCCCCCGCAAGGGGGGGGACACACACGTGACGTTTGCCACGAGGGGGTGGGTGTGAAGCGGAAGCATTTTGTACGGATGCTTAAGGGGGAGGGGGTGGTTGTTTTCACAGCGATCAGCTACTACACACCGGCTTCCACTCCATTCATGAAATCCAACCTCAGCGCCTGGGGAAGGAATGAACTCTTGAGCTCTCTTCACACCCCCGCCTCTCTTTTTTGGGGGTGGGAGGAATGATTTCGGCTGTTGCTATTTTAAACCGCTCCTAAAAGTCTGCACAGAAGAAAGGCTGAGACTAGGGCAAGCCGGAAAGCGGGAAGGGGGGGGCGCAGGGGGTGTGTGTGTCTATTTATTGGGAGCCTGATGTCCAATTCTGTTGCAATTCAGAGACCCCCAGCCGTTCAGAGAGGGGGAGAACGAATTAGCTCCCGTCCCTTAGCCTGGGATGAGTGACATTTTCCAGGGCATTCTCAGCCCAAGCCATTCCCCCCCATCCCCCTGTTGCTACCCTCCTGGAGGGGTTCGACCCTCTCGCTTCTTGGCTGATCAAAACATGCGCCCTTTGGAGGAAAGAAAGGAGGAGAAAAAAAAAGACCACGTGCATGGCCCTGTGTGTCTCCCCTCCCCCCACGATGCTCTCAACGCATGGAGCATGCAAAGAAGCACAAATCGCTGCGGGGGGGGGGGGGGGGGAGCCAGGGCTTCATTCATTCACCCTTCTCTCCGCAACGTGGGCTCTGTGCCTGTCCTTCGTGCGGAGGGGGCGGTGAGTTCCTGGAGAATTCCCCCCAGGGTCCCCCATATGGCTTGATTTCTCTCCCCCCCCGCAAGCTTAGTGATCCTCGACAGAAGATTTCAAAGAATAAAGGGACACATCTTCCTGCTCGTCCTAGGGAGCCATCATAGATGAGATCAGCTCCCCCCCCCCGCACCTCTTTTCTCCGGATCGAGGGATTTTTCTGGTCCCCATTCCCCACGACACTGTGCCCACACTGCCTGCAGAGTGTGGTGGAGCTGCTGTTTGCCATCCCTGTGCAAAGCCCCCCCTCCCCCACGGCGCCAGGGAATCCACCTCTCTTCTTTGATTAAGAAGTTTACACCGGGCAAATCCCATTCAAGCCCTGGGAAGCCATGGGGGGAGGGTAGGCAGGCTGGGGGTGGGTGGGCTTAATGTTTAGAGGAGGCCGAGGGGGTGGGGGGAAGCTGGAGGGCAGCTTGCTGAGATGAAGCCAATGTCCCCAGAGCTAAAGTCTCCCTTGGCCAATTGTCAATAAAATAGTAAATTTATTTATTATTATTTTATTTTAAATAAAGGGCCAGGCTCCCCTGGCTGTGCCCGCCCCTCCCACTGCAGGGGCTGGGCTTTCGGCCCCACCACGTGGCTTCCTCTTGCAAACATTTTCACTCATTTTTCAGGTCGATTTTATTTAGAGGCGGTGCCAGGCAGCTTCAGCAAACGTCCTGTGACACATGAGTGCGACTCAAAGGAGTTGGGGGGCTGGCCGAAAAGCAGCCGCACTTTTCCCCAGCCCGCCATCCCAGTTGAACCAACCAACTCCCCCGCTGAGCTTGTAATCACCAGGAATCCCACCTCCTCCCCACCCAGCCCCTGCCCAGAAGAAAATCCTAAAAAACAACCACCACCACCACCAAACACCCAACAACTCGCTTTCCCAGTTGTGCTCCAGTTTGAATTGGGAACTTTCTCCTTTTTTTTTTTTTTGGTAAAGGGTGGGGGTGTTTTCTTTGTTTTTAAAGAATCCGTAAAGAAAAGTTGTTCCCCCCCCAGCCCTATCAACCCTCCCTCCCCCCCCTTCCCTGTCTTAACACCCACCCACCGACCATCCACATCTCTTGTGATCCACCATGAACAAGCTGTACATTGGAAACCTAAACGAAAACGTGACTCCAGGCGATTTGGAGAAAGTCTTCAATGACCACAAGATCTCCTTCAGTGGTCAATTTCTGGTGAAATCGGGCTATGCCTTTGTGGACTGCCCTGATGAGCAATGGGCTATGAAAGCCATCGAAACTTTTTCTGGTAAGCAGATTCTCTCTCTCTCTCTCTCTTTCCTTCCCCTCCCCCCCCCTTTCTTCCTTTCTGGTTTTGCACCAAATCTCTTAGTCCCTGCAAAATAATACCAAGGTCGGGGGCTCTGCTGTTCTAACCCCCTTCCCTTCTTTCTCACGGCTCCCCCAGTTCATCTCTGATGAACGCACCCACTCAGCCATGGCCCTCCTGGTTCGCCAGTGGGCCGGATCCCATTGCATTTCCCAGGGCCTTACACGGATCGCCTTGAAGAAACCAAAATCACGGAACAGTCTCCTTCCCCCCACCCCTCCAATCCAGCAAATCTTGTGGGTGCGACGAAGGCCACGCGGGGCCAGCACCAGGGGATTCCCAAGCAAAGTCGCGCGTGGGGGAGCTGAGCTCCCCGATGCCCCCCACCCCCGACAAGCTTGGGAAGATGCGCGAGACCGATTCTCCCCTCTGCTCCCCCCACTCTTGCCTTCCACCTTAGCCAGAGCACCCCGTGTCCGGGCTGGAGGGGTCCCCCTGCATCCAGCCCCTCCCTCCAAGCAGCACCAGGCCATTCGGGGTTCCCAGCCGCCTTCCCCGCCCCCAGCTTGGCTCCCCCCAAGGCGTGGGGGTCGTAATCCGTGTGTGTGGCGGGGGGTCCCATCTGCAGGAGGGGAGGGGGGCGTGGGGCTTTAGCCATTTTGATTTGAACGTGGGGTTTCCTGGGGCATATGTGTTGTAGCGCGAAGGTCGCCATGCTGTGTTCTCACAGAGAGAAACTACTAGGGAAGAAAATATATATATATATTTTGCTGATGCCAGGATCTCCCATACTCAAATCCTCCTTTTCTAACCCTTCTCCCCCCCCCCCCGCAAATAAATTAGTTGCAAGGCAGATCTCCCCATTTTGAAGGGAGAAATCCCTTCGTTCTATTGAGTAACATTTTCTCTTTTCAGCCCTTGTGTGAAAAAACTCTGCCCCTGAGATCCTTACACACACAAAAAGCAGCAGCAGCAGCAAAGAATGGATCTTAACATATAATTCCTTTTGTCTTTCTCTGAAGCAGACTTCTCTGTTCAAAACACAGCTCAGGGTAAGCGAAGGAATCAAATATTCCTAAGCAGCATTGTTCAAGGAGCCACTGGCCAGTCCCTCCCAATGCTCTCCAGCTTGAAACCAGTTTTGTATTTAATAAAGTGTAGAGGAATCAGAACATGGATTTGTGCTGTGTGGCCCATTGAAATTGGAATTAAACCAAAAAGGTTTAGAGGCAAAGAATGTTACCCAAACCCTTCTGCCTCCCACCCCTGCTCAGATTTAAAAAAAAGACACATTTTGTTTTTAGGGAAAGTGGAGCTACATGGAAAACAGCTAGAGATTGAACATTCAGTACCCAAAAAGCAAAGGTAATACAGAGTTTTAATTCCTCTTATTTTTCCCTGTTGGAAGATTATAGCTAAACTAATGGGGGGTAAGGTGGAGGGGGGATTTATCATCACAATTATGGGCATGTAAAATTAAATTTAAGAGGGGATTATTGGGTTTTAGAGCTGCCCAAACGTAGTCATGAGTCAATTCAGATGATCAACTTTTACATTTCGTCTTTGTTTGTTTAAGTTACTTTGAAAGTAAGTTTTAAAAAAAACAAGAACAGATACTAAATAGTGGTTTGGCCAAGTTGGTGTACAGTATTGCTGAGATCTTGCTGAAGGCTCCCTGCTGTCTTGTTCACTTTGAAATACCTTTTACACATATTTTTAAAATTTCTCACCTAATATTTGAAAAAAGTTAAATTGGATTTAAAAAACAAATGGAGCTTGTTTTCACATTTTATGCTAAGGTGTAGTTTAAATTAAGGAAATTGACCCAGCTTCTTGTAGAGATGAACTCTCACTGAGTTGTAATTATTACATTTCCTTTATCTTTACTTTAACCATGAAAATGTGTCTCCCTCCTTTACAAGTATAATTTCTGACACTAGATTGTTTTTCAGAAGTCTACAGTCTTCTCCATGTTCTTGGCCTTTTGTTGTTGGGTGCTCACCTTGGGCTGATAATTTATTCTGGTTACCAGCAGATATTTTGCAGTTTAGGGCAGATGCCACATAAAGGAGAATAAATATTTTCTAGAAAAGATACATTTCCCCTATCCCACAGGAAGCAGGCGAGTTGGCCGCAAATACAAATAGTCTATGTTGAATTCTAGCAGAATCTGTAATATGCTTGATCCACGTGACCAGGCAGTTACTTCAACAACAGAGCAGGAGGGAGGTGGCTTCTTAAAAGATTGTTTTAGCTTTTTCATGACTGAAAAAGTATATCTGAAGACTCTTGTGGAATCTGGCTTACTAGCAAAGGATAAGCCTTAATTTTTGCTTTCCCAGCTTCTTTTTTTCCCCCATTTGTTGGCCTTTTAAAATTACACACCAATATGTCCATTGAATCCCAGAGACTGCAGGGCTGAAAGCAGGGTGCTCTATGGGTCAGTAGGTTTAGCTCAAACCTCAAAACCGATCTAATCATTTAATATAAAATATTTTAGCAGTAAGCCCCCAATTTATGCATTGGTGATTAATATTGCTTATTACAGTGTTCAAAGACTTGGTTGTGGTGTAAATTTCGATTGAATGAAATGTTATTGGAAAGGCAATGACAGTATGAAAGGTAACATTATAAAATCGAAAAAAAAAGTCTGATTTTTTTTTTCTTAGCACTGCTAGAAAATCAATAGGTTGTGTGGAACACAGTAGACGTCAAGCTCTCTCTTAGTTCACTTTCTCCCAGCCCTTTTCAGACTTTCTTAACAATATCAAACAACAGCTATACTCAATAGGTTGTGTGGAACACAGTAGATTTCTAGATATTGCTTAGTTCGCTTTCTCCTAACCCTTTTTGGATTTTATTAGTAATGTCAAAGAGCAGCTATTCTTAAATGTAAACACAATGTAATTCAAACAAATTGTGGCTTAAAGTTTATAATAAGAGGAATCAGACCTAAGGTTAGTTAGCAAATTTTAGTGAGAAACAAGCGAGAGAAAATTAATTACATATAGAATCTATATGCAATGGTGTGGTGATTGTGTGAACACACACATATATATGTGTGTATATGTAAATACACACACTGTCTGCTTTATTTAAAGCTACAGAAGCCATTTTTGATGTTGATGTTCTCCTTAAAGTGCTTAACTTCAAATATTGTGGTGGTGGTGAAGTTGGATACATTCTTCTATCACTTAACTATGGATTGATAAAGTAACTTTGTCTCAATTTTCTAAGACAGGCTTGTAGTTCTGTTTTTTCAAAAAATGTTAGTAAACTTGGAAGTTGTTAGGCAAATATAATCTCTACTAGGTGGTATACCACATTTTTTCTCTTTTTTAAATACAGAGTGATATTATGTTAGAGGGGGTGTTTCTATGTGAGTTTGTTCTTCTGGTTGTTTTGAGTTTGGATTTTCCAGTCTAAAGACGTACAGAACAGGAATTAGTTAAGTAGGATAGGCAAAGATTCGATCAGATGTTCTTACTGTGATTTCTTAACAATAAAAAGAAATAAAACCTGACAAGGTTGTTAAGAACAGAAATTTAAAAAAAAAATAAAGTTACATTCACTCATTTACTTTTCTGAGAATTTAAAAAATAAAAGTTGATTTATGGATTGGATCTGTTTGATTAGAAATTAAAAATAATGGGATAATAATAAGGATGTTTTTGGAAATGAATGTATTTGATTAAACGTCATATAGTGAATTCATCTTTCATGAGGGTTTTCTTTCTTCTTTAAAATGTTTCTTCTCTTCTTATTTCTCACTAATATAAATATGAATTAAAATATGCAGAATAAACTAACAGTACACAAGAGAATTGTTGGTGTGTATTTCTGGCCCCAAAATATAAGAGAAACACATTCATTTTGTTAATGCTGATAGGAAACCATTTTAAAAAAATACTTTAAAATATTAGGTTAAAAAGAAAGAAATCACTCTGATGCAAAAGATACACTGTCATTGTGTGGAGATTAATATTATAAAACTGAAAGTTTTATTAAACTTGCTTAGGTTAAAGTTTCTCTCATTGCTATTTTGTGACTTTACTGAGGAGGAGTTGGCAAAATTAGGAATTATGGTTTAAAAAGAAAACACAAAAAACCTGAAAAATTGTGTATGTGTTGAAAGGCTTACTGAAGAAATGATCCCTTCAATAAATGAGATTTTACCCCCAAACTCCTGTAAGATTAAGAAATGTTTTAGGGGGGTAGATCTGTCTGAAACTGAAAAGACTTAAGTGGATAGATTTGAGAAAAAGAATGAATGAATAAAGGGTGGGGGGGGGGGGAAGAAAGAATGAAAGAAGTGAATCCATCAAGCAAACATTCCAAATATGAGGAATGTGGAAGTGAGTAGCCCAGAGAGAATGAATCTTAGTAATTTGGGGGAAATAGTGAATATGGCTGATAAAAATACACTTAAAACTAAAAGGATTTGCACAGGTTATTTTTAAGCAAAGAACAGATACAGTCAGAAAAGTTTGTGTCCCCAAACAGAAGAAGGAAATTTATTAATTACAAGCAGATATTTAATTGTCTGCTATATTACTCTGGATATAATTTAACAAGTTTGCTTGAGGGGGGGTTGTATTATGTTTTCCCCCTAGTCTTTGTTTCAAGTTAATACTTGTGTAGAAATATAATTTTGAACATGCATAATCCCACAATGAGTGTGTTCATAATGAAATATTTTAAAACTTTGTTTAAACAGCAAGTGGCACCTTTTTCTTTTAAAGTATTAGTTGACAAAAATTGCATCTTACTAGCTTCTGATTTCTTGGTTCTACAAAAAGTTCATAGAAAATCTAGGTAGTTCTTTATTTTTTAATTCAGGAAAACTTTCTTGAATGTTGAGACAAATTAAATTTATAATCCATTCTTGAAGTTATTTACCTCCTGCAAATCAGAGGTTGTTAACTTTTTAAAGGTTCTGCCTTTCCAGAGAAGTTAGCATCATTCTTGTTTAGAGCAGTTTCTGAAAGTTTAAATGCCTGAGATAAGGGAAAAAACTTCCATTTTAATATTCTAAGCTTTGATTTAAGATCTTCTTTTTGGTTATCTTAATAGGTTCTCTTTGGACTTAGTACATTTAAATCAGTGATTATTAATACTGATTAATACACTCTCAGTAGCTGTAGTAAATGAACACTGTTGGTGACTTCCAACCATGAAGGATAGAAATAATTTGTAAGTTCCATGTTCTTCTGGAGTAAATTTGAAAAATTAGGTTTAAAGTTTTGATCACTTGAGATGTGCACAATTTTACTATAGCTGAAAATAAAAGATAATCTTAACAATTTACAGTTTGAAGCAATTGGCTCACCCCTTATTTCCCAGTAAGAACTATAACTGGCAAGTGTCTACCAGAAGTTGCAACTTAATTGCAAACTTTCTAGCCTCAGCTTTTGGACCAATGAAAAATGAAGACCTGTAGATGCCCTTTCTGAATCGGTTTCTCCAATAGAGATTGATTATACTTTTGCCTTTTAGATTAAAACTGTTTTTTTTTGAAAATAAAAACTGTGTTTTTTTCTCCTTAAAAAAGTTAACAGCTTTAAGAATTTAGACACTTAAGAAGGCATCCGTCCCCTTCCTCCCCCCAGATATAGAAATGTTAATGTTTTCCAGAATGTGCCACTAGGACCTAGGAAAGTTCAGAAAGCAGGAGAGGCTGTTGAAAAATAAGATTGAGCTAGTCCAGTGTTTGAAATTCCAGGATGAAGAAACAGAAAGAGTCCCCTTCTACCTCTAGTAGTAATTTACAGGTTTTGCTGACTTAATGAATGGAAGGTACCTCACTCAGTGTCAGTGTAAAAGGTTTTCAGTTTCCATTAATGATGCCATTGTTTTTTTAAACACCCTGTCCTCCCTCACCCTGCCCATTTTGTGGCAACTTGAGGGTTTCTTAGAGAGATGTTGCTTTTGCAAACAAGAAAATGTGAAAACAATGTTGATGATGAAGAAATGATGCGTGTAAAACTGTTTTGTGAATACCAAGGGATTCTTCAACATGTTTCTCTTACAGAAGAGAGGAGGGCAGATGAATTGGGATGATGAAGACTTTAACAGTGATCGGAAAAGCTTAAGCTCTACTGCACATGATTTCCTGAAAAACAAACAAAACAACCCAACAAAACACAAAACAAAACCTACCCAGAAAGTCATTAATACGTTGTTTTCTTATTTAGATGGGGTAATGTTTTCAAAAGGGTCAAGGGCTTGTCTACACTACCGGCCAGATTGACTGGTAGTGATCGATCCAGCGGGGGTCAATTTATCGTGTCTAATATAGACTCGATAAATTGACCGACAATCGCTCTAGTGTCGACTCTGGTATTCCACTTCACCGAGAAGACACCGTGGTAAGTAGATCTAAGTACATTGACTTTAGCTACATTATTCACGTAGCTGAAGTTGCATAACTTAGATCGATTACACACACACACCCCGTAGTGTTGACCAGCTCTGAGTGACTTAGGAGCTCACATCTCATTTTCCAAAGTGACTTAGACACTTGGATACCTAAGTCCAAGACTCATAAGTCACTTCTGAAACTGAGACATGAGCTCCTAAGTCACTTAGGACTTGTCTACACTTAAACCACTCAGTGCTTCAGTGTAGATGCTACCTGTGCCAATGGAAGGTTTCTCCCCCTCGCGTAGGTAATACCTCTCCCCGAGAGGCAGTAGCTAGCTCGAATTCTTCCATCCACCTACCCATTGTCTGCACAGGGACTGGGGTGCATTTTCTACACTCTGGGCAATGTAATTATACCAACCTAATTGTCTAGTGTAGACCAGCCCTTAGACACGTTTGAAAATTCTGCCCCTGTTGTCAATGTTCTGTCAGTCTTGTCCATGAGCCCACTTGTTCTTCTGAATTCTTATTCTACCTGCTTTTGGTTTGAAAACTGTGAATGAACAGGGAGGGTCTTCCAGAAAGGAATGCTGATACTTTAAAAAAAGTTACTAAACATGCAAAATGTTTAAAATAAAAAGGCAGAAGAGGAATATAGGATTTGCCATACTAGATAAGACCAGGGGTTCATCTAATCCAGAGTCTTGTCTCCAGCAGCAGTTAGGGCGAGCTGTTTCTGGAGATGTTGTAGGAAACCTTGCAGAAGGCAGTTATGGACTAGTCTGTTTAGGGAAAGTTTCTTCCTCATTGTATCAGTCAGAGGTTGGATGATGCCCTGAAGTTTGAGGGTTTATATAAAATCCAAACTTGGGTTTTTTCATTCTTGCTACAATTCAGGGTGTTCTTGTTATCCCCAGAAGTGTCCAGGTCTCTTGGGAATCCAACTAGGAAAACATTTTTAGGATTTAATTATAGCTGCTTGTTCTACTCTACAAGTTCCAAAGTGTAGCTGCAGTGATGCAGGCTGCATGAGGCGTGTACCCCTCATTAACAGACTGAATGTTGCTGGAAAGTATTTCTGAAATGCCTTAGAATAAGAGTTCAGCTAGAGAAGACCTGGAAGAGAGAGAACTCACCATGTGTTATATTCATTGATAAGATGATCAGCTGCGATAGACTTTTAGCATAACTAGTTGACCCTCATTCACTTTTCAGCAGAATTCTTCCAATTTCTATCAGTCCAAGCTTTGAAACTGGATATTTATAGGGGTGAAAGAATGGAAAACATCTAAAAACTTTTCTAGCCAAACAGACTCTCCTCTACAGTTTCCTGGTGATGGTGTCCATGTGAAATTTGAGGGCTTGCTTACGTGAGAAAGTTAATGTAAAGTGTTACTTTAAAGTGATTTAGTTAAAACCAGTGCAGACTCTGATTTGATTGAAAACTGGCTTAATGCAGTTCAGTTTAGACCAATTCCTAATCAGTTGAAGATCAACTACTATATGCTACTCTTAGGTGGCTATACATGGCTACACTACAAAGTTTGGTTGGCTTACCTACATTGCTCAGGGCTGTGACAAATTTCATGGCCCATACAATGTAATTCAGCCAACCTAAGCCGTGGTGTAGACATCTCTAGGTCAACAGATCAGGGAGTAGCCGTGTTAGTCTGTATCCACAAAAACAACGAGGAGTCTGGTGGCACCTTAAAGACTAACAGATTTATTTGGGTAAAAGCTTTCGTGGGTAAAAAATCCACTTCTGAAGATAAATCTGTTTGTCTTTAAGTCTAAACAACCGACTCCTCGTTGTTGTTTTTAGGTCAACGGAATAATTCTTATGTTGCAGCTGTGCTGCTGGAGTGGTTTAAATGTAGATGCAGCCTAAATTAAACGGGCAGTTTTCTTGCATAGAGAAGGCCAGGGATAGATAAGGCTCGCAGTATTCTGGTTTGCATCCAGCAAAGCACGTGTTTAAGCAGTGACTAGTTCCATTGACTTAATTGGACTGTTCGTTTGCTTCAAGCTAAGCACTTACTTGCTGTGCTTTGGATTGGGGCCAGGCTGCTTAGGGCCCCTGGTAGGCTCATTTAGTCCATCCCCCTTCCCCCACCTCCCCACAGGGGGCAATGCAGAATTGTTCCCTATAGTCTGTTTGCTAGGGCTTTGTCCAGCCTAGTTTTAAAGTGTCTCAAACAATGGGGCACTTTCTCAGTTTATTGTGTGTGAGGGGGGGATTTTCAAAGGCACAAAGAGAAGCTGGGTCCCCGACTCTCAGTGGGAGTTAAGCACGTTTGAAAAACTTACCCTGAGTGCCCAAGTCACTTAGGCGCCCAAGTCTCGTTGAGTCTATGGGATTTAGGCTCTTAAGTGTTTATCCCTTTTGAAAAATGAGTCTTAGACTCCTAAGTCACTTAGGTGCTTTTGACATTTCTACCCCTAGTTCTTATTTGTGCCTGTAGCCTCTGCTGCTCCTGCTTTTGCAGTTGCCCTGAATTGCCCCCTTTCCAGCTTTCTTTCCAGCCCCCCGCCCCTGGGGGGTTTCCCCAACAGGCCTGGCAGTAATATCTGAACAGTGGAAGACATTTTATTGAGCTTCTTGACGGAGCCTAGTGAAGAGGTGGGGGAGGGGCACAGATAGGACTACGGCAGCGGAGATGGGTAGCAGGCACAGGTATTTATAATTTTCCCATTTGCTAGCGCTAATCCCGAGATGAGGGCAGCGAGAAGCAGCCATGCTGCTGGTGGACCGGTTCAGCTAGCGGCGCATCCTTAATTCATGCTCTGCCTCCTTTCAAAAAGGGCAGCTCAAGAGGGGGAGTCCAAGCTTGTCTCCGAAAAACCAAACCAAACCAAACCCCAACCCTCCCAAGAGTGCTCCTGGTCCTGCAGGAAATGGGTCATTTATTTTATTGTAAGTGACACTGGTGAGCCATGACATGGTTGGAGCTGAAATTTCACGCTTTTCTGGCTGCTGTAGGGTTCCCATCAACACACGTGAAGGTGATTAAAAAAAGTCAGACACTGGGGTGGGTTTTTTGTAGAGCAACACACAAAAAAAAAGAAGGGGTTTGCTCTGAAGAGGAGCCTGCTGTATTTCATTTTATAAAGTCAGTTGCATAGATCCTATGGTTATGAGCTCCATTAATAGACCTCAAGGTAGACAAGAAAATGATGATTGAGAGCCAATTTTTGTTAAGAATCAGGGCTAGATTTTTTACCTCCCATTTAAGCATCTAACTGGAAACCACCTTTTCAAAAATGTTCAGCACCCAGGGTGCTGAGCGCTCAAGAAAATCTTGCCCTCCATGGCCCAGAGAGCCTCCCCAGGAGGCATTGAAAAGGCTTGGAGAGTTCCTTTGAAGTCTTCCCAGCTCCACTGTTGTGATGATCTTGGGATGCTGTGGAAGAGTGAGGGAATTTAGCCTGCCAACCCTGTGGATGCACAAGATCCGTGGCCACAGACCCTCCCTACTAGTCCCAGGGAGGGTTAGCTCCTCCATTCTGCCTCTTGCTTTCTTTTAAAACAGATGCCCCCTTTCTCCCATCATGAAGGGGGCAACACTGACACCGGAGACTTGAATTAATACCCCTCCAGGCTGCATTCCTTTAGATACACATGTGTGGGGGGTGGGGATTGAATAAGGACTCTTCCCTCATCTTCATGAGGCACCTACTGGAGAGGGCTTTCACAGGGTCTGGAGAAGGGGGTGGAGCATTTGCGCCCCCCTCCCACCTTTAGAGCAAAGCTTTCTAAAACCAGGAAGGTCTAAAATGAATAACAAGCTGTTTTCAGACCTGGAGAGGAGCAAGTGAAGTAGCTTATGCATCAAGCCAAGTGCGTGTCTACAGCTCGTGTAAAGCAGGCTCATTCCTTTACATGTGTGCTTAAAAACCAGGCAGCGTACATAGCACTTGTACACAGCATCTTATTTTCCGTTCCAAGACAAGTTTTCCTGTCTGCATCCATTCCCTAAAACTCTTCCCCCACCCCCCTGGCCACCTAATGCCAGATGTTTTTCCGGCTCCACGAGGTGATCTCTTAGTGTGGGGTGTGCTCTTAGAGTCTTCTTGGTCAAGCTGTTTAAAAGGCTACATACTTTATCAGAGCCAAATCAATGTTTTAAATGGTTAATACAATTGGTTTTTCTGGAATTGTGTCTCAAGACTTCCAGTTCAATTGCTCTTGCTGTTGCTAAGAGTTTGTCAGACTTTTTGGAAAATCAGAGGATAAAAACTCCTTTGAGATGAAGTTTTTTTGGGTACCGAGTTATTTCATATCAGGTTTGGGTGGGTGGGGGGAAGTGAATGATAATCCGACTTAAGTCACATGTGCCAGAGAAGATCCGTGGAGGCAGAAGTTCCGTAATGAGGCAAAATGCCCACTTGCATGACTAAAGGCTCCAAGATCAGGTCCTTTGGCTACATTAACTGTAAAAACCAATCTTTAAATAAACCAAGCCCTCATTTTCATGCAGTTAAAGTTACATGCTGAGGCACAAGATGTCAGCAAATGCGAAAGCCAGTGCAGCAGTGATGGGGCCCCAATTCTGATATTACCTCAGTGGAATGCTGTTGATTTCAGGGCGGACGTAGCTTTGATTTACACTGGAGCAAGTGAGTGCAGAATCGGGCCCTATGTAATTTTTTTTTTGTAATGCACGTTTTACAGCAGTAATACTTACGTACACCTCTCTCTCTCTGCCTCCACATCCTGGGGTGCGCACTGAGGCTCAATGAGCTCTGCTGTTGGACCTGCTGCTTGCATTTTCTGACCTCTAGTGACTCAGGGCCTGATTCAGGAAGGTATTTAAGCACATGCTTCAGGCCACGTCTGTGCTCCAGACATCTGCCCCAGCATAGCTATGTTGGGGAGGGGTGGACAGGGATGGGATCCCTGACCATAGCTGTACCAGCAAAAGCCCCTTGAGTAGATAGTTCTACCAGCAAACCTGTGCTTTTAGGGTTATAGCTTGTTTCTGTCACGGTGGTGGGATAAGTTAAATTGGTAAAAGTCAGCTTTGCCAGTATAAAAGCAATCACATTACGGAGCTCTTTACCAGTGCGATATGCCAGTGTAGCTATACTGGTGAAGTATAGAATATACTGGCTCCTAGAACAGATGTGGCCTCATTTTAAGCATGTGATTGCTCCAGCTGAAGTTAACAGGGCTACTCACAAGTTAAAATGAGGCATGTGCTTAAACTGAGGTGGGCAAACTACGTGCCGCGGGCCAGAGCTGTTTTAAGCTGGCCCGTGAGCTTCCACTGCAGAGCGGGGTGTGGGGCTTGCCCTACTCCAGCTGGGGTGCAGTGTCGGGGGCCGCACCACTTGGCTCTCAGAAGCCCGGCATGGCCCCCTCCAGCTCCTATGTGCTCCAATGGCCCCCTTCAGTGGTCCAGTGGGAGCTGCAGGAGCGGTGCCTGCAGATGGGGCAGCATGTAGAGCCACCTGGCCACGCCTCCACATAGGAGCCAAAGAAGGGACATGCTGCCGCTTCTGGGAGCCGCATGAGGTAAGTGCCGCTCACAGCCTGCACCCCTGATCCTCTCCCCATGCCCGAACCCCCTACCCCATCCCTGATCCTCCTCCTCCTCTCCAAACCCCTTGATTCTAGCATGGAGCACCCTCCTACACCCCAAATGCTTTGTCCCCAGAGCCTGCACCCCCAGCCAGAGCCCTCACCCCTTCCCACACCCCAACCCCAATTTTGTGAGCGTTCATGGCCCTCCCTACAATTTCTATTCCCCGATGTGGCCCTCAGGCCAAAAAGTTTGCCCCCCACCACCACTCAGCTTAAACACCTTGCTGAATCTCAGCCTGGATGTAATACCTAATGTGAAGACCATTGTTGAGCATTTCATTGCAACCGAACAAGTAACTCAAGAAATGTATCTGACAAATGTAGCCTCTCTCCTTGCTTGTGGCGCAGACACGAATAGTTAATGATTTCCTTTCATTAAATGCTTATTTGAGAGTAGTGAATTTGCATGTATGTTTTTATGCAATGGATTGATCAGACAGTTCTCTTTGGTTATCCTTTATGGGTCAAATAAGCCACATGGTACTGTTTCTGCCCCCTGGCCAAGATGAGTGTGCAGGCAGGTGAGACTTTTACATTGGGTTTTCCTGAATACTTGCGGATGTAACTTTGAAATCTCCTTTCTGCAAACGTCCATGCCAACAAAATGTGATCACGTGAATGTTCACGGAAAGCAGACAGGAAAGACGAGGAGGACAACGAGCACAGCTGAAGGGAATGAATTTAAAAATCGGAGCAAATATTCAGACAATTTGTGCAGGATTTGCCTAACTTTGCAATTAAAAAAAAATGCTGCCTGTATTTTAGTGTCAACATTTCCCAGACCCTCCTTAGGCACGTGCCTTTTCACCTTATTAAGGTGAACAGGCAGGGAGTGTGGCAAAAGTGCCATCTTTGCTGCTGGATGAATGGAAATGATTTTCCTGGGCCTCGTCTATACTATAGATTTTTTTTAACTGCTTTTTTATAATGGCTTCCAGCACTTGTTCATCTCCAGTGCAAGACTACAAGAGACTGGGGGACATTTTAACCACTGTGTCATTTAGCCCGATTACAAGCCAGTTTAGCCAATGCAGCGCCTAGCGCGTCAGCAGCTGGTCTGCACTAGTTATGACAGCTGGGGGCTAAACCACAAATAGCAAGGAGGGGAAGGTTTAGGGGGAAAACGTCTGTAATCCATACACGCATCGTTAGTTTGTATCGTGGTGGCTGCCTGTTCCCAAAAGAAGAGGCTATAAACTGAATATATGTCAGATTTATAGAATATTTTACAGTAGCGCCAAGGAGAGGCTACGCGCCAAAGCTCCAATCCTGAAATTTGTTGAATTACTTCTTATTAAATAATTAATTATTTGTACTGCTGTGGTGCCTAAGAACCCCAGTCACAGACTAGGACCACACTGTGCTTGGTGCTGTACAAATGCAGAACAACAGATGGTTTGTGCCTCAAAGAGTTTACAATCGAAGTAATGTCAGCTACTGCATCCATGCAAACCAAGTTGCAGCATCTATTGCAAGACTAGCAACTTCCCCCTCTGCTCCCATTCCTATGATGATCTCACCTCCCTGATGTTAAAGCACTTAAGGTTCGTACCCGGGGGGGTAAATATTTAATTGTCCCAACAGCAAAACCAGCCCCTGCCAGAGCCTCTTGGTCTGGGCAGACCAGAAGAATGTGTAGTGATGTCACAGACTGCGTGGGGCTACATTAGATTCTCATAAATCTTAGTAGATGCCTACTGAGCATGCTCAGACTAGAGCTGGTCCAAAAATGGCTCAGAAAAATCATGAAAATCGTCAACATACTTTTCTTGGTTTTTTGTTTGGGTTTTGTTTTTTTTTGAGGGGGGAGATTTTGACTTTTTTTTTAAATAATTGCCCAATTCTACTTATAACTAGTTATTTTCCCCTTCAGAATAAGCAATTCAATAATCCACAAGGAGGATTTGCAATGCCAAGTTTCCCACTTCAGCCATCAAAGAAAAGTGTAGTTAATATTTGTGTCGCACCTCTGAGTGCACAGAGACCTTGTGACATGCCAGACAAAAAATCCCATATCAGTGCATAACAAGCAAACAAACAAATAATCACCGATTCAGGGCTTTATTTTAAATTGCATAATATTTATGCTTTTTAAAGCAAGCATCTGTGATAAGTGTCTGTTTACCCAACCTCCAGAAAATCCTGTCCAAAATGTCTCAGAAAGTTGGATCAGACACTCGTCACAGATGCTTGCTTTAGGAGGGGAGGGATCGCTCAGTGGTTTGAGCATTGGCCTGCTAAACTCAGGCTTGTGAGTTCAATCCTTGAGGGGGTCATTTAGGGATCTGGGGAAAAAATCTGTGTGGGGATTGGTCCTGGAGGTTGGACTAGATGATTTCCTGAGGTCCCTTCCAACTCTGATCTTCTTTGCAAGTTAAAAAAAGAGACTGGTTCTGTTTGCCCATTGCATCCAGGTAAGACCACTTTCATAACCTGTCTCCTTACAAGTTTGTCTCCAGCTGCAGAAAGGTAGAGTATATATATGCCTCCTTGTTTCCCAGCATGCTTTGCCACAGCTTGGGACTACAATATGGCTATCAGGAGGGACTCAATTTCCCAGCAACCCTTTCCCTGTGGTTCTTAAAGGGCCCAGCTGGGCTAGGGTTGTCCCTCCATGTTGATGAAACCCCTGTCTGTGGTCCTCAAACTAAACTCAGCAGTATGGTGTCTTTTTAAACAAATCCTAAACTGCTTCCCTGACACCACTCCTTCCCCTCCAGTGGCTGTTTTTCCTGTCTCACAGGAGGGAATAGTCTCCTTTGAAATGGCTGGGGAATTTTATGTTGAATAGAGCTTTTTTGTTGCTGTTAGGAAGGAAGCGAGGTTGTGGGGTTTTTTTTGTTTTGTTTTTTGAGAGGGGTGGTGGAAATGGTGGTATGCTTCTGAAATCATTAGTGCCTTTATATAACTTAAAATTAAAGCTGGTTTAGTTTTTAATTGAATCATTTTTTATGTGAATGACTTTTTGACCAAAATGAAAACATTTGTGGAAGATTTTAGTTTTGGTTGAAATTTGTCGTGTTTTCAAATGAAAAAAAGAACATGGATTTTTTTTGTTTTTGGGGTGTTTTGGGGGGGAAGAGGGAGGTGTTTGATGGTTTTGAGATTTTTTTGGTCTGTGTTCATTTCACCAGAGCTGGTTTAAAAATGCAATATATTTCCCCCTAATATTTTCAAATGAAATGCAAATTTTTCCGTTCATTTGAAAATTTTTATCTTGCCTCCTCCTCCCCCATCTCCTTTTCACTTCCCACCTCTTTTCCAGTGAAGGGGGGGGAAGGGCAAGGAGAAAAGGTGGGATGGAGGGAATGAAAAATTTCAAATGAAATGAAAAATGTTCATTCCATTTGAAATTTTTGGTGGAAAATACCTAGCTTAATATTCAACTAGCTCAGGTTAAAATAGATACCTCTTGGAGACATGGTATGGAGTCAGTCCCCAGGTTTTGGCTCACACTTTCATGGCTGATAAACACACACACAGTTCCAACAATTCGAGCCTGAATCTTGGGAAAGGCATCAGGAGACAGCACAACCCATGTTGTAATTTCTGGCTTCTCAGTAGTCTCATTGATTCCCTTTCCAATTTCACCGTGTCTCCCGGGGCTTGGCTACATGCAATCATTACGCTAGTTTAACTTAAATTGGTTGAAAAAACAATGCAGTTAAAGTGGTGCAAAACCCCGTGTGGACACTCTTATGTTGATTTAAAACTGGTTATATGGGTTTAACTTGCACCTGCGAATTTACCTCTGCAAGCTGAACTGATCTAAGTGAGGTTTAAGAGTAGACACGTACAAAATCGTACCTGTTTCACTAAATTACAGTAAAACCACAGCTGTATTTAAGCTGGTGCAATTTCATACATAGAACAGCCTTCAGAAATAAACGTTTCCGCTCTCACAGCTTTCGTAAACGTTCTGCTCCATCTTTCATCCCTCTCCCAACGTACATGTGGATCAAGAGAACCTCAAAAGGTATCAAGAGTCTAGAATTGTTTTGCCTTTTCCAAAGTCCTGGAGTTTTAATTTCTAGTAATCCAGCTTGTGAATCTTGGAGCTATTTTCATTACGTATCAGTCCGCCCTTGAAGGAAATGTGGTGCTAAATACTACAGTAGATGGTGCATATGGATGATAGGGTGAATTTAGTAGTCCATTAATAGAGTCCATTTTGTCCTTGATCTCTGAGCTAATATTGCCACCAAGGGGACCCAGTTAGTACCAGTTGAGGTGGCAGATCTGTAGTGGTTATTGGTGGCCAGGTGGAGACCTACCAACTTATTTCATGTGGGCCCCTGAACAGCCATTAGATGGTAGTGACTTTTGCTCCTTACTGTAGTGTGCTGAACCCCATCTCAGTTGTGGGGTTAGGATATTGGTGGTGGTAGCTGAGCTGGGGCTGCAGTTCCTGGCGTCGGCCCGTGGAGAACAGCAGAAAGAGCCTTTCAATATGTGGCAGGTTGCCAGCAAATTAGAATTGGCCAATAATGCAAAATGGACACATATAAAACCTATTTATCTAACCTCCTATTACTTACTGTTAAACTGGCCCTGTCCACAGATACTTGATATATTGACTTTGGCAGTAACTGTATGCAAGATTAATAGATAGAGTTCCTTTCTGGGCAAGTGCAGGATAAATTTTCCTGTTCAAGGAGTCATGGGATTTCTTGCACTTTTGGATTATCTGGTATGGACCATAGTCAGACACTGAGTTAGATGGACCACGGGTCTGGGGTGGCAATTCTGATGAGATACATTGATATTAATATTGCACCTTTCATCCCAGGATCCTCACCTGCTTTACAAACGCTAATGAATTTAGTCTGGCAACCATCTGTGAGATAAGAAAATATTTTTATCCCCATTTTACAGATAGGGGAAACTAAGTCAAGTGACGTGACTGCCTAGCAGAGCTGGGACTAGAACTCAGATCATTCTTTGTCTTCTAGCCACCAGAGGGTGCCTTTCCTTATGAATTCACCTTTGGAATGGGTAAGAAAAAAAGGGAATAATTTAGGCTGCGATTTTCCAAGGGGACCTAAAGGACGATGTGATTTGGATACCTGAACCTCTCCATCCCTTTGGAAAATCTGAGGGTCAGTTTACCCTAGAAAGTTAGGTTGACTCAGCTGTGTCGCTCAGCATTGTGAAAAGTTCACACCCCTGAGAAACCTAATTAAGGTGACCTAAGCCCTGCTATAGACAGGGCTAGATTGAAGGAAGATTTGCTCCATTGACCTAGCTACCATCTCTCCGGGCAGACGGATTTACTGCAGGAATGGAAGAACTCCATTTCTAATGGAGACATACCCAGAGCTGTATTATATCTACCGCTAGGTGTGATTCTCTGTAGCCACAGATTGGTTATCACCAATCCAAGCACAGATGCCACTTGCCTATCCTTTACCAAGCTAATTGATGAAAAAAATTAATGCTATTGTGCTTGCCTCTCAAAAATAACTACGGGCTTGGGCAAATAGAATTGTGTGTGTCTGTCTGTCTCTCCTGCGCACACAAACACAAGTGTATGATTCTCTGAGATACCCCAAGGTTGTGACTGCAACAAGATTTGAGCCAGAATCTTCACACCTTTGTTGATCTTGCATGTCCTGAACTCCTCAGCATGTGTTTCCTAGACATCATCTTCTCTGCACCTGTGAATCTCCGAGGAACTGGTCCCAGTGACTCTCTATATTTTTACAGATTTCTTTCTCAGTGGTAACTCCCGCAACCTCCTCTTTCTTTTTCCCACCCCCAAATCGCTCCCTTCAGCCACCCCATGGCTCTGGTTCCCCGGTTACACGTGCTCAACTGGGAATATTCTCTTTCTTTTGCTGGCTCACCGAGTCCACCACAGAGTTTCACAACCTTGGGTCTAATGACCCAACAGAGGCGCTTAGCGTGTGCGGGTTTGCGGAGGTATCCTAAAGGGGCTACTCGACTAGCAGGTTAGATTTCTGACCAGTAACTCATTGCAGCTCTCATGGAAAGAAAATCAAGGAGCAAAATTCTTGCAGGACACTTGTCTGGCCTATTGCTCGTAGAAGATGACATCTGACAAGGGACAGATATTTATCAAGTAATTTGAATAATCTCATTGCACGGGTTGGTTCAAACATAACTCCTGAGCCTAGGAAGATCATTCTGATCTTGAGCACTTGTCTTTTTTCCTCTCCCTGGCCCTTTCTATTAAGCAAGGGGCGGAAAAGTTACTGGTCTCACCAGTGATCAGCCCGTGAGCCCAGTCTCTTGTTAAAATTTCAAACAAGCACCTTTGTGCTTTCTGCCAAGCTGTCCGACAGGCTTGGGAGGTGCTCCCCAGGAATCTCTGTGAAACTGATTGTCTTCCTTCCAAACCCTCCTGACAACTCTCCAGTTCCATGATGCCTCCAAAAAACGTGACCGCGTTTAGGCTGCTGGTATGCTGTGACCGCTGCCGCTCTTGCTGACCAACTTTCTTGCGTTGTTTCCTGGCACCGCACTTTCCGTCTGTAGCCATCTGTTGTCTCTTGCCCTATATGTAGATTGTGCGCTCTGTGGGACAGGGCCCCTCTTTTTGTTCTGTGTTTGTACAATGTCCAGCAGAATGGTTCATAACTCGGGTTCCTAGGTGCAGTGGTGACACAGAAAAATAACAACAAAAAAATTAAGGTTTCTCAAAAATTTGAAAGTCGAGTCCCATTTCAGAAAAATGAAATCAACTCTGTTTATAGAATCATAGACTATCAGAGTTGGAAGGGACCTCAGGAGGTATCTAGTCCAACCCCCTGCTCAAAGCAGGACCAATCCCCAACTAAATCATCCCAGCCAGGGCTTTGTCAAGCCTGACCTTAAAAACCTCTAAGGAAGGAGATTCCACCACCTCTCTAGGTAACCCATTCCAGTGCTTCACCACCCTCCTAGTGAAAAAGTTTTTCCTAATATCCAACCTAAACCTCCCCACTGCAATTTGAGACCATTACTTGTTGTTCTATCATCTAGTACCACTGAGAACAGTCTAGATCCACCCTCTTTGGAACCCCCTTTCAGGTAGTTGAAAGCAGCTATCAAATCCCCCCTCATTCTTTTCTTCTGCAAACTAAACAATCCCAATTCCCTCAGCCTCTCCTCATAAGTCATATGCTCCAGCCCCCTAATCATTTTTGTTGCTCTCTGCAGGGCTCTTTTCAAGTTTTCCACATCCTTCTTGTAGTGTGGGGCCCAAAACTGGACACTGTTCCCTGTCTGCCCTGCAATTCTGCTGCTGAAAGCCTACACATCTTTTTAATTTATGTCTTCTGCATGCCCCCTCCCTGCTGCTATCCCTTTTGGGAAGTGCTAGTACAGATCTCCATAATATGATGCTTCCTCTCTCACATTCTTTGGTGAGCAGTGAAATAGGTAGCAATGCTGACATTTCAGATATATTGTCACTGGCGCTGAGTTAGCACTCGTTGAAATGAATGGGGCCATTCAAACCTCAGAGCTATTGTTTCAGGCTCTTTGCAAACTCAGGCAGGCTCTCTGCATGGGTTGCTCTTTCCGCATGGGTTACGTATGCTCACTTCATGTTTTCAAGGTTTTCTTCACAACCATAATAGCTAGAGACTTACTGTTCAAAAGGCGGGGAGGAAGTGAAGTGAAATGAAATGAAAGCTGGGATTCTGGAGGACAACGAAGTTGTCTATCCATGCCACAGGACTATTCCCTTGTGCCCCCTAGGTCACATGGCCCACACTTTAGGAAGCATTGGCTTAAACACAGAATTTAGAAACTTTGATTATTCAGTAGCATCACCTGGTGAAACTTGGAACATGTGCTTTGTTGTGTCTTGCTAATCTGTAAATTTTTCTGGGCCGGATCTTGCATTCTTATATGGTCTGTGAAGTGCATAGTGTATTTTGCTTAATTAAAAAATAAGAATGCTAGAAAGAGAAATCACATATTAGTTGATAGTGCAAAGTGGAAGATATACAGAATTCTGGAGAAAAGGCATAAGGATTTAATAAAACTTACATGGGATTTTGTCCAAGCAGGGGAATGGGACATCAGGACTCCTGGGTTCAAATCCTAGCAATGCCACTGACTTTGGGTGACATACACAAAGGCACTTGTCTGTCTGTGCCTCAGTTTCCCTCTCTCTGAAGTGGCTATAATAATATTCGCCTATCTTTACAGAGTTGTTGACAACTTGAAATCTGTTCATATTATAAAAAGGAACAAGTTAAAAGTAGTTTCAGCTTCTACACTGGTCTGACTCACCCGGCCAGTGTTTGTGGCTTTAACAACCACATTTTCCTATTTAGAAAAATGTTGAAAATATTTTAATTTTTTTCCTAAAAATAAGTTAAGTGTGAGATTATAAGCTCTTTGGAGTGGGAACTGGCGTCTTGTTCTGTTTGTACAGCCCCTAGCGTAGTGGGGTCCTGCTGCATGACTGGCGCTCCAAAGTGCTCTGGTAATACAAATAATAAATAATGGGTGTGTAGACTGGGCCACAATTAAGTTGTGTAGCGTAGACCTGGTCTGGAACCCTAAGACCCTAGTGATACACATGTATAGACCATGGTTCCCTTAACACAATTTGACATGGTCTAAAACCGACTGTGAGATAACCTAGGTCTAGGTAAACCTGCTCTTGCCTCAGTGTGGACTAGATCAGTGCTTCTCAACCTGTGGTCCACAGACCCTTGGGGGTCCTCAGACTAAGCCTAAGATTTCCAAAGGGGTCCGCACCTCCGTTCCAAATTTTGTAGGGTCCTCAAATGAAAAAAGGTTGAGAACCACTGTACTGTACTAGATGGCTTCTCTCAGTCCCTTTCAGCCCCACATTTATATGATTCCAGAACAATGGGTCCTGGGTGCAGCTGTGTTGTAACTGGATTCCTTAACACAGCTGTAATTGCAATGTAGACAAAGAACTAGATAAGTTCATGGAGGATAGGTCCCTCAATGGCTATTGGCCAGGATGGGCAGGGATGGTGTCCCTAACCTCTGTTTGCCAGAAGATGGGAATGGGCGACAGAGGATGGATCACTTGATGATTGCCTGTTCTGTTCATTCCCTCTGAAGCACCTGGCATTGGCCACTGTCAGAAGACAGGATACTGGGCTAGATGGACCTTTGGTCTGACCCAGTGTGGCCTTTCTTATGTTCTAAAGACTATGGCTGGCTAGCCTCATCCTCTTCCTCTTGTTCTCTTCCTCCCCTCTGTTTCTCCTCTCTATCTCCTTCTCCCCTCCCTATCTCTCCCCACCCCCAGGCTTGCTCCACATTCCACCCCCTTTTCTCTCTCAGTTTCTCCCAGCTCATTCTGTATTTTCCACCTTTCCTCCTGACCAAAGATAGGAAGCAGCCAGGGCTTTAATGCAGTGGCTTGTGGCCTTATGGAGGGGTTTCTGAGCCTTCATTTCAGCTGCATGCTCATAAATACTTCCCAGGCGTCCATCAATGGAGGACAGTTCTGCTAGAGGTTGGGATTGCAGGGCAACAGCCGTGGATGATTGTGTGATCGTTTGTGGGGAGTGGACAGAGCTATTCCTCACATGGGACAGACGATAGCACCTGTTATGCCCAAGGCTTCTTCCCAAGGTCAGCAAAACAGCTGATAAACTTAGAGGGGGAGAAGATGGTTGAAGCCGGAGTATCAAGGAGAAGTTTAACAGCCTGATCCTGTTCCCATTAAAGTTTATGGAAATTTTGCCTTTGACTTAAGTGGGAGTAGGAGCAGGGGCAGGCCTTATGGGCCAGATAGTCGAAGGAGTTAGGAGCTGGACTTTCAAGTGTTCAGCACGCACTGTCAGGGCCAGATTCTCCCCAGTACTCAGCTTCCACATAAGTGCCTAAACGCAAGCCAGAAAATCAGCACCCGGCAGCTTCCACTTTTTTTTTTTTTTAAGAGCTCAGCACCCCACATGCTGATCCCCCCTGAAAATCCAGCTGGTGCCTAAACAGAAACCCAAGTTCCTTTCGAAACCTGACCCTGTGCGTTCACTTCCTGCTTGTTCACCGAAGCTGCGGATGGAAGACGCTAACTTACATCCATAGGGCAACATAAAACAATATTGAATTAATTCATCATTTGTTCTCATAGCAGCTCCCATCCAAAGATTTCAGAGCCCATTCCAAAGGCGTGTAGTGTCTTATTGTTCCTGTCTTATAGACAGGAAGCTTGCAACAGCCATAGCGTACCCCTACAAATGCCTTGCGTCTCTTTGTCTCCCACTAGAGGCTAGATTGACGTAGAGAGGTTTATGAGTCTGCTGTTGCCTCCGAGCTGTTGCCTCTGCTGTTGTGGGCTTGATGGCTGTAACTAGTGTTCAGTTATGGCACAGAATGACCTCATAGCACTGGATGGTCTCGACTTCATTCTGTTTCCAGCTTGGCCGTAAGCAAATCTCTGCCTTAGTTTCTCTAGCTGCAATATAAGGCTGCTAATACCATTGTAAAGTGCATGGAGGTCTATGGATGAAAGCGTCCTGTGTAGGCGCATAAATTTCCCTTATCATCCATGTGCCATCTAAATGCAAGATGCACCTTTGGATTCAGACCTAAGTTCTCTCAAAGGCTGAGGGGGCTGGGATCTGGGGTATTGGTCTGACCACCATCCTTAGCTGGTTTGTAGAACCCAAGTCCTCCAGGGAGTTCTGCAGATCCACAGGCTGTCTCTTGCATGCCAGATCATATTACTAGAATGTCACACGTTTGGTTTCTCTCGGAGGTCCAGTTCTTTGCACACGACAGGGGCGCTTCTTGCATCCCTCCACTCCCCCAAACGATTGGTCCAATCCTGAAATCTTTATTCAGACAAGATTCCTATTGGCTAAAATGGGAGGGAGGCTTTCAGGTTTGACCTCTGTGTATATACCAGGGCCATGTCTGAAATGCGGCTGCCTTTCGGGTAGCTCAGATCAGCTGGTAACAGCACACAGTAATCCTGTGTGACATGCCAGGAGAGAATCTTGTATCCAGTTGAAACAGCAAGGAGGACTTTAGCTAACCAGGGTATCTCTTGGGCCTCCCCATTTCTCATGGAAAGTGCCAGGGGATCTCTAATGATTACACACGGCCAAGACCTGTGCTGAAAAGAGAGCACCTCTCAGAAGCGCAGTGTCCTTTTAGCTTTCTGCGTTTGGATTTTGGAACCCAGGGTTCCCAGGAGCAAAAGTTACTTCCGCTGCTGTTGGAACAGACTTAAGTTAAACCAAATCGTCCTGCAGGTTAGTGCCCAAAGAGAGCACAAAGTGGGGCAACCCCCACGGTATTGTAGTGCGATACTGCAGGGGCTTCAGAGCCCAGGCATTGAGGGAGGAGATGGAAAAGCAGTGGAGCAGGGATGGACTCCTGTAATGCTGCAGCTCTGAGTCATGTCCTTAGATCTGCCACTGACCCGTTGTGTGACCATGGCCAAGTCACTTTCTGTTTCTGAGCCACTGTTTCCTCTCCTGCCTTTGTCTGTTTAGACTGTGAGCTTTTCAGGGCAGGGACTATCTCTTTGTATGTGTACGTAGAGCACCCTGATCTCAGCTGGGGACCTCTAGGCAGGATTCTCGTACAATGAGTCATTCAGATGTGAGCTGGAGAGTGGAGCACAGGATGTGGGGAGCTCCTCTGACTACGCAGAGCAGATCTGAGTTGGGGAGGAGATGGGAAAGCAGGAGACAGCGACACACGTTGGAGCCGAGCCGTGATGCACCCAGGAGAAGAGGGATGCACAACAAAGCACTAGTGAGATGCTTGGCACAGATCCAATCACCCCCCGCCCCCAAATGAAGCTGCTTTTTCTTCTCTCCAGCCGCATTGCTTTTAAACCTCCACTTGACTCTCTTTCTCCGGCAAAGGGATTATCCCCATTCCTCCCGCCCTGCTTTCGATTCATGAGAAGGGCAGATTCCCCTGCACAACAGTGCCTGCCAAACTCTGCACCTTGCAAGTCCCCATCTTCCTGTTTCATGCTGAAGCTGGCACCTAGCCATCCCCACCCACTTATAACCAGGCCATGCCCCCTTTTTGGGGCCATGCCACCGCTGACATGCCGGTCTGCTCCAGGGGAATTACCACCAGAGTCTCAATTAAGTTGGAGGCTCTTGTCATCCCCTCAAATGCATAAATAAAGCCAGTTTCTGGAGATCTGCTCTGGGGTCTGACAGCTGAACCTGGCCGTGTGTATTTCACAGTGATATTTAAAGGAAAAGAGTCCTGAACAGGGGGATCTCCTGGTGATGATTGTGATGGAAGGCATGTAACATGCTGACATTGCTAACGAATCTACTTAATCTAGACTCCTCTTTGAGGATTCTTTCTCAAATGACTCTGAATTTTATTCAGAAAGCATTTGTGCTCTTGCTTGGGAACATTCAGGTTTTCTGTGGAACTGTAATAGCCACGCTTCATCCTTTGTCATTAACTAACACCTCTCATCCATTGATCACCGAGTGCTTGACACAGAATGGTAAGTGTTATTCTGCCCATTGTACAGGTGGAGAAACTGAGGCTCCTAGGTCTGTGTCTTTAATATCTTAGGTATTTATAAGGCACCTTGGAACCTAAAAAAGATATTTGTAGTGCAGTAATACCTGGCAGCCGCAGTCATGGACCAGACCCACATTATGCTAGGCACTGTAGAAACAGAGCAAAAACTCAATCCCTGCCTTTTCAGTCTATGTATAAAACACAGGACAACAGGGGAAGACAGACAGACAGATGGGGGAGGAGACAGAAACAATGAGACTATATTGGATGCGGGAGAGAGTTGATTATATTTAGGTTTGGAAGGATTTGATTTTTATTGGTAACTGTTGGTAAACACTGATTCACCCTGCCTGTGCGCACACACATTTTCCATCAATGAAAATAAAAATTTACAGATAGCCAAAGTAAGAAAAATGCTGTTTGAGAATGTGGTATTTGCTCTGTGTGTGTGGTATGTGATGTTAACAATTTTTTAACAGTTATAAAGCTTTAACTTTCTGAATCTCAGTGCCAACTATCATTAAATAATTATCGTTTGATTTTTTCCCCCGCCCGATGGCTTCCCTCCCGTAATTTCTTATAATTGTGGACATTTAAATCAGTTAGTAAATGCATGTCAAAGACGCTATACTGCTACCAGATATCAGAGATTCTCCATGGAGAAGACCTGTGCTGTTTGGAGAAAGGGGGTCTTGTTTCCACCCACACAAAGCAACGCGTGGTAGAAAGCATTAAGTTCTGCCTGGTCATAGATTTGTTACACCAAGTTGCACTAACATAGTGCTTTCCCCTTCATCTATGGATCATTAAGCGATCTACAGGGTGGATATTCTCTGCCTTTTCTCCCTTCTCCCCAGCTGTGGAAATTTGCAGAGGGCTGTGAAAGGAAGGTTGGTTCAGTGATTAGAGCACTAGTCTCTGCCTTGGGAAACCTGGGTTCAAGGCCCTGCTCTGCTACTGACTTCCTGTGTGACCTTGGGCAAATCACTTAGCCTGCCTGTGCCTCAGTTCCCTGTAAAATGAGGGTAATATCACTTCCCTAATGCAAAGGGTTTTGGGAAGATGAATACCTTAAAGACGGGGATATGCTCTGGTAACAGGCCATAGAAGGACCTAAACTTAGAAGAAGTTTGCTTTTGAATTTCACGAATACATGGGGGTCAATGAAGTGTCTTGAAGAGAATGAAGGAGGAAGGTGTTCGGGATATGCTGTAATCTGCTGCTGGCATTTTATATTTAATACAAGTAGCAAACTTGGGAAGATGCAAGAGTTTCCATTAGCACTGAGGCATTTCTGGGAATTGTTTGGTCCCCACCCCCCCGAATATCCCCGCAGCTGTTTTTTAGTTTATTTTAAAAAGCAGCAGCATGTGGACAGAATCCTGTGACAGAGAGTCGAAGGGAGATGCATTTCACCAGGTGGAATCGCCACTTGCAATGTAAGGAGGGTTTTGAAGTGGGATCTTGCTGTCAGCATAAGACAAATAGTAGTTTGTGCCATTGGGGGGGAAAAACCTTCCTTCTCTTAGCAGCCGGTAGCTTCCCAGGAAACAAGGGGCACCGGATTATTATTTGTATTATGGTGGTGCATACCAGTTGCAAACTAGATCAGGGTCCTGGCATGCTAGGCCCTATATCAGACACATACTGAGAGGCAGTCTCTGCCGCCAAGCCAATTAAATTGGTCATGATACGTTAGCAAGAGTACTTCAGCCCCGCAAAAGGGAAGAGGTCCCAGGAGTCTCTGGCTTTGGCACATCGTGAATTGAATGCCAGGGAACTGCCTGCTGGTGAGTTATTTATCTGGAGTAAAAGCCGTGCTCTGAGCGGAGGTCAGAGCGAGCAGGATTGGACTGTCCGTTTCAGTGTTGCAATGAATGGAATTTCACTATTGGAGTTTCCTGTAAGCAGGTTCCACTCTGTTTTTAAAAATAAAATAAGAGAGTGGTTTATTTATAGCTTTGTTTATTCATTACTTCACCTACCAGACGTGGCCATTGCTGAGATTTCAGAAGGAGCCAGAATGTAAAAGGTTGTTAGTCTTTGACTGAAAGGGGAGTAGAACTACAAGGTAGAGGAGATAATATCTTTTATTGGACCAGCTTCAGGTCCTGAAGAAGACTCTGTAGCTCGAAAGTTTGTCTTTTTCATCAACAGAAGTTGGTTCAGTAACAGATATTACCTCACCCACCTTGTCTCTCTAATATCCTGGGACCCACACGGCTACAACAGCACTGCAAACAACAATGGAAGGTGTAGGGCTGTCATTCACGGCTGGCGAACTTCATTTCAAGCCATATCTCTTATGGTGTAATGGCATATATCGGGGTCGGCAACTTTTCAGAAGTGCTGTGCCGAGTCTTCATTTATTCACTCTAATCTAAGGTTTCACATGCCAGAGATACATTTTAACGTTCTTAGAAGGTCTCTTTCTCTACGTCTATAATATAGAACTAAACTATTGTTGTATGTAAAGTAAACAAGGTTTTTAAATTATTTAAGAAGCTTCTTTTAAAATTAAATTAAAATGCAGAGCCCCCCGGACCGGTGGCCAGGACAGGGACAGTGTGAGTGCCATTGAAAATCAGCTCGTGTGCCGCTTTTGGCACACATGCCATAGGTTGCCTACCCCTGGCTTATATTCTACTGCTGTATATGTGTACTACTGCCTTCTACTGGGCAGAATTGAAACTACACAATTCTGTAATAAGCCCTATACTGCTATAACCTCCTTTGGGTCAGGTATTTAACAGCTCTGTTGTTCTTGGGCAGGAGGGGTCTTGTCCCTGTTGTTGCCATGATTTGTTATACTAGATGGGTTTTTAGGAGTCATTTATGTTCAGATATAGATATAAAGAGAGAAAACGTGAAGAATGAAAAGGAGGCTGATAAAGGATGCCTAAGCTGAAGAATGTGTAGCATCTTTGATTAGAAGATCTTAAAGTTAATTAACTCGTATTAATTAAGCCTCAGTAGCCGCTGTGAGAGGCAAGCAGATATCCTTTGCATTTTGCTGTGGGGAAACTGAGGCTGGGAGCGAAGTGTTTTCCCAACTGTCACCCAGCAAGACTGTGTAAGAGCTGAAAATAGAACCTTGAGGTCTCCATTCACCTAGATTTAGGTACCAGACATTCTTGCTAATCTACAGAAGCTGCAATCAGAGGGAGTTTCTGTTTGTATGAAGAAAAATCAGATTCCATCTACAAACTCATGGCGAGGGGGTGGGATATGAGCACAGTGAATACATGGGAGACTAGATTATGGTCATGTATGTGAGGAATACATTCTTTGAGCATGCGGATGCTTGTAACTGTTAGAAGACGTTTTAGAGGCAAGCAGTAGTCAGACACATGTTTTCTTCTATCACTTAAAATCCTTTTGACCCTCTCTGAACTGTGACATTCCTTGCATTCTCGACTTCTTCAGCAATCGCTCTTCCATTCATTTCAGGACATGGATTAGCCAACATCCAAGCAAGGGATTTGATTTCATATTGCACTTTTCCCCCAAAAGTAAATAGCAAATCAGACTGAAGTTTCTCTAACCCAACCCATTGGCTTCTATGGGAGCTGTGGCATTTTCCATGTCAGAACTTTCCTGTCTTCTGAATTGGTTAGTGATTTTTAAAAGCCTTTTATGGCTCATTTTGACTTGAACGTCCAAAAGAAAAAAGCATAGGTTTTAAAAGATTTCCTCCCTCTTGGGTCGCATGGAGTTGATTTGATTTTTTTTTTTTCCCAGTTCAGCTGAGAGACCTCAGTAAACAGTTTTCCAGCCATTTGATTTCACTGAGCTGGAAGGAAGAGGTAGGGTTAGATATGGGGCATTTTCAGATTAATAATATGGATCATTCCAAGCTCAGATATTTTTCTTTTTGGGGTAGAACAACCCATGGGTGATCCTTTAATGTCATTGGTGATTTAGATTATTTCAGCCAGCCCCTTAGCTGGTGTAAATTGGTGTAGCTCCACTGACTTAAACTAGCTGAGGATCTGGCCCATTAAAAGTATATATTTTGTTTGTACCAACACCGTTCCATGTCAGATTTCATATAAAGGGTGAAATCCTGGCCTCATGAAGTCAGTGGCAGTTTTGCCATTGACTTTGTCGGAGCGAGGATTTCACTCTTTGTTCATGATGAAACCTACGACAGATTTGTGATGTTGCAGCACCAAGGTTTTCAAACTGGGGATCGTAACCCCTCCAGGGGTCATGAGGTGCTTACATGGCAGGTCGCAAGCTGTCAGCCTCCACCTCCCACACCTTGCTTCACCTCCAGCATTCAATGTAAAAAAAGTGTTTTTCATTTCTAAGAGGGGGTCACATTCAAAGGCTTGCTGTGTGCGAGAGGGTGGATAAAAATCAATGATTTTTTTTGATAAAATGCTTTTTGAGGAAAAACCCTATCTAAAGATAGTTTTAATTAAGATACATTATAGCTCAAAGATATCTCATCATGGAATATGGATTAGAAATTCTAATTCTATAGTATGAGAAGATATATTCATGTCATGTTTAAGAAAAGTTTTTTAAATGAGTTCCAGTAGTTCATGGATTAGGGATCCAATTTTACAGGATTCCAGGGGCTTCTGTATAGATTATTTAGGTTACTCTTTCTATCTACCCAATGGGACTCAGTGCTCAGTCTAGAAGATCCCATCAGAGGTGCTTAGTTCTGCAGTTCTCAAACTGTGGATTTGTGTCTCCAGAGGTAACATGCCTGTTAACAGCAAAAATGTTTTTTAAATAAATAAATAATATATAGAGGTGAGAAATAACAGACCTCAACTCTGTTGTGCCTCTGCAAATTTGCGTACACAGAGATAATCCCTTACCTCTATCTACAAGTGCAAAGTTTCAATGAATAGAAGTTCAATGAATAGAAGATTGTTGGGGCGGAATAGATCTGGATATGGAGAAGAAGTCTGGAGATAAATGTGAGAAGCGAGGAACATATGCTTGTTTTGTTAAAATATTATATGTTTGCTGTTGAAGAAAAAAATCCAGAATATTTAATGTTGTTTTAGTTAAATAAAACAAATTAAATGGCTGTCTGGTGATTTTTCTCCTAATTCAGCATGGCAAGAAAATCCTCCAAATATTAATGATTAACCTGTTGAATTGGAGATAGTTTACCTCCCAGTGACTTCATAAATATCTGCTTCAATTACCTTTGGTAAATGAAATAACCAAACAATCGTTCATTTTCTGATATAGCTGTAAAACTAAACTGAAAAGTTTTCAAAATAAATCACTGTTTAAAAATGTATCGTGTGTACCTTCTAAAAATGAAACCCACATCTATCTCTGAGTTGTGATGAATATGTATTAAGGTAATAACAACCAACAAGAATGTACTTTTATGTAGAAAACCATGATTAAATCGAGACTTCCTGACTAGTGATTTAAATCATGATTGAAATTAAATCCACCCTGTCATCAGTACAAACTGTTGTAGCAGAATATGGTGGTACCCTTGTAGGGGAAAAAATATTGGAAATTGATTTGGCCTCTTTATTTGGGAACATTTCTTCTTCTCACTTAGAAATTAACTAAACTATATTCTGAATGTTTATTCGTTTACAGATTTATCATGTAATTAGAGCAAATAATTAATAATGACTAATAATATACATCCCCTCTTTCTGGTTGTGTAATCTTATGTTCTTGATTCTTCTTAATTGACATTTTGTGACTCTCTTTAATTCTGGGGCAATTGTGAACAGATCTGAGCTGTCTTGATTGGCTGCAGTGGGTTAGAGGAGTCATTGGTTCTGCTCCCTGATTGGATGAGCACACAAGCACTGCTCATTGCAAATTGGTTCTCATGAATCATGGATCTGAAAATTCTGAATGATCATGAAAAGCAAAAGCAAAAAGGAGAGGAACATTGATGAAGCAAATGCAATTAAAATTTTGAAAGAATTTTAGTGGACATTTTTTGCACTATTTAACCCAGTTCTATGTGTAGTAAAGGAAGTAAATATTTATCCATATAATATGCCAGCTAAGTGTATTGTGTCAATAGAGGATAATAGCCTACTACTGCTACTAGCTTAAGTAAATTAACTCATGTGGAATCATGTCCGTAGAGGCCCATTTGTCTGAGCTGATAGTTCAAGGCTTTATCCGTGCTCATGACTTTCAGCTAAGGGCTGATACAGGAATGCCTTAAAGTAAGTTTAATTGATATGCCAACTCTTTGCTAGCAAAGTAAGACGTCTGAGAGGCAAAAGCAAGGGAATTTGGAGGCAGAACCACCCTAGCAATTGCTTCTCAGTCCCACCAGGTTTGGCTTCAGTGGGGTTACCCATTGTTATATAGTTGTTAGGGTCCGGATTCTCCATCACCGGGCACTTTGTGTAATCACTTATAGCAAGGTCATTCAAACCCTTAGCCTTTCTGTAGGCCCTGTCTACAATAACAGTTTCCTAAATAGAAGACACGTGGTCCAGTGGTTAGGCTGCGAGCTTGTGACTGGGGAAACCTAGGTTCAGTTCCCTCCTTGGTTATCTACTCCTAGTGTGACCTTGGGCAAATGGCTTAATCATTCTGTGCCTTAATGTCCCCTCATAAATGGGATTATAGCACTGCCTTGCCTCACAGGAGTGTGTTGTAAGAGTGCTACATTAAAGATTATGAGATGCTCAGATACTGCAGCCGTAGAAGCGCCTTACCTATCTACTGCAGCTGCTGTGCCCTGGTGAACGGTGCCGCACGAAAGCAGGGTATTGTTCCTAAAGTGGATCTTTTGTTACACTGCTGCAGGTTTCCTTAATGCAGAACATGCCATCAGCTATGATAAGATAGATTTGTACAAATGCCCTCCCTCCCGCCCCCCCCCCCGAGTAGTTCTGCGCCAGTGTGGGCAATGGATATTTTTCTATCGGTGTGGATCATACGCCAGCGTTGGGGGAGTTTCAGTAAAGCTAACGCTTGAAAACCGCTTGGAAGCTCTCAGTGTCTTAGAATACGCTGGCCGACTTGCTGGCTGGCTGACACAGTGGTTGTAAAATGTTCCCAGGATGGCACTACTTTCCAGGTCATTTCTGGATTCAATTGAGTAAGTGGACTAGTTGCTCTTGAGCGCTTGAGTGATGTAGGGGATCAGCTACCTGGGAAATCAATCCTCTCTCCTTATACTGCCAAGACAGTTGATTCACAGTGATGTGCAAGCAAACTGTTTCCTAGATCTGGACATTTGGATGCTAAGAGTTAGGGGGTTTTTAGTCTGGGGGAATTCTGAGCTTTGAAAGTCATGCCGCTTGAGTCCGAGTTTTTGACCTTTTGGGCATGGTATAAAACTCACCCAAGCATAGAGTTTATCGGAGTGGTGGTGCAGCATGTTACTATATGAGCAGAACAAACAACTCGTAATGAAATAATTTGATGGCTCTCCATTTTGCCTTCCTTTTGGGGCAGAGTGGATTGATTGAAAACAAAAGTGATTGAAGTTGGCAAGCAGGAAACCTTGATTTAAATATCCAATTTTAATCTTCTTTGGCATTTGTACTTTTTAGTTATTTTCCTAAAGAAAGGCTGATTCTCATTGGTTGGTATCCATTAAAAACATGTTGATTTGCAACTGAACATTGCTTTTGCACTAAATATTGTACTTCTTTTTGCTAGCTAGGAAGATGCACGAAATATATACACATTTATTTAAGCAATTATATAGCTTCACATACACTTATTCTTAATTTTTACATTTTATGTTAGAAAAAGGGTGAATATTACATTTCTTTACTAGATGATTCATTTTTTTCTTCATGAATTGTGTCAAGCTGTATTTGGATGGAAATTGAAATTGAATTAAAAATATATAACAGCATTTTAAAATAGATTATTTAACTAACAAAAACAATCTTTAATGTGCTGGATACATCAGAGTATGTTTGTCGAAACATGATTTGTATTTAAAACTAATTGCTATATGAAACAAAGAGGATCTGTATTTAGTGAATTGAACGGATTAGAACTAGTAGATCTCATCCTCTCACACCTCATTTTTATTCATAGATTGGAAAAGAAAAACAAGTTTTCCTGCTTTTTCAACTTCCAATCAATTTCTCAACTTTAAACGAACTAGTCATTGAGCTGGAGAAGTTGAATAAACCAAAATGTAAAAAAATATTCTCTCTGCACCTGCAGAAGAAGCTATTGCTGTCAAAAACTGGTTTAGCACTTCAACAAACTCTCTGGTTCCAGGTGCTTAACGAATTATTTCTATCAGTTCAGTGGATTTGGCTTTCTTTAAAACATCAGCAGTAAACATGCACTACTTGAATATTATTATTATTTAAATGATTTTAATAAATTATAGTAAATTTAGACTTTAATATAGGTTGTCATAATTTCACACTGGATTTTAAATAGGTTTATTTTTAAAAAGGAAAAATGTATTTAATGAAAAATTCAGATTAAAAATTAGGCCCAAGAGGTTTTTATTTATCCTGATTTGGGGGATTGTCTGCAGAACTCTCTCGCAATTTTTTTGGAATTTATTAATAATTCAGAACGAGCTAACCACATTTAACCAATTCCCTTTACTTTGAATAAGTCCCTTTCTCTTGTTCGCTGAGCTCTGTTGGTTGAAGAGTTCTCAAACACCATGGTGGACACGTCAATAGATACAGCTACGATCGCAAGTCACACAGTAGGGTTTCTATTCCCTGGATATATGAACATAACCTATATCATGCTTTCAGCACATTTGCATGTGGAAACCTAATATTTGCTCTCTGGGAGCATTTTGACTAGTATTTGGTTGGGTAATTTCAAATCAATGGCCAGGCCCCCAGGGCGGGTACACATGGCAGCTGTTTATTGTTCTACACTGAAAGAAAATAAAATAAAAAAGCTAAATGCATCCTTAACTACTCCTGGTGTGCGTCCTGCCTAAGGCATTCAGCACTGCATTTAGCTACATGCTATTCAGCAAAACACCTGGGACCTGATCGAAAGTCCACTTACATCAGTGGAAATGCAGCCGCTTACAGATGTGACGGACTGATATGGCCCCCACTGTGTAGTGTCAGAGCACCTCACAAGCTTTTATTCTCGTAACGCCCTGGTGAGAGGGAGAGAAGTGCTATGACCCCCATTTCACAGCTGGGGAATAGAGGCACAGAGAACAGTAAGGCTGGGGTTGAAAATCGCCAGCGCATTAGCCTGCTGCTCTCCAGCTGCACGTGGGGACCCTGCCACTGCTTACTAGAGGTCCCCTTGCATGCTTTGACCTAACGTCCCTTTCAAATGGGAGTAGATCAAAGCACAGTAGGAAGCTTTTAGAGCGTGGCAGCAGGGTCCCACACAGAGTGCGCGGCACACTGCTTGGCATAGATTAATACCCTAGCTTGCTGAGCATTAATTGTCCATCTAGACAAGTGACTTGCCCAAGGTCATAAAGGAAATCTGTGGCAGAGCAGGGGCTCGAACCAAGTCGCTGGCTAGAACCATAACCAATGAACCATCCTTCCTCTTGCTGGATCAGTCCCTTAAAGCATGCGCTTAAATCCCGCTGAAGCCTGAATTTTAACATGAGCGTTAAGGGCTTTGCTGAATGGGGATGGACTCCCAATTTGGACTTGTGTGCTGTAGTTCAGATCGCTCACTGAGCATGGGACAACTGCATACCTTCACCTATAGGGTGCTCAGCATCACTCAGGATTTGGTCCATTTTGAGCCACCTTATGATGGTAAGTGATTGAAAGGGATTAAATCTAACGACGGGCGGGGGGGGGGGCATTCCTGAGAGTTTGACATTAGGTAACAATCTATGCATCAGTAGCTTTCCGAAGAGCTGTGTATCTACGCGTTTCACTGCAGTACCAGTGGCCCCAGCCCTCCACTCCCTTCTGCAACAAACGTCAGGAAGCCCATTGAGGCCCTCGGTGCTGTGCTCATCTCAGCTGTTTGTGACAGCTGTTGCGAAGGGGCCGTCATCAGAGTGGGAGTCAGTGAGGTAAATCTGGCTTTGAAATAAAAAAGATTCTTTTCTATTTTAGGAACTCGAGGTTAGAAAGAGCCAAGATGTGACTGGAGAAGTGGCCTGTTCTCAACTTGAACGTGTGATTTAAATAAAAAAAAAAATATTTTCTCTTCTAAAGCATTAAAATCAGAGCATGTTTTATAGTCCCTTCCTCCGAGCCCTGTGTAGAGATTCCCCTCAGTCTTGTATGACCTCCAGGGATTCCACCTCACTTACTTCGGGTATGTCCAGACTACCTGCCGCATTGGGTCGTGATTGATTTACTGGGGATCAATATATCGCGTCTCATCGAGACATGATATATCAATCCCTGAACATGCTCCCGTTGACTCCAGAACCACCAGGGCGAGTGGCGGTAGTGGAGTCGACGGGGGGAGCCGCGGCAGTTGATCCCGCGCCATGAGGACAGGAGGTAAGTTGAAATAAGATACGTCGACTTCAGCTACGCTATTCCCGTAGCTGAAGTTGCATATCTTACATTGACACACACCCAGTGTAGACCAGGCCTTACAGTGCAATTTGGCTTTTGGGATCAGCCTTAGATGGGTGAAATTTCAGTTTTCTGTAGAGGTGGACTCCAGCCAGAGTATTGGGAACCTAGGTCCAGATTCCAAACAACACAAGCATTGAGGTATTTGAAGCCGTAGGTTTCGTTTTGGGCCTGTCCTTCATTTCCTTCAAGATTTTCTGTAAACTATATATTGATGGATCATTTTTCTGCTAATTGTACCTTGGATCATTTAAAAAAAAAACAACCCAAAGTGTTTAAGAGAAATCCAGTATTTCCCTGTGAAAAGTCAGAAGAGGCAGAAGTGTTCAGTACATATTTCTGTTTTGTCTTGTGGAAAAAGTCAGATGATGTGTTCGTATTAAACGACGATGAAATACTTTCCAACAATCGCTCCGGAGGTTGATAAACAGCAGTTGCTAAAGTTAGACATTTTAAAATCAGCCGGTTCAGATCACTTGCTTTAAAGTGCTTTCAAATTGTTGGCTGAGGAGCTTTCTGGACTGTTAGTTCATTTTCAATAAGTCTTTGAATCCTGGGGAAGTTCTAGCGGACTGGGAGAAAGCTCATGTTGTGCCACTAGTTAAAAACGGTAAAGGCATGACCTGGGTAATTTCAGCCCTCTCAGCCTGGCAGTGATTTTAGACAAAATAATGGAATAGCTGATATCGGAGTTAATAAAGAATTAAAGAAGAGTAATATAAATTAATGCCAATCCACATGGGTTTATGGAAAATCAATCTTGTCAAGCCCGCATAATATCTTTTTGGTAAGATTACAAGTTTGGTTGTAATAGTAATAGTGTTAATGTAATAAACTTCAGTAAGGCATTTTACTTGGTACTCCATGATTTAAAAAACAGAATGGTACAAAATTAACACGGTGCACATTAAAAGGATTAAAAACTCTCTGATAGGTCTCAAAATTTAATTGTAAATGGGGAACTGTCATCGAGAGGTTGTGTTTCTAGTGGGTCCTGCAGGGATCAGTTCTTGGCCCTAAGCTATTTAATATTTTTAATGACCTGGAAGAAAACAGAAAATCATTAGCGATGAAGTTTGCAGATGACACACAGATTGGGGGAGTGGTAAATAATAAGAGACAGGTCACTGAAATAGCAATCTGGATTGTTTGGTAAACTGAGTGCAAGCAAAAAATATGCATTTCAAAAAGATCAAATGAAAAGTCACGTGTCTAGGAACAAAGAATCCAGGCCATGCCTACAGGAGTGGGGAGATGCTATCCTGGAAGCAGTGACTCTGCAAAAGACATGGGGTCCTGGTGGATAATCCGTTGGATAAGCCTAGCCCAATGCAATGGAGTGGCTGAATAAGGGAATGCAATCTTTGGATGTATAAATGGGAATATCAAGCAGGAGTAAAGAGGTTATATTACCTCTGTATTTGGCACTGGCATGAATTTCTGGTGTTTTCAGTTCTGGTCTTCACAGTTCAAGAAGAGTATTGGTAAATTGGAAAGGGTTCAGAGAAGAGCCACGAGAATGATCAAAAGACTGGAATACATGCCTTATTTTGAGAGACTAAAGGAGCTCAATCTGTTTGTCTTATCAAAGAAAAGATTAAGAGGTGACTTGATCACAGTCTGTAAGTACCTCTATGGGGAACAGAAATTTGATAATAGAGGGCTCTTCAATCTAGCAGACAAAGGTCTAGCAAGATCCAGTGGCTGGAAATTGAAACTAGGCAAATATAGACCAAGAACAAGACAAAAGTTTCTAGCAGTGAGGGTAATTAACCATTGCAACAGTTAACCAAGGGTTGTGGTGGATTCTCTTTCACTAGACATTTTTAAATCAAGACCATCTATTTTCAAAAAAAATCTGCTCTAGTTAAAGCAGGAATTAATTCAGGGAGAGACCCATGGCTTGTGTTATGCAGGAGGTCAGAACAGATGATCAGAGTGGTTCCTTCTGACCTTAGAATCTATGAATCTATAATGGCAAAAGCACTTCTGTGTCAGTATAACTGAGTCTACCCTGAAGTTTTTTCTAGTACAGAAATGTCATAAAGAAATCATACCCCTCACCAACCCTGCTTTTCCTGCAAGTTTCCAGTGTAGACCTGGTCTTCATGAGTGACTTTCATCTCTCTGCCCCTCAGGTTCTCTATCTGCAAAATGGCACTAAATGGTATTTGTCTACCTTGCCAAAGATAATGTGGGGCTTGATTAACTGATGCTCATAAAGTGCTTTGGGGCAAATATAAGTGTTAGCATTACTCAGTGTACGGAAGTGAAGTATTTTGAAATGCAAGGGGCCTCGTTTCAGACAACAACTGGGACTTGAAATTGATTATCTTTTTATTTCAGGAGCCGCAAAATTCAGATAAGAAATATCCCACCCCAGTTACGATGGGAGGTGAGTGAAGCAACTGAGCAACTGCAGACCTGACTTATAACCTAGAAACCTTTTAAATACCAAGGCTTGATCTTTAGAGCCCTGCAGATCTGCGGATATCCGCTTTATACCTGTGGATTGCGGATGGATGCAAATCCCAATTTTGTATCTAGAGCCCTGCAAATCTGTGGATGTCTGTGTTTGCAGATCCGATGCGGATACAAATTTTATATCCGCACAGGGTTCTATTGATCTTGTCTTCACTAGCCTTTTGCACCTCTCGTTCATTGGTTGGAATTTAGTCTGATTTCTAGGGTGATGAACAAACATTTGTACCCTGAGACAAATGTGGGGAGTAGCCACATGAGTCTTTTAAAATGTATTAAGCTCCTCCAGTTGGTAATGAATTAACTCAAAGTACAAAAATCTCTGGAAGACCTACCCAAACTGTGCTTGGATCACCTTGACTGCTGCATCTTCTGTCTCCGTGACCTCCCCGAGTTCTGTTTCTCCTAATCAAAGTGTTGGCTGCTTTTGATGCACATGAGAAGCTTCACCCTCCATCAGCACTCCCACTGTCTCCTGGTTGGTGTCAGGGTGCAGTTCCAAATTGACTTCCCTGGTCTTTAAAACCTGTGGTGGACTCATCCCTCCTAGTCCTGAGCCATGGGGCTTCGAGAGCCACAAATGATTATTGGTGCCCAGCTTGAGATGCCTTAAAGGGGCCTGGTTTTCAGAAAGTGCTGAAAAGCGCCCTCTGAAAATCTGGCCTCTTTAAAGTGTCTCAAATTGGGCAGCAAGAAATGGAGGTGCCCAAAATCATTGGCCACGTTTTGGAAATGGTGGCTTTCATGCTACCGAACAGACACCTACCCACTCCTTTTTTGTCTTACCTAGCACCAAGAAGCCCTAACTGAGGTTGGGCAACCATTGTGCTAGGGGCTGTACAAACACTCCCTGCTTGTCATCTAGACAGACACGGGGTGAGAGGGGAAACTGACACACAGAGAGGGGCAATGACTTGCCTACAGTCATGCAGCAAGTCAGGGGTTGAGCCAGGAATAGAATCCAAGTCTTCTGACTCCCAGTCCAATGTCTTCTCCACACATGTTCTAGAACCGCCAAAGCTAGGCTGTCTGATCACGAGAAACCGGGTTTGATCGAAGATTTGTTTCATCTTCTAGGTCTGGTCATATGCACCCCATGTAATGTAGTTTTCCTTTCCTTTTATAGGTGTTGGATGGTTTGCTAGCTCAGTATGGTACTGTAGAAAATTGTGAACAAGGTAAGAAAGTGTGTAAGTGTTGTGTAAGTGTGTGTGTTTGGTTAGATTATTTTTAGAGTTAGACACTAACTGTATCTGGAGTCAGTAGAATTTGGTTTAGAAGCCGTTGGGAAATAAAGGCTTCTTTGCTCAGTCATTTCATAGAGAGTGAAATTTAATCCTGTGCAGAGGGTCACATGGTCATAGGCCTTGGGTTGGTTCTCTGACCGGGGGCAAATTTAACTCAGTGTCTCTGACCAGTGGGTTGTCATTGTCTCCTCTGTACTCCTGTGTAACTCCCATTCACTTTCCCTATGATGGCGCGCTAGGCGCACTTTCCCTATGATGGCGGCGTCATCAAGAGGCGTTGCTGCCCAAGTACTGCTGATTTTTGGCAGCATTTTGGTGGCGACGTCTCTTGATGACGCTACTTTGGCGGCATTTTGGCGGTGACGCCTCTTGACGTTGCTGCTTCTCGGCAGCATTTCGGCAGTTGCTTGTCCGCAAGCCACGGTCCTCGGTGGCTCGTCATCTGGCGCCCGCCACCCGGAAAAGTTTGGGGACCACTGCCCTAACCCTTTCCCTTCTGATTCAAATCTGGTAGTGACTAAAACTCCTTGAAGTAATGATGGCTCTTTGATGTCCTTTGTGAAACAAATTGGGTTGGGCATCTCTATTCCCAGTGGTCAGGTCTCCCGGGTGTAGGATGGATGATCAAAGAACAAGAACCAGCAGAGGTGTCAAGGATTGAATGGGCCACAGATGCCAATCTCTCCTCTAGCTTTACGCCTTGGTATATTGGCTGGATAATGTGGGTTACACTCCCCTCTTTCCCACCCTCCCCCACCTGGGCCAGCTTGTCCCAAGTGTCAGCAGTCCATGGGGGTTCAAATCCCTATTAGGGAGTTTGTATGATAAGCCCTCTATGGTGGGTTCAGGGATTCAACCCAAGACTGCTAGAACTAAAATCATGGGCCACTACTGCTTGAACTGAGCAGTCAGATGCCTTAGCTGGTTGGCAGTATGGCCCAGATCCTCCCAGATATTTAGGCATTGAAGTCAATGGGTCTTAGGAGACGCTCTGAGCCTAACTGGAAAAAGGCTCTGGGGGGTTCTTACATTTAAAATGTGAGTCATCTAATTTAAAAAGCAGCCCTCAAACCGATTGCCCTTCTGCACCATTCCCACTAATCGATGTGTGTTTTGCTCGAAGTGAACACAGACAGCGAGACGGCCGTCGTCAACGTCACCTATTCAAACCGGGAGCAGACCAGACAGTAAGTGAAATCAATCTGCGCCTATGCCCTGTGCTCTTTTAAGGGTGACGAAGGAGGGAGTTTGTTTTGTCCAAACAGAAAGCCTTCCCCATCCTGGCCCCTCTAGGATTTTGTAGAAAATGACTTGGCCAACCCCAAGCCTTCAAAAATCAAGTGTCAGCCCCTTCCTCCACCCAAAATCATGAGTTTGGATTAAATATCATGAAACTCTTTAAAACATTTGGGGTTCTTTTTCTTTGCCTCCTGGTTGCTGAGCCTTTAGGGGCACTCAGGTCAGGTGGTCAAGCATTTCTGTGCAATCACAAGGGCTCAAAACATACTTATTTGAAAGAAAGCTGAGATTCCTTATCTAATCACAGGACTCCAGGAGCTTGGGCTTTACAAATATGCCAAAGATTGCGAGAGTTAGGGCCTCTGAAGGAAATATCTATGGTATGAATGAGTTTTAAATTGCACACCCCAGTCCCCGACGAAACAACAGCCAAACGTAACTTGATCATTTTGCACAAAGATGATTCCGATTCTGAATGGCTTGTTGTTGGATGTGAATTGGGATCTTGCTGCTGCACAGATTAAATTTCCCTTTTGCGAAGATGCCACAAAGATAGGTTCTGTCCGAAGCCCTGAGAGCGATTGATTCAGACCATTTTAAATTTAAGTTGAAACAGGAGGATTTCATAGATTTAAGGGCCAGAAGGGATATTTAGATCAACTTGTTAGACCTCCTATATAACACAGGGCACCCCCCTGAGCGCAGCAAGTTACAGCGCTGCAAAGCGCCAGTGTAAACAGTGCCCCAGCGCTGGGAGCTAATCCCCACGGGGAGGTGGAGTACACTTTGGAGTTTCAAGTGTAGCCAGTCCCATAGAATGTCATCCGGTTACCTCTGCGGTAAAGCCTACTAACTTGTGTCTGTCTAAAGCTCATCTTCCATAAATGCATCCAGTAGTGATCTGAAAATCTCAAACGATGGAGAATCGACCTCTTCCCTGGATAGTTTGTTCCATTGGTTAATCACCCTCCCTGTTAAAAATTCTGTGCATTATTTCTAAGTTGAATTTGCCTGGCTTTAACTTCCAGGTGCTAATTCTTGTTATGCCATTCTCCACCCTTTAGTATCTGATATCTTCTCCCCACAAAGGTCCTTATAGACTGTAATCGGGTCACTTCCTTATCTCCTTTCTGATAATCCAACCAGTCTGAGCTCAGCAAATCTCCCACTGAATGGCATTTAACATGTATAAGGAACCATACACATCTGGTGTGGCACCATTTATAGGGGACGTTTCGCTAGGGTGAGCAGATAGCAAGTGCGAAAAATTGGGACACTTTTTTCGGGGGTGAAGTTGCCTATATAAGACAAACCCCTAATATCAGGAAAGTCCTGATAACATCAGGAAGTCTGGTCATCCTACGTTTCACGGGGGTTGGAGTATCAAAGACTTTTAGGATAAACGAGGGTTCAGGTTAACTGGGGAAAGTGGGACACTTCCACATGTTCTGATGTTTGAATGAGTTGGATAGATGGGGTTGTAGCATGGATGGTTCTTGCTTATGCGGGTAGTGCCATCTATTGGTAGCATTGTGAAACTGCAGACAGCTTTTTAAAATGAGAGAAATTGATTAAAAAATAGGCCAGAATTCATCATTGGGGCAGCTTCAGTGTGTGGCGGGTGGGGATTTATACCAGGAATTAATCTGGCCATTTTGTGTTTTCATTCCATAACTTGGATTGATATAGTCCTCAAGCCAGAATGATCAACTTAAAGACACCCCCCATCCACTTACAAAGTCAAGTGATGGCCTGACTGCCGTGAGTTCTGGTGCCTTCTATGGTGTTGAGGTCTGTGACTTTAAGGGCTGAACTTCCCAGACAGAGAGTCTGGGCAGGAGGCTATGAAGATCATATTGTTATGCCCAGCCAGTTGGAACCGGACACTGGAATAAAGCAATGCTTTTGCAAACACCTTTTGCACTGGGTGATCTCTGAACATCACACCTGACGTAGCAGGGAATGAATGGCCAGAAGAGCCAGAGATAACTTGGGATGTTCTTCCTCTCTCTCTGCATCAGGGCGATCATGAAACTGAATGGGCACCAGCTGGAAAACCATGCACTGAAAGTCTCCTACATCCCCGACGAACAGTCCATGCAGGGGCCTGAGAACGGGAGGCGGGGCGGCTTTGGCACGCGGGGGGCCCCCAGGCAGGGCTCGCCTGTTGCTGCAGGAGCGCCCGTAAAGCAGCAGCCGGTGGACATCCCACTCCGACTCCTGGTGCCCACGCAGTACGTGGGGGCCATCATCGGCAAGGAGGGGGCCACCATCCGCAACATCACCAAGCAGACTCAGTCCAAGTGAGTCCCGCCTGCTCCTGCCTGCCTCCCTGTCTATCTGTCCCCTGCCTCTAGTCTGAAAGGGCTGCTTTACACGCTGTCGTGGGGGAGGAGTTCAGAGCATTGGCCGTGTGGGTGTAAGGGGCTGGATTTTTCATGGTGGGGGGGAAGGACTGGTATTATTAAGTTGTAAGAATTACCCTGGAGCCTCCAATCCTCCGTTATCCCCACCCAGGCTGCATCTGTCTCCTCCATCCCTTAGCAAATGGAGACAGAGACCGAACAGCTCTTCCCCACCGCCATCCACCTACAGATGTGGGCTGTGCTCTGTGAACCTTCCCATTTCTTTCCCCTCTCCTAGGACATCCAGTTGTAACTGGGGTCCCACCCTGCTCCCTGCAGTGTTCTGAAACAGCCTGGGTCTTCCATTCAGAACCATAGATTTTTAAAGCCAGAAGGGATCATTAGATCATCTAGTCAGATCTCCTGTCTAGCCCGGGCTAGATAATTTCACCAAGTTACTCCCGCATTGAGCGGGTTTGACTAAAGCACATCTGCTGTAAAGACCTCCAGGCTTGATCTGAAGACATCCAGGGATGGAGAATCTACCTTTTCTCTTGGTGGTTTGTTCTACCCTCACCCAGTTAAAAATCGGTGCCTTAAGTTGAATTTTCTTGGCTTTAACTTCCAGCTGTTGGTTTCCATTACACTTTTGTCCAAGACAGCCGTAGAGCCTAAGAATTCAGAGACTAGATTCTGATCCGTACGGCCCCAAGCACTTGTTCCAGGTCAGCCTGTTATTGAGCAAACCCTGCATTGTGCTGTTCTTGACCCGGTTCTGGGCCGCCCTCAAGAGAGGGCTCAGATTTCAAGCAAGATCAGCCTCGCTCACCAACAGGGATTCAAGCCATTCAAAGGTCACGGAGCAGAATGCCCAGTGTGTGTGTTTCACTGTTGTGTGTTTTGTGCCCATGCAGAATCGACGTGCACAGGAAGGAGAACGCGGGAGCAGCGGAGAAAGCCATCAGCATCCATTCCACCCCCGAGGGCTGCTCGGCGGCCTGCAAGATGATCTTGGAGATTATGCAGAAGGAGGCAAAAGACACCAAGACGTAAGGCTTTCAGCTTCCTGGCTGTACACAGGAGGTCTCATCCCCCCGTCTGCTCCCCCTTTGTGGACTCACTGCACTGTGATGTCTTAGTAGCACCTTTGGAAGTGGGAGGTTTCCCTAGAGGATGTTGCAGGGGCCAATGGGATTTAGCTCATGGGGCTTGAAATACTTCTGAAGAGGCCCTGTCCAGGAAAGAGGGTAACAAACAGCTCAGGGCTGGACTTATCCACAGGCACTGCAGCCACCAGGCTTTTTGGCCACCCACCTGAGATCCTGCAAAGCTACCCAGGTCCGCTCCTTCAGGCCACAGGATGCTGGGGGAAAGGCAGTTCCCAGCCTGATACCCCCCACGCTTTAGATGTCAGTGTCTGTACGTTAGAAAACTAGCCCCGACGTGAAACCAAATGGGAGGTCTTGACTCTCCCCCACATGTAAGGTCCGTTCTGCACTTTGGAAGCATGGGGGCCATCAGGGGCCTGACTGAGACTCCCTGATTCTGTGCTGGCGATGCAGCCAATGGGCTGCTCGAATATACCCAGCCGGTCCCTACAGGATCTTCCCCCATGGGCCTAGCAAGTGCCCGCTCAGCCACACCCACTCCCCACCTCTGCCATTGCAGGGTTTTCATTCCCTTTCCTCTTTCTCAAGAGCTGACGAGGTTCCCTTGAAGATCCTGGCCCATAATAACTTTGTGGGGCGGCTGATCGGCAAAGAGGGGCGGAACCTGAAGAAGGTGGAACAGGACACAGAGACGAAAATCACCATCTCGTCGTAAGTCTCTCTCCTCCTCCTCCCCCCCCCCAAAACGTTCCCGAGCAGAGCTTTTAGCACTCTGGTCCCTGGAGCTCCAGTTAGTTTCCCTCGGAGATGGCCTGACTGAGGCAAGGAGGGGCTAATTACCAGATCAGCCTGGTCTGAGGAGAGCTAATTACCCCATTCACTGGGGCAGTGTAGACCCTTTCTGCAGCAATGGGAGAACCTGTCCCGTCGCTGTAGTGAATCCACATCCCCGGGAGGCAGTGACTATGTCGATGGATGAATTCTTCCGAGTGCTGCCTATGTCAGGGATTAAGTTGGCTTAACTGTGTTGTTCGGGGGGCAGGGTGGAGGATGACTTTTTCACCTCCTTGAGCGATATAGCTGGGTCAACATAACTTTTAAGTGTAGCCCTGGCCTGGTGGGGTAGAAGATGAAACCAGGAAGGAATTGGGGGAGGGGGAAGTGGGGGCTAGCAGTACCAGAGTAAGGGTAGTGTCCTGGGGGAGAGATCTCTCCCCTTCTGTGGGAGAAGGGGGTTGTGGAGCTGACTGACGCCGTAAGAAGAGTTGTTGCATTCACATGGGAAGTGGGGCGAGCGCTATAAACGAATGGCATGGCAATACCTACACACAGGAGGAGGCAGCAGAATTGGGGGCGAGGGGAACAAGAGCGGGGGAGCACATGCCATTACACAGCTCTCGTTGAGTGGGACACCTGTTTGATTCAGGCTCTCTTAACTTCTCTTGAAGAACTGAGTCCCAGCGGGTTCATTTCTCTGCGCACGCAACTGTAGCCCACTGTGTGTGTGTCGCGCAGCGGTACCGATCCGCAGAGGATGTGAGTCTGTTGCAGCTCCATCTAGGGAGCTGTGGCTCGTAAGCTCAAAAACAGTGGCAGCTCCAGCTCTTAGCTTTGGAGGCCCTGGGTCAATGCGTAAGGTGAGTCACGAAGCCCTGGATGTTGCATCAGATCCATGCAGGTATTGCTGTGCCGTGGCGGCAGCGAATCAGGGTGCGGGGGCTGCCGGCGGCACACTTTCTCTCTCTCTCTGATGGATCCCCCTGCTTCCAGTCTGCAGGATCTGACTCTCTACAACCCTGAAAGGACGATCACGGTGAAGGGCTCCATCGAGAACTGCTGCAAAGCCGAGCAGGAGATCATGAAGAAAGTGAGGGAAGCTTACGAAAACGACGTGGCTGCCATGAGCGTGAGTATCAAAGAGGGCCATTTCCCCCTTCCCCGCCTTGGGACACCAAGGCTCGGTGTTTCTCTCCCCTGGCCGTGGAGCCGAGGAGCCGCCTGCCACTGGGGAGAAAACTGGGTGTGTGCACCGAGCAGTGCTGGCATCAGCAGCATCGGTGAGCCTGGCATGTCACCACCTTCTCTTCCAGCAGACGGCGAACGTCTCTCAGCCGCCCCTGGCAGTTTGTTCCACTTCTGGGTTCAGTCCCTGATGCCCATGAGCCTCCCCCCTCGCCCCCGCTGTGATCCCAATAACAACATACCTCTGTTTCCCTCCCCGTCTTATCCCTGTCTCTCATTCCCTCAGCTGCAGTCTCATCTGATCCCCGGCCTTAACTTGGCTGCTGTTGGACTCTTCCCGGCTTCTTCCAACGCGGTGCCACCACCTCCAAGCAGCATCTCTGGGGCAGCGCCATATAACTCCTTCATGGTAGGCAGATGCCATGGTTCTTGACTCAGTCCCACTTGTTTAGGGAGAGCGTCTAGTAGCACCGAGGAACGTGGCAGTCCTGGGGGTGAACGGGACTGGGCGTGCTCTGGCTAGCTTTCAGGTGATAATTCCCCAAGCCCTGTGTGTGTGATCCTGGCCTGGTTCTATTGTACCCAGAGACGGGTTTGGGTTGCCTGGTTTTACAGGCCAAGAATGTGGAGGGCTCCTATCTGAGACGTGGGTTGAACTCCACTCACAGACTCCCTTGTAGCTCGGGTGCACGTTTGGGTGCCCGGTCTGGAGAGCTCCTTCGAAAAGGGACGAAATGGGGATGTTTGGCCTCTGGGCTTCCTTGTAACACAGCGAGTGGCTCGACTTGGCTGCAGCACAGCTGGGATGTGTGATGAAATGCAGATACTCCCCCACCCCTCCAAAGAAGAGAAAATGAAGGACCAGCAGCCCCTGGTGCCGTGGGCTCCCTGCAATCAGGGAAATGACTGTATGGATCCAACTCTTCCAAAGTGCAAATCACGGGCTGAGTGTCTGTGTCTCCCTCTAGTGGCGACTGGCACAGACGAGCCCACTACTATTTCGTGGTTCGTTCTCCTCCTGGAAGGTGCTGTACACTCTCAGCCCTGCACCTTGCAGGAGGCTCCCAGCCCTTTGCAGGAGTAGATCCTCGCTGTTGAGGGTCCCGGGCTTGATCCCGGCTGACACCCAGGGTGTCTGTCTGTCTGGCCCTGGCTTTGACTCACTGCAGACGGTCCGTGGATCCTGAGGACACACACTGCCCGTCTAGCAGCCCCGCTGGCTTTGTGCCTGCTACATTAGGCAGTTTGCTTTGTTTGGATCTGTCCAACTGAATTTGACCCTTAACAGTAATACTGAGCATTCTGCTGGCAGCCCCCAGAGCAAGAGACGGTGCACGTCTTCATCCCCGCGCAGGCAGTCGGCGCGATCATCGGCAAGAAAGGACAGCACATTAAACAGCTCTCCAGATTTGCGAGCGCCTCCATCAAGGTAGCCTTTCCAAGGCGGCTTTGCTGCAGCCGCGAACGGCATTTACCTTTAGAGAGTAAAATGCAGCCGGCTGCAAGGCAGGCAGCCAATGGTCCAGTAACCCCGATTAGCCCTTCTGATGGGTTAGCTCTGAGCAAACAACTGGCCGTACATTTAGTGCTGGCGGGGAAAAGGGCTGGGCCGGCAGCTCTAAAGGTTTCTCCCCAGAACAGCTGCAGCACCACTACATGCTTCCCCCGGGGCCCACAATGCCTTCGTTTTCAGTCCTCGCCACCCATCCGGTCCTCGGCCTTGGCTGAGTCCCGCCGACGTGAAGGGAGCCAATTAATGTCAACAGTGGTGGCGATTTCTGTGATGTGGACACTTTGTCGGCTAGGAGCTGGGCTGAGATCTGGCAAACTCATTACATGTCGATCTCTGGAGAACCACCAGATGACAATGGGTTGCAGTCTCTATTGTTTGGCAGCTTATAGAAGGGGACCAAAGGCTCCGTAGCCCATTAGTGACCCAGCTCTGCCTGGCTTAAGGATAATTCCCAGGGATTTTCTTTTCCAATTAGACTTTCAACGACAGCGCTCTGCCCGTCTCCCTTATGCCCCTTGAGCTGGAGACCTTGGGAGGTGATTCAGTTTAGAGCCCCAGCCCTCCCTCCCCAATCCTACCGAGATTTTATATCCGGCCGGGAATTCACTAGCATGGCTCATCCTGCGTGCTCGGTGCTCTCAAGGCTGGGATCTCCCTCCATTCCTGTTTGTTTAATGCAGTGGAAAGGATAGAATAGCAACGGCAAGCAGGGCATGGGGCGGGGAGGAAACCACCTTCTCCCTGATGCTTCCCTCTCCTGTGTTAAAATTGTCTCCCCTTCTCCCTTTCAGATCGCACCACCCGAGACGCCGGATTCCAAAGTGCGCATGGTTATAATCACTGGCCCGCCAGAAGCTCAGTTCAAGGTTCCTTCCTCCATTGCTACAATCCCCACAGGCTTAGTCTGCATGAGAATTTTAGCCCAGGGGGTAGCTGCCTAGTGCCTGTGTGACCTTCACCAGTGCAGCTCTCCCCAGTTTGAAACACCCGTGCAAACCACACGCTAGGAGTGGCCCATAATACGGATTACCTAGACTAGAGCCGCAAATCCCAGCGCAGACAAGGCCAAAGCCCAGTGCTAGAGATGCGATGGTTCCACCAAGCGCTAGATATAATTATTTATTTTTTGAGCGTACTCTGTGAAGTGTTTGTTCTTTGAGGCAGCATGGTCCAGTGGCTAGAGCACAGGCGTGGCAGTCAGAAGACCTGCCGCTAACTTGCTGAATGACCTTGGGCAAGTCACTTTGCCTCCCTGGGCCCTTCCCCCTTATGGAGAAAGTTCTATCGATCTGACTAAGGATGAAATCAATAGGGTCCCATTCTGATTGTTAATTAAGGATTAATCAGCATCAGGGGTTAATTTTTCAAAGGCAGAACGGGGAGCTAGCCCCTGGTGCCTTTAAAAATATCCCCACAAGTGTCCAGATGCCCTAATCCAGTTGGGATATCTTTGTACTAGGTGCTTTATCAACAGAAAAGTAACTTAGTTACAGGCCCTAAAGGTCTTCCAGTCTACAAGCAATGTACAGAAAGTCTGCGTGGAGGTGACTCTGGGGACCTAAGGACTGGGTTTCTTAGTTTGCTTTGGTCCATACTGAACAAAGCCACTATGAGCAGATGTTTCTTCACTGGGGTCTCTTTCTTAGAAAGAGGATCCAGAAGAGAGCAACCAAAATGATGAAAGGTTTAACAAACCTGACCTAGGAGGAAAGCTTAAAACAATGGAGCACGTTTAGTCTTGAGAAAAGAAGAGGAGGGCTGATAACAGTCTTCAAATAGGTTATGGGTTTATTACAAAGAGGACTGTGATCATTTGTTCTCCCGTGTTCACTGAAGGTAAGACAAGAAGAAATGGGCTAAATCTGCAGCAAGGGAGATTTAGGTTAGATATTAAGAGAAACTTTCTAATGGTTAAGCACTGGAAGAGAGAACCTAGGGCGGCTGTGGAACCACCATCATTGGAGATTTCTAAGAACAGGTTGGACAGACACCAGTCAGGGATGGTTTAGGTTCACTTGGTCCTGCCTCAGCTCAGGGAGCTGGACTAGAGGACCTCTCAAGGTCCCTTCCAGCCCCACATTTCTATAACTCTAGATAGAAAAGGGTAGGAGGTCTGGGTGGCCATGCATCCTGGGATTGGCATTCCTGAGTGTAGTGTCACTCCCTTTCTCACATGGGCACCCATTGCCATGGTGTCTGGGCAGCTTAGTATTTTGTTTCTTAAGGCTTTTTTTTTTTTTAAAATGCCCCTTAGAGCAATGGTTCTCAGCCATTTCCTTACTGGGATCCCATTTTCTTTAGTGGGATCCCCCTCCCATGCAAGCCCCCAACACCTATTTGCCCACGCAGTTGAGAACCCTCAGCCTTAGAGAGCTGCAGGACTGTATCTCCCAGTTTATCTCCCAGTTGCTGTTCTAGCAATAGTGTAAGGAGACCAGAGCTCAGGTTGGTCTGGCCCCATCCATAACTTTGTGCCCCGAGGCCAGAGGGAGAAAAAGCCCCAGGAGATCCAGAGATCACAAGCCAAGTTTAACCACATTCCTCACCCCCTCTCACAGGCACAAGGACGAATTTACGGCAAACTCAAGGAGGAAAACTTTTTTGGGCCTAAAGAAGAAGTGAAGCTGGAGACGCACATTAGAGTCCCTGCCTCGGCCGCAGGGAGAGTTATCGGCAAAGGAGGCAAAACTGTAAGTGAAAGCAAGGAGAGAGAGAGAATCAGGGCTGCAGGGAGAAGGAGTTAGGGGGCTGGTTCATCCCCAGGTGTGGAAGCTTTTGAGGATTGGCTGTCATGGCTAGGAAGCCGTCACTGAGGGAAGAGAGGAGGGGATGCTGTGAGGCAGATCTGGGTGGACTATTGCTTGGAGGGGGGTTTTGCTGGTGCTTCTGTTTTCCAGTTCCTCTGCTGACCTAGCAGGGGATTGTTCTCCTCCCACATACCAGTGTGGAAGGCAGGAGGGTCAGGTCAAGCACAAGGAAGAAACAGCTGGTAACCCACAGGAGAGGGTGAAGCAAGGGCGGAGCCATAGAGGAGGTGGGGTTATCCCAAGATCCAAGGTTCAATTGCTGCTCCCCTGGACAAGTATGAAGGCAGAGAGGAGGCCGTCAGCACAGCCAGTCTGTGAGCATCCTTGATTTTACAAGCTAGTCCTAGTTACTGTCCCCATGAGGAGGGCGGCTCTGATGCATTCTGAGCTCCATGCAAAGTCCAGGGTGGTGGTGGGGAATGATTTTTTAATTCTTATTATTTTTTGCCAACTGGAGAAATGCAAAATCTAGGGGGGCAGGTTTGTTTTTGTTTATTTGTTTTTTTTTAAATTCTTCTTCCTGAAATGGTGCAGTAACAGAGTGGGCTCTGCTGCTTTCCTGTAGGTCAACGAACTGCAGAACTTGACGGCAGCAGAGGTGGTGGTGCCGCGGGACCAGACTCCTGATGAGAATGAGCAAGTCATCGTAAAAATCATTGGACACTTCTATGCCAGCCAGGTATGGAGAACGGAATCTCTCCCTGTGCAGGGCTTGTGCTGGGAGGGAGGAGAGAATGCAGGAGGCAGATGGGAACTTGTAAAGTCCTGCTAGCTGCCTGCAGTTGTGTGTTTGTATCTGTGCATGCACCATCACTGAGGGGAGAGGACAGGGTAGTCCATGGTCCTACAATTGAAGTGACCTACCACCAGCAGAGGGAACCTCTGAGCCTCAAGAGAGGCTAAGACCAGAAGAGACAAGTTCCTAAAGAAATTAATTGACATCAGTTATCACCTTCGCAGGACCCCCGAGTTCTCGTTCTTTCTCTGCCACTAACTCCTTGTGTGACCATGGGCAGATCATGTCCCCACTCTGTGTCTCAGTTTCTGCATGTGTAAAACAGAGATAATGGAACCTAGCTGCAGAGTTTTTTGAGGCTTAGCTCAGTAATGGTCGTAAAGCGCTTTGGAGATCCTCCGGTGGAAGGTGCCAATGAAAGGGCGAGCATTTTTACTAGACTTATTTATTTAATATTGTATTGGAGAGGCCCCAAAGGGTCCGTTCAGGATTGAGGCCCCCTTGTGCCGGAACTGTGCGACCAATGGGCTGGACATGGTCTCAGCCCCAAAGAGCTAGCCCAGAGCCCGCACCCCCTCCTGAACCCCAACCCAGTGAAAGTAAGTGAGGGTGGGGGAGAGCGAGCGATGGAGGGGATGGGGGAGTGAGCAGGGTGGGGCCTCAGTGAAGGGGCGGGGTAGATCTTCGGTTGCCTTTAAATTCAAAAAGTGATCTTGGGCGTAAAAAGATTGGATACCACTAGACTAACATATATTACATTCCAAACTGCGACCACTGCTTGCTCTCTCTCTTCTGCTGTACAGCTGTAGCAGCCAGGATCAGCGTCACATTGTGCTAGGGGCTGTACAGATGTAGAGTGAGAGACTGTCCCTGCTCTGCCCCAGAACTTAGTCTAAATCAGGGGTTCTCAGCCTTCATTGTACCAGGACCCGCTTCTGACAACAAAAATTACGACAGGGCCCCAGGCAGGGGGACTGAAGCCTGAGCCCATCTGAGCCCTGCTGCCCTGGACTTCATCCCAGGCGGGGGGCCTGTAACCTGAGGCCTGACACCCAGGGCTGTGTGGTGGGTCTTGGGCTTAGGCTTCAGCCCTGGGTTCAGCAAGTCTACACCAACCCTGGTGACCCCATTAAAATAGGGTCGCCACCCACTTTGGGGTCCTGACCCACAGTTTGAGAACCACTAGTCTAAAGAGACAAAAGGGGGGGCGAGGAGCGAAGAAGTGCACTGAGGCAGGATCTTCTAACGCCCAGTCCCGCCCTCTGAGCACTAGACCACGCTGCCTATTGCTAACTCTGCTGCGGCTCCTCTTCCCCCAGATGGCGCAGCGCAAGATACGCGATATCCTGGCCCAAGTGAAACAGCAGCATCAGAAGGGACAGAGCGGTCAGACGCAAGCACGGAGGAAATAAGAGCAGCTAGCACGCGACGACTGTGACAAAAATTGGAAAGTGAATGAGTCGATGCCAGGCTTAAGAGTGGCTGGGAATCAGTTACCGTAGACAGATGATAACTTTTCATGACCAGACTGAGATTAAAAGGCAGTTTGATTGGCTTCTAAGGTAGATGCCTACATTTTAAAAAAAAAAGAAAAAGAAAAAAAAAAAGATCAATTAGCTAAACAATCTATATGCCGCAAAGGCTGCTTAAATGAAGCAACATGTGCTGCGGTGTGTGTCACCCCCAACATCCTCTTGCTGCTGTGATTGGCCAGCGCCCAGCAATGGAGGTTCCATCATCCCTTGCTGCAGCGCTGCAGTGAATCTAGGGCGTAGCAATTAAAATTTGAAATAGTCCGTCCCCTCCCACCACCTCCCGCACTGCAGCAGATGCAACATAGATGCTCATTTAAGTTGACTTTTGTGGGCCAGTCCACCCCAAACTTGTGGTACCCTCATACCCTTCGTAGAAGAGTTCCAGGGTGCGGCTTTCTGGCCATCACGTTACACATAGAAATGAGACTGATTTAAAAACAAAAGAACAAAAAAATCCTTAGCGCAAAGTAACTTTTCTTAGTGCTGATTTTAGAAATTCCGAAAGATAGGATGGTTCCTACTCCCATTCGCAGTAAAATCTAGCGTGGGTGAAGGTTTTAGAACAAAATGAACTCAGATAACACCGGAATCCTGCACTGATCAGTCTTAGAACATCCGAGAACACGATGGAGGAAAGAGAACTCTCTTCCATTGTGTACCAAACTCAGTGCAATGACTTTGCAAAGCCTTATAAGACAGGAGAGCAGCTATATTTTCCAGGATGACTTTTTTTTTTTTAATTTTATTTTTTAAACTAAGCCTATGAAATGATTGCAGAATTGGGGAGAAATGCCAAAGCTAACCCTAGCACAGGCAAACCTAAACAGTAACCTTTCTGGGTGATCAGCACTGGAAAGAACCAGGCATGACGCCCCATCCTACCAAGTGACACTATTCACAAGAATGAAATCACCCGAGGAAAAAAGTTCTGGTCCCTCCCTCTTTTAAACAATGACACCCCCCACCCCAAAAAATTGCTTTGTAGGAAAAGGGATTAAACCTTCCTCTATTTAATAATCATCTTATTTTAAAAAAAAACACTAAGGCCAGGATTTTTAACCAACCCTGAGAGTGTCAGGTGTCCAACCAAAGGCAGGGCTTCACACCTCAAGAGAGGCCAAAACCTGGAAGCTCCTACAGAAATGAATTGACAGGCTCACGCCTGGGAGGCAGTGCTTTCTAGTGGATAGATCACTGCACTAAGACAGGACACTTGTATTCTATTCCAGCAGTTCTCAGCCAGGGGACTGGGGCCCTCTCTGGGGCAGCGAGCAGGTTTCAGGGAGTCCGCCCAGCAGGGCCAGTGTTAGACTTGCTGGTGCCAAGGGCAGAAAGCCCAAGTCCTACCACGTGAGGCAGAAGCCTGGGGCCCTGAGCCCCACCACTCAGGGCTGAAGCCGAAGCCTGAGCAACTTAGCTTCATGGGGCCCCTTGTGGCGTGAGGCCCCGGGCAATTGCCCTGCTTGCTACCCCCTAACTCTAGCCCTGGATCTCATATGCAGAAAAACATTTGTTGTGGTATAGGTGGGCCGTGGAGTTTTTATAGCATGTTGAGGAGGCTTCAGAAAGAAAAAGGGTGAGAGCTCCTGTTCTATTCCCCCCTCTGCGAGTAGCCTGGTGGGTGACCTTGGGGAAGTGTTTGTGCCTCAGTTTCTCCATCTACAAATGCTTTGACATTGCAAATACTTTGACATTTACTGATGATAAAATCTAGGTATTATTATAATCATCATCAGGCACCTGCTCACCTCACTGCAGACAGGAGGCATCCAATGGGATTTGAGCACCCAATTCCCACTGGCCTCTGATAATTGCAGCCTAAACAGAAAAGGATAGAATCTTTGAAAACACCCAGGAAAGGTTTATAAGCTAACTAGGAACAAGGATCCCAATTCAAATACACTCTCCTGGGGTTATTTGTCTTTTACTTTTCCCTTTAGTCTCTCTAGGTGGTGGGGGAATTCCTGAAATTTGGCACATTTAAAAAAAAATGTAAACCTTCAAGCAAAACTTTTCTGCAGTAAAAAAATACCTTCTTTTCATGAGACAAAACCAAATATATACGTCAAAAGAATGTAATATGGTTACTGAATCCAGTCACTCTTATGTGGATTTTTATATTTTAAATATATTTTAATGATTTTTATATGAGTATTTGGAAGGGACAGTAACTGCTGTGATGGCATCTTAGAGGCAAGGCAAGGTCTCGTCTTCCCTAGGCATGGCTTATGAGCTGAAAGCAGCCCCTGAAGTGCTGCTTTACCCTTCACCCACACAGCACTGAACAAGCTGGGGATAGGCAGCCTTCAGGCCCAAGCCTGCACCACTGAGGTCAGGCGGAAGTGACTTCAATACAAGCAGGAGGATTTATAGGGGTCAGCTCCTGCTCTCCATGACTCCAGGGTAAATCTAGAGAGACTCCATTGAAGTCTGTTGTTTAACACAAGATTTACAATGCTGCGCTCCATAACACCGGTGTAAAAGCAGAGTTAAATCCACGGGAGTCAGCGGGGCTGGTATTCCGTTGCCTTCGGCCCTTATGCAATCGCGGCCGCTCTGATCTGTTAGCGTTTTACACTGATTCTGCTCTCATGAAGTGCAGGACAGAGGAGAATTGGGAGAAGCAGAGTATAACTGAGAACAACTCTGCCTGTGTAGCCAGAGGATGGGGGGGCTATTGGAATTTGATGATCTATCTAGGCTCTGAGAAGCGAGCCGGGAACCACCCTTGCATTGATTTGTTTTTGTAGGGGAGACCAGACCTTTTGTTCTGCTGGTGCATTCCTTTGTAAATCTTGCTTAGGTTATAGCTACACTGCAATCAGAGATGTGATTGCAGCTTGGTTTGGCGTGCCCACGCTAGCTTCAAGCTAGCTGGCACCACTAAAAATAGCAGTGAAGATTCAGTGGCACAGGATAGCAATGCAAGTACGTACCGAGGGAGACCACACTGAGGTGTACGGCCCCCTATCTTCATTGCTATTTTTCACCATGCTAGCTAGCTAGATGCTAGCCCAGGTCTGGCTACATAAGCTGCTATCGCATAGTGTAGACATAGCCTGAGTTATGACCGTCTTTGAATTTGGATTACGCAGCTGCAGGAATGCTTGCTAGTTTTGATAAAGGGAACATACAAGCAGTTACTGTCCTTTAAACATTGCAACAACAAGAAGATGTGGGGAAAGTCAGGTATTGCTGTGTGTGTTTAGCAACAAGGAAAAAAAAGAGTAAGAAAAGAGAAAAAAAAAAAAGCTACCTCAAGGTATAAAGTTACCTCAGCCATTGTTTTTTGTTTTGTTTTTGGGGCTTGCTGATATTTTATATAAAAGCTGATAGTCTTGAATATTTTATTTTTTTAATGAAAAGAGAAGTTACGTTTCATAATTTCTTATGAGCCAGGAGTTATGTGCAGGTAACCAAGTGTTATGAGCTCTCTATTGAGAACGACAGAAATTTCAGACATAGTGGAAAAGATGGCAGCCGCTGATTTTTGGCCTTTTAAAGCAGGGTGGTTAATTTCACTGTGATGCAAGAGTGATTGGCTGTAGAAATTCATCTATGATTTTGATGGTTAGAACCCACCACCTTTTTGATTGGAATTTTTTTTTTTTTGACTAGCCATTGGAATAAAGTCTACGCTTAACCCAACGCCATCAAGTACCCAAACTGTTAAAGAGCCTTAGATTAGAAACATTTCATGAAAGGGCAAGAGAGTAGAATGGATTTTGCTATCAAGCAATAATTCCTAGCCATTGAAATCAGCAATGAAATTTGGCATGTGGAGGGGCTGACTGGTATGTTTCACAAATTTGGCCCGCTGTGGTAATTCCAAGTAGTCTAAATACTTCACTATCCAACCCAAATGGATCGGCCTCCTGTATCTAAATAGTCAGCATCAGACCATCTTCTCCACTATGATGCTTTAAGTATTTTACAGAGATTGCCTCAGTTTTACCGAGGATAAACAAATAATTAAAAAGAGAGAGAGAGAGAAATGGGAGCCAAAATTTTATACATGCAGACAACAAGGAAAAAAAATAGAGAGAGAGAGAGAGAGATGTGAACCCAGCTATCGCTATTAGAAAGGTTCACATTTTTAATCACATCTTGCTACTTTTTTATTGTACCTGCAGAAATTAACCCTTTTTTTAGAATGTCATGTTAAAAGATCCGTGGTGGTAAAATCCATTCTAAAGAGGCTGAACCTGCGTCCCGTGCCCCCAAAACTCAGTGGGAATTCTGGGTGCATGGAGAACGCTGGATCAAAGCCCCTAAATGTATGCAGCTTTAAAGAAGTAATGACCCTTTTTCTGTAGAGACAGGGAATGTCAAACAAACAAAGCAAGAGTTAAAAATCCCGCTTGAGTGGGTGACACATTCCAAAGCCCAAGTGAGGAGAAAGCAGGATGCTAATTCTGCTTTTTACCACTGGAAGATTTGGGTAGTCAAGGCCTTCATTTCTGACTCCTTGCACCTGTCTCCTCTGAAGACAGAAAGTTACAAGACAGGAAAGATGTGGAATAGATTTCAAGTTGATGCAGTTGACAAACGCAGGTAAAAGAAAAAAAATCAAATCATCTTGTCCTACGAAAAATGGTTTCCTACTTCTTTAAATCTCTGGCTCTACCTTTTACAGACTTTCACAGAACAGTTTATTCAGACATCGGTGAATAGTATTTTCCAACAGCAAGCATTTTTGATAACTGGTTCAAACTGTATCATCAAGAGTAAAAAACAAACAAACCCACAGTACTGTAAATCTGATTGTTGCAGTGTTCTATTGAGGGGGTCCTGCCACTTACCCAGAGTTTGATTATTCAGTGGGAACCTCTGGTGTTTTCCATAATACAGGCCTAACCCCGTAAAATGTTTAGAAGCATTGCACCATTTTAATACTTTTTCTATATGTTCAAGGGGGCATCTTTGTCACTCCTCGTATCTTTTAAGATCAGTTGTGATTACTCTGCTGAGATCAATGCTTTAGAAATAAGTTTCCATTAAGGAAGAAAGCATTGCCTAATAGTTTCTGGACAGGCTAAGGAGCTAGGATCTCCTGAGTTTGAATTCTGTTTCTACACCGTGGACTTATGCAAATCACTTATCTCCTCCCTGAGGCCCTGATTCAGGAAAGCACTTACACAGGCTTAAGTCCTGTTGACTCTGATGGGTCTTAGGCACCTGTTTAAGGAGTCAGAGAGAGCTAAGTCTCCCAGTGCAGAACTCTGCATAGCCGAGTTGCTTTGAGTATCAGCGAAGTTATTCCTAGTAAGCAACAGGCCTGTCCTGTGCAGTTTCTTGTACTATGCACCTACTGTATTTCTCTGGCACCAGCCTAGACTACAGTGTTATGCAAGGAGCCCTTTGGACCAGCTGCAAAGCCCAGTGAAGTCAATGGAAGGAGACTTGACTGAGCTTTGACCCAGGCCTAAATGAATAACAAGGAAAAGGGATCTGATGATGCAATACATTTCTAGTCAACCAAGAATTAAAAAGAAACAAGAGCAATCCCTCAACAGGCCTGTTAAAGTTCAACAGGCACCAGAAGCCCTGGAGGCAAACCCTTGTTAAGTGGCAGGATCTTTAGGTTTGAAATCAGAAAGGAAGTATTACCAGGAGCATCATCCTCTGTAGAGCCAGGGCTGGCTTTGGACAGGGTGAGGAGCAGAGAAATATCTCATCTCTTCTGAGCTGGCGCTTCATTTTTATGATAGCAGAAGAAGCAGAGTTTCTCAAGCATGCACATTTCCTCGACTAAGAGTGAATTTGGTTGGTTTGGTTTCTGTAGATCCTTTTCAAAGGGTTTGAAAATGTTCCCTAGGTTTTAAACTTGAGGGGAATAAAAAGTGGGACAGAATCTGGGTTCATTCTGGAGGACGGGGGAGGCTCCAATGCATTAGGTAGCTCCAAGGTGTAGAATTTAAATGAGGAAGCAGTGCAGTCTAGTGGTTAGAAGACAGGGTTCTGTGCCCAGCATGGTCACTGACTTGCTTTGTGGCCTAGGGGCAAGAAAAAAAAAAATCCACTTCTCTGTGCCTCAGTTTTACCCACCTGTGGAATGGGTATAATGATACCTACCTCACAGGGCTGTTGTGAGGATTAACAAATTAATCTTTTTCAAGCACTTTGCAATCCTCAGTGCCATATAGAGTGCAAAGTATTATTATTAGGAGTAACTAAAACAACGCTATAGTTTTGGATTCACCTAGCTAGTGCTATCATAATCTTGTCATGCCATTCAGCAAGGGGCAAAAATGACTAAACCAACCTGCGCAGTATTTTTCTCTTCTGAGCTCTGAACACTTTCTCGGCAATTAAAAACACATAGCTATGGTTCAGCAGCTATGGCAGACGATGTGCTCCTTTGCTGGCAGTGATAATTGCAACCTAACCAAATTGACATACTTGGAAGGTTTTTAAGGAGTTAAAATAAACTAAAGTTCAGTGTAAATATTAAAAAGAAACTGCCTTTAAGCTACATTTTATGTTTCCTGGGCATTAGATTTTGGTTTTGGTTTGGTTTTTTAGCAAGAAAAAGACAGTAAACATTAATAATATAGTACCAGAAAAAAAATTTTTTTTTTTTTTTAAACGTTTAGCTCCAAATATTTTGATTATTTTTAGATTCTGGGGGAAAAAAAATATCAGAAACGCAGACTTGGTATGAGACAGTTGAAGACTTTTTTTAATTTAATTTTTTTAAAAAAATTATAGGATCTGCTTTACTGTTCCCTTGAAATGGTACACACCTCATAGGCTTTTTTTATTTTTTTGGAACTGTCTTCTTTTTTTAAAGCATATAGTAACCGAGAGGTTTATTTTTTTTCTTTTTTCCTTTTTTTTTCTTTTGAATGAAATCGGTGCGATCCTGTGAAACACGTATGCTCCTGAGAGGGCACAGATAATGTTTTTGACACCCTAATTCACTCTTTTCTTGAGACTGGTCTGGAAGGAATGAACAAACCAGTTGGCCTGTGAATATATCAGCAGTGCTACTGTTAATTTCAGCTGGGGTTTTGCTAGGGAATTGAAGGCCAAAATTGTCAGAAGCGACTTGCGATTTTTTAGATGCCTCAATTACTGGGTGTCCAAGCTGGGACATCTTAGAGGAGACCCAGTTTTCAGAAGGCAGGGGCTCAGCACTGTCTTAAAATCAGGCCCTTTCCAGTGTCAAGGTGAGTGACTTGAAAATATTGGCCCAGATGTCTAACTCCTTTGACAATCCCAGCCTGAGGTTCTCATCCAAAACCCATTGGCAGTCAATAAAGACTGCAGTGGGCTTCGGAGCAGGCCCTTACAGTATTGTTTAGGATTCGGCTGAATCGGACCTGCCCCCACCCCTTTTTTTAAGTCAGTTTGTAAAATACAGAGCGAATGAAATAAGTGAGAGGCTCTCGAATCATTTTATTCCTGAGAACATGCAGGTGCTGCAAGCTTGAAATTTACATGTGCTAACTACCTCAAACCTTACAATAAGATTTGAATGATAGATGGGAGAGGATGGGCATATCCAACCTGCAGCTTTGCCCAGCCTCAGAAATAAGCCCTGAACAGAACCTTTCCTGAAAGCTTAGAGAAGGGTCTCCCCTCCATCCTCCGCAGTGGTAGGTTTCCTGGAGGGAGAAGGAGTGGTTGGGCAGTTTACTACCCCTCCCGCTCACTGTGGGATCTTCTTGCTGGTGAAGCAGGAGAACAGATGATGGCTCCTCCTTTTCCACTACTGGCGTCTCATTTCTAGGAGTCTGACTAAGAAGCCTGCTTTGGTGCAATGGGAGCCTCTCTGGCGGGCGATGATTATCCCATCACCGTAAAATAGACACCAGTCAATGTAGGTCAGATCCCGCCAACCTCATGGAGATTTTCCCCCTGGGCACTCTCAAGAACCTCTGAAATCCAGTGCTGTGGCGGTTAAGACAAACCCAGCAGCTGATCCTTTGGCTCCTGCAGCATCAGAGGTAGGGCTCAGGCTCTCCTCTGAAGGAATACTGGGAAGGAGGGAGAAAGTGCCACCCCTCCACTCCCTAGAAGAGACCTGGTAAGAGAAGGTGGAGTAGCCTGCTGAGTCAAAACGACACAGCAGGTTTGTGGGAGCCAGGGCCTGGGGAGGGTAGGACATACCAGCTGTGGTGCCACCTGGGCCCCTGAAGTTCAGCTAAACATCTGGCTGGGAGGGTGATAATCAGAACCCTTTAAAAGTCAGCCCATCCCTAATTTAAATATGCATTTGAACCCTGCTGCTTTATTGTACATTACAGAATTTTTTAAATATTTGTTCAAGATTATTACCTCTCGGACATGCGGTCCATTTGTGACACGGCAGGAGCGGCGGCGGGCAAAGCTGGGCCGCTTTCAAAGCTGGCCTGTGGGAGGGGAGAAAAAGCCTGACGCCGTCTCACCACAGAGGTGATTGTCCCCATTCCCAAAGGCAGCAGGTAGGGTGTAAACTGTGCAGTGTATCAGTTAAAGGAGCGGAGATCTTCAGCGGTGAATGATTAAAGGGATGGTGTCAGGTGAACACAGGCCCACACTGTTGGTTTCATGACCCAAAAAGCAATATTTGGCCAAACTAGAACTGTTCCCACCGATACAAATTTCTACTGGAATCTTTAATTTAAAAAAATATTTAATCACTTGAAAACAGCACCAAGCGTGCTGGTGGGGAAAGAACTGAAAACTTAAATTGATTCTAAACAGCAGCCAAACAGACCACAGTGCAAAAAGTAAATCATTAATGAAACGCAAATTAGATTCTTAGCTGAAATCGCTTTAGATTTAACATCTTGGGAAATGAATAGGACTACACAGCCTATTAATCAGGGCAGAGCTGGTCTTTACAAAATTATTTAGTGTGTGTTAAGAGTTAAGGAAATTATGCTTTTTAAAGATGCACCCAATTCATCCCAAACTAAAATCCACTGGCTTTAAGGATGAATCTCTCACCCACTAAAAAAATGAAATCTGGCACTGTCCCTTTAATCAGATCCGTTCCAGTGAACTACAAAACCTAGTTTCACTCCACATTGATTAAACCCACTCCTCCCCCAGGTGAAGCCCCCAGCTATTCCTTAAACAGCCAGTGCCCATGGAGTACGTTAGCTTCACTGCATGTCAAACAAGGGGACATGTGACCTTATGTATAACCAATTCATTTTTGTTTATCTACCTCTTAGTGACAATAGAATAAAATAGGTAGTGGCAACTCCACATGCTGTAGTGTAGAGGAAAAAATTACTCTCTTTTTCCAAAGAAAAAATGTTCTTTTAAAAAAAATAGAATTTATGGGCTTTCTTTTCACTTTAATGTGTTCATTAGTTGTAAAAGTTCCAAACTTCAGCAGTGCTAAATTGTTCAGTTGTGACTAATTTTTTTTAAAATGCTCAATATTCCATTACTTTTTTTCTTTTTAACTTTGATATTTACTTCTGTCAGCCGTACAACTTCTCTCAGCTCCTCTGTCTCAGCGGACGCTTTGGTTGTGTGATGACTGGTCACTTTTGCATAGACTGGCATTCAGTTGCCATTCGGACCACATTGCTTGTGGCGACACCTTTGCACCCCAGATGGTGTCCCTTTGAAGCGGGGAAGTATTTTTAGGTGGTGTGAAATCTGGATGGTTCGCCTTTACCAGTGCTCAGCGTGTGTTAATGATAAAGCAGTCAGGGCTGGATTATAAAAGTAACAACCAGACAGGAATGGCTTGTGTGACTAAAGTGACTTCTTACATGATCATCTGAAGCTTAGGACAGTTCAATACACAGATGTGCAGATAGAGAGGTAGAACTAATCCATATTGCAGTTATCCTGGTTTTGAAATCCCCAGTCAGCTGCCATGTTGTTCTGTACTCCCTCATTCCTGATACTGGGAGACATGGGGAGTAGCTAGTCCACCTGATTGAGTTCATCAAACAGGTGCGTGGAACAAAGTGCTGCTCCCCTCCCCACCCCACCCCGTCACTGATCCAATGCAATTTCAGACTATCCATCGAAAAGTTGTACTTGACTGTAATGATATTTTTCCTCCCTTCGGTTGATTGTTTATTTTCTCTCCCTTCCCCTACTGCTCCATGTTCTTTACCTTGTACTTTTGTGAGGCAGGTTAGTTGGCTCAGATCTGGAGTTGTGATTGTGGATGGACGCGGGCTCCATTTTTCTTCCAGCTAGGTTTTGCCACAAACCGCTTTACTCCACTGTTTCATTTTTAAAAATAAAGCAAAAAAAAAAGTTATACTGCACCTGTGTGTGTTTATCTCCATTCTTAGGAGAAACAAAGAGGTCAGCGATGCTGAGGAGTGGATGGGTGGGTGCTGCTATGACTCCAAGCATGGACTTAACAGACCTGCATGCCTCACACTATCACAGATGCCTCACTGGACTCTCTGCAGTGTTACAGCTTTGTTACTGAATACAGTTTACTTCCGATTCGCTGAACAGCATGGGGAATCCGGATTTGATTTGGCCCCTTGCGAACTGGGATAATTGAGCTGGCAAGTGTCATTGAGCAGCCTTCCACATGCCGGCCTCCTTGCAGTCCAGGCTAGCGGGTCTCTGCTCTGCTCTGCCCCGCCCTGCTCACTCACTCCCATGACAGTGGGGCTGCAGAGGGTTCCCGATTCCTGCAGGTGCAAGATGCAGGACAGAACAGAACCCCCTGGCCAGTACTCTGCTGTGTCAGGACTGCACCATGCACCTGCAGGAGTCGGCCCCACTCACTCGTCCCTGCACTGTAACAGCGGGGCTGCGGGGGATCCCTGCACTATGGCCTCCCTCACAGCTGGGAGCACAGCTGCATCCTCCTCCGAGCCCTGCCCAGGGGTCTCTTCTCTATTATCTGCACCTCTAGATTTTCCTTGTCCTCCTGTATGAGAGACGAGGAAGGGATTTAGCTAATGCAGAGGTTCAGATCACAGGGTTTTGGGAACAAACACTCTCAGAACAAAAATTTTGCAGAGACTCCAGGGCAGTGCCTAGCACCCTGAAGGGCCAGTCAGAGCTGGATTTCCAGGTGCTACTGCAGTACAAAGAGAGAAGTGGCTAGTGATTTTGAGGGCCTGCTGTGGAAGGCATCTTCAAGGGAGCTGGTTTTCAGAAAGTGCCGAGCACCCACTCTCTAAGAAGTGGGGCCTTTAGAAATGGAGTCTTCACTGGGTCACCCAAAGTCATGTCACTTTTCAAAACCCTTGGTGTTACTTTGCATTCCAAGAACATTAGTGCTGGCAAAAATTCAGACACTCATGGTCACCGAAGCGCTTACTCAGTAATGCTGCCTATCTCCTCCACCTGGATTGTAAGCTCTGTAGGCAGAGATGGTCTCACACCATGCATCTGTACAGAGGCTAGCAAAACGTGGCCCTAAATCTGATCTCGGTGGGAGCTTCGAGGTGCTCCAGTAATAAAGTGAATCCGAGGAACTAACTGTGGCAGCCATTCAAGTTTAAAAACTGGAGCAAGTATGTACAGGGTTTCTCCCTATCCATATTAACTTAGTGCTTTGTATTCTGCTGCCACAACTAAAGTTGTCTTTCCAATCATGAGGTATCATTATGCACCTCAACTGTATTTCACACCCGGACTCTCAGACAGCAGGAAGGGCTGGCTTTCAAGCAGGGCCCTTTTCTTTTTGTGGTAGCTTTTAAAGCACCCATCTTAAATATTTTTAAGAAGAACACTGCAGCAATGAGAATACACGATCTCTTACCTAATTGTAAAAGGATAGTAAGTGTACTAGAAAATCCTTTTAATCACCATAATGTAGGAAGCTCTGAGTGTCACCCCTGGGGGACACAGTGCACTAAGGGTATGGTTATGCTACCCGCTAGATCAGCAGGTAGCAATCAATCTATCAGGGATCAATTTCTTGCTTGTAGCGTAGACGCGATAAATCAATCCCCAATCGCTCTCCTGTCGACTGCTGAACTCCAGCAGTGCAAGAGGCAGAAGCAAAGTCGATGAGGGAGCTGCAGCGGTTGATCCAGCACCACGAGGATGTGAAGTAAGTAATTTTAATTTGATCTAAGATATGTCTACTTCAGCTACACTATTCTCGTAGCTGCCCCCCCACCCCACCGCCCAAGCGTAGATCAGGGTAAGAATTTCAGCTCTTGCATGAATGGATAGAAGGACTTTTCAGAACCATGAGGAAACTTCTCTTTTTAAGTCAATTTTAATTATCCACATCACAGTAGTGTAAAGGAACCCCGATCACGGTGGGTGCTGTTCAAACATAACAGAGATAGCCCCTGCCCAAACGACCTCACAGGCTACAAGACACCCAGAGAGGAGCTAACAAAACAGCTGAGCAAAACTCAAAGCTAGATCATTTGCCTACCCAATGTCAGAACATTTCATACCAAGGCCCAGTTCTCTCTTCTCGTCAGAAGTATGGGGCCTTGATGCATAAGACCCGTGGTCTGCTTGAGGCATTTACTTCTTGGCGGAGATTAGCATCCAGGTCCCACCACTGTGGTAATGGTGGGTTTTTTTTGATGTTGTGGTTAGCTGCCCACTAGGAACTGAACTTCACCATTTCACATAGGCCAAGAGCTAGCAGATGAAAAGAACTTGGGTCACATGAACGTGGACTGCATTCAGGCAGGACAGTTAGGAGAGTTTGCATTTTCCTCCTCTTAAGTGAAAGCTTCTTAACTGAGCCAGGTTTCCAACATTCCCACTCTGGTCCTTACTTAAGGAGTAACCATAAGAAATTCTCAACAAACATTGCATAGACAACATACTAACTCCATTTAGGATATACCAAGCTCTTCAGTCTAAACATTAAAATCATTGTGCTTTTGGCACTCAGCTTGAGAGCAAACGTTCCAGTTACTCCTCCAAGAAGGACATCAGACAGTCTGTGCATCCCTGATAATCCATTCAAATGCAGGGAGGATGTGGAGTGCTACCTGATCAAACCAGTAGGAATTCCGCCCCACCCACCTTCACTCTGCACTGGCTGGAAAGGACACAGTGCAGGACCACGAAGAATCTTGCTCAGTAGTAGCCAAGCTGCCTCACCCTATGAGGAAACAACATTGCAAGGCTTGTAGCAGGACCCAAGTGCAGATAACACACGACTGCATTGTCCATTTAAAGTTTGGGCCAAGCGATTCTAGAATCCCAAATTCAGCCCATTAAAAAGTTTATAGAAAGGTAGGTGCAAAAGGAGGGCATCCAGTGTGGCACAAATAAGGCAATTAGGCTGAAGCCCAGAGCGTACGCCTGCCATGGGTATCAGGGAGTTTACCATAGAAATTGCAAACGGCAGGGTAAAAGGGTTATCTTGTTGAGTAGCATTTCAGTTGGTTTTTGAAGTAGTGCAAAGATAGTTTAAATTGGACCTGTGCTTGGGTGTTGGTCCGGAACCTTTTATACTGGTCTTCTACCTTAGTCAGGTTGGGCTCAGATGAGGGATTATGTGCTTGGTGACCAATCGAAACATGACTGCAGGAACCGACAAGCAAGATGCCCACTCCATCCATGAAAAATTCTGGGGAGAAAAAAAATTGAAAAGCAAAGTTAAGTGACCCTGCATTTCCAAAAGAATGGCTGTGAAATTATTTTACAAGGCTCTGTATGGTCCACTCAGGATTGAATCACTTCTCCATGTAAAGGAACTGAACCCCGGGTTCTCGGAATCTAAAACCAAGATGCTACGGCTTGGCCTAGAGAACCAGGTCCATTCACTTGTGGACACTAGGAGAATCGAATCTCTGTGGGTATGTGTACACTGCAGTCAAGGTGTGACGGCAGCATGGAAAGCCAAACCTGTGCTAGCGTGGCTAGAAATAGCAGTGTCAGACACAGCAACCCAGGCTGTACTAACACCCCAGGGTATGTCCTCATGACGGTAGCCCGTGCTGAAGCCTGTGCCACCACCTATGCCTGTATGCAGCTATTCTGAGCCCTGCTAGTGTGAGTATGTCTAAAATCACCTCAAAGTTCAGTGCAGATGCCCGCTGTGGAGTCTAGCCACAGCGTTAACATGGATGACGCTAATCTTTTGTGGCATTTCCCTGTTTTAACTGCAAATGTTTCATAGTATTCTAAGAGATGAATCGTGGCTGGGTGGGGGAGGGTCACCAACTCTGGGTGCATTCCTTTGGAGGGTCGCTGCTGCCTTCATTAGGACCCCCTTGGTTTGCCCCTGGTCAGGGCGGTTCTTTGATTATGAACTTTGCCGGAGTCTGGAAGCGTGCCTGTCTCTGAGCTGTGCTCAGGGAGGCAGCCTGAAGCTAGTTTAATAGCCTAGTCATTAAACATCATTTAGCCTATTTTAAGTTTAATAATTAAATGTTTTAAGAAAATCAGGAGCAGCTGCTAATTCTTTATTTCAAACATCCATTTAGTTTAGCTGTGAAACAGGCTGTCCTGGGGAGACCTGGCCCTTTAAGGGGACTACCTAGGGCTGGGCTTTGGGGCAGATGAAAGTAAGTCTGCTGGGTCCAGTTAAGGAACAAAGGACAGAGGAAGGGGTTCACCCCATCCCCTAGCCAGACAGACAGGCCTAGTTAGAGCACCTCCACTAGGGGCAAAGACCAGATGCCTTAAGGCTGCGGTCTCAAACTCCCGGCCTGTGGCCCATCTGTGGGGCTCCAGCAGTTTTGGGGCCGAGTCTCTCCCTTGGCCCCACCTCCCACCCCGGGCGCTCCCCCACTCAGGAGCCCCAGCAGTGCAGCGGAGCTGAGTGGCGTCTGTTTGCTTGCTCCAGTGGCTGCCGGCTTCTCCCTGTGGCCCCAGGGTGGGGCTGTGCCTCTGCACACTGCCCCTGCCCCGAGCGCCCTTGGGCACTGCAGCAGAAGTGCCTGGGGGCAGAAGTGTGCAGAAGCCCCCCAGCCTACCCTGCCTTGGAGCCCCAGGTAAGCACCGCACCCCTGACTTCCTCCCAGAGTTTACATACCCTCCCCACATTCCCCCAGCCCCCAAACTCCCTCCCAGAGTCTGCATCCCCTCCCCACACCCACAGCTCCCAAATTCCATCCCAGAGCCTGCACCAGACCCCCTCCCACACGCAACCTTTCACCCCTTCTGCACCCAAACTCCCTCCAAAAGCCTGCATCCCAATCCCTTACCCCAGACCTCCCCTCCCCCCCCCCGGCCCAAACTACATCTCAGAGTCTTAGGCAGGTGAGGGGGAGAGGCAGGTTCTGGGCAGCATGAGTGACATTGGCCTGCTGGGAGGATTTGAGGACTGGCCCTGGCCCTAAGATAAACTGAGTTTTAGACCCCTGCCTTAAGGGATGCCAAGCAGCAGTATCTGAGCCCAGCAAGAGCCCGAAGCAGCTGTGGAGAGGGAGAAGGGCTTGTTTTGATTTTACGCTGACGTTTTAACTGTGATGATTTAATAAAATCAGATCCCAAGATCGAGTGGTGGGTCTGGGTGGTTTGAGAACCAAAAGGAGAACCTAAGGCACCAGTAACGTCCAGCACTGGCTTGGATAGATCAGGCTTTTAAGCCTAAATGGCAGTGGATTGTACCACTTTATGCAGAGCGCATGAGAGCCACAGCTGCTCTCACTCAGCATTGCTTCGCTGGTTTCAGTAGAGCCACACCAGTTTACATCACCCGAGGGCTGGTCCTAGGGGAGGCACTCTCAACTGTATTTGATCCATGTACAGTCACAAAGCTAATGGGTTAACAAACACAGTGAGCCGTGCTATGCAAGGCTTATGGCCTGATCCTCTATTGCCCCACATCTTGGGTCACAATTTACACCCGTGCAATTAACGGCCAGATTAGCATAGTAGCATTTGACTTGGTACTGGTGCAAGTGATGTCACGACGCAAGGAGGCAAAGGACAATTACCTTCATGCAGCAGCACCAAGACAGCAATTCTGCTTTCTTGCCAGTAGAGCTCTTTGCCTCTCTAGTGCTGATCTCAGCCCCCCACCAGCTACCTTGTGTAAAGTTACTCTGGAGAAATGATTTTCTCTAACCCCAAAATAATCTGAGGGCTTTGTTTTTTTTCAGAAATGAGCCAACTTCCCTCTGGCCTGCACAGTGAGGAGTCATTTGTACCCATGCACAAGTTCGGTGGGGTTTTTTTTAAACACACTAGAAAAAGTAGAAACTTGCTAGGATCATCTGGAGGTATCTGTCACTTAATTCCCTGCTCTGCAGGAGCCTTGGGCATTAATGCACCTCAGCCCCTGTTCTCCACCTGTGACACAACAGGTCAGTCTCTTGAGAGCTGGAATACTTGGTCCAATTCTGATGATTTGGCTTGCTGTGCCCGTAGTGTTGGTGACCTGTGCTAAACTAGTTTGACCTCCTGTATAGGGGGTGACTCCATTCTAGCCTTACATTTTATGAAATCTTTTCATCTGAAAAGGTTTAACAAAAAGTGACTTCGAATGATGCATTTCTTTTAATGTGTCTGGTTTTTTAAAATCAGGTTTTATCATATTTGAAAATTTTCTGGGTTTTTTGCCCGCCAACTGTCTAATTGCACAAACCGAAAGACCCTTGCCCAGTCCCTGCCCCTTCCCTGAGGCCACGCCCATGTCCTGCCCCTTCTCCAAAACCCTGCCCCCTACTCACTCCATCCCCCCTCCCTCTGTTGCTCACTCTCTCCCACCCTCACTCACTTTCACCAGGCTGGGGTAGGGGTGCGGGCTCTAATGTACCAGGTCCCTGGGCAACTGCCCCGTTTGTCCCCCACGTCGGCGGCCCTGCTGACATCTTGCTTACCTACACTCTGAGAAAGAGAGCGTGTGGCTTACCTGAGTGAGCTACTCTTTGCAGAAGAGGGTCGTAGCCGACGTGTCTGCTTTTGTCTGTATGAGCCAGGTAGAAGTTGACCACACCACTGGTGACCACGCAATTAGGGAACCCTTCCAACTTGTGGAAGGAGCCGTATCTCAAATGCAGACAGCCGCTGTCGTCACCCTGCTCATACAGCAGCTGAAAACTGTAGGTGTTCCCATTCACGCTGCCTCCAACCTGGAGAGCAAGACCATCACCCACATTTTTCAGTTACTGCTTTTCATCTCCTGGCAGACTCAAAGCCCAGGCTAACAGCCGCTGACATCAACAAGAGCCCTTCCATTGACTGGTCCAACCTCCTGAAGTCTCATTGTTACTGTTCTGCAACAGGAGTATTGTTTCCACTCATATGGTGTAGGTGTTGGTGAAAGCTGCTGGATTGGGACCACTAGAGAGACCAAAGTTCTGGCCCCGGATCAGACACAGTATATGCAGAAGCAGGACAATCCTCCCTCCCACCTGACTGAGAGACACACCATGGAGCCTTGTCTCTATGGTACATTCTTTCATTGGCCCTACTGACAACACAGCCGATAAGCGGCCAATAAATACCAGGTGTGTGTGTGCAACACAGTAGGTTGTTTACTGGGAAATGCACTGAGATCTACTCTTTCACACAGGGCACCAAACAGCTCTCATTGCAAACTTGTTACCCTTCACCAAGGACTTGGGTTGGATTAGAAAGCCTATAACTTCTGGTCATGTTATCTGTTCCATAAATCCTCTCAACCGTCCACTCTCTCAGGTCAACTGTCACAGCCTAAGGTGTAGAAACATTTTCCAGAAACTCTAAAAAAACCTCTGAATCAAGAAAATACTCAATGGGATCAAAAACAGCTTCAACTGGCTTAAAAACAAACAAACATTCTTGCTGCCCTAAGGTAAGTATTCTCTCTCGAGTTACGATCTAAGGTGAATGGGTGGTGAAGGAAGATTGTGATCCAGATCGGAGCTGTTTTTCCAAAACTGGCCAAGGAGAGTCCAGCTCTTTGCACAAACTGATGCCACTTTTCAAGAGGAGGATTTCTAGTGTTTGAACAAAACCAGGAATCTCATTGCAGAAGAAGAAGTGAGCTTAGTGATCAGGAACCAATTGCATCAAAACTATTGCCTGCTATGAAGTGGTATTGAAACAAAATGCAGAAAAGAGGCAGATACCCAGAACTAAGTAGTAAATATCCAGGATCAAATGGTTGTGCCCATTTTAAATTGGTGCATTTTTTGATAAGATGAAACCAATCTAATGCATGAAGACAGCCAAGTAACATAGATGAGAAACACACACACACACCATCCTCAAAGAATATTTTGCCAGATAGCACTAACCTCTGGTGTGGTCACAGTCAATCTAAAAATCCATACAAGATTTTCCCCATCATTTGAAAGCAAGTATTTTATTACAATAATGAAGATTTCTGGCATAATCTGATAAGCAGAAGACGAAAACAGGTCTGCAGAGGAATACATTTTGAGAGATGGAAGCAATATTCATTTTCCCTACTAACAACCCGATTTTCAAAGGCTCAGCACCCATTGTGACACTTGCGCTCTTTCAAAAAGCCTGGAACATTTTCCAAGGGAACAATTTATTTGCATTCCTTACCATATCCAAGTTTGTTCTCTCCAGCACGTCCAATAGCTTCTCAATTTTGGTGTTTTCGGTGAATAAGTAGTCATCGTCGACCCAGAGATAGTACTTGGTTGTGACTTGAGATATTGCAAGATTCCTTCCTGCAAACCAACCCTGGTAAACAGGAATCCCCAAGACACAGAAGGGTAGGGTCAGAACAGCTGTATATATATGCAAACATACACACAAAAAGCTGCTTAGCTCTGTGCAAATCCCTTTTATCCAGAAACTATTCTGAAAAGGAGGGTCATCTGAACTAGGGAATGAGAACAAAACAGGACATCTTTGCAACAAGGAGTGACTTTATAGTAACACAATCACTTGCCCATGTGATAGAAGAACCAGTATATAAGGATACTTAAGCATTGGAAGTATTTACCTAAGGAGGTTGTGGAACCCCCATCTTTGAAAGTTTTTAAGAACAGCTTAGACAAACCCCTGGAAGGTAGGGTCTAGGTACATTTAGCCTTGCCTCAGTGCCTGGGGTGGACTAGATGACCTCTTGAGGTCCCAACCAGCCCTACATTTTTACAATTGTAGGATTTTAATTTACTAGATTAGGTGATTTTTCTACAGGAGACTTCAGTCTCCATCCTATAACATCTCTGTATTTGTATAATTCCCAGGGCTCTTCACGTGCCTTATGGAGCCTCAAGATTCCCTCATTGTCTCTCCTCCTCCTACCCCCACGTCACAGCAAGTCCACTGCTGGCCAAGGACTGGATGGAACTGCCTCTAAAGCTCGTTAATGAGCATGAAGGAAATCACTTTTGAGCAACATTGCGGCATGCCCTGTCCCACGCTGCCAGCCAAGGGGGTATGGAGGACAGACAGGAGCCTTAAACATTCAACTTTGATCTTTCATCGTGCAGTACAGGCCAGTGAACCAGTGTAACTATTTGAATAGCTTGAATAGTTACACAGCAAGATGCTCCATTCACAAAATGTGCTGGACACCCACCATTCCCACTTATGTCTGTGAAAGCTCAAGATGTGGCCAAAATTTTTCTATAGTCAACAACGGGTTGACTAAATCCATGAAGATTAATGGGTTGGTAAACCACTAGAAACTGGATTAAGACCATCAACTCATCTCATACACTACTAGAGTAGCTTAAGTTAAAATTGTTGTGGTACCGGTGGTAAAGCCCATACACTAACATGGAGAATTAAGTCTCCTTTGTCCTAGCTATCCTAGGTAAGCAGCCATGGTGCAAGGTCACAGAACAATAATTGGATACAAATTTGAACTGGTGGCCTACAGGTGAAAGATTCTGTACAACACAAACAATCCCATGAACCATTCCACTCCATTTCTTTGGGGGGATGGAACTGGGCACATAAGTCTTAAGTGTCCTTAGCAGACAGTGTGGTCTTGTGGATGGCTAAGAGTGGGCCTCAGGAAACATGGATTCTATTCCTGGCTCTGCTGGGTCACCTTCCCTTCTCTGTGCTTCCATTTCCCCTCCCACCTTTTGTCTGGATCATCTACTTCGACGGTGAGCTGTTTGGCGCAAGGACTGTCTCTTATTATGTGACCGTAGAGCTCCCAGCACAACAGGGCCCTAGTCTCCGTTGGGGGCTGCATGTACTACCATAATCCAAATGCTAATAAGAGATGGTATTTTCAAGAGTGCCCAAGTGTTTTAGGAACATAAATCCCATTTACTTTCATTAGGATTTGTGCTCCTAAATCACTTAGGAGCTTTAAAAAAAATCCCATCTAATAAGGTGTATTATTTAGGATGTGGCCTCTCACCAACGAACAAGCCTGCGTGTCACAGAAAGATGGAGGACCTAGGCTGAGACCTGGCTACATAACCAGTCCTGTGTAAGAGTCAGACCTTTCCAAAAGGCATGATGTAATGCTCAACATTCTCTTCGATGATCTTCTCCGGGACTTCGCTGTCATCGGCAACGATGATTTTTATGTCAGGGTAGTACTGTCGGATGCTCTTGATGAGGCGCCGAAGTTTGTGATAGCGCAAGAAAGTCTTCGTCGTGATAGTCACCAGGGAGCTGATCTTCCTATCTGTAACCGTAAAACGGGGAAGTGACAAAGGCTGGTAACATTTTATTGCAGTTCTTTGCTTTTACTCACCATTCCTGAAAGATCTTACCTGCAGGAGGAAGGTGGGCATGTAGTTAGTAGAGCGAACTAGATCACAACTGCTGGGTTCTCTTCCTAGCACTGCCACAGACCACGGGGAAGAGCAACAGTGCTAGGTCAGCAACCGTTGGACTCTGAACAAATCATCCTAAGTTTCCCTATCTGTAAAAGGGAGGGAGGGATCTGAGGCATCCCATGGGTTAGCTAATATTTGTGAGGTGCACTGAGATCCTCAAATGGAAGGCAGTACACTAAGTGTTGTTGAAGCCAATCCAAGGTTTTTCCGGAATTAGAATGTTTAAAAAGGTCCGTTCATTCAGGGCTTTTCAGTGGACAAAGCTTTGGAAGAACCCAACTGGCCACTAAACATTAACTATGATGCTGACGTGTTTAGTCCTTGTCTATTTTACATACGTTTTTGAATGGAGAGGCATCAGGAGACCAGAAACAGACTTTAGAAGCCCAGCATCAGGCCTAAAAGAGTAACTAACTTCTACCACAGTAAAGTCTGGAGTAAGGATTTACCATCAGCCATTGTCAGCTTGCTGGAGTCACTCTCTGACAGCCCCTTAAAAGGGCAAAAGGGGTTTCCTACAGGGAGGCACTCTGGAGCACTTACCTGCTCCAGGATCAATTAGCTTTGGAAGGCTGGGCTGTCGGATGATCACAGGAAACTGAGCGACATGATCTCTGCTCTCAAAACTCACTTGGAAAACAAGAAAAGCAGAAGAGGAAAGTTGCATCACTCATAAGTCTTCTAGTGTTCTGGAGATCTTTGAGGACGCAGTGGAAACCTCCACCTCTCTTGATTGGAAATCCATTTGTTCCCTGGCAATGTTTTAGGCTGGAATAGATAAAAGTGGATCCCCTGATTTTAATAGTGTTAAATGACCTTCCAGCCTCCGTGATGGAAAATGGACATGTGGGAAGCCCAGAAAAAGAAAAAAAGAGTTCTGACTCAAAGAACTGGATACATTTTTTTTGCCAACTACCGCGAAGTCTCCTGGTTTGGCAGTCTTGCTTCACCTAATGTGTAATTTGAAGCCAAAGCCTGAAGCCCCGATTCACTAGGAAGCCAGGCATTGAAGGGAGCTCACCAATACGCCAAAACTTTGGAAGAGCAGCTATGGAGGATCGTGGCATCCTGCATCTATTTCTCTGCTCATGCTGTGTTAAATAATGGGTCTTTCAGAAAGATTCCTGCCAGGAGGTAAAGTTAGTTTAGCAGATGCTTGAAAGTGGCCTAGTAACTGCCAAGGATGGGATGAAGAAATTGTCCAGTTGATACTCACTCATATCTACTGCAGTGAGCTGGTAGACCACACTGGTGTATGTGACATGCTCAAGGATGAAATTCAGCAGCTCCACATCTGAGGTCAAGATGAGCAGCTCTTTCTTGCCCCGTCCTCTCACAACATCATCAGAGACATTAGCAAGCGTACTGAGGGTTCCCAGAGATGCTCGCAGGATCACCTGCGTTAAGTGCCAGGTGGAAATCTTAGGCATCATGGTAAAATCACAAGGCTTCCCCTCTCCTCCCTCCCTAATCTGGGTTGATCACATGGCCATCTTTTTCAGAACTGTCTCATTTGAAGGAAGAGAAAGGAGATCTGACCCCACCACTGTCATCCCCCCCCCCCCTCGGTTTCACTAAAAAGACAACATCGCTGTGGAGGTCAATAAAACAGCCACCTCCTGGCTCCCAATGTACAAGGTGGTTCTCTGGCTTCAGAAAAAGTTTTAAAATAAACATTTGAACATGCTTTTAAAATGTGAACTGGGTGGGAAGAAAAAAAATAGGTCTTGACTGTATAAGGGACTAGCCCATGAAGTGGAATATTAAATCTGTGAGATTATAAAGAATTCCTTCCTTAGCTAGGCACAGCAATGTGGTCCACTGAAAAGGACACAGGAGACCTAAATTCAATTCCTGGCTCTGGTAATCTTGGGCAAGTGACTTTCTCTCTCTCTCTCTGCTCCTCTGTTTTCCTTCCTTGGTGTCTATGAAAGTGTGTTGGGGCAGGGACTGTCTAACTAAGGGCTGGTCTATATTAGTTAAGGATGTGGGTTTTTTTTGCTGACATAGTTATGGTTTCAGGGTACCATATATTGGTGGAGCTGGAATACCCTGTACTGCCAGAAGCACTTTTATAACAGTATAGCTACATCTGCACTAGGGGGAGTTGCTGCTTTAACTATGCCAGCATAGAGCGGCAAAACTTGAAGTGCACATGACAGACTTCTGCCAGTGCTCCTGTGTCAGCCAGGGGCATGAAAAGCTGGGATCCCTGACCAACAGAGCTATGCCAGCAAAAGCCCCTAGCATAGAAGCAGTTATACCATGGCATGCCCAACTTTGCCATACAGCTTGTTTTGCTCAGGTGTATGAGATAAGTTAAATCAGTAACATCACAGGTTTGCTGGCATAGCTATGTCTGCACTAGGACCAACTTGCCAGTATGCCTTACCATTAGACCTATATGGGTAGACCATTCCTAGTATAGACACGGCCTGAGCGTAGACCAGCCCTTTGTATTTGTATAGTGCCTGGTACAGTGGGGCCCTGATCTTGGTAAGATCTCTAATGATTTATCTATGTCTACACTGCAGCTGAGAAGATGCCTCCCAGCCCATGTCGATATACTCATACTAGCTTCCCTTGAGCTAGCGCACTAAAGGTAGCAGTGTGGTATGTTGTGGCACAGGTGGCAACTCAGGCAGGCTTCTTGAGTCCAAGCCTGCCTGCTCCACACTCACTCAAGTTGGAGCTCAGCTGACTAGCCTGAGCCACCATCTATCCTGCAATGTCCACACTGCTACTTTTAGCACCCTAACTCCAGTAAAGCTAGTGAGAGAGTGGTAATAAGAGGAAAACCTCATGAGAAATGTAAAACTAATGCCCCTTTCATTCAGAGAGATCTCAAAGCATCTTACACACTTGCCAAGGTAACCCTGAACTACAAATTTCCCTGCAACATCCTGAAAGATACCTTGTACTTTTCTTCAGTCACTCCATGCAAACCAAGCCCTTGAAGAACAAAGGGAAACATATGTAAGGGACAGTAAGTAACAAGTCTAAAACCAACGTTTTGACTCAAGCGATTATTGTTCCCTTACAAGACTCCTGTCAGCCCATCTGAAATGTGATCACAGATCTGGATACAAATAGAACAACAGCTCTTCTCTATGCATTTTTCCACTTCAATTTTATCCTGGAAGAAATCTACAATGTCAGCAGTATTTTTGCACTGGGGCAACGCTAAAGATTTAGGGCTAGATCTTCAACAAGCGTAAGCCAGGGAAGTCAATGGAGCGACACTGATTTACACAGCTAGAGAGCCAGCCTTTAGGTTTCCATCACTCCCTGCACCTTATAAAAGCCAAAGGTCAATAATTTTGCCAGATTCCAACATCTGAAGCAATTAAAATCAGTGGGGAGATTAAATTTAAAACCAACTACCACAGAACTTTTCAGGAACAATTTTGCATTCAGATGGAAGAGCTGATCTGCGCTTTGATGACAAATGAGTCGAGAGAGATTTATTCTGAAATGCAGATGGGATCTTCACTGTTTCAGCCCTTTTCATAATTGTTTTTTAAAATGCTCTGTATACAGTGACATGTGGTTATTATTTGAAGAACCCATCCCAGACATTTTGTGCACTCTACTGGAATGAAATCAGATCTCTGGGTGTCAGGGAATGGATTTTGAATTCAGCAGTTTTGTATGAAGGGTTTAGGTCTTCATTGCATCTGTATTGGACTTGGCTTACTCTGAAGAACAAAGCCCCTCTATTTCATATAGAGTGTATGTACCAGAGACAAGGTCTTAGATTCCGCTGGAAGTTGAGCCCATGAGCAGGCTAGGAAAAGGCACAGAACAAGTATACCTGGAATCATAATCGTGTGTAGCGGCATCACCTCTACTCCTTGAATAGGATAGCTTAATGGCATGTTTGGTTTGGCTATTATTAAATCTTGAGTCATCGAGGGGTATCTGGAACAAATGCGAGTAGAACAGGGTCAGCGTTGGGAGAATAAGGGATTGTGAAAATTGTGTTACTCACTCAATTTCTGTTTTAGTGTTCTTTCTTTCTACCAACATCCCCTATTTGTCTGTTGGCTGTTTGCGGCTGGCATTGCAAAAGAAACGGTCTCCCAGTGGAGCACCAAATGAAGCAACCAGAGTTTCAGGATACATAGAGTGTACGACTTGGGTGCTGAACGTTTGTGAAAAATCTCTCTTGTATTTCAGTGGCTAAGTGGCAGCAGAATTGTTTGGAAAAACCTGACCCATAGATTACAACGGGGTAGGAAACCTGCGGCATGCAAGCTGATTTTCAGTGGCACTCTCACTGCCCGGGTCCTGGCCACCGGTCCAGAGGGGAGGGGGGTGTCTGCATTTTAATTTAATTTTAAATGAAGTTTCTTTAACATTTTAAAAACCTTATTTAATTTATATACAACAATAGTTTAGTTATTATTTTATAGTCTTATAGAAAGAGCTTCTAAAAATGTTAAAATGTACTACCAGCATGCAAAACCTTAAATTAGAGGGAATAAATGAAGATTCAGCACACCACTTCGGAAAAGTTGCTGACCCCTGGATTATAAGGTCTCTGAGCCGGGACTGTCTTCTTTGTAAAAACAGGATCCTGATCCTTCATCGAGGTTCTTAGGTGCTACTAGGGCTACACTTATGGTGGCATGTAGAGGTCAGACACTGTATTGTATGCCCAAGAAGCATAGGTATAAATAGCCATGTAGACGGTGAGGCACTGCCTCAGCAAGTAGAGAAACGCCAGAACTCTAGGCTATACACCCTACACAGCTCTGCATCCCCACACAGTAACTCTGACAGCTGAATGGCTATTTTTAGGAGTGTAGTGTTGTGACGCCTCCCCCTTCCAGAGCCTTTCACTGCCATGTGTAGCTACACACAGCAGAATGGATTCAGTCCATTTTTCACTGCAGATACACGTACCCTATCTGCCACCACCAGCGTAGACAAGACCCAAGAGACACAGATACATGGAAATCAGAGAAAGATGTACTCACCCTCACAAAGAGAGAGGGATATAGGGTAGGTGGTGGTGGTTTAGGATGGCATAATGATCCTCATTTAGGGTCAGGTGGGGAGCATGGCCACAACCCGACTGCCAAGGGGGTTGTGGGGAGAGGAGCCTGGGCCCTCCCACTCCACCGGGCTCAGACCAATGGTCTGGCAACCAAGGCTGCTTAAGGCTGTCCTCCGTGGGCCTCTTCCTCTCGTCCCTGTCGGTCCCTCCCCCCCAGTCCTATTACTCCAAGGTTTTCCCCTGTTGGGAAAGTCCAAACCAAAATAAGTAAGAGGAAGTTACCATGTCCAGGGTTCACAGGCAGGGGAGAGAGGCATATTTCCCTCTCTGGTTGTCTCTAGGAGTGTGTCCTACCTTCCATCAGGGAGGGCCCCTTTGGGCAGCTGCATCAGACCTTTAGGCTTCCCTCTGCTCTATACTGCTGGAGCTATGGAGCTAAGGGCTGCAGGTCTGCTTAGCTCCAGCTCTCTGCCACCCAAAGGAGCTAATTCCCTGTGTTTTTAAATTCCTTCAGCAGATGTCACATTTGCTGCAGGTGGGGTGGGGCGGGGCGGGGCGGGGCGGGGCTGGCTAAAGCCAAAATAATCCCTTAATCCATTGTTGCCCACTGTGCGATTTGTACACCCCATCACCAATGGTAATAGCTGAAAGGATCATTTCTGCTTTCCTCCACAGCTGTTTCTTCTTATCTCAACCCAACTCCAAGGCTTCAGTTCATGAGACTTTTCCATGTGAACTTAGCATCAGGGAAAGATGCAGGCTTGACAGGTCAAGAGACAGGAGGGTCCCTAGGCACAGACTGGGTACAGCACAGGCAATGACAATGCAAACTTCCTCCCTGACTAACTTCTAGCATTCCTCTGTCCTGATGTGAGCCAATCACCTTTGAGTCAGAGGAGTTCTGTCTCCAGAACCCATAGTGGGCCATGGGCAGCCATATTTTGCTATGCGAATGGAACAGGCCACCACTTTATACACAGTGGCTGAGATTTTCTTTCCCCCAACGCTACTTAAGAGTTTGAAAAATCTCAGCCAGTAGCCATTGGCTATCAAACATACTGCCTTGGGCTGGATTTGGATAGCAACCTAGACATGATAGGTGAATAAGTATTCAGTACATATCTGATGTTCTACAGATGACTCAAACCTGTTCTCATTGAGGCTAGTGGCAAAACAGCCAGAGGACCAGGATCCAGCTCAATGGATGATGTTCAGAACTAACCCACCCACCCAATTTCTTAAAGCAAGCTGAACAGCCCAGCTTGATTGAGAATTTGTGCCTTAGCAACTCAAAACGATACCTCAGAGGGTAAGCATACAGGGGAAATGACAACTTATTTAAGTAACCTGTTGGCAAGATGTTTGGTTGCAACAACAGTGATGTCAGGCTTTTCCAGGAGATTCAATGGACATTTTAGCGGTTGAAGTTTTATACCCATTTGTGTCACTTGGCTTCACACAGAGAATGGGTATATTAGCTACTAATAATCCTCCCTAAAGTCCACACCCTAGTGCTCAGCTGTTGTCTTTATTTTTCCTTTGACATTTTTTTAATGTTTTGTAAGTTTAGTTTCTTGGCTCTCATCTGTTCTTTACAGCACAGACACTCCTTTGACGGTGCCACCCTCTGCATGAGTTTTCTAGCTGGCTACCTCCAAGAGGAACCTTACTGTCAAAGCTGTAAGTACTCTGGTATTACAGAATCCCTCTCTCTAGAAGGTGAGTATTGCAGTCCTCGGTAAGGTCAGCCCTTCAAAAGCATACAGTGCTCCAGAGGGGATGCCTGCCGTGAACGCAATGTAAGGCTACACAAAAGGCCACTCAGAAGCAGCAACAGTCCCTGAACTCTGTCAGCCCAGTCCCCCACCGTGTTAGTCTGACATATCCTGAAATTCACTGACGCTGGCTATTTGTGGATGTCAGCAGACATAGAACTGGACTCAACAAGATACTAGGGGATGCACTGACAGGGAAAAGGGCTAATAGGTGCATCCTCAGTGTGACAGCAGTAGAGGTCAATGGGTGACCAGGAATGAACAAGTCTGCAGAGAAGGAGCCAATTTACCTTTTCTGATAGTGCTCAAACTCCTTCTGTCGCCTCTCTTTAATTGAGGCAAGGTCTTTCTTATCGATATAATCTTCCATCTGGTAGACATGCACATGGTCGGCTTTGGCGCACTCGCACCGATTCTTTGGAGCTAGCCTGAGTAGAAAGAAAAAACCAGAAGGCTCAGCTCCTGCAAGGACACTGGGAGAATCTGCTGTTTTGTGACCCTCTTAAAAGAATATGCATATAGCCAAGCTTGGTGGGTTAGTCCCATATCTATATGGGGCGTGTCTATATATATTAATGATATGGGTCTAACTCACCAACCATGGACATGAAACCCATGTTTCAAATGCACACTGGCAATGTTCTGATCTCAGCTGGACGCTACCTTCCCAGCACTGAGGGATGTTCAACTCTGGCAGGGAACATTGTGACTTAGCCAGAGCTAAGACGCGAATAGGATCCCCTCCTGCCTTGGCAGGTGAATGTCGCTTCCTTTGTAAGAAAGTTGGGTTGGACTGTAGGACATTTGGGTCAGATTTTCAGCTGGTGTAACTGCACAGAGCCACTGACGCCAGCTGAGAAACTGGTCCTTTATTACATATAGAGCCCAGAAAGCTGTAGCTCAAGGTAAGGGCCCGTAGCAGGGTGCTGGTGCAAAAGCACCTAATCAGCCCCTGCGTGGTCAGCTCCAATCAGGGGAAACAGACTGGGGCTGATGGAAAAGGCCTGATGCCGGCCTGAGGATTGGCACCACCTGCTGGCCTGACAAGCCAAGAGCTATAAAGGCTGGGAGGGAGACAGAAGGCAGGGGGAAGCCAAGGAGAAGTCAGTCAGTGAGCTGGAGGCCTAATTGAAGGCTGATTCTGCCTGTAAGGGAGATAACCAAACCTATAAAGCTGTATATAGATGGACACTAGTGGTGGAACAACAATAAGTGAAGACCTGGGTGTTGCACAACCCTGAAGCCTCTCTGAGCCTTATTGGGGAGGGCAAGAGGGCCCCAGGAAGGGGGGTGGGTTGTTACAGGACCATAAAACAACAAAACCAAGCCACCCTCTGCCCCCTCCATCATTCTGAATACCAGAGCCAACTTTTGGGATAGAGAACCAGTGGCCGTGCCCCACCTCCTTTCCAAACTGAGAAGGAGAGAACCCTAAAAAATACTGAACTGGGTGTCAGGAGATCCAGGTTCTATTCCTAGATCTGCCACAGGCTCTCTGCGATCTCAGAAAAGTCACCTAATCTGTCTTGCTGGATGCCTCCTCCCCATGCAGAAGGGAGCAATGTTGCAAGATTCCACTCCCTGGTGGAGGAGAGAGTTTCTGGTAATGACAGACTGGGGCCATCTTCCCAGCACCTAAGAGAGGTGACCACCGCCCTCCTATCCAGCATGCAGAAGGGATAGGGACAGAACACAAGGAGGAGGGAAGCTACAAACCCACTTAAAATCCAGAACAGAGAGGGAAAGAGCCCCCTCTCATCCCAGAAACTGGGTCAAGTCAAATTCAACCCTCTCTCTCTCTCTAACCACCACCAGCCCAAACAGCAAAACAAGCAACCACATGGACATGTGCCTCAGGGATTATGGGAAAAACTGGACACTTGATGGAGATTGAGAGACACCCGGCTTCATTGTCTCCCTGCAAGAACGGGGGTCAAGAAACAGTAAATCCCAGCAAGCTGTTAGCAATAAAGCCCCAGCGAGCTGCCCAGCTGCCTCTTTTCCATTGTCAGAGGTGAACAGAGACAATAGGGGAACTACATGCACTTGGGTTTGCATGGAGGGGCTGGTGTCTGAGCTTCCTCTTTCTGGGAATAGATCTATTTGCAGGTCCCTTGGCTGGCAGACTTGATAGCCCTTAGGGTGCTCTTGGAGTCCACTGAGAAGTTACAAGACCAGCTTTGTTGGTTGGAGGTGAGCAAGTTGACCCTCAGCAATAAATACCTGTTCTACGGCTGACTCCACAGCCTACTTCTTCTTCCCCCACCTCCTCCAGATATTGTAACCTGCCTCCCATTCCACTTCATTGCCCCCAGAACCCTCCTGCTACATCACATTCCCTGCTACACCAACCCCATGCAGGCACTGCGTGCTACACCCACTTAATCACTCTTGTGGGTGTGGAAGCTCTTTGTATACAGGAATTTAGAGAAACAAGGTGGGTGAGGTAATAGCTTTCACCAGATGAAAGATTCCCCAACAGAAGTTGGTCCAGTAAAATATATTACACCTCATCAACCTTGTCTCACTAATACCCTGAGACTAACACCCCTACACTGACTCTGCACACTAGAAAGGTATTTGACAACAACGATGTAGTGGCAAGTTTGAATGTGCAGGTACATTACACCTAACCACCAGCATAAATGAAAGCCAAGCCACCCCACTGAGGTCCAGTAGCAGAATTCTGGTATTTTAATCTTGGTGGCTTCCTACAAGTCCAATGCTTAAAGACAAATTAAGCCTCAGTTAGGGGGGAAAAGTGCCATGGTATTTTTGTAAGAAAGAAGGGGTTTGCCTAGACTATCCTTGGGCAAAAACAAAAACAAAACAAAACACCACTCTCTCCTCCCCTTACTCGTGTAGCGTGCTGTTGCCTTCCACCCCAGAAGTGGCTGCATTTCACTACTACTGCATTCATAGGATCTAGAGTGCTTTTCAAGCTCTGTGACATGATAAAGATGGGTGTTGCATAAACCTACTTCTTCTGCTCATCTAAGGGTATGTCTACATCTACAATTTTGCAGCGCTGGTTGTTACAGCTGTATTAGTACAGCTGTATAGGGCCAGCGCTGCAGAGTGGCCACACTTACAGCAACCAGTGCTGCAAGTGGTGTTAGATGTGGCCACACTGCAGCGCTGTTGGGCGGCTTCAAGGGGGGTTTGGGGAACGCGAGAGCAAACCGGGGAAGGAGACCTGCTTCCCCGCGGTTTGCTCTCGCGTTCCCCGAACCCCCGAGCAAGCAGGTCTCCTTCCCCGCGGTTTGCTCTCGCGTTCCCCGAACCCCCCTGCAAACCGCGGGGAAGGAGACCTGCTTGCTCTGGGGTTCGGGGAACGCGAGAGCAAACCGCGGGGAAGCAGGTCTCCTTCCCCGGTTTGCTCTCGCGTTCCCCGAACCCCCGAGCAAGCAGGTCTCCTTCCCCGCGGTTTGCAGGGGGTTCGGGGAACGCGAGAGCAAACCGGGGAAGGAGACCTGCTTGCACAGGGGTTCGGGGAACGCGAGAGCAAACCGGGGAAGGAGACCTGCTTCCCCGCGGTTTGCTCTCGCGTTCCCCGAACCCCCCTGCAAACCGCAGGGAAGGAGACCCGCTTGGGGGAGGATTCGGAGAACACCGGAGCAAACCGCAGGGAAGGAGACCTGCTTGATTACCAGAGAGGCTTCCTCAGGTATACTGGGATACCTGCTTATTCCACGGAGGTCAAGAAAAGCGCTGGTAAGTGTCTACACTTGATTACCAGCGCTGGATCACCAGCGCTGGATCCTCTACACCCGAGACAAAACGGGAGTACGGCCAGCGCTGCAAACAGGGAGTTGCAGCGCTGGTGATGCCCTGCAGATGTGTACACCTCCTAAGTTGCAGCGCTGTAACCCCCTCACCAGCGCTGCAACTTTGTGATGTAGACAAGCCCTCAGTCTGCTTCTTGTCTCTTGCTGTTTATGGACTGTCTCCCGTTCCTGCTCTGCTGCCTGCTTTGCAAGCCAACTCATTTCACTCTGTCCTTCATATGGTCCCTCTCTCCTTCCTAAATTTACACTTCCCTTGTGTGTGTCTCCCCTCTACCTTTGTAGGTGTGTTCTTTTTGCTGATACTCAGCACAGAAGCCAGGGGGGATGGGAAAACACACACACGCAGAAAGGCTTCAGTCTCTGTACCACTTTCTCAGCCTCTGCTGTGCAGTGCAGCTTGGTACAAATAGTTGACGGTTGCGCTCAGACATTTTATAGGGTTGGCACCCCTCTTGCTGTACTTGGGTAATGCAATTACCTGGCACTTCTGCTGAGTGTATTGCTGATTGTTTGCTTAACTTTTATGGGGCACAGTCAGTGCTTTGCAGCACAATCGCTGAGAGAGTAAGAAGGCAGGAATTGAACTGGGAGGGTACACGGTTATTCAGCAAATTGGTACTTTTATTGGATGGGGCCATCCTGTGCTCCGGAGTTGGAGCTTTTGTTTTAAAAGAAGAAAAAAAAAAAAAAAAGTGTCAGCATTACAAAGATAAACTGCTAATGGTGGAGAAGCACAGAGTCATGTGGCATGGTCTCCTGCATCTGCAGGCAGCCCGAGAGAATAGTTCTGAGAGAATTGCCCCTACAGGGTCAGCACAACTGAAAATAGAAGCCTATTAATTGCAAGTTTAGTGTCAGCATCAGTACCTCTGTCACTGGAAAGTAGGGCAGGCAAGACAGGAAAACAAGGTGCATATGATGTGCTCCGAGCAGGCTTTTAGCCTTGTTTTGGCATCTCACCTAGGGGGAGCTTGGCAGGTGGGCAGAGCTTGGCTTGTGAGTACACTAGTAGGCCCATCCCAGCCCAGGCAGGAGAGAAATTGGAGCTGCTGTCCATTGCACACTTCTACCTGATAAAGTACACGTGAGGTTTCTTCGGTGTCTCTCTACTGAGGCCAAATTTTTTCAAGAGATCTCAGCACCCACCTAGGTCCCTGAGGAAGTGGTCAGACTTTCCAGAGCACTCAGTGCAGAGTTCGGCATGTTGGACATTGATCTTTTTGGAAAATCTGGACCTTAGCATATAAAGTGCTGGAAGGTGAGACCTTCCAAAAGCAGGTAGAGGTCAAACAGCAGTAGGGTGGCTTCTTCAACCCACCCTGCCTCAGCCCTGACTGGAAGGGTCAATAGGAATGACAGTCTTCTCAATGGCTCACTCAATTCTTACGCCAACTAATGCCAGTTGTAGCAGTGAGGTTGTCTTCAGACATATAAAGAGAGTTCCTGAGAACCGGCTTCAGACGTACTGTCTCATCTCACTGAGGCCATTGAAGAGAATTCACATGGAAAGTATTTTCACTTGATACCAGCCTGGCATGGATTCAGTCCAGAGACCTTGAAGTGAAGGACTCCACATTTCCAGCCACCAATCCCCCAAGCCCTACCACTTTTTACTAGCCGTAAGAGCAAACAAGGCGGTGGCTCAAGGTGGGTTTTGAGCTGTCACATGGGGGCTGCATCTTGCCAGAGCCCACAGCCCTCCTGCAGCTCCTTGCCACTCCTGGCTAACCGGGAGCATTTTAACAGGAAGCACCAAGCAGTAACAACACCACCACCACCACCACAAGTGTGTGTGTGTGTGCGCACATGTGTAATGAGAGACAGCCAGTGTGTGTGAGACAGTGTGTGTGTGTGTGTGTGTGTGTGTGTGTGTGTGTGTGTGAGTGTGTGTTGGGGGGACTGTGTGACTGTCTGACAGTGTGTGTTGGGGCATATGAAACTGTGTGTGTGAGAATCTGTATTGGGGGACTGTGACTCGTGAGAGGCAGAGTGTATGTGCGTGTGAGAGATTGTGTGTGTGTGTGTGTGTTAGTGCGCTCACTGTCTCTCTCACTTCCCTATCACTTTAAGTCCCCCCCCATCCTGCCATTCAGCCCGGCTCCCCCTGCTAACTCATGTGGTAGTTTGGCTCCTCCTGTCCTGGCCGGGGCCCCCAATCAGAGACCAAGCGATGCAGGCAGGCAGGGACTCTGCTCCAGGCAGCAGTGGGCCAGGCCGCCACACCGCCAGTGACCGTCCACACCACTCTGGGCTCCCTGGGGCCAGGGAAGCAGAGCCAGCTGAGAAGCGAGTGAGGGAGGGTGTGGGGTTGGGGGCGTGGAGGAGGGGCTGGAGAAGAGAGAGGATTCCAGTCACGGCCAGTGAGGGGAATGGTGCCCCACATTTTTTGGGTGCCCTATGCAGCTAAATATGCTGCATATGACTAAGGATGGCCCTGCCTTCAGCCCTGGGTGGTGGGGCTCAGGTTACACCCACCCCCCTGCCTGGGACAGGGTGGCTCGGGTGGGCTCAGACTTCAGTCCTCGCCTCCTGGAGTCGTGAAGTAATTTTTGTTGTCAGAAGGAGGTCACAGTGCAATGAAGTTTGAGAACCCCTGTACAGGGGCGGCTCCATGCACCAGCGCACCAAGCGTGTGCCTGGGGCAGCCTCCTGCTAGTCGCCGTGAGGGCAGCAGTCAGGCGGCCTTCGGTGGCATGCCTGCGGGAGGTCTGCTGGTCCCACAGCTTCGGCAGCAATTCAGTGGTGGGTATGCTGAAGGCACGGGACCAGTGGGCCTCCCGCAGGCATGCTACAGAAAGCCACCTGACTGCCATGCTTGGGGCGGAAAAATACATAGAGCTGCCCCGACGAATAGATTTCTGGGAGGAAGCTGTAGCTCTGTTTTCAAATTGCTTGTAAAATAAAAGGCCAGCACTTAAGGCTCATTTTCAGGAATGAAGTGAGAGTTTAAGGCCAAACAGGATCATAAGATCATCTACCCTGACCTATGTATGTATGCATGCATGCCAGCCCTATTTACAAGGCACTAAACACCACTCAGCCACCCCCACCTCAACAACCAGAATTAGACCAAAGTATCATAGCCCTCAGAAAGCTAAACTAGTGTGCGTCACAGGCAGAGAACAGGAAAGACCAAAGTGAACAGGAGGGATCAATTTGTCTCCTGTTATCGTTTATTCTTCATTTCTCTTGGGCCCATTAGGTGCTGTGTGAAAACAAAGATGCAGCTGAGCCACGTGGTGGAGAGAGAGAGCAGCTGCTATTTTGCAAGACAACAACAGGGCAGAGGAAAGAAAAATTAATTTGAATCCCATTTCTACCTAGCTATTATTGCATCAATCATGAAGGATCTACTTAAAATCGTGGAGAAATCCCACATTTTTTGCAGATTGATCATGGCATAAATAGCAAACTTCATGGATGTGTTAGCAAATTTGCAAGCAGCGAAGGAAAAAAAAAAAAGCCACGCTCGGTGGCATTTAGGTGGCAGCTCAAGCGTGCTACTTCATTTCTCGGAGGCAATTTGGTGGCGGGTTCTTCGCTCCGAGAGGGACTGAGGGACCCGCTGCCGAATTGCCGCTGAAGACCCGGACGTGCCGCCCCAAGCACCTGCTTCGTTCGCTGGTGTCTGGAGCCAGCCCTGCATGAAGTTTGCTATTTATGCCATGACTCACCAACAAAAATGTGGGATTTTCTGCTGTGTTTCTCAAATTGGGTTTCTCAAAACCAAAAGGGGGTAGCCTATTGGTGATGGTGGAGGGGTAGCAATACTGTGACCCTTACTTCTGCGCTGCTGCTGGCAACAGCGCTGCCTTCAGAGCTAGATGCCCAGCCAGTAACCGCTGCTCTCCGCTCTGTTTTCAGAGCTGGGCGGCTGGAGACCAGATTTCACAGTCTGTGATGCAATTTTCACAGCTGTTAATTTGGTAGACACCTAATTATCATGAACAATGACCATGGGGAAAGCAGCACTTAGGCACTGCTTCTTTCAGTTACTGAGCCAGCAAAAAAAACTCTGATACATCATTATTCTCCTCTCCTAACGGTTTATAGCATACTTCCTTTCTGTTCAAAAGAGACACTCTTCTGAACCACCATAACATTTAGGCATCAAAGCTACAAAAGCTTCTAAAAGGTACATCTGCACTGCAAAAGACGACCTGTGGCTAGGGTGACCAGACAGCAAGTGTGAAAAATTGAGACAGAGTGAGTGTGTGTGGGGGGGGAGAAAATAGGCGCCTATATAAGAAAAAGCCCCAAATATCAGGACTGTCCCTATAAAATAGGGACATCTGGTCACTCTACCTGTGGCCACAAATCCCAGAGCCCAGGTTGGCAGATTTGGGCTAACGCTACAGGGCTAAAAACAACAATGTAGACATGCCTGCTCAGGCTGGAGCTTGGGCTCTGAGACCCACCCTCACTTGAGTTCAGAGCCCAGTGGAAGTGTCTCTACAGCTATTGTTAGCCCCAGAGGGCCAGCCTGAATCTGTAGACCTGGGCTGTGAGACTTGCTCCTGCTGGATCTGGGATTTGTTTGTTTTTTTGCCGTGTAGATGTACCCTGAGTGGCTTAAGTCCCATTGAAAGTCAATGGGATTTAAGCACTTTTTAAGGTTTTTCCTCCCATTACAGTTCTAATTGCTGTGATTGACTAGATAGAACCAAAGGAATAATTGATTCAGGGTATACTACAGGATTATTCCGATTTTACATAAATCGGTTTTGTAAAACAGATTGTACAAAGTTGAGTGCACGCGGCCACACAAAGCACAATAATTCGGCAGTGTGCGTCCATGTACCGACGCTAACGTCGATTTCTGGAGCGTTGCACTGTGGGTAGCTATCCCGTAGCTATCCCATAGTTCCCACAGTCTCCCCCACCCATTGGAATTCTGGGTTGAGATCCCAATGCATGATGGTGCAAAAAGTGTTGTGGGTGATTCTGGGTAAATGTCACTCAATCCTTCCTCCATGAAAACAACGGCAGACAATCATTTCGCACCCTTTTTCCCTGGATTGCCCTGGCAGATGCCATAGCATGGCAACCATGGAGCCTGTTTTGCCTTTTGTCACTGTCCCTGTACGTGTACTGGATGCTGCTGACAGAGGAGGTACTGCAGTGCTACACAGCAGCATTCATTTGCCTTTGCAAGGTAGCAGAGATGGTTACCATCCCTATTGCACTGTCTGCCATTGTAATTTGGCGATGAGATGACGGTTTTCAATCATTTTGTACCATTTGCAATTGGTGAAGACGGTTATCAAGCATTTTGTACCATCTGCTGCTGTCATGGGTGCTCCTGGCTGGCCTCACTGAGGTTGGCCGGGGGCGCATGGACAAAAATGGGAATGACTCCCTGGGTCATTCCCTTCTTTATGTTTTGTCTAAAACTGGAGTCAGTCTTGCCTAGAATATGGGGCAAGTCTACTAGAGAGCACAGCCGCTCCGGGTCAGAGCCCCAGAGATCCCGCAGAAATGATGAGCTCCATGCCATCCTAGGAGGTGCCCCTGCAACAAGCCCACCCGTTGCTTCCCTCCTCCCACACCCCTCCTGGGCTTCCGTGGCAGTGTCCCCCCATTTGTGTGATGAAGTAATAAAGAATGCAGGAATAAGAAACACTATCTCACTAAAAAGTCAAAGTGAGAAAGAGGTAGCCTCCAGCTGCTATGATAGTCCAGGGAGTACAGAATCTTTTCTTTAGACACCAAAGGGTGGGAGGGGGTGGCGGCTGATGGAGCTCAGGCTCCAGCTGCTATGAGGACGGTTACCCAGCATTTTGTACCATCTGCCAGGAATGACAGGGAGTCATTCCCATTTTTACAGAGGCCAGCCAGGAGCACTCACAGGATGATGACGAGGATGGCTCAGTCATTTTGTACTGTACTGTACCGTCTGCCACCGGGGAAGGGAGGGGAGAGGATGCTGTTGTTTAGCGCTGCAGCACCTCATTTACCAGCAGCATCCAGTAGACATACGGTGACATTGAAAAGTGGCAAGAAATGATTTTTTCCCTTTTCTTTGAGGGAGGAGTGGGGGTAAATTGACGACATTCTCTGAACTACTGGTGACAATGTTTTTGACCCTTCAGCCATTGGGAGCTCAGCCAAGAATGCAAATGCTTTTCGGAGACTGCAGAAACTGTAGGATAGCTCGAGTCCTCAGTCCCCCTTCCCTCCCTCCATGAGCGTCCATTTGATTCTTTGGCTTTCCGTTATGCTTGTCACACAGCACTGTGCTGTGAACTCTGTATCATAGCCTGGAGATTTTTTCAAATGCTTTGTCATTTCATCTTCTGTAACGGAGCTCTGATAGAACAGATTTGTCTCCCCATACAGTGATCAGATCCAGTATCTCCCGTACGGTCCATGCTGGAGCTCTTTTTGGATTTGGGACTGCATCGCCACCCATGCTGATCAGAGCTCCACGCAAGGCAAACAGGAAATGAAATTCAAAAGTTCGCGGGGCTTTTCCTGTATACCTGGGCAGTGCATCCAAGTTCAGATTGTGACCACTCTGGAAAGCAATGGTGCACTGTGGGATACCGCCCAGAGGCCAATACCGTCGATTTGTGGCCACACTAACCCTAATCTGACATGGCAATACCGATTTCAGCGCTACTCCTCTCGTCGGGGAGGAGTACAGAAACCGGTTTAAAGAGCCCTTTATATCAATATACAGGGCCTCGTTGTGTGGACGGCTGCTAAATTTGGTTTAAAACGCGTGGTGTAGACCAGGCCTCAGTTAAATTGTTCCTTGTATCCCTCCTCCCAGCCCCGTGAACAAAATTTGCAAATTTTCTCAAGTCTGTCAGTCAACTTTATTTGCAGAATTAATTTTTGCAAATAATTTTGGTCTGTAGCTTGTTCGTAACCAATTTATAACAAGCGTCTAACAACCCAGATGCTTCAGTTAGTCTCAAAGATCCTGTGATTTGTATCCCTGGATCAGAAGAAATAGGCAACTAGTGCAAATCCTCATAATCCCAAACCTGAAATTAACTTTCTGCAATATGGGCATTAACAGCTGGAGCAAATTTAACAATCCAAACAAATATTAGCAAACCTTTTCCTTTGGCAGTATTTGCAAAAAATCTAGCTACAAGAGCAATTGAAGCTGTTCACATCAGCAAGGGAACTTACCAAATTCCATTGTAGATAAACAAGGACTTGTATTTTTCTGGTGATAGAAGTTTCAGGTCAGACCGAGCCTCTGAAATCTCTCCCTTGATCTGATTTTCAGCTGGCCTCTGCCAGCGCATGGAGGCCAAAAACACAACGATTGTACACGAGATCAGGATAAGGAAGTATTTCATACTGCATTAAACAGGTGAAAGGAAGACTTTCAGTAAGCAATGAGGCAGCATTTAGTTCTGTGCCTGCATTTCTAAACTCTGCATTTCAGCTTGGGTTTTTTCCTCCCTTCCACCATCTGATTAGGAAAAGGATAAACGGACACAAGTCAGATATTAGGAATGACAATATACAAAAACCTGTAGGAGAACACTTCAACCTCCCTGGCCACACTATAGCAGACCTTAAGGTGGCCATCCTGCAGCAAAAAAACTTCAGGACCAGACTTCAAAGAGAAACTGCTGAGCTTCAGTTCATCTGCAAATTTGACACCATCAGCTCAGGATTAAACAAAGACTGTGAATGGCTTGCAAACTACAAAACCAGTTTCTCCTCCCTTGGTTTTCACACCCTCAACTGCTAGAACAGGGCCTCATCCTCCCCGATTGAAATAACCTCATTATCTCTAGCTTGCCTGCATACATATACCTGCCCCTGGAAATTTCCACTACGTGCATCTGACGAAGTGGGTATTCACCCACGAAAGCTCATGCTCCAAAACGTCTCTTAGTCTATAAGGGGCCACAGGATTCTTTGCTGCTTCTTCTGAAGATGAAGAAAATAAAAATGCCTCATGCCTTGATTATACTTAGGAAAGTCTGACTATCCATGCTGGGAGGCTGCTTACACCAATTATAGGACAGTTTGCTCAGACGCACACACAGAATGCCACAAAGCAACCAGAATGCACATGCCTCCCTATTGCCCTGTTTTGTGGGTAGATCTGGTGCAACAGGTAGCTTTTGGAAAAAAGTAATAACTATACACACACCCGTCATGATTTTCAGCATTTTTTCCCCTCCTTACTGAAGTTTCTGTCAGCAGAGGCTGCTTGGTGCATAAGATCGTCTTCAGGGAAACTCATGAAAAATTGCCGGGCTAAATTGCCTCAAGGAACATAGCGGCTGCAACTCCCTACCACCACCAGCCTTTCACCCACTCAAGCACTTTCCTCTGGGCTATGCCAGCCCTGTCCTCACCTTGCAGGTTAACAAGGTGTGTACTCTGACCTTCTAGTCCCTTTGAAGCATTTCCCTGTGATATCCAGCCCCTAACACAAGCTACTCACAGAAATCCTGGATCCTCTGCCTCCATGGAAGCAGTGTGCCCCAATTAACTAGTTTTCCTTTAAACCACAGCTACTGAAAAACTACACAGCACTTGTGAGCACTTCTAACAAACCAGTTTTATTTAAGAAAGAATAAAAGATTTAAGTAGAAACAAGAAAGGTTGGTGGAAACAAATAGTTACAACACAAAACAAAAAGCATAAGAAGTGAATCTGGGTCTACACTTTATTAATAGTTACCTTTCCTATTTAATAAAGTAGGGTTCCCCCCACCCCAAGTTCAGTTGCAGAACTGGATGGCTTCACAAGAACCAGGATCCAGTTTTTCCATGAGAACATCCCTGCTTTCCTCAGTGAATGGATGCAGAGGCTGTCCTCCCTCTCTGTTATACTGAAATAGTCTTGTTCCTATTTATAGATATAATCAAATGGAGTTTGCCCTAATATTCATTTTTTACCTTCAAGAGGTTTTGATTGTTTGCAGCTGTCTCTGGTGGCTTTCCATTGAAACTCTTGGTATTAAACAAGCCTAAACAACTGAGCCTCGCGTTGCATCACCAGATGAGGATGGCAGGGTGACAACTGCCTCCTGCCTAATAGGCCATCACCAAGACATATTATCCGTAATGACTAATTGTTACTCCAAACACATTGTTCCTGAAATATTACCCGTATGTACATTTCACAATGGCTCCAAGCCTTAACAAGTTATGAGCTGTCTGTAGATATCTTTATGGATAAATATCCTCTAAGGTGAAATATAAGACGTGTGTTTGGTATAATGAGTTTGTCACAGTTTGCACTGCAACCCTTAAGTGTGTGTTTGCCTATGGCCCAGTGGTGGGTTAATCTGGCCCTTCACACTTTTGTCTTACTAGGGAGGCATTCAGAAACTATGTGCAATAGTATTTTCATTGTGTACTCAAGGCACCAGTTAAAATGCACTCAATGTCCCAATCTTTCTTGGCAGGTAGCAATGCAAACATCTTCTGCACAAATGAATCTTCACACATCAGGGAGTTCTGGTTGGTCATTTGGTGTATACAATAAGCAGCAAAGGTGAGAGCACTGAATGTGGGGGCAGGCCATTCTATTGAGTACATCATCAACTTTTCTGACTATCCAACTCGACAAAGAAACATCGATTCTCAAGCAGAGAGAGGACCTGGACCATCTTGCTATTTCTCAAATTTTTGCAAGTTTCAGCAGACATACGATAGTGTCAAAAAATTTAAAAAAATGAAAAAAGATATACAGCCTTGGTAGTTTTACAGGTTTCAAAGCCATCTTCAATGTATTGCATTAGATTTACAGCCTGGGAACAGCATGAACATCCTGGGGAGAAAAACCCTTCAACTATTAGAACTGTCCTACCCATTCTCCTCTGTTCACATAACTTGCAAGTTGAACAAAGGATATTGGGCAATAATGTCTTGCAGTTAGGGTCTTCATATGGTTTGAGTAGTGCAACCTGGGTTATCTGCATAGTCTCTAGAAGGAACTGGAAAAGTCAAGCAGCCACATCTGTTCTCTCATCCTAAAACAGAGGAATAGTGTGCTAGACATACCAGCTGCCGTTCCACATTTCAGGGTTTTCATGGCTATTGGCAGCTCCTCAGCGCTGAGCTGTTCTTTGTGGACTTTGCTCACTCTTTGGAGACAGCAAATGGGTTTTGTTCTGCACTTTGCTCTGTGGGTTGGTCTACCATTTAGGATGAGTTGGGGTGTGAATTGGCTGGGAGAGTCTATGGCCCTGCACTTTGGTTGCTGTTCATCAGGGTTCAGCTTACAAAAAGGTGCTTTTGTACTATTCAGATAACAGAATTGTCATAAAAATCAGTTTCCTCCAGCGGCCATGCTATTCCTTTCCAATTTCTCACACAAGCATTTCCCCCGAGCCCCATGGTTTTGTCACTGTTCAGATAATAGCTAGTAGAGAAATACGTAGATAACTATGTTTTAATTACAAACACAGATACAGACTAACCCCTCTGATATGTTTTAACTGCACTGGACATTGGTCCTGCAACTCCCCCCCCCCAGTGCAGACTTCCCTAAAAGGAGCGTACTAAGTCAGGTCCATACAGAGCTGTGGTATTCATTGCACAGATGTGTATTAATAACTTGCTATCTGCCTATCATGAAAATACTGAAGCCCCAAAGTGCAGTTGTTCAGCATTTGAGGGGGAGGTGGGGAAAAGAAAGTCAAACCAAACTTCTCTTTGGGTGCCTAAATTTAGACACCTGGGTTTGAATGTTTGGGCCCACCATTTAAACAAGCCATGCTATGAACACTGGTGGACTAAAAAAAAATAAAATAAAATAAAAACAAAAACAAAAACACACATACCTAAATCATCTATAACAATCACTTCTAAATAAGCACATTTAAGACGGAAGCACCCTCTGCTCCACTTCTTGTGCTTCAAGCTCATCAGCTTATCGGGGGGGGGGGGAGGGGGGGAAGGAGGGGGAATGAGATGAGAATCCTGAATTTAAGGAGAAATGGATTTTTCACATCATCATAAAAAAAAGTTTTATAATTAAGTCTATGTATTTTGATAGAGAGACAATTATCATGTGAGGGGTAAACTGATCCTGAAACTGGGCACCAACAGGACTCAAAAAGGAGGAAATCCAGCCCCATAAAACCTATTCCAGGACCTAGCCCGACATTAGCAATACCACCGTGGCTTATTTACATTGACCCAAGAAAGGAAATGGCACTTATACAAACAGCACAGTGTGATGGGAAAGTCCAGCTAGACTTGGAATGCTGCCCATCATGAAGGGCCCCATCCTGCAAGAACACGTACGCAGGGAAGAGCCATTTCACTCACAAGCTACTCCCCATTACTTCTGTAGTATTTTTTGAGTAAGTAAGTTACTCACTTGCCTATGTGTTTGCAGAATCAAGTCTTAACAGAGAAGTGAGTTCATTATAGGGTTTGTGTTCACTGAACAATTAACTCAAGTTCTGTTCACACACAAACCCTCTGAACTCCAAGTAGGGGTGCTTTTAGCTCAAGTTAGCTGGCCCATCAGGTGTATAGACGGTCAGCTGTTAACACAATTGCTCTATGCTAGGGTGGCCACTCACACATCCCCAGAATAATGGACACTCTGATACTTCTGGGAATGGTGTGGGCCCGCCCCCGCCAGCATGACCTCCCACACCTGGTGTGTACAAGCTCATGCTGCACAGAGGACGCCATTTTGAAGAACGTGCTGCTCCACTCACACAGGTGGAGGTGGAATGGCACATTCTTCAAAATGGTGTCCCTCACCTGATACTGGACAAAAAAACAAGTCTGGTTTTGTCTCAGTACCAGCCGGGGGACAAGCCACCCCAAAAGAGGACTGTCTGGTTTAAAACTGGAGGAATGGCCTTCCTACACAGTGCTGCTCACCCGAGCCATTTTGTAGTGTGGCACTTTCCCCTTCAGCCAGACTAACTGGAGAGGAGTAACTTGAGATCACCCAGCAATGACGATGTTTTAACTATAAATTTTGTTTGTTTGTTTGTTTCCCTTTAAATTTTTCACATACAGAACAATTAGAGGAAACATTTGTACTTTTTTTTTTTTAAGTTCCCATAAAAAAAATTTTAAACACACATCATGGAAATATTTGTTGTCTTTTATGCATTGTAAAAGGCATTTTCCCTTTTGCTTTATATATCATTTTACTTAAGATCATGCAAATTGTACAGTGAAAGACAAAATTTAAAAAAATTACAATAACTCCAAAAAACACTACTATTTGTCAGGCTTACATCCTCAAGTCACTTTCAATCCTATTCACACAAGAGACAAAACTACCAGATAGTAAAAAAAAAAAAAAAAAAAAAAAAAAAAAAAAAAAAAGCCAGAGCACACAAGTACAGAGAGATTATAAAAGTTGTGGATATTTTTAAATAAAAAAACAAAAAATTAATTCTCCCCCACTGTCCCTTTTAAAATTACGTTGAAGAATAAAATTCTAGAAACTAAACAAAGAAGATAATAAAATAAAAAACATAAGACATTCAGAACTAAAGCAAAACTGGGGCCCAGTCCAGTAAACATTTAATAATTGTGAGCATTATTCCTGGTATTGCCTAGTCTATCGGAGCATAACAAGATCTGTTACTTTTTGGCTGGTGGTAGGAGGAAGATTGTAAAGAAAGCATTACATGTCTGTGGAATTATTGCACTTGATATTTAAGACAATATCCTCCCCAAGAGTAAAGATTTTGTTAGCCTTTTACATATAGGCTTAATCTTGAAATCCTCATACATTAATGAATAAGTCAATATGACTACTCTCCTGATTAGGGGTCATTTGTAAAGCAGTATATAAGTTTTACACCACCATATGCAAAGTTTTGGAATAAGCAAATACAACCACTTGCAAGTACAGTACAATGATCCAACACAAAAACATTGATGAAGTGGGGGGGGAAGGGTCTTATTACTGTTAGGGCATAGGAGCTCATGGAGTGAGGAAATTTTTGAGAACACGTTACATTCAAGTCTTTTTGTTGGCAGAAATACACGTAATCGGAATACAAGATTACTGCTGCATTTACTCTTCTCGATCAACGAGGAAGAAAGACGTTTAAATGTATCTATGATTGTGGCCTTCCTGGGATTTACTGGGTTCCTTTGCATTGAGTCCCTGTTCTCTATTTTTAGTACCCTTTATTCTGAGGCCTTATGGTCATTTTTCTTTCTGAGACAAGTGGCTGAGTTTAAACATTGAAGCAGCAGAGTTTCTTCTCCCCTCCACAACCCACTCCCCCCCCCGTATCATTGAATATAACTGAGATGTGTGCGCCTTTTTAAATGTTTTAAAAATACTTAATCAAGATTATAGCATATTCAAAAAGCATCAAGTTGGTTTAATTTACACACCTTTTCTTAAAGCTCATAAGGCATCATTAAGACCCTGTATAAAGACTCCCATCATTTTTTGGGGTCAGGGTCAAAAGTTAGACAGTCTTTTCCTTGTCGTAATTAGTCATTAAATACACAGCAGTTTCCTCCTATAAATTCCCCCTTTAGCACCAGCTTTGTTGTTGTTACAGGTTTTTAAACAACCCCTCTACCCCATCTGTCTACATGGAAGTGACTGACAATTGTTTAAGTGTCTCTTAATAGAGGAGGCTCTCTCATCCTTGTTTAGCTTTTTACACGAAGATTCTAGTATATTTGTTTTAAAAGCATCAGTAGACAAATTGGTTTAATTTAGAAAGTTTTATTAAAATTAGCTATCGACCCACCTATAATGAGAGGAGAGCGCCATGCACTGACTGGGGATCTTTACAACTTTGCTGACAGTCAAGCAGAAAGCCCCATTTCAACCCACAACATTATAGCCTTTGCAAGTCAAAGAAAGGCCATAACCACACCAGCCTGAGGGCATAGGAAGCACCTTTACCATGGAAGGGAATGAAGTGTGTTTTGCCTGTTTGAGCAGATCAGGTTAGCTTTTAAGAAGCAAAAGAAAATGCTACTGCCATTTGTTTACAAGGAGAGCTGTTCTGCAGCCAAGGGGTTTCCTCTCCTGGCCAGTATCGAAGCTCAGGGATTCTAGTGTTTAATTCCAGGAAGGGTCTTCCTTCACCCCCAGACAGTGCATAGTCACTGCTGCAGTAGAATAAGTAAATATCTGCCAAACTCAATAGCCCAGCTCAATGGAACTGCGCTGGGTTTCCATTTGTAGAGTTTCCCCCAGAAAATCTGAAGCCTGAACACAATGGACAGAAATTAGAGACAAATCCCTTTCACTCAGTTATTCTACTTATTAAAAAAAACCAAAACACAAAACAAACAACAACAACAAAAAACAAAAAAAACCACATACACAACAAGCCACAATCAAACCTGCAGTAAGATCTCAGCATCCTTTGGCAGCTGAAAGCCCAGGAATAAGGAGAGATCCAATCCCAAAAACATGCTGATTCTGACCAAACACCCCCAATGACCACGAGCTCCCCCACAAGTAACCAATTGCACTAATCTGAGCTATATAGCAAAGAGAGCTGTCCAACCCTCCCAGAAACTCACACCCCTAGTACACAGGCACCCAATACCATCTTAGCTCCAGGTATTTAGTATCTAAAGCCCCACCCACACAGGTATATCCAATGCCAGCCCTGCACCTGATACTCAGTGTCTACAGCCCCACCCTGTTAACAAGTCCAATAGCTGCAGACCTACCTGAGAATCAAAGCATCAAACACATCTGTACCCTGAAGAGGCTTATAAAAAAAAAAACCACCTAAAAAAAGCTAGGGGAGAATATTTACCTGCTCTGTGGATTTTTTTAAAAAAGCAATTGCTTTAGCATGGCACAAAACTAGAAACCGGGAACTGCTGCAAAGTCAAATTGTTGGTGAAAAAACATAAAATGTAATTCAACTATGTGTCAGTCTGTTAAAATCAGGATAATGACAAACTTCACAACACCTAAGCCAAAAGGAGAAGCCTTGTCCATTTCAATATAGCCAGTGACAACCCAGCAATGCTACTGGAAATGTCCCCAATTCTGAGATTTTCAGACAAACTACTCAAAACATAAAAAGCTTCCTCTGGGGGGGAATGGCTCAGCTGTACCATCACCCTGTGCAAAATTCTCTCCATGAGAACAAAAGCCTACTAGAAATAAACTGCAAACAAACTACTGGTCAACTTAGAAAGGACATAAACATTGATCTTTTAAAAAAATAGCTGCAAACTAAGCAAAATAAATTTTATTTTGGAAATGTAGAAAGAGAACACATACTGAACTGTATAGATACAAAAAGGAGTACTTCTGGCACCTTAGAGAGACCTTAGGAGAACTTAACATAGGTAGCAATTTTGCAACAAAAAAACTTCAAAAACAGAGTCCAAAGAGAGTCTGCTGAACTCGAATTAATATGCAAATTAGATACCATTAACCTTTGGTTTAAACAGAGACTGGGAATGGTTGGGAATGGCTGGGAATTATTACACTAATTGAATCTATTTCCCTATGTTAAGTTCTCCTCACACCCTCTATGGGTCACCTCAATTATCACTTCAAAGGTTTTTTTTCCTCCTGCTGACGATAGCTCACCTCAAATTGATTAGACTTTTCCACTTGGTACGCATACTTCCACTTTTTCATGGTCTCTGTATGTATAAATATCTCCTGTCTGTGTGTTCCATTCTATGCATCCCAAGAAGTGAGCTGTACCCCATGAAAGCTTATGCTGAAATAAATTTCTTAGTCTTCAAGGTGCCACAAGTACTTCTGTTCTTTTTGCATATACAGACTAACATGGCTGCTACCCTGAAACCTGTATAGATACAGCCCTCATAATAAATGCAACCCAGAACACCAGTGCCAGAAAGAAACCACTGGATAAATACAATTCACCAGTAAAACAACTTGTTAAATTATTTTGAACAGTATAATCCAGCTTATCCTGCTATGCAGGAGCAAAGTCTGTGGGCCAATTTTAGCTAATAATTGCTCTGGTTTGGATCAAATCACAGTTGTCAGCACAGACACTAGAAACCCTGCCTAGAGCAGTTTGGTTTGGTTTTATTCTTTCAGCTAACAGGTGGTTGCCACTGCCATATGAATCAGGGCCACATATAACCCCTCTAACCAAGCTCACCTGCACCACAGAGAGGCTTTCCTCAGCTGAAAGACAGCATAGTCTATCAGGGAGGATACTGGAGAGGGAGTCAGGAGAGGTGGGTTCTGTTCCAGCTCCATCACTGGACAGCTGTGTGACCATAAGCAAGTCCCTTCACCCTTCTGTGCCTCTATTTATTTACCCACCCATCCTTTGGTCTGGTTGGTCTTCTTAGACCAGCGGTTCTCAACTGTGGGTCGGGACCCTGAAGTGGGTCATGACCCCATTTTAATAGGGTTGCCAGGACTGGCTTAGGACTTGCTGGGGCCTAGAGCTGAAGCCAAAGTCCAAGTCCCACACCCTGGCCGATGCCAAAGCCCAAGGGAGGAGCTCCGGTTACAGACCTCCTGCCCGGTGCTGAAGCCCTTCAGCTTGGCTCCCGCTGCCAGGGACGGTGGGGCTCGGGCTTTGGGCTCCCCACCCAGTGCAGCAGGGCTCGGGTGGGCTTAAGGCTTTGGTCCTCGCTCCTGGGGGGTCATGCTGTCAGCAAGGGAGCCAGTTACATCCCAGTTAGGAGGTGTGATTGCATGCCAAGGAGGCCAGAAGGACAAGAACGGGGACAATTAGAAGAGTTAATAAACCACTAGGCCGAATAGTCTTGAGCCTCAAGCCCCTGCTTAGAGCTCAGCAGGAGCTGAGGCCTGCAGCACCCAGGACTGCTGGGTGCCCCAACCCCCCCAGGAATCCTACTTGCCCCAGCTGGGCTTACCTTGGGCAGCAGAGCTGGGTGGCTTTTTCTGGCTCCCCAGGCAGCCAACTTCTGGCAGTCGAGGAAGGGGACTGCCAGCTCCATTCCTGGGAACAGAAGTCAGAGCCTCAGATCTACTTCCTGATCAGAGAGCCAGGGGAGGGAGGCACCGTCCCAGGCCCTGACACCAGAGGGAGCCCCCTTCAGTCCTGCCAACCACCAGACATAAAAATTCATAGCTGGATTCCACACTTCCCCCCACCCACCCCCCCAAAAAATCATGAGATTTTAAAGTTAGCATCAAACCAGGTCTTTTCAGTTGGTCTGTTTACTTTTAACCGCCCTCTACTCTTCTGGCTGGGTGCTGAAAAGTCAACCTTTGATGCACACAAAAAAAGGGCTCCTCTCCCTGGCTGCTTCACTTACCCTCCTCCTTTCCCAGGGACCCACCAACCCCACCTCACTAACTCCCTCAAAACGCTCCTTCCCTCCCCGCCTTCTTCTCTACCCAGATCCCAGGGAGAGGAGACGTTCCAAAGCCAGGGCCGGGTTTACGATGGCGCCATGGAGCCGGGCCCATGCTCAGAAGGGGGACCCGGCCTGCTCTGCTTGTCCTGTGCCCTGGGCTCCCACCCTCCAGCCTGCTGCCCCCCTCACACACCACCTGCTCCTCTCGGCCTGCCCAGCCGCCGGCCGAGGGCTCTTCTCCACCCCTTGGCCCCACCTGCTAGCTTCTCTCCGTCCCCTGGCCAGACCCCAGTGCACCTCCGGTTCTGTGGCCGTCTCTGCTTCCCACCACCTGCGGGGCCCCACCACCTGTCTCCCCAAAGCTGAGCCACCTGGGACTGGGGCAGAAGCCTGGCCAGTCTCAGCCAGTGTGGGGGGAGGCTTGGCTGGGCTCCACCAGACAAGTGGGTCCTCAGGGAGCCTGGCTGATGGCAACCACTCCCAAGTGGCTAGAGCGATTCCCCGCCCCAGGACCAGCCCTGACTGCACTGGCCGGTGAGTGCAGCCAGGAGGCAAGGTGTGGTGGGGTGCTGGGCTGTAAGGGGGTGGGGAAGATCTCTGTGTTGGGGCACTAGGGAGTGGGGGTTGTGTGTAGGGTGCTGGGCAGTTATGGTGGGGCTGTGGACAGAGAGCGCTGGGCGGGGTGATGGTGTGCAGGGTGCTGTGCATTTGTGGCAGGGTCTGGGGGTGGCATAGCAGGTCTGGAGGGGGCTCTGGTCATAGGAAATCAGGGGGTGTTCCAGTGTTGGGTAGATGGTGGTGTATGGTGTGACATGGGCCCACCCCTGAGCGGAAGGGGCATGCTGGCAGCACAGGGGCCAGGCGGGCCATTGTGTATCTGGCAACTGCTGATTTGTAAATAGTGCCCCTGCCATGCTATGCCCTTGGCCGGCCCCTCACTCTGCCCTCGCCCCCCCCACCCCCCCAGCTCCATTGCCCTCATGAAGGCCCACAACTATGTTTGGCACCAGGCCCACAAAAGGTTAATCGGGCCCTGTCCAAAGCAGTGGGAAGGCTTTTCCCCTCACTCCACTCTCCCTCCTTCTGCCCCTGGACTCTCTCTCTCTGCTATAGGAGCATACATGAAGCTAGGTCAGTGGCAGGGCAGGTCTGTGTCCTTCCCTCCAAAACAGCGCCACAGAGGTCTGCCACGTGCCCAGCCCTGGAAATCACATGGCTGGGAGAAGCTTTTTGCATCATCATGACAGCTCCTCCTGCAGGCCCACAAACTTCTGTGATATGCAATAGTTGGCAATAATGCAACACTGGTTTTCCCTGGCTACTTGGAGGATATTTCCCCTACCCACCACTACCCTAGTCTGGGGACTTGACATCCAATCTCCTCCATCTCTCACCCCATTACTATCCTCTGTCCCCACCTCCTTCCTGGCCCCACATCCACTGCACCCCATTTCCCTGCAACCCCTAAATCTGCCTCCTGCTCCCCCTTACTCTCCACACTCACTTTTCACAGTACTTTTCTGAGAAGTAAGCGTGACACGGTATTGTGGCCGGACAGCAGTGGCTGCTGGCTGGGAGCCCGGCAGTGCCAGGACACATCATCAGCAAGCCCCAACACCAGTGCTTGATTTGTGCTTGGGCTTGCCAGCAGCCGCCTCCCTCCAGCTCTAAAGGCAGCACCGCTGCCAGCAGCAGTGCAGAAGTCAGAGTAGCAATACCAGACCATGCCACCCTGACATCTGCACTGCTGCTGGCAGCGGTGCTGCCTTCAGAACTGGATGACTGGCCAGCAGATGCCGCCTTCCGGCCACCCAGGCTGGGCTGCACAGGAGGGAGTTACTGAGCTTGTGGGCTCCCCCGGCCATACAACTCCTGATCACTGGGCCTACAGGAAGGGGGAACTCAGAGGTTCACCTACTAGCTCCACTAAGGGGTGAGCCTTGCTACCTGCCACCAGGCTGGCAGCTCCAGGCAACATTGCCCACCACCTGGCTGGCTGGCCAGGGGCTCCAAGCACATGCTCGCCCGCACTCAATCCTGCTCTGGCAGCCTACACCCATGAGCTTGAGGCATGGATGGCACCTCCTGGACCACTGTGCCTTGGATGGTCGCCCACAGTGACCTATGAGGAAAGATTAAAACAATGGGGCATGTTTACTCTTGCCAGCAAGTTAAAGAAGTATGGGCTGGATGAATAGACTATAACATGGATAGAAAGCTGGCTAGATCATCGGGCTCAGTGGGTAGTGATCAGTGGCTTCATGTCTAGTTGGCAGCTGGTATCAAGCGGAGTGTCCCAAGGGTCAGTCATGGGGCTGGTTTTGTTCGATATTTTTATTAATGATCTGGAGAATGGCATGGATTACACCCTCAGGAAGTTTGCAGATAACACTAAACTGGGAGGAGTGGTAGATACGCTGGAGGGTAGGGATAGGATACAGAGGGACCTAGGGGTTACAGTGGACAAGAAGCTGGATATGAGTCAACAGTGTGCCCTTGTTGCCAAGAAGGCTAATGGCATTTTGAGCTGTATAAGTAGGACCATTGCCAGCAGATCGAGGGACCTAATCATTCCCTCTATTCGACATTAGTGAGGCCTCATCTGGAATACTGTGTCCAGTTTTGGGCCCCACACTACAAAAAGGATATGGAAAAATTGGAGAGAGTCCAGTGGAGGGCAATAAAAATAATTAGGGGGCTGGAGCACATGACTTATGAGAGGCTGAGGGAATTGGGATTGTTTAGTCTGCAGAAGAGAAGAATGGCGGGGGTGGGGGGGGATTTGACAGCTGCTTTCAATTACCTGAAAGGGGGTTCCAAAGAGGATGAATCTAGACTGTACTCAGTGGTACCAGATGACAGAATAAGAAGATTTAGGTTGGATATTAGGAAAAACTTTTTCATTAGGAGGGTGGTGACACACTGGAATGGGTTACCTAGGGAGGTGGTGGAATCTCCTTCCTTAGAGGTTTTTAAGGTCAAGCTTGACAAAGCCCTGGCTGGGATGATTTAGTTGGGGATTGGTCCTGATTTAAGCAGTGGGTTGGACTAGATACCCTCCTGAGGTCCTTTCCAATCCTGATATTGTATGATTCTATGAAAAGAACCCCCATCATTACAAAGAGGATCTGGAAGAGAGCAACCAAAATGATCAAAGGTTTAACAAACCTGACCTGGGAGGAAAGGTTAAAACAATGGGCATGTTTAGTGCTGAGAAAAGAGGGGAAGGAGGCTGATAATCTTAAAATAGGTTAAGGGCTTGTTACAAAGAGGACTGTGATAATTTGTTCTCCATGTCCACTGAAGGTCAGAGAAGAAGTAATGGGCTAAACCTAAGGCTCAGGCTTTCCTCTGAAGGAATACTGGGAAAGAGGAGAAGGTGCCACCCCTCCACTCCCTAGAAGAGACCTGGTAAGAGAAGGTGGAGTAGCCTGCTGAGTCACAATGACACAGCAGGTTTGTGGGAGCCAGGGCCTGGGAAGGGTAGGACATACCAGCTGTGGTGCCATCTGGGCCCCTGAGGTTCAGATAGACATCTGAGTGGAAGGGTGATAACTAGAACCCTTTAAAAGTCAGCTCATCTCTAATTTAAATATGCATTTGAACCCTGCTGCTTTATTGTACATTACAGAATTTACAGAATTTTAAAAAATTTTGTTCAAGATTAATACTTCTCGGACATGCGGTCTGTTTGTGATACGGCAGAAGCGGTGGTGGGCAAAGCTGGGCTGCTTTCAAAACTGGCTTGTGGGAGGGGAGAAAAAGCCTGTTGCCGTCTCAGCATCGAGGTGATTGTCCCCATTCCCAAAGGCAGCGAGTAGGGTGTAAACTGTGCAGTGTACTAGTTAAAGGAACGGTGATCTTCAACGGTGAATGATTAAAGGGATGGTGTCAGGTGAACACAGGCCCACACTGTTGGTTTTATGACCCAAAAAGCAATATTTGGCCTAACTAGAACTGTCTCCATGGATCCTTTTTTAAATTAAAGATTCCAGTAGAAATCTGTATTTTACCACGTGAAAACAGCAGCAAATGTGCCAGTGGGGAAGGAACTGAAAAAATTAAATTTATTCTAAACAGCAGCCAAACAGATCACAGTGCAAAAAAGTAAATCATTAATGGAACACAAATTAGATTATTAGCTAAAATCGCTTTAGATTTAACATCCTGGAAAATTAATAGGACTACACGGCCTATAAATCAGGGCAGAGCTGGTCTTTACAAAATTATTTACTGCGTGTTAAAAGAGTTAAGAAAATTATGTTTTTTAAAGATACACCCAATTCATCCCAAGATAAACTCGACTGACTTTAAGGATATTTTTCCCTCCTTAAACAAACAAACAAAACCTGACACTGTCCCTTTAATTAGATCTGGTCTAGTGAACTACAAAACCTACATATCTGTAGTTTCATTCCGCATAGGAGAGGGGGTTTAATCAATGTGAAGCCCCCAGCTATTCCTTAAACAGCGAGTGCCTATGGAGTATATTAGCTTCCTGCATGTCAAACAAGGGGACATGTGACCTTATATATAACCAATTCATATTTGTTTATCTACCTCTTAGTGACAATAAAATAAAATAGGTAGTGGCAACTCCACATGCTGCAGTGTAGAGGGAAAAATTACTTTCTTTTTCTGAAGAAAAAATGTTCTTTAAAAAAAAATTATCAACTCTCTTTTCACTTTAATGTGTTCATTAGTTGTAAAACCTCAGCAGTGCTAAATTGTTCAGTTATGACCAATTTTTAAAAAATGCTCAACATTCCATTCCTTTTTTTTTTCTTTTTTAACTTTGATATTTACTTCTGTCAGCCGTACAACTTCTCTCAGCTCCTCTATCTCAGCGGACGCTTTGGTTGTGTGATGACTGGTCACTTTTGCATAGACTGGCATTCAGTTGCCATTCGGACCACATTGCTTGTAGCGACACCTTTGCACCCCAGATGGTGTCCCTTTGAAGCGGGAAAGTATTTTTAGGTAGTGTGAAGTCTGGATGGTTCGCTTTTACCGGTGCTCAACGTGTGTTTATGATAAAGCAGTCAGGGCTGGATTATAAAAGTAACAACCAGACAGGAATGGCTTGTGACTAAAGTGACTTCTTACATATCATCTGAAGCTTAGGACAGTTCAATACACAGATGTGCAGATAGAGAGGTAGAACTAATCCATATTGCAGTTATCCTGGTTTTGAAATCCCCAGTCAGCTGCCATGTTGTTCTGTACTCCCTCATTCCTGATACTGGGAGACAAGGGGAGTAGCTAGTCCACCTGATTGAGTTCTTCAAACAGGTGTGTGGAACAAAGTGCTGCTCCCCACCCCACCCCACCCCGTCACCGATCCAATGCAATTTCAGACTATCCATCGAAAAGTTGTACTTGACTGTAATGATATTTTTCCTCCCTTCGGTTGATTGTTTATTTTCTCTCCCTTCCCCTACTGCTCCATGTTCTTTGCCTTGTACTTTCGTGAGTCAGGCTAGTTGGCTCAGATATGGAGTTGTGATTGTGGATGGACGCAGACTTCATTTTTCTTCCAGCTAGGTTTTGCCACAAACCGCTTTACTCCACTGTTTCATTTTTAAAATGAAAGCAAAAAATTATACTGCACCTGTATATGTTTATCTCCATTCTTAGGAGAAACAAAGAGGTCAGCGAGGCTGAGGAGTGGATGGGTGGGTGCTGATATGACTCAAGGCATGGACTTAAGTGTGAGGTGCTACTGCAGTACAAAGAGAGAAGTGGCTAGTGATTTTGAGGGCCTGCTGTGGAAGGCATCTTCAAGGGGCCTGGTTTTCAGAAAGCGCTGAGCATCCACTCTCTGGACCTTGTTGAAGACACACCTGTAAGGTGAGGTGGTGGCCTTGGAGGGAATAGGGGGTAGGTGGGAGGGGGCAGTGGAGTCAGAAGAGGGGGTGGGGGGAATTTGGGATGTGCAGGACTGCAGCAGCCAGAGAAAGGAGACTTTCCCCAGCTCCAGGGCTGTGGCTGCCAGGGAGAGACGGTCCTCCTTCCCAGCCTAAGCTCTATGGCGGCTGCTGTGGAGGGGGAGAGACCCTCCTCCTTCTCAGACCCAGCTCAGGGGCTGCTGTGGTGGGGGAGAGAGGGTACATCCATCACATTAGAACGGTAAGATTACTGATATTAAAATATGAGTTGTGTGCTTTTATTTATTATTAAGGGTTTTTTTATACAGTGCTTTTATCCAAAGTGCTTTACAATAGTTACATGTTGTTTGTACTATTAGCTGTCAGTATATTTATGCTGCATCTGTAATTTTCACTCCATGCATCTGAAGAAGCAGGTTTTTTACCCACGAAAGCTTATGCACAAATACATCTGTTAGTCTTTAAGGTGCCACTGGACTCCTCGTAAGATTTGGAAAGATCATTAAGTGGTTCGCCGAGACCCTCAGCAATTTTCAAGTGGTCCGCAAAAAAAAAAAAAAAAGTTTGAAAATCACTGACTTAACTTTAGTTGTGGCAGCAGAATACAAAGCACTGTCTATAGAATCATGAGGTATCATTATGCATCTCAACTGTATTACACAGCAAGACTCTCAGCAATAAGGGCTGGCTTTCAAGCAGGGCCCTTTTCTTTTTGTGGTAGCTTTAAAAACATCCATCCTAAATACTTTTAAGAAGAACACTGCAGCATTGAGAATACACAATCTCTTACCTAGTTATAAAAGAATAGTAAGTGTACTAGAAAATCACCATTATGTAGAAAGCTCTCAGTGTCACCACGGGGGGACATAGAGCACAAAGAATTTCAGCTCTTGCATGAATGGATAGGACTTTTCAGAACCACAAGGAAAGTTCACATTTTAAGTCAATGTTCAACTCAAATAAGTTATTTTAATTATCCACATCACAGTAGTGTAAAGGAAACCCGATCACGGTAGGTGCTGTCCAATCATAACAGAGATAGCCCCTGCCCCAATGAGCTCACAGGCTACAAGACATACAGAGAGGACCAAAAATCAAAGCTAGGTCATTTGCCTAACCAATGTCAGAACACTTCATACCAAGGCCAAGTTCTCTCATCTCGTTAGAAGTATGGGGCCTTGATGTGTAAGACCCGTGGTCTGCTTGAGGCATTTACTTCTTGGCAGAGATTAGCATCCAGGTCCCACCACTGTGGTAATGGTGGGGTTTTTTTGATGTTGTGGTTAGCTGCCCACTAGGAACTGAACTCCACCATTTCACATAGGACACGAGCTAGCAGATGAAAAGAACTTGGGTCACGTGAACGTGGACTGCATTCAGGCAGGACAGTTAGGAGAGTTTGCATTTTCCTCCTCTTAAGTGAAAGCTTCTTAACTAAGCTAGGTTTCCAACATTCCCACTCTGGTCCTTAAGTAAGGAGTAATCATAAGAAATTCTCAACAAATATTGCATAGACAACATACTAACTCCATTTAGGATAAACCAAGTGTCACGGAGTCCCTGGGCAATGCTTTGGAACTGCTCCCCACAAAGCCAGTCAGGACTTTGGGGAGCCGCCTTCTTCTTGGCGCAGACTGTTTTTAGGACAAGAAGCTTACATGGCTTCACCTTTTTGGGTTTGACCTTGGAGCATTTAGCATATGCTCCTCTGTGCGCTTTTTACAGCAAGTCTGCCCAGGTGGGGTCCTGGAAGCCAGAGGGTCTGACACGCACCCCCACTTTGCAGTTAGATGTGACTTTTAGAAAGCCAGTAAAACAGAGGTTTATTAGACGACAGGAACATGGTTTAAAACAGAGCTTGTAGGTAGAGAGAACGGGACCCCTCAGATGGGTCCATATTGGGACCCAGCGAGCCAGATAACCTCGTCTGCCATCACTTCCCATGCCCAGCAAGCTCCAAACTGAAACCCCCTCCAGCCCCTCCTTTCTGGCCTTTGTCTTTTTCTCGGGTCAGGAGGTTACCTGATCTTTTTGTTTTTCCACATCTTTAGCATCCTCTTGCAGGGGGGAGGGGCCTGGGTCATTTGTTGCCAGGAGACGGAGTGTCAAACAGAAACTGAGGCACCCACACAGTATTCAGAGGAAATATTAAGAACAGTCCTACTTCGTCACACCAAGCACTTCGGTCTAAACATAAAAGTGATTTTGCTTCTGGCACTCGACTTGTGAGCACGCATTCCAGTTACAATTAATTCCTCACTTAAAGTTGTCCTGGTTAACGTTGTTATGTTGCTGATCAATTAGGGAACATGCTCGATTAAAGCTGCGCAGTGCTCCCTTATTACATCGTTTGGCAGCCGCCTGCTTTGTCCACTGCTTGCAAGAGGAGCAGCCTGTTGGAGGTAGCTGGTGGGGGCTTGGAACCAGGGCAGACCGACAGCCCCCCTATCAGCTCCCTGCTTCCCTAAGTTCCCTGTGCAGCACCTGCCCAGCAGGCTATCAATTGCCGGCAGTTCAGCTGTCCCTCCTCCTACTGCAGGGGAGGGGAGAAATGGGGGGGCTAATTTCAGGGTGTCCCCCTCCCCCTACTCCAGTCCCCCACTTACCCCATCTCCATAGAGAGCTGGGTGGGGACAGGACAGGGCTCAGGAGGAAGAGAACTTGCTGGCCATACATGCTGTCTCAACTTCCTGATTTTGTTAAAGGCGATGTCCTCAGAGTGGGGTCAGCATACATAAAGGGGCAATGTGCATCTCTCTCCCTCTCCCACACAAAGGGTGTATGTCTCTGTCTACCATGCTGTCTCCCCTCCCTCCATTCATGCTGCCTTGTAGAATGGGAGGCTACATTAACAATGTGTTAACCCTTGAGGGCTCAGCCAAATGCTAGTTCATCATTTAGCAGTAAGGCATTCCCTGGGAAATATCCCACCCTCTGACTTCACCACCTCAACCAAGCTTCACAATCATCATCGCTGTATACCAGTTTTGTGTGTGTGTGTGTGTGTGTGTGTGTGTGTTGTGTGTGTGTGTGTGTGTGTGTGTGTGTGTGTGTGTGTGTGTGTGTGTGTGTGTGTGTGTGTGTGTGTGTGTGTTAATTGTTTGTCTGGTGAAAAAATTTCCCTGGAACCTAACCCCCCCATTTACATTAATTTTTATGGGAAAATTGGATTTGCTTAACATCGTTTCGCTTAAAGTCACATTTTTCAGGAACATAATTACAACGTTAAGCGAGGAATTACTGTACGCCTCCAAGAAGGAAGGAAGTCAGTCTGTGCATCCCTGATAATCCATTCAAATGCAGAGAGGATCTGGAGTGCTACCAGATCAAACCAGTAGGAATTCCACTCTGCCCCGCTTCACTCTGCACTGGCTGGAAAGGACACAGTGCAGGGCAATGATGAATCTGGCTCAGTATTAGCCAAAACTGCCTCACTCAATGATCAGAGAAACTTTGCAATGAAGAGGACACCATCGCAAGGCCTGTAGCAGGACCAGAATGCAGATAATACATATGACTGCGTTGTCCATTTCAAGTTTGGGCCAAGAGATTCCAGATCCCAAATTCAGCCCATTAAAAAGTTTTTATAGAAAGGTAGGTGCAAAAAGGAAGGCATCCAGTGTGGCACAAATAAGGCAATTAGGCTGAAGCCCAGAGCGTACGCTTGCCATGGGTATCAGGGAGGTTACCGTAGAAATTGTACAGAGCAGGGTAAAAGGGTTATCTTGTTGAGTAGCATTTCAGTCGGTTTTTGAAGTAGTGCAAAGCTAGCTTAAATTGGACCTGTGCATCAGTGTTGTCCCGGAATGTTTTATATTGGTCTTCTACCTTAGCCAGGTTGGGATCAGATGCAGGATTATGGTCTTGGTGACTGACAGAAACATCACTGCAGGAACCGACAAGCAAGATGCCCAGACCATCCACGAAAAATTCTGGGGAGGAGGAAAAAAAATTGAAAATCAAAGTTAAGTGACACTGCATTTCCCAGAGAACAGCTGTGAAATTATTTTACAAGGCTCTGTATGGTCCATTCAGGCTTGAGTCACTTCGCCATGTAAAGGAATTGAGCCACGGGTCCTCGGAGTCTAAAACCAAGCTGCTATGGCTTGGCCTAGAGAACCAGGTCCATTCACTGGTGGACACTAGTAGAATCGAATCTCTGTGGGTATGTGTACAATGCAGTCAAGGTGTGGTGGCAGCATGGAAAGCCAAACCCGTGCTAGCATGGCTGGAAATAGCAGCATTAGACGCAGCAACCCAGGCTGTACTAGCATCCCTGGGTACGTCCTCATGACAGTAGCCCGTGCTGAAGCCTGTGCTACCACCTATGTCTGTATGCAGCTATTTTGAGCCCTGCTAGTGTGAGTATATGTAAAATCACCTCAAAGTGCAGTGTAGATGCCCGCTATGGAGTCTAGCCACAGCGTTAACATGGATGACACTAATCTTTTGTGGCGTTTCCCTGTTTTAACTGCAAACGTTTCATAGTATTCTAAGAGATGAATCGTGGCATGGGGGGGGAGGGTCACCGACTCTGGGTGCATTCCTTTGGAGGGTCGCTGCTGCCCTTGCTAGGACCCCCTTGGTTTGCCCCTGGTAAGAGTGGTTCTTTGATTCTGACCTTTGCCTGAGTCTGGAAGTGTGTCTGTCTCTGAGCGGTGCTCAGGGAAGCAGCCTGAGGCAGGGGAGTTGCCTCTCTGCTGTCCCAGGCCTTTCTGCCTCCTCCTCTGTTCTCCTTCCTTTATAGGAGACCTTGTTTCCGCCACTGGGCACAGCTGTGATTACCTGCCCTCATGACTGGCAGCTGCGTGTGTGGTGGGGGCTTGGCACTTCCCTGCCGACAGGAGAAGCTCCCCTCCCCGTCCTGCCTAAGCTCAGTATGGGGTTTGTAGATCCCAGATTCCTCCCTGTAATGGGAAGTGTTGAGTTTGACCCCATATCCCATAATGCTACTCACTTCCAGCTAGCATCCCACAAGGTGCAGCAAGAAAAGTCCGAGAATGCACAGAGTCCAGAAGCAAAGCAAAGCACTGCACCCTACAACAGCTGTCCGGAATGCTGTGCCCTTACTCCATACGACGTCCCTGCCATACAAACATGCAGATCCATGCTGAAGCAGAAAACAGTTTACCGAGTATATGCAATTACTGGATACTGTCTAATACGCACAGATTCATGTGCAACAAGCCAGTGTGAATTTATACACCCAAGTGCACAAACTCTAAAACAAAGATGCAAAACCACAAGCCCTAAGCATTTGCAGTTATGGAAGAGCCCCGGGCATTTTTATTAAGCAGAGGGTTTATTAGTGTGTTTGGACAAGTTCCAGCTCTGGTAATAATATTGTGTCCACCTAGTTGTCCCTGCAGATTCGACTGGACACTACAGAAGCCACATTAGGTTTCTAACCACCATTTTTCCACTTGCTTTTCAGTAAGGTTAGTTAGTTGAAAGAGAAATAGCTCGTGCTGTCTACACTACACCCCTAACAGAACCAGCAGGGATTTGTTTCTACGTTTCCGGGTCTAAATAAAAAACTAAAGCACTTCTCTGGACAATCTGCATTTAACTCTGAATAAAATAGCTGCTGAACCTTGCATCCAAACTATGGCCCCTCAGGGCTTTGGATTCGGCTCATGGGATTGCCACCCTATGGTGCTGCGAGCCCCGCGCTGCTCCAGGAAGTGGCAGGCACCACGTCCCTGCAGCCCCTAGGGGAGGGGGCGCAGAGGGCTCTGCATGCTGCTCTTCCCTGTGGATACCTCCCCAGAAGCTTCTACTGGCCAAGAACGGGGAACCGTGGCCAATGGGAGCTTTGGGAGAAGTACCCACATGCGCAAGGAGCCCTCTGCGCCCCCTCTTCCAGGGGTCACAGGGACATGGTGCCGGACACTTCCCGGAGTGACACAGGGATGGGGCCGGGGCCGGGGCCAGGGCCAGGGCAGGCAGGCAGGCAGGGAGCCTGTCTTGGCCCTAGTGAGTATCGCTGCCACCCCGGAGCCGCTCCAGGTAAATCTGAACCTCTCCTTCACCCTGCCCCACAACTCCCTGCCCTGAGCCCCCTGCCTGTACCCCAACTGTCTGCCCTGAGCCCCTTCCTGCACTCTGCACACCTTCTGCACCCCAAACCCCCTTCCCTGAGTCCCCTCATACACCTCACACTCCTCCTGCACTCCAACCCCTTGACCCGAGCCTCTTCCTGCACACCACATCCCCTCCCACACCCTGCATTCCTTCCTGCCCTGCCCTTGCAAGCCATTTCCCCACCCCGATGTGGCCCTCGGGCCAAAAAGTTTGCCCACCCCTGTTCTATAGACGTTACAGCTAGCTGTTCTATATGCAGTCAAGCCAGGACCCCACTTAAGAGGCTTCCTTGGCATTCCAGGTAGCAGGATCTACATACAGTGCAGGAATCGGGATATTCTAGTGGCTAGAGCAGCAAGCTGGGAGTTAGGAGACCTGAGGTAAAATACTGGCCCGACTGAAGTCAGGGGTTTTGTTCAGCCAGGATCTTACCCCTGGGTTCAGTTCCTGGCTCTGCCGCTCACCTGCTTGGTGACCATGGACAAGTTACTTCACCTCTCTGGGCTTCCAACTCCCCTTCTGCCTCTCATTTACTTTAGACTGCAAGTTCTTCAAAGCAGGGACTTCTCTTACTACATACTTATATAGGTCTCCAGTCTTTGCTGGCACACTATAGTAATACAAATATAATCATGCATTGCACAATGTTAATTGTTAAAAACATGGGTTATTAATCATTTAGCCTATTTTAAGTTTAATGATTAAATGTTTTAAGAAAATCAGAAGCAGCTGCTAATGCTTTATTTCAAACATCCATTTGGGCAATTCCAGGCCCCAGGAAAGAACAGTCAATGGGACCCCGCGCACGCACGAGTCACACCTGCATGGTCCGCCTGACATTTGAGCAGTGCTGCTCTTGCGCTGGCTGGTGCCCAGAGAGCTGCTGGCTGCGCTGCTGGACGTGCTCTTCCAGCAAGCCAGGGCTTTGAAATGCCCACCCGGTAGGGTTGCCAACTATCTAACTACTCAAACCCAAAGACCCTTCCCCAGCCCCTGGCCCTTCCCTGAGGCCACAGCCCTGTCCTGACCCTTCTCCAACGCCCCGCCCTCTGCTCAGTCCATCCCCCCTCCCTCTGTCGCTCACTCTCTCCCACCCTCACTCACTTTCACCAGGCTGGGGCAGGCGTGCGGGCTCTAGTCTACCAGGCCCCTGGGCAATTGCCCCCTTTGTCCCTCCTGTCGTTGGCCCTGCTGAGAGCTTGCTTACCCACACTCTGAGAAAGAGAGCGTGTGGCTTACCTGAGTGAGCTACTCTTTGCAGAAGAGGGTCATAGCTGACGTGTCTGCTTTTGTCTGTATGGGCCAGGTAGAAGTTGACCACACCACTGGTGACCACGCAGTTGGGGAACCCGTCCAACTTGTGGAAGGAGCCGTATCTCAAATGCAGACAGTCACCGTCGTCACTCTGCTCATACAGCAGCTGAAAACTGTAGGTGTCCCCCTTCACGCTGCCTCCAACCTGGAGAGCAAGACCATCACCCACGTTTTTCAGTTACTGCTTTTTGTCTCCTGGCAGACTCAAAGCCCAGACTAACATCCGCTGACGTCAACAGGAGCCCTTCCTTTGACTGGTCCAACCCCCTGAAGTCTCATTGTTACTGTTCTGCACAGTGGGAATCTCAACATGAACAAGCCCCAGTTTACAATAGCTTTTAGGTTCTTGTGAACGGCTGCTTGGAGCTCATTCCCTACAACATCATGTTCTTGTTGTTCCTCGTACCACTGAGTTCTACTCATTTCACACAGGGCACCAACCAGCTCTCATTGGAAACTTGTTACCTTTCACTAAGGACTTGGGGTGGATTTGAGAACATAATCAGAAGTTATAGGCTATCTGTTCCATAAATCCTCTCAACTGTCCACTCTCTCAGGTCAACTGTCACAGCCTAAGGTGTAGAAACATTTTCCAGAAACTCTAAAAACACCCACGTCACAGCAAGTCCACTGCTGGCCAAGGACTGGATGGAACTGCCTCTAAAGCTCGTTAATGAGCATGAAGGAAATCACTTTTGAGCAACATTGCGGCATGCCCTGTCCCACGCTGCCAGCCAAGGGGGTATGGAGGACAGACAGGAGCCTTAAACATTCAACTTTGATCTTTCATCGTGCAGTACAGGCCAGTGAACCAGTGTAACTATTTGAATAGCTTGAATAGTTACACAGCAAGATGCTCCATTCACAAAATGTGCTGGACACCCACCATTCCCACTTATGTCTGTGAAAGCTCAAGATGTGGCCAAAATTTTTCTATAGTCAACAACGGGTTGACTAAATCCATGAAGATTAATGGGTTGGTAAACCACTAGAAACTGGATTAAGACCATCAACTCATCTCATACACTACTAGAGTAGCTTAAGTTAAAATTGTTGTGGTACCGGTGGTAAAGCCCATACACTAACATGGAGAATTAAGTCTCCTTTGTCCTAGCTATCCTAGGTAAGCAGCCATGGTGCAAGGTCACAGAACAATAATTGGATACAAATTTGAACTGGTGGCCTACAGGTGAAAGATTCTGTACAACACAAACAATCCCATGAACCATTCCACTCCATTTCTTTGGGGGGATGGAACTGGGCACATAAGTCTTAAGTGTCCTTAGCAGACAGTGTGGTCTTGTGGATGGCTAAGAGTGGGCCTCAGGAAACATGGATTCTATTCCTGGCTCTGCTGGGTCACCTTCCCTTCTCTGTGCTTCCATTTCCCCTCCCACCTTTTGTCTGGATCATCTACTTCGACGGTGAGCTGTTTGGCGCAAGGACTGTCTCTTATTATGTGACCGTAGAGCTCCCAGCACAACAGGGCCCTAGTCTCCGTTGGGGGCTGCATGTACTACCATAATCCAAATGCTAATAAGAGATGGTATTTTCAAGAGTGCCCAAGTGTTTTAGGAACATAAATCCCATTTACTTTCATTAGGATTTGTGCTCCTAAATCACTTAGGAGCTTTAAAAAAAATCCCATCTAATAAGGTGTATTATTTAGGATGTGGCCTCTCACCAACGAACAAGCCTGCGTGTCACAGAAAGATGGAGGACCTAGGCTGAGACCTGGCTACATAACCAGTCCTGTGTAAGAGTCAGACCTTTCCAAAAGGCATGATGTAATGCTCAACATTCTCTTCGATGATCTTCTCCGGGACTTCGCTGTCATCGGCAACGATGATTTTTATGTCAGGGTAGTACTGTCGGATGCTCTTGATGAGGCGCCGAAGTTTGTGATAGCGCAAGAAAGTCTTCGTCGTGATAGTCACCAGGGAGCTGATCTTCCTATCTGTAACCGTAAAACGGGGAAGTGACAAAGGCTGGTAACATTTTATTGCAGTTCTTTGCTTTTACTCACCATTCCTGAAAGATCTTACCTGCAGGAGGAAGGTGGGCATGTAGTTAGTAGAGCGAACTAGATCACAACTGCTGGGTTCTCTTCCTAGCACTGCCACAGACCACGGGGAAGAGCAACAGTGCTAGGTCAGCAACCGTTGGACTCTGAACAAATCATCCTAAGTTTCCCTATCTGTAAAAGGGAGGGAGGGATCTGAGGCATCCCATGGGTTAGCTAATATTTGTGAGGTGCACTGAGATCCTCAAATGGAAGGCAGTACACTAAGTGTTGTTGAAGCCAATCCAAGGTTTTTCCGGAATTAGAATGTTTAAAAAGGTCCGTTCATTCAGGGCTTTTCAGTGGACAAAGCTTTGGAAGAACCCAACTGGCCACTAAACATTAACTATGATGCTGACGTGTTTAGTCCTTGTCTATTTTACATACGTTTTTGAATGGAGAGGCATCAGGAGACCAGAAACAGACTTTAGAAGCCCAGCATCAGGCCTAAAAGAGTAACTAACTTCTACCACAGTAAAGTCTGGAGTAAGGATTTACCATCAGCCATTGTCAGCTTGCTGGAGTCACTCTCTGACAGCCCCTTAAAAGGGCAAAAGGGGTTTCCTACAGGGAGGCACTCTGGAGCACTTACCTGCTCCAGGATCAATTAGCTTTGGAAGGCTGGGCTGTCGGATGATCACAGGAAACTGAGCGACATGATCTCTGCTCTCAAAACTCACTTGGAAAACAAGAAAAGCAGAAGAGGAAAGTTGCATCACTCATAAGTCTTCTAGTGTTCTGGAGATCTTTGAGGACGCAGTGGAAACCTCCACCTCTCTTGATTGGAAATCCATTTGTTCCCTGGCAATGTTTTAGGCTGGAATAGATAAAAGTGGATCCCCTGATTTTAATAGTGTTAAATGACCTTCCAGCCTCCGTGATGGAAAATGGACATGTGGGAAGCCCAGAAAAAGAAAAAAAGAGTTCTGACTCAAAGAACTGGATACATTTTTTTTGCCAACTACCGCGAAGTCTCCTGGTTTGGCAGTCTTGCTTCACCTAATGTGTAATTTGAAGCCAAAGCCTGAAGCCCCGATTCACTAGGAAGCCAGGCATTGAAGGGAGCTCACCAATACGCCAAAACTTTGGAAGAGCAGCTATGGAGGATCGTGGCATCCTGCATCTATTTCTCTGCTCATGCTGTGTTAAATAATGGGTCTTTCAGAAAGATTCCTGCCAGGAGGTAAAGTTAGTTTAGCAGATGCTTGAAAGTGGCCTAGTAACTGCCAAGGATGGGATGAAGAAATTGTCCAGTTGATACTCACTCATATCTACTGCAGTGAGCTGGTAGACCACACTGGTGTATGTGACATGCTCAAGGATGAAATTCAGCAGCTCCACATCTGAGGTCAAGATGAGCAGCTCTTTCTTGCCCCGTCCTCTCACAACATCATCAGAGACATTAGCAAGCGTACTGAGGGTTCCCAGAGATGCTCGCAGGATCACCTGCGTTAAGTGCCAGGTGGAAATCTTAGGCATCATGGTAAAATCACAAGGCTTCCCCTCTCCTCCCTCCCTAATCTGGGTTGATCACATGGCCATCTTTTTCAGAACTGTCTCATTTGAAGGAAGAGAAAGGAGATCTGACCCCACCACTGTCATCCCCCCCCCCCTCGGTTTCACTAAAAAGACAACATCGCTGTGGAGGTCAATAAAACAGCCACCTCCTGGCTCCCAATGTACAAGGTGGTTCTCTGGCTTCAGAAAAAGTTTTAAAATAAACATTTGAACATGCTTTTAAAATGTGAACTGGGTGGGAAGAAAAAAATAGGTCTTGACTGTATAAGGGACTAGCCCATGAAGTGGAATATTAAATCTGTGAGATTATAAAGAATTCCTTCCTTAGCTAGGCACAGCAATGTGGTCCACTGAAAAGGACACAGGAGACCTAAATTCAATTCCTGGCTCTGGTAATCTTGGGCAAGTGACTTTCTCTCTCTCTCTCTGCTCCTCTGTTTTCCTTCCTTGGTGTCTATGAAAGTGTGTTGGGGCAGGGACTGTCTAACTAAGGGCTGGTCTATATTAGTTAAGGATGTGGGTTTTTTTTGCTGACATAGTTATGGTTTCAGGGTACCATATATTGGTGGAGCTGGAATACCCTGTACTGCCAGAAGCACTTTTATAACAGTATAGCTACATCTGCACTAGGGGGAGTTGCTGCTTTAACTATGCCAGCATAGAGCGGCAAAACTTGAAGTGCACATGACAGACTTCTGCCAGTGCTCCTGTGTCAGCCAGGGGCATGAAAAGCTGGGATCCCTGACCAACAGAGCTATGCCAGCAAAAGCCCCTAGCATAGAAGCAGTTATACCATGGCATGCCCAACTTTGCCATACAGCTTGTTTTGCTCAGGTGTATGAGATAAGTTAAATCAGTAACATCACAGGTTTGCTGGCATAGCTATGTCTGCACTAGGACCAACTTGCCAGTATGCCTTACCATTAGACCTATATGGGTAGACCATTCCTAGTATAGACACGGCCTGAGCGTAGACCAGCCCTTTGTATTTGTATAGTGCCTGGTACAGTGGGGCCCTGATCTTGGTAAGATCTCTAATGATTTATCTATGTCTACACTGCAGCTGAGAAGATGCCTCCCAGCCCATGTCGATATACTCATACTAGCTTCCCTTGAGCTAGCGCACTAAAGGTAGCAGTGTGGTATGTTGTGGCACAGGTGGCAACTCAGGCAGGCTTCTTGAGTCCAAGCCTGCCTGCTCCACACTCACTCAAGTTGGAGCTCAGCTGACTAGCCTGAGCCACCATCTATCCTGCAATGTCCACACTGCTACTTTTAGCACCCTAACTCCAGTAAAGCTAGTGAGAGAGTGGTAATAAGAGGAAAACCTCATGAGAAATGTAAAACTAATGCCCCTTTCATTCAGAGAGATCTCAAAGCATCTTACACACTTGCCAAGGTAACCCTGAACTACAAATTTCCCTGCAACATCCTGAAAGATACCTTGTACTTTTCTTCAGTCACTCCATGCAAACCAAGCCCTTGAAGAACAAAGGGAAACATATGTAAGGGACAGTAAGTAACAAGTCTAAAACCAACGTTTTGACTCAAGCGATTATTGTTCCCTTACAAGACTCCTGTCAGCCCATCTGAAATGTGATCACAGATCTGGATACAAATAGAACAACAGCTCTTCTCTATGCATTTTTCCACTTCAATTTTATCCTGGAAGAAATCTACAATGTCAGCAGTATTTTTGCACTGGGGCAACGCTAAAGATTTAGGGCTAGATCTTCAACAAGCGTAAGCCAGGGAAGTCAATGGAGCGACACTGATTTACACAGCTAGAGAGCCAGCCTTTAGGTTTCCATCACTCCCTGCACCTTATAAAAGCCAAAGGTCAATAATTTTGCCAGATTCCAACATCTGAAGCAATTAAAATCAGTGGGGAGATTAAATTTAAAACCAACTACCACAGAACTTTTCAGGAACAATTTTGCATTCAGATGGAAGAGCTGATCTGCGCTTTGATGACAAATGAGTCGAGAGAGATTTATTCTGAAATGCAGATGGGATCTTCACTGTTTCAGCCCTTTTCATAATTGTTTTTTAAAATGCTCTGTATACAGTGACATGTGGTTATTATTTGAAGAACCCATCCCAGACATTTTGTGCACTCTACTGGAATGAAATCAGATCTCTGGGTGTCAGGGAATGGATTTTGAATTCAGCAGTTTTGTATGAAGGGTTTAGGTCTTCATTGCATCTGTATTGGACTTGGCTTACTCTGAAGAACAAAGCCCCTCTATTTCATATAGAGTGTATGTACCAGAGACAAGGTCTTAGATTCCGCTGGAAGTTGAGCCCATGAGCAGGCTAGGAAAAGGCACAGAACAAGTATACCTGGAATCATAATCGTGTGTAGCGGCATCACCTCTACTCCTTGAATAGGATAGCTTAATGGCATGTTTGGTTTGGCTATTATTAAATCTTGAGTCATCGAGGGGTATCTGGAACAAATGCGAGTAGAACAGGGTCAGCGTTGGGAGAATAAGGGATTGTGAAAATTGTGTTACTCACTCAATTTCTGTTTTAGTGTTCTTTCTTTCTACCAACATCCCCTATTTGTCTGTTGGCTGTTTGCGGCTGGCATTGCAAAAGAAACGGTCTCCCAGTGGAGCACCAAATGAAGCAACCAGAGTTTCAGGATACATAGAGTGTACGACTTGGGTGCTGAACGTTTGTGAAAAATCTCTCTTGTATTTCAGTGGCTAAGTGGCAGCAGAATTGTTTGGAAAAACCTGACCCATAGATTACAACGGGGTAGGAAACCTGCGGCATGCAAGCTGATTTTCAGTGGCACTCTCACTGCCCGGGTCCTGGCCACCGGTCCAGAGGGGAGGGGGGTGTCTGCATTTTAATTTAATTTTAAATGAAGTTTCTTTAACATTTTAAAAACCTTATTTAATTTATATACAACAATAGTTTAGTTATTATTTTATAGTCTTATAGAAAGAGCTTCTAAAAATGTTAAAATGTACTACCAGCATGCAAAACCTTAAATTAGAGGGAATAAATGAAGATTCAGCACACCACTTCGGAAAAGTTGCTGACCCCTGGATTATAAGGTCTCTGAGCCGGGACTGTCTTCTTTGTAAAAACAGGATCCTGATCCTTCATCGAGGTTCTTAGGTGCTACTAGGGCTACACTTATGGTGGCATGTAGAGGTCAGACACTGTATTGTATGCCCAAGAAGCATAGGTATAAATAGCCATGTAGACGGTGAGGCACTGCCTCAGCAAGTAGAGAAACGCCAGAACTCTAGGCTATACACCCTACACAGCTCTGCATCCCCACACAGTAACTCTGACAGCTGAATGGCTATTTTTAGGAGTGTAGTGTTGTGACGCCTCCCCCTTCCAGAGCCTTTCACTGCCATGTGTAGCTACACACAGCAGAATGGATTCAGTCCATTTTTCACTGCAGATACACGTACCCTATCTGCCACCACCAGCGTAGACAAGACCCAAGAGACACAGATACATGGAAATCAGAGAAAGATGTACTCACCCTCACAAAGAGAGAGGGATATAGGGTAGGTGGTGGTGGTTTAGGATGGCATAATGATCCTCATTTAGGGTCAGGTGGGGAGCATGGCCACAACCCGACTGCCAAGGGGGTTGTGGGGAGAGGAGCCTGGGCCCTCCCACTCCACCGGGCTCAGACCAATGGTCTGGCAACCAAGGCTGCTTAAGGCTGTCCTCCGTGGGCCTCTTCCTCTCGTCCCTGTCGGTCCCTCCCCCCCAGTCCTATTACTCCAAGGTTTTCCCCTGTTGGGAAAGTCCAAACCAAAATAAGTAAGAGGAAGTTACCATGTCCAGGGTTCACAGGCAGGGGAGAGAGGCATATTTCCCTCTCTGGTTGTCTCTAGGAGTGTGTCCTACCTTCCATCAGGGAGGGCCCCTTTGGGCAGCTGCATCAGACCTTTAGGCTTCCCTCTGCTCTATACTGCTGGAGCTATGGAGCTAAGGGCTGCAGGTCTGCTTAGCTCCAGCTCTCTGCCACCCAAAGGAGCTAATTCCCTGTGTTTTTAAATTCCTTCAGCAGATGTCACATTTGCTGCAGGTGGGGTGGGGCGGGGCGGGGCGGGGCGGGGCTGGCTAAAGCCAAAATAATCCCTTAATCCATTGTTGCCCACTGTGCGATTTGTACACCCCATCACCAATGGTAATAGCTGAAAGGATCATTTCTGCTTTCCTCCACAGCTGTTTCTTCTTATCTCAACCCAACTCCAAGGCTTCAGTTCATGAGACTTTTCCATGTGAACTTAGCATCAGGGAAAGATGCAGGCTTGACAGGTCAAGAGACAGGAGGGTCCCTAGGCACAGACTGGGTACAGCACAGGCAATGACAATGCAAACTTCCTCCCTGACTAACTTCTAGCATTCCTCTGTCCTGATGTGAGCCAATCACCTTTGAGTCAGAGGAGTTCTGTCTCCAGAACCCATAGTGGGCCATGGGCAGCCATATTTTGCTATGCGAATGGAACAGGCCACCACTTTATACACAGTGGCTGAGATTTTCTTTCCCCCAACGCTACTTAAGAGTTTGAAAAATCTCAGCCAGTAGCCATTGGCTATCAAACATACTGCCTTGGGCTGGATTTGGATAGCAACCTAGACATGATAGGTGAATAAGTATTCAGTACATATCTGATGTTCTACAGATGACTCAAACCTGTTCTCATTGAGGCTAGTGGCAAAACAGCCAGAGGACCAGGATCCAGCTCAATGGATGATGTTCAGAACTAACCCACCCACCCAATTTCTTAAAGCAAGCTGAACAGCCCAGCTTGATTGAGAATTTGTGCCTTAGCAACTCAAAACGATACCTCAGAGGGTAAGCATACAGGGGAAATGACAACTTATTTAAGTAACCTGTTGGCAAGATGTTTGGTTGCAACAACAGTGATGTCAGGCTTTTCCAGGAGATTCAATGGACATTTTAGCGGTTGAAGTTTTATACCCATTTGTGTCACTTGGCTTCACACAGAGAATGGGTATATTAGCTACTAATAATCCTCCCTAAAGTCCACACCCTAGTGCTCAGCTGTTGTCTTTATTTTTCCTTTGACATTTTTTTAATGTTTTGTAAGTTTAGTTTCTTGGCTCTCATCTGTTCTTTACAGCACAGACACTCCTTTGACGGTGCCACCCTCTGCATGAGTTTTCTAGCTGGCTACCTCCAAGAGGAACCTTACTGTCAAAGCTGTAAGTACTCTGGTATTACAGAATCCCTCTCTCTAGAAGGTGAGTATTGCAGTCCTCGGTAAGGTCAGCCCTTCAAAAGCATACAGTGCTCCAGAGGGGATGCCTGCCGTGAACGCAATGTAAGGCTACACAAAAGGCCACTCAGAAGCAGCAACAGTCCCTGAACTCTGTCAGCCCAGTCCCCCACCGTGTTAGTCTGACATATCCTGAAATTCACTGACGCTGGCTATTTGTGGATGTCAGCAGACATAGAACTGGACTCAACAAGATACTAGGGGATGCACTGACAGGGAAAAGGGCTAATAGGTGCATCCTCAGTGTGACAGCAGTAGAGGTCAATGGGTGACCAGGAATGAACAAGTCTGCAGAGAAGGAGCCAATTTACCTTTTCTGATAGTGCTCAAACTCCTTCTGTCGCCTCTCTTTAATTGAGGCAAGGTCTTTCTTATCGATATAATCTTCCATCTGGTAGACATGCACATGGTCGGCTTTGGCGCACTCGCACCGATTCTTTGGAGCTAGCCTGAGTAGAAAGAAAAAACCAGAAGGCTCAGCTCCTGCAAGGACACTGGGAGAATCTGCTGTTTTGTGACCCTCTTAAAAGAATATGCATATAGCCAAGCTTGGTGGGTTAGTCCCATATCTATATGGGGCGTGTCTATATATATTAATGATATGGGTCTAACTCACCAACCATGGACATGAAACCCATGTTTCAAATGCACACTGGCAATGTTCTGATCTCAGCTGGACGCTACCTTCCCAGCACTGAGGGATGTTCAACTCTGGCAGGGAACATTGTGACTTAGCCAGAGCTAAGACGCGAATAGGATCCCCTCCTGCCTTGGCAGGTGAATGTCGCTTCCTTTGTAAGAAAGTTGGGTTGGACTGTAGGACATTTGGGTCAGATTTTCAGCTGGTGTAACTGCACAGAGCCACTGACGCCAGCTGAGAAACTGGTCCTTTATTACATATAGAGCCCAGAAAGCTGTAGCTCAAGGTAAGGGCCCGTAGCAGGGTGCTGGTGCAAAAGCACCTAATCAGCCCCTGCGTGGTCAGCTCCAATCAGGGGAAACAGACTGGGGCTGATGGAAAAGGCCTGATGCCGGCCTGAGGATTGGCACCACCTGCTGGCCTGACAAGCCAAGAGCTATAAAGGCTGGGAGGGAGACAGAAGGCAGGGGGAAGCCAAGGAGAAGTCAGTCAGTGAGCTGGAGGCCTAATTGAAGGCTGATTCTGCCTGTAAGGGAGATAACCAAACCTATAAAGCTGTATATAGATGGACACTAGTGGTGGAACAACAATAAGTGAAGACCTGGGTGTTGCACAACCCTGAAGCCTCTCTGAGCCTTATTGGGGAGGGCAAGAGGGCCCCAGGAAGGGGGGTGGGTTGTTACAGGACCATAAAACAACAAAACCAAGCCACCCTCTGCCCCCTCCATCATTCTGAATACCAGAGCCAACTTTTGGGATAGAGAACCAGTGGCCGTGCCCCACCTCCTTTCCAAACTGAGAAGGAGAGAACCCTAAAAAATACTGAACTGGGTGTCAGGAGATCCAGGTTCTATTCCTAGATCTGCCACAGGCTCTCTGCGATCTCAGAAAAGTCACCTAATCTGTCTTGCTGGATGCCTCCTCCCCATGCAGAAGGGAGCAATGTTGCAAGATTCCACTCCCTGGTGGAGGAGAGAGTTTCTGGTAATGACAGACTGGGGCCATCTTCCCAGCACCTAAGAGAGGTGACCACCGCCCTCCTATCCAGCATGCAGAAGGGATAGGGACAGAACACAAGGAGGAGGGAAGCTACAAACCCACTTAAAATCCAGAACAGAGAGGGAAAGAGCCCCCTCTCATCCCAGAAACTGGGTCAAGTCAAATTCAACCCTCTCTCTCTCTCTAACCACCACCAGCCCAAACAGCAAAACAAGCAACCACATGGACATGTGCCTCAGGGATTATGGGAAAAACTGGACACTTGATGGAGATTGAGAGACACCCGGCTTCATTGTCTCCCTGCAAGAACGGGGGTCAAGAAACAGTAAATCCCAGCAAGCTGTTAGCAATAAAGCCCCAGCGAGCTGCCCAGCTGCCTCTTTTCCATTGTCAGAGGTGAACAGAGACAATAGGGGAACTACATGCACTTGGGTTTGCATGGAGGGGCTGGTGTCTGAGCTTCCTCTTTCTGGGAATAGATCTATTTGCAGGTCCCTTGGCTGGCAGACTTGATAGCCCTTAGGGTGCTCTTGGAGTCCACTGAGAAGTTACAAGACCAGCTTTGTTGGTTGGAGGTGAGCAAGTTGACCCTCAGCAATAAATACCTGTTCTACGGCTGACTCCACAGCCTACTTCTTCTTCCCCCACCTCCTCCAGATATTGTAACCTGCCTCCCATTCCACTTCATTGCCCCCAGAACCCTCCTGCTACATCACATTCCCTGCTACACCAACCCCATGCAGGCACTGCGTGCTACACCCACTTAATCACTCTTGTGGGTGTGGAAGCTCTTTGTATACAGGAATTTAGAGAAACAAGGTGGGTGAGGTAATAGCTTTCACCAGATGAAAGATTCCCCAACAGAAGTTGGTCCAGTAAAATATATTACACCTCATCAACCTTGTCTCACTAATACCCTGAGACTAACACCCCTACACTGACTCTGCACACTAGAAAGGTATTTGACAACAACGATGTAGTGGCAAGTTTGAATGTGCAGGTACATTACACCTAACCACCAGCATAAATGAAAGCCAAGCCACCCCACTGAGGTCCAGTAGCAGAATTCTGGTATTTTAATCTTGGTGGCTTCCTACAAGTCCAATGCTTAAAGACAAATTAAGCCTCAGTTAGGGGGGAAAAGTGCCATGGTATTTTTGTAAGAAAGAAGGGGTTTGCCTAGACTATCCTTGGGCAAAAACAAAAACAAAACAAAACACCACTCTCTCCTCCCCTTACTCGTGTAGCGTGCTGTTGCCTTCCACCCCAGAAGTGGCTGCATTTCACTACTACTGCATTCATAGGATCTAGAGTGCTTTTCAAGCTCTGTGACATGATAAAGATGGGTGTTGCATAAACCTACTTCTTCTGCTCATCTAAGGGTATGTCTACATCTACAATTTTGCAGCGCTGGTTGTTACAGCTGTATTAGTACAGCTGTATAGGGCCAGCGCTGCAGAGTGGCCACACTTACAGCAACCAGTGCTGCAAGTGGTGTTAGATGTGGCCACACTGCAGCGCTGTTGGGCGGCTTCAAGGGGGGTTTGGGGAACGCGAGAGCAAACCGGGGAAGGAGACCTGCTTCCCCGCGGTTTGCTCTCGCGTTCCCCGAACCCCCGAGCAAGCAGGTCTCCTTCCCCGCGGTTTGCTCTCGCGTTCCCCGAACCCCCCTGCAAACCGCGGGGAAGGAGACCTGCTTGCTCTGGGGTTCGGGGAACGCGAGAGCAAACCGCGGGGAAGCAGGTCTCCTTCCCCGGTTTGCTCTCGCGTTCCCCGAACCCCCGAGCAAGCAGGTCTCCTTCCCCGCGGTTTGCAGGGGGTTCGGGGAACGCGAGAGCAAACCGGGGAAGGAGACCTGCTTGCACAGGGGTTCGGGGAACGCGAGAGCAAACCGGGGAAGGAGACCTGCTTCCCCGCGGTTTGCTCTCGCGTTCCCCGAACCCCCCTGCAAACCGCAGGGAAGGAGACCCGCTTGGGGGAGGATTCGGAGAACACCGGAGCAAACCGCAGGGAAGGAGACCTGCTTGATTACCAGAGAGGCTTCCTCAGGTATACTGGGATACCTGCTTATTCCACGGAGGTCAAGAAAAGCGCTGGTAAGTGTCTACACTTGATTACCAGCGCTGGATCACCAGCGCTGGATCCTCTACACCCGAGACAAAACGGGAGTACGGCCAGCGCTGCAAACAGGGAGTTGCAGCGCTGGTGATGCCCTGCAGATGTGTACACCTCCTAAGTTGCAGCGCTGTAACCCCCTCACCAGCGCTGCAACTTTGTGATGTAGACAAGCCCTCAGTCTGCTTCTTGTCTCTTGCTGTTTATGGACTGTCTCCCGTTCCTGCTCTGCTGCCTGCTTTGCAAGCCAACTCATTTCACTCTGTCCTTCATATGGTCCCTCTCTCCTTCCTAAATTTACACTTCCCTTGTGTGTGTCTCCCCTCTACCTTTGTAGGTGTGTTCTTTTTGCTGATACTCAGCACAGAAGCCAGGGGGGATGGGAAAACACACACACGCAGAAAGGCTTCAGTCTCTGTACCACTTTCTCAGCCTCTGCTGTGCAGTGCAGCTTGGTACAAATAGTTGACGGTTGCGCTCAGACATTTTATAGGGTTGGCACCCCTCTTGCTGTACTTGGGTAATGCAATTACCTGGCACTTCTGCTGAGTGTATTGCTGATTGTTTGCTTAACTTTTATGGGGCACAGTCAGTGCTTTGCAGCACAATCGCTGAGAGAGTAAGAAGGCAGGAATTGAACTGGGAGGGTACACGGTTATTCAGCAAATTGGTACTTTTATTGGATGGGGCCATCCTGTGCTCCGGAGTTGGAGCTTTTGTTTTAAAAGAAGAAAAAAAAAAAAAAAAGTGTCAGCATTACAAAGATAAACTGCTAATGGTGGAGAAGCACAGAGTCATGTGGCATGGTCTCCTGCATCTGCAGGCAGCCCGAGAGAATAGTTCTGAGAGAATTGCCCCTACAGGGTCAGCACAACTGAAAATAGAAGCCTATTAATTGCAAGTTTAGTGTCAGCATCAGTACCTCTGTCACTGGAAAGTAGGGCAGGCAAGACAGGAAAACAAGGTGCATATGATGTGCTCCGAGCAGGCTTTTAGCCTTGTTTTGGCATCTCACCTAGGGGGAGCTTGGCAGGTGGGCAGAGCTTGGCTTGTGAGTACACTAGTAGGCCCATCCCAGCCCAGGCAGGAGAGAAATTGGAGCTGCTGTCCATTGCACACTTCTACCTGATAAAGTACACGTGAGGTTTCTTCGGTGTCTCTCTACTGAGGCCAAATTTTTTCAAGAGATCTCAGCACCCACCTAGGTCCCTGAGGAAGTGGTCAGACTTTCCAGAGCACTCAGTGCAGAGTTCGGCATGTTGGACATTGATCTTTTTGGAAAATCTGGACCTTAGCATATAAAGTGCTGGAAGGTGAGACCTTCCAAAAGCAGGTAGAGGTCAAACAGCAGTAGGGTGGCTTCTTCAACCCACCCTGCCTCAGCCCTGACTGGAAGGGTCAATAGGAATGACAGTCTTCTCAATGGCTCACTCAATTCTTACGCCAACTAATGCCAGTTGTAGCAGTGAGGTTGTCTTCAGACATATAAAGAGAGTTCCTGAGAACCGGCTTCAGACGTACTGTCTCATCTCACTGAGGCCATTGAAGAGAATTCACATGGAAAGTATTTTCACTTGATACCAGCCTGGCATGGATTCAGTCCAGAGACCTTGAAGTGAAGGACTCCACATTTCCAGCCACCAATCCCCCAAGCCCTACCACTTTTTACTAGCCGTAAGAGCAAACAAGGCGGTGGCTCAAGGTGGGTTTTGAGCTGTCACATGGGGGCTGCATCTTGCCAGAGCCCACAGCCCTCCTGCAGCTCCTTGCCACTCCTGGCTAACCGGGAGCATTTTAACAGGAAGCACCAAGCAGTAACAACACCACCACCACCACCACAAGTGTGTGTGTGTGTGCGCACATGTGTAATGAGAGACAGCCAGTGTGTGTGAGACAGTGTGTGTGTGTGTGTGTGTGTGTGTGTGTGAGTGTGTGTTGGGGGGACTGTGTGACTGTCTGACAGTGTGTGTTGGGGCATATGAAACTGTGTGTGTGAGAATCTGTATTGGGGGACTGTGACTCGTGAGAGGCAGAGTGTATGTGCGTGTGAGAGATTGTGTGTGTGTGTGTGTGTTAGTGCGCTCACTGTCTCTCTCACTTCCCTATCACTTTAAGTCCCCCCCCATCCTGCCATTCAGCCCGGCTCCCCCTGCTAACTCATGTGGTAGTTTGGCTCCTCCTGTCCTGGCCGGGGCCCCCAATCAGAGACCAAGCGATGCAGGCAGGCAGGGACTCTGCTCCAGGCAGCAGTGGGCCAGGCCGCCACACCGCCAGTGACCGTCCACACCACTCTGGGCTCCCTGGGGCCAGGGAAGCAGAGCCAGCTGAGAAGCGAGTGAGGGAGGGTGTGGGGTTGGGGGCGTGGAGGAGGGGCTGGAGAAGAGAGAGGATTCCAGTCACGGCCAGTGAGGGGAATGGTGCCCCACATTTTTGGGTGCCCTATGCAGCTAAATATGCTGCATATGACTAAGGATGGCCCTGCCTTCAGCCCTGGGTGGTGGGGCTCAGGTTACACCCACCCCCCTGCCTGGGACAGGGTGGCTCGGGTGGGCTCAGACTTCAGTCCTCGCCTCCTGGAGTCGTGAAGTAATTTTTGTTGTCAGAAGGAGGTCACAGTGCAATGAAGTTTGAGAACCCCTGTACAGGGGCGGCTCCATGCACCAGCGCACCAAGCGTGTGCCTGGGGCAGCCTCCTGCTAGTCGCCGTGAGGGCAGCAGTCAGGCGGCCTTCGGTGGCATGCCTGCGGGAGGTCTGCTGGTCCCACAGCTTCGGCAGCAATTCAGTGGTGGGTATGCTGAAGGCACGGGACCAGTGGGCCTCCCGCAGGCATGCTACAGAAAGCCACCTGACTGCCATGCTTGGGGCGGAAAAATACATAGAGCTGCCCCGACGAATAGATTTCTGGGAGGAAGCTGTAGCTCTGTTTTCAAATTGCTTGTAAAATAAAAGGCCAGCACTTAAGGCTCATTTTCAGGAATGAAGTGAGAGTTTAAGGCCAAACAGGATCATAAGATCATCTACCCTGACCTATGTATGTATGCATGCATGCCAGCCCTATTTACAAGGCACTAAACACCACTCAGCCACCCCCACCTCAACAACCAGAATTAGACCAAAGTATCATAGCCCTCAGAAAGCTAAACTAGTGTGCGTCACAGGCAGAGAACAGGAAAGACCAAAGTGAACAGGAGGGATCAATTTGTCTCCTGTTATCGTTTATTCTTCATTTCTCTTGGGCCCATTAGGTGCTGTGTGAAAACAAAGATGCAGCTGAGCCACGTGGTGGAGAGAGAGAGCAGCTGCTATTTTGCAAGACAACAACAGGGCAGAGGAAAGAAAAATTAATTTGAATCCCATTTCTACCTAGCTATTATTGCATCAATCATGAAGGATCTACTTAAAATCGTGGAGAAATCCCACATTTTTTGCAGATTGATCATGGCATAAATAGCAAACTTCATGGATGTGTTAGCAAATTTGCAAGCAGCGAAGGAAAAAAAAAAAGCCACGCTCGGTGGCATTTAGGTGGCAGCTCAAGCGTGCTACTTCATTTCTCGGAGGCAATTTGGTGGCGGGTTCTTCGCTCCGAGAGGGACTGAGGGACCCGCTGCCGAATTGCCGCTGAAGACCCGGACGTGCCGCCCCAAGCACCTGCTTCGTTCGCTGGTGTCTGGAGCCAGCCCTGCATGAAGTTTGCTATTTATGCCATGACTCACCAACAAAAATGTGGGATTTTCTGCTGTGTTTCTCAAATTGGGTTTCTCAAAACCAAAAGGGGGGTAGCCTATTGGTGATGGTGGAGGGGTAGCAATACTGTGACCCTTACTTCTGCGCTGCTGCTGGCAACAGCGCTGCCTTCAGAGCTAGATGCCCAGCCAGTAACCGCTGCTCTCCGCTCTGTTTTCAGAGCTGGGCGGCTGGAGACCAGATTTCACAGTCTGTGATGCAATTTTCACAGCTGTTAATTTGGTAGACACCTAATTATCATGAACAATGACCATGGGGAAAGCAGCACTTAGGCACTGCTTCTTCAGTTACTGAGCCAGCAAAAAAAACTCTGATACATCATTATTCTCCTCTCCTAACGGTTTATAGCATACTTCCTTTCTGTTCAAAAGAGACACTCTTCTGAACCACCATAACATTTAGGCATCAAAGCTACAAAAGCTTCTAAAAGGTACATCTGCACTGCAAAAGACGACCTGTGGCTAGGGTGACCAGACAGCAAGTGTGAAAAATTGAGACAGAGTGAGTGTGTGTGGGGGGGGAGAAAATAGGCGCCTATATAAGAAAAAGCCCCAAATATCAGGACTGTCCCTATAAAATAGGGACATCTGGTCACTCTACCTGTGGCCACAAATCCCAGAGCCCAGGTTGGCAGATTTGGGCTAACGCTACAGGGCTAAAAACAACAATGTAGACATGCCTGCTCAGGCTGGAGCTTGGGCTCTGAGACCCACCCTCACTTGAGTTCAGAGCCCAGTGGAAGTGTCTCTACAGCTATTGTTAGCCCCAGAGGGCCAGCCTGAATCTGTAGACCTGGGCTGTGAGACTTGCTCCTGCTGGATCTGGGATTTGTTTGTTTTTTTGCCGTGTAGATGTACCCTGAGTGGCTTAAGTCCCATTGAAAGTCAATGGGATTTAAGCACTTTTTAAGGTTTTTCCTCCCATTACAGTTCTAATTGCTGTGATTGACTAGATAGAACCAAAGGAATAATTGATTCAGGGTATACTACAGGATTATTCCGATTTTACATAAATCGGTTTTGTAAAACAGATTGTACAAAGTTGAGTGCACGCGGCCACACAAAGCACAATAATTCGGCAGTGTGCGTCCATGTACCGACGCTAACGTCGATTTCTGGAGCGTTGCACTGTGGGTAGCTATCCCGTAGCTATCCCATAGTTCCCACAGTCTCCCCCACCCATTGGAATTCTGGGTTGAGATCCCAATGCATGATGGTGCAAAAAGTGTTGTGGGTGATTCTGGGTAAATGTCACTCAATCCTTCCTCCATGAAAACAACGGCAGACAATCATTTCGCACCCTTTTTCCCTGGATTGCCCTGGCAGATGCCATAGCATGGCAACCATGGAGCCTGTTTTGCCTTTTGTCACTGTCCCTGTACGTGTACTGGATGCTGCTGACAGAGGAGGTACTGCAGTGCTACACAGCAGCATTCATTTGCCTTTGCAAGGTAGCAGAGATGGTTACCATCCCTATTGCACTGTCTGCCATTGTAATTTGGCGATGAGATGACGGTTTTCAATCATTTTGTACCATTTGCAATTGGTGAAGACGGTTATCAAGCATTTTGTACCATCTGCTGCTGTCATGGGTGCTCCTGGCTGGCCTCACTGAGGTTGGCCGGGGGCGCATGGACAAAAATGGGAATGACTCCCTGGGTCATTCCCTTCTTTATGTTTTGTCTAAAACTGGAGTCAGTCTTGCCTAGAATATGGGGCAAGTCTACTAGAGAGCACAGCCGCTCCGGGTCAGAGCCCCAGAGATCCCGCAGAAATGATGAGCTCCATGCCATCCTAGGAGGTGCCCCTGCAACAAGCCCACCCGTTGCTTCCCTCCTCCCACACCCCTCCTGGGCTTCCGTGGCAGTGTCCCCCCATTTGTGTGATGAAGTAATAAAGAATGCAGGAATAAGAAACACTATCTCACTAAAAAGTCAAAGTGAGAAAGAGGTAGCCTCCAGCTGCTATGATAGTCCAGGGAGTACAGAATCTTTTCTTTAGACACCAAAGGGTGGGAGGGGGTGGCGGCTGATGGAGCTCAGGCTCCAGCTGCTATGAGGACGGTTACCCAGCATTTTGTACCATCTGCCAGGAATGACAGGGAGTCATTCCCATTTTTACAGAGGCCAGCCAGGAGCACTCACAGGATGATGACGAGGATGGCTCAGTCATTTTGTACTGTACTGTACCGTCTGCCACCGGGGAAGGGAGGGGAGAGGATGCTGTTGTTTAGCGCTGCAGCACCTCATTTACCAGCAGCATCCAGTAGACATACGGTGACATTGAAAAGTGGCAAGAAATGATTTTTTCCCTTTTCTTTGAGGGAGGAGTGGGGGTAAATTGACGACATTCTCTGAACTACTGGTGACAATGTTTTTGACCCTTCAGCCATTGGGAGCTCAGCCAAGAATGCAAATGCTTTTCGGAGACTGCAGAAACTGTAGGATAGCTCGAGTCCTCAGTCCCCCTTCCCTCCCTCCATGAGCGTCCATTTGATTCTTTGGCTTTCCGTTATGCTTGTCACACAGCACTGTGCTGTGAACTCTGTATCATAGCCTGGAGATTTTTTCAAATGCTTTGTCATTTCATCTTCTGTAACGGAGCTCTGATAGAACAGATTTGTCTCCCCATACAGTGATCAGATCCAGTATCTCCCGTACGGTCCATGCTGGAGCTCTTTTTGGATTTGGGACTGCATCGCCACCCATGCTGATCAGAGCTCCACGCAAGGCAAACAGGAAATGAAATTCAAAAGTTCGCGGGGCTTTTCCTGTATACCTGGGCAGTGCATCCAAGTTCAGATTGTGACCACTCTGGAAAGCAATGGTGCACTGTGGGATACCGCCCAGAGGCCAATACCGTCGATTTGTGGCCACACTAACCCTAATCTGACATGGCAATACCGATTTCAGCGCTACTCCTCTCGTCGGGGAGGAGTACAGAAACCGGTTTAAAGAGCCCTTTATATCAATATACAGGGCCTCGTTGTGTGGACGGCTGCTAAATTTGGTTTAAACGCGTGGTGTAGACCAGGCCTCAGTTAAATTGTTCCTTGTATCCCTCCTCCCCAGCCCCGTGAACAAAATTTGCAAATTTTCTCAAGTCTGTCAGTCAACTTTATTTGCAGAATTAATTTTTGCAAATAATTTTGGTCTGTAGCTTGTTCGTAACCAATTTATAACAAGCGTCTAACAACCCAGATGCTTCAGTTAGTCTCAAAGATCCTGTGATTTGTATCCCTGGATCAGAAGAAATAGGCAACTAGTGCAAATCCTCATAATCCCAAACCTGAAATTAACTTTCTGCAATATGGGCATTAACAGCTGGAGCAAATTTAACAATCCAAACAAATATTAGCAAACCTTTTCCTTTGGCAGTATTTGCAAAAAATCTAGCTACAAAGAGCAATTGAAGCTGTTCACATCAGCAAGGGAACTTACCAAATTCCATTGTAGATAAACAAGGACTTGTATTTTTCTGGTGATAGAAGTTTCAGGTCAGACCGAGCCTCTGAAATCTCTCCCTTGATCTGATTTTCAGCTGGCCTCTGCCAGCGCATGGAGGCCAAAAACACAACGATTGTACACGAGATCAGGATAAGGAAGTATTTCATACTGCATTAAACAGGTGAAAGGAAGACTTTCAGTAAGCAATGAGGCAGCATTTAGTTCTGTGCCTGCATTTCTAAACTCTGCATTTCAGCTTGGGTTTTTCCTCCCTTCCACCATCTGATTAGGAAAAGGATAAACGGACACAAGTCAGATATTAGGAATGACAATATACAAAAACCTGTAGGAGAACACTTCAACCTCCCTGGCCACACTATAGCAGACCTTAAGGTGGCCATCCTGCAGCAAAAAAACTTCAGGACCAGACTTCAAAGAGAAACTGCTGAGCTTCAGTTCATCTGCAAATTTGACACCATCAGCTCAGGATTAAACAAAGACTGTGAATGGCTTGCAAACTACAAAACCAGTTTCTCCTCCCTTGGTTTTCACACCTCAACTGCTAGAACAGGGCCTCATCCTCCCCGATTGAAATAACCTCATTATCTCTAGCTTGCCTGCATACATATACCTGCCCCTGGAAATTTCCACTACGTGCATCTGACGAAGTGGGTATTCACCCACGAAAGCTCATGCTCCAAAACGTCTCTTAGTCTATAAGGGGCCACAGGATTCTTTGCTGCTTCTTCTGAAGATGAAGAAAATAAAAATGCCTCATGCCTTGATTATACTTAGGAAAGTCTGACTATCCATGCTGGGAGGCTGCTTACACCAATTATAGGACAGTTGCTCAGACGCACACACAGAATGCCACAAAGCAACCAGAATGCACATGCCTCCCTATTGCCCTGTTTTGTGGGTAGATCTGGTGCAACAGGTAGCTTTTGGAAAAAAGTAATAACTATACACACACCCGTCATGATTTTCAGCATTTTTTCCCCTCCTTACTGAAGTTTCTGTCAGCAGAGGCTGCTTGGTGCATAAGATCGTCTTCAGGGAAACTCATGAAAAATTGCCGGGCTAAATTGCCTCAAGGAACATAGCGGCTGCAACTCCCTACCACCACCAGCCTTTCACCCACTCAAGCACTTTCCTCTGGGCTATGCCAGCCCTGTCCTCACCTTGCAGGTTAACAAGGTGTGTACTCTGACCTTCTAGTCCCTTTGAAGCATTTCCCTGTGATATCCAGCCCCTAACACAAGCTACTCACAGAAATCCTGGATCCTCTGCCTCCATGGAAGCAGTGTGCCCCAATTAACTAGTTTTCCTTTAAACCACAGCTACTGAAAAACTACACAGCACTTGTGAGCACTTCTAACAAACCAGTTTTATTTAAGAAAGAATAAAAGATTTAAGTAGAAACAAGAAAGGTTGGTGGAAACAAATAGTTACAACACAAAACAAAAAGCATAAGAAGTGAATCTGGGTCTACACTTTATTAATAGTTACCTTTCCTATTTAATAAAGTAGGGTTCCCCCCACCCCAAGTTCAGTTGCAGAACTGGATGGCTTCACAAGAACCAGGATCCAGTTTTTCCATGAGAACATCCCTGCTTTCCTCAGTGAATGGATGCAGAGGCTGTCCTCCCTCTCTGTTATACTGAAATAGTCTTGTTCCTATTTATAGATATAATCAAATGGAGTTTGCCCTAATATTCATTTTTTACCTTCAAGAGGTTTTGATTGTTTGCAGCTGTCTCTGGTGGCTTTCCATTGAAACTCTTGGTATTAAACAAGCCTAAACAACTGAGCCTCGCGTTGCATCACCAGATGAGGATGGCAGGGTGACAACTGCCTCCTGCCTAATAGGCCATCACCAAGACATATTATCCGTAATGACTAATTGTTACTCCAAACACATTGTTCCTGAAATATTACCCGTATGTACATTTCACAATGGCTCCAAGCCTTAACAAGTTATGAGCTGTCTGTAGATATCTTTATGGATAAATATCCTCTAAGGTGAAATATAAGACGTGTGTTTGGTATAATGAGTTTGTCACAGTTTGCACTGCAACCCTTAAGTGTGTGTTTGCCTATGGCCCAGTGGTGGGTTAATCTGGCCCTTCACACTTTTGTCTTACTAGGGAGGCATTCAGAAACTATGTGCAATAGTATTTTCATTGTGTACTCAAGGCACCAGTTAAAATGCACTCAATGTCCCAATCTTTCTTGGCAGGTAGCAATGCAAACATCTTCTGCACAAATGAATCTTCACACATCAGGGAGTTCTGGTTGGTCATTTGGTGTATACAATAAGCAGCAAAGGTGAGAGCACTGAATGTGGGGGCAGGCCATTCTATTGAGTACATCATCAACTTTTCTGACTATCCAACTCGACAAAGAAACATCGATTCTCAAGCAGAGAGAGGACCTGGACCATCTTGCTATTTCTCAAAATTTTTGCAAGTTTCAGCAGACATACGATAGTGTCAAAAAATTTAAAAAAATGAAAAAAAGATATACAGCCTTGGTAGTTTTACAGGTTTCAAAGCCATCTTCAATGTATTGCATTAGATTTACAGCCTGGGAACAGCATGAACATCCTGGGGAGAAAAACCCTTCAACTATTAGAACTGTCCTACCCATTCTCCTCTGTTCACATAACTTGCAAGTTGAACAAAGGATATTGGGCAATAATGTCTTGCAGTTAGGGTCTTCATATGGTTTGAGTAGTGCAACCTGGGTTATCTGCATAGTCTCTAGAAGGAACTGGAAAAGTCAAGCAGCCACATCTGTTCTCTCATCCTAAAACAGAGGAATAGTGTGCTAGACATACCAGCTGCCGTTCCACATTTCAGGGTTTTCATGGCTATTGGCAGCTCCTCAGCGCTGAGCTGTTCTTTGTGGACTTTGCTCACTCTTTGGAGACAGCAAATGGGTTTTGTTCTGCACTTTGCTCTGTGGGTTGGTCTACCATTTAGGATGAGTTGGGGTGTGAATTGGCTGGGAGAGTCTATGGCCCTGCACTTTGGTTGCTGTTCATCAGGGTTCAGCTTACAAAAAGGTGCTTTTGTACTATTCAGATAACAGAATTGTCATAAAAATCAGTTTCCTCCAGCGGCCATGCTATTCCTTTCCAATTTCTCACACAAGCATTTCCCCCGAGCCCCATGGTTTTGTCACTGTTCAGATAATAGCTAGTAGAGAAATACGTAGATAACTATGTTTTAATTACAAACACAGATACAGACTAACCCCTCTGATATGTTTTAACTGCACTGGACATTGGTCCTGCAACTCCCCCCCCCCAGTGCAGACTTCCCTAAAAGGAGCGTACTAAGTCAGGTCCATACAGAGCTGTGGTATTCATTGCACAGATGTGTATTTAATAACTTGCTATCTGCCTATCATGAAAATACTGAAGCCCCAAAGTGCAGTTGTTCAGCATTTGAGGGGGAGGTGGGGAAAAGAAAGTCAAACCAAACTTCTCTTTGGGTGCCTAAATTTAGACACCTGGGTTTGAATGTTTGGGCCCACCATTTAAACAAGCCATGCTATGAACACTGGTGGACTAAAAAAAATAAAATAAAATAAAAACAAAAACAAAAACACACATACCTAAATCATCTATAACAATCACTTCTAAATAAGCACATTTAAGACGGAAGCACCCTCTGCTCCACTTCTTGTGCTTCAAGCTCATCAGCTTATCGGGGGGGGGGGGAGGGGGGAAGGAGGGGGAATGAGATGAGAATCCTGAATTTAAGGAGAAATGGATTTTTCACATCATCATAAAAAAAAGTTTTATAATTAAGTCTATGTATTTTGATAGAGAGACAATTATCATGTGAGGGGTAAACTGATCCTGAAACTGGGCACCAACAGGACTCAAAAAGGAGGAAATCCAGCCCCATAAAACCTATTCCAGGACCTAGCCCGACATTAGCAATACCACCGTGGCTTATTTACATTGACCCAAGAAAGGAAATGGCACTTATACAAACAGCACAGTGTGATGGGAAAGTCCAGCTAGACTTGGAATGCTGCCCATCATGAAGGGCCCCATCCTGCAAGAACACGTACGCAGGGAAGAGCCATTTCACTCACAAGCTACTCCCCATTACTTCTGTAGTATTTTTTGAGTAAGTAAGTTACTCACTTGCCTATGTGTTTGCAGAATCAAGTCTTAACAGAGAAGTGAGTTCATTATAGGGTTTGTGTTCACTGAACAATTAACTCAAGTTCTGTTCACACACAAACCCTCTGAACTCCAAGTAGGGGTGCTTTTAGCTCAAGTTAGCTGGCCCATCAGGTGTATAGACGGTCAGCTGTTAACACAATTGCTCTATGCTAGGGTGGCCACTCACACATCCCCAGAATAATGGACACTCTGATACTTCTGGGAATGGTGTGGGCCCGCCCCCGCCAGCATGACCTCCCACACCTGGTGTGTACAAGCTCATGCTGCACAGAGGACGCCATTTTGAAGAACGTGCTGCTCCACTCACACAGGTGGAGGTGGAATGGCACATTCTTCAAAATGGTGTCCCTCACCTGATACTGGACAAAAAACAAGTCTGGTTTTGTCTCAGTACCAGCCGGGGGACAAGCCACCCCAAAAGAGGACTGTCTGGTTTAAAACTGGAGGAATGGCCTTCCTACACAGTGCTGCTCACCCGAGCCATTTTGTAGTGTGGCACTTTCCCCTTCAGCCAGACTAACTGGAGAGGAGTAACTTGAGATCACCCAGCAATGACGATGTTTTAACTATAAATTTTGTTTGTTTGTTTGTTTCCCTTTAAATTTTTCACATACAGAACAATTAGAGGAAACATTTGTACTTTTTTTTTTTTAAGTTCCCATAAAAAAAATTTTAAACACACATCATGGAAATATTTGTTGTCTTTTATGCATTGTAAAAGGCATTTTCCCTTTTGCTTTATATATCATTTTACTTAAGATCATGCAAATTGTACAGTGAAAGACAAAATTTAAAAAATTACAATAACTCCAAAAAACACTACTATTTGTCAGGCTTACATCCTCAAGTCACTTTCAATCCTATTCACACAAGAGACAAAACTACCAGATAGTAAAAAAAAAAAAAAAAAAAAAAAAAAAAAAAAAAAGCCAGAGCACACAAGTACAGAGAGATTATAAAAGTTGTGGATATTTTTAAATAAAAAAACAAAAAATTAATTCTCCCCCACTGTCCCTTTTAAAATTACGTTGAAGAATAAAATTCTAGAAACTAAACAAAGAAGATAATAAAATAAAAAACATAAGACATTCAGAACTAAAGCAAAACTGGGGCCCAGTCCAGTAAACATTTAATAATTGTGAGCATTATTCCTGGTATTGCCTAGTCTATCGGAGCATAACAAGATCTGTTACTTTTTGGCTGGTGGTAGGAGGAAGATTGTAAAGAAAGCATTACATGTCTGTGGAATTATTGCACTTGATATTTAAGACAATATCCTCCCCAAGAGTAAAGATTTTGTTAGCCTTTTACATATAGGCTTAATCTTGAAATCCTCATACATTAATGAATAAGTCAATATGACTACTCTCCTGATTAGGGGTCATTTGTAAAGCAGTATATAAGTTTTACACCACCATATGCAAAGTTTTGGAATAAGCAAATACAACCACTTGCAAGTACAGTACAATGATCCAACACAAAAACATTGATGAAGTGGGGGGGGAAGGGTCTTATTACTGTTAGGGCATAGGAGCTCATGGAGTGAGGAATTTTTGAGAACACGTTACATTCAAGTCTTTTTGTTGGCAGAAATACACGTAATCGGAATACAAGATTACTGCTGCATTTACTCTTCTCGATCAACGAGGAAGAAAGACGTTTAAATGTATCTATGATTGTGGCCTTCCTGGGATTTACTGGGTTCCTTTGCATTGAGTCCCTGTTCTCTATTTTTAGTACCCTTTATTCTGAGGCCTTATGGTCATTTTTCTTTCTGAGACAAGTGGCTGAGTTTAAACATTGAAGCAGCAGAGTTTCTTCTCCCCTCCACAACCCACTCCCCCCCCCGTATCATTGAATATAACTGAGATGTGTGCGCCTTTTTAAATGTTTTAAAAATACTTAATCAAGATTATAGCATATTCAAAAAGCATCAAGTTGGTTTAATTTACACACCTTTTCTTAAAGCTCATAAGGCATCATTAAGACCCTGTATAAAGACTCCCATCATTTTTTGGGGTCAGGGTCAAAAGTTAGACAGTCTTTTCCTTGTCGTAATTAGTCATTAAATACACAGCAGTTTCCTCCTATAAATTCCCCCTTTAGCACCAGCTTTGTTGTTGTTACAGGTTTTTAAACAACCCCTCTACCCCATCTGTCTACATGGAAGTGACTGACAATTGTTTAAGTGTCTCTTAATAGAGGAGGCTCTCTCATCCTTGTTTAGCTTTTTACACGAAGATTCTAGTATATTTGTTTTAAAAGCATCAGTAGACAAATTGGTTTAATTTAGAAAGTTTTATTAAAATTAGCTATCGACCCACCTATAATGAGAGGAGAGCGCCATGCACTGACTGGGGATCTTTACAACTTTGCTGACAGTCAAGCAGAAAGCCCCATTTCAACCCACAACATTATAGCCTTTGCAAGTCAAAGAAAGGCCCATAACCACACCAGCCTGAGGGCATAGGAAGCACCTTTACCATGGAAGGGAATGAAGTGTGTTTTGCCTGTTTGAGCAGATCAGGTTAGCTTTTAAGAAGCAAAAGAAAATGCTACTGCCATTTGTTTACAAGGAGAGCTGTTCTGCAGCCAAGGGGTTTCCTCTCCTGGCCAGTATCGAAGCTCAGGGATTCTAGTGTTTAATTCCAGGAAGGGTCTTCCCTTCACCCCCAGACAGTGCATAGTCACTGCTGCAGTAGAATAAGTAAATATCTGCCAAACTCAATAGCCCAGCTCAATGGAACTGCGCTGGGTTTCCATTTGTAGAGTTTCCCCCAGAAAATCTGAAGCCTGAACACAATGGACAGAAATTAGAGACAAATCCCTTTCACTCAGTTATTCTACTTATTAAAAAAAACCAAAACACAAAACAAACAACAACAACAAAAAACAAAAAACCACATACACAACAAGCCACAATCAAACCTGCAGTAAGATCTCAGCATCCTTTGGCAGCTGAAAGCCCAGGAATAAGGAGAGATCCAATCCCAAAACATGCTGATTCTGACCAAACACCCCCAATGACCACGAGCTCCCCCACAAGTAACCAATTGCACTAATCTGAGCTATATAGCAAAGAGAGCTGTCCAACCCTCCCAGAAACTCACACCCCTAGTACACAGGCACCCAATACCATCTTAGCTCCAGGTATTTAGTATCTAAAGCCCCACCCACACAGGTATATCCAATGCCAGCCCTGCACCTGATACTCAGTGTCTACAGCCCCACCCTGTTAACAAGTCCAATAGCTGCAGACCTACCTGAGAATCAAAGCATCAAACACATCTGTACCCTGAAGAGGCTTATAAAAAAAAAACCACCTAAAAAAAGCTAGGGGAGAATATTTACCTGCTCTGTGGATTTTTTTAAAAAAGCAATTGCTTTAGCATGGCACAAAACTAGAAACCGGGAACTGCTGCAAAGTCAAATTGTTGGTGAAAAAACATAAAATGTAATTCAACTATGTGTCAGTCTGTTAAAATCAGGATAATGACAAACTTCACAACACCTAAGCCAAAAGGAGAAGCCTTGTCCATTTCAATATAGCCAGTGACAACCCAGCAATGCTACTGGAAATGTCCCCAATTCTGAGATTTTCAGACAAACTACTCAAAACATAAAAAGCTTCCTCTGGGGGGGAATGGCTCAGCTGTACCATCACCCTGTGCAAAATTCTCTCCATGAGAACAAAAGCCTACTAGAAATAAACTGCAAACAAACTACTGGTCAACTTAGAAAGGACATAAACATTGATCTTTTTAAAAAAATAGCTGCAAACTAAGCAAAATAAATTTTATTTTGGAAATGTAGAAAGAGAACACATACTGAACTGTATAGATACAAAAAGGAGTACTTCTGGCACCTTAGAGAGACCTTAGGAGAACTTAACATAGGTAGCAATTTTGCAACAAAAAAACTTCAAAAACAGAGTCCAAAGAGAGTCTGCTGAACTCGAATTAATATGCAAATTAGATACCATTAACTTTGGTTTAAACAGAGACTGGGAATGGTTGGGAATGGCTGGGAATTATTACACTAATTGAATCTATTTCCCTATGTTAAGTTCTCCTCACACCCTCTATGGGTCACCTCAATTATCACTTCAAAGGTTTTTTTTCCTCCTGCTGACGATAGCTCACCTCAATTGATTAGACTTTTCCACTTGGTACGCATACTTCCACTTTTTCATGGTCTCTGTATGTATAAATATCTCCTGTCTGTGTGTTCCATTCTATGCATCCCAAGAAGTGAGCTGTACCCCATGAAAGCTTATGCTGAAATAAATTTCTTAGTCTTCAAGGTGCCACAAGTACTTCTGTTCTTTTTGCATATACAGACTAACATGGCTGCTACCCTGAAACCTGTATAGATACAGCCCTCATAATAAATGCAACCCAGAACACCAGTGCCAGAAAGAAACCACTGGATAAATACAATTCACCAGTAAAACAACTTGTTAAATTATTTTGAACAGTATAATCCAGCTTATCCTGCTATGCAGGAGCAAAGTCTGTGGGCCAATTTTAGCTAATAATTGCTCTGGTTTGGATCAAATCACAGTTGTCAGCACAGACACTAGAAACCCTGCCTAGAGCAGTTTGGTTTGGTTTTATTCTTTCAGCTAACAGGTGGTTGCCACTGCCATATGAATCAGGGCCACATATAACCCCTCTAACCAAGCTCACCTGCACCACAGAGAGGCTTTCCTCAGCTGAAAGACAGCATAGTCTATCAGGGAGGATACTGGAGAGGGAGTCAGGAGAGGTGGGTTCTGTTCCAGCTCCATCACTGGACAGCTGTGTGACCATAAGCAAGTCCCTTCACCCTTCTGTGCCTCTATTTATTTACCCACCCATCCTTTGGTCTGGTTGGTCTTCTTAGACCAGCGGTTCTCAAACTGTGGGTCGGGACCCTGAAGTGGGTCATGACCCCATTTTAATAGGGTTGCCAGGACTGGCTTAGACTTGCTGGGGCCTAGAGCTGAAGCCAAAGTCCAAGTCCCACCACCCTGGGCCGATGCCAAAGCCCAAGGGAGGAGCTCCGGTTACAGACCTCCTGCCCGGTGCTGAAGCCCTTCAGCTTTGGCTCCCGCTGCCAGGGACGGTGGGGCTCGGGCTTTGGGCTCCCCACCCAGTGCAGCAGGGCTCGGGTGGGCTAAGGCTTTGGTCCTCGCTCCTGGGGGGTCATGCTGTCAGCAGGGGAGCCAGTTACATCCCAGTTAGGAGGTGTGATTTGCATGCCAAGGAGGCAGAAGGACAAGAACGGGGACAATTAGAAGAGTTAATAAACCACTAGGCCGAATAGTCTTGAGCCTCAAGCCCCTGCTTAGAGCTCAGCAGGAGCTGAGGCCTGCAGCACCCAGGACTGCTGGGTGCCCCAACCCCCCCAGGAATCCTACTTGCCCCAGCTGGGCTTACCTTGGGCAGCAGAGCTGGGTGGCTTTTCTGGCTCCCCAGGCAGCCAACTTCTGGCAGTCGAGGAAGGGGACTGCCAGCTCCATTCCTGGGAACAGAAGTCAGAGCCTCAGATCTACTTCCTGATCAGAGAGCCAGGGGAGGGAGGCACCGTCCCAGGCCCTGACACCAGAGGGGAGCCCCCTTCAGTCCTGCCAACCACCAGACATAAAAATTCATAGCTGGATTCCACACTTCCCCCCACCCACCCCCCCAAAAAATCATGAGATTTTAAAGTTAGCATCAAACCAGGTCTTTTCAGTTGGTCTGTTTACTTTTAACCGCCCTCTACTCTTCTGGCTGGGTGCTGAAAAGTCAACCTTTGATGCACACAAAAAAAGGGCTCCTCTCCCTGGCTGCTTCACTTACCCTCCTCCTTTCCCAGGACCCACCAACCCCACCTCACTAACTCCCTCAAAACGCTCCTTCCCTCCCCGCCTTCTTCTCTACCCAGATCCCAGGGAGAGGAGACGTTCCAAAGCCAGGGCCGGGTTTACGATGGCGCCATGGAGCCGGGCCCATGCTCAGAAGGGGGACCCGGCCTGCTCTGCTTGTCCTGTGCCCTGGGCTCCCACCCTCCAGCCTGCTGCCCCCCTCACACACCACCTGCTCCTCTCGGCCTGCCCAGCCGCCGGCCGAGGGCTCTTCTCCACCCCTTGGCCCCACCTGCTAGCTTCTCTCCGTCCCCTGGCCAGACCCCAGTGCACCTCCGGTTCTGGGCCGTCTCTGCTTCCCACCACCTGCGGGGCCCCACCACCTGTCTCCCCAAAGCTGAGCCACCTGGGACTGGGGCAGAAGCCTGGCCAGTCTCAGCCAGTGTGGGGGGAGGCTTGGCTGGGCTCCACCAGACAAGTGGGTCCTCAGGGAGCCTGGCTGATGGCACCACTCCCAAGTGGCTAGAGCGATTCCCCGCCCCAGGACCAGCCCTGACTGCACTGGCCGGTGAGTGCAGCCAGGAGGCAAGGTGTGGTGGGGTGCTGGGCTGTAAGGGGGTGGGGAAGATCTCTGTGTTGGGGCACTAGGGAGTGGGGGTTGTGTGTAGGGTGCTGGGCAGTTATGGTGGGGCTGTGGACAGAGAGCGCTGGGCGGGGTGATGGTGTGCAGGGTGCTGTGCATTTGTGGCAGGGTCTGGGGGTGGCATAGCAGGTCTGGAGGGGGCTCTGGTCATAGGAAATCAGGGGGTGTTCCAGTGTTGGGTAGATGGTGGTGTATGGTGTGACATGGGCCCACCCCTGAGCGGAAGGGGCATGCTGGCAGCACAGGGCCAGGCGGGCCATTGTGTATCTGGCAACTGCTGATTTGTAAATAGTGCCCCTGCCATGCTATGCCCTTGGCCGGCCCCTCACTCTGCCCTCGCCCCCCCCACCCCCCCAGCTCCATTGCCCTCATGAAGGCCCACAACTATGTTTGGCACCAGGCCCACAAAAGGTTAATCGGGCCCTGTCCAAAGCAGTGGGAGGCTTTTCCCTCACTCCACTCTCCCTCCTTCTGCCCCTGGACTCTCTCTCTCTGCTATAGGAGCATACATGAAGCTAGGTCAGTGGCAGGGCAGGTCTGTGTCCTTCCCTCCAAAACAGCGCCACAGAGGTCTGCCACGTGCCCAGCCCTGGAAATCACATGGCTGGGAGAAGCTTTTTGCATCATCATGACAGCTCCTCCTGCAGGCCCACAAACTTCTGTGATATGCAATAGTTGGCAATAATGCAACACTGGTTTTCCCTGGCTACTTGGAGGATATTTCCCCTACCCACCACTACCCTAGTCTGGGGACTTGACATCCAATCTCCTCCATCTCTCACCCCATTACTATCCTCTGTCCCCACCTCCTTCCTGGCCCCACATCCACTGCACCCCATTTCCCTGCAACCCCTAAATCTGCCTCCTGCTCCCCCTTACTCTCCACACTCACTTTTCACAGTACTTTTCTGAGAAGTAAGCGTGACACGGTATTGTGGCCGGACAGCAGTGGCTGCTGGCTGGGAGCCCGGCAGTGCCAGGACACATCATCAGCAAGCCCCAACACCAGTGCTTGATTTGTGCTTGGGCTTGCCAGCAGCCGCCTCCCTCCAGCTCTAAAGGCAGCACCGCTGCCAGCAGCAGTGCAGAAGTCAGAGTAGCAATACCAGACCATGCCACCCTGACATCTGCACTGCTGCTGGCAGCGGTGCTGCCTTCAGAACTGGATGACTGGCCAGCAGATGCCGCCTTCCGGCCACCCAGGCTGGGCTGCACAGGAGGGAGTTACTGAGCTTGTGGGCTCCCCCGGCCATACAACTCCTGATCACTGGGCCTACAGGAAGGGGGAACTCAGAGGTTCACCTACTAGCTCCACTAAGGGGTGAGCCTTGCTACCTGCCACCAGGCTGGCAGCTCCAGGCAACATTGCCCACCACCTGGCTGGCTGGCCAGGGGCTCCAAGCACATGCTCGCCCGCACTCAATCCTGCTCTGGCAGCCTACACCCATGAGCTTGAGGCATGGATGGCACCTCCTGGACCACTGTGCCTTGGATGGTCGCCCACGTGACCTATGAGGAAAGATTAAAACAATGGGGCATGTTTACTCTTGCCAGCAAGTTAAAGAAGTATGGGCTGGATGAATAGACTATAACATGGATAGAAAGCTGGCTAGATCATCGGGCTCAGTGGGTAGTGATCAGTGGCTTCATGTCTAGTTGGCAGCTGGTATCAAGCGGAGTGTCCCAAGGGTCAGTCATGGGGCTGGTTTTGTTCGATATTTTTATTAATGATCTGGAGAATGGCATGGATTACACCCTCAGGAAGTTTGCAGATAACACTAAACTGGGAGGAGTGGTAGATACGCTGGAGGGTAGGGATAGGATACAGAGGGACCTAGGGGTTACAGTGGACAAGAAGCTGGATATGAGTCAACAGTGTGCCCTTGTTGCCAAGAAGGCTAATGGCATTTTGAGCTGTATAAGTAGGACCATTGCCAGCAGATCGAGGGACCTAATCATTCCCTCTATTCGACATTAGTGAGGCCTCATCTGGAATACTGTGTCCAGTTTTGGGCCCCACACTACAAAAAGGATATGGAAAAATTGGAGAGAGTCCAGTGGAGGGCAATAAAAATAATTAGGGGGCTGGAGCACATGACTTATGAGAGGCTGAGGGAATTGGGATTGTTTAGTCTGCAGAAGAGAAGAATGGCGGGGGTGGGGGGGGATTTGACAGCTGCTTTCAATTACCTGAAAGGGGGTTCCAAAGAGGATGAATCTAGACTGTACTCAGTGGTACCAGATGACAGAATAAGAAGATTTAGGTTGGATATTAGGAAAAACTTTTTCATTAGGAGGGTGGTGACACACTGGAATGGGTTACCTAGGGAGGTGGTGGAATCTCCTTCCTTAGAGGTTTTTAAGGTCAAGCTTGACAAAGCCCTGGCTGGGATGATTTAGTTGGGGATTGGTCCTGATTTAAGCAGTGGGTTGGACTAGATACCCTCCTGAGGTCCTTTCCAATCCTGATATTGTATGATTCTATGAAAAGAACCCCCATCATTACAAAGAGGATCTGGAAGAGAGCAACCAAAATGATCAAAGGTTTAACAAACCTGACCTGGGAGGAAAGGTTAAAACAATGGGGCATGTTTAGTGCTGAGAAAAGAGGGGAAGGAGGCTGATAATCTTAAAATAGGTTAAGGGCTTGTTACAAAGAGGACTGTGATAATTTGTTCTCCATGTCCACTGAAGGTCAGAGAAGAAGTAATGGGCTAAACCTAAGGCTCAGGCTTTCCTCTGAAGGAATACTGGGAAAGAGGAGAAGGTGCCACCCCTCCACTCCCTAGAAGAGACCTGGTAAGAGAAGGTGGAGTAGCCTGCTGAGTCACAATGACACAGCAGGTTTGTGGGAGCCAGGGCCTGGGAAGGGTAGGACATACCAGCTGTGGTGCCATCTGGGCCCCTGAGGTTCAGATAGACATCTGAGTGGAAGGGTGATAACTAGAACCCTTTAAAAGTCAGCTCATCTCTAATTTAAATATGCATTTGAACCCTGCTGCTTTATTGTACATTACAGAATTTACAGAATTTTAAAAATTTTGTTCAAGATTAATACTTCTCGGACATGCGGTCTGTTTGTGATACGGCAGAAGCGGTGGTGGGCAAAGCTGGGCTGCTTTCAAAACTGGCTTGTGGGAGGGGAGAAAAAGCCTGTTGCCGTCTCAGCATCGAGGTGATTGTCCCCATTCCCAAAGGCAGCGAGTAGGGTGTAAACTGTGCAGTGTACTAGTTAAAGGAACGGTGATCTTCAACGGTGAATGATTAAAGGGATGGTGTCAGGTGAACACAGGCCCACACTGTTGGTTTTATGACCCAAAAAGCAATATTTGGCCTAACTAGAACTGTCTCCATGGATCCTTTTTTAAATTAAAGATTCCAGTAGAAATCTGTATTTTACCACGTGAAAACAGCAGCAAATGTGCCAGTGGGGAAGGAACTGAAAAATTAAATTTATTCTAAACAGCAGCCAAACAGATCACAGTGCAAAAAGTAAATCATTAATGGAACACAAATTAGATTATTAGCTAAAATCGCTTTAGATTTAACATCCTGGAAAATTAATAGGACTACACGGCCTATAAATCAGGGCAGAGCTGGTCTTTACAAAATTATTTACTGCGTGTTAAAAGAGTTAAGAAAATTATGTTTTTTAAAGATACACCCAATTCATCCCAAGATAAACTCGACTGACTTTAAGGATATTTTTCCCTCCTTAAACAAACAAACAAAACCTGACACTGTCCCTTTAATTAGATCTGGTCTAGTGAACTACAAAACCTACATATCTGTAGTTTCATTCCGCATAGGAGAGGGGGTTTAATCAATGTGAAGCCCCCAGCTATTCCTTAAACAGCGAGTGCCTATGGAGTATATTAGCTTCCTGCATGTCAAACAAGGGGACATGTGACCTTATATATAACCAATTCATATTTGTTTATCTACCTCTTAGTGACAATAAAATAAAATAGGTAGTGGCAACTCCACATGCTGCAGTGTAGAGGGAAAAATTACTTTCTTTTTCTGAAGAAAAAATGTTCTTTAAAAAAAAATTATCAACTCTCTTTTCACTTTAATGTGTTCATTAGTTGTAAAACCTCAGCAGTGCTAAATTGTTCAGTTATGACCAATTTTTAAAAAATGCTCAACATTCCATTCCTTTTTTTTTTCTTTTTTAACTTTGATATTTACTTCTGTCAGCCGTACAACTTCTCTCAGCTCCTCTATCTCAGCGGACGCTTTGGTTGTGTGATGACTGGTCACTTTTGCATAGACTGGCATTCAGTTGCCATTCGGACCACATTGCTTGTAGCGACACCTTTGCACCCCAGATGGTGTCCCTTTGAAGCGGGAAAGTATTTTTAGGTAGTGTGAAGTCTGGATGGTTCGCTTTTACCGGTGCTCAACGTGTGTTTATGATAAAGCAGTCAGGGCTGGATTATAAAAGTAACAACCAGACAGGAATGGCTTGTGACTAAAGTGACTTCTTACATATCATCTGAAGCTTAGGACAGTTCAATACACAGATGTGCAGATAGAGAGGTAGAACTAATCCATATTGCAGTTATCCTGGTTTTGAAATCCCCAGTCAGCTGCCATGTTGTTCTGTACTCCCTCATTCCTGATACTGGGAGACAAGGGGAGTAGCTAGTCCACCTGATTGAGTTCTTCAAACAGGTGTGTGGAACAAAGTGCTGCTCCCCACCCCACCCCACCCCGTCACCGATCCAATGCAATTTCAGACTATCCATCGAAAAGTTGTACTTGACTGTAATGATATTTTTCCTCCCTTCGGTTGATTGTTTATTTTCTCTCCCTTCCCCTACTGCTCCATGTTCTTTGCCTTGTACTTTCGTGAGTCAGGCTAGTTGGCTCAGATATGGAGTTGTGATTGTGGATGGACGCAGACTTCATTTTTCTTCCAGCTAGGTTTTGCCACAAACCGCTTTACTCCACTGTTTCATTTTTAAAATGAAAGCAAAAAATTATACTGCACCTGTATATGTTTATCTCCATTCTTAGGAGAAACAAAGAGGTCAGCGAGGCTGAGGAGTGGATGGGTGGGTGCTGATATGACTCAAGGCATGGACTTAAGTGTGAGGTGCTACTGCAGTACAAAGAGAGAAGTGGCTAGTGATTTTGAGGGCCTGCTGTGGAAGGCATCTTCAAGGGGCCTGGTTTTCAGAAAGCGCTGAGCATCCACTCTCTGGACCTTGTTGAAGACACACCTGTAAGGTGAGGTGGTGGCCTTGGAGGGAATAGGGGGTAGGTGGGAGGGGGCAGTGGAGTCAGAAGAGGGGGTGGGGGGAATTTGGGATGTGCAGGACTGCAGCAGCCAGAGAAAGGAGACTTTCCCCAGCTCCAGGGCTGTGGCTGCCAGGGAGAGACGGTCCTCCTTCCCAGCCTAAGCTCTATGGCGGCTGCTGTGGAGGGGGAGAGACCCTCCTCCTTCTCAGACCCAGCTCAGGGGCTGCTGTGGTGGGGGAGAGAGGGTACATCCATCACATTAGAACGGTAAGATTACTGATATTAAAATATGAGTTGTGTGCTTTTATTTATTATTAAGGGTTTTTTTATACAGTGCTTTTATCCAAAGTGCTTTACAATAGTTACATGTTGTTTGTACTATTAGCTGTCAGTATATTTATGCTGCATCTGTAATTTTCACTCCATGCATCTGAAGAAGCAGGTTTTTTACCCACGAAAGCTTATGCACAAATACATCTGTTAGTCTTTAAGGTGCCACTGGACTCCTCGTAAGATTTGGAAAGATCATTAAGTGGTTCGCCGAGACCCTCAGCAATTTTCAAGTGGTCCGCAAAAAAAAAAAAAAAGTTTGAAAATCACTGACTTAACTTTAGTTGTGGCAGCAGAATACAAAGCACTGTCTATAGAATCATGAGGTATCATTATGCATCTCAACTGTATTACACAGCAAGACTCTCAGCAATAAGGGCTGGCTTTCAAGCAGGGCCCTTTTCTTTTTGTGGTAGCTTTAAAAACATCCATCCTAAATACTTTTAAGAAGAACACTGCAGCATTGAGAATACACAATCTCTTACCTAGTTATAAAAGAATAGTAAGTGTACTAGAAAATCACCATTATGTAGAAAGCTCTCAGTGTCACCACGGGGGGACATAGAGCACAAAGAATTTCAGCTCTTGCATGAATGGATAGGACTTTTCAGAACCACAAGGAAAGTTCACATTTTAAGTCAATGTTCAACTCAAATAAGTTATTTTAATTATCCACATCACAGTAGTGTAAAGGAAACCCGATCACGGTAGGTGCTGTCCAATCATAACAGAGATAGCCCCTGCCCCAATGAGCTCACAGGCTACAAGACATACAGAGAGGACCAAAAATCAAAGCTAGGTCATTTGCCTAACCAATGTCAGAACACTTCATACCAAGGCCAAGTTCTCTCATCTCGTTAGAAGTATGGGGCCTTGATGTGTAAGACCCGTGGTCTGCTTGAGGCATTTACTTCTTGGCAGAGATTAGCATCCAGGTCCCACCACTGTGGTAATGGTGGGGTTTTTTTGATGTTGTGGTTAGCTGCCCACTAGGAACTGAACTCCACCATTTCACATAGGACACGAGCTAGCAGATGAAAAGAACTTGGGTCACGTGAACGTGGACTGCATTCAGGCAGGACAGTTAGGAGAGTTTGCATTTTCCTCCTCTTAAGTGAAAGCTTCTTAACTAAGCTAGGTTTCCAACATTCCCACTCTGGTCCTTAAGTAAGGAGTAATCATAAGAAATTCTCAACAAATATTGCATAGACAACATACTAACTCCATTTAGGATAAACCAAGTGTCACGGAGTCCCTGGGCAATGCTTTGGAACTGCTCCCCACAAAGCCAGTCAGGACTTTGGGGAGCCGCCTTCTTCTTGGCGCAGACTGTTTTTAGGACAAGAAGCTTACATGGCTTCACCTTTTTGGGTTTGACCTTGGAGCATTTAGCATATGCTCCTCTGTGCGCTTTTTACAGCAAGTCTGCCCAGGTGGGGTCCTGGAAGCCAGAGGGTCTGACACGCACCCCCACTTTGCAGTTAGATGTGACTTTTAGAAAGCCAGTAAAACAGAGGTTTATTAGACGACAGGAACATGGTTTAAAACAGAGCTTGTAGGTAGAGAGAACGGGACCCCTCAGATGGGTCCATATTGGGACCCAGCGAGCCAGATAACCTCGTCTGCCATCACTTCCCATGCCCAGCAAGCTCCAAACTGAAACCCCCTCCAGCCCCTCCTTTCTGGCCTTTGTCTTTTTCTCGGGTCAGGAGGTTACCTGATCTTTTTGTTTTTCCACATCTTTAGCATCCTCTTGCAGGGGGGAGGGGCCTGGGTCATTTGTTGCCAGGAGACGGAGTGTCAAACAGAAACTGAGGCACCCACACAGTATTCAGAGGAAATATTAAGAACAGTCCTACTTCGTCACACCAAGCACTTCGGTCTAAACATAAAAGTGATTTTGCTTCTGGCACTCGACTTGTGAGCACGCATTCCAGTTACAATTAATTCCTCACTTAAAGTTGTCCTGGTTAACGTTGTTATGTTGCTGATCAATTAGGGAACATGCTCGATTAAAGCTGCGCAGTGCTCCCTTATTACATCGTTTGGCAGCCGCCTGCTTTGTCCACTGCTTGCAAGAGGAGCAGCCTGTTGGAGGTAGCTGGTGGGGGCTTGGAACCAGGGCAGACCGACAGCCCCCCTATCAGCTCCCTGCTTCCCTAAGTTCCCTGTGCAGCACCTGCCCAGCAGGCTATCAATTGCCGGCAGTTCAGCTGTCCCTCCTCCTACTGCAGGGGAGGGGAGAAATGGGGGGGCTAATTTCAGGGTGTCCCCCTCCCCCTACTCCAGTCCCCCACTTACCCCATCTCCATAGAGAGCTGGGTGGGGACAGGACAGGGCTCAGGAGGAAGAGAACTTGCTGGCCATACATGCTGTCTCAACTTCCTGATTTTGTTAAAGGCGATGTCCTCAGAGTGGGGTCAGCATACATAAAGGGGCAATGTGCATCTCTCTCCCTCTCCCACACAAAGGGTGTATGTCTCTGTCTACCATGCTGTCTCCCCTCCCTCCATTCATGCTGCCTTGTAGAATGGGAGGCTACATTAACAATGTGTTAACCCTTGAGGGCTCAGCCAAATGCTAGTTCATCATTTAGCAGTAAGGCATTCCCTGGGAAATATCCCACCCTCTGACTTCACCACCTCAACCAAGCTTCACAATCATCATCGCTGTATACCAGTTTTTGTGTGTGTGTGTGTGTGTGTGTGTGTGTGTGTGTGTGTGTGTGTGTGTGTGTGTGTGTGTGTGTGTGTGTGTGTGTGTGTGTGTGTGTGTGTGTGTGTGTGTGTGTGTGTGTGTGTGTGTGTGTGTGTGTGTGTTAATTGTTTGTCTGGTGAAAAAATTTCCCTGGAACCTAACCCCCCCATTTACATTAATTTTTATGGGAAAATTGGATTTGCTTAACATCGTTTCGCTTAAAGTCACATTTTTCAGGAACATAATTACAACGTTAAGCGAGGAATTACTGTACGCCTCCAAGAAGGAAGGAAGTCAGTCTGTGCATCCCTGATAATCCATTCAAATGCAGAGAGGATCTGGAGTGCTACCAGATCAAACCAGTAGGAATTCCACTCTGCCCCGCTTCACTCTGCACTGGCTGGAAAGGACACAGTGCAGGGCAATGATGAATCTGGCTCAGTATTAGCCAAAACTGCCTCACTCAATGATCAGAGAAACTTTGCAATGAAGAGGACACCATCGCAAGGCCTGTAGCAGGACCAGAATGCAGATAATACATATGACTGCGTTGTCCATTTCAAGTTTGGGCCAAGAGATTCCAGATCCCAAATTCAGCCCATTAAAAAGTTTTTATAGAAAGGTAGGTGCAAAAAGGAAGGCATCCAGTGTGGCACAAATAAGGCAATTAGGCTGAAGCCCAGAGCGTACGCTTGCCATGGGTATCAGGGAGGTTACCGTAGAAATTGTACAGAGCAGGGTAAAAGGGTTATCTTGTTGAGTAGCATTTCAGTCGGTTTTTGAAGTAGTGCAAAGCTAGCTTAAATTGGACCTGTGCATCAGTGTTGTCCCGGAATGTTTTATATTGGTCTTCTACCTTAGCCAGGTTGGGATCAGATGCAGGATTATGGTCTTGGTGACTGACAGAAACATCACTGCAGGAACCGACAAGCAAGATGCCCAGACCATCCACGAAAAATTCTGGGGAGGAGGAAAAAAAATTGAAAATCAAAGTTAAGTGACACTGCATTTCCCAGAGAACAGCTGTGAAATTATTTTACAAGGCTCTGTATGGTCCATTCAGGCTTGAGTCACTTCGCCATGTAAAGGAATTGAGCCACGGGTCCTCGGAGTCTAAAACCAAGCTGCTATGGCTTGGCCTAGAGAACCAGGTCCATTCACTGGTGGACACTAGTAGAATCGAATCTCTGTGGGTATGTGTACAATGCAGTCAAGGTGTGGTGGCAGCATGGAAAGCCAAACCCGTGCTAGCATGGCTGGAAATAGCAGCATTAGACGCAGCAACCCAGGCTGTACTAGCATCCCTGGGTACGTCCTCATGACAGTAGCCCGTGCTGAAGCCTGTGCTACCACCTATGTCTGTATGCAGCTATTTTGAGCCCTGCTAGTGTGAGTATATGTAAAATCACCTCAAAGTGCAGTGTAGATGCCCGCTATGGAGTCTAGCCACAGCGTTAACATGGATGACACTAATCTTTTGTGGCGTTTCCCTGTTTTAACTGCAAACGTTTCATAGTATTCTAAGAGATGAATCGTGGCATGGGGGGGGAGGGTCACCGACTCTGGGTGCATTCCTTTGGAGGGTCGCTGCTGCCCTTGCTAGGACCCCCTTGGTTTGCCCCTGGTAAGAGTGGTTCTTTGATTCTGACCTTTGCCTGAGTCTGGAAGTGTGTCTGTCTCTGAGCGGTGCTCAGGGAAGCAGCCTGAGGCAGGGGAGTTGCCTCTCTGCTGTCCCAGGCCTTTCTGCCTCCTCCTCTGTTCTCCTTCCTTTATAGGAGACCTTGTTTCCGCCACTGGGCACAGCTGTGATTACCTGCCCTCATGACTGGCAGCTGCGTGTGTGGTGGGGGCTTGGCACTTCCCTGCCGACAGGAGAAGCTCCCCTCCCCGTCCTGCCTAAGCTCAGTATGGGGTTTGTAGATCCCAGATTCCTCCCTGTAATGGGAAGTGTTGAGTTTGACCCCATATCCCATAATGCTACTCACTTCCAGCTAGCATCCCACAAGGTGCAGCAAGAAAAGTCCGAGAATGCACAGAGTCCAGAAGCAAAGCAAAGCACTGCACCCTACAACAGCTGTCCGGAATGCTGTGCCCTTACTCCATACGACGTCCCTGCCATACAAACATGCAGATCCATGCTGAAGCAGAAAACAGTTTACCGAGTATATGCAATTACTGGATACTGTCTAATACGCACAGATTCATGTGCAACAAGCCAGTGTGAATTTATACACCCAAGTGCACAAACTCTAAAACAAAGATGCAAAACCACAAGCCCTAAGCATTTGCAGTTATGGAAGAGCCCCGGGCATTTTTATTAAGCAGAGGGTTTATTAGTGTGTTTGGACAAGTTCCAGCTCTGGTAATAATATTGTGTCCACCTAGTTGTCCCTGCAGATTCGACTGGACACTACAGAAGCCACATTAGGTTTCTAACCACCATTTTTCCACTTGCTTTTCAGTAAGGTTAGTTAGTTGAAAGAGAAATAGCTCGTGCTGTCTACACTACACCCCTAACAGAACCAGCAGGGATTTGTTTCTACGTTTCCGGGTCTAAATAAAAAACTAAAGCACTTCTCTGGACAATCTGCATTTAACTCTGAATAAAATAGCTGCTGAACCTTGCATCCAAACTATGGCCCCTCAGGGCTTTGGATTCGGCTCATGGGATTGCCACCCTATGGTGCTGCGAGCCCCGCGCTGCTCCAGGAAGTGGCAGGCACCACGTCCCTGCAGCCCCTAGGGGAGGGGGCGCAGAGGGCTCTGCATGCTGCTCTTCCCTGTGGATACCTCCCCAGAAGCTTCTACTGGCCAAGAACGGGGAACCGTGGCCAATGGGAGCTTTGGGAGAAGTACCCACATGCGCAAGGAGCCCTCTGCGCCCCCTCTTCCAGGGGTCACAGGGACATGGTGCCGGACACTTCCCGGAGTGACACAGGGATGGGGCCGGGGCCGGGGCCAGGGCCAGGGCAGGCAGGCAGGCAGGGAGCCTGTCTTGGCCCTAGTGAGTATCGCTGCCACCCCGGAGCCGCTCCAGGTAAATCTGAACCTCTCCTTCACCCTGCCCCACAACTCCCTGCCCTGAGCCCCCTGCCTGTACCCCAACTGTCTGCCCTGAGCCCCTTCCTGCACTCTGCACACCTTCTGCACCCCAAACCCCCTTCCCTGAGTCCCCTCATACACCTCACACTCCTCCTGCACTCCAACCCCTTGACCCGAGCCTCTTCCTGCACACCACATCCCCTCCCACACCCTGCATTCCTTCCTGCCCTGCCCTTGCAAGCCATTTCCCCACCCCGATGTGGCCCTCGGGCCAAAAAGTTTGCCCACCCCTGTTCTATAGACGTTACAGCTAGCTGTTCTATATGCAGTCAAGCCAGGACCCCACTTAAGAGGCTTCCTTGGCATTCCAGGTAGCAGGATCTACATACAGTGCAGGAATCGGGATATTCTAGTGGCTAGAGCAGCAAGCTGGGAGTTAGGAGACCTGAGGTAAAATACTGGCCCGACTGAAGTCAGGGGTTTTGTTCAGCCAGGATCTTACCCCTGGGTTCAGTTCCTGGCTCTGCCGCTCACCTGCTTGGTGACCATGGACAAGTTACTTCACCTCTCTGGGCTTCCAACTCCCCTTCTGCCTCTCATTTACTTTAGACTGCAAGTTCTTCAAAGCAGGGACTTCTCTTACTACATACTTATATAGGTCTCCAGTCTTTGCTGGCACACTATAGTAATACAAATATAATCATGCATTGCACAATGTTAATTGTTAAAAACATGGGTTATTAATCATTTAGCCTATTTTAAGTTTAATGATTAAATGTTTTAAGAAAATCAGAAGCAGCTGCTAATGCTTTATTTCAAACATCCATTTGGGCAATTCCAGGCCCCAGGAAAGAACAGTCAATGGGACCCCGCGCACGCACGAGTCACACCTGCATGGTCCGCCTGACATTTGAGCAGTGCTGCTCTTGCGCTGGCTGGTGCCCAGAGAGCTGCTGGCTGCGCTGCTGGACGTGCTCTTCCAGCAAGCCAGGGCTTTGAAATGCCCACCCGGTAGGGTTGCCAACTATCTAACTACTCAAACCCAAAGACCCTTCCCCAGCCCCTGGCCCTTCCCTGAGGCCACAGCCCTGTCCTGACCCTTCTCCAACGCCCCGCCCTCTGCTCAGTCCATCCCCCCTCCCTCTGTCGCTCACTCTCTCCCACCCTCACTCACTTTCACCAGGCTGGGGCAGGCGTGCGGGCTCTAGTCTACCAGGCCCCTGGGCAATTGCCCCCTTTGTCCCTCCTGTCGTTGGCCCTGCTGAGAGCTTGCTTACCCACACTCTGAGAAAGAGAGCGTGTGGCTTACCTGAGTGAGCTACTCTTTGCAGAAGAGGGTCATAGCTGACGTGTCTGCTTTTGTCTGTATGGGCCAGGTAGAAGTTGACCACACCACTGGTGACCACGCAGTTGGGGAACCCGTCCAACTTGTGGAAGGAGCCGTATCTCAAATGCAGACAGTCACCGTCGTCACTCTGCTCATACAGCAGCTGAAAACTGTAGGTGTCCCCCTTCACGCTGCCTCCAACCTGGAGAGCAAGACCATCACCCACGTTTTTCAGTTACTGCTTTTTGTCTCCTGGCAGACTCAAAGCCCAGACTAACATCCGCTGACGTCAACAGGAGCCCTTCCTTTGACTGGTCCAACCCCCTGAAGTCTCATTGTTACTGTTCTGCACAGTGGGAATCTCAACATGAACAAGCCCCAGTTTACAATAGCTTTTAGGTTCTTGTGAACGGCTGCTTGGAGCTCATTCCCTACAACATCATGTTCTTGTTGTTCCTCGTACCACTGAGTTCTACTCATTTCACACAGGGCACCAACCAGCTCTCATTGGAAACTTGTTACCTTTCACTAAGGACTTGGGGTGGATTTGAGAACATAATCAGAAGTTATAGGCTATCTGTTCCATAAATCCTCTCAACTGTCCACTCTCTCAGGTCAACTGTCACAGCCTAAGGTGTAGAAACATTTTCCAGAAACTCTAAAAACACCCTCTGAATCAAGAAAATACTCAATGGGATCAAAAACAGCTTCAACTGGCTTAAAAACAAACAAACATTCTTGCTGCCCTAAGGTAAGTATTCTTTCTCGAGTTAAGATCTAAGGTGAATGGGTGGTGAGGGCAGATTGTGATCCAGATTGGAGCTGTTTTTCCAAAATTGGCCATGGAGAGAGTCCTGCTCTTGGCACAAACTGATGCCACTTTTCAAGAGGAGGATTTCTAGTGCTTGAACAAAACCAGGAATCTCATTGCAGAAGAAGTGAACTTAGTGATCAGGAACCAATTGCATCAGGTTCACTGTTTGCCAATACTGCACCCTATCTGTTCACTTTTCTGCCTCCAGTGAAGTGGTATTGAAACAAAATGCAGAAAAAAGGCACATACCCAGAACTAAGTAGTAAATATCCAGGATCAAATGGTTGTGCCCATCTTAAATTGGTGCATTTTTTTGATAAGGTGAAACCAATCTAATGCATGAAGAAAGCCAAGTAACATAGATGAGAAACAAACACACACCATCCTCAAAGAATATTTTGCCAGATAGCACTAACCTCTGGTGTGGTCACAGTCAATCTAAAAATCCATACAAGATTTTCCCCATCATTTGAAAGCAAGTATTTTATTACAATAAGGAAGATTTCTGGCATAATCTGATAAGCAGAAGACGAAAACAGGTCTGCAGAGGAATACATTTTGAGAGATGGAAGCAATATTCCTTTTCCCTATTGACTAACGGCCCGATTTTCAAAGGCTCAGCAACCATTGTGACACTAGAGCTCTTTCAAAAAGCCTGGAACATTTTCCAAGGGAACAATTTATTTGCATTTCTTACCATATCCAAGTTTGTTCTCTCCAGCACATCCAATAGCTTCTCAATTTTGGTGTTTTCGGTGAATAAGTAGTCATCGTCAACCCAGAGATAGTACTTGGTTGTGACCTGAGATATTGCAAGATTCCTTCCTGCAAACCAACCCTGGTAAGCAGGAATCCCCAAGACACAGAAGGGTAGGGTCAGAACAGCTGTATATATATGCAAACATACACACAAAAAGCTGCTTAGCTCTGTGCAAATCCCTTTATCAAGAAACTATTCTGAAAAGGAGGGTCATCTGAACTAGGGAATGAGAACAAAACAGGACATCTTTGCAACAAGGAGTGACTTTATGGTAACATGATCACTTGCTCATGTGATAGAAGAACCAGTATATAAGGATACTTAAGCACTGGAAGTATTTACCTAAGGAGGTTGTGGAATCCCCATCTTTGAAAGTTTTTAAGAACAGCTTAGACAAACCCGTGGAAGGTAGGGTCTAGGTACATTTAATCTTGCCTCAGAGCCTGGGGGGACTAGATGACCTCTTGAGGTCCCTTTCTGCCCTACATTTTTACAATTGTAGGATTTTAATTTACTAGATTAGATGATTTTTCTACAGGAGACTTCAGTCTCCATCCTATAACATCTCTGTATTTGTATAATTCCCAGGGCTCTTCACGTTCCTTATGGAGCCCCAAGATTCCCTCAATGTCTCTCCTCCTCCTACCCCCACATCACAGCAAGTCCACTGCTGGCCAAGGACTGGATGAGACTGCCTCTAAAGCTTGTTAATGAGCATGAAGGAAATCACTTTTGAGCAACATGGACGCATGCCCTGTCCAATGCTGCCAGCCAAGGGGGGTATGGAGGACAGACAGGAGCCTTAAACATTCAACTTTGATCTTTCATAGAGCAGTACAGGCCAGTGCACCAGTGTAACTATTTTTACAAAACTTGAATAAATTACACAGTAAGAGGCTCCATTCACAAAATGTGCTGGACACCCACCATTCCCATTTATATCCGTGAATGCTCAAGATGTGGCCAAAATTTTTCTATAGTCAACAACATGTTGACTAAGTCTATGAAGATTAATGGGTCGGTAAACCAATAGGAAATGGATTAAGACCATCAACTCATCTCATGCACCACTAGGGTAGCTTAAGCTAAATTACTATGGTACCAGTGGTAAAGCCCATACACTGACATGGAAAATTCAGTCCCCTTTGTCCTAGCTATCCCAGATAAGCAGCCGTGGTGTGAGGCCACGGAACAATAATTGGATACAAATTTGAACTGGTGGCCTACAGGTAAAAGATTCTGTACAACACAAACAATTCCATGAACCGTTCCACTCCATTTCTTTGAGGGGTTGGAACTGGGCACATAAGTCTTAAGAGTCCTTAGCAGACTGTGTGGTCTAGTGGATGGGACACGAGGCTAAGAGTGGGCCTCAGGAAACATAGGTTCTATTCCTGGCTCTGCTGGGTCACCTTCCCTTCTCTGTGCTTCCATTTCCCCTCCCACCTTTTGTCTGGATCATCTACTTCAACGGTGAGCTGTTTGGGGCAAGGACTGTCTCTTATTATGTGTCCGTAGAGCTCCCAGCACAACAGGGCCCTGGTCTCCGCTGGGGGCTGCATGTACTACCATAATCCAAATGCTAATAAGAGATGGTATTTTCAAGAGTGCCCAAGTGTTTTAGGAACATAAATCCCATTTACTTTCATTAGGATTTGTGCTCCTAAATCAATTAGGAGCTTTTAAAAAATCCCATCCTATAAGGTGTGTTATTTAGGATGTGGCCTCTAACCAATGAAAAAGCCTGCATGTCACAGAAGGATGGAGGGCCTAGGCTGAGACCTGGCTACATAACCAGTCCTGTGCAAGTGTTAGACCTTTCCAAAAGGCATGATGTAATGCTCAACGTTCTCTTCGATGATCTTCTCCGGGACTTCACTGTCATCAGCGACGATGATTTTTATGTCAGGGTAGTACTGTCGGATGCTCTTGATGAGGAACCGAAGTTTGTGATAGCGCAAGAAAGTCTTCGTCGTGATAGTCACCAGGGAGCTGATCTTCCTCTCTGTAACCGTAAACGGGGAAGTGACAAAGGCTGGTAACATTTTACTGCAGTTCTTTGCTTTTACTCACCATTCCTGAAAGATCTTACCTGCAGGAGGAAGGTGGGCACGTGGTTAGTAGAGCAAACTAGATCACAACTGCTGGGTTCTCTTCCTAGCACTGTCACAGACCATGGGGAAGAGCAACAGCGCTAGGTCAGCAATAGTTGGACTCTGAACAAATCATCCTAAGTTTCCCTATCTGTAAAAGGGAGGGAGGGATCTGAGGTGTCTCATGGGTTAGCTAATGTTTGTGAAGTGCACCGAGATCCTCAAATGGAAGGCAGTACACTAAGCATTGTCGAAGCCAATCCAAGGTTTTTCCGGAATTAGAATGTTTAAAAAGGTCCGTTCATTCAGGGCTTTTCAGTGGACAAAGCTTTGGAAGAACCTAAGTATGATGCTGATGTATTTAGCCCTTGTCAATTACATACGTTTTTGAATGGAGAGGCATCAGGAGACCAGAAACAGACTTTAGAAGCCCAGCGTCAGGCCTAAAAGAGTAACTAACTTCTACCACAGTAAAGTCTGGAGTAAGGATTTACCATCAGCCATTGTCAGCTTGCTGGAGCCACTCCTTGACACCCTCCTTAAAAGGGCAAAAGGCGTTTCCTAGAGGGAGGCACTCTGGAGCACTTACCTGCTCCAGGATCAATCAGCTTTGGAAGGCTGGGCTGTCGGATGATCACAGGAAACTGAGCGACATGATCTCTGCTCTTGAAACTCACTTGGAAAACAAGGAAAGCAGAACAGGAAAGTTGCATCACTCATAAGTCTTCTAGTATTCTGGAGATCTTTGATGATGTAGTGGAAACCTCCAAGTAAGAACCTTGATTGGAAATCCATTTGTTCCCTGGCAATGTTTTAGGCTGGAATAGATAAAAGTGGGCTGTCTAATTTTAATAGTGTTAAATGACCTTCCAGCCTTGGTGATGGAAAATGGAGATGTGGGAAGCCTAGAAAGAGTTCTTTGAAAGACCTTCTTCCACTAACTCAAAGAACTGGATAATTATTTTTTTTTGCCAAGTACCAGGAATTCTCTTGCCTTGGCAGTCTTGCTTCACCTCATGTGCAATTTGAAGCCAAAGACTGAAGCCCTGATTCATGAGGAAGCAGGGCACTGAAGGAGGCTTCAGCTTCCTGAGGATGGTGACTGACCTCACCAATCTCTGCCAAAACTTTGAAAGAGACAGCTACGGAAGATGGCAGCATCCTGCATCTATATCTCTGCTCATGCGGTGTTAAATAATGGGTCTTTCAGAAAGATTCCTGCTGGGAGGTAAAGTTAGGCCACGGCTACACTGGCACTTTACAGCGCTGCAACTTTCGCGCTCAGGGGTGTGAAAAAACACTCCCCGAGCGCTGCAAGATACAGCGCTGTAAAGGCCAGTGTAATCAGTGCTGCAGCGCTGGGAGCGCGGCTCCCAGCACTGCAAGCTACACCCGTAAGGGATGTGGTTTACGTGCAGCGCAGGGAGAGCTCTCTCCCAGCGCTGGCGCTCCGACTACACTCACACTTTTGAAATTTCAAGTGTAGCCATACCCTTAGTTTAGCAGATGCTTAAAAGTGGCCTAGTAACACCAGAGAAACTGATGGCAAACTGCCAAGGATGGGATGAAGAAATTGTCCAGTCGATACTCACTCATATCTACTGCAGAGAGCTGGTAGACCACACTGGTGTATGTGACATGCCTAAGGATGAAATTCAGCAGCTCCACATCTGAGGTCAAGATGAGCAGCTCTTTCTTGCCCCGTCCTCTCACAACATCATCAGAGACATCAGCAAGCGTATTGAGGGTTCCCAGCGATGCTCGCAGGATCACCTGCGTTAGGTGCCGGGGGGCACGGAGGTGGAAATCTTAGGCGTCATGGTAAAAATCACAAGTCTTCCCCTCTCCTCTCTCACTGATCTGGGTGGATCATATGGCTGCCTCTTTAAGAACAGTCTTATTTAAAAGGGAAAGAAGAGAGATCTTACCCCACCACTATCCTCACCCCTGTGAAGGTCAATAAAACAGACACCCCCCGCCCCCAATGTACGAGGTGGTTCTCTGTGGCTTCAGAAAAAGTTTTAAAATAAAATGTTGAACATGCTTTTAAAATTTGAACTGGGTGTGGAGAAAAAAAAATGTCTCGATTGTGTGAGGGACTAGCCCATGAAGTGGAACATTAGATCTGTGAGATTATAAAGAATTCTTTTCTTAGCTAGGCAGAGCAATGTGGGCACAGGAGACCTACATTCAATTCCTGGCTCTGGTAATCTCAGAGTCTCTCTCTCTCTGCTCCTCTATTTTCCTTCCTTGGTGTCTACGAAAGCTTGCTGAGGCAGTGACTGTTGTACAAAGGGCTGGTCTCCACTTCAATTTTTACCACCATAGCTATATCAGTTAAGGAGGTGATTTTTTTGTTGTTGTTGCTGACATAGTTATGGTTTCAAGGTACCTTATATTGGTGGAGCTGAAATACCCTGTATTGCCAGAAGCACTTTTATAACAGTATAACTGCATCTGCATTAGGGAGAGTTGCTGCTTTCACCATGCCAGCATAGAGAGCTAAAACTTGAAGTCCACATGACAGACTTCTTCCGGTCTTCCTGTGTCAGCCAGGGGTGTGAAAAGCTGTGATCCCTGACCGACAGAGCTATGCCAGCAAAAGCCTCTAGCACAGAAGCAGTTATACCATAGCATGCCTGACTTTGTCATACAGCTTGTTTTGCTCAGGCGTACGAGATCAGTTATACCAGTAATATCAGAGACATGGCCTGAGTGTAGACCAGCCCTATGTATTTGTATAGTGCCTGGCACACTGGGGCCCTGATCTTCGTAAGATCTCTAAGGATTTGTCTATGTCTACACTGCAGCTGGGAAGATGCCTCCTAGCCCAGGCTGACGGACTCATGTTAGCTTCCCTCGAGCTAGCGCACTAAAGGAAGCAGTGTGGCATGTTGTGGCATGCGTGGCAGCTCAGGCAGGCTTCCCGAGTCCAAGCCTGCCTGTCCCCCACTCACTCAGGTCGACGCTCAGATGGCTAGCCTGAGCCACCATCTATCCTGCAATGTCCACACTGCTTCTTTTAGCACCCTAACTCCAGTAAAGCTAGTGTGAGTCTCTATCTGGGATGGGAGTGTAGACATACCCTAATGATACTATACTCCTACAAGGGTGGGAAATCAAGCCCACCTTGGTAATAGAAGGAAAACCTCATGAGAAATGTAAAACTAATGCCCCTTTCATTCAGAGAGATCTCAAAGCATGTTACGCACTTGCCAAGGTAACCCTGAACTACAAATTTCCCTGCAACATCCTGAAAGATACCTGGTACTTTTCTTCAGTCACTCCATGCAAACCAAGCCCTTGAAGAACAAAGGGAAACATATGTAAGGGACAGTAAGTAACAAGTCTAAAACCAACGTTTTGACTCAAGCGATTATTGTTCCCTTACAAGACTCCTGTCAGCCCATCTGAAATGGGATCACAGAGCTGGATCCAAATAGAACATCAGCTCTTCTCTATGCATTTTTCCACTTCAATTTTATCCTGGAAGAAATCTACAATGTCAGCAGTATTTTTGCATTGGGGTAACTCTAAAGATTTAGGGCTAGATTTTCAACAAGCGTAAGCCAGGGAAGTCAATGGAGCGACACTGATTTACACAGCTAGAGAGCCAGCCTTTAGGTTTCCACCACTCCCTACACCTTATAAAAGCCAAAGATCAATAATTTTGCCAGATTCCAACATCTGAAGCAATTAAAATCAGTGGGGAGATGAATTTAAAACCAACTACCACAGAGCTCTTCAGGAAAGCATTTTGCATTCAGATGGAAGAGCTGATCTGCGCTCTGATGATAAATGAGTCGAGAGAGATTTATTCTGAAATGCAGATGGGATCTTCACTGTTTCAGCCCTTTTCATAATTGTTTTTTAAAATGCTTTGTATACAAAGTGTCATGTGGTTATTATTCAAAGAACCCATCCCAGACATTTTGTGCACTTTACTGGAAGGGAATCAGATCTCTGGGTGTCAGGGAATGGATTTTGAATTCAGCAATTTTATACGAAGGGTTGGGTCTTCAGAGTAAGCCAAAGCCAATACAGGTGCAAAGGAGAACAAAGCTCCTCTATTGCATATAGAGTGTATGTACAAGAGACAAGGTCTTAGACTCTACTGGAAGTTGAGCCCATGAGCAGGCTATGAAAAGGCACAGAACAAGTATACCTGGAATCATAATCGTGTGTAGCGGCATCACCTCTACTCCTTGAATAGGATAGCTTAATGGCATGTTTGGTTTGGCTATTATTAAATCTTGAGTCATCGAAGGGTATCTGGAACAAATGCGAGTAGAACAGGGTCAGCGTTGGGAGGATAAGGGATTGTGAAAATTGTGTTACTCACTCAAACTGTGTTTTAGTGTTTCTTCTTTCTTCCCACATCCCCTATTTGTCTCTTCTGTCTTATCTGTTGGATGCCTGCAGCTGGAATTTCGAAAGACACTGTCTCCCACTGGAGCACCAAATGAAGCAACCAGATTTTCAGGAGAATGTCTGAAAAATTTCTCTCGTACTTCTTCTACCTCAATACAACCCAACCCCAAGGCTTCAGCTCATGAGACTTTTCCACATGAATTTAGTGCCAGGGAAAGATACAGGCTTGACAGGTCGAGAGACAGGAGTGTCCCTAGACACAAACTGAGTACAGCCCAGGCAATGACAATGCAAGCTTCCTCCCCGTCTAACTTCTAGTGTTTCTCTGTCCTGACATAAGCCAATCACCTTTAGTCAGAGGGAAGTTCTGTCTCCAGGACCCATAGTGGGCCATGGGCAACTGCATTTTGCTATGTAAACGGAACAGCCCACCACTTTATACACAGTGGCTGAGATTTTATGTAACCTGCTGGCAAGATGTTTGGTTGCAACAACAGTGACTTCAGGCTTTTCCAGAAGATTAAATGGGCATTTTAGTGGTTGAAGTTTTATACCCATTTGTGTGGCTTCACAAAGACAATGGGTATATTAGCTACTAATAATCCTCCCTAGAGTCCATGCCCTAGTGCTTAGCTGTTGCCTTTATTTTTCCTTTGACATTTTTTTAATGTTTTGTAAGTTTAGTTTCTTGGCTCTCATCTGTTCTTTACAGCACAGACGCTTCTTTGACAGTGCCACCCTTTGCGTAAGTTTTCTAGCTGGCTACCTCCAAGAGGAACCTTACTGTCAAAGCTGTAAGTACTCTGGTATTACAGAATCCCTCTCTCTAGAAGGTGAGTATTGCAGTCCTTAGTAAAGTCAGCCCTTCAAAAGCATACAGTGCTCCAGAGGGGATGGCTGCCGTGAACTCAATGTAAGGCTACACAAAAGGACAGTAAGAAGCAGCAACAATCCCTGAACTCTGTCAGCCAGTCCCCCACCGTGTTAGTCTGATATAGTCATACTCAGTGAATTTCAGAGCATTTGTGGATGTCAGTAGACATAGAACTGGACTCAACAAGATACTAGGAGATGCACTGACAGGGAAAAGGGCTAATAGGTGCATCCTCAGTGTGACAGCAGTAGAGGTCAATGGGTGACCAGGAATGAACAAGTCTGCAGAGAAGGAGCCAATTTACCTTTTCTGATAGTGCTCAAACTCCTTCTGTCGCCTCTCTTTAATTGAGGCAAGGTCTTTCTTATCGATATAATCTTCCATCTGGTAGACATGCACATGGTCGGCTTTGGCGCACTCACACTGATTCTTTGGAGCTAACCTGAATAGAAAGAAAAAACCAGAAGGCTCAGCTCCTGCAAGGACACTGGGAGAATCTGCTGTTTTGTGACCCTCTTAAAAGAATATGCATATGGCCAAGCTTGGTGGGTTAGTCCCATATCTATACGGGGCGTGTCTATATATATTAATGATATGGGTCTAACTCACCAACCATGGACATGAAACCCATGTTTCAAATGCACACTGGTAATGTTCTGATCTCAGCTGGATGCTACCTTCCCAGCACTGAGGGATGTTCAGCTCTGGCAGGGAACATCGTGACTTAGCCAGAGCTAAGACGCGAATAGGATCCCCTCCTGCCTTGGCAGGTGAATGTCGCTTCCTTTGTAAGAAAGTTGGGTTGGACTGTAGGACATTCGGGTCAGATTTTCAGCTGGTGTAACTGCACAGAGCCACTGACGCCAGCTGAGAAACTGGTCCTTTATTACATATAGAGCCCAATAAAGCTGTAGCTCAAGGTAAGGGCCCATAGCAGGATACTGGTGCAGAAGTACCTAATTTGCCCCTGCCCAGTCAGCTCCAATCGGGGGAAACAGATTGGGGCTGATGGAAAAGGCCTGATGCTGGCCTGAGGATTGGCACCACCTGCTGGCCTGACAAGCCAAGAGCTATAAAAGGCTGGGAGGGAAACAGACGGTGGGGGGCAGCCAGGGAAAAGTCAGTCAGTCCATTGGGGTGGGGGAGCTGGAGGCCTCCTAGCTAAAGGTTGACTCTGCCTGTAAGGGAAGTAACAAAACCTATAAAGCTGTATATAGATGGACACTGGTGGTGGGACAACGATAAGTAAATAAAGACCCGAGTTCTGCACAACCCTGAAGCCTCTCCGAGCCTTATTGGGGAGGGCAAGAGGGCCCCAGGAAGGGGGGCAGGTCGTGAACCCTGTTATAGGTCCATAAAACAACAAACAAAACAACCCCCCGCCCCCACCCACTCCATCATTCTTAATACCAGAGCCAACTTTTGGGATAGAGAACCAGTGGCCATGCCTCACCTCTCCTTCCCAGTTTGAAAAGGAGAACCCTATAAAATACTGAACTGGGAGTCAGGAAATCCAGATTCTATTCCTAGATCTTCCACAGACTCTCTGTGATCTGAGAAAAGTCACCTAATCTCTCTCACTGGATGCCTTCTCCCCATGTGGAAGGGAGCAATATTGCAAGATTCCACTCCCTGGTGAAGAAGAGAGTTTCTGGTAATGACAGACTGGGGCCATCTTCCCAGATGCCAGGAAGGGTGACCACCACCCTCCTATCCAGCATGCAGAAGGAATAGGGACAGAACACAAGGAGGAGGGAAGCTACAAACCTACTTAAAATCCAGAAGAGAGAGAGAGAGAGAAAGGGCCCCCTCTTTGATCCTATAAGCGGGGTCAGGTCAAATGCAATCCCTACCAGCCCAAACAGCAAAACACGCAACCACATGGACATGTGCCTCAGGGATTACTGGAAAACGACATAATCCGTAATACACTTGATAGAGATTGTGAGACACCCGGCTTCATTGTCTCCCTGCAAGAACGGGTGTCAAGGAACAAAAAATCCAAGCAAGTTGTTAGCAATAAAGCTAACAAGCAAGTCGCCCAGCTGCCTCTTTTCCATTGTCAGAGGTGAACATTGACAACAGGGGAACTACACGTACTTGGGTTTGCATGGAGGGGCTGGTGTCTGAGCTTCCTCTTGCTGGGAACAGATCTATTATTTGCAGGTCCCTTGGCTGGCAGATTTGATAGCCCTTAGGGAGCTCTCAGAGTCCACTGAGAAGTTGCAAGACCAGCTTTGTTGGTTAGAGGTGAGCAAGTTGACCCTCAGCAATAAATATCTGATCTACGGCTGACTCCACAGCCTACTTCTTCTTCCGCCACCCCCTCCCAGATATTGTAACCTGCCTCCCATTCTACTCCCTACGACCCCCAGAACCCTCCTGCTACACCACATCCCCATACAAGCACTGTGCACTACACGACTCAAGGAAGGGAGACTGATATCTCAGGTGGGCTCAAACTTCAGTCCTCCCTCCTGGAGTCGTGTAGTAATTTTTGTTGTCAGAAGGGGGTCACAGTGCAATGAAGTTTGAGAATCCCTGTACTAGACCACACTGCCCCTGACTAATAGATTTCTGTGAGGAGGCTGTAGCTCTGTTTTCAAATTGCTTGTGAAATAAAGAGCCAGCACTTCAGGCTCATTTTCAGGAATGAAGTCAGAGTTTAAAGCCAGACAGGATCACGAGATCATCTAGTCCAGGGGTCGGCAACCTATGGCACTCATGCCAAAGGCGGCACGCAAGCTGATTTTCAGTGGCACTCTGCTGCCGGCCTGGGGTTCCTTCCACAGGCTGCCAGCCAGACGAGGTCCCGGCCACCAGCCCTGCTCAGCCCGCTGCTGGCCTAGATGAACGGAACCCCGGGCTGGCAGCGGGTTGAGCGGAGCCAGCGGCGGGGACCCGGATGGCAGGGGCCGGCAGCCAGAACCCCAGACTGACAGCAGGCTGCCAGCCCCGCTCAGCCCGCTGCCAGTCTGGGGTTCCCTCCATCGGCCCCTGTAAATATATTACAAGCATGCAAAACCTTAAAATTACAGTGAATAAGCAAAGACTTGGCACACCACTTCTGAAAGGTTGCCGACCCCTGATCTAGCCTGACCTATGTATCACAAGACACTAAACACCACTCGGCCACCCCCACCCCAACATCCAGAATTAGACCAAAGTATCATAGCCCTCAGGAAGCTAAACTAGTGTGTGCCACAGGCAGAGAACAGGAAAAAACAAAGTGAATGGGAGGGATCAATTTGTCCCATTATCTTTTATTATTCATTTGTCTTGGGACCATTAGGTGTTGTGTGAAAACAAAGATGCAGCTGAGCCACTGTGGTAGAGAGAGAGCAGCTTCTATTTTGCAAAACAATAACAGGGAGGAGAAAGAAAGTTAATTTGAATCCCATTTCTACCTAGCTATTTTTGCATCAATCATGAAGGGTCTACTTAAAATCATGGAGAAATCCCACATTTTTTGCAGGTTGGTCACGGCATAAATAGCAAATTTCATGGATGTGTTACACATCTGCAAAATTTGCTATTTATGCCACGAACCACCCACAACAAATGTGGGATTTCTCTGCAGTGTTTCTCAAATTGGGTTTCTCAAACCCTAAAGGGGGTTGCAAGCCTATCGGTGTGGGGGATCCCAGTATTGCCACCCCTACTTCTGAGCTGCTGCTGGCAATGGTGCTTGCCTTCTGAGCTGGGTGCCCGGCCAGTAACTGCTGCTCTCCAATCTGTCTTCAGAGCTGGGTGGCAGGAGACCAGATTTCACGGTCTGTGACATGATTTTCACAGCTGCAAATTTGGTAGACCTCTAATTATCATGAACAATGACCATGAGGAAAGCAGCACTTAGGCACTGATTCTTCAGTTACTGAGCCAGCAAAACTCTGATGAAACATTATTTTCCTCTCCTAACGGTTTATAGCATACTTCCTTTTTGTTCAAAAGAGACACTCTTCTGCACCACCATAGCATTTAGGCATCAAAGCTACAAAAGCTCCTAAAGTAACATCTGCACTGCAAAAGACGACCTGTGGCTGCGAATCCCAGAGCCCAGGTTGACAGATTTGGGCTAATGCTACAGGGCTAAAAACAACAGTGTAGACATGCCTGCTCAGGCTGGAGCTTGGGCTCTGAGACCCACCCTCACTGGATTTCAGAGCCCAGTGGAAATGTCTCTACAGCTATTTTTAGCCCCATAGTGCTAGCCTGAATCTGTAGACCTGGGCTGTGAGACTTGCTCCTGCTGGGTTTGGGTTGTTGGGTTCTTTTTGTTTGTTTGTTGCTGCGTAGATGTACCCTGAGTGGCTTAAGTCCCATTGAAAGTCAATGGGATTTAAGCACTTTTGAAAGTTTTCCCCCCATTACAGTTCTAATTGCTGTGATTAACTAGATAGATCCAAAGGAATCCTCCTCCTCGTCCCTGTGAACAAAATTTGCTATTTCCTCAAGTTTGTTAGTCAACTTTATTTGCAGAATTATTTTTTGCAAATAATTTTGGTCTGTAGCTTGTTCGTAACCAATTTATAAGGAGCATCTAACAAGCCAGACGTTTCCATTAATCTCAAAGATCCTGTGAATTTTTATCCTTGGATCAGATGAAATAGGCAACTAGTGCAAACCATCAGAATCCCAAACCTAAAATTAACTTTCTGCAATATGGGCATTAACAGCTGAAGCAAATTTAACAATTCAAACAAACATTAGCAACATTTGGCAGTATTTGCACAAATCTAGCTACTAAGAGCAATTGAAGCAGTAAACATCAGCAAGGGAACTTACCAAATTCCATTGTAGGTAAACAAGGACTTGTATTTTTCTGGTGACAGAAGTTTCATGTCAGACTGAGCCTTTGAAATCTCTCCCTTGATCTGATTCACATCTGTCCACCACCAGTCTAAGACCACCAAAATCACACTGACTATACACAAGAGCAGGATACAGAAGTAGTATTTCATACTGCATTAAAGAGGTGAAAGGAAGATTTCAGTAAGCAATGACGCAGCATTTAAAAGCTTTTAGCTGTGTGGCTGCATTTCTAAACTTTAACACATTTCAGCTTGGGTTTTAATCCCTTCCACCCACACCCAGCAGATCTGAGTCTCCTCTTCATGTTCAGAAGAGTTTTCTACCAAACAAAATGAAAAGGCCTCATGCCTTGATTATACTTAGGAAAGGCTGACTACACTTGCTGGGAAGCTGCTTATATCAATTATAGGACAGTTGTTCAGACAGAAACTTATGAACTTGAGACAAAAACAGTTGTATTTTATTGTGGTTTTTCTCTGAACTTTTTTAGGGTACTATTAAACCAGCCAGCCCTGTGTCCTTTAGGGCATGACTAGTAAAGAATGTACATGTTGACTAGTTGCAATTGTTGGCTAAGAATGGATATTATTAAGACAGATCTTATTAGTTCTTCTAGTACATCCCTGCTGCTACTTTCATTCCCCCACCCACCAAATGCCTCTCCTAGAATCCACACCGAGGTTCTGCTAACCCATTTGGACTGTGATCCAAGGGAAAGGTGTGCTGGACTCAGAGCAAGAACATCCTGAATTATAGGCCACTTCCTCCAGACACCACAGTTAATATTTCTACCATTCACAACCTTTATTATTCCCCCAAAGACTACATTAAGATGGAGCAAATGGCGAGAGTACATGTCAGTAATTCCAGGTTAAATACGTTATAGAGATGCTGTAAATATATTAAAAATATCCCAAACAAACAACTCTCCTCCAAGTATTATAAACCCAGGAAATTCAGAGTAAATACTTTTTGGATTTCTTTTAAATATGTAGCCATAATCATGAATTTGTTGTTTTATAGCACTTGGTATTTTGCATAAATTACAACATCCCTATAAGGTATTTAATGCAGAATTGTTGATATGTACTCAGTCTTCATGCTGTTTTGTTTGGGAATGATCTTATTGTTTTCAAGTTAAAAATGTAATGCATGAACACTAAACACAACATTAGCAGGCCATACTTCATATCTTCACGCTATTAGAAAAATCAACTTGCAGATTTTAAAAAATGATTTAGCTTTTATGGCTGCTTCCCACCCACCCCCATCCACACACACTTTAGAATGCCACAAAGCAACCAGAATGCACATCCCTCCCCACTGCCCTGTTTTGTGGGTAGAACTGGTGCAACAGTAGCTTTTGGAAAAAAGTGGTAACTATCAGGGCTGATGGGGAGGGGAGCCGGTACAAATTACCCGGGCCTGGTGGTCTGGAAGGGGGCCCAGGGCCCGGCTTCCCCGCCTCTCGTCAGCCCTGTTTAGCCAGTCCACCCTTGTTGGGGGGTCCGAAAAAATTTTTCACCAGAGCCCGAACCCGCTCTCAGCGGCCCTGATAACTATACACACACACACACTTCATGATTTTCAGAAAGAAACGCATGAAAAATTGCCCCCTTTCAAAATGGCTGAGCTACATTGCCTTATGGAAGATAGTGGCTGAGATATACCAATCTCCTAGAACTGGAAGGGACCTCCAAAGGTCATTGAGTCCAGCCCCCTGCCTTCACTAGCAGGACCAAGTACTGATTTTGCCCCAGATCCTTAAGTGGCCCCCTCAAGGATTGAACTCATAACCCTGGGTTTAGCAGGCCATTGCTCAAACCACTGAGCTATCCCTCCAGGAAGATAGTGGCTGCAAGGTGTGTACCCTAATCTTCGAGTCCCTTCCAAGCACTTCCCTGTGAAAGATATCCAGCCCCTGACACAAGCTACTCACAGAAATCCTGGATCCTCTGCCTCCACGGAAGCAGTGTGCCTCAGTTAACTAGTTTTACCTTAAACCATCACTCCTACAAACCATACAGCACTTGTGAGCACTTCTAACAAAACCACTTTTATTTAAGAAAGAATAAAGATTTAAGTAGAAACAAGAAAGGATGGTGGAAACAAATGGTTACAACACAAAACAAAAGCATAAGAAGTGAACCTGGGTCTACACCCAAAGTTCGGTCAGTTGCAGAACTGGATAGCTTCACAAGAACCAGGATCCAATTTTTCATAAGAACATCCCTGCTTTCCTCAATGAATGGATGCAGAAGGTCTGTCCCTCCTCTCTGTTATACTGAAATAGTCTTGTTCCTATTCATAGATATAACCAAATGGAGGTTCGCCCTAATATTCCTTTTTTACCTTCAAGAGGTTTTGATTGTTTGCAGTTGTGTTTGGTGGTTTGCCACTCCTTTCCAATTTCTCACACAAGCATTTCCCCAAGCCCCATGGTTTTGTCACTGTTCAAATAATAGCTAGTAGAGAAATATGAAGATAACTATGTTTTAACTACAAAAGGAACAGGAGTACTTGTGACACCTTTGAGACTAACAAATTTATTTCAGCATAAGCTTTCTTCGGATGCATAGCTGTAGCCCACGAAAACTTATGCTGAAATAAATTTGTTAGTCTCTAAGGTGCCACAAGTCCTCCTATTCTTTTTGCGGATACAGACTAACACGGCTGCTACTCTGAAACCTATGTTTTAACTGTACTGTACGTGGGTCCAGCAACATTTTCCCCCTCCTTTCTCCTGTGCAGTCTTCCCTAAAAGGAGCTTTGACTCTTTCACTATTAATGGTAAATATGCCCAATGGCCTGTGATGGGACACTAGATAGGGTGGGATGTGAGTTAGTACAGAGAATTCTTTCCTGGATGTCTGGCCTACATGCTCAGGGGTCAGCAACCTTTCAGAAGTGCGGTGCCGAGTCTTCATTTATTCACTCTGATTTAAGGTTTTGAGTACCAGTAATACATTTTAATGTTTTTAGAAGGTCTCTTTCTCTAAGTCTATAATATATAACTAAACTATTGTTGTATGTAAAGTAAATAAGGTTTTTAAAATGTTTAAGAAGCTTCATTTAAAATTAAATTAAAATGCAGAGCCCCCTGAACTGGTGGCCAGGACCTGGGCAGTGTGAGTACCACTGAAAATCAGCATGCATGCTGCCTTTGGCACACATGCCATAGGTTGCCTACCCCTGTTTTAGCTGATTGGGAAGGAATTTTCCTCCAGGGCAGATTGGCAGAGGCCCTGGCGTTTTTTTTGCCTTCTTCTGCAGTGTGGAACATGGATCACTTGCTGGAAGATTCTCTGCACCTTGAAGGTCTTTAAACCACAAGGTGAGGACTTCAACAGAATATTGGTGTTGGAAGGGAGGTCATCCTGTCCAACTTGCTTGCTCAAAGCAGGACCAATCCCCAGACATATTTTTACCCTAGTTCCCAAAGTGGCCCCCTCAAGGATTGAACTCACAACCCAAGGTTTAGCTGGCAAATGCTCAAACCACTGAGCTATCAGCTCAGACATAAGTCAGGGGTTTGTTACAGGAATGGGTGGGTGAGCTTCTGTGGCCTGCATTGTACAGGAGGTCAGACTAGGAGATCATAATGGTCCCTTCTGACCTTAAAGTCTATGAGTCTATGTTGAGCTGTGGTATTCATTGCACAGAAAGAGTGCCTGCCAACAGTTGTGCAACAAACATGATGTGTATTTAATAACTTGCTCTCTGCCTATCATGAAAATACTGAAGCCACAAAGTGGGGTTGCTCAGAATTTGAAAGGGATGGGGGCAGTGATGAGTTGCCAAAAACTTAACAACATCTTCCCTACTGGGTCTTCAGCAGCACGTCCCTCACTCACTCCAGATCTTTGGCAGCACTTTGGCAGTGGGTCCTTTGGTGCCGAAGACCCAGGGCAAGTGAAGGATTCGCCGCCAAAGTTCCACCGAAGACTCAGAGCACCGCCTGGTGAGTACAAGCCCCACGTGTGTTTTTTTTTTAAGTCATCCCTGCCAGAGCCCCGCACTTCCTAAAGCCGGTCCTGCACATCGAGGTTGCAAAATTGTATCGGGGGCTGGGTAGGGAAGGTTGTGCCTCCCAAAACAGCCTGCCCGTCCCATCCAAACCCAACCCACGTCCTGCCCCCGACTGCCCCCCTCAGAACTCACAACCCATCAACTCCCCCTGCTCCTTGTCCCCTGACCATCCCCTCCAGAGACCCCTCCACCCTAACTGCCCACCTCCTACCCAGCTTGTCCTGCTCTCTGTCCCAACTGCCCTTACCCCATCCACCAACACCCCCGACAGACCTCCCAGAACTCCCACGCCTACCCAACCCCCCTGTTCCCCCTCCTCTGACCACTCCCCCAGAACTTCCATCCCCTCCAACCGCTCCCTGCCCCTTATCCAACCCCTCCTCTCAACCCCGGCCTGGCCCCCTTACCGTGCTGCTCAGGGCAGCGTGTATGGATGCAGCGCGACCCGCTGCAGCTTGAGCCCCACCCCCTTACCTTGCCACTCAAAGCGGCAGGAGCTGCAGAGCTGCCCAGGAGCAGTACAGAGCGCTGGCACCGCGGCACACTGAGGCTCTGCGATAGGGGGGAAGGCAGAGGAGAGGCTAGAGGAACCTCCCCAGTAGGGAGCTCATGCAGGCCGGACATGACGGTCCCGCGGGCTGGAGTTTGCCCACCCCTTTAACAACCAGTTCTAAACCGGCTTCTAAATTTAACAACCAGTTCGCACGAACTGGCTCCAGCTCACCACTGGGTAGCGGGAGAAAGAGTCTAACCAAACTTCTCCTTGGATGCATGATTTAGACACTTGGGTTTGAACATTTGGGCCCATCATTTAAACAAACCACGCTATGAACACTGGTGGACTAAAAAACACATACCTAAATAATCTATAACAATCACTTCTAAATAAGCTCATTTAAGACGGAAGCACCCTCTGCTCCACTTTTTGAGCTTTAAGCTCATCAGTTTACCAGTGGCAATGAGATTCCTAAACTTAAGGAGGAATGGATTTTTCACATAATCAGGACTCAAAAGGAGGAAATCCAGCCCCACAAAACCTATTCCAGGACCTAGCCTGACATTAGCAATACCACCGTGGCTTATTTAAATTGACCCAAGAAAGGAAATGGCACTTATACAAACAGCACAGTGTGATGGGAAAGTCCAGCTAGACTTGGAATGCTGCCCATCATGAAGGGCCCCATCCTGCAAGAACACGTACGCAGGGAAGAGCCATTTCACTCACACAAGCTACTCCCCATTACTTCTGTAGTATTTTTGAGTAAGTAAGTTACTCACTTGCCTACGTGTTTGCAGAATCAAGTCTTAACAGAGAAGTGAGTTCATTATAGGGTTTGTGTTCACTGAACAATTAACTCAAGTTCTGTTCACACACAAACCCCCTAAACCGGGGCCAGCTCCGGGCACCAGCTCAGCAAGCAGGTGCTTGGGGCGGCCAAAGGGAAGGGGCGGCGTGTCAGGCAATTTGGCGGCAGATCCCTTGGTCCCTCTCGGAGGGAAGGACTGGCCGCCAAATTGCCGCCAAAGAAGAAAGTGGTGCGGCGGAACAGCCGCCGATCGCAGGGTTTTTTTGTTTTGTTTTGCCACTTAGGGCAGCAAAAACCCTGAAGCCGGCCCTGCCCTGAACTCCAAGTAGGGGTGCTTTTAGCTCAAGTTAGCTGGCCCATCAGGTGTATAGACGGTCAGCTGTTAACACAATTGCTCTGTGCTAGGGTGGCCACTCACACATTCCCAGAATAAAGGACACTCTGGTACTTCTGGGAATGGTGTGGGCCCGCCCCCGCCAGCATGATCTCCCACGCCTGGTGTGTACAAGCTCATGCTGCACAGAGGACGCCATTGTGAGAACACGCCGTTCCACTCACACAGACAGAGGTGGAACAGCACATTCTTCAAAATGGTGTCGCTCACCTCATACTGGACAAAACCAAGTCTGGTTTTGTCTCAGTACCAGCCGGGGGACAAATCACCCCAAAAGAGGACTGTCTGGTTTAAAACTGGAGGAATGGCCTTCCTACACAGGGCTGCTCACCCGAGCCATTTTGCAGTGTGGCACTTTCCCTTGAGCCAGGCTAACTCGATAGGAGCAACTTGAGTTCACCTAGCAATGACGATGTTGTAACCATAAATGGTCTTTGTTTGTTTTCCTTTCAGTTTGTCATGTACAGAACAGTTAGAGGAAACATTTGTGGGTTTTGTTTTTTTTAAAGTTCCCATTAAAAACTTTTTAAATACACATCATGGAAATATTTTTTGGGTTTAGGCATTGTAAAAGACATTTTCCCTTTTGTTTTATATATCATTTTACTTAAGGTCAAATTGTATTGTGAAGGACAAAATTCAAAAGAAAACAATAACTCTGAAAAAAAATTACTATTTGTACTCTTACATCCTCAAGTCACTTTGGATCCTAGTCACAGAAAAGGCAACTACCAGATATTTGTAAAAAGCCAGATCACGCAAGAACAGGGAGATTACAAAAATTCTGGTATTTTTAAACAAACCAAACAAATTAATTCTGCCTCACCATCCCTTTTTAAATGATTACCTGGAAGAATAAAATTCCAGAAACTAAACAAGGAAGATGATAAAATAAAACAAAACAAAAGACATTCAAAACTAAAACAAAACTGGGGCTCAGTCCTGTAAACATTTAATAATTGTGAACATTATGCCTGGTATTGGTATTGCCTGCTTTACTGGAGCATACCAAGATCTCTTGCTTTTTGGCTGGTGGTAGGAGGAAGATTGTAAAGAAAGCATTACATGCCTGTGCAATTATTGCACTTGGTATTTAAGACAATCTCCTCTCCAAAACTAAAAATTGTTAGCCTTTTAGCTATACGATTAATCTTGAAACCCCTTATTCGTTAAAGTAGTTCCTTATGATTTTATTAAAGTTAATATGGCTACTCACCTGATTAGAGGTCATTTGTAAAGCACCACAAGTCTTACAACGGTATGCAAAGTTTTGGGATAAGCGAATACAACCACCTGCAAGTACAATGATTCAACAGAAAAGCATTGACATGAAGTGGGGGGAGGGGTCTTATTACTATTAGGGCATGGAAGCTCATAAAGTGAGGTGTATTTTTGAGAACACTTTACATTCAAGTCTTTTTGTTGGCAGAAATACAGGTAATCAGGGAATACAAGATTATTTCTGCATTTACTCTTCTCGATCAACAGGGAAGACAGACGTTTAAATGTATCTATGATTGCGGCCTTCCTGGGATTTATTGGGTTCCTTCACATTGAGCTCCTCTTCTCTATTTTTAGTACCTTTTATTCTGAGGCCTTATGGTCATTTTTCTTTTTGGGACAAGGAAATGGCTCTGCTTAAACACTGAAGCAGCAGTTGATTCTTCTTCCCTCTGACCCCCACATCATCCAATATAGCTATGAGATGTGTGCGCTTTTTTAGATGTTTTAAATATACTTAATGATGATTATAGCATATTCAAAAAGCATCAAGTTGGTTTAATTTACACACCTTTTCTTAACGCTCATAAGGCATCATTAAGACCCTGTATAAAGACTCCCATCATTCTTTGAAGTCAGGGTCAAAATTTAGACAGTTGTTTCATTATCCTATTTAATCATTAAATACACAGCAGTTTCCTCCTATAAATTCCCCCTTTAGCACCAACTTTGCTGTTGTTACATGTTTTAATATAACCTTCCCACCCCATCTGTCTAGGAAATGAATGACAATTATTTAAATGTATCTTAATGGATGAGGCTCTCTCATCGTTTAGCTTTTTACACTAAGATTCTAGTATATTTATTTTAAAAGCATCAACAGACAAATTGGTTTAATTTACAAAGAGTTTTATTAAAATTAGCCATCGACCCAGCTATAGCGAGAGGAGAGAGACATGCACTGACTGGTGACAGATTTCAGAGTGGTAGCTGTGCTAGTCTGTATTAGCAAAAACAGGAGGAGTCCTTGTGGCACCTTACAGACTAACAAATTTATTTGGCCATAAGCTTTCATGGGCTAAAACCCACTTCATAAGATGTATAGCCCATGAAAGCTTATGCTCAAATAAATTTGTTAGTCTGTAAGGTGCTACAAGGACTCCTCGTTGTTTATACACTGACGGGATCTCTACAACTTTGCTGACAGTTAAGCAGGAAGCCCCATTTCAACCACAACATTATAGCCTTTGCAAGTCAAAGGCCCATCCATACCCACACCAGCCCTCAGGCACAGGAAGCACCTTTACCAAGGGGGAGGGGGGGAGTGAAGTGTGTTTTGCCTGTTTGAGCAGACCAGGTTAGTTTTTAAGAAGAAAAAGAAAATGCTACTGCCATTTGTTTACAAGAAGAGCTGTTCTGCAGCCAAGGGGTTTCCTCTCCTGGCCAGTATCAAACACGAGAATCCCTGAGCTTCAATTCCAGGAAGGCTTTTCCCTTTACCCCCAGACAGGGCATAGTCATTTGCTTCTACTATAGCAGCAGTATCTTCATAACTCAATAGCCCAACTCAGTGTTTCCCAAACTTGGGGCGCCTCTTGTTCAGGGAAAGCCCCTGGCGGGCCGGGCTGGTTTGCTTACCTGTCGCGTCCGCAGGTTCGGCTGATCGCAGCTCCCACTGGCGTCCCAAGTTTGGGAACCACTGGCCCAGCTCAGTGAAACTGCGTTGGGTTTGCCTTTGCAGCGTTTCCCCCAGAAAATCTGAAGCCTGAACACAATGGGCAAAAATTGGAGACAACGCCCTTTCACTCGGTTATTCCACTAAAAAAACAAACAAAAAAAAAAAACACAGCACACACACAACAACAAGAAGCCACAATCAAACCTGCAGTAAGATCTCAGAATCCACTGGCAGCTGAATACCTTAGCTACATAGGAAGCCCAGGAATAAGGAGTGCTCCATTCACAGAACATGCTGATTCTAACCAACCAAACACCCCCGACGACCATGAGCTCCCCACAAGCAACCAATTGCACTAATCTAAGCTATATAGCAACCCTCCCAGAAACTCACACCCCTAGTACACAGGCACCCAATACCATCTTAGCTCCAGGTATTTAGTGTCTACAGCCCCACCCTGTTAACAAGTGCAATAGCTGCAGACCTACCTGAGAATCAAAGCATCAAACACATCTTTATCCTGAAGACACTAATAAACAAAACCACCTAAAAAGAGTTAGGGGAGAATATTTACCTGCTCTGTGGACGTTTTTTAAAAAGCAATTGCTTTAGCGTGGCATAAAACTAGAAACTCGGAACTGCTGCAAAGTCAAAGTTCGTGAAAAAACGTAAAATGCAATTCAATTATGTGTCGGTCTATTAAAATCAGGATAACAACAGACCTCACAACATCTAAGCCAAAAGGAGAAGCCTTGTCCATTTCAATATAGCCAGTGACAACCCAACAACGATACTGGAAATGTCCCCAATTCTGAGATTTTCAGCCAAACTACTCAAAACGTAAAAAGCTTTCTCTGGGAGGAATGGCTCAGCTGTACCATCACGCTATGCAAAATTCTCTCCATGAGAACAAATGCCTACTAGAAATATACTGCAAACAAACTATTGGTCAGCTTAGAAAGGACATAAATATTGATCTTTTTTTAAAAACAGCAGCAAACTAAGCAAAATAAATTTTATTTTGGAAAAGTAGAAAGGGAGAACACATACTGAACTGTATAGCTACAGCCCTCATAAGAAATGCAACCCAGAACACCAGTGCCAGAAAGAAACCACTGGATAAATACAATTCACCAGTAAAACAACTTCTTAAATTATTTTGAACAGTATAATCCAGCTCATCCTGCTATGCAAAGTCTGTGGGCCAATTTTAGCTAATAATTGCTCTGGTTTGGATCAAATCATAGCTGTCAGCACAGACAGTAGGAACCCTGCCTATAGCGGCTTGGTTTGGTTTTATTCTTTCAGCTAACAGTTATCTGCCACTGCCATATGAATCAGGGCAGTGTATACCCCCTCCACCCAAGATCACCTGCACCATGGAGAGGTTTTCATCACATGAAAGGCAGCATGGTCTATCAGGGAGGATACTGGAGAGGGAGTTAGGAGAGGTGGGTTCTGTTCCCAGCTCCACCACTGGCCTGCTGTGTGATCTTAAGCAAGTCCCTTCACCCCTCTGTGCCTCTATTTATTTACCCACCCATCCTTTGGTCTGGTTGGTCTTCTTAGACCAGCGGTTCTCAAACTGTGGGTCAGGACCCCAATTTAATGGGGTTGTCAGGACTGGCTTAGACTTGCTGGGGCCCAGGGCCGAAGCCAAAGTCCAAGTCCCACCACCCTGGGCCAATGCCAAAGCCCAAGAGCAAGTCTCGGGTTACAGGCCCCCTGCCCGGACCTGAAGCCCTTGGGCTTGGGATTGGGCTTTGGCTCCCCTGCCCGGGATGGTGGGGTTCAGGTTTTGGCTTTGGCTGGGCTCAGGCGGGATGAGGCTTCAGTCCTCATTCCCGGGGTAAAAAAAGTGGGATTTAAGTAGTTTCAAGTAATAACAGAACAAAGTAAGTTACCAAGCAAAATAAAACAAAACATACAAGTCTAAGCCTAAAACATTTAAGAAACGGAATACAGGTAAATCTCACCCTCAGATGTTCCAATAAGCTTCTTTCATTCACAGACTAGACTCCTTCCTAGTCTGGGCCCAATCCTTTCCCCGGTACAGGTCTTGTTAGTTCCAGCTCAGGCGGTAACTAGGGGATTTCTGATGACTGGCAACCCCCTTTGTTGTGTTCACCCCCTTTTATAGCTTTGGCACAAGATAGGAATCATTTGTTTCTCTGGATTTCCATCCCTCCTTCTACATGGAAAAGCACCAGGGTTAAGATGGATTCCAGTACCAGGTGACTGGATCACATGTCCTGTGAGACCCCTCCCAAGCCTCCATTCTTCCCAGCCTGACTCACAGGAACACAGGAAGGCTTACAAGTAAACAGAGCCATTTACAACCGATTGTCCTGGTCAGTGGGGGCCATCAAGCTTCTAAACCACCATTAATGGTCCACACTTTGCATAATTACAATAGGACCTCAGAGTTAACTTCATATTTCTAAAAAAAGAACAGAAGTACTTGCGGCACCTTAAAGACTAACAAATTTATTTGAGCTCAAATAAATTTGTTAGTCTCTAAGGTGCTGCAAGTACACCTGTTCTTTATGCGGATACAGACTAACACAGCTGCAACTCTGAAACTATTCATATTTCTAGTTTTAGATACAAGAATGATACATACATACAAATAGGATGAACACACTCAGTAGATTATAAGCTTTGTAATACTTTACAGGAGACCTTTTGCATAAAGCATATTCCAGTTACGTTATATTCACACTCCAAACATATTTTCATAAAGCATATGGAGTGCAACATCACAACTGGTACCCAGAAGTCACTTTCTACAGGACAGACCCAACAAGGAAAGTAACAGAACACCACCGGCCATCACATATAGCTCATAGCTAAAACCTCTCCATTGCATCAAGGGTCTACAATCTATCCTGGAAAATGATCCCCCACTCTCAGAGGCCTTGGGTGGCAGGCCAATCCTCGCTTAAAGACAGCCCCCAACCTGAAGCAAATACTCACCAGCAACTACACACAAGACAGAAACACTAACCCAGGAACCAATCTCTGTAACAAATGTCGTTAGTCTTGTGACTAGGAAGCTGCTGGGTGCCCCAACCCCCTAGGAACCCTACTTGTCCCAGCTGGGCTTACCTTGGGCTGCAGACCTGTGTAGCTTTTCTGGCTCCCCAGGCAGCCAACCTCTAGCAGATGGGAAAGGGGACTGCCAGCTCCATTCCTGTGAACAGAAGTCACAGCCTCATATCTACTTCCTGGATCAGAGAGCCAGGGGAGGGAGGCACCAGCCCAGGCCTTGACACCAGAGGGGAACCCCCTTCAATATTGCCAACCACCAGAGATAAAAAATCATGAGTTGGATCCTCCCCCTCAAAAAAATCATGAGATTGGCACCCCAAAAAAGCACACAATTTTAAAAACAGCATCAAACCAGGTCTTTTCAGTTGGTCTGTTTATTTTTAAGCCCCCTCTACTCTTCTGGCTGGGTGTGGTGCTTTCAGAAAAAAAGAAATTACCTAACGACCCACCTTGTCTCTCTGATGTGTACTGAGGAAGACTATACCTGTGCCCAGTGGCTGTGCCCACAGTAAGGGCTGCTTTTATTTTTATTTCCAACTGGCCCTTTGGCACCTGCCAAATGCTAATCTGTATTATTGCAGGGTATTGTGGGATGTAGCTTAGCATGAGTGAACAAAACTCAGGGAAAGGCATAGGCCAGTTTGGCTCTTATAACTGCCAGGCATTCTTACATTTTGGAAATGTAGAAAGAGAACACATACTGACCTGTATAGATACAGGCCTCGTAAGAAATGCAACCCAGAACACCAGTGCCAGAAAGAAATAATTGCTCTGGTTTGGATCAAATCACAGTTGTCAGCACAGACAGTAAGAACCTTGCCTACAGAGGTTTGGTTTGGTTTGATTGTTTCAGCTAACAGTTATCTGCCACTGCCATATTAATCAGAGCAGTGTATACTCCCTCCAGCCAAGCTCACCGGCACCATACAGAGGCCTTCATTACATGAAAGGCAACATGGTCTAGCACAGGAGTAGGCACAGGTGCCAAAGGCAGCACGTGAGCTGATTTTCAGTGGCACTCACACTGCCTGGGTCCTGGCCAGCAGTCCGGGGAGCTCTGCCATTTAATTTAATTGTAAATGAAGCTTCTAAAGCATTTTAAAAACCTTATTTACTTTACATACAACAATAGTTTAGTTATATATTATAGACTTATAGAAAGAGACCTTCTAAAAATGTTAAAATGTACCACTGGAATGTGAAAACTTAAATCAGAGTGAATAAACGAAGACTCGACACACCACTTCTGAAAGGTTGCTGACCCCTGGTCTAGCAGGGAGGATACTGGAGAGGGAGTCAGGAGAGGCGGGTTCTGTTCCCAGCTCCGTCACTGGCCTGCTGTGTGACCTTAAGCAAGTCCCTTCACCTCTCTGTGCCTCTATTTTTTTACCCACCCATCCTTTGGTCTGGTTGGTCTTCTTAGACCAGTGGTTCTCAAACTGTGGGTTCGGACCCCAAAGTGGGTCATGACCCCATTTTAATGGGGTTGCCAGAACTGGCTTAGACTTGCTGGGGCCCAGGGTCAAAGCCAAAGTCCGAGTCCCACCACCCTGGGCCGATGCCAAAGTCCAAGGTTACAGCCCCCCTGCCCAGGGCTCAGGGCCATCCTTAGGATTTATGGGGCCCCATGCAGTATTATTAAACTGGTGCCCCTATGCCCGACTTGCTCTTAGCAAGACAAACATAAGCTTACAATACTGGAAAACTTGCCACATGCACTTTATTAAAAACAGTTTAATTGTGCTGCCTTCCCCCCATCTCCTGCACTTCCTTCCCACCTGTGTCCCCAAACCCATCCTGCACTGCCAGTGTGCCCCACTACATTTCCCCCTTGCCCACTACCCCACGGCCCCTTATGCCCAGCAACCCCCATGCCCAGTGGCTCCTCACCCAGAGATCACCACCACAGATTCCTATGCCCAGCGATCTCCCACCCACAGACCTCCCTCACTGTTATGTAAACCCTCTGCTCAAATGCGATTGTAAGATCTGTAACTTGCAGCATTAAGTTCTGCAACGTTTTTCCAGACTTTGTAACTTCAGTTATTGTTAACATAGCCTTTTAAGTTTTGTAACCTTTGCAAGCTCTGTAACCTTTTCAAGTTATCACTTGTATGAACTTCCAAACTGTGTAATATCCCATTACACAATCAGACAGCTTGTGAACAAGGGAGTGTGTGGGGAAGATTCATAGATTCTAGGACTGGAAGGGACCTCAAGAGGTCATCGAGTCCAATCCCCTGCCCTCATGGCAGGACCAAATACTGTCTAGACCATCCCTGATAGTCATTTATCTAACCTACTCTTAAATATCTCCAGAGATGGAGATTCCACAACCTCCCTAGGCAGTTTATTCCAATGTTTAACCACCCTGACAGTTAGGAACTTTTTCCTAGTGTCCAACCTAAACCTCCCTTGCTGCAGTTGAAGTCCATTGCTTCTTGTTCTATCCTTATAGGCTAAGATTAACAAGTTTTCTCCCACCTCCTTATGACACCCTTTTAGATACCTGAAAACTGCTATCATATCCCCTCTCAGTCTTCTCTTCTCCAAATTAAACAAACCCAATTCTTTCAGCCTTCCTTCATAGGTCATGTTCTCTAGACCTTTAATCATTCTTGCTGCTCTTCTCTGGACCCTCTCCAATTTCTCCACATCTTTCTTGAAATGTGGTGCCCAGAACTGGACACAATACTCCAGCTGAGGCCTGACCAGCACAGAGTAGAGCGGAAGAATGACTTCTTGTGTCTTGCTCACAACACACCTGTTAATGCATCCCAGAATCACGTTTGCTTGTTTTGCAACAGCATCACACTGTTGACTCATATTTAGCTTGTGGTCCACTATAACCCCTAGATCCCTTTCTGCCATACTCCTTCCTAGACAGTCTCTTCCCATTCTGTATGTGTGAAACTGATTGTTCCTTCCTAAGTGGAGATAAGGGAGTGTATGTGGGACTGGGCAGAGAGGAACTACAAGGAGAAAGAAGCCTGGAGCCAGGTGTGTCTAATATTATCTGCCCTGAGAAAGCAATCACGGAGTGCTGTAAAGAAAAGAAGAACCTGGTATGCATGAAAGGAACTGGTCTGGAAAAGCTTTTTGGTGATGAACACAGAAAGGAAACTCAGTGTAGGTGACAGGAGCCACCCAGTTCCAAAATAAAAGGAAGAAGGCATGCACACAAGCCCCTGCTTCTTGACCTGCTCAGCAGCCTGGATTCGTGACAGCAGGCGGACACGCCAGATCTACCAACGCTTCTGCTTCTCGGTCTCCAAGCTGTTTCCGGTAATTCTTCGCCTGTGTAAGTGTGTGGGTGCATGAAGGTATGAATGCAGTGAATGTGTACATGTATGAATAAGCTCCATCTCTTTTCTATCTGACCTAACAGCGGCATTGTAATAAAACTAATACAAGTGTGACCCTGGGTTGGTTATTAGTGGAACAGAGGTAACACTCACTGCCTCTCTGATAGCCCCCGCCCCACAACTGCCCAGCACCCCATATTCCTGAGGGAATTCAGCACCAAAAAGTTAAATTCTGTGCAGAATATTTTAAAATTCTGTGCAGAATATTTTAAAATTCTCCAAATTTTGTCAATAAATAAATGTGGAGGATCCAGCATGGCAGTCGCAAGCATAGGCCACTGGGTGCATGGAGGTGGGAGATCACACTGCAGCCTTCCCCCTCCTCTCCCCTCCCCTCTGAGGATAGGGACTTGGCAGTGAGATACCTCTGCGTGCATGTCAAAAGGCCACAGGGAAGTGTTTTACATGATGGCTGGGATGTCAGCCATGACCCAAAATTCATTTGAATGACAAAATAAAGAATAGCTGATACCAATGGCTGAGTCCAGCCCCCATCCAGGCCCTTGCCTGCACCGGCTCTGGGCCATCAACTCCCAAGTGGCCGTTCCTTCTCCCTAAAATAAAGCATTTCCCTCTAATCCTGACAACTAAAGAGGTGCTTGGGACATGCAGTTTAATAAGAAAAGGAATTATAGTCAGACCATTCTTTTTTTCTGCCCTGATTTACACTCCCGGTTGCCACACATGGCTCAGTGGGATTGTACTGGGAATAACGCAGGATGCAGTTTCAACAGTGTGGCTGGAGCCATAAACAGCCAAATCTCATTTGAACAGTGGCTCTTATTTTGGATTATTTAAGGCCATTTTTAAAGGTCTTTCCCATGGGTGAGGAAGAAGTTGCTGCACTCTTAAAGGGACCTTTAAAATCGCACTCAACTCTGCACTGTTTATAACTCTCGCTTGTTCAAAATGCTACCGGCTTAAGAGCCAGCCTCGGAGATATTTGGATCTACAAGAAAAAAAATCATGTCCCTTTTCCCGAAATAAAAGTTTTCAGCTACTCCAGCCTTGTCAAATGCCAGTCCAACTTCCTCCCCAGCTAAGAGGTCGCTCCCTCTCTCGCATTCCACAGTTCTACTTGCTGCTTTTCTGCTCCAGATACATCCCCCTCCTCCCATTGTTTTAGTGTCAGTTTCCTCCTGTTGACACTGGAATATTGTGAATGGGCAGGAAAAGCAAACGCCACCCTTTATTTCCCTTGAACGTTCCCTCCTCCCCAGTCTGGTTGTGTGTGCGCCTCTCCCTCCTCTAAAATAACAAGGAGAAAGGGAGGAGAGGAAACTCCGCCCCTCCCTCCTTTGCTGCTGCCGATCCCTGCTGGGAAAGGGAAGAGAGGAAAGATAACGGTCCAAAGAGGATCCTTGGCATCTGGTCTTAAACTTCAGAGAAGAGGGAGGTGGCGTCAAAAGGAGACTAGGAGAGAGATTGCAGGGCGTTGCCCAGGGGAAGAATGCAGATACAGCGTGGGACTGCTCGGAACAGCTGCTCCCCCCCAGGGCCACCAGCCTGCTCCCCCCGCGGCCCTAGCCCGTCCTTCGCTGCTCGCTCACTGAGCCAGCCAAAGTCACCCCGACCCCCGCTCTTTTTCCTTCGCAGCCCGGCTCCCCCCCGCCCCCCCAGCGAGTTCCTCCTCCGCTCCCTGAAGTCCCATGCCCAACTCTACCCCCGCCAGCTCAGATCCCCTCCTCTTCCCAGCCTCCAGGTATCCCCCCCGCTCTGTTCCTAGCCTTGCCTGCCCCCCGAGCTCAGACCCCCCCTCCTCTTCCCAGCCTCCACGTATCCCCCCTGCGCTCTGTTCCTAGCCTTGCCCCCCCCACCCCGAGCTCGGATCCCCCCTCTTCCCAGCCTCCAGGTATCCCACCTCTGTTCCTAGCCTTGCCCCCCCCCACCCCGAGCTCAGACCCCCCCTCCTCTTCCCAGCCTCCACGTATCCCCCCCGCTCTGTTCCTAGCCTTGCCTGCCCCCCGAGCTCAGACCCCCCCTCCTCTTCCCAGCCTCCAGGTATCCCTCCGCTGTTCCTAGCCTTGGCCCCCCCACCCCGAGCTCAGACCCCCCTCCTCTTCCCAGCCTCCACGTATCCCCCCCGCTCTGTTCCTAGCCTTGCCTGCCCCCCCCGAGCTCAGACCCCCCCCCTCCTCTTCCCAGCCTCCAGGTATCCCCCCGCGCTCTGTTCCTAGCCTTGCCCCCCCCACCCCGAGCTCGGATCCCCCCTCTTCCCAGCCTCCAGGTATCCCCCCGCTCTGTTCCTAGCCTTGCCTGCCCCCCCGAGCTCAGACCCCCCCTCCTCTTCCCACCCTCCACGTATCCCCCCCGCTCTGTTCCTAGCCTTGCCTGACCCCCCGAGCTCAGACCCCCCCTCCTCTTCCCAGCCTCCAGGTATCCCCCCCGCGCTCTGTTCCTAGCCTTGCCCCCCCCACCCCGAGCTCGGATCCCCCCTCTTCCCAGCCTCCAGGTATCCCCCCCGCGCTCTGTTCCTAGCCTTGCCTGCCCCCCCGAGCTCCGACCCCCCCTCCTCTTCCCAGCCTCCAGGTATCCCCCGCGCTCTGTTCCTAGCCTTGCCCCCCCACCCCGAGCTCGGATCCCCCCTCTTCCCAGCCTCCAGGTATCCCCCTCCCCTCTGTTCCTAGCCTTGCCTGCCCCCCGGCCCAGCTCCCCAGACCAGTTCCTCCTTCGCCCTCCCTGCTCCCCAAAGTCCCATGCCCGGCCCTGCCCCCAGCTCAGCTCCCCCTTCTCTTCCCAGACTCCGGGTATCCCCACTCTGTTCCCAGCCTCACCTGCCCCAGCTCCCCGTTTGCTCACACGCAAACTTCCCTGCGCCCCCGCTGAGAAGCGAGTGGGCGGAGGGGAGGGGAGGGGCCAGGGCGCCTGGTCGGGAGAAGTCTGCAGGCCCGGCACTGAGGAGGGGCTGGAGAGGAGTCTACGCAGCAGCTAGCGAGGGTGGTGCTCCACGTTTTTGGGTGCCGCGTATGCCTAAGGATGCCCTGCCGGGGCTGAAACCCTCGGGCTTTGGCCTCCCCAACCAGTGCAGCAGGGCTCTGGCGAGCTGAGGCTTCGGTCCTCGCTCCTGGGGCCGTGTTGTCAGAAGGGGTGCAGTGACTTTTGAGAACCTGTCTTAGCCCAGTGGTTTTCAAACTTTTTTTTTCTGCGACCCAGTGGAAGAAAATCTGTGATGCCCGTGACCCAGTGGGGTTGGGGATGAGGGGTGTGGAAGGGGCTCAGAACTGGGGCAGAGGGTTGGGGTGCAGGAGGGAGGGCTGGGAATGAGGGGTTCAGGGCATGAGAGGGGGCTCTGGATTAGGGCAGGGGGTTTGGGGTGTAGGCTGTGGGGTGGGACCAGGGATGAGGGGTTTGGGGTGCAGGAGGGGGCTCAGGGCTGGGACATAGTGTTGGGGTGTGGGAAGGGGTCAGGGCTGGAGGGTGCAGGCTCTGGGGTGGGGCTGCAGATGAGGGGGTTGAGGTGCAGGAAGGGGCTGTGGGTTTAGGGGGGGCTCAATGTGGGGGACTGGGACACTGGGTTGGGGAGCAGGCTTACCTCGGGCGGCTCCCGGTCAGCGGTGCAGCGGGGGTGTTAAGGCAGTCTTCCTGCCTGTCCTGGCACCACAGACCACGCTATGCCCCAGAAGCGGCCAGCAGCAAGCCCAGCTCCTAGGCAGAGGCGCCTGGAACTGGTGCTCAGGGCGGGGGCAGTGCATAGAGCCCTGTGCCCACCCCCCCGGGAGCCAGATCTGCTGCTGGCCACTTCTGGGCTGCAGCACAGTGTTAGAACAGGTAGGAATTAGCCTGCCTTAGCGGGGCAGCACCACCAACAGGACTTTTAGAGCCACTGTGACCCAGTGCCTTATGTTCTGCTACCCAGTATCTCAGCTGTGCTGCAGCATGGGACCCCAAGAGAAGAGTTTATAACGCTGAGCATCAAATCGCAGTATATAAAGGGAGAGGAAGGTGCAAACTGTCTTCCACAGTCATGATCCCAACCGCTTTTGCTTCCAAGACTGTTATTGCAGCATATTATTGCCTAACATGTTTGGATCGAAAGCAAAATCCTCTTTTCGGATCTACACGCTGCAGCTCAACTCTGCTAGCCTGCTCTCCAGCTCTGATAGGTGCATGTCCTGAAAGCAGATCAGAGCCGGGATGTGAGCAGAGAATTTCATCCTTGGAGAACACAGCTGTTTTCCTGTCCCTCAAACCAAACCAAGACACACTTCAGTGCTCTATAGCCATGGTTGCAACACTGCAGCTTACACCAATGTTGGTGCAGCAGCAGGGACGAGTGCTTTTTAAAGTAAGTGTTTCCACAGATCAAAATCCTCCTCTTGTTAAATGTTCGACTGTATCCAAAGCAGGGCTGGAGGGAGGACTAGGAGAGACTGCACGAGTCCTCACAAACTGGGGAGAGTCCCGTTTGCTTTTTCTCATGTCTGCAGCTTTGCCTTTCGGGGGGTTACAGTTGCAGCCTAATTCCCCAGCGACCACATTCTGCTGTCCAAGCGTGAGAGAGTCAAGCATGGTTCAACCGCAGGCGGTGCAAGTGCAGAAGTATCCCCTCCCGCTGCACGCTACGGGAAGCGTCCCAGGTCCCGCTAGCCCCCTAGTGTCTCCACAGCTTGCAAGCCTGAAAAGGCAGCATGTGGCTTGCAGAATCTTCCTGCAGGCATTTAATCAGGGCTTTCTGAGGGGAACAAACTGCTCTCTGGGCTGGATGGTACATCCACGTTGGGCTCTGCCTCGTTCCCACATGACTGAGAGCGGGGAAGAGGATGCTGCGGGGAGGGGGGGGGAGCAGGAAGGAAGGGTGTTTTCCTGCAAGGCAGCAGGTACTGTGGTGGGGAAGGTTTCCACGCACTGTAACAACTTATGCCCAAATAAATGTGTTAGTCTCTAAGGTGCCACAAGGACTCCTGGTTATTTTTGCTGTAACAACCTTGTCCCTTTCAATATAGGCAGTGACAACCCAGCAATGATACTGGAAATGTCCCCAATTCTGAGATTTTCAGCCAAACTACTCAAAACGTAAAAAGCTTTCTCTAGCAGGAATGGCTCAGCTGTACCATCACCCTATGCAAAATTCTCTCCATGAGAACAAACGCCTACTAGAAATATACTGCAAACAAACTTGGTCAGCTTAGAAAGGACATAAATATTGATCTTTTTAAAAAAATAGCTGCAAACTAAGCAAAATGAATTTTATTTTGGAAAAGTAGTAAGAGAACACCTACTGAACTGTATAGATACAGGCCTCATAAGAAATGCAACCCAGAACACCAGTGCCAGAAAGAAACCACTGGATAAATACAATTCACCAGTAAAACAACTTGTTAAATTATTTTGAACAGTATAATCCGGCTCATCCTGCTATGCAGGAGCAAAGTCTGTGGGCCAGTTTTAGCTAATAATTGCTCTGGTTTGGATCAAATCATAGTTGCCAGCACAGACAGTAGCAACCCTGCCTAGAGCAGTTTGGTTTGGTTTTATTCTTTCAGCTAACAGTTAGCTGCCACTGCCATATGACTCAGGGCAGTGTATGCCCCCTCCAACCAAGATCACCTGCACCATGGAGAGGCTTTCACCAGCTGAAAGGCACGCATAGTCTGTCAGGGAGGATACTGGAGAGGGAGTCAGGAGAGGTGGGTTCTGTTCCCTGCTCTGTCACTGGCCTGCTATGTGACCTTAAGCAAGTTCCTTCACCCCACTGTGCCTCTATTTGTTTACCCATTCATCCTTTGGTCTGGTTGGTCTTCTTAGACCAGCAGTTCTCAAACTGTGGGTCGGGACCTTGAAGGGGGTCATGACCCCATTTTAATGGGGTTGCCAGGACTGGCTTAGACTTGCTGGGCCCAGGGCTGAAGCCAAAGTCCAAGTCCCACCACCCTGGACTGATGCTAAAGCCCAAGGGCAGGTCTCAGGTTACAGGCCTCCTGCCCGGACCTGAAGCCCTTGGGCTTTGGCTTTGGGCCCCCTGCCCGGGATGGGGAGGTTCGGGTTTTGGCTTTGGCAGGATGAGGCTTCAGTCCTCGCTCCTGGTGTTGCAGGCACAGAGGGTGCCCGAGGCAAGCAACAGTGGTTTGTTGCCCAGAGTGCGTAGCGCCAATAAACACACCAGGGTGGAAAAGCAAGCAAAGTTTATTTGAGATCTCAAAGCGGTGCTGGGAGACTTAGCAGGCCTCAGATCCAGCACCCCTACACAAGCGGCTTTTCCCTTTTTATAAGTTTTTTCTCTTTCTTCTTTCTTCCCCCCTCTCCTCCTCCTCCTCCTTCCTCCCCCTGTAGCAATTACATAAGCGCAGGTGCATTAAGTAATCTTGGCCGCGGCAGCTCGTTAGTAAGTTTTCCTTCTGCAAGTTATCTTATCCTTCTGCTAAAGGTGCACAGGCCTCATTATTTCTGCTTTAGACCAGTTAGAACTGTTGCAACTGATAATGGCTGTTACACCTGGCCTTTTAGGTTGATTAAAGTTCAAACATGGAGGGACTTTTGTCTGCTGAGGCCTAAAACCAGGAAGGCTCCATTCCCTTGTGGCCTTCCACCCTCCCGAGTTACTTAGGGTTATGCTTAGTGATACCAACACTGGGGTATAAAAAGTAGGATTTAAGTGGTTTCAAAGTAATAACAGAACAAAGTAAGTTACCAAGCAAAATAAAACAAAACACGCAAGTCTAAGCCTAATACGTTAAAGAAACTGAATACAGGTAAATCTCACCCTCAGAGACGTTCCAATAAGCTTCTTTCATTCACAGACTAGACTCCTTCCTAGTCTGGGCCCAATCCTTTCCCCGGTACAGGTCTTGTTAGTTCCAGCTCAGGCGGTAACTAGGGGATTTCTGATGACTGGCAACCCCCTTTGTTCTGTTCACCCCCTTTTATAGCTTTGGCACAAGATGGGAATCATTTGTTTCTCTGGATTTCCATCCCTCCTTCTACATGGAAAAGCACCAGGGTTAAGATGGATTCCAGTACCAGGTGACATGATCACATGTCCTGTGAGACCCCACCCAAGCCTCCATTCTTCCCAGCCTGACTCACAGGAACACAGGAAGGCTTACAAGTAAACAGAGCCATTTACAAACAATTGTCCTGGTCAATGGGAGCCATCAAGCTTCTAAACTACCATTAATGGTCTACACTTTGCATAATTACAATAGGACCTCAGAGTTAACTTCATATTTCTAGTTTTAGATAAAGAGTGATACATACATACAAATAGGATGAACACACTCAGTAGATAAGCTTTGTAATACCTTACAAGAGACCTTTTGCATAAAGCATATTCCAGTTACATTATATTCACACTCCAAACATATTTTCATAAAGCATATGGAGTGCAAAGTCATAAGTCATAAAGCCTCCTACTGCAAGACAAACCCAAGAAAGAAACCAACAGGACTCCACTGGCCATCACATACAGCCGCCAGCTAAAACCCCTCCAACGCATCATCAAGGATCTACAACCCATCCTGGACAATGATCCCACACTTTCACAGGCCTTGGGTGGCAGGCCGGTCCTTGCCCACAGACAACCTGCCAACCTGAAACATATTCTCACCAGTAACTGCACACCGCACCATAATAACTCTAGCTCAGGAACCAATCCATGCAACAAACCTCGATGCCAACTCTGCCCACATATCTACACCAGCGACACCATCACAGGACCTAACCAGATCAGCCATACCATCACTGGTTCATTCACCTGCACATCCACCAATGTAATATACGCCATCATATGCCAGCAATGCCCCTCTGCTATGTACATCGGCCAAACTGGACAGTCTCTACGGAAAAGGATAAATGGACACAAATCAGACATTAGGAATGGCAATATACAAAAACCTGTAGGAAAGCACTCCAACCTCTCTGGCCACACTATAGCAGACCTTAAGGTGGCCATCCTGCAGCAAAAAAACTTCAGGACCAGACTTCAAAGAGAAACTGCTGAGCTTCAGTTCATCTGCAAATTTGACACCATCAGCTCAGGATTGAACAAAGACTGTGAATGGCTTGCCAATTACAGAACCAGTTTCTCCTCTCTTGGTTTTCACACCTCAACTGCTAGAACAGGGCCTCATCCTCCCTGATTGAACTGACCTCGTTATCTCTAGCTTGTTTGCTAGCATATATATACCTGCCCCTGGAAATTTCCATTACATGCATCTGAGGAAGTGGGTATTCACCCACAAAAGCTCATGCTCCAAAACGTCTGTTAGTCTATAAGGTGCCACAGGATTCTTTGCTGCTTTTACAGATCCAGACTAACACAGCTACCCCTCTGATACTTAAAGTCATAACTGGTACCCAGAAGTCACTTTCTACAGGACAGACCCAACAAGAAAAGTAACAGGCCATCACGTATAGCCCACAGCTAAAACCTCTCCATTGCATCATCAAGGGCCTACAATCTATCCTGAAAAATGAACCCCCACTCTCATAGGCCTTGGGAAGCAGACCAATCCTTGCTTACAGACAGCCCCCCAACCTGAAGCAAATACTCACCAGCAACTACACACCACACCACAGAAACACTAACCCATGAAACAACCCCTGTAACAAATGTTGTTAGTCTTGTGCCTTGAGCCTTTGCTTAGAGCTTAGCAGGAGCTGAGGCCTGCAGCCAGGGGCGGCTCCAGGCACCAGCGCACCAAGCGCGTGCCTGGGGTGGCAAGCCACAGGGGGCGCTCTGCTGGTCGCTGCGAGGGTGGCAGGCAGGTTGTCTTCGGTGGCATGCCTGCGGAGGGTCCCCTGGGCCTGCGGCTTCGGCAGACCTCCCGCAGGCTGCCGCCAAATCCGCGGGACTGGGGACCTCCCGCAGGCAAGCTGCTGAAGGCAGCCTGCCTGCTGTGCCTGGGGTGGCAAAATACCTAGAGCCGCCCCTGCCTGCAGCACCCAGGACTAGGAGTCTGCTGGGTGCCCCAACCCCCCTGGAACCCTACTTGTCCCAGCTGGGCTTACCTTGGGCTGCAGAGCTGTGTGGCTTTTCTGACTCCCCAGGCAGCCAACCTGTGGCAGATGGGAAAGGGGACTGCCAGCTCCATTTCTGAAAACAGAAGTCACAGCCTCATATCTACTTCCTGGATAAGAGAGCCAGGGGAGGGAGACACCAGCCCAGGCCCTGACACCCAAGGGGAGCCCCCTTCAGTATTGCCAACCACCAGAGATAAAAAATCATGAGTTGGATTCCCCCCCCACCAAAAAAGCACAACATTTAAAAAACAGCATCAAACCAGGTCTTTTCAGTTGGGTCTGTTTATTTTTAAGCCCCCTCTACTCTTCTGGCTGGGTGTGGTCCTTTCAGAAAAAAAGAAATTACCTAACGACCCACCTTGTCTCTCTGGCGTGTATTGAAGAAGACTATACCTGTGCTCAGTGGCTGTGCCCACAGTAAGGGCTGCTTTTGTTTTTATTTCCAACTGGCCCTTTGGCTCCTGCCAAATGCTAATTTGTATTATTGCAGGGTATTGTGGGATGTAGCTTAGCATGAATGAACAAAACTCAGGGAAAAGCATAGGCCAGTTTGGCTCCCATAACTGCCAGGCGTTCTTACAATGTGGCCTATGCTAACAACATAAATGTGTTGGCTAACACTGCCTTGTGGCTGTTTGTCTCACTTCCTCTGAGACTGCATTTCGTCCCCTGTTTTTAGGAACCAGATTTAAAGGGGCAATGACACTAACCTTAGGGTCAAGCAAAGGTCACATTAACTGGGATCCCATGGTGCCCTTCTATCAGCCTTGATGTAAAATAAAGCAGGCCTATTCCTGCTTCTTTGCACCCCAGTACCTTTTCACTCCTTTCTATTCTATATAGGTTCTTAGACTATGCTGAGAGCGCATTAATCAAGGTGACCTCAGTCATGTGTTTTGTTCTTTCATTGGCTCTCCAGAGGGAAGAGGGCATGCAGTAGACTGTTCGTTTTGGAATAATGTTGTTAGATACTTGAACTGCTGCAATGCTATGCTTCTGCATTTAGAGCCTCTTGTCCAACTGTGATGGGCACAGTAAGTGCATAGATGAGGCGGAACAAATTGCATCCCCTGATGTGTGGCTGTCTCTGCCACTGGAAGTTGGCCCATGTTGTTCCCCTAGTGACAGTGCAAAGTGCTACTGTACTAGCCCTGACCTTGGCATTAGCACCTAATGCAGCAGTGCAGAATGCTGTCCTGGGGAGACAGTCTGGGTGGGAAGTGAAGTGATCGAAGAAAAGTAGGAGACTGGGAAGTGAGAAGGCGGAAAGAAGGAAAAATAGGAAAGGTTTCAGATCAGGAGAAGCAGAAAAATATAGACTAGGTATGTCAGCAGACACTATTCGAGGAGGGAAGCAGAGGGAAATAAAAATCTACAGATTTACCAGAGAGAGAGAGAGAATCAAGGAAAAGAAGTGAAAGGAAATATAATTGGTGAAAAAGGGAATTGATCAAAAAGCTGTGCAGTGGGATAGATGAAAACAGATCCAGAAAACAGTAGACAGGATGCCCATTCACAAAGGACCATTACATGAACAGAGCGAATAGGGTGACCAGATGTCCTGGTATTTTCGGGATCATCACGATATTAGGGGCTTTGTTTTATAAGCGCAACAATAAACACACACCCTACCCCACCCCCACAAAAATGTCCCATTTTTTCACCCTTGCTATCTGGTCACCCTGCGAGAGAATGACTGTGTGAACATCTATTGAAATAATATAGTGCCAAGGTGCCTAATGAACAAGAGAGGGCCCACGAGGTCAAGAAACCCCAAACTCAGTGAAAAGAGCCACAGGAGCATTGAATCTAAGGAGCACGTCAAGCTGAAGAGAAGCAACAGAAGAGCAAGAGTGGAGCTGAACTTAGGCTAGGAAGACGAAAAGTTGATATATCTCTGAAGTGACACAGTTTATTGCTGAGCAATCTCTTTTGTTCTAATTGTTAATAATGCATTTGGTATTAACTGCAGGGAGTAAGGAAGAGCAGCATGTACAAGACTGCAAAGGTTAAGGTGTTGGTAACCTGTAGTTTATTCTTATAAGTAGTAAGTACTTGGTAATGTTCTATATTATTTATGTTCCTGTTACAATGTTGGGGTTTTCCCTTATAAAGTTATACAAAAAAAATTATCCTTTTTGTCATGATTTGCTTCTGCCTCCCCTCACAGTGAGCATAATCTAGCTTAGCTGGGTCACCACATTACCATGCAGGACACCTCTGTATTGTGCTGAAATCCAGGGCCAGAGTTGGTGTCTTACAGAGACAGCATGCTGTACTCCTTGGAAGCAGAAATGACCTTTCCTCGGTCTCCAGGAAGCAACTGCACAGAACTAAAGAGGTGTAGAGAGTAGGGTAAAGTGGAGGAGTGCAATGCAGTATCTTAACTGCAGTTATTCAACCTGAAAATCTCTTGAACAATATGTTGAACAAGACAGAGGTTAGCTGTCTTAGTGAGCTAAGACACCCGGTAATGCAGCATGACTCATTATGCCTCCCTATCTCCCTTAGATATCAAGTACATTTAAATTAACTATACAAGGGGTTTTGTGAAGTTAGACATTACAGAAAGTTAATAATATAAAATATGATATAAAATAATATAAAAAGGAACTGAAAGGTCTCTGGGCGTCTACACTGAACTAAATTTAGAGATAGATTTAAATTGGAACTTCATATCCAACCTGTTCTTGCCCCCTAGAACATTAATAATATGTGCCTACAAATCTCAGATAGCAAGGGCATGGCCTGGATTCAAATGTTGTCCTGCTGAGGTTTTGGGTCTGGCATTAAAACTGGAAGGAGACTATTTGTCGTTTGTCTTTCAAGGTGGTAGAAATCTCAGAAGATAGGGGGCAAAAATCAAGGATGTCAAGGTGTGACCTGACATGGCAAACTCCAAACAAAGATGAGTTAGTTACAAATCTACAATGTAACTTTCAGATGCGTGCTGCATTGGCTACTTCCGCTGCTATTGAAGTCAACTGCAAAATTTGCATGACCATTGGTGGGAGCAGTTAAACCGACACAGAGCCCATTTAAAATCCCGCTCCAGATTCTGCATTTCTCATGACTGGATCAGTGAAAAAAAAAAGAAAAAAAAAGAAAGTGTGAACAATTTTAGTTTCCCTTTCTACTTATTTTCATGTTCTGATTCTCGTGTCCTAGCACAAGGCTGCAGTGCTCAGGCTGCAAACTGTGGCTAGGGTTGCTTGTTTGATTTAATTCTTTTCATGGATGTTGTGTGTATTTTACTGAAGCAATTCCACTGGCCCTGGTTTTGAGCTAACATCCTTTAAGCAAAACAGGTGTTTAGGGAACCCAGACAGTCTTTGTGAACTTGAAGCTTATAATGATGCATTCTAAACTAGCTGTTACCACTCAAGAAAGAGCTCTTGGAGTCACCCTGGATAGTTCTCTGAAAACTTCAGTTCAATGCTCACCAGCAGGCAAATGTTAAGAACCACTAGGAAAGTAATGGAAAATAAGACTGAAAATATCATAATGCCACTATACAAAGCTGTAGGGTGTTATTGGTGTATGGTTATACTTTTGCTATGTATTATAATTAATGTTGCTAAGAATTCAAGATGGCGCATGTGGTAGAAAAGGTTTGAACTCCATCTTGGTATCCTTTCTTCATGGCATTTTCCTGCCTAAATTCTGTTTCTCACCCGAACTTGAGGGACTGAGAGCTGGCTGGAACTGGTTGGGGGCAGTGACTGCCAGTGTGTACCTCAGGAATTCACGCCAGAGAGAGTATATAAGGAACTGTCAGCGATGACACGGTGCTGTCCACCATCAAGGCAGCCACGTCCAATTTCTCTGGGTGGCATCGGATCAAGACCATCGGATCAAGACTTCAGCTACTACCACCTGCCAAGTACTCTGATACTTACCGGATATCCCGTGGAGACTTTGCCATCAGTCAAGATCTGTTTATCTCCTGCTTTGGTGGTAGAGAGCCAGATCCTTTGATGTTCCTGAGACTTTGAGACGGTTCATCAGTTGCCGGTGACCTCCATCTGCAGAGAAACAGTAATTGTTTTTCAGGCACTTAATAGTTTAACCAAGGGATGGTTTGAGGGTCTGGGCTTTATGCCCCTTGCTGGAATCTATTTTTGGGTATTTGTAAGTGATCCTTGTAGTGAATCTTCCCCTAATTGTAACTTTCCCTTAATAAATCTTCTTTCTGTTTAAGGTTATATTTGCTCTATCCTTTATTTCAGTACAACATGGGCAGAAGGCACACAGATTTCTAACTCTCCCAGTTGCTAGATGCTGGTAGAAATTGAACCTGCTATTTATATGTCAGCTCCTTATTATTCTATAACAGAGATTTTGGGGTAACAAAACTATAGTGTGCCCACGCCTTGAATACTGTGTCCAGTACTGAGATGGTCACCCCATCTCAGAAATGATATACTGGAACTGGAAAAGATTCAAAGAAGGGTAACAAAGATGATCCAGGTGATGGAACAGCTTCCATATGAGGAGAAACTAAAAAGATTAGGGCTATTCATCTTAGAAAAGAAACAGAGAAATGGGGGATTTGCTAGAGGTCTATAAAATCATGAATAGTGTGGCAAAAGTGAATAGCGAAATGTTAGTTACACTTTCCCACAATATAAAAACCAGAGGTCACCTGATGATATTAATAGGCAGCAGGTTTATAATAAACAAGAGGAAATACTTTTTTCACATAATGCACAATTAACCTATTGCCATGGGATGTTGTGATGGTTCAAAGTATAACTGGGCTAAAGAGAGAACTAAAGTTCATGGAGGATAGGTCCATCAATGGCTATTAGCCAAGATGGTCATGAATGCAACTCCATGCTCGGGGAGACCCTAAACCTCTGACTGCCAGAAGCTGGGAGGGAAAGATGGGTGGGTTCATTTGACCTGTTCTGCACACTCACCCTAAGGCTCTGGTCCTGGCCCTGACAGGACACTGGGCTAGACTGACCATTGGTCTGACCTGATATGGTAGTTCTCATGCTGCCACATTGTCACTGAAGAATGGGACTGGAAAATCAGAGCTCCCACAGACCAGTAGACTCTGAGGGGAATGTATCTAAGCAACTGGGGGTTGGGCAGGCTGTGGCACTCATTCCAGCATCTAGGCAGCTGGACTGTGGAGAAATCAGAGAAGGAAGAATTCTTCCCTTGACCTAGCACTCACTACACCAGGGGATTTTCACACCCCGGAGTGACATAGCTGAATCGACTCAACTTTTGAATGTAGACCTGGCCTCAGTAACTCACGCGATAAGGAAAGATGGAGAATGCTTTGTATTTGTTTTGCACATTTTGTTTTCAAAGCCCTGTGCAAACACTTTATCAGCTTGGGCTTCTATTCCTGGCAATACAAGGGATCTCAAGGGCAAAGCTTTGTAATATAAAAATCACTCTTAGAAGTGAACAGAGACATATGGTACTTACAGGAACAAATAATTCTCTATTCAGGACAACAGATTTAATAAAATACCTAAAAGTAAACAAGGGGTACATCTACACTGCATAGTTAAGGCTGGCCCCCGGGGCTATGAAATTCCATTGTAGATGTTCAGATCCAGGCTGGAGCCTGGGCTCTGAAACCCCGCAAGGTATGGGGAGGCGGGTCTCAGAGCCTGAGCCTCCGGCTCCAGTCTGAATGGCTACACTGAATTTTTCAGCCCCACTCCACCCCTGTGAGCCAGAGTCAGCAGACCTGGGCTCTGAGACTCAGGCCTGGAGGCTTTATATTGCAGTGTAGACATACCCTATGAATCTTAGCTGTATCTTGAGGCTAAAGAAATTATTGCAGGTGCAAATAATGATGCAATTTTAGAGAAATACCATTGGTTTCAAGGGGGGTGGGGTTCTGCCTTTTTAAAAATGTATTTTATACCAGTATAATTGAGCTCAAGTTCTACCCCCTAAATGCTGAATCTTCTCTTCCTGGAGATTTCTAAAGCTAATAAACTAGAAGCATCATCAGACAAGTGACTTACATTTGGGCGTAGTCTAGCTTTGGTCACATCCGTGGACTATTATAGAAATCCAGAGCCGATGCTCAGCCTCTGGCTACTTCAACTGAAAGTGCTGCATCATAATGACAAGCAACTGATAACCTTCTGGCTTCTTCATGCTGATGCCTCAGCCAGCTGTGCATAGTAATTATTTTTTATAATGTAACGAACTCATGACCATTCACTGTGTGACCTGGAGATAACTCTGATGCTTCTCCCAGGATGCAAATTCCCGTGCACTAAGATAAAAGGAAATTACTTAGCCGTCCATGACTCATTCATTGAACAGTTCAGGAAGTTTTCATCACTGCCAGTAGAGAGCAGCAATGCACGTACCCAGGAGCCAATCCACTACAATAACCAATGGAGCAGAGAGGTTCTCAACCTTTTTCCTTCAGAGCCTGCCCTCCCCCTATGCTATAAAAACACCATGGCCTAGCTGTGCCACAACAACTGTTGTTCTCCATATAAAAGCCAGGGCCAGCATTAGGGGGTAGCAAGCAGGGCAATAGCTCTGGGTCCCCACGCCACACAGCTTCCCTGCAAAGCTAAGTTGCTCAGGCTTCGGTTTCAGCCTCGGGTGGTGGGGCTTGGGGACCCAGGCTGCAGTCCTGCACGGTGGGTCTTCGGCTTTCTGCCCTGGGCTCTAGCGAATCTAACGCCAGCCATGCTTGGAGGACCCCCCAGAAACCTGCTCATGGACCCCCAGGGGCCCCCAGATCCCTGGTTGAAAACTACTTCAATAGACGATTCCTTCTAACTTCTTGCTTGACACACTTTCACTTTGAGAAGTCTGTTGTGTCACATCAAAGCAAAATTCTGTGCTTATTTTCACAGGCTTTTGAATCCCCTATATGTACAGATGTAACCCCTTGTTCATTGGCAAGCCCTGTGAAAGCTAACAGTACAGTATGTCTGCTGGCAAGGTGCGCTGTTAAACAATAGACTACTGTGATTTGGGGTTAAAAAAGTTAGTTTTTTGCATCAGCCTAGGATGAGCGATTATCAGTTTCCTTGAAGGGAGTAGGGAGGTGTTGTATGCACAGGGGAGCTGAGGCAATGAGCCTCTTTGAACAAAATAGAAATTAACAATGAACAGCAGGAGCACCTGGGACAGCTTGAAAAATTAAAGGAGTATAAAGCACAGCAGGATTAGGGTGATTCAATTACCAGTTGTGATTGTGCAAGCAGTAGATAATTCCTGTCCTCTTTATCCCATGCTTTAGTGCAGGAAGAAATTCCACCAGCTTCGTTGCTGGTTGATGACTTGTGCTGGGTGCAGTTGGGTGATACTTCTAGGGTTCTGAGGTCTGGTCTAAATTACAAAGTTTTCCTGACACAGCTCTGTCTGCTAGGAATGTGGAAGAAAATCACACCCAGATACACACTTACAGCCAATTCTTATTAACTAAACTAAAATTTATTAAAAAAGAAAAGGGAGAGAGAATTGGTTAAAAGAACAGTATACATACACACACGAGTCAATCTTGAGATGCACATTCACAGCAGAGATGGAGCGCTTGTTGTAGATGCAACGAGTTCTTTTAGAAATAGTCCATAGGTTATAGTCCAATGTTTATACTCAGGGCGGTCCAGTCAGAACTGGGATCTCAGTCCTTAGGACGTAGGCCTCCCCTGTATGAGATCTCAAGCAGACCTGTGTTAGGTACAAGAACTAGAATGGATAAAGCAGCAGGGAGCCCCCTAACAATCAATGAGCTCTCAGTCCTTTACTGTGAGACCAGCATCTATCATCAGGTTGGCTATCACCCCCTACCATGTAATTTCCCTCCCCCTTCCTATGATGGATAATGATAGGAAAATGAAGCCAGGCGTATGTAAACCAAACAGAAAATGTGTATTTGGGGAGATGTATACAAAGCGGGGACAAGCGAGTAAACATTAACTGAAACGTATTCTTCTATGGGTACAGTAACCTAGTGAACGCATGGTGTGAAGCCAGCACCCAAATCAATACCAGAGGGGGTACAAGGTCAGCGTGACATACATATATCCCCCGTCCGTCGGTCGCTCAGGACCTCTATCTCTTAGCTCGCATCGAGCCTCGAGAGAGGAACACTGGAGCGATCCCTCGTCAGTCCGACGACGGCGGGGCGACTGAAGGCGGATGATAACGGCTGTGACAGGTAACTGGTCCGGAGTCTAGACGGCCTGTTGGAGCGAGACCCGCGCACCAGCCTCTGGGATGGGCAGCCATTAACTGAGGTAACTGCCGGCCTTCTAAAGATTGTAAAATTCTTTGGGGAAACCCCGTACAAAACTGGGTTGAGCTGGTACTGGTTTACCACTGTACCGCTGCTGACCGTTGGAAAGGGCGGGAAATATTCTAGCTGAGGGAATGGCTACGCTTGCAGCTGTACAGCGCTGCCGCGGGAGTTCTCCCACGGCAGCGCTTTGAAGTGTGAGTGTGTTCATGGCACCAGCTCTCCCAGCGCTGCAGGTACTTCACCTCCCCGTGGGGATTAGCTCCCAGCGCAGGGGCACTGTTTACACTGGCGCTTTACAGCGCTGTAACTTGCTGCACTCAGGGGGGTGTTTTTTCACACCCGAGCGAGAAAGTTGCAGCGCTGTAAAGCGCCAGTGTAGCCAAGGCCTAACCCTTGGGTCACATGACCAATATTCCATTTTAGATTATAACATGGACGCCACCCAAATACAATAAACAATGATAACCCAAACACAAATGTTAGGATTTTGCCCCTAACACCTGAGATGACAGGATCAGGACCCATGGGTCTTTTATACAATTTCAGGCCTTCTTTAACAGGTAGGAGTCCTTAGGCAAACAATAGGCAATCAGGGTGACTTTGAAGTAGGTTTATTTCCTAAGCATCACCAGTAATTAGCTACATGAATTAACATAAGGCACTTTCCTGTTTTTCCATCATTCACAGATGATTTGCTTTACATTTCAAGGAGAGATGAATACAGTAATATCCTTTATTTGCAGTTCATTTAAATGTTAAGATGCTCTTTTGATCTCTGAATTAACAGAATGCAGCATAGACAGGGACTGTTTGATTATATTGTTGGCCTCTACCAATATATATGTAAATACACAAAACAACAAACATTATTTCCCCATATGTTTTTAAGGGTTGAATTTGAGTCATTTATCCTGCAGGATGTTTAATACTTTCTGGTCAAGTGTCACAGGGAGGCTGTGAAGAAAGGAATTACAGGCCCCAAGAGATGATTGGCTCCACAAGTTGGTTTGGGAGATCAGTAATACTCCATCAAGCCTTTCATCACCTTCACTACTGTTGCCTGTCAAATCCAGTCCAGGATGGAAAATAATTACTGCCTGATGGCTGTTAGCTGCCTGTCCCCACCTTTGAAAGATGAGCTTTGTCATCTCAGGCTATCTCCCTGTCATGTGCTAACTTGTCTCTCTGAGGTCTACTTTTTCGCCTCTCTTTTGACTAAACTCCCCTCTAACCCAGGGCGGTGACTCCTTGGCAGTCACCAGGGGCGGCTCCAGGCACCAGCACGCCAAGCGTGTGCTTGGGGCAGCAAGCCGTGGGGGGTGCTCTACCGGTTGCTGCGAGGGCGGCAGGCAGGCTGCCTTCAGTGGCATGCCTGCGGAGGGTCAGCTGGTCCCACGGCTTCGGCGGACCTCCCGCAGGCGTGCCGCCGAATCCACGGGACCAGGGACCTCCCGCAGGCAAACTGCCAAAGGCAGCCTGCCTGCCGTGCTTGGAGCGGCAAAATGCCTAGAGCCACCCCTGGCAGTCACCTGTGTAGCAAGGTTGCTCAGCTGCTGCTTATAGTGTATTTATTAGACCAACAGATCCTAGCATCTTTCCCTAACATCACCTCCTCACAAGAAAGCTTTTGCAAATTTAAATCTCTCTGGTGGCTTCTTTATCACTTACTTACCCCATGATCCAGTCTCATTACTCTTTCCCCTGTGGCCTTCCTTGAACATATCTACACACAAACACACAAAAATTGCCTAGGTGGTCTTGGGAGTAGCATTAAAGCCCAGAACCAAGAGTTCATTGGAATGCCAGCATCACTCTCTTCCCTTGTGATGCTTGCTAAGCCCAAGGTACAAGGATCTGGGTGTATGGGGAAAAAAATCATCATGAGAATAAGTTATCTGGATAGTCAGACCAGCATGAAACCAGAACCAGCAGAAGGAGCTGTGTGTGTGGTGGTGAAAAGCATGTGGAACAGTGGTAGGCTGCTGGAATCCCATGCTGTTTCCATATTCAGGAGGAGTTGCAGCAGGCCAATTAAAATGGAGGAAATGTAAGATTTTTTTTTTAAATGAAATCTTGTGGCTCCTATTGAATGTGCCCTGCCATGAAGGGTCCATTATGGTGCTCTGATACCATGAAGAAGGCGTGAAACCTAAGAGGACTCCTCTACTGGTGGAGAGCAACCCAGATCCAGCCCTGTGCTCACCTGTGGTGTAAGAGGCCTATCAGGAGAAGGCCACATGGAACATGTTATCCTCTGGCAATTCTTTGCTTGTCTGAGCCCATGGGGTGTCCTGGGAAGTGTAGGGTAAGTTAGAGCAGCCCCTAGGTTGCTCTAACTCAGCAGTTCTCATAAACTGTGGGACGTGACCCCAAAGTGGGTCACGACCTCCTTTGAGCAGGGTTGCCAGGGCTGGTTTAGACTTGCTGGGCCCTGGAGCTGAATCTGGAGCCCCACTGCCCAGGGCTGAAGCCAAAGCCCAAGGACTTGAGCCCTGGGCAGTGGGGCTCAGGTTACAGGCCCCTTGCCTGGGGCTGAAGCCCTTGAGCTTCAGCTTTGGCCCCCCTGCCTGGAGTGGTGGGACTTGGGGTTTGGCGCCCCACACCCGGGGCGGTGGGGCTTGGGTGGGCTCAGGCTTTGATCTCCCCTCCTGGGGCCGTGAAGTAATTTTTGTTGTCAGAAGGGGGTCGCAGTGCAATGAAGTTTGAGAACCCCTGCCTAACTGACTCCCAATCAGAACACAAGTAGCCCATTCCTGAACCCAGCTGACAATCTGGGCCATTAGCTTTCCTTTCAAGTTTGTAAAACTATTGTTTCCATATAATTATCACTCAGCAGCAACATGCATATGGAATGGGGAATGGAAACAATACTTGGTGACTTGCCAGAGCAGAGAAATCATTTGCTTGGGCTTTACCAATGCTTTCAAGATCTGAAGGCACTGAGCCAGAATTCATGAACAATAGCACTTTGCTAGGTTCAGAGCTTGCCCACGCAACAAAGGCTTTGCTGGAATCACTATATCAGCAAAGCCCTCTAGCAGAGATGCAGCATATACCAGCAAAAAGACTTCTTTTGCCAGCATAGTTAAACTTCCTCCCTAAACAACATAAACTATGCTGGCAAAAGGACACGTTAGCCAATATAAACTGCGTCTACAGAGGGACAATTGCTGGCATCGCTCTGTCGGTGAAGGGTGTGATTTTTTCCCCCACATTCCTAGCAGATAGAGCTGTGTCAGGAAAACTTTGTAGTTCAGACCAGGCCACAGAACCCTAGAAATACCACCCAAGTGTGCCCAGCACAACTCATCAGCCTGTCAACCAGCGACGAAGCTGGTGGAATTTCTTCCAGTACTAAAGCATGGGATAAAGAGGACAGGAATTATCTGCTGCTTGCACAATCACAACTGGTAACTGAACCACCCTAATCCTGCTATGCTTTATACTCCTTTAATTTTTCAAGCTGTCCCAGGTGCTCCTGCTGTTCATTGTTCATTTCTATTTTGTTCAGAGAAGCTCATTGCCTCAGCTCCCCTGTGCATACAATACTTCCCCACTCCCTTCAACGAAACTGCTAATCGCTCATCCTAGGCTGATGCAAAACACTTCTTTAACCTGAAATCACAGTAGTCTATTGCTTAACAGCACACCTTGCCAGCAGCCGTACGGTACTGTTAGCTTTCACAGGGCTTGCCAATGGACAAGTGATTAAGTCTGTACATATAGGGGATTCAACAGTCCGTGACAATAAGTGCAGAGTTTTGCTTTGATGTGACACAACAGACTTCTCAAAGTGAAAGTGTATCAAGCAAGAGGGTAGAGGGAGTCCTCTATTGCAGTAGTTCTCAACCAGGGATCTGGGGCCCCCTGGGGGGCTGTGAGCAGGTTTCTAGGGGGTCCTCCAAGCATGGCTGGCGTTAGACTTGCTTCAACCCAGGGCAGAAAACCAAAGCCCCATCATGCAGGGCTGCAGCCTGGGTCCCTGAGCCCCACCACCTGAGGCTGAAGCTGAAGCCCCAGCTGCTTAGATACAAACAAGTTACACATCATTCCTGACATACTGAGGTACAACCCCTCTACATGTTAGGGTGCTGCCTCTCTCCTGGTACATGCTGGTTTGAACAAAACAACTCTATTCATCATATTATCCTTTTGACCCTGTGAGCCTGTTCCTTATTATCTCTGTGGAATGTGTTAGTATCAGAGTGTTCTTGATACGATCCTGGCACATATTTATATCTCTAGTGTCCAGTACCTTTTAGGTATGTGTGTTTTTGCAACATCAGCCCTTGCCTTGCCAGCCTCTGAGCAGGGCCTGCCTCTGGCTCAGTTTAACCTTGTTCTATGTTAACAAAGTCTTGCCTGTTACAGGCCCTAGGTCTCATACTGGGCCTCTGATACAAGGGTTTATGTCTCAGGGCCTCATCTTACTACAGGGGGTAGAACTTGTTCTCAGTTATACTGGTATAAAAACCATTTTTAAAAAGGCAGAACCCCACACCCCTTGAAACTAATGGTATTTCTCTGAATTTGCATCATTATTTGCACCTGCAATAATTTTTTTGGCCTCAAGATACAGCTAAGATTCATGGGGTATGTCTACACTGCAATAAAAAGCCTCCAGGACTGAGTCTCAGAGCCCAGGTCAGCTCACAGGGGTGGGGTGGGGATGAAGAATGCAGTGTAGCAATTCAGACTAGGGACAGAGCTCAGGCTCTGAGACCCCCCCTCCCCACACCTTGTGGGGGTTCAGAGCCCAGGCTCCAGCTTGGATCTGAACATCTACAATGGAATTTCATAGCCCCGTGGCGCAGCCTCAACTATGCAGTGTAGCTGTACCCCTTGTTCACTTTTGGGTGTTTTATTATATCTCTTGTGCTGAATGGAGAATTATTTGTTCCTGTAAGTACCATACATCTCTATTTACTTCTAACAGTGACGTTTAAATTACAAAGATTTGCCCTTGAGATCCCTTGTATTGCCAAGAATAGAAGCCCAAGCTGATAAAGTGTTTGCACAGGGCTTTGAAGATATAACGCACAAAACAAATACGAGGTTGCCAGGGCTGGCTTAGACTTGCTGGGGCCAGGGGCTGAAGCCGGAGCCCCACTGCCCAGGGTTGAGCCAAAGCTGAAGCCAGGGCAGTGGGGCTTGGGTGGGCTCAGGCTTCGGTCCCCCCTCCTGGGGTCAGGGCCGTCCTTACCCATATGCAAACTATGCAGCTGCATAGGGCACCAGGAAATTTGGGGCACCAAATTGCTCCAAATTTCCTGATGCCCTACGCAGCTGCGTGCTGCTCCTCCAGTGGCCAGCCCGTTCCCCCGGATGGCTGAGTCAGCCAGGAAAGCTCCTCCACTCCCGTCCTTTCCTCATAGCCCCTGCCCTTGCTTTGCCCCCACTCTGCCTCTTCCCACCCCTGCTCCACCCCAGCCCTGCCCCTGCTCCGCCCCAGCCCTTGAGGTACATCCTGGGGGACTGCAGCAGGGGTCGGGTGCACCCTGCACTCATTGGGTGGCGGGAAGTGGAGCAACCTAGCCCCAGCCTGCTCTGTGTTGCCAGTGAGTGCTGGGGGGCGGTAATCCCTTGCCCCCCAAGTCCAAGGCTGGGAGCCAGGGGAGCAGAGCAAAGCGGAGCGGGCTGGGCCAGGTCACTCCACTTCCCATTGCCCCATGAGTGCGAGGTCGAGCCTGCCCTACAATCACCGGGTGGTGGGAAGTGGAGCAACCATTCTGCCTTCTCGTGCTGGGGGGCGGTTTCCCCCCTACCCTCCAAGCCTGCTCCTGTCCCCACAGACCTTGGGCGCAGCGCCCCCCGTGGAGGTCTGGGGCCAGTCCCCCCCCGCCAGCCATGGGGGCAGGGAGGAGCTGCGCAGGGCACCACAATGTCTAGGGAGGGCTCTGCCCCCATCCCCTGCTTTGTGAGGGGGAAACAAATATTAAAGTCTCTTTACAGGGCTCTTTGTGGGGAAGACACCCCATGAAATTAGAGTTCATGACCGAAGATGCAATAATAAAGCAGAGAGGGCAAGGGGCCTATATCAAACAATGCTGGGGGTGAACTCTCAGTGCTGCTCAAGCCAAACTAAGTGAGCAGTGTGAGAGGTTACAGCAAGGTATGAAGTGTCACTGATGCACATCACATCTGCCTCACATACACTACAATATAAACCAGGGGTCTCAAACGCAAATCACCACGAGGACTAGTACATTGGCCCGAGGGCCGTATCACTGACACCTTTTCATATAAAGGTACAAAAGCCCCCTCCTCCCCTCTGTCCCGGCCCTGACCCCACTCCACCCCTTCCCATGAGGCCCTGCCCCGGCCCTGCCTCTTCCAACCCCTTCCCCAAAGTCTCCACTCCCTCCCTGCCCTTATTCCATCCTCTTCCCCAAATCCCCACCCCTGCCCCACCTTTTCTCCAGCCCTGGAGATAGGCAGAGGAGCTGGGATGCTGCGCACTGGGAACGAGGGAGGCGTAGGGTGACCAGCTGTCTGGATTTTACAGGAACAGTTCTGATATTTTGGGGCTGTTTTTTATATAGGCTCGTATTACCCCACACCCTGTCCAGATTTTTCACATTTGCTATTTGGTCACCCTAGGAGGGTGGGGGGTGAGTGGTGCTTGGCGGCCGCAGGAAAATAACTCTGTGCTGCATGCTTGAGACCCATGATATAAATGCTTAGTATCCCAGTGCTGCGAAGTCAGTGCCCTCTGGTGGAGGATGGCTTTTTAAGACACTCCTCAGAGTCCTATCCGTCTGGTGAGGAAGGATTTTGCTGTCTGCCTGATGACCCATTCCCTGCTTTTTAACTACAGTATTAGAGTATGCTGCCTTAACAGTCTACAGAATGCAATAGCTTCCTCCCAGATCCCTGCAATGGAGCCTGGCCCACTGGTCTCAACTTTAGGAGCGTTTGAAAATCCTTTCTCAGAAGGAAATGCCCCATCTGCCACTGCAGTTTGCTGATGTTAGGGAAGCAGAGTATCTCGGCTGTGCTGCAGCATGGGACCCCGAGAGAAGAGTTGATAACGCTGAGTGTGAGACTGCACCTTTCTCTCCCTTTATATACTGCAAACAGTCTTCCACAGGCATAGTCCCAACCACTTTTGCTTGCAAGAGTGTTATTGCAGCATTTAGGGACATCATTAATATATTATTTCCCAACAAGCGTTTGCACGGAAAGCAAAATCCTCTTTTCGGATCTACACGCTGCAGCTCAACTCTGCTAGCCTGCTCTCTAGCTCTGATAGGTGCATGTCCTGAGAGCAGATCAGAGCCGGGATGTGAGCAGAGAATTTCATCCTTGGAGAACACAGCTGTTTTCCTGTCCCTCAAACCAAACCAAGCCACACCTCAGTGCTCTACAGCCATGGTTGAAATATTGCAGCTTGCAGCAGTGTTGGTGCAGCAGCAAGGACGAGTACTTTTTAAATAAGTGTTTCCACAGATCAAAATCCTCTTCTTGGTAAAGGTTCAACTATATCCAAAAGAGTGGTGGAGGGAGGACTAGGAGCGGCTCTAGACATTCCGCCGCCCCAAGCACGGCGGCATGCCGGGGGGAGCTTGGCGTGCTGGGGCCTGGAGCCGCCCCTGCTAGAAGAGACTGCACGAGTCCTCACAAACGCTGGGGAGGGGCATCTGGCTTTTCTCGGGTCTGCAGCTTTGCCTTCTATGGGGTTACAATTGCCGCATAATTCTCCAGCGCCCACATTCTGCTGTCCAAGCGTGAGAGAGCCCAGCACGGATCAAGTGCAGAAGTATCCCCCTCCAGCTGCACGCCACGGGAAGCAGCCAGGCTCCCGCTAGCTCCCTAGTGTCTCTGGAGCTTGCAAGCCTGCAAAGACGGCACGTGGCTTGCAGAATCTTTTTGCAGCATTTAACCAGGGCTTTCTGCGGGGAGCAAACCGCCCTCTATAGGCTGCAAGTGTGAAAAATGGGGACAGCTGGTCACTCTATTCCAACAGCCCGGAATGGGGGAGAGGATGCTGCAGGGGAAAAGGGCAGGAAGGGTGTTTTCCTGCAAGGCAGCTGGTAGTGGCTGAGGAAGGTTTCCAAGCCTTTTACTAGGCAGCTGGTCCCATGGTGTAATGGTTAGCACTCTGGACTTTGAATCCAGCGATCCGAGTTCAAATCTCGGTGGGACCTCTAGGGACTTTTTGCCACCGAGTCCTTAGTAAATTCACAGGCAGAGTGGAGTCGCGTGCTAGCCGAGAGGGGGACGAGCCCCAACCTGCCCCCCGGCTAATACCAACGGAGGACGGGGCTAAGCTTGGACTCCATTTTGTATATAGGGAGCAAAGGGTAGCCCGGGCGTGTTCTTGCGCATGCGCGCGGAGATGGGGGGGTTACCAAAAATCTGAGTGACGTCGAAGGACCTGGCCCCGCCCTCCCCATCGCAGGTTGGCTGAGTGAGGGCGTGTGCCCGCCTTCCCCGCCCTGCTATTGGCTGGCCAGCGATGCCTTTTCTCGCATTGGCTACTTTCCTGTGTGCGCCGGGTTCGGAGGGGAGGTCGCGCGCCGGCCGCAGCCTCTTCCCGCCTTCGCCTCACTTTGGAGTCTGGTCTCCTGTCGCCCCTCAGCTGTCACGTGGGGTCTGCGTCTCGCTCCGTGGCGTCCCTCGGCGCCCGCCCCCCCCTTAGCTCTGACCCCCAGGTTCATGCAGGGTCACAAGGGGGCTTTGAATCCTGCCTCCCTCCTCCCCCCCCGTTCCCAGCCCTGCCTGGTCTGGCTCCCCCCAGCCTGAGGCAAGCGGCTGCCCTGCTCTGGGAGGGCGGTATCAGAGCTCGCTGCTGAGGCAGTGTGGCCTAGTGGGCTGGTCTGGCGTTTGGGAGACCTCAGTTCTGTTCGCAGCTTGGCCATTAACCTCCTTGAGCAAGTCATTGTCCTGCTCTGTGCCTCAGTTTCCCCTCCCCATTCACCAGTCTAACTCAGTGGGATAGGCGCCGTCTCACCTCCCTGCCTGGTTTTTAGAGGGGGTGAATCACCATTGACTTGGACTGGAATGATGGATGCACAGCGCTCGTAATAAGCAGGCCCTTAATTAACGTGCCTCTTTTAACCAGGTGTTTGTCACAGCTGGCTGATGCAGTGGCTTTGAAATACTGCAACTTCTTGAAGCAGAGGTTCTTCAAATCCCAGAGTCAGCTCAGCCCTTCGTCCTTTGATTCACTACTGTCCACTCAGGAGTAGGTCCTTCAGGATGTGATCTGCACAGACACTGAAGACCCCGGTGTTATTTCTTATGCCTGGTTTGCTCCCCCAGTTTCCTCTTCCCCCAATGCTAGGTTTGCTGTGTGCCATGGGCAGCTGCATTTCCGGAGTGTTGTGTGCCATTAGAATGAGAGATGCTAGCAAATTTTAAAATGCATCATGTAGATTTCAGGATGATTTTTAAGGGCCGTTGATATGTGGAATGGGGAAAAGTTGTGTAGCAAGAGAAAGGAAGCTATTTGTAAAGAGACTGTAGCACTTCATCAGTTGCCATCCTGACATGCATACAAATGAAATGTTGGAGTACTTCAGTAGCTATCCTGGTATTTCAAACCAAGATTGCTCTGACTAATTACAATGACTAACCCTAACCCTAGTCTGCAGTGAGATAACTGGTTCTCTCTTTCCTGCCACCTGGATAGATACTACCACCAGATGGCAGACTGGCCACAGGTGGAGATCTGGTTGATTTTGTAACTCTTGTTGTCTGTCAGCTGCTGAAATAAGGATTGAGTGAGGCCACTGCTTGTCTTTGGTCTATAACCACCTACCTTTCCTCTCTCCACTTGTTTGCAACTGGTTCTGGGGAGCATCTCTGAAATTGCAATATCTGTGTCAATGTTCAAACAGCTGTTGCTTCATCCTGTGAGTCTGAAAACGGGGGCAAAATGCAGACCGACAAATGAAGATTTGCCCCCAAATGGGGCTGAGACCAGGGAATTAGCTGATTTGGGAATATGGCAGGCAAAAAAAACCTGAAAACACTAAATTACCTGATGGAGACACTTATCCTTTGCTCTTACTAGGATGTTAATTTCCAAGTACAAATCTGCAACAGTTTGCCACTTTCAGTTTAGTTCTATTGCAGAAGGTGGCTAAGTAAAAATGCCCCCCTTAGTTAGCAGATCTATGCTGCACACCCTCCAACTGTATACATTCAGAGTCAGAAGCGTTGGTTTTTAGTGGCAAAAAGAAGATTCTACTTCTCTTAGCTCAGCTGAAACAACACAGCAAAGAGATGGAGCTGGGTTGTCGTCATTAACAGAATTTTTAACTAAATTCTAATTGTGGGGTCAAACTCTGCCATGTTATACCAGTGCTGCACCTCCCTCCCCCTCAGCCCAGCTATAATGGAGTTACATGAGTGTAAATGAGTGCAGGATGTAAAGACAACAGCATTACACAGGTGAGGGCAGAATCTGACTTACTGTTACTGGTGATGATGTATGTCAGAAATAACCCAGCTTGATACTCAGATCCCAAGGCAGGTTTGGAGTCTGGCCACTGTTGGTAAGCAGAACAAACTTAATTTGGAGTCGCTGAGAGACGATAAACATGAAGCCTTGTGGTAACATATCTGCAGAATTGCTTTTCAGATTAGAGCTCCACTCTTCATTTGTGCATCTTTTAAAGGGAGACTTGCAGGTTGTAGAGGGGGAGCTATGTTGCACCATTGGCTTTTAAGCAGAAGTCTCCGTGGAAAAGAGAGAGCAGTTCTGCCTAAAACCAGATGGTATAGTTGACCTGCATGGGTCATTACTGGGATTTAAATCTGGGACCTTCAGATCTAAAAGCATGACTCTTCTCTTTGAACTAAAGGACTAAATCACCTAGGTGGAAATAATATTCTTTTAAACATTTTGTATGGACAAGGCACTAAATCAGAGCAAATGCCCATGTTCTTTTAGACTGGGTTACACAGGCATTATAGGATACCGGACTCTTTTTTAAGGAACCTTCGTATTGGCACAAACAAGGTTATTTTCCCTCAATTTTCTGCAGAAATATAGCTAGGTAGCAGCCTGAATCATAATGGCCATGGCTATAAGCAAGAAGTCAGCATGCTGTGCACATTTTAATTTCCTGAGGGCAGCACTTCTTGTGTCATGCTGGAAGGGTGACTTTGGTTTCCCCCCCTCATCACTATTAATGCATTGTTAGTTCTCACCACCTACTGAGTCTGTTGCCTCTTTCTCCCCAACTGTGTTGTATGTATGATCCTAGACCTTGGAAACCCCACCTGCTCTATAGAAGACTTCTGACCTGCAGAGGGTATTCCATTGACTAACATTGACTTCCTGTACCAAGCTGATGGAATCTTAAAAGTTCCAGGATTAGAGTTGCTTGTTGCTTCAGGAGATTCTAAGGACGCTGCAGGCAGGGTTCAGGAGGCCCTTGCTTAAACAAATTTCAAAGGCTGGTTACAACCCCTGGTTTCAGTGCTGTTAGTAAATCCTTTGTAAAGACCAGAAGCTTGTCAAACAGGAAAGGCCCAGAAACCCAAATCCCTTTAATACAGATTATTTCATTCTGACGCAGGTTACAAGGAGCTTAGCTTTGATTAAATAGGTCAATCTGCTTTGAGAACAGTAATACCTGGGTATATTTGATCTACCTCCCCTCTCCCCTCCGTCTCAGATTGGAAACGGAGACATAGAGCAAAGCTCTTATCTGTCAGTGGGCAAGTTTTAATATTTCATAAGTGCCTGATGGTGACATGATGGGTGACATGTTCCAGCAGAGGCTGTTGGGAGAGGAAGATTTTGGGGATGAGAAACTGGGTCTTGTTTTTAACCTGAAGATGTTTGTCTTGATTAGAAAACAGCATATTATGTGTGCTGATTGGAAAGACCCTTTGAAAAGATGTCAGATACTTCGCCCTTTCAGTGTCAACAATGTGCCAAACCTCACTAATCCTGACTAAGGCTAAATTCCCATGAACTTCAGTTGGAATTTCACTCAAGGAAACATTGCTGGGCGATTTTGCCTTTTGACAGGTTAACTGAGCAGAGGGTTCTATGTTCCAAGCTGTAAAATCAGGAACAGGTACTTCTCAAAACTACTACTAACACCCCCCCCAAAAAAAAGGGGGGGGGGAAGATGAGCAATGTTTAAAATATTCAGCAAATTTATTTATAGTCCACAACAGAACGAAAACATCTTCTGCTAATTGCGTACAAGACATTGAGCAGGATGATGTCAGCTACAGAGGAAATGCATAATTCTTGATTTGGCTTAAAAAATTAGTTATATGTTATTCCCCCTCCCCACACTCATCTCTTGTATGGGAGCTGGGCTCCTTTATGATGCATGTAGGGCCTGATCCTGAGAAGGCTGAGCCCTCTTCCTCTCCCATGAGGTTCAGTGATTAGGACTGAGCCTCAGGTTAGTGCTAGCGGAGGCTTGGCAGATGGAAATCATGCAAGTCAAATGGCCAACTAGAGAGATTTGTTCGTACGTGGTGCCGACTAAGCCAGTCCTGATGTGACTTCTACATTGCCACTAAAGTATCAGAAGCTGGTACTTTGGCGTGTTCCAGCACAAATGCTTGACATGCAGAATTGCCACAACAGGCACCAGAAGATAACCCTGCCACCTCTTCCCACATGTCAGTTGTTTTTTATATGGGAGGGAAGAGAATGGACAATTCCTTTGCTGAAAAAGCCTTTATTGTCTTTAACGCTACTAAACCTTATGCTGATACATGCCTACTTAAAATGTATCTTTTGTACCTCCGAAGTAAAGTGTTTCATATCCTTTAATATCAAATACACTATTACAGAGAAATCACAGGATGTAGCAGGGGTCTGAGTCGTGGTCTTGGCCACATGTCTTACTCAAAGGGGAAGTGGTAGTGGTGTAGACAGCTCTGCCTCAGACAGGAAGCTTGGATTCCTCACTGTCTTTTTTTTTTCTGTTGATTTAGGTTATTGCGCAAGTGATTTTTTTTGGGGGGGGCTCCCCAAAAAATGAAGACACCCATAATCACATCAGCTCTTGGAACATTTCAGCCGTGGTGATTGCAAACGGATACACTTCAGATAACAGCATGGGAAGTGGCAAGGTGAGCGCCTCATGCTGCCCTGCCAATGCCTCAAATCTGTCATAGGAGGCTCAGTCACACTCTGTAGCTCATTTAGTGCTTGGCCTCTCTGCTGAGCCTGTCAGCAATGTGGGGCAGCTTAGGGGTACTTGACCCCTGGGGACTGGACTGAGATCACCCAAGCCATGGAACTGCAATCTGAGGAATAACTCTCACTACCACCCAGGCTAGGTTTGAGCAGATGAAGCCTTTCACCCCTAGGTTATTTCCCATTTCCACAGCTCTGAGCCTTCCTGTCATTATCTTGCTTCCCCTCAGTTCTGTTAATCCACAGGCCTTCAAACTCCCAAGAGATGAGCAGAGGACTCTGACTGTTACCGACATGAACGCAGGTGAATTCCAAAGTTAAAATGATGGTCAAAACAACTGTAGTTCCAGCACAGCTTCCAACGTCCATCTCCTCACTGCTCTTTCCTGCTGTAAAAGAATCTGCCCAGCGTCAGATATGATGGTGGGGGGAAGCAGAGGCAGGGAGAAGAGGGCTCTGAACAAGTTGCTTGCAAGCTTTGCTCCCTTCCATGCTCTTCTTTGGACTTGTGTGCCATATAGTAAAAAGCTGCACATTTCAGGCTGGCAGATGGCCAAGCCATCACAATTGCGACTCATAAGGTCTGGAATTGAGACTTAGCTCATTCTCCACTTCTAAAAAATCTCCCTGCAAACATTTCTCCATGGTGCCTTTCCCCGTCAATGATTGCTATTGGTTCCTTATTATCTTCCTTTCCTGCATACCCATCACTAGACTCAATTTGTATTTAAAGAGGGTGTTTGTGTTTTAAGTCTGTATTAAATATTTGTTCTTGCATTGTGATCTGAGTGCATTGCTGGGGGCAGACAGGGTGAGGGGGGGTCTCTCCCCAAATAATGTAATGAATAAATGAGCAACATCCAAGTAACTGGTAGCCTGGTATGTGGACAGAGTAAATATGTCAATTTATCAGGCTCCCTAAAATCATTGGGCTTGATAGTTATAATAATACTTAGCACTTTTGAAACTTAGATCTCTACATGCTTTGTCAAAGGCGAGCAAGCATTATTATCCCTTTAACAGATGGGGAAACTCTGTCACAGAGGTTAAGTGACTTACTCACAGTCGCCCAAGTCAAGTGGAATTGCCTTCCACCTTGTGCTATAGGGAGGTCAAGTCTGAAGTTAAGCTTTATAGTCTCAAGGTTTTCTTAATGCCTGATTTAAGTGTTGATTGATAGAAGTGCAGCAAGTTCAACAAATGTGTGTATATTAAACTAAATGGAAATCAGCTGTGAGAGCCTAGAGAAGAAGGCTGCCTTCTTGCTGCTAAATTTAGGTACGTCTCCAATATCCCTTTTTTCCCTCCCATAGATGTACTGCACTTCAAAAGGGTTTCGTTTTTGGGGGCTGCCCTACCCAATGGAAAGATCATGCTACAGGGTATGCAAAATTCTTAGAGTCATGGTTTTGGAGGAGGAAAGGGTCCGAAGTTTGTGAGTGGCAGGGGTCAACTAATTATACAGCCTCCCTTCTCCTTAAAAGGGTTCTTATCCTCAGGAACACCTTTCAAAAGAGGGTCCTCTGCTGCCATGGATTCTATATACTCCTTGAGCTCTTTGCCCGTCTTGGAGACCTGGAGAGAAAGAAGAATCTCTTTTTAGATTATGATAATGAGATCTCATTACATAGGATTGGCCAGACTGTGTCAGACTCATGGTCCCTCTACTCCACTGTCGGACAGTGGCGAGTGCCAGATGATTCAGAAGAAGGTGCAGGAAGCCTCTCCCCATGTAGAAGTCATCCTAGCCCCTAACTGTTAGAGATTGTCTGAAGATTTTGGAGCATGCAGTTTTAGATCCCTACTAGACCTGTTTCTTAGCATTAACTGTTCTAACTCTGAATAGCCTTGTTATCCATATAAATGTCCAGTCCCACTCTGAATCTTGCACCTTGATGGGAATTATTTTTCTGAAGCAGGCCACTTCCCTGGATCAGCAGCAGGAATTTCCCAGAACCCCGGGGCATGGTGCTGAGAACCCTCAGCAAGCCAGTAAGAGCTCCTTGAAGCTGAGGGTACTCAACACCAGAATGAGTCAACAACTTCGCTCCTCTGGCACTGTGGAACTCACAACAATAAGGGTAAAAGCTCATTGTACGGGAGACAGAACCTTCTTCGGGGCTGGTCCGAGACTGTGTAGTGAACTCCCGCAGGCACTCAGGCCTATAAGAGACCTTATCGCTTTTCGCGCCAAGTGCAAGGCACATTTTTTTGACCTTGCCTTCTCTAATGTGAACGTGTAGCAACAGATATATATTTAATAAACCAAAAACCCTAGCAAAACAAGACATTCCTTTGCACACACTTCTCCCTCTGGGGAGAGGATAAGAGAACAAACACATGACAGATACATAGTCACATTGCTTAATGCACTACAGGAAGGTGCTCAGATACTCTGGTGATGAGTGCGGTATAAAACCTGTATAGAATAGAATATCAACGCTGGGCCGACGAACCAGCCAATGAATTCCATGCAGAGAGACCGCACTGCTATTCCGGCTCCTGTTCTAAGAACTCTGGCCATGTTAATTCAGCTGGGTTATACTGTAGTAATTTAACGGTACAAGATAGAAATTGGCTAAGACTTTTCAATCCTCTAGTCAATCTCATCCCTCAGCAAGTCCAGGATTTTTGTCTTCTCTAGCATGTGACTTTGTCTTCTCTGCACAATACAACTGGATTATTTTAAGGGGTCTCCTATACAAACTAGTTCTCCTGCCCCTTAACCTTTTTAAAAAAAAAAAAACAAAAACAAATGAAACATTGCATATAAGTGCCTTAAATCTAATGTTGTTCTCCATCAGTTTGGGCCTGATCCTGCTATCACTGAAGTCAGTGGCAAGATCTTGCTGTTATCCAAGCTCCCATGGACTTCAGTGGAACTGGGACAGGTTTTTTGTGCAGCAACAGACACTGTGGGCCAGATTTCTGAAAAGATTGTGTTGTGTTGAGTGCTGAATGTTAGGATGAGGCTAAACTCCTATAAATCTAGCCCCATGAGACCAATCCTTCTTTGTGCTGAGTGCTCTCTTCTCCCATAGACTATAACAGGAGTTGAGGGCACTTGGCACCTTACATGATTGGGCTGTGTTGGCAAACTGTTTGCTATGTGCCTTTAAATACTCTAATGGCAGCCAGAGAAAACTGTGTTCCATATACTCAGGGACCAAGATCCTCATGCCTCACTGATTTCAGTGGGAGTCAGGCACCTAAGTACCTTTGAGATCTGGTCCCAAATAATTTTCTGTTTGTGCTCTCACTAATCGTCCTTTCCTCTAGCCTTTTCATATGCACTAGAAGCCTGAAATTTGCTATCCGGACAAGTAAAACACAAGGCTAAATCCTATCTTTAAGGTGGAAATGTGAAAAATCAGTCACTGGTTTTGTATTTGAGATTTAATTGAAGGCCCTTAAATTGGGGCGAACATTGGTCTAGATGGTTACCCCAGGGATTAATTTATCCCATTGTGCTTAGACCTTAATAGAAACACTTGCCATTTGCCTTTCATTCTTCACTTCCTTTTTCAGCTGGTCAAGTTCCATCTTCAGCAGTTCTTTTTCTGTCAGATCTTGAGCCATGTTGCCCTGCAACCAGAGTGGAAGCCTGTTACTGATTTACATGCATCTTCTGGAAATAGCAGATATGATCAACAGCTTCTCTTAGTACCCAGTGAAGACAGTGAGGCCAGGAGACACACTAAGGTTATCTAGCTGCTTCCCCATTCAGAGCTGGTATGGAAAATCCTTGAATTTCTCCTGCATTCCCAACAGAAGATATAATCAGTTAAACCTTGATGGGCCAGATCCTCAGCTGGTTTAAACTGGTGGAGTTCTATTAGAGCCAGTGGTGCTATGCTGGTTGAGGTAACATAGGAATTTCCACATTAGATCAGACCAATTGTCCATCTAGTCCAATATTCTGTCACCAGCTATGACCAGTATTAGGGGAAGGTGTAAGAAACCCTGCAGTGGGCAGTTATGGGATTAGCTGCTACCAGAGAGAGTCTTCCTGACCCCCCAGTAGCTAGGCTGATGCCCTGAAGAATGAGGGTTAATAGCTCTTCCAAGGCTAATTTTTTTTAACCTATAACTGTATATTTTTGTTATCCAGGAGAGCATCTAATGCAGGGGTAGGCAACCTATGGCACGCATGTCAAAGGTGGCACATGAGCTGATTTTCAGTGGCACTCACACTGCCCGGGTCCAGGCCATCGGTCTGGGGGGCTCTGTATTTTAATTTACTTTACATACAATAGTTTAGTTATATATTATAGACTTATAGAAAGAGATCTTCTAAAAATGTTAAAATGTATTACTGGCACGTGAAACCTTAAATCAGAGTGAATAAATGAAGACTCGGCACACCATATCTGAAAGGTTGCCCTGATCTAATGGCTTGATGCTGATTTACACTAGCAGAGTATCTAGACTGATATTAAAAAAAACCCACCCAATTCAATATATATATTAGGTGGGAGATTTTTGCACAGGCACAAACCCTATTCCTTTGGTTAGGTTTGTTACTGGGTTCCTATTTCCAGCTAAATTCTAATACTTGCCCTTCTCTAGCACCTTCCATCCAAGAGTCCCAAAGCGCTTTATGAACATTAATTAATTAAGTGATATAATGATCCTGTGAAATAGGTAAGTATTATCCCCATTTTACAGACCTGGTGACCTGAAGATCAGACTACTCTAGTTTCTTGCTCACTGTCACAAAGCAAGTCGGTGGCAGTGCTGGCCATGGAACCTAGGAGTCTTGGCTCTCTGTCCTAGCCCAAACCATCATCTGTGCTCTCATTGTATAAAAAGCAACATGAAAACAACTTCCTAGTTCTAACTTAAACCAACAGTGGACAGCTGTTAGGTCAGAAACACTGTCCTTAGTTCACCTGCTGTGTTTAATTATTGAATATCTGTCAGAATGCTGTGGGCTGGATTTTCAACCAGAGTAAAGCCGCATAACTTCCATCATCTGAGGTTCAGGCCCTTGGAGGCTGAAATTAGTTTCATAGTTGATGTGGAAGCGGAAAACAAATGAAGTATTATTCTGATTTTTCCTCCATGGCTTTTGTCAAGTTAAGCCAAAACTTAAATATCTCTAATGCTTGTAGGGTTTGTATTTTATTGGCAATTCTGCTTTAATATGCAATAATTTAACAATTAACTTGCAAGAGTATTAAAAGGAAACACCACTATAAGGAGATTTTAAACTGTCCAGAGAAACTGAACTTGTTCTGAGTATCTAAATATGTATTTAGACTATACTTCTGATCTTTATTATTTATAAGCTGAGAGATACAGGTGCAATTAATTAAGCAACTCCACATAAAACAGAATCCAATTTATGGAAACAGAACACAGGATATGGAATCTATGGATAAATTAGGGTTTGGAAAAGAATGAGGAATCTTTAGAATAAGTCATGTGTGTGAAATAATCATTATTACCTAGCAGTATTCAGTAAGCAGTGGTGGCTCCAGGCACCAGCACTCCAAGCGTGTGCCTGGGGCGGCAAGCCTTGGGGGGGGGCACCCTGCCAGTCCCTGCAAGGGTGGCAGTCAGGCTGCCTTCGGTGGCATTCTTGTGGGAGTCCGCCGGTCCCACGGATTCGGGGGCAATTCAGCGGTGAGTACGCCGAAACCACGGAACTGGCGGACCTCCCGCAGGCAAGCCACTGAAGGCAGCCTGCCTGCTGTTTTTCGGGCAGCCAGAAAGCTAGAGCCGCCCCTGTAAGTAAGGCTTCTGGCTTCAGTAAGTGTGGCTGTAACTGGTCTGATGTTTGGGTCTAGTTCAGAGAGACTTCTTAAGCAAGAGTGTTCTGTTTTACATAGAGTGTCTTTTTAAAAAAATGTTATTCAGAATACCAAAATTAAGTGGCCCACATGATGGATTAATCAGTTTCATGTTTAGAATCAAAACGTGTTTGGAGGTCTGGGTGGAAAATGTATAAGTCTAAGTATAAAGCTGACTGGATTCATTTTAACATACACACTTGCTGTGATTCTTCCTGGTTAAGGCTAGTAGCCAATCTATTGCTAGCACTGTTATTTGCCATTTTTCTTTGCTACATCACTTTGTAAAAGTGCACTCTCTATAATGCACTGCAATAGAAATATTCACTCTTTCTTGCCCTAGCTTCCTCTACCTACAGTGGTATATAAATACTGTCAAATCCCATAGCTGAGACCGGTACACTTTTGTGCCGACCTGCAACCCATTGACACCTGAGTGATAATCCAAGGAAAAGCGAGGCTTCGAAGAGAAGCCAGGACACAGCCTGGAGCACAGTGACACTCATTAACACTGCAGCAAAGCAGCCTATGCTCTGAGGAAATGAAGGGAACTTACCTACTGGGGTGAGGGCTTTTTCCTTTCCGAAATGCTGAGAAGTTTTAGAGAGACATCTGTACAGGCTGCTGAGAGGATGGCCTCTGCTCTCTCCTTCTGCTTCCCACTTGAAGACTTCTTCAGACTTACCAGATGACCAATGGAGCAGATGTCTTCAGTTTCTAATCTGATAATAGACTCAGTTTATTAAGCTGGTCAGGTGTCAGGCATTAACCTCAAAAACCCAGGGTAACCAGACAGGGGGCTGCAGAGGCAGATTTTAAAGGTGATCAATAATTTCATAGCTGGCAACTAACGTGCTGCTTAAGTGTTGGTCCCAGGATGTTAGAGAGAGGTGGATGAGGTAATCTCTTTTATTGGACCAACTTCTCTATTGGAAGTAGATGTTGCTGTTACGTTATGCTTCCTTTTTCTTTATGTGCCATTTCTATTTCAGATGGCAAAATTCAAGATTGTTGGCAGAGTTCTTGTAGCTATGTGGATCCAATGAAAGCTGTTACCTCGTTCACCTTGTGCTACATAAGGGCAGCCTAGAAAGCACCTCCAAACGCTTGGGAGTCGGATTTCCAGTCCAGGCTGGTCGTGAGTGAAAAGAATTGCTAGAGATGGGTACAATAGGCCAAGTTATCTGGGATTTTGTCCTAGGGCCATCTTGAGCCATTGCTGCCTGAAGGCCGCTCAGTTACTTTGTGAACTGAGCTTGGTAGGTCTGAATCAAGTTCCTGGTGAGCAGGGGTCAATAATCTAAAACACCCTCCCTTTTCCCCCTCCCACACGCAGCCATCATTGGCAGTCTCTGCAGAGAGAGGTAAGGATCGAGTGGGCCTCTTTGCCCCCTCCGAGCCAGGACTGAGGAATGCTTGTAGGGCAACATGGGAAAAAGTTTGCATTGCTTCTTCTATAGGTAGGAGACTGACCCTCTGTGTAGACACGGTTAGGTTGACACAAGGATTCTTCCATTGATCTTGCTACCTCAGAGAGGTGAATTAACTACCTGGACGAAAAACCATCTTCTATCAATGTCAGAGGGGTCTACGCTGTGGCACAGCTATTGCACTGTAGTTCTGCTATAGCACCCATAGTGTAGACGTACCCTGAGGGCTTGTCTACACAGGGAGCTATTCCAGAATAGCTGCTCCTGATTATCTCCATGTGTGGATGGTCTTAATCGGCTTTAAATTCACACCCAACCTTATTCTGGATTAATTTTCATGTGTGGACAAGTCTTCATGTGACCGCCTTCCCCAGCTGCCCCCAGGGAGAAGCTGTGATCTCTTCCTTGTCTGCAGCCCTTCCCCTTCAGCAGAAGAGCCGCCAAAGGCTGAGACTGAGAATGAAGTTTCGTATACTTACTGATCTGGCTTGGTGGAAGCAAGTAAGAGGGCTTTTCAGAAGCATTTAGGGTGGGATTCAGGATGGTATTTAGGTGCCTAAATCCCATTGATTTGAATGGGATTTAGGATTTAGTATTTTTCTGAATCCTACCCTTAGTGTTTGGCCTACCTCTGCTGCCTTTGGAAATCAAGGTAAAAGTGAAATTTCCCTGGATTTCATCAGGAGCAGTCAGGCCAATGCTGAGTGCTTTGGGAAACCCCGCCCTTAAGCCCTTTATTCAGTTGCAGATGGCCACATGGCAGCAAGTTGTGCTCCTCTGGGAGGATAAACTGACAGGCTGGCAGGTACACATGCTATTTTGTGAGGATTCTAGAATTCCACAGATCTTCGAGGGAAGAGAGGATTGCCTTATGGCAAAGGCATTGGCCTGGGACTTGAGTGGCAGCTTGCCATGGTCTCCCTACAAAATGGGACGATTCCTTTGTCTGGGATTTGGACCTTCCCATTAACCCAAATGGCTACTATGTGTCCATATCTGCTGGGCAGTTTTGAAAAATCTCAGCCTTAGATTGCAATCAATTCAGAACAGGAGTGGTCTTACTCCGAGCTTGTGCAGTGCCTAGCACAAAGGTGCCCTGATCACAGGCAGGGCCGCTAGGTGCTACCATAATATAATTATTATTTAATCCTCCCAGGAAAGATCTCTTGAGGAGGGTCTCTCCTGTAGGCCTCCTCTTGCAATATTTCCATTCTCTACAGGGAAGATGAGAACTACATAATTTAGCATTGGAGGTCTGCTCCTTCCCTAGAGGCAGGATGCTCTCCCTCCCCCACTACATCTTCTCCCCTTGGAAACCCTTTAGGTCTTTAGTGACCACACTATTACCTACATCACTGAGCTAGATTTCCTTGCAATCCATGTGCCAGTTTCTTTCCTGGATTCAGCAGAGGGTGTGGGGGAGGAAGTCTGTGAGGTCCCAGGGTGCTGCAGAAGGACAAACATCATATCTGTCTTTAAAATGGAGAACAAATAGGACCCAGGGAGTTATAGATCAGTCTAACTTTGATACCTGGAAAGATACTAGAACAAGTTATTAAACAATCAGTTTGTAAGCATCTAGAAGATAAGAGTTATAAGGAATAGCCAATATGGATTTGTCAAGAACAAATCATGCCAAAACAACCTAATAGGGAGGGCTTATGTAGTGGGGTCCTGGGCCACAAGGGTCAGTCCTGGGTTTGGTACTGTTCAGTATGTTCATTAATTACTTGGATCATAAAGTGGAGAGTATGTGTATAAAATGTGTGGATCACATGAAGCTGGAAGAGGTCGCAAGCGCTTTGGAGGACAGGATTAGGATTCAAAATGACCTTGACAAATTGGACAATTGGCCTGAATTCAACAAGATGAAATTCAATGAAGACAAAGGCCGAGTATTTCACTTAGGAAAGAAAAAAATCAAATGATAACTATAAAATGGGGGATAACTGGCTAGGTGGTCGTCCTGCTGAAAAGAATGTGGGAGTTATAGTGAATCACAAACTGAATATGAGTGAACAATGTGCTACAGTTGTAAAAATAAAATAAAATAAAGGTATGTAAAATGTGGCAGGTAATTGTCTTGCTCTACTCAGCACTGTTGAGGCCTCAGCTGAAATTATGTGTCCAGTGCTGGACACTGCACTCTAGGAAGGATGTGGACAAATTGAAGAGAGTTCAGAGGAGAGCAACATGAATGATAAAAGATTTGGAAAACCTGACCTGTGAGGAAAGATTAAACAAACAGGCCATGAGAAAAGAAGGCTGACGGGGGAACTCGATAAAACCCTTCAGATATGTTAAGGGCTGTTACAAAGAGAACAGCGATCAATTGTTCTCCATGTCTACTGAAGGAAGGACAAGGAAGTAATGGGCTTAATCTGCAGCAAGTGAGATTGAGGTTAGATATAAGGAAAACTTTCTAACTCTAAGCATCATTAAGCTCTGGAATAGGCTTCCAAGGGAGGTTGTAGAATCCCCATCATTGGAGGTTTTGAAGAACAGGTTGGACAAACACCTGTCAGGGTTGGTCTAGGTTTACTTGGTCCTGCCTCCATGCAGGGAGCTGGACTTGATGACTTTTCAAAGTCCCTTCCAGCCCAACATTTTGATGATTCAATGATTAGAGCTGCCTAGGAGCTGCTCTAAAGTGCACCAACTGGCTACTGCACTGTGATTGCATCCTCTGTGCTCTGGGGTAGAGCAGAAACAGACTAAACTGTCTCTGTGTCAATGGGGACTTGCTCACATTGGGAGAATCCCCAGCTAGGGAGATAAAGTGGTAGCGCAGCACAGAGGGGCTGGAATGGAAGAGCCCCACTGTAGCACATTATAGTGTAGACTGGCCCATAACCAGGTTAAAGCTATGTTTATGACTGAGTGAAGGGGCAACTGCTATGTAGCATGTGGAGTGATGCCAGGCCCTGCATGTTCTTTGGAAAGCAGAGCTGAGCCCATGGCATAAATATCTGAGCCAGATGTTGGGTTTTGAACTGCTCAAGTTCAGGGCTGTTTTGATCTGAGGGGTTGGTTCAGGCCTGTCTCTGCTGGAAACCTTGGTCCCACTGAATACGAGGAACCCCACTGCTGTATTGCATTCGTCTCAAACTCCCCACTCATTGGTTTCAGTAAGGCCAGGATTTGACTCCCTAGATGCACTACAGAGGAGCTGCAGCTGTAGAGAGAACCAAGCATGGCACCCGGGTTCGGCTATGAACATAGGAACAAATGCCTCAAGCAGATGGCAGGAGTGGGACACGAGTTGATGCCTAAGGAGCCTGCTGTTGCCTGATAGTTTAGCTTCCCTAGCTGCTGGGTTCTTCTTGGAAATGCTTCTTTTTCCATCGCCCACTTACTTTTCTGCCAGTGGGAACATGATTCACATCCTTTATCACTGCTGCTTTTCTCTCGCCTGGTCCCCAGAGCTTCCCATGGTGGCTCCATATCCCTGTCTCCGTTGCTCCTCTTCCATCCACCCATTCCCCAAGAGGATCAGAGCAATGGTTTGACACTAGTTTCCTCCTTGCTGCAGCCCAGTTCGTGTTGCAATTCCTCTGTCCTGCAGAACGTGGGAACGCATTTGGAGCAATCAGTAAAGAGACCCAGGGCTAAAATAATAGTTTCCTCTCCGGGCAATTCTGAAGTTTCCTGAGTTATTCCGATCGCCTTGGTTTCTCTTTGTATCAGTCAGCCTCCAGATCAGGGGCTGGGATGCAAGGACCCAAGGGTGGTTAGCAGGGGATTAGGAGCTGGAGGTTGGGTCTCTTTGAATTAACCCCCATGGTGGCCGGGCAAGTGACCAGTGCATAGTGAATCTGAGGCAGATGACAGGTCCTCAGTTCTCTGTGAGAGATGCAAAGGAAAAGGTTCACTGCTGCTGAAGGCAGTTGAAGCGTGACTGAGCTCCTCCCCAGCCAATGACTGCACCCGCGCGTCTGAGAGCTGCAAGGTTCAAAACACAAGGCTAGGACAGCAGCTCTCACAGAGAAGGAAGTGGGAACAGAGCAAAGCAGCAGCATGTCTGAATTGCAGAAACTTCAGCAGGATGAAATCCCCTCTGCCAGGCAAGTCCTGAGGGAGAATTACAGCAAACTTCACAAAGTGGCCGACTACTGTGAGGACAACTACATGCAGGTAGGTGTGTGCTCTCTGGCCCCAGCACACCATGCTGAACTCCATTCAGGGACTGGGGAGAGTGTGTGTTGGGCTGTGGTGGGCTTCCCCCGAGGTTGATTGGGCATATGCCCAGGAGGGGCAGAAGCATGATGCTGCAGGTGCAGGGATCTCGGACATGCTGTTAGGGGTATGAAAACTTCAGACGCTCTTATGCAAAGGATCAGATGGTGCTGTCTGTGCAGAGTAAAAAGAGAAGGAAGGAAAATAATCTTACCTTTGGAGAGACAGTGTGGTCCAGTGACTAGCGCACTGGTCTGGAACTTGGAAGACCCGTATTCTGGTCTCGGTCATCTTAGAGAAACCACTCCATCTACTGTGCCCTGGTGTCTTGTGTCCTTAGATTGTAAGCTCCGAGGTGCAGAGAGACCATGGCTTTGCTGTGGTGGGGCACAGGAGGGAAAGGTGTGTTCTTAACTCAAATTCAACCCCCAGGGAGCCTGGTCTTTAACTTGACCTGCAAAGTCTGTGAACCTAGCATCTGCCTGCTCTTCACTAGGCTTCTATCTTGTACTAGCTAACTCGAGTGAAGGACAAACCTTTTTCCATAGTGAAGACAAGCCCTGTGTGTTTGCACAGTGCCTAGCACAGTGATAATATGTAGCTCTTATATAGCACATTTCCTCTTTAGAGCTCAATGAGCTTAGCTAAGTAGAAAGTGTTACCCCCATTTACTGATGGGGAACTAAGGTACAGGCAGGTGAAGTGACATGCCGAAGGTCACGGGGTCTGTGGGTGGCAGAGCTGGGGATTGAACCTGGATCTTCTGTCTCTACATCCAGTCTTAACTACAAGCTCGCGCCGAAGGTCTGTAAGTATAAGCGCTGTACTATATAGCGACAAAGACTAGATCAACTCTAATAAGGTTTTTCCCTTGTTAATTTCTAGATTGGTCATTCTTCCCTTTAAAAACCTATTATTCAAAAACGGGGGGAGGGAATTGTACCACATGGTGACATCAAGAATCACGTATCAGGAAACGCAGAGATAAAAGCTGAAACTCTGTGCTCAGGTCACGCACCTTTGAAATAGCAGAACCCCCGAGAGCCGCAAGCGGCAGCCTTGGCTTTGCAGTTCCTGGCTTAGTCACTGCAACGTTTCAGTGATAGTTCTTGGGTGAGCAGCTGTCTTCTTCTGTGACTGCTTCATTGAAGAAATTGCGGCGTTCTTCCCTTCCATGTGCAACCTGGGAATTAAAACGCACCTCCTTCTCTTCTCCAAGTGGGAGTGGAGAATGATCTTGGTATCTATTCTTATTTCCTTTGCATTGTGGTGGCACCTAGAGGCCTCAACTGAGATCAAGGCTCTCTGTTGAGGGGTGGTCTACCAAAGCAGATACAATCCAAATAAACAAGGGCAGCATTATCCTGATTTTATAGGTGGGGAACTGAGGTACAGGGAGTCTGGGGCAGAAGCAAGATTTGAATCCTGGTGTGCGGCATCAAAGTCCAGTGTGTCTTAACCACATTTGATCCACATGGATTCTAAAGGGCTATGCAAACTCTTGGTGTGAGGGATTAAACTAGTCACTCTTAAATGCAGCCACTTCTGGGGTGGAACACAGATGGCACCACACAACCATTCAGGGCACAAAGAGAAGAATCACAACGTGTCCAGTTGAAAATACAGGTGGAATTTCAATAATGTAATTGTTCAAGCTGGAATTTGGGCAGGACACCAGAGTAGCACTTGTGCTGTTGTGAAAACAGCAATGACTGAAGTGAATCTTGAATGACCACAGATGACTGGCTGCTTGGTTTTGTATCTCCTGTGAAAATCAGCCCCCCAGCCCCGGAGGTGTGCTAACACCATGACCACACACTGACTCAGAAAACATTATCCACCAAATGGCTAGCACTGCTGAGGGTTTCCCGAGAGGATTGCATCTAAGAACTAAGCTTACCTGACACTGCTTAGCTTGAGAAGAGAACAGCTTGCAGTCACACAGCAACAGGCAAACAGTGCTGTAGCCTACCTAAGACTCTTTGTTTGTTCCCTTCAGTTCCCACAGAAGATGAGGGTTTTACAGCCTGATCCAAAGCCCATTAAAGTCAATGGGAGACTCACCATTGACCGCAGAGCCCTTTGCATCAAGTCTTCATTCGTTTCCAACTCAGGTCAGCTGGAACAGAAGATCCATTTCCAGCACGTCCCAGGCTGGGGGTGCAGGATTCTAGGGCCATGTCTGTACGTACAGAGCGGTGTGCCTGGTGAAGACGCTCTATGCCGACAAGAGAGAGCTCTCCTGTCGGCATAAAAAAACCACCTCCACGAGCAGCGGTAGCTATGTCGGCAGGAGAAGCTCTCCTGCTGACATAGCGCTGTGCACATGAACGTTTATATCGGTGGAATATTCACACCCCTGTGCGACATAAGTTTTGCCGATGTAGGCTGTAGTGCAGACGTAGCCTAGGTGTTTTGTTTCCGCTTCCCAAGTGAGAACACCTTGGCGTCCCTGTCTGGAGTAACAGCAAGACAAGGTGAGCAAGGGAATATCTTTTATGGCACCAACTTCTGGTGGTGAAAGAGATAAGCTGTCGGGCTACACAGAGCTCTTCTTCAGGTCTAGGAAGGTGTGTGTAGCTCGAAAGCTTGTCTCTTTCACCACCAGAAGTTGGTGCCATAGAAGATATTCCCTCATCTGCCTTGTCTCTCTAATATCCTGGGACCAGCACGGCTACAATACCGACAAACAGGGATTGACACCTGTCTTCATCCTCCTGTCAAGGCCAGGGTGGGGCTGGAGGGAAATGGTGGTGTAGTTTCAGGCAGAGACAAATGTCCCTGAGTAATGAGTGTCAGTGACCTGCTCTTGTTCTGTTGACGCAGCTGAAGGAAGTTTGATGCATTTGGAAAGCAGAAGGAAACATCTTAAAATTAAGCCTGACGCCAATTAAAAGACGCCGTCTCTAAAGAATCCTTTGCACAGTCAGTTGGCTCCGCTTCCTGAGAGCCCCACCTCTTGCCAGCAATAAACTATCCTTCTCGGGGTCTAATTGACCAGGGACACCCCCCGGTTTGCTCTTTATAAAAGGAATCACGCTAGTGAGCTGGGGCTGGGATACGGGACCTTTCAGCTCTGCCTCTGGCACTGGTTGAAAATCATTGTAACAAATCCAAGGCTGCTTAAGAGTTCATTGTTGTCTCAAACTCTGGCCTGGCAGAACTTCAAAGTGATGGTGGGGATAGAACATGGGATTTTCCTGCTCCAAAACAAGCAGGCATTTAACCTTTGAACTAAAGGGGAATTTCCATGTGCAAAGTAATGCACATTGGAAAACACAATCCCAACTACACGTATAAAATGATGGGGTCTAAATTAGCTGTTACCACTCCAGAAAGAGATCTTGGAGTCACTGTGGATCGTTCTCTGAAAACATCCACTCAATGTGCAGCGGCAATCAAAGAAGCGAACAGAATGTTGGGAATCATTAAGAAAGGGATTGATAAGAAGACAGAAAATATCATATTGCCTCTATATAAATTAATGGTACCCCCTCATCTTGAATACTACTTGCAGATGTGGTCGTCTCCTCTCAAAAAAGATATATTGGAATTGGAAAAGGTTCAGAAAAGGGCAAAAAAATTATTAGGGGTATGAAACGCCTTCCATATGAGGAGAGAGTAATAAGACTGGGATTTTTCAGCTTGGAAAAGAGATGACTAAGGGGGGATATGATAGAGGTCTATAAAAATCATGACTGTTGTGGAGAAAGTAAATAAGGAAGTGTTGTTTGCTCAAGACAAGAACTAGGAGTATTTTTTCACATAATGCCTAGTCAAACAGTGGAACTCTTTGCCAGAGGATGTTGTGAAGGCCAAGACTATAGCAGGGTTCAAAAAAGAACTAGATACATTCATGGAGAATAGGGCCATCAATGGCTATTAGCCAGGATGGGCAGGGATGGTGTTCCTAGCCTCTGTTTGCCAGAAGCTGGGAATGGATGACAGGGAATGGATCACTTGATGGTTACCTGTTCTGTTCATTCCCTCTGAGGCACCTGGTATTGGCAGCTGTTGGAAGACAGGATACTAGGCTAGATGGACCTTTGGTCTGACCCAGTATGGTCAATCTTATGTTCCATGACAGTAAAGGGCTTATGACACATACAACCGAGCAGTTCTGATTCATCCAGCAAAGGGCAGTGGTTCACATAGACACTAGCCAGTCTGTTACACCACTGACAGCTGAAGGCTGATTGGCGGGCTGTGTGAATGCAGTTGGTGGTCGTAGATTAGTTCCTAAGTCCAAGTGTCTGTCACATTTGGCCTCCTTGTTGGCTGTCTTAGTTGAGAAGCCAGGAAAAAATGGCCTATGGAGATAGGGGGCAGTTTCTTCAGAGCATCATCTAGGCATGTCAGCTGGGGATAGTACAGGGAGCAGGAGTCTGCACTGACACTACCCAATCTGTGTTTATCCCCAAGGCAAGTAGTCTTCAGAGCGGTCACTCCTGCACCTTACACCAGCTCTTCATTCCTATGTAAATGAAAACTGGTCTCCTCGAACTCCTCTTGAGACGCCAGAACTGTTGGCCTAGATACCAAAGGACCGGTATCCAAGTCCCGAGTCCAAAACCTCTTAAAGATTATAGTGGTAGAATGGCAGGGAAGGCTGTGGACACTGAGACCACGCCAGTCTCCTGGCTCTCCCGTTCAGTTGGGTTCTTATGCTGCGCCATCATGATGGTGTCAGAGTCTGGCCAGGGTGACTCCCAAACTTTTTTTTTTCTGTTCCAGGCAACAGACAAGAGGAAAGCCCTGGAGGAGACCATGGCTTACAGTGCCCAGTCCTTGGCTAGTGTCGCATACCAGATCAGCAATCTAGCCAGCAACGTCCTCCAACTGTTGGACCTGCATGCAAGTGAACTCCACCAGGTGGAAGCTAGCGTCTGCTGCATTGCGCAGGTGGGTGAGAAATGCAGAGAGACAATGGGGGTGGTTCACCCTGGGTATATCTACATTGCAGTCAGCGGTGGAACTACAGCATGTGTAGACATCCCCGAGCTAGCTTTGATCTAGATGGTGAATAACAGCAGAGAAGCCACAGCCGCATGGGCTAACCGCTCGAGTACATGCCCATGCTGCTGCAGCTTCGCTTGTTACGTGAGCCAGCTAGATAATCTCACCTCTGATTGCAGCGGAGACATGCTCTACGACTCCTCACCCGCTGCCTGTGACTTCTGCGCTGCACATAGGTGGGCCACACTGAACATGTGGCTCTTTGACGCCAGGCTTGGGGTTGGTCCACGTAAGAGGTTTATATTGGCAGCTGATGAAAGCGCTCCTTTAGCTCACGTGGTAGAGGCTTGTGTTTTCAGTGCTGAAAGTTGGGGGTTCAAATCCTGTGGTTGGCTCAAGTGGGGTTTGATACCGGCATGTGGGGGATTTCTACTGTACGTGCCCTGCTCCATAATTATAGCCTGCAGTCACTCCTGTATGTGAGCCGAGCATAATGAGGCTGTCATTCCTGATCAAGCCGCTTAGGTGCTGTCATAGCATGAAGAAGAATTGGCAGTCCTTCAAAATGCCCCAGATCCCTTTGGGGAGACAGTGAGGCCTGATTCGCAAGGGCTGACCACTTGCAGCTCCCACTGAGTTTAAATGGAGTCATGGGTTCGCTGAGAATCCTGTGCTGGGACTTAAGTGAGGACAGTTTTCAAGCCCATGTGCACGCCCTGCAATGCAGGCAAGTGGAATGAAGACCCCTTTGCCCCACAAGCGGGAAAGCCCTACAGGAATTGCTTCCAGGAGCCCTGTTCAGTTTGACACACACAATAGCAAGCTGCTAACTTCATGCGAGCCCTGTCCCTTACCGCAAAGGAAAGACGGCCCCATAGCTGACTGAAGGGTTTGACTCTCTGCCCAGCAAGACCGTGTGTATCTGACTGCTCCCCACCCCCATCCTTATCCTCCTGGAGTCTACGGATGCGTGTGGAATGTTCAGTCACAGCCAGCCCTTTTCCTGTGCGTGAAAGTTGCCTGGTAACTTTCCTGTTAGCTGGAAAATAATAATTAGGGGCGGGGGAAACCAGGTCAGGAAACTGCAGAGGAATGGATTAAATGCTGCGAAGCACTGGGGCCTTTGCTTGTCTTGAGCGAGGTTCTCCAAGGACTTTCTGAGCATGAAGGGCCAGATCATCAGCAGGTGTAAATTGGTGCAGCTCCATTGAGGTCAATGGAACTATGTCCATTTACCTCAGCTGAGCATCTGCCCCCACATGCCTGATCCTGCAGCATTAAAGTGTGGGAACTGCACCACGGAGTTCAGGAGCAGGCCCTCCTTAAGTTTCACCACCCCTCCCTGAGAGGCAGCAACCCTTCCCTGCCCCCTCCACCCCCAACTTTATAGATGGAGAAACTGAGGTACTGAGAGGGGTTGGAACTTAAGGACCATTGCAGAGCTGGGAAGAGGACCCAGGAGTCCTGGCTCCCAGGCCTGTGGTCTCCACACAAGAGCCTCTCATGTAGGGGGAAGAGTGCTTCTGGAGCCCCACGAATTTCAGATGGAGAAATTCATGCTCCTTAGTGGGGTAATGACAGGGGGTTGAGGTTCCTCCCAGGGGAAAGGCCCTGGCAGGGAAGGTGACAGGTCTCTCTTTGCAGATGGTGGACGTGCACAAGGAGAAAGTGGCTCGTCGGGAGATTGGAACGCTGACAGTCTGCAAGAGGCTCCCCCACTACCAGAAAATCATCTATCCAACATATCAGGAACCCTTGGAAGCTTACTACAGGAAACCCCTCAACTTCAGCGTCCTGGATGACGTCGGTCATGGGATAAAGGTCAGAATAAACCTCAGGTGAAATCCATCCTGCTGTGTCCCAGGTCACGGGGAGCTTGAAGTGACCACACTCAGGCTCCATAATGAGAGAGGCACTAGTTCAATTGGCAGTTATTGGGATTGATAATGTTGCTTACATAGCAGGGAAGACTAATTGCCCTGGAGGAATCTCTGGGTGAGATTCTGTGGCCTGTGTTACGCAGGTCAGGCTGCTAGATGAGCATAATAATCCCACCCGGCCGTAGAAAAGTATGGTCGTCAGTTTGAAATTATTAATTTTGTCTGAGGTACTCCAATTTTTCTTTGGGTGCCCAACTTGACACATCTGAAAAGGCCATGTTTCAAAAAGTGCTGAGCACCTGCCCTGTGAAAATCAACCATCCTCAACGTCTGGCAAGTCAGCCACTCCGAATCACACATCGCCTCTGAAAGTCTTGGCCTATCAGTCTAAGGTAAAGAGCGGTCAGCTTCACTGAATTCTTCTTTATTCACTCTTCATAGATTCATCTAGTCTGACGTCCTGTAGAGCACAGGCCAGAGAACTGCCCCAAAATCATTCCTGGAGGATTTTCTTGTAGAAAAACATCTAATCTTGATTTAAAAATTGCCAGGGATGGAGAATCCACCATGACCCTTGGTAAATTCTTCCAGTGGTTAATAACTCTCACAGTTAAAAATTTATGCCTCAGTTCCAGTCTTGTCTACCTTCAGCTTCCAGCCCTTGGGTCATGCTCGACCTTCTTCTGCTAGTTGAAGTGTTATGGTGCACTCAGAGTATGTAACTTTCCCCTTTGATCCAAGAGGCTCCACCATATTTTACAGACATTAATTAACCCTTCAAACACTCCTGCAAGGTGGGGAATTATTATCCACCACAACAGGTGGAGGACCTGAGGCATAGCGAGGTGAAGTGAGGTGCCCAGGGCCGCAAAGAGAGTCAGTGGCAGAAGTGGGAAAAGAATCCAGAATTATCCCAGAGCCCTGCTCTAGCCATTAGCCCACACACCTTCCTGAATACAGCCAACATTGCTGCTGATCCAGATGACGCAACAGTCCCAATCCCAAAGCGTCCAATCCCAGTGTGCAGTAGGGTCTTGTATAAAACCTGGGATGGATCTTGGATTGTCTGCCTCTAAGTCAGCCATTCCAGAGCTCCTATAAAATGGGTAAAATCCCTTCTATCCCGACATTATAATCCAGAGTCGCAAGAAAATTGCTGTAGAACACACTAGAGTCCAAATCTGCCCCTCACCATTTGGACAACCTTTGTGAGTGAGTTAGGGTTGTGTGGGTGTATGTGAGACACACCAGGAGTTCTGCTGACTCATGCAGAGGCAGGCAGACAGACACAGCGTCTCTAAGCGCTTCCTTTGTGGACAGCTAGAGCCCTCTGGTGAGCCACAGCCCAGCCCTCCTCTTCCTCTTTGAAAGGAACAAGAGCAGAGCTTGTTGATAGATGGAAGCCTTGGCAGGAACTGGAGCCAGAGTGGAAGGGGTAAAGGTTATTTGCCCTAACCACTGGGCAACCCATTCTCAACATCGCTCTGGGTGCTGCATTGCTGTCTCCCAGGCGCATATTGCTCAGACTCTGCTGGTAAAGATGATTTGCCAAAGAAAAAGAAAATGGATCTGTGCCGTTTCCCCTTTTTTTTATACGATGTAGTAAAATGATCTGCAAGGGTGTCTTTCTGTTGCTGCTTATTTTATTTTTTTTGCCTTCAATGTTTTTGATGGAGAGCTTTTTGGATGCCTCAGAGATGGGTGCATGGCTTTCTTATCCCTGAATGGAGTCGGAGGGGAGAGGGATGCTGAGTCCTTATCAAGGAGCTTTGCTCCCCCAGGTTTTCAATTCAATAGCCATTATGCACTTTGTTGTTTTGAGACACCGACTAAAAATCCTTTCTTCTCTTGGTGACTCTGATGTTGCTCCCTTGGTATTTGTAGTGTTATAATCCTCCCAGTTCTCCAGTCGTCCAGTGAGTTGTCCAGGGGAGGGGATGACTGAATCCCTTCTGGTATTTCTTCTGAAAGCAGCAAAAGTGCCACAAGCCCTATTTTTTTTCTCTTTTGTGAATCACCTTTAAGAAACCAAAAGGATTAAAAAAAAATAATCCCCATGCGTGAGGGTTTCATCAGCTAGGTACCCGGCAATCTGAGACGACCGTAACCACCCGAGATCGAAACTGCCACGGTTGGCTTAATGCAGATACGGGAAGTTGTCTGCTCGGGCTCTCTTTTCCCACGACCGCCTCCGCTTTCTCAGCAGCGTGCACCACAGCTCCGAGGGCTGCTTCCTCCACCCAGCTCTTGCATGCTTTCTGCTGCTCCCTGGGGCTAACTGATCAGCCCCGTTGGTCTGAAGGACATTCTCAGTGCTATTTTGTGCATGGCAGATGTGAGACTTTTTCCCAATGAGCTTTGCTTCCGTTGAGGGAGCTAAATAAAAACCAGATCTTCCGATATGCTCAGCTCCCTGTGCGACGCCAATGGCCATTTTGTCAAAGCATCAGCACCTACTGGCAGTACGTGAATTCGTGTGACAGTCTGTTCCTTAAGGCCTGATCCAAAAGCCATTGAAGTCAATGAAAAGACCCTTCCCCACCCATTGACTTTAGATCAGCTGCTTAATGGTTCTGATCCATTCCTTTCCTGCTAATTCTGGTGGGCTGTGGGGGTAATGTTCTCTTGGCGCCTGGCCCCTAGTAAAATGCTGCGTTTACCAGAGTAGGAGGGTTTTTCTTAGGGTTTGGGCTTCTCCAGTTTGTGTTAGTTTTCCATTTAACTATTTTAAAGGGCAGGTGAATGTGGCACTGGTGACAGATACTGGCTGCATGGCTTTACAGCCTGGCTAGCCACAGAAAGATGTGCAGCCACGTACGCAATCTTGTCAATATGGTGGCCCAACCTTCCTCCACCCTGTCCTCAGCTCATGCCTCTTGATCCTGTTAGTTTGGCTCTCTGCTGATTGCGTGGATGGTTGCCCACCGGGGGCTGGGCTGAGACTCGGCAGACTGGGCCCTGAACAGCTCTAGGATGCTAACAGCTTTTGGTTACTCACTACGAACATGGGCTTTATTCCAACCTGGAGGCCACTGGCTCTGTATCCCGACTGCTTGAGCCATCCAGTCCCAGCTTCAGGACAAGCTGTTTGACCTGCTTGTTTTATTCTAGATCCTCAGGCCAAGTGACAGGAAAATCTTTCCACTCTTACATCTTCCTCCTGAGCCTCTCAGATAAACTCATCCTGCTGCACTCCAGCAGGCACAACACTTTATAAGAGGAGCCACGCACTAATACAGGGTGGCAGGGTCAGAAATACCCTAGTGCCTTGCTCAGTAGGAATGTCCCGAGAAAGTGAACAAGAGTCTGAACAGATCAAGAGGCCAGATTTGCCCCTCCAGTTGTTCCACTGGCTTAGTGGAGTTACCCCAGGGGAAACCTGGCCTTTTGCGTTCAAGTGTAACAAGATGTAGGACACTACCAGCCCAGTGTTACAAAGTTTGGGCTTTGTTCCTGTGGAGAAGTGACTGGCAAAGGAAGTGATGCACCATGTGCCAATGCTCACCATTTGAAGGGGCGTCTTTCCCGAGAGTCTTCTCACCAGTGGTGCATTGGTTTGCTGGTCTTGTCTCTCTCACCATTTGTCTCCTAACAGCTGCAGCTGTGTAACTTCCTCAGTGGATTGACAGCGTGTCCTGTTTCATTTTGATCTAGCACACTGTGCTGGCAGGGTACAAAAGAAAGATGCAGCGATGCATAGTGAGGAGAGTGGCAATTCTGAAACGTGTATTAATATTTTAGGATGTTTTGCTTGTTGATAACAGGGGAAAAAAGACTTCATGCTATTACTGGTGCTGCTAGGGCTGCTGCTCGGAAGCAACAAGACTGTTGGTTGTGATAGTTAAAGGGGGGCAGCATTTGCACTTGAAAGACACTGTAGTTGTCCGTATAACTTACTTTTACCTCTGTGTAGCCATGGCAGGACTCTCTGGATTCTCTCAGCAGTGTGGGGTAGCAGGAGCCCTGTGAGACAGGACTCCTATATCAAACTCTGGGAGGGAGTAGGGTCTGTTGGTTAGATCAGGGAGCTGGAAGTCTGGGGTCCTGGGCAAGGGAGTACAGTCTGCTAGCTAGAGCAGGAATCATGGATGGGTTTCATTCCCAGCTCTGGCTGAGAGCATAGCATGCTGGCTATGAGAGTCAGCTGGAAATCACGACTCCTGGAGCCTATTTCCAGTACCATCCCTTCTGACCCAAGCAGCTAGCCACAAATTGGGGTCTTACGGGCTGTTCCAGCTGGAGGCAGGTGCCCTTTGATGCAATCTTGTGTAGTTACAAAGTCCTGATTCCATAAACACCAGAGGGACCAAACAACTGGAGATAGTTTCTTTGATTATAGCCTCAAGCCTTTTTTAGCCAGCACTCCACTGGACTTGTCTAGGCTGTGTGTGTAGCTCTGTCTGGTTTCTGTGTGCTTTCTCTCCTTGTCTCATCTCTCTCTAGCTCAGGGTTTCTCAAACAGGGGTCGCTGCTTGTGTAGGGAAAGCCCCTGGTGGGCTGGGACAGTGTGTTTACCTGCCCCGTCTGCAGGTCCGGCCGATTGCGGCTCCCACTGCCCGTGGATTGGCAATAGGGCCGCAATCGGCTGGACCTGCAGACAGGGCAGGTAAACACACTGGCCTGGCCCGCCAGGGGTTTTCCTTACACAAGCGGCAACCCCTGTTTGAGAAACTCTGCTCTCTCTCTCTCACGTACACACCCACCCTTACCCCAGAAGATCACCAGCAAAGCCCCTTGCCCACATAGTTCTAGAGGGCAGCGGTTACACGCACTAGCTCCATAGAGGTTTAACCCAGTCTATACCATTGGCTTTGCCCTGGCTTATTGTGTGTCCTTACACCTGCCCCTCAGAAGGTGGCATGGGATGGTTGGAGAATTCATGAACGTTTGTAAAATGCTTTGTAGTCCTTGTATCAGAGGCCTGGTAAGAGGCCTAAGGCCTGAGCTAAAGTAATGGTCAAGACTTTGCTGATATAAAACAAAGTTAAGCTGTGAGCAAGAGGCAGGCCCTGCTCACAGAATCAGGTGCAGCTCCAGGCACCAGCACACCAAATGTGTGCCTGGGGCGGCAAGCTGCAGGGGGTGCCTTGCCAGTCGCCGTGAGGGCGGCAGTCAGGCTGCTTTCAGCGGCATGCCTGCAGGAAGTCCGCCGGTCCCGCGGTTTCAGCGGCAATTCAGCAGCGGGTACGCCAAAGGAGCGGGACCGCTGGACCTCCCGCAGGCGCGCTGCCAAAAGCAGCCGTCTGCCGTGCTTGGGGCGGCAAAATACATAGAGCCACCCCTGCACAGAATCTGGCATGAAGAGGGCTGATGCTACAAAAACACACATACCTAAAAGGTACTGGGCACAAGTGATGTAAACACGTGTCAGGATGGTACCAGAACGCTCCAGCACAAGCACATTCCCCCTCAGATAACAGGAACATGCTGACCCATCCTAAAGACAGGGTTAAAAGGATAATATGATGGATAGAGTTGTTTTGTTCGAACCAACGTGTACAAGGTAATAGGTGGCACCCTGACACGTAGAGGGGTTGTACCTGAATATGTTAGGAGTGATGTGTAACTCGTTTGTGCCTGTATAAAAAAATAGACCTCTGAGAGGTTGTCTTGGTCTGGCCTAGGGGACAGTGGTAAGTCCCGCCACTGACTGAGCCGGTCTATTGTCAGGGAGCACATCTGTACTAGCAGAACTGTAGACATCTGATTCGGGGACCTAGAGACTGTTTCATCTGGCAACAAACCTGGCCGGGTGCCTTTGTACCTTATCGGAGTCTGTGGTCATTGGGGTTTTCCTTGGGGTTTGCTGTGCCAGCTATCTGTGCAGAGCCGGGGCAGCGCACAGAGGAAACACACCCACGCAGCTGACTGTTATCAACATTGGACAGAGCAGAGCACCACAACGATGATGTCTGATGACATTCCTCTGATGAAAGATGCAGAAAATACAAAGCATTATTATTATTAGTGTAACCCTTCTGCCAGGCGGAGCTAGCAGCAACCATGGCCGGGTTCAATACCTAGGGGCTCCTTTTCAACAATATGACACAAAACAGGCTCAAGCCCCCACCCAGTGATCTGGAAAAATTACACACCACCCCTGGGCACCTCTGGGAGGCAATACTTCCCCACTTGCAAGCACAGAAAAGAAACGTTTAATGAAAGGAGGGAAGTCACCCAACATTAATTAGGGAGAATGCCACAAGCAGGATCATAATCATAAAACTGTGAGCAGGACCCCCACCCCAGAATGTGTGGGGCAGTGCCTTCCGCCTCATGTTCTTGAGTTCTATAACCAAAAGTTCCTTTTCTGTGCCCTTCTCTGCTCCCCATACCCATTCCCCATACACAGCAGTTGTCCTTGGTCAGTGAGGGCCCAGGGTTCAGAGGTGCGTCTGTGTGAATTCACCTCCCACCTGGGGAAGAAGGCAACTTGCTTGCACTTGCTCTGGCTGGCTGCCCTGCCAGCCACTGTTCTTTGCCACATGGCCACCCTGCCAGCTGCGGCTCCTTGCTGCCAGGCTGCCCCGCCAGTCACGGTTCCTCACCAGCTGCTTATTGCCTCGTCAGCTGCTCGTTCTGCTCACTGCCTCACCAACCCACTTGTTCGCCAGTTAACTGTCAGCCACCTTCTGCTGCCACCTGCCTCTTTTGCTGTGACCTCTGCAGCTCAGTCTCTTAGTAACTTTCAGCTCTTTGCAGGCTGGGCAGAAACACTGCCCCATGTCAGGTGATTTCAGCTCTCCTTTGAGCACTTTAACATATCAAAGAGGTTCCTAATGAAGCCTGTTTAGCTCTATCATTGAACAGTGGGGAGGAACAGGTTAAACCCAACAGAGGATCCTTAGAGAGAATCTACACCTCCTGGCTGGGACACCTGTCCTCACCCCTCTTACTTTCCCAGGGCTCTGGCATTCGAGACTCTAGCTTAATAAGGTCCTTTCAGCTGAGGGTGGACTCCCTCATTTGGGACAGGTTAAGCACAGTTCTGCTCCTCTTTATTCATACAGTAATGACAACAACATTGGTAACAGCATTTTACTACCCCTGCATTCAGTACTAAAGTGATTTGTACCCCAACACCAGCCAAAATTAATCACTTTATCCTCTGGATATCTAAGCAGAGTGGGTATGTTCATGTAAATACAATTTGCTCCTGAAGTTTTTCCCCCTCTGTCAGGGGAGAATTCATTCAGACCAGGTTTACATCAGCAAGGCCTTGTTGTCTGCGTAATCTAGAAGTGGAGACTGTTGCGAGCACCCTTGGCTCATCATTAACAGGGGGCACAAATTAATTCGCTTCTCTCTCAGGGCCCTGGCAGCACTGGAGGGTTTTTTGCACTGTCACAGCTATACCACTGCAACTGGTAAATTACCTTGGCCAGTCGCACTGGAAAAATCTCCATGTTTTGCACCAATGCAGTGTGTCTGCATTATGGGTTTGCATTGGTATCCAGTGCAAATATCCCTAGTTTCGACAAGGCTTAAGAATGAGAATGATCTTCGCCACACACAGCCATTCCTCTCTGTGGGTAACTCCCTCGGTTGGTGAGTCTTTGTAAGCAAGCTTCTCAGGGTTTGTTCTCTCTAGGCGTCCACTGATTCTTTCTCTCTTCTTCCCTGGCTCTAGGACCAGAGCACGCAATTGTCACGAACGGGAACCTTGACTTGGAAAGGATCCAAGACATCATCTGGACAGTCAATGGGCACCCTGGGGTGAGATGGCACCACTCTCTTGCACTTGATACCTGGCAGTCCCACTACCCTACTTTCCACCCACCATCCTGTCCTAAATAAGACACAAGCCTGATAAAGAGGCAGCAAGATTTCCCCCCTCCCCACTGGAAAATAAACCTTTCAATTCAGCTCCCTAAGGTCCAACATCTGCCTGAGTCTGCCCCTTATGCAAATAATGGTCACGCTTTACACAGTAAGCTTCCTTGTATAGAGGGATTAGAAAGGGTTAATTAAAAATTGATAGCTGTTTTACTAAACGGTTGATCATTTGTGGTAGAGTCCAGTAGGTCAGGAGGTTGCTTTTAGCCATGGCATATCACCCTCTGAAACATCTCCTGATCTGCATGTGCCCATCTAGAACAGAGTCTACTCATGTCAGTAACGTGCTTATAGCGTTAACCCTTTGTAAGCCATTTATAAATGTGCCCTGACTAGAGTGTGACCAAACTAATACTAGTCCAGACATAGCCACAAGCCTTGCAGCAGAGCTGGTCAAAAATGAAAGTATTGTTATTTGTATTGATGTAGCACCTAGGCGGCCCATCATGGACCGCATTCCTGTCCCAGGGGAAATGCTGAGATTTCAAAATTTAGTTTCATTCTGAATCAGGATGATAAAGTAGAAACCTTGGAATCTTTTGTGAGATGATATTCCAGAATATTTCATTTTGGGAAAAATTCCATTTAGACCTTATCAAAATGTTTTGCATAGGCAATTACAGAGTAACTATAAAATACATCATCAGATACAAGATGAAAAGTTTCAACTGCATCGAAACAAAAGGTTTTGATAATTTTCTGTGGGAAATTTTGACAACAGCAGAACATTTCCTGAGCAACATTTTGATTTTTGCCAAATCAGCGTTTCCAAATGTTGGAAAACTTCCTCCAGCTGTGCCCAGTAATGTCATTAGTGCAGCTGTAGCGTTTGAGGGAAGAACTGTTTATAAAGGACACGCTGGGCTACATTCACGAAAGGTCTTAGGCACTTACCTGCTACTTTAGGCACCTAAATCCCAGAATCAGGGATTCACAAACCCCTGCTCAACTGCCCCTGCACTCGGTAAGTGACCAGCATTGCTTGGGACCTATGTTTCTGCAGTGAAAGTTCGCTTGGCACCTAGGATTCTTCATGAATGTAGCCCGCTGCCGTTAAGCCACCCAGCATATTGAATGAGCCTGGAAACTGACCTCCCTTAGGCCCTCCAGAGCCCTATCAATGCTGTAAAGTTGGTGCTTGTTGCAGAAAACTGTCATCAGCCAGTTTCCTCGTGTCCGCAGGGCGTGGATGTCAGGGTGAGGCACCCAGGTGGAGTCCAGGGGAAGGGAGAGGTTGTATTGCCCCTGCCTTTGCTAGACCTGGGCAGAGGTGAACAAAGGGCCTTAATTTGTCAGACTGAAAGCGCATGGAGTAGTTTTAATCTAAGGTGAAGATTTCCATCTCTGGGAAGCTGGTTTAATTTTTTCATTGGCTGTCTGGTTGTACGGGGCCCTGCTCTATGCAAGGCCATTTGCTGTTACTGTTTCTGTTATGGGCAGAGTGGGACCCCTTTGTGCTCGGTGCTGTACAAGCACATAGCGAGACCCAGTTCCTGCCCCAGTAGACTGGACAGGCAAAAGGTGCAAGGGGAAAACAGGGAGGAAGTGACTTGCCCAATGTCACCCAGCAGGTCAGTGCCAGAGCTGGGAATAGGACCTAGGTCTCCTGCATCCCAGTCTAGGGATCTGCTCACTGCCTCACACTGATTCTCTTTATGCCATCATGACAATCTAACACTGAATCACCGCAGCTCTGGCATTGATACTTCCAGGGCAAACTCAGAATAAAAACGCCTTGCATTCAGCAGAGAAAGGGCAATGAGTTTCTTCCCCAAGACGAACTGGAGGTCTGATTGTGTATTTGTGTCTGTCCTGCCTGCAGGAAAAACCCTCGTATCCCAGAGCCCATTCAACTGCCTGTGGTTCCAGAAGGCAAACTCTCAGCAGCGTCCTCTACATCATCTTTAACATCCCTCAGGTAGCTTGCCCAAACTCCCAGAGCTCATTAGCCGTCCTGGCCGAGGGTTGGGAGACTTGAGGGGAACGTGGGGCTGAGTGAACCTCCTGGCAACATTGAGGAAAGATTTGTTTCCCTCTCTAGTTTAAAACCGTGTCTGTCTCATAGACTCTGAGGCCAGAAGGGACCATTGGGATCTGACCTCTTGTGTAGCACAGGTGATAGTGTGACACTGACAGACCCCAGTCGTCTGTGGGCAGTATCGAACCTGGGGCCTCTGAAGCTAAATACATGAGCCTCTTCTCCATGAGCTAAAAACCACATGCCCTTTAGCTAAGGCTGTAGCAGACTCAGTCTCTTAAGTGATCTCGGTGCCACTAGACGGGACACAGCACCACACCCAGGTGTGTGAGTTACAATAGCACTTCCCCAAAATCATTCTTAGAGCAGATCTGTTAGAAAAACATTCCATCTTCATTTAAAAAGGGTCAGGGATGGAGAATCCACCACACTCCTTGGTAAATTGCTCCACCGGTTAATTATACTCACCGTTAAAGATGTATGCCTTATTTCTGGTCTGAATTCGTCCCGTTTCAAATTCCATTAATTGCATCATGTAATAACTTGTTCTGCTAGATTGAGGAGCCCATTATTAAATATTTGTTCCCCTTGTAGGAACTTCTAGAGTGTAACCAAGTCACCCCTTAATCACTGCTCAAGGAAGTTTCGTTTAGAAGATGGGGGTTTCCGGTTATAGGTCAAGCACTGTGAATTGGGGACAGGAGAACTCACCCATACACAAAAGCTTGATTAAACAGATGGGAACCATGTGTATGGTCTATATTGGAGCGAGTGACTTTTTTTTTTTTTTTTTTAAATTCCTCCAAAAAATTTTCACTTGAAATTTTTTGACAACTTATTTCAGGGTTTGGGGTTTTTTTTTCCAGCAAGAAACATTTTGAAACTAAAACTTTCATTTTTTTTTCTATTCACAATTTCAATTTTTGAAAACCAAAACATTTCAGGGTTTTCAGTTTTGGGGTGGGGGGGTTTCCTCTCATTTCTCTTTTTTTTCCTTTCTTTTTCTACCAGAAAAAAGTAAAATGGAAAAAGGAGAAAGAGAGAAAAAAACACAAACCAAATATTCCACACTCCAGAAATTGAAAACCTAATTTTTGTTTTGTTTTCAAAAACGAAAGTGAAGAGTCATTCAAAATGAAACAAACATTTTTCTTTTTGTTTTGAATTTTTTTAATTAAAAATGTTGTTTAAAACCAAACTCTTTATGTAAAACATTTAGATGTTGTCACTAAAACTATTTTTCAGTGGAAAAACATTTTGATCAAAATATCTCACCCAACCTTAATCCATCTAGTGAGGCAGAATAGTCATCTACTTAGTCCCTAGTATGGGTGTGTTTTCCATTTGAGTAAGCAGCAAAGAATCCTGTGGCACCTTATAGACTAACAGACGTTTTGGAGCATGAGCTTTCGTGTGTTTTGGGGCACTCTGGTCCCCCTGAAAAACCTTCCCTGGGGACCCCAAGACCCAAATCCCTTGAGTCTCACAACAAAGGGAAATAATCCTTTTTCCCTTCCCCCCTCCAGGTGCTCCTGGAGAGATACACAGACACAAGCTCTGTGAATCCAAACAGAGTGACTCCCCCTCTCCGTTCCCAGTCCTGGAAACAAAAGCTCTTTCCTCTTCACCCAGAGGGAATGCAAAATCAGGCTAGCAAATCCAACACACACAGATCTCCCCTGATTCCATTTGAGTGTTTCTCTGTCTCCTCTGCTCCCGTTCCATTCAGCTTCTCAGCTGATATTTTTCCCATTGGCCTGGGACAAAATGAGTGGAGCTGGTTGGAAATTGGGGTTTTTTTGCCCTTGTTGAAAAATGTATTTTGCTTGAGAAGTGCTCCTGCAGTGCCGCATAGGAGCTGTAGTTCAGGTGCTTTGTGCGCCCATTCTCCCCTGGGGGCCAGGCACCCTGTTTGTACTATCACCCACCCAGGAGAAAAATGGTGCTATTTACTGGGAATTTAGTCCAACTGTACTTTGGATCTGGAATGCATCGAATCACGTCAGCAGGTAATATGACCATTGGAGGATCCCAAAGTGCTTTAATAAAGATCGGCACAGAGTCACTTGCCTAAAGTCACACAGTGCCTGGTGATCGTGAAAACTACGCCCAGGGTCTCCTGCCATCCTCTCTACGCCCCTTGCCCCAGCAATGCTGCCTTACCTGCAGATGTAGCTAATCCAGTTGGCAGGCAGAATCACACAAGTACAGGCAGGTGTGCTTCTTTCTGATGCAATGGGAGGAGGTTTCAGACCTATTGCAGCTACTATTGTGGTCACTTTGGCAGGCTCTTAACTGGGTGCAGGCGCCTTTACAGAGAGGCTGGCAGGAAATGAGCCAGATTTTCAGTATAACCCGGTAGCACAGAGAGGCTAGACTACTCTTTAGCTCAGGGGTGGGTAAACTTTTTGGCCCAAGGGCCACATCCATGTATGGAAATTGTATGGTGGGCCATGCATGCTTATGAAATTGGGGGTTGCAGCGTGGGAGGGGGCTTCAGGCTGGAGCAGGGAGGTGGGTGAGGGCTTGGGCTGGGGGTGCGGTCAGAAATGAGGAGTTCAGAGTGTGGGAGGGGGCTCCAGGCTGGAGCAGGGGGTTGAGGTCGGGGGGGTGAGGTGAGGGCTCTAGCTGGGGGTGCAGGTTCTGGGGTGGGGCTGGGGATGAAGGGTTTGGGGTGCATGAGGGTGCTCCGGGCTGGGACTGAGGGGTTTGAAGGGCAGGAGGAGAATCAGCCCCTGGGGTGCGGGAGGAGGTCAGGGGTGCAGGCTCCGGGCAGCACTTACCTCAAGCAGCTCCCGGAAGCAGGGGCATGTCCCCCCTCCAGCTCCTGCATGGAAATAAAACAAGGAAGCTCTGCGGCTGTCCCATCTGCAGGTGCTGCCCCTGCAGCTCCTGGAAGCAGTGGCACATCCCTCCTCTGGCTCCTACGCAGAGGCACAGCGCCGGCCAGGCAGCTCTGCACACTGCCCTATCGGCAGGCGCTGCCCCTTCAGCTCCCATTGGCCACAGTTCCCAGCCAATGGGAGCTGCGGGGGTGGCGCTTGGGGCAGGGGCAGCGTGTGGAGCCCCCTGGCTGCCCCTTCGCGTAGGAGCTGGCGGGGGGACATGCTGCTGCTTCCTGGAGCTGCATGGAGCCACGGCACACGCAGAGCAGGGCAAGCCCCCGACCCCCACCTGGCTGGAGGTTGAGGGCCGGATTAAAACATCTGATGGACTGGATGTGGCCTGAAGGCCATAGTTTGCTCGCTCCCTGCTTTAGCTCGACTGCTGGCATTCACTCCTTGAGTATGGTTACAGATGACTCCATGTCACTCTCTCTCTTATTTATACCCACAACAATTTCAGTGGAGCAGCTGGCAACGTCAATGCCAAGGTGCCTGTCGCACAACCTGTGCCGCCTTCAGTGCCTATCCCGGTGCCTCCTCCATTGGACATAGATACAATGCTTCCCCCTCCCCCTCCTGTAGACATGCCTGAACTGCCACCCATCGGTTTTGAGATGCCGCTCCCAGATGTCCCTCCACCATTCTCCATGCCAGGTAGGACACAGCTTATCCTCAGGTCCAGTGCTCCCTGTCAGATAGCTACTAGTGTGGCATCCCTATGCTGAGCCGTGCTGGGACCTTTGCACCATCAGTGGCCAAGCGTAGCACTGGGGTGTTACAGGCGGAACTGGTTGAAAGAGGATAGAAAACAATTTTTTGGGGAAAAAAATGAAATATGGAAGTTTTTCCATTTTGCATCAAAGCTGGTTTTTCAATTAATTTTTTTCCACAAGTGTCTGAAAAATTGTGAATTTTTGGAACATAATGGTTTCCCCAGGCTGCCCTCTTCTTGCCACTGCGTGCAATGAAATGAGTGATCTCTAGGTTTTATTATCATTGGGACTCTGTAACCTTTTCCAAAGTTGGGGCTGTATTTGAAAGTGACAGCCTGGCACAAGGAGCAAATGAACCCCTGAAACTATGCACCGTAACTTTTCAAAATGGTCCAGCTTTTCCACGTAAAAGTGGCAGAGTTTGAGTTTCATTTTTCTTTTGGCCATGCAATAACCTTCCCCCAGCTGAGGAAGTTCTGTAAAAGTTGAGTGGCAAAATACAGAAGGAAAAAAAAAGAAGTGGGAGAAAATAGAATAAAATCAAAATAGACACCACTTCTTGTATTCAGTAAGACTCTGAACATTCTTTTTTTGTTTTGTTTTATTTTAAAAAGTTTTTTTGGTTTGGAAAAATCCCACACCATTATTTGTTGAACAGAAATTTTGCCCAAATCTCTGGACTCAGCTGTTGCCCCCAGGACCTCTGCAAATCTCCACTTACAGGGTGAAATTGTCGGCTGTATAAGGTGCATGCACCACTTAACATAGCAGGCTTAAGTGTAACCTATGTAGCACCTAGGCCATCTGGCTCGCTCTCTATAGGGTCAATCTAAGGTGCCACAAGGACTCCTCATTCTTTTTGCTGATACAGACTAACAACGCTCCACTCTGAAGTTATTCTATGGAGGAAAAACAGATATTCCCTGAAAGAGGCTTCCCTAACTGACCTGTCTGCTTCAGTTGCAGGGTGGCCAGCCCTAAGAGTTGTACTTTTTTCTAAATCATGAATCAGGTCCCCACAAGTTGATAAGCTTAAAAATGATCAGATTTGAAAATGAATCCTGTTTGGGTTCATTCTGATTTCTAGCGTTGGAGGCTGAAGTGGCCCTGCTGTCACACTGTCCTCCACCGCCCACAAATCACTCTCTTTTAAATGAAAGCTGAGTTTCCTAGTTAAGACGATGCCAGGTGTGTGTGTGTGTGGGGGGGGGGGCGGCTTCCAGACAGCTACCGAGTACCAGGACAGATGAGATAAAAATCACCACGGCTAGCAACGCTTGGCCTGTTTTGCAATTAGGACTTCATCCCCCTAGTAATTCTTTAGGGATTTTTCCCCAGGTTCCGACTTCCTGGAGCCCCCACCTCCACCTCCTCCAAGCTTGACAGAGTTTGAAGATTTTGCCCCTCCTCCTCCTCCCCCCCTGGGTACAGAGGAACCTGCGTGGGCGCCAGACAGCTACTTGGAGAAAGGTATCTTGTCCCCCCCAATCCTTCTCCCTGCTTCGTTTGGTTGCAGCAGTGGGTGGGCAAAGCTTTCTTAATGGGAGGGGGGCTCCAGCTGACCACTGGGTCTCATTTATTGATTAGATTCCTTGGACGCTGACAGCCTGGTGGCGTGTTACATTGTACCCTGCAACCTAGCTCATCGCTTGTAAAGGGATCAAAGGACTAATACCCCTCTGCCCTCCCTCTCCCTAAGCTGAAGAGTTGGGGTCAGTCAGGGAGCCATCACCTGATGGATAGAGGGGGCAGCATGGTTCTGTAGGTAGGGCTGGGGCTTATGTGACCTTTCCAGCTCTGCTACTGTCCTGCTGAGTGTGGACTTGGAGAAACCACCCCCCATAACTTCCGTTTCCCCATCTGTAAGGGGGATCTGTGCACACAAAATGCTGTATTGGGGCTAATGATTTGTAGTTCTGGAGCCTGTCTCTGGCACTGCAGAGTGGAGCATCGCTCTCCTTTCACAGCTTCCCCCCAGATCAGCTTTGGGTCAGGAAACCCCAGTGTGGAGAAAGTCCTGATTTAAGCCGACCTGCTCCCACCCTCTCTCTCTCTCCCCCAGCACCTTTCGACTGAGATGGAGCTGGGCCAGTCCTTTCTGACTGGGTGCAGGTTTAGAGCCCCCACTCATGTATTTTCACAATGAGCCTGGCTCCATTTCCTTCCCATGCTGAGCTCCTCTTTCCCCTTCCAGTGGTGACCCTCTACCCCTACACTCAGCGAAAGGAGAATGAGCTCTCGTTCCCGGAAGGGGCCGTCATTTACATGACCCGGAAGCACTCGGATGGTTGGTGTGAAGGTGTGACCAGTGAGGCAGAGGGGTTCTTCCCAGGCAACTATGTGGAACCTTTCTGCTGTTGACCCCCGCTTGGATGCAGGAGATGATGCCACTGAGGACCAGCAGAAGTTTTCCTCCTTCACTATTCCCCAGCCTTGGGGTTAATGGAGCCCATTCTCTCTGCCAAACCAGTGAGGCCACCTCCATCCCCCTAGCTCTGGCCACAGAATTTATCACTGTTTACAATCCAGATTGATCAGATCCTAGATCCCCCATGCCCCCTCCTGGGCTAAGGCACAGACAGGCCCAAGTCCCTGGCAGAAAGCACCAGGGAAAGGTAGCTCTCTGAACCCAAGACTTATCAGGAGCAGCTTTGGAAGCCCAGAAAAGTGCCCTGGTTTGGCACTGCTCCTTTCAGGTCAAATCTTAGGCCCTCAGAGCTCCGTGGGAGTTTTGCCATTGTTTACCACTGGGGACCAGGATTGAAGCCTTTAGCATGGAATCCCGTTGCCTAAGGCTTTGATTATTCTCGGCTCTTTTATTTCCGTCCCCTAAACATGCACCATGATCAGAGGATCCTCTTCAAGGTTCCCCAGGGAGCCTGCAGCCAGTCCCTCTCACCCACCAGACTGAATGCAGCTGAGCAGCAGAATGCTGTTGACTAGCTGGGAAGGGAGGCAGAAGTAGGCATGTGGAGGGCTCTGAGATTCCCAATGCTCAGGGCTGCTCCAAGCCTTCCTGACTCCTGCAGTAGTTTAGAAGGTGCTTAGCAGACTCCAGTGGGTCTAGCACAGCCTTTTCCCCACTGCCTGGGACCGTGCTGCCCAAGCCCAGAAGTAGCAATGGGCAAGAGATCAAATCCCAGCTCCGACAGAGTCATCTGGTGACCTGGAGCAAGTCGAGGTTCTCTATTTGGAAACCAGGCACAGTGCTTCCCTGCCTTGCAGGGCTGCAGTGGAGAGCCATCAGCACAAAGTGTGATGGCAGAACGGCCGTGCCTCAGCAGGCAGAAGCCTAGACAGGCAGAGACATGAGAAATGGAGAATTAACTGGGGAAGGTGGTTGAAAGATAAGAGGATGTTTTGCAAGGAGCTTTGACAATGAGACTAAGTTGTACAAACCAGAGCCAGTGGATCCAGGCTCAGATGCACAGGAATAGCCCACTTGTTTCCTGCTGTGTAACGATACAGAGCCACGTAGCACCCTATCACGTTGCTGCTTGAGGTATTATGAGCCTCGTCCGCAAAATGCAAATGTCAGCAGAGCTGCAGCTTCTGCTTTGCCTCTTTTGATTCTTTATTAAAAATGGCAGCTGATTGCCTTGATGTGTGGAGTGAGTGAAAGGCAGCTCTGTCTTTAGGCCCCACCCAGGGCCTTGCCCCATGGAATTTTTGTGGGCAATCTGGGTGCGCTGAATCCACCATGGGGACCTGCCTCGCTGATGTCTCGCGGCACATTGGAAGTAGAAAGGGAGGCTCATTGGACCTGGACCCCTCTAATGTCAGGTGCTGCTGAGAGCATTAGTGAGCAGGTCCTCTGCTGCGTGCCATTGCACATGCCTCTCTGCATCCCAGCTCCCTCACTGCTTAGATAAAAGTGCCCAATTTTAATAAAGTTTTAAAAGCTTGTGTCTCCCCTGGCTGTAGTGGATGGGTGGAAACGTCAGTTGCAGGCTCGCCTCTGCTGAAACATCCCCGCAACGTGCCTGGAAATGAGGGAGTTAACGTACCTGCAATACCCTTTGTATTTTTGAAGGCGAGGTTTCCAAAGTGGACATAGTGGATCAGTGGTGGTTTATGGTGCTGGTTCTCCATCTTGTTGCCAGCTGCTAAATTGCAGACAAAAATAATGATCTTTGGGCTCTTTAAAGCCTCCTCAGAGAGCAGCTGGGTGTTGAGGGATGGGAATTAATCATACACCTGCCAGCTGGGTGTGGGAATGGCAAAGGAATCTTCCAAACAGCTGGCTGTATTATTTGCTGCCATAGGCATGCTCTGTAGACCTACTCAGTCACAGAAATTGACATTTGTCTGGCAGCTTGGGTAGGTAAGTGGTGAAGGGAAACATGAGGGAAAGGATAAGCTCTGGAGTCTCCTTTGCCTAAGAGCAGTCAACAGGAAAACTCTCCCAGAATCAACAGGTGACCAACAGTTACATCATCAGGATAATGTGCAATGTTTGCTTTTGACCTAGTTGTAGCAGCTTGGGGCCCCGCTCAGAGACACCTCCGCCCTGTTTGAAGTCAAGTGGTTACAGGACTGAGGCCCTTGCTAACACCTGGGTGGGTGTGGGGTAGCATTTGAATGAACAACAACATTGCGAGGAGTCAGACTCCACAGGAAAAGCCAGCGGCTGAAGAAAGTGGATTAAAGCTTCAAACTACCATGTTTATATCTAATGGTCCCAGTGCTAAAACACACCTACCCTTCCATTCATGAGCGTATCTGCCTCTGCACCTGCTAATTAAACCCATTTTACAGAGGGATCTAATTAATAAGCCAAAGTCCCAGTGAGCCAGGAACAGATCTCATCAGAGGCCCTGCTGCCTTTTCCTGGACCACAGCAGGTCAGTCAACATACTCCTGGTGAAGTCTGGTAGTTAAGACACATGACAATTGCTTAGCCTGAACTGGTGTTTGTGGGTCCAGCATCCAGTGCCCAAGGGGGGGGACACTAGATACCACAAGAACTCTTCCTAAGCTAGTACTCCGGTTTCTGGCACCAGGAAACCTTGTTTGCTCCCCTACAGAACAAACCACACACACACACCAGCCTACCTTCCTTCTACTGCCTCTTGGGCAGTAGCCCATCAAAGACGAGTGGCAGGGGCTGGAGACTGCACAAATGTCTTCTCCAAGTACCACCCCCGCTGCTTTCCACAGCCCCAGGGAAAAGCTGAGAAAGTGAAGTCACAAACCTGTATCGCCCAGGCATGTGCATATAGAGATATATATTAATATATTTATGATCGTTAGAGGCAGGTGGGGTGTTCATTTAAATGTCCACATCAAAATACATGTGCAGCAAATTTCAGACAAATGTTTCATACCTGCTGTTGATATTTACTAGATAACGTTCGATTTTTTTTTTTTTTAATTCCATGGCTTTAAGTTCCACACGATTGTTAGGAGGAAGAACAAACAAACAAACTGCGAAGAGGAGAGCAAGCTGCTGCGGCTTTGGTTAGTTCTATACGGGGCAGAGTTTGGGTCAGGGCTATATGCTTTGGAGTAGACAGGCTGCAGTTTGTCCCAGTCGAAGCCACCCTCGTGGGCAGTTAATGCTGCGGCTGCCAAGTGCAATCACAGGGGGTAGTTAATAGGGTGGTTGCCCAGGGAGAGAATACCGATGAGGAGAGTGGAAAGAGGCTTTGATTCTCTAGCAGTCTGGCCCCCAGGGGGTGCTAAGCACCACAGCTCCCCTTGCAAACAGTGGGAGTTTCAGCACCTCGCAGGATCAGGCCAAGGAAGTGGCTCCACCCTAATATAACCACCATGCTGTGATCTGACTGGTGATTTGTCTATGGCACAAGGAAAGCTCGGCTTATTCTGCTACTTGCTACTCCAAGTGCACCAGAAGCAGCCCGTAGCTCGGGGGAATAGCTCTCCTGGGCGCTGTCCACCAGGCCTCTCACACTTGCCTGTGGGGGCTGCTTCAAAGCACAGCTGCAGCAGCGCAGTTCAGACAGGGCAGTCGTTGTTAGGCTGGGTTTTAAACCAGTTCAGTAAACAGGCTTTGGGATCAAATATGGACACGGGTTAGTGAGCACAGCTGATGAGTAACTCATCACTCAGCTGAGGAGTAGGAGCTTCTGCTTTGGAAATCAGCTGTGTCCAAAAGCATTTGAGGGGAGGTGCTCACTTTCATGCTTAAAATAACAAGAGAGAAAGATGTGTGTTTAAAGGTACTGTGGAGAAATTTCTGCCCTGGTCAATGATCAAAAATGATCATTGAAATGAAAGCAGAATAGAGGCAATGTGTAAGGACTTGGCCGTGACATCAGGACCCCCAGGAATGGTGATCCAAATTAGCTAACAGTGCAAGTTAAAAGTAGATTAGTTAAACTGCATACAGGGCTGGCTCCAGGCACCAGCGCAGCAAGCAGGTGCTTGGGGCGGCCAGTGGAAAGGGGCAGTAGGTCCCTCAGTCCCTCTTGGAGGGAAGGACCTGCCGCCGAAGAATAAGAACGAAGCAGCAGCAGTAGAGCTGCCGCCAAAGTGCCGCTGATTGCGGCTTTTTTTTTTTTTCCCCTCACCACTTGGGGCAGCAAAAACACTGGAGCTGGCCCTGACTGCATAAAACCCGTGTGGACACTCTGATTCAGAATTAAGGTGGCCTTACTTCATTTCAATTTAATTCACTTTTGAATTAAAATACACCAAATTAAGGCCACTTCAGTTCAGAATGAGAGTGTCCACGCAGGGATTTAATGCAGTTTAATTGTTCCACTTTACTTTCCTGAGTGTGCTTATGCAAACAAGCCTCAGAAATTCAGATTCAGTGGAGTGTTTTAAATGCAAACTAGTTAAATTTTGGTGGGGGACAGGGCTTTCTAGTTACATGTCACACACTGCCTCCTCCATCTCATTATTCCACGGCCCTTTCCCACTGTGATCTGCTCAGAGGGGACAGGGCTGGGGAACTGGAGCCTTGGGGGAGGGGAGATTTTCAAAGGACAGTGATGTGCCTAAGTCCCATTGGTACCTGTGGAAAATCTCACTCTTGCTTGCTTAGAAATGTGCTTCAGTGAATCACTTGTAACGGAAACCTAAATCAACAGTGTCCTCCTAACCCCACACCTGAATGTGGTGCCACACCCATGTTTTCTTGATGTAGCAAGGGTTTATGGGACGAGGGTTTATGGGAAGGGTGGCTCTATGAATGGAAGCTGCCCCTGATTAGGCTTCCACCCGTCTCCTGGACAGAGGCGAGCCCTGTTAGGAATTCTCAGGAGGCCAATTTCAAGTCACCTGATGGGGTATGGAGGAAGAGGGGTCATGCAGGGGGTGATGACGTAGGTGGACCCCAGCTGCTGTGATCAAGTCACAGATTCGGAGACCTGCCTTGGGGCTAACGGGAGTATGGACACTCCATAGCCCCATGAGAGCTAGTTTGTTTTTGTTTCTTTAAAAAAATAAAAGAATCACTTGATTCAAGGTGAAGGTAAAAATAAACATATGTGACTAACACCCACTCTCCTGAACAGGTGTGCAAACTGCATAGAAAAGACCTTGTCTCAAGATCGGGAGGAGGGGGGAGAAAAGGGGACCCAGAGAATGTGCTTTTTAAAAGAAAAAAAGTAGGGGGCGGGGGAAGAAATCCAGAAGTTCAAAGAGTCCAACTCTGCAAAGCTAGAAATGGAGTCAGATCAGCCACTGGGTATGGAGATGCACCTGAACTTCTCACTTTCCTGCCGTGCCCCCAAGCTGCCTCAAGGGCAGCAGGAGTCTCTTCCTACCCATCAGTCTTCAGCATTTCTTCTTGAGAAGCTCCTGCAGATAGCAGCAAACTTCTACAGCTGAGTCCCAGGGCACTACGGTGGCCTGGAAGGCTCTGGGTTGCTTTTTCTCCATCTCCTGGGTCATCTGGTGCATGGGGTAGCCCCTCCGCGGGAAAGCAATATCTGTCGAAGTCAAAGCCACGGAAGGGCAGAAGTCATTAGCCCCATCCCCGATGTAGAAAATGCTCTCAAATTCTGCCCCCTCCTGGGCCCGCTCTGTCAGGTACTCAGTGAGGATTTTGCGTTTACACATGTTTGCGGGGCACTCAGGGCACTTGTGAGTGTGATAGGGCCCCAAGGTGAGGTAGCCCCTCTTATCAAACCCAGAGGGGTTGCTAAAGATTTTGCGGAAGAGGGAGTAGACACCGGCGGCTCTCAAAGTGCACTCGATGCCAAACATGTTGGCGTCAGAGAGGAGGATGATCTCAAACTGGTCTTGGTTCTTGGAGAGGAACTGGAAGAGCTCTGGCATTCCAGGAGACAGTGGGATGTTCTCATAGATGGTTTTGTAGTTAAGCATCTTGACCCCTTGGTCTCCCAGGTACTCGAAGATGCGCTGCATGTACTCGTTATAGAAGCCATCCCGGAAGGTCTGGCGGATGTGCTCTGGAAGTGCCTGGCCCGGAGCGGCCCTGATGACCGAGTCATCACTGTTCTCGTTGATGATCGTCTCATCAAAGTCAAAGGCTAGGAGGTATTTTGGAGGCTTGGGGGCAGCCATGCTGACACCCTGTGAGTTGAACCAATGAGACACGTCAGTTACTCAAGACGGGGGAGGGCTTTTTACCCCAGACACCCTGGTGGAGGTAATGGAATCAATCTGACCTGGGTAGCAGAGCTATCAAAGTAACGCTATTTAGGTAAATCAAGGCTGTCTCTCCCTTTCTTCATATATTTTTCTATCCTAGCTGGGGACCTAATCTGTTTCTTGTATATCTTAACCCTGACCTGAAGAGGCTTCCGCACCCTGTAAAGAGATCATTTTGTCACTCTTAATCCTGGACTTTCCTACCCTCGAGACAAGCACTGTGCCAAGCTGCATAATGGACTCATGCTCACAAGAAGATCTAGTTAACCTTAGGGCGACACTTTGACTCTGCAAAACTGCAACTGGGGCATCTGTGTTTATCTGGCTCTCAATAAGTCCCACTCAATGTGCTGGGTTTACATGCAAAAAGTATGCGGGGACGTTGCCCCTTAGAGCTGCCAGATTTGCAGACTCACCCTGGCCTCTGGAAAGCCAAGTTAGACTCTCAGGCATCGCCCTGCCACCGAGAGAGAGATTCTGCAGGTTGAATTCTGCTACTCACATGCAACTTCCATCACCTTCAAATTCTGGGTCTGATTCACCACCGAGTCATTCCAATGACACCAGACATGGGCAGTAGTGAATCAGTGGTGAACCCAGGTGCAGCCCCCAGTGCCTCAAAAAAGGGGGGCCCAAGCGTAACGGAGAATGGCGTCTAGCCCTGCCATTTGAATGTAGCAAATAGAATTTTGCTGTGGCACACGAGACAGGACAGGACAGAAGGCAGCTCAATGTCCCAGAGCCACATTGCCTCTGCAGGGCTACGCTTAGGCACCGATTCCACAGGTGGCAGAACTGCGCTTACTTGGGACCCCTTGACTTAAAACAGGACTCTGCAGGGGTGTGAGACTCTGACCACGCGGAGAGAGACGTGCAGGCTCGGGGCCTTATTTCTGTCACCAGAAGCCAGCAGCTGTGACTCTGAAAATGCACAGGGCGCAGATCAGCTGAGTCAGCTCTGCAGCCAGGATTGCACACCTATGACAAGGGGGCCGCAGAGGGAGGAGGAGACAGCCCTGTGCCAAGAGATCAAAATGGAGAATTGCACTAACCTTAAAAAGGCATCGCAGCCCAACACCTTCGAAGCACCCGTTCATTTTAAGGACATCACTCGCCAAACACTGCTGCTGCTACAGTCTAAGGCTCCCTTTGTGCTGGTCACATCACTGCAAACCACAAGAGTAATTTCGTTAACAACCATTTGTTGGCTCCCTTGCACTTTAGGGTACTGTGTCAAAAGTCACAACAGAGGAAATAATCTTCCCTCCCTGTCCCAGAGGGAGCATGCTGGCCTTTCAAGCCCTGCTATGAACCCAGGAATGCATGACCTCTAGCGCCAGGAACTACAAAAGTTACTGTGCAGGCGAAGGGCTGAGTGGGCAGGGAGAGATTGTTTAATGCAGCCAATCCCTCTTAACCCCTTCAGATGCTAAGGGCTTGTCTATAGTGCCTGGCATAGCTACTCCAGAATAGCTTTCCCAGGTGGGGGGACACTTCCAGAATAAAAGTGACTTGATTCTGGAATAATTACTGTGCTCACAAGATAAAGTCACCTGTATTCTGGAAGAGTGGATCCACATGAGCTATTCCAGAATAGCTATTGTAGAACAGTTATTCTGGAAGAGCTATGCTGGTCAGTTTCCCCAGGTAGACAAGCCCCTTAAGCTAAGTGAAAATCTAGGGGAGCATAAAATGCACTAGGATGGGCACTTACTCTTCTTGGGTTCTGCTGACCCCTTGTGGCCAGTAACTGTAAAAACCCAGCTCTATAAACAGTCAAACCTGCTGGTGATTTTCCGCTGTGCTGAGCACCTGCAGCTCCTATTGGAGTCAAACGCATAAATGGGTGCTCAGTGCTTCTGCGAAATCAGACAGCTGTTTAGCCAAGGGACTATTCTGGGGGAAGTGGGAAATTTGTAGCTCAGGTATTCTGATTTAATGGGGAGTGAGACTTCAATCAAATTTTGTCAGCATCCTGATACAATTTTTTTTTTTTTTGCCTCAAGATCATTTCTTTTAAGTTTGTTTTGTTCTAAATCCAGTTTCAGAGACTATTTTGGCCAGAAATTGTACTAGAACGAGTTTTTGCCCTGAATCCTTGTGTTGAACTAATTGCTGCTACTAGAATAAACAACACAAGTTATTTGAACACATCAAGGGATGGTATTTTTTTTAAGTTTAAAGGGACATGGACAACTACATTGAAATTTTGTTAAAATGAGCTTTCACGGAATCTAGAAACCAAAGTCGTCTTTTCACTTTTAAAAAGATATCCATTGAAAACATGGCAAACATTCCTGCACCGTTTGAAACCCAAATATTGCTGCACTAAGAATTTGAAAATGAAACGGACTATAAACAAAAGTGAAACTGACCTCATTGATTTTCATTGTCCAAGTAAAGAGAAATGCGAAAAGTAAACAGCACAAACATGAAAAAAGTAATCTGGATTTTTAAAAATTCTTTAGTTCCTAATAATGATTTAATACTACTAGTGGGTAGAAGAAGTGAGGAAATGTTTGTTTACATCTGATTAAGTTGACAGTGTCCCTTTAAAATAGCATCTATGCATGTCCAGCAGCTACAGGCAATACTCTTTTATAGCAGCTTTCCACTCACAAAATTCTAGTCAGGGTGAGACTCTGGAGAGCCAGGGCCAAGAATTTAATGGTGGGGAAATAATTTCAGTCTAAGCCGTATGCGGGCATTAAAATATCAGCGTGAAAGCAACAATGAAAGGAGGGATGTTAATATGTCTCCATAGAAAAGCATTACTAGTTAAGCTACACCTAAGGGAAAATGGGTCAATCCACACAGATATGGGAAGCAAACTTGCATTTTGAAAAGCTCTGCAGGGGCCCAATATTTCTTTGTTTATTCACATGGGTAAGATCAGACCCTCAGATTCTTTAAGCTAAGCATGTCAGATTACACAAGGACATTTAAAGTCAAGAAAAAAATTAAAGAAGCAGGGTTTTTTTTTAAGTCACACTTTGGTGCCTTTCACCAGAGGATCTCAAAGCACCATGCACACAATTGCCTCCTTTGAGTTAAGTGTTGTTACACAGCAGAAAAATCCTGGCTCAGCAATAAGTGAAAAAACAGTTGAGTCAGTTAAATTCTATTCTTCATCCCATCCGAGGTCAATAGTTCTGAGGTCTGCAACAGTGTGACCCAAGGAGATCACACATCATGATTGTCTGCTTGCCCACAGAGGAATTCTTGGAAAGGTGGTTGCTACTCAGGAGATCAAATTTTCCTCTTGGACTTCCAACTTTATCTTTCCCTTAAATGTGTTGTTTCCAGTGGAAGAACTTTTGGAATTTGTGGCCATAATGGGGAAAATTCTAGCTACTTCTGATGAAGGCTGCACCATCAAAAAATATGTAACAATACACATATCAACCTCATGTCCATCATGGTAAAACCGTGCTCTGGGTTATTAAACCTTGATACTCACTGCAGTGTCACCCCTCCCCCTACCATTTTTACAGGGGGCAAGTGAGTCATTGAAGTTTCCAAAGTGCCGAAAGGGGTCAAGTGTCCAAATTCCATTGAGTTTCAGGGAGATTGGATGCCTAAGAGAGGCAAGCATCTTTCAAAATCCCAGCCTAAGTGACTTGACCAGGGCCATATAGGCAGGCAGTGGCACACCCAAGAACAAATCTCCTGGAGAAGTCCTGGCTCTCAGTTCTCCTCTGTAACCAATAGCCCACACTCCCTCACCCCACAGCTTCATCAGAGAAGCTAGACTAATAGTACATATTCCTAGCAGGATGTGTCAAGGTGCAGGGTTAGCATCATGTGGGAACAAAACAGACACAATATGGGGCAGGGGAAAGGGATGGCAGCACCTGAAAATGCTGTAGAAAATGGTGATGGCAGGTTGTACCTGTGCAGTTAACTTGGACATTTGGTGCCATACAGTCCTTTTTGTAAACAGTAACACATTCAATTTCCCCTCCAAGCATTAGCAAGGAGACGTCTGTCCGTCCCCTGCCCCTGTCCAGCCCCCTTTCAGAAATCCTCTGTAGTGTGATTAACAGAACCCAGTGTGGGTCTTTTTGGGCAGGGAGAGGGAAGGCAAAGGAATACAATCTAATCCCTTAAAATTAGAGGCAGTATTGCCTAATGGATAGAGCACTGGACTGAAACCTGAGTTCTATCCTTGGCTTAGCTGCTGGCCTACGGGATGACATTGAGCCTCAGTTTCCCCATCTGTACGATACTTCTCCTCCTCCTCTGTGAAATCTTCCAATGAAAAGTGTGAATTTTTATTATTAACCCAGACGTTGTGAACATCTTGCCATTCTCATATTGCTAGATGGGCTAGGTCCTGGCTAGCCAGGGAGGGAGGAGAATGGTATGGAACAGGGTGTTCACGTTATGGAAGGTTGGAGAACCACTGACTCAGCCAGTTTAGCAATGAATTAAGATCACGTCTGGTGAAATCCATGTCAAAAGCTGGCTCAGTCTGTGAGCAGGAAAGGAGACCAGAGGAGACAAAACAAGTGTTTAACAGGAATCTCTCTTCTCTGTCCTGAGTTACCCCATCTAGTAAAGCAATGAGCATGTGTAATGTCCGGTGGGTGAATCAGCAATGCCACATGTACAAAGCATGCAAACGAGTCATTGGTTTTGGATTTGCTAGGGGTTAACCACAGAGAGAGAGAGACACACACACACAGACACACAGAGCTGTCCACAACCATCATCTTCCTTCACAGCGGACTCAGGGCTTGAACCAAAGGTTAGTCTTCCTCCTTGCGCTCCAGCTCTGCCTTTTCGAAGCCAGATGTTGGTTTGGCTGGAATCAAACAGGCATATGAAGCACCAGCTGCTCACACTTATTGGTCACACACAATAATGCTGTGGTCAGTGTTAAAACAGAAGGGAAAGGAAGGCCTCTGAATTCACAGCCAGCACACTACTTAGTTTTTTAGGCTGGCATTTCATAAGGACCCTGCTATGTACTGGCACTGAAAATTTTATCAAAAGGTTCTCAAGTGGGTATTACCCCTGTAAGGAAATTGAGGCACAGAGAGATGAAGTAACTTGTCTAAGGACAAGCAAATGTCAGTGGCAAAGCTGGGGACAGAAGCCAGGTCTCCAGACCTCCTGATCCTGTACACAAGCCATTATACCACATTGTCCCCAGTTTTGCTGGACAACAACTTTGGGCTCCTCCCGAAGGCAGGCTGGGATTGATGTTAAAGAACTTGTGGGTTTTCAAAACTTTTAGCAACTATTGTCAACTTTCCCTCAAGAACTTTCTGCTTCGTGGCTGTGCCAAGCGTGGAGCCTTGGACAACACTCTCGCCAGAACTATTTATACAGTGCAGTGACTCACCTAAGGACTGCTTCCTGGGTGGGTGTTCTTCCACCTTCTGTAAAAAAAGTAGTCCCTCCAAAATAAAATAAAAGTGGCCGTACTTTCTAACATTATTCAAAGCCTGAATGTTGAAACAGAAAATAGAACAGACGTGTGCTTATTAATGGCATGAAATACTGTTTTTTGGAAAAGGTTTAAAACAAATTAACTTTGGGGCAAAGCTCATGGTGCAAAGTGGGGCAGACATGGAAGGGTCAGAAGAAATCTGTCTCATGGAGAGAAACTGGTCATTGGGGCAGGGGGCAGATGGAGCTTCTCCCCATGATCCCTCACCTTCCCCCACCCCCGAGTGAAGAAAGGAACATACCTCCAAGGCTTCCTATAGGATCCTCCTGTATTGATTTTGGGGAGGGGAAGGAAAAAGGGGTGGGGTGGGGAAGAGAAAGGACCAGCAATACTCCTCACCTTGACTATATCAATTGTAGTGCATTCTGGGGAAGTTCTGTACGTTCCTGTCATTCTTGTTAACCGAGGGCCTAATCCTGTAAAGGGGCAGACGTGTGAACCATGGGAGTCGTAGGAGCAGTCCCTTACCCACATAAACCTTTACAGGATTGAGCCCTAAACTAATAGAAATCACATGAAGTCGAGCCTGCATAGGACTTCCGCACGTGCCTACATCTTTGTGGGATCAGCTATTTTTTTCCCCAAGAGTCTAGAATCACTGAACTTTGGAATCATCTCAGGCCATATACATTTCCCAAGAAAGAAAAAATAAGTAAATAAATAAATATACAGAGCATTAAACGTAAGTGCAATTGTTTTCTGGGACTCAGCCACACTGTCCTTGTACTATCTAGTCTCAGCGGGCTTTGATTGAATCATGTAATTAAAGAAAGATTCTAAGACTAAACAAAACTCTGTTTCTCCTGAATGCTTGAAACAATGAGGGACCTGAAAACTCCCCCCATTGGTGCCAACAGGAATTTTTTGGCTGCCCCAGGAATTCAGGGATGAGGCTCTTGAAGATTAAGCCTGCTCTCAAGTCTTGCTCTTTCTCTGCCCATCCTGGGTGTGGCCCAGCGCCAGACAGGGATGAAATTAGAGAGACAAGCCTCACACTTGGTAAGGCAGCTCCCATCTTTTCATGTATTTATACCTGCTCCTGTATCTTCCATTCCATGCAGCTGATGAAGTGGGTTCTAGCCCATGAAAGCTTGTGCCCAAATAAATTTGTTAGCCTCTAAGGTGCCACAGGGACTCCTCCTCCTTTTTGCTTATACAGACTAACACGACTACCACTCTGAAAGGTGGGGGAGGTGATATCTTGTATTGGACCAACTTCTGTTGGTGAGAGATAAGGTTTGGAGCTTACACAGAGCTCTTCTTCAGATCTGGGAAGAAATGTTATTTGAGTGCTTTCAGAATTTAGGAAGAGGTGGGATGGGGGTGAGGGAAGTTAAAAATTCCCTTCTGCTTTCCCCCATGTGTCTCAGGAGCTCTCTCAAAAAGATGGTTCAACCCATTTTCTCTTCCTGGTTTTGACAGTATTACCCTACAAAGTACCGTTCTGTGGTTCTAGGGTCACATTTTAAAAAGGTATTTAGATCCCCAGCTCCCACTGAAATCAATCATCTGATTCATTCCAAACTAGTCATCAATCTGTCCTCACACCTACTTCCTCAGATATCCCCCACAAAATCAAAATTGAAACAGAGAGAGGCAGAAGACTACTTATTATTGCCCCAAATGCAGGCAACAGAAAAACCATAGGTCCTTCTCAGCCAATTGTCAATGACACTAATATTTCCACAGGCTAGAGGACGCCAGAGGTGATCCTAGAGCCTGTTTGCCTGACTGGATACTGTTGCTTTTCAATGTATGGGTCACAAGCACAGAGGCTTAGGAACAAGATTTTCAAAAAATAGGAGCCTAGAAGTAGGTACCTAACAAGGGAATTAGGGTTGGATTTTCAAAGGTGTCTATGTGACTTCAGAGCACAAGTCACACTGAAAGGCAACACACGCCTTGTGCTCTTAAGATGCCTCAGTGCTTTTGCAAATCCCACCCATAGAAGGCTGAGTAACTAGTCTAATTTTGAAAATTGCCAACATCCACCAGCTTAACTTCATCAGGGGCTGTTGGATGTTCAGCACTTTGGTAACATTTTCAAAAGAATCTAAGTAACCCAATATCACTGGGTCTTGGGTGCTTTTGAAAATTTTACCCTAGATTGCTTATTTAGGAGCCTACATAAAGAATTCAGAACCTAAGATTATTAGGCTTCTCTTTTTGAAAATCTTGGACCAAATGATTATAGTTCATTTTACTTTGGCTCTTTACCATGACCCAAGCTATCTGGGAACTGAATTCCCACCTGCCCAGGTGAACCACACACACACACACACCCCTACCTACCTGGATAGTTTATGACACTGCCAGGGGATTAAACAGATTTGTGGAAAGCTCTGGGTCAATGCAGGTTATTAGGACTACATTTTAAAGATGCCCCACAGAAAATTAACCACCAAAAAATTTTATTAAGCTTAGTGGCTTTTGCAACAAATATCCAGGCAGTGTGCTTGATTTAGTAATACATCTAAAAGTGCCTGTTTCTCCGGTTGCAATACTTTGGTGGCTTGTGCTAGATGCCTCACAGGGAAATGGAGGCATATGTCAAGTTGGCTCAATTCTGAGTGGCATGTTGCTTGCCCCTCAGAGGCGGCAGTATCTGTAAGGCTACTTTAAAACATGAATTTTCCAATTTGTAATATGTAGCAAAGTTATCGCCTTACTTTTTAATTTTGACATTGTGAGTTTTCTTTTGGTGCTTCATTTTTAGGGGGTGGATTTTAATTTACAGCGGATTTGGTTTAGTAGGGAGCTTCTAAATGTAGCGTTCACCGTTGATCTCTCTTTTAAATATTCAGTACAGTTTGAACTATCTGTTCCACACACACACAAAATCTGGGCAGATGGCAGCTGCTTTGTGGGAGCCCCACAGAAATGCCTGACCCAGAAAAACCTGGAGAAGAACAAACAAGAGGGAGGGGGAAGGGAAGCAGGGAGTTAAATAAATAAAACTTTGTATAGCGAAGTCTGTATTTGTATTATACACTCCATAATCCAGTGGGACGACCTGCTAGGGAAAGGGGATCGCCTAGGAGCTATATTTAAGGTGTCTGGCCGGAACAGAGTATTTTTTGGACACATCTCAGTCCAATGTTGTTCTTGTCCTCTCCCTACCCTGGGCCGAGGGATTAATAGGCGTAGTTTGGCAGTACAGTGTTACTCACCTGAGACAGAGGCCAATGGGAAGAGGCAAAGAAAGCAAAGGAGACCAGGGTCAGGAGTCAGAAAGGGTATTTTGGAGTGCATGTGTGTGCAGGGGTGAGGTAGTGGGGTAGATAGGGATTTGGAATGGTGGGTGAAAAGATATAAAAGGTACCAGGAGAGGTGGACAGTGATATTAGGGAATGGAGCAGGAATGGGATACTAGGGACATCAGAGAAGTCCAAACCAGGGGCTGAGCCAGAGGGGATGTCAGAACCCTGTACTCCTGATTGTGTACAATGAATTCAGGATTTGCAGCCCCTCCCCACAGAGTACTAGGGTGCTTCCTGGATTGGGACCTGGTTCATCAGCATATGACACCTGCTAAACGCTTTCCTCCAATACCAACTACTGGATCATTGTTTCTGGATCCCCACCCTCCATCCTGGTATCGGTCCAACTCACAACCTGTTGCTCCTAGACACCCATACCCCTTCTGGTACCAGTGCCAACTCTTCCCTTGCCCCATCTCCACCCGCCAAAAATCAAAAACACCTTCTGTTACTAGTGCTACCTCCAGGTCCTCTGCTTCTGGATACTCCTCACCCCACCAGTAACATCTATGGTACCGATACCACCTCTTGGTCCATTCCGCCCCCCCTTGCCCACGGAGCACCCACTGTTTCCATTAATCTCTCTTGGCCCAGTGTCCTTCTAGTACCAATACCACGTCTTTGGCACATTGTCCATGGTCCCTGTGGAACCAGTGGCACTGATACCAGTACCATCCTCACCCAGCTCCTTGCCCGTGGCCCTTTCTGACCTCTCTGGCACTGGTACCAGCTGCCAGGATGCAGACTCACAGTTGATCCTCTGGGGCTCCTTCTCTGAAGGGACGTCTCCAGGATCCCCGTCTGGGGCTGGCCCGGTTCGACCCAGTTCTGGGGTGTTGCCGGGAGGCTTCAGCTGTTAATTGCAAAATTTTCTCTTCTGCCCAACCGGCTTGGAGGTCTTGGCCCGGTCGGGGTGGATCAACGGGAAACCCAGTGCCTGACCTCCCACTAGGATAGGGCGGCGCGGCTCGGCTCGGCCCGGCCCGGCCCGGCCCGGATCTCCGGGCTCCAGCGGTCCCGCGACCTCGGTCCCTTTAAAGAGACGGAAACTGAGCCCAGCGCTGCTACAGGGGACAACTGCAGTCCCCGCACGTCACAAACGGGCCAGCCAATGGCAGCTGCGCCGGCGCAGATCAAAGGGGACGGGGAGACCGCAGCGGAGCGAGAGCATCCAAGCGCCCCCCCTCGCCCCCAGTCCGCGTCTCTGCAGCTCGGGCCCCCCCTGCACCATCCACCCCTCCGTGCGCGCATGCAAACAGCCGGCCACGACTGCCTGCGAGCGGGCAGCGCTGCAAACAGGATCCACTCACGCCCGCGAGCACGGGTGGGTCGGTGCGCCGCGCTGCAGGAGGCACAGAGGCCTGAGGCACAGGGCCCCCCCAAGTACCTGCCCGCACGTGACGGGGCTGGGAGCCCTCACAAAAGGCTGCTAAACTATCTGGCCATTTTGCCCGGGTTCTGCAGTCCCCCCGTCCTCGCCCCAGGCTTAATTCTTTCTGAATGGGAGCCCAGTAAATTTACGAGCAGTGGGGGAACCGTAGGGGGGAGGTTGTCCTTGAACCTGTCCCTGCTGCACCGCTGAAAAGGTCTCGAAACATCGGGCTTGTAGGCAGGCACGTTTCCCGGCTGTTCCTAGATAGGACACAGCAGGCAAGGCTGCCCACGTAGCCCAGGAAGAGCTGTCTAGAAAATACTAACAAAGAAAAAAATAAACAAGCCTGAACCCAGAGACGGCAGGAAGCGAAGAAAACGACCTCAGCCTTTTTAACTAGCGTGGGAGGTGACGTGAACTGGGAAAAGGGAAGAGGCCAAAGTGGGTAAGAAATTCATTTACTTGGAACTCCTCTGCCATCAGAAACACAGCTGTGAATCTTGGGAGGGTAGCGCACTAGCGAGACATTGGTACTGGGAGCGCCTCGAGCATCCCATCTATTTCTGTAAGCTTTAGATCTTTGAACTCCTTTATATCCAGTCAAAACCCTACAACATGGCCCCCTACAGGCCAGCCAGAGACGAATGACAGAAGTCACTGTGCTTCACTGGAGGTATTTCTTCCCCACCATTCCTCTCTCTTTTTTTGGTTCAATTTTAACTTAAAACGCCCAGTGAAAAAAATTGGAGACCACGGGGACACAAACACTCTCTTTGGCTAAACAAGTTGCCCACAACTAGGCAATGGTCTGGTATTAATGGCTAATTTTAGATCTCAGCTTGCCCCAGAACAGGGGATTACAGAGTACTCTTCCAAATCAGTCTCATACAACTGAAGACACATTAAACAAGTTTGTCCACACCCTAAAATATTGTCAACAATGGTTTAGGAGGTGCCCTAAGCATCATCTTTGGTTTTGCAGGACTTTCTAATTTGTACCATGGGCTTCAAGGATAAAAGAGAAGTTTGTTCTAGAATTTAAAGGCATGAGGAGAGAGGGAGGGAGCGGTCAGAGCAACATGACATTAAAAACAAAATAGGAGGTTACAGAAGTAGTTTTAAAACCAAGCTTCCAAAAATAGAAAGACCAGACCAAAGTCCAAAATGATCACGAAACAGGACAAGTCCCTGGACCCTGAACCCTACTTTTTGATGGGGTCACTGTACAGAGAAGCATACAGTACACAAAGTGGTTGTGAGTTAAGGGAGATCCCCCTCACCCTCTCAAACCTTGCCTTCGACTTCCACACTGAGCAAGTTTTCCACTTTTGCTAACAGGGATTCAAGGTCCACAGGTGGGAGCTGCATCAGGAGCCTCCGGCAGCCAGGCTGCTGGAGTTTTCTAGCACTGCCGTGATCTGACTCTGCTGTTAGCAAATCAGATGGCAAAGTACTTAAAATGCTGGTGGCAGTCGCTCCGCACTAAAATTTCCAGTGTTGCTACTACTAGTGGTAGTTACCATCATTGGCTGCTGTTGCTGATGATGGAAACTAGTGAAGACAAGTCCACTGACTCCCTTATACATTCAACCTCTCTTAGACGTAAGTGTAAAGGAGTTTAATTAGCATGCCAAGGAGTCAGAAGGATGGTGAACTAAAGCACTCCACTCCCTACTGACAAACCCAGAGGTTGGTCTCTTTTCTTGCTATACTTCTATATTCTAGCCCCTCAAGTTGAGTTACACCATCCTGAACTCTTGTACATAGACACACACACCACCTGAATTTTGTCTATGTGGATGGCAGTCTAAGTGCCAGATTGGCTATTGCCCTATATTCCCCTGCTAGTGGATAGCGCCAGTGCATCATCTCCACAGACATTCCCAGGACAGGGGGCATTCCAGGAGCAGGTCAAAGGAAGGGAGGGTCATGCTCCAGTCCTGTGTCCCAGATTTCTCCCACTGCTGAAAACTGCTACAGAGCAAGTGAGAACAGCTTTATCCTGCATTGAACTAATCCCCGGAAACCCCAGAACAGATGAGATACAACCCATCTCATCTGTCCCTGTGTGAATGCAAGAATTCCCTGTAATGGTGTAACACGTTGGGGTGCAAAGAGGCAAACTACACAAACTTACATTTACTTCTCTTTGAACTTCGGTCACTGTTCTGAACTAGTGAGAGCTTGTGTGTAGTTTTACCAACTCAACCACAAACCCAGAAACATTCAGGTATGCATGTTCCTTCCAGCTGTTTTTCACCAACCCTTTTATCATATTTTCAAGCAGTAAAAACGGAGGCAGCTTTAAGTCTGAATGGGTTCAGTGGCCTACAAGAAATGAGTTTGGCGTCTCAGCCCAAGCGTCCAACACAACAGGCATTATTAATGGGCTCCTGATGTTATCTGAGGCAAGGGCCCCAAAAGCGGAGCTATTTCCAGAAGCAGGTGATCTCTACAGCACAGGCCTGAGCTACACTGACAGGAAAATCAACTGCAGCTACACTCACAGTGTACCAGCCTTTTTCTAATACAAAATTCCCATTACCAATGTTTCTTTTACTACTGTCAGTGATTTGGCATCTGCATGAAATGTATATGCTCTTATGCCCCAGTGGCTAGCGCACTGGACTGGGTGGCAGATCTAGTCTCTAGCCAGTTTTTTCATTGACTTACTGTGTGACCTGGGGGCATCTCTTCCCTGTGCTTCAGTTTCCCCATCTGTAACACAGGGAAAATACCTACCCACCTCAGTAATGCACTCTGAAATCTATGGATGAAAAGTGCTACATAAAAGCTAAGTATTAGTCAAATGATGTAATGCTACAGTTAGACTTTCAAAGGTTTCCGTGGTTGGGAAGTAGCCTCATGGTGTGCAGGGTTATTGAAAAGGACTACTTGCTGCTGACTTGCGTTCCACACCAAATGCAATTAGAATTTAATACTGCACTAAGCAATTCATTAAGGCGGTGAGAGAAAGAAAAGGGCAAAAATGAGTAAAGAACTCGAAGTCAGGGTGTTGCTAACTGAGCAGCGGTGGAAAGGCAGTTTGAAGACTACGGCCTACTCATTTAAAGTGCAGATTCCCAAGAGCAACTACAGAATCTGCTGGTTAAGAGTCTCAAGGCAAAAGCCACACAGTGTATAAGAATAGCAGTCAGGAAAGCATGAAACGTAAGGCTATAATTCCATGAAGGGTTTATATAATAAAAGGTCACGGAGTGAAGCTGTAATGGATTGTTAAGGGAATGCCAAGTTATGATTATGCAGCCTTACATAAAACAGGCTACAGGAAAGGGACCACTTATCAGCTGGCAGAAGTTTCAGCTGTGGTGGTACATATGTATACACAGCAGTACAGGTCAGCCCTGGTTAGCCAGCTTAGCCACCCTCCCAGCAGTATGGTGGTGAAAAAAGGCTAATAAAAGCTCTTTCACAGCAATGGCAGTTCACATTGTAAAATAAGACCATGCACTTCTACACATTGAATCAGATAGCTGACCTCTCATGCATGCAAGTAAATTCAATCTTGTTCTGTACTATCCTATCAATTCCAAACTAGGAATCACCCCCCCTCTCTTTCCCACAGGGAAGCGCACAGATACTATCGTGATGGATGCTATAAAAAGCCTAAGCTAGACAGCCAGATAAGCTACATACTTAGTGCTTGCTGGAGCCTGATGTTTGCAGATACTGCTAGAAAACCCAAGAACAGCATGTGCAGGAATCAGATTCAGTCTGTGCAATTCACAAGTGGTCAGGCAATCCTGCCATCATAACAGCTGCCATGAAAATGAATGTAGTGTCACAGAAATTGAATTGTGGTGCTTTTAAAGAAAATTAGGTTACAGGCGACATTAGCATCCCCAAAGGTAGAACTGTGAGCATTAATTTAGGAAGCAGTGAAAGTGTAGTGGGATTAGTATGTATGTGATAGCTATTTTGAGAGAACCAAGCCCAAATAGTAGAGCTCTACTAAACCAGTATGTTAGCTGACCCAGGGGTCTACATCAGCACCAAAGCAACACGTATCCTCATTTTGTCTCCTTAGTTTGCTTGTCTTAAGGTCAGCAGCAGGTGTGGATCAACTCCACCCACTATCATCTTCTAGCTATCGCTCCCGCTGCTTGCTCTCTCTCCTCCAGTTCAAAAGCGGATCCCAAATCCCAATCCCCTGTTGGATGCTTTCCCCAATCACTAGGGCTTGGGAAAAACCATGAAGTACAATGGTCATAGCAAATGAGGAGTTAATCCAATTCACATTAGGACAATCAGTCTCTACAGTTAAATCAGCCTAAGCCACACTCTCCACGGTGATCCAATGCTCATTTCACTAGAGATGAGGAGGGCAAGCAACCAAGGATGTTTGTACTCTGATTATACAGGCTAAATCAGATATTTGTACAGGCTTTCCAAACAGTAGCTACAGATTTAGAATCCAAACTTTGTAGTGCAATCCCACTAAGAAGTTTCACTTGGAGTTACATACAGAGGAATTCTGATTGCACCTGTATTCAGAAAATGAGGGAGGTTTAATTTTAAAAAACTTAAAAAAAAAATTTAAAATGCAAACAAGCCTTGGAATACACACTAGATACCTGCAGTGGAACTGGACTTAAGGTTTCTATCTAGCAGAGATTCTATCTAGCTGGAATTACTTACATTCCACATAACTGCTTTTAAAAAATAATAATGAATGATTGGATGGTGTCTATACAAAATGGATTACATTCCATGTAATACAAATCACTTGTATATGAATGTGGAAGGTCACAATTAGTACATATGACCACATGCTACATGATTTGCGACTGTTTTGTCTGCTGAGTCTAGGAAAATATCCAGAAAGTCAAACATTTATTTGAATGTGTACTTACTGATACAAAGCCATTATGTTTACTTGACCAATTACACAAATTATATATCACAAGATAGAATTATTATTTGAACAAGTAATCAACTTTTATTTCAACTAGTACACATTCAAATACAGGCTATAGACAATATATTTTTATTAAATATGTGATTATTGGTCTGTAATGAAGAATTTGATATCAATGTCTACCTGCTCACATGTATATCTCAGCGCCGCACACTGAAGAATGTACTTTGCAGGCAGAGTACAGTATTTTTCAAACACTTCATTTACTTCTATATCAAATTTCTCTGAACATGTCAAAAGGCAGAGGACTAACTATGATAAGTCATACAAATTATGCTTAAAATTAAGGTAAACAAAGCTGTACAAGTGTGCAAGACCTAGAGAGAGATATTCTGGTAACAACATAAAAAGGTCCCACAAATATATCTGACTTTCCATACAACTTCACAATTATGAGCAGTTTCAGCTCCAGTAGGTATTTTCCTTCAGATGTTGCAATCAGCCCAAAACAAAATTTATACATGCTTATTTCTAAAACAAAAGTCTCAGCTCTAATAATAGGGTTACTTGCATATTATAATATACAGTCCCTTTCTTTCTTGGTGATTGTACCATTTTCGGTTACAAATTTGCAACTAAACTGGATAGTCAGATAAATATGCTTCCTCAGTTGCCACACTGAAGATGCCCTCTTATATTGCCACGGCATCCAGCAATACAAACAGTCCAGACAGAACAGGAAGTGGAGGATAACATAGCTAATGTAAATCACAAGGCCCACGTACGGAAATAGAAGAGTTATAAAAACTGGAATTTGACCAGGACATGGTAACTCCTATCTTATGAAAACTGCCATAGGATCTTTATGACTACAAATGGTATTTGGTATTTAGGCTTATCGGACAGAGGGCATCGTCAGCAGCTCTGAACTTAGTAGATCTGAAACAAAAAGTCTGAAGTGGATATGGTTCCGGGTCATAAACAAATTAAAATGTGTTATCATCCCTCATTTTGTATATGGCTGTTGCCTTCACATACCAATTTAAGTGCAGCCTCACACTAAGACGTACATGGATAGTATCTACCACTTTACTATCCTGTATACAGTCCATTGCTAGAGAAACCTTACAAAGAGAGGATCATACAAGAAATTGAAGAGAAAATTTGTGTTCTTGTGATTAGAACATGAGAGATTGGGATTCAAGAGATCTGGGGTCTGGTTCCCAGTTTTACCTCTCACTTCTTGTTTAACCTCAAGCAAGCCACTCTGTTTTCCCATCTATAAAAAAGGGGGATGTCTTCCACCCAAGAGTGCTGTGAGGATGAATACATACATGAGCTGCTCAAATACTATTGTATTGAGCATCATAGAAAACCCTGTAATACAGGCAGAGATCTTCTGCCATTGCAGTGCTTTCTAATGAACTTGTTTTTCTCATGTTTATGGAGAAGGGTGTCTAGTTGGCAAAGTCTGACACCAGATATTTCTCTTTCTCTGGAGGGTGAAAGGGAGAACTTTTAAACAAACAAGTATATGGAAGCATACAAATAAAGGTGTGTCACTGGCCAGGGATGCACACACTGCTTCAATTAATTATCCTGTGTTGAGTTACTAAGACAAAAAGAAAGGATGGATTCCTGTTGGAAAGTTGAACAGCAGACTCTATATTGTAACCTGCTGCCTCGTGAGCTCCTAATTTTGCAAATTTTCTAGTGTGCCTATCCTATGTGTGATTTCTGGATTGTTCTGTGAAGTGCGTTCAAGTCCACACATATGCAGACATCGGTACAGCACTTTCCTGGCTTTAACATATGTAAGAATCTGAAGTGCTGTTCCTGTGCCAGCACTGGTGAAAAAAACAGAACTACAATATTTTATAAACGGTTCCAAACTCCACTCATTATCTCCTGCCCCAACCGCATCTCTCTCAGCTGCGGTCAGCTTGAAAACCAAGCTGCGAAATTAGGACATCAACAGTCACAGCAGCTCACAGTTAAGAACCTAAATTGATTTTCCATTAAAGCGAAGACTGAAATAAGGAAAAGTAATTATGTTTGATGGATTCTTACTGTTTTAATTTTTTAGTTCAATATTAGCAGCAGCAGGGCTCTTTTCTCAGTATTCTGATTAGTCCGTGTCTATATTCCACTGATTACTTCTGACCTCTTTTTTTACTGGTTGCTGGCACCAGCTCCCAAGTGCAATGGTAAATAGTGATCTGTAATGGGGGTGAGGTGAAAAAGTGGGAAAAATCTCAACTCCCCAAAATTCTTAAAGAATCCTAGCTCTAGATGTTGAGTAACTTCTCAGACATGGAAATGTAGTTACTTTGCTTCTCTTTCTGTAGTATACATGATGTTATTTATATTATGACATTTTATTGGACCTGCAATTTTGGAACCTTCCTATGGTAATTCAAAATATTACACAAATTACAGAAGAGCCCAATAAACCTTCCCTCAACTGATTTTGTAAGAAGGGTTAGTGCAACATACACAGTGAAGGCAGACATATGCGTTATATGGCTATTTCTTTTTACTTTCGCAAAATGTTGGTTATTGTACACATCCAAAGGCTCAGCATGTCAAACATTGCGAAATGGCACATCTGGTACTAGAGACACTCAAGAATAAAATATACAAAGCAACAATGATGGACTAATAAAACAATAGTTTTTACAATGTGCAACTGTTATAAACTTTACTTTTCAGAGCCATGCTTGAGCTGGGGGAAGTGCACTCTATTGCTAAGGAAACAAACTTAGCAACTGAGTAAATATAAAGAGAAAACTCCAGTGCAACTGGATTCATCCAGATGCAGAAACGGGGAATTCTGAAGAAAAAAATTGAGCATTGTGGGCTAGTTTGAGGCTACAGAAGAGAAAATGTGTGAACATATATATAATGAATTGGTGACCAACAGTGCCACTGGTGCACTATAAACCAGAGTGGACACCTCTCCACCCCATCATGGCATCAATCCAAAAAGAGGAGTATTTAGTCTCATCCATTTGTAAGCATCTCAGCACCAAAACCCCCTTGTATTTCCCACAGGGTGAGGGTTATTGCCTAACACCTCACCTTGGTATAAGCGCCAAGTGGCAATCTTTGTTTTTTTGCTAGTATGATCCAGTGACTAATTCGTTTGACAAAGGGTTCAATCCTGGACTTCCAATGGAATCAGTGGCGGATGTGTGCCCAACTAGTTTACCTTTAGCCAGCTTCTCTTTAGATGCTACCTGTTTAGTGATGTTATCACTAAACGGTCTAGCCTATTGCATAGATTGAGCTTTAAATGATTCACTGGATGTTTTTCTTAAAAATGTCAGAAAAGTGCAAGGAAATTCTGTACTATATCACAAAATCAATCCTACTATATACAAATGGATCACAGTTTTAGGATTCTTGTTAACTGCAGATTTTATTTTCATGTAGAGGTGGGATTAGAGAAATAATGCAAGACAGAATCCTCTAGTCATCCTTGATTAGAGAAAGGGTAAACACTGCTCAGTTTCCTCTGAGTCATATTAAAATCAGTATAGCATTGCAAAAGGGGCTAGATCAGAGTGCTTCTTTTGAAGAGCCTGCAAGTTTTCCAAGCTTTGCTGAAAGGGAAAGAAGTTGAGGAGCAATGTCTCTTTTTGGACTGGAAATTTTACAGCATTTCCAATAGCTCAGAATAATCCAAACTGGGCATTTAAAACCGTCACATGAAAAGTACATGGTGAAGTACCCAAATTACTGTAGTTAGCAGCAAGAGAACACTTTACACAGGAAAACACAGATACTGGTTCTTATGCTAAATTAATAGAGTCAGGGGCATGGAGATAATGAACGAGGTGTTTGAAAAAAATCTTAAGAGTATAAAGTAAAAGGACAGGTTCCAAACTTCTAAATGATTAATTTTCTAACCCAGCCTCGTGCAGCTTCTTGACACAGTAACACCAATATATGATAAACGCCTATTTACTGTCATATACAGCCAAATGTTGTCTATTCACCATGCATATAGGGGCACAGCTCTTGTGAAAAAGCTGTCACTCTCAATACCCGACACAGTGAGAGAAGAATGAAGAACGATTTCTAAAGACTGTCACAATCAGAGGCAATTTCCTACTTCCTTGGCATTTTCAGTCAGTGAAAAGGGCAGCAGAGTAAGTGGTTATAATGATCGGAAGGCAGTGTCAAAGAAATAAAATGGGCAGGCCATTTTTCTAAAGTTTAGGAGAATAAAAATCACCAAATCCCTCTTAAATCTCTATACTCCTTGAAAAGGCTCAGCTAACAAACAGAATAATCCAACACTGTCTACAGAGCTTTGTGATTATTACTTTTCCAAAAGCAAAGGGTGCTGGTCCCTGCTGCCCACAAACAACTTCATTAAGCACCAGAATAAATGACTAGTTGGGCTCAATCAAATTCCTGGGGAGAGCCATGAAATTAAAAGTAATTCTCACCACTTCTTACTCAGAGTAATCATATTAAAGATTAGCAATCACAAAATGATCTGACAGCTACCAGAAGCAAAGTCATGAGTGTGTTTCTGAACCTTGAACTGGAAGGAAATTTTATAGAGTTCTGTGTCCAAAAGGCAACTGAATGGAAAATGGAGAAAAAAACTGTTTTGTCTTTTACTTTTAGCTTGTCTTTCCTTCACAGAAATTAAGCCTTCTACCAGTCCCATCATTTTATACAGTATCTGCCTTACATTTTTCAAGTCTTTCCTTGTCATACCAGTAACAATCCACCAGGGACCCAAACGAAAGGATTACTAGATGTATGGATTTTAAGGCCAGACAGGACCATCAGGATCTCGTCTGACCTGCAATTAATAATTTAAAAATTACTCCTCTCACTTTTACCTGTCAAACTCTTGGGAGTTTGGATTGCCTTGCAAAAACTAAATTAGGTGTTTACGTCAAGGAAAGCAAATGGCAGCAGAATGAATTCAGATGAAATCGATAAATCTTAAGGCTAGACTATCTTCAGTAGTCTAACTTACCCATCCAACTAACCCAATTTTCAGTCTTTATTCCTCTTTTCAAAAGCTAATAAGATGAGTCCTTTTGTTCGGTTTCAGAGAACACGGGGTGAAGGGAAGGGAAGACCCAGCTGCAGGAGCAAAAAAATAAAAAATTAAAATGGTGGTTTTGTAATTATGTAGGAAGCTGAACCTGATGTGTGAACAATGTATTATACCACTTATATAAAGTCAGCTTCTACTGTACAGGTTCAGAAGACTTCTCAGGAAAAAAAAATCAGTGTAGACAAAAAAGGTGGTTTATGGAGAAAATTAAAGAGTGACTCAAGACATTAATAAAATAAAATAATAAATAATAATAATAATGATGGGGGGGAGGGATAGCTCAGTGGTTTGAGCATTGGCCTGCTAAACCCAGGGTTGGGAGTTCAGTCCTTGAGGGGGCCACTTAGGGATCTGGGGCAAAATCAGTACTTGGTCCTGCTAGTGAAGGCAGGGGGCTGGACTTGATGACCTTTCAGGGTCCCTTCCAGCTCTATGAGATAGTTCTATCTCCATATATTTAAAAGAAAGGTGGTTTATGGAGAAAATTAAAAAAAGAGTGACTCAAGATATTCGGGCAGATTGGGGGAAGTTCAGAACAACAGCTGCATAAAGTGACCATCAAACTTTCAGCTTTTTGCAGCCATGTGGAGGGGCTGTAGTCAAGTGAATGGACAGAGGAGTAAATGGTTGTGACCAAATATTTTTGAAAATAAAGGAAAAATAGGACATCTGAAGGTACTTTGAAGCTAGTGAAGTAGAGCAGGAGATGATGTGCGCTTACTTCCTGGAACAACAAAAAATTGCCTAGTAGCAGCATTCTGGTCTCCTTGAACATTAGTGAGAAGGAAGGGATCTAGGAAGAACTGAAATAGGCAAACTAGGAAAGGATTAAGATTTCTGCAGAAGTGTTAATAAATTACACAGAAGGTTACTGAAAGTGTTCAGAGGTCAAGGAAAACTAGATATTTGACCTTGAGAGCAAAGGCAGGAAGAGTGATGTAGGTGTTGGAGTCATGGGAAAAAGACACTAAACCAGATCTATAGTTTTTAAACATTCTGTACTAGAAAGTTACAGTATAATCCAGGGATCGGCAACCTTTCAGAAGTGGTGTGCCAAGTCTTCATTTATTCACTCTAATTTAAGGTTTCGCGTGCCGGTAATACATTTTAACGTTTTTAGAAGGTCTCTCTACAAATCTATAATACAAAACTAAACTATTTTGTATGTGAAGTAAACAAGGTTTTTAAAATGCTTAAGAAGCTTCATTTAAAATTAAATTAAAATGCAGATCTTATCAGTTTAGTGCAGTGGTTCTTAACCTGGGGCACACGCACCCTCTGGGAGTGAGAGATGCCCTTTCTGGGAGTGCAAGACATGCAAGATTTTTTTAGAAGGTAAATCATCAAAAACACAAATTAAGCACAGACACAGAAGTACAACTACTTTGTTTCATCAAACCTATGTATTAATATTATACATGTTTTAACGATTACTGTAATATACAAACATTTAAGTTTTTAAGCTAATTGTAGTGTAATTTTTGATAAGGGCTGCAGAGCACTGGGACCAGGCCAGGAGCAGAGCTCTGGGCTGGCTGCCGGTACCCCAGGCCGGCAGGAGGGCTGAGCAGTGCCGGAGGCCCAGACCCCAGATGGCAGGGGGCCGGGCGGCTGGAACCCCAGACCAGCAGCGAGGGGAGTGGGGCCAGTGGACAGAACCCCAGACCGGTGGTGGGCTGAGCGGCTCAGCCCACTGCCAATATGGGGTTCTGTCCACTGGCTCCTGCCAGCCAGCCCTGCTCAGCCTGCTGCCGGCCGGGGGTTCTGTTCACCCAGGCTGGCTGTGGGCTGAGCGGGGCCAGCAGCTGGAACCTTGGCTGACAGCAGCATGCCTGTAAAAATTGGCTCACGTGCCACCTTTGGCATGCATGCCACAGGTTGCCGACCCCGGTATAATCACTATCCAAGAGTCAAAAGAGAAGAGAGATAATATAGTGGGATCAAACGGTTGAGATATGGAGCAGGGGGACATTCACATGTAAATGATATTCAAGGATGAAACTATGAAAGACAGAGAGGAAGGCAGAAAAAAAGCTAAAAATAGCCCTGAGATACTCAGTGGAAAGGGACAAAGAGGAAGCCATCCCATCAGAAATTAAAGAAAAGTTTTGAACTGGGATGTGTTTTGGAGACACTGACTTCCTCGAGGCACTCAAGGACAGAGGAGTAGTGCTGACACTATAGGGAGATAGGATAGGATTGATGGTAAGACACCAAGAGGTTAGCACCAAGTAAGTAAGTCTATTACTTGAAACTCATAGCTGGTCTTTTGTCTGAAAAGTGCATCAAAAGCACATTACATTTTCCTAGGCTGAGTTTTATTTAGATTTTGTGTGTCCTGAGATCTTTGCAGAAAAATCAGGTTTTATCTACGTACACATGAAGGTGCTTGATATAAAGCAGCTAAACATGTCCCTTTTCTTAAGAGGAGACAAAGCAAGTGTCAACTACTAGTAAAGACACCTATACACAAGAAATCAACAAATAGTTCTACAAAACTGTGGAATCAAATAGTGAATAAAATGAGTAAATTAGAGTGTAGTAAGGTGAACTCTTTAGATGCAGGTTATCGAATGGTGTTGCATAAAAGGATATTTAAATCTTAATGAGTATTTCAGAAATGGCAAGATTTTGTGACAAGAGCTTCCATATTTAATCCTTAGAAGAGTTAAATTATTACATATTCATAAATGTGGAATTTTGCTTTCTTCAACTGTTGCAATTTTGGATGACTTAAGTGGAAAAAAATCAGAGTCGAGACTTGAATGTTAAAGTGTTTATCAATTGCGAAAACTGTCAAGATTTTGGCTAATGGTCTTTAAATTCTAAAATGTCGAGAGCACCTCTGATTTGTTGAGGTAGTGTCCAGTACAAGGTGGTTATCAATAATTGTATGTTACAGAGGTTGCATAATAAAGGTAACACTTGCATCCTTAATAATGTGCAACTATTCTCCATTATAAACACATATTTTTGTATTCGGAATGTAATGTCACCCCAGTCTCAAGTTTTCAGCTCAACAGCAATTTTGAAAACCAAAATCCATTTGCCCGCTTTCAAATTGTAAGATTGGTAGGGTGGAGGGAGGGGGAGAGAGAGGCGCCTGAGATGAAGAGGACATGAATAATCGTGACTGGAAAGTGGTAGAGCTCAAAATTCAGAAATGGGTTCGTGTGCATGGGCAGTACAATTTTTCCATTCTTTCCCTCATTTAAAAAAATTATATTGTATTACACAATAGACTGGAAAAGCTCCAAGAATGCTACCACTTGTCTATCAAGTGCCCAATATTTGTTATGGAAACTGCCTCATGTATTTACTTAAATGATCTCAAGTAAATGTGTGTCCTGGGTAATTTTTTCCCCTCAAAGCAGCTTTTTAAAGACACAGCTTAATTAAACCTCTATTTACAGAGGAGATGTTCTATCTCAATGGGTAAAACTGCACAGTTCAACAAGTCTGTAATTATGAGTTTTTTCCTTTTTTATTATTAGTCGATGGAAATTAAACCATAAAACATTTAAATATTTTATGAGTTTGGGCTAAATTCCCACAAGCTAGAAAGTTTGGCATTACTGACTTAGTATACTCAAGGACCTCACTACAAGTCACATGGTGTTCTATCACGAGGTCCCTCAACCACTTTCAAATCAAGGGCATATACATATATAATCCATATGCACAGGCATAAAATCAAAAGTTTCAGTGCACAAACATTTGTATCAAAGTCCAAACAGCACTGGATAATGACATAGCACTCTGAAAAACACTTCTAAAATGCCTCGCCTACAAATACTGTTCACAGTTGGACCATTAATCATTCTATTTGTACTGCAAAGGGATAGGCAGTAATTCAAGTGTATTACAAATATTAATTTTATCCAATAATGCTTAGGTGGGAGAGTTACATTTTGTTGCTCACCTACTTGGTTAAAAAAAAGAAGTGAAAATGACATATGGAAGCGCTTGTGTGTCAGATGGCATAACTTCAGTTTTACCTCCTTCCTTCCTTCATCAAAGAGCAACCACCACCAATAATCATTACAAGATCAGCAGATTATAAGACCAAAGAAATTCACAGTTCAGGGTAAGGTGCAACTGTGAGATACATAGGAAGCTCAAGGAAAACAGAAGAATCCCACCTATTGTGGATTTGACTGATGAGAGCCTTTCCCCCTTTAGGGCTCAGGCTTGAAATCTGGCTCAAAATACTAAATCTAAAATCATTATACCCCAACAGATGTTTAATGATTCATATGCAGTGTAAGTATTAGTTGTAATGGTGGTTTTTTAAGTAGACATCTATCCATTAAGAATTAGACTGATGCTAAATGTTACTATTGTTAGCAGTATCAGCAAAGACGACAATTGTGTAGTCAGACAGACACAGAACTGCTCGGTCATCTTGAAAGGCTGTTTCCTTTCAGGTCAATCTGAGATACACACAGTATAGAGAAGCTTGCACTGCCACTGCCTTTTCTGAAACTAAATGACTTGTCTCCAAGACTAGCAGTTTTGTATTTACCATAAGCACTAAATTCACCGAAAGAAAAAAGGGCAGCTGTCCCACTGCTGCTGCTGTCTGACTCCTAACTGTAAGTTAACTGTGTGTGTGACAACTACTGTTTGTCAATTTTGCTGAAATTTTGCCTTTAAAAAAAGGATTTAAAAGTGTTTATTTTTTAAACTGATTTAGGTTCTAGAAAATTTTGAACCGTCCAGAATTCAGTGTGTCAGACTTCAACAGCTGAGTCCAGATGACAGAAGCGTGCAAAACTTGGAGGCAAATCCTCAGCTAGTGTAAACTGCCTTTGCTGCATTTACTTCAGAACTATGGGATATATGCCAACTGAGGATCTGCTCCTTGGAGAGACTAAGCACTGCCACACCTATTTTAAAGGCAAAGTAGGTAAAAATAAGCTTTAAACAGGCAAATCAACTAGCCTACACTGGCTAAAAGCTTCCAAATTTGGAAATGAGTCAGAGCTCTACAAATAAAGAGAAAGTATCTTGTAAATCCACATTTCCATGTTTGTTATATAGTTTTTTAACTCAAAAAGTATCAAATAATTTTCCCTCCTGGACTAATATCTGGGCTGGAATTTTCTCTAGGCTGGAACTTTGATGTATTTTAATACTTTGCTGTCACTAGAAAATTGACTAACAAACATACTAGTGTCAGGAACAAAACACTTGATATATCCTAAAAAAACCTCTTTAGACAAATAAAATACACACACAATAAAGTGATTACAAAACTCATGCATATTTTTTCCCCCTTCACAGACAATGGTAAAGTGTTAGACAAGTGCTTGTCACATTTTCCAGTATTGTGTGAATCCTGTAAATGGGGCTCGTGTTAATATAATTTAGGGCACATGCCATGTTAAACATATGCTAGTAGCCATGGCAAATCTTTCCTCTGAATTTTCACTTACCCTCTGGTACTGCAGTTTGTAGTTTTATGGTACAATAATATTGCAGCACTTTTAGACAAGCATGTCAGATTCCATTTTAAGTTTTCCCCAAATGATTACAGAGAATTTGTCTCCAATCATTTTGTACTATGACATTCTATTAAACATATGACTATTAAGTTAATTTTTCCTAGCCCAATTTTACTTTCTTCTGCAAAATGGTAGAAGTTTCTGTATCTCAGAGGCAAAAATCAGCTGAAATCCAAGATGTACAAGTACTGTGTACTATAGAAGAGAAAAACTGTGTCAGATTCTAGAATTTTGAATAGCAGCCTAATACTGTAAATTTATTGAGAAGAAAATCATTTTGCAAAACTGGATTACAATTCAATTCATTTACCAAGATTTTGTTTTAGCATTTAAAAATCATTTTAATAACAGGCCTGACCATAAAATCATGGCACAACAGAAACGTAGGTTGTAAATGTGACATGGAATGCATAGAACTTTCCTGGGCGGACCAGCCACAGTAAATACAACAGTCATAATCATGAGTGTAAATTCACCTTCATAACTGGCTTTATCACCTATGAGATAAAGGATGTATATAAATATTATAGAGAAACATTAAAAAACCCACATTCTTTTATTCTTCAGAAATGGGGCAGGGGAGGGAGGTGTGTGTATTTTCAGTTTGGTCAAAAATGAGTAAGTTGGGCCAAAAGGGCTTAATTCCTGTTCCTAAAATTTCCTATGAAAAAAGAAAGCATTGATGATTAGATGGCAGAAACTTTGTAAAATATCTTCCAAGGAGTTAATTCCCAAAAGACAATGTGGTGTTTCAAAAAAACAGTGAACAGCAGCATTAAACTTGAAGAAATAATGCTAGGAAGAATTCCCACCATTTCTGCTACTTTGACGATATCTATCAGCCACAAAAGCCCAGTTCATTAACTAAAACGGCAATCTGTCTACTGGGGTCTTTGGAGATGGAGTTTGGGTGGGATTCAATTGACAAAGCAGCACAAAATAGTAGGAAACATTTTTGAAACTTACAGTACAATGGCTCTCAGCCTATGTCTCTTCATTGAGGGTGGCAACAATTACCTAGATTGCATAATGCTGCTATATTCAATGTCATTTAAACAAAAATACAAACCTGAAAAAATAAACCACTCACTGATTAAAACAGATACATTTGGCCTTCCAGCCCACCACCTCTGCACCAAACTTGCCATTTACCACTCACTCAGTGCCTCACAAGATTATGAAACAGTGACTTGTCTAAATTCAAAGGTTTCCACCTATAACTGTCAAACCTAGATTTGTCCCAAAAATGGGACTATGAACCCCTCAATATCATCCCATGTCATCTGAATGTGTCATGGCTATGGGACAGAGCTTCATACTGTGGATACATACTGCATTTTCTCAGCAATGTGTCTACTTAAACCCCATTTTCCCATTCAAATTTCTCCTCTTCTCATTCTTACAATCAACCAAAACACCACATTTGTGAAACTAACTTAATTCTCCTCTCCTAAGTCCAGGAATTTTAAAAAAAGCAATCTGAATGAGCAGCATTTGATATGATCCCCTGATTAAAATCATACCATAAACAAACATTAAAACCAGGCCTTTCTATATAAAAGAAGATATGTTTGGCTGACTTGAGATAGTTTATTTCCCTCTCCTAAGTCAGATCTCTCACTCACCTGTGACTTCATAACTCGAGCTGTTGAGTCTCTTCACCCCACAGATGTATCCCTTTCTAACCCATTCCACACTTCCATCCAACTGAACTAAGTGAAACCTGTAGAGCAGGAGTGTGGTATCTCAATGTCTTTGTTCAATAAGCCTAAGAGACACTGTGGAAGGGGAAAGGTAAGGTTTAAAAACTACTAAATAAATTACATAAAAGTTCTGAAATCAATACCACTTCTGAGGCAGCCTTGCCAGAGACCTCTTGGGTCTCTCTCTTCTCTGAAGCACCTTTTGAGTTGTATGGATGTAAGAATAACTAACTATAGAAGCTCTTTGCATCTTTTTAGAATCACATTTTGATGATTATAAAATTTTATCTATTATACAACATAGGTCCAGCTACACTGAAAAAATTACACCGCTTATTGAAATACATTTCATTTTAGAAACAGACTACTAAATAGGTCTATACAAAAAACTCTAAAATAATTTCTGTAGTAAAATAAAGAGTGCATTAGGAGAGCTACACAAACAAATTTTTTTGTCTTTCTCTATAATGCTTGATATACTGTGATACGTGGCTGGCTCACTCCGTAGCCAGCACCAAAAGCTGAAAAGAATTCATTACGATACACAGTGATACAATTAATGCTCTGTATTAATCTCACAGCCTTTCCGATTAGTACAAAGGAAACCAGGCCTATCCCCTCTTTGAGGAGAAGTCCAGGATATAAAAGCAAGCATACCTCATCAGCTGATATGAAATTATAAAATTCCACAAGTCTCAGTATTTGAAATTTATAAGAGTCATCAGAAGAACACAAGCAAACTGGGTTTCAGTCCCTTTGGTTCCCCTGGTTCAAATGATCACTGCTGATCCAATGGAATTTTCTTGTTCGTTAACTGATTCATGAGTGTACCAGGACCTTCCAAGTGGGGACAAAGTGGATTGAAAGATCTTCACTAGCTCTCCCTCTGCAATTTCCAGGAGGGCACGTTTCCATGTGCGTAAAAGAGGAAAAAGAGCTGGCAGGAGGAAAAGGTGTTAGTGGTGTTGTGCTGAAATGTTTTTTTCTGCCAGGTGTCGCAGAAAGTTGTCCTCACTCTGGCCTCTATGATTTAAAGGCTCACTCTTAAAAAGGGCTGGAGGTGGGGGTAAATGAGGGACTGGGGGGACCGGGAGATGGTGTGGATGGTGTGGGTGAGGGTGGAGATGAAGGTGTGAATACGGATGGGGGATGGGACGCGGAGGGAGCGTGTTTACTGGGTTCAGGTTGATGGGTGGAGTTGGGGTGGTGGGTGTGTTTGCTACAGAAAGGACTGCAGTAGCAGAAGTTGTGGAAAGTGGGATCTGAACAACAGGTGGCACATTAACGGGGCTTGTGACCCGGAAGCACTTCTCCTTGTGTGCCTTGAGCATGTTGGAAAAGCGAAATCGCTGGCCACACACATCACATGGGTAAGGCTTCTCCCCTGTGTGAGTTCTGCGGTGTCTCTTCATGTTTGGGCGGCTGGTGAAGCTTTTGCCACAGATTTCACAGATAAAAGGCTTCTCTCCTATAAGATAAACACAGCAGCCAGTTAGGCTGAAAGCTTCTGCTAACATAATTTACTTCAGCTATAAGCGGTCAATGAGCTGTATATTCCACAGACTGCACTCTTTCCTACTTATGGCCAAAATAAAAACACAACCAACACTGCTTTCCCAAAAAAGCCCTGAATCTTCGTGAGCTCCTCTCCCAGCTTCATAGTCTGGTGCCTGAGGAGAATTCTAAAAATGCTGGGTAATGGGCTTCTTCAAACCACAGTAACATGAAGAGAAACATGCACAACCACTCATTTTTGCAATTGAAATACAGTATACAGGACAGTGGGAGAGGAGGTTAGGTGTCATAAGTTACTGGATGGATATGGGTTGAATCTGATTTCAGGCATAAGTTTGGTGGGACTGATGCACATGGAAGAGTTGGCATGTTAATGCCCTGGAGGTGTGTGCACTTTTCTTATATATGTTCTTACCAGTGTGTGTTTTCATGTGCTCATCGAAGTACTGTTTCATGTTGAAGTCTTTGCCACACCACTGGCACATGAACTGTTTGTGCCCAATGTGGATGCTCATGTGGGAACGCAGCTGGTACTTGTACTGAAACCTTTCATCACAGTTCTGCAACAGACACAGACCTTGACTTTCAGTCATCTCTGGTAAGGAAGCAACGAAGTTGCAGAAGGGTATTCTACTGCTGCATATATAGAAATCCAGAAGACCACCCCAAAGCAGTACACAGGTAGACCCCTCATGCACAAAGAAAACATACAATCTAGAGATGATTTAACAACAACAGGCCATCCAGTTAAAAATGCACATATGAAATACACACTATTGATACCCACACTGTGTGTGTGTGGGGAGGAAGGATCCATTATTAGGAGAATTATCTTGTGTACCCAGGAGGTACAGCATTAAAGAGATTTATGAAAACTCAGGGCTTTGAAACTGCTCATCAGATACCTAATGGCCACAAGTAATATGAAAAATGGCTCTCCATTTCACTCACTAACAGGGTGTTTCATTAGAAAGCCCAATGTATTCCTTGCACTGCTGAAGAGGGAAAACAATGAGCTCTTCCACCAGCACTTTCTCTGGATTCTGTTGAGTCCTATTGTAGTTTGGCATGTAGGTTTCTGGTAAATTTAGAACTACACCTTCCTCCCCACAAGCTAAGGCAGAAAGAGATGCTTTGTTTCTTCATCCTCCCTAACACTGATGAAAGCGATGGCAAGCTTTGTTTTCCTCCATTTTTCCTGAAGATGCTAAGAGAGATCTGGATAATTGGTCTAAAGGTTTCTTCCTACCCTCCTTCATTCCTGATTTTGGAAAGAAAGGGAGAGCTTCTTACCCTCTTTACCCTCTCACTCTCAAAACCAATACCATTTTTCTGCCCCCGTAGTATTCCCAGCAAAGGAAAATGACACACAGTAATTGGCTACTTCCACTGCAGCACTGAACCAAACCAGATTCTTGACAGTTTTGCATTACTTCTACCTGCATTTATGCTCTGCTCTCCCCAGAGAGTACATTTTTTCCCATGCCTTAATACAACTGCACCTCATTGCATAGATAAGACATTTTCACATTTGTAGCTTCACATTGGTGGGTACTAGATGCATATGCCTCATACCATGTCAACACTTAATTAAAGTGGCTGCCTCACCTCACATCTGAAAGGTTTCTCTCCAGAATGCTGAAGGGAATGCACTTTGAGCGACATACTGCGTTTGAACGATTTTCCACAGGTTTCACATGTAAATGGCATATCCTTTGTATGTGCTGCAACATATATATTACATTATGTAGAAAAGGTTACTAAAAATGCAAAAACAAATATTACTTCACTCAAAATCTCTCATTCTGGAGTCCTGAGGAGAAAGACTGATACTATAGAGGTGAATACTATCTGGTGTTCCCAGTACTATGAATGTACATTTTTAGTTTCCCTCTACTAACAGATTAAGCTAAGGAAGTCAGGCTACTTGCGTTATAGATTAGATATTAAAAACAGTTAAGGACCAGGACGACAACAAGGTATCAGGCTCAGCAAACATAAGCAGCAAGAACTCACCAACCATGTGCTTCCGCACATGGGCCATTGTGTAGAACTTTTTTTCGCAGATCTCACAAGAGAACTTTTTTTCTGCATATCCATGAACAATCTTGATGTGTTCGTGGAGAGACCAGAGCTTCTTGAACGATTTCTTACAGGAAACACACTGAATGAATGGGACAAACAAGGAAGCTTAATTCACAAAGAGTTTTAAAGCCACAAGTCAGCAGAGATAAGGCACATATCATGCTCAAGGAAGAATGTCCCCAAAACAAGGTAGTAGTCAGAATCCCAACATGTACTTCACTGTTTTTAAGAATCTGGTAAAAGTAGACACACTTACAAGGAATACAAACCAAAGAATAGTGGAATGAGGGAACAGAAGTTAACTCACTTGCAGTTTGGTGCCATCTGCTGACATCTCAAGAGCAGTGCAGCGACTACACTACAGTATCCTGTTTCCAAAACCCAGTGGTGGTATCTATAGGGTCAGTTCAAGTTAGGTTGGACTGTCCAGACAGATTCTAGTATTGGGAGGAGAGGTCTAGAATGTCCATATCAGTGTTCTTGTTCAGGGCCAAAAAACAAGAAAACTTGCAGGCTGTGCATAACTCTTGGAATGTCTCCTTACTTTTCTCGGCAGCAGAACTACGTAGGAAGAAACATCTTAATGCCAGAGCTGAAACTCCAGCAACAAGCCCAAAGGAGACAGCAATACAGGGCCAGAATTTAAACCCAGTTCTACAGAGGTGAAAGCCTAATATACTAACTCATGGAGATAAACTACTTCTTATCCAAGAACCTTGTTTGCCTTGTCTTCAAGACCATTTTATATAGGGAAACATGCAGTACATGATCTCTCAATTCAAACCCCAACCCCAGCATTACCATGAAATCTCCAGACAGGATCAAGGACAAGCATCTCACATACACCCCCATTTTCAAAAGAAACATAATTTAAAAAAATCTTTGTACAATTTTATACATTTCAGAATAACTGTTGTGAAACTTAATGGAGCAATATATGAAGACACCAAACATTTTTTATCTTTGAAGGGAAAGGGAAGGAGTTCTCTAGAAATTTTAATCTTTTCTGGCTGTCAATCATCCTGCTCCTGTCAAAGTGAGCTAGATGCAGTTTTCTAAGGAGACAGTGCCACTCCTGTCAACATGAAGTGTTCCTCCCCCATCATGGGCAAGTCATACTGCCTTCACCGTGCACCCAACCTTTGCTGGCCTGGGAGTTTGCACATCACACTGCCACCAGGAAGATCATTCTCCTTTCAAAGGACCTACTTGGAGATATCAGGAACAAACTGCAGTCGATGGTGGAAAAACCCTGGAGAGTAAAACAGTGCTAAAAAGTGATCATTTGATTTAACGCAATGTCAGCCATTGGGAATTGGAAATCTAGCATTTCCATGAGCAATCAATGGCAAGTAATCTGGATACACCAATTTAATGTCTGGATGCAGCCTAACAGAACAATAAAAGCCTTTGTAAACGCACTAATTTTGAAAAGATACTTATCCAACAGAACACAAAGGCTCTTTTGGAATGGCTACAATCCATCATATAGAGCTATATTTAGGTCTATACATGACAGAAGAGCCATTATCATCAGTCCAACTGGCACTTATGTAATCAAGCCACATGGGATTTGTGCTAGACAAGGCTCCATGTCTTACTTGGTGTATTAGAACTAGATTATGCAACTAGGCCCCCACCTCTTCGCTGTCTTTCCAATCAAATTCATTTTTCAAAAAGCTGCTCCCAAATTTTCATTTTTAACATGCTGCAAGCTTTAGTACTGACAAGGTATAATTGCATAATAGCTATTTACAGGGAGAATATGAAGAAGACAGTCAGGCACCCATGAAGTTTTGGGAGACAGTTTTTGGATTCTGAAGCATTTGATACTGGAGAGGGAGTATATCCTCCTCTTTCCCTCTCCCCTTTGGGCAGAGGCAGAAGTGCCTAAGGGATTGCCTACATGAGTGACTTTTGCATTAGTGTAGCTACACCAATATAGCGAAACCATCGCAAACTCCCAACACAGATATTCTGCACTGGAATAAAGCAGGTCTTATAAAGTGGGCTTTATAACGTCTGTTAGGGCTTGTCTACATCAGAAAGTTGCAGCGCTGGTGAGGGAGTTACAGCGCTGCAACTTAGGAGGTGTACACATCTGCAGGGCACCACCAGCGCTGCAACTCCCTGTTTGCAGCGCTGGCCGTACTCCCGTTTTGTCTCGGGTGTAGAGGATCCAGCGCTGGTGATCCAGCGCTGGTAATCAAGTATAGTCACTTACCAGCGCTTTTCTTGACCTCCGTGGAATAAGCAGGTATCCCAGCATACCTGAGGAAGCCTCTGGTAATCAAGCTGGTCTCCTTCCCCGGCTTGCTCTCGCGTTCCCCGAACCCCGAGCAAGCAGGTCTCCTTCCCTGAGGTTTGCTGGGTGGTTCCGGGAACGCGAGAGCAAACCGGGGAAGGAGACCAGCTTCGCCGCGGTTTGCTCTCGCGTTCCGCGAACCACCCTGCAAACCGCAGGGAAGGAGACCTGCTTGTTCGGGGAACGCGAGAGCAAACCGCGGCGAAGCTGGTCTCGCCTTCCCCAAAACCCCTTGAAGCCGCCCAACAGCGCTGCAGTGTGGCCACATCTAACACCACTTGCAGCGCTGGTTGCTGTAAGTGTGGCCACTCTGCAGCGCTGGCCCTATACAGCTGTACTAATACAGCTGTAACAACCAGCGCTGCAAAATTTTAGATGTAGACATGGCCTTAGTCTATAAGGTGCCACAGGATTCTTTGCTGCTGTTAGGCAACTGACTGTAACTACACAGACCCAGGTTCAGACACGCAGTTTGGCTATTTTTTCAGGGACCTGAAATATTAACAGTATCCGCACAAGCAGAACAAAACATGACACACCATTGGTATGATATTTTAAAAGGGATGGTCCCTCTCTTGGTTTTCAACTTTAAAAATTATGTTACATCCAACTGTTGTTTTCTTTATTCTCATAAATTTAATGTTAATTGTAATGTGTGGCACGTGCTGCTGGATGAAAAGGCTGTATTTTAAGCTAAAACCACAAGCTCACATTGTTTCCCAATATATAGCCTTAAAACAATTACATAAAGCGTGACCCATTCAATACCCCTGGATTGACAATGTAGAACTGATAAATGAAATTGTTTTTAATTGTTCACTTCATCATTGTAACTTCTGGTCACCATTTCATTACACTTGCCTACATTGTAACTTCCGTTCACTATTGTAATTCAAACCCCATTTTAAAACGCTTACTCCATTTTGTGGGAGGCTTGTTGCTGCAGCCTTCATTTTTGCAAGCCCTGCTGTAATCTTACTAGTTTAGTTTAGATGTGTGAATGAGATATGTGTGGGTGATAGAATCAACCTCTAGTGCCAGCTTGTCCTGATGAAATAAAGTTCAAATACCAACGGCTGAAGATGCAGACAACAGCCCTAAACAAAGAAAGAAAAGTCCACCCTAAAAAGAAAAGGACAAAAGAACAACAGAAGAAAGATCAAAGCCAGGTTCAAGGCTGAAAGTCACGTCCGCAATTGACAGGTGATCAATCACCAAACCCAGAGGCAGTGTGACAGAGCAATATCCACAGACTTTGAATTCAAACTATAAGCCTATTAAAAAGATGGATGAGATGAGATTTTGGGTAACGTTCTGCTATCAACATCGAGGGGCATCAGTGCACGCCCGACAGAGACCCAGCTCCTCCTCGTGGCCAGCTTTCCTGGCCAGTTAGCTGTCACGAGCTACGATCCCAAGTTGCAAACTGAAGCCACGAACTCAAGCTACATTCAGGAGTGGTAACTACCGAGCAGCTGAAGAGAGTGTGAGTGTGAGTGTTCAAATTCTGTTATCATAATACATGTGGCATCTTTGTCTTGCCCTCAAACGATTCTGTGTAGTTTTGTCTGTATAACTAAAGCAGGTCTTATAAGTGGGCTGACTTACCCTGACTAGAGTACAGTAGTGCAAATGCCTTGCACCAACATAAGTCATGTCTACGTTAGGAATTTGGCACTGCTATAGCTATACTAATGGCTAAAAGCCAGCCCAGACAAGGCCTTATGTTTGGCTCCCATTTAAAAAGTTTTCTGTGTAACCAATAAGGGTGAGACTTTTAAATCAACGCTTAGATTCTGGAGCACAAGATGCAGCTATTTATGTGGCTGCATAATAGCACCTACTAGCCCCTGGTCCTATAGTTTACATATTATATTATGATGAATATATTATTATATAGAAGCAAAGATAAAATGTTGCTGAATTTGAAAGAAGTATAGGATAACGTTTTCATAAGCACTTAAAAATATAGGACCTTAATTCTCATTTCGTAAGTGACAGACACTTAGGAGTTGACTTTCAATGAGATTTAGGCTCCTAAGTGCCTCAGTCACTTGAATATGTGACTTAAGCCTCTAGTACATTTTTAACTCAATATACTGCATACTAACAATGGTCAAAAGACCAACATTGTACCAGTAATGCCTTTCAAGCGTGGTAAGTGTCCTTCTGTTCAATGTCCCCAGAAGTCCCTTACATATCATACGTTAACTACTTATAAAATCCCATTGACAGTTATAAAAGATGATTTGCTGTGAGCTGAGTCAACTAAATGACAATACCATCCTTTAAATGTATACTTAAGTGGTCTCTGCAGCACTACAAGCTTTAGAAATGATTCATTTAAGAAGTGCAATGACTTTTTTCAATTCATCGATAGGCATGAGGATGCAACAGAATGTTTATAACTTTTACACACACACACACACACACACACACACACACAGGCAATGTTTACATTTCTACTCAGATGACATTAGGGGCATTTATAGTGCATCCATAGTTTAATAAGCACTAACTGACGCCACAGATGCCTCAAATTAATTTTATGCAGATATTTATGGGCTTTTTTTCCTAATCTATTACAGGTAAACCGATAGGTCTAATGTCTCCTAGACTATTGTCCACTTTGAGGAATTTTAGAAAAAACCCTACAGGTGCTGTTACTCGTTCAACTGCACCTGGTGTTAGCATCAGTAAAAGCATTAGTGTAAACAAGGCTCCAGTGGGTTACAAAGCTTTTATTACCATGTCAGTTAAACTTGTTAAGAAGCAGGTTTATTTGATAGTGGTAAAAATACCAGAAGCTGCTGTTGTCTTGCCTACACTAGGTCTTCAAGGGATGTTAACACTAAATGTAACTGACTTAATGGTAGCACTGCTGGATTTAAAAAAAAAAAAAAAAAAATTAACACCAAAATGCCCAGGTATAAAATGGCTTTGTACTAGGCCACTTCATTACATGGCTGTCTCCTAGATATTTTGTTATGTATGTTGACTTGTCATTAATAGGTCATGCCCAACTGTTTTATTGCAATTCTAGCTCCAGGATCTACTTTGTATCCTTCCTTTCATCTCCCTCCTATGAGCTAGAACATAAGGTAAAACAGTTCAGTCAGAAATGTCACTTGAAATGTGTATCTCCACAATTGGAAAGTCTGCATTTATTTATAAAATTTTACTTTTTTCCTATATATATATATATATATATATATAGGAAAAAAGTAAAACAGCTTTCCCTTTTATTTTTAATTGCATTTCTGGAATTGTACTGATACGCGGTTTACACTGTTAGTAAACAACAATAGAAAACACTGTGTGTGTGTGTGTGTGTGTGTGTGTGTGTGTGTGTGTGTGTATGTATGTATGTATGTATGTATATATACATACATACATACACACACACACACACACACAGTGTTTTCTATTGTTGTTTACTAACAGTGTAAACCGCGTATCAGTACAATTCCAGAAATGCAATTAAAAATAAAAGGGAAAGCTGTTCAGAGACTTTATAAGCAAATTCTAAGTAAGGTCAAAAATTATTGGTTGCTGTACCAAAAAGTTAAGATCCATTTTAGGTAAGAATCCAAGCTTCATGTTTAGGATTATTTTCAAAATACTAGAGCAGTCCAGTAACTTATTCAGAAAAGGCCAACCAACATGATTAGGGGTATGGAATGACTCCCATATGAGGAGAATTTAATCAGACTGGGACTTCTTAGCTTGGAAAAGAGATGACTAAGGGAGGATATGATTGAGGTCTATAAAATCATGACTAGTGTGGATAAAATAAATAAGGAAGTGTTATTTACTCCTTCTCATAATACAAGAACTAGGGGTCACCAAATGAAATTAATAGGCAGCAGATTTAAAAACAAACAAAAGAAAGTATTTCATCACACAACGCACAGTCAACCTGTGGAACTCTTTGCCAGAGGATGTTGTGAAGGCCAAGACTATAACAGGGTTCAAAAAAGAACTAGATAAATTCATGGAAGATAGGTCCATCCACAGCTATTAGCCAGGATAGGAGGGGATGGTGTCCCTAGCCTCCGTTTGCCAGAAGCTGGGAATGAGCAATGGGGATGGATCACTTGATAATTACCTGTTCATTCCCTATGGAGCACCTGGCATTGGCCACTGTTGGAAGATAGGATACTGGGCTAGATGGACCTTTGGTCTGACCCAGTATGGCTGCTCTTATGTCACGTTTCAGACAAATGTAAGTATTCTTTAAAAAAAGTGCCCTCTTTTGATGATACTCATTGGATGGGAATAATTTACTGTCCTTCTGCCTTCAAAGTTACAACTACATTAAAATTGAATTCAAGTAGCTTTACCCTGGGGCAGTGGGCCTATTTCACCACTAGGATGCAGCACTGTGTTAAGTTTTCTTTAACAAAGCAAGACTAAATCACCAGATAAAACAATAATGCCCATGGTTATGAGATAACATATATGCCTATGAGCAGAGAGGAAGTCACAGATAAGTCAAAAGCTCAAAAACTGTATTCCATAATTTAAATTATTTAAAATGATTTTTTCATGGCAAAGCTTTCCACTGTTATGTGTATAACTAAAAGTGGCAAACCTCCTGGTGAGACGCAGACCAACAGAAATATCCCTACTAACAGCAAATTCAAAAGGCTAATCTATTATTTATTCAGATTCTGCAGCACTGCAGAAATGGGCAGGTTTATGAACAGGTTCATCTTCTGCATTATTAGAAGGATTTCCACACACCTATGTACGTGTATATAAACACCATTGTAAATCAAATTATCTTGACATATTAATTTTTTTAATGTGACCCAGAAAGCAAAGATGACATATTAACACTTTTCACATCGTGAAGGTGTTACAATTTTTCTAGGTCACTTGTGTCTCAGTCAACATTCTACACATTGCTTATTCCCTGACACTCGTCACCATTTTGTTCTCCCCTGAAATTCTTACCTTTATACATTATGTGCCTAATTTTCAAGGGTGCCGAACATTCAAAACTCTGACTGAAGCTACTAGAAGCTGCAGGTGGGTCAGCACCTCTGAAAGATCAGGTCCTATTTTGTACAAGGTGGTGCACTGTAGACACATTTTCAACCCATTATTCTTGTATCTGGCATTTGTTAAAATGAAGTCTGGCATCTTCCCACAGTGTAGATTAATCCTAGCAAGAACTCTGCTAAAATAGCACATGGGGCATCCTCTGGTCCCTACAAGTTATTTCCTTTGGCAGACACCAAGAAGTGCTGACAGGTAGAGGTAGATCTTGGTCAGGATCTTGTCTCCACAAAAAAAATACTCTCTCTGAGATGTCCACTAGCTGTACCCAGGGCACAACAGAAAGGTGTGGAAATCTGGCAAGCAGGTGAACTAACCTACCTGAATGTTTTTTTCACAGTCTGTTTGCTGGTGAAGGGACAGCTCACTTTCTAGAACAAATTTCTTCCCACACTTGTCGCAGATCTGCATACGCCTGTGAGTGACGTTCATGTGCTTCTCCAGGTACCAGCGTGTGTTAAACACCCTGGGGCACTTCTCACAGGTCAAAGTCTCCTTTTCTTCACACTTTGATTTCTGCACAGGTGCCTTTGGCTCCTTTGCAGCTTTCTTCTTACGCTTGGGGGGCTCCACACTCTTTCTACGGCCCCTTGTAGTTCTAGGTGAAGGGGAAGTTGTGGCTGCTGCAGCAGATGCAGCTCTCCTTGTTCTCCTTTGGGTAACACTAACTTTTTCCACTCTTTTCTCTTTTTTCTTCTGCCTCTCATTTTCCTCATCATCATTACTGTCTTCAGTGGCCTCTTCCCCACTGTCACCCTCCTCTTCCTCACTGCTGGTCTTAAGAACAGCAGTCTCTTTGGACTGGGAGGGGACACCCTTCTCCCCTTTTGATACATTTAATGTTTGGTTGTTAAGGTTTACCTCCACTATAATCTGCTCCCTTTTGTAAGTCACTTCATCTTCCTCCTCCTCTTCCTCCTCAGAGTTGTCAGAGTTCTCTCTATCTTCTTTCACAGCCCGGACCTCTCCCACTGATCTGTTCTCCCTGAAATATGGCTGCTCCTCTCTTTCATGGAGATGTGGTTTACTCATTTTGCTGTCCACCAACACAGAGTAAGGACTTCCTGACTCTCTTTTGTACACTTTGGTGGACAGATCAAGTTCCTGACTGGCAGCATGATAAAATGTAGGTGGCACTTGCCCACGACGGCTTTCCTCTTGTGCCATCCCTGCTACATGCACGGCACTGTTTTCAAGCAGCTGTTGGCAAGAATTGGCTGTTTGACTCATTGGGGGGGCCCTGATTCATTGAGGGCCTTTGATCCCAGAAAAATCAAATAAGCAGCTGTGAAATACGATGGGCTTTCAAGATGCCTGTTCCATCTAAACAGTATGACTAAAATATGACTCTCTCTTGGTGTTCAGCACTGAAGCGTAGATCACAGAATTCTAGTATTATGGCAAAAGCAGAGCTGTAGTAAATATTCTTCTGAAGAAAGCAGTCAGCCAACCTCCAAACATTTTATCTACAAAGAAGAACAGAGAAAATTAAGTCAGTTTCTTAAAAATAATTGAAGAAATGTATCCCCCAAGCTCCTTGTTTTCTTTCCATGTGTACAATTTAGGCAGAGCACAGCAGGATCCACCATACCAATTGTTAATTATTCATTATGCTTAGTGATCTATTCTTTGCACTACCAATCAAAAAAGTCTTAATTCCACTGATTACTGGCAACTGCGCAAATCTCAACAGACCCTCTGAGAGGGGGAGACTATCAAACTGTAAAATATGAAACTGGACCATAGTACTAGATCCACAGCTTATAGCGGATAATCTGGGATAAAGGCCATGTGCAAACAAAAAAAGGGTGCCCACTGCCTTTTAACTTAAACTTATGTCTAAATGCATCCTGAATGATAGTCCTCCTAAAACACCCTCCTCCTAATTTTTTTTTTAAAATATAATCTTTTACATGACAAATTGAAGTCTGCTCTACTCTGTTTTCCTGATGGTCTATGGAAAGGTGGAGAACTGATAGGATGGCAGATGTCATATTTTTAAATCTAATTACTTAAGGAAGTGATTTTCATTCCAATATAGCTTTGTTAAAGATTCAGCACACAATTAAAGGCTGAGAAGACTTGCAATACTCATCTGAGACTACTCCCAAAGAAAAAGTTTCCTGTAAAACCTGAGAATAGCAGACTTAATATTTCTGATATATCAAAGATAAATACAAAGTATTTTTGATGAGGAGGACGGCAGTTATTCTTTTCAAATCTTCTCTATATATCATAAAGCAGCAAAAAAGAGGCACAGACCCTCTCTCTGCTTTTTGCAGGTCACCTTTAAGTAAGTCAACAAACTCACTGTGGTTCCCAGTAGCACCAAGGAGACAATTTTACTGTGCTACAAAGAAAGTTACAGCAGAACAAGAGAAACTCAGATCAAAAAGGCCGTGAAAAATTCTGTACATGTGCCAGCCTGGATGAGATGGGTAACCAGACAGGAAAGTTCTGTAGAACACCTGAGAAAGCATCTCTAAGCTGCCTCCTCCCTCTTCTACCCTGCAGGTTGTGGTAGCATGCAAACTGGAATGGATTATGTGCCAAAGGACATTCTACTAATATACATATGCATGAAGAGTCTCAGTGTAAACATTTTCATCCTGCAAGCAGTAAATTAGACTGGAAGACATTGTGTGTCCAGTTGTTTCTATTTCCATCGCACAGATTCTTCATACAATCTCCATTTGATTTAAGGGACCTATTCTCTTCTATCTCAGCTTGTGCCCTGTCCCACGGTTACTCACTCCCCAATCTAGAAGCCAAACAATAACAACATTTTCTACCCATCTAAATTTCACCTGCAGTTACCGAAGTTGGAGTTTGACCAGTACACCAGGGTTAATGCTCCTACTTCTTCCTGCGAAAAAATACCACGTGATATCTACCACTAGTAATCAGAACTTCAATTTTTTTTCCCCCTCACTCAGGAAATGACATTTCAAGCAGCGCAAAATTAGAAAGACAAACCAAGAATTTGGATTGAGTGGATGAGATAGAGAGGTATATCTGAGCCATAAGCATAAATGTGGCAGTCAAAAAGTCATGCAGACAACAGTACCTAGAGAGGGTGCAGAAGGAGGGAACCAAGGATAGAGGCCTGGGGGAAGCCCATAGGAAGGAGAAGGGAGGATGACAGACCACCAAACAGAGAGCTAGGAGAACCAGAAAAGCTAACCACTAAACTGTTGGGGTTAAGAAGAAACTTCTTCTATGGGAATATTATTACATAACTATCCACCTCTAAAGCTTGTTCCACCAGTTCAGAGTTGAGGCACCTTTGATTTAACAACATTGTGTAGTGAGACTTATTGTGCTATTCCTATGCAATACTCATCCCATCAACGGAGTAAAGCACCTTTGGGTAGAAGTCAGCACCATTCACATGCACTAAATTGACTTCAATAAAAAAAACTGAACACGACTTAGGTAAGAAGACTACTATATTACAGCTGTACATTACACACTACTTTCCACTTAGCTCTGTGAGTTACTAATAAAAACATTCTCCAAACCACAAATATGATAACTTCATTCCAGATACAGCTGAATACAATTTATATAAAGAAGGAAGTATATGTTGCATTTCTCTATTCAACAACCTTAAAGAGTTCAATTAAGGTGTCTGAAAAAGGACAACTTCAGGAAAAGTTTTTATGGTAAACAAATTCATTAAACCAATGGTGCTTCTCCTAGGGTGTACCGACTATCAATAATCTGCAGAATAAAAAAACCAAGCATTCTACAGATAGTGCAGGGAGATGAAAGACTGCAAGGCAATATGGGCCCAAAGAGGTACTTACAAAGTGGTCTGCACAACACAGTGTGAAATCCACCATTATGTTCCTCCCCTCAACAGAATTTTAAAAACTAGTAATAAAACCTAGCAAACAGAGTTTATGATGTATAGAAAACCATACCCAGTTATTTCATAAGCTCATTGAACAGATCTAAGTTACATGGCTAAAACTAGAAGTGTGTATAATCATTGAGAGTATAACATCTGAAATAGCTTAACAGGCTACTATGAACAAGAAAAAAACAAAAATCATCTTTTCATTGAACATGGAGGAATTTTTGTCTTCATATTTATTAGAATTGTTTCACCTCTGCTCATTTTAGGAACATTCTATATAATAAAACCACTCTACATGAACGTATTACCACTTCAAAAGCAAAAGGACACATTCTGAATCGTATCAAAAGCTGTTTGGTCTTAAACCACTGCACTCTGCAGAAACAGTAACCTAGTTTCACTTTGAATAGAATATTTGCAACCCTCAAGGGACCCACAACTTTCGAACAAAATTTCATTAACTGCCACACAGATGGTAAGGAGAGGGACACTTAATAGATTCTCAATACAAACAATGCATTGCATCAGAAGATTAAATAGTTTGAAATAAAATAGTGCTAATATATATCCTTTACTAGCAATTTCTGACAAAATACACAAATCTTAACGCTGAAAATACAAAGACAAGACAGACAAAAAAGATCTATTTTTCTTAAAGCGTGAGAGTCTGTCTCATATCTTGATGACTTGTTCAGATTCTGAAAGAATGCTTTTTCTATCAGATGGCAAATGGGAGAAACACAGGCTCCCTTTAAAGGAAGTATATCTGAATTCAAACTCAGGGAGGAGTAGTTTTATGATGAATATAAAATGAATAGTTATGAGGCACCTGCAGGAAATTTGTATTCAGAGACTACACTGGAAAAACCTAAAAAGTGAGGTTACAAGAACTAAAGGCATAAAGCCCAGAAGCAAAAGTGCACCAAATCTTAACTTGCAGACAAATGTGTAGGTGGAGGAAGCATCTACGTGGGAGCAGCATTTCACACAATGCCTTTGCTACTTCTAATGAAAAACCACATTTCTTCATGTTATCTGCCATCTAAAAATAGAAAAATCTACACAGCAATGAACTCGAACAATTATTTGTTCTAACTTTGATTCAATATCAGCTGTTTTAAATCAAGGCCAGTCTGAGTCCGATGTACAGAGTGCTACTGACTATAGATTTTAAATTACATCTTCTCAGAGTAGTATGGTTAATAGAGACCAGACAGTGAGAAAACCTGGCTTTTATTCTTAACTGTGTCACTAACTCACCATGTGACCCTGGGCAAGTCTACCTCTGTGCCAAATTTCCCCATCTGTAAAATGGAGATAATGCTTACCCATTTGTAAATCATTTTGTGAACTATGAACTGCACAGTTGTGTAGCTACTGACACGAACTGCTTAGCATGGTTCTCCATGAACTGCACAGTTGTGTAGCTACTGACATACACTGTGCAAAACTAGGTGCATACTACACACCTAGCTGGATGACTTCTGGTGGCTCCCACAGAAGACAGGAAGATGAAGCATTCTACAAGCTCTCCGGGGCAGAAGTGACATTGACCTAATTCTTACTAGTTGTGCTGCTATCCATACGGTTCCCAATATCAGCAGTGATTAACTGCCAAAGATACTGGTCTGTTTTCACTTTGCTGTACCTTTGCAAACCTACGAGCATTTATATAGAATCACTGCAGTGGTCTCTGCAGACAGAGAAAGACAGACCGCGCTGCACTGGGTTTATACTTAGTTATCACTTGAAAGATTATTTTTGCAACCATGAAGGCTAGAAACTTACTTTTCTAAAATGAAAGTTTAGATTGCATACAATTGATGGCATTTGCTTGGGAAAACTCTGAACTCATCATAAGGAAGGGTGAACGAGTGAAGTTTTCAAGTCCTACTCTCTACTATCTATACTCCTTGCAGGAGCTCTCCAACTTCCATCACAAAGATTTCAAAACTGAGGGCTGATTCTCACCAAGAAGCATGAAAGGGACTCCAGCATCTGACTCTTAGGCTATGTCTATACTACAGAGCCCATGCCAACATAGCCCCCCCAATGTAAACACAGTATACACCAACAGAAAGAGGAGTTCTGTGGTATAGGACCAGCACCTCTGCAAATGACATTAGCCATGCTAACAGAAACTCTTTTGTTGGCATAGTTGTGTCTCAATGAGAGTTTTGTCAGCACAGATATCATAAGCAGATGTGTTTTTTCACACCCCTTACTGATGCAGCTATAATGGTATAAGTTTTATGTATAGACGAGGCTTTAGTCTTTAAGCTTAGTACTTACTTTGATTCAGAAACTAGTCATTAAAATGCCTTATGCTGGCAAACAGTATTCCAGAGTTGGAAGCAGAATAAACTAATTTTCTACTTCAAACCTCTTTTGTGTTGGACTTCACTTCCACCAATGTGGCATAAGAAGTGCCCTCAACTTTAATAATAAAGGTCACAGAAACCCAGGCCAAAACTTATTTTACAATACTACTAACTGTACACAAGCATTAGGAATTAGTTTTATGTACAGGCCCACAGAATGGCTAAAACTTACAAAACTGCTTCCTTGTTATGAAATTTATAAAGTAAGCAATCTAAATTTTGCTTACAATGCAGAATAAAAAGCCATGGTTGATGCAGGCAGCCTACTTTAAAGGGATACATGCAGATTCCAGATATGACTCCATTAAATAAGAGTCCTACTGAAAATTTCACCGCTAGCATGATAAAGTAAAAATCGATGGTTTTTTTTTTTTGGTTTTTTTTAAACTTTTCCCCACTCTCCCCAAATAAGAATTTTTTGGCTCAGACAAAGACTGACAGACAGGCTTTTCCTTACTGCTTCAATTTCAAAAAAACAACAGAGCAACAGGTTTTGAAATGGATACGGTCAAGTTATATCTTGTCAGGTTTCACTCTGACTTTTAAAGCAAGGAGCCTCTCCTAACAGCATTAGGCCACTTGAGAACCTCTTATCCACACAATGAGATAATTCACAATCCACACCAGTAGAAAGTATAATTAAAAAGACTTATTATCTTTTCCTCATTCCACTATTAAGCAATCCCACTCTACCTGTACATTAGAAATCTGAAGCAGTTAAGAATTGTGAATGTCTTTTAGTTATACTATGCAGTGTTGTAACCTAACCATGTGGCTCTCAGGATATTAGAAAGACAAGGTGGGTGAGATAATATATTTTATTTGACCAACTTCTGTTGGTTAGAGAGACATGCTTTCGAGCTGCCAGAGAGCTCTTCTTCAGGTCTGGGAAACTTAGGCCATATCTACACTTCCACTTATGTGAGCAAATTTATGTTGCTCAAGGGTGTTAAAGAATACACCCCTAAGCGACATAAGTTTTGCCAGCATAAGCACTGGTGTGCACAGCACTATGTCAGCGCTCGCTTGGGTGTTTTTTTATCTCGATAGGACAGCTCTCTCCCATTGACATAGGGCAGCTAAATGAGAGGTCTTACAGAGGCACAGCTGTATCAGTACAGCTGCGCTGCTGTAAGCTTGCTAGTGTAGACATGGCCTTACTCAGAGTGTCACAGCTTAATATAAGACAGAACAGATTGTTTAGCATTAGTACTCAACTCATATTTCAAGAGGCTACTCAAGGTAAAATGGCCCGTTAACTCTTTTTAGTTATATTGGCAATCAGCAGGTGCACCAAGTCCCAGGGCAACAGGATTTGCAGAGTTTACAGGTGGTAAAACTTCACGTGCAGCTATAAACCATGTACATTGTTTAAGATACAGTGCTGCAGCAGAATAGCCAGTATTCATTTGGAACAGAAGTAGGACACTATTGTTTTTATTGATTTATTATAGGTCCACTATGCACAATATATAGGCACAAGCACAAGAATTAAAATGGTACCAATGGCAGAACACTATGGCCACAAAACCAGACCAACCTCTGCCCTTTGACCAACCCTCCAACAAATTCCTAACCAGTTAGTGGGTCCACTTCTCCCCTTTCAACAACCAGCAACAAATTCACTTTGACAGCTAAATCATCAACTCACTTGTATTGCATCACAAAGGTATCCAAAATCAGACTATTACCCCTAAGTCAGTGTTTTTCAACCTCTTCAAGTAGGCAATCCTTAACCCAAGTTGAACATTTTCACAATAGCCTTAACATTTACTATAGGAGTGAAAAATGTACCAGCGATAAGCCCATGTAATGTATGTTGTGTGTTTTTCAAGAGAGATTGACAGAGAACACTTGACCTTGAAGGATAAGGGTGTACAAGGGGGAAATGAGATTTTCTTTGCTTTAAACTGTAACAAGATTTTCAGTGCCTTGCAACCCCCAATTGCCTTTCATGACTCCCCCAGATTCCCAAGAGGTTGTGACCGACTGGATGAGAAACAGTGCTTCAAGTTATTTTCAGTACATACAACAGAACCTTGCTAATTAATACTAATCACTGGGTTACCCACTGAATTACTGAATTTTCAGAAAGAACAAGTTAGCGAACTACCATGATAAAAATACAAGGAGAATACGGCAGAAGATATACTTTTGTTTCATAAATATAATTTAGTTTTAATTACACTACCCAGCAAACTTAAATGTGTTCCACATTATATTTTGTAAAAGTAATGAAGTCTGAATGAATTCTCACTACTGTTTTGCACTAAAAACATCTTTAAGAAGTGATGAGACCACTTTTCTCTGAATTGGGAAGTGTATTCTTTATCAAGGATTTACTATGAACTTGAAAATGCAAACATTTGATTAAAATAACAATAAACTCCCAAGCCAGTTTCTGCTTCTGGAACCCGTATTTCAGTACATGCCATGGTACTTCAAAGCACACCCAAAAAATACCAAAGCCTCAATATACTTAGAAACTTTGAAGGATAGTGGCCTGAAATAAAAGAACGGTGCACCGGAGACCTCATATATAATTAGTGAAACAATATTTGATACAAGTTGTGTCATATCAATGTTTAGTAATTAAGTCATGAAGTGTCACTGCATGCAGTTAATCACTGTTCTCCTTAGTGTAAATATATCTCAGCTACTTTACATTAAAAACCCCAAAGTACAAGTGCAAATTCAAAATAAGAATTAAACTTAAGTTCTGCCATCTGGAAGATCCATAGGTAGGGTCTCCTGATTTGTCTGCAGATTTTCATTCTCAAGCCAAGTATTGGAAAAATTAAACCAACTACTGCTGTGTCTGTAATGCGAATGTCTCTGCAGATCTAACTGTGGTATGTGCTAGATGGTCTGTACAACCGATAGCCTATCCTATTACCTGCTAGATTTCAAGAGACATGATAACTTAATCATTTCTATAATTTTACCTTCCATTGGTAAAAGTAACACCTAAGATAATGACAACTGAAAGGAGAGAGAAAAACACTCTACTTTTTCAGTAAGTTTACTTTGTGCTTTTGACACAAGTATGGGAACATAGCATAAATGTGCCAAGATGTTTATTGCTGGACGACCATCATCACAACAGAATTGAAGAGACTGTTCCATGATGATTACCTGTGATAATTTTTTCCAGAACTGTAGTGTATCACCAAAAGTTTGTATAGCACATACAAAAGACCTTCTCATCAAGTCATTCAAGAGGTTAGATACTAAATGATACAGCATAAGGGGTGGTAGTTTGCATGTTAGTGAAATAAAAGGCCACACATTAGGGCATCTCCATTTCAAATGGATCAGTCTCAACCAATTCCCAGTGGACAAATGTGCATGTTTATTAAAACTACTGAGAAAACTGGCACTAATTGGCTATCTTCTTTGGAATCTCGGCAGAGAGACAAAGGACTGACCGAGAAGAAAGTCTGAACTATCCTCTTAAACACACCTCAACTCTGATCTCTAGTTTGCCAGGGCCTTCCTGAAAAGATGAGCATCCTACAGATTCCTCTTTCATCTGATAAGCATGTTATAACATACTATTATTTCTTTTCACCTTTCAGTCAAAGCTCCTGTTATATTTTTTAATAATTTATTTTGCACATCCTGAAGTCAAATGTCAAAAGAGTCCAAATTGCTAAGATTTTTCTACTGTGTATAAATACACACACACACAGCGAGACAGAAAGTACACCTCAGTTTGATAAAGTAAGGCTATATTGCCCGTTAAAAGCATCAGTAACAGGAAAACAGCGATAGATTCTAGAAAGCCCGGGTATACACATGTCCAAAGAAATTCTCTTACATTTCTACATCATCTTTCCTCCTGGAGCACTGTACAAACTATATCAGAGGTGAGCAAACTACGGCCCGCGGGACAATCCTGCCCGGCCCGAGCTCCGGGCCTGGGAGACTCGCCCCCAGCCTCTCCACCACTGACCCCCTCCCCTGCAGCCTCAGCTCGCTTGCGCCGCCACCGGCGCAATACTCTGGGTGGCGGGGGTATGAGCTCCTGGGGCAGTGCAGCTGCAGAGTCTGGCCTGACCCAGTGCTCTGTGCTGCATGGTGGCGGCAGGAAGAAAGGGGGATTGGATAGGGCTGCAGGGGGCAGGAGTTCTGGAGGCAGTCAGGAGACAGGGAGTGGGTGTGTGGGGATGGGGCAGGGGTCCCAGAGGGGCCGTCAGGGAATGGGGGAATTGGATGATCAGGAGTCCCGGGGTGTGGGGGGCAGATAGGAGGTGGGCGCCAGGCCACGACCCCCTCCCCTAACCGGCCCTCCATACAATTTACAAAACCCAATGCAGCCCTTAGCCCAAAAAGTTTGCCCGCCCCTGAACTATATACTTAAACCACTACCAAGAATTAGGCACCTTGGGGTGGTGGCCAGCAGGTTACAAATATACAGCATATACCATGATTGGGGCAGAAGAGTGTGTTTTGGCTAAAGAAACCAAATGAAACCTCTTAAGAAAAGTGGAATGTTATATATTTAATGTCTTTTTTTTTTTTTTTTTAAATATGCCTTATCCAAAAGACCTCAACATGTGAAACCTTTACCCTTCTCAAAACGATATAGGACTAAGTCAATCTGCTGGTATTTGAAATTGTAGAAACAGGGAGTGTGAATATTCCAAATCTGATCTTTAAAACACTGAACTATCAACTCTGCAGTTGTCCTTAAACTAAGGGCTTGTCTACATCAGAAAGTTGCAGCGCTGGTGAGGGAGTTACAGCGCTGCAACTTAGGAAGTGTACACATCTGCAGGGCACCACCAGCGCTGCAACTCCCTGTTTGCAGCGCTGGCCGTACTCCCGTTTTGTCTCGGGTGTAGAGGATCCAGCGCTGGTGATCCAGCGCTGGTAATCAAGTATAGACACTTACCAGCGCTTTTCTTGACCTCCGTGGAATAAGCAGGTATCCCAGCATACCTGAGGAAGCCTCTGGTAATCAAGCTGGTCTCCTTCCCCGGCTTGCTCTCGCGTTCCCCGAACCCCGAGCAAGCAGGTCTCCTTCCCTGCGGTTTGCAGGGTGGTTCCGGGAACGCGAGAGCAAACCGGGGAAGGAGACCAGCTTCGCCGCGGTTTGCTCTCGCGTTCCGCGAACCACCCTGCAAACCGCAGGGAAGGAGACCTGCTTGCTCGGCGGTTCGGGGAACGCGAGAGCAAACCGGGGAAGGAGACCAGCTTCGCCGCGGTTTGCTCTCGCGTTCCCCGAACAAGCAGGTCTCCTTCCCTGCGGTTTGCACGGTGGTTCGCGGAACGCGAGAGCAAACCGCGGCGAAGCTGGTCTCCTTCCCCGGTTTGCTCTCGCGTTCCCCGAACCGCCGAGCAAGCAGGTCTCCTTCCCTGTGGTTTGCACGGTGGTTCGCGGAACGCGAGAGCAAACCGCGGCGAAGCTGGTCTCCTTTCCCGGTTTGCTCTCGCGTTCCCCGAAATCCCTTGAAGCCGCCCAACAGCGCTGCAGTGTGGCCACATCTAACACCACTTGCAGCGCTGGTTGCTGTAAGTGTGGCCACTCTGCAGCGCTGGCCCTATACAGCTGTACTAATACAGCTGTAACAACCAGCGCTGCAAAATTTTAGATGTAGACATGGCCTAAAACATCTCCAGAGACTTAGCACACAAGACTGTTAGGTGAATTTAACATTTGCATTAGGACCGTTACAATAGCAAATGTGAAGATTCATATTTCCAGCCATCTCTCTAATGGTTCCACATTATTTCTTTTTGACAATACTTAAGCTCTCAAACACCTATTTAACCAGTTTGGCAGGCAACATATTCACTATGTGGAGCTGGTGATTTGCCTACAAATATTTAATATTCCCATGGAAAAAGTGGAGCAGACTGGACATCTCCAATTTCAGAAAAAGGATACCTTGCATCAGTGTCCTCCAACTGGAGTCTACAAACAAGACTGACAAACGTAGAGGCCTTCTCTATTAATTAGGTCAGGATCTTATACTGTACCTACAGGTAAGAACTGGGGGACAATGTCATACAGATCTGTGACTAAAGGGAATCTCTAAATCTATGGATCTGGAATCTTTTGCAAGTACTAAATTCATATGAAAGGAAGTTGAAGAGGCTGTCCTGTCATGGTTCTTAAAAATATTATAAACCCATAGTCTTTGCTATATGATAAAGACAATTTTCTTTGCTTTTGGGGTTATTTTTGGATAACACAATAATACACTAGATAGTTTTTTTATGTCTGTAGCCAAATTACCTTGAAATATGTTCTAGCCCAGTGATTCTCAGACTGAGGCTCACAAACCACAAGTGGCTCTTTAATATGTCTCCTTTAGCTCTTTGCAGCACAGGATATTAAAACACGGATTTAATTATTAACCAATCAGGATGCTTTTACTACCAATTGTAGAATACTTGGTAAGTCATTCTGCTGTAAGAATTTTACATTATATTTACATAAATAGTAAATGAAACAATGAATTCACTCGTCATAACTACAAAGGGAAGGGAACAGCCCTTCTGTGTACAATACCATAAAATCCCTTCTGACCAGAGACACCAAAATCCTTTTACCTGTAAAGGGTTAAGAAGCTCAGGTAACCTGGCTGACACCTGACCCAAAGGACCAATAAGGGGACAAGATACTTTCAAATCTTGGTGGGGGGAAGGCTTTTGTTTGTGTGTTCTTTGTTTTGGGGTGGTTCGCTCTTGGGACTAAGAGGGACAGGATATCAATCCATGCTCTCCAAATCTTTCTGAACAAGTCTCATATTTCAAACTTGTAAGTAACAGCCAGGCAAGGCGTGTTAGGTTTAACTTTGTTTTCTCAACTTGTAAATGTTCCTTTTTGCTAAGAGAATTTACCTCTGTTTGCTGTAACTCTGAACCTAAGGCTAGAGGGGGTTCCTCTGGGCTATATGAATCTGATTCCGCTGTAAAGTTATTTTCCATCCTGATTTTACAGAAATGATTTTTACCTTTCTTTCTTTAATTAAAAGCCTTCTTTTTAAGAACCTGATTGATTTTTCCTTGTTTTAAGATTCAAGGGGATTGGATCTGGACTCACCAGGAACTGATGGGGAAAAGGAGGGGGGATAGTTAAAATCTCCTTGTGTTAAGATCCAAGGGGTTGGATCAGTGTTCACCAGGAACTTGGTGAAGTAGTCTATCAAGACTATCCAGGGAAGGGAGTAAGTATTTGGGAGTGGTGGCAGCAAAACCAGGTCTAAGCTGGTAGTTAAGCTTAGAGGTGTTCATGCAGGTCCCCACATCGGTACCCTAAAGTTCAGAGTGGGGAAGGAACCTTGACAACTCTACATGGCTCTTTTGGGTAATGTTGCTCGCTAATTTGGCTCCTGAACCACCGAGGTCTGAATGTCACCATGGTTCACTCTAAACCATAAAGTCTAGGTGCATATGTAGAATCAGACTACTATTTAAAGAACTAGTGTACATCTCTACTAATCCAAATTCCTGGAAAACAGACTGTATGGCAGGTCGTCTAACAAAGTCAGCAATGAAACTGCCACTTTACAATGGCATTTTGATTATAATTTCTGCACTGGCTAAGAAGTCTCAAAAACAAAAAAAAGTCCACTAGACTGCAAGTTAAATTAGCTTCCTGAGTTGCCTTCACGAAGCAAAGAATGGAAGATTCTTGAGAAAAAAAATGCAACTGTCCTTCACCACTATAAATCTGTGCTTAGAGATTTATGCTTTTAAAGCAGCACCAAACCTGAGTCCATTTAATACCAATTGCAGACTCAACTGATTTTAACCAATCGTAACAAACAATTGTGCTGCTTATAGAGGGAGAGGCTGTTACAGCAAAGCTGCATAACTCTCTATTCTGCCTGCTTTTTCAGGAACTCAATTTTCTGAAACTCACTTTTTGGGATACTGTCCCAGGTTCGTTTCCTACCCCAGGGTGATTAATTTGTTTATTATTATTACTATTTTAGCAAAGATGCATTAGCTGGTTTTGAGAATGAGCGAAAAAATATTTTCTACATCCTTTTGCAATATTTTTTTCCCAAACAACTCTACAGCTGAGAGAGTTAGAGTCAGGACAGAGAAAGATGAGCCAGTGCAAACTGTGTTACACCAGTGTATATTCTAGGGGTCCATACTGCTGTAGCTACACCACTGGCTGAAATCCCAGTACAGACGAAGTCTTTGTCTTGTCTATTTAGATTTAAGATCTTTGGGGAAGGGACTCTCTCACACCTTTTTTTTTTTTGGTGGGGGGGGGGGCGCGGGGGACGGCGGCGGTAGTGCCTAGCATAATGGGGTCATTCTTTCAGGTTGGGGCATATAGGTGCTAACATAATACAAATAATGTATTCCACAGAAAGCACTAGAAACAAAAAGGTGCATGTTTCCAGCACAGACCTCTAAACATCCTATGAAATGTGCACCCCCCGTTTCCTTATGAATTTTGTAAAATAAAAGCTGTACACCTAAAATTTGCAGATAAGGAATTCTCCTCTGCAAACTCTAATGTTCAGAGCAGAGAGCTAACTCCTAGCAGGACCTTGCAAGGTGGATAGGACAGGATGTTCCAGTGGTGTCATACTTCCACATTATAAAATTTATTTTCTCTATCTCTTCCCTTCTAAAAATAATGGAGTTCCATCAATTACAATATTAAGAATCTTAAGGTTGCCCTGATGTGCACGCACATCAGGAAATGACAATTATGGCTGCACATGCAACCTTTAATCTGACCTGTATCCACCTGTAAGGTCTTTGGGGATGGGACTGTCTTTTTGTTCAGTATTCGTACAGCTTCTAGCTCAACAGGTCCTAGTCCCTGGCTAGGGCTCCTAGGTGCTACAATAATATACATTAATGATATTAATTACATGAACATGTACATTTTCTAGTACTGTGCATAACTATATTGAACAGGAGAACTGATTACACTGATTTCTATGACATGCACACAGGAAACTCTCTTACACAACCTATTACAGATTAACAACAACAAAGCACTAGTGAAATACACTAATATACATAAGCCAGTTTTTCAACTAAACTATCGCTCTAATTGCCTCATCTCCAAAACAGCACCTAAAGACTGAGGGCTGGAAAGAAAAGGTATAGTAAATGGCTGCTGATTAAATTATTAAAAACACATACATTAAAGATAGAAAACATTTCAGAAGTCTAAAAATACTAGATCGTTTTGGCAAATAAAATAGCGTAGTGTAAAGATACCAAAATAAAAAAGTATAAGATACTGCCTTGTGTATCTAAAGTTTTACAATTTTATTTGATATAGTGTATTTGGGAAATAGCAGAGGATCAAAACTAAAGACTATCCTAATGCATCCACACAAGTAGGTGGAATTACAGTTGCACATGCAACCTCAACTTTGGCGTTTGATGACTTGAGTGATTAATCGTGCAACTTTAATATTTTCTTAGCAATAGTTTCTATGACAATTTTAAAAGTGCAAGAACTAAAATTATTCAATAAACATCTTTACTTCCGATAGGCTTCTCAGATTTTGAGACCGCACCCCCCTCAAAAAAAAATAATAAGACCACATCTGTAGTGGTCATGAAGATTAATTACAGCTGAAAAACTTTTTACATTAGAAAGTGCAAAATCATATGTTAATAGCTCATCAAAACAACCTCCATGAAACTCTCAAAATAATGGAAAACCTACAAAGGTTTTATGAAATGAGATAAAACACATACTATATCTTGCATTTCATATGTATATTTATTCCTCAAACATAAGACACATACGTTGTACAAAATTAAAAAAGTTTGCAATTCTGTAAGTAATTTATTTGAACATAATCATCAAATTCCCAGTCTATTAATTAGTTATACCTAATGTCATGATGGAGGGACAGCTAGGCCAAACTTGAGTAGCACTGCGATCCTGTGCTTCAGGTCACACCATCCGGAGAGGGGAACTGGCCCCAGCCCCATGGGATAGAAACCAAGTACTGTGTGGGGTGAATGCAAGGCATGCTTGCACTCCAACAACACCCTCTCTGAGGAACTGCCCTTTGCCCTGGGTTGCAGCGCCAGGGTAGAAGGTGCATATATGGAATAGTGGGTCACTTAAAAGAAAATGCAGTTAGTGGGTCACTTCAGTAAAAAATTTCTGAACCACTGACCTAGTCTATAATGAAGTTTCATCCAAACCAAACCAAGTGTGTTAAAATACACTCAAGAGATGTTGAGTTTATTGGACAGGAGTGAGTCTTCTAAACATTGAAAAAATTCTGAATTCAACTGTCCTGTCCTGTGATTTTACTTCTAAAATTTCCCACTATTAGATGGAACAATCTCCTTTAAAAGCAGACTAGCGGCAGAAAAGTGGATTTTCAACTTTAAATGCAAAGAAAAAGTAGAGAATTTAAGATTTCGTTCTAATCACATTTCTGACTCTTCTTCTTGTTCTGGACCCCAACTATGACCTTCGTCTTTGGGATCAATCATGTTAGCTAAATAATAAAGAAGGTCCATACCTTCTTTTCTTCTTGTAGGGTTCCAGTTCTTCGCCATTAATTAGATCAAGCCAGATTTCCACAGAGACTGAGAAAGAAGTGTTATCAGGCTATAATTTGTCAAGTCCCACTGAAACCTCCTCCAATACAAGTTCAGTGCTTCTCTGTATCCCTTGTTGTATAAAATAGATGCTATGTGTTGATCAAAGTCCTCCTCAACACTCTTATGGCAGCTGGATACAAACACACAGTATTCCTTAGATTTCACCAAAAGATGGGCCATTGGGAAAAAAAAAAGGCAATTAAATGACTTTTAGGCGCATGAGCGGTTGAGAAAATTTGAGTTTCCACAACGTGCTTCAGGTCTGTATTAGTATTACGTCATTCCCAGGGCTTAAAGAGCATACTGAACACTGAAACATCAGAGGGCTAACAAAAGTGCTCCTGCAAAGACCCTCATCTTCATTTCAATGCTTTTATATAAGAAAATGTCACATACCTCCTTTTTCATACTTTTCTCTGAAATTTTGGATGCTATTGCGAGCAACTGGGACACAATATTGTTTTATTTTCAGATACAGAATCAATAGCATTGCATATGGGGGAGGGATAGTTCAGTGGTTTGAGCACTGGCCTGCTAAACCCAGGGTTGTGAGGAATGTCCCCCTCAAGGACTGAAGAGGATCTGGGGTAAAATAATCTGTCTGGGGATTGGTCCTGCTTTGAGCACGGGGTTGGACTAGATGACCTCCTGAGGTCCCTTTCAACCCTGATATTCTATGAACACATGTCTCTCTTCTATGGCTGCTTGTACTCATTTATTGTGTCATTTCTCAAGTCCCAACAACCTTCTTGCATCAATGACAATGCTAATACCTTTAGTTTATCCTTTGTTTTTTCACTGAAGCATTAAATAGCAGACTTCAAACTGAAATCTGTCTGGAAGAGTATATCCTGAGCAAAATGCATCACTTGTTTCTTTAAAATGCTCATTTTGTGCTACACTGAAAGCAGCACTGCTAGCACAGAAGAAGGCTGCAACTTTATTATCCAGTTTAAGTCTCTGCCTTTCAGTTGTTTTTACAGCAAAACCATTGATCTTTACCATTTGTGAAGTGTCACAAACACTGACTGCTCCTGAATGAAGCTGATGTTGAAGAGCTTTAACGTTGCTTGCGTAGTCACGGCACACTCTAAAAATACCACCTCCACGAGGGGCGTAGCTCCCAGCACTGGTGCACTGTTTATACTGGTTCTTTACAGAGCTGAAACTTGCTGCACTCGCGGTGTGTGTGTTTTCACACCCCTGAGCAAGAAAGTTGCAGCGCTGTAAAGTGCCAGTGTAGACAAGCCTTTAATTTCCCCACGTAGACAGCCCTAAGATGGGTAGGCCTTTAACATCAGATGGTGGGCCAGAATGGGGGTGGTTTCATTTGGAAGGACTTACTTTCTATAAATGCTCTCCTAGGAGTCACCTTAATTAAATCGTTAACAACAGTTTTGTTGTTTGACTACAAAATTTTGTCAATTATCCTAAATTATTCATCCTATCAGGTAATGTGGTCCAATACCACCCACCTTTTCGGAGATCCACCATCACCACCTCAATAAAAATCTTTACTGTGAGTCCACTATGTTGAGGATTCACTCCACCAGAACACTGGTCTTAACTCATCCCTCCTAGGTTGACAAAACTATCAGACTTTTTTTGTGTTTGTTTTTTTAAGACATTTTGACTCACTGCTACCCTATTAGCAGGTGTTTTATAAATTAAAATGTTTTAATAAATTAAACATTTCTGATTATTTGATGAGGGCAATAAAAGGTAAAAGTTTGCACTAAAATATTAAGCTCTTTCTGAGCTTTGTGGAAGCGTGCATTTAATACCAACTTTATTTTTTAAACTTATTGCTTTAGAATATTGAAATATGCCCACAGATCATGGTGTTAAATGTTCTCCCCTGTCCAATAGAGCCTTGTACAATAAACTTGTCACACACCTCATATCCACATGCAAAATTACTCGCAATAGGTGCACAACTGTTTTAGGCACAGTTGGAACCACATGTGCTTGGAATGTAACTCACTATCATTAATCTGATACTGAGTCCACGCTACATCGCTACAGTAATAGTGTAGAAAAAGGCTATGCCTGCAATTAATTCTTTTAAAAATCTCCTTCCATTTCCACCAACAATATTGATTACACCAGTTTGGAGTGTTAGTTTAGATCTGTTGCTAGCATTTTAAACCATTCGGTCCCTGAACCCTGCTCAGAGCAGGTCTAGCCAACACAGGGGTTAAGATATAGGTGGCTATGTTTCTATGCTAGCACTACCACCTGTGGAACTGTAGCCACAATAGCAATGGTGGAAAGTTTTTAAGAAAAGATGTTTAGAGTCGACAAGTTATAAACGTGCTGATGCAGCTGTCTCAACTGGGTCTGCTTGCACAATCTCTCAATGCTCCTGCAAACTTTCAATGATCTATATTCCTAATTACTGTACTTTGTTTTGACCTACTGGAGCTTCTGTAAATTATGCATACCAAGTTTGCTTTACAAAGTGAAATGCATGTAAACTTTAGGCTTTTCTTGTTTCAACAAATAAAGAACATGTTTATGCAATACTTCTAACTTTTATTATGACAAAATACATTTTATATAGTGAAATGTTATACAGTTCACATCTCATTTTTTTTTTGGTACAACACCTCTCCAGTCATGTATTGCCATTCCTACAAAATCCTGCTTTTCAAATCCCTGCTGATAACTATGGGTTAGGTACTCAGAATGCATTAGTACTGCAGCAGTTGGAGGGAGTGTTATGTACGGACTTGCTGAACAGGTCTACATCAGCCAGGATGTCCAGTGCAGACACACTGTACCATTTAAATAGTTCATGTCAACCTTCTTTTGTTGGACTGATGCAAGAGACAGATTAGTACTATCTGTTCAGTGGTAGAGATTTAGAGCAGGGTTCTTGGATGCTATTCCCAGTTCTTCCACTAACTCATGCCGTGATGCTGGGCAACTTGCCTCCCCTCTGTGCAAGATCAGGATAGCACACACCTAAAGTTTTTCATCACTGTAGTACTGCAAACCTAACTCACAGGGGCAGGGAAGCTTACATTCATGTTTGCAAAGTGTGTTCACACAATTGGACTAAAGTGTCTATACAAGAAACAGTACTCCTGTTACTGGTTCTGACAGCACATATAATGAAGAGATGTGATCCCCTAGAATGACCAATTTGCTTAGGTGGGTGTAACCAGACCCTACAATTTGCAATGAGATAGCAAGCAGAGAGAAGTAGTGCCATAACAAATCCTAGGACGCTTCATGAGAGCTGAAGTGGAAAAAACACTTTTTCCACAGCTTGAAAAATTCATCAGTCTGTGGCAAACAGAAATCTCTCTCAGACAAATGCCATCAGCTTATGCATAATCTATACTTTCATTTTAAAGTAATATATTTCAAGCTCTTATAACTGCAAAAACAGCCTTCCAAATATGAACTAAATGTATACTTGATGCATGATCTCCTCTGGAAACAACACACGCACCTGCAGTATCTCAGCTACTATTCACAGCTTTGGCAAACCTAGAGTGAAAACTGCAGTAGCAATGGAAGTCTCGAGATTCAGGTCAAATTCACATTTTGGGAAAGCTATGAATAGCTGAAAAGGTGGGCTGAAGAGATATTTACTGGGGACAAGGACCCAAATCAGAGGGTTGACAATGGCTACATTGGAAACACCAGCCTTGCAAAAGCCCAGGATTTCTAGTGTGGGAGAAGTGTAAAAGAAAAAAGATTAGAGAACATTAAACTGATAAACTGCCAGTAAGAACCAAAAAACATGGAGACACTGAGCAAAAGCCAAGAACTGCACTCTAATAGCGATCCTAGCATTCTCCCCTTTTCCAATAGTCAGAGGTTTGTGGATGAGGAGAGATGGCTGAGACACAGTGAGGAACTTTAACTTCACAGAGTTCTTTGGATTTTACATGTTTGGATGGCAGGATGAATAGAAGTGGGATGTGAGTGGCTGGATGCACAAACCAATGTCTGTGGGAGAGATTATTTTATATCACTCATAAATTGGCTAAGTTTACAGAAGATACATAAGATCATGAATCTGTTTTCAAAGAAAGGTACAAGTTAGAAAAGTAGTAAGGAAGAGAAAAAAGATTGATTTAGGGGAGAAGTAGGAGAAATAAAATAGAGAAAGAAGTAGAGAACAAAAAGTAGAGAAAGAAAACGGATACGGGCATGCAAAATAAAGATTTCAGACATGACTGAGGTACATTTTAAGAAAACAGAAAGATAAGAAGTTACAATTAATAGCACACAATTTGTTCTGTATCTCTAAAATGCAGGAGCCATGGCTTACAGGCAGATAGGCATAGCATGATAGCAGTGGTGGTGTTTTTACCCTGACTAGTAAGGTTAATCCTTGCACTAGATAGAAGACCTGCACATTTCAAAAACCAGACAAACTAGAGCAGTGGTTCTCAACCAAGCCTAGTTTTACAACAGGCTACATAAAAAGCACTAGCGAACTAAAATTTTATACAGACAATGACTTGTTTATACCGCTCTATACACCAAAATGCAAGTACAATATTTATATTCCAGTCAATTTATTTTATAATTATACGGTAAAAATGAGAAAGCAAGCAATTTTCAGTACTGATGTGCTGTGACATTTTTGTCTTTTTATGCCTGATTTTTTAAGCAAGTAGTTTTTAAGGGAGGTGAAACTTGGGGTATGTAAGACAAATCAGACTCCTGAAAGGGGTACAGCAGTCTGGAAAAGTTGAGAGTCCTAAACTAGAGGGCTATAGCAGCCATTTTTGCCACTACATGACATGGGCAAGGAAGAGTTATTGCTATGTAATTTGGACCCTGTCTCAAACTCCAAAAGTCATTTCTCTGAACAAGGGCTTGTCTTTTCATGGCATAAGTTTACTGAAAATCATGTACATTGAAGGCCAATCCCATTCTAGTGCATGTCTCCAGAAAGAAGTGTTATTAACAGTGACCCAGATCCAAGTGCAATGCTATATTACAGGAAATCTAGGTGTACTACTAGTAGCAGATGCCATCCTATTGTGAATTAAGGTTTCAACCAACCATATTATCCATGTGCCAATCCTTTCCCAGTGTAAAACTTTAGGAAACCCAGGTATGTTTGTAGATTTGGTCACAGTGAAAGAATAGGGAACCCAGAGAGATTCATAGACTCTAGGACTGGAAGGGACCTTGAGAGGTCATCGACTCCAGTCCCCTGCCCTCATGGCAGGATCAAATACTGTCTAGACCATCCCTGATAGACATTTATCTAACCTACTCTTAAATATCTCCGGAGATGGAGATTCCACAACCTCCCTAGGCAATTTATTCCAGTGTTTAACTACCCTGACAGTTAGGAACTTTTTCCTAATGTCCAACCTAAATCTCCCATGCTGCAGTTTAAGCCCATTGCTTCTTGTTCTATCATTAGAGGCTAAGGTGAACAAGTTTTCTCCCTCCTCCTGATGACACTCTTTTAGAGACCTGAAAACTGCTTTCATGTCCCCTCTCAGTCTTCTCTTTTCCAAACTAAATAAACCCAATTCTTTCAGCCTTCCTTCACAGGTCATGTTCTCAAGACCTTTAATCATTCTTGCTGCTCTTCTCTGGACCCTCTCCAATTTCTCCACATGATGATAGTAAACTGATCCCATCAAGAAATCTATAAGAAATCCTAATTAAATAAGGTTTCTTCACTGAGTTAACTGTAGCTGCACCCCTCAATCCATTAAGATTGAAAAACAAGAGGAATTAGTTGGAGTCAAGGATACAAATTCCATTTTGTATTTTATAAAATGATCTAACCTGCAAGGAACAAACAAAAAAACAACAGAAAAACAAAGCATGTAGGTAGGAAGGAGAGTTATTAAAGTTACTGCTCAAAAAAAAAACAGCTTGCTTGATTTTTTTTAATGTAAGTTGCAAAGAACATTCACCTTTAGCTGAAATCCTAAATACAAGAGTATCTGCAGAAGTCGAACACAACTATAGTGATGCTATCAGGACTGTCAGCCTTCAGCAATCAGATTAACATACAGTAAATGTCCAATCTCTCTTCTGATTTAGTCTGCTGCCTACACTAACCACTAAAATTCACACTAGGCCTGCCATGTGATTTGACTTCAGACAAGGCATTCATTGAGACATTAATGTCTCACAACACCCCTTTCACCACAAATTCTAAATAGGTTTAAATAAGCAATGCCTTTGAGTAAGTGAAGCATTTGGAGCAGATTTTTACTGTCATCAAAACCAGCCAGCCACAGTGCAACCAAAGTTCCAATAAGCCCTCTACATCTGCAAGATTCAGTTACGTTCCAAGTCAAGTATTTTCACCTTATTGTGTACAACATTCAAACAAATGAAGGTATGCGGATCATAGACTGCTAGCCCATAAATTTTCAACCATAAAATCTACAGCTGAAAAAAAAGTTAAGCAGATCTGTACTCTTATACTACTTGATTATGATGTCTCGCTAGCTTGGTTACCACCTCAGATATTCCTTTAGAAATAGACTAAAAGGAAGTTTTCAATGTTTGGAAAAGAAAGAAACTGCTTGACAGGTTTCATCTCAGCTGACAGCAAGGTCCTAATACTGTTGACACAAGAACTCAAATCCCCTTGTCAAGGAAAGTATAGTAGTTATCCTCAATTCTAAAGGCTTATAGCATATTTTTAAGGTACACTTTTTGGCATTCTCCCAAACATTCAGCAAGCAAGAGCAAAGGTGCATTTAGATGTTTTTGCAACTATACTGAGAAAACTTTTTTGAAGCTTCATAACTACATGTTAATTTAATACTAAATCATTTTTGCATTGTAGCAACAAGAAGCAAGCCCATTACTAAACTCTTTCCTATATTCCTTTTAAACACACTTTCTCACAAAAATAATCAAATTTCCAAATTTACGAGTAAAACTGCAAGCAGGAGCTCCAGAAACTCTGAATGTAGCTCTGGTTGCAGCAGTTTGCAAAGCTCAGGATGGCTAAAAGCTGAGTGCTTCTCCTGGGAGAAAACTATTGGTCCGAAACCTCCTTAGGGAAAAGTGTCTGAAAGTGTCAAGGAAACTAATGCAAGCTGTTTGTACTAATGAGTTTGAGCTGCTGGCACCACAGCTACCTCAAGAGTTTCACTCCCTCTGCAATTGTCCTCCAACAGGATGGAATGATATAAATCACTCAGTTTTATGAAGCCTCATAAAAAAAAATTGTACTACTGCTCATTTAGAAGATTAAAATTTAAAATGAACTAAATTACAAAGGTTTTCTTTTTTAAAACAACATTACCGTTAGGATAATTTATTTGAATTTTACAAAATTGCAGAACTTGATCCTGCAAATGCTTAAGGAGATACATAACTTTACTGACATGAACTCACTTAAAGTTAAGCATGTACACAAGTATTTGCAGCATCTGAGACAAAAACTGTATTTCTATTAAATATTTAGAAGTATAAAATTTGTTACTTCAAAACAAACAATAGCATCAGTGTTAATAATGAAAAGTTATTTAGACTTACAATACAATAAAGTTAATATGAATGTTATATACATATATACACACACACACAAATAATATCTAAAGTTAGGATCCTAAACCCATATTTAAGGGTAGGATATTCTAAAGCATTTATGTAACTCAGAAATATAAATCCCAGTGACTTCAAACCCTGATGGAGAAGTATTAGCTTGGTTGAAATATTTTAGCATTCCTAACTTACAAAAGTTCAATATAACCAAAGATGGCATAAGGCTGCAATTACAGTATGGGGTATTTGCTTATCAATTCTGTGACTGAATTTGTGTTCTTTCAGTAAAAATATTAACAATGCCCTAGACTCATCTTTCTCAGTATAGATCAGGGGTCGGCAACCTTTCAGAAGTGGTGTGCTGAGTCTTCATTTATTCACTCTAATTTAAGGTTTCACATGCCAGTAATGCATTTTAATGTTTTTAGAAGATCTCTTTCTATAAGTCTATAATATATAACTAAATTATTGTTGTATGTAAAGGTTTTTTAAATGTTTAAGAAACTTCATTTAAAATTAAATTAAAATGCAGAGCTCCCCAGACTGGTGGCCAGGACCCGGGCAGCGTGAATGCCACTGAAAATCAGCTCATGTGCCGCCTTGGCACGTGTGCCATAGGTTGCCTACCGCTGGTATAGATGAACCTTTTAAATATGAAGCTTCTTAATAGACAAATTTCCATGTAAAATCTGAAATTCTACTAACAATTGGGAAGTTAAGTAAATATACAATAATCTATTTTAGTAATTTAAAATAAAATGGTTAGAATGTACAGAACTAGCAACACAAATAAACATTTTTTTAAAAATTGTACGTTTTTTTTTTTAAATTACGATTTTATCCAGTTTGTCTTCCAGTACAAGCCAAGTGCTGGATCTCACAGGAAGACAACAGTTCTCATAGCAGAACACATTACATGACTAGCTGCTCTGTGTTGTAGGAATTTAAGTAAATGGTTAGAAAAAGTTCTGTACTATTAACGCAAAGAAACAGGTTTTAGAAGAGATTATCTTCTCAACAAGTTGCCACTTCTTTGCCCCTACAAAAGAAATTTAACATAACAGGAACAATAGGCTTGCTTTTTGTACAGGCATATTATGGCACTAGTATATACGGAATGCTAAATAAACATAGGTAATTTCTGGCATGCAGTTTTGGAATCGCCTAAAACATTTCTATCCCTGTCTCAGGAATATGCTGTTTGCATGCTACTCTTCAATTAAACATTCATATATAAAACATGATAATAAGGATGAAAGATGTTCTCTTGTTTACTGAGGTCTATCCAATTTTAGCTGCATGAATTTAAAGGATTTTTTCACCACCTCTTCCTGAGGCTAACACTACATAAGCTCCTCTTGCTCTAAATGGGGAAAAAACTTCCTATATGTGTACACACACAGTTTTCCCCTTTATGTGCAATTACTCAACTCTAATTATAGTATGATATTCTCACATTCCCTAACCCTACCACTCAGACAACAAAAGCAGATTCTCCCAGCATCCTACATGTCCAAATTGATATGCACCTCTACTCTGATATAACGCTGTCCTCGGGAGCCAAAAAAATCTTACCGCATTATAGGTGAAACCACATTATATCGAACTTGCTTTGATCACCCAAGGTGTGCAGCCTCGCCCCTCACCCCGAGCACTGTTTTATCGGGTTATATCCGAATTCGTGTTATATCAGGTTGCGTTATATCAGGGTAGAGGTGTACTGCCTTAAAATATAGCTAACTTGTTACTAACTTAGAGATCACCTCATGAAAGATGTATCTGGAAAAACTAAACCTCTGTATTTTCACACTGGTGTCAAACAAAAAAGCAATATCACTTAACCCAGCAGATCATTTAAAATAGGTACCAGCTTAAACGTGCAAGCTGAATAGCTTCTGCTAGTGTAAATGACAAGTCCAGGTTCTAAAGCTAAACAATTACACAAGCTACTTCATACTACAGCTTTATTTTCATTCTGAAATGAACTTCACAAATACATCAGATCTAGTTTCTTGCAGGTCAGTTCTGAAGCTGGTAGCTAGAGAAACCCAAGTCATTAGATACAATTCTGAAAAAAACTGAATGCAGCTCACTAAAAATTTTACAATAACAAATGTATAAAACCCCTCTCCCCAGGCACTGCAAAACTGCATAATTACAAAGGCAATATAAACTACTAAATGATTTCACGTTTTATGATCTCTCAATTGTACACTTCTGAGAAGCCTCCTATCCAACATCTGCACCACTCCAACTTATGGTGTCAATAACAAGATTTGAGCATAAACTGTCTATGGCAGGGACTGAGTTCTCCTTTTTTCATACAGCACAAAGACACTGTAGGTGCTTGATTAATCACCATAAAACAGACAAAGTATCTTAAGCAGGTGAAAACGGGAGGGAAAAGACTCTAAAAACAAGGTACCGCTGGTTATACTAAAACCATGTTATGTGGAAAGGGATGATTTTTTTAAAACCAAAAATAGTGTATAAAAAGTCATTAAAGATACTATACTTTTTAAATGAGATTCTAAACCCCGCCCCCATCCTTTTTCCATAATATAGTCTATGAACCCAGAACCCACACCAATGCAATTCAGTACAGGTATATCAGAGCTCAACCCAGTGGATGCACAAGGCAAACCTCCACATTAAGACCACGTGAACAAACAAGGCAGGCAGTCAATGCCATGACAAATCAAGGTGCATCAGACCATCTTTCACAAATCAATGCTTGCACATTAGAGCATCTCCTCTATTCAGTGCACACACACCAGCATCATTCTTCTGATTCATCGCGCATACACCCCTGTCAACAAAGCATGTGCCAGTTGCCATTCCCAGAACAATAAGTCGCAGGTCATCCTCTGAAAAAAATGCACATCCCTCATAACCTTAGTGCACACACTACCACCCCCACTCTCTCAGACCACTTCTACACCCAGACCCAATACCTTAGGCATATTAAAAAAAAAGTGCACATATACTACTACTATGCTTAACCATTTCATGTTTGTAATGCAGGTACAGTACCAAGATATTCACAGATCCATGAGCTGCACACAAGCCAGCTCCGTACAGACTGAAGCATGCATACTGCATGATTTGTCCTGGGATCATCAAGGCAATGTGCCTTATGGAGTGACTGAAGAAACTAGAAAACATTGCCCACACCCCTCGACAGCCCTAGAGTAAAAATCATGGGGGGGGGGGGGTGAGAAAAAGGAGATGAATACATTTCCCCTCCCCACATAACTCCAGAACCAGCAGCAGAGGAGGGAAGGGGATGCATTTAACAGGCCCCCCGCATCCCTGGCAATCTGGGGCATGCACACACAGTGGGTGGCGGGTGCCCTGCTCGCAGGTGACAGGGTGAAGAGGTTGTCCCAGGTCTCTCCATTGCCCCGCACTTATCCCGCCGCTCCGGGGAAGAAGGAAGGCGAGACCCAGGCATATCGTCGAGCGAAGGGAGGGGGGGTGTGGAAATGCAACACCCCCCCCCTCCACCCCCCAGCTCAATGCAAGATGCAGCAAGTTACCTGCTTCATGCAACTCAGTCGCCACCTGCCCGGGCTACAAACAGCTGGTGCAGCCCCCCCTTTCCCCCCCCGTACGACCCCTCTACCTCAAGGTGCAGTGACTAGTGCACCCCCCGCGCACCCCAGGGTGCGCCTCCCCCGGGGGCTTCACCTGCTGCAGCCTCCCCACTGCCGCCGGCGCACCCCGCTCCCCCCAGGCCGGGAAGCGACTCTGCTCAAGTTCCTTCCCCCCTCAGGCTGGGCCTCGCGCTACCAGCCGGCTGCCCCCAGGCCCGACGGGGGTCCCCAGCCGGGCGGGCGGCCCACACTCACCCAGGCCGAGCCCCTTTTGGCCACCTCCGCCGCCGTCCATGCCGGGCGGGGGAGGGAGGGGGGCGGGCGCCAGGGGCCCTCCCTCCCGCTCAGCCCCCTCAGCCGCCGCCGCGGCGCTCGCGTAGCTGCCGCCTCAGGCCCAGGCCCCGCCGCCGCCGGACGCGGCTCCCGCTCCCCTCAGCCGCCGCCGCCGCAGCGCTACGTGGCCGCCGCAGCCAGTCTCGCGACTCAGGCTCGAGCGCGAGCGATGAGGGGGGCAGGGAGGGGAGGGGGGAGAAAAGGGAGTGAAAGGCAGAGCGCGCGCGCGCGAGGCGCCTCGCGCCGCCTTTTCAGCCGGTCGCGCGCGCAGCCCCATAGGCGGCGGCGGCGGCGCGGGGAGGGAAAAGGACGAGGATGGAGTTGGCGCATGCGCCATAGGGCGGCCCTGTGCTCACCTCTGCTAGCAAGTGAAGTCCAGCTGGAGGGGAGGAACCGAGCGCGGGGGGGGGGTCGGTGCACACGTGAGAGGCTCGCCCTGGGGCGAGGGGGTGGATACTGAGCTCAGCAGGGTGAAGGGGGGAGGCAGTGCTGAGAGTGGGGCTTGGGGGGGGGGGGAATAGGCCCTAGGCTTGGAAGGGGGATGGGGATGGGGATGGGTGTGAGGCTCAGGGGGTTGGAGTGGGTGCCAGCCTTGGAAGGGGGATGGGTGTGAGGCTCAGGGGGTTGGAGTGGGTGCCAGCCTTGGAAAGGGGATGGGTGAGGGGCTCAGGGGGTTGGAGTGGGTGCCAGCCTTGGAAGGGGGATGGGTGTGAGGCTCAGGGGGTTGGAGTGGGTGCCAGCCTTGGAAGGGGGATGGGTGTGAGGCTCAGGGGGTTGGAGTGGGTGCCACCCTTGGAAGGGGGATGGGTGAGGGGCTCAGTGGGGTTGGAGTAGGTGCCACCCTTGGAAGGGGGATGGGTGTGGGACTCGGGGGGTTGGAGTGGGTGCCACCCGTGGAAGGGGATGGGTGTGGGGCTCGGGGGGTTGGAGTGGGTGCCAGCCTTGGAAGGGGGATGGGTGAGGGGCTCAGTGGGGTTGGAGTGGGTGCCAGCCTTGGAAGGGGGATGGGTGTGAGGCTCAGGGGGTTGGAGTGGGTGCCACCCTTGGAAGGGGGATGGGTGAGGGGCTCAGTGGGGTTGGAGTAGGTGCCACCCTTGGAAGGGGGATGGGTGTGGGACTCGGGGGGTTGGAGTGGGTGCCACCCGTGGAAGGGGATGGGTGTGGGGCTCGGGGGGTTGGAGTGGGTGCCAGCCTTGGAAGGGGGATGGGTGAGGGGCTCAGTGGGGTTGGAGTGGGTGCCAGCCTTGGAAGGGGGATGGGTGTGGGGCTCAGGGGGTTGGAGTGGGTGCCAGCCTTGGAAGGGGGATGGGTGTGGGGCTCAGGGGGTTGGAGTGGGTGCCAGCCTTGGAAGGGGGATGGGTGTGAGGCTCAGGGGGTTGGAGTGCGTGCCACCCTTGGAAGGGGGATGGGTGAGGGGCTCAGTGGGGTTGGAGTAGGTGCCACCCTTGGAAGGGGGATGGGTGTGGGACTCGGGGGGTTGGAGTGGGTGCCACCCGTGGAAGGGGATGGGTGTGGGGCTCGGGGGGTTGGAGTGGGTGCCAGCCTTGGAAGGGGGATGGGTGAGGGGCTCAGTGGGGTTGGAGTGGGTGCCAGCCTTGGAAGGGGGATGGGTGTGGGGCTCAGGGGGTTGGAGTGGGTGCCAGCCTTGGAAGGGGGATGGGTGTGGGGCTCAGGGGGTTGGAGTGGGTGCCAGCCTTGGAAGGGGGATGGGTGTGGGGCTCAGGGGGTTGGAGTGGGTGCCAGCCTTGGAAGGGGGATGGGTGTGGGGCTCAGGGGGTTGGAGTGGGTGCTACCCTTGGAAGGGGGATGGGTGTGGGGCTCAGGGGGTTGGAGTGGGTGCCAGCCTTGGAAGGGGGATGGGTGTGGGGCTCAGGGGGTTGGAGTGGGTGCTACCCTTGGAAGGGGGATGGGTGAGGGGCTCAGTGGGGTTGGAGTGGGTGCCAGCCTTGGAAGGGGGATGGGTGTGAGGCTCAGGGGGTTGGAGTGGGTGCCAGCCTTGGAAAGGGGATGGGTGAGGGGCTCAGGGGGTTGGAGTGGGTGCCAGCCTTGGAAGGGGGATGGGTGTGGGGATCAGGGGGTTGGAGTGGGTGCCAGCCTTGGAAGGGGGATGGGTGTGAGGCTCAGGGGGTTGGAGTGGGTGCCAGCCTTGGAAGGGGGATGGGTGTGAGGCTCAGGGGGTTGGAGTGGGTGCCAGCCTTGGAAGGGGGATGGGTGTGAGGCTCAGGGGGTTGGAGTGGGTGCCAGCCTTGGAAGGGGGATGGGTGTGGGGATCAGGGGGTTGGAGTGGGTGCCAGCCTTGGAAGGGGGATGGGTGTGAGGCTCAGGGGGTTGGAGTGGGTGCCAGCCTTGGAAGGGGGATGGGTGTGGGGCTCAATGGGGTTGGAGTGGGTGCCACCCTTGGAAGGGGGATGGGTGTGGGGCTCAGGAGGGTAGGTGATGAGCCCAGTAGGCTCGGGTGATTGCTTGGCTTGGAGGAGGGCTGGTGGGTGTTGATCACTGGGTTAATTATTATTGCTAATGATTAATTCTCTTTGCACTTTTAAGAAACCTAAAACTACAGAAAACCTGCAAGTCTTGCCATCATAAATAAGATCTAGGCCACTGATGCCACAGAATCCTGTAACATGGTTGATAAGGGCAAGTGCTAAAGACTGAAGCCACAGAACTGCAAAGTGTCGCATACAGTTGTTGCAAATGCAGCACAGTTTGCATGTACATGTGATTTCATTTTTCTGGGATCCCTCTGTTGCAGCACCTAATCCTGCAACCAGTGTGACTATGGCAAAACTCCAGTAAGAACAGCATCAGACACGCTGTTGGCACTTGTGTGAGCAGTCTCTCCTGCAGCAAGATTAAAAAATAAGTTCAATTGCTTTCTTTCTATGCATGCAATTCTGTGCCCCCACCCCCCAGTTACTAAGTATTGTCATCCTTACCCATCCTCCAACCTCTTATGCTGGAGAAAGAGGCTAATGCTGACTTACTGTAGCACAGATAAAGCAGTAGTGTAAATGATCCCAGGCTGCCTAAACTAACCGTTACTCTATTGTCCTCATCTAGGTAATTACAGTGAGATTTCACTTAATTAAAGTCTGCTGAGTTGGGCGAGCTGCGGCAATGCTCTGAGAGCTTTGAGGCACTGTGGCTAACACCAACCCACGCATGGATCGTTGTTTGGCTCTGAGTAAAAGTGACTGGGTTCTGGGCTCAGTTGCTCTTCTGTAGCATGTGGGTTTATATTACAAATAGCAGTGAAACCCCTGTCTGTCAGCTTCGCTGAAGGGTGCATGGAATCATGAACCTGTAGCATAATGCAAATACTGCCCTATTCTCTTTTAATCGAAGGCTTGTTGCACTTAAGTGTCCTAACATTGATATGGAATATATGAAGCACAAAGGTGCATGTAGAGAGAGATGTGGTCTGGTTATAGGACTCGAAACCATCTCCTGGGATTTCTCCTAGCTCTGCTACTGACTCCCTGTATCGCACTGGCCAAGTCATTTGATCTTTCTGTATCTGTTTTCCCATCTGTACAATGGAGATAGTACATATATTACCTACATTCCAGAGGGCTTATGAAGAATGCTTTTAATGTGCTTTGAAGGCAAGTGCCAAATATTAGTAAGTGTTTTTATTGTTTCTAGTGGTGGTGTAGTTGTGTTGGTCCCAGGATATTAGAGGGACGAGGTAGGTGAGGTAATATCTTTTACTGGACTAACTTCTGTTGGTGGGAGAGACAGAGTTGCAAGCTTACACACAGCTGTTCTTCAGGTCCTCAAAGAAAGCTTGTCTCTCTCAACAACAAAAGTTGGTCCAATAAAATATGTTACCTCATCCACTTTGTCCCTCTCTATGTTTGTGTAGCACTCTGTGTTTGCAAGGCTTGATCCAGTTCTCATTGACTGAGAAGGCTTTGGCCCCTCCATAAAAAACATTAACACCCGGCTGGACCTCTGGAGTATCATTATCCTCCATTTTACAGATTGGGAAACTGAGGCAAAGATGTGGTCACTCAGTAAGGCTGATGGTCCTGAGTTTTGTTTCCTTGGTGTAAATCAGGAGTAGCTGCATTGACCACAGTAAAACGGTTGTGGTAGGAAAGTCAGGGCCTATTGTGTTGATGGAGTTAGGATCAGACTTCAGTGGAGTTAATCCAGATTGACGCTGGTGTGACTACGCAGAATTGGGTCCCAAGAATATAGAATCTTCTAATCTAGCCCTCTCCAGGTTAGATTTGGTTACAGCTCTGCTGGAAAAGCACCTAGTGGTTAGAACAGCAGATTGGGAGTCAGAACACTCTGTTCTAGTCACACCTCTGCCACCAGTTTGCTGTATAACCTTGCCCAAATCACTTAACCTTGCTCTGCCTCAGTTTCCCTGTTGGTAAAATGGTAATAATGTTTAATTTACTGAGATGTTGTGAGACTAAGTTAATATTGTAAAGTGCATTGACATTCTCAGATGAAAAGTGCTATAAAAGGGCAACATGTTATTGTATTATGAAGGCCGCTATGAAAGTACAAGTATTTATCTCTCTCACAGGGGCATTGTAAAATGTTTTACATTTGTAACTAAGACAGAGGGAGATTATCTGATTTACCCACATTATTGGCAGTCAGCAAGAAAAACCAGTAGTCTTGATTTGCAGTTTGCTGCTCTAAACCCTATCTCCAAGTTTCTTAGTCTTTTTCCACCTAGAACCCATCCCACCAAAATTCTGCCTCTAGTGGATAGCACACTGGACTGCGACCCCAGGGACCTGAGTTCTATTCCTGGCTCTGCCACTGGCCTTCTTGGTGACCTTGGACAAGTCACTTGACTTTGCTGTGCCTCAGTTTCCCCACAGGTAAAATGAGGATAATGATACTGGCCTCCTTTGTAAAATGCTTTGAGATCTACTGGTGAGCAGCACTACATAAGAGCTATGTATTCTTTATAGCACTTTTCAGTGGCTTCTTACTGTGACCTGAATTTCCCAATGCTTTGCAGGAACTGGGTCACTGAAGAAACTAAGGGATAGTAGTTGGTGCTGGCAGGGCTATTGCTTGGTGTGTGGGTGCTGGTTAAGGGTGATTGGTGGGGGATATAGGACTGGAAGAGGATGCTGGATTGCTGTGGAGCTATTTTCTTCCTGCTCCTGCATCTCACGGTGCTCAGGGGAGGCCCTGCTTTGAGAGGCCGTGAAGCCTGTCCCATGCCTTTAGACGCATGACTTCCCTTGCCCCAGAGATGAACACAGTGTAGGAGGGGTAAGAATTCTACTTTGACCAGATTAGGGGGTAAAAGAAGATAGGGCAAGAGTGGCACCAACTGGAAAGGGGAAGGTTCAAAATGATTAACTTGAGCTGGTTCCTGGTAGCATTTTTTCTGTAGCTCGGCAGTTGGGCTGTGACCCACAGTGAGTGTCACCTCTCTCCCCACCGACTGACCACATTGCCTCTGGTCCTTGGGGTTGTTTCTTTTATTGCCTTGTCTGTTGTGCGCAGCAGGTAAAGTTTGGTGGGAGCTTTTCCTAAGCAATTCTTTTTGTATTTAAATTACCTACAAACAGATTTGACCTGGTCACAATTAGTACAACATGAAAATGACTCAGTCCTGTAATACAGGGTTACAACAGAGCTCTCCTGAAATCTTTCATTTACAACAGTGATACTCAGAGCTTAGTGGCTCAGGAGCCAAATTAGCCATCAGCATTATCCAACAGAGCCACAGAATGTGAATTAATTGTTTCATTTACTGTAGTACTATATATTCATATTTAAACGGTGTGATGGGGAAATATTAATATATACACAAATTTCTCACAGCAAAATGACTGACCGAGTATTATTATTTTAATCAACTACAGTTGGTTAATAGCATCGTAAAAGCATCCCGATTGGTTGTTAATTAAATCACACAGTGCTTTTATATCATGTGCTGCAAAGAGCTGTGGAGATGCATTAAAGAGCCCCTTGCGGCTCAGATACTGAGTCTGAATATCACTGAATTAAAACCTCAAATAAAAGGGACAATGTACGTTGGGGAGCATAGGGCCAGCATAGCTGACTTTTGTGTCTCGCCACCTACTGCATTCACTATAGGGACGTGGGGCTGCAGTACCTTTGCTCCCATCGGTTCCTTGGAATTCATAACCTACCAGCTGGCTCAGTTCAGAGCTGTCCCCAGGCTGTTCTACATCAGCCTGAGTAGCGATTAGACTGAGAGGCAGGGAGCCCTTGCTGTGGCCAGGGAAGAATCTAGGCCTAACAGAATCAGGGCTGCCTCTTTTGACTGCAGAGAGAAGGCGGCTCAGGTGAAGAGGGAGGGTGGTCTCTCCTTGCAAGAGCAGTACCTGCCTGTGTGAATGAATTCAATTACAGATAAACTCAAAGTGTGCTCCAAAATTACAGCTTAAATGCAAAAACTAAGGAACCTGCAGCTTAGAGAGCAGGGTGATGGAGATGGCTATGAGCAAAGAGAACTGCCTCCTGGATTTAGTATCTCAGGGAAGGAAGAGTTTCTGATCTGGTCTTCCAGTTCAGGCCTGTTTCCCGAGAGAATGAAATCATTTCCCAAACATCATCTCTGTACCACAAAGGCTGAATGGTGCCCTATAGAAGATGCTATTCTAGAGCAGTTTGACTTTTCTCCTAGCCTTGGGCCCTTGTCCTGTATATCTCCTGCAGGCCCCGAGTGCCTTGTGGGACACTCTTTGTTAGTGATTTACCAATCCCAATGCCCGTTCTCAGTTTCCCCAGTAAGAATCTCAGAGATGTTGGCTGCCAAACTCAGTTCCTATTCCCACAAAGGAGTCTGTTTTGTTTACTTTTCTTTTTTCTCTTTGATCCAAGTTTTGACATGAAAAGACACGTCAGCCAGGTAGGAAAGAAAACAACCAAACCCACACCTCTGCCTCCCATGAGCTTCTTCAACACGTGGAGCTGCACGCTTGCCAATCAGCCACAGATCCTTATCAGCTCTCTGATGTCCTCTTTGTCGTCTTCCCTCTACAGTCTCCTTTCAAATCATTGTACAACCTCTAGAGGTATGTAACCCATCCTGCAAACACCCCTTCCCCCCCAAAGGATATAAAACATAAGCCCCGACCACGTGCTCACTGAAGATCCTGTGGCACTGGTCAAGATATCCTGGGGAAATTCCAGTGTGGGTAATTATCTTCTACATTCTGCATCCTCCCCTGTACAGTTTCAGATCAATGTGGCATAGTTCTGCGCATGACTGTTGTGTAGGGTTCCCCAAACAGCTGCTCTATCTCACTCCAGAGGTAGCTGCATTTCTGTGGTAGGTGAAGTGCCTCCTGTGCATAGCTTGTAGCTGATGCTCATTAAATCTGTAAAGCACCTTGGGATCTTGTTGGATAAAAGGTGCTATAAAAATGTAAGTAATTATTAGGCTAGCTTCATTAAACGTGGCCTGTGATTTTTAATATTATCATACATTTATTATATATGAAGCATTTTTTAAGTTAAACAATCCCAAAGAGCTTTACAAACTTAACAAATTAGAGCAGCAGCACTGAGGTGCAGCTGGCTCTGGGGTGGAGAGCAGTGACCAAACACCACGCAGTGCACTACAGAACAGTGTGGGAAGGGAAAGCCAAGGACACTGACGTAAGCTCCTACTTTTACAAGAAGTGCAATGGGATCGTAAACATCCCTGTGGCATAGGCAGAGTCTCAGTTTTGATACCTACCGTCACCCAGTAAACTAAATGGTCTACATTTTATAGGAAGGAAAAAAGGTTGAGGTCAGAACTGATGGTGTCAAGGTGTCTCAAACCTAATGTTTAGGCTGCTCAGCCATCCTTGCTGGCTGTCACTTTGGGAGAGAAAGAAGCTATAGATCCCGTATAACAATGAAAGCCCTAATGGATCAGTGCATGGTAATTAAACTGTAAATTCACTGGGACAAAGAATGTCTCATATATATGTTTTCACTGTGCTGGACACAGTAATGATGCTCAGAAAAAGAACAGTTATTCCCCGGGGGGGTCCTTGGGTGGATCGTTGGTCTAATATCACTTTTAAACACTGGAGAGTAAGCTGAGTCTGGCACTGTAGCAGCTGGACAGGGCTGGGAATGGGAGAGCTGTTGTGTGAACGGGAATCTGGCAGAGGTTGTGGGGAATTGCAACGTTCAAAGTCTGTTCTGTTGACTCTTCGCTAATATGTTGGTTCTTTGTATCTCTCTGTCTTGTCTTTACTGTAAGCACTTCAGGGCAGGGATGAACTCTTCTAAAGTCTTGTTTACATGAGAAAGTTTTGACCAGTTCTACCACTATAATTATATCATTGTAGTTAACCTGATATACTGGTATGACTCCAGATGAGGACACCATTTTTTTCTGATTTGAGTGGCTTCGGGGAATGAGGGTAAGCTTAAACTCCTTCCCAAGTAACAAGCTAAACAAAAACCAAGCCTGCTAATGCTGGAATAAGTGTCCACACAGTGGTTATACCTCTATAACTACAGTGCTTTAAAATCACATCCTTCCCTGTGTAGACAAGCCCTAAGGCCAGATTCTCCAAAGTATTGAGTAGGGTAACCAGACGCAAGTGTGAAAAATCGGGATAGGGTGGGGGATAATAAGAGCCTATATAAGAAAAAGACCCAAAAATCGGGACATGTGGTCACCCTAGTATTTAGGTGCCTAACTCCCATTGGCCCAGTTTCTGCAAGGTGTTTAGCTACCTAAGTGTTTGTAAAGCACCTAACCCAATGGCTCCAATCCAGGGTGGAGTTTTTGGTGCTAGAGGAATACAAAGAATACATAGGTTCTTACTCTCCACCTTATAGAATTAGCCTCAGGAGTCCTGTTCCCTCTAAAGGACTTGTTTGAATTAATCTCTCTTGGACATGCTCATTTTGCTTAGACTTAACCCCTGCTTCCTTCCTGTTCTTGCCTCTTGAACACAAGAGTATTTTTAACCTAATGCTTTGGTGGCATCATGAGCGCGCTCCTGTCCAGCCTTGTTCCATCCTTCCTGTCGCTGCCACAACTCCTTGCCCTCTGGCTTAGCTGTAATTGAGAGGACAAGTTTTGCATCTAGCCAGTGGTACATGGACCCTGAACCTCCTGCATAACCCTCCTCAACATCCTTAGTTCCCCTCTGCTCCGATGGACTCTGGGGCAGTTCCTAAGAGACTGGAGAGAGTTTGTTCCTTATTACGGCTGCTACCCATGGGCCGGGCATGGAGCTGAGAGTCAGGTCTCCTTGGGTAATGAGACCATCTGTACTGATGTCTTGCTGTGTGACCTTAGGTATATCTTGTTGCACCACCACGGTTGTCCTTTTGACTTCACCATCTCTGTGACCTTGAGCAAGTGTTTCCCAGCTGTGTGATAATGAGGCTTGCCTTGCAAAGTACCTTTATATCTAGAGACGAAAAGCTGCCTCGTCAGTGGAAAGTTTATTCATTTCCTCTATCAAGCGGGTGACACTGTCTCCCAAGTTGGGGTGAAGTGTCTTCTATTGTCATGCGGTGCCCGTCCTTTACAGCTCTGTTTTTGATTTCCTGGGATGACGTTTATTACACCATTATCAGTGGCATTTTGACTTTGTTCTTCATCAGGCCACTTATTCTATATCTTTGGGTTTTATGCTGTCACCCATCACTGTAGTGTCTGGGCTTCTTCCATGTAAAGAGCTAGAAATAACTCGAGTGTTGCCCCTAACTTGAGTACAGTCCACGCACAAAATCCTTTCACTGGAGTGTAGGAGTGCTTTTCACTCGAGATGGCTGGCTTGCCAGGGGTGTAGGTACAGTCAGCACAACTTGTCAGCTGCTCCCCCGACCGCTCTGCAGCATGGATGCAGCTTAACTTTGCTGGAGTGCTGCTAGTTCTCCTGTGCCTTCCCATAATTCCTGCTGTGTGCCCAGAAAGGACAGACAAGTTATCCCCCAGTTCACGGGGAAAGAATTCATAGAGTGGTTCAGGTTATTGCAGTACAAAGAACCCAGAGATGTGTCCTCACATGAGGGGCTCGACATGAGTGAGTGCAGCGTTAGTGTGGATACAGCCGCTCCAGGGTTATCTCTCAGAGGGGCTGTTCTCGCTTGAGCTTGGCTAATGAGAGATTTGCACTGGGGTTGCTCGTCGCTAGAGTCCCGTCTGCAGCGAAGGTTGTTTTAGGCTGAGTAGATGTAGGTGTCAGTGGTGTGAGAGTCATTCGTGCTATGGTTAAAAGGCTTTCTTGAAGAGGAAAATTTTGCAGTATTTTCTAAAGACGATCAAATTACTATTTACTGTTTGTATCACTGTAGGGACCCCTCAGGGGGTTGTGATGTTATTACCTGGGGGCTCGCAAGCTCCACCCCCAAACCCCACTTTTTCTCTAGCATTTATAATGGTGTTAAATATTTTAAGAAGTGTTTTTAATGTATATGGGGGGGGGGCGGCGCGGTCACACTCAAAGGCTTGCTGTGTGAAAGGGGTCACCAGCACAAAAGTTTGAGAACCACTGCTGTAATGCCTAGGGCATAGATCCCCAAACTGTGGGGTGCACCCCCAAACATTCAGGGGTGTGTGGCAGGGCCTGGCTAGCTCCCATGGGGCTGGGGAGGGAGCCTGGCTGAGGCTCCATTCCTGGCTATTCTCTTGGCCCCAGACTCAACCCTTACTCCTGTCTGCGGTTTCCCCCACCTCCCCCCTGGGAGCCATGGGGCCGCTCCTGGCTCCGGGGAGAGCAGGTGAGGGAAGGGAGTGGGGCACGACCCTGAAAAGTTTGGGGACCACTGACCTAGGGGCCTCAGTCAGAGACCAGGACACTGTTGTGCTAGGTGCTGTACAAACAGAACACAAAAACCATCTCTGCTCCAAGGGGCTTTTTGATCCAGATCTCATTGACTGAGAAGGCTTTGGCCCCTCCCTCAATAACATTAAACACCCTGTTGGACCTCTCTGGAGTAAAGTTATCCTCCATTTTACAAATTGGGAGACTGAGGCAAAGATGTGGTCACTCAGTAATGCTGATGGTCCTGAGTTTTGTTTTTCCTGGCGTAAACCAGACGCTGTTGTAAAACGGTTGTGGTAGGAGAGTCAGGGCCTGTTGTGATGATGGCGTTTAGGATCAGGCTTCAGTGGAGTTAATCCAGATTGACACTGGTATGAATATGCAGAATTGGGCACCAGGAATTTAAGATCTTCAGATCTAGCCATCTCCAGGTTAGATTTGGTTACAGCTTGGCTCAGAATTTTGCTAGCTCTCTTCTCCCCCACATTTCCAGTTCAGTATATTTCTCACTCTCCGCACTTCACAGCGGCAGTATAAAAACACCACCATGCTGAACTACTCCACCAGCTGCAAAGCAACGATGAACCAGACCCTAGGTCTTGCCTTACCATCCCAGCCCTAATGGCTATAAAACGTCCCCTCCAGCTGTGCTCTATGATACACAGTACAGCAAACCCAGGGAGCATCCTTACCTGGATAGAGTTCGGCTGCGGCAGCTGCTGCAACAGAGAGGAAGCGTGTTTTCTGTTTGACGGCTAAGCTCCAAGTTACAACCGCTCTGACGATGCCTGGCTGTGTGGTTACTCATGGTCTTCTCTTCACAAATCAGGTGAACTGGTTATCTATTTTAAAAAAACGGGGGTGGGGGGAGGCGAGGCGGAGAGGAAATCAGGCAGTTTCCTGTTTGTTTGTGCTGAACAAAAATGTGTTTGGTTGTTCTGAGTGATAAGTAAGCCTGCAAGCAGCCTTAGAGAGTCTAGAGCTCAGCTATGCAAATTAACATTAGAGAATTGTAAAGATGAGGTTTTTAATATGGAGGAAGATTTCAAGCTGCAACCATCAAATCATCTTGGGACACTTAAAACGAGGGAGAGAAGGGATGGAGGCCCTCACGCTAGCTTGTACCCACCGTAGGTCAGCAGTGACTGGAGCTGCTGACCAGATGATTGCCCACGGGCAGCATCCGTGAAATGAGTTTGGCAGTTCTCAGTCTAGTCCCTACTTGGAAAAGCACCAATGCACTTGGCCCCCGTTGTCTCTCGTTGGAAGTCTCCGCTGGCCCAAGACATGGGACATCCAGCTCAGGCCTGAGAGATGTTGGTGGCAAAATGCTGGGGTTAAGCATGCACTGCTGTCCCTGTTCAGTGGCTAAATAAATACAGGATCTTGGTCTTAAAGGCTGCCAGGCTAGCACCGTCTACCAGCTCTAAATTCACTTAAATTGTGTAGATCAGATCAAATAGATGAGAGTACTGGCACCTGGTGGATCCCTCTGCCACTGATAAATTACACCGTTAATTGTAGGCACCAAGACTCTAGCACAACAGGATGGATGTAATCTCTGCACAGCTTAATATTCCTCCTCTCCAGCTCGTGGTTTTTTCATTCCCTCTGTGGAGCAGCTGTGAGAAGATCCCAACTGGATTCCAAGCAGCAGTCTACTGTGGAATGAGAGGTGCTGCGTTAGACTTGCAAGAACGACTTGCTTTCAAAACCACTTGTTTTCTTCCTGCTTGTGGATTCACCATCAGGCAAAAACTTTGCCACTGGATTTGCCTCTGGGCACTGGGTGCAAGAAACTTCCTCCGTCTGGATTCACCACTAGGGATAAGGTGTGCGACAGCTGTTGTGAGAAATATTGTCTCTCCAGAATCAGGGGTGCACAGGGGATGCTGCCATGTCAGGCATGGAAATTGGCAGGGGAAAGGATTAAACAAGGAAGCCGTCTATTGACATCATCAGACAGGAGTCGGTGCACTTCCAGAGTAGATGCAGCTACACTGGTAGGGGTGAACGTATCAATGCAACATGCTTGGTAAGCACAGATTTCATGTGCAGGTGCCCGGGCTTGGGTACTCTGTGCTGTGTAGATGTGACCAAAGATACAACTGTTGAAGCTACCAAAAGCTTGGCACAAGACACATCAAACAGGGAAACGGGCAGCACAGCTTGAATGAGATGCCTTAGTACTGCAGCAGTAAACCAGTGAGATGAGCAAGGGAGATTGGTTTGAAAAAGCCTGCCCTGGCAAGGAGTCCGGTATCACGGGTTTAGTGGGATAACCTGGCATAGAAGGGGTTAAACATGCAGCTGAGCACCCAAACTTTGTTTGCACATGAACGGATGACAGATTTCACACCAACGGTTTGCATGTTTAGTGCTGGCCCAGCACTTTCTTGGTATTGTCTTTGCCCCCAAGGTCCGGGAAGAGCCTTTCTCCTCTGAGGGTGCCCTGACCTCTTTACTCACCTACCTTGATTGCAAGGGAAACACCCTCTTTTCTTTTCCTTTTCTGGCCGCAAGTTCTGCTCTGCTCTGCTCTGCTCAGCAGATTTATTGCTGCCATCTAGTGGTGCTACAAGGACAAGGCCTGCTCGTGACTGCTCCCCGTCCCCCAAACACAGTGCGGGGCTGTGAAAAATGTATTCCCTCTGTAGATCTCCACTTCTCAGTGAATGAAATGGTCTGTCGTGTCTGGAGGCTGCAGCCCTCATTTCCCACCTGGTGAATTAGCCCCCCTGACTTTCAGTGTCTAAGTTATCTTCACAGATACCTGTAAGAAACTGGAAAAGCCATGGATTTTGTCTGAACATGATGCTGCTATCTGTGTCAGTCAGTGGGGTAAGTAGCTACAGGGAGGTTTTGGAAACAGAGCGGCATTTTTTGTTGTCGGTATGGAACAATAAACAGGAAAGATTCTGCACTGGGCATTGCTTGGAGTGACTTCCTTTTTTGTTTCTAGTATATTTTTAGTGATGGTGACGTGCCCTGGAGTTCCCTCCAATATTCACTGAAGAGATGCACTGATGTGAGGTGGACACATACCTGGTGGAAAGACCAAATATGGCAAGGAGAGGGGAGTTCAGTCTTCACGGTCCAGTCAATCCCCTTTTCTGAGAAGGATGCCCATTAGTGGGGAGAGTGAAGTTTGACTGCAGACATCTTATCTACTGAGAACTAACTCAAGGTCTTACATCTTCATTTCAGCTAGCACACCCAACCACCATCAATCTTTGGTCACTGCTTCCTCATGTTGGAGTCTAGCACAAAATTACCTCTGCGCTTGGCACCTTTGGATCATGGGCGAGTACCATTGCTTCCTCGCTGCCTAAGACTGATCTCTCAGGAACGGGCTTCAAGCGTGTTGGTGGGGCAAGATGGAGGAAGCTAGTGCTGCGACTTTCCCTGGTGCACCAGTTCTGCTGGTTAGTAGAGATCGGACTGCCTCCTTCGGGGTGCCTATCCAGCACCTCTCACTGAGTAAGTTCCTCTTTCGTAACTTCCCAATGATTGCATGCACCCTGCTATGACAGTCTCTCCACTAACACAGAATCCCTTTCTTAGGTAGGAAAGGGCAGAGACAGGTGGGTCTAGCAACTCAAGCCAGGTTAAACCCAGGGGTATCACATAGGACTTCTCAGTAGTTGGAGGAAGTTGTTAACAGAAAAGAGAGAGGGGAATAAGAAAGTGTGATTTAACCGTGAGGAGATCAGTGGTAACAAAACAACCTACCGTGCACTGAGAAGCACAAGATGTACATGCCTCTAACCTGTCCCCATTTTTTGACCTTCGGTGCATCTTAGTCCTTGCCGCTGTTTCACATTTATTGTTTTATTGACATCATCAGTGCTGAACCTGAAGCCACATTCTTCAAGGGGGGCATGAGGGTGCTGATTTTTTAAATAATTCTGCTGGGAGTTGCAGACCTGAGCCTGAAGTCCTCTCTAAACCCATCAGGATGGGTCGTGGCACTGCAAGTGTCCTCCAGACTGCCCTGCCAGCTTCTTAACCTTGGTTATGGAAGCTCCCAGCCTCAGGGGGGAAGAGGGAGAGAGGAGGGAAGATCAGCCTTTGGCTCAGTTCAGTCCTGGAGTTCTCTGCTGAGACTGTCAAGGAGTCTGCTAATTAGTATTAAGTGTGGTGGCATTTTTGGGTGACATGTTCCAACTGTACACAGAGAACTGGGCTGACAGCTCCAAGCTCCGCTGGCATAGCCCATGAGAGGCTGATGCCTTTGTTACAGCTGGATTCAGTCAAAGCTACATCTGTCAGGGTAGAGGCTCTGTATCCTACCCTGATCCCCCAAGCCACCCACTTACCCAGCCCTCATTTCAAGCGTCCTGTGCTGCTATTTTTCTCATGTCCCTGATTTGGGGTCACTGCCCATTGCTGGCGCTTGGCCAGGAGACATGATGCCACATGTTTTACCAACTTGGGAAACTACTGTAGGCACGGGATAGCCAAGAGATGCTCCCTGCAGGTGGTGGGACAAATGCAGCTTTCAAGAGGAGCTTTGAAATTCTCAGTCTCATGGCAGCTCTGGCTTAAACCCAGAGGCAGCTGGAGGAAGGGTAACAGGGCAGTTAACAACTAGAGAACATTTGTGAAAAGAATTTCCTCCAAAAGTGGAGGAAATAGTAAGTAATAAGGCCCAGAGGCCACCCTTCGGGCCTTTCAATCATCTCCTCCAGCGACGTTAACAACAAAAGCAGCAGGAAGCGTTCCACTCTGCTGAAAACATGAAACCGGAGGAAGAAGTAACACAGAACAACAGAAGCTGAGAAAGGGATTTTAGATCCACTGTTCTGAGCCCAGCACCTGGCAAATGAAACTTAATCTAGAGAAATGCAGGAAGCACTAAGGATCTTTAAAGAGGGCCATGGGAGAAGAGTGGAAGCTTCCTTAAGACTGTCTAAAGCAATAAAACCCAGAAATAAAGAATGGGAGCAGTGGAGGGGAAAGCAGGTCTGGGAGTTACTTGGGATTTATTTACCTTTCTGCTCAGACATTTAAAATACTTTGAAAGCTCAGGCACCTCATCACTGAAAGATCTTACCTTGGCAGCAGAAAGAGGACTGGATGGGATAGGCAGACTTTTTACCTTCATGTGAATTCCAGCGCAAGGATCAAAAGTGGCCATCAGATGAAAATCAGGCCAGCATTCTCAGATCTGGTCCTACTAGCCAGGTGTTTACACCACCACAGAAACGTAGTGGAGTGAGAGGGGCTAGTGCTAAAGCATTTCATTGAGACTGCACTTCACTCATGCTTAATGGGTGCTTCCTTTAGAATAAAGGAGACACTGCCAGTGGGGGACACTGCCAGTCATTCCCCAGACTTGAAGATGCCCTAAATGTTGAGGTGATTAAGATGGACAAATACAGTAGTTGGTGGCATTTACAACCAAGTGTGACCAAGACAGTTTTGAGTATATTCCATCTTTACAGTGCCAGAACAGCAAAAGAACTGAATAGCTTTCTCAATGGTTATCACTTGAAACACACATCCCACCCAGTCTACGTTGGAGTAACCCTAGACAGATCTCTCATATCTTAACATCATGAGGAAAATTGCCTTCAGGTGAGGTCATGTAACTACCTGCTAAACAAAACTGATCAGCAGCCCATAGGGAGCAAACATTCAAACTCTCCAATCATCTGCTTTAGCCCTGTTACTTTGCTGCAGCATATGGTGCTCCAATCTGGCTCCATTCATCCCACATCAAGTTGGTGACACACAACTATATTCAATCGTGTGCATCATAACTGGCACGCTTTGACCCACACTGGTATCATGGTTCCCCACGTTAAGCCACATCGGTCCTCCCCTCATCTGGCGAGGATGCTACAACCAGAATGGTTGAGAAGATCAGAGCAAACCCAAGTGGCTTTGACCACCCAAGAGCACACTTGCTAGTGAGGTACTCATTGTGGGCCCACTTGCCCTGCCCACATTTCTCTGTGATGTCGATGTAGCAAGAAGAATGGTTTCTGACATCTGCTACGAAACAGTCTCTTATAACTGATCTGACCATGTGTACCTGGCTTTGATTTGCCATGCCAGTCCTGGGCCCTTCTGAACCAATTTTGAAGGGGCTGGGGTCTATATGCAGCTAGCCTTCACACTAGAGGTCAATGAAAGGATGCCACATGTGGCTGTGGCCAAAGATGGATAACATCACCCATCGCTGCCAACTGCCCTGACCAGATTTGAGGGTGCTCTGAGGGCTCAGCACTCTGCTGATGAGGTGGTGGCAAATAAGGCAGGTTCCACAGCCAATAAGAAGTGGGAGAGAGGGAAAGAAAGAGTCTCTTGAGCTACTACTGCAGTAGCTTGTGGCAAAGTAATTTTAAACTTAACCCCTTTGCGACTGGCTCTGCTTTGGAGAACGTAGCAGTTCTTTCAAGTGCCACCATACCAACAGGATTTCTCAGCAAGCTGGAGCAGGAACTGTCAGTGGCATGACCCTGCAGAGCTTGTTGCCTGCAAGGTAACCAGTAGCCCAAACAATACCAGGCAACGAATGAGTTTTTTTAAAAAGCCTTTCCCCTTGAAGGCTGATACCAATATGGAATTATCTTATCCTCAGAGCAAAGAGTTGGGAGTGGAGGCTGGGGCAATGCATGGGAGGAAATGAGGAACTGATCTTATCCTCAGAGGAAAGAGTTGGGAGTGGAGGCTGGGACAACGCATGGGAGGAAACTAGCTCATGCTCTCATTGGGGTAGTTTTCACCTGGGAGAAAGACATTCAGCTGAAGAAATACCCTTTTTGGCCCTGTAGAAATTCTCAGGTTAGAACTGAGCTGGACTGTGCACAAAGAGAAAGGACTCTCCTTTTCCGAGCACCAGCAACCAGCCAGGAATTGTTTTTACCAGTAGCAGAGAGGTGTAGTCAGTGTATTATATATAAGCTCTTTGGGCCTGTCTTTTCGTTCTGGGTTTGTATATGACTTAGCACAGTGGTGGCATGGTCCAGGCCTGGGAGTTGTAGGTGCTGCCTTAGTATAAATAAAACCAGGATAACTAACAGATCTTAGAGTTCTGCCCTGCATAGCTCTCCATGCACTGTACGAAGAAAGGTGCTAAGAGTCACTTAGCAGATGGGCAAACTGATGTGCAGGGAGGTGAAGTTACTTGCCTAAGGCTACACAATAGATCGATGGCAAAGCAGGTACCAGACCCCGAAGTCCAATTCTCAGTCTAGTGCTCTACCCTCAGAATTATTCTGCCTCTGATATACATGAGCCCTCTAACTGCTGGAAGTCCAGCTGGTGAATCTTTGCAGCAGCAGCAGCAGCCTTGCAAGATGTCTTCTATTCACTGGTTTCAGCGAAAGTCTCACAACAGCTTATCAGAGCATTTTGATTCTCACACTAAGTGCAAACAGGAAGCCCAGCAACAGATACATGAAGGTTAGAATCTTCTAGTGCAGGGGTCGGCAGCCTTTCAGAAGTGCTGTGCCGCGTATTCATTTATTCACTCTAATTTAAGGTTTTGTGTGCCAGTATTATAAACGTTTTTAGAAGGTCTTTCTATAAATCTATAATATATAACTAAACTATTGTTGTAAAGTAAATAAGGTTTTAAAAATGTTGAAGAAGCTTCATTTAAAATTGAAATACAGAGCCCCCTGTACCGGTGGCCAGAACCCGGGCAGTGTGATTGCCACTGAAAAAATCAGCTCGTGTGCCGCCTTCGGCACTCGTGCCATTGGTTGCCTACCCCTGTTCTAGTGGAAGACAGCTCAAGCTTTAATTCAAGAACGCCACTGCTCAAGCCAAGTTTTATTTAACCAAAAGCAATTTGGTTTTGCTCCAGCTCTACTGCTTGGGAATTGTGCTCAAGACGCGGCCTTCTTTTCAGCCAGAGAGAATCTTGCTGCTGGGGACTTTTGCTTTGTGACCTGAAATAGCAACAGCAAGAAGCACCTTTTTTCAGAACTTCGTTCTTTTAAGAAATGAAACATGACAAAGCTGGGCAGGGTGGTGGTTTCATTTATTGAAGGCTGGGTTATAGAATTTCATCTTTCACATCCTCATTGTAATTCAGATTCCCTAAATAAAAACAGCGGTTGTGCTGCAACAAATCATACTGCCAAAATCAGACTGTCTGAACCGTGGAACATTAAGTCAGACCACCTTTGTCCGAAGCGTAGACAAACGCCACCACATTTACCAGCCTTGGTGGAGACCCAACCCCATGTACAACAGGGAGTCACAGCACTCGGGGCACCAAGGAGGGGGAGAGAGGGAACTACTTCATTATGCACAGAAGGAATGTTTCCTGTATAGTAGAAATAGCTTCACTTCTACATCAGGAAAGTTCCACCTTTTGGAAAGGGTGGAACTCAGCTGCTGACACCCCCAGACACATACCATAAAGTCACACCACCTGCCTATAATGCCACAGTTCAGAAAGCCAATCAGAGCAGAGCTGCTAACCTGACAACAGATGTCCTCTTAGCCTCAGCTTACACCTGCAAAACACTGGGTTGACCAAGGAAAAAGGCCCTCAGCACTCCCATTCCCTTTCTGTAGGCAGCAGGACAAACAGCAGTAGTCCAGCGCACGCATACAATTGCCTATATTGACCATGCTTTGTGAAGCATGACAAAATCTCACCGGTACAACATTTCTATGGTTAACAGAGAATGGCCTGGGCTACTACAGATTCATCCAAGAAGCGAACACAAGACATCATTTCACCCCCGCCCCACTCTACCCAAGATTCTCAAGCTGCTGGAAAAGAGGCAATTTCTTCCATCTAGTTTACTGACCATTGCAGCTTCTGCACTGAGCATACAAGGCCACCGGAGGGACTCGGTATTGTCGTCAAAGAGAGCTGAGTGTTATGAGATTGAGGATGCATTTAATTTTGTTTCCTTTGCTTTACCCAATCAGGAAATCTCAATGATTTTTTTTGTTTGTTTGTTTAAGGGATTATTTAGAGGCGATTAGGTGGCTGCAAAGCTACATTCACTGGGGCAGCTGGAGCAGCACCGACTGGCCTGACGGCAGATAGGTGATGTTGCGGGACCGTGAGAGCTGGTAAGCGATGTCTTCAGCTGCCTCCAGCTTGCGCAGTTCAATCAGGCCGTCGCCGGCTGCGGTCAGCGAGGTGGCGACCAGCTCGGCCGCTATTGAGTCCCCCTCGGCAGTAATGACAGCTGCTTTTTTCTGCTGCTCAGCCTGCAAGGGGAGCAAAAAAGAATGGACATGTAAGGTAGGAATAGATGGAATGAAGAACCTGAAAAGCAGGAGGAAAATGCAGCTGCTGTTCTTGGCGATTTAAGACCTGAACTTCCCCTCTCCCTCACCAACAGCCTTAACAAGGGAGCTCAGCCAGGCCATTAATTGACAAGAAATGAGGGGCACTGGCAAAGTAAGAGATCCCAGCTAAAGGTGCACAGACTTGCTTCCTTACCATCTTACAACTGGAATGGTTGGTTTCACTTTGTTTCCAATCAGTTTCATTTTCAGCATGTGTCAACATGAAACTTGTTTATAAAACTCCTGGGCATTGTTGGAAACAAGACTATTTTTTATCGAAACTTTCAATGCTTTGCACTCAGATCAGCCAAGGATTTCCCAGTACAATGCAAAGAATTAAGCACACAGCACCCCTGAAGTAGGTACTATACCCATTCTCCAGACTGGAACATGGAGAGCTTAATTGACTGTTTCAAAGATTCAGCAAGTCAGAAACAGAATCTGAGTGCCCTCTGTCTCTCACCCCAGCTCTTGCAAGAGATGACACTCCCTCCTTTAAAAATCTTCCAGAGAACATTACTATTTAGTAATGATTTCAGAAGACTCAGCAGAACAGCACAGCTTTGGGGTGTGACTATTAAGAATAGATTGAGCCTGTTTGTTTCGTGGCATGCTTTCCTGGTCAGAGCATTCTTAAGTGCTTCAGAACACTGGACAGATAAATAAATAAAATAAAATAATTGGAGATATACCTATCTCCTAGAACTGGAAGGGACCTTGAAAGGTCATCAAGTCCAGCCCCCTACCTTCACTAGCAAGACCAGTACTCATTTTTGCCCCAGATCCCTAAGTGGCCCCCTCAAGGATTGAACTCACAACCCTGGGTTTAGCAGGCCAATCCTCAAACCACTGAGCTATCCCTCCCCACAATGAATGTTACTAGTCGGGGTAGGAACTGGATGACACTGGAGTCAGTTCCCAGCCTGAAGTCATCCACGGGCACCTACCTTTTCCACTATGAATCTGGCTCTCTCTGCTTCCTGCTGGGCCACCTGCTTCAATTCTACTGCCTCCGTGAACTCCTTCCCAAAGGTCAGATGTGTCTGGGGGAGGAGAGAATAAGCAAAATGAGAGTACCCATTAGGACAGTTCTGTTGCTAGGAACTCACCATCTGAGAGGCAGAAAAACTGCCTGTATCACTGAAGCTGGAGGAAAGAGGTCCCTCTTCCTCACAGATCTCATTTGGGATACTGGACCAAGAAGGAGAGCCACACCATGTTCTACAGTGAACTCAGATCTGATGTAAACAGGCATAGCTCCATTGACGTGAATGGAGCAGCAGCCTTTTTGATCAGGTTTGACTCAGTTTCTACCTTCAACTGGTTTCTGTTTTGAATTTAATGGGCGGTGAGGGGTGAGGGAGAACAGAGCTGAAAAGCATTTACTAAGTAAAACCCCAAAAAATTGGGTAATGGAATCATCCCACAGTAGGCTTTAGACTCAGGCAACATGTACACTACAGCTGGGGTCAATGCTCTGAGATCGAGCCACTGGTGGTTGATTTAGCGGGCCTAGTAAAGACCTGACAAATTGACAGCGGATCGCTCTCCAGTCAACCTCTGTACTCTGCCCCCGATAAGAAGAGTAAGGTAAGTCGATGGGAGAGTTTCTCACATTGACCCCCTGCGGTAACTCAACCTAAGGTATATCGACTCCAGTTGTGTAGTGTAGGTCGACTTACTGCGGTACTGCAGACATAGCATCACAGAAACATTACACTATCCTTCCATAAAGTCCTACTGTAACTTCCCAATGCAGCCTGTAGGGGGAGCTCACTGTAGGTCAAGTTGTCCTGAAACCGACCCACTTTTCCCGCTCAGTTCTGTACTTGTATTCTCAGCACGCTGTTTGAACAGCTGCGCTCTACTGAGATGCGGTAGGGGAAAGGTGAGCCTCCCTCAGCAGCATGTTCAGAAGGCAGCCGCATCAGGTAGAAAGAGCCAATACTCACTTCCAGAAGGGAAATACTGGGACAGGGAACACACCTCACCAAGAGTGTTTTTCTAAGGAATACATCCTGCACCTCCAAAGCCAAGTCCAGAGTCTGCTCTGATTGGCTATTGTAGGGAAATCCCAAAAGCGGTGCAGTGCATGTAATAAAATGATTTCATGCTACAAGCACTAGAGCAGAGCTCACCTCAAGGATAGTCTCAGAACAGGGGGTAGCCAGGAGGAGGAATTAATTGTTGGCAGAAAACTGAAGGGAAAGATGCCAAACAAGGTTTGGATTTTTTTTACTGGGCGCTCAGGGTATTGTAGCTTGTCCTGCAGGGTTTCAGAAGCCCTGGTGAGAGATCCCCTTATGTACATATAGGGCCTTCCACAAGAGTCTCTAAACAGCTTGTAAACTGAGGCACAGTTGTCAGCCAGCAAGTCAGTACAGCCTAGGTCCTCAAGGATTTGCTCAAGTCACAGTAACTCAGTAACAGCCGCCAGGAACAAAACCCAATAACTAACTACCAGCACCCTGTCCTAGCCACTGAGGATATGTCTACACTGGGAGAAAAAAAAACTGTGACACTGAGCATCAGAGCCCAGATCAGCTGACATGGGGCTGAGCTAAAAATAGCAGTGTAGATGTTTGGGCTCCAGCATGAGCCCCCAGACTTTCCTCACATGCAGAATCTCAGACCCCAGGCTCTAGCCTGAGCCCAAACAGCAACACTGCAATTTTTATAGCTCCAGCTACAGGTATTTTATTGCAGTGTTGAGTTACCCAATGTATCACATTCCTCCCCTAACCTAGGATAAAAAGCACAAGTCCCAGCCTTCAATCCCACTGCACTCTTGCTGACTCTTATCTGAGCAAACTCCTAAGAAGAGACAGCTCTTACCAAGGAAACGTCATCTAGGATGAGGCCAAAGGTATCTGCTCGCTCCGTGAGGTCTTCACTCACTTGCCTGGAAACCAGCTCTCTCTGTGTGATCAGCTCTCCTGCGTCAAAACGAGCCTGAAGCCAGGACAGGCAGCAGAAGTGAGAGGGGAAAGAGACGTGCACAAACATGCAGATTCTAACAAAGGAAAGCTCACGACATCTTGAGCGTCTCCACCCAGCTTTCCCCACCACAGACAAGGAGGTTTTGGGGGCTGCCGTCTAAAAGAGAATTCCAGCCCTTTTCATTTGGAGCCTACTTGCAACTGATTGTCAAGGACACTCTGTGCCCCTTATAGCATCCTCTACTATAGCAATACAGTTCCTGCTGCTACTCCCCCTTTCCTTCCAATTCCTATCATCCTTTGTTCTTCCTTCTCTTGCCCCTGTCCCAGCCCCCACGTACACACCCCTTTCTTTATTCTCCCTATAGTGTGTTTGTACTGTGTAGCTCCTCTCCCTCCACTTTCCAGAAGGCCACATGTTTTTGCAGCTTACTGCTACAAGACTGGAGAAGAGAAGCCTAGGTTGGGGACGGGGCTGCCTGAGGCTTCTTCACAGCCAGCTAGGGGAGCTAGGAGGGAAGGTGGGTAGTTTTCAAGGAGCTGCCTGCACCTCATGCCACAGGTAAAGCAAACAGGTGTGCAGTGTGCATGTTAAATCTGGGTTCGTTCAGCTCTCCACAGATTCTGCACACACCCACCCCCAGATGAGTCTGGTGTCCCCACACCCAAAGAGCAGGAAATGCTGAGCTACCTGTTCCTTTGAATTAAACAGGCTCCCATCCAGTCCTTAAGCACAAGCTACAGCAGTGACTGCCCAGCAGGGCCTACATGATAGTGTGTGCGCTGTACCTACTCAGTGGGTGAGTTTAAGTACATACAGAGCTGAGAAGAGGGACTCCCTTTGCTGGCAAGGCTGGAAAGCCCCACAGCGATTCAAGGCTGAAGATAGCCCCAACTCAAGAGAGAACAGTTTTGAGGAGCATCAAAATGAACTCAGCTCCCCATCATGCTTGACAAGACTGTATCTGATGCAACTATCAACTCTTCCCAACAGGGGGAGGGCAGAGAAGCAAACAGCGGTATGACCATCTTCATTCTCTGGAGGACAACTTGCAGGAGGGTGTCTCTAGTCTGGAGCATTGAATGATCCATGCTAAGTTAGGCCTCTCGCTGCTAGAGGAAGATCATAGCAGCACAACTGGCACAAGCCGTTGCATGGTCCTTACCACAACAGACTTTAGGATCTCAGTGGTGATGGATGGCAGTACACGCTCGTCATAATCCTCTCCGAGGCTAGTGAAAATTCGAGGTAACTGGGCGGCAACTGGTCTAAACAAGATACGCAGCGTGATGTTCACATTCTGTAGATCTGCAGAGATAGGTCCATGAGTCAGACAACAAATCACAGAGACAAGGGATAGCATGCGATTGCTCTTTCCACAGTCACCAAATAGGGAAAGACAAATGTGTTCAGATCTCTTCCTTCCCCCAAAATTTGCAGCAGCAGGTATCTCTCCTGCCCAATTTGTCCTTCTATTGTCTCCTTCATTGGGGATCTCAACACCTCTTACAAACATGATTTAAGCTTTGTCTTGTTTCTGAGGCTGGGAATTATTTATCTGACTCTACATATGGGGAAATTGTCTTTAAGGGACAACCTGAAGGCCTGAGGAAAGGATTCCTTACCACTGCCCATCACAGAACAGACTACTGGCAGAGGCCACGTGCCAGACTGATGCTAACACCCATGGGATTGCCACACCAGAAAGGACAAGAGCCCTATCGCGATTATGATTTTCTGTAAGGACACAGACTATGAAAATCAAGTCTTACCGTCCCTCTGGCCCTGCCTACTTAGCCCTATTTTGTCCCAGGGAATCCCATCCCCATTAGCTTACTTTGCTAAGTCACCCAAAAGGAACATGAGAATAAGGGACAAGACATAGGATCAAAGAGGTGCTCTGAGGAGCTACAATCTCGCAAGGCCTTAACGTTGAGGCACTAAAGCCCTTACTATATAAAAGCACTATCCTGCGAGGTGCTGAAAACCTTTTTCTGCTATCATCTTCATGGGGAGTGCAAGGCAGCCAGTATTTTGCAGGACTGAGCTCTAGTTGACATGGGCACTAAGGATATGTCTGTACGGGCTAGCCTCGGGTGTCTAACTGTAGTGTAGACACACCCTAAGGAGCCCTGGGTGAATGACACCAATGTTGCTCTCACAGCTGCCACTTGCCCAGACCACTCACCTTTGCTGCCGGTGATGACAGGGACATTACGTGGGCGAGAACGACAGTCAAAGATGATTGGTTTCTGTACCCAGGGGATGAGAAAGTGGGTTCCTTCTCCTACCACCACATCTTGAACACCACGGAATCGATCAAAGATAACGGCCCTGTGTCCTCCGTCAACTAGAGGAGAAAAAAGAGCAGATCACATACTTTAACCTTCATCATTGATCGTACTTTGCACATTACCAAAACACTTCACAGAGGGTACAGAGACTTATCCATGTTAGTTAAGCCTCTCCAGCTCCCAAGGGGCTAATCAAGTATTCTTATTTTACATGGGGAAATTGAGGTACAAGTAAGTTAAGTGACTTTCCCAAAGTCAAGTCAGTCAGTAGGAAAGCAAACGATAAAACAACTTCTGGCTCCTAGTCCCCTACTTGCAATCACTAGACCACTCACCTTTCTAGGACACCACAGAAGAGAGTTTTCTAGGCAGGAGATTTGATTCTCTGTTTTGTGCACCTTGTGTTGTCAGTTACATTGTTTTCAGATACTAGCAGTTAAGATTGATAATTCTGTACACCCATTTTGCACTGGTGTGAGTGACAACACAAGGAGCAGAGCAACCAAGAATCAAGGCCAGGAAGGCCAATTAGGTTAGTTCTCCCAATCCTCAGATCTGATCTTAAGGACTATCTCAAGGCAAATTTATACTCTCTTATAAATATCTCAGCTTCACTAATTTTTAGTAGAAAAAGATTATTTCTGCTCCTCACCATTATATAGCGCGGAGTTGACAACTCCCCCTGCGATGGCTAATCCCAAGCCAAATTTGCCAATGTTCTCAAACAGTCTGGAAGCCATTTGTCAGTCCAACTGCAGCCTCTTTGCAGAGTCACACCTGCAAAAATCCAGTAAACGTATTAGAAAGGTACTACATAAGGAGCCTATGTTTTCCCCTCTCTCTGCAGGACGGAGCAATAAATAACTCCCATTCCCACTGACAGCGTTCATCACAGCAGGAATAGCTGCAGCTCCAGGCCCCCTTCCCAGTCAGATCGCACTTCAAGCCCAGTTGTTGGGCTCCCATAGTAAGGGGACAACCTCCAAGACTAGCCTCTCTGTGGAGCTCCTCTTCTCAGGTTCCAGGCTTCCAGAGGTCAGATGCTGCAAAGGCCACTGACTTCACTCCACTCCATGCCCCCGCACTAGGGCAAGGCTTCCTTCCAGAGACATCCCATCACTAGGGCTCCACTGCTTTGTCCTCCCTCCCAGGACCTCCAAATCCCCCTCCCCAGCCACCCCCCCAATCATCCTCCCCCTGGCACCAGTCCCTCAAAACAGCCGTCCTCCATCCTTCCCAATTCCCCCAGGACGCTCTGACTCCTCCAGCCCTGCTCCCCCTCCTTCCCAACTCCCCCAGGGTCCCCAAACTGACCCTCCCCCGTCTTTCTCCAGCCCAACTCACCCAGGACCCTCTGACCCCTCCTCCCCAGCCCCCTATCCTCCTCCAGCCCTGCTCCCCCCTCCCCAACTCCCCCAAAACCTGCCAACCCCCTCCCTCCCCAGCCCCCATCCTCCTCCAGCCCTGCTCCCCCTCCCCAACGCCCCCAAAACCCACCAACCCCCTCCCTCCCCAGCCCCCATCCTCCTCCAGTCCTGCTCCCCCTCCTCCCCAACAACCCGCCAACCCCCTCCCTCTCCAGCCCCCCCATCCTCCTCCAGCCCTGCTCCCCCTCCTCCCCAACAACCCGCCAACCCCCTCCCTCTCCAGCCCCCCCATCCTCCTCCAGCCCTGCTCCCCCTCCCCAACTCCCCCAAAACCCACCAACCCCCTCCCTCGCCTCCCCAACTCCCCCAGAACCCACCAGCCCCCGCCCCGCTCCCCCTCCGTCCCAATTCCCCCAGGACCCTCCGACCCCTCCTCCAGCCCTGCTCCCCCAGGGCCCCCAACTGCCCCTGCCTCCTCCTCCTCCTCCTCCAGCCCCGCTCCCCCTCGGTGCCAACTCCCCCAGGGCCCCCCAGCCCCGCTCTCCCGCCAAAGGAGGCCCCACTCCCATCTCCCGGCCCCACGGTGGGCGGGGCGCCTCACGCGCTCCGGTTCTGACCCCGGCCTTCCACCTCCCTCTCCGGGTCCGCAGCGAGCGCTCCTCCCCCACTCCCGGCAGCGACCGGACCGGACCGGACCCCCAGCTCCACTCACCTCCTGCCACAGCCCTGACCTCCACATGAGCAGCCAGCCAACAGCGCCTGCGCACTCCTCCGCATGCGCGTCTCATTGCCTCCCGCAGGCGCAAAGCGCTCTGGGATTCGTAGTTATACGGCCGCCTCCTGCTCGCCCCTGTCCGGCGAGGCCGAAGCTGGCTAGACTACAACGTCCGGCAGGCATCGTCCTGCCTCGCTCGCGGAGCATAGTCTCTCTCTATTGGTCTCTGCTCTGCCTCGCCGGGCGCACGGCTTCTTGGGAAATGTAGTCCGGCCGCGGGGGGCGGGACGCGGGATGCACGTGTTGGAGGAGCTGGTGGCTGAGGGGCTCGGCTGCGGCTTGGCTCTCGGCTGTTCGTTCCCCGCCCGGTGCCCGGCAGGCAGTGTGATGGGCAAAGAGCCATGCGCCAACCCCCGCCACACTTCTCTGCCAGGCAGGGAATCCTGCAAAAGACCCTTCCCACCCCACCCTCCCACTTCTCTGGGGGCAGGGGGTCCCGGAACGGACCATGCCCTGATCCCTCTCTAAACATCTCGGGGGGGCAGGGGATCCCCGAACAGACCATGCCCCGATCCCTCTCTAAACTTCTCTGGGGGCAGGGGGTCCCCGAACGGACCATGCCCTGATCCCTCTCTAAACGTCTCTGGGGGGCAGGGGGTCCCTGAACGGACCATGCCCGGATCCCTCTCTAAACATCTCTGGGGGGCAGGGGGTCCCCGAACGGACCATGCCCGGATCCCTCTCTAAACATCTCGGGGGGGCAGGGGGTCCCCGAACGGACCATGCCCTGATCCCTCTCTAAACATCTCGACGGGGCAGGGGATCCCCAAACGGACCATGCCCTGATCCCTTTCTAAACGTCTCTGGGGGGCAGGGGTTCCCCGAACGGACCATGCCCCGATCCCTCTCTAAACATCTCGAGGGGGCAGGGGTTCCCCGAACGGACCATGCCCTGATCCCTTTCTAACGGACCATGCCCCGATCCCTCTCCAAACGTCTCTGGGGGGCAGGGGTTCCCCGTACGGACTGTGCCCTGATCCCTCTCTAAACGTGTCTGGGGGGCAGGGGTTCCCTGAACGGACCATGCCCTGATCCCTCTCTAAACGTCTCTGGGGGGCAGGGGTTCCCCAAAAGGACCATGCCCTGATCCCTCTCTAAACGTCTCTAGGGGGCAGGGGTTCCCCGAACAGACCATGCCCTGATCCCTCTCTAAACGTCTCGGGGGGGCAGGGGTTCCCCGAACGGACCAAGCCCTGATCCCTCTCTAAACGTCTCTGGGGGGCAGGGGTTCCCTGAACGGACCATGCCCCGATCCCTCTCTAAACATCTCTGGGGGGCAGAGGTTCCCCGAAAGGACCATGCCCTGATCCCTCTCTAAACGTCTCTACGGGGCAGGGGTTCCCTGAATGGACCATGCCCCGATCCTTCTCTAAACGTCTCTGGGGGGGCAGGGGTTCCCCGAACAGACCATGCCCTGATCCCTCTCTAAACATCTCAGCCAGGTAGGGCCCCTACCGTAGGGTTCCCCAAAAGGACCATACCCCAACCCCTCTGACCTGTCTCTAGCACAGGAGGGCCCCTACAAAGAGCCATTATATCACTGCCCTAGAGCGCTCGTTCCTGTAAAGGGATCCCCAGAAAGGGATGCGCTCTGCTCCCACCAGAAAACTGTGCGGAGTCAGGCTGTCACCAGAAAGGACTATGCTTCAACTCTCAACCACCTACCTGTTCAAAGTAAGGAGACTTCTTCAGCTACAGTGCTCCAATGTCCCTCCACTCGCATGCCTTCTGCAAGGTAAGTGTGTCCCTGGGAAAGGTCATATTCCCCATTCCTACCAAAACCTTTTTGTGCAAGTCAGGGAATTCCTGTGCCCAAACCTGACTTTATTCTGTCATTTCTTATGTTGCCGTGCCATGAAATGCTGAATCATGGAAATGAAGTAGTAGAAAATGCTGTGCATGTTAAACAAATAAGATCACGGGTCATTTCAAGTTTCCGCCCTACTGCTTCGTAGTGAGGACCTTGTCATGTGTATTAGTCAGGTGTGTGCCCTGCATTTGAGCCTGGGATGATCTTTGGAATTAAATAAAAAAAAAGCAGGGCTTTGCTCAGTTATGTTATTACTGGAAGTTTCAAAAGAAACATCTCTAAATATTTTTGGTGGTGGAAATAACCAAGCGTGGCTAAAGGACAGCTGCTTGAAGAGACAAAAGGTAACATGGCTGAATCTTAACCCTAACCTTTATGGCTCTTTTGAAAATCTGTCTGTATGTGTCACATTGGGGGCTGAACACTTTGAGATTCAGGCCCTTATTTAGGAGCCTAAATGGGACCTGAGCTCTCTAGAAAATCTGGCCTCAATTAAGGATGCTGAGCACCTGAAAATGAGAGAACTCTCCCCTATCTAATAGTTGCATCATTAGCCCTAATGCAGTAAGAGAGTCAGGGGTCACCGCCATGCAGGGTGATGGTGATCTCGGAAAGGTGTCTTTTCCTAGTGGGAAGGAGGGGTGTTTACATAAGGGAGAGGAAGAAGAGTAGGATGCTCTGTAGGAGCAAGGGTATTTTCATAGCAGGGAGTGTCTTGAAACCAAGAAGGTTTGCAGGCGAGGTGGGTCTGTGGGCTGCCTGGCATGTGTATCTTTAAGAACCATTTTGGTATGGGATGATTGACACAGCTGATGACAGTGATGCCTGTATTGATTGACGGCAAGAGCCGCAGGCCAGTGAACATGGTGGTGAACGTTCCATTGTGCTTCAGGGAAGGGGCCATGTGGCAGGTGTCTTGGGAAAGTTGGCAGGAGCATTGGGGGAAGGGGCTCGGGGGGGTGCAGAGCAGTTGGTAGGGCATGTGATAGTGTGCTGGGCTCTGAGCAGCATGGTAGTGGAAGATGCCAAGCCCAGCTGGTAAAGTGGGTGATATAGATGGGTACTCCGGAGAGTGCAAAGGATTAGACATGGGAGGGTGAGTTTGCAGTTCTGGAGCAGTTGGCGCAGCAAGGGTGCCCATATGGCAAGGTGACTGGCATTTGGTGAACTGGCTGCTGGCAACGTGCATTCTAGGGAATACCAGTAGCAGGAGCCAGAGGGTTTGAAGTCCACGTGAGCCATGCGTCCCAAAGGTGCACACAGTGAAGAAGATGTAGCAGTTGGCAGAGCTGGGATGTTCTCAGATTACGGCAGCTAGCGGAGTGGCTCCGGGTGAGTATTTGGAGCCATCTATCAATCTCGAGTCTTTTACCATGCTCCTCGCTCTGGATTCTAGTGGGATGACTCGGGACGGTGGATTGAGCTGTGGTACCGAGCTGTGGGTGTGATATTGTGCAGAGCATGTGAACATGGAGAAAACAGTAATCTCTAAGAGGCCTAGTCTAGTACCAGGATTTTGGTCACAGAGGAGAAACTTGGTACGTCTAAGCAAGCAAGGTAGTCTCTGTTCCTGCTTCACCTCTGTTCCTGCCCACCTGGGGCCGCACATGGTCACTCGGATCCCTTTCTCATGCTCCGGCATATCCCCCAGTTAACTGAAGCATCAAGTCCCAGAAGCCCTGGCTAACCACAATCACAGTAATCAGCCATTACATGTTCCTCTCCTTTCATTAAAGGAGGGGAAAAGACCTGAAACTGACTTTTTTCTCTGCTGAATAAGCAGCATTCCTAGGAACGTGGGAAGCCGGATGCTGGGAAGAGAAAGATGGGGCTTGGTGTTTGCTGACAGTGCACTGCGGAGGTCCTAAAGCTAAACCCACCTGGCTACCCTTTGAAGAAGAAACGTGGGTAGTTCGGGGGGAAGATTACAGGATTGGTCTGAACCTGCTGTGTCTATAAACATTGTCTGCAGGTGAGAATTGATGGAGCCTCACAACAGCCCTCTGAAATAGTAATTAGTTCACCAGTTTTAATGATGGGGAACCAGGCTCAGAGAAAGGTCAAGGGACTTGCTCAGGGTCACAAAGAGAGTCAGTGGCAGAGCCAGGAGTAGACCCTGGAGTCCTGATTCTTAGTCTCGTACCCAAATTGGTACACCACATTTCCTTCCACACACTTAGAAACAGCGCCCAGGAGTCCCGACTTCTGTCTTTAATCATTAGATAGCCCTGCCTCTTTTTACAGGGGTTGTGCCTATGCGTATGTGGCAAAGCTATGGAGCTGCAGCTATGCTACGTAGACACTTCCTACATCAACGTAGGGGTTTTCCAGTTAATCCACCTCTCCGAGAAGCAGTAGTTAGATTGATGGAACAATTCTGCCATCAACCTAGCTGTATCTACATTGGGGGCTGGGTTGACCTAACTACATCTCACAGGGTGCAGAATTTTTCATAGTCCCAAGTGGCGTAGTGAAGTCGACCTCATATTTAAATGTAGACCAGGCCTATGGTACGTTCCGTCATGTTTGGGATTACAGAGATCAGGTGGCAATTTCAAGCAGTCTCAGAAAATGGCAGAAAGGCTGTTGATCACCAAGGATTTCCAGGACCCTCCGTCCAGTCAGTAAAGGCAAAGGGCGTGAGAGTGTATGTGAGACAGACGGACACAGACACACAAAAAACATTGTCAAACTTCCGAAGTTTACAAACCCCCCGTTTGCTGCAGGCTGCTTTCCTGGTGACTGCGATCCCTACTCCTAAATAGCCACTAGGAGGAGACAGCACCCTCCTGTTAAAGCCTCAGCACAGGTCGCTCTCAGGAGACCTACCTTCCCTCCGACCCTGTATCCACAAAGGAAAGAAAAGACAGATTACATCCAGCTAAGCCTGTGGCCACTTGTCCCTGGCAAAGCCCCACCCTTTGCATCCCAGCCATGTTCCAGGCACCTTCTCCTGCATGTTCTGCCTTTAACTTAATGCCACGAAGCATGGGGTCTTCATTAAGCTGCAGCCTGGTGATTTGTGAGCATGTAGCTTGGATCCCGACATCCATCAGGTATCAGATGTGTGTAGGTGGGGGGAGCAGGGGACAGAGCACTTAATGGCTGGGTGTCCCCGCTTCGGGGGCCCAGCCTGATTTATGAGTTCCTAAATAAATCATGTTTATTGTAGCTGATCCAATGGGCTCTTCGTCTCTGTCTTACATTTAACCTGAAACACCAGTCAGCCACCGTGGCGGGTCTGTGAACGTCCACCATTCAAGTTTGCGTCCCTCCTGATGGCACCTGGAGAGAGGATAATTCTGAATAATAACCTTCTTCCCACATCCTTCCATAGCACTTAGCTGTGGAAGGTCCCAGGGTGGTTTGCAAATGTGGAGGAATGAAGCTTCATGACCCCCCCCCCCACCTCGCGAGATGGGTTTGTATGGTTACCTATGTGTTATAGATGGGGAAACTGAGGCACAGCGTGGGGAAGGGGTTTTCTCACGCTCATCCAGCAAGGCGGGGGAGAGAAGAATGAGAATGGGAAAGGGCAGTTTGGAAGGCTGCAGCGTTTTAGTTAAGATCAAAATTTGCTAGCTTGGAAGACAGAGGAAGGGTTGGTCAGCTGCAATGGGAAGAATTTGCTAGAGCTGCTGCCACCCAGGGTGACTGAAGCCGAGCAATCCTCCTCCTCTATCCAGTCCTGACCACAGGAGATGCTCCGAGCTGCCAGGCCTCCACCAAACCCAGCTCACTGCCACTGTCCACCCCCAACCTCAGCGCTCTGTGTGGCCTGGTGTTCTCTTCCCACTCCGCTAAGAAAATCAAGCAAGTCTCTGCAGAGAGATGGGGGACTAGAGGGTGCTCTTGCCTGCAAACGGCACCTTTGTGCTTCTCGGCTTCTCCTAACTGGCAGGGAAGGCTGGGCTCCTGGCAGACGGTGGCACCACTGCCCTGCAACAATCTGCTGCAGAAAACCAGGGACCTCCCTTGCCAGCCTCCTGTCTCGAACCTCTCGCTCCCAAGCAAGGTGGACGTGAACCAGCTCAAGCAACGCCTGGCCTCTGGGGATACTCTAGAACAGGCTAGAGCAAGCACTCATGACCTGGGTCCTAGTACCCTGCTAAGGGGATGTGCCCAGGCCCAGGTCCTGCTGAGACTTAGGTCCAAGCCCTGTCACTTTACAGTGTGGACGCAGCTCAAGCTGCAGACTCGAGTCAGAAGGTCTGCGTGGTGCTGTGTGGGCGCATCAGCGCAGCAGTGAGACCCGGCTCCAGGAATTGCAAACCAGGGTTTACAATACAATGCGGATGCTCACGTGCAGGTTTGGAAACACTGAATCCACAAGCCCGGATCCCGCAGATCTGGGCATAGTGTGCTGCTGACCTTGCTGCCTCAGGTCCCATCTCTGCACTGGGGATAATAGCACTGTCCCACCCCCGAAGGGCTGCGAGGAGAAATCCGTTGAAGATTGCAAGGTGCTTTGATCCTATAGGAATCGGAATCCTTCCAGAGCCACCAAACATCGTCCAGGGCACAAACAAGGCTCCCCCATCCCTGTCGATCAGGGGTTACTCTGTGCATGCCCTCGCTGCTGTTAAGTCCCATACGTTTTCCTTCTCTTCCACGGAGGGATTCTTTTAGTCGGCCTCTTGGGAGCATCCCTCTGACTGCCCAATGGCACAGCTGCCATGGCAGCTGTTCTGGCTTCGTTCCAGGTCTTCCCAGTTTCTTTTCTGGATAACGTTGGAAATAAGAAGTTGTTGGACTCTCCTTCAAAGAGCTTCCAACCTAAATAAACCAGGCAGACAAAGAGCAGGAGGGGAAACAGGCACTGTGAGGATACATGATCTGCTCAAGGTCATACAGCAGGGTTAAGATTAGAACTCGGGTCTCCTGGCTCCCAGTCCACTTAGATCACACTTATACACAGCTGCCTTGCTACTACTGCATTGCTTACATTGTGCATTGATTGCCAAAGGCACTCCAAAGTGCTTTAGTATCTTTCACAAGTTCATAGAAGAGTTGCCTCTGCGACCTCTGAAATGCAGCTACTTCTAGGGTGGAACATGGCAACCGTTTCACAGCTGCGTGGCAACGCGCAGCTGGAGGCAACCATGTGGGCATTGGGTTAGCACAAAATTAGTCGGGTCACAGCCCCGCCTCTGCTAAGCGCAGGAAGCAGATCATCTTAGGTGAAGGGGGATTGAACCTTCGGTGACACGTGCCCTGGAGCCGAAAGGAGAATTGAAGCCGGTATCATTTAAAGTGGATTAGAAGATAGTAATTACATCGGAGAAAGGGTCAGGGAGGATTTGAATTGGCATATGCATCTCAGTCAACACGTGCGTAGCCCGGGGAAACAGGCTGCAGATAGACACAGAAATATGCTACGTGTCTGATGGGAAGTTTCATGCTCCATGAAGTAGAGGAAGATGGGGAAACGTAAGGTGACGCTTATGGAGAAATTCCGTATCCTCGGAGACAAGGCAGTCGGGAGACTTCTCTCTTGAATTTCGACTGGCCAAGGTTGTCTTGTCACTGCCCTGTGGGTTGGGGAAGAACCTAGGATGTGGTTCTTTCCTAAATTAATGGGGATTTTTAGGGGGATTAAAAGGTGGTTGGTTTGGTTCTGATTTGCCTGCAGCCAATGCTGGGTCAGGAGATTCCTGGTTGGCAGGACACCCTATGCATTGAAATCTTTAACACAAAAATACCCCTCTGTGCGTGCACCGAGGATTCCCCCAGTGGGGGGAAGGGGGTCGTCACTCCTTGGGTGATGTCAGTCAGCTTCTTTGCCACCTCCCTTCCTAGCTGCAGCTGCAGGGGGTGTGGCTGGGCTGAAGGGTTCATGGCCAGGATGCTCCTGTGCTCCGGTAATCGCAGGCTGTTGGAGTGGATCCATGGGGTCACAGCAGCTGGTGAAATAAAGCAGCCCTGAGCCTGCTGGAATTGACTCTGGGGGCTGAACTAGGGGGGCTGTGGTGTGCAGTGATCACTCAGTTCTTTTGGGACTTGAAGGGATCTGCTTTTTACAGTGTCCGGTTCCACCCGGCTTTATGCAACAGGAGTGTCACCATGCCCCACCCACACTCTCTGTTTGGGAAGCTCAGCCCTTAGAGGCACAGTCCCCAGTACCACAAAGGGCAACATTGTGCCCGCTCCTTTATCAGTTGCATGAGCATTAGCCCTCTGTAACCCTCTGCGTGCTGGGAGCAGTGGCTAGGCCGCTGGAGCTTGGTGAGCCTGCCACAGCCTTGGCTAAGAGATTTGTCTTTTAGCTCAGGCAGGAGCAGCTCATGCATTTAGCTCCAGAGGTCCCGTCTGCACGGACCCCTTCTGCAGTGCCAGCGGGGCATTCAGCCTTCACGCGCATCCTTGGTCTCTGCTGAGACTGCCAGCCAGGATCCGATTAGTGCCAAAGGCAGAGGTGATGTCTGTGAGGTGGTTTCCTCACCTCCCAGGAACTGGACTGAGGCCAGTCTTAGATTCCTAGTGCCACAAGTGAAAACGCAAGGTGCTAAGAATGCAATTTGCTGTTCATAAAGTGAGTCCCTCACCTGGAATCTAGATTCTTCCCTAGTTTTTGCCTGGAGTTTTGCAGAGCCGAGCTACTCGGCACCATTTCACATAGAGATTCCCAGCAGCGATCGCCTCTGAGCTCCTAGGTTAGCCTGCTCATTCTTCCAAGCTGTCTGCGGGAAGGAGAGGGGAAGAGGAAGCCTTTAGTCACGTCAGCACATCGCGGGTCACGCAGCCAGTGTGAGGCTCAGGTATGTTGGAGACTTGGGCAGAGTCTGACGCTTGCAGCTGTTCTGTGCTGCGGCTCTACCAGCTCCAGCTGTGATCTTGTTGGATTTCGCACCCTACGTAGGGGTGGGAGAGGTCAGTATTTGGATAGGAGTTGGGTGTTGGGCTGATGCTGATGACTCAATAGCAGGTGATCTTCCTTCTGAGTCACACGTAACCAATGCCCCAGCCCATGGTCAGAGGCCCTGCACCGCTGCAGAGATGGGGTAAATCTGAGGTTCTGATTCTTGAACGCAGTGGCGCTATTTGTGAGGGACGTGTTGTCAATGCCCAGGCCTTCCCTGAATTCCACATTCTGCCTGAGTTTCCCCTCCAGTTTCAGATCCGGCTGGTGTTCTCCTCCGCTTCCTGTCCTAAAGTAGTTGTGCAAGGTTGCTGAGCCCCACCGCTCAAGTGGCTGCATTGCAGTGCCGGGTGAAGTGATTAGACTTAGATATTATCATAGCCAGATGGTCCATCCTGCCTCCAGTGAAGTCACCTGGTGTTTTGCCTTTGATTTCCACGGTAGCGGGGTGGGTTCCTGACTTCTCAGCATGGCACTGGCTGGGTTCAGGATTTGAGATTCCCCAGGTGTGACCTGGTGCCATTGTTCTGTGTTTGTACAGCCCCTAGCACAATGAGGTCCTGGGACATATAATAAATAGTAAGGATTTTTTGCCCCTGGAGCTTTAGAGCAGGAAGTAGGCTGGAGAGAGCCAGGAAGACAGACAAGTCTAATTCACTCCAAGGTCCTTTTACGCCATCCTGGCACTGGGAAGGGGCCTTCCAGTGGACATCGATGAGAATCAGACCCACAATGGCTTGGGCTTCTTAGAGTGAGATCCCGGCTCCCTGGAGTTGATGAATAAAAATGTTTCACTGCAACGTGCCTCCTGGGGAGCACTGGGTCAGGGTCCCATCAATACCCTTCCCACCCCCAAGAATCTAGCTACCGGGACCATCCCCACTGCATGGCCACCCTCCCATGGGCGACCCCCCCAACCCCCCACTGGCTTGCATTGCAAACCTCCCAGCATGCTCCAGCAGGAGCACCGGCGTTCTCTGAGCTTCCTGATCGAGCTGCTGGTGTTGGCTTCTCCCTGCCCCGGCAGGCGCTGGAGTGCGGGCTCAGGGGGGACCCGCGGCTGTGGGTGAAAGCCGGCCTTGTGGGCTCTTTTGTGTGCTGTGACCTTCTCCTGCTTTGTGTGCCCAAACAAAAGCGCTTTAGTAGCTGCCGCGGTGACTGGAGACCGGGCAGAGGGGGAGTTAAACAGAGCCGAGCGGAGAACGGGGTGAATGAACGTGGCCGGAGGGCTGGAAAAAATAGACTCCTGCCTTCAGGGCACAGTAATTACTCATCAAAGGCGAGCAGGGAGCTCCTTTGTGTGCTGGGAACGCTCCCTGCCTCCCACCGTGTGCAACGAGGAGCGGCCGCTGCCGTCCACAAAAATAGCGACGCACAGAACGGGGCCCGTGGCATGAGGTTTGGATATGCCCATGTCCCCATCATGCACAAAGCACCAAGGCTGCTGAGCTGAACGGCTGAGTTTGTGGGAGGGTTGGGAGGATGTAACTGCTCTGGCTCTGTGCATATTCACACCCGTGCAGGCCAGGAGTCGGCAACCTTTCCGAAGCGGTGTGCCGAGTCTTTATTTATTCGCTCTGATTTAAGGTTTCCTGTGCCGGTAATACATTTTAATGTTTTTTAAAAGGTCTCTCTCTATAAGTCTATGTATTATAAAACTACACTATTGTTGTATTGTAAAATAAACAATGTTTTCAAAATGTTTAAGAAACTTCATTGAAAACGAAATTAAAATGTTGAGCTAATGCCGCCGGCCCGCTCAGCCCGCTGCTGGTCTGGGATTCTGTTCACCTAGGCCGGCAGTGGGCTGAGCGGGGCCTGCGGCCGGGACCCCGGCTGGCAAAGGTCCGGCAGCCAGAACCCCAGACAGGCAGCAGACTGTACGGGGCCGGCGGCCGGGACCCCAGGCCAGCAGTGGGCTGAGCAGCTCAGCCCGCTGTCACTCAGGGGTTCCATCCAGCGGCTCCTATCACCCAGGATCCCGGCTGCCGGATCCGCTCAGCCCGCTGCCAATCTGGGGTCCCGGCCCTGCCCACATACAGTGAGTACCTACCTTCGCCCTGGTTCTGGCCCATTCTCTTCCTCTCTTTGCACTGAGCTGAGGATAGGAGTGTCCTGAGCACAGGGCTTGGGGTGAAGGAGCAGGCTGGGGGTTGGGGTGTAGGGTCTGGCCAGGAGGTAGAATGAGGGAGGGGGCTCAGGGTTGGGGCAGGAGGTTTGGGTGTGGAGCGCTTACCTGGGCAGCTCCCATTTGGTGCGAGGGGTGCAGGTGGGAATGAGGGGGTGCAGGAACTCCCATTTGGTGCGAGGGGTGGGGATGGGGATATGGGGGGTGCAAGAGTCAGGATGTGGGGGTGCATGGGGTGTGAGGGGGCTGGGTATGTGGGGGGAGTGCAAGAGTCAGAGCAGAGGGCTGGGGGAATGTGAGGGGGGTGCAGATGTCAGGGCCTGGGGGGCCTGGGTATGTGTGGGGGTGCCAGAGTCAGGGCTGGGGTCATGGGGGGGATGAAGGAGTCAAGCAGAGGGCTGGGTATGTGTGAGGGGGGTACAGGGCTCAGGGCAGGGACCTGGGGGGTGGGAGCTGCAGGGCTCAGGGCAGAGGGCTGGAGGTGTGTGAGAGGGGGTTAGGGCGGAGGGCAGGGGCCTTGGGGGTGTACAGGGCTGCAGGACAGAGGGCTCGGTGTGTGTGAGCGGGGGTCAGGGCAGAGGGCTGGGGTGTGTGTGAGGGCGGAGTCAGGGCAGAGGGCTGGGGTGTGTGTGAGGGGGGTCAGGGCAAGGGGCTGGAGGGGATAGGCCACTATTCCACCACCACCCCTTCCTCAAGACCCTGTCCCTACTTCTTCTCTGCCTCTGCCTGGAGCAGCGAGCACATTGACTGCTCCTTTCCTACCCCCTCTCTCGCAAGGGCCATCAGCTGATCCGCCGGCAGGGAGGGAAGGATGGAGTGGAGGAGGAGAGGCAGGAGCCCAGCACACTGCGGGAAAAGGCAGGGGAGCGGGCAGGATCAAGCATCGGCTCCCTGCCCCCGCGGGAGGGTGCAAGGCGGGGGGTGGAGAAGAGTGGGCCGGACTGGGCAGGATTTTTAATGGCATCCTGCTTGCTGCCTGCTGGGACACTGGCAGGCAGCAGTGTGGCATTAAAAATTGGCTCGCGTGCCATCTTTGGTTGCCAACCCCTGGTGGAGGTGGAGCGTGCCATGGTTGTGTGAATGTCGAGCATGTGTGTGTCTGCCCGCAGTGGGCCGAATCCCAAGCAGCTGTCAGTCAACGTGGCTCCATTGGCTTCATCTGGGCGGCTCTGGCCCCATGTCAGTTGCACGTGTGTGCACGCTCTGTAGGTGTGCGTGGCAGCGTCTGGTTCGGGGGTGCACATCAAATGGACCAAATCCTGTTTCCACTGATGTCAGCGGCGAAATTCCCAGTTGCCTTCAGTGGAATCAGGCTGGCGCTCAGTGTACGCCTGCCCCCACGCAGGCTGTGTGCACGCGCCCGTGCATGCCTGTGTGTGCACAATGGATCTGCCTGTACGCGCTGAGTTATGCAACAAACACAGCCATGCAGCCAGAGTAAAGCCACTGCTGTACAGCTGCTGGCTCTGACCCATGGGCCGGCACCAGCCGGTCTCGGGCACGTGGCATTTGCATGGACGCCTGAGCTGCCTCTCACTCCATTTTTACACCCGCGTAACTCCATTGGCGGGAGCAGTGTTCCTCCAGATTTACACCCCTGTGCGTGAGAGCTGAATCAGGCTCTGCAGGAGTGGAAGAGAGAGAGGTGAGCACTTCACTCCTGGCCTTTGCTCACCCTTACTCACTTCGTTGCAGAGTTGGCCCCTGTTTTGTCTGGTGCACTCGCACAGGTGTCGCTGTGGCTGGGCAGCCCTGCGCACAACGGAGAGTTGTTGGTAGGGCGAACCGGGCCAACCCCTGGCGTTATTTACAAACAGCGAGAGGGTCCGTGTGTGGCTCCAAACCAGCGAAGAACAGCTGGGCCTGACGTACTGGCTGCCAGCTCCTCTTCAGTAACCTGCAGCATCCAGGGAGAGCAGAGCAGATGTGGAGGCTCTGAACTGCAGGGGGTCCTGTGAGTCTGAAAGCGCAACATAATAAGGATCCTCTCGGCATCCATCCCCAGAGCTCCAAGAGCAGGTTCACAGATCCTGCTTCCGGCCACACATCTATTTCTGTTCTTTTTTTTTACGAAAACACACACGCATGCCCTAGAAACCCCCGCAATGTCCCTTGTGGAGCCCAGCTGCACGGAGCAGATGTTTGGGAAACGTGTCCTTGTATCTGGCAGCCCTTCTCCCCAGCTCACAAAAGGATCTTTTCTGCCTCGGCAGCGCTGGGAAGCGGAAATGGCGGCGGAATGAGAAGAGGACGCAAAGGTGTTTATAGGCACACTGGATCGTTGGGGACTCTCATCCATCCGGCTGGAGAGAGCAAGGCCTTTGCACAAGGGATTGAAATTCCTTCTAGGTTTCCAACAACCCATCCATTGGGGAAACTGAGTTGTGGGGCCAGCCAGAGGCCCAGGGAGCGGGGGCTGCAGCACTCTGCACGTCTGTTCTCATGAACTTGAAAAGATTGGCCACGGGGAGCTCGTGATCAGCTTGCTGAAGGGAATGGAGGGTGAGGGGGGGCCTGAAACGACTTTACAGCCACGTAAGGCTGGTCTTGTCCAGATCAAATGATGTAAGGGCGAAAGGGCCGAGGGGCTAAACCGCGATCACCCGGCTTGGAACTCTGCAGGCCTCGTTCTGATCTCATGCTAGTGTCAATCGTTGATGACAGTGGAGGGTCGCTAGCAGACCCGAGCGAAATCAGAGCATTGCTACCTGCTCAGAAACCCCCAGGGAATGAATAATTGTGGGCTTTCCCATGGTACAATCTGTGGTCCCAGGACAACTGGGATACCCAGGCTCCTTAAACAATGGGATAGAATACAGGGAATTTCTACCTAGCTATTTCCCCAACAATAGCCACTCATATCTGGGAGATTTCTGTTCACTCATCTATCCTAAGCAGGAACAGAACCAACAGACGCCCAATTCATTCTTGGCGTAAGTTCATACAGCTCAGTGCCATTACCCCAGGGGTGCATTTGGCCCCAGGTGGTTTCTGTCCAATTGTGTCTAATCCAATATCAACATTCTTTATTGGCGAGAAAGTGAAGGCAATAAACAGCAGGAGAGATGCACCCTTTCAGAGGTCTGCAAGATTCACACAGGGTGGAATTCAATCAGTAAGTCGACCTCTTTGCCGGGGCGAATTTCAGCCTTTTGCAATGCAGACCCAAGCATGGATGTGCTTGTTGGTTCATTTTGCGCAATTTCACCCCCTTTCTCCAACTCCCTACACACCGACGTTTCTTGTTCATGCAGAAATGGCTGTTGTTGGAAACCTGGAGTTTTCATGCCTGGGAACGGACCTGGGACATGTGCAAAACTCACAGAGCCAGGCAAAAATGTTTGCCAGATTGTCCCATTTTAGAGCCACATACGAGGGATGGAATGTGACCTCTTCTGTCATTTGTGTTTATACACACACGTGTCCATCCCCATTAAACTCAATCCCTAGGAAATTTGAACGGACTCAACAGAGAGAGAGAAGTCAACAGTATGTGTGCGAACATGCATAAGCCCCCCCCCCCTTCTACCCCTAAGAATGGGGAGAGAAGAGACCTTCCACTTCCTCAGGAAAAGAGCATTAGGGACAGTGATAGACTGTATGGGGCTAAGGGGCCAGAACTCAGCTAGCTTAAAAGCACCATAGCTGATTTGGATGGAGCTATGGCAGTTGACACCAGCTAAAGGATCTGGCCCATGTGAGACAGATGGAGGGGATGGATAGATTAGCCAGCAGACACATGGAATAAACCCATTGTGCTATTTACATTGTAAGCACTTTGCAACAGTATTTGTACAGCACCTAGCGCATTGGGGCCCCATTCTTAGTTGGCCCGTCGGCACTGCCGTAATTAACAGGTTAAATAATAATAATAATTAATACTTCACTATTTCTCCCATAATATCCCGGTCCCAACCAGAGACACAACATACACAGGAACAAATCCCTGTAGATTTCTGTTCTGTTCTTTGTTCCTTTTTCGACCTAAAACCCCTGCGCCAACCAGGGCTAAACCAGAGAAATAACTCCCAGGAGATTTCTTCCTGGCTGTTCCTCACCCAACATCCTTATCCTAGCAGGAGGAAGCATCTCACAGGCTAGGTGCTGTCAGATTTGGGCCCATCTGTAATCAAACTGACCCTTATCCCGCATGAAATTGCCTGATGTCCCAGCCAGAGGAGGAGGGGTGGCATTTTACTGGCTGATGTGGTCAGAGCCTGATGGTGTGGTGAGGAAGTGACAGGTGGATTGCCACCGATCCATCATGTTGCAGTCAGCTCCCGTGTGACGTGAACGCCTTGACATTTCCGGCAGACTCCTCCGACTCCTGTTCCCTTTCACTGGTTGGTGCGGTGATTATTGGGAGCAGTATGGGAGCCGTCACCCTCTCTTTCTGTCTCGCTCTTTCTCTCTCCTGGGTCACGATCCGGTGACACACTCCAGAGAGAGCATTGAGGCTGTTGTGTTTTCTGCGCCGGCTGGGACGCAAGAAAATGGGCCTATTGTCCGGGGAATATCTCAAGGGTGATTCAGCCAGGACTGACGCCTGCTTGACAAGCTGACCCATTGCTTTGTGACCGGGAGGCGGGGTGCTGCGGGGAGAATCCCAAACATCTCCCATCGCTCAGCGCTTCCCCTCTAACTGGGGGTCACCATCTCGGGTTGCAGGTGAATGTCAGGTCAGTGCTCCAGCTTTCCATGGAAGGGAGCCGTATGGCTCTGTGGGTTTGCTAGCGAGAGTTACAATCTGCCCTCTGGAAGTTGGGGGCTGGAATCAGAACACTTGGAGTGAAATGCAGCCTGGTGCAGAGTTCAAATGCAATGCCTTGGTTCTACTTAAGACCTGTTTTGAGGCTGCATTGGTTTAAGGACTCATATAAAAAGGACTCTGCATCATTGCAGAGAGGAAGGTTGGCCTAATGGTTAGAGTGCCAACCTGGGACTGGGGAGTCCTAGGTTTAATTCTCTGTTCCATGGCAGGTTTCCTGTGAGACCTCAGGCAAGTCACTTAGCCCCAGATTCCCAAAGGTATCTAGCTGCTTAACTCCCTCTGAAATCGTGTGTTTTGTGGTGAGGAAGATGACTCCCCCCTCACCCAACCCCCACACCAGCCAAGCAAGGGTTAAAGAACGTTTGTGGTCCCACCAACACCAACCTGTTGCACCTGAAAGGCTAGTCAGGCCTGGACGTGGGAGGAAGGCAGTGCAGTTTGGGGGACCCTCAGAAGCAAGTAGAGCCATGGCTCCCAGGCTGAGGCCTTGTGGTACTAACTGGTGAGTGGCTCGAGACTGCCGCCTGCCTGAACCCTCTGAGGAAGAGGACGGGCCTGTCTGTTTTGCTGATGAAGCCCTGGCCTTTAGCCACACAGAAGAGCGGGAGCCGAGAATGCCTGCAGGGTCCGAAAGACTGCTCCCCTCTGCCTGGTACGGAAGAGGACCCAGCTCCCTGAGGTCCGTGGAAGTATTTTCCTTTTCTTTGGACTGGTTTATGTCCCCTGAAAAGGGGTGGACTTGCTAAGAGCGACAGCTGTAGCCCAAGACCCGACCAAAGTTGCTGCACCACAAAAATGATGTATAAGCGAGCTGCCTACCCTCACCCCAAGGGGGCGACATTGAGACAACCTTTCTCTTTCTCGCGCTCAGGGGAAGGAATACTCCTGCATTTGCAAGGAGAGGGAGCGAATGAGCCAACAGGACTTTTCCATCTTTAAATTCTACGGGCCCAATTCTCCTCTCACTTACCCTCTGTTTACAACACTGCAAGCCCATTTTTCGCAGTGGAATTGCTACTGATTTACATTGGTGTGACAGTGAAAGAGGCTCAGGTCCCCCCTCACTGCCCCCCAAAAGTAAGCCCCCGGCTTTGGGTGCCCGTGAACCTGGATCAATATCAGTTTAGCTTATAGGATGACTGCCAGCTCCCAGCTTTGCAGATGTTCTCTTGGGACCTGCTTTGGGATTTCGGCACACAGAACAGGCACTACATTTGTTTGTGCTTGCTGAGTGTCTGTTTTGCTAAAGCAAATTCCCTGGCCAATTGGTAATTAGCCATTACCACGCGATTGATGAGCTGGCAGTTGATGTTTGTCTCCCAGTGATATTTGGAAGATTATGACAACACACGCTAAACCCCGCATTAAACATTAAACTTCTGTGCACCCTCTTGCCGTATTTGCAAATCTTCTTTCCCTCTCTTTGCTGCTTCTTCTCCTTCCTTTCCCGTTCTCAAGAGCTGTTGTAAACACAGCACCGGATTTCTCAGTGGATCAGGAGTGGCAGCGGGGAAGCTTTCGGCTCTAGGCAGGGCTTAGTTTGTGCCAGGGCTGAGTGCCGGCACCTCTAGGCTTGGCAGTTCATAGCCCTGACACCTCTGGCCACATCAGTTATTAAAGTAAAAAAAATTGCTTGAGCACCGGCGCCTGTTGTATTGCAAATTAAGCACTGGCTTTAGGTCATCAGCTCAGCCAGCCCAGGGGCTTACTCCAGATTTCAGTGGGAGCCCAGGTCAGTAGCGACCCCCTTGTTTGACCCCCTGACAGCCGTTTGGTAGCCAATATGAAATGAGTACCTGGTTCCTAGTGAAGAGGTGTCCATGCAAACCCCACCCAGCCATTTTACACCCACAAGGGGCAGGGTAACATTGAGCTAAACCCTGAGTAAATAGTGAGTAAGGACTTCAAGATTTAGGCCGGCAGCTGCCACACAGGGCTGGGGTCTCCCTAGCAGCAGCGAAAGATGCCCGGGATTGTAGCATCTACAGATCTTGAACGACTCATTTTACCAGCGCTGGGACTTGTGGGTTGGGTTTCTTTGTTTAATGAGGTTGTGGGGCAGCATGTCAGCAGCTTCAGGAGCGATCAGAACCTTCCACGCCTTCATTTCCCTTTCCAATCAGGGGAGCTGAAATAGTTGCTCACTTCAGCAAGAGAGCAAATAGCCCTGCTGAGCTGCAGAATCATTTGCTACAAAACCGTCAGCCAGCTTTGTGGGTTTGTTTGTTTTTTTCCCCATTTAGTTCATCCGTACCAAACCAAACACGCTTTCTGATCATCCATTCATTGGCAACAAGCACAGCCTGCGCTTTTCCAAGGAGGAACCTGTTATCAGAAGGAGCCGGCCAAGGGCTAGACAAATCTTAGAGCGATTTTAATCTCCGTCACAGAAAGAAGAGGAGATTTTGGTTTTTGAAGACAGCAAACCCTCCTTTTTTCACCCCCTCTCCAGTAGAACATTAAGCCTTTGAGAAAACCCCAAACCAAAAGAATATCTGTGCGCCCTTCCCCAAGTGCTGACAATGGGATTTCAGACAGATGAGGGCTTGTAGAGCGAGCGGACACATGCTGAGCCGCCCTTTGAATCGGGACTCTGTGTGGCAATCTGGTTTATTTCAGAAGAGACATTCCTAGATGGGGCAAAACCTCAACTGGATTAAGCCCTGGCCTCGCACTCAAGAAGTGGCCCATTGTGTTTGAGCTGGAAGGCCAGGGCTGCCCAGACTTCTCTATCTATGGACGGAGCAGCAAGCCCCTAGAACAAAAGGCCCCCTTTTTCCCACCATCCAAAATTCATCTCTTTGGGACAATGCTGCCCAGAGTCCACCCCAGGAAAAATTTATGGCATGAAATTTGCAAACTCTGGAGAATTTGAACGCTTGTTGCCAAGTGACCCTGGAGATGTATTTTCCTGTCAGTCAGCTATAAAGACAGTCATTGATCTCTGACCATCTTGCCGAGTGCATCCTGCTCTTCACCAGAACTCCGGCCTCAGCTGGGCAATAATGCTTGAAAATGCTGCTTCAGAATCAGAGCATTCAAGCAGTGGGAAGACCCTTGTGTCCCAATACGAGGAGCAATGATGCTCCAGAAGTTCCAGTTTTTTCAGGTTAATACGGTGCCTGAATTGCTCTGGTTATAGGCGTGTTGCACGATACACCTTTACTGTGGACTGCCCTGCCCACATAGGAATCTGCTTCCCATCCCCTGTCATTTAGAGGTGGGCTTATCCTTGTGCTGGGATGCAGCAGCGTAGAGGAGCGTCCCCTGCGTGGCGGATGGGGGTAGCCGGAAGGGTCACCCTGAATATTACGCGGTAAATTGCCAGCAACCAACTGTATGGGAGAGAAGGGAAACTCTGTTTTCAAATGAAGACAGACAGGGCTCACTTCGCCTCTTTAGGCAAGAAGGAATCCGAGCACTCCAACCTTGTTAGCCTTGGAAGGTAAGTGGACTGGGGTGGAACCGCTGATACCTCTTCCCAGCAGGCTCTGCGTTGGCATTCCCATGAGCTGCACAGGGTGGATTGGCCTAGCAAGCCATTACACTCGAAACTTACTTGCTATAGAAACAGTGCAACTAGCCAGAGTCAGGGTGACGCTGTACTGCTCCCTGTGTCTATAAGCATACTGTGAGATGAGAAGATTATGCCCTGAAATAGGGGATTTCTATCCCTACTTCTTTTATCCTCTTGACTGTGTCTGTGGATGGTCTTGTCAGCTACATTAATTCTTCTGCAACAATCTGACTAAGCTCTTGACCTCATCTAGTGGCAAGGAGTTCCGCAGGTGAATCACACGTTTGTGTATAACAAGCACGGCTTTTCAATAGTATTAATTTTGACGGCTGTCAACGTCACGGAATGTCCCTCAGCCAAGGCTCCACCTACTCCCTGCCCCTGGCTGCTTATTCCCCATTTTTTGGGACCAGAAGAGGAGCCGTGGCCTGGTGATGAGTGCTCTGTCCTAGCGCATTGCCACTGAAGAGTTGCCGTCTGGCCCAAGTGTGTTATGTGGCTACTTGAATGGCACTTTGAGCATTACAATGCAGGCTTTGGAAAATCCTGCTGGAGTGGTTGACCTTTCCATGCTCATGCAAACTCATCTCCCCTGTTAACTAATGCTACTGCTGAACCCACCTCCCTTACTAAGGTCATAAAGCTTTTAGAACCTGTCCCCACATGGAGCCAATCCTGTGCATCATTCAGTGTCTGTTACGGCTCAGCTGACCCATCCTGAAATCCTTCCTCAGGCAGAAACTTCCCTTGAAACCAGTAGAAGTGTTGTCTGAATATGCATTTTAGGTTTGGGGCTTGGAGCCTTAATGCACCACCGAATCCTGCAGGAACATCGCTCCTAGGTTCTGGGGCATCACTATAGGGTTAGGTTCTAGATACGGCAGTGAGGGTATAGAATGTGCCTATGGGGCCAGGGGTTAGATTCTAGCATAGCCGCTGACTCCGTGGGTGCTCTGGGGCTGGAGCAGAGCACCCAGGGGAAAAGAATAGTGGGTGCTCAGCACCCACCGGCGGCCCTGCCGATCAGCTCCTCCCCCTCCAGCCCAGCACCTCCCCTCCACTGTGGCTCAGCTGTTCAGCAATGTACAGGAGGCACGGGAGGGGCGGGGGGCGCTCGGGGGCAGGAGTGAAGCAGGGGTGGGGTGGGGGTGGGACCTTTCGGGAAGGGATGGAGTGGGGGCAGGGCTAGGGATGGAGCAGGGGTCGAACACCCTCAGAAAATTAGAAAGTCGGCACCTATGGTTTATAGAATATTATGATGTGGGTTAGGTTCTCAAGTATTACTATGGGTTAGGCTTGATCGCATTATTACAGGACATGTTCTAGAGCAGGACTAAGAGGGTTATATTCTAGAACATTATAATGGAAATAGATTCTAGAGCATTAGTATCTTCTACCGTCGATCTGACCCCAAATCTTGCTACAGAAGTGGCCAGGTCAGAAAGTGGCAGTATTACAACATCTAGCGTCTCTTGCTGTCAGATGAGCCGCAGAGAGGGCAGTGTGCTAACAGGGACCGAAAGGAGGACTTCTTCCTCAAGTGGCAAAGAGAAGCAGGGTTCAACCTGCTGCCGTCTCAGAATCCCCTCTTCCCCAGACCGGAGCTGGGAGCAGCTTTTTTTCGGTGTCTGTGGCTGGAGGATAAACACAGTTCAGCTGCAGGAGGTCTGAATGGCTGCTATTCAGGCTCCTCTGACTCAACTGTCAGCCTGTAATTAAAGCGAATGTTCAAACTGCCTCTTACAACACAGAACAGAACAGTGTCCGCAAGGGAAGCAATGCAGACACACGTAGGCAGGAGAGCCGGCGTAGGCATTAACACTGCCCTGCGTGAACGAGCACACAGCGCCGTGCCACCAGGTCTATGTTTCTGGTGCATGTGGAATGGACGCACACACATGCAGTGACAACCAAATTTATGTGGCACCTTCTATATCTCAGAGGGCTTTATGACTATAGCTTGGGAGATTGGTCTGATTATCCCCTAAGGTCACACAAGAAGCTTGTGGTAGAGGAGGGATTAGAACCCAGGTCTCTCACACCCCCGTGATGGATTTTGTTCTACCTAATTCAATGCACTGCTGATGCATTAATATAAGTACTAAGGGAGCTTTACTCTGAGCAGGCACAACAGGGCCTGGTTCAGCTTCTGCCCTTCCTTTTTAGCAGCGTCCCAGGGGCAGATTAGTGTCACGGGTCTGGGCCGTGCCACAGCCAGCACAGGAGGGACTATTGTACATTAGCGCAATGCCATGTGCCCTGTGTGTGTGTAGATGTTAGTGCTGTTTGGTATTTTCAGTGAGGTTTTGAACCGTCCTTTTACCGTTACCTTTTGGGCAATTTTATGCTCCGCAGGCTGTGCTTTTCCGGGGACACCAGCAGAATGGCGATTTTCCCCATCGGAAAGGTGTCGACATTCCAACCTCAGCTGCATCAGAGCAGTTTTGCTCACCAGTGGGCTCGTGCCTTCTAGGAGACAGAAGAACCCAGATCGTTCTGAAAATGTGGGCTGCTGCTTTGGCATAACGAGTTCGTAATGCGATGCCTAAAACTTGAGGTTTCAAAGGAACCTAACGGGAATGAAGCATGGGGTGCCCATTGACTTTCAATGAGATCTGAGCGTCCCCGTTGTGTCTTTGAAAATCTCCCTCTAAATGTTGAGTGCTTTGCTTTTCGTTGCAAATAGTTTGCGTAGCACTAAGGGCGTGTCTACCCATAGGAGTCGCCCTGGCTTAACTTAAATTGGTTTAAAAACCGATTTAAGATAAACCGGTGCAACTTGGCCTGTGGACACTCATATTTACAGACACGAGCTTACCTGCTGTAAGCCAGGTTTAAACTGATCTGAGTGTCTATGCACAATGTTGCACCAGTGTTTGAATCACACCTGGTGCTGCAACTGTGCTTACAGACCAGGCCTGCTAGGATAACTAGCTTCTTAATAGGGGGCCTAAGAGAGAAATTCTCACAGAGGGAGGCTCCATTGTCTGCATGCCTCATACTCCAGCATGTTTTGAAAACGAAATTCCAATTAGCCATAAATCCTCCATCTGATTGATTGATAAGGGCAAGAGTGCAAAGTCCTGCTCCTGCATCCTTGATCCTGATTGGCTACAATAGATACGAATGCCACACGTCTGTCCAAGCCCACCCTGCTTCCTGATTGGCTCAGACCCCAAGTGGCTACAGGAGAATGAGGTAGGTTTCATTTCACTTCATGCATCATCTATGCTCTGACTGCAGTATTGTTATTACTGGCAAGCGGTCTGGGGCAGAAAGAACCCAGACAGACTTTCAAATTGCCGGAGAACTGATGTGTATCATTTTTTTGGCTTGTAAGTGGACCACATTTTATTGAGCTCATCCAGTGGCAAGAATGATGAACTTAATGCATTGTCTTAGCTAGCACTTCCCCCACACACAAGAATCTCAAAGTGCTATACAGACATAAACTAATTAATTCTCACAATCCCCTCACTAGTTTGGTCAATATCATTAAAAATCGGAAGATGGACACCAATGTGTAAGGTCAGTGGAATGGCTCTGGATCTCTTGAGGTCCACCTTGTTCTTTAACCCCTAGACTATGTTCCCTCTCTAAAGCCCTGATCAAAAGCTTATTGTTGAAAGACCTCTCATTTGTAGTATTTGTATTACAGGAGCACCTAAGGGCCTGGCTTGAGATCAGGAGCCCCATTGTGATGGGTTGTGTACATACACTGGTCTGTCTGAGTGGCCATCAGAGGTACCAGAGCTGTCTAAAAATAGCTATGAAGCCACCTGAGTACAAATCCAGCTGGGATACGTACTCGGGTAGCTAGCCTGTGCCATTGCAGCTTCACTGCCATTTTTAGCCACCTAGCTTACCCAAGCCAGCTGGGCCATGTCTACTTGTGCTCCAATTACACCTTCCAAGTGCTGTGTAGACACAACCCACAGTGTAGGAGACAGCTCCTGTCCTGAACAGACAATGGATAAGAGGGGCAGGCGACTTCCCCAAAGTCACAGACAGAACCAGAAATGGAACTCAGGAGTCTGGACTGCTAGGCTAGCACCCTGCCCATTTGCACCATGCCACCTCTCAGGATCAAGCCCCAACAAGTGGGGTTCCGCAGAGATCTGTTCTGGGACCGACTCTGTTCAATATCTTCATCAACGACTTAGATGTTGGCATAGAAAGTACGCTTATTAAGTTTGCAGACGATACCAAACTGGGAGGGATTGCAACTGCTTTGGAGGACAGGGTCAAAATTCAAAATGATCTGGACAAATTGGAGAAATGGTCTGAGGTAAACCAAATGAAATTCAATAAAGACAAATGCAAAGTGCTCCACTTAGGAAGGAACAATCAGTTTCACACATACAGAGCAGGAAGAGACTATCTAGGAAGGAGTATGGCAGAAAGAGATCTAGAGGTCATAGTGGACCACAAGCTAAATATGAGTCAACAGTGTGATACTGTTGCAAAAAAAGCAAATGTGATTTTGGGATGCATTAACAGGTGTGTTGTAAACAAGACACGAGAAGTCATTCTTCCGCTCTACTCTGCGCTGGTTAGGCCTCAATTGGAGTATTGTGTCCAGTTCTGGGCACCACATTTCAAGAAAGATATGGAGAAATTGGAGAGGGTCCAGAGAAGAGCAACAAGAATGGTTAAAGGTCTTGAGAACATGACCTATGAAGGAAGGCTGAAAGAATTGGGTTTATTTAGTTTGGAAAAGAGAAGACTGAGAGGGGACATGATAGCAGTTTTCAGGTATCTAAAAGGGTGTCATCAGGAGGAGGGAGAAAACTTGTTCACCTTAGCCTCTAATGATAGAACAAGAAGCAATGGGCTTAAACTGCAGCAAGGGAGGTTTAGGTTGGACGTTAGGAAAAAGTTCCTAACTGTCAGGGTAGTTAAACACTGGAATAAATTGCCTAGGGAGGTTGTGGAATCTCCATCTCCGGAGATATTTAAGAGTTGGTTAGATAAATGTCTATCAGGGATGGTCTAGACAGTATTTGGTCCTGCCATGAGGGCAGGGGACTGGACTCGATGACCTCTCGAGGTCCCTTCCAGAGTCTATGAATCTGTAAGCCCTCCCATAAGGATGCTCAGACTTTTTACTGTCTCTTTCCTGGCTCCCCCGAATGCTGCATCCCCTTTCTAGCCATGCTCCATAGGAGACCAGGCATGAATTTCCTGTCTGAGAAGAGCGCTGCAGGTTGCCCTATCTACCAGCTGTCTCTGGCTCTCATCCTCCCCATGTTATCATTGCAGTCTTACTCCATCCCCTCTCCGACTAATTGCTTTTTTACCAGGAGTTAACGACTGGTTGGTTATTTAATGGCCAGAGGTAGGGCAATTAACGAGTGAACCCACTGGTTGTTAACTGCAGCAATGACTAATTTCCAGGGCCTGCAGACACAGCAAAACCCTGGTTTATAACAGCAATAACATATTGTGTGATTTAGAAAATTAATAGCCACACAGGCTCTGGAGAAGGTGTTTTCCCCGCACCAGCATGCAAATGTTTAAATGACTGTCCGACGTACATGGAGGGGCAGAGCTCTGGGCTGGGAGTTATTCATTACGTTGCAGCCCTCTCTTTGGCTTTGAGACTGGAGTGTCCCAAGCACAGCCACGCTGGCGGTTGGCCAAGAGCTTAACAGCTGCGACTACTCTGTGTAGTAGGCGTGATGTAGTTCAGTGGTTAGAACAACTGTGGCAGCCTGTACCCCTATGTTCACTCCTTTTGCAAGGCTGTGATCAATTTTGTACAGAAATATGCCTTGTGAGGTGTCATTTGAAAACTCATAATTTGCTGATCATTATTGTCCCGGTAAAATACATGTGGCAGCATTTCATGTAAAGTTGTGAGTCGTCTGTATGATATTACTAAGGCCATGTCTACGCTTACAAGCTTATGGGGCACCAATACATGGCTACACAAGCGCTCTTACATTCAGCTGTGCCATTGTAAGAGCACTTGTGTTGCCATGTTATGCTGACGGGAGGGAGCTCTCCAGTCGACAAAATAAAACCAGATCAATGAGTGGCAGTAGAGCCTCTCCCGCCGACAAACCAGCAAAATGTATGTTGCTCAAGGGTGTGTTTTTTCCCACCCTTAAACGATAAAAGTTTTGCCGATATAAGTGCTAGTGTAGACATGGCCCAAGACATGTTCCAAGTCTGGGGGGAGCAGCCACAAACCAGTTCCCCAGAGGCAAAAGGCTAGCCAGCGCCTCAGCCAAGTGTCACCAAAATCAAATGGACCATGACCTAGTTAAGTGGCCATTCTTTGGCAGGAAAAAGGACATGGGTGAAAATCTACATCTTGACAAAGAAACAGCTGAGGGTTCCCGTCCACACAGACTTTCTGTCTCCTGAACCTTAGCTGGGGATGGTTCTCAAAGAAAAGAAAGAACTGTAAGAGGAGATGCCACAAATTATTCCTCCCTTTTTCTCTAAGCACAGCATCCACCACACCTGAAGAACAAAGGAAAGAGTTTTGCACTGGGGGAGGAATCCTTACTGAAAGACATTCAACCAGAAAGACTGATGGAACATGTGCTTTGAAGTCACGTAGCTTGTTAAGCTAGGCATTAGTTATGTTCTACTTTTATTTTCTTGCAACTAATTCTGATTTTTATGCCTCAGTACTTGCAGTCTCTTCAAATCTATCTTCCTGGAGTTAATTTATGTGTTTCGTTGTTTTATCTGAAGCAGCACGGTGGGATTGAAGTGTTTGGGAAACTCCATATGGGATAACAAGATTTGTGCATGTCGTTTTCTAAATGACTGACTTTATATGAGCGTGTCTTGTGTAGGCGGGTGCTGGGCAGTACAAGATGCACATGTCTGGGGGAAAGTCTGGGACTGGGAGTTTGCTGGTGTTGGTCTGCAGTGTAATTCATGGGTGGCTGAGCAGAGCACTCAGACAGTATAGCTGGGAGTGATTTACATGCTGGAAGCTGTGTGTGAGCTGACCAGGAGTAGTTGCTCTCACAGCAAAGCAGAGTAAAAGGCACCCCAGGCTGGAAAATTAAGGGGACACAACTGTTCATCAGTCCAGATTGTACCCTGGGTAATGTCACAAGAAGGATGTGTTACTCTGGGACTTAGAAACAAGTGTTCCCTTGCTCTGCTATAGATGTCCTGTGAGATGTTGGGCAAGTCATTCAGGGCCAGAATTTTATAGGTGTCTAGGTGCCCAATGGGATTTTCTAAAGCTCCTATTTGACAATAGCCCTTTTGACATTCCCATGAGGTGCCCATAAATACCTTTGAAAATGTGGCCCTTCATAGACTATCAGGATTGGAAGGGACCTCAGGCGGTCATCTAGTCCAGCCCCCTGTTCAAAGCAGGGCCAATCCCCAGACAGATTTTTACCCCAGTTCCCCAAATGGCCCCCTTGAGGATTGAACTCACAACCCTGGGTTTAGCAGGCCAATGCTCAAGCCACTGAGCTATCCCTCCCCCTCTTTGTGCCTCACTTCCCCATCTGTTAAATAGCACTGCCATATCTCATAGGGATGTGACAATAAATACAATAAAGGTGGTGTGGTGTTCAAATTCTACAGTAATGTAAGTATCTAGGTAGGTAGAAAAGGGACATGGAAAGCAGGATAGCTGGGGTTTATCTTAGACTACTCTGCCCTCAATCTAAGATAATTTGGAGAAGTCACATTTTGTGTCTCAATTTCCCTAGCTGTAAATGGGATAAATTCTTTGTAGTAGGAGCCGTCTTTTCAATTCTGTCTGTGTACAGTGCCTAGCACAATGGCTCTTGGCTGGTGGTCTTCTCTTGGTCCTACCGGAAGACATAATAAATATTATTACGAGGAGTGGTGACGCATTGGACCAGATTTTCATAAGAGCTCAGCATTTGAAAATCTGCTTTAAATTGTAGGTGCAGAACTGTTTTCTAGTGTCTCCAAAGCACTTTAAGATCTTTGGATCTATAGACATTATTACATGTACATCGCACGTAGTCGTGGTATTTCTTTATATCAGTTGTTATTTGTTAAACACCAGTGTGCTTGGAACTGTGTGAGGGCCAAATGAGGATGCAGTCCCCACCCGGAGGCATTTTCAGCCTGACGTTTTCTACTTGCATCTTCCTTGAGAGAGGAACAGAAATTGCTTTTCTGGCAGAGTTCACTAGCAATAAAACCCTGCAGCTGCTCTGCTTGTGTAATCATCCAACAGTTAGCAAGTAAATAAATAATAACAGGAATTGCTGATATGGCCCCCTGTGACAGGAGGAGGAAGATTTTCAAAAGTGCAGAGGAGTTTAAGTCCAATTTTCAAAAGTGACTTAGGACCGGATTTTCAAAGATCTTTAGCTGCCTAACAATGCAGGTTGGTGGCTAGTAGGATTTTCAAATGCTCCTAAGTAGTTTAGGTGCCTAACTCCCTTGAAATCAATGAAGATGACTGAATAATGTACACAGTAAAGAGGTGAAGACTTAAGTCAAGTTTGCATCCGTCCCTTCTCTCTTTTTGCTGATCTTGCGTTCACTCACACTCTTCCCCTCTTTCTCCTGTCCTTGTGTGTATCCCCCTTTCTCCCTCTCCTCTCTGCATTTTCCCCTTCCCCCTCTCAAGTATGTCTGTAGAGCACCTAGCATCCTGATTCTTGACTTATGGTCTCTAGCTGCTCTCAGAATACAAATAATGAATAATAATTATTAAAGCAAATTATTAATGATATTATAATTAAGTTATTAATTGTTGTAGCAATAAAGGCTTTTGTCACTGGAACTGAAGTCAGTGAGACGTAGGCTTCTCAGTCACTTAAGACTTTTTGAAAATTTTACCTGAGATTTTTATGAAGTAAAGAATTATGCCTCACAGCACCCCAGTGACGGAGGTAAGGGATACATAGAGAACACTGTGCCCACCTCTGGGGTGGAACATGGCAGCAAACAGTTCAGGACAAGAAGTGAAGAAGAATTCCCAGGCTGCGTCCTGCTCTCCATTGCACCAGTATAAATCTGGCTCAACTCCATTGAAGTCACTCTGGATTTATGTTAGTTTACTAGAGCAGAATGTAGCATTACTCCCCCGGAGTTCATCATGGGTACTGGAGTAGTGAAACTGTGACAGTGCAGGTTAGCTTCCCGAGTAATTACACAGGGTTCTGGGCAGGCATGTACAGCCTGCATTACCGCAGCTTCGGTGCTTTGAGATTCAAGCTCACTAGCTTATAGCTGGCTTGGGTATGTCTATATTGCAGTCACTTGGTGCGATAGAAACTCGTGTTGACCGAATGGGAAGAAAGTTGGCCTAGGGCTAGTCTGCACACTTACACTGATTTAATTAATTGAGTGAAACCGGTGCAACCCCCTCATGTGTGGACACACTAATACCGATTTTAAACTGTGTATATCGGTGTAGCTTGCGCCCACATGAGCTAAACGGCTATAAACAGTTTGAAACTGGTATAAACGTTTCTACATTAGGGATTGGCACCAAAGTAGCTGAATCACTGATTTAATGAGCTTGGGCCAAAAATTGTGTGGCTCAACCTCTAGAGGATAAAGAGTGAGAGTCAAGCAACCTGGGTTTGATTCCTACTTCAGCCACAAGCTTCCACTGTGAGCCTAGGAATGTACTTGCTGCCCTCAGCTGTAAAAGAGAGAAAGAGATCACTTCCCTACCTTCCAGGAGCATCATGAGGTGCTCCCATGCGGAGGGCTAGCTAAGAAGATAGCATGGAAAGATTCATGCAGGGGATGAATTTGGTCAGGGCACCTGCGTTAACTCTGTGACTCTTACTTGCTTCTTGAAAGGGTCCAGGTCTTCATTTTATATCTCCTCTGAAAGATGGTTCGGCACAGCAATGCTCCAGTACCCTGCCTGGCTATAACCTCAATGCTGATGTGGAGGGAAGAGCGCCTGCTGCTGACCCACCCTGCTCCACCCACTTGTAGCAAGGAGGCAGTGTCCTTTTAGGATCCTGCAGTTCTCAGGCTGTGCTCTGGGCACCCTGCCTCCGTAGCGGGATAAGAACCTACTCGCCGGCCACACCCACTCTGATGCGCCTGCGTGCACACACGCTACCCTCGTACCTGCATCCCACGTGGTTCTGGGGCTGTTGGGTGGAAAAGCAGAGCCCTGTAGGGAGGAGGATCTGGGCCTTGTGTTGCGATAAAGGCCTGGGAAGGAGCCCACGGCATCTGGCTAACGTTATTCCGGTCTCCCTACTTTAATGCCACTTCCAGATCCCTATCGCCGGTTAACAAAGTTTCATTCCCCGCGGAAGGGGCCAGCGAGCTGAAATTGGCTGCATTAAAACCTGTTCCGCGTCAAGGAAGGTCCTAATGGCTGGTAATTGTCTGCTGACAGCAGCAAGAAGGCCCAGGCTGGTGCTGGCAAAGATTGCAGGTGTCTCCCTTCCGAAAGCTCCCACTCTTCTTTCCAGCTTTCTCCCCCAACCCCCCACTTCATTCTCTCTCCCGCTCCCTTCAACCACTAATCGCTCCCCCATCCCTCCAGCTGTTTCTCGTTGAGGATCGATTACGGCGCACATCTGGGCCCTTTCGCATTCCCCCACCTCATCGTGCTGCTGTGGGAACGGGGCGTACCACAGGTGCTGCCTGGCCCACGGGCTGCGTGTAAGAGGATCTGGAAGAGCCTATCTAGCGCTAGAGAGAAACAAAGTGCAAGGGAGGTGAGAGAGGCGGAGGAAAGAGAAAAGGGGACCTAGATGGGAGAAAGAGGGGAAGATTATTTGTGTGAGAGAGAGGGAGAGAAAGAAAGACACCGACCACACGGTAAGTATGGGCCATTTTGGGTCCCTTTAGTGTCTCCCTTATAGAAGCCTAGTTCTGCACGTTGACTTTGTTGGGATCACTTGGTATTAACCTCAGTCTGGCACCCCGTCCCCACAAGCCTGCAGTCCTTCCGCAATTAACTGCATCAGCAGTGCAAACAATCCATGATCTCAGCCTAAACCATAAAACGCCTGTAAACAGCACTGTGTTTACCACAGGAACATCTGCTAGCGTAACTGGCAATGAGCCACAGGCTTCGATAGCTGGATTTTGTATTCACTGCCTTCTTGCTCAATGGCTGAATTTGCCCATGAAAGGTCTCTGCCTAGCTCCATCATGGGGACATGGGTTCCGGTTTCTGCCTCCCAGCCAGTCCCTGGTTCGTCCTTTGGGTGGAGCATCAAAGATTTGCCTTCAGGTAGGTCTGCACTGCAATCAAACACCCATGGGTAGCCTGAGTCACCTGACCATGGGCAGCTGCGGGTATTTGAGTTCAGTGTAGACCTACCCTTGCAGGGAATCCCTCGCTCTGAGCAAGTGCAAACTTGGGAGAAGTTTGGATCTGGATCAGAACTGGAGCCCGGCGTTAGTGAAAACAGATGGTCTCAAACCAGGGAGGAAGAGGATGAATGGACAAGTCGTTGAGGGAGTCACCGTTCCTCCCTGGCACATCTCAGGTCTGCAACCCTTTGGTTTGGTTATTCTGGAAAATGTGAGACCACTCACATAGATGAAGGGCCTGGTTCCCCTCTCACTTCCACAGGTGTAACCCAGGAGTAACCGCACTGATGTCAGGTGGAGCGTCCCTGGGGCTGAGTGGGCGTGAGTGAAGAGTCAAACCCTGGCATTTATGGACACATCCGTTTATTTTTAGGACAAAGCACAAGTGAAGGCCAAGGGCCCAATTCCCAATGACTTTCTCTGCCCTTTGTGTCTTTGGAGCGTCGCCCCCTTTGAGGTCGGCATACCTCAGAAATGAGTATTTTACCCAGTTTTAGCAAACGATCGGTCACCAATACAAGCTTGTTGCTTTCACATTTCACTGAGGAGCAGCATGGTTCAGGGGCAAGGCCACTGGGATCAGTTTCAGGAGACCTAGTGTCAGGAGTTCCTGACAACAGAGATACTTTTCCACACGTGTAGTGAGACAATGGAACTCCCTGCTACATGATGCCACTGAGGCCAAGAATTTAGTAAGATTCAGAGAGGTTTTGGATATTTATAGAGATAACAAGAATATCCAGAATTGTAATACCTAAAACAAAAAAAAAATCAAAAGGCAGATAAAACCTAATATTTCAGGGCTTAAGCAAACCTCTAACTGTTAGGGATAAGGATGAGGCCTTTATGAAGGGACAGATTATCCCAGTTCACCCTACTATAGGGGTTTCTTATACCTTCCCCTGAAGCATCTGCTTCTGGCCACTGATGGAAACAGGATCCCGGGACAAACTGGGTTGGTCCTGCCAGGCCCAGCATAAGTTCCACAGTTTTATGATTCATCATTTCAGATGCAAATAATCTGCAACAACCAAAGTCAGGAGATTTATTGTGGCACGTAGGTAATTTTGTGAGCAATGTCCTTCCAAGGTACAGCAGATACAATATCGTCAGTCATTGCTACACTATCCCCAGACCTGCTAGTGATGGCTGGATGACGAACCTGGGCTGGTAAAATTTCGTGACAATCTGCAAAAGTTGCATTAATATCCGGTGTCAATGCACATATTGTAAACTATACAGGATGTGGGACAGGGCCTGGCTGACATTGCAGGCGGTCAATGTAACAATGTCTCACTGCTTAGGGGTGGTTTTGCACTTGAGATGCATATGCCCATGCACACTCAAGCACATGCACCGAACATATCACATGATGCTTAAATTAGAACTCTGATAGATTCAGCCACCTTGGCAGGAAACTGATCGATAGGGCAGCTCAGAATAGCCCAGCAGGGCTGAAGATGCATTCACTAGGGGTCACACAGACAAGAACAAGCACCTGGGAGTAATTGCACTAAATAAATGGGCAATTAAGGCTATTACAGGAAGGCTAAAACATCCCAGACCTCTCTCTGACCCTCTTGCTTTTACCATGGAAACAGCCACCCATCCAGGCAGCAGAGCTGCCGTCAGGTTTGTCTATGCATCTGTCAGTCAAGTGAAGGGTTCCTAGTCATAAAGAGCCAAGGGGGATTTCATGGGGCTGTTGGACTGAAAGAGAGGAAACCTACGGCCAGCATCTTTGATGGAAGCCTGGCAGTGAGAGAGAGTCTTCAGTGCTGGAGGGGTCACAGGGGCATAGTGAGGTATTCAGATCAGCTGCGAGTTGTGAGGGAAGTGGAGACTTAAGTGCCATTGTTCCAAAACGATCACAGCCACAGATGGAGAGTGCAAAGTTCTCCCATAGCTCACGTGAAGTAACTCAGCAAACCAGGGCAAGAGCAGGCTCTATCTCATGAAGTCACAGGCGTGCAATACAGACACCTGTCCCTGGATACAAACCCTTCACTATGCAGACACCTGTCCCCGTCCCTGGATATGTACCAATCCCTAGGCAGACACCTGTCCCCATGTCTGGATACACACCGATCCCTAGGCAGACATTTGTCCCTGTGCCTGGATACGCACTGACCCCTTGGCAGACGTTTGTCCCCGTCCCTGGATACGCACCAATCCCTAGGCAGACATCTGTCCCTATGCCTGGACACGCACCGATCCTTAGGCAGATGCCTGTTCCCGTGCCTGGATAAGCACCGATCCCTAGGCAGATGTTTGTCCCCGTCCCTGGATACGCACCGATCCCTAGGCAGACACCTGTCCCTGTGCCTGGATACACACTGACCCCTAGGCAGACGTTTGTCTCTGTGCCTGGATACGCACCGATCCCTAGACAGACACCTGTCCCTGTGTCTGGATACACGCTGATCCCTAGGCAGACACCTGTCCCCGTCCCTGGATACGCACCAATCCCTAGGCAGACACCTGTCCCTGTGCCTGGATACACACTGATCCCTAGGCAGACACCTGTCCCCGTCCCTGGATACGCACCAATCCCTAGGCAGACACCTGTCCCCGTGCCTGGATACACACTGATCCCTAGGCAGATGTTTGTCCCTGTGCCTGGATATGCCCCGATCCCTAGGCAGACATCTGTCCCCGTGCCTGGATATGCACCGATCCCTAGACAGACGTTTGTCCCTGTGCCTGGATATGCACTGACCCCTAGGCAGATGCCTGTTCCTGTCCCTGGATACGCACCAATTCCTAGGCAGACATTTGTCCCTATGCCTGGACGTGCGCCGATTCCTAGGCAGATGCCTGTTCCCGTGCCTGGATATGAACCGATCCCTAGGCAGACACCTGTCCCCGTGCCTGGATACACACTGATCCCCAGGCAGACACCTGTCCCAGTGCCTGGATGCACACTGATCCCTAGGCAGACGTTTGTCCCCGTGCCTGGATACGCACCGATCCCCAGGCAGACACCTGTCCCAATGCCTGGATGCACACTGATCCCTAGGGAGACGTTTGTCCTGTGCCTGGATATGCACTGACCCCTAGGCAGATGCCTGTCCCTGTGCCTGGATACACACCGATCCCTAGGCAGACACCTGTCCCTGTGCCTGGATACACATCGATACCTAGGCAGACGTTTGTCCCTGTGCCTGGATACGCACCGATCCCTAGGCAGACACCTGTCCCTGTGCCTGGATACACATCGATACCTAGGCAGATGTTTGTCCCTGTGCCTGGATACGCACCGATCCCTAGGCAGACGTTTGTCCCTGTGCCTGGATACGCACCGATCCATAGAGACACCTGTCCCAAAGCACATTGGTCACTGACACTTCAAGGGAGAACTGAGCACAGGTCCATGTTGAACTGCTCTCCCTAGCAGACCAGGAGCCAGATTCTCACACCCTTGCTGACACTGGATAGCACCACAGACCATGAGTTGTCTCACTGAAATCACAATTGACGTAAAAGTCCTAGAATTTGGCTGTGAGCAAATGCAGCCTGATCCTGCACCTGCTGAGTGCCCTGAAGCCCCATGGACTTCAATGTGAGGTGCAGGCCCTCAAGCCCAGCTCCTCCATGGAATTCAGGCACCTAACTTCCATTGCTTTCAATGAGTTGGGCACCTAAATCTCTTTGAGGATCGGGGCCAAAGCCCTTGCAGGATGGAGCTCTTCAGGGTTTTTGTGGGGAAGGGCTTAAACAGTCCCTGGTGAAAGGAGTCAGACCAACAACCTGAGAGACTGAACAGGGACAGAGGGCACAGGGATCTTGTTAAACCGTCAGTCTCCAGGGCCTCTCCGCGAGCCTGGCCACGAAAAGGCTGTGGAGCCTAGTCATTGCCCACGGTGGAGGTCTCTCGCGGCATGAGCACTGCGCACAGGGGCCGCCAGGCAGGTGCCACCGAAGGCCAAAGAAACCCATCAGGGCTCCCCAACCAAATCAGACAGACACAAGCTGGGGATATGACTTTTTGGCAAGGAAAGGCCTCGGCTTCCTGCCTCGCCACCGGCGGGCCGGCCTGGGAGAGGCTGCGTTCCTTCCAACACTTTCTGGCTACAAATGGAAATGCTATTAAAGTCCCCCCTCTAAAGGGGCTGAGCCGTGAGTGCAGCGAGGAATAAATATAACATGAATGCTAGCGCACAGCCATTGATTCCAACCCATCCCTGCACGCCGAGTTCATTTGCGCTCTTTAATGGGTTGTTTTCTTCCTGTGGTCCCAGCTGCCTGATGTTCTCATAGAGACCGTTTTAATAATTAGCTTGGGGTTTTCAAACCATGCTGGAATTGCAGATGGAGCAACAAACCCTCATTTACTTGACAAAAGAATCTGAGTCAGGCAAAGGAAAGATGCTTTTTTTTTTTAATCATCCAGACCCCACAATACCTCTCCCCACCCCATGCACACTAGGAGAAAGAGAGATGCTTTGAATATTCCCAGAAAGGGCTATACTAAGGGAAAGCTACATTCTACCCGGAAGCCACCTGAAAAAGCCGGTACCCATCCTGAAACCACCCACCTATAAGCAGCACAAGCATTAAAGAGGACAAGAGCAGAGTGGACTGTGGAGACTGAACTCCCTTTAGAAGTATCCCGTCCAGATCAGATTATGAAACCGTCTCTCTCCACCTCACTGTCCTCCTCCAAATCAGCCTTTGCTGGGAGGCCTAGAAAAAACCAGAGAACGGTGAGAAAGCAGGGTGAGCGGAGACCATCATGGTGACCTGCCCTGGCTCACTGTGCTCCTCCATCAGTCCGTCTGTAGCACCCCATGGTCTCTTGTCTTATACAGTACGTAGACTGCAAGCTCTTTTGATTCTGTTTGGACAACACCTAGCCAGACACAAGGGTGGGGTGCGATCATCATCAACCTGCCAAGGCCCAAACTTGGCCTACAATGATTGACCAGCGTCCAAAATGACGCACAAGCATTTGAGAGAGAGAGAGCGTCTCTCTCACCAACAGAAGTTGGTCCAATAAAAGATATTCCCTCACCCACCCTGTCTCTCTACTATCCTGGGACCGACACGGTTACAACAATACTGCATGCAAACATTGTACTCGTGTCTTTCTAAACGAGATGCTCTGGCTCAACCATGGGCCTCACGGGGTGAGAGTCTCTCGCCTGCGTATGCAGGAGATCAGGCCAGCTGATCATCACAGTCCTTTTCTGGCCTTGTAAACTATGAATCTATGAAACTTGCGATGCTCCATGATTCCTTCCTGGAGTGCAGATAACTCTAACAACAACCTCAGTTTTGTGATTCTGGTGTCAATAACTGGCCACAGCAAAAGTGAGGGGGAAGACACATCATGTAGCAGGGAGTTCCATTGTCTCACTACACGTGTGGAAAAGTATCTCTGTTGTCAGGAACTCCTTTTTGAGGTCACAGATGGAACCATTCACATTAATGGAATAAATTCCAACATATTTTAAGTTTCCTCCATGAATAATTTTGGTGCATCCTGTCTTTTAGTTCTTCATCCACATTGTGTCCCACCCTTGGCCCTGGTCAGATTAAGAGGTTTGCAATTTGCCAGGCTGTGATGTGAATTGCACAAGGCTGCTTTAATGGATTTCTTGTGTAGATTTTAAAAGGAAACCAGAAAGAGAAACTACTGCTCAGATCTGTGGAGCCGGGTACTATATTTTAGTTCAGTGTTTATACAGAGCCTAGCACAGGGATCGACAACCTTTGGCACGTGGCCTGCCAGGATAAACCCCTGGCAGGCCTGGCCGGTTTGTTTACTTGCCGCATCGGCAGGTTCGGCCAATTGCAGCTCCCACTGGTCGCGGTTCACTGTCCCAAGCCAATGGGAGGCTGCAGAAAGCAGCAGCCAGCACGTCCCTCGGCCCGCACCACTTCCCGCAGACCCCGTTGGCCTGAGACGGCGAACCGCGGCCAGTCGGAGCCACGATCAGCCGAACCTGTGGGCGTGGCAAGTAAATAAACTGGCCCAGCCTGCCAGGGCGCTTACCCTGGCCGGCCGCATGCCAAAGGTTGCCAATCCCTGTTCTAGCACAATGTGTCATGGTCCGTGACTGGGGCTCCTAGGGGTTACCCCAATACAAATAATAATAATAACTACTGACATGAAATACAGATGTGCTGATTATGTGGAAGCAGCCATAGCTTTTTCTAGTTTTCTGCCTTTTGTGTATTTGAGTTTGTCTTTTTCATGTTGCACTAGCGTAGAGAGGTTTTTTGCATTTCATTACCTACCTTTCTAAAGCGAAAGATGACGAGGAAAAGGAAACAAACAAAACAACAAAAGCCAAGAACTATTTGATGTCGGGAGCTTAGAAATTTCCTGAGCTAGAATTGTCCAGCTAATGATGCGTCCTAAAGTCTCTCTGTCCAGATGACTCTTTTCTGTGGCTGGTCAGGAACCGGAATTTTGGTTCCATGGGAAATTCTGACATTCGGGGAGGCAGGAGGGTGGTTACACTTTGAAACAAAAAGCAGCATTTTGAAATTTGCTGCGAAATGAAATTTTTAAAGAAATGGTTTTGGGTCAATTGAAACATTTCATTGTGATCAATATTGAAACGTTTTGTTTTGATTTAGACTCTTTAAACATTTTTTATTATACTATAAAATAAAATACTTGTAGAAACAAAACAATCAAAATGTGCTGTTCTGAAAATACGGATATGATCAGAACGCTTTGCTTGGGATTTTTTTTTTTTCCAAATGAAATTTCATCAGCCAACATGTTCCCCAGAAAAGTTTTGATTCTGACGAAATGGCGTTTTCTGACAGAAGAAAGTTCAGCTGGAAAATTGTTAAATAGCTCTCCTCTTAACCCTGTATAGCTTAATCAACAGAATAAGGTGTCCTTAAAAACCATCCTGAGTATGAGTAGACTTGGCTGAATTTGATTTTTATTTTGATGATGTTAATTTTTAAGCATTTTTTAATTTTTATCAATTAAAAATTTCACGGTCTTACAAAATTATGGGTTTTAAGCCATTTTTTCCTATCTTTGATTTGAATGTTCACAGTTGGGAGAAATTATGTGGGGGGAGGGGGTCAGACACTGGGGGAGAGGCAGGCAATAATTACATATACAAATACTATCCCAGCAACACACGAGCCGAGGCAGATTAGGGGCTTGTAGGGCCCTGGGTCAGAGCAAGTGGGGGCCCCTCCCCACCCCTTCCACCTGCAGTCCCCCCATCCTCTGGCACTCCTGCTGGGGAAAGGGGTCGAGGCGCGGAGGCTTGCCCTGCCGCCCCCGTCCCGACCCCCGCCCCCGCCTAGCCCAGTACTCCTGCTGGGAAGTGGCATCGGGGCATGGGTGCTTGCCCAGCTCCACCTGCCCAGCGCGCCTGCTGGAGAGCATGGTTGGGCCATGGGGGCTTCCCTGGCAGGAGCACTGGACGGGCAGGGCGGGGAATTGGCCAGAGCCCCTGGGTACAGGCCCCAGTGGCTAATCTGCCACTGCACACGAGCAGAGAGAACAGTGTGACCGGCAGCTAACATCCATGTTGTAATTGCAAATTGGCACCTTTTACCACCTCCCTTTTATTGAGCAAGAGCAGCCTCTGATGCAGCCCAGGAAAAGTCTGAATTGTGCCTTCACTCAGCAGAACTGGAAACTCAGTAGGTCAAGCCTGACATGGCTTTTTTGTTGTTATTGTTGTTGATGCGCAGGGGCGGATGCACCAGCAGTTCTCGCAGACTCCTCAGAGGAACAATCTGGGCCTTTGTGGAGGCTGACTGTCATGTGAAAAGAAATCTCCCCAAAATGACCAGTGATGTCACTAATCATCTGGGCTCTTTTTGTCCTTAAGGGCGTAGTGCAATCTGCTCCGCCCAACTGGCACAGTTTAGGACAAGGCTCTTTCCACATTGTTCTTTCAGTGGACAGGGTGTGGGGGGGAAGGGGGAATGGAGCCTCAGAAGTCCCCACTTGGTCAAGTTTTATTGGGAGAGGCAGCGAGAGGGGCTGAAATGGACGGAGCGGAACGAGTCTGGGCCCGAGTGGCTGGGCAGTTATCTAAAAGGGCAGAAATAAGACTGGGAACAATGCAAGGGGAAGCAATGCTATCTAGCCCAGAGCTGACGAGGGGGCCGATCCCCAGGGGGTCCCCTTTTGGGGGCCTGAGCCAAAGGCCGTCGAAGTCAGTGTGGCGTGGGCTGCTCAGCGTAAGGGGATGCCTTGCAGTAGAGTAGCCATCCAAGGGACCCGGGCGTCGTCCAGCACACAGCGGAGCAGAGCTCTGCAGTGGTTCTCTCCCTGGGCTGGCCTGTGAGGGAGGAATGAGCATGGCGGTGAGGTAGCAGTTGGGGGCTGTGGATCTGCCTCTTGCACGGGGCCAGGAACCTACAGGGGGAGAGCGTCAGGCTGTATCCCACAGAAGCAGCCATGGCCCATCTGCCTCAGTGTCTCCGGGTGCCACTAGCAGGCCGGCTGGGATAAGAGCCTCTGTCTCTCAAGCGCTGGCTAAGACCATTCACTCTGGTTTCACACACTGGACCAGGCTTTGCCCCCATATGTGGCTGCGATTCAAAGGCCCAGTTGCCTCTCTCTAGAGGGGGAGGACTAGTAATGGGTGACACTCAGACAGTTTGGACTTGCTGTCTCACGGAGCCTCTGAATATTTGGCTGCTTCTCTGAAGCTCTAAGATACCATTTTTCATCCAGAGAGCTCAAAGTGCTTTACAAAGGAGATCAGAAGCATTATCCGCATTTTACAGATAGGAAGACTGAGGCACAACAAGGGGAAGTGACTTGCTAAGGTCACTGAGCAGGTCACAGCCAGGAATAGAACCCACATCTGCTGAGTGCCAAGCCAGTGCACTAGCCACTACATCACACTGCCTCCTGATTGAAGCTAGTTTGTGATGCTGTGTGGGGAGCAGGGCATATCAGTGGGCATGGGGACCCAGAAATACTGTGGACCAGTAAGCCCTTCTTTGCTGGCTGCTCTCTGATTTTGCCATGTGTTGCCAAGTCTTGTGCTGTTTGGTGTTTTGTTTTCTTAAAGCCCCAGCTCCCAGAGTCATGTGATTACAGCAGAATCTCAGCTTTCATTTAAGAAAACACAAGGCAAGTTCTAGCCCTGGTGGCTGCAGAGAGAAGCTTGAAAACCATGACCCATAAAGGCTCCTAAATCAGAAGGTCAATTAAAAGGACCTAAGAAGCATTACTTCTTAAGCGCTCATGATGTTTTGGGAGGGACCTGGTCCTTGGATCCACAGGGGCAGGCGATGCTGCAGTCAGTCTCTGCATTTGAAAGGCCAGACTCCCTAAACAGAGACATCTTTGTTCTGCTACTGTCTGTCCCTGCTAAGAACAAAACCCAGGTTTTCCAGAAAGATTCTCAATGGCCTAGTCCACCCTGCCAAGGCCCAGGAATAATGTGGGTAGAGGTCTAGAAATTTAGCGAGGCACAACTACACCGCGGCTAGGAGCGAGCAAGGGCAGAGGTTGTGGTGTGGACCAGCTGCTCATTCCCTAGGGACAGGTCCAAGCTCAGGTGGCTAGCTCAAGCCGGCTGCCCATGCCACAGCATCCAAACTGCTCGTTTTAGCATGCTTGCTCAAGTTGAACCAGTGCGATTCTTTCTATCTGGGCTGGGAGGCATGCTCCCAGCTGCAATGTGGACATACCCAGTGGGTCCTGTTCAGCGTTGCCCTGCAGCCTGTTTGCATCGGCTAGGCTGGCACCCTGGGGCAAAAGGGGCTGGGGCATCGGCGCTGACATTTATTTTCCCCCGGGGGTGCTCCGCCCCAGCTCTGCCCTGAGACCCTGCCCCACTCCACCCCCTCCTGCAAGGCCCCGCCCTCACTCCGCCTCTTCCCATCCTGCTCCGCCCCCTCCTGCAAGGCCCGCCCTCACTCTACCTCTTCCCATCCTGCTCCGCCCCCTCCTGCAAGGCCCTGCCCTCACTCCTCTTCCCATCCTGCTCCGCCCCCTCCTCCAAGGCCCTACCTCACTGTGCCTCTTCCCATTCCGCTCCACTCTCTCCTCCACAGCCCCGCCCTCACTCCTCTTCCCATCCCGCTCTGCCCCCTCCTCCAAGGCCCCGCCCTCACTCCACCTCTTCCCATCCTGCTCCGCCCCCTCCTCCAAGGCCCCGCCCTCACTCCTCTTCCCATCCCGGTCTGCCCCGTCCTCCACAGCCCCGCCCTCACTCCTCTTCCCATCCCGCTCTGCCCCCTCCTCCAAGGCCCTGCCCTCACTCCACCTCTTCCCATCCTGCTCCGCCCCCTCCTTCAAGGCCCCGCCCTCACTCCTCTTCCCATCCCGCTCCACCCCCTCCTCCAAGGCCCCGCCCTCACTCCTCTTCCCATCCCGCTCTGCCCCCTCCTCCAAGGCCCCGCCCTCACTCCACCTCTTCCCATCCTGCTCCGCCCCCTCCTCCAAGGCCCCGCCCTCACTCCTCTTCCCATCCCGGTCTGCCCCGTCCTCCACAGCCCCGCCCTCACTCCTCTTCCCATCCTGCTCCGCCCCCTCCTCCAAGGCCCCGCCCTCACTCCTCTTCCCATCCTGCTCCGCCCCCTCCTCCAAGGCCCCGCCCTCACTCCTCTTCCCATCCTGCTCCGCCCCCTCCTCCAAGGCCCCGCCCTCACTCCTCTTCCCATCCTGCTCCGCCCCCTCCTCCAAGGCCCCGCCCTCACTCCTCTTCCCATCCCGCTCCGCCCCCTCCTCCATGGCCCCGCCCTCACTCCTCTTCCAATCCCGCTCTGCCCCCTCCTCCATGGCCCCGCCCTCACTCCTCTTCCCATCCCGCTCTGCCCCCTCCTCCAAGGCCCTGCCCTCACTCCTCTTCCCATCCCGCTCCGCCCCCTCCTCCAAGGCCCCGCCCTCACTCCACCTCTTCCCATCCCGCTCTGCCCCCTCCTCCAAGGCCCCGCCCTCACTCCTCTTCCCATCCCGCTCTGCCCCCTCCTCCACGGCCCCGCCCTCACTCCTCTTCCCATCCCATTCTGCCCCCTCCTCCAAGGCCCCGCCCTCACTCCTCTTCCCATCCCGCTCTGCCCCCTCCTCCACGGCCCTGCCCTCACTCCTCTTCCCATCCCACTCTGCCCCCTCCTCCACGGCCCTGCCCTCACTCCGCCTCTTCCCATCCCGCTCTGCCCCCGCCCGCCGCTTGCTGCTCTCTGCCTTCCCCAAGTCCCTCCCTCAGCTGCCAAACAGCTGTGGCTGGTGAATGCTGAGTGTCCACTATTTTTTTTCCACGAGTGCTCCAGCCCTGGAGCACCCATGAATTTGGCGCCTGTTGACTGGGGAATCCTGCCCTCCCAGGGAACCCCATTCCCACACCTAGAGATGTTGCCTCCACATCCTCCCCCAGCCGGGCCGAGGAGAGATGAGGCAGATCAGGGAAGGAGGCAGGGCGTGGCCAAGTCTGCCTTGCTGCCTGGTAATTCTGCACCCTTGCAAAGCCCCATGGGGCTCATTGAACCAGGGGTGAGATGCCTTAGCCTGCACTGGCCCTTGAATATGGAAAGCTCTACCTGCCTCCCCTTGAATCCACCTCAGTGAGTCCTCCTGACTCCTCCAGCGTGGTGGATTGGATTTGCCTCCCGGACAGACCCAGTAAAGGGGGCAGGGCCCCCACAGATCCCCACCAAGATCCACCAAGATTCGGTGTCGGCAAGAGAAGGACAGAGCCCCACCATCCCTCCCAACCAGCTTTGCATCTGTTTTCAGCAAATCTCTTCCCAATGATCTGAGCGGCTGAACTTCCCCACACGGCGAAGCGCGACGGGATACGTGGCAGAAAAGGTGCGATCCAGGGCCAGGAGGATTGTTAAAGTTCTTAGTGACTACACAGGGACTCCGGGGAGTCGTCCTGCTTAAAGGGCCTGAGGGCAGCTGGCAATGATCAGCTCTGTCCAGAAGCCACACATCCTACTCCTCCCACCTCCGTCCCCTTTTCAGGCTGCTAAAGTGATTCCAGACCTTTTGTTCTCAGCGTCCAGAGAGATTCTCCAAGCAGCATTTTTCAGTTGCCATTGCAGGTCTCCACGGCCCTCTCTAGGTCATAACAGCAGCTCAGATGTTGTTTGTTTTAAGAGAGCGAGAGGGTGAAAACATGATGATGGCCACGTCGATGAGGGAGAGGTCCCGAGTCATGGGTGTTTTTCCCTTCCCCCTGTGTTCGACAGATGATGGTGAGAAAGAACAACCAGGCCTTGCAAAAACCTCTGCTGGATTCGGATAGACGGGCGCTTAGCAATGCAGAGAGAAAATGTAAATAAATCAAAATAAAAGAGCGGAGATGTTCTAACAGTGCATGGAGCATAGAGCGGAGTAAGAGGAGCGATTTGGAACATCTGATTTTCTGGCGTGCTGGGCTCTGGGATGCTGCTCACCCTTGCCTCCTGGTGTCTGTGACAATGTCATCACATTTGCCTGTCTCTCCCCCCGTTTTAACCCTATAGGCCGTACACCAAGGCCAAGCTTTTCAGATGGGATTTGGAGGGGCCTCCATTTCCAAGTGCCCAACTTGATACACCTTCATGGGGACGGATGGTCAGGTGCTCAGAAATTCCTGGGGTAGAATTTCACTTCCCTACTGCCACAGGCTGATGTGGGGCCAGGAAGAAGCAGAAGGTCTGTGTGGCTAAAGACTCAGGTTCTATTCCCTACTTTGCCAGAGCCTTCCTGGGGCAAGTCATGTGATCTTGTAGTGCCTCAATTTCCCCATCTTTAAAAGGAGGATAATAGCATTGTCCTACCTCACAGCAAAGATTCCCTACTACCCTGATGGGGGTCAGATAGGTGCTTAAGACAGATGGCTGCTAAAAAGGGACTTGGGGAGAATTCTGTGCAGGCTGTTATGGTCATCATAGCAGGCCCCAAGCTATGAGCAGTCCTGGGGAGGCTGTTGTAGCATAGAGCAGCCTCCTGGGCTGCTCTAAGTTATGCTGGTTGTCATTTTTGGTTTCCACCATAGTCTAGCGTTATGAGGGCAGAAAAGTGGTGAAAAGCCACCTTTGCCCTCCCTCCCTCAGGGCTGTCCGAGGAAGGTGCCACATAGAATCTCACCCCAGTGTTTGCAAATCACAAAAGAGGGCTTCTGGAATTTGTCCTCTCTCATCACTCAGCAGCCTTTACTCCTCATCTAAACAGTCACTATCCTTCTTTAAGGGCCTGCTCCTACTCTCATTCACCTCAATGGATTTTTTTTTTTTTTTTTGGCAATTGACAAAGGCAGCAGCCTGAGTCCCACAAAGCAGCATAGTTAAGTGCCAAGGAGGGAGCTGTTTACCGCCATGTTCTTTAACTCTTAAAGCATCTAAGAGGAAACCATGACTCTCTGCCAAATGCACTTCCATTGGTCCCCAGGTATTTCCTCACAAATATCGCCACCCCCACCCAGCATCTCGTCTATTTGCATATTTCCAAACTCTGGCACTGACAACAACCGACAGGTCTTTGAGCTTAAGCCTTTTTGCTGCTTATTCCTCCGTAAACCAAAATTTCAGTGCGCCTTAATTATCTGCCAATTGATTCCCTAAATTCCCTGCTGACACACATAATGTTTAATTTGTAGATATTGGGGATGAGGCGACACAGGGGCTGCATAAGCCCATCTTTAACTCATCAAGTCTCAGAGTTCCAGCCTGAAAGTGCACTCAGTGAGTCAGAAAAAGACTGCTGAGAATAGACACGTCATTATTCTTTTTTTTTTTTCCCGCACCGATTCCTAATTGTATCTGCTCTCTGGACAAATCTAAGGGTATGTCTACACTACCCGCCGGATTGACGGTTAGCGATCGATTTATTGGGAATCGATATATCGCGTCTCGTCTAGACGTGATCTATCGATCCCCAAACGCGCTCCCGTCGAAACTCCACCAGGGCGAGCGGCGGTAGCGGAGTCGATGGGGGGAGCCGCGTCCGTCGATCCCACGCCGTGAGGACGGGAGGTAAGTCGAAATAAGATATGTGACTTCAGCTACGCTATTCCTGTAGCTGAAGTTGCGTATCTTACATCGACCACCTCCCCCGCCATCCCTAGTGTAGACCAGGTCTAAAATGCTTTTTGCCTACCTGTCCTAGCACTGCAAACTCTACCCAGGACTCTGCCGCCAAAGACAAAAGGAGAGATGTAAGGCACAAATAGCTGTTAGATGCCTTGTCTTTCAGTGGGAGGTCGGTGCTTAACTGCTGCTGGGGCCTTGCAAAGATTCTGCCACTGGGACTTTGCTGACAGTTTAGTTGGTGGTGCACAAGACTTTGCAGAATCCAGTTCTTTCTCCCACTGCTGCATCTCTTGGATAGTTAACTTACTTTGCAGCAGTAAAGGAAGATGCACAACATAGTTGACTGCAGTGATGCCTCTTGCACACAAGGGCTAGATTTTCTCAGAAGTCCAGCGCACCTAAATAAGGACCCAATGTTCAGTATCCAGCAGTTCCTAGTGTGACCCGAGGGCTCCGGACACAGCTCTTTGGAAAACCCACTGCCTTATTCTGGTGCCTAAATGGGAGCTCTTTCAAAATCTGGCCCATAACCACTTCCTTGCCCATAACTCTGCTTTTAAAATCTGTCTAGCTGTGTTTTTCAATACCCTATTACCCCTGCCGGCAACATTACATTTGCAAGGCTTCATTTCTACCCAAGGATTGTATCAAATTTACACCAATGTAAATGAGAAAAGGATTTGGCCTATCCTTTGGGACTCCAAGCTCGGCTTCGGGCAGCAGTGGGCAGCTGAGCTTGATAAGTATATGGATGGGTGAGTGTGATGAAGTTGCCTACAATGGCATATGGCCCATCCATGTCTGCTTTGAGGAAATATCTCCAGCGGCCGGAGGTGGGACACTAGATGGGGAGGGCTCTGAGTTACTACGGAGAATTTTTTCTTGGGTGTCTGGCTAGTGGGTCTCACCCACACGCTCAGGATCAAGTTGCCATGTTAGGGATCGGGAAGGAATTTTGCCCAAGGTCAGATTAGCAGAGATGCTGGGGTGGCGGGTTCGCCTTCCTCCGCAGCATGGGGCACAGGTCACTTGTTGGTTTGAACTACAGTAAATGGTGGATTCTCTGAAGTCTTAAAATCAAGATTTCAGGCATGGGCGGCGGGTATTGTAGGCAGGGGTAGGCTATGCCTTCCCAAACAGCTTAGTGTGGCCCCACCCACACTCCATCCCCTAGGCTGGGCCCCCTCCTGCAATTCCCAGCACTCTGCCTGGCTGTCCCAGGCTGGTTGACCTGCCTCCCACAGGGACTCAGGGCGGCTGCTGCTGGGGCCACGCTGCTCGGAGCACCGGGGCTGGGGGCACGGTGTCCGTGCCACTCAGAGCATTGGGGCTGGGGATGGCCCGGCTGCCCAGAGCATCAGGGCTGGGGGCACTGCTGCCTGGTGGACCGGGGCTGGGGGCTCTGTCTGGCCGCTCGGAGCACCGGGGCTGGGGTCTCGCCCCCTGGCCGCCTGATGCTGGGGCCAGGGGCTGCAGTGGGGGTGCTCTGGGCTCCTGCAAGGGAGGGGGGCAGAATGGGAGTGGGAGAGGGACAGATGGGGAGAGGGGGGGCCTTGGGCACACAGGGAGGGGCCGGAGGTTAGCCTCCCCCCAACGGCCGTGTCACCAACATGCTATAAAAACTTCACAGCCCAGTTGTGCCACAACAAATGTTTTTCCGCATATAAAAACCAGGGCCAGTGTTAAGGGGTAGCAAGCAGGGCAATTGCCCGGGGTCCCACGCCACAGGGGGCCCAACAAAGCTACATTGCTCAGGCTTCAGCTTCAGCCCCCGGGTGGCAGGGCTCAAGGCCCTGGGCTTCAGCGAGTCTAATGCTCCCCCTGCTTGGAGGCTTCCTGTGAAACCTGCTCAAGGCCCCCTAGGAGCCCAAATGTCCTTGGTTGAGAACCACTGGACTAAATGATCATAATTGTCCCTTTTGGCCTTAAAGTCTAGAAATAATCAGGGTTTTTTCACTTTGATGGCAATTCTGGGGGCAGCAAATTGTTGCGTGTCAAACCATTTTTTGTGAATTGAAAAGTTGGGCTGGGATCCATTTACAGCTGAACAAAATGTTTTGTTTGACAGGACAGAATGTTTTGTTTCAATTTTGAGTATTTTAAAATGTTTTTACATTTTAAAGAAACGAAAGGAAATTTTGAGGAAAAAAGTCATTGGGAGTTTAAAATTTGAAATGTTTCGTTTAGAAAATGTTGAAATGAAATGTTTTGATTTTTTTCAGGGTTTTTTTCCCCCTGACCGAAACAATTTGGTGAAGTAGACCCAGATGCATGAAATATTCTGGTGTCACTGAATTTGCATTTTTCACGTAAAAAACATTTTGCTGACAAAATTTCACCCAGCTCTATTTATGACAGCACCAGTGGAACCCGGCAATATCTGAATGTACTTAGGTGAAACTGGCACACAGGTGCCTCTCAGATCCAAGTTTACACCAGTCCTGGAACATAGGTGGTCACAAACAGCACACAGGCAAGCCTTTCTTTCAGGGATTGCAATTTAGGCACTTACGACTGGTTCCCAGAGAACAACTCTGTCTCTGGATTAAGGCAGAGAGTAAAGTCTCTTGAAACTTGCCACAATTCCCCCTCTCCCCACAGAATCTTCACTACACCAAAAGCAGAATCAGCAGTTCTTCAAAGGCTAAAAACTTGCTTGCGCACTAAAGAAAAAGTTCTTGTAAGACTGTGTGTAACAGCACTACCGGGTGATTCCCGCCATAACAACAGGAAGTGCTGGCTCAGAACAGCAACAGCAAGACCTTTGCTCACTCACTGAACATCAAGCAAACCCCCAAATTCCTGTAAAGTCAGTATGTGTTTTAAATACGTCACATATTATTTTAGGTCCAGTAGTATTTCTCCAACTCTATCTAGCTGCTTATTACAATCATTAATGAATTTATCCTCACAACAATCCTGTAAGGTAGGGTAATAAGATTCTCGTTTTGACAAATGCAAAGTAATACACATTGGAAAACATCATCCCAACTATACATATAAGATGATGGAGTCTTAATTAGCTGTTACCACTCAAGAAAGAGATCTTGGCGTCATTGTGGATAGTTCTCTGAAAAATCCACTCCATGTGCAATGGCAGTCAAAGAAACGAACAGAATATTGAGGATCATTAAGAAAGGGATTGATAATAAGACAGAAAATATCATATTGCCTCTATAAAAATCCATGGTACGCCCACATCTTGAATACTGCACGCGGATGTGGTCTCCCCCTCTCAAAAAAATATATTAGAATTGGAAAATATTCAGAAAAGGGCAAGAAAAATTATTAGGGTTATGGAACGGCTGCCATATGAGGAGAGATTAATAAAACTGGGACTTTTCATCTTGGAAAAGAGAGAACTAAGGGAGGATATGACAGAGGTCAATAAAATCATGACTGGAGGTGGAGAAAGTAAATAAGCAAGTGTTATTTATTCCTTCTCATAACTCAGGAACTAAGGGTCACCAAATGAAATTAATAGACAGTAGGTTTAAAACAAACAAACACACAGTCAACCTGTGGAACTGTTTGCCAGAGGATGTTGTGAAGGCCAAGACTATAACAAGGTTCAAAAAAGAACTAGATAAATTCATGGAGGATAGGTCCATGAATGGCTGTTAGCCAAGGTGGTCAGTGATGCAGCCTCATGCTCCAGGTGCCCCTAAATCTCTAACTACCAGAAACTGGGGTTGGACAACAGGGGATGGAGCAGTAGAAAATGCCCTGTTCTGTTCATTCATAGACTTAAGGTCAGAAGGGACCATTATGATCGTCTGATCTCCTGCACCCACCCACTCCTGTAACAACCCCCTAACCTATGTCTGAGCTATTGAAGTCCTTAAATCGTGGTTTAAAGACCTCAAGCTGCAGAGAGTCCTCCAGCAAGTGACCAGTGCCCCATGCTGCAGAGGAAGACAAAAATCCTCCAGAGCCTCTGCCAATCTTCCCTGGAGGAAAATTCCTTCCTGACCCCAAATATGGCGATCAGCTAAACCCTGAGCATGTGGGCAAGACTCGCCAGCCAGACACTCAGGAAAGAATTCTCTGTAGTAACTCAGATCCCACCCTATCCTCTGGGGCACCTGGCACTGGCCACTGTCGGAAGACAGGACGCTGAGCTAGATGGACCATTGGTCTGACCCAGTGTGGCCATTCTTATGATGAGGGAATTGATGCACAAGGGATATTAAATGACTTGCCTGTGGTCATGCAAGAAGCCAACAGCACAGGTAAGAATTGACCACAAGTCTCCTAGCTTCTTAGCCCAATTCCTGCACCACTAGACTGTCCTTGCTACCCTTTTGCTCTGGACTGTCCTCTTTCTGTCTCTTTTCCATCCCAAATTCTGCAGAACATGTCATCAGAACGTTGTACGTGCATGAGAAGACCAACCGCTTAGATCCATCCTTTGCAGTCCTGCAAAGAGAATGCCAGGGCAGGCTGCTGTCCCAGGACAAGGGCTCCTGTTCTCCTGCCCTGCAGAGGTGCCCTGGAGTTCCTCCTTGCTTTTCACAGGCAGGGTGTGTGCGCGCTGACGTCAGGGCATCGAAACAATTTCTCCTGGTGTGGGGAGCGACTGTGCTTGAGCGAATCACCACTGCTCCCCAATACAGTCTTAACTCCCGTTCCTGCTTTTCTCTGGGGGACCTTGACTTCAGGGTGAGGAACAGCGGGAACTTGAATTCTAGTTCTATTCAGCAGAGACCACAGTGACTGGGGTGGGGCTCCTGCTCTCCTTTGGAAATTGAGCCAACCCTTCAAGAGCCCCTGCACAAGCCCCTGGAGATGCCACCATCATTCTTACATGGGCCGTCAGCATCACTGAGATGTGTGTGACTTCAGGAATGGGATGGAGGAGCGCGTGGCACAAAGGAGGTGAAATATTCTGGGAGGGATTCAGCCTGCACTTCTGCAAAGAGAGGCCATAAACAGGGCAGACACTGTTGGGTTGGGGGGAGACACTGCATTGCTCCAAACAAAGGGAGCATATGAAGGCTGGAGCCAAGAGTAGATGGGGTTGTAACATGGTGTTATGACGCTGGGTTATGGATGGCTCAGGACTGTGGAGCAGTCCTTGGGAGGCAGCTGTCCATTTGAGCAGTCCCTGGCTGCAGGCTGCACCAGCCCTCTGGAGCAACCCCAAATCCCCAGGGAACAAAGACTGTGGATGAGCCCAGAATCCCAAGGCCCTGCTCCCCATCATCCTCGGCCTACACCTTGGCACAGCGCAGAATCTCAGCCCCTGTATCTGTGTGTAATTGGCTGGGTCAGGCAGAAGGTCCTTGTTCGTATTACTGTCTGATTTAGGTGGATGCTTCAGGCTAAGGCTCTCTAGGAATTCTTCTCCGGGAGACACAAAAGTTCATGCCCAGAGTCTTTTCATGAACAGCAAGGAGGTGAAAGGGGGCATCTCTCCCAGACGGGACCTTTCAGCAGCCTATTAGAGAAAGCAGCAACAGTCACAATCAGAAATAATGAGCCGCCGATGAAACAAAGATGAAAAAACAGCTCGGTTAATGGCTGAGCACAAAGGGGACTTTGAAGTTTATTGGAGCCAGACCCAGAGTCCCTCTGACAGATACAGCGACCCCAGGATGGAGATTTCCTGATCCCTCCAACGTGAGTTTTGAGGAATGACCAGAGATGTAACAATCTTGGATTCATAAAAGGGAATTAGAGCAGGGCAGCTCCATGGGGGAACAACTCAGGAGACCCCAGCCTGACGAATCATCTCTCCATAGAGATCAGCTAGTCTGAGAATTATGATGCATGAGGGTTCGGTGCAGGGCTGGATTAACTCTGCTGTGGGCTCAGGGCTATTAGATTTTGTGGGCCCCTGGGGGTTTGGAGTGGGGCTCAGGGCTGGGGCAGGGGATTGGGGTGTAGGTAGGGTCTGGCCAGGAGGCGCTTACCTTGGGCGGAGGGGCCAGTCTGCTCTGTGCAGTGCACACTGCCTGTGCCCACCCCTGCAGCTCCCATTGGCCACAGTACCCGGCCAATGGGAGCTGCGGAGCCCGCGCTGGGGTCGGGGGCAGCAAACAGAAATTCCCTGAACGCCCCTCGACTAGGGGCCACAGGAGCACATCAGTGAGCCAGCGCTCGCGGCTCCAGCCCCGGGAGGGCGCCGAGGCTTGGGGACCGGTGTCCGGCCCATGGTGCAGAGACTTGCCCTGGGCCAGATGAAAAGAAGTAGTGGGCCACATCCAGCCTGCAGGGCCCCCCCTTAGCCCGAGGCCCTGGGCTGCAGCCCCGAAACCCCTGCATTAATCCGGCCCTGGTTCGGTGGCAAGGATGGACCTAGACTCTGCTGTCAGTTACGTTGATGTAAATCTGGAGGAAAACCATTGAGTTCAGCAGAATTACACCAGTAGAATTTAGGCCACTAATTCGGAAAAGTGTCCCAAGCAGGGGACTGGAGTGGGCATCTAGATGCCTGGGTTATATACCCAGTTATGCCACTCATCAAGTCACTTTCCCTCCCTGTGCCTCCCTGCTTCTGTCTTGTCCAGTTAAACTGTAAGCTCTTCAGGGCAAGGACAGTCCTAACTCCGGACAGCACCTACCACCACGACCTGAATGCCATTGGTGCCTAGGCGCTACTGTTATATTTCTTCCACCACTAGTAAGATATGAGCAGATATAAATTCCCAGGGTGGAAGAGGGCTGCCACTAGACACTACATCTGGGCACAAGAGAAAAAGAGTAGGTCAGGAATCCTGTGATTTCCAAGAGACTATTTCATGATGGGGCAGCGTGCAAATCACTGAGAAATTAGCTAATAAAGACCGTGCTTGTGTCAGATAGTGAGCGCCATGAAAGCTATCTCAGCGTAACGGGGAGGAGGTATCTGATCTGGATTTGTGTGCCCAGCTGAAACGGGACTTGGGTACAGCTGATGGGGAGAAAAGATCCCCCCCTCAATGAGTGCAGACCCTGGAGAAGGTGGACCTGGGAACGGGCTCTGGATATAAGGAACCCCCTGAAGAACAAGATGCTTCCGAGCTGAATTTCTCAGCCTATCCTGGGACGGACTCGGGCGCAACATCCACTGGGAGAAAAAACATCTGGATGGAGTTCCTCTACAGTGGAAGCCAGGTTTGACCACTCCCAGGAAAGGGAGAAGAGCCTGGAAGGGGTTCGGCACTGCCCGAGAATTGCGTCTGTGTACAGCACACCCGGTGGGGAGGAAGATTTCTGTGCCCACCACCAGCACAGTAAGAGAAGGTGGCTCCACAGCAGTGAGATGGAGAGTACACAGAAGAGCTCTTGGATATATGCTGAAAGGGGAAGACTGTGTGTGTGTGTGAGAGAGAGAGACACTCATCCATCTCCCTGCCCCCCCAGAAACCCTTCTTTCTACCTCCCATATTATGGCTTCTGCTATCTGCACTGGAGAAGGTACATGTGGTGGAGCTATCACCATCCGTGAACTGGCAGCCGGCCCTGCGCAGGATTTATTACAGTGTGATTAGAACAGTTTGTGGCAGCCTCCTTCCTCAGTGGGCTCCACATTAGGGAGGGAGCTCAGTTTTCAAACTGCTGCTAATTGAGCAATCTGCCAGGCTAATGGGAGAACTAATGAGGAGGGCAGGAAGGGTGGAGAAAGCTAGGGGCTCCTTCCCTTGCAGGCGAAAGGCAGCCATGACATTTCCATGTGCTCATCTGACTGTTCCGGAGGCAGAAGCAGACCCATTGGTTTTCAAACCTTAATCTTTACACACTCCAGACTCAGGGACTAGGCGCAGCCTTTGCAAGGAGTGTGGGATCAATTTGCAGGGGAAGCAGCCAGAGAGAGAGCATATTTATTGATCAGGCACATTATTAATTTTACCTGGATCTGGTCAAAAAACCTGGACACCAATTTCAAAATATCCAAGTTGTTTCCATTTTGCAGGGGACCTGTTGTCACCCAAATTGTTTTTGCATTTTTTTTTTCATTTGCCGGCCTCTCTGTTTTCAGGAAGAAAATGTGGATTTGCTGGGTATAAAAAAAGTCAGTCATTTTAAAGCAAATTTTGACAAAAGTGTCAGTGAAAAATGTCATGGGAAATGTTGATAAGGTTGAATTTTTTTAACAGAAAGTTAAACAGGGGGGCGAAGGGGAACACTTTGTTTTGATTAAACAACTTTTTATGACAAAAATGTTAACCAGCTTGGATTCTGATCAATTCCTGGGCTTTTCAGAGAGAAACACAGTTTCTTCCTTTGCATGGTATTTCTCCCAGATTCACTGGCCAAGTCTTCATTGGTCACGTTATGGGGCAGGCAGTGCTAGGAGAATGGGTGTGAGTAATAATCTTCTGTCTAGATGTCCCCACTTAAAATGGCTTGCTTTGGTGGCCTAGTGGATAGCGTACAGCGGTGGGATTCAGGAGATCTGGTTCTTTTCCTGGTTCTGCCACTGGCTTGCTGGGTGACCTTGGGCAAGTCATTTCAATGCTCTTGCCTCCGTGTCCCCATCTGTAAAGTGTGGCTAATGGCACTACTCTTCTTTGTAAAGCACTTCCCCCCCACCCCAGGATAGGAATGTAGCCTGAAGGTTATAGCTTTGCACTGTGAGTCTGGGTTCCTGCCCTCCCTCCGCAAGGGGAAATATTCTCTACCATAAGGACTTCCAGATTCTATTTCCCCCTCTGTCCTTCCAACCTCAGTCAAATCTCTGACTCAGTTTCCCCACCTGCAGTGATTTACCTTCCCTTGCTTGCAGCAGTGTTGTAACACTGAATTAATTAATCCTCGTGCAGAGATCTGAGGAATTCTGGAAGGAGAAAATATTAGACTGTTGCCAGTGCTTCAGGTAGCCTCTCCTGCATTACACTGTAGAGACAGCAAAGACATCTGGGATGGGGAAAACACTTCTTTCTTTTCCAAGCCCAATTCTAAAACAGTGGAGGTTTGGAAACACCAACCGCTTCTCAGTTGCTCCTTATTTTAATTGTTCTTTTGCGCCAAGGTAAAGCTCCTCTTTTAGCAATCAGGACCATGCTCCCCTGGCCATACAACAGACGAGACCTGAATCTCACCTTCACTCACTCGGACCCAAAGTGCAAATCTGGGAGGGAAGATGCTCTGATTCTCTGGTTCCCTCTGGGATTCTAAAGGTCAGTGTGGCTGGCAGCTCTCATTACATGGGCTAGAGTCAGTTAAGTAACTATTTTTCCTTTGAGTTTCTTGGATAAATTCTAAGAGAGACCCTCAACTTTCTTCCCACAGCTCCTGACAAAACGTGATTCACATACCCAGGGGGTGTGAAGGTCAAAGTGTGGAGAGAGGCTTGGAGGGGGTGGATCCAGAGTTCAGGCACAAGTCATTCAAGCTACAGCTGGACGGAAGGGGCTATGTTGCAATCCCAGTTAAATGTAGATTCTGGATTTGATATTGCACCAGGTCTAAGGCTTGACTGGTGGAGACAAGGACCAGAGCTAGGATTTGGGTGCAAAGGGTGCCGAGATACTTGCAAGCTGCCCTCACGCATGCTCATCCCCTCCTGGAGGCATCTCATGATATCGCGTGATCCCATGGGATTTCCTCCATGTCAGATGGCAGAGAGCTGACATGATCAGCTGTTCTGATGAGTTTTCTGCCAGCGTGGGCCAAACACATCGAAGGGATATGGCTGCATCCCAGGTCAGAATTTGAAAGTTAATCCTTCTGTGATGGGATGTTCACCCTACTCTAGCTTAGAAGGGGTTAATGAGGCTCAGAAGGGGGCCAGTGAACCAGATAGACAACAGCTGAGGGGAATTAGGTAGCCTAAGTAGCCTCTGAATGATGATGGAGCCCAACTGAGAAGGAACAGGCAGAGCTACTATAAATCCAGGAAGCTGGCAGAAGAAAAGGGCTGCAGGGAGGGAGTCTGTAGCTACTTTCTGGCTGTTAGAAAGGGAAGGAAACAAACCTACCCAGGGGTAGAGTAGAAACTGCAGGGGATCCAGGCTCTGAAGGGTGGATTTATCCAGGTGGGTGGTGGAGTGAAGGCCTGAGAGAAGCAGAGTGAGAAAAGGTCTCGGAAACATCAGCAGCAGGGTGGGACATTGCAGAGCTCAGTGGCTGATTTGAGGGACTCTGACCGGAAACTGGAGTAGAGGGCAGGCCTGGGTTACCCTACCAGCTGCTGGGGAAGTGGCATGGTCTGGGCAGAATGGGAAGATTACCTGAGACAGTGTATGTAGAGAGACTTTGATACCCCCAGAAGGGGAAAACACACCATGATGTGGCCGGAGGGTCAAGCCACAAAGGGCACCCAGAGTTGCTGGGAGAGAGAGTCGGCAGTGTGCATGAGGAAGTGATAGAAGGGGGTGTAACTCCTGGAAGGAGCTAAACCCCAGAGCAGCCAGCAGGAGGCGCCCTAGCCGTGAGGGTATCTGGTGACACCTTCTGAGTTAGGATTGGGGATTCACTCTCCAGGCTGTGCTGAATGAGGGGAGGGACCTAAATGTCCTTTCACGGGTAGTGGGAAAGGACAACAGAGATCAATGGACTGAACGAAGCCCCCAGTTCATTTCACATCAAAAGGCAAGTCATACTACAACCATATGCAGAATTTGAACTAGCAATGAGTGGTTGGGAGGGGGAAGAAGCACCATATCCATCTAATTTCCCTCTAATTACTAAAATTCACTAGCCAGCAAAGTTAAAGTACGACCGACCTGTTCCTGGGAGAGTGAAAGCAGCTACATTTATATATTGCTGGAAACAGTCCAGTCCTGCATTGAAGGAGCATGGTGCCTGCGTAGTGTGGGGATGGAGAAGATCGCGGTCCATGCTTTCATTTTGTAGAGGCTAATTAATTGCCATTTGTATGAGGCACTGGAAAAAGGCATAGGAAGAGACAGGCCCTCTCCTGTACAGCTTATAGTCTAAATAGCCAAGGCAGACAAAGAAGGGAGGGAAAATCGAAGCACAGAGATGAAAGGAGACACTTAAAGTTGCGCAGCTGATCAGCCTCAGAGCTGGGAAGAGAACCCAGATCTTTTGAGTCTCATTGGGTTGGGCAGCAGAACACCTGAAGGGGGCTCTGAGGCTAATGAGGAGGGTACTGTGATGGAGGAGAGCTGGACATTATAAAAGGACTGCCAGATTTGCCCTGAGTAGCTCTCTCACCAAGGAGAAGAAGGCAAGAGAAGGTAGAAGGAGAGGAGGCTCTTGGGACCCTGAAAGAACTGACCAAAACCTATAGGTCTCTTGGATGGTGAGGGTGGTGGAGGGGTTTTGCATGCAGTGGTTTGTTGTATCTGGAGTCTCTTTTGCTCTCTGTAGGAGTGAAGCTGGGTTTGGTGCAGGGGTGGCTGGGTGGTGGTGGTGATGTGATGTACAAGGAGTCAGGCTAGATATTCCAGTGGTCCCTTCTGGCCTTCTAACTCTACGGCTCGTGTGTTCGCAAAGTCTCCATGTTCCTCGCTTTAACTGTCACAGGCCTCCAAAGGGTTGCAGTACCCCTGAGGGTGGAGCTCTGAGGAGCATGTGCTTACGATACTGGGGAGAACTACGGTGTATGTGTGTTTCAGCTCTGGTCTTGGGGCTGAGGGCAGATGGACAATGGGGTCCCCCTTCTGGGGAGAGGTACCAGACAGGAAGTTTGCCTGAGTGAGCAGAGCCGGTGCCTGGATCCAAAGCACATGGGATCGAGACCTTGAATCCACATGCAACAGTCTGAGGAGTGTCCAGCAGGAGGAGCTCAACCAGATCTGTCAGATGCTAATTGCACTGGGTGCCCCAGGGGACTTGTGGGTTGGGATTGGTGGACCATCAGTTACCGATGGCTGTGTTTGGTGGTGGCTGCACATTCTGAACACAGTCCCCTCAGCAGAAGGTGAGGTAAGGTGACTCAGTCCAGTGCATGGGAGCTGCCATAAGGTGCACACACCAAGGTACAGCGGAGCGATGTGGAGGTCTGAACGCAGAGCACATTACGGAAAAAACATGTGACTCTCGCTGACTTAAATCTCCCATGGATACAAAGCCTGAGACTACTGTCCTCTTCACTAGACCACACTGCCCCTCTTTGGACCAATCTTGCCCCTCTTGGGAAAGGAGAGGACTTCAGTCTCCTGATTTTAGCAATGTAGCAGACTTAAATACAAAAAAATCCCCTGTCATGTTTCTTATCCCAATTCCTTTGTTTGAGGAAATCTGCTGCTTTGAACATAATCTCACAGTCCTGGATGCTCAGGGAGTTGCTAGTTGCAACCTAGAAAAGCATGAAGAACAGAGTAGGAACCCAGGACTCATGGTTAAAGTCAGTTCCCTTCCTCTCCTCCCCCACCATCTGACTGACCCCTCCTGGTATGGTTTATGCATCTAGAGACTTGGTTTTCTCCAATAAAGTTCAGTCGATCTGGTGCAAGTTTCCTAACGTTGACAATTAACTGGGCCACTTGAAATAGTCTTGGATACAGAGAGCAGAATGTGGGGCACACAGAGAGAGATTGAGACTTAACAGAGAAAATTTAAATGGCTCATTTCCTGTACTGTTCCATCTCAAAAAAACAAGAGTATGTGGCTGGAGAAATAACAAGGGTAGTCGAGTGGCAAGGGCTGCAAATAGCAAATGAACATCCAGTCATATGCCCGTAGCTTTATTTTGTGGGGCAGACATTTAAGGGTGGAATTTTAAGGCGCTGACGGGGAGGTCAAGCTTAACCTCAGTTTGATTTGCTGAACCCTTTCAGAAGGGCTTGAGGTGAAATCAACTCCCTGCTTTCTGTTGATGTGCAGCACTTCTGGGGTGCTCCATCCACCCTTCTCCTACACTGGGGGGTGGAGGGGTGGGATAAGAAAGGGTCATGTACCCTTGGGCTCTAGGGAAGTTATCTAAGCTCTGTTGTGATGGAGATGGGGCCAGACCAAAAACCCTAAACCAAGCACTTCAGGCTTTGGGGAACCTCTGCTTTCTTCTCCTCCCTTCCACCTTCTCTATTTATACATCCAGCACTGTGTCCCTCTGGCCTTTTGAAGTTCTTAGTCGTTCTTTCCTCCCCGCCTCCCACCCCCATAGGTATGAAACCTCTGTGTGCACTAATACCCAGGCCATTCCATTTCCCCATGTCCACCAAACCTCCAGTTCAGGAGAACGTCTTGAGAACTAAGGTGGTTTGTCTTCATATTCAAGGCCCACCATCGTCTCTTTTGCTATCAAGATGTCTAGTTCTGCCTCCGACCAGCCCATGATCCCAGCCTCCATCGCTCATTTGTTACTTCTTCAAACAAGCCCCTTTGCTATGCTGCCCCGTCGGGCTTGGGAGGCGCTTCCCGTAACCATAAACGTGTGCAAGACAACTTTGTTATCTACCTTCAGAGCCTTCCTTAAAACTCTCCTGTGACGTGAGGCCTACAAAAAACTTGACAACAGCTAGGCCACTGGTGAGCTGAGACCACTGCCCATCCTGCTGATCAATCTTGTGTCATTGTTTCCTTATACTCTGGCCGTCTGCATCCATCCGTTGTCTCTTGTCTTGGATTGTAAGATATTTGGGGCAGGGACTTTGTGTTGTGTTTGTAATGCGCCCAGCACACTGATTAGGGCTCCTAAACGCTCTAGCAATACAAATAATTATAGCGGGAGAAACTAAGTGGGGTGTCGCATCCCATCACTTTAAGGCCACCAAACAGATAATGTCTGCACTGGGCTTGGATATGCATCCTAAGAGACCTTTTGATAGCCCCAACATATCACCAAAATTGCCCTGGGTTCTTTGACTGCCTTACACAGCCGCCTCCTACAATATCTAACTTGGGGCTCTGTGTTCCTAACGCTCTGCCCTCTCTTCCTCTCCCTGAGCTATGGGACAAGCCCTTAAATAATTTAATTCAATTGGGCCTTGTGGTCCCTGCCAGCGAAATTGACTGATTGCAAGACCTCTGCTCTCCCCTTTCCCCAAAGGCTGATTGTTCATTTAAAGTGCTTTTCCAGGTCTGTTATGGAGGGAGGACGTGGAACATACCAGCCCTGATTAGCAAGAGAGCAGCTGAGGATGAAAAATTCAGAGCTGAATTTTAAACAACCCCAAAGGTTGGGTGCAGAGGGCCCAGATTCTGTGCAGGGGCCCAGAATACACAGCGTGCTCCAGCCATTCCTCATCCTACCTCCCTGTTGTTGTCTGTGGCCGGGCTGCATGGGAGGAAGGTTGGCATAGAGAAGCCTATGCCAGCCACATGCCATCCCTGTACTGGGTAAATTCCCTGGACACTATTCAACCTAGTTTACACTGGAGAAAATTCATCCTTAAGAATTCCCTTTTCATTAACATGGTCCAAATCAAGTGCTGGCTGGACTGTTCACGGAGAGCAAAGCACAGGTGTTTCTTCTTATCTACTGCACCACTGGGAGAGCAGTAGGGAAAGAGGGATAAACTCTAATTCACAGGAGTCTTGATCCAGAAGCAAGTTTGGATATCCCTTTATGCAGAACTAGAGCTGGGGAAATAATGGATTATAAAAAATTGTTTCAGGTCAATCCAACAATTATTTTTTTTGTATGTTCAGCATATCAGAAAGTTGAAGACAAAGTCAATGTTTCATTTGACCCCAAATGAAACATTTCAATGTGAACATTTTTAACGTTTAAGTATCTTTAAGAATACGTTTAAGAATGAAAAGCTGTTTTGCATTTAGACGTGGAAGTGTTTCGTTTAGCAAATGTCAAAATGGAACATTTTTTCTGATTCTCCTCCCAACCAAAGCAATTTGATGAAATCAGCACAAATTTGCACAGTGTGTTGAGGTCATGGTGGTGAATTAAATCAAGTGAGCAGGAGCTCCCAGTGCAATGCTGTGGCCAAGAGAGCTAATGTGATCCTTGGATGAATGAACGGGGGAATTTTGAGTAGAAGCAGAGAGGTAATTTTACCTCTGCTTGGCACTGGTGTGACCGCTGCTGGAATACTGTGTCCTCAGTTCTGGGGTCACCATTTCAGGAAGGATGTCGGAAAACTGGAAAGGGAGGAGCGACAAGAATGATTAAAGGATCAGAAAACCTTCCTGACAGTGATAGACTCAAGACGCCCAATCTATTTAGCTTAACATGCAGATGGTGATGGGGTGACTTGACTAGTCATGAAGTATTTACGTGTGAAACGAATATTTAATAATGGGCTCATCAGTCTAGCAGAGAAAGGTAGAACATGATCCAATGGCTAGAAGTTAAACTTAAAACGGATTCAGACTGGAAATAAGGTGTACATTTTTAACAGGCAGGGTAATTAACCACTGGAACAATTTACCAAGCTTCGTGGTGGATTCTCCATCACTAGCAATTCTTAAATCAAGGTTGGATGTCTTTCTAAGAGATCTGCTTTAAGAATTATTCTGGGGAAGTTCTCTGGCTTGAGTAACACAGGAGGCCAGATGAGATGTTCACAGTGGTCCCCCCAGGCCTTGTAATCTATCGTGCAGTACACAAGAAACACCACAGCAGCATCTGGAAAGCCTATGCCATGGTTTATCTCATACTCATGGTTCCATCTCTTGCAGTGCAGGGGGGTTGACGTCCTGCCGCATGGAGCTATTTATCACCAGGGCAGTGTTAGCGGGAGGTGGAATGAATCTCTTTTTCCTCTTCCATGCTACGAACACTGTGTCCGTCCCATCAGGACTTCGCCACATTTTTCTGTTTTCATGCTCATTTCTCTTTATGTGCCTCCGGTGACCCAACGCAAGCTGTAACCTTTCGTCTCTGCTAGCACGAGCCAAGATGCCGGGCCTGATGTTCATTAACACACTTTTGCCCTTTTGTGTTACACCAGGTTGGAGCATGCCTGTGGAATGCGTCGCCACATCTCTTAGTCAAGTGAGGCAGGGATCCTACTGGATTATTAATAACAACAGCAGCGGGGGGACTGGCAGGCAGGGCTGGCTTTAGGCCAGTTCCCCCGAATTGGGCCCCACGCCTATGCCTAAGAGGTCCCCACGACCTAAAGAAGAGCACCTAACTTAGGTGCCTTTTTTAATTTTTACTCATCTAGCGGCACTCTGGGTCTTTGGCGGCATTTCGGCAGCTGGTCCTTCACTCGCTCCAGGTCTCCGGCGGCATTTCGGCAGCGGGTCCTTCACTCGCTCTGGGTCTTCAGTGGCACTTTGGCGGCAGGTCCTTCTCTTGCTCCAGGTCTTCGGTGGCATTTCAGTGGTGGGTCCTTCAGTGCTGCAGAAGATCCGGAGCGCCACCGGGTGAAGTCATCCCTGTCGAAACTATTTGAATCAGACTCCACACTTGCTAAAGCCGGCCCTATTGGCAGACAGGGGTGTATGATTGAAGCAAAAGCTCTTCTGCATCACTGCAGAGATTTCCCGTTCTATAGGCTCTGTATATAAAGGATGGGTAAGGCACTGGATTGAGCTGGGAACCCTGGGTTCAAATCCTGACTCTACCGCCATCTCCCTGTATGACCAGGGCTTAGTCACTTGAAGCCTGATCTTCCAAAGGGGTGGAATGCTGGCTGTTCCCAGGACCTTGGCTGAACTTGGGGTGGGCGGGGATGCAAAGCGCCTCTGTGAAGAGCCCAGCAGTAGGGGCAGGGTTTTTAGGTATTGGGTACCCACTGTTTTCAAAAGAATTCAGCTCCCATTTAGGGTGCCTCTACACAGCAGTTAAACACCTGTGGCTGCCCCAGCTCTGCTGACTCGGGCTGCGGGGCTGTCAAATTGCTGTGTCGACATCTGGGCTCGGGCTGGAATCTGAGCTTTGGGACCCCCTGAGGGGGGAGGGCCCCAGGGCTACACAGCAATTTCTAGCCACACAGCCTGAGCCCTGCAAGCCAGAGTCAGCTGACCCAGGACAGCCGCAGCTGTGCCGTGGGTCTTTTATTCCAGCGTAGACACACCCTTAGGCACCTCGTTACAGCTCAGGTTTTCACAATGCTCAGCGCCCACTGTGCATTTTATGGCCAGATGCTCAATACTGCTCAACTCCTGACGTGCTACACTCCTATGAAATTCTGAGCCTTAGCAGCTGGGCCTCAGTTTCCCCAGCTGTAAAATGGGGATAATTGTACTTCCCCCCTCTCTCAGACTTTGCCTGTCTAGTCTATTGAGACTGAAAGCTCCTGGGGACATGGATTGTTTTTCTGTGTCTCTGTACAGCCCCTAGCACAACCAGGCCTCAATCCAGATCAGGGCCCCAGGCACCACTGAATTAGTAATGATGGATTTACTGAGGAAAAAGCAAACTTACGGATAATGCTCCCCACCAAAGGAACCTGCATCGCAAACTCAAAACAAACTCTTGGAAGGATAAGAAAAATCTGGTTCAGCTTTTTCAAGCATATTGTTTTTCCTTTGGCCTTTTCACTTCCAGTCCTCAACTTGAATTCCACAGCCAAGGCTGTTCTTGTGAAGTTGCACAGAGGTTGGAGCATGAAACTGGGAGCCGGAGGGGCTGTGAGCCCTAATTTATTAATGTTTATAAAAACACTTTGAGAGGGAAAAGTGTTTCTGGCTGGACAGAAAGCAGGAAGTGCAGTAAATCAATGGAGAAATCCTGTTCTCAGATTTCTAGTCTGCCTAGGGTTCGGAGAAGTGCCTCACCTTTGTTTGATTATTGTTCCCATGTTTGGAGATACAGTTCCTTTCGTCCATCTTTAGCATGGTGGCCCATTGCAGGCAAAGCGTCCTCCCCCTCTACTAGTGACTTGAAATCAGCAGAGGTGCTTTGGCTGATGGTCCCTAACTGGGCAAACTTGAAGCGTCATGAGTGGGCATTTCACTAGCTGTTGCTTTCTCTCACACCCAGGTGGGTCCGTAGTGCCCCGGCAGTGGAGGGCACGTGGATCGTGAGCAGGTTATTATGCTTGGCTGACGCTACAAGGCAGAGCCCCAGGGGACAGTGCAGTGTGACTAATTGACAACATGCTCTCGGAGGCCGAGAGAGGATGGGAAGAAAGATCCTCTTTCCTTTGCTTTTTAAACTGCTCAGGCTATGAGCAGCGGTTTCCCTCTGGCCCTGCTGTGTCAGTCCTGCGGGACCCCCTGCAGTGTTGACCTTCTCACTTCCAGCAGGATGCTGGTGGGGGCCTGGAAGTGACCCCCTCCAGCCGTTGGTTTGAATGTCCGGGATGTTTCCTGCATGGATGGGCTTTTAAGCAGGACAAGACAGAGCTTGAGCTCTTCCACACTTGAGCTGTCTTGATGCCTCGGTGAGCAGCTGGTCTTCGGCACATAAAGGCTCCCAGATACCGCTGGGCCCGCGTCAGCTTCACACACAATGGCTGGGTTGTGCTGCAGCATGAAAGGCTGTAAAAGTGGGGGTGGGGGGGAAGTGGGAGGGGAGAGATTTTGGGGTGGAGGATGACTCTCTAGTGTCTGCGCTGGCATCTTTATATAGACAGCAGAATGGTTTAAATGAAAGCAGTGAAGTAAATAATAAAAGCCGAAGATTGGAGGGAATTTTTGCCCTGGTAGGATCTGCACACACACTTCCCCCTCCCCGCAAACCAGTTTGCATGACAAAACATCCCCCGTGCGGGTTTTATTCCACCCCTACCCCTACCCCAATGTCTCGGAAGTCTGGGCTGCAGCATGTTTGCTCTCTTGGGTCCTTGAATGGAGATTTTATTGCTGCTAATAAATGTTATGATTGCAGCCTTGCAAAATGCCACTTGCCCATGCGCCAGGGCCAGGTCTCTGTTTTGATGAATGGGAGAAATAGCACTAACCTTTGGATTGCCCTTGGGGGGCAGAGCAGGCTTGTTGGTGGGGTGCCAAGGCTGTTGAGTTTTCAGGCTGTTACTGGGGCAGATTCGCGGGCCGGTTCAGGGAGGGAGAGGAGGCTGTTTGACCCCAATGAGGACACAGTGCAGCTCCTGGAGCTGCCCCTAAATAGTGCCCCCTATTACAATTACCCTGGCCTTGCCCCTCCTCCAGCCTGACTCGCTGCTGCCAACCTGCTCTTGCAAGCTTTGGCATTGCTATGGCAGCAGGTCAGAGCCCCTATATTTCTGGAAAATCAGGGGACCTGGGTTCTGTTCTTGGATCTGCCAAGCAACCTGGCTAGGTCACTTTTCCTTTGCTTCCTCTGCCAGCCTTTGTCTATTTAGACGGGAAAGTCTTCCGGGCAGGGACTATCTCTCACCATGTGAATGTTGCCCAGGGTTGTGGAATCTCCATCTTTGGAGATTTTTAAGAGCAGGTTAGACAAACCCCTGGCAGGGATGGTCTAGAACAGAGGTGGGCAAAATCCGGCCCGCAGGACCATCCTGCCTGGCCCTTGAGCTCCTGGCCCAGGAGGCTCGCCCCCTTCCCCTCCCCTGCTGTCCCCCTTCCCCTGGAGCCTCAGCTCGCTAGCTCCACTGCCGGCACAATGCTCTGGGTGGCAGGGGTGTGAGCTCCTGGGAAGCGCAGCTGCAGAGTCCGGCCTGACCCGGTCTCTGTGCTGCGCAGTGGTGGCGTGGCCTGGCTCCAGACGGGTGGCACAGTTGTAGCGCCACCAGCCACCAGTGCTCCAGGCAGCATGGTAAGGGGACGGGAGGCACAGAGCAGGGAGGGTTGGATAGAAGGCAGGGGAGTTAGGGGTGGTGGTCAGGAGGCGGGGGTGTGGATAGAGGTCAGGGTGGTTGGGGGGGAACAGGGTTGAATGGGGGCAGGGGTTTGGGGGGGCAGTCAGGAAGGAAGTGGGGTTGGATGGGGTGGCAGGGGGCAGTCAGGGGAAGGGGTTCCAGGGGCAGTCAGGGGCTAGGGAGAAGGGGTGGTTGGATGGGGCAGGGGTCCCGGGGAGGGAGGGGCATCATAAATGAGAGGAGGGGTTGGATGGGGTGGCAGGAGTCCGGGGGCAGTCAGGGAGCAGGGGTGTGTGGATGGGGCAGGAGTCCCAGGGGGGCAGATAGAAGGTGGGGGCTGGGCCACGACCCCCTCCCCTAACCGGCCCTCCATACAATTTACTAAACCCGATGGGGCCCTTAGCCCAAAAAGTTTGCCTGCCCTGATCTAGAATAATACTTAGTCCTGCCTTGAGTGCTGGGGATAAGATTAGAACAGGGGTTCTCAAACTTTTTCTTTCTAGCCCCCCCACATGCTATAAAAACTCCATGGCCTAGCTGTGCCACAACTGATTTTCTGCATGTAAAAGCCAGGGCCGGTGTTCAGGGGTAGGAAGCAGGGCAATTGCCTGGGGCCTCCTGCCACAGGGTCCCCCCTCAAAGCTACGTTGCTCAGGTTTCGGCTTCAGCCCTGGGTGACAGGCTCAGGGCCCGGGCTTCAGCCCCATTCAGCGGGACTTCGGCCCTCTGCCGAGGGCTCCAGTGAGTCTAATAGTGGCCCTAATTGGCGGACCCCCTGAAACCAGCTCACTGAGAACAACTGGATTAGAAGATCTCTCGAGGTCCCTTCCATGCCTATGTGCAGCACTGAACACAAGAGCGCCCTGATCTTGGTAGCTGCTACTCTGACTCCCCAGCCTGGCTGCATGGGACACGTCACGCCGGAGCCTGCTTTCCTCTGCAGACCCGAGCGTCAATGTTCTTCATTCCTTTATACAGCCCTGTGGAGGCACGCGGGGCTTTATGGAGACAGCTACAGACAGACTCTCTTTTGCTGCCTTTGTTTCTGTTTTCACTCAGATCCAGATTTGAACCCAGCCTTTGCCCCCCTCACTCCCCCCCCCCCCCCATCCCTGTGTCAATTCTAGTTTCTCTCAGCCTTTGAAGGGGGCCCCTGGGCATAGCAAAACTCCAGAGCTCAGCACAGACTCGGTATAAAATTAATAGGGGACAGCAATTCCTTCCCTGCCGCCGTCCCACATGGCCCCTCGCAGAAGGGATATGTCCGAGGGCAAGGGAAGGGCTCGCCTCTTGAACAGAGGGTCACATCCTCAGCTGGGACAAATTGGCCGGGCTCCACAAGTTTCAGAGGGGTGCTGGTGTTCACCACTGGGGCTCTGGCTCATTGATGGGAATGAAGCGCTGCTGATTTACACCCTCTTTGGCCCAGATTCAGTCCCTGAGAGGGTCTGGGTTAGCAGGGGAGACTGAGCTCTGTCTCTGCCCTTAGGCTGCTATCAGGCCAGGGAAGGGTAGGTGCCCTTCTCTTCCTAGAGGTTTTATAGAATCTTCCTACCCTCCAACAGTAACTGGGAAGGCGAGACACATTCCAGAGAGGGGGGGACGAAAGCCGCTGCTTTTTCCACCAGATTCCTCCCAGCCCTTAATATCTTTGGGAAACTCACCCTTGGAAGCAGATTTTCCTGAAACACACACAACTCTGAAACTCTATCTGGGGAGCAAATTCTAATTGGCCATGACAGAGAGGCCCTTCCTCGGTGCTCTGGGTGTGCGTATCGGCCGTCTCTCGTTTCGGCGCATGTTTGTATTTGGGCTCTTTTGAATGTGTCTTTTTTTTCCCAAGGTTTTCTGTTTTATTGACTCTCCTCGGACTGTTCCCCTGGGTCCAGGCATGCTCGGGTTTATGGGCTTTGCTTGCGACCTCAAAAGCAGCAAGGGCCAGATGGGCAGCTGCTCAGTCGTAAGAGGCTGGTTTGACAGAGCAGTTGTCCACAGAAAAATGGGCCATGGACTTTCAAGACTTTATTCCTAAGGTAGATTCTAATGGGGGCTGGTGGGGAACTCTCCGTCCCGGTCCTCAAAGGAAATCTGCACAAATCCTTCACAAGAGAAGCCTGGGCCCTTAAATTCATAGCTCTGGCCAGACCTACATTTAAAATGCTGCAGTGGCGCAGCTGCTGTAGCTATGTGGACGAGAGAAGCCCTCCCATCAGGGCCAGCGCTTCCACTAGACTACCCTAGGCAGTTGCCTAGGGCGGCAGGATTTGCGGGGCAGCATTTTGCCACCCTCGGCAGAAATTCGGCGGTGGGGAAGCCTTCTGCTCCGGGTCTTAGGCGGAAATTCGGCGGTAGGGGGTCCTTCCGCTCTGGGTCTTCAGCGGAAATTCGGCGGCGGGTCCCGGAGCAAGTGAAGGACCCGCCGCCAAAGTGCCTCGAAGACATGGAGTGGAAGGACCCCCCACCGCCGAATGCTCAGAGGACGAGTGCTGTTGCCTAGGGCGGCAAAACCCCTGGCACCGCTCCTGCCTCCCATTCACATAACACTGTCTACACTGGGGGGTTAAGTCGGTCTAACTGCATTGCTCAGGGGAGTGGATTGTAAGTTTGTAGTGTAGACCTGGCCACTGCTAGACACCAGAAATCATGGGCTCAGTAGAGAGACTGGTTTTGTGTCATTACAACAATCTGTAACCCACTCGCTCTCCTTTGCCCATGACCACTGAGGTGTTAATTGCCCATTTGGTTTGCAATGGTTTCCTGCAACATGTGTTAACTCTTTCTGCTTGCTAATCTGTTCCACCTGCTGTGACACCCTGAGGCCTGGTCTACAGGAAGAAATGTAACAATGTTGCTCAGAAGGTGTGAAAAAGCCACACCCTGATGAATGCACTTAAACCAGCCTAACCCCCTGTGTAGACAGTGCTAGGTCGAGGGGAGAATTCTCTTGTTGCTTTCACCAAAAGACGTTGCTTTGAAAAATTATATTACCTCGCGCACCTTGTCTCTCTTGTATCTGAGACCAACACAGCTACACCAGCACTTTGTGTGTGGCCAGTCGGAAACCGGATTAAACCTGCAAGTAGTTCTTATTATCTGGGTTTAGCATTCAACTGTTTTACGTTACCCATGCAAACTAAACTGACCTCAACTACGTTTCTTTTGGCTTAGGGTGATCAGACAGCAAATGTGGAAAATTGGGACAGGGTGGGAGATAATAGGAGCCCATATAAGAAAAAGACCCAAAAATCGTGACTGTCCCTATAAAATCGGGACATCTAGTCACCCTACTTTTGGGTTTGATAGATAAATCGATGAATTGAAAATTTATTGTATGCAATACTAGCCTATGACCTGCTGACCTGTTGACCTGCTGTCACTATGACCTGCTATCACAAGCACTGGTCGGTAAATACTGCTAGTACTTTGGTCAAGGAGAGCAACGTGGAATGTAGACATCAGCAGGTAAATAAACCTATGTATTCACGACCCCTGACTCAGGATGACTCAGGAAAAACATGTTCCGACCAGTGTGGTCCGATATGACGTATAAAATGCTATAAATATACTGCTGTAGCTATGTGGACGAGAGAAGCCCTCCCATCAGGGCCAGCGCTTCCACTAGACTACCCTAGGCAGTTGCCTAGGGCGGCAGGATTTGCGGGGCAGCATTTTGCCACCCTCGGCAGAAATTCGGCGGTGGGGAAGCCTTCTGCTCCGGGTCTTAGGCGGAAATTCGGCGGTAGGGGGTCCTTCCTGTGAACTTAGAACTTAAAGCTTGTCTCAGGGTGCCCTTCCTCTGGCATTAGTCGAGGGGGACACCCGCTCAGCTGATCGCTTAATAAAACAGTGAAGCTCTCTGTGTCTCTCTCTTTGGAGTAATTGGCTAGCTCCGGGGAGAACGAGCCTAATTTGGCTAACAGGTTGAGACCAGCCACACACTACACTGAAACCTGGGCTGAGGAGCAGCATCAGCCACTCTACTCCGCAGGCCTAAGGCAACTTTCTACTGTTAGGGTAAAGCTGGTCTGAGCAGGAGATGAAGACTTCTCGGGGCTCGTCCAAGACTGGAGTGAACTCCTCTAGGAGCTACGCACCCTCGTAAACCTCTCCACCTTCCACTCCATATGCCTGGTGCATTTCTCCAACTAGCCTTCTCCAATGGAAACACAGAGCAGCCTGGACAATCCCCTGCCCCCAAACTCCCTGCTATCAAAAGGCAGATCCCTCGTTCTGGTGCTGAAAAGGAAAAGGGAAGCTGGAGAGCTCAGGGTGGGGGAGAGGGCTAGCCCCATGGTTTGAGTATTGGCCTACTAAACTCAGGGTTGTGAGTTCAATCCTTGAGGGGGCCACTTAAGGATCTGGGGCAAAAAATCAATACTTGGTCTTGCTAGTGAGGGCTGGGGGCTGGACTCACTGACCCTGAGGTCCTTTTCAGAGATAGGATATCTTTATTTATTATATAATTTCTCTTGAGAGCAGACCAGGCCCAATTAAAGAGAAGTCCCAGCTGAGGAAGGTGCTGGGTGAGGGGGAGCCCAGAGTAGGCAGGGGGCTGCAGGGAGAGAAGAAAAACTACAGTCTGTTTCATGACAGTAGAGAGACTGGCAAGGTCAAAGGGAAAGCTCAGGGAACCCTCTCCGGAGAGAGATGAGGAAGTACAAGCTTTGGGCGGTGACTCCAGGGCATGACTCTGGAGCGCCAGGGAGGCAGCCCAGCGGGGTGTTTGAATGAGGAACAGAGCAAAGGGGAAACATGAGAGGGATGCAGACTCACGCCTGAGGAGGGCAGGGGAGGTTTGAGTTTGTTGTCCCAGCCCTGAAAGAAGAATGAACTTGGCAGAGCCTGAGGAGGATGCAGAGGGCCCGGGAAGAGGCTTTGTGTGTGGGAATGGCCAGCTGATGGGGTGAGGGAGGAAGAAGCCCAGGGAGGCAGCTGGGAGTGGGTCTGAATCGACAGGACTTGCCTGCTTCCTACTGAGTCCCTGGGCTAGAACTCAAAGGAGAGGGTGGGCCTGGGTTCCCTTCCCAGCCCCTGGGGCGGGCAGCATGGAGTCTCTGCTATTAGGGGATAATAAGGCCTTTTGAAAGGTGTAAGGACCATAGGACCCAAAGTTGGAGGCCAAAGACCTGTGGCAAGGCTTTTGTTCATTGGACTCTCCGTTACCTCAGAAAGGGGGACTCTAAGAGACCTGCCCGGAAGGGGTGAGTTGCAAGAAGGGGCAGACCACTGCAGGGCCAGAGCTGGTGTCTGCAGGCGATACCAGATGAGGAGAAACCCAAGGGAGCATGCCAGCAGGGAGTCAGCACCTGCCCCAACAAAACCCTCTACCGCCCACACAATTCTCCTCCAAAGGAGAGGATGGGAGAGGGAATGACTCGTATGTGATAAATGCTAGTCACGTCCCTTAACGCACAACTGCAAGGTGCTCAGGCGTGACTAGGGCTCCGGGGCAGCACGAATAATATTAATACAACTCAGAATACACCGATGAGAGCGGTATAAGAATCTAAATAGAATTGAAGCTAATGTGACCAGTTTTAAACCGATAGAGAAGCGGCCACACAGGGATTTGCACCAGTTAGCTAAACAGGTTTATAAACTGATTTTTTTTTAAATTAAACTGGTGCCATTAGTGTATGGCCGAAAGCCCTGGGAATCAGGCCCACAATAATACAGATGTGGGAATGTCAGAGGAATAGCTGGCTCCCATGCCTCAGGGAAGAGAACGGACATTGAGAGGTTTTGTAATCAGCACTGGAGATACATTTTCCAAATGCAAGGAGGCCTCTTCAGCAGTTTGGGGAAGATTAAGCAACACAAAGGTATGTTTTGATTGTATAGATTAGGTGATACCATTGGCAACATTTCATAGAAACATAAAGAGGAATCTTAACATTTCAGAAGATCCAGAAAACCTTGGGCTGAACGCAAAGGAGCATTGAGAGAAGGGACACACTCCACCCCCCCACCCTCCCAGGTCTTATATAATATTTACCTGGAGGCAGATGACTCACCCATTGTGCCATCTGGCCAGATTCTTTCTACAAAGCCAATACCATGGAGAAGAGAAGCACTCCATCCCAACATGCAGGCCAGGGAGTTGGGTTGGGAGAGAGAATGGGATTTACAAAATTCTCATATGGATGGAAATGTGTTATAGATTTCTTTAAAAATGTCAGTGAAAAGGCAAGCTGGGAGCAGGGGTATTTCAATATCTCCGTGTGACAATGGAAACTTGACTTCCTTAGGAGTTATCCCTCAAGGCCCACTGATAATCCATGTGGCTACAACTATGGCTCCCATCACCACTGTATCTGGGCATCTCCCAGCCATAAATGAATTTATCCTCACAGCAGGCCTGTGAGGGAGGCCATTTTACAGATGGGGAACTGAGGCAGTGCAAGATAAAGCGATTTGCAGAAAGAGTTTGTTAGAAGGAGCGGAGTCCAACTGGACTAAATGCTAGTTCACAGCTTTAACCACAATGAGCCAGCCAGCGGACCAAATTCGGAGATGAATCCTGGTTATGTGTCACCTGAGGCATGCTGCACATATGCTAAGAAGACCACAAAACCATCCTTCATGCATAGCTAACCCCTTGCAAGCTTTAATGGAGAGTGAGTAAGAGGAAGAGAAATCATGTTGCCCTCTAGCGGCTGGTGCACAAACAAAGGATAAGGCACCTACTATAATACCTGCAGAGGGAGTTTTCCTCTAGCTCAAGGGTCAGAGACCTGTGTCTTGGAAGCGATTCCCAGCTTGGCAGGGGCACCTGTGCAGCGGCTTTTCACAGTTCCGCGTTGTGTGGCAAGAGCAACTTGGGAGCGTTCCTCATCTTTCTTTGGAATTGGAATGGCTCAGGGGCGTATTTAGTGGTTACAGTTCATGGGGCGGGGGGCAACGGGGAGAGACTCTCCCCCTGCAGCAATCTCAGTGGACCCAGCCCTTCGCGCTGGCATAAGCTGGTGCATTTAGAGAACGCGCGGAGAAGGAAAACGTGTGCCCGGGATGAGTCCCAAACAATCCCAACTTCCTCGCATCTATAAACAGCTGGAGTTGGAGGTGAGGAAAGATGAGCTCCGCTCCCCCTTGGAGCACCCACTCAGTGCTCACTTGGCAGGAGAGGCGCTAGCCGAGGAAGAAAACCCACCCAGAAGGTGCTGTGGCCAAGAGGCATCCACCTCTCAAAGGGTGCACCTGGCCGTCGGCTGCTGGCCTGGCAGGGGAAAGTGCTTCACGCCTGAGCTGTTGGTGTGCTGAGCAGAGGTCATTCCCGGAGCGCTAATGCTTCCTGGCATCTCCTGGCTGCAGCTGCCGGTGAGCAGGGGCTGGGGGGGAGTGATGAGGCCATTGCGGGGGGGACTGTCCCAGTAGGGCCCCTCAAATGTTAGCATAGCCTCCCTCCACCCCCAAAGGCCTCAGGACAGCAGCACATCCATACTGCCCTCAAATATTTGGTGCACAACTTGGGGCTAGGGGGGAGCACTAGAATCAGAAGTTGTAGTCCCTTCTCAACTCTGCAGCTGACCTGCTGCGTGACCTCAGGGGAGTTACTTTGCCTCTGTTTTTCTTTCCTAACCCTTTATCTGTCTGGACTGGTGAGACTGCAAACTCTGCGGCAGGAACTGTCTCTGACTGGGTGTGGGAACACCGAGGCTGGGAGGCGATATTAATAATACATAGCAGTGCTGTGGCCGACTCCCGAGTCAAAATAATCCAGGGTAGAAAACAGGGGTTCTCAGCCTTTTCCATTTCATTATGACCCACTGACACCTATTTGCACCACCTTTCAATTCGGAGAGAGACAGCTGTACCTCTCTCTACATGTCCAAATTGGTATCCCTACACCAGTCTCTCCTGATACATTCAACTCTTGCTTGCTCTGTGTTTGCACACTCACTTCCCCTGGGCAGGAGGATCTAGTGCTCAGAGCAGGGGATGGGGAAGCAGGATTCCTGAGGTCTAGTCCCAGCTCTGCCACTGAGCTGTCTTTGTGGCCTTGGGCATGTCACTTCATCTAGCTGTGCCTCACTTTCTCTGTGTGGGGGAAAATAATATGTAGCGTCTTTGCAAAGTGCTTTAAGTTCTTTGCCTCTGTAAATCACCCAGACAGCGAGAGATGTACTGGGCACCTTTCACTGAACAGAAAAGCAGCAAGATCAGTGCACTTGCCATTATGGCTGAGGGCTGTATGAATGCAGGTTCCTTGCTTCCCCTGGGCATCAGTACCGAGGGGCTGATTCTCAGTTGCCCTGCACCTTGCATAGTCATTTGAACCATTGCAAAGTGGGGTGTCATAACATTTTTTCCCAGATCTGGACCTTAGCGTCCAAAATATGGGTGTTAGCATGAATTTCCCTAAGCTTAATTACCAGCTTAGGTCTGATAGCGCTGCCACCAATCAGGAATTTTTAGGGCCTGATACCCTCTGGTCCCCCCCAAAACCTTCCCTGGGGGACCCCCAGACTCAGATGCCTTGAGTCCTACAACAAAGGGAAATAACCCCCTCCCCTTGTTTTCTGGTTACTTCCTCCTAGGCTCCCCTCCCTGGACGACCCTAGGAGATTCCCTGCTTCCAGTCCTGGAAACACAAGTACCAAGAGAGCTAATCTCTCTTCCCCCTTACCCAGAGGGTATGCAAAGTCAGGCTTAGTAAATCTAACACAAAGAGATTTTCCCCCTGACTTCTTCCTCCCACCAATTCCCTGGTGAGCTGCAGACTCAGTTCCCTGGAGTCCCCACTAAAGAAAAACTCCAACAGGTCTTAAAAAGAAAGCTTTATAAAAAGAAAGAAAAATACATTAAAAATAGTCTCTGTATAAGGTGAAAATATACAGGGTCAATTGCTTAAGAAAAAAAAGTGAATAAACAGCCTTATCCAAAAAGAATACAATTCAAAACACTCCAGCAACTACACACATGTAAATACAAAAAAACAATATAAACCTATTGTCTTACTATCTTTGTACTTACAACTTGGAAACAGAAGATTAGAAAGGCAGGAGATAGAGAGAGATCACTCTCAGAGCCCAGAGGGCACAGACACAAGACAAAGAACTCACATCCAAAACTTCCCTCCACCCAGATTTGAAAAAAATCTTGTTTTCTGATTGGTCCTCTGGTCAGGTGTTTTAGGTCACTGCTTGTTAACCCTTTTTTAGGTGAAAGAGACATTAACCCTTAGCTATCTGTTTATGACATGGGGGTAAACTGATCCCATTCTACTTGGGTAGCATTTTGCACTCCGCCTGCACTGGTGTGAATAATCCCCCTGGTTCAGGGCCAAGGAGAATCGGGCCTATGGAGGTGACATGGCAGCAGAATCCGAGAGATTAACGGTTGTACCTTCTCCTCCTGCTGTCTGAAACATTTACTCTCTGTCAGCCTGGCTTCCTACAATTAACTTAATCCCTGAGCAGCACAGTTGGTTACAGCCCTAATTATTATCACCTGTTTTATATTGTAGCTCCAGGTGTTGCTCCTTACAGACTCACCCAACTTGGCAATAGCTTATGGGCAGTGACCCAGGTACCTCCTGTAGCCATTGTTCTAACTCCTATGCCAGCTGCTCCTAGCCCAGGGCCCTTCAATCAATCATCTGAAGGAGGTGCTTGTAGAAGGGCTTCTGGGTTCTTGCATGGTGCTCATCTCTGTAGCATGTGGGCATCTTGCTTGGAGACATTAACAAACTGAGCTTTGGTATCCTGGTGAGAGCACTCTTTTTTTCACATGGGGAGCTGAGGTGCAGGCACGGGTAAGTGCTTGCCAGGATCAGCGAAGGAGACTAGAGGGGATGCATGGTCCAACGGTTTGCACACTAGCATGGGGCTCTGGGGGGCTGGGTTTACTTCCCTGCTCTGCCACAGACCTCCCATGTGACCTTAGGCAAGTCCCTTAGCCTCTCTGTGCCTCAGTTGTGCTGTGAGGTGATAGCGTGGCTCTGCCTCACAAGGGTGTTGTGAGAGGAAGTATGTTAATGACCGGGGAAGTGCTCAAAGGCTGTGGTGAGGGGGGCCAGATAGGTATCGTAGAGAGAGGCTGAGATCAGAATCCAGATTTCCTCCTGAGGCAACAGGGTATCACCCTCTCTGTCAGTGGCCAAGTGGCTGGGGCCTTTTCCCACTGGGACTGACTAAACACACAAAGGCACTTGGGAAGTTGGTAGTTCTCAGCCTGGACTGGGGTCCATGTCACAAACAACAGCCCCACAACTGGCCGTTTGGTCGGGCACCTCATCAGAGAGACGATGAAGGGGCCATGGAGGTGGAATTGTTCTCAAGCGAGGATGGGACACTCACGCTTGCCAGGAAGAGTTTGAGCACTACTACACCTATCACTTAGCACCCTAGGGCTGGGAATAGGGCAAGCGGCGAATACTCCTTCCATTAGCCTCCCCCCCTCCAAATGCAACTCAAACTCCACCCCGGGAGAGTTTTAAAATCAGAGACACATTTAAAGATCTGAGGGGTAAGAGAGGCGATTGAGGTAGAAAGGGATGGGAGAGGAGGTGGCAGTGGGGGGAGAGGATAGAGAATGGGAGGGAAAGGGGATGCTGGGGGGGGCAGAAAACATCTCTTCATTCTGTGTTTGTACAGCACCTTGCATTGCAGGGTCCTGGTCCATGACTGGGGCTCTTAGTGTGATCACAATACTAAATGATGATGATGGGACTGTCAGCAGAGGAGGGGGTATATATAACCCTCTCCCCCTTCCCCTCTTTGTTCCTTCTATGAATAAATGCTCCTCTGTCCTGGAGCATTTACTTCCTCTCTCTCTCCCTCCCTCCAATGCCTTATTACTACCCTGTCTCTCCCTATAAAGTCTTCTCCGAGTGCTCTGACAACCAGGAAATATGGCACAGTGAGCTGAGACCCGAGCAGCTGCCGCTGACACCTTCCCCGCCATGTGCCTAATGTTAAATATTGACTGGTGGGGCCTCCGAAGGGATGATCATTAAAATCTTTCCAAGGCTGTATGGCTCAGTGAAATCAGCCAAAAGAAAGGAAAGCTCAGGAGGTTTATGAAAATTGGAACGTGCAGCAGTCATTTAGCTAAGGTTAACTTTTCTGTACAGAAGAATTAACCTGGGTGTCTGTGACAAGAGTCAAGAGACCACATGCCACGCATGGGAACCAGTGAGTCAGTGTGCCCCTTCTAACCCCCCCCCAGCACAGATCTTCTTCCAAATCTGATCTGAACCTTTGAGGTTCAAAGAAAGTTCAATTTTTGTGCATCGTTTTTCACCTGCCAGTTGTGACTGGATAAAGAAATGAAAAAACATCATGAGAAAGGCTGTTTCCCTGCTGGATCAGAAGCAGGAAGTCTTCCATTTCCCAGTCCATGCAGCTAACAGATACTTTTCAGCCCGATAAACTTAATTTAGTCAAGGAGAACAAAGAAACAAGAAAGAACAAAAGTAAAGTCTCCAAAAAGAGAGCACAGTGTTTGTTCCTCCTCTCTGTCTGCACTGAATCAGACACAAAATGGCTGCTGATCTCTGCAGCCAGCGTAGTCCACAGAGATGGAAGAGCACGGTACAAAGAAATAGAGCTGTCTCAGTCACATAGTTATATATACCACAGGGAACTGCTGAAGTTCTGGCAATAGGGGCTGCTCTTGGGAGAATTCCAGCCCAGAAAGTTTCTTTTCAGCCTCAGCATGAAGAACATTTCCTTCCTTGTCTCATATTGGAAAAATCATTCCCCAGCTATGCCTGCAGTCAGTTTCCTGAAGAGACTCAAACCCATAACATGAGGCTAGTCCTGAGTCAACCCAGGGAAGGGGCAAATGTCTCTGTAATTAGATTTCCTGGGACTGTTTAAAAAAGTATTTTTTTATTATACAAACTGCAAACAAAATACCCTTTAATCTGAATAGCTTACTTCTATTAGATGTCTTTTCCAAAGAAGGTCCTAGGGTCAAATTCACCCCAGTGCAGAGGAACAGAGGAACAGTCACCAGTTTGGCCGAATACTGGTGGCTGAACTGGGGAACCTCCAGAGCTAAAAAGGTTGAGCTAAAGAAAGAAGCCTGTTTAGCTGGTTCTATAACAGACACATATCTTTGTAGATTGGACACAGAGTGGGAGCCTATTAACACACAGTCACTAGTGGGTTTCACCAGCAGTCGCCAATGCATTTAAGATTTATAGGGCTTGATGCCCCACAAATGCCATGCTTAAAGCTTGCATAGAGCCGGCTGATATTTTTTTTCTGATGAAAAATTGTGGTTTCCTCTAAATTAACTGTGGGGAAATGTCAGTGCCCGTGGCATTTCTCACTTTTCCAAAGCTGCGTTTTGAACCAAAGCTCTGCATTTCAAACGAATGTCAACTTCCCAGTGTCATTTTCAGCTGACACGTCCATTGAAAATGGAACATTTTGGTGGCAGTCGGCATTTCATTTCCATTAAAAACGGATTAAACTGTTTCGATTGAAAATGTTCAAATGGTTTGTTTCGGCATTTTTTAATTGAAACATTTTGGAACGTTCCGGTTTGCTAAACTTTTTTTGATGTTCATCCCAATTCAAGACAAAAACGAATGTCGACGTTATTTTCTGGAGCTAGTCAAATTTTTGAAAGAGCTGAGGTAGAAGTTTTTAAGGGCTCAGCACTCTGAACCGGCCCTTCATTTTCAAAAGGCTTCAGCTCCCACTTAGACACCCAAACAAGGGCCAGATTTTCAAAAACACTCAGCACCTAAAGATTCACTCAACATTCTGAGCTCTTTAGAAAATTCTGGCCCCAGGAGTTAAGTGGTACCTAAGTGTTTTGCTGGCCTTCTTCACAGAGGTGAGTTTCACGCTGAAAACACTATTTTTGCACGCCCAGAACTTTAATGGAATGGGAGTTTTGGGGTGCACAAGGATTGCAACATTGCGAATATCATGAGTCTCATGATAATTATTGTTTTCTTTAAAGCCCCAGCTCCTGGAGTCAAGTGGATATGTGATTATTTCAGCCTTCATTCTTAAAGAAAAATTAAGTTTTTAGCCCTCATGGCTGTGGCGAAAGCTTCAAAATGTGACCTCAGGGCACCCTAAAGGCTCAAAAAGCAGACGGCAAATAAAAAGAACACCAAATCTATTGCCTGTACATAGTCTCATGATTTTAAAGCCAATCTCATGATATTTGGTGAGCCTGAAATGATTTTTGGAACATTTGGGGTTGGCAGTGCTGAGATTGCAAGATTGGTCCCTTAATGTGGAAGTATTTCTTCTTTAGGAAGTATTTATTCACACAACACACAGTCAACCTGTGGAACTCCTTGTCCGAGGATGTTGTGAAGGCCAAGACCATGGCAGGATTCAAAAAAGAACTTGATAAATTCATGGAGGATAGGTCCATCAATGGCTATTAGCAAGGATGAGCAGGAATGGTGTCCTTAGCCTCTGTTTACCAGAAGCTGGGAATGGGCGACAGCAGATGGATCACTTGATGGAACCTGTTCTGTTCATTCCCTTTGAGGCACCTGGCACTGGCCACTGTTGGAAGACAGGACACTGGGATAGATGGACCTTTGGTCTGATCCAGTAGGGCCGTTCTTATGTTCTTATTGTGATCTGAAGCAGATCTTCCTTATTGAGTTCTCATCAGACTGAGGGCTAGTGAGGAGCCCATAGGGATGTGTGTGAAAGTGGTGGTCGGTTCCTCTCTGCTACCTGCAGGAGTTGCTATCAACAGAATGAGGTGCATTGAAAGCCCTGTTAAAGCAGAGCGTCTATGACAGTGTGCGTGTGGAAACCAGAAGTGTCTGGTGCCTGTAGGAGGTGCTCTTGTGGGGTTGCCTGAAACATTTCAAGGCTGATAGAGCAGAGTGGGTTGCTGGGAGGGATCTGTCTTGTTTAAAGGAAGGGGAGATCTGGGTTTCTTGGAATGTTCGCAATTTTTTCCTTGCTAATCTTCAAATATAAAAACACTCCAGTCTCCCCTGTATCTTTCCATCCCTGTTACTCCGTTATCTGTCTGTGCAAAATGCTGGCAGCTCCAGTTCACTTGTTAATAGTCGATGCTGGCAACCGGGCTGATGGCCCAGTGATGTGTCTCTCCGAAAAGGGAGCGATAAAGGAGACACAGCTCCTGATTCCTGCTCCATCTCCAAAGTGAATTCCACGTGGAGGAGAGAAGGGAGATGGCCAGCACCATCAATTAGCCTCAGTGTTTCCTAATGGGTCCCTGATTTATCTTCAGCCTGCTGTCTGAACTAATTGAGTTCATTCCACTGGGTGATTCATGCCATGGAAATGGGTTCCAGAGAAAATGGGACTTCAAGCCACTTCAGCAAATCCCCAGGTTTATTAGCTAGGGAGTCTTAATGCTTTTAAAACTAGAAGACTTTCAAAAGGGCACATTCGACCCGGAATCAATCAGTCACTGACAGTGTCCATGGCTCAGGTTTCAGCCGAGCTGCTGGGCCTCAGAGAAAGTTTTCCCAGCTGCAGCCTTGAAGGGAACAGGAAAGGTTGAACGAGGGTGTTAGAAATGGGTGCCTTTGAGATGGTGACCAGCAAATAATGAGAATGCCTGGGAGACGTGGGGAAAGATTTTCTAAGAGTTTAGGGGCAGACGTCCAAGGGCTTGGCACCCACAATTCGAGCTGGATTTTGAGAACGCCCCTTCCCGATAGCAGCTCCCTGTGGGATACCGATAGCTCAATTTTTTTCCGAAATTGCTCAGCTCCCACCGTGCACCCGAGCGCTCTCAGGAATCAGGCCCTCTGTGAGTAGGCTGGAACCGAATCCTGAAATGACAGCAGCTGGATTCTCCATGGTCCTGCACCATTCTGCCAAGATGGTGTAAAATGCTGCCATTGTGATTTTGCAGAATAATGAACAAAGTACGGCTGGCTGCAATTTTTTTCATGAATGTTGCTTTTTTTCTGTTTTTGGATGAAAAATGTTTTTTTTACCAAAACTTTTTTTTTTTAACAGACAGTTGTCTGTTGGGTCAACATGTTTCAGGGTTTTGATTTCCCCACCCCACTTCCTTGCCCTTCCCACACCCACTAACACCCCCTCGTTCCCCCCGCCCCTTTTCCTGTAGTGGCCTGGCCTGGCTGAAGGGAGTTTCTTCAGGTCCTGTTTAACTTCAGCATGTGCCCAGTCGGTTTGCAGAATCAGGGCCTGTGGTAAGAAATCCTGATGCTTAAAAGCAGAACTGTCTGCATATAAAACTTAGCAGGCCCCTAGGGTCTGTTCCTGTGAGGTGCTGAGCACCCTAAACCCCCATTGGTAGCAGTGAAGTTGAAGATGCTGAGCCTCTAACAGACCCTGGTAAAAGATAAATATGATAAATGTGTCAGATCAGACCTTTAGGACACACCCCAGCAGATGATTGCATTCCTATTCTTGACTCATAAGCTTGTGAGCTGATTGCTCCTATCCTCCAAGATATTCAGGTGCCCAACTCCCATTGATTTAATGATGCCAATGGGCATTAGGCACCTAAATATCTTGGAGAATCGAGGCCACGGTGTCTGTGCAGATTTGTTTGTACACACTTGTGCACATCTGCTTCAATCCCATGCTGGTCTGTGTGCCTACACGGTGGGCACCAGCATCCCTTTCTGTTCACACATGCCACATTTGTGTTTGTTTGGACCAGGGATCGGCAGCCTTTGGCCCACAGCCTGCCAGGGTTAAGTTCCCTGGCGGCTGGGACAGTTTGTTTACTTGCTGTGTCCTCAGGTTCAGCAGATCGGGCTCCCACTGGCCACGGTTTTCCGTCCCAGGCCAATGAGGGCTGCGGGAAGTGACGCTGGCTGAGGGATGTTTGGACCCTGGGCCAAATCTGGAAATGCCTATGCAGTCCTTATGAAATCACAGGGCATTTGGCATTTGAGTATAATCTTCAGGGTTTCGCCCATTTGAATCTTGCAAACCCCATGACACTCGATCCAGCTCTGTTTTGCACAGTTTTACATACCTCCTCTTATGTCTAACTTAGCCAGGAGTTAGTCATGTGGACCCAAACTTGTCATGAGGGTAGGACCAAACTGGGAAATCAGGAACAAAGCAATGCATGAATTGGTCCACCTAACCCAAGATCCTGCCTGGGTCATTGGCCAGCACCAAATGATTTAGAGGAAGGTGCAAGAACGCTGCAGTAGGCAGATATGGGATGATATGTGGGAAACCCCCCAAAAGGTCTCATCCTAACCCCTACTCGTTAGAGACTGGCTTAAGCCTTGAAACATGGTCTCCCTGTCAGAACTCTTGCAGTTAGCATTAATTATGGATATTCTTCTAATCCATACAAACATCCAATCCCTCTTTGAATCTTACCAACTTTATCCAGACCTTTCACAAAAACTGGAATGCTTCACTAGTTTCATAACGAAACCCTCATGATCAAACTCGCTGGTCTTGGGGGAACCTCTCTCTGAGCCCCCTCTTTTTTGTTAGCCCCAGACCTCAGTCAATTTCAACTGCGGGTGCCCCAAAACCCTAAACTGAGCAAATTTCCTTGGCCTTTGCTACAGATGCTTGACACAACGCCACGCCTTACATGCTTGTCTATGTATGCATCCTGTGTGCACATGTGAATATTCATTCATGAATACGTACTGCATGTGCATAGGAAGGCAACTTTGCCAGAAGCTGGGAATGAGCAACAGGGGACTGATCACTTGATAATTCCCTGTTCTGTTCATTCCCTCTGGGGCACCGGGCATTGGCCACTGTCGGCAGACAGGATACTGGGCTGGATGGACCTTTGGGCTGAGCCAGTAGGGCCATTCTTATGCTCTTAACTACATGCGTAAAATCCTTGGGCCACCTAAGTGGTGTTGCAGCAGGGGATTGCTCGAGAGTGGAATTGGGCTGTTTGTTTGTGAGATTATTCATTTGTGAGTGCATGCATTGTGTATGGGGGGAGGGAGGTGGCTCGCGAGTGCATACGGGAGGTGTGGACGTGCTCATTTATGTTGTGATGTTTGTTTTTGGCCTGAATGAGCATGGGGCAGGGTTTGGGTAGCAGAGACTCATAGGTTGTAAGGTCAGAAGGAGCCATCATGATTATCTAGTCTGGCCTCCTGTGCATTGCAGGCCACAGAACCTCGCCTCACCCATTACCTCTGGCTGAGTTGCTAAAGTCTTCAAATCATGATTTAAAGACTTTACATTACAAAGAATCCACCATTTGCACTAGTTTAAGCCTGCAAGCGCCCCATGCTGCAGGGGAAGGGGGAAAAAACCCAGGGTCTCTGCCAATTTGACCCGAGGGGAAATTCCTTCCCTACCCCAAATATGGCAATCAGTTGAACCCTGGGCATGTGGACAAGACCCTCTAGCCAGACACCAGGGAAAGAATTCTCTGTAGTAACGCAGAGCCCTCCCCCTCTAGTGCCCCATCACTGCCTGTTGGAGATATTTGCAGCTAGCCGTTGCAGATTGGTTACATACTATTGTAGGCAGTAATGCATAATGGTTTGTTTGCTTTCCTCATGTCTCAGGGGTCCCTGCGGAGTTTGAAGACAGTGGCCTCATGTCCCATGTATTCTGCCCCGGCTGCTTTAACCAATCTCTGAAGGAGGAGGGTGTGACAGTGAAACTCCTCGTTGAGATCCTGCAGGACAGTGGGCTGCAGCATTCACACCATAAACACTTTAAGGCCTTCAGCACCACCATCGAGGGTGGAGGAAGAGCCCTCCATAAAGGCATCACAGCACTCAGCACGCTGCCCACTGAGAATCCCTAAGGAATCTCTAAACTCACTGCATGGCTAATAAAGCATTTTTACTGAAATCTCAAAATCTCAGAACATTGCTAATTGCAAAACAAATAAACTCGCTCTCTAATCGGGCCTCCTGCCAAACCACTGACCAATTTAGTTGCCTCTCTCTGAACTTTTTTTAGTTTAGCAATGTTCTCATTAAGAGTGACATGAGTAGGATGAAATGGCTGTTTCAAGGTGACCCAGAAGGGCTGCAATGGCTGTTTCGGTGTCTCCAGAACTGGATGCAGTAGCTACTTTAAGGTGAACAGAATGAGATGTAGGTTTCTGGACATGGATCTACCTAGGACACTATAATATTTTCTATTTTATATCCCATTCTAATGCAACCTGTTCCTATTTGCCTTTGGCAGCCATTGCACATTGAGCAAACTCTGAACTTGTAAACATCTTCCTTAGATCTTCTCCCAAGGATGTACTGGCTAATGTAGAACTCCACAATGAGTTCTCCTCATTGTGACATATTTGGCACTTATATTTTGCCTAACTTGGTTGTCCAGTCACTCACTTTGCCTGAACTCCTTCGAAGCCTTTGGTGACTCCATCACTCTTAACAGCTGCTTGGTGTCATCTGAGAACATATCCATTCAGAGAGGATAGAGGAGAACTCCCAACACTGAAGCCCGAGGCAGCCCCACTGCAGAATCTGTCTCATTCCACGTTATGGTAAGTAAGGTCTCATCAAGCACCATGAATGATTTTGAGATTGAGCAACTGGCTGCAATACAGGAACACGAGATAGGTGCATATGGGAACAGACCATATCCTTCAACTTGTCACTCCAGAAGTCCAGAGCTGAACAGAATCCAGGAGCCCTGTTAAAACGTGGTTTATTCCTATCTATACTGCTAGCGCTGGAGATAGACCTATTCTAGGGTGACCAGACGTCCTGATAAAATCGGGACTGTCCCAATTTTGAGGAGTTTGTCCCGCGTCCCGACCAAAGTACTGTTGGGATGCCATTTGTCCTTATATTTTGTTTCCTGGTCTTCGGCGGCAATTTGGCGGAGAGTCCTTCAGTCGCGGATGGTCTTCGGCGGTATTTCAGCAGTGGGTGCTTCTGTCTTTGGCGGCAAGGTTTATTACCCCCCACCGAAATACCGCTGAAGACCATCCGCGACTGAAGGGCTCTCTGCTGAATTGCCACCGAACTCCCAGACGGGTGAGTGTAAAAACAAATAAAATAAAAACACCTCGACATTTTCCCCTTAACATCTGGTCACCCTAGACCTATTCTATTCTGTTCAGGTTCTTAGAATGCCCTCATCAGCATCCCTTGGTTTTCACACCTCAACTGCTAGAATAGGGCCTCATCCTCCCTGATTAAACTAACCTCATTATCTCTAGCTTGCCTGCATATATATACCTGCCCCTGGAAATTTCCACTACGTGCATCTGACGAAGTGGGTATTCACCCACGAAAGCTCATGCTCCAAAACGTCTGTTAGTCTATAAGGTGCCACAGGATTCTTTGCTGCTTTTACAGATCCAGACTAACACGGCTCCCCCTCTGATGCTCATCAGCATAGTAGCCAAGCACTTTACCTGATCATCATGTGATTGCAGCATTAATGGGACCTTAATTCCTGCTTCCATTGCTCACTTCTGTCTCTCCTTTACTCCATGCTTCCCCCAGGACTTGACCTACCACTCACCCTGTGGTTGTTACATTTCTGTAATAGTGTCACGTGAGGGATCTTGCTAAAAACTTTCTGGCATCCTGAGTAATTTACATTCCCCCATTCCCCCGCCTTCTCTTTATTTGTTTTCTTTATTTGTTTGAGAATTCCAGCAGGGTTAAAAGGCAGGATTCACCTGGCAGAACCATTGCTGGCTTATCCCCAGCAGTTTATTTGTATCCAATTTATCTTCATTAAACTGACCTTTATGAAGCTCTTAACCAATTTCCCAGAGCTGAAAAGCAGTTTATTGGCCTATCATTGCCTAGGTGCCCGCCCCTGCCACTGCTGTTATCTTGTATTGGTACATAAATCCCAAACGAAATACAAAGCTAATAGGGAATTACTGTAAAGCTCCCAAGTTGACATGATACACTTTTGGAAAGTTTATTAAAGAGATCTTGCAACTTCATACAGTGCTGGTGTGGGTGAAAGATTCTCAGCTGCAGAGGTAGATCAGAAGCCAAACCCCATATTTGGCCCCTGGGGTGGATTGTTAGGGTTAAACAGAAGTGCATTGGCAGACGTGGAAGGGAAATTTGCAGCCCATCTTGAACCTTATGGTCCCAAGAAAACCAGATATTTCAATCCTGAGGAACTGATGGCTTCTGCATCAGATACTAGTGGACAGGTTCTGCATGGCTGAACCCACCACCACCCACCCCTGCTGCTTGCTGGTCCCCTTGATGGCAGAGGAGCCACTAAGCGAATAGGCCTCAGAGACACATCTCTACTCTTGTGCCAGTTCAGGGTTGAGGTACAGCGGGGGGCAGCGTGGAGTAAAGAAACACATCCTGCCAATGCCTATCCCATACTTGTCCTGTGGGAACATAGAGGAGTCAGTCTTCAGGGTTGTCAGTCACCTTTTCCCAGCACTAAATGCACTTTAAACAATGAAAGAGGGAATAAGATCTATTGCGATTCACAGCTGCCAGTGGCATCGCTCACTTTCCAAACCACCCTCTGGCCTGTCTTTAGTTGCCTAATACCAAGACAGCAGGATGCAGGGAATAGAATCCAGGAGGGGGGCATCAGCAGACCTTGGTTCTGTTCCTGACTCTGACACTGACGAGTCATTGCCTGGATCTGTGCCTCAGTTTCCCCATTTGTAAAATGGGGGGTAATGATCGCTACCTTCCTTTGTTATGACTTGTACTGTGGTAGTACCCAGGAGCCCCAGGCATGGACCGGGCCCTGATTGTGCCAGGCACTGCACTAACACGCAACAAAAAGCTGGCCCTTGCTCCAAAGAGCTTGCACTCTAACTAAGGGTTTCAGAGTAGCAGCCGTGTTAGTCTGTTTCCACAAGAAGAACAGGAGGACTTGTGGTGCCTTAGAGATTAACAGGTTTATTTGAGCATAAGCTTTCGTGGGCTACAGCCCACTTCATCAGATGCATAGAATGGAACATATAGTAAGGAGATATATATACATACAGATAGCATGAAAAGCTGGGAGTTGCCCTCCCAACTCTAAGAAGCTAATTAATTAAGATGAGCAATTATCAGCAGGAGAGAAACACTTTTGTAGTGAAAATGACAAGAAGGTGTGAGGATATTTAACACGGGGAAATAGATTCATTGTGTGTAATGGCTCAGCCCTTCCCAGTCTCTATTCAAGCCTAAGTTGATGGTATCTGGTTTGCATATTAATTCAAGTTCAGCAGTTTCTCATTGGAGTTTTTTTTTTTGAAGCTTTTCTGTTGCAATATTGCCACCTTTAAGTCCATTACTGAGTGACCAGAGAGATTGAAGTGTTCTACTGGTTTTTGAATGTTATGATTCCTGATGTCAGATTTGTGGCCATTTATTCTTTTGCATGGAGACTGCCCGGTTTGGCCAATGTACACAGCAGAGGGTCATTGCTGGCACATGATGGTGTATATCACATTGGTAGATGTGCAGGTGAACGAGCCTCTAATGGTGTGGCTGATGTGATTAGGTCCTATGATGGTGTCATGGTATAATTCCCCACTCTGAACCTTAGCGTCCAAAAGATGGGGTACCAGCATGAATTCCTCTAAGCTCAATTACCAGCTTAGTACTTGTAGCGCTGCCACCAACCAGGAATTCCAGTGCCTGGTACACTCTGGTCCCCCCAAAACCTTGCCCGGGGACCCCCAAGACCCAGACCCTCTGGATCTTAACACAAGGAAAGTAAACCCTTTTCCTCACCGTTGCCTCTCCCAGGCCTCCCCTCCCTGGGTTACTCTGGAAGATTACTGTGATTCAAACTCCTTGAATCTCAAAACAGAAAGGAAAATTCACCTTCCCCCCTCCTTCTTTTTCCCCCTCCCAGACTCTCCCTGAGAGAGAAAGTAATCCTAACACAGAGAGAAATTAACCTTTTTCTCCTCCTTCCCTCCTTTCTCCCCACCAATTCTCTGGTGGATCCAGACCCAGTCCCCTGGGGTCTCACCAGAATAAAAAAAAAACAATCAGGTTCTTAAACAAGAAAAGCTTTTAGTTAAAGAGGGAAAAAACAGTAAAAATTATCTTTGTAAATTTAAGATGGAATATGTTACAGGGTCTTTCAGCTATAGACACTGGGAATATCCTTCCAGCCTAAGTATACAAGTACAAATTAAAATCCTTTTAGCAAAATACAAATTTGAACTCCTTCCAGCCCAATACACATTTGCAAATAAAGAAAACAAACATAAGCCTAACTCGCTTTATCCACCTAGTACTTACTATTCTGGACATATAAGAGCCTGTATCAGAGAGATTGGAGAGAAACCTGGTTGCACATCTGGTCACTCTCAGAACCCAGAGAGAAGAAAACCAAAATCTAACAGCACACACAAAAACTTCCCTCCCTCAAGATCTGAAAGTATCCTGTCCCCTGATTGGTCCTCTGGTCAGGTGGCAGCCAGGCTTACTGATCTTGTTAACCCTTTCCAGGCAAAAGAGATATGAAGTACTTCTGTTCTATTAACTCTTAGTGACTATCTGTTCATGACAGATGGTGTCCCTTGAATAGATATGTGGACAGAGTTGGCATCGGGCTTTGTTGCAAGGATAGGTTCCTGGGTTCGTGTTTTTGTTGTGTGGTGTGTGGTTCCTAGTGAGTGTTTGCTTCAGGTGGGGGGGCTGTCTGTAAGCAAGGACAGGTCTGTCTCCCAAGCTACAGAGAGTGGGACCTATCAGGTAGCTAAGAATTATTATCGGCCAGCAGCAAGCCCAGCATGTTCCATTTTAAATTGGATGGTGGCATGTGTTTGTCCACTCCACTGCTGGTGCTCAGATGTGCTTGCCATGCTCTGCCATGAGCTTGTTCCATAAAGGTGCTTTTCCCTTTGTTCTGAGGGCCAGTGTATGCCTGATTTGCATGAGGAATGAAGGCAGCTATTAGTGTACATTGTGTCAGCAGACTGGGAAATTAGCCCCATTAGGAGTTAGTCACAATTGCTGGGAAAATGCTCAGGAGGTGCCAGAAGCTGGCTAGCAGGAGGCATCAGCAGCTCATCAGCTGAGCAGGGCAGCAGCCTGCAAAGCAAGAAGGCTGGGAGTTGTCTCAGGGATCCATGTCCTTCTCCAAGTGCCATCTGTGACACCATCATGCTGAGGCTCATTCACTTTCAGACTCTGGGGATTGACTAGTATCCAAAGGTCAAAGCTTGGAAGGGGGTTCTCAGAGAGTTGGGAGAGTGAAGGAGGTTGTGTATAATTAATAGGCCTGATTTTCCTTTCATACCTACTAGGGTGACCAGGTGTCTGGTTTTCAACTGGAAAGCCCAATCGAAAAGGGACCCTGCCGGATCCGGTCGGCACTGCTGACTGGGCCGTTCAAAGTCCGGTTGGTGGTGCAGGCAGGCTCCCTACCCGGCTCCGCACGACTGCTGGGAAGCTGCCAGCATCTCCCTTTGGCTCCTAGGTGGAGGGATGACCACGGGGGCTCTGCAAACTGCCCCACTCCCAGCGACAGCTTAGCTGCTCCCATTGGCCAGGGGCTGTGGCCACTGGGAGCTGAGGGGAGTGCGCAGAGCTACATGGTAGCACCTCTGCTTAGGAGCCGGAGGGAGATACCAGCAGCTTCCTGGGAGCCACCTGAAGTAATCGCTGCCTGGAGCCCACACCCCGCATCCCCTCCTACACCCTAACCCCCTGTCCCAGCCTGGAGTCCTGCACCACCACAGAATCTGTACCCCCAGCCAGAGCCTTCATCCCCCCTTGTATGCCAACCCCCTGCCCCAGCCATCTCCTGCACCCCAAACTCCTCATCCCCAGACACACCCCAGACCCCGCACCCCCAACCAGAGCCCTCACCCCTCCCACACTCCAACCCCCTTCCCCAGCCCGGATCCCCCTCCCACACTCTGAACCCCTCATTTCTGGTCCCACCCCAGAGCCGGCACTTCCCACCCCAAAGCCCGTACACCCAGCCAGAGCCCTCACCCCCTCCCATACCCCACACCCTTGCCCCAGCTCAGAGCCATCTCCTGCACCCCAAACCCCGGATCTCTGGCCCCATCCCAGAGCCTGTACCCACAGCCGGAGTCCTCACTCCTACCCCCCCCAAACCCCTGCTCCATCCTGGATCTCCCTCCAATACCCTGAACCCCTCATTTCTGGCCCCACCTTGGAGCCCACACCCCCAGCACAGAGCCCATATCCCCTCCCACACCCCACTCTCCTGCTTCAGCCTGAAACCCCCTCCCCCTCCCATATCCCCTCCCAACCCCCTGCCCCAACCCAAAGCTCTCTCCTGCACCCCAAGCCCCTCATCTGAAGCCCCACCCAAGAGGCTGTACCCCCAGCCGGAGCCTTCACCACCACCACCCGCCCTGCACCTCAACCCCCTGCCCCAGTGCAGTGAAAATGAGCGAGTGAGCGAGGGTAGGGGAGAGCGAGTGATGGAGGGAGGGGGATGGAGTGAGCGGGGGGTGGCCTCAGAAAAGGGGCGGAGGGGGGCGTGTCAAGAACGTTTGGTTTTCTGCAAATAGAAAATTGGCAACCTTACCTATATCACAATACATTTCAATACTGTTACTCCTGATTTTACACAGCTGGTACTTCATAGACCTCACATGCTTAAGATTAAGAACATGCTCCAGTACCTTCGTGAATCAAGAGGCCTGTGGAGGACTCACAGCCAAGTTCGCGTTCAACCTTGCAAGGCATCATGACACAGGCATGCTGCATTCACATACGTGGGTTCTCTGTCATGCCTGGGAAGAGAAATGAGCACTGGGGAACAGATGCTTTTGTCTGTAAGCACTTAACCTCAGCATGCAACCAGCTGCAGTTTCTTTGCCTTCTCTACAGGAACTGCTAATTCTTCCTGAAAATTTATTTCCCTGCATGGGAATATTAATGAATCTAAAAGGAACCCAGGAGCCCCCTTCCCCATTAGAGCTCTTGTTCTCTTAACCTTGATAAACACTTCATTCCTGAGTGTTAATCAGAGTGTCTTCTTCACTTCAGGGAGATAGATGGAAATGCATTTACCCGAACCACATGGCTGCGAGATAATGCATCTAACTAGGCTCTGAGAAGAACTTGCCACGTCTCTGAGGCTCCAACCTCCAGCTCTTTTACTGGGTGGAACGAGGATCTTGTGGGTTTTCTGGAAATCTAAAGCAGGAATAGTATCCTGATAGTGCTGAGAAAGCTCTGGTGGGATCAGGAGAGAGTTTTAGGCTGCTAGTGCTCTGAATTAATCCACAGGGATTTCTCATCATGAATGTAACACCAGCAAAGAAATGTAGTTATTACCAGCATCCAGGCATCTTCTTTGTGTGTTTGTACCATTCACATGAAGATTAGTCTGAAGCTACGCTTCTCAAAATGCTCCCTATAGATCTCAGGCAAATCAATTCCCAGTGCAAAGAGAAAATGACAATAGAATTGTCACACGATGGCCAATACGCTAGGAATTGTCGTGAGCAGTGGTTCTCCAGCTACAATTCATGGCCCACCAGTAGAGCCCATCAGGGCAGACTACAGAATGAGAACCCAGCTTTGGAGGATTTGGGGGGTTGAAAAAATGAGGTGGGTCCACTGAAGCATTTTATCCCTACAAAGTGATCCAAAGAATTAAGATGCTGTAGAAAAAAGTGGTAAGCGGGTCTAGTGTTTGTGGAATGACATCACACAAAGGAGGGAAAGGCCAAACACGCCAGCGTGTGAACTTAATTAAAAATTTCCCCACTGTGATAGATCTTCACATGATATAAACTGGCATAATGCCATTGCAATCCTTGGAACGTCACTGATTTAGCCCAGTGATGGTCTGATCCTATAGGGTGGGTAGCATCCTAGTGGAATTGCCAAGGTCTGGGTCTTTCAGACCCAGGAGAATCCAGGCTTTGATGACTCCGAATGGTGAGTAGAGCTGGTCAGAAAATGAATTTTTTTCCACCCAGCAAAAAATGTCAATATATTGGATTTTTTTCTTTTGCCCTGACTTGGGATGAAAAACCAAAATTTTGATTTTTATTTCTATGCTACAAAAAAAAATTTAAGTTTTTTTCATTTATGGTCAATCAAAACGTTTTACCCTTTTTAATTTTGAAAAATTTAAAAATATAAAATAAAGTAAATTTTGAAATGAAAAGTAGATTTGGAATGAAAATTGAAACTTTTCATTCTGAAAATGTTGAAACTTTCTCCCTCCCCCAATTTTTTTAAACAAAATGTTGTCCAAATTGATACAATTTGACCCCCAAAACTGGGTTTTTTTGGTCAAAGCAGCATCTTCTGACAGAAACTGTTTCGGCAAAAGTTGGCCTATCAGCTCTTCGGTAGGCTCAAGGAATTCAGTCTATTTAGCTTAACAAAGAGAAGGTTAAGGGGCAATTTGATTACAGTCTGTAAGAACCCACCTGAGGACCAAATATTTAATGCTGGGTTCTTCAATTTAGCAGACAAAGGTATTACATGATCTAAAGGCTGGAAGATGAAGATAAGACATAGATTTTTAACTGTGCAGGTAATTAATCACTGGAACAATTTACCAAGGGTGGTGGCAGATTCTCCATCGCTGACAATTTTTTAATCAAGCTCGGGTGCTTTTCTAACAGGAAAGTTCTATAGCTTAAGTTATTCAGGAGGTCAGTGTAGATGATCACATTGGGCCTTTCTGGTCTTGGAATCTATGACTCTGTGTTCACCAAAGGCAAGACAAGTCAGGGCAGGAGAAGGCCGTGCTTGGATGGCTCAGGAGGTGAGGACCAGCTTTGTCCTTTTTTTCAGGTAGAACAAGGAGAATCCCAATGGCTGGTGGTCCCTGCTACACACTTGCTAGTTGCAATCACTTGCCGTTACATCTCCCACTAAAAGGAGGGCTTAGCATGCCTGAAATGCTGTTGCCACAAAAAGAGAATGTGGAGAACAAAGGAACAAATTGCCCTCCCAGTCACGCCAGGGTAAATCCAGAATACTCCACTGAAATCAATAGTTACACCAGGCTTAAACCATCGTACCTGAAAGCCAAACCCTGAAGTCTTTATTAACACAAAATTCAGTGGGAACAACACTGGGTCCAAAATCTCTCTCAGAAGTTCATTGGATCTTTAGAAGAAAATGCTGCTGAGTTCTGGGTGGATAAATAACCCTTCAGGATACTTCCCTCCCCAACTCCCCATCTCCGACCCCGGCCAGCATAACTTCTGTAAGGTTCTCTAGAGATAAAGAGATCGTGGGCTCTTCTCTTAGTCCCAGCGATTGCTGGTGTGAAATGGGATCTCCCCCACCCAACCTCCCAGGTTTCTCTCTTTACCCTCATGAGGCCTCCTTTTTGGCCTAAACCTGTTGGGTGGAAGACCCAGTCTTCTGCGCCACTGATGCATGGAAAAGGAGACAAAGAGAAGAGGATGCTGCAGAAAGCAATTGCCATAGAGATGATACCTCTAATGGCAAGTAAGCCTTGTTTGCTATCTTTTTGTTTGCTTTTGTTTTGCTTGCTTTGCTTGCCTTCTTATGTATCCCTCTTCATATCTTTTTGGGAGCTGAATTCATTGGTGCTGCCAGATCTCTCGGGGCTTTGGTAACCAAATCTTCCCTGTCTGGCATAGCAGGGCTCTGCTGGCTGGTGTTCAATAGATGTAGCAGGGCAAGGGCAGAGGGCCTCAATGTCTCGATAGGAAACCCATTGCCTTGATTAAAGCTTAGAGCCAGCCACAAGGAGCCCATCAGAGGGGAGTGGATTTGACAAATGGGGTGAGTGGGAAGGAGAGAACGGAGTGGGAGGAGGCAAGGAAGGGAAATGCAGACAGACAGCTCTGCAAAGAATGGTACCCTCTGATGAAAGGAAGGGAAGGGGGCTGGAGCACCAGAGCGGGGAAAAGGAAATAAAGGCAGACAGCCTGCGAATGGGCTGATTAAAGGGGAGAGTTTGAAGCCGACCCTAGTGCCCCCCCAAGGATTGATACCTGGGGCAAGATAACCATTAGTGGGTTTGAGGGTTGGAAGATCCAAAGTGAACACACTCACCGTGTCCCGTACACAGAGGGGCTCCCGTGCCTGGCTGCACAATCACACACAATGCAGCCAGGCACACAATGTTTGCACTAGCACTCACATGGCTCCATATACAGCCATAACTAGTTGCAAGAAGGTGGATGGGCACATGCACTCACAAACACCCAGCCACACACACAGGCATCCTCAGGCCTAGGAGGACAGTCACACACGGTGGCTGGGATTTTCAAAGAAACCTAAAAGAATTCAGGGGAAGTTGGGTGCCTAATCCCCTTGGGCTCATTTGAAAATTCCAGCTAGAGCTGGTCGGAAATTTTTCATTGAACCAGTTTTTCAATGAAGAAGGCTGTTTCGAAAAAAATGTGTTGTTTGAGAGTGGGATTTTGTTTTGAAAACACCTCCCTTCCCCCGTGCACAGAGTAATGTTGACATGGCCCATTTTTGCAATGGCTTGTTTTGATTTTTCATGATGAAATGACGGTGTCACATGGATGTCATTGTTTATAGGTCTAGCTAAACAGTTTTCAAAGGGTGGCAATCAGAACGAAATGTTTCGATCGGCCCAAAATAAATTCTTTTCAGCATTTTGCATTGTGGGAAATTTCGAAACGTTTGGGTTTGCATTTCAGAACAGGAAAAAAAAATCAAAATTACATAATCCCCCTCCCCGCTCCCCCCACCTCCACCACGGCATGCAGTCACAAACGCATAGGTGTGCACATGCATACAACCAGAGGTGGATTATGGATTTCTGGGCCCTGGGCCAAAGCAAGTGGGGGCCCCTCCCCACCCCTTCCACCTGCACTCCTCCCATTCCCCCACGCTCCTGCTGGGGAAATGGGGTTAGGGTGCAGGGGCTTGCTCTGCCCCTCCGCCCAGCACTCCTGGCGGAGTCGGGGTGTGGGCGCTTCCCCTGCTCCCTGGCAGGAGCGGCAGACAGGTGGAGTGGAGCAAGGCCCCACCACAGTCCCTGGCAGGAATGCCAGGTGGAGCAGGGAAAGGGGCAAGTCCCCGCACCCCGACCAGAGCACTGGGCGGGCGGAGTGAGTTGGATGTCCCTGTGCCTAGGAGCCAGACATGTTGGCTGCTTTAAGGAGCTGCAGAGAGCCAGGGCAGGCAGCTAGACTGCCTTAGCCCCACATTGCTGCTGACCAGACTTTTAGTGGCCTGGTCAGCGGTGTTCACCAGAGCTGCCAGTGTCCCTTTTTGACCGGGTGTTCTGGTCGAAAACCCAAGGCACATAACAGTCTTGTCTCCTGTGAGCTGTCACGCTTTGGTCTCATTTCGGTTATTGGGGCTGGTGTGAGGGAGCTGGCTGGGGTTCATGGGGCAGAGGACCTGCAGGGTGGCACAGGGCAGCCTGGAGAAGAGGAATGCATGGAACGTGCAGGGAAATATGGGAACACAAGGAAACATAGGGGAGCGTGGGGAATTGTTGGGGAGCACAAGGGAACAGGAGTGGCAGAAGCACCCTAAAAGTGGGGGTACCACAGGCACCCAAACCCTGGCCTCGCCCCCCCCCACTGCCCCTTCCCCCTGAGATCCCGTCCCCATGCTGTCCCTTCCCCTGAGTCCCTGCGCCCATATAGCCTCTTCCCCCAAGACCCCACCCTCTCTTGCTCCTCTCTGTCCCCTCCCCCATCACTTGTCCTTATGGCCAATAAAAAGGGGGGGCTGCGGCCCCCGAACCTCCCATTCTGGTGCCCCTGCAAGGGAACACACAAGAGTGCCGGAAGCTGGGTGTCACAGAGTGCCTGGTCCCTTAAAGAGGGAGCGGGGTCCAGTGCTCCCATGACTCGTCAGCTGCCTCCCAGTTGGACTTAAGAGATGGCACCTGGGCCATATAAACGAGAACAACTCGGATAGTGGCAAGTCAGTTAGGACGGGGTGGGTGAGAGGTGCCCAAGGAGCAAAAGGAGAGACCCCGGGAGAAACAGGAGCTGTGGGGAGGAGCTGGTACAGAGAGTGCTGGGGAAGGAGAATAGGTGGTGACCATTGTTGGGGAGGGCTGGCCCAACCTCCCTGCCAAGTTACAGAAGTGCTTGTGCGGAGGCTCTTGGGGACAAGGGGAAGAACCGGCCTGGTTAAGGGAAACTGAGTCAATGTTGGAGGGCAGCTCCCAGCAGCAGGGGTAGGACCCCCAGGCAGGGACACCTGGGTCGGTTGGACCCTGAAGGGAGTTCTCTCATGGGAGATTTGACTTAGGGCTGCTGGCGACTTGTCAGGGGAAGGAAATGAATCTAGGAGCTTCCAGGCAGGAGTTTTGGGACATGAGCAAAAAGCCTGCGAAGAGACTGGCTCTCGGGACGGGGAGCTGGCCAAGAAGTCGCGGGCCGGGGGTGCAGAGCATGAGGAAGGCAGGGTCGCACAGGCAGTGCTGGGGAGCCTGGGGAAAGCAGGGAGATAAGTAAGCGAAGGCTGGGAGGGAGAGGAGCCTGGGTAGATCACAGACAGGGCACAGGTAGATAGGGAATCCTTGTCATTTATTGAGCTGTTCTGTCGTCTCTCCAAGGGAATAAAGGAAGATCCCTTTTTCAACCCACACCTCTGTTCTCCGCGGGCCAGTAGCAGCTGAATGGGCTTTGCAAGGGGGAGACCTGCAGAGGAACCACCCCCGTTAAAGTGGCCTTTTCACCCAGAAGTAGACAGCAGGCCATGAGCACTGCTCCTGGGGACCCCTTTACCTGAGCTGTGTTGGCCACTGGATGTCCATTATCCAAGGGTTGTTAACCTGCAAGGGTGGAAGAGGTGCCACCATCTTCCCTCTCTTTGTTTACAACAGGAAATGGTTGAGAACCATCTGTGTCCCAATGCGACCATATCCTGCCTCCATAGGAAGCTGCCAGATATGCTGCTGAAGAGCTGGCCACAGAGCAGGAGCCTTTCTAAGCAGCTCCCCCATTGTCAAGGGAACCTCTCTCCTTGTTCGTCTCATTCCAGGGTCGCCTGGGGCCGGGTAGCAATAAGCCATGTCCAATGATACAGCAAGAGGAAGACAGAGAGCGCGTCTCCAAACGGCCGTCTCCTCTCTGATTGTTGTCTCCCAGGGCTGGAAATGATGGCTTTAAACTCAAAGGCACCATCTTTTTCGGTTCAAACCTAGTGAGATAATTAAATATTTAGAGGATGAGCTAATTTGAAGATGGTTGCCTTCTGCTGAAAAGCACTCAGCCATCAGATGGGATATTAAATCCCTCGGCTCTGGCTCTGTTCTGTCATCAGAAATGTTTTAAGCTTCTAATAAGGCAGTAATATGATCAACTTTACAAAACTTAATTGCGAGGAGAAAATTGCAGCGTCACATGCTACAGCGCAGGACACTTTTCGAACTTCCTGACGCAAGACATTAACAAGGCAGCAGCGGGGAGAGAGGGGAAAAGACATACATAAGGGAAAGTGGAGAGCGAGCCAGCCAATGATTTCTCTAACGGCAAGGACATTGCTTTCACATCTCATCGGAAAAATCTTTCTTGATTTTTGAGTTGGGCCCAAATGAAAATCCTGGATCCAGACACCTCTGTTTTTCAAGGGGGAGTTGAAATCCAAAGCTGCATCCAAACTGGCCTCCCAGCTCCACCGATGCTAGTGGCAAAAGCCATGTGGATCTCAGTGGGACTGGAATTCAGATCTGAAGACCTTGAATTTAGATTCCTATGAAATCTGCATCTAAACGGCTTGATTCTTTGCTGCCTTGTTACTATCGTGAATTAGTTTTTGATAGTAGGACCTAGAAATGCTGGCTGAGATCAGGGCCTCATTGTGGTAGGTGTGGTATGTACACAGAATGAGAGACAGTCCTTTCCCCCCAAAAAACCAGCCACACTCACAGAGCAGAGCTGGGATCAGAACTCTGGTCTTCTGAAGCCTAGTGCACTCACCTTATAGGCTATATGGCCTCCCCTAGTGCTAGTGCTACCTTGCCCATTGTGTGGTCACTTACACCAGTGCAAAGGCAGAGTGGTAGCTATTTGCAAAGGCATGAGCATGGCCACAGGGTCTGAGGCAAGGGAGGATCAGACCCGAAGCACCTGTGCTGAATCCATCTCAACGTAATCTGTAAAGCAACTTTCCCACATGTTGTATGAAGGGACTGAGCGATACATAGGCCAAACCGGGGGTGGAAAACCTAGAGCAATAACACTGGTGATGTATATATAGGTGGGTGTGCTGGGGCATGCAGGCCCCACCCTGGCCAGGAGGGGGTTAATGAAGGCCTGAGGCCCCACCTGGCCCAGCTCTGCCACACCTGCATCAGGTGTGGAGAGGGGAGGCAAAAGGAGAAGGCCCAGATCAGTTTGGGATTGACCAAGCAAGACAGCAGACCTCTGCTTCTCCTTTGGCGAGGGAAGCCAGGGTTCAGCTAAGAGTCACAGACCACATACTGCCTGGATGAGCCTCCAGGGCATGGGATGACCAGTCCCAGGGAGACTACCCACAGCACTGGCTGCTTGAAGACTAACCCTGAGTAGGAAGGCAGGATCTTGCCAAAGGCTCCTCAGATAACCCTGTTTTTGAGTTCAGAGCATTCCTTTCCTTTTTAAATGTAATACCCTGGCTAATTCAAGCCTTCCATAGCCAGGAGGCTAAAGCACCACTGCACTGGACCTTGGGAAAAGCAGCATCTGGCAACTGAAGACCCTGTGACAGGGTGAGTAGGCATTAGGTGCTGTACATTTGTATTGCTTTTAGATGTATTATGGTAGCTCCTCCACCCACTCATGGACCAAGGCTCAATTGTGCCAGGTGCTGTGCAAACACAGAGTGCAATGATGCTTCCTGCCTTGAAGTGTTTATAATCTAAGCCCCACCTTAGGTCTGCTTGGGCCAAATTCTGTAAATCAAAAGCATGCAGCACTGGCCTAAGTTCTGCCCCAATCAATGTCAGCGATACAACTCCCATTGACTTGGGGAGTGGGGGGATGGGGAGACATCAGCTGGTGCTGAGCATTTGTGGGACTCCCCTCCCCAAAAGCCAGAAAGAAGGTCTCTCTCGCAAGGGCGTTTTGCTAGAGGAGGGCTGTTGAAGACAGTGGAGGTTTAGTCACTGGCTTTGGTTGGAGCTGAATCGAGGAGGGCATAAGAGTGAATGAAAGCAGCTCAGGATTGAGCCGGGGGGCTGAGCCACACAACGATGGCAGGTTAAAAACATGAGTCTGCAGCCCCCTTTTTTCCATGCGCTAGAGGAAGCTGCTGCTCTCTGGGATGGACCTGAAAGGGCAACATCCCCCATGGGGGAGGGGTATCATAGGGCAGGGCAGGCTAAGCCTGCCCTAATACAGACCGTGGCCCCGCCTATGCTCTGCCCCGAGGCCCTACCCTCACTGCCCCTCTCCCCTGAAACTGGTGGAGGCTCTCCTCTAGCTAGAGGGCAGACGTGGTCAGTAGCAGCTCGGGCTGGCTAGCAGTCCAGGGGTCAGGCTGGTGCTCGGGCCAGCTGGGGTTACTCTGGCCGTGGGGGGGCTCAGGGCTCTGGCTACCAGGGGAGGGCCTTGGGTGGAAAGGGCAGGGCTGAGGGCCAGCCTCTGCAAAGGGGAGGTTCACCTGCCACCCTTGACACCCCCATTCCCCCCCCCCCACAAGTTGGGATGTGGATCAGAACTCGGTGTCACTCAAATGCCTCTTTTCTCCTTCTCACACATATGGTGCCCTGACCTGGCTGCTTCTCTGAAACGGACAATCCCGCTTTGCTTGCCCCGGATGTCCGGTGCCCACGTCAGAAATGCTTTGAGGAGGCAATGAAAGGGGGAGCAGAGAGGGGAAATAAACCTGATTTAAAGAGCGGGGACCGTGAGGCCAGTGACCCAGCAGAGAGAATGAGTAATGGACTCGGAGTCAGTCATATTAATGAATCTTGCTGTCTGGAGGCTGCTGGGTTGCAGCATTTCTGGCTATGTTCAAGCAGCAGGAGGCAAACGCTCTGCAATGTACAGCTGTCCATGGGAAGACGGTGGCCTGTGATTTAATGAATCTTGTAGGAAACTATTTCAGAGCGGGAGGATGGGAATCTCATTCCAAACTGAAATCTAAGCCATTTCCTGACTGCCACTGAAGAGAATGCAGGAGAGGGTCCGCCTGCTACTCGCGACTCCTACTCCCACCCCCCCATCCTCTTGGTAGCAGATGGAGAATCAGTCCTGACAGAGTGAAATGTCTGTCTAGAGAGCGGTAAGGATATGGGATGGTGCAAGGAAGAACAGTTTTCAGAGCAGTTTTCAGAGCAGATGGAGGGAAATACCAGTCAAGTGAAACCAGCTGCCAGGGAAATTCCAAGGAGGACCAAGCTGGACCCCCTGCTCCCTGCCAAAGGGCTGTTAAGATGTCACAAAGCTCAAGGATCATTTGTAAGGTTATTTCCCCAGGTGTCAATTGAGATCTGGTCTTTAACGAGGAAAAGACTCAGTGCAGGGAGTCTGCTGGGGCTGATTGGGGTCGTTAAAGCAAAACACACCACCTGATAAAAGGGTGCAAAGCCCAGAAAAGGGATTAGAAAGTGAAGGCCAGGGCTTTAAAGGCAGCTTGTTTGCAGAGGGCTGCTGGTGGGAATGAGAGGTGCTGGATGGTACTTGGCAGGGTTTGGCCCAAGCAGAGCTAAGGTTGGGCTTGGGAGCTGGGTTGGGAAGGGAAAGGTGTTGCCTGCCTCCTGAGAAATGCTAGGGTCCACAGGTCCATGGGGGCTGGACACAGCACAGCAGATGGAGTCTTCCTGCTTCTTAGAGCCACCACTGGGCCTTTGGCTTAGCACAGAGGACCAGAGAGAAAGAATGCACAGAGCAGACCCAAGGCAAAGCCAGGTGGGGGCTGCCCAGTGGGGAGGGAAAGAAGAGATGCCTAGGAAGGGTCTGTCTTCAGTGAAACGTTCACCAGAGTTATTAGCACATGGGTTGGTCCCCCTCAAGTTAGCCTAGCTCGAGCCAGAGCGGCCCCACTGCGAGAGAACACTTGAGCTGCTGCGTCCACACTGCTGCTACTGCGCTTACTCGTGTGCGGTGCTGAGACTTCTGGGAGCGCATCCCATGGTCCCTTGTGCCGCAGCAAGCTGTCCCGCTCTAGGACTTCTTTCCCAGTGAATTGTGGGAGAATGTGTCTGTCCTTTCTGGGTGCACAGGGGGGAATTGTGGGAAGGTATTGGAGGACTAGAAGTGCTCGAGTAAAGCTAACCGGCATCCATGCTGTCAAATGATCATGGTCACAGCTGACGGGTTGTGCTCATTTGAGTTTTAGCCTATAGCCCCTTACGGGCCAGCCAAATGGAGTTAAAAGCACTCCCACTCTCAGGTGAAAAGTTTCAGTTTGTGGACAGGGCTCATTAGGAGAGGCAACACTTGACTCACCTTGGCAGTGAAAACAAGCCTGGTAAAGGGTACAGTCTGGAAATGGGAGGCTGAAAGCACAAATATGCACACTTCTTTCCACTTGGAGCAAAATCCCAGAGAGCTGTTGAGGCTGTGTTGTCTAGTGGTTAGAGCAAAGGACTGGCAACCAGGCGGACTCTGAGTCATTCTTGGGCGCTTTGCTACCAAGGCAATCGGTGCCTTAGAAATATTACAGATGACCTGGAGGAAGCCTCTGTGGTTCTGGCCACTAGACAGCGTAAAAGGCAATTTGAAGCTGAGGTAGTTTGAAACTGGTTAGGTCACAACGGTGCACACCTCATTTGACACATAAGGAGGGCTACACTTTAGCTTTACTGGTGCACCTATCCCCTGTGAAGACCAGCCTTTCCCTTTCCCATTAAACATAACCCAAGAACTAGGGGTCACCAATGATATTAAGAGGCAGCAGGCTTAAAGCAAACAAAAGGAAGTACTTCTCCACATAAGGCACAGTCAACCTGTGGAACTCCTTGCCAGGGGATGTTGTGAAGGCCAAAACTATAATGGGCTTTGAATAAAAATTAGATAAGTTCATGGAGGATAGGACCATCAATGGCTGTTAGCCTAGATGGCCAGAGATGCAATCCATACTCTGGGTGTCCCTAGCCTCTGATTGCCAGAAGATGGATGACAAGGGATGGATCACTTGATGATTGCCTCTGTTCACTGCCTCTGGGCCACCTGGCATTGGCCATTGTTGGAAGACAGGATACTTCGCTAGATGGACCATTGGTCTGATCCAGTATGGCCGCTCTTGTGCTCTGTTTAGATGGTAGAGACCCACACTTGTCCCTGTGCTGTGTGGAAACCTCCTCTCCATCCTACCTGAAGATACTTCAGAGACAAAAGATAACAGCATAGTAGAGAACAGAGCAAGCCACACCTTGATCCCCAAACTGAAAGGACAATCATGATTTCGAGCAAGTAACTCCAGAATAATTAATTCTACCCTGCCTTTCATCACAGGCTCTCTAAGTGCTTTGCAAACCTGCATTCAGACTCCCAAGAGACCTGCAAGCAAGGCAAATATTATTCCCACATTACAGAGGGGGAAACCATGACACAGAGAAGTTAGCAGCCAAAATGTCAAAAGCGGCCACTGATTTGTGGTCACAGCTTGAAACCTTTTCAGTCTGGCTTGCAGAGGCACTGCCTCCCTTGACTTCCAGTTTGAGATGTGCTTGGCACACCTGAAAATCAGACCTCAAGGCACCTCCCATCAGGCGGGAAACTGAGGCCACCAAACTCAGAGGCCGCTATTGAAAAATGTAGCTGTGACTTGCCCAAAGCCAGGAGCAGAACACAGGAGTCCTGACTCCATGTCCAGTGCCTGCCCTTTTTTCCCTTTGTATCTAGGCAACAAAGGACCTGAAGTTCATTTCCTTCCACCAGCAGGATTCCTGGTTTATCAACAAAATAACTGAATCAATCAGTTCCCAAAACCGGAGCCGGTGAGAAGAAAGCCTGCCATGCCCTTGGCATGTGGAATCGATCAATACCTTAAATAGAAAAATATTGATAATGCAGTCTCCAAGCTGCTGCAGCAGACATATTTATGCCCCTAATTATACACACCAGGAGGAACGTCCCCTGAATTTAGTATGTTTTTGATTTTTTTTTTTGTAAACTCTTTTTGCTCAGGGGGTGGGGGAGACTCATGTTCTCTTTTTATGTCTCTCTATTTGACCATTGTTCTACCCCGTTCGTGGATCATCTTTCTTGGACACTGTGGTCCTGGCAGACCCCATCCTTGCTCCTTATAAGGAACTGAAGATTCATTTCATGCACTAAATGACTGCCCCTTCCCCACCCCCCCCGCACACTCTCACATCGATGGAAGTCAGAGTTAAGGGAATGTTAGACCCATTTACCTCCCCAAAGTCATGGCCATGGGGTACAAATTGATCTCGGTTATTCATCACATGATAGGTACCAGCGTGACTGAAGTCCTACATTTATCCCCAGAGAAGCAGCGAGACATCCCAAGATCCAGCACGTGGCCCCACCTCTGCATCTCAGTCTTGATCGGCAGAGCCCACCTCTAGAGGTGGGAGAGGATTCGGGTCTGCCTCTGCCTTATTCGTGCAAATCCAGCAGTGTATAGGTGCCGGAATCCGGGCTGCTCCCTGATGCAGGGTGAGGTTTCCCCAGGCAGCGTAACCTCTCCACACAACCCTCCCCTTTGCAAATGCAGCTGGAACCAGGGGCAGGAAAAGGCATGTCAGAGGTGGGAAGGAGTGTGTCTGGAGTGCCCTAAACTCTGGCTTTTCTGTGTTGCTGGACAGCTCCACTGGGAACCATTGGAGGCAGCATAAATTAGACCAGCTCTTTATAACAGACAGACAGTCCCCAGCCAAGCCCAGAATCTGCTTAACTTTAAGCACATGCTTAAGTCCCATTGATTTCAACATGTGTAACTTATCAGGGCCTATATGTCATTATAAATTCCTTGAGCAATTCAGACTGTTCTGTACCTACAGTCTGCAGTGTAGTTGTAGCTATGTCAGTCCCAGGGTATTAGAGACAGTGCGGGTGAGGTAATATCTTTTATTGGACCGACTTCTGTTGGCGAGCAAGACAAGAACAAAATAGATTCATCTAAAACATCAGGCAAAAAACCCTCGCAGGTTGTGACTTCAGAATGCAAATACTTGTGCTGCATAAATTGGAACGCTGCAGAGTTTAGGACTGGTTTTATAAAAAGAGAAAGCAAATAGGAGTTTTATATTTTTTTTATTTATTTTTTGCAAATTGTCACATCATAAAACACATTTCCATGAATAGTTTTCGTTGGTAGATTACAGAAAACCAATATTTCTAAAACCCTGCAATTTTTGTTGACATCTGCATGGTCTTTATTAGAGCTAGATGAAACACTTCATGTGGAATGTTTTCCTTCTGGAAAATATGGATTTGTTAAAACCAAAGTTTTTGTGGGGAAAAATGATTCTCCACCTCCCTCCCCCCATGCCCCCAATGTTGTATCCATGTTCCCAGGACATGAGAGACATGGTGGGTGAGGTAATATCTTTGTATTGGACCAGCTTCTGTTGGTGAAAGAGACAAGTTTAAACTGGTCCAATAAAGGATATTACCACACCCCCTTGTGTCTCTATATTTCCAACATGAAATTTCAAAACTGAAGGTTTTCGCTTGTCATTTACTTCACATGTTGTTTCTTTTTGGTTTAAATAGACCAAAGCAAAACAATGGTTTTAAACTAAGTCGATTTGGATCAAAATTGTTTCTTGACTCAGGTTGAAACGTCCTCTGGGAAACCAAATTTTGAACAACAACTTTTCATGGGGATAAACACTGGATTTCCAACTAGCTGTTGTCTCCATTACTGATACATTTAAAGAAATGACTGGATATAGACAGATACCAAAACAAAGTAGCAGACCATTATCATTGAGTATGTGTTTCTGAAAATGGATGAAAATTCATCCAAAAGCATCAAAAAATAAATTTATTTCAACTCCTGTAAAACAAAAAAAACTGGGTTTCTGCCTTTTTTTTAATTCGAACAGTTTAAAATTTGTTTTTTCAAATATATTCAGTTTAAATAAACAAATCAAAAATCCTGTTTTTTACAATCTAATTTGAAAATCAAGCATTTTAATGGAGTCAAAGGGGTAGCCGTGATAGTCTGGATCTGTAAAAGCAGCAAAGAGTCCTGTGACACCTTATAGACTAACAGACGTATTGGAGCATGAGCTTTTGTGGGTGAATACCCACTTCGCTGGATGCATCCAACGAAGTGGGTATTCACCCATGAAAGTTCATGCTCCAATACATCTGTTAGTCTATAAGGTGCCACAGGACATTTTAATGGAGTTATCTGATACCCTTGTACTGTATCTGGGAGCAGAATTTCATAGATTTGGACTTATTCTTTGCATTTAGTCAGTACCCGGGGACACCAGTCTTGCCCCAGAACCTCAGTGTGCCAGGCACTGTACAAATTCACACTCCCTCCTTGACAGGTTCATAATTTCAAAATCAGAAAGAACTAATGCCCAATGCAGGCCAGAGGCAAATGCTTTAATTTCTTTTCTCTTGTTAGCCCAACAAGGCAGGGGCTTGACCCAGGGCCTTTAACACCAAAGGTCAGCTTGCTACCACATGGGCTAAACAAATGAGTCTAAAGATGATGACTAATTTGGGGTACCTTAATGACTGGGGGTCTATCTGAGACACCTCGGGCCTGATTTATTTTCCCCCAGAGTTTTCCATGACTTAGAAGCACAAACCCCATTGACCTGTCTTCTGAAGTTATATAGGCCCAGATCCCCAGAGGCTTTTAGGTACCCAACTCCCATTGGTTTCAATAGGAGAGGAGAGCTAGACACCTGTCTCTTTATAGGATCTGGGCCCTAGGTGCTTTTGGAGATCCAGAGCTGAATTCTTCTGTCCATAAATGGTCTCACTCTCCATTTTACATGTACAATCTCAATGAAGATGGAAGCGAACCTGATGCTAAGCAACCTGATTTCATTTCAGTTCCAGCTGTGCATACTAGTATTATCTTTTTCCGTGTGTGTATGTATTATTTATTCATCATTATTTATAACTTACTGTAATGTGTTACCGTCTTTGTCAGGTCTGTAATTACCTATTGCTTTTGAGTAAAATCAATAAAAATTTTGAAGGCAGGAATTCACGCAGTGTTTAACGTAGCTATTTCGGGGAGGGGTGGGCTCTGCATTCACGTGACACTCATGCGTGGTGGGAGGAAAGCAGGCCACGGTTTTACCCCTTGTTGGTGTCTGGAGATGGCTTGGATAAAAACTAAATTCAGAGAGAGAGACCGCTCTGATGAAAACTCGCTCCAGGCAGGCCGTGTACTTCGGCTCCATCCTTGAGAAATGCTGAATAGAGCACTTTGTACATACAAAGCCCTGCCTAGGCACTGACTAATTCATCCTTAGAAAACTCCTCTGAGGGAGGTGTCTGTGGGCTTTTCTACATGGGGAGTATTCCTGAATAGCTATTCCAGAATAAGAGGCTGTCCATAAATGATGTAATGCTTTAGGGGGGTGGAAGGGTCCTTAATTCAGGGTGTATGTTTCAGTGTTGCGAGAGGGTGGATCGGTCTTGAAAATCACCAAAAAAAAGTAATGTAATTTATGGACAGACCCTAACTCCTTATGAGGATGCTTTTTTCCAGAAAGAAACTCTTATTCCGAGTTAGTTTACCCTAATATTCTGTACAACACCATAGAAGAGTTGTTGTTGTTGGGGGCCCAAATTTTGCTCTGAATCCCACTGAAAGCAATGGGATCACCCCAGATTTGCGTGGAACTGTCAGCAGGATAAAACCCAGCATCTGGCTGTCTTGCGTGCACACAAATGCAGCCACGATTTCCTGATGTGCATCTCTCTAACCATTCATTCTTCTGCCGTCTTTCTCCTCCCCTTTCTTACTGCTGTTTCATTCTCTCTCTGAACCCTGCCCTCTTATCCCCTCCCTGATGGCTAAGTGCTGACTCAGTAGCTGATGAATTCAAAATGCGATGAGCCCCATACCCACGTCTTCCTGCTGCAGCACAGGGGGGCCCTGCAGCTGGATTGCCACCGCATGGCTGAGCTCAGCCCCTGACACTCCTTCCTTGAAGCAGGCAGAATCTCTCTCTCCCCAGGAAAGCTGGCTAGAATGACATATGGCTCATATACGATGAAAGAAGGGCTTCCCCTTCTGTTAGATCAACATACGCAGAGACACAGACAGCCTAGCTGGCTTGCTAGCCGCACGGCTGAGCTACTCAGATTAGCAGAGTCGGTGACTAGGAACTGTTTTATTCTTGCCTGGTAAAGGAATGTCCCAACCCTCCTGTGAATTGGCCCAACTCAGCTCCCCTGAGCCAAACTCCCTCCTGAGGTTCAGAGTGTTACAAATCTGGGCCTGAATTTTGCTGCTTGAACTGCTGTCTAATTTATATGAGACCAGCAACTTCCACCTCCCATAAAACTGTGGATCGGCGTTCAGCACCTCCTGCCTGGGTTTTAGTCCTGCGTGGTCCCTAGAGCTAATTATTTAGATGCAAATGCCCATATATAAAGTTCTGGTGGGTTAACAATCACTTAGACCTGCAATCCCATAAGGATGACTACCCAGTAGTATGAGAAAATCACAGGCAGGGACTAATGAGCTTAGCCAATCAATAAATCAAAGCAACAGCAAAGCCCCTTTTGCCCTCAACTCCTTAGCAATGTCCTGCTAAAACCCTAGCAGATGGCTTTTTGCAGGATGCCCAGATGGCCATCAGCATGGCAGCTATTTCAGGCCATGTTCGAGTCCCTCCCTCTCCAGCCCCCTCTCTCCAGTGCTTCTGATGAGCTATCATGGGGCTGGAGGGATCCAGAACGGGAGGACACTACCGAACCCCTGAGAGATGAGGCTTGAGCAGATGGCTGGAGCATTTTAGCGGTGGCCTTTGAAGATGCACCTCAGACCTGGGAAGAGCCGCATCTCTCTCGTCTATCAGCTTCCCTGCCCCCACGGCAGTCTCCATATGGGTTCCTTCCTGCCCCATTCTTGACTGCCCTAGCCCAAGGGAGGGTCAGGAACAGGCAGTGAAGCTGCGGGTTCCGGGCACAGCAGGAGGGTAGTTGTGGGGGCAGGGCAGGGCCTCCCTCTCTTTTAGAGGCCTCATCTCCTTGGAGACCAGATAGGCTGGATCCTAAACTTTCCCCCTTGGACAGAGTCCCCTGGGCTCCCGCAGGACCCCAGGAAGTCAGCCGGGACCTGGGTGTTAACCCTTGGATGTCAGTCTCTTAAAGATCAAAGCCCTGGGGTTCCTTGGGGTCCAGACCCTCATCTCCCCCATCCCAGCCATTAACTTCTGACCCCCTCCAGCCATTAGCTTCCATTGAGTGGTGCCCCTTGGCCTGTACGAGGAACTTTGTCATGACACAGAGCCAGGAAGGGCTGCCACCCCCTGTGCGACAGCAAAACACGTTATTCAGCAGCCCTAGCTAACACAGTTATCAAAGGCACCAAAGAAGGTTACAGTGGGAGCAGAAGTTTTGACTTACTTTAGCTGTCTCCCAACCCAACTGCAGCTATAACCCATCTGACCGGGTGTCTCTGTCTGCCTGACTCTGCTTCAAACCACTATTATATATTCTCCCTCCTCCCACCTCCCCCAGGCCAATTGCTCCATCAGTGTCAGGCTGGTCACTGAGGGCTGAGCAGAGAGCTGTACATGGGCCTAGGAAGAGGCATCGGGCTTTCGAGTATTGATTATCCCTGGAGGGTAGAGCGTATGGGGGTTGGCGGGAGGGGAGATCACAAATCTAACAGAAAGGGGCTCCTGCTTTCTGTCGAGTTCTGAGGATCAAGCCGACAGCCTGAGAGCCGGGGCAGTCAGTGCCTGAGAGGGTGGGTTATTCGAGCTCAGAACCCCGGAGAGAAAAGTGTTAGCCCAAGGATAATGGAGACAAGAGGCCCAGTCCTCCACACGCTCACCCCAATCTAAGTCCCTTGACTCCTGATTTGCATGGGTGTGAGGTCCGAATCAGGCCCAAGGGGTTTAGTTCCAGAACCCCTGACGTCGAGGGGTTTCCCTGTGATTTCCATTCTAATGCAGTCCAGATCCAGAGCTCTTGCAGTGGCTTCTACAGTGCCTAGGGCTGGGTCCCTCAGATTTGAAGGTCAGATTCAGAGAGGATGCGTGGATTATAGCTGGGGAAGTGGAAGTTCCATAGAATTTACACACTGTTGGGCTTGGAGGAGGTGGGAGTTAAGGAGAGGAAAGATAATTTAACTTACACCTTCCTCTCAGCTTCTTTCCCTGATGTGCTGCTCATTTCCAGCCCCGGAGCATGTAAGTTACACCACCTTAGGTGCCTCCAGCCCCACCTTGCACATCACCTCTGCATGGGGGCCTCTGAGGATGCAGGGTTGTTTCAGGATCCATGACACCTGAAGTCAATTTGTAAACTCTCAAGAGTGTGGAATGCATTCCCAGGGAGCAGCAAGGGCCTTATGTATTACTAGAGGCATGTGGATTTGCTTGGAGTGGGAAGCAAGAGATTAGTCATCTCCTTGTTCCGGATCTCCCACACTGAATCCACACCCCTTTGCCCTACAACCAGACACACCTCCCCATCGCAATCTTCTCTGCATTAGCAAAAGAAAAACTTGGTTTATCACCCACTGCTTCCAGCTCCAATGGTTTGATCCTTGAGTGGGCACTGGGCTCATGTCTCAAAGACCAGCTCTGCCAAGCGGATACTCAGCTGAGGACCCTGCTCCCAAACTTCACCCCGGGGCAGACAATTGAGCAGAGCCAGCAAACCAAACTGCAGAGCCTGCCCTGTGGTGGGATGCACTTGTGATGCTACATCTGACTGATGAAGAACAAACCGTATCCTTTGTTTAATTTTATTTGACTTGAGCGAAAGGCTGCGAAAGAGGGACGTTCCTAAAGATCCTTTGTAGCTGCTCATCAGAACAGACTGAGCTGCCCAGAAGAATACAGCCGCCCCAGTCATGCTCTTTGACCCCATCTGCTTCAGCGGGTCGATAGCTCGCGTTTTGTGAGAGGAAACACAGCCTGAACCAATCAATATGGCAAAGTCCTTACTCCAGCAGCAGCATGAAGGCTGGCAATGGCAGGGAGGCAGCCCGGAGCCATCTGCAGGGATGGACCACCTCTTCATTACAGTTAAGGAGAGGTATTTAACATCTGGGCGAATGCCTAGTCTCTCTTAGCAAGGTGAAGCCAGTCATGCTGCATATTGCAGCCAGTTATAAACCAGTGCTATGGTCATCATCTGAAAAACGCACCCGCAGTCGTGCTACTGCCTTCAGTGGTGGGCCAGGAAGATAGATTCAACTGGAGGCAGTTCAAAGGACAGCGCTGAAAAACAATCGAGGAGCTGCAGGGCTTGATTTGTGAGGAAAGATCAAAAGAATTTAAATATCTTCGCTCAGCAACTGCTCTGCAGGAACCTGGTATCCGCCTGAAAATATCGGAAAGGGGCAGAATGCATTAGGGGTGGGTTTAATAAGGAGCGATGGGATGTGCAATTGGTAGGAAACCAGCGAAGGACGATAACTCGCACGTGATGGGATGTCTTTTAGGAATGGGATATCTGCATGCTGATGCCATGGGGCAGTGAAACAGCCTCCTGGAGAGCCTGAAAACTAAACTGGGCAGTGGACTGGAGACTAGATGGAGGAGGGGGAAACTCGTGCACCAGCTGGGGGTGGACCTGGGATGCCCAGCAGATCTTTGCCGTCTTTAATTTCTGTGGGCCACCACCACTGGTTCTCACTCAGGCAAAAATTCCACAGAACTCACCTACGTGTGGGAGGATTTGGCCTTCTTGGATGCCACCAGGCTGTGCGTCGTGGCTGGAGAGCAGGACAGTATCTTAATTAAGGTCATTCTCCTCCTTTGGCTTGGTTTTTCATTCAGCCATTTACAGCCAACTCCAGAGCGGGGCCAGATCCTTAACTGCTTTCCTAGGCCAAAATCCTATTGCCTCCCAGTAAGGACTGGGGAGGATCGGGCACATAGGTTGAGGAGGCAGAAAGGAAGTCACAACGTTCCCCTCCCCCCCTTCCCTGTGACACACCCCCTTGAGTTTCATCCTAATTCTCCACTTTACTTTAGGGATCAGTCTCACATTCCCCCTTGCCTTGCCCTGCCAGCTGGAGCCAGCTGAACTCAGACAGCTCCTTGTCCCCGGGGGTGAGAGGACATTTCAGGAGGGGACAGGAACAGCCAGTGTGTGCTGGGTAATTCTCAAACTGACATCCGTTACCAAAGCTGCACGATGAGCACCACAGAGAGCATTCGGCCACTGTCATGCTCCGCTGAGTCGTGCTAGATGTCAGCTCCCTGCTCTGAGGTGTAAGATTGCTGCTGAGATGGAGGAGAAGCAGCCATTTCAACTGCCTGCTCTCACCAGTGCACAATTCGCTAGTCAGCGGCCACAGGGTCAAGGCAGGGGAGGAAGCAAGACAGGGTTTTCTTTTGATAAACTCAAACTCGGAGGCAGAAGAGAAGAGTGCCCGGCCAGAGTGAGGCTGCAGAAACCAGGTCTGTGCAAAGATGGAGGAACTTGCTGCGAATCAAGGAATCACTCACCTTTTTCTTTCTTATGTGTATTATAGTAGCACCTCCTGACCCCAACGGAATTCAAGGCACCTGTGTGCTAGGGGCTGTACAAGCCCATAACAGCAGACAGCCTCTGCTCCAAAGAACTGGCAATTCAAATAGACAAATGGAGTGTTATATTGCTCCTGCTTTACAAATGGGGAAACTGAGGCAGCAGACCCTCGGAAATTAGCCCAGATCTCCTGTGCCCCAGAGCAGTGCAGTAGCCCCAAGACCATCCTTCCTCGCTTGCAGTGAGGGACAAGGGGGATTTTACCTTAATAACAATGGCACTGCAGTGCTCTCCAGTGTAGTTACAATGTTTGATTAATACAGTACATTACCATAATCTCTCCGGACACTATGGTAGCCTCTGAGACAGGATTCTTCTGATTCTTCCCTGCAACATGGGTACTCTGACAAAGACTTTGGGCCCAGCAACCCTAATGCCAGCATCCCAGGGCAGTATAGGGGAATTGCTTGGCCTGATAGAGGACAATTCTCTGGAAGTTAGGGCCTGGGTAGTTCCGCCTCCGCACCCCTTCCTGCTGCCGATGTATGGACAGGGACTGGAGGGAAAAGGAATGTGACTGACTGGCAGTCCCTGGTTGATGTATCAGCCCCTGGGGACCGCTGCCAGCTGCAATCGTTTAGAGCAACCTTCAAGCTGCTCTGAATTATGCCGCACACCCAAGCTGCACGGAGCTGGCCTAGTTTTGGGAGGGGGGGAAAGACACTTCCTTGCTCCCCTCCACCCCACAAACTGTACTGGACACATATCAGCTGTAACGGAGGGTCTGGCCCAAACATTTTGGACCATTCTTGTAGAATAGCTTTTAAAGGAGGGACCCTGACTCCTTTCGGACCCTTGTTGCATAACAGCAGCCTCCAGCATTCATTCTCATCTGGGCAGCCCTCTCCATACCAACAGTCTCTGACTTAAAAGAGGACCAGAGGGATGGGCAGGTGAAAGGGGGAATTTAGTCTGCGTGTCATCTTCCTCTTTGGGCTTTCTCAGGCTGCCTCACCCAGGGGCATCACCCCGATGGAGGCTTCTCCGTGCTACAGGAGCAGAGATGGACAGATAGATGGGCAGAGGGGATGGATGTTGGGTTGTGGATGAGATGGATGGGTAGATAGATTTGGGGGGCGGGGGTATATACCGTAGGTGGATAATACAGAAGGACCCCAATGAAACCAGTCCAGCCAGCTTATCGGCGCTGTGTGTAGCACTTCTCCCGGACACCCAGTCAAGTAAACTGTGTCTCATTCAGCTTTTCCAGGGCGATGAATGGCAGCTGGCGAAAGGGAAGGGAGCTGGAAGTTGCATTCTGGTTCTATTGCAGTTTTGTGTATTTCCCGGCTAATTGTCTCCCAGGCTCCTTTCCAAAGAGTCTCTGGCTGAGCAGGCAGATGCCAGCTGTGTGTGTGTCTGTGTGCGATACTATTCCTGGGGGTGGAGGGAAAGGGGGGGGCACAGGGAGGAGGGGCAGCTGCAGTGACTTGGATTTTTGAAAAGCCACCCAGCCAGTGGGAGGGCAGCATCGATCCTTTTAATAAAACAGGGCTGAGCTTCAGGCTCAGAGGCAGGTGCTGTCCCGCAGCCAGCCAGGCTGCGTCCTTCTTCTAACCTGAGCCCGCCGGGGAGGTGAGAGGCTGAGGGGCTGCGAGAAGCGCCTTCCCATCCCCGGCCGCTCGCTTTTGCCTTGTCGCACACACGGGAAAGACCATGGAGAAGAAGCCGCCGATGCTGCCGCTGCTGCTGCTGCTGCTGCTGGTCCCAGGGGTGAGTGAACCTGCGGGCTCTGCCTGCTCCCCGATGCCGGGGAAGGGGTCCCGGGGGGACCGTGCGCGCGGAGAGCCCCAGAGGAGGAGGCACCCCGGGGTGGCGGACGGGGAGGGAGGCAGAGGGGTGAGGACCGGGCAGAGGGGTGGAGCAGGGGGTAGGCGGGAGCAGGGGGCAGCCGGACGCGGGTGGTGTAGCGGGACACGGGACGGGTGTCCGGGCACAGGCGGGACAGCGGGAGGAGGCAGCCGGATCTAGGGATGGAGACAAGGGGTGTAGCGGGTCAGAGGGGCGGCTGGGCAGAAGGGGTGTGGGGCGGGGTACCCGGGTACAGGGGGAAGGGGAGTGGTTAGCGGGGAAGGGGTACAGGAGGGTAGCCAGGTACAGGGGGGAAGGGGAGTGGTTAGCGGGGAAGGGGTGCAGGGAGGGGCAGGGCAGTGGATAATGGAGAGGGGTGCGGTACCCGGGCACAGGGTGGCAGGGGAGTGGTTAACGGGGCAGGGGTTCAGGGGGGTACCCGGGCACATGGCGGAAGGGGAGTAGATAATGGAGAGGGGTGCAGTACTCGGGCACAGGGCAGCAGGGGAGTGGTAGGGGAGGGGTGCCAGGGGTACCCAGGTATGGGGGGAACAGAAGTGGTTAGTGGGGGGAGGGATGCAGAGGTATCTGGAGGGGCAGGGGAGTGGTTAGCCGAGAGGGGGTGCAGGTACCCGGGTACAAGGGATGGGGGGAGTGGTTAGCCAGGGGAAGGGGGATTGGGGAGGGGTACCCAGGCCAGGGGGGTGGTTAGCCGAGGGGAGGGGTGCAGGGGTGGAGGATGGCCAGGCGGGAGGGATGCAAAGCAGTGGGCAGCTGGGCAAAGGAGCGGAGGGGTGTCACCCATCCCTCATCCCTTCCCTTCTCTTCCCTCCAGCCTATCCACCCACCCATCCACCTCCTGAACCTCCCCCCATGCCCCTTTCCAAACACTCCCCTTCCTCCCCCCCACTACCTCATTCCCAGGGATAGGGGTGGGGGTAAAATCTCTCCCCCACCCGCAGGAGTCTGCCGGAGCGTCATGGCAGGTTCCAATGTCCCTGCTTGGGGTGCTCTGGAAGCCACCCCCGCCAGAGAGAGGGGAAGCCGCAGCCCAGGGAAGGTCTCCGCCTGCAGGCAACTTCCCACAGCTGGCTCAGCTCAGCTAACCTCACCCTTAGCCTGGGTAGCAGCCCAAGCGCCCGGACCTCTGTGACCTTCACACATAGCAGAAGGGCCTAGCAGAGGGCCAGTGGTTTCTCCTCTAGTCTGGGGAGGGGGCACCTACTCCCATGAGATCAGGGCTCCCACCTGAGCAGGAGCTACAGGATCAGAGAGAAATTATGCTTTTTTTTTGCTAAAGCACCCCCTCCTCCACCCTCCCTGGGTTCTTGGGGAGCACCAGACATTACAATACGATAGGAGGCAACCGTTAAAAGCGTTGCACAGGGGAGAGTGCAAAAGGCCAATGAAATATTCACAAACCAAAGCCAGTGACTGAGCAGAAGAAAAGGCTCCTAGACAGAGGTAAATTATAGATCCTAGGGACAGAGGAATTGCTAGCCCTGCTCAGATCTGCAGCCTGGGCAGGTGTGGATGTTTGTGTGGATATCAGGAATATCCAGAGTTATGAGAGTTACTGCTGGGCACAGCTTGGAGAGGATTTTAACCCTCATGCTTTGGGGCTTGAGCCAACCTCATTTGTTTAAAGCCATTTTGCGCCAGTGAGAAGTGCCTCCTCAGCTCACAACTTAATCTACGGAGCAGATACAGGCCAGGCACCCCCAACGCTCTCCCTGCTCAGCCGTGATCCGGAGGGATCACCTCTAGGGCTCAGAGGGGAGTTTGTTTGCACCCTTGATTCTCTGCTGAGACAGTCAGCCAAGCAGGGTGGGGGGCAGGCAGTAGTGGACTGCAATGAGAACATCTGCCCCTAGAAGTTAGAGAGACACCCATCAGCTAACTTCACACAGGCCACCGGACAGATGGCAATAACTTTCAGTCATCCCTGAGCTGTGCTGGATCAGAACCACTTACTTAGTGCTGAAAATCTCAGTGACCTATTACCAACCCCAAGCAGCAGATAAACTCCTTGGGAGGACTAGGAAGGGAAGAGGAGCTCATCGGCTCTTTGGTTTGGTTCTCAAGTGGCAGGATCCAGAGAGGAACTGCCCATATGGTGCTGTGACTTGCGAATGACCCAGACTACAGAATTCAGATGCAGATTTCAGATGTCCCCAAAATGGGGGGGGGAGGGTTGTTCTGAGCTGGCATTTTGGTTCCGCTGGTTGTGGACAGTGAGTCAAGTAGCCATGGAATGTGCCAAGGCTGCGAGACAGTACGGCTCCGGGATTTGGGGCCCATCTCCAGGTCAAAGTCTGCTCCAGGTCTCCTGTTCAGGATGAAATCTTTTTCATGCCAGAGATTTACTGATAATGTGCCCTGCTACCATGTCCTGTGTATATTCGGGAGTTAATGATCAATCATTCTCTTCCTTAAAAAAACAAAACAAAACACACACACACACACCCCCCACACACATACACCCGCACAACTTAAAAAGCAATTAAAAGCTCACGGAGGTGTCACTCTCCCCTTCTTGTTCCAGCTGTCAAAATGCTTTATGGGGTTAATACCTGCGGCTTTGTCAACAGGAGTTGTGTTAATAACATGCACATTTCGCTGGACTAATGTAGACCATGTGCCCTCCCATAAATGTGCTAATCTTTACGGGAGTTTTCAGGGCTCAGGACCCAGAGCGGAAAGGGAAACGCAGGCTGGCGGGGAGGGTGGGTTCTGGAACCTGGGAATGGAAGTTATATTTTCCACACCATTTAGTAGCACTGAGGGGAGGGATTGTCAAGGAGCAGGGGGCATTGCTAATTTCTTCTTACCTTCCCTGGCAAGAATTACAACAGAGGATGCAGAGTGCGGGCTGCCAGTCAGTGGTCCTCCCCGGAAATCAGATTGCGAGGGACTGGCCATATCTCACAGCTGCTCCTCTCCAAGCTCCTTTCCTGGTAGCAGGAAAGCCTGTATATTTCACTTCCATCTTCTAGGAAACCCTGGCAGAGGCTGGGGTGAGAGCCTGGCTCTTGGTAACCCACTTCCTTCAGTCCCAGCCGACCTGAGCAGATTGGGGCCGAGAGCACAGTTGCTGTGGTCCCATTCATTCCCAGAGCTATTCATAGTAAGAAATATGAGCAGCTGGTTTGTCACCCCAGCCGCAGCCTCTGGGAAGAGGCATCACTGCTGGAAAGGCTGCAGGAGAAGTAACTAAATGGTGACCCAACTGCTGCAGTTCTTGCTCCTCTCAGAAGGGGTCATTGTCGGGTGATGCAGGAGGTGAATAGGGTGAGCAGATGTCTCCATTTTATAGGGATAGTCCCGATATTTGGGGCTTTTTCTTATATAGGGACTGATTATCCCCCCACCCCCCATCCCAATTTTTCACACTTTCTATCTGGTCATCCTAGAGGTGAGCTGGGTATAATGGCACTTAAAGCAATTTTGTTTGGAGTCATTTGGGAATTTTTTGACGACACTCCCCGCTCCCCCAACCCCTGTTGTAGGCCAAAAGCCTAATGAGGAGAAATGGGGAAATTGGTCAAAACTCTTTGGTGGAAATTTACCAGTTTTAATGAAACTTTCACCAGGCAGATTCCTTGGGTCAGGATGGAATTTCTGAGCAAAACAAAAGCAAACCCCTTGCTATGTGATAAGCTCAGTGGTTAGGGCACCCAGCTGGGCTGCAGGGGGTGGCCCAGGTTCAAATCAAGTCAAGGGAGGCTGCTTCTGAAGCTGGTGGAGACAGGCAGAAGAAAGCCTTGAGTCAGGGTGTTTCACCTCCCTAGTCACAGGGCCCTTGGCTTTTTTCTCTCTCTCTCATGTTTTGTGGACAGTTTCGAAAGGTTTCAGTTTCATTCCAAGGCGGAATGTAAACACATTTTGGAACCTCAACATTTTTCACCAAATGAAGTTATTGTCTTCCAGCCCGCCTTCGTTTAACTCTGATCTTCTTCCAGCAGGGGGTACTGTCGAATGATGTGACAGTGCTGGCTGTGGAGGGGGACCCCACAGCTTTTCCGCTCCCAACCTCACCCAGCAGAGCTGCACTAGACCAGGGTTTCTCAACCCGTGAGGTGGCACCCGACACTGGGTCACCAGACTGTTTCAAAGGGCAGCTCCTGTCCCACGGAGTGGCTGGGCTCGCCTCCCTGCAGGCTCTGGAGTCCCAGTGTCGCTCTAGTTTGGCCGAGCTGTCATGCTGGCGGGAGTCTGGGCAAGCTAAATTTGAGTGAGTGGCACTGCAACCCCATGAGCCAGGGCACAACTCTACTCACACCAACTTGGTCCAGTTGGGTGGTGGGGGCAAACCTAGGCAGGTTGCAATCCTGCAGGTTGCAATGCCTGGAGTGGAAAGCTAAGCCCAGCCAGCCCCACAGCACAGGAGCTGCAGGAGCCGCCACTGTGGGGTGAGTGCCAGGCAGGACCCAACCCTTGCAGGGGGCAGGATCTGACCAAAACCACCCCAGGGCCTCCACCCCCAGACTATTTACTGGATCGCAAAAGGCTATAAGAGTTTACAAATGGGTCCTGAGCCCAGGGTCACCTGGGGGGGGGAGGGCAAGTGGGGCAATTTGCCCCAGGCCCCACAGTGTCCCCATGAGCCCTGGTCCAGTTGTGGTCCAGGTCTTCGCTGGCATTTTGGGGGGCCCTTCAGTCGCTCCAGGACTTCGGTGGCATTTTGGAGGCGGGGGGCCCTTCAGTCGCTCCAGGTCTTTGGCACCATTTCGGCAGTGGAGGGCCCTTCAGTGCTGCCGAAGACATGGAGCGACTGAAGGGCTCCCCACCACCGAAATGCCTCCAAAGACCCAGACTGCCGCTGGGTGAGTACAAGCACTGCAGCTTCCCGGCTTTGCCCTAGGCCCCCTGAATCCTCTGGCCAGCCCTGCCTGAGCCCAAAACCATTGAGAACCACGGCCCTAAAATAATGATACAGGAGCCTGTGAGTAGCTTGCAGTTACTACTTTGCTTGCCAGGGACCCTTCTTAGCCTGGAGGTGCTGGCTGAAGCATGAAGCCCCATCTCTTGGGGTCACTGGTGCAATGCAACATTTACAAGAGAGTATGTGTACCCTGCAAAGAAAAACCTGCCACACCGAGCATCAGAGTCTGGGTCAACTGACTCGAGTTCGTGGGGCTTAGGCTGTGGGACTAGAAATAGCCATGGGGGTGTTCAGGATCAGGCTGGTGGGCAGACTCCGAGCCACCCGCTTCACAGAGTTTCAAAGCCCAGGGTCCAGCCCAAGCAACAATGCCTACATTGCTGCTTTGAGCCCCATGAGCTGGAGTCACTTGATGCAGCCTCCGAGCCTTGGTGCCGTCAGTCTTTTAGTGCAGTCTTGCCCAGAGAGAGTCACCCCAAGGCCCTCGCTAGTTAATTGTGCTGCCAAATGCAGCGCCAGTGCCCACATGCTCTCAAGCGCTGGATAATTGGAGCCTTTTGTCATTCAGATGCCTGTAACTGGCGCTCCCTTGTCTAACGCCAGCATCTGTAACAGACAGAGCACAGAGTTTATCAAGTGGACACTGAGGGAAGTGCCTCCCACTGTGCAGGGAGCTGAGCTGGCTTGTGAAGGCACTGGGCTCCTTAGCCCAGCTTGTCTCCCTTGTGTGACAAGGGGCGTGCGGGAAAGAGAAACTGTCGGGAAAGCGTCTTCCCTGCCTCGGTTTTTCTTTTCCTGGCAGGGTTTGTTTTGAGGGATGTTTTTTCAATGCTGTATTTTCATTTCTAGTATGAATTGTATTGCTCATGAAAGGCACAGTAGGGAGATGCTGCCTTAGAGTCCTGATGGGCTCGATAACTGTCCCAGACACTTCCCCGGCACAAGAGTAAACCTACTCGTTAGAGGCTGATACTATGGAAGTCAAGAGGGAGTGTGATGGTGAAAATCCAGGAGCTCCTCTCCTGGTTGCTGGAACGTGGATAGGACTGGGATTCCTTCAGGTGATGCTCTTCCTAGACTCTGCTCCATCTTGTGTAGCTGCTTCTGGCTATTGGTGGCAGATAAATGTGAATTTCCTATGTTTGCTGGCAGGAAGGAAGAACTTTTTTTCTCTTCCTCCCACACTCTTACTTGATGCTGCTGGAGAGGTCAGATTTCTGCTACTCTCCCTCTCTCCAAGCGCCACACTTCGAGTCTTGCTTCATGAATAACTCCAATGCTTTCTTGTGCTGCTGCCCAGAGCAGCAGACTAAAACTGACATGATTCTTGCTCCCAGAGGCCTTGAAACTGACCAGCTTGTAGGTTTCACTCTGCTGCTGTTTGAAGAAGCAGTGAGGAGCAGGCGAGCTATCTGTCTGCAGACTCAGGAAGACAATGCTGCATCCATTCCCATTTGGGAGGTTGTATTCAGAAACCGAAAAGCTAGAAACAGAATTATTTTTTTTTAAAAAAAGAGAATCTTAAATTGCGTAGAGATTGTTGATTTATGCCTCTCATCATTATCACTCCCATAACCGCATTGGTCATTGGGGCAGCACCATTGATAAGCAATCAACCGATTGTCTTCTACCCTGATGATTGTGTGTCAGTGCTTGAGTTTCGGCAAAGTCCATTCCTGTCCACTCTTTTATGTTGTTAATCCATCTCTTCTTCTGTCTACTTCTTCTCTTCCCCTATACTGTCCCTTGGACGATGATGTTGGATAGGCTAGATGATCTTGTTATATGGTCATATCACTTCAGCTTGTGCTTCTTCACGGTCATCAGGAGGTCTTCATATGACCCAGTGCGTTGGGTAATAATGTTACGGACCTCTTCATTAGTGACATGGTCGAAGTAGGAGATGGTTATCAAGGGATTAATTCAGAGTATTATGAGTTGAAGCCATGCTCCACCTCACCCTTACTTCCTGTTTTAGTCAATGGAAGCATCCCCACCCCACTCTGTTGTGATGCAGTTGAATAAAGTAGCAAGTTCCCAGCCTGCAGTGCTGTGAGCAGATGTATTTTTGTTGCACTGAGTGGTCGCTTTTCGAAAATACCCCACCCCCAGGAAATGTTTCCCATTCAGCACTAGCCAAGAGGATTGTTCAAGTATAGTTGTGTTTATCGACGACCTTGCGGGACCATGCTCAGGACAAGGAGCTAGGTATTTCAGCCTCTCTCTCCCATGTATTCCCGGGCCTTTCTGTTGAGACCGTAGACTCGGTCAACAGTTAGCGCCAGTGGTGGTTGGTTTGTGACGTGCAGAATGGAAAGCGGCTTGATGCTGCCGAGCTCATTTCATACAGAATGCCAAACAACCGCCAGATAGTAGCACCTTTTGGTCCCTGCCTGAGCTAGATTTGCACTGGGGCCCAGAGCCTCAAAAGTATTTAGGTGCCCAGCTCCCATTGGTGGAAGGTTCTGAATCTCGTTACCATGCCCTGAGCCGTCCAATCCTTCTCTTCTTCTTTTTGTTACCACAGCTCATACAAACCTGCAGGATCCTTCTACCAACGAGCATTGCAGCAGGGAAAAAATACTAGCCTTTGTACAACGTAACCTTTGCCGACACTCAGACGCTAGCTGTCTCTTCTAAGGAAGCAGATGCCGCGTTGCTAGGGAAGGTGCTTCGCAGCAAGAAGCACTTGGTGAAGTTAAAGCACCCAGCCCTCCCACTTCTCAGGAAGATTGGCCTCGCTCATCTGCTGTTTACCAAACCCTCATGATGCATGTGCAGCTCTGTCCTAACCGCACAACTTGTGGCGTGTTATTGCTTCCATATGCCGGGGCAGCTTTTATTTAGAAAGCAAATACAGTATTGTTGCTTCCATTAGACGGTGATGCAGCCGAATCCCTTGGCACCATAATTACCAAGCACTTCAAAGTGTGCGCTTTCATTATCAGTCCTCAGAATGCAAGTACTGGAGCGCAAGTAAACCACGGTGCGCTAGGAGTAGGGTGACCAGATGTTCCGATTTTATAGGGACAGTCCCGATAGTTGGGGTTTTGTCTTACACAGGTGCCTATTACCCTCCCATCCCCCTCCCAATTTTTCACACAGTTTGGTCACCCTAACTAGGCGAGGGTTTGGGATGGTAGTGCTTTGAGATCCTTTGGTGAAAGGCTCTATAGGAGTGCGACTAGGGAGTGCAATAGGCACCCAGAAGAACCCAGCCCTCCCCTCCTCGTCCCCCCGGATGTGCTGTGCTGGTGGAAGCCTGAATCCAGGCATTTGGTTGCTCTCCTAGCTGATGTCACTCTAATGCTTTTGGGGAATGGAAATCTGGGGGAGGTGGAGGGGAGGAACGACACTGTTTAATCCCTTTCTTCTCCCAAGTCTTTGATGTCAATAATAGTTGGTAGGTGAGCTCATCTTAAGCCCAGATGTTTCCAATCACGTGCATTTTAGGCGGGGGCGTTTGATCATGCTGGACACCCCTCCTGCTTGTGGGACTGAATTTAGTTAGTTTCTTAGTTTCTCACCCACCCCACCTGCCCAACAAAGAGACCGACCCGCTCACTCTGTTTCCCTCCCGTGGCAGGGGCCGGCATGGGCCGCGAAGGAGAAGTGTCTCACCAAGAGTTACACCACCAGCGGGGAGTGCTGCAAAGCCTGCAACCTGGGAGAAGGGGTAGCGCAGCCCTGTGGGGTGAATCAGACGGTCTGTGAGCCATGCCTGGACAGTAAGTAGCTTGTCCTTGATGTCACCCTCGCAGCGAGCTTTGGGGGTGGGTGGAAACCGCCTGCTGCCTACTGCACTGAGGATAAAGCTGGAGGGAAGGGAGATTCCAGTAGAGGGGTGAGATGTCTGGGTTGAAAAGTCCTTTGGATCATTGCGTATGTATTGTCTTCTCATGACTACAATACAGGGTGCACTTTGAAAAAAATGGGTCTCCCCTTTGCTGTGTCCTCCCTTTTGGTACAATTCTCACTCGGGTATCGGCTTGCGCCCGATCTAGCCAATTGCTCTCACCTGCAATTTCTAATGTGCCTGTTACTACGGTATCTGGTCTCCCTTTATATCAATTAAACCCATTGTATCCCGCAGCAGGTGGGATATAACAAACAGAACATACACTCCACAAACACGCCAGCTACTGTCACTGAAGCCTGTCAACTGAAGTTGGCCGATGCGGCCTCGGAATCTGATCAGCCAGCTCCCAGTCTGCACGTACCAACTAACTTGCACATCCAAACGCAAAGGGGTTTGTGGGACTTCGCCCCCCGAGCCCTGTTCTGAGATCCTGACTCTGTGCGTTTTCTTCCACTGGCATTCCTGGCTTCCTTGGGGTCTCTATTCCCCTCCACACCCATTCAGCCCCTACCCCTGGGCTTGCACCGGCCGATGGCAGTTCCTTGGTCCTCTCATACGTTTGGGAAATTATCTATCTCTTGCTTAGCTGTACGGGGTGCCCAGTGGGACGTTTTCCAATGGTCCCTCCTGTGTCTTTTACAGTGTTATAAAAAAGTAGTATTAGACTGACCATTTAGCAGGGGATGAGAACAAGGTGTAACCCCAGTAGGACAAGGAAACCGGCTGTTATATCACGGATGGATGACGGCATTTTGTCAACATCAGATGCTTCATAGGCCCTGGTAGAGTACATGTGCTAGTGACCTGGGTGCACACGTAGTGATGAAATGATTGAGCAATTAGTTCTGTAGTGCCATGGCTGTGCACGGTGCTTTGCAGAGAAAATAAAAGCACCAGCCCCCCCGCAACCCTCCCCTACCAGAGCAGCTTGCCCTCCAAATATGTACCATGGCAGGAAAGTGCCAAAATGCTGCTGGTTCCAACTGTTTGCAGCGAAATCCGCCCAAGCCAAAACACGGTGGTGAAGGGCTGCATGATGGTTTGTTTCACAATTATTATTATTGTGACCCAGAGCAAAACTGAAAATGCTGTGGGGGGGGGGAAAGCCATCCTTGAGGGCAAGGCTGGGGCAGGATAGCTCAGGGGTTTGAGTATTGGCCTGCTAAACACAGGGCTGTGAGTTCAATACCTGAGGGGGCCATCTGGGGCAAAAATCAATACTAGGTCCTGCCTAGTGAAGACAGGGGGTTGGACTCAATGACCTTCCAAGGTCCCTTCCAGTTCTAGGAGATAGGTGTATAACTCTATTTATTATTATAAGGCTTCCCCTGTGGAGGAGAGCTCCTTGGGGCAGGTGTCTCCTGAAAACAGTTTTTGGAAGAGAGAGGACTGGTGGAGGAAAGGGTGCTGACTGGGAGGAGGCTCTGGGCAGGTGATCTGGCTCCATGGCCAGTCACAGTTCTGCAGCACACCAGCTAAAAATATCAACCTTCCTTCAAAATCAATGAATGCCACTTAACCTCGGAGTGAACGGCAGTAAAGACTCTGGATATTGAATACCAGCCCTGCTGTCTGACCTTGGAGGAGACGTGTGTTAACGCTGTGCAAAGCAGCTTCTACCAGGGAGCAAACCCTGCCCTGAGAATAGGCTGGTAACTCTCTGCAGCATTCTCTTTAGGTCTCTCACCAGGTAACTCCCTGAGCAGAGATTCCATACTGATGCGCCTTTACAATCACACAGAGCACATGCTGGGTGAATCAGGTCCCAGAGGGACATGCCAGCTCTTCATTCCAGAAGGAAATGTGGCTTGAGAAGAAGATAAAATAATTCCCACCTGGGTAATGAAGGGAGTGCGTATGCAGTAAATGTTGAGTGGATGTGAATGGACATGCACGTGTCCTTGGATCACACTTGTTTGTGCAGGCTGATGGGTGTATCATGACTCTGGCTCTGTGCTTGCACAAGTGTGTGTCGTGCCCCCACCTTTTGTGGCTGGTTCCCTGAGGACAACAGCCTACTACTGCTGCTGGTTAGTGATGTTGCTCCGTTAGCTCAAGTCTGTGCTGTCTAGCTACAGGTTAACCACTCATGGGGGTGGCTCCGTGTGCAAGTGTTTGCATGCTGTCTCTGTGGACCATAGCTGTGTTTGTGGTGTGCATGCTGTTGGCTTTTCCATGCGGCGGAGGCTTTGTGCTTGCGTCGTGCTGAATGCCAGGCTCCCAGACTCTTTCACAGATGTCGATATTAATCCTCATGGACACATGTTCGCTCTTCACTCTGGGCTTTCGAGTCGTTTCCAGCCTCACAATCCCAGAGTGGAGGCATGACATTTTTCTGCAACCGCCCCATCCTTCCGGCTGGGACACATTCTCCCTGTGGGATGGAGCCATTCCAGTTCCAGGGAATGTGTGCGGCGGGGGGTGGGGGTGGGGATTAAGAGAGCAGGATCAGAACTCGGATGCAGCACTAGAGCGACTGGGAGGTGGCTGCATCTGTCCATTAATCTGCACGTGGGTGGCTGTGTGTATAAATACATGGGTTTCTGTTTTATGTGCCCAGCTGACCTTGACATGCCTTTGTATTGCATTAGTCCCAGGCTGGAGTGTGTATTTCCATCCTGCTGCTAGGACTCAGGATTAAAGGCTGGGTTTGGTCTCTGCTTTGTCACCCTGAGGAACTGAGCTACGCAACCAATCATGCATCAACAGGGTCTTGAGATGTCCCCTTCTGCCTGCCCCTGTGCCACAAAGTAATCCAGAGGCAGGAGTGGCTAGGGGTAGAGGGACTGTATGGTCTAGATCAGGGGGTCTGAACCTTTTTCTTTCTGAAGCTCCTCCAATATGCTATAAAAATTCCATGGCCCACCAGTGCTGCCACAACTGGTTTTCTGCACGTAAAAGCCAGGGCCGGCATTAGGGGGTAGCAAGCAGGGCAATTGCCTGGGGCCCCATGCCACAGGGGCCACCATGAAGCTAAGTTGCTCAGGCTTCAGCTTCAGCCCCAGGTGGTGGGGCTCGTGACAGCGGGGCTTCGGCTTTCTGCCCTGGGCTCCAGTGACTCTAACAGTGGCCCTGCTTGGCGGACCCCCTGAAACCTGCTCGCAGCCCCCAGGGGGCCCCAGACCTCTGGTTGAGAACAGTTGATCTAAACAGAGCAGCAGGCTGGAAAATAGGAGCTCTGGGTTCTAGTCTGACTCTGCCACTGACCTGCTGGATGCGCTTAGGCAGGTCACGTCGCCTCTCCATGCCTCAGTTTCCCCATCCTTTGTTTGACTTGTCTGTTTAGACTGTAAAATCTTCAGGTCAAAGATTGTCTCTTACTATGTGTTTGTCCAGCACCTAACACAATGGGGCTACTTTAATGAAAATAATAAGGAAAAAACTAACATGAGAAAAGCTATATAGAATAATTGTGCGGTTGCTGGTCATTACATGATGGAGCCCTCTGATAATCCAGCCTTGTCATTTGGTCTGGGTGACCGCCCACGCTCGCAGATTCCTCCAGTTCACCCTGTGCCACCTGAGAAGCCTTTCCTTTGATTTGCTCTTGACTCGCCGGCCTCATGTAATTGCAACTGATTCGACAACAGCAAGGCACAAAAGTCCATCCGTGCAAAACTCAGTCTGTGCAGGTGGAGAAGAAAGCAACACTGGCTGCTAGGGGGGAAATCAGGTTTCCTTTCATCTTGAAGTTCAACCTGAGTCCTGCATTAGCCCAACTGGCTTCATTCCCCCTTCCACCGACAGCTTCTCCCGACCGCTGTCTCATGATTTATTTATTCATCTCCTCAACATCCATCGTTACATGGGGGCTGTTGGATTCTCGGCTCTAATTGTTCAGCTCGCATACCCTGCTGCCACTGAAAATGTGCCCATTCAGCCGATATGCTTTTCCGGTCCAGCTCCCCGTTCTAATGGCAGCCATCAATAATTCAGAATAATATAAGGAATTAACCCAGGTTAATGGGAGCTGTGCACTTCAGTGTCTGACTGGGAACTGCTCAGAAAGGCATGGGAGGTGGGCGGGGGGGGGAGCGGGACGGGTGAGAGGAGGAGAGAGAGCACAGATCTTTGTGCTGAGCTGGTGATGGGGTGGGGGTGGGGGGTCATGGGGGTCAGGGCCTGAATAAAATAGATTGGGGAGGTCTGATCTCCGTTCTGTGTTCAGTTAAGACCGTGAAATTGGTGGCCGCAGGAGGAGCCAAGAAAGCAGAGGTGGGCACAGAAGAGAGAGCTGCTGCTGGGATGGAAAGCTGAAATCAACAGATTTAGGAGGAGGAGAAGAATGCTCCCCCTCCCCCCCGCCCCAGCACACCCACATCCACTCCTTGAGGGGTTAAAGGGGCGGAGGAGCGCCTCCTGGGCAGGCTGGGACTGAACTGAGCCAGAGAGGATGGGAGTGTGGCGAACGGGAACACTATGAAGTGCCAGGGTGTGTGTGTTTGGGGGGTGCTCTTGGCTACAAAGCAGAGGATGGAAGCATCTTTCAAGGGCCAGCAGGGGGCGGTAGTCGTCCCCCCCCCCCGGGCAGCACACCGTACAGCAGGAGAGGACGGTGTGGAGAATGGCAATACCTGGCCGCTGCCAGCAGGGTGGTGCATGGACAGCCTGGCAGAAGAGGCTGTGCCATGGAGGTGGAAAGATTGGCAACATCTCCCTGGCACACTCACCTTTCTGGATGCTCTTACCACCGCCAGAAGCACTCTCTTCACCAACACCAATGTTTTCCCTTAATAGTCTAGCTAATAGCGATCAACTACTTTGAGCCACATGAAAGGCAAAGGAGTCCCCATCGCTAGCAGCAGCATCCTTCTGGTGATCCTTCGACCCCGAGAACTGATGCTTCTGAATTATTGCCGACGCTGCCTAAAACAGCAAACCACGGCTGCTTTCCGCCTCTCTGAACCAGCGCACTGTCCTGCTGAAAGAAAAGCCCTCTGGCTGCACAGAGATGGAGCCGCAGGGCTTGACTGGCTGCCATCCATTCCCAGACCTCTTGGCAGATGGCTAGGACAGCTCCAAGCTATTCATTATGGCCGAGGACCCTCAAAGGTGCCTAAGTTCCATTGGACCTGGTCCCAAACACCAAAGCCTGGTAGACACTATGGTAGGTCACCGTGTTCTGTTTATTGACATGATGCAGACCATGGGGAAGAGGAGGGGACTACACGGCCTGTTAAATTCTGTCCAGTGGCACGTCCGTGCAAGGAAAAATCAGCTTGTGATAAAGTCACCAGTCTGGGACTCATGTCACCTCCGAATCACACACCTACACAGGTCAACATGGAGTCTGTGGCTACCATTGTCTTCTCCCGCAAGGCAATACACATCCTACCACGGAAGACATGTCTACCACTCCCTGCCAATACAGCATCATGCCACAAGCCCGTGATTTAGCCACCTCTCCTTCAGGGCCGTACAGTCCTGCCAGGCAGGCCTCGGCTATCCAGAACTCATTGCTTGGCACTGACTATCTTGCGAGCGCTTGCCCTGTATCGAGTCTTCCACATTTGGTTAAGCTTATGGGAAAAGGTTGGGATGAGACCATGCTCAGATCTCCTGGCCAGTCTGGTTACTGAGACAGACAACTCTGGTGGATGATCTCCTAATGATGGATGAACAGGAAGGACTGAGGCCATTAGATTTGTCATCCGCCTTTAACCCCATTGACCATGAGGTGTCACTGAGCGAGGTTGGTTCACAAGGTGCTCTCCATGAAGGCTCCGGACCTTTGGAGTTCACTTCCTGCCGGCCTTCAGGGGCCTACCTTTTCTCCTGGCTGGTGAGGAGATGAGCAGTTGGTAGGGATGGTAGCCATGGGTGGGACTCTGGGGAACGTGTGTGATATGGTGCTTATGTTGTCGTGGGGTGGTTGGATTGGCTTGGTGGGAACTGATGGGTCTGTTTCTTTATTTTTTAAAAGATTGTCAAGGGCACTGGATGGGCTGCTGCCTTCTCGAGAGGAAGGGTGGCCGAGTGGTTAGGACACAGGACTAGGGAGACCTGGATTCAAGTCCAGAACTTTGGGCCTGTCACTTAGCCTCAGTTCTCCTCTGTACCATGCACTGTCTCACCAGTGGTGTGAGGCTCGGTATATTAGAGATGGTGAGGTTATAAGGTGACATGGCAATGGGGCCACCTTAGCTAGATGATAGTGCATACAAATCCCAACGGATGCATCTTCTTCTTCCTCAGCCCCACTTCTGTGCCTTTATTCATAGAGGTTCAGCCAGAAAAGGCCAGTCTGGCCTCCTGCCCAACACAAGCCAGCGAACCTCATGCAGGAATTCCTGCATCCAGCTAATAATTTCTGTTCTAGTTTCATAGGGGAGTGGGCAGGATGTGTCATTCCGCAGCAATCTGGCTTGTTCCTCTACTCCCTTAGTTCTCAGCCCATGATCTAGCTACCTCCTGTCTCCTCCTGTGACCCCACCATGACCCCCAAGTCTCCTTACTTCAATGCCCCAGGCTCTGCACTGCTAAGAAAGGCTAAAAGACCACAGCCCCCCTCAACTGTTCATTTCGAATGAAGCTGAAGTCAGATCCTGGCTCTGCCACAGACTCCCTGTCTGGCCTTGGGCAAGTCACTTAGGCTCAGATCCTCAAAGGTATTTAGATGCCCAGCTCCAATGGCACTGGGAGATAGGTGTCTTAGTCTCTCTGTGCCTCCATCTGTACAGTGGAGATAACACCACTGCCCTGCCTCACAGTTCATAGGAGCTCAGGCTACAGTATCGGGGACCCTAAGTACCAGCGTTAGACAGGCAACTAGCAAAGGGCAGGTTTAACCAAGACTCTGGGAGCAGGGCGGCCGTGATGGTAGCGCTCAATCCGAGCAGAGCACTTTATACCCTGTCATTCAGCAGGATAATTGCTGTCTCCCGCGAATGTCCTCGGGAGATTGCCCAGGTAATTAAAGATTAATACAGGGATGGATCGCTTTCTAAATGTGGGGGAGGCTGAGCCCATTATTAGGGTTAATTTCTCTGACACCTTTCTCCCTCGACGAGGGGGGAGATTCCAAGGCCCAGAGGGAGGAAGGAGGTCGGAGGCCCTGGCAGGTCAGAGCAGAGGAAATGAATTCAAAGGACGTAGTTGAAGAGACAGTGACGGCAGCCCTACAGGAACTCCTTTTCCCCAGGTTAAAAATAACTTCAGACACTGGGGTTCTTCCCAGTAGCCAGGGGGGCGGGGAGCCCTCAAGGGCTCTTCTTCCCCCAACCCACAGGGCCCCCTCTGTCTGCTGTGGGGCTAGGTTAGGCTGGGCTGGCGCTTCCATTAGGTGACCCTAGGCGGTCGCTTAGGGTGGCAGGATTAGCGGGGCGGCATTTTGCTGCCCTCTGTGGAAATTTGGCGGCAGGGGGGTCCTTTCACTCCGGGTCTTCAGCGGAAATTCAGCGGCAGGTCCTTCACTCGCTCCGGGACCCACCACCGAAGTGTCCCAAAGAAGTGGAGCGGAAGGACCCCCCTGCTGTCGAATGCTCAGAGGAGCGCTGCTGCCTAGGGCAGCAAAAACCCTGGCGTCGCTTCTGGGGTTAGGGGCCAGGATATCACGAGGCTCAGAGGGGAGCAGGCAGCCTATGCCCTGCTAGGGTCAGCTCAGAGCAGCCCATCACCCAGCTCCTCTGTCCAGCAAGGCCTGTGGGGGCAAGCCAGCCCTACCCCAGGACAGCCTTGTAGCCCTTTAAACTAGCCCCTGGACTCCAGCCTGCTGCACCTCCAGCAAAGTCTTTCTCTTGTGAGTTGAGTTCAGTAGCTCAGCCGGAGGTTAAGGGTGGATGAGATTCTGCAGCCTGCTATGTGCCAGGGGCTGAACTAGATGATCATGAGGGTCCCTTCTGGCCTGAGAGTCTCTGAGTCCAGGAGTCTTGGAGGTGCTGGTGAGGGGAGAGGGAAGCCAGTATGGGATACATGTAGGGGAGATTGATTTACACAGAAGAATCAGTTCTGCAGGGTGCCGCTGAAACCGGAGACCAACGAACCAAAGCTGGGGTGAGAGTCAGCAATTAGCATCGTACGCTCGTGTTTATATTGGACTCCTGCATCTTGATTCTGTCCTGGTCTCCATCAGTCATGGATGGGAAACAGATGCAGCTAAACAAAATGGGGCGTGAGGCCTCTGTTTGGGGAAAATGGCTGTTTGGTGGGGGAATGGAGGGGGGGGCAGCACCCCTCAGAAACAGCCCCGACAGGGCAAGGAGGAGAAAGCTTCCAGGGTGTTAGGAGAGGAAGGTTGGCTTTGTTGATAAGGCACTGGGCTGGGATTCAGGATATCTTACTTGGATTAGAGATTTAAATTGTAAATGCTTTGGTGCAGGGACTGTCTTTCTGTCCTACGTTTGTACAGCACCAACCTCAGTGGGCTCTGGCACTACAATGATACAACTATAGAAAATAATAATAATTCCGGGTTCAATTCCCATCTCCGCTAGACGTAGACGCCAAATCACTGAGGCCGAGATCCTCAAAGCTATTGAGGAGTCTAACTCCAATTGATTGATAATGGGAGTTTGGTGCCTAAATAGCTTTGAGGGGCTGGGCCTGTTTTTCTCACGCCGTGTCAGTTCGGGGCCTAGCACAACGGGGCCCCAATCTCAGTTGGGGCCCTCAGGCACCTACAGTAATATAAATAATGAGGAGAATGCCTATAGCGCCTTTGGGATCACAAAGCACTTGACAGGCTGTATTCAGAGGGATCCCTTAACAGAAGGCGGGTGGCCAGTTCTGGGGTGGAACACAGCAGCCCCTCAGCACCATGCAACAGCAGTCATCCCCTATGACATGCTTAATGCCAGCTGCTCCCCTGCCCCTGTGGCTCTAAATGGATCGAAGCCCACAGCTGGGGGCCTGCAAAGTAATGAGAGGTGGACTCCATATCTGGGCAGAGTTTAGCAGCTGGGGGGGGGGCAGGTTGGGTCACAGGATGGGGTGTCAGCATTGAGAGGGCAGCAGGATTTAATGTACTCCACTTAGGAACAATCAGTTGCACACATACAAAATGGGAAATGGCTGCCTAGGAAGGAGTACTGTGGAAAGGGATCTGGGGGTGATAGTGGATTGCAAGCTGAATATGAGTCAACAGTGTAGCCCTGCTGCAAAAACAAGCAAACATCATTCTGGGATGTATTAGCAGGAGTATGGTGTTCAGTTCTGGGCACCATGTTTCAGGAAAGATGTTGACAAATTGGAGAAAGTCCAGAGAAGAGCAACAAAAACAATTAAAAGTCTAGAAAACATGACCTGTGAGGGAAGATTGAAAAAAACTGGTTTCAGAGTGGTACCGTGTTAGTCTGTATCAGCAAAAAGAATGAGGTATACTTGCGGCACCTTAGAGTCTAACAAATTTATTTGGGCATAGGCTTTTGTGGGCTAAAACCCACTTTATCAGATGCATGCAATGGAAAATACAGTAGGAAGATGTGTGTATATAAATACAGAGAACATGAAAAAAATGGGGGAGACTAATCAGTTAAGATGGGCTATTATCAGCCGGTGGAAAAAAATCTTTTGTAGTGATAATCAGGATGGCCCATTTCAAAACAGTTGACAAGAAGGTGTGAGTAACAGTAGGGGAAAAATTAGCATGGGCAGGGCCGGCGCTTCCATTTAGGCGACCTAGGCCGTTGCCTAGGGTGCCAGGATTTGGGAGAGCAGCATTTTGCCGCCCTCGGCGGTAATTCGGCGGTGAGGGGTCCTTCCACACTCTGGGTCGGCAGTGGCAATTCTGCGGCGGGTCCTTCACTCGCTCCAGGACCCACCGCCGAAATGCCCTGAAGACCGGGAGCGCGGAAGGACCCGCCGGCTGCAGAATTGCCACCAACGACCAGGAGTGTGGAAGGACCCCCGCCTAGGGCGCCAAAAACCCTGGCGCTGCTCCTGAGCTTAGGGAAATAGTTTTTAGCTTGTGTAATGATCCATCCACTCCCAGTCTTTATTCAGGCCTAATCTGATGGTGTCCAGTTTGCAAATTAATTCCAGTTCTGCAGTTTCTTGTTGGAGTCTGTTTTTGAAGTTTTTTTTGTTGAAGAACTGCAACATTTGGGTCTGTAACTGAGTGTCCAGGGAGGTTGAAGTGTTCTCCGACAGATTTTTGAATGTTATAATTCTTAACATCTGATTTGTGTCCATTTATTCTTTTGCATAGAGACTGTCTGGTTTGGCCAACGTACATGGCAGAGGGGCATTGCTGGCACATGATGGCATATATTGGTAGATCTGCAGGTGAACGAGCCTCTGATAATGTGGCTGATGTGATTAGGTCCTATGATAGTGTCCCATGAATAGATATCTGGACAGAGTTGGCAACAGGCTTTGTTGCAAGGACAGGTTCCTGTGTTAGTGTTTTTGTTGTGTGGTATGTGGTTGCTGGTGAGTATTTGCTTCAGGTTGGGGGGCTGTCTGTAAGCGAGGACTGGCCTGTCTCCCAAGATCTGTGAGAGTGAGGGATCGTCCTTCAGGATAAGTTGTAGATCCCTGCTGATGCTCTGGAGAGGTTTTATTTAGGGGCTGAAGGTGACGGCTAGTGGCGTTCTGTTACTTTCTTTGTTGGGCCTGTCCTGTAGTAGGTGATTTCTGGGTACTGTTCTGGCTCTATCAGTCTGTTTCTTCACTTCAGCAGGAGGGTATTGTAGTTGTAAGAATGCTTTATAGAGATCTTGTAGGTATTTGTCTCTGTCTGAGGGATTGGAGCAAATGCGGTTGTAGCTTAGAGCTTGGTTGTAGACAATGGATCGTGTGAAGTGGTCTGGATGAAAGCTGGAGGCATGTAGGGAAGTATAACGGTCAGTAGGTTTCTGGTATAGGGTGATGTTTATGTGACCATCGCTTATTAGCACTGTAGTGTCCAGGAAGTGGATCTCTCGTGTGGACTGGTCCAGGCTGAGGTTGATGGTGGGATGGAAATTGTTGAAATCATGGTGGGCTTCTTTTCCATGGCTCCAGATGATGAAGATGTTATCAATGTAGCACAAGTAGAATAGGGGCGTTAGGGGACAAAAGCTGAGGAAGCATTGTTCTAAGTCAGCCATAAAAATATTGGCATACTGGGACCATGCGGGTTAGGTTTTCTTTAGTCCGGAGAAGAGAAGCCCCAGAGGGGACATGATAACAGTTTTCAGGTACGCAAAAGGTTGTTATAAGGAGGAGGAAGAAAAATTGTTCTTCATAGCCTCTGAGGATAGGACAAGAAGCAATGGGCTTAAACTGCAGCAAGGGAGATTTAGGTTGGACATTAGGAAAAACTTCCTGTCAGGGTGGTTTAGCACTGGAATATATTACCTAGGGAGATTGTGGGAATCTCCGTCACTGGAGATTTTTAAGAGCAGGTTAGACAAACCCGTGTCAGGGATGGTCTAGATAATGCTTAGTCTGGCCATGAGTGCAGGGCATGGGACTAGCTGACCTCTCGAGGTTCCTTCCAGTCCTATGACTGTATGATTCTGTCATGGGGCAGTAGCAGGAGAGAGTGGGCAGCTGGGGGGTGCTGGCTGCGGGGTCGTTGGGGAGGGCTAGGTAGCTGCGAAGGGGGTGAGTGGACTCTTCTGAAGTAGCAAGGCATGGACTGGCCGCTGGAACATAGGCAGTGCCAGACTGAATCAGAACGGGGATCCGTCTAACCCAGGGCCCTATCTCTGACCGTGGCCAGAGGGAGGTGCAAGAAACCCCTGCAGCAGGGTGTTATGAGACAATCTGCCCCTAGGAAAAATTTCCTCCCTGCCCTTCCCTCCAACAGCCTCCCTGGCTCACACCCAGGCATGACGCCACTTCCTTTCTCTGCATGACCCTCAGGGAGGCAGCACTGAATGAATGTGTGCAGAAAACACCCCCCCACATCGCTCTCCCATTAACGACATACGCTAATTACTGGGCCGTTATGCCAGAGATGAGCTTGTGGCTAACAGTCCTGGGGGCTCCCAACAGGGCAGGAGTTCAGGGCGCCTGGGGTAGCAAAAAGCTCCCACTGCAGCTTGGGGCTGCCCCCCTGTTTGTGCGGCAAATTGTTCTGCTCTGATTACAGGGTTAACAGCAGCTTCCCCCCACCCCCACCCCCGTTGTTAGGGTAGTTGGTGCCTTTCCCTCTCCTGAGCTTCCCCTTCCTTATGGGGCTGGGTGGGTTGGGGGTTTGCTATTGGAATCCTGAGCTTCCCCCCACTAGGCTGCTGATTCAAATCCAGCCAGAGGGAAGGGCTTGTGAAACGAGCCACTGGCCTCGGTCCAGCGCCCGCTGGACAAGGAGCTCTATCATCCCCTTAGCACCGATGAGCAGGCTGGGGAGTGGATGGGCCGTGGTGAGTTAGGAACCTCAATACCTTTGAGGATCTGGGCCTGAGCTCTCGGGGAGAGGCAGGACAGTGTGGGGCCGTGATCTGGGGAGAGGGGACGTGGGTCTCCAGGGTTGTCAATCTGGCACCTTTCACCAGCACTAAACATGCTTCCTAATAATAAAACCCTTAATTTCCTGGGTTTTTATAAGCTCGGCTGCAGCTGCAAAGGGCTCTTGAATCTCCTCTTGTTCCAGTTGGGGTAACAGCCGCATACAGCTAAAGAAGTTGACTGTGCTAGGGCACGACAGAGCCCAGAGTGTTTGTCCTGCCACAGCTCCTGCCTTGGGCCAGTTTGCATTGCCACCAGTAGCTCAATTTGGGGTGAGGGTGGCAGGGGGCTCGATATAGTTCTATAAGTCTCTGTAGGAGCAACGGTATTGTATGGCTGTCCTGCAGGGCGGCACAGCTGTGGCAGCCACTCTCTTGCCCAAAGCCGCAGAGATAGAACCAGGAGCTTCCAGAGCTGCTACTGCTTGAGTTAAAAAGCCAAGGCTGCCTAGTCAGGGCAGTAACAGACTCATATCCTATGAGGCTCAGCATAGGCCTGTACCACTCGCTCACCGGGGGGTTACCCGCACACTGATCTCTCGCTCGCTCTCTCTCTCTCTGCTCCATTGCAGGCGTGACCTACTCGGACACCGTCAGCGCCACGGAGGCCTGCAAGCCGTGCACAGAGTGCGTGGGCCTGCAGAGCATGTCGGCTCCCTGCGTGGAGTCGGACGACGCCGTCTGCAAATGTGCCTACGGCTACTACCAGGATGAGGGGAGCGGCCAGTGCAAGGAATGCGACGTCTGCGAGGTGGGCTACGGGCTGATGTTCCCGTGCGGGGACGCTCAGAACACGGTCTGCGAGGAGTGCCCTGAAGGGACCTTCTCTGATGAAGCCAACCACATGGACCCCTGCTTGCCCTGCACCATCTGTGAGGAGAACGAGGTCATGATCAAGGAGTGCACCCCGATATCCGACGCCGAGTGCAGAGGTAATGGGCCCCGGCGTCCCTGTGCTGTGGAGCGTGGATCATGGTGGTTCAGATTAACACATTAGGGCCAAATCAAGCCCCATTATAGGCAATGGGAATTTGGCCCTTAGCTTCCTTGGGCTCATGATTTGTCCCTTGGTGACTTTCAGGTCAAAAGGAATAAGTCACCCAGCACGCCTTCCATTTCTGCCTCTCAAAGCATTTTCCCAAGGGTAGTTCTGGAGCATGAGCCTCACCTTACTGAAGGGGGAACTGAAGCACAAGGAGGGTGAAGTGATATGTCGATGGTCACAGTATGAGCCAGTGTCAAAATTAGAAAGAGTACCCAGGAGTCCTGGCATTCAGTCCCCTGCTTTGATTATAACACTGCTCAAATTGCTTAGAAAAGAACCCAGGAGTCCTGACTCCCAGTCCCAGCCCCCTAGACAATGTGGCCTCCCAGCAAACTGGGAACTTTAGAAGAACCCCCCTTCCGCTCCTGCTCCCCACCTTTCTGGGACGTAATGTAAAGCAGGACGTGCAGGGTTTGATTGTTCCATATGGTTCCACCTGTCATTTCAGACAGATCTGGCTTCCCCAGCAATGTCACCATGCCAATATAGAAACAGGTCCCAGATGAGCAATGGAACCAGGCACCATGTTCTCTGACTCTGCCTCCACGGCATGGCCTTGGCAGCTATCCCCCCAAGTCAGAGAGATCTCCTCCTGGCTAGCCCCCCCGCAGCTGCTTCTGCATCAGAGACAGGGGAATGGGTATACGGAAGTTTTTTCATATGGAAATTCTTTGACTGCCCATCTGTGTTCACCTGGGAGGCCCAGGGATTATATCAGAGGAGTGTGAGCTTGGCCAACTCCCTTAGTGGCTTTGTGCCTCAGTTTCCCCATGTGGATAAAGGGGATAATGGTGCTGTACCCAGTGGGTTACGGTGTTTGGGGATCCTCCAGTGAAAGACGCTATAAATGCAAAGCACTATCTGTCTCTGCTGTATCCCCGGGGCTGATACTGGTCATCCATCAGCTTAATTCAGTGCTGAACATTATGATTAAAACTGCTACACATAGTAGAGAAAGCAGCGTGGATCATAGGCTGCAGCCACTGGAATGCCTGGGGTCAGAGTGCTGGTTCTGGACAGTGGCTCTGCACACATCAGGGTAATAAAGCAGCAGCCCCAAGGCTAGCAGGGAAATCGAGGATGAAATACTGTCTCAGATGCAGCCCTGGGGATTTCAGGGGATTTCAGGTGTTCTGACCACGTGGCTTTGTATCTGCTGCTTCCAGCTCTCACGTGGCTTGCAAACATCTGTCCTGCACTGGCGGCTGGTCTGGTGTGTTTCCAAGGGGTCTATGACTTCCCGGCAACGGCAGCATCTTGGCTTCAAGGTGAAGCCCAGCTCATGTGGGGAGGGATGTGCCCAGAGGCCTCTGCTGGCTGCATTTAAGAATAATAGGCCTGCCTGGTAGTTACAGGAACCTGGAGCAAAGAGGAGACGTTTAATAGCTTCAGACGCTTTATTTGTGGCAGTTGGAGCCTGGCAGTCCTGGCCTTCTGCAAAATGGCATTTGCAGCTGGCGGGCCCCTAATGGGAATTAATTGAGACGCTTAGTCGCTGCCAGGCCTAGGGGCTGCACTGCCCCACGAGGAGCTAGTGTGCCTCATTTGGGGGAGTGGTGATGTGGAGCGGACACAACTTCTCTGAGATTCCTGGGGCACAAGGCCCAGGGACAACGTCTCCCTAAAATCCTACAGCAACCCCATGTAGTTCAGGACCTGCTGGCTCCAATGAGGCTCAGTGCCTGGCAGAACCAGGCAGGGCAGAGGATTCAGGGGACCTGGAGCAATGTGGGGAAGCTGCGGCGCTTGTACTCACCCTGTGGCTGTCTGGGTCTTTGGCGGCATTTCGGCAGCAAGGGGTGCTTCAGTCGCGCCGCGTCTTCGGCAGCACTGAAGGGCCCCCCGCTGCTGAAATGTTGCCAAAGACCTGGACCGCCGCCGGGCCAGGGCTCAAGGGGCCCCTGCGGAGCCTGGGGCAAATTTCCCCACTTGCCCCCCCCCCCCACCCCGGGCAGCCCTGGAACTGGGCCAGTTGGCATGTGGGATCAGTGACTGTTTTCTGAGGCTCCGCTGTGCCACCCCTCAGGAGGGGTGCAGGGCCGGGCTGCATTTTGCTGGGGAATTGTGTTAAGAAGAGGGAAGTAAGGAATTGGGAGCATGGGATAATGCTTCAGTTCTCCCCTGGGATTATTGTGGATTCAAATCTCAGGACAGGGGAAACAGACCAGAGGGGTTGGGGGGTGAGACAGAGCAAATGCACGCAGCCCTGCAGGGAATGGTAAGCTCTGGCCTGTTGGCTTCAGTCCCTCAGCTCCTTTGCTGTTTCTTCTAATGCCCATGTTGAGTTCTGGTCCTGGCGTGTCATGTCAGTGGGATCCGGAATCGGGATAGGGATTGAGCTCTGGTGTAAGGAATGAGCACTCAGGGCCAGCTGGGGATCGGCTGTAATGTCAGCCTGGGACTTTGCCTCAGCCCCTCAAAGATATTTAAGCTCCTCACTTCCACCTAGTCACTCTGGGCAGAGAAGAGGCAGGCCTGGGCCTGGGAAGTTTATGGTCCAAGGTAACCCACTGGTGGGTGTGAACTACCAGTCCCAGGTCCCAGAAGAGGTGAGTCTGTTACAGCCCTAGCTAAGGCACTGGGCTTACACTACAGTAGCTTATGGTTTTTTACTTTGGTTTTTTTAGCTCTGAAGGTTCCCGGTTCAATCCCCCAGGGTGCAGGCCAACCGAAATTACATGCAGATTAGCACTGTAATGGTTTACACAAAATGTCACCCGTGTAGGGAAGGGATGCCATTTATCGGAGGAGCAACAACGCACATGATCTGATTCCCTTTGTTAGAGGATCAGCTTCTGTCATCTGGCAGTAACCTAATGTTCCCCCAGGCTGAGTCCTCTACTGCCCCAGCCATGCTGATGACACTTCACGGAGAGGCCCGTTCCCTGAGGGATTTCCCAAAAGGGGCAGCCCTTTATTTAGAAAGCTCATTAGCAGGATGAATGGCCCAATGGGCTGGTGGCAGGGGTGGGGGAGGGCACTGGTTTCCTCCTTTGGTTGGAGACGTAGTTATGCTCCCTGCCCGGAGCACAGAAGTAGAGAAGAGACCATTGTGCCATGGGAGTCTCTGATTCACGGCTGCAAGGCAGGGGGAGTTCTGGGCAGCCCTTTCTGGCTGATCCCTTTACAGGGTTGAATAAATGGAGCCAGAAGTCAAGACACAAAGGGCAGGCTTTGTTAGCAGGATTTTATGTTCAGGGGCATGAGGGGTGGGATCAGAGCCCAGCAGGAAATAGCCAGGAAGGCCTCCCAAGGGCTTGCTCTGAAAGGACAGCGTGGGATGCCACAGGAGGAGTCTGTCCCAGCCCAGCCGAAGGCGGTGTGCAGAGTAGGGAGGGCTGCCAGTTGCTTTAAGCACTTCTTCTGAACCAGGAACAATTGCCAGCCTGAGAAAGTACCTCTGGATCTGGGTTTGCTCTTGTGCCAGGCCCCGTGTGGCGCTTTAGTTAGACAGTTCCTATGGCAAGGGTCGGTGACTCGGCAGGCTCCATGGCCCTGCTTGCATTGTGATTCACCCTTAGCTGGAGGGGATGGCAGAGGGGCCTGTGTGTGCATTCAGATGGGCAGGTTTTTTTTTAACAGTTCTGGACAGGCATTGCTCCTGGAGCAAGGGTTCATCTGCAGTGTGTTTCTGACACGGCTCTCAGAGGGCAGTCTGGCGTGGGCGCGCTCTGAGCTGGGCATGGCAGAGCAGGAACTTGGACAGCTACCTGAAGGGGATTGCTGAGGTCAGTCCTGATTTAGAGCGCATGAGCAGCCTAGAGTGAAGGATACCAAAGGTCTAGAGCCACAGGCAGCAGCATGGACCATTCCAACTGCTGGGACTAGAACCCCAGGCTGCAGCATGGACCATTCCAACTGCTGGGACTAGAACCCCAGGCTGCAGCATGGACCATTCCAACTGCTGGCACTAGAACCCCAGGCTGCAGCATGGACCATTCCAACTGCTGGCGCTAGAACCCCAAGCTGCAGCATGGACCATTCCAACTGCTGGCGCTAGAACCCCAAGCTGCAGCATGGACCATTCCAACTGCTGGTGCTCGAACCCCAGGCTGCAGCACGGACCATTCCAACTGCTGGTGCTCGAACCCCAGGCTGCAGCATGGACCATTCCAACTGCTGGCGCTCGAACCCCAGGCTGCAGCATGGACCATTCCAACTGCTGGTGCTCGAACCCCAGGCTGCAGAATGAACCATTCCAACTGCTGGCATTCGAGCCCCAAACTGCAGTGTGGACTAGTCCAATTGTTGGTGCTAGAACCCCAGGCTGCAGCATGGACCATTCCAACTGTTGGCCCTGGAACCCATAGCCTGCAGCATGGACTATTCCCAATGTCGGTGCTAGAGCTAGAAGGTGGATCGCTCCATACTCGTGTAGCAGACAGGTCATCAGGCAATGGAGAAAGCAGCAGATTTGGGAGGATCGGTGGCACCAGAGAGAGTTAAAACAGCTCAGCTGTCATGCTCCCCTGGCAATGGGATGCTGTATGCAGCAGAGGCTCCAAGCACCAGCGCTCCAAGCACGTGCCTGGGGCGGCAAGCCATGGGGGGTGCCCTGCTGGTCCCTGCGAGCAAAAAAGCTAGAGCCGCCCCTGGCTGTAAGCCTCAGAGACTGTTTCTTGCAAGAGACTATAAAATCACAGGCCCGCAGGCCTTGCCTTCTCCTGCCCTGCTCGCCTCCCCTGCCACCTTTCATAACCTTCCCATGACTGTTTTCTGTCTTTTCCCTGGCAACAAAGGGTTAGGGCCCTCCCTGCATCACAGGTACAAGATGAGACACATTTTCTTCACCTGGCATGCCTAGGTGCGGTTCTTGGCTGAACACGGGGAACCAGCCAATAGGAAAATGTTTTCCTCCCTCCCAGGACCGGAAGGACAGGGTGTGTCCCAGCAGGCTGACAGAGCAACGAGGCATGATGGAGGGTAGGAGCGTCTGGGCACCGACGAGAAGAGAACAAACTGGGAACCCTGCTACTCACTGACTCTGAATGAGCATGCAGGCTACTCGCTGTATGACTCGTGCCAGTGAGCTCGAGGGAGGGGATCCAGGTGAAACAGGGAAGACCCTAGCTCCGTTCCTGACTCCATGCCTGTTGTGGAGACAGGTGGCGTTCCTGTACACAGGTCTCACGGCAGATGTGTGTTTGCTGCGTGATAGCTATGTCTGCAGGTTAGATAGCACAATAGTCCTGTGTATTAAAACCAGTGTGATGGTGAGCCCTAATTGAGGTTGGGGCCCCATTATGCTAGGCCCTGTACAGACCCAGAGTAAGAGAGTCCTTGCCCTGATGAGCTAAGGGGCTGATCCGCAAAGGTATTTAGGCACCTAACTCCCATGGATTTCAGTGGGAGTTAAGCACATAACAGCTTTGGGCCTACAGCCTAAATAGCCAAGGAAGACAGTAGAAATGGTATTATCGCCATTGTACAGATGGCGAACCGAGGCCCAGAGAGAGTGACTCAAGTTCACACAGGACAGTCTGAGATGGCTAGGAGCTGAACCCCTCTCTCAAGTCTTGGACCCCTGCCCACAAGCCCATCCTTCCTGTGCAGGAGAAGGAGATGTATATGCACAGTGCAGCACCCCGGCAATGCTAGGCTTCTGTTGCCTGGGTGGAGTTGATCCACCGAACAGCCCCTGAGGGTTTGTTACTGCTGCTGCGACGCAACCGGGCTCCAGGCGGAAAGTAGGGCTGAGAAAAGGAGCAGCAGAAAGAACATGTCTCACCTCAGGCTCTGATCTAGTCAAATTTCATCAGCAAAGTGGGGTTGGGCCAGGCCAGCACTATAGTGAGAGATCTTGCAGGAAAAAAACCTGGCCATTCGTGATAATCACATGTGCTGTGGGCACATCTCCCAGGAGCAGGAGATGGGATGTTAACCGGTGTTCTGGCAAAACTCAACCGCCACAGCAATTTAATCTCCTGCCATGCAGGATTGAGCCTGACAATGTCTTCTAGTGAGTCATCCTGCATAGATGTCAATATCTCCAGGGGTGGAGCTTCCATTGGAAGACTATCACACAGTCACGTAGATCCTACTGTTGAGGATGTTTCTCTTGATATTTATCCTGCATCATATTACTTTTTTTTTTTTTAACTATCCTGTTATGTCTAGTTACAACTTCTTGGACCAGTCTCTTTGATACTGACATAGTTGTGGCTTTAGGTGGCCTGTCCCACCTTGGTTATTACTTATTCAAGAGAATTGTGTTTGGATGAGTATAATCTGACACCCTAAATTCCTTCTCAATGTTCCCCTGGCAATGGGTATTCTTGGCTCCTCTCTTCCATAAATTGTAGGCCAGTGCTGCTGTACAGAGCCAGCTCTGAGGAAGGGACTGAAGGGCAGGAACAAAATCCATTTGCGCCATAGACAATTTGTGAAAAGAATCCATTCTGAGAGGTAATGTGAGGAAAATCAGTGGATCTGATTTTTATTCCTCGCTCTCCCACTTACCTGCTGGGTGACTTTTGGCACACCACTTCCTCTTTGTCCTTTGGCACGTCTCTTTAGATTGTAAGCTCCTTCGGGCAGGGACTTTCTCTTACTAAGTGTCTGTGCACTGCCCTGCAATAGGGGGGTCTCACCTCAGGGTAACTGAAATACAAATAAGAAGAACATAAGAGCATAAGAATGGCCATACTGGGTCAGACCAAAGGCCCATCTAACCCAGTATCCTGTCTTATGACAATGGCCAATGCCAGATACCCCAGAGGGAATGAACAGAACAGGGAATCATCAAGTGATCCATCCCCTGTCACCCCTTCTCAGCTCCTGACAAACAGAGGCTAGGGACACCATCCTTGCCCCTCCTGGCTAATAGCCACTGATGGACCTATCCTCTATGAATTTATCTAGTTCTTTTTTGAACCCTGTTATAGTCTTGGCCTTCAGAACATCCTCTGACAAGGAGTTCCACAGGTTGACGTTGTCTGAAGAAATACTTCCTTTTGTTTGTTTTAAGCCTTCTGCCTATTCATTTCATTGGATGAGCCCCTAGTTCTAAACCTGAACCAAGGTTAATTTTAGGTGTGTTTGAGGTTGGAGCTGAACACTTTGCAGACCACTAAAAAGCTGCCTCATCTCCACCCCAGAGGAGGCTGCATTTCAGTGATGAGTGCACAGCTTCCTGGTTACATGCTCTACTGCAATGGCCATTGGATGAACAGTGCCCCACATTCTTGCTAAGAATCTGCATTGCTCTGTGTCCTGTTAGACATTCTAACTGCTTGCTTCTTCTTTGCTTTCAGCCTTCCCCAGTGGTGACCCTTACCTGTGAGGGAGGCCATCAGGTTACTGCAAACCATGCTCAAATGATCATCGCGGTTGCCTGCCCTGCCTTTCATCTCTTCCCTGACCTGCTTCCCCCCTTGCATAGCCTCATCTACACAGTCTGCAGTCCCAGAAGCTCTGCTTGTTGCTGTCTTTTCATAGTGGGATGCATTTGCTCTGGTGCTGAGTGTACCAGGCAGCGGGTAGCCTAATAGCCATGCTGCCAATTTCTATGTGATGTTCCTAGACAACGGTGCTACAAAGGAGCGTGTGGCTTATTAATCTTCCCAGTCCAGAATCGCTTCCCGCACTGCAGACTGGCCTCCCGCTGTCAGCCGCTCCCAGTTTCCATGCCACCCATGGTATTTGGGAGCAGCACTGCGTTTCTGAAGCCCTTTTCGATCTGCTTGGCGCTCCAGATTTCACGCCCTTTAGAAAGTGACAGGTCAAACCCCTGCGGTCCTTGAGCGTCAGGAAAAAAGCCTCCAATAAACAAAAGCTGGTAAAGAGCAAAGGGCAAAAATGGTTCTGAGCTGGCTGGAGGCAGGATCAGCCATCCCAGGGTGGAGAAAGGGTATGGAAAATATTCGGCGCTCTCTGGCATTACATGCCTGCATACAAAGGCTGCCACCTGCAGGGATATGTGACGCTGACCTGCCAGAGCTAATGAGAGGGACTAATAAGAGTGAGGAATGGGAGGCTTGGTAGATTAGTTACACAATGCGCAGCACATGATAACCAAAGCACTACCAAGGGTGTGCTCTGTTTAGGGTTAGCAGACAGTGGTTAGAGATGGGTTCAGGCTGCAGAATTCAGGGGTCTTAGGCTGTGGGCCTCCCACCTCTGCCAGGAAGTCCTGACAGCCTTTGGGCAGGTTTAGTTACACCTGAGATAAAAGGCTCCTCTCGCCCTGAGCCCCACTGGAGAGCGTCAACGGTGATGATTGTGCAGTACCTGTTTTCATAGCTCGCCCATCCATATGGCATGGTGGGGAGAGATGGCTAACACTATTAAGGGCTCCAGAGGGGTGTGTCTATGTGAGGAGGGGGCAGGGCCTCATCTTGGCTCCTCCCCCTGGGTGCCAGCTGAGCTTCATTGGGAGACTGCTGGCTACCGTCTCCCAAAGGGTGACAAGTCTCACTGCCCAGCGCCTCTGGAGGCGTTATGCCTCGCCTCCCCCTTCTGTACGGTGCCATTCCTGAGTGCTACAGAGGAGAAAGGGAAGTGGGGTGAATTGCCAGCTCCATTTTTATTCCCCTTGGCAGATCTGCACCCACGCTGGACACCTCGGACCCCAACCCTGATGGGGTCTGACAGCCCCGTGCCTTTCACCAAAGACCCGTACGATACCGAAAGCATCGCCAGCACTTTCGCAGATACAGTCACCACCGTCCTGGGTAGCTCCCAGCCAGTCGTGAGCCGCGGCACTGCTGATAACCTCATCCCTGTCTACTGCTCCATCCTGGCAGCCGTGGTGGTGGGGCTAGTGGCCTACATTGCTTTCAAAAGGTAGGCAGGGGCCAATGCCCTGGGGGATTCTAGGATGGAGGGAGGGATCCAGGAGTCGGGGAGGCTGCCGGCCTCAGACTGAGACCCAGGGCCGTTACTGCCTTCTCTAGCAGCACCTGATTGTCTTGGGACCTGTGGTGATAATGGGTCGGATCTCGAGTTTTACACAGATTTACACTTCGCACTGGTGTAAATGACAGCACTGAAGGGGCACCTATGGGAGTTGGGCACTCATCTCCTATGGAAGGCCAAGAGGAGTTGGGCACTCACCTGTCCTGCAGTGCAGAGCAATGGAGAATGGGGCCCTATATGGTCTCTCTCGCCTATCTTGCTCTTTCTTTAGCTTGCTCCTTTCCCTTGGGGGGCTGCTTGTAATTCTGAGACATTCTGCAATGCCGTCACTTTCAGGGTCGTGCACCCTCTCACCCCCTTTGTGCTGGGGTTTGCACCTGGTGCCTATGCAGGTCGCAGCTGGTTCAGTGTTTGCACAGAGGGCTACAACTTCTCCACATACCCACGCGCTGGAAATAATCCCTTATCACTGTTATTCCTAGGGAGGAGGCTGAATTCTCTGCCATTGACTAATCAGTGATGCCAGCAGAGGTGCTTCTATACCCCCCTCCAAAGACATTCCCATGTGCGCACCCACAAGCGTGTTCGCACATGCACACCACACAGTTTACGTTTGCATATTCTCACCCAACTGCCTGTGTGCACTGAGTCACTAAATTCACCTTCAGCTGCCTGTGCGCTCACAATCTCATGTACCTTTGCATTTCGCTCCGTGCAATGCTTCACACGCACGCACACACCCACATGCTGTTTCACAGGCATTTCCACATGCACACAGCAAAGCGCATCAACACATGCCTTTACATGCGTGCACACATGGTTTAACATGCATTTATATCAGCACACACAAGCATGGCTGTATTATTGATCAAAATGCAGCCATTTGATTAGCCCTATACTTGCTGGCCATTATTAAAAACATTCAAGAGAGCAAATCATAGAAGCGTAGCAAGAGGTCTTTTAGTCCAGTCCCCTGCACTCAAGGCCGGACAACCTTATGACCAACCTCAGCGAAATTTATTGTCTTAAGACAAAATAGTACAATACGAAAAGGATGTTTATGTATCACTCCCTATTTTTATGGTAGACCCATTTACAAGTTAAAAGCTTTCAATATAACACCCAAGACTAACATTCACCTATCAGCTTTTTTTACCTTTTTTGTCCTGGTACCAGAGTGTGCCCCTTAGCTCCTTTTGAACAAAGCACTCCACACCACGCCATGAAGACAGGCTCTGCGTTGTACCAGAGCAGGACATGCGTGTGTCTTGATTTGGACAGGATTTGTATTTGCTAATGCTAAATGCCGTCTCTCGCTTTGCAAAGTATTGTGGGAGGTATCACTCTTAATGTAAGTGGGCAAGCGTGACCCTAATACAACTTAGTGCTAACATCCATATATAATATAAATGTATATAATATCAATATGGTGGGTACTACATACACCTCTACCCCACTATAACGCTAAGTGCCATCTCTCAGAGAGGTGTATTAACTGCATCGTTGGACGAACCTGCGTGGGAAGTGTCTACAGTATGGCGCTACAGCTGCAGCACTGTCACTGTGCATCTGGAGGGTAGCCATACCCTCGCTCCTCATTTATACCTCGCTGAGACTTAGACAGCCAGTCCTTTGAGGCAAGGAGAGTCTCTTTGTTCTGGGATTGTACAGCACCTAGCACCCTGTGGGGGGTCTTGATTCATTACTAAGGCTTCCAGGTGTTACTGCAATACATCATAGTAATCAGTGTCACGATGCTGGAGCCTGGATCTCTAAGGCCAGCGGGTCTGGCTATCTGCTGCTTTGCCCTCGTATCAACATTTATACCAGCACTGCAAAGGCAGACTGGGCACAAAGGGGCAGGACAGGGAGAATGAGGCTCTGTGACTCTGGCTGACTTACAATAAGATCCAGGTAAGAGGCTGGTGGATGCGGCAGAATTGGCTGTTTCATTCTTCTTTGCTGGTCCCATCTGCAGGTGGAACAGCTGCAAACAGAACAAACAAGGTGCCAACAACCGCCCTGTCAACCAGACCCCCTCTCCGGAAGGAGAGAAGCTTCACAGCGACAGCGGGATCTCCGTGGACAGCCAGAGCCTTCATGACCAACAGCCACCAACACAGACTGCACAGGTGCAGGGTAAGGTTCATCCACCAAGCTGCGCTAGGGTGGGCCCGGGGCTGGGAGAGCAAGGAGGAGTCTGCAGTTCATGGCTGGGGAGCCCTGGTGGAGCTGAGAGGGTCAGACATGGTATGGCAGGGAAGGGGAGCTGCAGGTCAGGATCGGGGTAGGAGTGGCTGGACAAGGGTTGCAGATTGGAACAGGGGGGCAGTGAGGAGCCCAGGACTGAAACAGTGGGGTGATGCTGCAAGTCCAGACTGGGGAAATGATACACAGGAGGGTACAAGTCACAGGCATCCCCCGGTTTGCCAGTGTGTAAGAAGCACTAAGCTGCCCGCCCCCGATCCTGGTGCTCTCCTGGGCTTTCTGACCCCTCCTGGTTCAGTTTCACCTCCCAAAGGCTGTAGTGACCCTGCTCTGTCCCTCCTCTTCCCTGCACAGCTGTGAAAGGAGACGGGAACCTCTATACCAGCCTGCCGCCGAACAAGCAAGAGGAGGTGGAGAAACTGCTGAACAGCTCCCCAGAGGACACTTGGCGTCACCTGGCGGGGGAGCTGGGCTACAAGGAGGATCACATAGACTCCTTCACGCAGGAGGAGTGTCCTGTCCGGGCCCTGCTCTCCGACTGGTCCAGCAAGGACAGCGCCACCATGGACGCCCTTTATTCCGCCCTGCGTCGAATCCAGCGGGGAGATATTGTGGAGAGCTTGTACAGCGAGTCAACCGCCACGTCGCCGGTGTGAAGGGAGGGGTTGGAGAGGCGCTCCCAGCCAGCCCCTCTGCGACCCCACGGAGATATCAGCCGGCGAGAAGATGTGAAGGAAATGGGGTTCCCGCCTGGGTCCCCCGCTATTTACGAACTGACCTCTTATTTTCAGTATTGTCTCCTTTTTTCCATCACCCTTTCCCCTGGCGGACTGGCCGATGCTAAAGCAGAAGGGATAGAGCAAAGGCCACCGGGGGCTGTGGCCTCCTTCGGTCTTGCTGGGACCTTGGAGCGCTTGACGGCTTCGGAGCATCTTGTATGAGCAGAACAATCTCTTGTGCACCCCCTCGAACCCCAACAATACGTCTCCAGTAGCTGCAACAATGACCGCGTTTGCTCTTGCTCAGGTCTCTCCTCTTTCTTTCTCTGTCTGCTTCGTTCCCTCTCTTCCACTCCCCCTCTGAGGATCTTCCTCTGCCCCCCACAATATCCACCCCCTTCTGTTTGCCCCTGGTCACCAGTTGCTCTCCCTTTGAATTGCATCTGCCAAGCCAGGAAGGACAGACCCGACTGAATTCAGAGAGAACTGGGTGGATTTCAGGGCTAACATTTGAGTGAAGATGTTATTAACAGAGCATTGGGATGGAGGGTGGGGAGCAGAGGGATGTAATTAGAAAGAGCTACCCAAGGATGCAGCATGGGGGAAAAAGGGCTTCTGACACATTTGTGCCTCTGCACTGTCCTTGGGAGTGGGTGAGGGGACTTTGTTTCTAGCAGGCACAATCTATGCTGTGAATCATGAAACATACAGCGTGCGCTTTGGCAAGAGATCCACGTGCCTCCGTGACACGCACATGCCTCATTCTTGGAAGAGTTTGCCTTGGTCATTAGCAGCCAGACTGTCTAACACATTAAGAAACAATCTAGTTACCTATGGAATAATGTCATTTGCCTGCCCTAGGTGCTCAGCGGTCAATCGCCAGCACCTTCCCAGGCACTGAGCTCTCCTGGGCAGACGTCACCTTTGTTAGAGCCACCAAATTCCAGTGGAGAATAGCAAACCGCTAACGGTGCCTGGGAAAGCAGAAAACAATTGCCATCCACCACGCTGCAGGTCAGCCATCAATCCTGGTGCTGCCATGGAGAGCTGGAGCAGCTGCTGTCATCCCAGACCTCTCCTTATTGCACCGGTGAGACACTAGGAGACAGGCTCTGTGCCCTTCCTCGGATCAGTGAGCCACTCACTATGGGCTACAACATATCACGCTGCTACATTAGCAGCCGACGAGCAAGGGGAAAGTGGGGCTGGGCGACCTTAGTGATGGAGTCAATTTTATCCTATATGGGTTCTTAGAGCATGATCAGTACTGTAGTATCTGAGCTGGTACAGATGAGGCTTGAAAGAGTCACTCACTCACTCATGCCCGTCACCCCAGTCAGGGTATGGGCCGCCAACAACAGATCTCCAGAGTCCTCTATCCTGGGCCATTTGTTCTAACTGGTTCCAGGTATAGCCCATTTTTTTGCTATCAGCCTGAAGGTCACGTCACCAGGTGTTTCTTGGACGGCCTCTTTTCCACTTGCCTTGGGGGTTCCACTGCAATGCCTGTCTGGTGATGTTAGTTGGCTGCTTGTTTAGTGTATGTCCTATCCAACCCCACCTTCTCCTTCTGATTTCCTCCTCTGCTGGGAGTTGACAGGTCCTCTCCAAGAGGTGGATGTTACTGATGGTGTCTGGCCAGCAGATCTGGAGAATCCTTCTGAGGCAGCTATTTATGAAGGTCTGGATCTTCCTGATGGTTGTTTTGGTTGTCCTCCAGGTTTCAGCTCCATACAATAGGACTGATTTCACATTGGAGTTAAACAGTCAAATTTTTATTGCCAAAGACAGCTTTCTAGAGCTCCAGATGTTCTTGAACTGTAAGAAGGCTGCTCTTGCCTTATCAATCCTTACTTTGATGTCTGCGTTTGTGCCACTCTGCTGGTCGATGATGCTACCTAGGTAGGTGAAGGACTGCACTTCTTCCAGGGGGCTTCCATTCAGTGTGACTGGGTCATTGCTGGTGGAGTTAATCCTAAGGATCTTGGTCTTGTCCTTGTGAATGTTGAGGCCAACCTGTGATGACGTGGCTGCCACTACGTTGGTCTTCTCTTACATCTGCTGTTTACTGTGTGAAAGGAGTGCAAGGTCATCAGCAAAGTCCAGGTCATCAAGCTGGGTCCACAACATCCACTGGATTCCGTTCCTACGCTCGTAGGTGGATGTCTTCATAATCCAATCGCTGACAAAGAGAAAGAGAAGTGGTGACAACAAGCATCCTTGCCTGACTCCAGTTTGCACCTGGAAGCTGTTAGTAAGCTGCCCTCCTTGGATCACTCTACAGTATATACTGTCATATGAGTTCTTGATCAGGTTGACCACCTTTGCTGGGATGCTGTAGTGCCGAAGGAGCTTCCAAAGGGTCTCTCGATCCACGCTATCGAACGCTTTCTCATAGTCAACAAAACTGATGTACAACGAGGAGTTCCACTCTATAGACTGCTCGACTATGATGCGAAGCATTGCTATCTGGTCCGTGCATGATCTGTTCTGCCGGAAAGCTGCCTGTTCATCTCATATCTGTGGATCGACAGCATCCTTCATTCTCTCTAAGAGGACTTGGTTAAAGACCTTCCCTGGTACCGACAGGAGTGTGATTCCTCTATAATTGGCACAGTTGCTAAGGTCTCCTTTCTTGGGGATTTTGATGAGATATCCCTCTTTCCAGTCTACTGGAATCACTTCTTCTTCCCGTATCTTCTCAAAGAGGGGGTACAGCATTTCCACTGAAGCATCCAGGTCTGCTTTCAGGGCCTCTGCTGGGATGTCATCAGGTCCAGCCGCCTTCCTATTCTTCTTCATGGTGATGGCTTTTCTGATCTCGTCTCTGGTTGGTTTATCGCAATTAATTGGGAGGGCCTCGTTAGCTGAGTTGATATCTGGTGGATTTGGTGGTGCTGGTCTGTTCAGGAGTTCCTCAAAGTGCTCCACCCATCTGTTCATCTGTTGTTCTATTCCTGTTATAGTCCTGTTATAGTCCTTTGGGGCCATCTGCCTGTCCCAAGTCAGGATAAAGGAGGAGGGTTGGGTGTGGGGCTAGCAACTCCACCCCGTAAAAATCAACCTGCTACAGAAACGCCAACAATAGAGACAAAAGAGACATTTACCCTGGAAAAAGAAGGGTCTTCAATTCGAAGATGCATGACGCTGGGTGATAAAAGCCGTGAGGAAGCCACTAAACCTATTACCCTTCTTGCAACCAGGAGGATTACCATAGGCACATGGAACGTGAGGACCATGTACGACTCAGGAAAGACAGCACAGGTTGCAGCAGAGATGAGGAGCAACAACCTGACCCTATTAGGCATTAGCGAGACAAGATGGACGCAAGCGGGGCAGAGACGACTGTTGACAGGAGAGCTGTTGCTGTATTCAGGACATGAGGAGAGCGACGCACCCCACGCACAGGGAGTAGGCTTCATGTTGTCCAAGCAGCACAGAGAGCACTGATTGGTTGGAAGGCACATGGTCCCAGGATCATCACAGCATCCTTCAGAACTAAAATGAAGAGGATTAAGATGAATGTTGTTCAGTGCTATGCTCCAACTAATGACAGCGAAGAGGAGGACAAAGATTATTTTTACAACAGACTCCAGAAAATATTAGAGATTCTCCCAGACAAAGACATCATCATCCTTATGGGAGACTTTAATGCTAAAATTGGACCTGACAACACAGGATACGAACAAGTCATGGGAACCCACGCTCTGGGAGAGATGAGTGAAAATGGAGAGAGTTTTGTGGATTTGTGTGCACTTAACAACCTGGTCATAGGAGGTAGCATCTTTCCTCACAAGCGGATCCACAAGAGTACCTGGGTATCACCAGCAGGCACGACAGAAAATCAGATGGATCACGTCTGCATTAGCAAGAAGTTTAGAAGATCCTTGCAGGACGTTAGAGTTAGAAGAGGAGCAGATGTGGCATCCGACCATCACTTAGTGGTGGCCAGATTGAAGCTGAAGCTGAAAAAGAACTGGATAGACACGTCAGACAGAAGAGTGAAGTACAACATCAGCCTTCTGAAGGACCATAAGACCAAGGAAGATTTGGACTGACGCTGAAGAATAAGTTTTCAGTATTACAGGATCGGTCTGAGGAAGAGGAAGACAGTGTAATAAACAGATGGCAGAAAGTGAGAGAGACACTTAGGTCAGTATGCCAGGAAGTGCTTGGAATTAAGAAACACCAGCAGAAAGAGTGGATCACAGCAGAGACCTTGATCAAGAAAGAAGACAGAAAGAAGAAGAAGGCAGCAGTCAACAGCAGCAGGACTAGAGCAGCAAAGGCCAAAGCTCAAAAAGAGTATGCTGAAGCCCACAGAGCAGTTAAGAGGAATATCAGGAAGGACAAGAAAGAGTATGTGGATGAGCAGGCAGCAAACAGCAGTAATATGAAACAGCTGTATGATACTACCAAGCAACTGTCTGGAAAGTTCAGCAAGCCAGAACGTCCCGTTAAAGACAAGCAGGGAAAGTCTATAACTTGAAAGAGTAGGAGGGTGATTTGGAAAAGCGCCCAGAAGCTCAGCTGGCTTCACTGTATTATCTGAACCTCTCAGTCTTGGCAAAGCTGGAAACATCCCAAGAACAGGCTCCTTTGGGTAGGTTGAGGCTTCCAGGGAAGACCCAGGAGGTGGAGAGGCAGCTGCATCACCCTTTCTAAAGGAACAGGGGGTCAGGGAGTGTGTTTGATGGAGTTTTCCCCAGGCTCAGAAATGGGTTTGGGTGAACGCTGGTGTTGGGGAGTGAGGGGGTGGATCTTGCTCCTTCCAAACCAGCTGGGCCCATTCCTCAGTTAGAAGTTCCTTCTTTGAAGAAGACCCTAAAAAGCAGCAAATCATAGGACTCAGCTGTTTCCCACCCGTTCCTGAGATGTATTCCTAGGAGAGGCAAGTTCTAATGGAGCCCAGGGTTGCTGGCAGCCAAGTGGTATGAGTAGCTTAGCCCTGTCCATAGGGTTCCCTTTCATATAACACTCCTGATGGGAAGAGTGACTTGAAAAATGCCTTTCCTTCACCTGAAGGGCTCCCACACCTGTCGACAGCCATCAGGAAGTCAAGAGAACTATGCAAAGTGTTCTAGCCCTTAAGAGGTTTGGCAGACCTCACCCAGAGCTGCGGAACTTCCCTGCATTGCAAGCTTCCTCCTCCTTGCCCGAGTGGAAGGTCTACCTCCTGGACCCATCGGACTCCTAGTATGGCTGGTAGGTGATGGGAAATGACAGCACAGGAGCAATAATAATATAAAGGACAGTACTGGTGATCATACCTCACTCCAGATTTGGGTGGATGACTCCTGGACTGCAGCATTCCAACATCTGCAGACCAACAGTAAAGTTTCTCGAGGGATGTCCAGCAGCTACAAATGAAGTGTCCCTGCAAGAGACCCCAAGGTGGAAGAACTCTTAAGTTACCAACCGTCTGTGGAGCAAGGAGGCAGAAAAATACAGAATGTGAATGTGATTGTAGAACTTGCATCTGTTGTAATCAGCCCAACCAGAGAGGAACGGTTACTTACACTTCAGATCACACCTGGGAGTGTTAGAAGCTGGAGACGAGGTCGTTCTTGAGTTGGCTCCTTTTGAGGGACCAATAACTGGTAGCAAAAGTTTTGATGACTTAGAAGATTGTTTCACAGCACTTTGATCTTCGGAGAAGGCTGGATTCTATTTCCTCCCACTGAATAGCTCCTTGCTTCCCCAGGAAACCCGCAACAATGAAGACTCATTGAATAAGGAGCTATTCAAACCCAGCTGGCTAGGGAATGATTTTTCCCGTCCCATGAAAGTTTTCAAGTTATTGAAACATTTTCTCATCCCAAATTGAGAGGAAAAGTCTAAATGGCAATGTTTCTCGCATATCAAAAAATCTGGCAAAAGAAATTCAGATCAGGTCAAAATATTTTGTTTCAATAATTTTGAAGCATGTTTTAATTTTGACTATTTTAAGGGTTTTTGGGGGGGAGGTACTAGAATTAGCTTAAAAATTTAAGCGAAAAGTCACTTTGAACTGGAAAACTATGATTTTTCAGGTAGAAAATGTCAATATAAAAGATTGACAATTTTGAACCATCACCACCGCCCTCCCACTCCCCCAAAAAATGGTGGGTAGAAAATTTTAGTTCCTTTTCTGAAAAAAAAATAGTTTCAATTTCAAAGAATCAGCATTTTCCAATGGACAAAAATGTTTCTTTGGCAAATTCCTGACCAGCTCTACTGTTCAATGCAAGTACGATTCTGGCCTCAAATGTCTCCAGTTCTAGAATATTACCCTGCTTCTGCCCTCACAACACAGGATCAAATCTCATCTGACTGGTAGCTAGTGAAGAATTGTAGCAGAAATGGCAGGGAGCCCCTCACCCTGCCTCTTTTTGTGCCTCTGGTCTGGCATCTTCCTCCAGCCCTCAAGCCAGTAAGTCCATGTCGTATATCCGACATGAGCTGCTACTTCATTAACAGCTGGATTCTAGCCTTCTTGCGCAAATAGCTTTGCTTTGGAAAGCAATGGGCGCGCTGTTGGAGGAAGGCGTTCAGGTTCAGGGCCTACAGGAGCTGAGTGTTGGTGTTGTTCATGATTTCACAGAGAAAATGAAGTCTATGGGCCAGGTTCAGCTCTGCTCCAAAGGGGCCGAACTTGTCCCTGAAGAGGGAAATCTGAGAGACTGAGCTACATAAGTGAAGGACCTGCTGTTTGCCTCCCAGCTCCGCCAGAAATCTTGTTGTTAACTGAGGAAGAAAGGGGAGGGGGACCTAAATGATACAACTAAGAATTATAAATAATATTGTCTTGTTTTACGCACTGCTAAATGTTTCTAAGTGTGAAGTGGATTACAGTGCTGAAGTGCAGGAGGCCTTGGCTTTCTCCACAAGGCTTCTGCTCACCGCTGCCTTAGCATGGGGTCTAGCTGTTACCTGTTCTTCCACAAAGCTATAGGTGTTATAACTGGTGCCATTCAGCGCCAATGAACTGACTGGCCTCTCAGCATCTTCCTGACGGACGGCGTGGTGGCAAAGATCCGTTTGCTCGCGGCTCTGCGCTGCAGGTTGAATTTTACGTTACCAGCCTTGTATTTGCATAATAACCTTGATTCTGGCCTTAAAGAGATGACAGAGGGAAATTGACAGACGCACACTTTCTTTTTTTTAATGACACTGCTGATGATGGCAGCGTTGAAAGGCTATGCGAAACTGACGAAAGCGGAGAGATTAGATCCAGGATGGAACCTCAGGCCATTTTAAAGGGACAGGTTGAAATTTTCAAATGTACCCATGGTTATTAGATGGCACCCAAATCCCATTGAAAGTCAATGGAAGTTGAGCACTTAACTCCTTTGGAAAATTTCACCCATCGTGCTTTAAAAGATTGTGGGGGGGTGGGAATTTGTTAAGAATTGAGCTTCTAGAATGGGATTTACAAAAATGCCCAGCTACGTTCATACCTTTGATTGATTTAGGAGTACAAGTCCTATCAGCTTTCAATGGGGGTTGAGCTTCTAGGTCACTGAAGATGCTTTGGAAAACCCCACACTCATGATGACCATATGTAGGCATGTAATTAAATGGCCTGATTTAGGGTTGAGCACTCAGCAACTGAGGTCAGTGGGGAAATGCGCACCCCTGAAAATCAGGCCACTTAACCAGGTGCCAAACTATGGACTTAGACAAAAAGAACAGATGTACTTGTAGCACCTTAGAGACTAATAATTTTTTTTCAGCATGAGCTTTCGTGAGCTACAGCTCACTTCTTCGGATGTAGCTCATGAAAGCTCATGCTGAAATAAATTTGTTAGTCTCTAAGGTGCCACAAGTACTCCTGTTCTTTTTGTGGCTACAGACTAACACGGCTGCTACTCTGAAACCTATGGACTTAGGAGTGCATCATTTAGGCCTCCGTTTCTGAAAAATGTTGCCCGTTTAGATGTACATTTTTTTTAAGTTTTAGAAAACTTAATATGAGTAGAAATGTCCCAGATATTTTAAGAAAAAAAAAAGACAATGGAAAACGGAAAATCTTGATCCAATCCCTCCTGCTTTGGGGTTGAAAATGTAAATACAATGGCCAAAGTTTTCAAAAGTGACTAGTGACTTCAGGTACCCAACTGAGGACACCGTAAAAGGGGCTGATTTTCAGAGGGTGGGTGCTCAGCCCTTCCTGAAAATCAGGCCCCTTTAAGGTGTCCCCAGATAACAAGCCATTTGCAGAACTCTTGGCCAGCAGCATTGGGCTAATGCATGAGAAGCAAAAACTGAAACTTACCAGTCTAGGTCAAACTATAAACAAGTGATGAAAGACTAAAAATAGTAAAAAAGCACATTTGAATCAGACATTTTTATCTTTAGCAATCTCTGTGGTATTATTAGTAATACAGGCAAGGGCTTTTTTTTAAAAAAAATGTTAATAGTGACCTTATTACTCATGTTTTTTGTATGCCAGCACTGAAGCATTATATAAGAGATCAGGCATTCTTCACAGAACCCAGTGGTGTTTAGATATTGTACATGAAGTAACAGCTTTAATTTTTTAGTTGCCTTATATATGTGGAAGGTGATCATAGTCGTAACATACCTGTGGTGTGTTTCAGACAAAAATGCGTTGCCGAGAACTCTGAAAAGCAAATGCAGACTCATGTCTAAGTTGTAGAGCTGGTTTAAATTTTTCAAACTCCAGAAAATTAGGTTTTCCTCAGAAATTAAAGTTATCACAGAACAATTTAGTTTTTCATGAAATTTTATTTTCATTTTCAAGGGAAATTTCAGAACAAAAATATTCATTTAGCTTCATTTGAGATGGCAATTTTTGTTTCGATTGTTCAAAACCGAAACGAATTGAAAATTTCTATTATCATCAAAGGGAACATTTATATTTGAATAGGAATTAAATGAAAATTCTCAGGTTTTGTTTTAAAATGTCCTACAAAACATTGAAACAAAACTTTAGCTGAAGATTTTCAACGAGCTCCAATATTTTGGGTTATCTCAATTTTTTAATCACATGGGAAACTTACATGAAAACAGGATTATCTTGGGGTTTTGGCTGGGATTTGCAAAGTACACACTGAAAGTCAGTGGAAGATGTCTGCAGTACTTATATGGTTCCCATCACTGTGGTATCTGTGCAGGGATGGTGTCCCAAGCCTCTGTTTGCCAGAACCTGGGAATGAACGACAGGGGATGGATCACTTGATGATTACCTGTTCTGTTCATTCCCTGTGGTGCACCTGGCATTGGCCACTGTTGGAAGACAGGACACTGGACTTTTGGTCTGACCCCATAGGGCCATTCTTATGTTCTTATTTGATCACCTCCCATTCTTTAAGGCAGGGAAGTGCTATTATTCTCACTTTACAGATGGAGAAACTGAGATCCACGGAGACTAAATGACTTGTGTCAAATCAGAGAGGAAGTGTATAGAAGAACAAGGGAAATAAATCCAGTTCTCCTGTGCCGCAGGCTAGCATATCACCATCCTGCTTCCCCTGCAACCACACAGACCCTGTGCTATCTCTCTCTGAGGAGTGATTTATATGTTCTGATGTCTAAGCAGGACTCTATGAGTTAATGTTCTTCCACCTTCTTAAAAAAGAAGTCACTCAGCACCACAAAGCAGTATTTGATTATATTATTTGCACTGTGAATCCTAAAAGCAGAGAACAGAACAAAAACATCCTCATTAGTCACAGATCTCCAAATAATTCAACACCCACCCCCCCCCCGTAAATCCTTAGGAGTCATGTAGGAGAAACATTGTGTTCCTTCCATTCAGGGTTAAAGGGTTAATTTAAAGCAAGGCTCTCATTTACACCCCCGCCCGCAAAAGCCTGTCCCTTACAGCGAGAAACTAAAAAAAAAAAAATGGCCCAGATGTCTGCCAGAATCCAAAGCAAGTCAGCGAGGGTCATGTACAAGGATCACATGAGGTTTAAAGCACCTGCCTCCGGTGGGAACAAGGGAGGACTCAGGGGTTATTTAGGGCACGGTGTGGAAACAAGGAAAGATCGGGCTGGCTCTGCAAAGACAACAGGAAAAGATGAGGCAGCTAAGGAGCCTGGCAGAAGAGGTGCGGGGCAGGGAATCTCTAACGGAGGAGGGGAAGAGAGACTGTTAGGTGTAAGGGATGCCTCTGTGGGATCCAGAAAAGATCAGGGAGCATTGTGGCATCATGAAGTCGGGGAGATGGCGTCTGTGTGAGGGGGAAGGCTCAGAGCAGCGTGATGGCTCCAATGGGCATGGAAGGATGAGCACTTTGGCAGGGAGGGATTCAGCAGTGGTAGCCACGGCGGCTCCTGCCTGAGTAGCAGCCTCCATCTCACCCATATAGTCCTCTGCTTGCCCTATCCCAGTGGGACACGGGGAAAGTGAGAGAGGTCAGAAGCAGGGTGTGGAGCTGTCAGGAGAAGGAGGAGGAGGCTCAGCAGAGGATGAATTAAGCCCTGAAGCGTCTGCGTTCATGCAAATCTCTCTGTAGACAAGACAGAAAGACCCATTCCAAGGACGAACCATTTCCATGCTGCATCAAATGCTGATGGCCTTAGCTGTCAACTGCGCATGCAAAACCAGTTTGGAGAATTTGTCCCAGACTCTGAGCCCAGTCTCCCTGATGTAAATCCCAATGGAGTCCAACGGAGTTTGTCTGAATGTGCAAACCCACTGGCATTGGGACGCCTCTGGATTTATGGCCTGTCCACACACAGAAGTGGCACTGGTTTATAATTAAAATCCATTTCAAAGCTATACTGTTTTCGTGGCTATGGTGTAAACATACCCTCAGCTCAGCTTAAAACTGGCTTCCAGTTTTACTTGTGTTGTTAAATTTACTAGTAAAAATTCAACCGTTAGAAATTAGATTTAAATGGCTTGATGAGCGGCCACGTTTGGTTTTTGCACAACTTAAACTAAATTGGTTTAAAGTCGCATTTTCATTTAACCGGGTGCAATTCAGTGTGCAGAGCTGGCGCTACTGAGCTCAGAAATCTCTTTCTTCGCACCAGAGCAAAATAGTTACGCTCTCAGGTCCTAAGGGCCAGGTAGGAGAAGCACCTCGGCGCATCACCAAATTCCATGCTGAAGCGTTCAGTATGCAAAGAAGGACTTAGCGATGCTTCACCTTCCTATTCTGAGACAAACCTAACGAGGAAAAACTAAGCCAAAGTTAATAATCTTGGAGATTTTTGTTGCTTTTTATAATGTTTTGTTGTACAAAGCCAACACGTTCCTCTTGTTAATACCTGTTATTATCCCGGCCCCTCGGGTTTCTCTGTAATAGGAGAAATGCCAATTTATTAGAAATTCTTACAGTGAATAAATAGTCCTGTAATGGAACCACACAATTAGTCCTTTTGCTGTGATTGGTGTCAGCGACTCGCAGTGGGGGTTTGGGTGGCTGACTGATCTGGCCCAGCATCAACAGGTTGTGTCTGTGTGGCCGTGAATGAACCTGTGCTTGTGTGGGCAATTATCCTGGTGTATTGTTCAGCCGTGAATAAACAGCATACAGCGCTGGTGTGTCTTGGATGTATTTTGTGTGCAATTGCCTTTGCCTTCATTGACGTGTGAGCATGTAGTTGTGATTGGTAGCATGCACCTGTGAGTACACGGGTGTTTCATACTCTGTGTGTGTAGGCTTGTGTCCTCACTTGTGTGTCGCACTGGGATTTGGGACTGTGGTATGTGCTTGCCCGACTTTGTGTTTTTATTGCTTGGACAGTCTCTCAAGATGAGGCTTTTTTGGTCTAGCTGAATTGGGAACACCTGGATTTTAATTGTGGTTCTACCACTGAGTTTACTCTGAAATGCCAGTCAAGCTGCCTTAGCAGTCTGTGCCTCAGTTTCCCCAGTGAGGATGATATTGCTGTTGGGATTAATTAGTGGAAGGTGACCTTCAAATGATTTTTAAATAGTGAGACTTGTGTTCCTTTCCCCCCATGTTTATGAAAGATAAAAACCCTCTCAAGTCCCTTTTAAGGTGGGGGTTTGTTTATTTTATTTTTTTCCCCCTGCTTGATTTTTAACCTTAGAAATATCAGCAGAATAAAGTCTGGTCTTCATTGAGTTGGAGAGAGGATGGCCTGGGAGTGTCAGATGTGTACTGTGGGAACATGCACCTCAATTAAAGCAGCAGAGTTGAGGACTCTTTAACAAAGACTTCTTTTCTCCCAATGGTTCATTGGACATGAGTGCTAAAGAGATCGTGCCAGAATCAGCATCTGAACGAAGATACTGCCCCGCAGGTTGCAGTCTTGTGGGTGCTCACATTTTCACTAGTTAGCTGGTCCCCAAAGCATCTTCTAATGCAGACAAGACCTGTATTTCTAATGCTTTAAGAAAGAAAGAAAGAAAGAAAGAGAGAAAGAAAGAAAGAGAAAACAAACATGTTTCCTGCCCCCAAAACACCTTCCAGCTGGTCTTTAGCTATGAAATAGAAGCCTACATAGACACAACCCAAATTATTTTGGGGCATCTTTAGATTTGCACTGTGCTTTGACCAGCAAGGGCCCCACTGAGGTCAATGAGCATAGAACTAACCTGATAAAAACATAAGAGCGAAGTTTATTATTTGTTATGATCCAGTTTTCCAAAAAACTCAGGGCCAGATTTTCAAAGGGGCTCAGCACCCACCACAGAGGCCAGATTTTCTGCTCCCATTTAGCCACTGAAATAAGGGCCAGATTCCCAACGCTCAGCAACTACCATGCCTAGAGCAAAGCTAAGGTCTTTGGTAAAAGCCACGGGCTCCACAGCAAAAAATATGCCCTTCAAATAAAGGCAGTGCTTGGTGCAGAGTGGTTATAGCCATGTGGCTGTAGGACTGCCCGTGCGTTTGCAGGGCTTTGGTGTGGATTTATGCACACAGGTTTTGGGGGGGTGGGGTTTCACTCACAGAAGCATGTACGCAGCCCTGCTCCCAGGGATGTAAGAGGAGTCTTGAATGCAGTTGATTTTATTGTCAGCTGCCTCAGTTCCCTCTCTTTGGTGGGCGTTGCGGTGAAGCTCAAGATTATAGATCTGTCAGTCCCCTCCGTTTGCACCTTCCTCCTGACAAGGCAAATAACAAAATGGTGAATAACTGTGGTTGATTCATTATTTTAACCTGCTTCCTCTTAAACCCATAGGAAGGCGGTGGGAGTCTTTGAGAGGTCCGGGTGGATGAGTTGGGTTGGGCTGTGATCTGGATTTTCTTTGTCCCAAGTTTCAAGGTGACAACGCCACCTGCAAGGCTCCAAGTGGGGGTCACTGCATCCTTTCCTCCTGCTTCTCTTCCCTGGATGCAGAGCCCTGATTGGGAGAGATGGGGGGCTAGGAGGAGACTCAGCAAGGTGGTCTTGAGGCGTGGGAATGGCTGTGTAATATGTCCCCCCCCACCCCAGGAAACGAAACTGATTTATGGTTATTGCAGGAGGAAAAATATTAACAATAAGGTCTGGAAAGGAGCCTGAGGTTCCCATTGCTGTGGTGAGAGGGGCTGGGGAAAGGGACTCGGACAACTTCCTTTCTGCTGTTTACTGCTCCCCGAGGAGCGAGAAATTGGCCCCTGGCTCAGTCACACATGTGCGGTAATGAGCTCCAGCGAGCCTCGTGGCAGGCGACTGATGGAATTTATTCAGGCGGGAGGGGAGGGCAAAGAGGGAGGCTGGGGGAGTGGTTTATTGACGCTCTGGTATTCGCTGCACCCTGTCAGCTCCTAAACCCATCAGCCCCCCACTCTGTGCCTCAAACAAAATCCCCCCCAGCTGTGCCCTATCATCCCTCTGCTCTCTTGAGACCACCATGTTCCATTCCCTGACCCAGACTTCCAGGCTACAGATGAGATCTGATTTCTCAGATCCCCTTAATCTTGTCCCATTCCCTGCTGCCACCCTACATCAGATCATCTGCAACCGCGGCCTCTTCCCAAGCTCTGTGTCCCCAGTCTCATGCCAAATCAACAGAAGATTCCTCCTATCACCTGCCTCCTTGCGTACCTCTTCCGTCCATGCTCTCCCCTACTCACCCCTATCAAGGCATTCTCTGTTCATGATTAGCCCCAGATCCTACTCTACCAATCTGCCTTAGCCAGTAATCCTTAGTCCATTCTTCCTACCACCAGCACAAAGGTGAAATCCCAGCCCCAGTGACATCACTGTTAGAACTCCCATTTGACTTCACAGGGCTGGGAGGTCACTGCTTCTGTTGCTGTGTCCTCTGTCATGTCCCCTGTCATGTCCCTTAACTCAGCTCATGGCACCGTTCTCTCTAGACATCTGCCACCCTGCATGCCCCAGTTCCATCTGCACCCACCCAATTTGCCCAGTCCCCTCACCCATCCCAGAAGCAAAGATCACAGAACCTTCTCCCCCCGTGCACAGCCCAGGCGGTGGTAGTGACAGAGATGGGCCCAAGCCAGGACCATAGCTGACCCCTCTCTGAGGATACATGTTCTAGTGGATGCTGCACTGGGCCAGGCGTCAAGATATCTGGGTCTAATTCCTAGCTCAGCCACCAACTCCCTGTGTGACCTTGGACAAGTCACTTAATCTGCTCTGGGCATAATGCTTCTCTATTTAATTCTCTCAGCATCCTTACGAGGTAAACTCCATTATTAATTAGGGGGTGCTCAGATAGCATGCACTTACCTAAGGACTTACCTAGCCAGCTCGAAATGAGGGCAGGGGATGGATAAAATGGGGCCCTATTCTGGGCAAGTCCTTCTCACTTTGGTTCTGCAAAACCATTAAGTTCAACTGTTCAAAAATCGTGAGTCAGGCCCAAAAATATCATGAGATCCACTTAAAACCCATGAGTTTTTTTTTTTTTTAATGACATTATAGGTTCATTTTGTCTTCTGATTCCTGTGCTTTTAAGGTGCACTTGGATCCTATTTCCAAGATTTCCTCCTCCAGGAGAGCTAGAAACTTCCTTTTTCTTTTTAAACGAAAGCAGAGATTCTCTCAAAAATAGCAGGACTCCAGGTGCTGGGGCTTTACGAAGAGAACTTTCTTTGGCAAGGCTTTGCTGCAAATTGCATGAGTTGGCAACATGGCTTTGGGCCAGAGTTTTCCAAAGCACAATACCCTTGTGCTTTCGTTCCTGCTGCTGGCTCCCTCTGTTCCTGGATCTTGCCGAAGCGTCTGTGTCGGTCCCTCTCAGCACATTAGCGCTGACTCACATGCACACTCAGATGGAATATACAGCAACTCCGAGCTGCCCCAGAAAGCAGTGGCATCAGCCACGATTCACCCCTGGTCTCCAGAACGCACCTGGCATAGCTCAGCTCCTGACACCCAGGTGACGATAGGAAGCAATTTGTAATCAAAAGCGAAAGGGCCTCAGCTTTGCCTCTCCTCACTGAGGCTATTACCTGGTTTTGCCAGAGGAAAATGGGGCACGGGGGTCAGAGGCTGGAGCAGAGCAGCCTGGCCTCCCCATCATGCCCCCGGGCACAATCTGGCTGCCATATGTGAAGGAGAACGCACATTCCCAAATAATGCAAAGCAGGTCGCTCGCAAAGCCCGCCATGGCGGCAGCGTGCCAAATTCACGTCAAACTCCATCCCCAAAGGCCGGCTCAGTGTCTTATAAACACAGGGGCCGTGCAGAGGACGGCAGGATTGATGTGGTGAAATAGCAGCGTAGAGAGAGGCATATTTCCTCCTCCACTCACCCGTTAACTCTTTTACATCCATCTTTGCTTCCATTCTGAAGAGGCCGCTTGTTCTAATCTAAAGAATGGGATTGAAGCGGGTGGGCAAGAAAGGGCAGAGATTCCCCCAACAATCCCCAAGGGAATCACAGAGCAGAACCATCAAAATAGGCACATGCCAAGAATTGAATTATTACTACATGGGTTACAGTAGCAACCAGAAGCGCCTGTGGAAATCAGGGACCCGTTGTTCCAGGTGTTGAATAAACACATAGGTCTGGCTACCCTGCAGACTGCAGCTCATGTACACAGAGCTGAGCAGGCTTTAATCTAGGTCCGGGAGCTGGGAAACCATACACCTAGTAAGAGACAGTCTCTGCCCCACTGAGCTTACAGTCCTAATATCCTAGGACACAGGGGAACATACCTGAGCTCTGCCCAAGGGTGAAATCTTATCTTTATGAATGTCGAGGGCAGTTTTATCACTGATTGCAGTGGGCCTAGGATTTCACCCTAGCTGTCTAGTATCTACGGGCAGGACTGACTGGGAATCGAGTGCAGCACTGGGAATCAGAGAGCCAGGCTGTCATTCTGCCTCTGGCACGTAGTGAGACCCTGGCCAAGTCACTTTGCCTCCCACTTTCCTGACAGGGCCCCACCTTTGCAAAGTGCTTCGAGCACTTCAGAGGTGATGGAAGCAGGAAGTGCTGTCATCCCCTTAGGAAAACACTGGGTGATGCCATAGCGTGGCCCCTACCTTCAGGGCCGGTGCAACCATTTAGGTGACCTAGACAGTCACCTAGGGCGCTAAGATTTGGGGGGTGGCATTTTCTTCTGCAGCGACCACGATGGCTGGATCTTTGGCCACCCCAGTCGCCGACAGTATTTAGGCGGAGGGAGCTGGGGCAGGGGAGCACGGGGAGGGCCACCTGCAGCAAGTAAGGTGGGGGGGCTGCAAGCAGGGCAACTCCCCACCCCAGCTCACCCCTGCCCCGCCTCCTCTCCGAGCACGCCGTGGCTGCTTCACTTCTCTCGCCTCTCAGGCTTGCGGTGCCTAAGCTGATTGGCGCTGCAAGTCTGGGAGGCGGGAGAAGTGAAGCAGCCACGGCGTGCTCGGGGTGGAGGCGGGGCAGGGGTGAGCTGGGGGCGGGGCTTCAGGGTAGACGGGGGAGCTGCCTGGGGGGGAGGGTGCTTCAGGGTGGGGGCTTGGGGACGGGGGAGGGAGCAAGGTGGAAGTTTCGCCTAGGGCGTGAAACATCCTTGCACCAGCCCTGCCTAGGTTACTGCTCCCCGCAGCTGGGAATGCTCTGGCCTGGCACTTTATGCAGTCACCCAGGATGATCTTAGAGGTCTCTCATCCCGGTACAGACCCCGGCCACCTCTGCTTAGCTCGAGAGCCAAGAGGGTTACCCGGCACAGCCCAAGCTTCAACGAGACTGCTCAGCAAAGGGCTCTGCATCTCTTCCGCGGTTGCCATTATCTCTGCTCTGAGCCGACTGTTTTCAAGAACGCTCCACGTCGCTCTATCCTACCACTCGTCCCTGCTGGTCTTCTGACCCCTCACCAAAGAGCATCTGGGAACGTTAAATCTTTCCCACTGCCCCTATCTGAGCCTCCAGCTTGGCTGTACCCAGTATCCCCACCGCATGCCGGTACCATCTGGCTAGGTGAAGGGAAGCACCGCTGTCAGCTCCCCTGTTACCCCAAGGTGGTTGCTTTCAGGACTGTTCCGAATGCCCCGGGTGAATGCTCAGCATGGCCTTGACTGTCCTCTCTGAGCCCTAGTGTGATGGTATCTGGGTAGATCTCCCCGATGCTCTGCTCTGACACCCAGCCTGAAACCGTGAAATGAACCACGGGGAGATTAAATTAAAAGGATCTAAACAATCTCTCCTCCCTCTATCTTCCCTGCCTCCGGGAAGGTTGCGATTCCGAGAGCCGCTCAGCCCTTCATCAGAGCAGATTGCTGCCTGGCAGCACCATAAATGCCAAGGCCTCAGAGCCGTGCGTGCCAAATGCCCAGTGGAGGAGATAAAAGGCGGAGCATGACTCAGCCGCTGTGAATGAAAACAAGAGCAAAGCAATTGTGAGCAGCTTCCCGGTTTCAGCTCGGTTTCGCCTTCCCGGGCTGATGAGAAAGACGGGTTAAAAAAACCAAACACCGCAGCACAATAGCCCACTACTGGCATGTCAGCTAAATGAGCTTATCTGTGCAGCGCTAACCCACTTTGTCCTTCCGAGGAGCTCAAAATTCATCGGCATCACATCTTAACTGAGCGTCACCAGATTGCTGGGAAGCGGGTCTTGTTATCCCCATGTCACTGAGGCACAGAGAAGGGAAAGGACTCATGAACCCCAAACTCCCAAATCCTCACCCAGTGCCTCAAACCCAAGACCCTAACTCAGCCAACCTTGTGGTGTCCCGAGGCCAAGCTAACATAGCCGCAGGCTCCAATCTCTGTATCCGAGAGTGTTTGAAAACGAGGACACTGTGCTGGCCCACCTGAATTTGCTGCTGGCTCTCAAACATACTAAGCTGAAGGGGGGTTAGTGGCATTTCAGCCCAGGTGAAAGTAATGGATGCTGTCCTCATTGGAAACCGAGTCATGCAGATGGTCTTTAAGTGGGGTTTTAATTAAGGACAACATGCCAGGGAACCAGGGCCGGCTCCAGGCACCAGCAAAGGAAGCAGGTGCTTGGGGCGGCCAATGGGAAGGGGCGGCACATCCAGCTCTTCAGCGGCGGGTCCCTCAGTCCCTCTTGGAATGAAGGACCAGCTGCTGAATTGCCGCCGAAGAATAAAGCAGCACAATAGAGCTGCTACCAAAGTGCCACCAATCACAGCTTTATCTCGCCCCCCCGCCCCGCTTTGCCATTTGGGGTGGCAAAAAAGCTGGAGCCGGCCCTGTAGGGAACAGCAGTGAAAATGGTTGTCTCAAGCCAATAGGCTTGATAGCGCGGGCAGGAGGCGGAAGAGCCCCCGTCACTCCGTGAAATACCTCCGGGCTGAGCAATGCTAGGACAGACTTGGCAGCAGCTCCCCGCTTTGGAACTTTAATGATTTCCTTTCTTTTGGTATGGGAAAAGGAAAGGATTATTTATGGTGTCCGGGAGAAAGTGGTTTCTTTCCAGCCAGAGCCGAGGACAGAATTCCTGACAGCAGGCAGGAGACAGAAAACTCCAGTTCATTTCTACCCCTTCCAAGCCAGGCCGGTGCAGCCGGGGGAGTTTTAGTCCCAGTGAAATTAAAGTATTGTTCAGAAAGGCAAAAACACAGCCCATTGGCAGCCCCGCCAGGAACCTCTGCTAAAGCAGGATATTGCTCCTTTGCAGAGGGACACTTCCAGGTCCCCACTATCCTTTTTGAAAGAGCACAGGGCCAGGTTTTCAAAAGATCTTGAATTCCATAGATTCTAAGGCCAGAAATTGTGAGCCTCTGGTCTGACCTTCTGCATAACATGTAGGCTCTTCGACCCAGCTCCTCAAAGGTATTCAGGCCCCTAACTTCTATTTAAATCAACAGGAGCCTAAATAGCTTTGATCCTCTGGCCTGGCCCTTAATGATTGTGCTCAAGTCACCGCTTAATCTTCTCTTTATTTAGTTAAACAGACCGATCTCCTTGAGTCTCGCACTGTAAGGCAGGTTTTTTCAATTCTCGCGGCTGCTCCAAGGATTAGCCAGCATACCATGTAACGCTAGACTCAGGGAGAGGCTGACTCCTCAGAAGAGTTCAGTGCTCTTGTGCAAATCTGACCATCAGTGTCATAGCCGGAGCTGATGGGCATTTTGAGAGCCGATGGGGACCGGAACAACTAAGTCCCTCAGAACTTTTGGAAATGTCACCCCTGGAGCACAGAGCTAAATGAGAGTCACTGGATAACCTTGGGCATTGCTTTGTGACTCAGTTTCCCCACCTGCCAAATAGAGCTGTTCTTCCTACATACTGGTCTGTATCCTGTTCTGCCTCTACCACACAGGGGTATCTTCAGGTTTAATTTATTAATGTCTGTAAAGCCTTAGGCCTCATTAATTAATGTTGTCAGGATGCTTCCAGATCCCCAGGTCTACCTTGCTTGTTCAAGTGCCTAATATTGCTATGGCTTGATGCAAGCATGGGTTGTGGTAGCCCCACCATGGAATGGGAAAACATGGGATGACAGAGGTATTTAACACCCAAGAAAAGGCAACTACCACAGGTGAACAGCAGCATAACTCTGAGACCGGGGCTGTCAGGGGAAAAATCTACCACTAATGGAGAGCCTTGGAAGAGATCTGCTGTGTCAGGCTGAACTTCACCTTCATGGACTACAGCCTTAGAGCTGGTTCTATGAAGGTGAATCCCAGTGGATGTCAACGGGAGTTTTACTTGCATGAAGATTGCAAGATTTGGCCATTGGGACTGTAACAATTTTCTGGAGGTTACTTTTTTTTTTAAGCAAAAGACATTGGGCTAACACTGGAGAGTCAGCAAAACTAAGATAAATTCATCCCCTGAAAGCCAGTGGACACACATCAATGATGACCTTGGTCTCATGTCTTTGGGTGGTATGTTTCACAGGCGGCGTATCATCTGATCTGGTGAGACTGTGCAAAGCTCAGATTTTACACCCAATAGGTAAGCCAAACAGCTTTAAAAAATACTTAGCTGCATACACCCAACCATACAGCTGCATATACCCAGCCACCCCACACACTAACACAACTGGGGGCTGAATCCAAAAAAGCAGAGTAGTTAGCTAGGATTTAGTTCCCACTCCCCAACAGGAAAGGAACAACTCACTTTCCCCAGAGGTGCAATCCGCCTTGAAGCTCATGGAAGCACAAGCATGCATCCCACCCACTCATTTGTTCTTCTCGAGCAGCTGGAAGGCCTTTGTTCCAATTCTAATCGCTTTAAACCTGCCTTTCTGTCCGGCAGAATCAGCGCAGGCTCTGCAGAGACACTTCAGTGCTGTCCTGGAAAAGCCCCAAAGCAAAAATACCCGGTCAAAACCCAGAGAGTCTAAAACAGTTGTCAACGCACACACTGACAAACACACAAACCTGCGTACACATGCTAATTTAACACATATACCCAAGTTGGGCTTTTCAAGCACCTAGGAAGCCAGCTGCTGATCGGCCCTTGGTAAATCCCTGCCCCCCTTCTGCAGTTCTGCAGAAAAGGACCTGGGGATTACAGTGGACGAGAAACTGGATATGAGTCACCAGCATGCCCTTGTTGCCAAGAAGGCCAACGGCATATTAAGCTGTATTAGTAGGAGCATTCCCTGCAAATCAAGGGAAGTGATTATTCCCCTCTACTCAGCACTGGTGAGACCACACCTGAAGTATTACATCCAGTTTTGGTCCCCCCACTACAGAAGGGATGTGGACAAATTGGAGAGAGTCCAGTGGAGGGCAACAAAAATGATTAGGGGGCTCGGGCACATGACCTACGAGGTGAGGCTGAGGGAACTGGGATTATCTAGTCTGCAGAAGAGAAGAGTGAGGGGGGATTTGATAGCAGCCTTCAACTACCTGAAGGGGGGTTCCAAAGAGGATGGAGCTCGGCTGTTCCCAGTGGTGACAGATGACAGAACAAAGAGCAATGGTCTCAAGTTGCAGTGGGGGAGGTCTAGGTTGGATATTAGGAAACATTATATCACTAGGAGGGTGGTGACGCACTGGAATGGGTTACCTAGGAAGGTGGTGGAATCTTCATCCTTAGAGGTTTTTAAGGCCCGGCTTGACAAAACCCTGGCTGGGATGATTTAATTAGGGTTGGTCCTGCTTTGAGCAGGGGATTGGACGAGATGATCTCCTGAGGTCTCTTCCAACTGTAATCTTCTATGATTCTAATTTTACACAGGGACACACCTATGTACCTTTCCAGATGTCTAAATGGTTCCCATCATCAGAGTACCTCCCTCCCAAGGATGGATCCTGGGAGATTTCAAAGCCAGAAGGGACAATTACATGAGCATCTAGTCTGAGTGCCTGCATCATGCAGGGATAGACTCTCCCCAGACCCTCAAAAAGGAGGGAAATATGAAGTCCACTCTACAGATGGGGAACTAAGACTGAGAGAAAGGAAGTAATTTGCCCAGAGACACTGCCAAGGCCTGTAACAAAGCTAACATTGAACCCAGCCCTCTGCAGTCCCACTCTAATGCTTTAACCACAAGCCCATCCTGCCTTCCCCACGTGGGACCACTCCCATGCCTGTGGAGCCTTGGATCAGCCCTTCAGTCTGCTGGGAGCTCCCAGGACAGGCAGAATTCTTCCATTTGATCATCCCAACGAGTTGTCTTTCATTTCGCAACCCCATGCTCTGGGTGGCCCTAAGCCTCTGCGTGCCAGAAGCTGGGAGTGGAGGACAGAACAAAGAGTAATGGTCTCAAGTTGCAGTGGGGGAGGTCTAGGTTGGATATTAGGAAAAACTGTTTCACTAGGAGAGTGGTGACGCACTGGAATGGGTTACCTAGGAGGCGGTGGAATCTCCCTTCCTTAGAGGTTTTTAAGGCCTGGCTTGACAAAACTCAGGCTGGGATGATTTAGTTTGGGTTGGTCCTGCTTTGAGCAGGGAGTTGGACGAGATGACCTCCTGAGGTCTCTTCCAACCCTAATCTTCTATGATTCTATGACAGGGAGGGATGACCGACAAATTGCTCTGTTCTGTTCATTTCCTCTGAAACACCGGTCTCTGGCCACTGTTGGAAGACAGGATACTGGGCTAGGAGGACCATTGGTCTGACCCAGTCCGGCCGTTCTTATGCTCACATGAACTGGCAAAGGACACGTGGCAGACAGTGAATGTGTATGTATTTTGGGGTCATTCTCTCAGCAGGATGGTGGGATTATGGGGGAAAATACAGAGAAGAGAAACAAATGAGAGAGAGAGAGAGAGAGAGAGAGAGATGGAAACACCCTTCTCTTGGGATATGTCTATACTGCAGTCACAGGAGATGATAGCAGCTTGGGACCCAAAGCAGTGATGGTGCAGCTGAACTGGATTCAGGGTGGGCTTTCTAACAGAGTAATTACCCCGCGTTCTGGACAGCCATCTAGAGCCTGTACTGCTGCAGCTTCACTAATCCAAACTAGCTAGATGGAAGCCAGTTTAGGGAAGTCTATTTGGGCCACAGTTACCCCCTGTGATTACAGTACAGATACACCCATCAGCTGCAAATCCAGCTTCATTCTCGCGCCGCTGGTGAGATGTGTTTTCCAAACCCCGGCACATTCCAGACACCCTCTTCCCAGCCAGGCGGTTGACACCTCTGACTGCAGCGTATCCTGCCCGGCTCTGCACCAACATGATTCTGATGGGGAAAGGGAAACACCTGTCATCACCTGTTGCGGCATCTTAACCAAGCTCGTTAATTGCCATTGGAGGAGGAAGTTGGGAAAGACTTGAAAAGAGCAGTCAACCATTTGGAGCTTGTTTTGTGTCATTGAGCCTGGGGCACGAAAGCTAAATGTGCTCGGTGAGAAACATGCAAGCAGGGGCAGCTCTAGCCTTTTCGCTGCCCCAAGCACGTCAGCACGCTGCAGGGGGCACTCTGCCGGTCACCGGTCCCGCGGCTCTGGTGGACCTCCCGCAGACGGGAGGTCCACCGGAGCCACCTGCCGCCCTCCCAGCAACTGGCAGAGCGCCCCCCGAGGTATGCCACCCCAAGCACGCGCTTGGCATGCTGGGGCCTGGAGCTGCCCCTGAATACAAGTCCTGGCTGGTGTCTCAGTCTCCAGTTAAAGAAAACAGTTTCATACTCCGGACAGATTTCAGGATTGTCAACCCTCCAGGATTGTCCTAATGTCCTACCAGGAATGAATGATTAATCTTGAATTAAAGCTGATGTCATGCAATGAAACCTCCAGGAAAACATCCAGCCAAAACTGGCAACCCTAACACATTTAGCGAGGGCTGATAAAAGATGAACAGAAGCCTAAGCATGTGACAGACAACACTGCGCTTTGAGCACAGAGCATCATTCATACAAATTATTACTCTTATTATCTTGAGGTGAAACCTAGGGGACCCAGCCAGGGCTCAGGGCCTCCGGGTGCCAGGCACTGAACATGCACGTCTAATGAAAAGACCAACCCCTGCCCCAAAGAGCTTACAAATTTAGTCTGTCACAAGACACGCCAGGGCAGGTAGCTACAACCACTTCTCAGATGGGAGGCAGATGGCAAGATGAGTAAAACAAACAAGCAATTACAGAGATGGATCACAAGCCAAAAGCAGAAGGAGATGACAGTTAGGAGCTGTGGACGAAAAGGGAGGTTTCCAATGGGATTTGGGAAGGGAGGGCAGAGAGATACAGAAAAGGAGTAGCCTAGGTAGAAGTTCTTGTGCCACCATATGGGGGAAATAGGAAGACACGGTCAGTGCAGTGGGACAGAGAAAGGTGAGGGACAAGTTTAGAAACCCAAGGAGGGCAGCTTTCAGTTGGATCCTGAAGCAAAAGGGAAGAAGCAGAGATGCTTCGGGTACACAAGAGGTGCATGGTGGACCCGGGCACTGCACCCTGACTGTGCCAGCACCTTCGCTACAAGCCCATCTTTCTCTTCTGCTGAAGGCATTTGGATGTGTGCCGCTGAAAGCCTCTGCAGTGGCGTTACTGCAGGGCGTGGGCCCATTTTTGTAGGATGTGGTAGCATGCACACACACTGATGTGGGACATTACATGTATCTCCTGGGGTTCAATCTCTCACCCCATATGGTCAGGAGAGGCCAAAGCTCTGAGGCTGCATCAGCGTACCTCTCCCGCCGCCCCACCCCATTGTGGTTAAGTTGCCTAGATGCCGGCTTACCTCTCTGACACAGCTGCAGGACACGGGCACAAGATGTCCCCAGGCCGCAGCTGGGGCTGAAAGAGAAATGAAAAGAAAGGTAAGGTGAACTGGTTGGATGACATGGCATGAGACTGAGCAGGGGAGGGAGGCAGCCTGTGGGTGAAATGAACCCCCCTGTGCAGAAAGGGAAATTACATTCTGTATACGCCCTGTCTAGATGAGCTGTGTCCCTTCACATGACTGCTCCCATGTTAACACTTGGGCGTCCCAGTCAAGGATCAAGGCTGTCCCATGTTGGGCGCAACACAGACACTTCACAAAGACAACAATTCCCTGCCCCAGAGAACCAAACCTCTCCAGTCTGCACTGCAGATCTCCACAGCAACAAAAAATCCCACCGGTGCCCCCACCCCGGGGGAGAGAGAGCAGTGTATGTAACATTAGAAGCAGAGAGCCCCTTGGCCTGGAGCAGAGAGGGTAAAACTTATGCACCTCTGCCCATCGGTCAGTTTCGGGTTACTTGTGAGTAGAGAGGTGGAAATAACTGATTTTTTGGGGGTCACTGGGGGCAATCAAAAAAAAAGAATAAAAAATTAGTTTCAGGTTGACCCAAATCAATTTTTTTTTTAACATTTTCAGAAAGTTGAAAAAGTTGGGGGAAAAATCATATCAGGTTGAACAAAACCATTTCCCTGCCATTTAAAACGTTCAAACGGAAGGATATTTCAAAACAAGACGTCAAACCGTCTCAGCGTTCTTTGGTTTTGTTTTGAACAACTTAGCAAAGCTGACAACGTTTCAGTGTCCCTGGCCCAGCATCTTCCTCTGCAAAAATGTTGTGGATGAAATATTTCCCCCAGCTCCACCGAGGAGGCAGCTAGTGTATGGGACAGACAGCCCGCTCAGTGAAAAGCACTCAGTACCCCCTCCCTCTGCAGCTATCACCCAGAGCACGTTGCAGAAAAATGGAGTTGGATCATCGGGGCCGAGTTGATAAAGACTCATAGACTCTAGGACTGAAAGGGACCTCGAGAGGTCATCGAGTCCAGTCCCCTGCCCTCATGACAGGACCAAATACTGTCTAGACCATCCCTAATAGACATTTATCTAACCTACTCTTAAATATCTCCAGAGATAGAGATTCCACAACTTCCCTAGGCAATCTATTCCAGTGTTTAACTACCCTGACAGTTAGGAACTTTTTCCTAATGTCCAACCTAAATCTGCCTTGCTGCAGTTTAAGCCCATTGCTTCTTGTTCTATCATTGGAGGCTAAGGTGAACAAGTTTTCTCCCTCCTCCTGATGACACCCTTTTAGATACCTGAAAACTGCTATCATGTCCCCTCTCAGTCTTCTCTTTTCCAAACTAAACAAACCCAATTCCTTCAGCCTTCCTTCATAGGTCATGTTCTCAAGACCTTTAATCATTCTTGTTGCTCTTCTCTGGACCCTCTCCAATTTCTCCAAGAGCAGAATCATAGAGCAGTTGCCATTAAGTTGACACTTACCCCGCATGAGGATCTGTTCTTAGAAATGGAATTAGCTGTGCCACCGCTGACGGGACTTGTTGGCGACTTCTGTCCACCTGGCCATGGCTGCTTAGACAGATCCTGATTTTTCAAGTGCGCTGAGTGTCACGGAGTGTGGGGGAGTCCGGCCCTGCACCCCTCTTCCTGGGACCCACAGTGACTCTCGGCCAGCCAGTACAACAGAAGGTTTATTGGACAACAGGAACACAGGTTACAGCAGAGCTTGCAGGCACAGTCAGGACCCCTCCACCGAGTCCTTCTGGGCTTTCAGGGTGCTTGGATCCTAGCTAGGATACCCTGAATTCCGCCCACACAGCCCCAAGCCCCAAACTCCAACTGCTTCCCTCCTGCCACTCCCTTCCTTTGTCCCCTTCCCGGGCAAAGGTGTTGACCTTTCCCCTCCCTTACCTAGCTCAGGTTACAGGCTCTGGCATCGTCCATCTCCTAAAGTCCTCCCCTGCTCTCCCACTCCCCACACAGACAGTCCCTACTGCATCACATCTCTCCCCCCTTCGAGACTGAACTGAGCGGGGTCACTCTGCCCAGTGACCTGGGGAAGTTCAGGGTCCCCTCTCCGGGACAACGCATCCGCTGTCAGGTTGGCACTTCCCTTCACATGGACCACGTCCATGTCATAGTCCTGCAGGAGCAGGCTCCACCTCAGGAGCTTGGCGTTGGCTCCTTTCATCTGGTGCAGCCAGGTCAGGGGAGAGTGGTCGGTGTACACGGTGAAGTGTCGCCCAAAGAGATATGGCTCTAGCTTCTTAAGGGCCCACACCATGGCCAGGCATTCCTTCTCGATGGCCGCGTAGCTTTGTTCCCGGGGTAGCAGCTTCTTACTCAGGTACACGATAGGGTGTCTCTCCCCCTTTTCATCCTCCTGCATTAACACCGCCCCCAGTCCCGTGTCTGAGGCATCGGTGAACACCATAAAGGGTTTGTCAAAATCTGGGTTTGCCAGAACTGGGTCGCTAACCAGAGCCTCCTTCAGCGCCCGGAAAGCCTCCTGGCACTGCTCAGTCCAGATCACCTTGTCTGGCTTCCCCTTTTTGCACAGTTCAGTGATGGGGCCGGCTATGGCACTGAAGTGGGGCACGAACCTTCGATAGTACCCCGCCATCCCAATAAAGGCCTGGACCTGCTTTTTGGTTTGGGGAGCAGGCCAGTCTCTGATCACCTCCACCTTGGCTGGTTCCGGCTTCAGGCAGCCGCTCCCCACCCGATGGCCCAGGTAAGATACTTCAGCCATCCCCACCTTGCACTTCTCAGCCTTTACTGTTAACCCAGCCTTCCGGAGTCGGTCCAGGACTTGTTTAACCTGGGACACGTGGTCCTCCCAGGTCTGGCTGAAGACGCAGATGTCGTCAATATACGCCACGGCAAAACTCTCCATCCCCCTCAGTAGCTGATCCACCAGGCGCTGGAAGGTGGCCGGCGCTCCCTTGAGGCCGAAGGGCAGGGTCAAAAACTCATAGAGCCCCAGAGGGGTGATAAAGGCCGATTTCAGCCTGGCATCTGCGTCCAGCGGCACTTGCCAGTAGCCTTTGGTAAGATCCATAGTGGTGAGGTACCGTGCACCTCCCAGCTTGTCTAGGAGCTCGTCAGGCCTGGGCATAGGGTAGGCATCAGATACGGTGATGGCATTGAGCTTTCGATAGTCCACACAGAACCGGATTGACCCATCCTTCTTGGGAACCAGCACTACTGGCGAGGCCCAAGGGCTGGAAGACGGCTGGATCACCCCCAAAGCCAGCATGTCCCTGACCTCTCTTTCAAGATCCTGGGCAGTTTTACCAGTGACCCGAAAAGGGGAGCATCTTATAGGGGGGTGTGACCCCGTCTCCACCCGGTGGACAGTCAAATTAGTGCGTCCAGGCTGGTTGGAAAACAGCTGTCGGTACAGATGCAGCACCCCTCTGATCTCAGCGTGCTGGCCCGGGGTCAGTTGCTCAGAGAGGGGAATCGCCTCCAGGGGGGAACCAGCTTTTGTCCCAGGGAATAGATCCACTAAGGGGTCATCTCCCTGCCCCTCCCAATGTCCACACACGGCCAACACCACATTCCCCCTGTCATAGTATGGTTTCATCATGTTCACATGGTACACCCGACGGTGATGTGCCCGGTTTGACAGCTCCACCACATAGTTTACCTCATTCAGTTGCTTGATAACCTTGAAGGGCCCTTCCCAGGCGGCCTGGAGTTTGTTTCTCCTCACGGGGATAAGAACCATCACCTGATCCCCGGTGGCGAAGGCACGGGCTCGTGCTGTGCGGTCATACCAGACCTTCTGCCTCCTCTGGGCTCGGGCCAGATTCTCCCTGGCCAGGCCCATGAGCTCGGCCAGTCTTTCCCGGAAGGTCAGGACATACTCCACCACTGACTCTCCCTCGGGAGAGGCCTTCCCCTCCCATTCGTCCCTCATCAGGTCTAGGGGCCCCCTCACCCGCCTTCCATACAACAGTTCGAAAGGTGAAAACCCGGTAGATTCCTGGGGTACCTCCCTGTACGCAAACAGCAGGTGAGGTAAGTACTTGTCCCAATCTTGCGGATGCTGGTTCATAAATGTTTTTAGCATCATCTTCAGCGTCCCGTTGAACCTTTCTACCAGCCCGTTGGACTGGGGGTGATACGCTGAGGCCCAGTTGTGCTGGACCCCACATTTCTGCCATAAGGACCGGAGCAGGGCCGACATGAAGTTGGACCCCTGGTCCGTTAAGACCTCCTTGGGGAACCCCACCCGGCTGAAAATTGTCAGCAGCGCATCTGCCACTGTGTCTGCTTCGATAGAGGACAAGGCCACCGCCTCGGGGTAGCGAGTGGCAAAATCCACCACCACCAGGATGTATTTCTTCCCTGACCGGGTCATCTTGCTGAGAGGTCCCACTATGTCCATGGCCACCTTCTGGAAAGGTTCTTCTATGATGGGTAAAGGCCTCAAAGCCGCTTTCCCCTTGTCCCGGGCCTTCCCCACCCTCTGGCAGGGGTCACAGGATTGGCAGTACTGTCGGACATGGGTAAAGACCCCAGGCCAGTAAAAGTTCTGTAGCAGCCTCTGCCTGGTGCGCCGGATTCCCTGGTGCCCTGCGAGAGGGATGTCATGGGCCAGGTACAACAGCTTGTGACGGAACTTCTGGGGAACCACCAGCTGCCTCCTGATCCCCCATGACTCTACTTCCCCTGGGGGAGCCCATTCTCGGTACAGGAACCCCTTCTCCCACAGGAACCTCTCCTTGCAACCTCTCCTCATGGTCTGTACCGCACTAAGGTCAGCCCGGTCCCTGTGCTTCCGCAAGGAGGGATCTTTCTGCAACTCGGCCTGGAACTCAGCAGCTCGGACAGGAATGGGGACCGGCTCTCTCTTGCTGGCTGGGTCTGAGGCCGCAGCCTCTCTGCACCGTGCCCCTGGGCGTTCCCCGCTCCCTGAGTTAGGGTCCTGCACCTCAGGTCGAGTACCTTCCCCGTTTTCGGGGTGCAGTGCCATTTGCCGACTCTGACTACGAGTCACGACCAGGGCACTCTGGGTGTTACTAGGCCAGTCCTCAAGGTCCCCTCCCATTAACACGTCAGTGGGCAAATATTGGTGTACCCCCACATCTTTGGGACCCTCCTTGGCCCCCCATTTCAGGTGTACCCTTGCCACGGGTACCTTGAATGGGGTCCCGCCCACGCCCATCAGGGTCAGGTAGGTGTCGGGCACCATCCGATCTGAGGCCACCACCTCGGGCCGGGCCAGCGTCACCTCTGCGCCCGTGTCCCAGTACCCAGTGACCTTCCTCCCATCCACTTCCAGGGAAACAATGCACTCTTTCCGGAGGGGCAGCCCCGCGCCCACCCGGTAAACCAAAAACCCGGAACCGGGAGCATCCATAGGTGGTATGTTGCCAACCCCCCTTTCCTGGGAATGTAGCCCCTCCTCCGATTGGGTTTTTACCCAGTCCACCCTCTGCGGGTTGGGTCTGCTTGGTCTGTCCCTGAGCTTGGGGCACTGGGCCCGTATGTGACCTCGTTGGCCACAGCGATAGCAGCCCATATCTCGTGGGTCCCCTTGAGTGGGTCGGAGGGACCTGCCGCTGGATGTTCCCCTTTTGGGGGGGTTCTCCATAGGCCCCCTTTGGGAGGTCCCATGTTGACTCTCTCTCTGCGTTGAGGCAGGCCTGCTCCTTCGAGACTCCTCCCTGCCATCCCCTGCCCGACTGTCCACAAATTGGTCGGCCAGCTGGCCTGCATGCTGCGGGTTCTCCGGCTTCTGGTCCATCAACCACAGCCTCAGGTCGGACGGGCACTGCTCGTACAGGTGCTCCAGTATGAATAGGTCAAGCAGGTCCTCTTTAGTTTGGGCCCCAGCTGTCCACTTGCGGGCATACCCCTGCGCCCGGTTGACCAGTTGTAGGTATGTGACCTCACGGGTTTTACGCTGGCTCCGGAACTTTTTCCGGTACATCTCAGGAGTCAGCCCAAACTCACGGAGCAGGGCCTGTTTGAACAGTTCATAGTCCCCTGCCTCCGCCCCTTTCAGTCGGCTGTACACCTCCACGGCTGTGGAGTCCAGTAAGGGGGTGAGAACTGCAATCCTGTCTGCAGGGTCAACCCTGTGCAGCTCGCAGGCATTCTCAAAGGCCGTCAGGAAGGTATCTATGTCCTCCCCCTCCTTACGCCGGGGCAGCAAGTGCTTATCAAAGCTCTTTGTAGGCTTGGGTCCCCCCTCACTCACCGCAGCTGGAGCCTCACTGCTCCTCAGCCGGGCCAGGTCCAGCTCATGTTTACGCTGTTTCTCCTTCTCCTCCCACTCACGCTGGCGCTGGTTCTCCTCATGTTTACGCTGGTTCTCCTCATGTTCACGCTGTTTCGCCTTCTCCTCCAGCTCTCGCCTCTTTAACTCGAGCTCCTCCCGTCTCAGCTCCCTTTCATATTCCAGCCGCATCCGCTCCACGGATGCCGAGCGTTGCCGGGAGGATCCCCTGCTGGGGGGTGGGCTTCGCCGTGAGGCTCCCCTGCTGGCCGGGGGTGTCACGGTGCCCTCGGTATACACTGGGCTCCTCCCCGCCCTTCCTCTACGCCTAGGAAGGGGGGGTCTCGGGAAGCCCTCGTCCGCCGGCTGACCACTCCCAGCGGGGACAGACACTGGTGCCTGCGCTGCATCTGCCCGGCTGCTTCCCTCAGAGACAGGGCTCCGTTCATTCATGCGGTCTCCCTGCTCCAGCTGTGCAATCAGCTGGTCCTTGCTGAGCCTCCCTGGGTGCAGCCCCCTCTGCTTGCACAGCTCCACCAGGTCACACTTGCGCCGCTTGGCATACATCTTCCTGCTGACCACTCACAGGCCGGGGTGCTCGCCGCTCCCCACGGTTTCCAGGGGGACCCCTAGTGCACCAGCCCTTCTTGAGGTCACCACCTCTCTGCCAGGGTCGAGCTGCAGACTCCTCCGCCCCTGGGACCGCTCGCTGCAATCCCCCGGGGGACCCTGTTACTGCAAAGTCCTTCTCACTGGGCACACACTCCCAGGGGTTAACCACCCCTTCGTTTTACTGCTCCCCAGTCACTTACTGCAGGAAGCGCCGTCCACGGGGTGCAGTATATCCCACCACTGCCACCAGTTGTCACGGAGTGTGGGGGAGTCCGGCCCTGCACCCCTCTTCCTGGGACCCACAGTGACTCTCGGCCAGCCAGTACAACAGAAGGTTTATTGGACAACAGGAACACAGGTTACAGCAGAGCTTGCAGGCACAGTCAGGACCCCTCCACCGAGTCCGTCTGGGCTTTCAGGGTGCTTGGATCCTAGCTAGGATACCCTGAATTCCGCCCACACAGCCCCAAGCCCCAAACTCCAACTGCTTCCCTCCTGCCACTCCCTTCCTTTGTCCCCTTCCCGGGCAAAGGTGTTGACCTTTCCCCTCCCTTACCTAGCTCAGGTTACAGGCTCTGGCATCGTCCATCTCCTAAAGTCCTCCCCTGCTCTCCCACTCCCCACACAGACAGTCCCTACTGCATCACATCGAGCATCTACAGCTCAGGTGCTTAGCACCTCTGGACATCCCTTTTCTTTGTCACGTCACGAGCAACGGCCTGCCTGGCCCTGGAGGAGTATTTAAGGCAGGGAACTGGGTAGCAGGACTTCCACATACAGCCAGCAGCAGCCTGGGGTAGCAAGTCTCAGAGGCTAGGTCTGTAGACTTGGGCTTAAGGGGCGGCACCAAAAAATAGCTGTGCAGATGCTTGGGTCAGGGTTGGAACTCAGGCTCTGAAGCTGAGGCAGGGGGTGCTTCTGAATATCTACACAGCTATTTTTGTCGCCGTCGTCTGAGCCCCAGGCTCTGAGAGTCGCTGTCATGGGCTGCTACTTGCTGGGTTGTTGTGCCCTGTGTGGCCATGAGGAAGTCACCATCTCACAGAGGGAAAAAGAGGGTGTGGAAGGAGCTAGGAATCGGTCATGGGTGAAGGCCGGCTCGTAAGCAGAGCGCTCTGGCCCTCGGAGGTGACAAGCCCTGTCCCACAGAGACAGGGGATGCTGGGAGATTTAATATAATCAAAATTCAGGAACTTGCTCTGAGGAACGAAGTCGCCCGCTCCCTTTGATCCACCAAGCACCTGGCCTCCATGGGGCAGAGAGAGGGACAGAGTCCAATGTCACACCCTGGCTCTGCAGACCCATCACAACATTCCTACTAGTAACCGGGGATCGGGGGGAGCCGCCTTTGCCCATGAATCGCCTGCACTGAAACCCCTCCCTAGGCACTCACACAGCCTGGAAGCATTTGAGCAATTTACCGTTGAGTGTTGATCCTTGTGGCACCAGCCAGGTAAGGCTGGCCTGGTGGTCTGGGTGTTTGTCTGGTTTTAGGAGACGTGGGTCCGAGTCCTTGCTTTGCGACAAGGCCTGTGTGACCTTGGCCAAGTCACTTAGCTGCTCTGTGCATCCGTTCCCCATCCGCAAATTCCCCTGGTGGGTTGTGATGCTAAATCCATTAAAGAGAGTGAAGCACTCAGCTACTATGGGAATGAGGGGTAGGGGTGTATGAGCACCTCAGACAGATATTAGCCTGGTATTTACAGATTGTGGGAAGTAAGTGATTTGCCAGGTTACCCAAGACGCCTGTGGCAGATTAAGGAGTTGAACCCAGCTTAATGCTTTAACCAATAGCTTGCCTGTTCAATCTGCGGCCTCATCCAAAGATCCTTCTTCCTGCAAAGACTGACTATGCCTTCCACACTGAATGGGCACCAGGCGGGGCAGGGGAAGAGCACAGCACCGTGCTCACGGGTGGCAGATATTAGCAGGGGCGAGCATGCATCTTGGCAAGGCCAAACAAACTATTTCCCTTCAAACATCCTCATTTTACACTCCGGGTAAAAAGGTTGGGACATTATGACTGAGCCAAGGCCAAAGTTCCTGGGAAATACAGTTCCAACCAGATGGATTTGCTTCGCGTCTTTTTTTAAAAAACAAAACAAAAAACCCAACCCTCTAATTAGGTCAGAAAAAGCTGCTCACTGTCTGTAACTAGCTATCAGGATTCTGGTTTCAATTATCTCTGTGATTAGCTTTCTCCATTTACAGGCCATTCCTGCCACCCCAAGCCCATCAGCCCCCCACCAATACACTTATACTGAAAGAGAGAGAAGACATGTAGCTACCTAAGCGCAGCAGATAGCTGGGTCTTGAATTAGGCTATAAGGGAAGACAGGGGAAGGGTGAGTGATGCTCTCTATGCAGAAGATGCCTCTATTCTTCCACCCCATCCTCAAGGCTGGCTGTGATGGGAAGGAGACCTGGTGCCGTGCTGGGGAGAGGACGAGCCAGTGAGTGGTAAAGCAGAGCAAGGAGGATGATGGAAGGAAAAGGAGAACAGAGAGGGTGAAGATAAATGAAAAGAGAAAGAATCAGCAATAGGAGCTAGAAAGCAAGAAAAGGAAAGAGAAGAGGTAGAGGAAAAGCAAAACAAAGAGAAAGGGGGAACTCAAGCTTCGGTTATCAGTCTATTTGTATCTGGTAACACCTAGAAGGTCCAGCTGAGATCCCGGCTCCATTGCGCTAGGTGCTGCACATACAGTCACTGCCCCAAAGTGCTTGCTGTCTATGTAGACAGGAAGGGACGTGACTTGCCCAAGGTTGTTGGCAGAGTCAGGCAGAGAACCCAAGTCTGTCGAGTCCCATCCCACCTCCCATCGAAGTCAGTGGGCGAAGGATCAGGCCCCCAGAGAGGAGCTGAGAAAGGGAAAGAGCGAGCCAGTGCGGCGAGCGAGAGAGCGAAGAAGAAATGGAGATGCAGAGCAGGGGAGTCACAGGTGGTTTGTTTTTATTTAATTGCCCTCATTTAGTCACGACTAGCTGCCTCCCCTCCAGAGCATCCCCCACCCCGCAGCGTCTGGGATCTGGGTTTCATTAGCGGCTTCCCCGCAGGCCACAGCTCTTCACCCCCCTCACACCTTGTGCCTGCAAAACCACAGCCCCAACCCTTCAAAAGCCTCTGAGCGCCTCCTCTTCCCCATTCGGCAGAGTGTGGTTAGCCGTTGGCCAGCTCTCCCTTCCCGCTGGCTCTGCGGTTTGTGGGGAAGATGTAGGGCAGGGTGGCTTAGGCCGAAACAACCTCCCAGGGTGCTAATGCACTTCTGCTTCTGCTGGGCCGGCTCTGAGCTCCCCCCCTCACTTCCATATCTCCTACTCACTCTTGCTTTCCATCCCCTACCAGCCACTCTGTCTCTTTTCCTCCCTCAGTCTCTAGGCAGCCCCAGAAAAATCTTCAATCCTTCACCAAATTTCCCCTAATCCCACTAAACCAGACAAATCCCAGAGATTCCCTGTCACATCAGGCCCCCCACAACCCAGCTCAGCCTTCGGCAAAGCGCTCCTCTCACTACAACCCAATGAACCAGCCATACGCTCCTCAGGACTCTCCTAGCTCCCAGCCCCAAGACCGGGGGGTAGATTCTGGGCTGTACCTCCGGGAAATTCTTTGTGTCCCTCCCAGTAAGATTCTGGGCTGCTGCAGTCTCCCCAGTGCTGTGGCCCAAGCCAAGATGGCGGGAGCAGCCTGCAAGGTGGCCCCTAGCCCGTCCACCCCAGCATATCCCCTATACGGGGGCTTGCATAATGAAAGGCAGCATAAAACCACTTATGGCTGCCCAGCACATCACTGGAGAAACTGTTCTCTTGTGAGCTATTTATAGTGTCTATAGCAGGGGTTGGCAACCTGCGGCATGCATGCCGATTTTCAGTGGCACTCACACTGCCTGGGTCCTGGCCATGGGTCCGGAGGGCTCTGCATTTTAATTTCATTTTAAATGAAGCTTCCTAAACATTTTAAAAACCTTATTTACTTTACATACAACAATAGTTTAGTTCTATATTATAAACTTATAGAAAGAGACCTTCTAAAAATGTTAAAACTTATTACTGGCATGTGAAACCTTAAAACAGAGTGAATAAATGAAGACTCGGCACACCGCTTCTGAAAGGTTGCTGACCCCTGCCTTATATGCTGCTGAGTGGCATATAGGGGCCAGAGTGGGGCACCGAATGCCTCCCTGGCATTCCAGGGTGCACGAACCTCATAACCTCCCCTGTCCCCAAGGCTTAGGGATCGCATAACACCTTCCATAAGGAACCTCAATGTGGATGAGGAGCAGGAGCTCAGGACTCCTGGGTTCCACCCTTGGCCCTGCCACTGACTCACTGCGTGGCCTCGGGTAAGTCGCTTAACTGTTCTACCCCTTAGTGGTAAATGGGATACATAATGCTTACCTACTTCAAACAGCAGGGGGTGTGAGACTGAAGTGTCAAGTGAGGTCCTGGTGTATAAAAGCTTAGCACCATGCAAGCCGATGGAGTTATATTGATTGGCACCAGCTAAGGATCAGACCCACAGTGTCTGCAAAAATGCTTTGACTGAAAATTACTATCAAAATGCGAAGCCTGGTCCTGGTTGGCGTTGGCCAGTGATGCTGTTACATTGAGGGTACATCAACGCTGCAAATACACAATCACGGCAGCAAATCTCAGAATCAGGCTCAAATGACTCGGGCTCGAGTTACTGGGCGAAAAATAGCAGTGTAGACGATGCCACGCGGGCTCTGAGAAACTCCCACTGAACCAGGGTTCAGAGCCTGGTTCCAACCTGCACAAGACCTTCGACATAGCTATTTTTAGCCTGGCATCGTGGGCTCCTCAAGCCCAAGTTAGCGGATCTGGGCTCTGGGCATCACTGCCAGAAGAGGTTTGTTGTGTAGACATACTCTAGATCTGTTGAGTTCTTTTTCTTAGTGGTCAAACCAGGTTTTAGCCTTAGAAGAAAGGTTAGTTCTGGGTCATAAGCGGCTGTGTAGAGAGCGGGCTGGGGGAGCAGCAGGAGAGTTTGCACTCTGGTTCAGTCTCTGCTGAAAGTCAGTTCTTGAGGCAGAGGGGTTATCTGGGGAGTGGGCATTGCTGTTGAGCTGAGATTCCTGGAAGAAGGGATTGGCCCAGTATGCTGTTTGACCACCTCTGTTCCAGGACTGGGAGTGGGTAAGTACTGAAAACGCTTCCACTTAGAATATACCTGATTTCTCCTTCAGTGGGCAGATGCTGTAGAAGACTCCAGGCCCCTGCTACCACTCAACTGGTGCTGGTGTTAGAGCAGGATAATCGGTGTCGGAAGAAGGCGCTACAGTATTATTATTACAGAGAGGCCCTTCACCCTCTTTCACCCAGAGCAGACGGGATGACCCAGCTCTGCAGGGGATCTGCCTTCCCACTCATCCTCTGCTTCCCGCAGCCTGAGGGATGCACAGAGAGCAAGGAAGCCAGAGACAGCCCTCCTCCTGGCTGGCGGGTGTTTACCGCCTGCCCATGTGCTTCCACTTCCATCGGCACTGGGAACACGTGGTGACGATGAGGGTTAAGAAAAGACCAGCTCCGACCCGATCGTCTTTCTTCTTGAAACAATAAACACATGGAGCTGCTTCCCACCCTGCTCAGGATGGGTGGGGAGGGAGCGCACGTGTCCCTCAGCTTCAGGAAGGAGGAGAAAGCCGTGGGGTAGCAGGAGAAGGGCCCTCTAGGAACTGTGGGGTCCACTGCTACCAGGCGGAAGGTCGAGTGAGTGAGACGGGGACAAGCTTTGGATCCCCATCTCCTGCAGGCCGCATCCCCCTCTTGGCCCTCTGCACCCTCAGCTGCCCCCACAAGCCTTCAATGTGCCTGTCAGTTTCCAGGAGACGCTGGAAGCTGATTTGATTCTCATTTCCTTCTCTCAGCTCAAACCTGATCCCTTAATCTCACCCGGCCAATAGTCCCCACACATATTGCTGGATGCTCACTCAGTACTCCCCCTCCCAACTCCCCCGACAAAACTCCCCCCTTTCACCCAGAGCTACATCGCTAGCCAGGCCAGCTGGGACCCATCTCCAGCAGTGCTCCAGCAGACCCCAGGTCCTTCCGATTACTGGGTACTCAGGGCTGAGACAGCGGCACGTCTTTCTGTCAAGAGAAACACAGCTCAGGCAGGTCCCCAAAGTGCCACAGGCTGAACTGGTTTAGTCCCTGACACTTGGTCCAGTGGGGCACAAGCCATGGGTGGAGAGTGGGAAGGGGAAACCACTTCTCTGTTCTAGCTCAGACACAACTATTTGTTCTGCTGCGTCAACATCATATCCAACTATACAAAGTCCATATCCTTAAATCAAACTCTGCCACATTCTCGAGCAGCATTTCTCTTATTTTGCCTGTCTGGACATTTTGATTATTATTGATGGAAATCTTAGTTGTTGGCGTGTGTGTGTGTTGGGGGGGGGGGTGTAAAATTGACATTTACTGGTAAAAATCAAATCCTTCCAAGCCTAAATATTTACTTGAAAGGAATTGGCTCCTAACTGACAAGTAGCATCCAATAGAGAAGTTTTGTACAAAACAAATAAGCAAAACACAGTCTCCCTGGGAAAGCGTCATCTTGGATGCAAGGAATGTGCCACCCACCTAACACACACACACACACACACTCTCTCTCTCTCATCTTCTCTCTAGTCTGGTTTGATCTGGGTTTGACTGACACACAGGTAAGGAGTCAAGCAGGGGAGGCTCTAGCTTTTTTGCTGCCCCAAGCACAGCAGTCAGGCAGCCTTCGGTGGCTTGCCTGCGGGAGGTCCCTGGTCCCGCAGATTCTGCGGCTTGCCTGTGGGAGGTCCACTAGTCCCACGGCTTCAGCGTACCCACCGCCAAATTGCCACTGAAGCCATGGGACCGGGGACCTCCCACAGGCAAGCCACAGAAGGCAGCTTGACTCCCACCCTCGCAGGGACCGGCAGGGCCCCCCCCCCGTGGCTTGCTGCCCCAGGCATGCGCTTGGAGCTCTGCTGCCTGGAGCCGCCACTGGAGTCAAGTCACTTGACTGAGGCTGGATGCAGTAACTTAGTGGCTCTGAAAGGCATTAGAAGCTGGAATCCCTGATAACAGGAACTAGGCTTTTGCCAAGACCGCTCAGCTGGTGCCCGGCCATCCAGGAATTCCTCATTCTCCTGCCCTCGATGGATTATCATGGCTTGGCATTTCAATCTGTCCCTCACGGAAGAGGCACACACGATTAGGTGCTGCAATGAACAGCTCGGCTGACTATAAAAAGGTAGCTGCAGCAGGAGATGGAGGGCATTGCTGGGCATGGGATTGGAATGGTGGAGAACTACAAGGCACTGGGTCATGGAATCATGGGAATAGAGACAGAATTCTGAGACGGGGCAGCAGTAGCTGACTTCAGGGTCAGTTCCTAGCAATCTGGGATTCCATTGTCAGAAGGGGCCTGGATGGATCTGCAAATTTTCTAGCACTCATCTCTGCAGGATCCAAGCACAGATACTGCGGTATCTAAAGATGGTTTGTGCCAGTCCCCTGCCTGCTGGAGTGGACGGGCAGAAGCAGCCAGGTGACAGTGTAGGCGATGGTACTAGGATGATATGGCATTCTGAGGAGGTTTACAGCTGCAGGAAAAAAACACAAAAACATCTATTAGCCAGGATGGGCAGGGATGGTGTCCCTAGCCTCTGTTTGCCAGAAGCTGGGAGTGAGTGACAGGGGATGGATCACTTGATGATTCCCTGTTCTGTTCATTCCCTCTGGGGCAACTGGCATTGGCCACTGTCTGAAGACAGGATACTGGGATAGATGGACCTTTGGTCTGACCCAGTATGGACATTCTTATGTTCTTATCTGCTTTAAACCAGGGTGGACAATATCTATAGTAGAGGGGGAGGCGTGGGGTTGCCTCAGTCAGGGCTGCTTCACTGGCAAGGAAGATCAAGGACCCTGGAGTTGAAGAAAAGAGATTGCTTGGCATGGGGAGAAGAGTCTGTCCCGACAAAGAGGGTGGAAGAGCCCCGATCAGCTGTTCATTCGCTCCTCCACCCACGCCACCCTCGGCTGCATTATCACTGTGACAGCTGGGTATTGATCCCGCTGACTCCAACAGACAAACCAGGCGGGAGCGGAGGCATTTCAGACCCATGGAGGACAGAGGAAGTTGTGTTGTTACAATGTATCCTAAAAGGGATGGAATCGGGTCACTGGCCCTAGCACACAAGCTGGCTGTCTGCACCTGGACAATGAAGCGGCAGTAATCACTGGAGCTCTCTCGCGCTTTGTCCGGAGTGAAAGGAAAGGAGGTTGGGTTACAAAATTACACCCATCTTGCCATCCCCTTCCCGGGTCTCTTTTTTCTCCGGCCGTCTCCTCCACTGGCTAAGGTTACTACTCCCACAATGGGCTCCAGTTCACTGCAGGGGGCTCGAGTTCTCTGTAACCAGGACATGTCAGCACCGGCTGCTCTTTGATCTGGTCCCCACAAGCTGGGGATGGCGATTGTGGAGCCCAGAGCAGACTGGGGTGGTGAGATAAGATCAGAAGGGAGCAGGTAGACAAGAGCCCGACCCTTTCATTAACCAGCTCGTCTCAAGATGGACAGGACAGCTGGAGCCAGAGGGTCTCCTGTTCCATATGAGAAGCCTGAGAGATCCGTCTCCCCTGCTCCACCAGCTGAGCTGCCTCTGCTGATGACCCAGAAAACATCACAGCTTACCCTTTTGCCCTGGCCGTAGCCCCATTTCGTGGGGTGGCAGAGATCATGATCCTCCGCGTAGGTGCTCTGCTATAGGCAGCTTCTGATTTACCAAGCATACGTGCAAGGTTAGGACGAACACCGGCGTCCTTTAGTTCCAAGCCACGGGTCCCTACCACTCAAGCCAAAGGAGAACTCCTCGAGGTAGAAGTGGTAGCAAGTTGTTTTAGGTCCAGTCACTGGAGTCGTTAGGAACCCTAACCCTAGCTCCAAGTGCCCTACCCATAGGAACCCTCACCCTAGCTCCAAGTCCTCTACCCATAGGAACCCTAATCCTAGGGCAGGAAGCCCTACCCATAGGAAGGCTAACCCTAGATCCAAGTGCCCTACCCATAGGAACCCTAACCCTAGCTCCAAGTGCCCTACCCTTAAGAACCCTAACCTTAGAGAGGGAAGCCCTACCCATTGGAACCCTAACCCTAGCTCCAAGTGTTCTACCCTTAGGCACCCTAACCCTAGGAGGAGAAGCCCTACCCATAGGACACTAACCCTAGGGCAAGAAGCCCTACCCAAAGGAACCCTAACCCTAGGGCAGGGTGCCCTACCCTTAGGAACACTAACCCTACCTACAAGTACTCTATCCATAGGAACCCTAACCCTAGGGTGGGACGCCCTTCCCATAGGAACCCTAACCATAGGGAGGAGCGCCCTACCCATAAGAACTCTATTCCTAGCTCCAAGTGCCCTAACAATAGGAACCCTAACCCTAGCTCCAAGTGCCCTACCCATAGGAAACCTAACCCTAGGGTGGGGTGCCCTGCCCATAGGAACCCTAACCCTAGGGCGGGATGCCCTACCTATTAGAACCCTAAGCAGGGTCGGCTTTAGGCGTATTCCACCAATTCACCCAAATCAGGTCCCGCGCCTAAGAGGGCCCCGCACCCAGTGACAATCCCTTCCCTGGCTAGAGGCGCCTTTTTTGTTTTTACTCACCCAACGGCGCTCCGGGTCTTCGGCTGTACTTCGGCGGCGGGTCCTTCACTCGCTCCGGGTCTTCAGCTGCACTTTGGCGGCGGGTCCTTCACTGATTCCAGGTCTTCAGCTGTACTTCGGCAGCGGGTCCTTCACTCGCTCCGGGTCTTCAGCTGCACTTCAGCAGCGGTCCTTCAGTGCCTCCGAAGACCCTGAGTGAGTGAAAGACCCACCACCGAAGTGCCACCAAAGACTCCGAGCACCGCCCGGTGAATACAAGTCCCGTGTGTTTTTTTACATGTTTTTTTTTTAAGTCATCGTTGCTGGGGCCCCGTCGAAACTGTTTGAATTGGGCCCCACACTTCCTAAAGCTGGCCCTGATTGGAGGGAACCCTCGTCGCTTATTCCTAGATTCCGCCCCTGGCACATGTGGTCCTTAGCAGGAAATCCTGCCGGTGTCTTTGTGGGAAGAGGAACAAGCTGTTCCCATCCCAGCTGCCACCTTCCCCTGAAGACGATTTGCCCAGCTACTCATGCCCAGTGACCCACTGCATTGAGTCCATCAGCATCTCTTTGAGCACCACTGGGAACTGGCCCAAAGTATCCTTGGATGGGGTCCTGACGATGCCAGCAGCTGAACGTCAGGTCATAGTATAAAAAAGGCCGAGGACCCCTGGCACAGAGTGACTCCTCTGTCCAGCACGCAGGGCTTGTGACAACAGAACATAATGATTCTGTGATGCTCCTGCTGGGAACAGGGCAGGCATCTCTCAAATGGCCCAGTAATCACATGGTGAGCGCTTGGACAATTCAGCCTTTTCCTTCTCCCCTTGCTCACGCTGCCACAGACATCATCACCACCCATCAGAGCCGCAGAGTGTCCATGGCAGAGGCTTCAATCACCGGCTCATCCCAGGCTGCCAGGCAAGGGAATGCGCAAGAGGGTGAGTGCGCATTCGTAACTTTTCTGGCTCCCAGCCCCTTGCATGGCAGTTGCGGTGAAAGGGTTAAACGAGAGCAATCTGGAACGTGTCTCCAGCCCACGTGGTTTGTGGGGAGACATGTGGCTTTCCCCGTATGCGAAGAATCCTCCAAGGGGGCGACTGTGTAGCTGTGCCAATCCCATTCCACCCAGTCTGGATGATACAAACCAGCTGCCAACTTGGGTGGGGGGGTGGGGAGGTCCTTTTGCTGCTGCCATTTGTTTGAGCTTCCTCCACCGAGCCAGGACACTGGCCTGCCCTCTAGCCTACACTGTCTCTCAATAACAGCACAACCTAGACTGTAAACTCCTTGGGGAAGGGTCTCGTGAACAGCGCTGCCCACGGGAGCCCTGTTCCCTTAGGGGATAAGCCCAAGGGCCTCCAGCAGCTCAATGGCAGAGTCGTGGCTAGAACGCAGGTCTGCTGAGGGCTCTAGGCAACACAGCATCTAACCCCCACCAGGATGCTGAGAGGCAAGGTGTACCCAAGCTTCCCACGCACATGTGCTTCCCCCACTCCGTCCAGCAGCATTTCTTTGCCGCCACAGAGCTTCAGGTTTGCGTCATGCTCTGATGCGGAGCTTCAGCTCGGCCAAGTACGTCAGCAATAACGTGTGGGTCTGAGGCCCTCAGGAGTCCGCCGGTTCCCTCGGTGAAGGACAAGTACCATCCGCCACCCTTCAAGTGTGGTCTGCTACTGTCGCAACACCTTGCAGTGAGCTCTTGCTGGCCATCAAATCATCCCTGGTCTAACGTTGCATAAATAGGCTCAGGGATCAGGGCCAGGTTTGCAATGCCGAGCTCCCACTCAGGCAGGGGGAGAGAGAGGAAGAGCAGCCCCTTGAGTCTCTCTTTCCTGCTCCACTCCCATCCCTCCTCTGCCTGGAGCAATGAACCGCACTGCTCCGTGATTAGTCACAGGTACATTTCAGCCTGTCCTCTGGAAGGATTGGAGATCCTTTTAAAAACAAAGGGGCCTCCTACTCAGCTAGAGGATTTCACGGCTCCCCGTGTCCAGCTTTTCTGGAGTGTTATTCATTGCAATTGCTCGTAGAAGCCAAAACAGAGCTCACTCAGGGCCCCATTGTGCCAGGCACACAGTCCCTGCCCTGGAGAGTTTACAGTCTAATTAGACAAGACAGACGAAGGGTGGGAAGGGAAACCTGGATACCTTCACAGTCTCAACCATTGTCATAGAGTCTCATTAGCCGTGGAAAAGACCAGTTGGTCCACCTGCTCCATCTCCCTCACTCTGCTAATGCAAGATTATTCCCTGCTGAAGATTGAAAACCACTGCACTAGGCAACCAGGGGCCCAGGGCCTGCTGGGGGGCCAAGAGCAGGTGTCAGGGGGTCCACCAAGCAGGGCCAATGTTAGAATCACTGAGACCCAGGTCAGAAAGCCATAGCTCCCCTGTGCAGGGAGGAAGCCTGGGGTCCTGAGCCCTGCCACCTGGGGATGAAGCTGATGCCTGAGCAACTTAGTTTTGCGGGGCCCACTGTGGCATGGGGCCCCAGGCAATTGCCCTGTTTGCTACCGCCTAATGCCAGGCCTGGCTTTTATATGCAGAAAAACCATTGTTGGGGCACTGGAGGGCCGTGGAGTTTTTATAGCATGTTAGAGGGACCTCAGAAAGAAAAAAGTTGAGAACCCCTGGTCTAGTGTTTTTTGTCCAATGTAGGTTTGAAGGTGCCCAAGAGATGGGGCTTAGCCTCCCACAGGAAGGGGGCAATAATTCTTTCCTGATGCTCAGGTGGCATCAGTGGGGGGCATTAAGGCAAAGAAGTGGGGAGCAAGATAACCCTAGCGTGGAAGGCCCTAGATATAGGAACCCTTTCCTGATGCTCAGGTGGCTCCCAGTGGGGGGCATTAAGGCAAAGAGTGGGGAGCAAGATACCTCAGTTCGTGGTTCTGTAAACTCTCTGGACTGTGTTTTACTGCATGTCCAGCAGCAAGCCCCATGGAACCTTGAGCTCAGCTGTATCCACTATGGAAACGACTGTATTAGACACAACAATCCCCTCCCACACCACTCGGAGCTGTTTCTCTTGCTTTTTCTCAGCTCAGGACTCCTCCTCTCCTTGTGCCCACTTGTTCATACGTTCTCCGGTACCCTCTCTGAGGAACCCTGTATATTTTACAGTACAAGTGAGCAAGTTCCCATGGGTTGAATCCAGGACATTACTGCTGATCTATGGAAAATAAACTCCCAAATGACCCCTGGCATCATCTTCAACTCCTAATAACCCGGGAAGAACTCGCCTGACCCCTCAAATATGGCAAACGCCCAGGTTCTATAGGATCTCTAGGTCCTGTGGATGCTCATGAGAATTCCTCCATAGCATGTTTTTCCACCACGCTTAGTGAAGCCGAACCCTTGATTTGCTATAACTATGAAAAACGCTCCCCGAGCGAACTACTTAACTGCTTTTTAAATGATTATGTCTCAGCTGCAATAACATGGACTGAAGCTCAAAGAAGGGGCCAGGAAAAGGCACTGAGCCATTGTACAGCCAAGCACTATTAACTATGATTATTATTATTATCATCGTCGTCACAGACCAAGCGCCTGCCGGGCGTTGCTTTGGGAACACAAGTTTTTTCCTCACAAGAAGAGAGAATTTTGTGTGAAATCAGCACAGTCGTTCTTCGCTCACTCCCTAAGCATCTGTTCTAAGGCACTGGCCTAGGAGTCGGGTTCGGTTCCTGGCCCTCCCCCAGTCTGCCTGGGGCAAAGTGGCTCTCTCTCTTGGGGGCTCAGCTCCCCACCTGTGTAAAACGGGGATAACGGTACTTTCATTCTCCCAGCCTCTCTCTGTCTTGCCTGTTGAGCTGGTCGGCTCCTAGGGATAGAGACGGTCTCTCCCTGTCTCAGCATTGTTCTCAGCACAACAGGGCCTCCAACATGGTTGTGTTGGGAGGAGGGTGTCTATCACAATACACATAATACACCAGGGGTGGCCACACAGGCGGAAACTTTCCTTGGCGCCGGTGGGTGCTGGTGCTCGTGCCCCTGCCCCAACTCCGCCCCCTCCCTGCCCCTATTGGACCCCTCCCCAAATCCCGGCCCCACCTCTTCCCCCCTCCTCCCCCCTTCCCCCCAGTGCTTGCCATGTGAAACAGCTGTTTTGCAGCACAAGCGCTAGGAGGGAGGTGGGAGAAGCAGGATGTGGTGGTGCGCTCCGAGGAGGAGGTGGAGCGGAGGTGGAGATGAGCTAGGGCGGGTGGGGCAGGTTGGGGAGCTGCCGGTGGGTGCAGACCACCCACCAATTTTTCCCCGTGGGTGCTCCAGCCCCAGAGCACCCACAGAGCCACGTGCGGCTCTTCAGAAGTTAATATGCAGCTCCTTGTATAGGCACCGACTCCGGGGCTGGAGCTGCAGGTGCCAACTTTCCAATGTGCCGGGGGGTGCTCACTGCTCAACCCCTGGCTCTGCCACAGGCCCTGCCCCCACTTCACCCCTTCCCACCCTCTCCCCTGAGCCTGTCATGCTCTTGCTGCTTCCCCCCAGAGCCTCTTGCATGCCCCAAAACAGCTGATTGTGGGGAGGAAGGGGGAGGCACTGATCAGTAGAGCTGCCGGTGTGTGGGAGGCACTGGGAGTGGGTGGGGGAGCTGAGGGGGGGCTGCTGAGGTATTACTGTGGCTCTTTGGCAATGTACATTGGTAAATTCTGTCTCCTTCTCAGGCTCAGATTGGCCACCCCTGTAATACACTATTACCAGCACACTTCCAATTACCTGCATAGCATGTGGGACACAGATTTTATTCTGAGCCATTCAGCAGCAGGGTGGCCTCCCCCACATCCGGGGGCTAGTCTTCCTCTCCCTCCTTCTCGCAGTCTCGCCCAGGGGGGGTCTGCTCCATCCTCTGCAGCTCCGTTGTCACAGCCCCGCTCGTTCACTTCAGTCACGGAAGTAGGGGGCTGCTGTGACCTCCCCCGCAGCCTTGGGCTCGTTGTGATCCCCCTTCTACGCACAGTCCTGGCCGGTGGCCTCTGCTTTATTATCCGAACCTCCGCATATCCCTTCCATGTCCCCTAGCATGAGATACGTGCTGCAGAGGGCATCTATCGCCCTATAGCTCAGTCTGGGGGACGAGGAAGGGATTCGGATAAGCTGGAGGTTTGCACAATAGGGTTTTGATGAAATGGGAGTATATTGTAATAATGGCTCAAAAGAGACACAGATTGTAGTGAAAAATTGTGCTTTCTGCACAAGTTCTTTGGAGCAGGCCCCATCTTTTTGTTTTGTGTTTGTACAGCCCCTAGCACAATGGCATTCTGGGCCATGGCTGGGACTCCTAGGCACTACTGCAATACAAGTAATAAAGAATAATCATGGTGGGGTGGAATGATACTGAGGTGGAGACAATGTGGCCTAGTGGATAGTGCACTCAACTAGGACTAGAGATCTGGTTTCTGACCCATCTCAGGCATGAGGGCTTGAAAGATGAGACTTCAAGTCCCTGTTCTGTCATAGGCTTCTTGCATGACCTTGGGCTAGTTACCTAGTCTCCCCGTGCCTCAGTTTCCCCTCTTTACACTGGGATAATTGTCCTACCTCACAGGGGGATTGTGAGGATAAACCCATTAAAGATTGTGAAGGGCTCAGATACCAGGGTCATATAAAGGACCCAAACAGTTTAAGGCTTTATACTACTTTTATGACAAGCGGTTAAATTTTTGTTGTTGTTGTGACTGTTGAGGTGTTGGTTTTGGTTGTTGTTTTTTTTTGCTCCCTTATTGGTCACCAAACTTACCCTTTTTTTTTTTAATAGGAGAATGACAAATAATCAACCTCTTACATGAATCCTCGATCAAACAAACATCTGTGCCACACTCACTATTAACAAAAAGCCAGGGGCTGGCTGGACAGACACACAGAAGGTGGCCCACACACACACACACATCTCCAAGGCAAAATCAACTCCTGTCTTGGGAACATTTCCAGGGATCAGGTTTGTCATTGTGCCCTTTGACTAACTCTTGCCCGCACTACATAAAATAAGCTGATCTGCAGCGGCATCTGTGGACTCAGCCCCAGTTTTGAGTCTAACTGCTCCAAAAGCCGGTGAACTTTACTGAACTCTTTGTGCTAATCTGCTCTGAGTTTAGCGCTCACCATAATCTCCAAACCTCGGCAAGTTTCACAGAGTTTTGAGTTTCTCAGCAAGCCTTTTACACAGCCACACACAGAGAGAAATCAAAAATGGGACTTGAAAGGTGACATCAAAATCGATCCAACCTGAGGAATTCCTCCCCAGCCCTCTGCCTGGACCTGTTTGCCTGTGAATCAGTAGGGGCCAGGAAGCATTTAAAAGCTTGAACTCTGTTTACACATTATATATCTATACTTTTAAGTGGATGAAATTTCCTGCTTTCAGAGGTAAATCTTTTCCATCCATGGATCAAATGAGGGTAACTTTATCTCCGACTTCCTAATTCTGATTATGTGCCTCTCTCACTGATCAAATGGGACGCGATACAGTTTCTCGGAATGACGTTACTCTGTCTTCTGCTCCCACCATCAGCAGCCCTGTTATGAAATTAGGCCCAAGGAGGCTGGAGGAGGAGTGCGCTGAGCGGACGGCATCTAGAAACCCAATTATGAAAGATCAGCTCCAGGAAGAGTGATGCAGCCCTGGCTCCCGGGGGACCTCCTCACTTCATCTCATGCCTCCCATTTGCCCATCCTGCCTTTCACCAAGAGGTTTCTGGAGGGACAGACAAAGTGCCCAGCTTGAGTTTATTATCATGGCTCGAGATAGTAATGGATCAGAGTCGTTCCTAAAGCACAGCCTCCTCTGAAACCCCATCCTCCCCATAATTATTCTGTGCTGACCTCCTCAGGAAGCCTGGGCCTCTTTCAAAGAGGAGAGAGCAAATACGCTGAGTGACAGATTAAAGGCAGACCCCACAGATGCAGCCGCCCCACCGGGCAGCATTAACACCATGCATCAGAGAGGACAGCAAGAGTGACAGACACATGGATGCTGATGGCGACAGTTGGCGAGGGACGATAAAGGAAAGAGACGCCGTGAGTCCCGATTCGCCATACCCCAGCTTGTAGAGTCTTTGCGCCAGTGCAAAACGCCACCAAGTTGGACTGGGAGCATGTTACAGCCATTTTGCACGGGTGTAAATGATTGCACACCGCAGTGGGCAAATGGTACGGGTGGGAATTAAACATGCGATAGAGCGATACATCCTTTGCGCTATATTTTTTATTCAGCAGCTGAAGAGTTAATTATACAATTCTGTGGCACATGGATTAACTAGAACACCTGGTGCCTGGAAACAGACACAAGTGCACTGTTGCAATTGATGTTCTAGCCTGCACCGGCATTTCATTAACTCCTCTAGAGACAAAGCGATGCTGAGAAAGGGAGTGGAAAAGCAGCATCCGGGCTGGCTAGCTCTCTCTGCCTGCCTGGGAATCACTCCTTCATTTAAGGTGAACCAAGACGATGGTGGGGGTGGTGGCAGGCCGGATGGGGTGGTGAAGGAGAGAAGAGATCAGTGCCAGACAGGGGTTAGTGAGACCATGACCGCAGTAGAGAGATGATCATGGCAAAGGCCCTAAAGAAGAGAGAGACCCGTGGTGAGGACGGAACAGATGGTGATCTCTGCTCTTGGGCTTGGAACCGGCAGGGACAGTCATGAGACACTTCATGTCAATGACAGCGGGGGGGGGGGGCACTGCAGAGGGGATGAGCCAGAGGAGCTGGGCACTGGCTCAATCCAGGGCTCCTGTTGTCCGCCCCCCGGGCTCTGTTGAACCCGGATCTGTATGATACTAGGGACTGGCAGGCTCCTTTTATTTCTACTGTCCATTGGCTAAAGCCCTGAGGTTGCAGTCCAGTATCAAAGCAGCTGTGAGGCTGGATCTCAGAGACTCCCTTGTTTACGGCCCAGGGGATGAAGCAGCTGGCAAGCCTCAGTGCTCCACCAATCAGGCCAGTGGCCCTCTCCGCTTGGCCCTCAGCTCACATCATCTCACACCTCTCCCTCAGTTCCTGACAAGCTAGTCTATGCTTGTCAACAAGAAATCATCTCCCCCCGGGATGCCCCGGCAGTTGAGAAATCCCTTTTCCCCCATCTCATTCTCACTCCTTCTCTGGAACCCAGAAAGGCCTATTTCTCCCCTGCAACGCTTCCATTCGCACCTCCCAGCTCCTTTGAAATAAATCAGTGCTTGTTTCACGCGTGAGCATGAGGGGATCCCTGCACGGAGACTCTGCTGGAGCAACATGGATGTTTCTTGCTTCCCTGCACAGCCCTGGCTGCGGGGGGAGGGGGGGGGGGCTGTGGCTGCACCGCAGAGACCATTACCAACAATTCCTCGCTGCCTGATCTGCTACCACCGCAAGGGTGGAGTCTCCCAAAGACAAACAGCTCCCTGGTTCTTCTCAGACCATGGCCTGGCTGAGAGATGTCTCTCTTGACAGGCTTGTGAACCACCACACAGTCTTGTCCTAGAAGATACCGATGCACTAGAGAACTAGTCGAGAGGGAGGCCTTTCCAAAAAATCACAGGCCTATTTCGACTCCGAGTTGCTTACATCAACTTCCTTGCAACAGAGACTAAGTCAATGCCCTGCTTTGTTGATATCATTCCCTTCCCTTTATCTGCAGCTGTGTGTGGCCTGCCAGCCCTCTGACGTTTGGAGCCCACGGACGACTCTCTCTAGTGCCTGCATACAGGCAAGGTTTGGCATCATCCTTCTTCCCGACCTTACTTGTCTCCTGTGTCAGTCCCACCTCATGCCTTACTCATATAGCATGGCATGCGAGAGTGGGAAATTCAACAACTGTCACCACCCCTTGGCACCTGGGTTGTAACTAATTGGCTAGCGTGTGTCACTGCTGTCTTCTACTGAGCAGAATCAGAACTGCTCTGTGGTGTGTCATAGGCCCTATACAGCTCTTTGCTAATGAGAGTCACTTTTATGTTCAGGTGAAAAGGGGGCTTGTGCTTCGTCAAGCAGGAGGATATGGGCCTGATCTACCTTGCTGTCAGGATGCTCACACCGTACAGTATAGGGACAGCTGTGATGTTCTAGATGGTCATGGATCTGTTATAAAATAATCCTTAGCATTTGTAGGACGTGCTATATTTCCCAAGCAGTGCACAAACATTAACAGATAAGGTAGGGAAGTAGCATGATCACCCTTTTCCAGATAGGGAAACTGAGGCACGGAGCAGCAACAGAACTCGAAGAACACAGGAAATTGTGGCAGAGCCAGGATCTGAACCCAAGAACTAGTCACTTCTAACCCTGGATTCAGTCCTCCCAGGATTGGACCGACCTTTCCCAGCTGATGCTTTCTGCTTATGATGGTGCCTTATTAGTGAAAGACTCAAGGAACTCACTCTATTTAGCTGGGGGGCGGGGAGAAGATTAAGGAGTAACGTGATTCCGTTTCATAACCACCTACAAATAGTTCAGTCGAGCAGGCAAAGCTCTAACAGGATCCAAAAGCTAGAGGTTGAAGTTAGACAAACTCAGACTAGAAATAAGTTGTCAGGTTTTTAACAGCAGGGGCGAATAATTAACCACTAGAACAACTTACCAACTTACCACTAGCAGTTTTTAAATCAAGATTGGAAAGTTTTTTGAAAGATCTGCACTGATTCAAATAGGAATTATTCTGAGGAAGTTCTCTGGCTTGCATTAAGCAGATTAGACTGGATGATCACGGGGTCCCTGCTGGCCTTGGAACTGATGAGTGGTGCTTCTTTTCACCCTGGAAAGAGCTCTCCCTGGAAGAAAGGTGGCAGATGTATGATCAGGGACCAAACACTTGCATTGCAGAAAATCCAACTCAGGCTACTTTGGTGGGCAAGCTTCACCGTAAAACCGGCCCCGTGGTTAAATGTAAGCACAGGCCTTCTAATCTGAAACTTTCCGCTCCTCTGTGCTGGCTTGAGAAAGTAAAACCATGCCTCAGAGGGGCTGGTGATGAGGCTGGGAGATGGATTAACTGATCAAGCAGTGGGTTAAACCGATTGCCCATGTAAATTCCCTACCTTGTTGGGGATTAGGAGGCAAGAAAACATGGCTTTATTATCCCTAATTGAATAGAACTTGGGTCTCCCTCCCTGGGAAGCCACCAGAGCTTTCACAACAAAATTGCGAAGGATATTTCCCAGCTGGCAAGGCTCTAGGAAAAGCCCCTTTCACCTTTCAGCCTCCTCCGGCTCCTTCCTCTGCAAATTAATTTAGAACTAATTAAGCTGGGGTGACACCTGGCTTTCTCCAGTGCTGGAAGCCGAGGGATGCAGCCGGTCCCCGAGGAGTGTGGATCTTTCAGCTCCCCACAGCGACTGCAGGTGATAGCAGAGAACGGGGAGCAAATGCAAACGCCGCATCGCCACTCTGATTGTTATGTATTTGGATGGTCGCCACACCTACAGGCCCCAGACACGAACCAGGCCCCCACTGTGCTTGCACTATACAAACACAGACCATAAAGAGCCTCTGCCCTGGGTCAGATCTGGATAGGCAGAGGGATAAGAATTGAGACTCTGGGAGACTAAGCGACTTGCTCAAGGAAGCTTGTGAGAGAGAAGTTGATTGACCCAGGGTCTGTCAAGTCTCAGGCCTCTTGGCCGCCCTTTCTCTGGAGGTTTGAAGAACCAGGCAAGGCAGTGATCACACATCCTCCATGCTCTAGACCCCCTGCCTCTGCCCTGGGGCTGTTGGGATTCCCTGAATGTTTGTAACTATCTGCTTTTCCCCCACCAAGATCCAGCTTCAAGCGTCCCCCTGGCGGTTGTGCCATCTGGTCATCTCCTCTCATTATCTCCTCGGAGGTTAGTTAGGGGCTTCAGGCAGAAGAGCAGTGTTAGGTCTTTCGGCCCAAGTTTGGGGTAAACGCAAAGCCAGCTGCGGCTCGGGTCTTTCAAGTCTGACGCCTGCCCCAGGCTGATCTACGCTTGTGAAGGAAGTGTCCCCCAGATACGACACATTGAACTTGGATAACGAGGGTGTGACGGGCTCCGTCGAGTCTGCAGTTGCCCTTTGTCATCAAAGTCAAAATCCCTGTGCAGCAACGGGCAATTCTCAGGTTCTGTTCAAGCAAGGCCCAGGTTTGACCTAAACAGAGTAGGTTGTAAAAGTGGGGGTGGGATGGGGTGAGGGGAGGGTGTTTGCTGGCGCACGCAGACACACACACACACACACACAAAATGTTGTTGAAAACTAATATTTTTTTCTCTCCATTTTTGGCAATGAAAAACACTGTCATTTCGGTGCCCTTCAGTTTCCCAACGAAAAGCATTTAGATTTCTCTCAATAAAAGCAGGTACTTTCCGCACCCATTTTCCGTTCAGTCAAAAATCCAACTTTCCGTTAAAATAAATGAAAAGGGTTGATGGAAATTGTGTCTACCAGCCTTGACCAGGGTCACTGCAGGTCAGAAAAGAGGCTGGCTGGAAGGGACTGGGGGGAGAGAGAGACAGCAGGGGTGCATAGGATGGCCAGATGTCCTGTTTTTATGGGGACAGTCCTGTTTTGGGGGATTTTTTTCTTATATAGGCTCCAATTACCCCCCACCCTTGTCCCGTTTTTTCACAGTTGCTATCTGGTCACCCTAGGGGTGCAGGGTCAGGAATGCTGGAGAAGAGTACCTAGCTGAATAGTGTGGAAACTGACACAATCTATTTCATTTAGCTCTGGCTCCCAGTGCATTATCTCCAGAGCCCACCTGCCACTCTCTCTCCAGCCTGGCATGCCAGACAGGCTGCCACCCGCTCTTCAAACCTGAAAACTCTTCTCCTTCTCCCGAGCTGCCCCTCTCTGTCACCACTGACAACTCCACTGTCCACTTCCAGCTGTCTCTTTTTCCCCGCATCGTCTGTCCCTTGTGAAGTCCTGTCCCTTCTTTCGTGTCACTAAAATCCTCTTCGGTCCCGCCCCCACAACTCAAAATCTCTTGTCCGGGTCTTTGATCCTCTCTTGGCTTTATTACTCACTGCCTCTCCCTTCCCTCCACTCTTGCTGCTTCTCGCTCCCCGCTTCTAGTCCAAGCAGGAATGCCACTGCTCAACCCCCCTTTCCCGCCGCTTTGAGGGCATCGCTGCTTTCTTCTGCCCAGCCTGAGACAGAACGCTGTTGCTGCAGGTCAGGATGGAGAGGCACTAGCCAGGTTGCCTAAGGGCAAACGATTGAAACAACAGCTCAGGATGCTGCCAGGCAGCAGTGAGGGGTATCATCCGAGCTGCACGGCAGGGGAGGAACAGAACAAGCCTGTGACATGGCCCCTTTCGAATCTCCGCCTGGCTTGATTCCCATCAGCAGGCTCATATTCATCAGCATTAAACTTCACCTAGAAAGGCTCCTCCACCTCTCCCAAAAATTGAAATGTTTGATTTTTAAGTAGTTGTGGGGATAAATCCCTGCCCAGCTGCCCTTTAAGGGCTCACACTGATCTCCAGGAAGCGGTTAGCAGCCCTGCATATTTTTTCACATGCATTGATGCTTTTCATGGAAGGTTAAGTTCGCCTGTGAACCCCTCTGTCTCCAGAGGCGCCAGGTCACTACGACAGCGTCTGCTGGGCAGGGGAGAGGGGAGATGGCCCATCACAAGCTCTTCTGCAGCTGGGCTCAACCACCAAGTCACTCAAAACATTAGCCCAGGAAGCCAAGTTCTTAGACCAGAGAGAGAGAGAGATTTCTCCAGTCTCCTTCCTCTGCTGAAGCATCACTGTATTCTCCATACACCATTCCTTGTAAGCCCCAGGTTGCTCAGTGGTCCTATCTGGCCTCCCTTTAACATCCACTCTTTGTTCCATTTGCTACTGCTAAAGAGGGGAGACCGGAGCGGGACTGAGGGTCATAGGGTTTAAATGTGTCAAGTGTCTGATGCAGCTCAGAGAAAGAGCCAAGCGATTAAAGCCCCTCAGATTTGTTCTGGAAAGGGGTTTTATGTGCTCCGATCTCCCAGGGCTGCAGCCCAGCTGTGTGGCAGGCAGTTGAGTGAGGCTTTGCATGGGGGGGGGAGGGGAGGGAGAAGAGGGAAGGAATTAGGATATGAGAGCCTCCAGGACGAACCCCCTCTACTTGCCCCACAGACAGTAAGGAGCCTAGACATGACATCATTCTTAGCACCCCAAGAGAGGGCCCTTTCCCAGTGCCATGAGGAGGACACCTGGGGAGAAGCAGCTGGTACATCTCGGCTCTTACCTCTTCCATCTCTCACCTCCCATGGCTCACAATTTCAGGTCCGAGATTATCGCATTCCGCTTCCCGGGGCTGCGTTTTTTGGTTGCACATGTTGATGTTTGGCAGCCATGCTGCATATTCCAGGAGCCTTCTTTCTCCGGTGGGTTACCTCTCCATTGCCTCTGGGGGAGATGCTGGGGAGAGAAGGGGAGGAGATGTTAAATAAAAAGCAATTGACAGCTACTTTATCCAAAGATTCCAACTCGGCCACATACAATCGTCGGCAGGAGTGAGGAGGGCGCACTGTCCATGCAGGGGCCATGGCTGTAGAATTCACTTCCACTATAGCACAAGTTGCGCTGGAGAAAGTTGCCCCCTTTCTTATCCCTTTGACTGGTGCCTCACCGTACCCACGCCCCACTCCCAAGAACGGAGCCAGCCTTCTTGTGTCTCCCATCTCCTACACGAGCCAGCCGTGCACACCTGTTCAGATGCTGATCTACAGGGCCCAACCCGAACCTATGCACCTGAATGGCTATTTAAGGAGAACAAAGTAATTCCAGATCTGGCAGGCTGCTCAGCAGCGTATCCACCTAGGTGATCTGCCGGGTTGCTTTGGAAAGGTCAGCAGTGTGTGTGGTCAGTTTGCTGTGCGTGCGTCATCGGAGCAGGAGGGACTGTGTATAGGGCAGCAAGGGGCACTTGCTTGCATGAGGAGCACTAGCAATAGTAGGTTTTCCCAGGACCCTGAGAATTACAAATGACCCCACTGATAAATCTCCCCTGCACATGCTCACTCCAGCTTGGAGCAGGGACCCACCCTCCAGGCAGGAAGACACACTGCAGCATCCTGAGTGCAGTCCTTTTGTCCAGTAGTTCCACTTGGCCCCCAACCCCTGCTGTGTTTTCCGGAGGCTCCTTCCACTGGACCAATGGAAGCTCTCCAGTTTAAAAACATGTAAGGTGTCTCCCATCTAAAACTGATCCCCTCTTCCTCACCAATTGCAGCTCCGGCAGGAAACAGCTGTCAGAAAGCAGAGTGTTTTATGGTCCCACCCAAGCAGAGCTGGACACCGGAGGGTGCAAGTAACATACAGTATATGTCAGGAACTGGCAGGCCCTGCCTTCCAACAGCCCCCAAGTGGCTTCTTCAGTGACCTGGCTGAGGAGTTACTCTATCTACAGTCTTTTCCTGTAGTCCACTTTCACATTCTGTAGCACAACTTCTGCAACATGGTCCTTTCAGTACTTGCTCTCTCTCGCTCTTGCTCTCTCTATATACTTATGCCGCACCCATCACTGCATCATCCGAGCCCTTCACAACCACTGCTGAATGTTTCCTTTGGTACGATCAGCCTTGTATTACAGATGAGGGGGAAACTGAGGCACAGGGGAATTAAGTGACTTGCCCAGAGAGACACAGGGAGGCTGTGGCAGAGCTGAGAATGGAACCCAGATCTCCAGAGTCACAGGCTCTGAGAATAAGACCATCTTTCTTTGGTTACTCAGAAGATTAAGATATTTTATTAATCTGTCTGAGTGTGTCTTGTATTGACCCCAGGGAGTATGGCCATCCTCCGTACTCTCGGCCTCGGGGCTGCTCTCCCATGGTGATCAAGCCAGCAAAAAGAAGGCATTGCCATCCCTCATACTTCAGCCTTTGTGATTCCTTTCCGGCTGAGCAGCTAGTCACGGTACACTGAAAGCTGTCATAAAATTACAAGACATCACATTTCCTGGTCCTACTCAAATGCTAAGGGTTGTGTGATCTGGGTCCTGTGCAACCAGTCTGAAAAGAGCCAGCCTAGAGTAAGGTGGGCTGAGTTGGCCCTTAGGGAGCAGCCTGCTTTGTCTCTCTCTGTTTTGGGGTTCTTGAGTGTCATTCTGAATTCCAAGAACAACAGTCATGTTGCGTTACAGGCTTCCAGCAAGAGTATTTTAGATTTTTATCCAGCTTCTCTGGGTGTATGCTATGAACAAAACACTAAAAGTTAGCAAGAGTGCCCTCTGCTGCTAGCTATCATCCCAGAAGTCTCCATTCCCAGATCCCGTCCTCTCCAGTGAAGCTGTTGACGGTGCTGATAAAGCCGGGAGCATTTGTTTTCGTAACAGCCTTTTGTTGGGATCTATACTGGATCAATAGGCATCTAGTCAGGAGGTGAAAGGTGACTACATTAGAATACATTTAGCAAACACAATCGTTGGAGAAAGTGAGCAAATGAAAGCAAGAAATCATTGCGAAATAGCCCAGGACAACATCCACAAGGAGAAGACTGTGTACGAGAACCTATGAAGTCTCCATCCCAGAGTCTGAATGTGGGGGAAGGGGGCTCTGATGCAGCCTGGGTGAAATGGAAGTGGGCCACATGCATCAGCGTGGGAGGGAGAGGCTGGAGGAAGGCAGATGGCATGCATGTGAGCTGAGATGCATGGGTGTCGGGTGTACATGGATACCAAGGCCCTGTACAGTCAGGGCTGCGTGATGGTTGTTCCGAGCCCAGGAGCAACACTCTCTGCGGGTGTTTATCTGGCTGTTGCTGTCCTTACTCAGCAAGAATAGGCAAAGTCACCGGGAGCAAATCAAACCAACAGCCCCGCATCATGCCTGTCTTTCCTCCGGGAAGCTCTGGCAGGCCACAGGCTGGAGTTAGCGCCTGCTCCCAGCTCCTCTCACCGAGAGGGAGCTGGCGGTCTGCTCCCCCTCCCAGCCAGCCAGCTCCCAGCTGAGCTGGGCTCTTCACCACCCCCCTCCCAATTTAACCCCTCCATCCAAAACTGACACTTACTGCAGCTGTAGCTGATCATTACCCTGTTCCTGGCCAGTGTGGGTTGTGCATGCCCCATCACATGCTACATACATCTATTTCCACCTACAGGCACAGACACACAGTCCCTGCCTCCTAAGAGCTTACAATGTAACGAGACACAGCCCATATATCCCCAGCTTACAGATGGCAACCCCAAACTGTGAGAGATTAAATGATGTGTCCAAGGTTACAAAGGAAGTCTGTGGCAGAGACAGGAATTGAAGCTGGATCCCAACCCAATCTTCAATGCCTGAAGCCTGTCTCCTCTCCTATAAAGAGGGTGTCCCTACACATGGCTGGGCATCAGTGTATGCACACTAGCGGAGAGATAGGGTGGGGGTTGTAAGTGGAATCGTAGCTAGAGCCTAACAGAATAGTGCTATATAAAGGAGGCACTGCAGAGAGAATTTAGTATTATTTGTATTATAATAGCACCTTTAAATCTCAGCAGAGGGCCATTGTGCCAGGAGCCCCACAAAGACACTGAGAGACCAGTCCTGTCCCGAAGGGCTTATAAAACCTGGAGAGTCATAACAAAGGTTGGGAGGGGAAACAGAGGCACAGAGAGTAGAAGTGATTTGCCCAGGGTCACACAGCAGGTCAGTGGCAGAGCTGGCGATAGCACCCAGCTCTCCTGGTTCCCAGTTCGGTGCCCTTGCAATAGCCCACACAGCCTCCTTCAGTATAGGGTGGTATGGGAAACAGGCATCCATATGTTATTATATGGATCCCAGCCGAACAGCACTGGGCAGCATTAAAGGTTTTGCATTTTCCTTCCAGAAGTGACACCTGCCTGAATTTTTCTATTTCCTATTGGAAATGTCTCCGATTTCCCAGGCTGATTGCCTGGCAGATTGTCACATGAGCCTGGCCTCCCCTCACACAGATCCTCCCCGGTTCCCATCAGAAAGGATTTTTAAAGGGTTCAGGACAGAGCTGTGGTTTGTAGGAAGCTTGTTGGGAGCTCTAACGAGACCAGCTCAGACAAGCAGAACCTGTTTGATAGCCAGCAACAATCCTGGAGAGAGCGCCCGTGTTTTGAAAGGCCTGCCACTGTCATCACGCCAGCAGCAGGGCTCAGGCTAGCTGACAGTCTTGAGCCAGTAACCTGATGTGGGAGGCTGCAGACCGAGGGGAAAGCGCCAGGCTGATAAAGACAAGACATCAAAGCTGGGGATGGGGATAGAATTTTGGCATCTTGCAAGACAGCCAGCGACAGCTGAAGCCCAGCAACCATGAGCTCACACTGCTTCATAAGCAGGAAAAGAACCGTAAGATGAGATTCAGGTCTCCCCAGGGGCAACTGAGATCAGACCAGGTGTAGGGGAAATGCAGCTCACAATATCCTCACTGCTCGGTGCTGCATTCCCATGCATTACTCTGTCTGAGACAGGGAGTCATAATCCACGGTCAAAATTGACTCATGCTGTTGGGAGCCTGCTGAGGTCCTCTTAAAGCGGCCTGGTTTTCAGAAGGTCCTGGTCTCCCACTCTTTTAAAGATGGTGGAAGTTGGGCCCTCAAAATTGGAGCACTCTCCATCGCTAATCTTTTTTGGATAACTCAGTCATTTGCTGTGATTGTTGGAATCCTGCCTCCATTCTGGGGCTCGCAACTCAAGGGAGGATGGTGATAAATTCGAGAGGGTTCAGGGAAGAGCCACTAGAAGGATTAAAGGATTCGAAAACCTGCCTTGTAGCGATAGACACAAGGAGTTCAATCTATTTAGCCTAGCAAAGAGAAGGTTCAGGGGTGATACGGTCACGGTCTAAGTACCTATACGAGGAGCAACTATTTAATAATGGGCTCTTCAGTCCAGCAGAGAAAGGTGAAACATGCTCCAGTGGTCAGAAGTTGAAGCTAGAAAAATTCAGACTGAAAACAAGGTGTACGTTTTTAACAGTGAGAGGAATTAAGCACTAGAACAATTTACAAGGGTTATGGTGGATTCTCCATCACCGACTATTTTAAAATCAAGATGGGATGGGTTGTTTTTTGGGGTTTTTTGAAAGCTCTGCTCTAGGGATTCTGTTGCGGGGAGTGGGATGTCCTCTGGCCTGCGTTGCACAGGTGGTCAGACGAGGTGATCACAGTGGTCCCTGCTGGCCTTGGAATCTACAAATATGAGTATTCCAGAGGGCTGAACTCCAAATCCTGTCAGTAAGAAGTGAAAGAAAAAGCAAGGAGGGTGATTCTTGAAGGAAAAAGGCAGTGGGTTTGTGCGTCAGTGGGTTGGTGGAGAGGAGGGGTGCAGTGTGGAAACGGTACCAAAGGAAGAGTACAGGGGAGGAGGAAAAGAGAGACAATATTTTTATTATGCTAAAAGGGACTAAGGGCTGCCATCAGATGAGTCTTGGATCCAAAGACAACCACAGACCTCGTTAAAGCCAGCCACACGGTGACCAAGCCTTTTCTTTCAGGCCTCTTTATGTGGTAAAAACAGCTGCAGACAAGAGTAGATTAACAGGGTTTTTCCCTGGCCCAGTACTGTCTGTTGGAGGCAGAAACCCAGGAGAGGTTGTAAGAGTGAAGCAGAGAGGTGGCACTTCCTGGGCACAGAGCTCAGGGGAATGGCAGACTTGGGAGCAAGGAAACTGCCTGCCTGATATGTTAAGGGAAACAGGACTTTATGTACATTTTTTTGTAAATACGATTACTTCAAGAATACATCAGATTCATGTCACCAGCTGAAACAACCTTGCAAGGCCCCAAATATTAGCTAATCACTTGGGCCAAAGGGACATTATTATACTGAGGCAGGGGGCCTTTCACTGCATATAAGCTGAACAGTTTGGGGGCCCCCAACTCCCTTTGATGTTCAGCGGCGATGGATGCCTAGTTCCCTTAAGATCCTTTGAACATCCAAGCCCACAGACATTAATAATTATCCACAACCACTTTCACACAAGGATCTCAAACAGCTTCTCGGAGATCAAGGCTTGCAATCACATTGTCAGGTAACAAGTATCCTCGCTTACTTCTGAGATGTGGAGGGGCCTTGTGGACTAAGCAAAAAGGTTCTGGAGCCAGGAACTCCTGCCAGAGCTGGGTGGGAACTGGGTTTCCTGTTTCCTGGGAAATTTCACAATTTCTAAATTTCCTCTGAAATGAAATCTCCCCACCCACCAGGAACTGTCCCAGATTGAAGATTCATTAGAGGAGGTTTTGGAACAAACTGATAAACTAAACAATAGGTCACCAGGACTAGATGGTATTCACCAAAGAGTTTTGAAGGAACTCAAATGTGAAATTGCAGGACTACTAACTGTCATCTGTAACCTACCATTTAAATCAGCTTCTGTACCAAATAACTGGAGGATAGCCAATGTGACGCCAATTTTTAAAAAGGGCTCCCCAGGTGATCCTGGCAATTACAGGCCGGTAAGCCTGACTTCTGAACTGGTTGAAACTATAGAAAAGAACAAAATTGTCAGACACATAGATGAATATAATTGTTGGGGAATAGTCAACATGTTTTTTATAAAGGGAAATCATGCCTCACCAATCTATTAGTATTCTTTGAGGGGGTCAACAAGCATGTGGACAGGGGGATCCAGTGGATATAGTGTATTTAGATTTTCAGAAAGCCTTTAACAAGGTCCCTCACCAAAGGCTTTTAAGCAAAGTAAGCTGCCATGGGATAAGAGGGAAGGTTCTCTCATGGATTGGTAACTAATTAAAAGATGGGAAACAAAGGGTAGGAATAAATGGTCAGTTTTCAGAATGGAGAGAAGTAAATAGTGGTGTCCCCAGGGGTCTGTACTAGGCCCAGTGCTGTTCAACATATTCATAAATGATCTGAAAAAAAGGGGTAAACAGTGAGGTGACTAAATTTGCAGATGATAAAAAACTACTCAAGATAGTTAAGACCCAGGCAGACTACGAAGAGCTACAAAAGGATCTCTCAAAACTGGGTGACTGGGCAACAATATGGCCAATGAAATTTAAGGTTGATAAATGCAAAGTAATGCACATTGGAAAACATAATCCCAACTATACATATCAAAAGATGGGGTCTTAATTAGCTGTTACCACTCAAGAAAGAGATCTTGGAGTCATTGTGGCTAGTTCTCTGAAAACATCCACTCCAGTGGCAGTCAAAAAAGCAAACAGAATGTTGGGAATCATTAAGAAAGGGACAGATAATAAGACAGAAAATATCATATTGCCTCTATATAAATGCATGGTACGTCCACATCTTGAATACTGCGTACAGATGTGGTCGCCCCATCTCAAAAAAGATATATTGGACCTGGAAAAGGTTCAGAAAAGGGCAACAAAAATTGATTAGGGATATGGAACGGCTGCCGTATGAGGAGAGATTAATAAGACTGGGACTTCTCGGCATGGAAAAGAGACGACTGGGGGGGGGGGGGAAATATATGATAGAAGTCCATAAAATCATGACTGGTGTGGAGAAAGTAAATAAGGAAGTGTTATTTACTACGTCTCATAACACAAGAACTAGGGATCACCAAATGAAATTAATAGGCAGCAGGTTTAAAACAAACAAAAGGAAGTATTTTTTCACACAATGCGCAGTTAACATGTGGAACTCCTTGCCAGAGGATGTTGTGAAGGCCAAGACTATAACAGGATTCAAAAAAGAACTAGATAAGTTCCTGGAGGATAGGTCCATCAATGGCTATTAGCCAGGATGGGCGGGGATGGTGTCCCTAGCCTGTGTTTGCCAGTAGCTGGGAACAGGCGACAGGGGATGGATCACTCAATGGTTGCCTGTTCTGTTCATTCCCTCTGGGGCACCTGGCATTGGCCAAAGTCAGAAGACAGGATACTGCGCTAGATGGACCTTTGGTCTGACCCAGTATGGCTGTTCTTACATTCATTTTTTGACTAAACAGTTCTAAACAAAAACTTTTTTTTTTTGCCTTGTTTTGGTAGGGGAAATCCTACCCTTAATTTTTTTCCGTTTTCCCCCTTTTTTTGCAGTGGGAAAGGCTTTTAAAAATTAGCAAGAGAAAGTGAGATTTTGCCCCACAATTTCAAAATGAAAAAGTTCAGGTTTTTGATGTCATGTTTTATTTTGAGTTTTCATTGAGAAAACAAAAAATAATTGTCAATGAAAACCAATTTTTTCTGTGAAAATTTTTGTTGTAATCCAAACATCACTTTGACGCCCCCCTTCCCCTCCCCCAACTGAGCAGCTTTAATCATTATTATTAAAACGGGAGAACAGGCCCAAAATCACAGAGCAATTGAGAATAGAATGTAGGATTCCAGATTCCCAAACTCCTGCTATAACTACTAGACAACACTGCCTTGAAGAAAGCCACAAGTGGCAAGAGCATGGGAGGGGAGGGGCCGTGCAACAGAGGAAGGAGACTATTCTCGGTGAACCAATAATGTTATATGGAGAAAGCTTTGAACTGAATCAATTCTTCCATATCATGTTTTCTGTTGTCCTCTCCCCCTCCTATTTGGGACAGCTGGACCTTTGATCCTTGTGTGGAGTTCATTAGCTCCCCTACTGCGGATTTCACACACACACACACACACACACACACACACACACACACACACACACACACACACTTGACTGTGTGACATCACAATTAGTTGCGGTGGAAATGGCTATGATGTCAGAACATGAGGATTATTACTTCAAGCGAGAAATAAGCAGCAGGAACAGATAACACCCCGCAGCAGGGGGGCTGCCATTGCCATGCAAATAATTTCATTAATTAAATCAAGAGGAAATGTAGAACTTCAGTGGCCGGGTTCTTCGGCTGGGGCTGGGAGCTGCTCCCCATGCAAGACATTTCCCAGACATGAAGAAGAGATCTGTGTAAGCTCCAGAGCTTGTCTCAGAAGTTGGTTCTGCCGTACTACCACAAGACCAGCTAGTCTGGCATGCCACCTCCAGATAGCCAGTACCATCTCAAACCAGGTGTTCACACCTGCTGCGGTATCTCATCTCCAGACCTATCAGCAGGGTCCACTAATCCTGCTTCCAGATAGGTTACTGCCAGGGCCCTGTGCACTCCATGACATGCTGGTGCCTACATTCAGCCCCAGGGTCCCTAGACCCTGGCAAATGAGGCAATTCTGGGAAGAGAGGCAATGTCTGACATCTTGTTTAAAATGGAGGTTGTTAGTGAATTCGAGATGTACAGAGGAGTTGCCAAGGTGAATGAGATCCACGCCCTGCCTCTGACAGTGGCCACCAGCAGATGCCAGCTCAGAGGCAGGTGTAAGAATCCTGCAGTAGACAAATGTGGGATAATCTGCCCCTCATGAAGGCCTCACTCTGATTTTAGATTAGAATTGAGAGACTGGTTTAGAGATAGCTTTAAAACCTAAAGTCTGAAGTTTCTCTCTTTTCCAACATCTTTTTGTAAGTATTAACGGTTCTAACTCCAACTCTCTTTGTTATCCATGTAAACATCCAATCCCTCTTTCATCAGCACCAATTGATACAATCTGTACAATGTACTTTGACATCACATTCAATTTCCTTTTCACTACCCTACAGCTTCCCTTTTCAGTGTGGCACAAACACTCAACTTTGGACATTTGTGTTAGGCCCACAGGCACAATCTCTTAGTGGGTTAAAGAGGGGAAGGATGATTCAGTGATTAGGGGCACTAGCCTAGAACTAGGGAAAATCAGATTCAATTCCCTGCTCTGCCACACACTTCCTGGATGCCCTTGGGCAAGTCACTTAGCCTCCACATGACTGGATTTTCACATCTGTAATATGGGGATAACTGGGCTGCCTCACAGAGATTGTGCAAGGATAAATGCATTAACGACTGTGAGGCGCTCAGATGAGGGCCATATCAGTACCTAAGATGGATATCTCAAACTTTCACTGCCTGTGGATCCCACGGGACAGACAGCCTCGTCTCCTTCCCACATCTGCTGCTCCCTCTAGCCTCCCTGCTTCTTTCATATTCCCATCCAAGACTGAACAGTATTTCTAAATCTCCTTCCTCCCACAGTCCTTTATCTGTCATGAGACTTGGGGGTCTTCAGATGAGACCCAGGCCTTTAGCATGGACATGTATTATTCTTGGCACCGCCAGCGCATGCTGGAGTGGATGTGCCAATGAGTTTCCTGCCAGCGGGAAGCGAGCCTTGAAGCCCTCACTGACCTCAGGACCAAATTCTGGAAACCAAGTGTCCTGGAATCAGAACATCTGGTGGCCAGCAGAGACGGCCAAACATTTCCAAAGCTCCATGGCAGACTGGCTGGCAGCGCTAGGTCAGCAGAAGACTGGTTGGTGTTAGGGAGCTTTTACAGCTGGCTCGACACAGCGGACGCTCGAGCAATATGTGCCACTCCAGTGCCCACTTATTTAATGTTGGGGGTGGCAGGGACAGAAGGGCTATGCTGAACCCTGATCCTTGCTCCGCAGTTCCCCACTTACTCTTTTCTCCACTCTCCTATCCTCCCTGCTCTCTCCTCCTCCGCAAAGCCCATCCCTGTCACCCCGTCCCCACCTCCACTCTGCTACGCCCCAAGGCCACCCTCTTCCCAGCACTGCAGCAGGCTGCTGAACTCCAGGCAAAGGCTGCAACCACACCAGGGAGAGCAGAAGTGGCCCTTAGATGTATTCTCCTCCACGCATCTCCCAGCTGGCCATGAAACCAAGGTGGTTACTCCTCAGCTGCTGGGAAGGGGGCGGTTCTGAAAAGAAGCTGGATTCTTATTAATGATGTTCATTGTTATTTCTGCAGCATAATACTAATAATAGATGGGGTAAGACGGCTCCTGTTCACCATTTCCTTGGCAAGAACCCAATTCCCTCACCCCGCCTGAAGCTGGAGCCCAGCCCTGTGAGAGCTTCATTACAGCCTTGTAAAACTACAGCAACTGAGCCGCCTCTCTAATTATCCCGTCATTAGAGGACGCTGGGCCTTCAGTGTTTCACTTGAAACTTAACAACAACATTAGTGATAATGAGCTGGCATTTAACAATGCGCCTTTCATCCAGAGGGGCCCCCAAATGCCTTTACAAGGCTGTAAACTTCAGAAGCGCACCAGTGACATGCAGCCACCTCTGGGGAGAGGCTCTGCAGCTGTTTACCAGTAGTGTGCACAGAAAGCTGGCCAAGGGAGCAACATGCTTTTGATGGCAGTTGGCCCTTTAAAGGATTCGTCAGGGGTGTCTCTTTCCTCTGCTTCCTCTTAATCTCCCTCCTCATTCTCCTTAGCTTCTATTATCATAGGTGGGTTTTGCACACCTGGGGTCCGAGGTGATTAGATCAGAGTAGGTCTTGATTGTCTCTGGTACCACATCACTTAAGATATGTCTACATGGGAGCTGGATGTGCAATTTCCAGCTTGGGAGGCCATACCCATGCTAGTTTTCTGCGCTAGGGCTTTGCATTGGTGTATCTTAAAACTTGATGGAGGCCAGGCCTACATCTGCACTGGGGTTCCAGCTCAGGTAGACATACCCATGCTAGCTGTGACTAAGCTAGTGTGCTATAAATAGCCGCATAGCTGCAATGGCAGGAGGGGTGAATCACCCTCAGTACAATCCTGTCCAAGATCCTAGGTACATACTTGGGACAGCTAGCCATGGCTAGGCTGCTATTTTTAGCACATTAGCTCAATCACAGCTAGCAGGGGTAGGTCTACCTGAGCTGCAACTGACACCTTCCAACCAGGGCCGCCCAGAGGATTCCAGGGGCCTGGGGCCATCAGTGGCAGGCGGCTCCGGTGGACCTCCCGCAGGCGTGCCTGTGGAGGGTCCCCTGGTCCCGTGGCATCCACCGGAACCGCGGGACCGGCAAGCGGCAGGGCGCCCCCCCGTGCAGCAAAATGCTAGAGCCAGCCCTGTTCGGCGGCAGGGGGCCCTTCTGTTCTGGGACCCGCCGCTGAAGTGCCCTGAAGACCCGTGGCGGGGGCCCCCCGCCAGTGAATTACTGCCGAAGCGGGACCTGCCGCCAAAGTGCAGCCCACTCTTCAGTGGTAATTCGGTGGCGGGGGACCCCTGCCGCGGGTCTTCGGGGCACTTCGGCGTTGGGTCCCTGAACGGAAGGGCCCCCCACCGCTGAATTACCGCTGAAGACTGGGTTGCACTTCAGCAGCAGGTCCCGCTTCTGCAGTAATGCGATGGCGGGGGGTCCTTCCCCCCGGAGCGGAAGGTCCCCCCGGCCGGCAAAGACCGGGAGCGGAAGCAGCTCTGGGGCCTGGCCCCGCAAGAGTTTTCCAGGCCCCCTGGAGCAAGTGAAGGACCCCGCTCCAGGGCCCCCGAAAAAACTCTCGTGGGGGCCCCTGGGGAGCCCGGGGCCTGGGGCAAATTGCCCCTCTTGCCCCCCCCCCCCCCCGGAGGCCCTGCTTCCAACTCCACTACAGATGTACCCTTAGGCCTTGGCTACAGCGAGATTTAAGGCACACCAATGCGAAGCCCTAATGTAGACAGTTTACAGCGGTGCAGCAGAATTTTCAGTAGTGCAAAATGGGCCTACACTAGGGGTTTGCTCCATTGCAGCAGCTACAGCTGGGGCTACAATGCTAGCGTACACAAGGCCTCAGAAATAAGCACTGAAAATGCCTCACCTCCAACTCTCTGTCAATTTCTCCCTGGGTGCAGATCTCCTAGCTGGAGGAGGTCCGGTGGCGAATTATGCAAATTCTGGATTCGGATCTCCAGACCTGTTCAGGTCCCATAGCCTCAACGGTTCTGGGAAAAGCCCCTTTTCCCCGCCTCGTTCCCAGGGTCTCTCTGTTGGACAGAGAGAGACCAGCTGTAACAGAAGCCAAACCCCAACAATTTTGGCTCATAAAGGAGGTGACAGATGGTGACCCGTTTTCTTCATTTCAGCCAACACAGACAGAGAGGAAGGGGGTCAGCCAGAGATGCACTCCCCAGAGGCAGGCAGGGGGTGTAGAGAGAAAAGGGATGGGGAGGCCAAACATACAACCAAGCACTTCAAAGTGTGCACGCGCACACACAACCTGTACATCGAGGGGGGTGGAAGACAAACAGATGCAGGGGAATGACAGAGAGCAGCCACAGGTTGGGGTGGGGACGGGCTGTTGGACAGTGGTCAAGTTTGGCGACAGAGAAAAAGCTGTGATCCTACAGGATAAATGGATGAAATTGCCTGGCAGCTGGATTCACTTTTGGCTAAGGAGCTCCAGATTGTGAAGAGAAGAAGAAGAAAGCTGCTAGCTCAGAAGAAAGATAACTCGGTCACCCTTCTCCATCCGTCAAAGGGGAAGATGGGGACATTAATTGGCAAGCCAAAAGGAGCTTCAAAGGGTCAGTTGTTTCCAATGTATCATCATCACCATCCATTTGTTTCCTTCATCCATCAAATTCCAACGGGGGTTATCCCAACTCAGACCAATTCCTTGAGTGAATGACCCAGGGCCTTGGCTACTCAGAGACCTGGAAAGAGAGGTGTAAACCCCTGAATGATTAGGGCCCGGACACAGCAGGGCTGGGGGCATTGGGAAGGGGGAACAATGGAGTCAGTCCAGGCTACTGATCCTGAGTGTCCTGGGGCCTTAACATACCGGATGCAGGGAGGAGCCTCATGGCCCCCCATTTTGGGTAGACATGAATTCCTAAAGGAGGCATATTGGGAAACTGGTTAACAGTGAAACACAATCAATACATGTGAGGAATTTCCTGGTCCTGCTTGCAGGGCTCTGACAAAAGCCATGTGAACTGGGTCATCTGATTCAGTTTGGAAAAAACGGGTTTAAAGCAAGGTGGGGTGAGTTGTGCCCTCACCGTCTTAAGGAGCAGCCTGTTTTCTCTCTCTCTGTTTTGGTTTCTTGGGTGCTATCATTCTGAATTCTAAGAAAGAAAGTTGTGTTACATGGCAATCTTCCAGCAAAAGGGTGTATGTTTTCATCTACTATCTAATCATGCTGTGAACATAATGTTAGACAAATACAACAGAATTATGGCAAATGAGAAGAACCAAGCAAAGGGCATCAGCTCTGATTGCTATTTCCCAGCAAATGCACACAGCGCTTGGCAAGTCTAGAATGCCAGGAAAATGGGATCAAGCCAAAATGCCAGTTCTAGAGCAAGCACCCCAATGAGCTGGCCAACCTGAAGCACCAGGGAAGATGAGGCTCTGCTGGACCTAGATTGCCAAGTTCTTCTTGGTCTAGACATCACTGTGCCACAGCACATCCAGAAAAGGCAGATGTCCAAACAAGAAGCCAGTTCTGGAGTGACAGGGAGGGTGGGGCTGGTGCAGACTGCTGGTGACAATCCTAGCTCCAGGGGGCCAGGTAAGGTAGAGTTGGGGGCCCAGTATATGCCAACTGCTCTGGGTGTCTGGAAATAGCAGGAAAAAAAGAGTGTTTCTGGATTTCATGCTCTGCTCTGCTTTACCTTCCTCTGTCTCCAGCAGCTAGAGACGGGCCAGGCTGCAGAGTCTCAGGGGACAATCCCCACAGATTGCAATGGACATAGGTACATGAGCAGCTGCTTCCCCTGAAATGCCCCCACAGCTTAGTACCTCAATAGTGCTCATTCATCCCTGGCTAGCCACTAGCTTTACAAGGGGTGACTCATCCCCAGTACACAGCTGGGGGAATGAAGGCATGGAGAGATTAAGAGATTTGCCCAAGGTCACACAGCTAGTCTGTGGCAGAGCTAGGACCCTGGTCTCCTGACTCCCAGCCCAATCCACTAACACTACAGTTGCAGCCAGAGAGCAAAGAGTGGGGAATTATTCCCCATACAGAGAGGAGACGCTACTCATGGCCCCGTCCTCTCTTTCCTTGGAAGGGGTTTCGCTCTTTGAGCCCGCACAAGGATGATGCCTCCAGCTATACTTAGATTTTAAGCCCTTGGGACAAGCTCTATTTGTGTATGTACAGCACCTAGCACAGCAGGGGCCTGGCCCATGACTGAGACTACTAGGCGTTCCATTAACACAGCTAAATAATGAGCAGACATCCCCTTTCAGTAGGAGCCAGGGACTACTGCCCTTGGTTGTCCATAGGGAACATATATTCACCCAGCATTAACTGAACATCCTGTCTCTCCCCTTCTGCAGCAATGGGCTTTCTAAGGCATCAGGGCCTGGATTCTCCAGCGCAACTGTGACGCCCCAAGAATCATGGCAACATTGGCCTTCTGGACCGACCTTCCCCAGGGCTGGGAATTTATTGTTTGAAGGAGCCCAACAATCCTGGCCTGTTCTTTATTTTATTGATCCTTGGACGGAGTCCTAAATATTTCCAGCCTCCCCGGGAGGGTTGAATTTTGGCACCGGCAGTTCTTTTTCTGCTGAGAAGTGGAAGCCAAGGGAGTCAAATTGCAGCCTTCACACATTTCCAGGCCTTTGGAACAGTCTTTCCCACCGAGGAGGAGGGCTGGAACTGTCAGGCCAACTTCCCCTAAACAGAAACACATGGCTGGACTTCAGCTTGCCAGGGAGCAAAAAATAAAAAATAAAAATTAATTTGTGTGAGGAAAAGGCCTGGATCAGGGATCGATTAGACAGGGCCAGAGCAAACCTGGAATATGAGTGATTCGGTGGCTCTTGGACCGGGGGGGGGTGGGAGAAAAATGACTTTCAGAGCACAAAAAGGAGACGAAATTAAAAACCTTAGTAAAACCACACACACTGCTGTGAACTAGGCCAAACGAAGAGTGGGACAGATGTCCAGATCCCCGGAGCTGATTTAGGGGGAGTGGTCTGCGTTCAAAATTCAGACACCCCTCCCAGACTTCTTGCACCCTAATATTCATTGAGACCTATTCCGGACTCCCACTTCTACTCTTATGCACCGATCCAGCAGTGGATCAGAGCCACAAAGAACGTTATGTGATCAGGTAGAACTCAGCAGAGCAGTGCAGAGCGGATGTAATTGACTTTTCACCAGGGCCGGCTCCAGGCACCAGCTCAGTAAGCAGGTGCTTGGGGCGGCCAAGGGGAAGGGGTGGCATGTCGGGCTCTTCAGCGGCAGGTCACTCGGTCCCTCTCGGAGGGAAGGACCTGCTGCCAAATTACCGCCGAAGAACAAAGCAGCGCGGTGGAGGTTCTGCCGATCGCGGCTCCCCCCCCTTCCCGCTTGGGGCAGCAAAAATCCCAGAGCTGGCCCTGCTTTTCACTGCCATCCTCAAGTCCAGGAGTAGGGGCTGCACTGGGGCAGGAGGGGTAGTAACCATAGTCTTCAATGCTAAGGAGATTCTGAGCTGTATTGCCTCCCAGAAAAGGTTACCATAAGTTGGAGCATTGGGGGCTGCTCTAAGTTATGCCAGAGACCATTTTGGCCCCTGCAGCAGCCTGGTATCTGGGCAGCAAAGGTGGAATAAAGCCACCTTGGTCCTGCTCGGACTGTGCCTTCTGTGCGTTCCATCTCTCTGGAGACACAGCACAGAATCTGGCCCAGCGATTGTCCAACGGGAGGAGATGCAGAGAGGACTCCCATGAAACAGTAGCTGCCGTACACAGGCCTTGTAGCTAAATGCCAAGTTCTAGGAGAAAATCCCACAGAAGCACTTAGAATATTTATATTAAATACCCAACGAGTCCATCAGGATTAAAGGCATCGCAGTAAATTCTAGCCAAATTAATAACCATTAGGCCATCATGTTAAAACACTCCTGACCTGGCGTGCATAAGCCTCGTTGTAAATCATCAGTAGCCAATCCTCTTTTCACAAACAGATCTGTCCATTTGTCAGCCGTGCTTCATGATATAAATTAAAATGTTCGTGTAACATCGTACAACAGCAAGGCAGAAACTCAGCGGGCAGTTAGAGCTCCCGCATGGAAATGCGGGCAGCGTCCTGCTATTCATCATCCTTTAACATGCCACCTACTGGATAGCAGCCTGGGAGGGACAGCTGATGTGCCACCGCTTTGTTCTGATGCCTTCAAAGTTCCTGGTGGAAACAGTGAAGCAGGCAACTGATTTTATGTGCAGATAAAGCAGCCTACAAAATTCTACTGCCCCCTTAGGTTTGCTGGTTTCGATTGGCGAGAAAACTGCTGTGGCCAAGATTGTTCATACATGACTAGTGATTGTGAGTGCCCAACTTGACAGGCCCTTAAAATAATAAAAGAAAGACAGAAATAATATCCAGCTCTTATCTAGTGCTTGTCATCAGTAGATCTTGGAGCATATTACAAAGGTGGTCAAGGTTCATTATCCTCATTTTACAGATGGGAAAGCTGAGGCACAGAGAGGGACCCGATTGTCAGCAAGCGCTCAGGACCTGCAGCCTGAAAATTAGGTCTCCTTTAACGTGTCTCAGATTAGGCATCCAAAACCCAAGGCCACAAAACTGATCACTTTTGAAAATCTTAGCCTGTGCCATTAGTGATTTCACAGGCATAAGACAGCGCTAAAACGGGCAGGTGGGCCCATCACTACACATTTGCTTTTGTTACCCTCCTTGTCTTTAACCTTGACTATAAGGTCTCTGGTGACAGGGGCTACCTGACGTTTGCACAGCACCCAGCACATCCTCAAAAAACACCAGAGGATACTTTTGAGCTGCCAGGAGAATGAGGAAGGACGATTTTGTGGAAAAAGCATAGTCAGGAGACCTGTGTTCAAGCCACAGATTTGCTGCATGACCCTAGGGCAAGTTATGTCACCTCCCTGGGCTCAGCTTTCCCCCACTTGCAACTCTGCAAGATGCTTAATTCATTGTTTGCAAAGGGCTGGAAGATCCTCAGAGGGAGGAAACCACAGATGCACAGTCTATGCATGTTATCATCATCACAGGTACAAAACACTTCAGTGCTGGTTTTGCAGAAGTGAAAGATGGAAAAGACAGTCTGAGACTTTCAAAGTCAGCTAGGAGAGTTCATATTTTCAAGGGGAACCATGTGGCTCAGACCTCTGCCTAGCTTTGAAAATCTCAGAGCCTACTGTACTTAATCAAGTCGAGATTATTTATATATGCTAATCGTGTAGATCAATTGTATGTAACTATTTATGATTATTAGCCCATTCCCTGTCCATTGCTGGATCGTTCCTTCCCCCTGCAGTCTATTCTCCAGCGCTTTCTCCCATCTAAATTAAATGACTCAAGCAACAGGAGCTTCTACACCATTCCTTTGGAGACTCATTTTCAGATACAGTAAGCTGATGGGCACCCGCTTTCTTCAGCTGTTGGACGACGGCTTATCACTTCCCCGCTTCTTGGCAATCTAGTTAGTTACAGTGAAAGCGTCAATAGACAGCTTCCATTCCTTAACCACATGAAACCCATCAGAGTGAATTTCGGCTTCCACTGAAGTCATTGGGAGTTTTGTTATTAACTTCAGTGGGGTCAGGATTTCATCCCAGGTATTTAGTGCCCAGAAGAAATTCAAGCTGCAGGTTCCATCATAGGTCAATTGTTCCCAGCAGTTACCCCCTAGCTCCCAGACCTGCTGCCTCGGCACCAGTCCCCCACTGATGTTTCAGTCCCTCACTTGGTCTAATTCTGTACCTGGTGGGGATTAATCCACCTCTGCAGCATAGAAAATGGAAGACAAACCTGGATCTGCTGGGAGCTCCCAATAATCTAGGAGCAGAATTTCTTAGAGGATATCTTAAGCAAAGGCAGGTTCCCACTTGGACATGTGTCTCCTATAAAAAACACAAAATAAGAAACATAAAAGCTGTAGAAATATGGAGAGCAAATCCAATTAAGTTCAAAAAAACATTTGCTGGGTTGGAAAAGGTCTTTAGTTAAGCAACCAGCATAGTGTTTCTCTCTATTAAAACAACTAGAGGGGAGAGTTTGGTTTCAAGTACAATGCCCTGTCCTTGAGAGCTGCACTTAGTGAAGTGGGAAAAAAGACAGCTGTTTGTCTGCAGTTCTTTGTCACTTGGAAAAGGAAATGTTAAAATCTGAGCCAAAAAGGGATTTGTGGAAGGAAAAGTACTGAGGTTTGTATTTTTAAAAAATGATTGATTTTTCTCCCGCCGCTCTTTCGGATTTTGGCTTGGGAGCTCGGATTCCTCTGGGAGCTCCAGCAAAGTGTCGGTTTCACAGAAATGGACAATTTGTTGTTTTAATTCTCTAAAACCTCAAAAGCCGCAATGTGGCTCAGTTCTACAAACTGTTTCTTTCCTGTCTCAGGTCAAAGGTGTTAACTGACAGGAGCCAGCCTTGAGCCCATCCCAGGAGCTTAAGAGTGATAAACAAAGAGATGGAGGTCGACATATAAATTATGGCCCACTTTTTCAAAAGCAACTAGTGATTTTTGGGGGGGCAGGGACATGGGTGTTCATGGGGCAGTCTGAGCCACATTCATTTTCTCCCAATGGATGTTCTTTAGTCTAGCAGAAAAAGGCATAATGAGCTCCCCTGGCTGGGAACCTGAAGCTTGAGAAATTCAAGTTAGAAATAAGGCGCACATTTTTAATAGTGAGGGCAAGTAGCCACTGGAACAGAGTGGCTTCTCCATCACTTGATGTCTTTAACATATGGAGATATACCTATCTCATAGAGCTGGAAAGGACCTTGAAAGGTCATCAGATCTAGCCCCCTCCCTTCACTAGCAGGGCCAAGTACTGATTTTGCCCCAGATCTCTAAGTGGCCCCCTCAAGGACTGAACTCACCACCCTGGGTTTAACAGGCCAATGCTCAAACCACTGAGCTATTCCTCGCCCCAGGCCTGGGTTGCTTTCGGGCTTGCTGCAAAGATCACTGGCTGAGGTCCTCTGGCTGGTGTCATGCAGGAGATCTGACTAGATGATATAATGGTCCCTGTCTGGCCTTCACATCTAGGCATCTATGGCAGTATCTTTCTGAAAATCAGCTCCCCTTTAAGAAATCTCAGGTTGTGCACCCAAAATGTGATGGCCCCCCAATGTGCTAGTAGGTCTGCTTTTCAGAAGTGACTAGGAGAGGGTAAGAGTTGTGAATCACTGATCTCTTAGATTAAGTAGGTAAATTAGCTAGGGGAGCTTTTGGCCTTGAAGGCCTCTGTTGCTCACCAACTTGTCCATCTGTCTCCTAAGCATCCCCATCTGTTGACTAATGACCTAACAACTCCACCTAGGCATAGGGTACATCTACACTGTCCTTAAAACCCCACAGCTGGCCCGTGCCAACTGACTTGGGCGTGCTAAGCTGAGGCTGTTTAATTGTGACGTAGCATTCAGGCTTGGGCTGAAGCCCAAGCTCTAGGACCCTGAAAGGTGGGAAGATTCCAGAGCTCCAGCGGCAGCCTAAACCTGAATGTCTACAGACCAATTAAAACAGCCCCTTAGCCCGAGTCCAATAAGCCCAAGTCAGCTGGCACGGGCCAGCCGCAGGTGTCCAATTGCAGTGTAAGCATACCCATAGCTATTAGAATCCTAGAAGCTCCTTGAATTATAGATATCAGAGATAGGCGTCTTCTATCTGAACTTCTTCTCCATTACCAGGTCAATGAAGGATTGCTTCCAACCACCACAGTATGTTCTGCAGCAATTTGTCTCAAGAAATGCAGCTTCTGTTGCTTCCCTTGGGAGACTATTCCTCAGTCTGTGATCTCATTACTAGATAGTTGTTCCCCATCTCCAGTTTATCCTTGCCTTTCATTTCAATCAATCAGTTACCAACTGCAGGGAACAATCCTGCATTCACAAGGAAATGGATTGGATGGTCCAATGTTTACAGTGTTGTTGGATGCTTCCCATTTTTATTTTCTGCGATTCCTCTCTCTACTACTAAGACATAGAGCTGGGTGAAGATTTTTTGGACAAAATGATGGAAATTCACATTGACCAAAACGGTTCATGACCATGTTTCAATTTCATCAAACGGTTTCAGTCAAAACAGAAAAAAAAATTGTCTTTTGTCAAGACTGAGAGGGGACATGATAACAGTTTTCATGTACATAAAAGGTGGTTACAAGGAGGAGGGAGAAAAATTGTTCTTCATAGCCTCTCAGGATAGGACAAGAAGCAATGGGCTTAAATTGCAGCAAGGGAGGTTTAGGTTGGACATTAGGAAAAACTTCCTGTCACGGTGGTGAAGCACTGGAATAAACTGCCTAGAGAGGTCGTAGAATCTCCATCATTGGAGATTTTTAAGAGCAGGTTAGACAGACACCTGTCAGGGATGGTCTAGATAATGCTTAGTCCTGCCACGAGTGCAGGAGACTGGACTAGCTGAACCCTCAAAGTCCCTTCCAGTTCTATGATTCTACAAAGTGTCTAAGTAAATCGTTTTCCTAGATTCATGAGCAGGTTTTGGTGCCATTCACAAAAACTGAGGTGTCAGTGGTGGCAAGACACCCTTAGGCAACCTTCTTCAAGTCATCTGCCCTACTGTTGTACCCACCAAAGGGCCAGATTCTCAGCTGGTGTAGATTAGCATTACTCCAGTGGCTGCCACCAGGCCCGGACCACTGGGGCAAAGTTCAGCAGACCCAGGTTGGTCCTGTTTCCAAGCAGAATGAGTAATTCCACCTTTAGAACAACACAAACAAATATAAAAGCCTGTATGACATATAGGCAAGAGGCAGCTAACTGCAGCTAAACATGGGCAATCCGAGTGGCTTATAACTCTGAAATGTCTTTGCCTATTAAGCCGAGGCTCGTTTCCCCAGTGTCTCACACCCCACCCAGCCCCCTTCATTGCAGCAGGGTTTAAAAGTCAAGTCAGCCAAAAAGGGAGACAAAGGAAGGGATTCCCGGGAAGCACTTGAACCAACGGTTCTGAAACCAAGCACCGCTACGGCCTAGGTACCAGACAGGGCAGAGGCTGGGTGAGCGTCACTCATCCATCACCGCTGTCTGAAAGCCATATCCACCCACAGGCAGCAGAACTGGGAGGAGGATGAGGGGTGGGAAATGTGCTTTCAACTCACCCATCGCAGCTGTTCCACTTCCTGGACCTGACCGGACTTCACGCTTACTGCTTTGTTTTCTCTTTCGCTGAGAAGGTGGAAGTGAAGGTGTCGGGGGAATGATTTATGCAGTCAGATTTACTGCACGTCGGAGGGGATAAACTAGCCCCGACTGTGGGTGGTGAGTGGAGTTTTGGAGAGGGAAGGTGCAGGGGGGCTCCTTGCTTAATGGCAAGAGTAACATTTGTCTAGCTAACCTTTGCGTGACCTGCGTGGAATTAAAATATTTCCTTTTGGAGGAGCCGTTCAGAATTACACATTTTTGCCTGTGTGCTCTCTTGGTATGCGGTTCTCATGCAAGGGGGCTGGAACAATTTGTATAGTAGGGGTACACTGCTGAGAGCCATTGACCCAAACTGTAAACCCTGTATCTGATGGAGCCCACTTCAAACCAGGGGATGCAGCAGCCCCCTGCTTCCAGCACCTGTGTTCTCATGTTTATTCACACTCTAGCTTCTGGGACCACAAACAAGCAGCAATTTTGATTCTTTGCCTCCCCTCCCTGGGGCTGCGATGCATCCACCCCACTAGCATTCCAGGGCTTGGATGTGCAAAGGGCCATTCATATTTGCTTGTGCAAGGGTGACCAGATATTTGGGCTTTTTTTTTCTATAGGCCCTTATTCCCCACCCCTACCCCCTCTCCCGGTTTTTCACCCTTGCTGTCTGGTCACCCAAGCTTGTGCCAGAACGTGAGTGTCCATGCGCCATGCTGGATACACCTATGAGCGTGTCAGGATCCCATATCAAAAAGGGAGCATGTCTAATGGTTAACAGAAAGGTCTGGGAGCCAGGCTCTGCTCCCAGCATTGCCAGTTGGCCCATGACATTGGACGAGTTACTTAACTTGCTGTGCCTGATTTTCACGATCTGCACACGCCTAGATGACAATAGCTACTGAGTAAAAGGGGTGTTTTAAGGCTTCATTAGCATTTGTAAAGCACGTTGGAGACCACTAGCTAGAAGGGGCTATAGTATAGGTGTGAAATATTGCACTGTTGTACAGCTGCCTCCCAGCAACTCCTGGTCTGTGTGAAGATGACTTGTGTGTGTATCTACGCTCTTGACAGAGACTCGGCATTTTAATGCATATTTCTCCCAGCTATGCCTGAGGATACACGTCACCTGAGGCACACTTCTATGCATTTTTCATGCCCTTAAAAGACAGCATTTCCCACGCTGCGGTTTTTTTCACTGACTCATGAGCTGCTTACACTTCAGACAATGCCTTAGATCAGTAAAGAAACTGAAATGCCACCGTACATGGCTCAGCATACGTGTGTCTGTCAAAACGTGCATATCTAAACTTGTCTAGCTGTGCTCTGCCTGCGCGTGGGGGACAGGAAGGCTGCCCGGGTCTCAGATACAGAGTTCTTGGCTGATTCATGCTCTGCACCTGTCGCTGAGGGAAGTGACTCGCTTGGAGCTGATGACTTAGGGACTTGCTTTTATGGAAAATACCGTGCAAACCTCATAAGTTGCTGCTAACATTCTGGCAAGCAGCACCCTCCTTATATGGGAGCATAGATGCTGACTCCGTGGGTGCTCCGGGGCTGGAGCACTCACAGGAAAAAAAAATAGCAGGTGCTCAGCATCCACCAGCAGAGCCCCCCTGCTCCCAGTGCCTCCCACCTGCCAGTGATCAGCAGTATGCAGGAGGTGCTGGGAGGAAGGGTAGGGCATGCCCAGGAGATGAGGTGGGGTGGGGGTGGGAAGAGGTGGAGCAAGGACTCGGGCTTCAAACACCCCCCCAACAACTCATACTGACAGCACCTATGTATGGAGATAGGTAGCCCCCTTTCATGGTGAGGCCAGAAGGAACAGAGATAACTATCAGTCTTAGCAGGAAGCTATCACAGAATATCAGAGTCGGAAGGGACCTCAACAGGTCATCTAGTCCAGCCCCCTGCTCAAAGCAGGACCAATCCCCAGACAGATTTTTACCCCAGTTCCCTAAATGGCCCCGTCACGGATTGAACTCACAACCCTGGGTTTAGCAGGCCAATGCTCAAACCACTGAGCTATCCCTCTCCCAGGCAGGGGTAAAGTTATCAGAAGTGCCTTAGTGACTTAGGCTCAGAACAAAGTTATTAAGGGGCCTAATTCCCAATGATCGGGGCCTTTGGAGCCTAAGTCCTGTTTGCAGAAGTGATTTAGCCACTTGGGAGTCTAAGGCCTATTGACTTTCACTGAGATGTAGGCTCCTAAGTGGCTAGGTCGCTTCAGAAAGTGGGACTTAGACACTTCTGAAAATGTCATCCACATGCTAGTGCACACGGCATGGAGCGGGACTGGGAGTGAGGAGCCCTGGGTACTGTTCCCAGCTCTGCACCAACCTGCTGGCGACCTCAGGCAAGTCACTTCCCCTCTCTGTTCCCCCTCCCTCCCTCCCTCTCTCTGGCTCTTGCCTTCCTGCGGGAGCGCCTCTTGTTTTGTGTTTTGAATAGCACCCATGCCGTGGCCACTCCACCCATCTTGATTAAGGCCTATAGGTGTTACTGTTACCTAAATAATAGGGCAGGACGGCTAGTGAAGACGACGCCAACCAGCAAGATCGCTGAATGATGCATATGCCAAGCAATTAATCCCCATTAAACAAGCATGCGCCCAGTTCTTTTATTGGCACTGAGCACCTGCCCCCTCTCCCCTGGTCACAACAACAAAGCCCTCGGCAAACACGCCAGTAACGCCAATGGGAAAATCCATCCCGCTCCCTCAAAGGTGCGAGTTCAAGCTACCTGGCCAACACAGCCCTCTCTATGGGCAACATGATCCCCGGAATGGAAAACTGCTCTGTCCCAAAGTCCACAGAGATCCACATCCAGTGCTCAGCCAGGTCCAAGCTGCCCCCGTGTTGGGGACAGACCAGCCTGCTGATGGGGTGTGAGCACTGGAAAAGCCATGCTAGCCTGCAAGCCTGGACCTGCTTCTTCCATGGACCTGTGCTCTACCAGCCTTCTGCCTGCATTCACTGGTCTCCTTGGGAAAGCCACGCCTGCAGCCCACAGTCCTCTGATCTTTCTTGTTCTGAAGCTTTTATTTTCTTTTCTCTCTGTCTTTTCTTTCTTTTCTTTTTTCTTTTTCTTTTTAGGGTATCACATGAAACAAAACATCCCCCCGCATCATCAACTTCATAGGGGGGAGGTGAACTGCCCTCTCCGGGGAGGCTAGCCTGCCGGCCCTGCCCCTTCCACCTGAGGCCCCACCCCTGCCCACCAGAGCCTTCCCCTATAGCTGGAGGATCCCCAGCCTGCCCACCCAGTGCTGGGCCAGCCCCTCCAGCACTGACCTGGGCTGCCGCAGGCCGCCAGCTGGAGCTGAAACCCAACCGGCTTCAGGGTAGAGGGGAAGGGAGGGACGGGCCTCTGGATGGAATATGGGTGGGGTCATGGCCTAGGTCAGTGGAGGCTTAGCTTGCTGCCGTGCAGATCCTGCTACCGCATGCTAAAAGTTCAGTAGCGTGCCACACCCCCAAGTCCTTTAGCACCCCGTGAGGTTCCCAGTGCAGTGTGCCGTGGAGATGGCAGCTCCGGCATGTGGCGTGCGCAGTGTCCATCCATTTCACCCTGGCTCCCTTCAAAGACAAGTAGCTTCCCAGGTTTGAAACAAAATGCAGATCCCGGCAGCCACTTTTACGAGCAAGGCAGAGGCAGCTGGCTGCCAACACAGTGAGTTTACAGCCACATGATTCACTCCCCCGCCCTACCAGATCAAGGGAAAACGAGGCTATTAAACCTATTAATGGCCCTACTTCAATTTGGGTCCTGTCCCCTCCATCACCTGAGCTAAAGCAGACAGGAGTCAAGCAGCCAGACTCCGTTTTCACTCTGGCCTCCGCAAATGGATTGGGTGCCTTCAGAGTCCGGGCGTTTATTAGGATATAAAAGCCTTTAGAATGGAATGGTTTTCCTGCCTCTGAAGGAGTGGTGGGGAGGAGAGCAGAAAGGAATGTGTCCTGGATAACATCCCGGCTCTGAATGGAACAGCTGCTAACGTTCCAGGCTGCGAATGAACACCTAACGGCTGCTCCAGGAAAGTAATTCTCCACTCGAGGTCTGGAGCTTGGTGTCAAGTGGAGGTGAAGCAAGCACTTCACAGGGAAAAGTACAGGGATTCGACAGGTTTCCCTGGAAATAGTTTGAGAGTCTGCTAGCTGCTCACTCTGGGTATGTCTATACTGGGTATGTCTATACTGCCTAGTAAGCCCATGTGTGCATATGGCTTGCGTTGGGTAAAGAGCAAGACACAACCAAGCTGTGATTTTGGCCCTGCATATTACAGACAGCCTTACCTCAAAATGTGTCATAGAATCAGAGAATATCAGGGTTGGAGGGGACCTCAGGAGGTATCTAGTCCAACCCCCTGCTCAAAGCAGGACCAATCCCCAACTAAATCATCCCAGCCAGGGCTTTGTCAAGCGTGACCTTAAAAGGAGATTCCACCACTTCCCTAGGTAACCCATTCCAGTGCTTTACCACCCTCCTAGTGAAAAAGTTTTTCCTAATATACAACCTAAACCTCCCGCACTGCAACTTGAGACCATTGCTCCTTGTTCTGTCAGCTGCTACCACTGAGAACAGTCTAGATCCTTCCTCTTTGGAACCCCTCTTCAGGTAGTTGAAAGCAACAATCAAATCCCCCCTCATTCTTCTCTTCTGCAGACTAAACAATCCCAGTTCCCTCAGCCCCTCCTCATAAATTATGTGCTCCAGCCCCCTAATCATTTTTGTTGCCCTCCGCTGGACTCTTCCCAATTTTTACACATCCTTCTTGTAGTGTGGGGGCCAAAACTGGACACAATACTCCAGATGAGGCCTCACTAATGTCGAATAGAGGAGAATGATCACGTCCCTCGATCTGCTGGCAATGCCCCTACTTATATAGCCCAAAATGCTGTTAGCCTTCCTGGCAACAAGAGTACAGTGTCAACTCATATCCAGCTTCTTGTCCACTGTAACCCCTACGTCCTTTTCTGCAGAACTGCTGCCTAGCCACTCGGTCCCTGGTCTGTAGCAGTGCAGCATAGCAGTGTCGCCTCAACAGGGAGTAAAGGGTAATCTGCTTTCCAGGAAGCGCTCAACCCTCTAGATTCAACGTTTCCCAGCAGTGAGAAGAGACTAGGCCATGAGAAATTGGAACTGCAGGAGACATGATGGGGCTTGCTAGAAAGAGAATGGAAAGCACTTGAAAGTTAAGTTAGAGTCCAGGATATCCGTACTGCTGGAGCCCTGGATATCATCAACATAAGAATGGCCATACTGGGTCAGACCAATTGTCCATTGAGCCCAGTATCCTGTATTCCAACAGTAGCCAATGCCAGGTGCCCCAGAGGGAATGAACAGACCAGGGAATCATCAAGTGAGCCATCCCCTGTTGCCCATTCCCAGCTTCTGGCAAACAGAGCATGGTTTTGCATATCAAACCCTGGAGCCTCAATGCCACAGAAAAATTAACTCGGGAATTCTGCAAACTAGGCTTGCCAAAGGATCCCATGAGCACAGTGGTCTAGCATCCCCGTGTGCAAAAACAAGGGATGGGACAATACAGGCACCACTATTATCGCGACCCTGTCTGCAAAATCCCCCAAAACAGCTCAAGCCAGAGGAGGAATTGCTTACTGGGGTCAGAAGTTATTGTTCTTCCCTGGCCTGAACCTTGACTCATGGGTACATCAAAAATAATCCCCAAGATCCAATCCAATGCAGTGCAGTGTGCTTTGGGAGGCTGGAAGTTCAGAAGGTAATCTATAAAACCAAATTCTAATGTGTGGGTCTCGCCACCTTCACCATCTGTTCATTTTCTTCCCAGCACTTCTGACCACCCAGCCACACAACCTCAACAACTCTAGCTCCCTTAACACCACTACCCTTCAACACCCATCTTCCCCTCTCCCACCATCACTAGCACCAGATCTGAGCAAGAAGCCTACCTGGATTTATTATTATTATTTATTTGTATTGCCGTAGCGTGTAGGAGCTCCAGTCACAGACCAGGACCCCAGTGTGCTAGGTGCTGTACAACCACAGAACAAAAACCACGTCTGCCCCAAAGAGCTTAAACTCTAAGTAGGACAAGAGATAACATGTGGATGCAGAGAGAGAGAGAGTCAGAGAAGCACAAGGAAATAGTAGTAATACTTGGGTCTTAGACAGAACATTAGAACATAAGAACGGCCATACTGTGTCAGACCAAAGGTCCATATAGTCTTCCAACAGTGGCCAATGCCAGATGCTTTACAGGGTGTGAACAGAACAGGAAACAACCACGTGTTCCATCCTCTGTTGCCCATTCCCAGCTTACAGAGGCTAGGGACACCATCCCTTACCCATCCTGGCTAATAGCCATTGATGGACCTATCCTCCTGGACCTTTATCTAGTTCTTTTTTGAACCTTGGCTTTCACAATATCCTCTGACAAGGAGTTCCACAGGTTGATTGTGCGTTGTGTGAAGAAATACTTCCTTTTGTTTGTTTTAAACCTGCTGCTTATTAATTTCATTGGGTGACCCCTAGTTCTTGCGTTATGGGAAGGAGTAAATAACACTTCCTTATCTACTTTCGCCACACCAGGAGATCTCAAAGCACTTTACAACGGAGATCAGAATCATCACCTGATTTTAAAGATGAGGAAACTGAGGCACAGAGAGGGGAAGTGACTTTCCTAAAGTCAGAGCTAGGATTAGAACGCAGGTCTCCTGAGTCTCAGTTCAGCTTTAGCCACGAGGCCACACCATGTAGTCAATCCTGTGGCTTGTTCACTTTTATGCTTCTGCTGACTTGCAGGGTCAAATGAAGACGACATTAACAGAGAGCAGAAAAAGCAAGCGGAGGAAGGATTACCTGTGCGCAACACCTAGCACGTGAGGCTGGGGCCTCTAACTCCTACTGGAATGCAAATATAATCACAAATTAACAGGTTTGCTCATAGATTGAACAGCATAGGAATGCAGACACATAGGATGCACTGCACCGGAAATGCTAATTCTCAGAGGCAGCCCTCTGAGATCCAGGGATAAAAGGTGATTTGTAAGAGCTGTGCAGGGGTGGGTGAAAGTCTTCCGCTGCAATGTCTTTGGATGGGAAATTGGGTTTTTGACTAAATGAACGTCTCTACAGAAAAACTGTGGATTTATTTATTTGGTTGGTTGGAAAAATGAACACAAAACCCCATTTCTCCCCCTCATTTTTTTAGCAGTTTTCAGCCACAATCTCTTTTGCAGTTTTTGATTTTTCAACAAAAAGTCTAAATTTTCCTGGGGTGGGGGTGGGACACCCATTTCTGACCCACCCTAGCGCTAAGTATTATTATTATATGGCTCCCAGTCCAGAGCTTATCTTCATTTTGCAGCCAGCCCAGAGAGGGATGGGAACTCCAAGGACTGACATTGGCAGCTGAGACTGAAAAGAGACAGAGAAAGGCAGCGGGTGATGGGAAGACAAAGGAAGGAGATTAATGAAAGGGAGGGCAGCAATAACCCACCTTTTATCTGCTTATCTAATGCCTGAGAATGTGAAGCTGACTTTCTGGAGGCAACCTTCGGGCTAAGAGAAACAAAAACCACACTAATGTGTTTGTTCAGAAAACAATCCCCCACCTGGACCAGCTCAACCAGGATGCTGGAGATCCAGAATCTGCCCTCCATGGATCAGCACGTCCGTGCTGTTTAATTCAGACAGACGGATAGTTTCCACTGCGCTTCACTGACAAAAGTGGCACTCCCTGGACTGACAGGACCTGCTTGAGATGGGGAAGAGAAAGCTGTAAACAAATGTTGACAGCTTAGCTTCAGCTGTCAGCCCTAGGGGGAAGGGAAGGAGCGGAAAGGGGAGGAGTGGTATTTCTCATTGCAGCCTCTGGCTAGGGCAAGGCTATACCATCTCAGCTGCTGTTTGACCTGCCTCAGCATGGTGCTGAGTACCACACAGAGCCATCATTTGCAGGGGAGAGGACTGCTACACTACGTTTACGTCTTTGACCTAGCCAGCATGGCTAAAAATGGCAGTGAAAACACAGCTGCATGGACCCCAGTAGGGGCTACCAAAGCAAGGTCATACCCAGGTTTCCAGGTGGGCTTGTACAATCCATAGAGAAACCTTCACTGCTGCACCTTTACTGCTATAATTAAGCCAGACTAGATAAAGCGGGTGCCTACGTGGAGCTGCAGTCATACCTCTGATTGCAATCTGGACATATCCTGGATTTTAGGATCACATCTTCCTGCCCCACTCTGACAGCCCCAGTATTACCAACCCCAACATTCAACTATTTTGAGTCAGGTTCCCAAAAAAGTCAGGAGATTGGCTTAAAAATCATGAGACTTACCAAAATAATTGTACATTTGGGGTCTTTTGTTTGACTTCTGGTTTCCAAACCCCTCGGGTGCACTTGGTTGCACGTTCAGGCCTCTCTCTGCAACCAGGAGAATTCAATACTTTTTTTAATGAAAGCTGAGATTCTAACATAGTCACTTGACTCCAGCAGCTGGAGCTTTAAAGAGAACATTACCTGGCAAGATATCTGCAATAAACCCCATGTCTAGCCCTATTTTATGCAATTCAACTAGTTTTGGCTGGTGCTGCTTGACCTTATTTAGCAACTAATATGTAACTAGGATGAAATTAAGAAGGGGGAATAAAGAATGAATATACGGGAAAGTATTCTCCCTAATAATGAGCATGAGGAGAGTGCAGAACAGTCTCCTGAGGGAAGTGGTAGAAGCCCAGCATGCGAGAGACATAAAACCAGACCAGATTACTCACTTGAAGAAAAAAAAAAAAAACACCAGAGGGAACAATCCTGCACCAGCCCTCTGGGAACTGGGCGGAATGGAACTTTATTGGTCTTTAGCTCTAGCTACTAAGATTCTGCAATTCAAGTACAATGAAAGAAAGACCAATACATGAGCTGGTTGCATCAGAGAAAACGTATTGGACCTTTACTCCCCGTACTAGAACTGGTTTGATGTTCAGGTTCAAAAGTGTTTGGTTAGCTTCCTCACACGCCTACTTACATTTCAAGATGCCCTGAGAAAGGCTGTCCTCCTGAAACCTCCATCCTGACGCTGCAGTATGCAGAGATTCATCCAGACTTCTGGGGCCCAAATAAGCCTTCAACTCTTTGAGGTTCACTGCTAGGTGTTTTTCCATTCAGAAGAACATAGGACTGGCAAGGACCTCCTGAGTCATAGAGTCCAGTCCCCTGCTATTGAAAGCATCTGCATCATATAAAAACATTCATAAATTTAGCCAGCTCCATCTTAAAATCAGGTAGGTTTCTTGCCCCTTCTATTCCTGTTAGGAGGCTGTTCCAAAACCTCCCTCCTTTCATGGTTAGAGATCTTCTTATTTCCAACCTTTCACTCCAGATCAAATTTCCAAGCTGTTAACCATAAAGATTTCAGCCTCTTACCCTTCCAGCCAAAACTGGCACTGATCATTTTTTGCCCTCCAAGAAACTGACCTTTCTTGTCCAGTTCCAGGAGAATGCAGACAACCCTTTAACCCCGCCCCCGCAACAAAAGTGTTAACCTGTTTGACTGGCAAAGTCCAATTTAATTTTTTGCATTAACATCATTATCATCACATGACGTGCATAAGAAATGCTGATATCTGCAAACTTTGCATCTTGGGGCCATTAGATTGCATCAGTGCAAGCTTACCTGGCATCTTTATTAGAGCTGGCTGAAATGTGGGATTTCCAGTTCACAGGAAATGTTGTTATTTCAAAATTTGGTTTTGTTCTGAATTAGCAGTAATGAAAGCTTGTCTCTCTCACCATCAGAAGTTGGTCCAACAAAAAATATTACTTCATCCACCTTGTCTCAGTAATAAACGTCAATTTCACTCAGCAGCTGCTAGGCTCCTCGCTGGCCCCCGAGTCCCACACCCATGGACTGTGGGAGCTCATCCGAGGACTTCCACACTTCCTACTCCATGGCAGAGAACCTGGAAACTGGAAGAGAAAGTTTCCCGGCAGCCCACCCAGTGAGTTGGCAGGAAACCAAGTAAATTTCCCATGGAACCCTGCCTTTGATTTGCTGAAAGTCCATTGAATCCAAGATGGTTCCAAGAAATAGTGTGGGTTCTACGAATTGGCATTTTCAAACTAAACTGTTTTATCCGAAAATTTCTGATCAGTGCTAATCATTACGGAGGTGCGACAATGCTGACGTGGTAGATGGCTCATAAAATGTGAACCGTTTCCTCTCTAGTTTGTTGGTTCAAATCTGGCCCCATAACCAAAAGTTATTACCCTTCATTTGTGGACCCTGGCATGAAGTCAGCTGGTGAGTCACTGTCCGATTCCTAATGAATGCACATCCACATCTCATGAACTCCCATCACAAATGGCACTATCCCCACAGAGAGACCAAGGACTGACCCAGCAAGGAGATCAAAGTTCCCTCTCCTATAGGTTTATTGTTAGGGCTATCAGTGTACACACGCTGCTTTACAAGACAGACAGACATGAGGCCCTGATTCGGAGGAATTAACAATTAAATGATCAAACAAACCTGCCCTGCAAATTCTGCAGTCCACAGATGAAATTAAGAGTGGGATAAAGGGGCTAGCAGAGGCAGATGACTCAAGTGATGAAATTTGGGAGCACATTAAAAAAAAAAAACAACAGGGCTGACAGAGAAAACTCTTGAGAAAATAAAGTACAATAATGTGTCCGTCCCCCCACTGAACACAAAGAGGGAAAAGAAACCCATAGCATTTCCATGGGAAGCCAGAGGTTTGAAAGGAAATAAACGTGCTGGAGAGATTGTACTGCAGCCCTAGCCTGCTCAGCAAACAGGCAGAAGGGCGCATGTCCCAAACTCAGCAGCCTTCTCTCCAAACCTGATATTTTCATGAAAGCCCCTTTGGCACTGATTTGTTTTTCCCGTAATTATTTTTTCTCAGAGTGTAGTTGCTTTCTGTGTTATTTTTATGAAATGATACTCAGCCTCAGCGGAGGAAGAGAGGTGAAATTAGAGACATCATTCCCTCAATATGGGGGGGTGAAATGTAAGTCCCTTCATATCAGGGCTGGGAAGCCTCCAGGCATGGAGATGGGGTGGGAGGGGCTTTTCCTAGAGTCCTTGCTCTGATGAAAGAGGAGTCAGATCTACAACCACCTTGGAGCAGAAGCAAGAAGTCTCTTCTCTCTACAGTTTTCTTGGACCAAGATTATCAAATGAGCCAATTTGTGGAGGAACCCACAGGGAGAAATAATTGAAACATTCTCCAGCATTGTAAATCATTCTTTTTACTACATTAATACCTTAAATTTACCTCCATTCCAAAGCACTTTGTCAATTACATATCTACCAGAACAAACAATGCAGCTGTCTCTGGAGTGGAACATGGGAACTGTTATAACAGTGCATAACCACTCTACACAACGAATCAGTCCTACATCCAGCTCACACTGCATGGGGAATTTTTGGGTAGATAGAATGTAGCTACTCACATGGAAATTCGGCCAGGATACCAACATAAACATTCCTTTCCTATTTTTAAAAAAAAATTCTATGGGACCTTTAAGTTGCTACAGGCTATATATAATAACATGCTTCTGAAATAGTTTTTGGCCACCAAACCAAAATCCACCCCCACCCCCCAAAAGGGGTGGGGGGGCAATCCCTGGTGGCATAGCACATTTTCAGTAATTCACCATAAAGAAATCCAGCTACAGTTCACTGATCTTCATCTCCACCAGCAGCTAGGTCCGTTGAGTAAGCAGACAGGCCCCCAAGATGTAGCCATACAGCAGCTCCCTGCTGCCCTCTAGAGTCACAAGTCGGGAAGGCCCATCACTGGCTGAAATCCAGGGGCCTGATTCCGATGTCACTGCACCTCTGTAACCAGGAGTTACTCCACTAAAGTCCATGGAGAGTCACACTAGTGTTAAGCCAGCACTGGCACCAACGAGAGTAACACTGATTTTACAGGTGGCAAATGGGGCAGTGCCCCATCTTGTCACATGGTATGTTGGGCAGCATCTGTGTCATGTCACATTTTGCCTCCAGAATGACAAGAGGCCCTAATGATGGGTCACCTGTATTTTAACAAGGCACTCCCCAAATGCGTCTCTCCTCCTTTCCCTTTACCTTTATGATAACCCCTGGGGTCTGTGTGTGCGCACCCTGCAAAGACGAGGGAGGATGCAGGAAAGAATCCTTCAACTGGTTTTGCCACTTAAAATCCAAACACGATCTCTTAACCTTAGCAAGAAGGGAGGCATAACCACTCAGCAAAGAAATTTGATTTACGTGTCATGTGCTGGAAACACTTAAACTTCATTCTTCATTCATACATGTTACATACCACATATACACCCACAATGTATATCGAGGACAGAGCACCCCACTGAAGCTGTACAATATGAAATTGAGGGTGAAGACCTTGCAGAGGAATCCTGGGATAACCTTGCCAAGGGCATTGTTTTTTCTAAAATCCCTGACACTAGTGCGGGCCAAATTGCTTTTCAGAGATTATTTTTTTAAATTAGCCCTATGGGTACAAATCACACCTAGCTGGGATGGTTTAGCTGTACCCAGAGAAGGGCTGAATGCTGTCATAGATAGGGCAATCAGCCCCAAACCTCCCTTTAATCTGGCGGTGGAATTTAGACAAGAGATTTATGATAACTCCCTCTATTGCATCACTGGGGCCTCTGGTTAGAATGGGAAATCCAAGGCCCATTGCCAACTGCAAACCACGGGCTTGATTCTGATCTCATTTAGGAAATCCTCAGTGGTGTGTAAGAGACAGATTATACATGTAAATCAAATTGAGGAATAAAGAATGTCGGCCATACTTACAGGATGGAGGACTCTATGCCGGGAAGCAGCGACTCTGAAAAAGATTTGGGAGGAACATGAGCTCCCAGTGCAATGCTGTAGCCAAAAGCAATCCTTGGATGCATAAACAGGGGAATCTCAAGTGGGGGGTTATTTGACCTCTGTATTTGGCACTGGTGTGACCGCTGATGGAATCCTGTGTCAAGTTCTGGTATCCCTAATTCAGAAAGGATGTTGGCAAATTGGAGAGGGTTCAGAGAACAGCCATGAGAAGGATTAAAGGATTAGAAAACATGCTTTATAGTGACAGCCTCAAGGAACTCAATCTATTTAGCTTAACAAATAGAAAGTTAGCGGGGTGACTTGATTACATTCGATAAGTACCTACATGAGGAACACATATTTGAAAATGGGTTCTTCAGTCTAGCAGATAAAAGTGTAACATGAACTAGTGGCTGAAAGCTGAAGCTAGACAAAAACAGATTGGCAATAAGGGGTAATTTTTTCCACCGTGAGAGTAATTAACCATAGGAACAATTTATCAAAGGTCCTGGTGGATTCTCTATCACTGGAAATTTTTAAATTGAGATTGGATGTTTTTTCTAAAGGAATGGTTTTGGGGGAGTTCTGTGTTATACAGGAGGTCAGACTAGATGATCACAATGGTCCCTTCTGGCCTTGGAATGTACAAACGTATATATACATGCATACATACATGTTCACACACACACACACACACACACACACAGACGTGTGCACACGGTAGACAATGCAGCTAAGGAAACACACTCAGGTTTTACATCCAATATAGTGTGGGGAGTAGACTGGGTCTCTGGAACCCTTTTACTCCTGATTTTGCCACTGACCTGCTGGATAACCTGGAGCAAGTCAGCTCACCTCTGTGTCCCCGTTGCTGGGAATAATGACGCTTACCTGCTTTGTAAAGTGCTTTGATCTTTACTGATGGAAAGCACAAAAAGAGCTAGGTGTTATTAACCAGGCTGCATTCCATCAGCCTTAATGTATTTCTTATACTACTGACTGTTTTTGTCTTAATCATGCATTAATTAGTCCATCCATCACCTTTAGAAGAGTGGTAATAATTATCCCCATTGTACTCAGGCTAGGGCCGGCTCCAGGTTTTTTGCCACCTCAAGCAGCAAAGAGAATAAATAAATAAATAAAACCCACGATCGACTGCACTTCAGCGACTGCTTTACAGTGTCGCTTCATTTTTCAGCGGCAATTCAGTGGCTGGTCCTTCCCTTCGAGAGGGACTGAGGGACCCGCTGCCGAACTGCAGCCGAAGACCCGGATGTGCCGCTCCCTTACATGGGCCATCCCAAGCAACAGTTTGCTGCGCTGATGCCTGGAGCCGGCCCCGACTGAGGTGGTTAGGTGACTTGCCCAAGGCCAAACAGGAGGCGGGTGTTACTTCTGGGAAGTTCTAGCTCTCAACCCTCTATTGTGACCCCTAGACTGGGCTTCCTGCTCTGAGGAGGATTAGACAGCACATTCACAAAGTCATAGAAATGAGAGATGGAGAAATCGGTCAGCCCACCTCCCCCACCCCAATAGCTGGTGCAGGATTCTTCTCTACAATATGCCGTGCATATTCTTGTTCAGTCTTAAATTCGAAAGTCTTGTTCAGCCTTCAGGCTGCCACCACTGGCCGGGTGACTAGTCTAACGTCTAAGAGCTCTTGCTGGCAGGAATTTCTTCCCTCCCCACAATATTCAGCACAATGCCCTTCTCAGCCAGAGGAGAGGAAGTGCGTGCGAGGAACTGGGAGCAAGAGGCGTGCAAGAAGCTGAGAGTGAGTAGGCATACTGCTGGAGGTCTGAGAAGTACAAGCGTTATCAGACATCAGGAGGAAGGTCCGGTAGTGAGGACAAAGAAGGTGTTGGGAGGAGGCCATGGGGAAGTAGCCCAGGGAGTTGTCGCTGTTGCACAGCTGTACCAGAAGACAGCTGCAGTCCACAGGGCCCTGGGCTGGAACCCGGAGTAGAGGGTGGGCCCGGGTTTCCCCGGAACCTCCCCACTCCTGATCAAACACAGGAGCAATTAACCTGGACTGTGGCTTCTACCAGAGGGGAAGGTCTCTGGGCTGTTTCCTGACTCACAGGGTGAGCAAATCCGTCAATAAGCGCAGGACCCACCAATGTAGAGGAGGAACTTTGTCACAGTATGTAAAAGGGGACTACTTGTAATGACAAGCCTCTGCATCGGCGGCCCAAAGCCACACGGGCCTTTTCCACTGCACAGTGTATAGCAATTGGGTAGGTTGCCTTTAAATATTCCCCTACTTGGCCTCCCTGACTTCTGCTGCAGAAGCTACTAGAAACTAGCAGAGCAGTAGTGTGTATACGTAGGTAGGTCTTGCATGCTTGTATATAGTTAATAAACACAGTTATTTGGATCCCAACTGTGTCCACATGGTTTCCTCATATTAACGTTGTGCCTAGAGAAAAGACAATACACTACCCCGGTTGATTGCTAAGTCACATCTAATTTGCTCTCCACTAATTCCCCAAGGTCATTTTCAGCATCACAGCTTTCCAAGCTCCTCCCACTCATTGCAAGCCCCCTCTCCAGCCGCCCAAAGCACTTACATACTCTTTGGTTTGGTTACATTTTTCCCAAGTAAAAGAGATCCACTAGAGGGCAGCATAAACCCAGAAAGGGAACCCATAGCTGGACAATTCTGCAATGATCAATGCATTAAAAAATAATCCATTGCAACTGACATCCCTCCGTCATCCAGCTACCACTGTTACCTTTGTCAAACACTTCATTAGCCATTATATCTTCATTACCCAGAACTTTCACTGTTGCCCTCATCCCTCACCCAAGACCCATTCTTATTACACCCCACGGGAAAGGACCTCCAACCACAAGCCAGGCTTTGCTAGAGCAGAGACATTATTCTGAGCAGAGAATAGGTATCATTGGAGTTTTTCAACAAGCCAACCACTCTCCTATGGGCCAGGCTTCGGCGAATGCTGGCCTAAACAACATCAGAATGTCCCACTAGAAAGATCCAATCACCTGGTAAAACCAGACTGCACAAAATGCTAGAAACACGGTGTAGAGATCAATCCTGCACTGGCCCCAGGGACTTGGACTGGGTGATTATGATTTGCATGACAGTAGCACCTACAGTCCCTTTGTGCTAGGGGCTGTACAAACACCTAGTAAGAGATGGTCCCTGCCCCACGATGCTGACTGTTGAAATAGACAAGACAGAGAAGGGAAAACAGAAGCACAGAGTGGTGAAGTTACTTCCCCACAGTCACAGAGGTCACTGGTAAAGCTGAGAATGAAACCTAAGTCTCAAAAATCCCAGGCCAGCAACCCTCCCACTGGACAGGCTACCTCTCCTATGAGTGTTTTTCCATCTCCAACTTCTACAGGTCTGTCCATTTTTAAAATGTCCCCTGTGAGGAGAGTCAAGGCCCCATGGTGTTAAATGGATTCAGCAGGAAAAAGGAAGGAGTATCTTTTTCTAGACAAGGAAGGAGTATTTGCCATCAGAACTGTCCACATTACAGGAATCCAGCAGGACTAATTCCAAAAAGCCTCTGGGCCACCCACAAGGTGGCTCTGCAGATCTGGATTAGACAAACTGGTCCTGAGACTTGCTCAACCAGCGCTTTCTGAAAAGCTAAAGGCCTCCATGCTGCAACTCTGCAAACACAACGGGTGAAATGATTCATGATGTAACATTGCACCAGCTCTTCCTGCTTACCAGGAGACGCTCTCAAAGTCCTCCGCCTCCCCTCTCCACGGAACCCCACCAAGGAAAGAGCAGCAATTCGCCATGTGAATCGTAGTGGTTAGAAGTATCAGAGGGGTATCCATGTTAGTCTGGATCTGTAAAAAGCGACAACAAGTCCTGTGGCACCTTATAGACCAGGGGTCGGAAACCTTTCAGAAGTGCTGTGCCGAGTCTTAATTTATTCACTCTGATTTAAGGTTTCGCATGCCAGTCATACATTTTAATGTTTTTAGAAGGTCTCTTTCTATAAGTGTATAATATATAACTAAAACTATTGTTGTATGGAAAGCAAATAAGGTTTCTTAAAATGTTTAAGAAGCTTCATTTAAAATTAAATTAAAATGCAGAGCCCCTCGGCCCAGTGGCCAGGACCCTGGCAGTGTGAGTGCCACTGAAAATCAGCTCATGTGCTGCCTTCGGCACGCGTGCCATAGGTTGCCTACCCCTGTTATAGACTAACGGAAGTGGTTAGAGACATGCAAGCCATGAGGACAGGGACGAGGACAGGATCATTCCCCAGTGCTCTGTCCAATGAGGTTTTAAATGTCACACTTCCACCATTTCTCTTGGAGGAGTATTCAGCAGTTTAATTTTTTGCCAGGAAGATTTTCCCCAGGATTCATCCTTGGTTGGGTCCCATTGCTCCTGGTTATATCTACTAGGATCACCCAACACAGTTCCTCTCTCCCCTTTCAGTTTAGAGCGCACTCTCGCCCATCTCCTTCCTCCAAAAGAAAATCTCAATGCTGCCTGTAAACTCAGCACCAAAACCATAACCCTGGGTATTAAACTTCCACGACAAGTTGTCATTCAATCTAAACATCGATGACAGGATGACTCAATCCCCAGGCATCAAGGTGAGATTAAAATGTCCCTTATTTATTCACCTTCATTTAAGGTTTAAAAAGCCACAAGGTTATATATCCTCACATAAGCAGCAGAAAGAGCACCCTGAATGCATAACTAACTTCGCATCTGCTAAAAATTATGCCAGGTCTTTGTCCTTTTTGAGCTCCCCTGGCCCCTTCAGGATGTGCTGCAAGGCTCATCTTTTCTACTTGGTTCATGAGGAGGAGAGAGATTAGTGAGGATGCAGAGGGAGAGAGAGAGAGGCAACTCTGGTGGGATTGTTGTGGGAGATACTGTGGCTTAGTAGCTAGAGCACTAGACTGGGACTCAGGAGATCTCAGTTTTATTCTTGGCTCTGCCACTGCTCTGCTGCAGTAACCTTGGGCAAGTCACTTCTCCCCCCTGTGCCTCAGTTTCCTCATCTGCAAAATAAGCATAATGATGCCACCTAGATCAACTGATTTAAACCACTGTTCCTTTTTCTCTCCTAGTTGTGGCTGGAAGCAATAGGTGGGGGCTGTTTATTTGACTGGGGAAGTTCTATATTTTTTAAGCGTGTCAGAGCCTGGGATGGCTGCTTTAATGTTGGGATAATATAAATACAAATAAAGTGGCTTTGGGGGAATTAAGTTACGTTTCTTCAGTTCCTTGCCTCTTGTGAATTTCAGACACAGGAGGGAGAGGAGATCAGGCCAGAGCTAAAATTATCAAGCGCTGGCCATTTAAATGTTATAGAGAAGGAGGTAGAGAAAATTACTACAAAAAATGGGAAGGGTCAAAGTTATGATCGTGCATTGGGGTAGGTTATTCCCTACGCAGATTTCATGTGGTGTTTTCCAAGCCAGTCAGTGATCAGCAGGGCTTACAGCTGAAATTCAAAATAAATAAAGTCTTGTGAACTTCAAAGGTTTCTCCAGTGCCCAGGTCAACTAAACAAAAACACCACAAACTTAACTACTGTTCTTTCAAGGTCTCTGGACATTGTAAGATATGGTAAACTAAGGTCTACTAGCTATATCTTATAGCTCTTTATATTTTATGAACAACTGACAAACTAAATGCCAAGCTGCATTGATGCCTACTTTGGACTTGAGCCTATGCACATTGAAGACAATGGCAAAGCTCTCATTGATTTCAATAGTACAGGACCAGGGTTTTCATAGGTAATATATTCACTAGTGGTAGTATTATGGTAGTGCCTGAAATCAAGGCCTCATTGCACTAGGGGTGCTGTACATACACATAAAAGAGAGACACCCCACCCTGATGAGTTTATAAATAGACAAGACACCTAAAGGGTGGCAGGGAAAACAGAGGGGGGGAAGTGATTCCCTCAAGGTCACACAATGAGTCAGTGACACAGCTGGGAACAGATCTCCAGACTCCCAGCCCACTGGCCAAGGCACTGGACCACATTGCTTCTCAAGTCTCTTAGAAGTGTAGAGGTTCCATTCCTGGACTATTCACCAGGAGATCCTCCTCTGAATTTATTCCATGCTTATTTTTTCAAATCTCTTCCCCCCCTCCTACCAAATTTTATCCACTCTTGTGCAAGAAATAGTGACAAGGAACATTCTATTGGGCCCAGTTCTGTATTTCCATACAGCTAAGTCACTTACACCCATATGCAAGGGGAGTGTGAAACACCTCAGAAATCAGAATGACAGTGTTTTATATCCACAACAACAACGAGTCGCCAGGTGGCACCTTAAACACCAACAGATTTATTTGGGCATAAGCTTTCATGGGTAAAAAACCTCACTTCTTCAGATGCAGAAGAAATGAGTTTTTTTACCCATGAAAGCTTATGCTCAAATAAATCTGTTAGTCTTTAATGTGCCACCGGACTCTTTGTTGTTTTTGTGGATACAGACTAACACGGCTACCCAGTGATACATATCCACAATGTGAGTGACTGCACAAAGCAAACACAGTTCAAGAACCAGTGATTTTAGAGGAAGGTTGTTTTCTTATTATTTAAGCACTGTTTATATTTACCTTCTGTCCATTCCTATAGAATCTCCCCTGAATGAGCCAAATAGCTTCTAAATAACACAGCTACCCCTCCCAAAGAGAACTGTTTTCCTGCCCTGCAAATATGTGAGATTTCAAATGTTTTTTCCTCATCCTGAATGGGACAGAAAAACAGAGCTCAAAAAATTTTCATGAACCAAAAACCTAAACAAATAACCTGTTTTTTACTGCAATTAGCTTAAACTTCTGAACAAAAAGTCATTATGAAAATGCCAAAACATTTGGACAACTCAGACTTTTTTCCAAGCCTAACAGTGTCTATTTCTGTGAATTTGCAGATAAAACATTTTGGTTGAAAAATTCCCAGCCAGTTCTAATGGTGATCATTGAATTCAGAGGTTCATGAATAGGTCCCAGACAGGTCGTGACTACCCTTCCCTGGCCTTTACGGTTACAGGAGTGTCCCAAACTTTGTTTCCTGTTCTATGGTCCTAGGACTCAAAGATTGGAAGTCACTGCAGCAGGGCACTGGGAGACCTTCAGGTGATGAGTAAAGATATAATCCTGGCTGTTGGTATTATCCTAGTTTGGAGAATAATACGTTATCCTGGGTTTGCTTTCCCCAAACTTCACACGCTACCTTACTTTTCATAGTTCATCCTCCTTTATTCAGCATTAGCATGTTGATCCCATGGTGAACTCAGGCGGACAAAGACTTTTCCAGCTCACGATTCTCGTGTCCCCCAGAGGTTTCAGGCACTGATGGGGACGCTGGTCTCAAGTCATATTTGGGAGCATCCACACTGAGTGGCCAAAGCCTGTTAGGAATCCTGCCCTCTGGAGGGTCCAGCTGCGGTGCAGGCAGGGAAGGGTTAAGCCTGGAGCTGCTGCAGGTACCTGCCGGTGGGAGGGTGCGAACAGTGCCCGGGGGGGGGGGGGGCGGGCGGGGGGTAGGAGAGTTTCACAGAGTCTGCCACGAAGCAGAGGGGAGAGAGCGTCACATGGAGGGAGCCAGCGGCGGCGGCAGGTGTAAGGGGCGGCTGCTGGCGCCTGCCTCTGCCCAGCAGCAGATCTGGAAGATCATGGGATGGGGGGGCCGTAGGAGCCAGGAGCCCCGCTTATAAGAGGACCAACACCTCCCCGCCCCCCTCCAGTTCCAGGCACCGCGAGGCAGGAGGAGAGGCGCCGGCTGAAAATGCAGCTCTCTCGCTGCTGCCTGCTGTTCCTGGTCCCGGGGAGCATCTCCCTGTTGGTGAGTGATTGGGGGGGGGGGGGGCAGAGGGAAGCTCTCGGCTGGGGAAAGGGGATGGGGGGGGAGAGAGGCTCTTTAAAAGTATAAGGAGGCATTTGCAAGAAGTCTTAAACACCCCCCCCAAAAAAAAAAACTTATGTGATTGTGCAGCTGGTATGGGGCGGGGGGAGTGTCTGGCTGATGGGGAGGGGGGCTGCGGGGAAAGGAAAGGAGGCAGCTCCCCCAAAGTGTGGGGAGTTCAAGGACACGTGTGACCAATTCCCCGCGCCCAGGGTGGGAGGAAGGGGGCGGAGGGCACCTTTCACCCCGCGGGAGCGTGCCCCGCTGTCCCCCCTGCCCGCCGGGGGGGTGGCACAGGGCGCGGAGCCTAGGTGGCTTCCCCCGCCCCTTTCCTTCTCCGCCAGGTGAGCGCCGAAAGCCCGCAGGGTCCCAACCAGCCCTCCCGCCTCCCCCGGCGGACACACACGGAGCTGAGTGGCTGAAATCACCACGGCAACCTCACTTCCCCTGGGGGGGGGTATAGGTGAGTCACATCTGGATCTCTCACCTGCCTCCCAGCCAGATGTTGCCCCCCCTTCTGCAACCTCAGCTCCCCTCCCACCAGCGAGAGAGCTCCGCAGGGGGGGGGGGGGGGAGAGCCAGCCTAGGACTGAGATATCGCCAGACCTTGCAGTGGGGAGGGAGGGGGAAGAAGAGGCGCCGCCCCCCTGACTTCAAAACTGGACCTTGCCAAGGACTGGCTGTGCCTCTGCTTGTCCACAGCTGGCCCTGATTCTGTCCCTGTCGCCCACTGCCTGACAGCCACAGCAGCTGGGAGACCGAAGGACCAGAGGATGGTGCTATAGTCAACTGAACCATAGGGTGGGGGGGGGGGGCGGGATCTCAGTGACTGAGGAAAGGCTATAAGACCCGCATTCTTAGGACAGTGGTTGGTGATTAGTCCATTACATCCAGCAAGCACTAACCCCATCCCCTGCCCATCTCTTCTATGCCCCTCTCCACCAGCTTTAAGCAGAGATCCTGGGGAATTGACCTCAGGTGACATTTTTGGAAAGCTGGAGGGATTAGGTGGCACCTTGAACAAAAGGGCACACAAAATCCCAGAGGCTCACGTGGAAGAAAGCCCGTTACTCAGGGCACAAAGGAAGGATGAGTGTAGAGAGACAATAGGGTAGATGGGGCAAGGAGGTTATTCAAAGGAGGATCGGAGAGAAGCATATAAGAGAAAGGGGAGCAGGAAAACAAGAAAGAGGAAGGAGAAAGAGGGTAGAAGACTTGTGATGACATGTCTAGAGGTAAGTGGAAAGAGGAGAGAGTACAAGAACAGTGGGAGGGAGAAGACATATCTCTCTTATTCTCTCCTATTGTCCTGTTCAGGTGATCTCTGGACAAGAACAGGGGGAGGATGCGGAGCAAGGTGAAAATGAAGTTCAAGACAGACCCCAACTGCAAAAGAAGAGGGAGCACCTCTCCCCGAAGTCCCTACTAACTCAAACCCCACTGCAGAATTTGACTTACCTAGAGCTGGTCTCTAGTTCACAAGAGTTCTGGGAAGTCCTGGACAATCTCTCTGAGCTGGACCAGGGCACACACTCTAGAGGACGCAGGGACCCTGTGGCAAACACAGGCAAGTTTAAGAAAATTTTTGGCTGGGGTGATTTTTATTCCAACATCAAGACAGTAAAGCTGAACCTTTTGATCACTGGGAAGGTCGTCGATCATGGTAACGGTACCGTTAATGTCTTCTTCCGGCACAACTCCACTGGGCAGGGCACTATCTCTGTCAGCCTCGTCCCGCCCACCAAGACAGTGGAGTTTGACCTGGAGCAGCAGATCTTCATTGAGGCCAAAGAATCCAAGATCTTCAACTGCCGGGTAGATTACGAGAAAGTGGATCATGCCAAGAAAACCACACTCTGTACTTACGACCCCTCCAAAACCTGCTACTATGAGCACACCCAGAGTCATGTCTCCTGGGTCTGTTCCAAACCCTTCAAAATCATTTGCATCTACATCACCTTCTACAGCATAGACTACAGGCTAGTGCAGAAGGTGTGTCCAGACTATAACTACCACAGTGATGTACCTTATTACCCCTCTGGATGATAGACCTCTTCCATCTCAGGAATAGCCCAGAGACGGGTGTCCTGGGGAAATAGTTTTGTAAGCTGAAGCAGAGTGCAGGGGTCTCTAGAAACCAGAGTTCTGATGCAGGACAGAAAAGGAAGGAGTTCTGATTTTCTCTGAATGCCTAAGCGTTGAAGAAAGGAATTCTAGACTCAGGGTACTGGCGTTTCTAAACCTGACTCAGAGCTGTGGTCTTTAGAGACTGGGCTATGTAGAAGATGCCTGGACACAAAGTACAGAAATCATCATCAGGATTTGGGTTTCTCAACACAAGAATATTTGCCTGGACCTAGCTCACGTGGCCAAGAAACCAAGGCCTGGACATTGGGTCAAGGGGTCTACAGACACATGCTTAAAAACCAAACCAACTGTGGCTTGGCTCTAGAGTAAGAGGTCTCGTTGGAGATAAGGATATTAAAGAGGACTCATGCTAGTGTATTAAAGATGGCTGTTTGATATCAGTGGATAACCATGTACTTGGAGCTCTACCAAAGTATGAGCTAGAGTTGACTATCAGGATCTTATGTGTACAATCTGTATTTGGGAGTGCAGGTGTCTCCAGAGACTAAGCGCTAAAAGCTCAGAAGTAGAAATATTTGGAGGATCCTCTGCCACAACTAGGCAGTAATGAAGAAGGGAAATTTGATTGTCTGGGGATGACAAGTTTCCAGAGGAAGTGTCATCTCTCCTTGCTGTGGGGTTTTCAGACTCTGTTAGCCACTCCTGCTGGCTGGAGTTTTTACAGAATCTCAGCCCTATGGATTGAAAGATAAAGAAACTCTGGGTCAACCCAGTCAAAAATGGTGGCACAGCATATAGGATTCACGAATTTGCCTTCATCAAATCCATGACCCACATCACTTCTCCTCTCCCCCTTGCATCTGCATTCTCAGTCATGTCAGCACCCCACATGCTTCCTGTTCTCTATTATTTGTCTACCTCCAGCAGATCTCTTCCACCCATCCCTGAGCCCCAAAGCATCTCAACCCTATATACTATGTAGCTTCTGTATTTTTTTTTTTTGATTTTTTTGGTGAAAAGATGTGTGTGTGTGAGAGAGAGAAGTCAAGTGCTGGCTGTATCATTTAATTTATTTTAAAAAATAAAATAAAATCTTGTCCTTGAAATGGAGAATAAAGTTTCCCCAGTGCTAAGAGGGCAGGGTAAGTGTTTTCATTGAGAACCATCTGGTCTTTAAAAGTCTCTCTTCCCTGGCTAAAAAACAAAAATCTTCACAGTTATGAATGAGAAATGCAAAATGCATGATCCAGTCTCCTAACATGGCCTCTCCCAACCCCACTGCCCATATATACTTTTCTGTTCAGGTTCTTCCCCTGCATTCATTTTTTCTACGATCTGAGCATTGGATAAATTTTTATTAGCCTGCAGGACTTGAACTTGTGACCTTTAGCATTTTAAATCAGGCACTGTATGGGGTTTATATGCCGCAGTGCATGTGTGAATTCTGAGTTACTAAACTTGACTTTGTAGCCTCAAATCTCTCTGCCTTTCCCTATACATTAGAACAGAGATGGGCAAACTTTTTGGTCCAAGGGCCACATCTGAGGATGGAAATTATATGGTGGGCCATGAATGCTCATGAAATTGGGGTGGGGGTGAGGGCTCTGGCTGGGGTTGCGGGTTCTGGGGTGGGGCAGAAATGAGGAGTTCAGGGTGTGGGAGGGGGGCTTCGGACTGGGGCAGGTTAATGTGCGGGGGGAGGGCTCTGGCTGGGGGTGCAGGCTCTCAGGTGGGGCTAGAAATGAGGGGTTGGGGTGCAGGAGGGTGCTCCACACTGGGACTGAAGGGTTTGGAGGGTGGGTGGGGGATCAGGGCTGGGAAGGGGGTCAGGGCACAGGAGTGCAGGCTCTGGGCAGTGCTTACCTCAAGCAGCTCAGGGAAGTAGTAGCATGTCCCCCCTCTGCCTCTTACGTGGAGGCACGGCCAGGTGGCTCTGCACACTGCACCATCCGCAGGCACTGCCCTATCTGCAGGCACTGCCCCTGCAGCTCCCATTGGCCGTGGTTCCTAGACCCTAGACCCTGCTCCCTAGCTGGAGCTCAAGGGCCGGATTAAAATGTCTCAAGGGCCGGATGTGGCCGCCATGCCCCAGTTTGCCCACCCCTGCATTAGAACCTCACAAACTTCACTTTGATGCACAGAGGACGCAGACTGGCATTCTCACAGAAGACCCAGCGAGCTCTCCATTCTGTCCCTTCCCACCCCTACACTATGCCAAGGTCTCCCATTACTAAGACTTTATCACGTCAGTAAAATCCTACCCAGGTACATTTACTAGTATATTATGCATTGAAACTGAATGACAGTTAAAGCAGGTTTTGTGATCCAGTGTGGTGCTGTTCTGCTTTTGTTTTTCAATCATGTTTGTTTACCTGATTGCTAATTCAGAGTGGATCATCTGGTTATTACAGCAAGTCAGTGAGGCTCTATTACACGTATCTGAGCATTTACATACAGAGTAACACCGAGAAGCCAGTCAACTACATCAATCAAGAAAGCTTTAGTTAAATAACGAGGAATTTTTACTCTTCACAAACCAGAGCACAAAATATCTTGAAAGCTCAGCTGTAAAAACCAAAACAACAAAAATAAACAGCAGTCATAATATCTGATATTTTGAAAGGATTGCTTTCATCTCACAGGGAGCAAGCTAAGGTACATCCCCAGAAGATTTCATGCTTCCTCTGAAAAGAAATAAAGAAAAATCTGTTAACCTCTTTCCTCCCGCCGTAAGAGGAAAAAAAAATACATGGAAGTTGCTCACTTGGAGATATTTCTGAAAAATTTAATTTTCAGAGCATCAAAAACAAACAGCCAGACTATACAGGATGCAGCATTTTAGAAAGCAATAGGGCAGCTAGTGGTTACTAGGAGACCAGCACTGTCTATTATTCTAGATTAGAATCATCTCCTCCCAACTAACCAAGCAACATAAGATGATCAAAAGAGAATTTCACTAAACTAAACAACAAACAAAAGAAGGTAAAAAACACATAAGCTAGATACACATTCTATCACCTATGTGGCTCACCCCTCTTTGTTCCAACTAGACCCGAATGAGACCCTGTGTAACAATTTATTCAACCAATTTCGCCTTATGTTCAATGAAATGTCTGAGAATATGTGGCAATTTCCTTGAATTTATTGAGCTCTATTTTGTAATTAATTTAGTTTGCTCTGCAGCTTACTCTTCATGCTGTGCTGTGGAGTGGAGATTGGCCACACAATATTGTTCTTGTTCCCGGACTAGATGAATCTAACACTCATGAAGGAACCTCTGCTGCAAATACATACAGAAAGTTTAAGTTATTTTCTCCATGAACATGTATACTTGAAATACACTATTATTACTGCAAATGCTAAACAATAAAAAGTTAGTTCCAGGAACAACTGTGGAAAACCAAAGGCAAAACCAAAAAAGTCATGCATCCATGACAGGGGGAGTTCATTAAAAAAAATCATAGCAATATTTAGGGAATATTTTTGCAGTTAATCATCCATCTCTGTTTATAAGCACAGGCTTCCACCACGCAGAGTAACTCAATGGAAGTGGAAGCCGATATCTATGTCTCAGGAGAAAGAACAGCTTTCGATTGCATCTGCTATTGGCCGAGATGTAGAACCAGACAGTACATGGCAGTGATTTCCTCTATCTCCAGTATGAAATTCCCCAGTTGGCTAATAGACTCTCTTCCTTCCCCACCAAATCCTTCTAATTCTTTTAATGAGTCTCAAAGATGCATCTAACTTTTGCTTTGGCGTGTTCAGAAACCCAGCCTCCCAGAATCAATTGCCCCATCCGCATGCCAAAGTCAACCACCCTCGCTCTGCTATTAACATAACTCACTTTTTCAACAGCTGACACTGTCAGAACTCCAGGGGAGAAAGAAGCCAGCTGGCCACTGCACCAAGGACAAGAAGAATCAGAAAAATCAGAAGCTACTGAGAAACAAATCAAATGTAGTTATTACAGAACAGCAACATGACACTTTTCATTGAGGAAAATGTACTACACAGAATCACAGGAATTTGAGATGGAGACCACCTACAGCATTGCCATTTTCTCTCCCCACCCCTGCCACTGATGGCTTTTTCTGTACACTGTAAATTCTCTGCTTCTATCCTGTCCATTTTAAGTGGCTCAAATGATGGGGCTTCTACCATTTGCCTTACGAGACTGTTTTACACTTGAATAGCTAGTACGTCTTCCCCATCACTGCATTCAACCTAAAGGTTCCTTTGTTTAGTTTCACATCTCACTGCTCCTAATTAAATCCCATGGTACCTGCCTAAACCAAACCCTAAATCCATTTCCGTTATGGGGGGCATTTAGACCTTTTATGTACTTGTAGATGTGGCTTTCCCTTGTCATTTAATTTTTTTCAAGTCACCACACTTAGCTCTGCCACTGCTAGCTTTGGATATGTTAAACGGGATATTTATTTGAGATTAAGGGACCAGTTATGCAACCCTAAATCATATTTAGTTCCTTACTCTGAGTGGTCCAATTCAGTGTTTCTCAACAACCAGTCGGTGGACCAACACCGGTCCCCGAGATGTCCCTGACACAGTTTAGGAAGGCAGCAAGCCGGTCTATAGTATCAAAAAGGTTGAGAAATGTTGGTCTAATTCATTACAATACGACTAGTCCCAAAGAAAGGCCCATCTCAAAGCAAGGATGGCATACTCTGAAGCTTAACAAAAATATGGAATCCATTGAAACACCAAAGCTCGTATTATAGCCCATAATGTCATCAAGACTCTTCAATAAATCTACAAATATTCCAGCCAGATGCCAAGATTTTGAATGAGAAGGAATTATTAGTATTAATTTGTAAGTAAAGGTTTTTTGCCACAAGCATCATAGTTCATTTGATACAACTTCTTTTTATAATCCTAAAATTGATGTGTTGCCAGTTCTTGTAATTTTATCATGAGTCTTGCAGTATTTGGTGTTTTTTTGCACAACCCTGGCTACAGCAGTCATTTTATTGCCTAAGAATCTCAACTTTCAATTAAAAAAACCAAAAAGTTTCTAGCCCTGATGGTTGCAGGGAAAAAAGAAAAGAAAAACAAAAAAGCTTGAAAATATAACTTCTAATGGCTCAAACACCAAAAAGCAAATTAAAAAAAAAAAGGAAGCCCAAAATTATTTTAAAATGATCCTGATTTTAAAAGTCAATCTAATTTTTTGTGGAGCCTGACTCACGATTTTTGAACACTTGCAATTGACAATACTGAAATTGGGTCAATAACTTTCTGGGGGGGAAAAATGACTCCGCACGAGCTGCAACTTTCCATAGACTCTGTCAGCATAAAGAGGCTTGGTTTGTTTTTCAGAAGGTTTGATGAAATATCCTTCAGGTACAATCGAATGATCATAAAAGGTGGAGAAAAACAAACTACCATATATACTCGTTCATAAACTGAATATTTTTGGTAAAAAAATGACGCATCAAAGGGGGTCAGCTTATCTACACCAAAATTTGATGATTTTAAACTGTATGGAATCATTGAATTGAATATCTAATACATTGTAGTTTTGTTTACCTGGAGCATCTGCAGGCATGGAGCCCCTCAGCTCCCAGTGGCCGTGGTTTGCCATTCCCAGCCAGTGGAAGCTGCGGGAAATGGCACCACTTCCCGCAGCTCCCATTGGCTGGGAACAGCGAACCGCGGCCACTGGGAGTTGAGGGGTTCCATGCCTGTGAACGCTCCAGGTAAACAAAACGTCCCAACCCCAGTGGCTTATCCTGATGGGCCAGGAACCAAAGTTTTCCAACCCTTGAAATATACGTTCTGCTTATGAAAGGGTCATACAGTTTTTGCTATTTTTACCTATCCATTTTGGGGCGGGGGTCAGCTTATAAACTAACAGGCTAATAAACGAGTATATACAGTGTACTTTTCCCACTTTAAAAACATAATTCAAGGGTCTTTTTCCATGCCCTGAAACTGAGAAGCAGCACAACTTCAAACTACCCAGACTGCTGAACCTCAGCAAGGAGTAGTTATGCTAGTTTCATTTTAAATAGTGAAAGATTTCTAAGCAGTTAAAAAGTTCACAGAATTTATTACTTAGATTTCTGTGGGGAAAATGTTCAAGTCTCAGTGGTGGCTGCCCCTTCCATTTTGACCAGGCAGGGGCTGGAGAGCCACTTTACATTGTAAGCTCTTTGGAACAGGAACTGCCTTTTTGTTTTGTGTTTGTACGTCGCAGTCCTGGTTCAGAATGCGATTCCTAAGTGCTACCATAATATAAATCAATGTACGTGACTGTTTTATATTCTTGAAATATCAAATGGTTAAGAAGGCTTTGAAGATCTATAGTCCATGAGAACTGTAGGAAATATATAACCCAATGTTTTCATTGAGACTGTTAGCTTGAATTATGAGATCTAATGAATTATCCATATATTTATGAATTGTGTGGGTTTTTTTTTTTTTTTTAAACCTGTAGGTGTCTCCATGAATTTATATCCCTTGCTTCAGTTGTTGCTCTGGTAACTTATTCTACCCATTTATTACTCTGCATAAAGCAGCTGTGGCCAACTTTGTTTATTAACATTACCTTAGTGCTTTAAGACCCCAACCAGGATCATGGCCCTGTTGTGTTAAGGACTGTACATATGCAGATTGAGAAAGTCCTGCCTTGAGGAGTTTACAGACAAAATAGACAAAGGGTACGAGGGGAAACAGAAGTCACTTGCCCAAAGTCACACAGCAGGTCAGTGGCAGGACTGAGAATAAAATCCATATTGCCCGATTCCAAGGTCAGGGCCCCAGTCACTAAACCAGACTCCATTTATCTAATTGTAAGGCTAAATTCCCTACTTTTGGTGAAGTGACAACATTTGGTGACATTTTCTTTCATGTCATTCTGGAGTCTTCCCTGTTACTTGACATCATCCTTACCCTCCTCCTCTGCATTGTCTCTAATAAGGCAATATACTTCCTTTTCATATACCACATCTGCTGCAATACCTTGGCATAATTAGGACAGGATTTTATTAAGTCAGTGCTGTCTAGTAGCTCAAGAAGCACAGTTCCCGGGCCCTATTCCTGACTATGCTACTGGCTTGCTAAGCGATCTTGGACCAAGTCATTCTGTTTCTGTGTTTCTGGTTTGCTCCCATCTATATGGGGATAATACTCATTTGCTTTCCAGGGATGTGGTGACGTTTAGAGTTTGTAAAGCACTGTGCAGATCCTCAGCGGAAAGTGGGGAATGCAAGGACAATTATTAGTAAAACTCCAAACACTGTGGCTTGTTATTACACACGTCAGACCCGAAACATGTTTATGTGTTGGAAGTATGGCGTTTGAGCTAAAAGAATGACTATGGCTTCGTTTGCCAATTATAGTGAGCTACAGTCCCCACGTATGACTGCTTCCACCACACAGCTTACCACCAGCTGCTCTCTCAGACACACAAGCTTTCCTTCATCTTCCCATGCTTTAAACAAACACCAGCAGCAGCAGGTCTCTGATTGTTTTCTCTCCAATTAACGGCCGAGCCGCACTGCTCACTGAGAAAGAAAATGTGATGTCGCATTATGAAAACAATCTCATCATCACTGGAACTTCTTTCTGTGCAAAAAGCATACCCATGGTTGGCTAGGATCAGGGTAAAAGAACAATCCTCCCCACCCCCCACGCCACCCAAAACCACCACACTCTGACCTGGAAGGTGGGATGTTGCCAACCAAGCCAATCTGTGCGACAGAAAGGACAGAAGTAGACAGTTAAGAAAACAGCCTGTTTGCTGTTTAATGCACTGGTGGCATGATGGCACCCAGCCAAGTGCTACAGGGATGGGGCATTCTAATCCCATAGGGGAGCTCAGCTTGTACATGTTGTTCTGCAAAATGAGGCTTGGAACCTCCTGGTGAGAGGAAAGAATTCACTGTGTGTGATGGATTCCCAGATCTCACAGAGCACCCATCTGGTACCAGAGTCTCCTCTTCTTGGTGACTTGTGCCCAAAGAGGTTAAGGGAGGAGAGGCTCAGAAATGTGTCCCCTGGTTCTTCCGTTAGGTCCCTAGCTGCACTGTGGCTTAAACAATGCTAGAAATAACGGCTTGAGCAGGTGTTATTAGGAGGATTATAGCATGGGGTTCCCTTGTTTTCTCACAGTATAAACTGACAGGTGGAGAGAGAGAGAGAGAGAGAGAGAGTGCGTGTAAATCACCTCTACAGTGATTTTCAATACAGACATATCCCTATTTAAGCACTTTCAGAGGTAGCAGCCAGCTCTGCAGTTATAACATACGGTCTTAAACAAAGCGGTATGAAAGCTTTGGGACTAATGTGAGTTGGGCAGATCAAGTGAGAAAAAACTGTCACATAAGAGCTAAAACCTGCCCATGGGACTGGACAAGCCAACGTCAATATATCTTCAAGGCTCCTGAACAATTAGAATGGGTCCACAGTGGAGCTGCACTCAGCATCCCTGTTTAACTGACATCTACATCCCTCAGATCTTAGGCTCCTCTCTGTACTCCAGTACAAATAGGCACGACAAGGGGTGAAGAGTGTGTTGCCTTCAGTATTCCAGTTACTGCTTACACCCGTTAGGTGTCTGATGGGATCCCCCCGTGGTGCAGCCTGGGACTGTGGGACCACTGTGCCCCCTTAACTCTCCAGCCTGGGCTGTCCCTCACAATGCCTTGCTCGTGACAAGCAGCAAACCCTGCCAGGTGCTGTGATCACTCAGCAAAACTGCATGTGGAGCCCACACCCAGCTAGATTGCACGAATGCTCCCATAGCCACTCATGAATCATACAGAGAAAGGCATCAGCTAAATCCCCACCCAGCTCCCAGTACTGTACCTCAGGAATATGCTGTCTAATTTAGTAATTGGTTCACCACTTCAGCAATGGAAAGTGGACATATACCAGCCTTTGTCAAACCTGAGCAGATTTGCCCCCACACTTTATACCAACTCACTGGTAAAGATAAACAGTTAAACAAATTTATTGACTATAAAAGATAGATTTTAGGCAAAGATAGATTTGACAGGCAAAAAGTCAGAGTTACCAAAATAAAATATTAGCATGCAGTCTAAACTCTCAACCCTATTAGACTGGGCAGCAACCAGATGAAGCAGTTTTTCTCACCCCACTGGATATTGCAGTCCTTAAAATACAGGTTTGTTCCTTAAACCTGGGCCAATCTCCTCTGTTGGAGTCTTATCTTCTTCTTGGTGTCCTGGTTGCTTGCAGCATAGGTGGGGGCAGGAGAAGGGCCCAGCATGTGTCCACTCTGTCTGTTTTATACCCTCAGTCCACGTGCTTGTAGAACACAAGTCCAGGCATGCCTGGGGGCATTGCTGAATTTCTCCAAGCAAGGTCCAGCAATTCCCCTGGTGTGGCTTCATGCAGGAGAGCCGTTGCATTGTAGCTCCCTTGCAGGACAATGGTTGTTGATGGTTGATTCATATCCCACCCAGGCATTGGTTAGTTTCCTTGCTGTTGCCTTTGTGGAGCTAAGGTCTGGCTGATTCCCCAACCTACAGCATGTTTTAGTGACCACCATCCAACACAATTCTCATAACTTCATATGCATTAATGAAACACATATATGGATAGAGAAATGACTTTCGGCAGGTCATAAGCTTTCCCCTGATACCTTACAAGGCATGCTTTATATATAAGATCATGATTATATTAAAATAAGGAATATGGGGGTTCCAGGACGCAACCCCAAGGTGTTCACATACACCCTGACTCCTCCCCCACCAGCACTCAGTTAATAAAAGACACTTCATTGTTGGAAGTGCCTCCTCCATTCACAAAACTAGATGACTTCCCTCTTTTTTCTAACCCTTCCTTAAGGGAGGAGAGGGAAGATCACCACTTCTTCTGCCAAACCTTTTGACATCTGCTCAATTTCCAGTTGAATTAGCATCGAGTGTACAGTATTGTGTTTGAAGTGCACCGTCTGTGTCTGAACTAGATTGCAAAGCCCTCGGGACAAGGACCATATCTTCTAGTTTGTACAAAGCATCACAAATGCTGTCAGTGCTCAATGGATTGTTACAACAGCTTCAGAAGAGTTGCTTCAGTAGGCAAAGTATCAGAAGAAAACACAAAGAGTGCGAGGCTATGGGTGGGTGCAGGGGGGGAAGATAGGGAAGGAGAATTCAAAAGAAAAAGCTGCCAAGGAAGAGTCTAGAAGGGAGGGATGAAAAACCCATCCTGTTCTTTCGAATTCCACAAGGCATTAACCTCTCCATAGAGGATTCCAGACCCAAAACTGTTTCATAGCATCCACCTGCTTGCACTAAAAAAAAACCCAACATGCTAAATAATTCAGTTTTACTTGTATGCTCTTGAGCTCTGGAATTCTTCCAGCTCCTGAAACATTTGGACGCTTGTAGTGTTTTGGTAAGAGACTGGCTAAATGATTTAACATTTTTCACTGGGGTGAGGGGGGAGGGAGAGTCAATGCATCTAGTCAATAAAATGATCTATGACAGCAGACTGGTTTGTTGTCATTGCTGTTCACATAGCTTGGCAGAGAGGGCCACATCACTATAGTGACTAACACATGTAGGGAATGGAGATGTATCATGCATGTGATAAAAGCAGATAGGGAGGGCTCATGTGTTTTCCACTTGCCAGGCTTATCTGACCTGAGGCAGATGTGTCTCTGCTTTCAAATGCATCAAGAAATGCCCACTTTTATCTGTTTTCCTCACCGGGAAATATTCTCATCAATTAAAAACAAATTCTCTTCTTTAGGACGCATCTACTCTCTGGGGACACCAACATAGCTACACCAACATAATCCCGTGGTCTACACTCATCCTACAGCAACAGAAGGGGTTTTTCCATCATCCTACAAACACCACATCCCCAAGCAATGATAACTACATTGACAAAAGCATTCTTCTATCAGCCTGCTTGTGCCTACGCAGTGGGGATTAGGTCTGCACAGCTACAGCACAAACAGTTGAGGATTTTTCACATTCCTGACTGCCCTAAGTATGGCAACCTAAAAATTTAAGTGTGGACCAAGACCGTCTACTCAAAGCATCTTTTCCTCCAAGGTCGTGTGCCTGGAACTTCTGCGCATTCCTTTATTACATTGTTTTAGCCCAGCGATTCTCCATTTTCCCCTCCCTTTTGCTAACTGTTCTGAAAGAGAAAGATCCTCTTCTTGGATCCCACCCTTACCCTCTCTTTTTGCTTCCTGAAAACACTTCACTCTGCAGGCCACTTGGAAATCCAGGGGCGGATACTCTAAATTTGTTCCTCCTGAAGACTATATACTGATTGAATGGTGCCAAAGGGACGCAGATTACCTCCTACCCCAATGTAGTGACCACCCTCTCTACCAAGGCTGATTCCCCTCCAAAACCGACAAAAAGATAGAGATTTTTGCCACAGAACAGGAACAAACTGGAGAGCGGAGGGAAAAAGCACTAGTACCATAGCACATTGAGAATTGCACTGGATTCAATCCCTATGAAACACGTAGGCCGTCTCTATACCAGAAGCTCTTGACTAGTGTAGGAATACCAGTATACTATACTGGCAAAACGCTCCTATTGTAGACACAGCTATGCTGACTAAGCTGTGGTTGGTACCAATAGAGTAAAACCATTCCTCCCGTTCCCCATATGAGCTGAACAAGTTATACCAGTAAAAGCAGTTTTGCCATTACAACTGTCTACATTAGGGACTTCTGCTTGCACAGCTATGTTGCTCAGGGATCACGCCTCTGGCCAACACAGCTACAACAGGAGAACGCCAGAGAGTAGCTATGCTCATACTCCGCTACCAAATCTGAATCCTTCAGGTCAGAAATGCAGCTTCACCCAACCCATAAAACAACCTGGGGGCTCCGCTACAGTCAGAAGCAGCCTCTTTTAGGTGGACCTGTCTATAATATCTCGTTTACATAGACTCTCTTATTAAAAAATCTCGGCACAAACTGCTCACATTAAGGAATAAATTTTCATAGACCACTGAAATGCAGCCGCCTCTGAAGCGTAATACAGAAGCTGTTTTAACAGATCACAGAAACATTACACAGCATTTTAGGATCTGAAACAAAGAATACTGCATCCAACTGAAACTATAGGAAGGAAATTTGACGATTAATCACATTCTGCCTATACTGGAATTTAGCCAGGACAGCTAGGTTAATACGATCTCTTGGGGAAGAGTTTTGCTCAGATACCACAGTGATGGGCACTGCATAAACTGAGATAGAGATCTTAATCAGCAGGCAGACAGGGTCTCAGTTTTCTCTCTCATCTGATAGACAGTGAGCACAAGGTATCCAGAGGAGTCTATTCAATAAATTCCATAAAGCAATGTTGGACCGAGGGCTAACTACAGGAGTGAAGACAGCACAAGGAAAGACAGCTTGGAAGCCTATCACGCCTGATACCAGCCCAAGAGTTTGCTAGTGGTTTATGAGTTTTTCAGAAAGGCTACCTGAAGAGAGAGGAAAGAAAAAACAGCAGTTGATATTTTCCACCTCATATCTGACTCCAGCCCACTAAGACAATGGTCAAATGCAGAGATACACCCATTGCTGTCTGACAGATTTACTGGAGGTGAAATCTCCATTAGTCTCTACTACAGGAGCCTCTCTCTGAGCACTTCTTAGCAAGCCTGCACTCAGCTGGAATAAACATTGGTTTATAGGACCCAAGCAGGCCTAGCTGCTCTCCTAGCTGTTACCACAAGAAAACGTTGCTTACCTTGCATGTTCTTTTTTTGATCTCTGTAGCCCTCGGGACGCTCCGGCAGTTTCTATTTAGAGGAAAGCTATTTGCTTCTATGTTTGGTAGCCAGCCTTCTGCTTCCAGCCTCTGTTACAAGAAGTTTTGAGCTGGGAGCGATGTCTCTGCTACACTCAGAATTACTGCGGGGGACACTGGGCTGTCCCCCTATGTCTCTATTTTAAAATTTCTATTTCATACCAGAAATAAGACACAGAAAGAGCAGGAGGGAGGTCGCACGTCACTGGTTGAAAGCCTTTGGCCCTCAGATTTGGCTAGCACAGAACTCTGTGTCACTCAATCCTACAGAAACAGTGTACTGGCCAAATGAACATTGCCAGCTTTTGTTTTGCAGTATTATCTACCCAACCATCCATTTTCAGGGACGGGTGCACTTTGGGCAGTGGCAGTACAAGCTTTCCCCACATTATCTATTGCAAGGAGTGGGTAATGGTCACCAGGATCCATGCAAAACTTGGCCTCTCTGCTGCGATTTCAAGAGGACCATTAAGCACCAGCGGGGGTGGCAGTTGTGTGTGAACTATCAAGGATGGAGACCATCAAATTATTTCAGGTAAGCCACTGAGCAGCCAACAGGCACTAAAACAGAGTATCATATACCAAGAACATACAGATATATAATAGTACTCCTTCTACTTACCAATTCTCTGAGCTATCCTGCTCCCCTATTGCTTTCTGATCTAGTATCTGTTTCTCTTCCTCTCTTATACACACACACGTACGTACGTACATTGCCGCTAGATCACATGGCACGAATATCTGATACTTGTTCACTCACAGGACAAGTTTTCTTAGATCTAAAATTTGGGAGACATCTTTTTCTGTTTGCAATGAGCTGAGAGTGCTACACTGAGTAGCAGCTGCCATGGCCAACACTAGAGAAAAAACAGAGAAATGTGCCAGCCAAAACAGCTGCAGTTTTTTTAAACTCACAGAATGCTTTTCATCTCCTCGATGTTACCCACTGCCAACTCCTGCTCTGCTCACATTCCAGAATGCATAATTCTGCGTCATCAGAACTTCCATTCTAACCCCCGTGGAGGACAGAGCTGGCTCTCAGGTAAGTGGCATTTATTATAGAGCATGGTTTTGCAAAATTAATTCTAACCACAAAGGATATATGGCATTTTTTCAAAAACCACATCAATATAATAAAAATGCCACTTACCTTAGTTCCAAATAACCTGGCTCTATGCCATAGCATGGTCACAGGGATAATTATGACATCACCAAATGATGCATTCTAGGGCGTTAAAACAGCCCTGGAGTTGGATGGAAGGATTTCTGAGGGTGCTGAAATGAATAAAAAGGTTGGTTTAGAAACTCACTGCATGCTAAATGCTCCCTTTTATCTTTACTGTTTGAGGCTTCAGCATTTAGGAATACATTCAGCTCATTAAAGAAAATTTTGCAGTTCAGCTTTGTTTATAGGCCTCAGATAAGAGACTGCTGCTGCCTAATTCAGATTTTACCATCTGCCATATCACATTTGAGATCAGATCTGCAAGTTTGTTTGTTTTCACTTTTGTTTTAAATTGAGCAGGATAAGTGATGGCATTACCTAAGCCAGAACAATACAGAAGATGGGGGAAAGCCATGAAGAAAAATAAATTTCAGGACCACTAGAAAAGGATTATAATCAGCAACACTTACAGCACTTTTCATCCGCAGACCCCTAAGGGCTTTAGAGAGTATAATTAGTCCCATTTTTCTTATGGAGATATGAAGCAAAATAGTTTGTTCAAGGTCACACAATAAGACCATAGCAGAAGTGGGAATACAAAACTCACAACTTCAATTCCCTGGCCTCTCTGCCAGACAAGTCGCCAATTCTAGAAGTCATGCTATATCACTGTGTCATTACTACCAACACGCTAGCTAATGCAGAGGAGCACACCTCATTTCTGGGCTCATTTGGAATCTGTCTATTGCCCATACTCTAGTCTTACACTATTTCCAAATACAAGTGCAGAAGGTCTCACTTTACAGTGTCATGCTTCGTCTAGACTCGCCTTGCAAATCAGATGAGAACTTCTGTCATGTTCCATAGTCCTAATATATTTCATAGATGTTAGAGGCAGAAAATACCTACTTGGCTGATAATTTTCAAACCCTGGTCCATGAAGTACTGCCAAGTGCCTGCAATGTTACATCTGTTGCAGTGGTGAAGTATCTGTTAACTTCAAAGAGTGATTCACTCTGCTAGTTGTAACCCAGTGCAGGACTCTTTCAGAGAGCTTAATGAACTCAACATCCTGCGTAGCTGGTTTATGTCGGTCATGTGTTTCTTTGGCATAAGTTGAACAATGAGCAAATTTGCCAATGACACCAAGACTAGAAGGAGGGTGGGGGCGGAAGGGGAGGGAGCAGGATCAAAGTAATGTGGACTGGATAGATTAGTTCAGGAGGAGTCCCAGGCAACAAAAGGAGATTCAGTACTAATAAAAGCAGAGTCCTGTTCTGGAAGGACAAAATAATACAAGTAAAAAATGTGGGGGGGGGGGGGGGGAGAGGGGGGAGACACGGCGCAGGAAACAAAATACCCTAAATTAAGCAGCCACAACCATCTTAATAGAGTTCATGTTCACATCATCTCCCTACGACTGTCCTATTGGTATTTTCCCAGATAATCAAACACTATTGCCATCACAGGAAAAGATAAGATAAAAGGAGGAGACTGATCCATAAAATGATGAGCTCCACAGTATGAAACTCACTGGAGAGAAGACGGTTACTTACCTTTGTAACTGTTGTTCTTCGAGATGTGTTGCTCATATCCATTCCAGTTAGGTGTGTGCGCCGCGCGTGCACATTCGTCGGAAAACTTTTACCCTAGCAACTCGGTGGGCCGGCAGGTCGCCCCCTAGAGTGGCGCCATCATGGCGCTTGATATATATCCCTGCCGGCCCACCCGCTCCTCAGTTCCTTCTTGCCGGCTACTCCGACAGTGGGGAAGGAGGGCGGGTGTGGAATGGATATGAGCAACACATCTCGAAGAACAACAGTTACAAAGGTAAGTAACCGTCTTTTCTTCTTCGAGTGATTGCTCATATCCATTCCAGTTAGGTGAATCCCAAGCCTTATGTAGGCGGTGGGGTCGGAGTGAAATGTGGCAGAATGAAAACTGCTGAGCCAGAGGCTACAGCATCTCCTGACTGTTGAACCAGGGCATACTGCGAAGCAAAGGTATGGACCGAGGACCAATGGAGCTGCGCGACAGATCTCGTGGGTAGGAACACGAGCCAGCAAGGCGGCAGATGAAGCCTGAGCCCTGGTAAACTGCACGATGATGTGGCTTGGGGAAAATATGAGCCAAATCATAACAAGTTCGGAAGTCTGCCATCACCCGAGATGTGATCCTCTGAGAGGAAAACAAGCAAGCCCTCCCTTTGGCCCGCTACCATGACAGAGCTGGGGCACCTTACGAAATGGTTCTGGCAGCGCAATATAAATGCGAGCACTCCACAGATGTCCAAGGAGTGCAATGGTTGTGCCCATTGCGTTGAGCTGTGGGTAACATGAAAGGCCGAAACCACCTTAGGGAGGAAAGCCGGGTGCGGTCATAACTGCACCTTGTCTTTGTGAAACCTAGTGTACGGCGGAACCCTCGTAAGAGCTCTGAGCTCGGAGACCCGTCTGGCCGATGTAACAGCTACGAGGAAAGTTTGTCGTCCAAGATGGGCATATCAGAGGGCCAGTCGTGAACGGCTCGACTGGGGGAGACATAAGTCTGATTAAAACTAGGTTGAGGTCCCAGGTTGGGGCTGGCGGCGCACCCGAGGGTGCAAGCTCTCCAAGCCCTTGAGGGATCTCGAACCCATAGAGCATGAGAACACGGAACGTCCACCTTAGCCTGGCTGGAAGGTAGAGATGGTTGCTGAGTGTATCCTCAGCGATGATACTGCCAGGACCTGCCGCTGAAGGCCAGAGGTAGGCCAAATAGAGGGGGTCGAGACCTCAGCAGGAGCAAGATCGAGCGTATTGCAGCTGTAGAAGAAATGCTTCCACCTGGCCCGGTACGTTGACCAGGTGGAAGGCTTCCTGTCACCCCGGCTCAGTTACGCAGCGGCCACACCGTGAGGCGAAGAGGCTGCAGGTCCGAGTGACGAAGCCTGTTGTTGCCCTGAGTGATGAGGTCTGGGTGGGGTGGCAGGGTAATTGGGTCTGTTATTGACAGGCCGAGCAACGTGGTATATCAGTGCTGCCTGGACCACTCTGGAGTGATCATGATGATGCGCGCTCTGCCCCTGCGGAGTTTGAGCAGGACCTAATGAACCAGTGGGAACAGTGGGAAGGCATAATGGAGTTGGCCTTTCCACGGCATCAGGAATGCGCCCAAGACCGATCCTGAGGAGAGACCTTGGAAGGAGCAGAACATCTGGCATTTTCTGCTCTCTCGGTGAGCGAACAGGTCTATGTGAGGAAACATCTCCGCTTCTGGACAGCAGAACGCCTCACATGGGGCAGAGTGATCACTCGTAAGACAGGAAAGACCTGCTGAGTCCAAGCGCCAAGACGTTCCGAACGCCTGGGAGAAGGGACGTCACCAGCTCCATCGAGTAGGCCATGCAAAAGTCCCGGAAATGGATGGCCTCCTGACAAAAAAGTGGGGGGGAAGACCATGTCCCTCCCTGGATACTTATGAAGCACATGGCCGCTGTGTTGGCTGTAAACACCGAGATACAACGGCCTCGCAGCTGCCGCTGGAACCCCTGGTATGCCAGGCGGACTACTCTCATTTTTGGGGCATTGAAGTGGAATGCCAGCTCCCGAGAAGACCAAAGGCCTTAAGCTCGGAGGTGACCGTGAGCACTTGAGCAGAGAGATGATGCGTCCGTCGTCAGGGGCAGTGAGGGCTGGGGCGGAGGAAACCGCCTCCCAGCCCACACCAGGGAGGGAGTTAGCCACCACTCTAGGGAGCCTAAGATGCTCGAGGGAACGGTGACTACCATGACCATTGGCTCCCTGTCCGGGTGGTACGCCGAGGTGAGTCGGACTTGGAAAGGACGGAGGCGGAGCTTGGCATGTTTGGTTACCAACTTGCGGGCAACCATGGACCCAGAAGACTGAGACAAGTACGAGCCGAGGTCGTTGGGAAAGCCTGCAGACCTCAGATGATTGTTGCCATCGCCTAAAACCGCAGTTGTGATAAGCAGGCTCCGGCTAGGTAGGAGACCAAGATAGCTCCTAGGAAGTCCAACCTCTGCGTGGGAACCAGAGTGGATTGCTCTATAGTGATCATCAGGCCTCGACCTGTGAATAAGACCGTGACGATGCCCACGCGCTGAGTGGTTTGTGTCTCAGAGTCTCCTCGGATAAGCGAATCGTCCAGATACGGAAAAAACGCATATCCGACATCAGCGAAGGTAGGCGGCGACTATGGCCGTAAACCAGTTTTAAGTACTGACAGTCAGCTAGAAGGCGGAGGTATCTCCTGTGCGGAGGGAAGATGGCGTAGCGAAAGTACGCGTCCTTCATATCCAGGGCGGCATAGTAGCCCCCAGGAGGCAAGGATGGAATAATGGTTCCCAGGGATACCGTGCAGAACTTCAACCTTATCCTAAACCGGTTGAGTCCGTGCAGGACTAGGAAGGTCTGAGACCTGCGTTCGAGTGGGGAACTAGGGCATAACGGGAGTAAAACCCCTTGCCCCTTTCGTCCATCGGCGTCTGCACCTCTTGTACGAGGAATTGCTCGTGAGAGGGGTCCCTGAACGGGGACAGGGCTGGAATAAATTAGAGGTGGTATCTATGCTCCACCATGCGCAGGATCTAGCGATCTGAAATTAACTAGGGCCACGCCAGGAGAAAGCGGGATTGGGATCCCGGTCTGTGACTGGTACACCGCCCTCAGGCGCACCTTGGAAGGTTTGTCTGCGACCGCCTTGGCCTCGCCGTTTGCCAAAGTCCTGTCTCTGGCTAGGCACAGAGTATGGCGGGTGGGGGCAGAAAGGCCTGCGTTTGGTCGCTGGCAAATGCATGCTGAGAGAGCGCATTAGGACCCTATCGTCCATTAGGCTTGGCAGCCTGGGGCTGTCTTTGCCGCGAAAGGCCTTTACCACAAAGGGTAAATCCTGAATGGCATACTGCAGCTCCGGCCGGAGGTTTAAAACCTGGAGCCATGAGATGCACCTCATGGCGACACCAAAGGCCAGAGTCCTGGCTGGAGAGTCTGCTGCATCGAACGAGGCCTGGAGGGATGCTCTGGGTACCTTTTTCTTTTCCCCCGTCCTCCAAGACGGCAGCGAACTCTTGGCTGGTTTCGGGGCTGGCGCCCACTGGCCAACATATCAGAATCATGGTCCTGAGCATAAGATCTGCGCATGTGGGATGACACGCATGCGTGTCCGGATGGCCATGGAGGTACTAAAAGAAGGCACAGGCAGAGTCTCTGACTCTATCGGACCTTGCCCAACTCGGCACCGGGAGCCGGCACCGGGATGCGTACCGGTACCTGGAACGAGATCCAGACGCGCAACCAGAATGGTGCCTGGAGGTCGACCGAGATCTCGAGGCTCGGGGAGAGGCTACAGGAGTCAAGGTACCTGTCGCGGTGCCGGGAGTCGGAACGGTGCCGATAGCGGGTCGGCGAATGGGATACCGACCGGTGCAGCGAGTGCGACTAGTACCGATGAGGAAAACAGCACCGGGACTGCAAGTGGTGTCGGGCGTGCCGACAGGATCTGGAGTGTCTGCGGGACCGTGATCATGAACGGTGCCGCTCTGCTGTGCTGACAGAGGATGGTCACATGAAGAGACTGTATTACCCGCACCGGCGGTGCCGGGGTCAGGCAGCATCGACTCTGTCATGGCAATGAGATCCCTCGCCGTTGGTAATGCCTCCAGCATGGAGGGAACAGCAGGCTCAACCACAGTGCATACTGGGGAGCTGTCAGGCACCGGATTCGAAGGCCCTCATGGGACCGGGATCGACGGTACCGAGGTCGTCAGAGCTTCGGTGGGCGTCAGTGCCGGGCGATCCGAGTTAGATGAGCTGTGTGGCTGCGGTGCCGTCGGCACGGAAGCAGCAGGAGCAATAAGCTCAACCACGGCGCGCGCCGGGGAGCCGTCAGGCACCGGATTCCAGGGCCCTTGTGGGACTGGAATCGACGGTGCCGACGTTGTCGGTGCCTCAGAGGTGTCGGTGCCGGGCAATCCGACTTAGACGAGCTGGCTGCGGCGCCGTTGGCACGGAAGCAGCAGGAGCAGTAGCTCAACCACGGCGCGTGCCGGGGAGCCGTCAGGCACCGGATTCTACGGCCTTTATGGGACCGGGATCGACGGTGCCGACGTCGTCGGTGTCGCAGCAAGTGTCGGTGCGGGGCGATCCGACTGAGACGAGCTCTCTGGCTGCGGTGCCGTTGGCACGGAAGCAGCAGGAGCAATAGCTCAACCACGGCGCGTGCCGGGGAGCCGTCAGGCACCGGATTCTACGGCCCTTGTGGGACCGGGATCGACGGTGCCGACGTCGTCGGTGCCGCAGCAGGTGCTGGTGCCAGGCGATCCGACTAGACGAGCTCTCTGGCTGCGGTGCCGTTGGCACGGAAGCAGCAGGAGCAGAAGCTCAACCACGGCGCGTGCCGGGGAGCCGTCAGGCACCGGATTCTACGGCCCTTGTGGGACCGGGATCGACGGTGCCGACGTCGTCGGTGCCGCAGCAGGTGTTGGTGCCAGGCGATCCGACTTAGACGAGCTCTCTGGCTGCGGTGCCGATGGCACGGAAGCAGCAGGAGCAGTAGCTCAACCACGGCGCGTGCCGGGGAGCCGTCAGGCACCGGATTCTACGGCCCTTGTGCGACCGGGATCGACGGTGCCGACGTCGTTGGTGCCTCAGCAGGTGTCGGTGCCGGGCGATCCGACTTAGACGAGCTCTCTGGCTGCGGTGCAGTCGGCACGGAAGCAGCAGGAGCAGTAAGCTCTACCACGGCGCGTGCCGGGGAGCTGTTAGGCACCGGATTCAATGGCCCTGGGGGACTGGAATCGACGGTGCCGATGACATCGGTGCCTCTGCAGGTGTCGGTGCCGGGCCATCCGACTTAGGCGAGCTCTCTGGCTGCGATGCAGGTGGCACGGAAGCAGCAGGAGCAGGGGGCTCTACCACGGCGTGTGCCGGGGAGCCGTCAGGCACCAGCAGGAATTGTAGGCTCTCTCAACCGCGGAGGAAGGGAGCGGTGCCGAGTCGACTTCGGTGCCGGCGACGGCCGGTGCCGAAAGGCCTTGGCAGTACCGGCGGAGTCCGGTGCCGAGGAGGCGCTTCTGCCAGCCGCTTGATCGTCGCTCGGCGCCCAAGGTGGAGGGGTAAGTGAAAGTCCCGCTCCTTTTTGTTCTCGGCTTAAAAGCCTTGCAAATGGGGTACTTAGCTGTCAAGTGATTCCCTGAGGCACTTCAAACAGGAGTCGTGTGGATCTCCCTTCGGCATCGGCTTCTGGCAGGCCGAGCCCATTTTAAAACCCGGTGAGCCGTGCATGGGCTCCGGCACCGGGTTCATGGAAGGGGCTACTTCCTGAACCCCGCTAACAATTATCAATCTAACTATGTTAGCAGAGAAAAAACGTATAACTATACAAATATATATATAAAGGAATTATAACTGTATAACTATATACGAGAACTACGAGTAGCTAGGGAAGTGGAGGTCAGCTAAGCCGCGCTCCACTGTTCCAACGACCGACACGGGCGGTAAGAAGGAACTGAGGAGCGGGTGGGCCGGCAGGGATATATATCAAGCGCCATGATGGCGCCACTCTAGGGGGCGACCTGCCGGCCCACCGAGTTGCTAGGGTAAAAGTTTTCCGACGAATGTGCACGCGCGGCGCACACACCTAACTGGAATGGATATGAGCAATCACTCGAAGAAGAACCACTATATTAGGTAGGTCACCACGTTCATCCCCACGCCACCTTCATCCGTTCCCCATTGCATTCTGAAGTGCTTTGTCTAGTCTAGTTTTGGATCACTTAAAAGTGATGAGATACCCACCGCTTCTGAGAGACTCTTCTAGAACCTCGGTACCCGGAAAGGTTTCCTGATAGTCAGCCAAGGTTTTAATTTGTTCAGTTTCATCCCATCAGTCCTAGTTATTCACCCCTGCCTGTCTGAACACTGGATTTATCTCCTCCTTGCTCTTTGCACAAATAGTTGAACAGTAAACAGTTACATTCCCAACATTCTCTTGCCAAATGGCAATAATTTTAGCTAATCTTTGTTTTCGTCTCTGAATTCCTTCCAAATTAATGCCTGGCAGTTAAGGTAAATAACTCTTGGCTTTGGGCTCATCAGCGCTAGTGCAGAGGGAACACCATGGGAATAGCCCATGAAGCAATACTTCTGCCCATGAACCCAAAACTGTCTGTATTTTGGCTTCCTTACCTCATTGTAACCTTCTATCCAATTTACTGTTCGCCAGCTCTCCTAGCTTTCTTTTGGCATCACTACTTTCCAATTATCTTCTTTCCAAAGAATCTCTGTGTTTCGGATTATCATTGCCCAGGTGCATTCTCTTGTATTACTCTTGACTGAATGACAATTCCCTCTGTCCCCTCCAATACTTTTATTACTGTTTTTCTTCCAGTGAATTTAGTGATTGAGTCCTGGAGACTGAAATCTGAGGTACCAAATAAGTACAGCAAAAATCAGTAAGGCGAACTTCTTCAAACCACACTCTCTGCCAAACAAACCTCAACTCTGACCTGAAGGGACAACTGCTATGGGAAAAAGAGTCTAATTCACAGTTCTCATTTGGTTATTTCATGTCTATATTTTAAACCTCTCTAGGCCCCTGTGTATTATTTCTCCAACTCCATGATATTTTCCACTGTCTCCCAATTTTTTTGGTCCAGTTTATTGTACAGTCAAACTTCGCACTAATCTGCTTAAACTACTGATTCCTGTGCACACTAAAGCAGCACCACTGGTGCTCTTAAGGTTAATTTTGTGTTAACTAATAGAAACAAGAATTGCCCAGTCAGAATTTGCTGCTGCATGTGTCTGGAATCAAAGGCAAAGCTCCAAGTGGCAGGAGGTTGGGGAGGAGAGGGGGAAGCAGAGAGAGACACCTTGTATAATTAAATATTTTCATATTAAATTAACTGAAAAGTCATTAGAAATAAACAAGTTAAGTAATTCTGAATCATAAGTTCGAAAGGAGTCACGAGGGAGCAAGGAGATCTGCATGGCCCAAACTGATTAAACAACATAATTATTTTAGCATAGCCTTCACAGAAAACATTGCACTGAACTTGAGTGAAGTCTTCTGAAACAAACGAAAGTGGAAGGTGCCATAACAGATATTTTACAAAGATAGTATGTTGTCCTTAACAGCAGTTTTAGAGCAGAACAAAGCAAGAGACAGTTTCAAAGCACAGCAGTTCTCCCCGTTCAGTTGTTTGTCCGCGGACAAGCTGTTTCCTTTCATCTGGAAAAACTTACACAATAAGGAGAAAAATACCTCAGTAGACTCTGACTCTATAATAAACAGAAAGCCCAAGGGGCAGTCCATGAGAGAGCTCTCTGGGCAGAAACGGATCATTCGGTGCTTGGATGCTCAGAAGCCTTCTGGGTTTAGGCTGATGTATACCCTACTGCTGACTGAAGAAGCTAATAAGTTCGTGCAGGTATTTCTCATTCCCCCTGAGAAAGTAGCATCCCCTCTAGCTCAATGTGAAAGAAATTGGAGGAAGTGTGAGCAGAGAGATAACATGCAGATGGAGACAGATGTGTGACTATACACAAAGCTTGGGTATATCCCTGTAACAGTGTATTGGGGGTTGGGGAAGGGAGGAGGAAGAAGAAATCAGGGCCACAGAGTGAAGACCAAATACTTAATTCAGATCTGAGCATAGCCGCACTGTGGCTGAGAAGATTCTGTAAAAACATCGCTCTGAAATATTGTTTTGATAAAAATGCCTCTCCCTGTGGAATTCAAATCTCCAACTGTTCCACTGGCACCAACATCTCTGCAGTAACAACACATGCCACGGATTGTGAGTTAACTCAAATTACATTTCAGATCTGGGGAGGGGAGGATGTCAGTGGGAGGTTTATGAACAGTATGCTCCAGCTCTGATGTTGTTATAACCAGATGGCTTCAGCTGTATCATTTACAATTTAAAAAAAAAAGTGAGTGTGAAGTTGGAAAAAGTGTTAATGCAACTGGAACAATCTGAACAATTCATACATCTGAATTCAGGGAACTTCCTTGACACTGAGAGTACCCTGGAGACATATCTGGCCCTACAGGAAAGGCTGGGACAGACAAGTCCCAGAACTGATTACCTTCCTAAAGGTATATCTCCATCCCTCTGGGAAAGAGACTGCCAAATCTGTATTTGCTTTCCAGTAAGTACCTCCCCAAAGAAGGGGTGGGACAAGTCATGCCAAGACCCATTTACCTTCTTGTAGGCATGTCTGAATCCCCAGGAAAGGCAGAGCCAGGGAGACTCCCAGAACAGTTGGTCATGCTATTCCAACGGGTTGAAAGCTTTGTGGTTTTAACTTTTCAGTAAACAAAGCTTCCGTAGAATAATTAGTCAGCTTTATGCCTCTCAATTAACTGGCAGCAAACTTCTAAAGTTAGAATGTAGTTATAACTTGGGGATGCCAGTTCGCAGCTCTTACAAAGCTGGAGCAGTGGGGAGAAAGGGAATAATAGGAGAAATTAGAAACAAAGTCATCTAATCCATTTCCCAGACAAAGCTAAATTGTTCTCTATAGTACATGCCCTGTCTGGACATCTTGAAGCCAGAACAGTTTCCCACCATCCTGAAGCAGTGTGCTTCAATTTAATCTCCCTGGATATCTGGACCTAATGATGGCCCAAACACATGGCCTCTCTCCCCCGCATTCAGCCATCCAGCCTTTCATACTGCTGTTATTAATCAGTTGAACAACTGCGCACCCTTCCCATATTTATATATAAATACAGACACAGGTAAGGCTAGGGATCAACTTCATGCACCTAGTATTAAAACAAAATGTTCTCAGGTATTTTGGCAATACCTGCTAAGAGGAATAAAACGTAATTTGGCATTGCAGCTCTGTGAACAACCTCCCTTAATAAATCCCATTTGGATTCTGGGAATGGCGTGTCAGTATATACTCTATAGCAGACTGAAACTGAACCCTTTGGGAATTGGTTTTCAACTGGGAGGAGTCTAAAAATAGAGGGAACAAGAAAGACAAAAAGAAAAGATACCACACAGTACAAAATAGTAATTATTTATATTTTCAAAAAGAAAAAAAAAAAATTACCAGCTATTTTGAAACTTCTTCCCTGTAAGAAGAGTGACTAATAGAAAGGAACAGGACTGGCTCCTAGACAGTCAGCAAGTCAGGTACAAACAATTGATAAGAACCATTTAGCAACTCAGGATAGGAACCTTTGACGCAGCATTCATCAACAATAAAACTTCTCCTCTTTTTTTTAAAAAAGGGGGAAAAAATAAAGCAGGGAAAAATGCCAAAAACATTTCCCACAATATCTAAAAACAGGTAACCACTGTCCTTGTCAAACAGCACACTTCAGATCAAGGATTTGCCGGTTCTGGAAAGCCAATGTAGATTTGCAAAGGCTGCCTTTAGTCTATTCACATCCTCCTCAGCACACAGCCTTTTGCTGTCTCTTTTCACTTCAACTTGTCATTTAGTAAAAAGTTTTTTCTTTTTTTGCAATCAACATACAAGTGCTACTAACAGAGAAACTGATCTTCTTGTTGCTGAATGGCATTAAGGAGTTACACAAATGTCCTGTTTTTAGCACAGCTGGAAGGACTTAAATTCTTTTATATAAATACTACTGGAGCTCCCATCATGTACTTCCTCTTCGGAACCTCACTGGAAATTCTCTTCTTTTCCTACTCTCTCCATAACTAAAATGTCTTCTTTGCTCCAGGTGTCTGACGATCTGTTCTGTGCTGTCAGACACAGAGACATTATTTCCCACCAGTACCACTACTGGGATAGTCTGAGTGGGCCGATGCTTAAACAGAACCCCGTAGTTATTGACGTAGCCAAGTTGAAGGGAACACACAGACGATGCAGCGACAGGGATTCGTTAGGTTGAACAGCCCCTGAGCCCCAGGCCCACCCTCCCCCCTCTCCCCAAGTTACTTGGTGCTGTTTTGAAAAGTCTGGGTGTCACGAAGCAGTCTTTCCCCCCACAACAGAGTAAAAGCTCCTCAGATTGCGCTGTCTACTTGGTGGTCAAGGTCAGAGCAGTAATGGCTGCTGCTGCTTCCGGAAAAACATGGAGTCATGTAACAGGCACGGCCTTAGGATTGCTTCAGTCGCTTACGTGGTGGTCCCAGGAAGGGACACTGTGCAGAGGCCAAAGAGCGATATGCCTCAGCCACCAAATGGGGATGCGATACCACCATGGACTTCCAGCCTGAGGTCTCCATGACATCAGAAGCATGACTAGAAAGAAAACAGAACATTAAAACTCAGGGGTTATTGATTTTGCTGGGTAAACAATATTAAAACAGATTCTTTTCACATGCCCTGAGGAAGTTCTCTCTCTTGTTTTGGAATCTCTCTTGTTTAGTGCACATGTTATATCACTTACAGTATGTTCACAAGTTTTGGTCCTGCTGGTCTAGTTTTTGCTTTGCACTGTCCTTCAGCATGGTAAGATTTAATGATCCAAACATGAATGTTCCAAGGCCAGAAAGACACAATGTATCCCTCTTTTAGCCCCCATTCATGACAAGAGATACGATTTCTCCACATATACCATATAGGTGGGAGACAAGACAACTATAAACTAGCACCACAAAAGATTTCAAACACTGATATATATAGTCAATTGTACTTAGGAAAATATCTGCTATATTAACATTTACAAATATTAATGACTGATCTCTCCCTCTAGTGGTATTTTACATTTTAAAAGTTCTCAACAACACAGAAATGGCAAGACAGTTCAATAGTCTACAGAACTCCCCTCCTGAACTGACCCAGAGATAACTCATTAATTCATCCTTAGAACTAATGGCATTTTCTATGATGCCAGACAAATTTATGTTTGTATTTGGGTACTACAGACCTATAAGGTTAAAGAAGATCACTACTCCCACCATCTGGGCTTATTAGTCACAAGAGGACTGGAGTAAATTCAGTGGTTTGTTTTCTCCTCCAAATTTGTTTCATTCTTGCTCCAAGGCTGAGACTGGAGCAAACTTACTAGTTAATGAAGTCCACAGCTTGAGTTTTTAGCTGATCAGCACTGTGTAGATCAGCCAGGATGAGAATCTCAGCTGCATTTTCCACTGACAGGTTACTGCACAGTGCATCCTCGCACATCACCTTCAAGCGTTCCAGAGCATACTGCAAAAAAGAAGCCAATTTATGGTTACAATGGAGAAAGCCTTAATTTGATCTGCACTGAAGCTCTATTCATGTTGCTTCTCCCTTCAGTAACAAAGACTACGCTATCATGCTGCACAGACCTCTCCACTTTGTTACACATACACACACACACACACACAATCTGTATTCGTAAGAGGCTTCTGACCAGCAAAAGAATACAGTAATTATGTGCCCACCCTGAGCAGAGGAATGGACAGACATCATACCCATCATAACTCTTATCCCAGCCTTCTTGTGTTACAGCATTACAGGCGTCGTTGTCATGCTTAAGGATGACCTGGAACTCTCATTTTAAACTCCAATTAGCTCAGATATTGCACACCACATACTACTGAAATCTAGTGCTTCTCTTACTCTATTGTTACACATATGGTTCTTGTTCAGTGGACAAATCTATGCTATGGTAAATGCTCCACAGGTGTTCTTATGTTCCAGTTTTCACTCCGTTTCTTTGTCATTAATGCTCTGCAAGTCAAGATGAAGCTTGCTCAAACACAGAGTACTACTTTTATATTATTAAGATGTTAAACAGAGGCCCTTTTTACTGGTTTCCTTTGATAATCCAAGCATCATAGCACGTCTGAAAAGCCTGGGCAAAAGCCCTACTCTAACTTGTGTTTCTCACGCAGTTTCTAGTCATCCTGTGTTGCAACAGTCTCAGTAGGGCCAGGTCAGTAGTCTGATAAGAAACTGAAAGGGAACACTAAGGAGAAGAAGAGCAGCTATCAGTCTCACGCACCACTTCCTGCAGCACCTGAATCTGTACTGAAACCATCTGTAGGCACTATGATCCAGGTTTTGAAAAGCAACCAGTGATCTGGAGTGCTGAACTTGACAGCTTAAAAGGATCTGATTTTTAGAAAGTGCTGAACATCCAGCCTCTTAAAATAAGACTTTAAAAAAGTCTTTCAGTTGGGCACCAAAAAGTTGAGGCGCCTAGAATCACAAGTCACTTTTGAAAATCTTGGCCTGTGTGATCTGACTCTGGAGTTGATGTCTTTTGGATGAAACAAAACTGAGGTCCTGATTCATTATGAATCTCATGATGCCCTTCACAAGTATAAGGCCAGCAATCCCCGGATTCTGACCAAATTCTAACTTGCGTGGTTACATTCAGACTACATAAATTCTCCTAATACTTAAACATGGTAAGGTTTCCTCACTTATTGTCTTAAAATGACGAGTATCATTACTGAGTGTTGTTAAAGAGCTGCTGCTTTTCATCTGAGAGGTAACTACACTTCAGTGGTGGATACAATGATCCTTGTGTATAATTTAGTGTTTTTTGGAATCCCTTTGGGATGAGCTGTATTAATGGCAGATCCTCATTAATATGAGAGAGATTGTGTATGAACTACTTCCGGACTCATAAGGACTGCTTAGTTTACCTACAGTCACTATAGTGCTGGCGTCTACCTCATTTTCGATGCTCACAGTATGAAAGGTATTGTGTAAAACTAATTTTTAGACATTCTGGTGCACTTTATTCCATTATAGTTAAGGTTAAAATCAATGGCTTCATATAAGACAAGACATTTTTCATTTATAAAAAACTTGGTAATAATGGTCCTTTCAGCTTGAACCATGGCACTCACAGCAAGGACAGTTTTCCCCTGCCCAAGAATCTAAGGGAGGATGTCAAGTCTGTTTAATAGTTTGACCTCTATGTGAGAAAGGGAAATATACAAATTAAGCTAGTAAATTCTAACTGAAAGAGTTTCAACAAGGGAGCAAGGAGGACGTTTTGCAAGCAGTTATTCCATATTATTGTCTGTGTTAACAGAAGCTTAAAATTATTTTCTATGGATATTGAATACATTTCTTTCCCCACATACAATTTTCATATGGATTTTCACTACGAATAACAGCTCTCAACGATGTAAGTGGACAAAAAGTAGACATCCTGGTCTTTCAGGTACAAAGTTTTTTTCTCTCTTTCTTAATTACACTTTTGAAAAACCTGCCTAATAGCGGCCTTCCCCAAGAGACTGAAATAGTGTCTCCTGGGTTTAGAAGACGTGTTTTGTTTTGTTTTGGGCCTAATTACCTATTTTCTCCCAAGAGACTGGAAGAGTTCAGAAGAAGCTGTTTCAGGTCTCTTGGGCAAATATTGGATGTTTTATATGCTTTCATGAAAGATTCCGTTTCTGCTTTTAAAAAGACACACGAGGACTTTAAAGGGAAAAGCTATATTAAAAGGCAAGAAATTCAAACTTAAAGCTGACTCTCTGCTCTTAATATACTTCTGCTGTTTATTTACTCTTGCCTCAGTTAAAGATGGTATCCGAGCCTTCAATCAATACTATTTAAAATACAGAATAAAACACATGGCAATGGTTATACTGTGCCCAAGGATCTGCTTGTATTACTCCCCATTTTAATTCTAGTTATGCCGTTATGAAGCCCCCACATGGAGCATTTCACTTCCACATCACCAGTTTCAATTAGGCCCTGGTCAGTAGTGACGGGAAGTGGTTACTATTTGATGGCTGCATGGTGGTTTGTGTGGAACAAAGTTACATGCATCCACATCTTAAAATCCACCATGCTAATTGGCACCCACAAGAGAATCCAAGGACTGAAGAAGCATGGAGACTGAACTACGCTCTCACCCCTAGAGGTGGTCCCTCCAGGTCAGAGTTGAGGCACAATGGCAGGGCAGTGTGGAGAATCTTGCACTGCTGCTACCCGTGCTGAACCTGTTTGGTGGATAAATAGAGGACTTTAGTCTCCAGTGCTGTCAAACTGGCACCTTTCACCAGCACTAAGTTCACTTTTAAAAGCAAAAGAAAGGAAATAAAAATTCTGGTTATAGATTAAGAATTTCCACCAGTAAATATGACTCATAGGCCAGCAACGCATCTTCTGTCCTTGGTGCTCCAAAGGGAGGTGGACAGAGGCTGGCAGGCTAGGCCACTGCAGTGCTCTTGCCAGACAAGGACTACCACCAGCCCTCTAGCCAGAATATCCCCGATACCTCCCTGCATTAGCCCTGCAAAGTCACAGCAGGGTTAAAGCAAGAAGCTTCCTCCAGTGGATCCAGTTCTCCTCAAACTGCAAACATCATTCTCCATCTCCCTTATGTTCAGGGCATCCCTGCTGGAAGCTGCTACTACCAACCAGCCCAGAAGGAAAAGCAAAGACTAAGACTATGATCCCTGTCTGGCAAAACAGAATGCTACTTTTGAGATTCAATGCCCTGGCCACTCAGTTCTGGTTCCACTCTGAACTTTCCTCCTACCTCATCCCCAGCTCATATGCTAGACTATGAAGAACAGAGATAAACCCTGAGTTCTAGGGCAGTTTTTCAAATGAGCACTTGTGACAAATATTTATGACCATCATGAATTTAATAGAACAGAGGTGCTCTATCTCCTCTCACTACTTGAACGGAGGACAGAACGGTTTGCATTAATTCCTCTTATGAGTTACATTTTGTATTTCTATCATTTTTCCTACGGTATATAAGACTACGTCCAGTTAATAGGAGCAGTTCAACAGAACTGGCCAGGTGTATGTTTCAGCAAGAAACACATGCGCATGAGAGCACGTGTGCACACATGCTCATTTAACCTCACCCAACACTCCCTTAGTACAGTTCAAGGATCTCTGTGAAAATATCAATGCTGTAATCTCCAAGGCTCGCCATGTAAAACAAGGCATATGTCATTGCCAATCCCCCAAACCACCACAAATCCCAACTGTACCTTGTCAGCAGCTGCCAGCAAATCGTCAGCCATTTTATCGAGGTTTGGTGCCTTCCCCGTGTAAATAAAGCACATCATTTCCTTAAAAACTTCAGGTTCCACATCATTGATTTCAACCCGATTCTGTTTCAGGAGAATAAAGATTATTAAGAAACTGGCACAATGCTAGGAAACAGATCTCTCTACACTAGAGTTTTCTGAATTTTGTAAGTATTTATATAGAGAACTCTTTAGCAACATGTACCACTCACAAAAGTGTGTTGAGGGAGTAAAAAAGATTCTGCTTTATTTAATAGCCTCTAATTGTCCCTATCCTACCGCACACTCTTTCTCAAGCGTAACAAAGATCACAACTATCTCATTCCTCCCGCCAGGGCAGCTAAAACAGACTCCTGTATCCAATATGAAAAAAACCCCAAAACGTTCAAAAATTTGCACTTGTGAGTTACATCAGCTACTACCTGGCATTATCAAGTAATCAAGGATATTAAGAATTGACCTGAGATCTATTCGTCCAGCTTGGAAAGCTCCTTCTCTCTTTAGACACTGACCTTTTTACTTTCTTCCATCTCATGTTCAAACATGGCACTGAAAACTGGGGAACGTGCTGTGAGGAGGTGGGAGGAAATAAAACAAATATAATTAAAATACTAGAGAGATATAACCTTCAGCACTTCTGGGGGAGAAGGGGTAATACCCAATAGCTTTCCCTACCCGATTTCCTTGGTATTAAGACAGGAAATATTACAAGATAGCAGCAGTCACAAACTCAAAATACTATTACACCTATAAACTCTTTTGGTGACCCAGTGTCAATGTAACTTTAAAATGTGTAACTTAGGATTTCCTGTGGCCCTCAAAACAAGGCTGAAGAGCAAATGCAGAGATCTATTGCAGTCAAATACAGTTCATGGACCTAAGCAAAGATACTTCAGAAAAAGCTGGTAACCTCCCTCCACAGCTGCTTTGGGGGACACAATACTGTGTCAATCACAAACATCCCTCCTCATTATTCTCATCTAGTGAGGAAGCAGACAATTCCATTAAAAGGGAGGAAAACCTCTCCCCCACCCCCAGCCACATTATGGCAGTAAATTAGCTGCCATTGTCAAAGCAGGATCTTTCACTACAGAACTATAGTTGGCAGGGATCAGAGGCACCTTTTGCTGCTATTTCCTGGAGCATTTTCCTTAAAGAAGAAGTAACTCAAAGACTTATTATGAGAGCACTCCATCTGCCATGATGCTGCTGTCTCCCATGCTGCTAAGACCTGCACAAGTCAATACCAACCTGCCAGTATGGCTTTGTGAGCCTGGAACTCCTGGCCTGCAACACACAGACAGCAGTCTGTGAAGCGAGAATTCTCCCAGAGTCCTCCTAACTCATCCGCCAAACGGCACTCAGGTACCTTCACCATGTTCATGGTGTTCTGGCCAGAGATATTGACCGAGTCCTGTACCACACTCACCTGAAAAGAAGCAGAGTGTTAAATTTGTCTACAACAGGCTTCACGTTCCAGGACAAGTGAAGGGAGATTGAGAGATGAAACCCTCATCTCCCAAATGAAACATAGTGGAACTAGATATATGCCCACACTGAAAAGTCACCTATAAAACTGAGGAACACTGATAGGGGCAGCAGAAGTGAAACTTGGATGGCTGCTGTTGTACTTGTTCTGTCCTGTCCAAGTTAAATTTCAGAATCCTAACAGTATCTGACAAGTGAAGATGGACCTCAAAGAAGGGAAGCTTCTTGATTAAAGAAGAAAGAGAGATTAAGTTTTTGGAGTGAACGTGGGAGATGTCTTAATAAACCTTTTCCAGTCTTTCCTTGACAAGGTTCTGTAAAAAAAAAGGCGGCCCTCAATTCTTGTATCATCCTAACAAGCATTATAGACTCAAGGAACCAGCTTTAAGGAAATAGAGGAAGACCTTCCCAGATAACTCAAAACAAAGGCTTCATCGATGCTTTAGGTCCAAATTAAGGGCTCCAGGATCTGATGGCTTGAATCAGCTTCTTGACAGCTTTCAGGAAGCAGCAGACACCTGAGTACATGAACTATACCGTCTTCTTGACCTGTTAAAAAGAGGACTTCCAGAACAGTGACTTGAACTCAAAGAGCTATGACCTAGGCCCTTTTCAGACTCATCTAAGAGGAATTCCAAATCTGAGCTCAGTCAAGAATACTCAGGGTCCAGAATTCTGACTTTGAATCAGCCAAATAAGATTTTCCAGATATCTGCATACTGAATTCGTTCCTGAAATGAATAAAATAAGTTATCTGGCAAGAATAACCAAAAGGACTAATCAAGGAAAGGCTAAACCATCCACTCTCTCCAGGCTGCAAGTATCGATCCTCTGTAGACAGTTATTTTCCTGGAATTAGAGAGCGATTTAACAGCAAAAGGTAATGCAGTCAGTCAGGAGATGGAGAGTGAAACACCACTTGCACAGACAGTCCAGAGAATCTCCAAACTGATGAGCAAGTGGGGTGTGAATTGAAAATGCTAGACAAGGACCATTATTCTCCTCCCCAACTGCATTCTCAACAACTAGATATCAAGGGTCAGAGTTAGAGATGAACAAAGGAGTGGAGACTTTTTAGAAAAGCTAACAAATCAGAGAAGGTGCTGCTTAGAGAGAGACAATTAAGCAATCTTCTGGTCTACAGAGAACTGGCCCGTAACCTCCTCCTTCAGCCCCCACAACCGCCCCCATCCAAACCCTACATACCACTGACAACCCCCATGCAATAGTCTCTCAACACCAAGTGTTCCTAATTCCTTAGAGAGCTTCTTGATGGGAAACATTCTTGCTGAACGAAAGCACAGCTGCAAGCAGTAGCGCTCAGCACCTGTGGCCAGCAGAGAAGTGTTAGAAGAGCATATGGCACACCTGTTTATGTGGTAAGAAACTTACAGCATCAGCAAAAGTCAGCAAAAGTTACTTCTCAACACCTTTAAGCTTACAAATTACATTCCCTTCCCCTCCAACATCAACAACCTATAAACTTAAGCTTCTCCTCCTGCACAATGAATATAGACGAACAGGCAGAACAAATCATGGAACAGATAACAGGAAGAAAGGTTGCCATGTGAGACCAGGAACAAATTCTCTTTTTCTCTTGGGTAATGCAGACACTTGGCTTAAGGATATGAAATGACAGCTGGGCAAATAATGATATTTTGGTTCGCTGGCTATTCAAAAAAAAGTTTCAGTTCTGTCAAACTGAAAACAAGTTTTAGTCACCAAGTATAGAAAGGGTACAGAGAAACTGGTAAGGATCCAGAGGCAAGCAACAAAGAAGATCAAAGGGACTGAATGCAAGCCATGTGAGCAAACGCCGAAGGAACTGGGTACGTTCGGTTTGGAAAAGAGGAGATTAAGGGGGGATATGATAGCAGTCTTCAGATATTTGAAAGGCTGCCATAAAAAAAGATGGAGAAAAGTTGTTCTCCTTTGCCACAGAAGGTAGCACAAGAGACAACGGGTTCAAATTATAGCACAGCAGATTTAGATTAAATCTCAGGAAAAAACTTCCTAACTGTAAAACAGTAGGACAATGGAACAGACTGCCTGGGGAGGTTGTAGAAGCTTCTTCCCTGGAAGTTTTCAAAAAGTCTTGGATGGTTTAGACATAACAAATCCTGCATCTTGGCAGGGTGTTAGACTAAATGACTCTCGTGGTCCATTCTAACCCTATGATTCACAGAACAGGAAGAGGAGGAGGAGCTGCTGGTGGTGCCCTCCTTACCATTTTTAGCCCAGTGGTTAGGGCACTCTCCTGGGACATGGGAAACCTGAGTTCAATTCCTCACTCTGCCTAATGGAGAAGGGATTTGAAATTGGATCTCCCACATTGTAGGACAATGCCCCAGCCACCAGCTATGGGATGTTCTGGTGTGGGTCTTTCTCCATCTCTCCTCTTGAAGCTGTTTCACTTTTTAGAATTAATTACATAGTAACGGAAGCAGGAACTTGAAGTTGGATCTCCCACATCTTTGGTGAGTGCCTTAGCTACCAGCCTATAAAGTCACACTCATTCTCTTTCTCTGCCCCACTGACTATTCATTGTCATTCATGGCAATTCAGAGTCATTCATAATAATTAAAGGAAAGAGAAACAAAAATTGTTAAAGCTACACAGGCCCCATCCAAAACATTTTCCTAAACATAAAAACATTACCACAAAAATTAAAGCATGGATCCCAACCATGACAGGAATGGTTCAACAGTTAGCACATAACTGATTGAGTAAGTCTCTTAAACAAGGTGTCTGCTGACGCAAACAGATACAGCCTATGATGTTGGAAGAAAATATGCAGAGGAAAATAGCCACCCTGTACAACAGTAATTGAAACCTTTCCTTTTTTGGTTCAGGAGGCTGCTGCAGCAAAAGCGAAGACTTTACCCTCATGAAAAATCACATCCATGATACACAGAAAAGGGGGGCTAGCTGTCCCTGCCTTCTGGCAAAGGTCCATAGGTACCAGGAACACTAATTTCTAGTAAAGGATGAAGAGGAACAGAATGCAGGGACTCAAAGAGAGACACTTAAAGAACTAGATTAAAGACCAACATTTTCAGACCTGGATGCTAAATTAAACTATATAACTGCATTTAGGCTCCTAACTTTAGGTATCCTGGTCTGAAATTTTTGGTTTACGGCTCTACAGTGCTTTGGAGGCCTCCAAATAGCTGTAGATAAGATACTGTCCACAGGAAACTAGAGGATAGAGAACCCATTTGAAAATTCTTCTACTCAGGGAGGCTAGAACACACTCAGAAAACTAAGAGAGAAACCCTTTTCTAAATCTCACTAGTGAATAATTGGAATGCCCATTTCTTATCAGAGATACTCCTAGATGCACAACACTGAGGCTAGGATTTTCAGAAGTACCTTGGTGACTTAAAAAGCAGAAGTTCCATTGAAAGTCCATGAAAGTTGTGTTCCTAAATCAGTGAGGCACTTTTGAAAATCTCACTGGGCAAACACAATACAGATCGTGTAATATACTAGAAGCAGGATTTTCTAATGCTCTCAGTATTAGCTTAAAGTTTGCTCCCATTCAAGTTAATGCTCCAACTGAAGTTAACGGTAAAATGTTTGGAACTAGGACAACACTCAGCACTTTTAAAGAGACCCTCCCTAAATGTACTCTTTTGAGAGGGGTCTTCCCAACACTTTTGGAAATCCTTCATTTCTCAAAAAAATATTTCTCACGAGCCAGGTCAATAGCAAAAGATTACTTGTTTGGTGCTGCAAGCAAAGGCTCTGGAAGAGTCTGCCTTTTTGCACATAAAGCAAAATTTCAAGCCATTCATGATCAGTATAGGAGCTATTCAATGCGTTCCTGACAGTTTACACAAATTACCACTGCTGTGCCTTCCTCAGGAGGTACATACTATCCATGTGGCTTGTTCTTGAACTCCAAAAGGGATATCTATATCTTTCAATTTCAAGATATTTGTGTGCAGTTCTTGCTCCGCTACAGTCCCAAACAATTGCAGTTTTTATTTCAAATGCACTCTAACTCACAAGGGGCGTCTCTGGTCAGTTTGAACACTGGATTCGTCTCATATTGACAGCCCTTCAGAATATTATTCCTGCGTAGTTAGTCAGTTGAAACATTTTCCCACCAAACTGGGCAATAATCTGTCATTAGCTGAAGTTCTCCCTTCGACTCAGACAGCTATCCGAGGTTTTACTCTATGACACCCTTAGTCTCCTCTACAAAGTTCTCAGCAAGCAAGGTATATATTTAACAATCAAAAACCAAAGTTCCCAACAAGCAAGGTATATATTTAACAATCAAAAACCAAAAACTGCACACTGCTATAAAGAAACCTTTCCTATTATAAGACTGATGAATGTTGGGTAAGTTTAGGAATCTTCAGATTACATCTGCTCCATTACCAAATTTCTTCATGGACCCACTTACATTATCAAGTATTTGGAACCAAAAAAATAAACCCAAGTTGATACTAGTCCAGTGAGTGTCAAATGATGTGTTGTTGATATAGAACCAGAACTGGAATGACAAGGAGCATCTGAATGTGTTTGGTTGTTGTCCTTTACCTCTGCAGGTGACCTTAGAAACACAGCAACCGAAAATAAATGAAGTGGCAATATTGTAGTCAGTCACAAATTAAAAAAAAAAAAAAAAAAAAAAATCCATACAGCACTGCAAACATAGCCAACACTCCTCCCTCACAGGGGCTCCACCTGTAACTCCTTAAAAACCAATCCTGAAACAGAGTTGTGAGTATCTGAAGCCAATAGAATTGCTAGCATTTCAGCCCAACAGAGAGACTTGCCTCACAGAAGAGGGTGAGTTTGTCATCTGGAAGAAGTCCATTGGCCTCATCCAAGAGAAAGTCTCTTCTAATGAACTTCTTGAATCCCCAGTCCTTGCCCTGCACAAATCGATATGCTCGCTGGCTCTCTGAAAGACAGATTTGTTGATTCAAACAAATGCTAGCGCTGTTAGCATGAACAAACATAGAACACAAGTAAATGACGTGAACAGATAAGAGCTACACATACCCATTGCTTTTGTTTCTTCACCTTTAGCATTGAGGATGGAGAATTTGAACTTTGCACGAACTTCACTCTTTGGACAGCTAACCAATAATAGGTAGAGGGACAGGTAATCTTTACTTTCTTCATCTAAGCCCTTAGGGTTCACACGCAAACACCTGTAGAAATAGACATCTGCATAAGATGTTAGGAACAGTTTTCTGGCAAGGCATTCACAGCTTTCAATGGAAGAGTATTCTAAAGTTTACACAATAAAGTGTACAGCAAACAAGTTCTTCTATGCTGATCATTGACTAAGATAAACAAAACAAGAACACTGGGATGTTTCTTCTAGATTACATATCCTATATGGGCACTTAGGTAGGTCCAGAAATATTAATCTGTCTACAAGACAATCAATTCAAAATCATGAAAGGGCTACGTACTTATTAACGGTTTCCATTAGCAAAGTATAAAGACCCTAAACTACAGAGACCGATCCTGCTGTCTATGTTGTATGCACCCAAACACTGTACCAAAGCAACACTCTATTTTCCCTGAGTGTATGTTGCGTGTGCCCATAGGAACCGGGACCTCTCTGCAGTTTAGATATGTTTGATGTATCTCAGTGTGCTAAGGGCATTAACTTATATCTCCAGTTTGGATATGTTGGGTGAGTATCTTCTGCTATCTTTCTTACCATTTCAGTTTATCATTGGCTCCTGATGAAAAGGTTGAACTTTTGATGACCTCACCCATTTCCTCCCGGCAGAAGCTGAAATTGTTTATGGTCCACATGTACGAAAACTTTACCACCTTAATCTGAAGATTCAAAACAAGAAAGCAGTTCAGAGTCATGACTGTGCACAATGAGCAAGTAGAGGGGAAGAGCTGAAATAACCTCATCACTATGTTACTAATCAAAGGACAGCATTAAGATCTGCCCATGCCTATGACTGCACTACACAGCAACCTATGGAGGGTTCTGCCAAGGCACTTGACTTCCTCTCGTGCGTGTGAAAAGTAACCCAAGGGAAGCACAAACAAATCTAGTTCTATAATAGTTGCATGTCCAAAATGGACCATCAGTACTTTTTCAGTCTATCTCAGGAAGTTCCATAAAAGTGAGACAGTGCACCCTCTGACCTGGCTCAGCCCATGCTGCTTCCATTCATAGGCAGATCCACAAGAAAAAAAACAGTGAGTTTAGAGATGGAGCAGTCTAAATATATTTGTAACTAAAATCTGATGTAGTCCTAGTTGCATTGGTTTAGTTAGTTGGTAATTAGACTTATATCTCTGAAAACCTGGGCTCTAAATTTGTTGAGATCACCAAGCTTCTTTTTGTATGGTGTAATCTTAGTAAACTCCGACCATCTGAGCACACTGTGAATTTACCTGAGTGTAGCACCAGCTTTCTGCTACAGGTCCACTCGACATTTCTGCCGGAGGAGGAGGACTCGGCACCCTTGACATCGCCAGTTTGAAGATTAAACAGGGTTTCACAATTCAGTGAAAGAAACAGTTATGCTGTCTTCACCCTACCTGGCCGGAGAAAAGAGCAATTCCATTAGAACTTGCAGGACACTTTACTCAAGAGTAAAAGCAAAACAAGAAGTCACACTCACCCTCTCCTTTCAACAACTTTAGACAGAAGCACGTTAGGGTGTCTACGCAGCATCCAAGGTGCAAATGCAGCCTGAGTAGACGTATCAGCACTATTAAAAATAGCTGCACAGATGCAGTGGCATGAGCTTCAGAGTGGACTAGCAATGGAAGTACATATCCAGGGTCAAACGTGAGCTATACAAGCACACCAAGAAGCCTGTGCCAGCATATCTACACTGCTGTTTTTAGCAGTATAGATATGGAAAAGGCTGGCACGGGTATGCCTGTCTACCCAAGCTGCAATTACACCTCTGATTGCAGTGTAGACATACACTTAGAAAGAGGGAAATCTGAGACGAAGACCATATTCACTCATGCTTTCGATATATGAACTCTCGATAGGAACAAAACCAGAATATGGACCATATTCCTAGACTAGAGTAGGGCACTCTCTGCTTGACCTGCATTTACTGTTGTTCATCTGGACTAGATGACCTCCTGAAGTCTCTTCCAATCCTAATATTCTATGATCCTATTATTCTCCTAGACTATCAGTTAAGGTCCATGACATTTACTCCTCATTTTTCTTCTGGCACAGTACCCAAACTGATATATGGCAGTGTGAGAAATGGAGTACATAGTCCAAACTTATTCCAATAGTGGGGTTCAGCTTTATTGGTGGTTGAAGCAGCAACACCACAAAAAACTTCAGCCTAAGCTTTCTCTCAAAGCTTAGCTGGTCCCTTTGCTTAGAGGGACAGACAGCCACACGCACCCCCCGCCCTTATATGCTGGTGAAGTCCACAACCCACAACTACCATAATGAGTCAGCAGAATTTACTCAGCTGCTGTACAGGATTGTGAAAAACAAACAAACAAACAGAATTGTTCTGTAAATGAACAACCCACTTGTTTTGCACCCCCAAGGTTTTTATTAGAATTTTTTCTTATTTTGTGTGGAGGGGGTACCCTAGTGAGTTGGGAAGATTCATTAAAAAAAGTGCACCAAAACTTTACCTCAAACATTTGCATTAACACATGTATTTCAATGTTTTATTTTTAATACTAGAAACAACAGGACCTAGCTTTCATTCAGAGACTGAAATTATTCTGAAAAGTTAAGAGAGAAGTGGTAATGATATGTGGGTTGTTCTTATGCTTATTAAAAACAATGAGAAAGTTATACAACTAACAAGAAATACAGAGAAAGGGGATAGAGGAACTAGTGATCGGAGAAGGGGTGTGGCCTGTTTGTTGACTCAATTGTTACTGAATGTTCACAAGAGGGGAGTAGGAAATGCAAGGATCTATAAGCTTCCGGAAGATGGTCAGGGCACTTGAAACCATAGTTCTTTTTCAGTTTTCATATGGCTGAATTCACTACGCGGTTGTTTCTCATTCTAACTGCAGTAAATATGGAAGCTGCTGGTCAACAGAGTGAACCGAAGATTAGTGTTTAGTGATTACTAAACAGTGTATGAATATATCTGACTTAACGCCTCTGAAGTTGAAGGAAGTGGTAAAACAAAAGCAACTGATTACACAGTGGACGCTGCTTAATAATAATCCTATTATTAACAACTGACTAACAGCAACATTGTGCTGGGAACCAATCCCTTCCAACTGACTCTAATGTTAATCGGACTTAAGTCACATGCCTGTTGCCAGTATCCAACTCACAACTTTTTGATGTGCTTTCCCTGGCTGCAGCCCTACAAATCTGCCTGAGGCTGCAGGCGGGGCAACAGAAGGACGGGGGCTGAAGCCCAGATGTTGGGGCTTTCCGTGGGGAGTAGATGCTGGGGATCCAGAGGGCTACACAGTACCTCTCTGTGCTCTCTGGGCTGCATCCTGCTCTTGTATTTGGGCCCTGGATTTGGGAAATCCCAGCATGTCCTTCCTGGGCTGCAGACAGGGATGGAAGAGCTGGGATGTGCCCTCCTTGGCTGCAGCCCCACGAACTGTGCTGCTGCCCTGCTCACAGCCTTCCCTTCCAGCTGCAGCCAAGTCTGCAGGGCTATCCCAACCACTAGTAGCAGGCAGGACTGCAGGGCTGAATTCAGGGAAAGCACACCCTACTGCTTCCTTCACCAGCTGCAGCCATGCAAATCTATTTTCCTCTTACTGGCAACGTGTACATATATATTAGCTTTTTTGCTGAGAACCAACAGGCTGCAAATAAGTGAATTCTACTGTATTCAATAAAAAAATTCTTGCAATGTAAAATATAAAAATTGTCAAGAGTTGTTAAGTAACAAGCTTAAAAAGGGACTCTTGCTCATTTTAAGTGCAGAAAGTGAGCTTATTCAAGATCAAATGTGCCATAACAAAACTGTTTAGTAAAGCAGAAGAACAAAATATGGATATGTTTGATGAGCCTCAAGCGAGATACATTGACTATCACTGCTGTAATCAAAGACAACCAATATAATAATTTAAGTCCCTGTTCCAGGCTTCCAGCAGCTCTTCAAGATTAGTTTCATTCCGTAGCAACGTCTGTTATATCTGACACGCAAAATATGACAAAAAAAATCAGTCTGATCATATCATTAAAAAACCCAACCACAACTGAAAAGCAAGTGACTTGGACTTCATAAGGAAGTTCCAGCTTTTTTTTTTTTTTTTTTTAAATGCTAACAGCATCATCTTCAATGTGGCACAAAATGAGCAATTTAAATAAATAACTAAAGCACTTTGTCCAATATTCACTCCTTCAGAAAGATTGAAAATTGCAGGTCCACTGCCTGATTTTTCAAGTGAAGTAATAAAAGAAATAGCATCCACATTAATGCAAGACGATTGATCAAAAAACAGCTACAAGCATTCTTATAGGAGAATTTGCATTTCTTCAAAATGGTATTGATTGTGTGTGAAAAGAACAGTATATAATATTGTGCCTAACTTCATGAAGATGCCATTGAAGAACACAAAGAAAGGTACAGTAAAAATCTTACTAAATTGATTGCACAATGAAAATAACTGTGTGCTTCCGACTGTACAGTGTCTAGCATTATAGAGATCCAATGAACCTAATCTTCAGACATACGAGTGTTCAGAATTACTTAGGCTTTATTTTCTCAGCACCACCACCTAAAAGTCCTACAGCATGCTGCAGATGCTCAGATTATTCTTTAACTACCATCAGTTTCACGGTTGATTGAAAAAGAAGGACTGATGACGTTCTCAGGAAGATTGTCTCTCTACATTTGTACTGAACAACTGTATACTGAAATTTGCATTGAGCATGTGGACTACTTTGATCAAAACATAGCATATCTCATACAACAAATCCGTGGCGAGGTTCTAAATTTACAAGAGCAATTGAAACCAGTTTTGGAGGGACTGGACAGATCACAGGCTGATGACACTACTCTCTCAGGCCTCATCTACACTACAAACATAGGTTGACATAAGCTGCATTAAGTCAATCTAATAATGTATGTATCTACACTACCAAGTCCCTTCCGCTGATCTAAGTGGCCAGTAAAGTAGACTTCTGTATTCCACCTCCATGAGAGGCATAGCGCTTGATTTGACAGCCACTGGTCGACATGGGGATAGTGTAAACATGGCATTGTGTAATTTGAATGAATTGGCCTCCAGGTGTCATCCCACAGCGCTCTGCTGTGACCTCTCTGGAGAGCACTTTCAACTCCACTGCACGTCAGCAAGGTACACAGGAAACAGCTGCTCCCGTTAATGCCCCTGGAACTTTTGAATTTTCATTTCCTGTTTGATCAGTGTGGAGAGTTCACCAGCATATCTGATCATGGAGACCTAAGGCTGCAAAAGCGCTCCAGCATGGAGTACAGAGGAGGTGGTAGATCTTATTGCTGTGTGGGGAGAAAAGTCTGTAGAGGCAGAACTCCTATCCAACAGAAGAAACGCTGACATCTATGCCAAGAATGCACAGGGCATAGGGGACACCAGCAGTGCTGCATGAAAATAAAAGGAGCTTCGGCAAGCATACCGGAAGACAAAGGAGGTGAACAGTCATTCTGGTTCTGCCCCACAGACACGCCGCTTTTATGAGGATCTGCATGCGAATCTCAGCGGTGACCCCACTACTACCCCAAAAGTCTCCGCCGATACCTCTCAGGAGCCCTGGGTGCTTTGCACAACAATGAAGAGGACATTGTTGATGAGGAAGATGAGGAGGAGGAGGAGGAGGAGAATGTGAGGCAGGCAAGCGGAGGATCCATTATCCCCGACAGCCAAGAACTGTTTTTAACCCTGGAGCCCATCCCTTCACAGGACCAGCTGGCAGCAATGTGTGATGCTGTGGAAGGCACCTCTGGTGAGTAAACATTTCCAATCAAAGTGTAGACGTTACGTGCTATTATTTTTTATGTTTAATCTGAAAAAAAAAGTAAGTGTAGTGGATATCGGCGGCCACTCCAGCTACACGGGGGTGCTCTCCAAAACAGACAGCTTATGTGCATGGGGATAGCCCAGGAATCCTCCATCATTCCTTCTAATACAAAGCTCAGAAAGGTGAAAATATCTTAACAACCAGAGACTTTTCCATCTGGAAAACTGAAATACAGTAATGTGCAAAATTCCATGAAGTAAACATGCCAATCATGGAGAAATAAGGGGATGGAGATGTGCAGAAATTTAACTCATTCCAGGTCAGTGAGGGTTCTCCTTTTCTAAGGTAGAGTGAGGGAGCCATTTATGCCAAACAGGAGCTGGATAGTTCCGTTTATTTATTTATTTATTTATTTGCACTTCAGCCTCCTTTTCATTCTGTAACGATTAAACCCTGAAGACCTTTCAGACCTCTTCCTCTTAACTAAGTACCAAGGAAGAATTACTGGGAATCAAAATGGCAAACAGATACAGAGTTTGCATCCAATGTGTTCCAGTACTGGCAACTCTTGTGATTTTTTCCACCAGTGTTGGGATTCTGGCTGGAGCTAGCGTGCATTTCATCACTATGAGAGCAACTCTGGCCCTAACATGATTCTGAGCCCAGCCTGGGAAGGGTAAAAACATCCTCTGATTGACTGACTTCCCCCAACTTCTAACCCACTGGAACAGAGCCACCAGTCAGGACTGATGTAGGAAGAACTCTCCTTTTCTCCCTCTCCCCATCCCCACAGCAACCTGAAGCCATTCTCTCACAGGAGAGGAGTTAGCTGGAGAAAAGGCAGTTCAAGGTGCATCTACTCCCTCCCCGACCCTCTTGTAAGCAATGAATATGGCTCCTCTGCTGCTCCTCGGTCTTTCCCTGCAACACCAAGCATGCGAAGAGGCAGAAGGGGGTGAAGAGCCCCTGGAACTGCTGTCCCCGCAACCTGGAAGTGGAGAGGGGATCCTGCTGCAGCACCCTTCAGACCTGGCGGATGAGATGCATGTGAAAAACCTCAGGAGGAGCTGCAGTGAGGCTGGGAGGCTGAACTGATGGAGGTGGGGTGGCAGGACTGATTTGGAGGCTGGTCAGGGGCAAACTTAATTCTTGGCAAAGGAGAGGTGGATGAGGGGGTGAAAGCTCCTGCAGTGAGAGTCAAAAATCACCTACCTAATAAATTTGGAAGAGAAGGCAACACTAATTGTTACACACACACAGGACAGGCAGAGAGAGTTAAAAAAAAAAATCAAAAGACAACATATGCACATATGATTTTGTGGTCAATCTCACAATTTTTAATCTTTGGAGGCTGGCAATAGTGATGTTCACAGGCAGGAGAGGAGATGAGAAAAGTGATATCATCATAGTAAGGAGAGAAGTGTCCTGTGGAAAATTCATTCCACCTTGATGCACTGCACTACTCTCTATTTGGGATGTAGAATAAATTCAGTTGACTATTTGCATTAAAAAAACCAACCAAACAAAAAAAACCATGAATGCTCTCTCAGAGAGACCAAAAACCTCTGCATGTCACTCTAGGTTCCAGTGAACTGGTTGCCGGTCTCAGTCCAATAGTCTCTCTGAATGTATAAGCGAATCAGAACCATTTGCTAATGATATTCCTCTTTACACACTTAATTACCCTACAAACATCAGTATTTTTCATCAAGGGAGAAACTGAGTATACAGGAGGAAGAGTGAAACTACACAATTTGTTTGTTTTTGTGCTAATTTCTTTCAGTTACAGTTATCCGGGTCCAAAATATTCAGACAGAGATGTGATTAAGTTGAAGCTGCGCCCTTAAATCACGACTGCCCAGACATACTATTCTGTATTATTAATGGAGCATGAGCTTTCATGGGTGAATACCCACTTCATCGGTTAGTCTATAAGATGCCACAGGACTCTTTGCCACTTTTACAGATCCAGACTAATACGGCTACCCCTCTGATACTTGTATTGTTAATGGTGTTTTAAGAGCATTGGATAGACACCATGTTGTTATTTTAATTTATTTAAAATAACTTCATGCCAACTCATTTCTATAATAGTCCCCGGCATAGTGTGCGATAGAAGCTTCCTTCCTCTATTAACTAGCCAGCTGAGTTACTGAGGCAATAGGAGAGCCTGGAAGCTGCGTGACTTTAAGATGCATAAAATAAGATCTGCAACAAAGCACATGTAATTTGGTTAAATACATTGCATTAAGTTATTGCCACCACCTAGTCTGGACACACAGAATTTTTTTTTTTTATTGAGAGAGCATAGGAAGGGAAAGAGGATCAATTTACCAGAATATCATCAAGACAGAACCCAAACATGTGGGTTTCTTTGGAAAGCCCTGAAGACTGGCAGCCATTATGCTTTCATTTGCTAACTTTCTACCTTTAAAAACTTAGTTAAAGAATGTCAAAATAACTTTTAAAAAAAGTTTAAGCTTTTCTATTAATTGCTTCTCTTCCTTCAAAGCACCCATCTATAGAGTCCCAAAAGGCTCAATTGTCAAAATTCACATGAATTCATTAGAACTGGTGAGGCACCATAGGCTGGAGTGCCAGCAGTATGCAGACAAGCCCAAAATTCCATATCTCCTTTATATCAAACAAAACAGCACCACAGCTGTTTAACTAAAAATCACAACTGGGCAAACAGCAGATGACTAAAGCTAAACTAAGGCAAGACTGAGGAGATCGATGGTAGGACGAAGGAACCTGTCTCCTTATAACAATCCTGCCAGGAAGGGCTTTTGTTCTCAAGTTGTTCTATTGAGTCACAGCCTTGGGCTTTTTCTGGTGTCCTTTATGCTACTGGTTGCAGAGGCTAGACAAGTGCATCACTTCTAATCACACACAAACCTGGCGATGATGCACCATGCACTGAAGATCTTCGGAATACAGTACTAAAAGCGATATCTAGGAATGAAGCAAAACACCATAAAAAAAATCCAGTGGTCCAAAATGAGAACACAAGTCACTGTTAACATATCCCCCCACACCTCTGCACGGGCTTCCAGTTAAGAGCCCAGTTCAAGGTCTCTGTCCCAACATTCAATGCCCTCCCTGGGATTGGCTTCCGTTACCCAAGAAATCACCTTTCCCAATAGCTACATTTTACCACAGTGCAGTGGAGGCTTGCGAATGAGAGTGTTGGAGACAGAATTTACAGGGGCTGAGCTACATGAACTTACTCCAGCAGAAGAATGACCATGAACCTGACCATTTGTAGAACTCAACTTAAAACTAATTTCTTTGACGTGGCTTTCCTTTGAATTTTTCCCACACACAAAATAGAAAGTCATATAAAATTAACGGAACTATTTTCCCCACAGAATAGGAAGATAGATTATTTCTCTTTTTAAATGCTTGAGAGGTGCTCAGATACAATTGAGACAGACTAAAGCTGCATATTAAGAGAATTTGACGTTTACCTTCTGATACTGCACTGTTCTACCACTCCCCTAAAATTGTGTGTTAAGTCTTATATGTAGTACAGACAATGTTTCCAATGGCAACCTCTTTTAGAAGTTAATAATTCAGTTATAAACTTTTTTCTCTGGACAATAATTTTGCAAAGAGACGGGTAATTTTAAAGCCACTTGTTTCACCTGCAACATCATAACTTCGGGATCTACTGAACTCTACTAACAAAGGAATTTTCAGAAGCCTACTGATGTTAGGCAGAATAAGTCTCTATAATATTTAGAAAAAGACTAATTAGTAAACAGATTGCTACTGCTTTCCTTCTATTAGTTTCCAATACATCTTCTATTTAAGCAGGCTTCAGGTAGAGTTGATCAACATCTCACAAAACCAATATTATTAGAGTACAAACTAGAGAAATATCCTTGCAAGTGTCTGCAAAACAATCTGCAGGAGCTCAAATCTTCTCTCAAACAAGCGCCAAACAAGATAACTGCATGACGTGGTAGAAAAATAGAACAGTCCACAAAACCAATTTTATCACAGCTTTTAAGTCTGGAACTAGGAAGTGTGATCAGTCATGGAATAAATAAAATTGTGGTTTCTTCATCACATTTGTTCAAAATAAAATGAATGTCCATTTTAAAGAAGTGATGTGGGGATCTGGATTATATTGTTTGAGTGCTTTTCAATAACTAGACTGATGATTGGGTAAATCTTAGCTAACTAAGAGTTTGAAAAACCCAGATGAGTGGGAAGAGTTGGACTCGGGAAGCCATCAACGCCTTTGATAGATGGGAGGAAGAAAAGAGCAGAATGGCATTTGAGCCACTTGCTGTTTTTCAGTAGGGATGCAGGAACTTATCCTCTTTTGCAGAAGGGCCAGAAAGGAGCAGGGAAACAGAACAGAAGGCACCACTTTTCCTTTAAGAGGAGGGACCAGAGCTGCTGTGTGTTCTTGTTGTGTGGTGTTTATTTGCTTCAGATTGTGGGGGGCTGTCTGTAAGCGAGGACTGATTTGTCTCCCAAGGTCTGTGAGAGTAACGGATAGTCCTTCAGGATAGGTTGTAGATCCACGCAACAAAAACACTAACCCAGGAACCAATCCCTGCAACAAACCCTGTTGCTAACTCTGTCTACATATCTATTCAAGGGACACCATCATAGGACCTAACCACATCAGCTACACCATCAGAGGCTCGTTCACCTGCATATCTACCAACGTGATATATGCCATCATGTGCCAGCAATGCCCCTCTGCCATGTACACTGCCCAAATTGGACAGTCTCCATGCAAAAGAATGGATGGACAAAATCAGACATCAACGATTGTAACATTAAAAAAACAGTAGGAGAGCACTTCAATCTCCCTGGACACTGAATAACAGACTTAAAAGTTGCAATTCTTCAACCAAAAAACTTCAAAAACAGACTTCAACGAGAAACTGCAGAATTGGAATTAATTTGCAAACTGGACACCATCAAATTAGGTCTGAATAAAGACTAGAGTGGATGGGTCACGACAAAAAGTAATTTTCCCTCTGTTGATACTCACACCTTCTTGTCAGCTGCTGGGAATTGGCCTCGTTAGCACTAATCCCCCACTTGGTAAGGCAACACCCATCTTTTCATGTGCTGTAATATTGTATAATATATATATATATATATATATATACACACACACACACTGCTTACTGTATTTTTCACTCCATGCATCTCATGAAGTGGGTTTTAGCCCATGAAAGCTATGCCCAAATAAATTTGTTAGTCTCTAAGGTGCCACAAGGACTCCTCGTTGTTTTTTCTGATACAGACCAACACGGCTACCACTCTGAAACCTAGCACAGGAATGACTCATACTGGCCCAAAACATTACAGCATTTGATTATGTATTAGTTCAATAAAGAATGTGAACATGTTTTTAAGTAATCCATGTCCAATACATCTCTTGAAAGCATTTTGTGCCACAACACAGGACAACCAAGACCAGGAAAATCATACAGTCAATGGCTCCTTCAGCTAGAAGTGGAGAAGCAACAGTCTCGTTTTATATAGTAAGGCGACGGAAGATAATATCAAATAGTAGCACTATTAAAAAGTGAAAAAACATATGAAAAAGAATGAGATTAAACAACTGGAGAAACATTCTACTAAAATTAATAGTGAATGAGACATCAGGTTCCCAGAAGAATTCCAGTAAACCTGAATTAAAATACTGTCCTTGTCTTGGGGAAGTGACATATACCCTTAATTGAGGTCAATCAGAAAAAAGGAGAAATCATATTTGGGATCCAAGCCACAAGAACCCCGCCCCCCCCAATAAAACACAAAAGCCTTTAACGACCAATAAGATCGAACATATAGCAAAACTGCAATGCCAAAGCCAGTGAAAACATACAAAGAACATTATTAATGTAAAATTCAGGCATTCTAGGTATAAACCAGAATGGAGGAAGTTCTGACCAGAACATAATGTATCATCACTAATCTTGTGAGCTTCTCTTCTATACCTAAGAACAAGAAGGCAAAGTGAAGGATGAAATCTCAACTTAGAAGATATTTGCTTTGTTGGGCTAAACTGTAGCATGAAGTAAAAACCATAATCATTACTCTCACAAATAAATAAGAAAAAGAAATCAAAACCTAAAGAATGGTGCACAATTTAAAAAAAGTTTCAACATTAAAGAATTTCAGTGGCTAACTCACTATTTTGTTTTTACCAGATATTTGCCTTTTCTTCTACTCTCATCCACTTGAATCTTTTTAACAGAGTACACACATTCATTACTGGAGATGTTACATATAAGCTTATAACAAAAAGCTTGTTAATAAAGGTATAAGTCCATAAATTGCCCAGGATACTCATTTCCCACAGAACATATTTTTACCACAATATTCCCTAAGGTGGTAGGGAGGCTTCTTAACCTGGAAACATACTGGTAGCAGCAGCCTCTTCTGCTGGTTCCAGTATATTGTTCCAAAACCTTATACTCTTACAAGATCATCACCTTCAGCCACACATCAGCCTTCAAGATGCCCAACAAACTCCTGCCATTGAAACCCCCCCAATGGCATGTTAATCAAAAGCATTCAGAGCTTTTCAGGGATTGAAAATTATGCTTGTCAGAGTTCTGCAATTTGCTATCAGCTCGCACTTTGTTGGCCCTTCTGCTTTACAGGACATAAGAGTTCCTCTCTAATGGAGGGGGTAAGGGTGTGGCGCACTCTCCTAGGTTGCATGTACTTTTTTTTTAAAAAGATATATGACCTTATCAGACACAAAGATAGAAAAAAAATCAAATTGGCCAGTGCTTTCCACTTCAAAACCTCCTGAATTTACTTCAAATCAGTAGCCTTGCTTTCTTACACAACGAATCTTAAGTATGCCCACGTTTGCTAAAAAAAAAATAAATAAAAAAAAAAAGCTGAATTTTTCTAGCCAGATCTTAGGGTATAATACCCAGTCCACACGTTTATATGTATAATCACATTTCAGAACTGAATTAAGAACCCTGCAACTGACACAAAGTTGTGGCATTCACATAGATCTAAGTCTGCAGATACTAATCATGCAACTTTGTGTCCAACTGGCTTGACAAAGGCAAGATCTGACTTCAGGAAGTACAGGCTCTCTCTGTGTATTACTTTAATGTGTTTTTAGATATTTCCACAAAAGATTGCATAAGGGAAACTACTGCATTTCTCCTGCAACTGTTTATATCATTAACACTTAAAGCAGAGTTTGGTGCTGCATTCTGTATACTGCATTTGGCATTAATGATATTATCAGGCGTAGAAGGGAATGAAAAGCGTAAGGGACTTTACTTATCTGCCAAGATTTAAATTATGGGGAATTGATTTTCCAGCTATTTTTGTTTTAAAATATATTTGAATTTTTGCCTGCACAAAGAATTCAGTTCACTTTTCTAAAGCAAAAAGAATAGCATGGAGATCATTGTGATATTTTTTTAGTCAGAGTATTTTTGGGTAGGGAAGGGGGAAAGGCTGACACTTAAGCTTTCCTTCTTTTTTCTTATGTCTAGCCTCAAAAGACTGTCCCCATATCAATCCAACCTGCTCTTTTAAAAAAAAAAAAAAAAAAAAAAAAAAAAAGCCTTCAAAGTCTGATTCTCCATTATTCTCAAACAGAAACCAGAATGAATTTTCCCTTTTACTTTTCTATGTCAGCTAGGGTGACCAGATGTCCCAATTTTATAGGGATAGTCCTGGTATTTGGGGCTTTTTCTTATATAGGCTGCTATTACTCCCCACCCCGTCTCGATTTTTCACACTTGCTATCTGGTCAGCTTAATGTCATCTTCCTACTTCTCTTTCACACCCCACTGAGTCCCAATGTTATATTGCCATGTTGCACGTTATATAGAACTAGAGACACCAGATGTCTGCTAATCACATACATGCAACACAAAGACTAGATAGTACAACTGTGAACATCAGGTTAAACACAGGCTAAAAGACAAGTCTGAGTTGCAGTAGGACTTGTAACCCTTTTTCTGCTCTCGACAATAGTGAGCAAGTCCATCATAAATGGTCTCAAAATAATCTGAACATTCCATTTCAAAGGAGCAGTCACTAAAATTAAGGTTACTTTAAAATGCTTATTTTATTTTATTCAGAACTTACTTTAATGTAATTTTTATTTTTCTTGCTTAATTCTAAAGGTACATAAATTGAATGGATGTCATTTCATTCTGAGCTGGAAATTTAATTTGCATACAAATGCACTGCAATTTTGCCTGAAGGAGAGCAAATCTCTATAAGGCAGTTATGTAACTGTACCAGCAAGATTCCAACCAAACCTTTAGAAGTCCAAACACTTGCATGGACTAACTATGCTCCTTATACCTAGAAAAGGTAGACAAGATTCTCTGCCCAGTGGAAGATATATCGGAATGAAAGGACAGACACTTAATTGCTAGTGTGAAAAATGGCAGGCAAATACAAACTAAAAACTGCAATACAGTTTTCAGATTTTTGTAAACGCTTCACAATGGATTCTAAAAATCCCTTTACCTGACTGATTGATACGGATTCAATTATTATGCACTATTGCTTGAGGTCTGACACTTTATACACAGTGAAGGCTTAGGTGGTGAAAACATGAAGACTATTGTGTCATGTAATGCAATCCTGAAACTGAAGAGACAAGACCCTAGAATAGCAACATTTAACCCACAAGTGGTTCTCTTCTTCAGTTTGACTTAGGCAGAGGTTTCCAAACTGTGGGGCGTGTCCACTGGGGGGCTTGGGAAGGGAGCACCAACTCCACCCCCAACTCACCTCAGTGAGCCACCCAGCCTTACATGTTCCTGTTGTTGGCTGGGTTGGAGGGGGTTCAACCTAAACTTGTAATTCAAAGGAGCGGAGGGCCTCAGCTCAAAATCCACTGGTTTACAGTTAACTTGTTATTATATCTTTGTTTCTAAGATAGTCTAATTCTTCCATATCTCTCTGACTCCGCTGGAAGATAAAATGGTTTTTCAGTGTTTAAACGACAAGTGCATGTCTAAAGACCATTACATTACAGTCCACCTGTCTCACTTACTACCTTACTTATCTGTAAGAGCCTGTTTGTTTATTTGTGTAGATCAGTGGTTCTCAGCCTAATTACCACTATAGGCAACATATCCAGCTGTCTATGGGTTATGAGGGTCACATCCATACAATATATATACTACCTCAGGGATTGGCTATATTTGGCATGTGGCCAAATCCGTTGGCGAGCCAGGACGGTTTGTTTACCTGCAGCATCTGCAGGTTCGGCCAATTGCAGCTCCCACTGGCCGTGGTTCGCCATTCCAGGCTAATGGGGGCTGCGGGAAGTGCTGTGGGCCGAGGGATATGCTGGGAAATTAATGGGCAGCAAGTTTAAAACAAATAAAAGGAAGTTCTTCTTCACACAGCGCACAGTCAACCTGTGGAACTCCTTGCCTGAGAAGATTGTAAAGGTTAGGACTATAACAGAATTTAAAAGAGAACTGGATAAATTCATGGAGGTTAAGTCCATTAATGGTTATTAGCCAGGATGGGTAAGGAATGGTGTCCCTAGCCTCTCTTTGTCAGAGGGTGGAGATGGATGGCAGGAGAGCGATCACTTGATCATTACCTGTTAAGTTCACTCCCTCTGGGCCACCTGGCATTGGCCACTGTCCGTAGACAGGATACTGGGCTAGATGAACCTTTGGTCTGACCCAGTACGGCCATTCTTAAGTTCTAAGGTGAACCGCGGCTAGCGGGAGCTGTGATCAGCAGAACCTGTGGATGCTGCAAGTAAACAAACCATCTCAGCCAGCCAGCGGATTTCCCTGACAGGCCACATGGCAAAGGCTGCCAATCCCTGTACTACCTGTATGGCACTGAGGATGTCACATGGGCCGTAGCTGTGTGCTGATTGGGCCACATGTGGCCTGCAGGTTGAGAACCACTGGTGTAGATGTTGCCAGTGGCGGGATTGTCTCAGATTTGACAACAGACATCTGTTGTAGATTTTCAGAGAGGTCTGACCCTCTAGCAGTACAGCTGTCAATTTTAGCTGAATCAACCCCAACAGAGCAGAATGTGTGATGGGGTCAGAGTGACCCAAACTCAGTGTCTTTTTTAAGTATACCATAATTTCAAAGTCCATGTCATAATTTAAATAGACTTATACCTCTGATGACATTTGAGCTATGAGGCTCCTGAAAGTGTAACAGTTGCAAGAATTCAATCTTTTTCAGATTCTACCATATTTCAGACAGAGTGCAATTTAATGAATAATGAGATTCCAAAATATTTTAAATGGTTGTAGTAGTAACTAGTGAGCGTGTTCACCTGCTATTTTTAAGTGTAAATATTCTGCAGTCCATTCTCCCCATGTCTGCATACAAGGATTTTTTGTTGTCAGAGAAAGCTAGAGCTTTGTAAAAAGAGCCCTGGAAATTGCTTTAGATGGACCATGTCAAATACAGTAGGATAAATTAATTTAACCTTTTCTGTACCAAACAAAAAATAGTCAACATCAACAATGTACACACTGGGTTTATTATTAATGCAATTTGAAGTAGTATAACTGTACTGTGTAATGGACAGAATATGATATACATTACAGGCTAAGAAGTAATAATACTAATGTCTACAGAAGAGTATAGCAATTCTAGTACTTGTTCCTACAGTGGTAGGCACCACTGCAGCTAGCAATATTTTGTTAGTCTCTTCCAAAGTAGTAGCTAGAAAAATATGTCCAGTTAAAGGTTATTGTTGGAATGTTTAATTCCCTCTGTGCTGCTAGTTTCTATATTAATCCAACACTCCCAAAGCTGCAAGACCAGCTCTACCACACAGAATGCAGCTATACAACTCCTGTAATCAGCAACAGAATTTACTCACAGTGCAAAAATGAACTCCCAAGTCTTTCCTGGGCATTTGCTACACAGTCAGTGGTTCTGCATCTTTTTTGTCCTAGAAATTTGTAAAAATAAATAAAGTAAATGGCATATTCAGTGTCTACTATGTATTTTCTTGAATATTAGTCATATCACCAGCACAGAAAGATAGGTTTACAGAACACCCTCTTTCTTCCACCTCCAATCCCAACAGAGTTCAGTACAGGGCCAGCAGTAACAATGTGAAACCAAGAAGAGGAGACAACCTCTGCTAAATCTCTGGAGATAGTTTCTGAAATAGAAGGCTAAAATTGCCTCATAAACAAAGACATATTTTAAACCCAGACTTGAGTATTTTTAATCGTTGTTATCCTTCTTCATTATCATGTGTCTTTAGAATTTGGGGTACATGATGCATTAATAAGTCTCTTGTTCATGCTAGAACCCAGCAGCATCCTGCAAGATTCTGAATTAGTAGTGAGGAAGCAAGCAATGCATCAGAAACTGAGTATATAAATCATTTCTATTATAAATAAAAAAATTCTGTTTGATTCCCTTTTCATGCTGAATAGCAAGCAGCAGTAATCAGAGGCTGGAGCATTACAGCAGGATCTTATGTAACCCTTCAATTGTGCAGAGAACTAAGCCGAAAGGCGAGGGGGAGAGAGAGGAGAGAAACCTATGCAGATGTTCATCAGCACACATTTCCAAACACCCCAGTTTGACCCAAGCCATTTTGAGCCTTCTATCACTCTTCCAAGCAAAGATTAACACTGTTTCTTATTAGTTCAATAAATATACCTTTTGCCATCTCTGGGTAAAACTTTTACAGAAATAAAACACCCAAGAAGAACTGAACCAGATACTTTGAAGTGTACAGGTTGAGAACATGTGTGAGACAGTGGAATGGCAAGTCACATGAGCCAAATACTAAACAGAAGGGTGAATACCAAAAATAAAGCTGTTAAGTCCCTCCAATTGTATACTGTATTTAGATCTAGAAAATTCATAGAGGACAGACACACAGCCCACAACAAATCTAACATTGTACATTTAAAGTCCAGACTATGCCTCAGAAATGTACATTCCCATCCGCACCACCCAAAAAATTCTGCTAGTGCTGACACTGGTTCAGTTGACCTGATGGAACATGAATCTAGAGATGGTTCTGGTAGCTGGAACTGTTTTTACTTCTCAGCAGGTCTAACTGACACAGCAGTAAAAAAAAAAAAAAAAGGCTCTGGTGGCCAGAGTCTTATATACATTAGATCATGGACCAGTTCTAACACCTGTTCAACTGAACTAGTGGGCCTTTTTTGTAAGTGTTCCCATTGATGACACTGCCCAACCGTAACATGTAGGATCAGCAATGGTACCACTCGTGGAAACTTTCAAAACAAAAAAGTGTCCCAACTACAGTTCCCACCACAATTTGAAGATGAAGTTCCATTATATAAGTACAATGACTTCCTACATAAAGCTCCAGCTGTAGAAGTAGGCTACTGCTGATTATACTGAGCACATATAAAATGATCGAGCATGTTCCTACGAAATTTACTATAACTGTAAAATAAAAAAAAATAAAAAAAGTGTCAAAGTCATCTTGTAGCTTTCTATTATGGCTTTAAAAAGTATGCCACCACCTTGATAACAGAAATATCAATCAAAGAGCAAAATATGTGGTTTATAAAAGTTGATTTATTTTATCAGAATAAGGAGTAAGTGTCCCTGAAGTCCATACATCAGATTTTACAGTAGTTACTGAGGCTTATACTGTGTGCCTGTTTTTTATTACTGTCCATTTCTGATTTAGTAACAGGCTATCAGTGATGCATTGATACTGCCAAAGTTTGAGGCCTCTAGATATATCAGTGATTAAAAAAAACCCCAAACATAGCCACATCTCTTCATTCCATAAACCACAATGATGCAAGTGACATCATCAAACCAAGCCATTTCAGGCCTAGCGCTCTGGTAAAAAATAAATAAATTATATATTATATATACACACACACCCCTCTACAACGAGAATTCGGATATAACGCAGTAAAGCAGCGCTCCGGGGTGTGTGTGTGTGTGTGTGTGTGTGTGTGTGTGCACACTCCGGAAGATCAAAGCAAGTTCGATATAATGCGGTTTCACCTATAACACGGTAAGATTTTTTGGCTCCTGAGGACAGCATTATATCGGGGAAGAGGTGTATCTACCAGCAAAGAATCAAGTCTCCCATACATTGTACTTGACTTTTCCAGAGGAAACTATTTATTTTCATAAAGCATTTGATCATGAATATTGATAATTAGGGCTGCAGGTCTATCAGAGATACTTTGATTTTTCTGTTTGTCGGTGACTTTTCTTTGTGTCTTTGATTAACCCTGGACCACGGCCTGACCATGTTTACCGCCATACCTTGGGCCGAGTGATCCGGCAGCACCATGGCCAGGAAGAGTGGGGGCAACATGTTATAGGGGGAGCAACCCGCCTGCACAATGTGGCAAGAGCCAAAGGGCTGGAGCAGACAGCTGGGTCAGTCCTGCAGGACAAAAGTCATTGCTGAGGGCTGAGTGCAGGTTCAGCTTGCTCTGAAAACTACCTGTCTCCCCCACTCCGTCACCCCAAGGACCTCCCAACCTAGGGACAGGACCTGATCTCCGCACACTGTGACTTTATACACCATTTCCTCCTAAACCCATAACATACACTAGATTTACCGTGACTGCAGTGTGATTTTTGATTTAAAAAAATGCTGTGACAAATCTGCAGCACTAATGATAATTAGTCACACTTCTTACGGCAAGCCATCAGACCAACAACGCATAGAAACCAGCAAACATTAGTTTACAAAGAAGTCATTCCTTTTATAAACCATGATGTGATGTGATTTTTGTGATCAGATCATCATCTAACACACTCTGGTAACAGAAATGTGAAGACACAATCAAATGACATACATTTCCCATTTACAAAAATACACTTTCCTTCTCACAGACCACAGCCATATAGATAATTATTTTACACTTGCAATAGTGTACATTATTAATCAAGGTATTCCAGTAACAAATACCAACACATCTAGCAACCAGCTCATATTATAAACATATTTAATATGAGCAAAAGGAACTTTGTTGCCTCTTCATCAACTGCGATGATGCACTAATACAGTCCCAGGCCTGGGCCATTCTTCTAAGAGAGATATCAATACTTATATGATGCAGTACTAAGCTGATATAAAAACTGATCTTCCCCACTGGTTTAGCTGTTTTCCTCATAATTCTCATTAGTTAAGCAAATACTGGTCATCTCCACCCCTCACCCCTCCATCTCCGACAACACACACTCTTTGTTTGTTTAGCTACTGGTCATCTCGCTTTCCTTATGCCAATCCTTGTTCCCCTTCTCCCAACTCGAATTCGTTGACTGAACTATTTCCCTCCAGCTATTGGTCTTGCCATCCAATCCTTATTTTTTTATTTTTAAGTGGGTGGTTACCTCTCTCCCTCACTTCACTCCTTGCTGATTCAACAGCGTGTTCCCCCTTCGCCATTATCCTTACTGGCTTAACTATTGGCCCCTTTCCCCAGGACTCTTACCTCCTGGCTTCAGTGAGTTACCCTTATTGCTGAAGGCTGCTTTGTTCTACAGCAGGGTGGCGAGTCAGAGGGGCCCTGGCTCAGACAGGTGCAGTAGGTGAGGATAAAGCCCCTCCCTCAGGACTCCTACCCCACTTTCTGCAGCCAGCCCCCTGTGAGAATACAAGCAGAGGTAGCTCACTATTTGGCAGCATGTCTCCCTTCTCCAAGTCTCCCTGCGCAGGTGCAGAGGATCCTTATTCCGCAGGTCCCTGCAGCGACGTTCTGCGCAGGCGCTGAGCACACGAAGCAGCAGGATGTTGCTGCTCCTGGCTCTTCCCTTCAAAGTGCGCCTGCGTGATATCCTGACTGTTCCTCCTCCGGCATCCTAATGGAGGCTGCGCGCGCACACTGCCTCATCTCGGACTCTAGCGGACGCCTCCTGCTGCTGCGCACGCGCCTTCCCAACACCCACTGGAGCTGCGCGCGCCCCTCCCTGGGGTTCGACTCTCGGAAGCTCATAATTTGGCAGCGCTGCGGCACATGCGCTGTTCTCCTTCGGTTCCCCTAAGCTATGATGGCTCACTATTTAGCAGCGGGCAGCCGTTGTCGCAGTGCCATTTGAACAGCCAGTATGGAAAGAGGGGCAGTTCGGAGCGGATCTCTTACTCCCAGCCAGCTGGTGAGTCCCTGCTTGGGGCTGCCCTACGTGCCACTCTCGGAGGGGGTGTGGTGCCACCAACACCTCCCCGTGGAGATCCTCGGGTCTCGCCCCACTCCGCCATCCGGTCTCCCCTCCCCTCACCTGAGGTTATACCGCTGGTTGTTGCTGTCCCCTTGTGGCCTCCTCATACTGCCCCAAACCGACACATCCGGGCCTCGCCGCGACGCCGTCCCTCAGCGCCACGACGCCACGCTCGGGGAGAGGGGGGTGTGTGGAGAGGGACGCACTGAGCATGCGCGGCGTGCAGGGAGGCGGGAAGGGCGTCGAGCGAAGCGGGAGCGTGGCGGCAGAGGCTCGCGGGCTGAGCTGAGGTGAGGGGGAGCGAGGAGAACGCGGCGCGCGTGCATGGGAGTAGACAGCCCCTCCCCTCCGGGCCCCGAGGCGGGAAAGCTGGGCCTGTGTGTGTGAGGAGCAGGGTGGCTGGGGTGAGGGGCTGTTTGGGGGCGTCGTGTGGGGTATCAGACACTTGGGGGTGCGGCTCTTGGGGAGAAGGGAGGCTGCATGGTTACAGGGCTAGTGGCACCTGCGCCCCCTCTCGGGTGACCAGCCAAGCTAGGGGGAGTTTCCCAGTTTTCGCAGCCTTTGACCTGCCTATTGACCTGGCCTGCCAAGCAGGGCCTAGTGACCTCGGGCGCCGGTGGTTCTTCCCTTTAGGAGTCTGCCCAGTGGGCTACGGTGACCAGACGGCCAAGTGGCGTTCACTGGAGCAGCAGGAACAAGACCTCTAGAGAGAAGGATTTTAAACAACACTCTCATCGGCCTGTCGCTCTTCCCTAAAGACGCTCCTGCCTGTAATGCGGGCAGGCCTGACTTCTTCAGCCACCCCCAGCAGGTCTGTGTGTCTCCCTCCGAACGATTACCATCCTCCTCTTCAAGTGGTGTTCCTTTATAAACCAGCCCCAGGACTTTAAATCTTTTGCCTTTTCCTGAGTTGGTCCACACCGGTTTTGTAGTTTAGATAGAGAGGCATCAAAAGCGAATAGTCCTGTCATCCTCCCTTAGCAACTCAAGCATTTGCAGAGAGGTAGCTTATCTTGAGCCATTCTTTTTCTTCCTGCCTGTGCGGTTATTTTTTTAAGACAATCTCCTGTTATTGTAAACGAATATAGTCATAATGAAAACAACCCCAGTGTAGAGTATTCATAAGTTGTTACAGCGCAGCTTGAAATCTGTTGTAGTGTCAGATGAGGGAAGGAAGCAGGGAAGCTTTTGATGGGACACATTGTGCAAGGAGAAGGAAGGCTTCCAGTTACCAACCCAGGCTTGATTTGAACTGGAATCCTAAAGTCCAGTTCTCTGAATCATATAGTTCTGTATCTGACTTTGTTTTAAAAATTCCACTTCTCAGTGAATGGAGAGAACAGCTAGATGAAAGCTGAAGGCCAGCTAAGATAGAGTCTACAATATTGTAAGTTATCATTTTTGATTATTCTAAATAGGGATTGTTCATTGTATCACTGAAATGCAGGTACTTTTGCACTGGAACACAGCAGGTGCTTATCAGAGACTACATGGACTATAAGTAACAATAAGTAAGTCATCCAGTTTCCAATTAAAATTGTAAGCATAATTAGGTAATTCCATAAAATATGTTGCATGGCTAACATGCCTGTCATCATTAAAAGTACTTCAGCTCTATATTAAACAGAAATGATCAGAGCACTGGCATTTTATCTTAGCTGAAAGATCATATCACCAACAACACGTGCACCATGCTATGACATCCAGTACTAACTCAGAAGAGTGTCACCTACGCTATTACTTCCTGCTGGGCTTTCCTTTCCTTGCAGAGGTCTCATCCAAGTAATCATCAGTCCTTGGACCCTGTTTGTTTTTCATATTTCACAAGCTGCTGCCCAAGGTGACAAAACAGCAGATCATGCTGCTTGTTATGAAGAAATGGCCATAAAACTGCATTCTGGATGGTATTTCTGATTGCAGTTAGCATTCAAAACTTGTGGAAATGACACATTTACTTTTCTCCCATGAACTATTTTCTTAAGTATAATCCTTCCCTTTGCCCCATCTTCTGCATGCTCAGTAAAGACTGCTGAGTTTCTTAGAGCTTAAGGCCAGAAGGAACCATTTGATTATCTAATCTAACTTTCTGCATATCATAGGTCATTAAATATCATCCAAATACCCCTGTATTGAGTCTGATGACTTTAATTAGACCAAAGCATTTCAGTTCTCAAGAGACTAAACTGTTCTGTGCTCCATGCAGAGAACAGGAGAAATGAAACTGCCACCAATGCCCAACGACTCTGCAGAGATAGGGAATAAAGTGAGATGTGTTCAAATGATCCTAGCAGGTAAACAATAGCCCAGGCTTCCGAGGAAGTCAAACTCCCTCCCCCAAGGTCCCTGTCCATTTTCTCTGGGGGAAGATTCCTTACAAACACTAAATCTGGCAATCAGTATAACCCTGAGTATGTGACCAAGACACATCTGTCAGGCATCAAAGAGAGAGGATTCTGTTTATCACCGAAGAGCACTGGTCCACCTCATCTGGTGTCTTGTCCCCAGCCGTAGTCAATATCAGGTGCTTCGGGGGAGGGGGGGACCGAGAATACATTTGGCCAAGTGAGTAGTGTGGGGGTGGGGGGAGGAATTCCTTTCTCATTCCTGCAGATGACTGGCTGATGCATGAGATTTAATTATAGAGCATGTCTACACTTCCATCAAAAGTGTGACTGCAGCATGTGTAGAACAGAGCTAACTTTCAGCTAGGTAGCTTGAATAACAATAGCAGTGAATACAGTTTTATCATCGTCATCTTGCAGTGACCTGACTTTTGTTCCAAATATGCCCAGAAATGCTGAGTCTCTAGTGATGATCTTAATTTCTTGTAGTGGGAGCACTGAAAGACTAAAATACTACTTCTAGTGAATTGCTTGCAGTGTTGGTATAGCCATGTTGGTCTCAAGATATTAGAGCAACAAGATGGATGAGGTAATATCTTTTATTAGACCAACTTCTGATGGTGAAAGAGACAAGCTTTCAAGCTTACAGAGCTAAAGAAGAGCTCTGTGGAAGCTCAAAAGCTTGCCTCTTTCACGTCTCCTGGAAGCTAATGGAGATGTTCCTTTCAATCGGCTAATCGAGCAACTGCATTTGGATCCAGCAGAGATGGATTTCTCTCACTTTCAATGTTATCCATGTCATTTAAATAGATATTCCTTTTTATATAGCTCAGGAAATGTTAGGAAACATGGATTCTTCGTGGTCAAACAAGTTTGAAATATCAATTTTTTATAATTGGATATTTAAATCCAGTTGAATCATGAAAAAGATGAAATTCCCTCTGTCATAAACAGATAGCTAAGGGTTAATGTCTCTTTCACCTGAAGCACCTGACCAGAGGACCAATCAGGAAACCGGATTTTTTTCAACTTTGGGTGGAGGGAATTGAGTGTCTAAGGTCTTTGTTTTCTGGCTGCCTGCTTTCTCTGAGCTTTGGAGAAGTAGTTCTACTTTCTAGTCTTCTGTTTCTAAGTGTAAGGACAAAGAGATCAGATAGTAAGTTCTATGGTTTCTTTTCTTTGGTATTTGCATGAATATAAGTGCTGGAGTGCTTTGATTTGTCTTCTTTTTGAATAAGGCTGTTTATTCAATATTCTTTTAAGCAATTGACCCTGTGTTGTATCATCTTAATACAGAGAGAACATTTGTACTTATTTTTCTTTCTTTTTATATAAAGCTTTCTTTTAAGACCTGTTGGAGTTTTTCTTTACTTCAGGGAAATTGAGTCTGTACTCACCAGGGAATTGGTGGGAGGAAGAAATCAAGGGGAGATTTGTGTGTTGGATTGCTAGCCTGACTTTGCATTCCCTCTGGGGGAATAGGAAAGTACTTTTTGTTTCCAGGATTGGGAACAGAGAGGGAGATTCACTCTGTTTGGATTCACAGAGCTGGTGTCTGTGTATCTCTCCAGGAGCACCTGGAGGGGGGAAGGGAAAAAGGATTATTTCCCTTTGTTGTGAGACTCAAGGGATTTGGGTCTTGGGGTCCCCAGGGAAGGTTTTTCAGAGGGACCAGAGTGCCCCAAAACACTCTAATTTTTTGGGTGGTGGCAGCAGGTACCAGGTCCAAGCTGGTAACTAAGCTTGGAGGTTTTCATGCTAACCCCCATATTTTGGACGCTAAGGTCCAAATCTGGGACTAAGGTTATTACATGAGTGGCAGCTGGTGGGAGACAGAATCCAGAAGCCAGTAGAAATATTATATTTTTCTTTTCTCTGCTAAGGGCTTTTTAGCAGAGAGAAGCAGTTGGTTTTAAAAGGGAACCAGAGAGAATTTTTTTTTCTGCTCTCTCTCGCAGTTTGTGGCTTGCATGTTAAGCGAGAAGCCATTAAGAAACTGTTGAGGGTCTTTTGTCATGCAATAGCCCTCCCATTAGGAGGCAAGTACCAGCACTTATATGCATGCAAATAAAGTGGTTTTTCTGGTTTCCCTTCATTGAACATTAGCTAGAGAGAGAAAGGGAAAAAAGCACTGTTGCTAGGCAGACTTCAGGAGGCAACAGAGAACCTGCAGTTCAGAAGATAAACACCGGAGGGCACCCCAACACAAGAAAACAGGAACCATGACTTCTAAGGCAAAAATTGACGCCGAAGAACAAATCAAAGAAGCTGAACACAGGCGACAGATGGAGATGAAAGAAAAGGAAGAAAGCATCAAACTGGCAGCCTTCCAAAGAGAACAGGCGGCCCAAGAGGCAGCACACAAAAGAAAACTAGAAGAAGAAGAGGTGGCCCACCGCCGAGAAATGGAAAAGCACCGCCGAGAAATGGAAAAGCACCGCCGAGAAATGGAAAAGCACCGCCGAGAAATGGAAAAGCACCAAAAAGAAATGGAAAAACAACAAAAAGAGAATGAAGAGAAGGAAAAACAGAGAAAACATGAACTGGAATTGGCAAAAGCTGGGCTGCATGTGCCAGCCAACCCTAACAACCCGGTGCCAAATATTGCTCCACAGCACAGGAAATTTCCCACCTACAAGGCAGGTGATGACACCGAGGCCTTCTTGGAAAATTTTGAAAGAGCCTGTCTTGGGTACAAGATCCCCGAAGACCAGTACATGGTAGAATTGAGGTCACAGCTCAGTGGACCTTTAGCAGAGGTGGCAGCTGAAATGCCTAAGCACCAAATGAATGACTATAAACTTTTTCTAACCAAGGCCAGATACAGGATGGGGATAACCCCAGATCATGCCCGTCGGCGCTTCAGAACCCAAAAGTGGAAACCAGAGGTGTCATTTCCCAAACACGCCTACTACATTGCAAAAAACTATAAGGCCTGGCTAACAGGAAACAACATTCAAACCTTGGAAGAACTGAACCTCCTCATACAAATGAAGCAGTTCTTGGATGGTGTTCCTGAACACATCACGCGGTACATACAAGATGGAAACCCCAAGAATATCGCTGAGGCGGGGGAGATTGGAGCCAAATGGATGGAACTGGCAGAAAGCAAGAAAGCTACTGTCAAGGGGAACGATTACCCCAGGGGGCACACAGCCCATAAACCCTACAACCGAGGACAGCCAAAGACCCCACATACCCCCCAAGTAAAGCCACAGATACCCTACCCTTCAACCTCACCAGTCTCCAGTAACTCACCTCGGCCCAGTGACCCATCAGATGGAAGATGCTTTAAGTGTAATGAACTGGGACATATCAAGGCCAAGTGTCCCAAGAACACCATGCGAGTGCAATTCATTACACCACCATCACACCAAAGATCCCCAGGCCCGGATGCCTCTCAAATACCCTTGGAGCGAAGGGAAAATTTGAGAGTGGGCGGAAAGAAGGTTACTGCGTGGAGAGACACGGGGGCACAAGTGTCAGCTATCCACCAATCCTTCGTTGACCCCAAATTCATCAACCCAAAGGCCAAAGTTACAATTTACCCCTTCATGTCACAAGCTGTAGACTTGCCTACAGCTCAACTGCCTGTCCAGTACAAAGGCTGGTCAGGAATGTGGACTTTTGCAGTCTATGACAATTATCCTATCCCCATGCTACTGGGGGAAGACTTGGCCAACCAGGTGAGGCGGGCCAAGAGAGTGGGAATGGTTACACGTAGCCAAACCAGGCAAGCTTCCAGACCCATTCCTGTTCCTGAACCGTCCACAGAGGCCCCGTCTGTGTTACCAGAGACCCAGACAGAGGTAGAGGACCCGGATTCCATGCCTACCACTGAAACAGCCACAGCATCTCCAGTCCCAGGCCCGGAACTGGAACAGCAACCAACACCAGCAAGTGCAACCCCATCTTCAAACTCAACGCCAGAGGGCGCCAGCGAGCCAGAACTGGCAGAAGCACAAGACAGCCATACCCAAAAGGCTCAGCCAGAGCCTGAAATACCCTCAGGTGCACCAGCGGAGAGCGGTACACCAGCAACGGAAACAACCCCATCACCTACATCGCTTCCAGAGGGACCAAGCCCAAGTCCACAGTCTGAGGAAAAACTGGTGACCCCAGCCTCAAGGGAACAGTTCCAGGCTGAGCAGGAAGCGGATGACAGCCTTCAGAAAGCTTGGGCAGCGGCACGGAGCACCCCACCGCCTCTCAGCTCTTCTAATCGATCCCGGTTTGTTATAGACCAAGAACTTTTGTACAAGGAAATTCTTTCTGGTGGACACCGGGAAGAATGGCAGCCGCAAAAACAGTTGGTGGTTCCAACTAAGTACCGGGGGAAGCTCTTAAGCTTAGCCCATGATCATCCCAGTGGCCATGCTGGGGTGAACAGAACCAAGGACCGGTTGGGGAAGTCCTTCCACTGGGAGGGGATGGGCAAGGACGTTGCCAAGTATGTCCGGTCTTGTGAGGTATGCCAAAGAGTGGGTAAGCCTCAAGACCAGGTCAAGGCCCCTCTCCAGCCACTCCCCATAATTGAGGTCCCATTTCAGCGAGTAGCTGTGGATATTCTGGGCCCTTTCCCAAAAAAGACGCCCAGAGGAAAACAGTACGTACTGACTTTAGTGAACTTTGCTACCCGATGGCCAGAAGCAGTCGCTCTAGGCAACACCAGGGCTAACACTGTGTGCCTGGCCCTAACAGACATCTTTGCCAGGGTAGGTTGGCCCTCCGACATCCTTACAGATTCAGGGTCTAATTTCCTGGCAGGGACCATGGAAAAACTGTGGGAAACTCATGGGGTGAATCACTTGGTTGCCACCCCGTACCACCATCAAACCAATGGCCTGGTGGAAAGGTTCAATGGAACTTTGGGGGCCATGATACGAAAATTCATCAACGAATTCTCCAATAATTGGGACCTAGTGTTGCAGCAGTTGCTGTTTGCCTACAGGGCTGTACCACATCCCAGTTTAGGGTTTTCACCATTTGAACTTGTGTATGGTCACGAGGTTAAGGGGCCATTACAGTTGGTGAAGCAGCAATGGGAGGGGTTTACGCCTTCTCCAGGAACTAACATTCTGGACTTTGTAAGCAACCTACAAAGCACCCTCCGACACTCTTTAGCCCTTGCTAGAGAGAACCTAAAGGATGCTCAAGAAGAGCAAAAGGCCTGGTATGACAGACATGCCAGAGATCGGTCCTTCAAGGTAGGAGACCAGGTTATGGTCTTGAAGGCGCAACAGGCCCATAAGATGGAAGCATCATGGGAAGGGCCATTCACGGTCCAAGAGCGCCTGGGAGCTGTAAACTACCTCATAGCATTTCCCAATTCCTCACTAAAGCCTAAAGTGTACCATGTTAATTCTCTCAAGCCTTTCTATTCCAGAGATTTACAGGTTTGTCAGTTTACAGTCCAGGGAAATGATGCTGAGTGGCCTGACGGTGTCTACTACGACGGGAAAAAAGACGGTGGCGTGGAAGAGGTGAACCTCTCAACCACCCTGGAACGTCTGCAGCGGCAACAAATCAAGGAGCTGTGCACTAGCTTCGCCCCATTGTTCTCAGCCACCCCAGGACGGACTGAACGGGCATACCACTCCATTGATACAGGTAATGCTCACCCAATCAGAACCCCACCTTACCGAGTGTCTCCTCATGCCCAAGCTGCTATAGAACGGGAGATCCAAAACATGCTACAGATGGGTATAATCCGCTCATCTACCAGTGCATGGGCATCTCCAGTGGTTCTGGTACCCAAACCAGATGGGGAAATACTCTTTTGCGTGGACTACCGTAAGCTAAATGCTGTAACTCGTCCGGACAACTATCCGATGCCACGCACTGATGAGCTATTGAAGAAGTTGGGACGTGCCCAGTTCATCTCTACAATAGACTTAACCAAGGGGTACTGGCAAGTACCGCTAAATGAACCTGCCAAGGAGAGGTCAGCATTCGTCACCCATGCGGGGGTGTATGAATTCAATGTCCTTCCTTTCGGCCTTCAAAATGCACCCGCCACCTTCCAGAGGCTGGTAGATGGTCTACTAGCTGGACTGGGAAAATTTGCAGTTGCCTACCTCGATGATGTGGCCATTTTTTCTGACTCCTGGCCCGAACACCTACTACACCTGGAAAAGGTCTTTGAGCGCATCAGGCAGGCAGGACTAACTGTTAAGGCCAAAAAGTGTCAAATAGGCCAAAACAGAGTGACTTACCTGGGGCACCAGGTGGGTCGAGGAACCATAAACCCCCTACAGGCCAAGGTGGATGCTATCCAAAAGTGGCCTGTCCCAAGGTCAAAGAAACAGGTCCAATCCTTCTTAGGCTTGGCCGGATACTACAGGCGATTTGTACCACACTACAGCCAAATCGCTGCCCCACTGACCGACCTGACCAAAAAGACCCAGCCAAATGCAGTTAAGTGGACTGATGAGTGTCAAAAGGCCTTTACCCAACTTAAGGCAACGCTCATGTCTGACCCTGTGCTCAGGGCCCCGGATTTTGACAAGCCATTCCTAGTAACCACAGATGCATCTGAGCGTGGTATAGGAGCAGTGCTCATGCAGGAAGCAACAGATCACAACTTCCATCCTGTCGTGTTTCTCAGCAAGAAACTGTCTGAGAGGAAAAGTCACTGGTCAGTCAGTGAAAAGGAATGCTATGCCATTGTGTACGCCCTGGAAAAGCTACGCCCATATGTTTGGGGACGGCGGTTCCAACTACAAACTGACCATGCTGCACTAAAGTGGCTTCATACTGCCAAGGGAAACAACAAGAAACTTCTTCGTTGAAGTTTAGCTCTCCAAGATTTTGATTTTGAAATTCAACACATCACAGGAGCTTCTAATAAAGTTGCTGATGCACTCTCCCGTGAGAGTTTCCCAGAATTCAGTAGTTAAAAAGTGTTCTTAAAATGTAGAAGTCTGTTAGTTATATACTTAGGAGTATATGTAAAGGTGTATGTGTTGTATTAATCTGTTTATTTTCAAGTTCTAGAAGGAAATCGCCGCCAGTGAGCTTCCCCACTGTCTGCAATTTGGGGGGCGTGTCATAAACAGATAGCTAAGGGTTAATGTCTCTTTCACCTGAAGCACCTGACCAGAGGACCAATCAGGAAACCGGATTTTTTCAACTTTGGGTGGAGGGAATTGAGTGTCTAAGGTCTTTGTTTTCTGGCTGCCTGCTTTCTCTGAGCTTTGGAGAAGTAGTTCTACTTTCTAGTCTTCTGTTTCTAAGTGTAAGGACAAAGAGATCAGATAGTAAGTTCTATGGTTTCTTTTCTTTGGTATTTGCATGAATATAAGTGCTGGAGTGCTTTGATTTGTATTCTTTTTGAATAAGGCTGTTTATTCAATATTCTTTTAAGCAATTGACCCTGTGTTGTATTATCTTAATACAGAGAGAACATTTGTACTTATTTTTCTTTCTTTTTATATAAAGCTTTCTTTTAAGACCTGTTGGAGTTTTTCTTTACTTCAGGGAAATTGAGTCTGTACTCACCAGGGAATTGGTGGGAGGAAGAAATCAAGGGGAGATTTGTGTGTTGGATTGCTAGCCTGACTTTGCATTCCCTCTGGGGGAATAGGAAAGTACTTTTTGTTTCCAGGATTGGGAACAGAGAGGGAGATTCACTCTGTTTGGATTCACAGAGCTTGTGTCTGTGTATCTCTCCAGGAGCACCTGGAGGGGGGAAGGGAAAAAGGATTATTTCCCTTTGTTGTGAAACTCAAGGGATTTGGGTCTTGGGGTCCCCAGGGAAGGTTTTTCAGAGGGACCAGAGTGCCCCAAAACACTCTAATTTTTTGGGTGGTGGCAGCAGGTACCAGGTCCAAGCTGGTAACTAAGCTTGGAGGTTTTCATGCTAACCCCCATATTTTGGACGCTAAGGTCCAAATCTGGGACTAAGGTTATTACACCCTCTATCCTTCATATGAAATGTTAACTTAGGTCAGTCCTGCCCTCTGCTGTAGCTGTGCATATGAAAGTAAACATGCACATATAGAAAAGAGGACACTAGTGAGAGTGCTGGAGAATTCCCAGCTGGAGGTAACTGCTCAGAGCTTGAGAATTTGAAAAGTGATGCACTGATGTGAGTTTTGACGCTAGTGTGCATGTGGGAGTACTGAACCCTCCAGTGCACAAGTGTGGGGTATAAATTCCCAGTGATCATCTGAATGATATGAAACAGATGGTTTGGTTTTTTTCTGCATGAAAGATGCAGCAAATGCTAATGTAGAAATGACTTTGGAGGTGCTCTTTCTATAGCCTTTGTGTACATAGATGTTTGGTTTGATGTGATGCTGATTAAACTGATGTCCTTGAAACAGTTGTGTATAAGAATCTTAAACAGCTGCTGCTTTTTAATATTCACTTCGTCTTTTGTTTTAATTATTGAGTTCCTATATTTTTCCCTTTCAGTTCACAAAAATGTAGAAATGTAATTAGAGGGAGGCTGGGCTCAGAGAAAGCTGCCAGTGTTTCTACATCATGATTAAATATATCCGCCATCCCTTTTGTGAGAGACTGAAAAACTGGATTCTTATAATTATCTCGATGTTATCCAGGAAAGAATCATTAACATGTACAGATACAAACTTATTGAAAATGCAGCACTAATTAAAAACTCATATAGGCTCCTGATGATCAGGAGGGTATGAAAACAGTTACTTAATTTTTTCCTCTATTTGCTATCTTTGTTACAAAACCATTCCAAACAAAACCTATCTCCAATCACTGGAGAGACTTAATGAGGCTTTTATCTATGCAACAGTCAAACACACAATGGAAGTTATTTCATTCACTTCTCCTTAGGCTGGGGGAAATCTGCACAACTCATTTTCCAAATGTAATCCCAAAGGAATGCTTCAGTGTATTCATGAGCAATAATGGGCTCATTCCTTGCTCTGAGCATACAGTTATTGTTTTTTAAAGCAAAGGTTTTAAAAATGAATCTTGATACTACTGGTGTTGTGTGGTTTAACCATGAAATTTTGGTAATAGTACCACAGACTTTAAAAAAAAAAATTGTTTTTATAGAACTGGAAGGTCATTGAGTCCAGTCGTCTGCCTTCACAGCAGGATCAAGTACCGTCCCTAACTGGTTTTTGCTGCGGATTGCTAAATGGCCCCCTCAAGGATTGAGCTCACAACCCTGGGTTTAGCAGGCCAGTGCTCAAACCTCTGAGCTATCCCTCCCCACATAACATCCATTAGGCTGCCCAGTCCATCCTCCTGGAAATGCAGGATCCTTCCTTACCCCTAGATAAAGCTTACATCATACAATTTTGGACAAGATAAATAATTAGCTTTAGCGCACTTGTTGAATGCACCAAGATGTGGCAAGTGTCTGCACAGTCTGTGATATAACAAAGAGCTGCTGAGATTCTGGTTGTATCAAGCAAGCTTGTAGCTTTTATAGACTAGAATTTCAAAGGAAAGGAAACTGCTGGAATCTTTCTTCCATAGCCCTCTTTCCTCTGAATTAAATTTATAAGAGAATAGTTGATAGTGAAATAGAAGGGCTCCTGTATTCCAACATTTTCTTCATGGGAAGCTGAATAGTAATTAGCACCTGTATTTTCAGAATGCTGTATAAATATTAACTAATCCTCAGTGGCCCATGAGGCAGGAAGTTAAATATTATTATCCTTCTTTTAAAGCTGAACAACTGACAGATTCAGAAACTTACTCAAGGCCTCTCAGCAAGTCATTAGCAGACTCAGGATTACTTTAGAAGTTAGGAGTTTCTTGCACTTAGTCCCGTGTAGAGACCACTAGATTACATTTCTTGGGTAATATTCATCTGGGACTCTAGATGTAGGAAGAAGAGGTTGTGAAGGTTTATATGTGAGAAGAGATGGTCAGCATTATTTTAATGTTCGAGCATGAGACCAGGAGCCACAATTCCTAGGTTTTATTCTCAGGCCTTCCACCAACTTGCTCTGTGACTTTGAGCAAGTCATGTAACTTCTCTTGTTTTAGTTTACCTATCTCTAATATGGGATTACTAGCTATCTCACAAAATTGTTGTGATTTATTAACTGATTCTGAAGTGCTTTGAAATTATCTGACTAAAAGCATTATATAATGACAAAATATTACAGTATGGGGTGGACTGCAGCAGCTTACTTAGCAATAAACAGAACTGCTTATGCCTCAGGTGCAAAAGATGCATTTAAAATACAAACCAAAAGGATTCCTAGTCTGTCTGATATGAGATACAAACACTACTGCCGAGAGTCATTTTCTTAGGTCAGTGTGTAATATTGGCGTGTGATTTTTGTACAGGGATGCTCAGATCTGAGTGCACCACTGCTTGTCAGGATTCACCTTCCTAGCTGCAGAACACCAGAGGATACTCAAACCACTGCATTAGTGCTAAGTTTTGAATCTGCAGCCTTATTTGTGAGAGGGCTAATCTTGTTAGACAGCGCTGGTCTCCTTTAGAGAAAAATCTGATTTTGAGATTTTAATTGCAGGCAGTTGGTGTATGGTTCTATTTTTACACCTATTGGAAAAGTATCAAAGTTAATTTCTTAGTGGAGGAAATCATACTTTTAAATGTGCCTTTATGAGGAAATGACTCCCTGATGTCTTTGAGTCAGTGCCTTGTTTCTTGTTAGAAGCGTCTCCTGTCTTCCCTGATGAGCCTGGCTTTTGTTTTCAGCGGCTGGTTTTCTTTAAGATGCTTTTGATCCTGTATTCATTAAAACCTGATCCTGCTGCTTCCCACCAGCCCTAATGGTCTGTAAAACTATTTCTCTTTCTCATAGATGCTGTTAACTCTGCCAGCACCTACAGAACAGAGGAGCTCAAAATATTGTCAAAAGTCCTCCAATTTATTCAAACCTGCTTCTCTCCACAAACAAAAATTAATCTTCAATGTTATCACAGCAATTGATTTCAGTGGAGAAGTGGAACTGGGTGGAAAAGAATCTGAAGGGTTTTTATCACTGCTGTTTTCCCCCTCTGCAGGTAGAGAAGGATAATTGGACAAAGGACTTGGAAATAGAGAATGATTTAGCCAGTATGAAAGGAGGTAGGAAGACCTGAATAAACAAAAAGAGAAAGGGGGTTTAAACAGCCATTAATCAGGATTAAAAAAGGACAAGCTACAGAAGAGGGTAAGAGAAGAAACAATGAATGAGATTAGAAGGGAGTAGGGGACAATGAAGAGAGAGGCTCTAGGAAAGGACTAATGATTATTTAAAATTTCATCTAGGTTGAGGAGGAGAGAGTGGAGAGAACTAAGGGAAAAGAAAGATGAAATCTGACTAGTCACCTTGCAGGGAAAGAGAACAGGACCAAAAAAGGGATAAAGGACAAGAGGATGAAAAGAAGGCAAGGTTTACAAAACCTACTCAGTTTGGTTTTAGACTCCTAAAGTGATGGTGTCAAGGTACATAGCTATGCAAGGAGCACAACTTAGTTAGGTTCCACTTTCTTTTTCACTAATGGAGAAAGCTTCATGTATGTAAATGTACACTCTTTAACTGAGAATAAAACAATGAAAGTTCATATTATTAATTTACACTTATTTGTTCTTGTAAAAATTATAATGAGCATTATAAATTGCAGCATCCATCTTAAAGCATTTTAAGAGGGCTCTATGATTTTTTCACCCATGTTCAGCTTATCAGTTGCTTTTGCTTGTTTCGGCTTCCTCAAGAACAATGTTTTACAATAGGTCTGGAATGGCATTGAGTTGTTGTAATCAAAAGGTGGCAATATAACATTCAGATGTTTAGTTACGGTTTATCGCCTTTATCAAATGTATCTTAAGGAAAGAATACCTTTGTGCAGGACAGAATGCTATTCATTAATAGAGAACTTGACATGCTATGATATCCAAAATAATTATATTAAAAGAATGTTAAGGTTGCAAAGTCAAACACTCCAAAGATAGGAAATGCCAGAATTAAATTTTGCCTGGCAACTTCAATTTGGCCCCGATGCACATATACACTTTAATCTTTAATTACATGATCACATACTATTTTTTTTCCCCCACAGGTACCATGTCTCTTTCAGTGAATGGGCAGCTATTTAATATTTCTTTTTATCCTCCACATTGAATGTGTGCCTCTAGGCTTTATTTAACACACACCATGCATACTTTTCAGTGGATAAAAAAAATAATAATTTCTTCATGGGCATTTGCTTGGTGCTCAGGCCATAGTAGCTGAATGCTTCACAAACATTAATGAGTTTATCTACTCATTTGAGATTATGTAATAGTACTATCCCCAACTGACAGCTGGGAAACTGAAGTGCAGAGAGAGATTAAGGTCAAAAACTGTTAAATGTGTACACTAATATTGGGTAGCCAGCCTGAAACATCTAGGGCCTTATTTTGCAGAGGACTTAATATTTCCATAGTACTTTTTGTTCAAAACATGGCTCCAGTTGGTTCTAGTTGCAGTTGTGAGCATTCAGAATTTTTTGCAACTCGAGACCAGGTGTATCACATTGTGTTCCTCATTTTATGGGTACCCACAGTTAGTGGTCACCTGTGACAATTTTGGTTTGTGATTTGCCCAGCATCTTATAGGAACCCTGTGGCACAGGCAGGGATAGAATACAGTTCTCTAGGGTGACATTTGAATTCCTTAACTATGAGCCTGTCCTCTCTCTTCCCTGCCTTATTCGTACAACAGCCGCACTGACCACAGAATCCTGATTCATTCTGAGATGAACATCCATCCTGTGCACCAAATGAGGAAGGGGTCTTATGGGAAAAAATAGTATGGGGTCATGTAATGAAAGACTATCATAATGTGCATATATATATTGTATATAAGGAGGCTGATTTAAGTTTTCACAGGGAACCTTATTTCTGAAATTTCCTAACATTTGAGCGCTTGACTTCACAACCTTAGTGTTCTTTTAATGTCATGTTTCTAATGTAGTTTCCTAATTTAAAAAAAGTAACAAACTGAAAAAAAAACCAGATATTCCATCATGTGAAACTATATTCACCAGTTTGGGTCATCAGTAGGGTTTAGACCTTTAGACTCACAGCTCAGACTTCTGCTATTTGTGCTAATGGACTAAATGGTAGCTGTATTAGGCTGTTATCTCCCAAGTCAGGTGGACCATTCATTAGAAGATGAGACAGATATTTTGCTGATGGGCTTCACAGGTATTTGCTGACAGCAGAGGAATGTAGAGACCAAGGACCCTCAGACTCAATTCCAGGTTCTGTAGGGGAAGCATGCTTTAGTGATTAAACTAGTGATTTAGCATGCTGTTGTTCCCCTAGCCTGTGTTCGTCCCTCTCTGCTGCTAGCCAAACTCCAGCCCCCACTGGCTCCCCCTCCCTCCTCCTGTCCTACCCATACTGTGGCATTCCACCTCTTCCTTCCTTCCTCACTTCTCTGCATTCCAGTGTAGTTGTCACCTCCTTCTCCACACTTCCTGGTTGCCAGCACAGGAGAACACAGAGAAAAGGAACACTGCTGTCAATTTCAGTGCTTGGCACTACAGTGGGCCCTCAGCTGCTGAAAGATACAATTTCAGGGAAAGTCTTGCTCAGACCCTGCAGGCTCAGGATGAAGCATGTTCAGTTGCTCTGTAGGGATGGCCCATGCAGTCTGGTTGGCATGTAAGATTTACCTAGTAATAGTCTTTTGAGAATAAAACCCTCTAAGCAGGTACAGCTGAGAAAGCAATAGTGCAAGGATCCTACTGCCCTACTATTTGTTTCATTGCTGCCCTAAGGAGATAGCCTCTAGGGATGTTTATTCTTCTGAGATGGATAGGAAGGGTTAATTAGTGCCAATTATTTTACATTTATATTGTGGTAGAGCCTAGAAGTCTCAACCAGGGTTGAGGCCTATTGTAGCAGGCACTGTAGAAACATACAGTAAATGACAGCTTATAGCTTATTAGGGTGCTTGTATATATGACCATTTGTTCACTAGGAACTGAACAGAAACTTGCCAGCTCGATTCACATAAGCCACCAAAGAGCAATTAAACAGCAGCAGCCACTAAACCTGAGCAGGAACCATCAAATTCTTTTTAAAATGGCAACATGTTGCAGAACTCCTCACAGCTAATAAGGAGCAAGGAAGAGAGGGCGTTACCTGGGAAACAATACATTGTGTTCAGTGGAAATTTAAGAAAAGCTTTAAAAATTCTTAGATTAATGTTATGTGATAAGGCTGTAAAATCATACAAATTCAAATCCCAATCTGTCTCTTCCCATCTCTGGAATAGTAGGTGGAGGTAACGGACTCAGCTATTGGGAGTGCAGGTGAGAGGAGAAAGCAGAAGTGTATTGCTGTCAAATGGCTAACTTTGATGGAAGTTAGTCCTTCATAGGATTGCTTTTTGCTGTCAACTGATGCTGCCACAGTCTGACGCCTACTCCAAGGCTGAGGCAAGCCCCCATCAAAGAGTCCTGCTCCTCTGTGGGGATGGTTTAAAGGAGAAAACACAAAATGAAGTTTGCTGTTGGTTTCTAGGAAGACTTCACACCTTGTCTTCATACAAAAGCCTTTCTTTGTAGTCCCCAAAACTTTTTACTGTGACTAAACTCATCAGTTCACTTACTTATGGAAATCTTCTCTCAGCTTATCTTCACGGACCTTGCCCCCTTAGCTAACCAACACATTTCTCTAGGCACCACTCTCCAGTGATTGAATGCCTCCTACTAAAATGTGGTTGGACAGAGCTCGTTATCAGTAGTACTGGCAGAACTGTCCCTGTGATGTATCTAATGTGAGACACTGTGTTTTGTACAGTGCTTAGCACAATTGGGTTCTGATCTATGACTAAGACTCCTTGGCACTAAAGGAAAACAAGTAAGAAATAATATGTTTTCCCCTGCATAGGTGAGTTGATATTAAATTATGTATATTTATTTACATTGCATGTGGAAAACATACTCTGAGTTTGTTTTTTAAATGACCACTCTGAACCAAGTACAATGCCTGGCAAATCTCTATGGAAACATATTATTCATGTAGAAATACCTAAAATAGAATGAGAAGAATAAAAAGACTAAAGGGTTTCATACATGCAGTTATACTCTTAAAGTGAAGAGACAAACATCACAGACAAAATGGAGAAAACAGGAAAAGGATGTTTATTTTCTTTAATTATGAGAGGTTTAATACAGATTTATTTCACTTTCCTTTAAAATATTTATAACCTTTAATATCTCATCTGTGACAATCTGTGTGATGTACTTATCTCTGTCATGCCTATTTTAAATGCATCCCTTGCCTTGTTATTTCTTGTTTGAATCATATATTTATTAGTTTGCATACTCTAAATCCAGGCACAAAACTGTTCCATTTGAATGTACCTGTTTCAAGCATATATCCCCATCCCAGTTGCTGCTGTGAGATGCTCAGTTCTCCCTATCACCAGGAATACTGATTCCAGTTTGAAGTTGGACTCTCAAACTCTCAATCTTGCCTTCCCTGGGAACTGTTGGGTCTTTTGCTTTATATCTTTCCTTTGCATGCTGTTTTGAAGATCTCATCTGCATCCTTTATTTTGTGGAAATAAATAGGAATTCTTCAAAAATACTCTACTGTTCTGCAGAGCCATATGGGATAACTACATTTGGTAGCAGTTCCCAGTCTCATATTTCTTGGATCAGCAATTCATTTACACCTTCTGAGGAGGAAGTACTTTGCATCACATCACTCTTAAGTGTCAACACAGAGAGAGTCTAAAGGGAGTTCCATCTAGTATCCCAGTAGCACAGTGGTGAGGAAGCCTTTTGATAGAACAATGGGAACCAACACATAACTTAATTTGTTTAACTCTCAAGCCACTGGGTAGCTGAAAAGCTAACCTGATCTTCAGCTAGGAAAAACTTCCATTAAAAAAATCAAACCAGATTATTTTTTTAGGCATCTCACAACCACTTAATTCAGCTGCTTTGCTTTGCAGTATATGCAAAAGAAATTTGGTAAATTAGAGACCATTCCATTCTCTGCACTCTGTCTTGTATGCCAATGTTGTTTTTTTTTCTTTCTTTCACTGCTGCTCTTCTTAAAGGTATAGAATTTTGCCAGCTCTGGAAGTGGGAAGGCTCTGAAATAAACACCAGTGAAATTCAGAAGATAAAACGAAAAATGGAATGAGTATGATGTATTGGAACTGTCAGGAATGGCAGCAGTGAGTGCACAGCTGAGTGCACACTTTACTGTTACTAGAGGGTTAGGTAACTGGTGACAACAGCAGTCCATCATCCTAAATACCTAACATAGACCTTGTTTACAGATGGCACAGCTGCAAGATTGTAAGCTTTTGGGGGCAAGACTTCCTTTTTGTTGCGTTCATATATGGCCTAGCACAATGGGGTTCTAGTCCACAACTGGGGCTGTAAATACAAGAAGTCACTTAAAAGAGAGAGGGTTAAAGGGTCAATCTCTTGGGAACAAAAGATTAATGGAATAGGGATAGGATGAGAGTTCTGCCATGGAAAGAACAATTTTAGTAGAGAATAAGCTGAGCATGGATTGAACCAGTGGGAGCCTCAGTGGGTTGAAACTGCTCCTATGGACCACAAATGGCCTGATTTTAGTCCCAGCTGCTGTGGTCTGTATACACACATGATGGAGGTGGGATGCAGAGAAGGAGCTCTGCCAGTTAACTAAAACCAGTATGATGATTGACCACCAATGGCTAACAGATGTTATAAGTGTGTAAACATATTTCCTTTTATCTCCAAGGACTCACTAGCATTCTCTTTCACCTACTGCAGAGCCCCTGAAAGGATCATCATCTTCGTGTTGGACTTCTTGGTCACTACTAGTTTTGGCCCTATCTCAGCTATAAATGTAAGGGTAGGAATTTTTTTATGCGACTAATGAGTTTGGGTGCTCAACTTGAGACACTTTAAAAGGGTCCTGATTTTCAGAAAGTACTGAGCACCTGAATTCTGAAAATCAGGTCCATATAAATTGGGAACTCAAAATCACTTTTCTCTTAAAAAAAAAAAAAAAAAAAAAAAAAATCTCCTGTTTAGTTGAATGTGATGCCAAGCATAAGTGCGTAAATCCCCAAATCACTGAGCACTTTTGAAAAATGGCAACTATAAGATAGCAATTAATAAAGAAGTAATCATCTCCATTACCCATTAAACAATTGTCATTAGACAATGCTGTACTGTATTGTGCCCAAAAAAGTATCCACTCTATACAGCCAGATGTACCCTTAATGAACTGAATATTCATACAATACCACATTGTTTTGAGAGAGTTTACAGGAGTAATTATTTAAACAAAAGGCTGATGGAGTTGCAGGGGGCCTGAGTATAGAAGGGAGGGATGAAAAGGAAAGCTGCCAAGCTGTTCCCCTTGTGGATGCTGTGTTTCAGTCAGCTGTAAAATAAAACTTCACCATTCTTAGCTGTATCAACCAGTACCTTCTAGAAGGACCTTGCACACAAACATTGCAGCACTGTAACCTGCTGTTTATTCTGTGTATGTGCATGACTTATCTCCCAGGAACTGCCAAGAACTGGCAAGGTTCATAGAACATAAGAACAGCCGTACTGGGTCAGACCAAAGGTCCATCTAGCCCAGTATCCTGTCTACTGACAGTGGCCAATGCCAGGTGCCCCAGAGGGAGTGAACCTAACAGGTAATGATCAAGTGTTCTCTCTCTTGCCATCCATCTCCACCCTCTGACAAACAGAGTCTAGGGACACTATTCCTTACCCATCCTGGCTAATAGCCATTAATGGACTTAACCTCCATGAATTTGTCCAGGTCTCTCTTAAACGCTGTTATAGTCCTAGCCTTCACAACCTCCTCAGGCAAGGTGTTCCACAAGTTGGCTGTGTGAAGAACTTCCATTTATTTGTTTTAAACCTGCTGCCCATTAATTTCATAGTTCTGCAACTTCACATTTGAGTTCTTTCAGAACTCTTGAGTGAATGCCATCTGGTCCCGGTGACTTGTTAAGTTTATCAATTAATTCCAAAACTTCCTCTAGTGACACTTCAATCTGTGACTATTCCTCAGATGTCACCTGCAAAAGCTGGCTCAGGTTTGGGAATCTCCCTAACATCCTCAGCCGTCAAGACTGAAGCAAAGAATCCTTTTAGTTTCTCTGCAATGACTTTAAGCACTCCTTTTCTATCTCGATCCAGGGGCCCCACTGGTTGTTTAGCAGGCTTCCTGCTTCTGATGTACTTAAACATTTTATTACTTTTGGAGTTTTTGGCTAGCTGTTCTTCAAACTCCTCTTTGGCTTTTCTTATTACATTTTTTACTTAATTTGGCAGTGTTTGTGCTCCTTTCTATTTACCTCACTAGGATGTGACTTTCACTTTTTAAAAGATGCCTTTTTATCTCACTGCTTCTTTTACATGGTTTTTAAGCCACGGTGGCTCTTTTTTAGTTTTTACTGTTTCTTAATTCCGGGTATACATTTAAGTTGGACCTCTAATTACGGTGTCTTTAAAAAGCATCCATGCAGCTTGCAGGGATTTCACTTTAGTCACTAAACCTTTTTAATTTCTGTTTAACTAATCCCCTCATTTTTGCGTAGTTCCTCTTTTTTAAATTAAATGCCACAGTGTTGGGCTATTGAGATGTTCTTCCCACCACAGGGATGTTAAATGTTGTTATGGTCACTATTTCCAAGCGGTCCTGTTATAGTTACCTCATGGACCAGCTCTTGCGCTCCAGTCAAGACTAAATCGAGAGTTGCCTCTCCCCTTGTGGGTTCCTGTACCAGCTGCTCCAAGAAGCAGTCATTTAAAGTATTGAGAAATTTTATCTCTGCACTTTGTCCTGAGGACATGTTCCCAGTCAATATGGGGATAATTGAAATCCCCCACTATTATTGAGTTCTTAATTTTGATAGCCTCTCTAATTTCCCTTAGCATTTCATCATCACTATCACTGTCCTGGTCAGGTGGTCTATAAGAGATCCCTAATGTTATATTCTTATTAGAGCATTAAATTACTAGCCATAGAGTTTCTATGGAAGATGTGGATTCACTTAAGATTTTTACATCTTGATTCTACATTTTTTTTCACATAGTGCCACTCCCTCCTCCCCCCTGCACGACCTGTTCTGTCCTTCCGATATATTTTGTACCCCGGAATTATTGTGTCCCATTGATTGTCCTCAGTCCACCAGGTTTCTGTGATGCCTATTATCATCAATATCCTCCTTTATCATGAGGCACTCTAGTTCACCCATCTTATTATTTAGACTTTAACATTTGTGTACAAGCACTTTAACAACTTGTCACTGTTTATTTGTCTGCCCTTTTCTGATGTGTCCAATTCTTTATGTGAATGTTTTCTCACCTGATCTGGCCCTTTTCTTCTTCCATCCTCTGCTCCTGACTCTAACCTAAAGAATCTTTATCAATAGACTCTCCTCTAAGAGAAGTCTCTGTCCGATCCATGTGCTCCTCTTTAGTAGTTAGCTTTTCCCCATCTCCTAGTTTAAAAACTGCTCTGCAACCTTTTTGATGTTCCTAACAGGATTCTGCTAGATGTGCTTTTAAAAATAATGACTGCAAGGCCTGTGGCACCTGTTTCTTACACAATGACAAGAGAACATGAAAGTGTGCATACACACAAACACACACCCCCCGCAACAGCTCTCATACTGGAAATGTAGTGAAGAATCAGTATTTGGTCTTAATGATGCATCTTCACTATTGCATCTTGGGGGTTATAGACTCTACAAATAGAATGATAATGGAGGAAGACCTTAATTCCCAAATTGTATTTCTGCTGTGAGCCCACAGACTTTAGAAATAAAAGTATATTAACCAAAGTGCTGTTTTATTCATATATATAATAGACATGCTTGAAAGGAGACTGCCCCCTAGTGGTGACGTGCTAGTTCACCAAAAAAAAAAGCCTCTAGTACAGATGTAGGCAAACTACTGGTGGTAAGGGAGCATGCAACAGGGTATCCTGGGGGAAGTTGAATGGCGTGGAGGTTTGGGGAGGGGCGGCCGTTAGGGGATGAGAAACAGGGACGGTAGAAAGTGGGAGTCCCAGGGGGCAGGAAGGCAGTTAGGGAGAAGGTGGGGTGGGATCCCAGGGGGAAGTTAGGGGCAGGGGGTCCCCGGAGGCAGCAGTCAGGGGACAAGCAGCAGGGGAGGTTGGATGGGTTGGGGGTTCTGAGGGGGGGCATTGGGGATGGGAAGTGGAAGGGGGCACAGCCATCCCTTCCTGGTCCTCCATACAGCTGCCCAACCCCGCTGTGGCCCTTGGGGCAAAGTTTGCCCACCCCTGCTCTCATACATGAATCTCAGAACAGGCAGAGAAGAGAGAGGAGGAAGATGTGGCCATTGCTAACTTATCTTGATACTGGATTCTCACTGTGTTCTGCACTTGCTGTTTTGTTTCCGGTCTAAATCATGCATGTGTCAGCACCTCTGCCAAATCACCCTTTTATTAAAAACAATTTCTGTTTCCAGCCGCTTGCAGCTATATAATAGGACAATCAAATACATTGAAGAAGGCTGAGTTTAGGCACAGGTCTTCCTTCTGTGACTGTCAGCATTTGCTGACAAGTCAGCCAACAGCTAATTAGATTTCTTAACACCAGCAATCAAACTATCAGCAGGGGAGAGTAACACTTAAAGCCCTGCAGAAGAGGTTTGTTTGTTTTTAAAGATGATGTTCCATTGTCCTGACAACAAATTGGTGTCTGGCTAAGATATAGTAAAAACTGACTAATTTCCCTTTGAATTGCGGTGTTCACCAGGCATAGCCCACGTCCAGACTAACCCGCTGTATTGGCGGGTTAAAATCGATTGCTCGGGGATCGATATATTGCGTCTAGTCTGGACGCGATGTATCGATCCCCGAGTGCGCTTACATCGATTCCGGAACTCCATCAACCCAAACGGAGTTCTGGAATCGACACGGAGAGCCGCAGATATCGATCCCGCGCTGTCTGGACGGGTGAGTAACTCGATCTTAGAAATTAGACTTCAGCTACGTTATTCACGTAGCTGAAGTTGCGTATCTAAGATCGATTTTCCTCCTCTAGTCTGGACGTGGCCATAGACTCACAGTTACTCATAAGAGATTGATTCATGTATATCCTAAAAATATGCTGGGTTTGTCTGATGGAACGTCAACCCTGAATGTACTGAGCTCAGAGGTGGGTAAGTAAGCAGTCCTACAGTAAACCCTGTTTATGTTAGTAGTAACCCCTACAGCTACATTGGAGCCTGAGTGATGTGAGAATAAGGTATTGTTTACACAAGGAGTTCAGGCACCAATCTCAATAGTAATTTTAAAGGGGCAACTGCAAGAAACAGTTATCAGAACATGGAGCCAACCTAAAACAGTTTTGCTACTGCTCCAGCATAAATGTATGGAGTCTTAACTACAGGTTTCTTCAAAGTGCATAGGCCATATCTCCCACCACTCATGCTAGTCTTCATCTTTAAAAGGAGGAAGGATGGCCTTGTAATTAAGACACTGGACTGAAAATCAGGAGAGCTAGGTCCAATTTCTAGCTCTGCCATAGGCTCCCTATATGAACTGAGTCACAGTTTATGGCTCACTTCTTGAACTGTAGAAACGGGATGTTAAGAGGCTAAAGCTGTACCTACATGAGAGATGTCAGAGTCTACATAGGGACTAAGAATAGCTAGATTTCATGGTGAACACAGGACTCATGGAGTTAAATAGCAGGAGAGTTGAATCGGATTCTCCACTACAGAGAACATGTTTGCTATTAATCAGTCAATCTTTAAGGAAATAGGAAGCTAGTGTGGAGGAGTTGGTGATGGAGGAAAAAATTTCCAGATGAACTTTAATATATTTTCCTAAAAAGTTCAATTTTGAAAGAAACCTGTCCTTTGGGAAGAGCCATGGGACATTACAAAGATTAATGAAAGCCAAGCTGTGGCCAGAAAGGTTCCAGGGGGTGTGGGGAAGAACAGACTTGCAGCAGTCACTCAGGAAGGCGATCAAGATCCCATCTGGAGGGGCAAGAGGCCAAGTCACAGAACAGATGGAAACGAAGCAACAGCTGGTAGAAACACACTTTCATGTGTAAAGTTTGCTCTTTGGAGAATTTTGCTCTCCAACTTTGAAGGCATCATTATGCTAATAGCTCCTCCCCCTACAACACTTGGGAGACAGCCTGTGCACTCAGGAGCAGGCATTCCACAGCTCTGAGTGATGCCGGTTAATTAACAAGATCACTTTCAACATTTAGAAGCTGCTGTCACAAAACCTTGGCATGGTTTTAGCAGCAGAGGGTCTTGTTTCTTCAACAGCAGAGGGGGTGGGATGAAAGAGAATTAATTTGGCCCCAAGTGGTTAAGCAGATGGGATGAAAACTGCAGAGCCCAAGACTTTGTTACATATACCCAAAGTTGCTCTTTCTACTTTAAGTAGTGCTGATGGAGAGAAGATTACAAGCTGTACAAGTTGGGTATATTAATGAAAACTAGAATCCCCTCTCACTGCTTCACCAACCATGTTCTGGAGACCCATTCTCCTAGGGAGAGATGGGATTTCTCTTTTCAATATTGTCACTTAATCCTGGGCTTTTGCTACACTGCACCAAACTCAGACGGAAGAAACAAAGACTGACACTTTCCTTTGGAGTATGGTGGAGGAGGAATGCTAGTTGTAATATTTCTACATGCTGAGAAGGCTGCAAGGTTGCAGAGGACAAGGCTTTCAAGAACAACTGGAAGACTGCTTTGAAATAAAGGTCAGAAAAGTGACTCTTCTCTCCTTTTCTTTAATAAAAAATATGAAGTGTTTCTCCCATTAAGACTTGAATTTCTCCCTGCTCCTGGGATCCATCAATGCAATTTTGATTACAGAGAAAAAAAGGCTAAACTCTTGATTAAAATTAACACATTTTAAAACACTTCATAATTAAAAACCAATACCCATTCCCTTCCCTGGGCACCCATCCTGAGTCTAGTTTCATAACAGATGCTGAGGTACAAGACAATAAGTTAAAGAGTTCATTCCAATTTTGTAGAGTTCAAAAGTCTTCCTAATGTGTTGTCTTCTTTGATCCCTTCCCAAATTTGGCATCAAGTCCAAGGCCTGCAGAGAAATGAGAAAAAAAATTCTAAGGGAAAGCCCAAGGCCTTTCTATAGTTCCACATGCTAACTGATGCCGAATTACTTGAGACAGTGGGTACCTATGAACTTTTTTAAAGGGTCCAAAAAAGGTCTCCCAAATCAGTTGGATATGTGACCATAGCAACAGCCTCAAAGATACCCCCATCCCTCCCACTTCCCCTCCCCAAAACACTGAGATGGACAAGCTTGCTGGCAAAATCACTAAGAAAATCCATTGTCCAAAATCCTAAGTCAACCCATCCCCCCTCCGCCTATACTCCACCACTCTAACATAAGGAAAATACTTTAAAAAGCCAGGCTTCCAGGACTTACCCATGAATACTAGGATAGTTCCCACCCACTGCATCATGCTGATCGGGTTGGCAAATAGAATGACAGATGCTAAAATGGTGAAGAATTTGCGGGTTGTGGTGATGATTGAACAAGTTAAGGGTCCAAAGTATACCACAGTCATGAAGATGAAACTCTGAGAGAGAAAGATAGATTCAGTCTGTCTGAGAAGGCAAGATCTCCAACATGAAGATCCACCTTAAACTTTTTCAGAGAATCTTTTGGCAAAGAACAAATCCAAACCACAACCTGAAGATGACGTAAGAATTTGTACACAACCTTGACAGTCTTGATCTGAAAGTACTGACTGAACAGTGAGCTAGGAACAATCAGATATGGCAGGAAGACCAGACAACTTCACATTTCTGTCCCACAAGTAAATGAACATTCAATGTTCTTTGGTCATCACGTGCCTGGGGTAAGGGAACCAGAAAGTTACTTACCTGACCCAGTGCACTTGTCAGGCCAAACAGCAAGATGTTGTAGAGGATGCTGGGGTAGCGTTCAGCAAAACTCAGGAATTCCCAGAGCTCTCCAGTGAACAAGATACCTGCAGAAAGTTTAAAGAGAGCAGGATGAAGTCAAGGCAGAGACATCCTGGGCAGACAGGGCTGGAGCATTTATAGTCCTAGCTCACGTTCATTACGGTCCGATAACAGATACAGATAGCAAAGACTAAACTCCACCCAGAGAATACCAGTGGCTAAGAACTTTCAGTCACTGCACCATGCCAGATAGGTTGTTTTGGAAGAGAAAACAGCAAGTTGACTACCCACCCCAGGATTTAAACAAAGTAACATAACATCCAGGAGTTAAGTTCACTTTGCTGCCTCAGTTTTGCAGCTCTATGTACTATTGCTGTCCTCCTGTACCCACTTAGCCTGAACTCATTGTTTGCAGGCAGCATAAGGGGTGCCTGGAGGTCAGTGACAGGAATCAGATGCTACAGCAGAACGTAAGAATGTCATCTTAGCAAGGAACACATCCTTCACATTCCAGATGTCATGTACACTTTTAAACTTGGCCTCAGCTATGAATGGAACAGATGAAACAAACATCACAGTCAGTGTCTCATGACAACAGATTGTACCTTGCACTATGTATCCCGATTCTCAAAAGACAGCCGCCAACAATCTCTCTCTCTCACACACCCCTTAAATAGAACAGGCAGCTTCTGTTTAGAAGCCTGATGTGACTCCAGTCTTTGCCAAAACAAGAGACACACCGAATTGTGGCCTAGGAAGCTACAATCTATGCTACCGAGCCAGCCTGAAAGCAGGAACTTTTCAGACATGTGAATGCAGTTTTGGGAATGGCACTTTAGGAGAAGCAGTGTCCCCTGGTGGCAATTTAAGAAACTACAATAAAATCTCCACAGATTAGGTTTAAAAACAAACAAAAAATAAGCTCTGCAAGACATACTAGGCCCTTTTTAGAACAAGAGATGAGGGTCCTGCCTAGAGGATCTTACAAATCAGTCTTCAGGCCAGGTTGCTATGGCTTCCTCAGATGTTCCTTACCAGCCCCCAGGAACAAGGTGGACCACAGATTAACATTTAGCATCATGTGATTGGAACCAGTTTGGTAATGAGCTCTCATATGGTCCTGAGACACTCCTGTCAGTCCATCCAATGTTAGTGACAACAGCTAAGGGAAAGAAAAAAAAATGTTGCAGAGGACTAGAAGAGAACTCTCTGCCAGCTACTCCCTTCCTGGAACAGGCACTGAATTACTCCTGAGGACATTCTGCGCCAAAAATTAAAAATGTTGTGCACAATATTTTAAAATTTTGCAAAATTCTGCATATATTATTTGTCAAATAAATGAGGAGGCTCCAACATGGCACTGGGGAGCACAGGCCACTGGCTACACAGAGGGTCCAGATGAAGGTGGTTGGGACTCAGCAGGGGGTTGTCTGGATGTGGGGAGCTTGGGGGGGGGGGTGGAAAGTGTCCAGATGCTGGGGAAGGGAGGTCAGTGGGAGCGGGGTCATGTGCAACTGGTTGGGGCTCAATAGGGTGGGGATCTGGCTGACTCGTTGGGGTGTTCCAGGTGCAGGGAGAATGGGGCTTGTCGGGGTGGGGGTGAGGCTTGGGAGGAAGATCTGGGTATGAGCAGGTCTGGGCAGATGGGGTAGCAGCTCCCTGTACAGTGATTCCCCCCCCTACAACTGAGGAGCGATGGGTGCAGGAAGCACGGGGAGGCAGTTTGCAGAGCTTCCTCCAGCTGGGGGAGAAATCGGAGGGTGGATCTGTCCTGGCCCTGGATACTGTGAAGGGGAAGAGAAAGTCCTATCCTCCCCAGCCCAGCCGTGACTAGCAGCTGAGCCTGGTGCAGAGTAGGAGCCACGAGCCAGGTCTTTCCCAGTCCCGCCTTCTTCCCCACAGTGATTGCTCTCTCTGCCGGCTGCCCTGGGCACCTGAAACATACCGCTGGGGAGGGTTGTATAACTGCTCTTGTAGCTCCCCTGCCAGAAAGTCGTTTTTCTGCAGGGCAGCAAAGAAATCTACGGAGGACATAAATTCTGCACATGTGCAGAATTCCCCAGTAGCAGCATTTAAATTCTATAGATTTCTTGCTTCCACCCGCTTATTTAAGAACAGTTCAGAGGGCATTCTGAGGAGGTGCCAGTGCTTCACCCTACATCACCATGTGGCAGTGTGCAAGCATGTCCCTCTGAAAAGATCACTACCAAAGTATTCTAATGCTGGCTTTTTGCCAATCCCTCATGGTGGGTAGATCCAGGCAGAAGCCGCACCCGTAATTGTTTTCTCCTGTAGTAACTTTCACCAACACAAAACCTTGGAACGACTTATGCTTCAACAGCCCAGTACTTACCAGGAGGAGTTCTCCATAGCCAAAGATGTGGTCATCCTCACCATCACCTCCCTTTTTAGGCTTGTACATGAACAGAGCCACACCTGTGACAATCAGCAGGACACACAGATATTTGGCTAGTGGGTATTTCTTCCTCAGCACTGTCACCCCTAAGAGCATAACTGAAAAGAAAAGATGATTTGGTAAAGTGCTCCCCAAAACCCTCCGCTAGCAATCGAATGACTTGGTGTCCAGTTCTGGACTTAATTGGGAAGTGCACAGTTTGTTATCCACACTAGTTGGTATGGAGCTATCGGGTGAGCAGCTGGACTGTTTCTGGGAATGCAACCCATGGCCTGCTCATGGCATGAGACACACACAAAGCTATAATTTAGTAGCTGCTCACCTGGAATGGGCTTACAGGACTTCCCAAGGACCTGTAAGAGAAAAAAGTATCTTAACTAGCTGCATACTACAGCCTCCCCCACACCAGGCAAGAGGATCACAAGAACTGCCATATTGGATCAGACCCATGGTCCATCTAGTTCAGTGTCCTGTCTCTGATGGTGGTCAGCACCAGATCCTTCAAAAGAAGATGCAAGAAACCTTGCAGTAGGCAGATGGAGGATCATCTACCCCCTCCCCAATGCAGGTTTCTGACACTGGCTTAACCCCTGAAACATGAGGATTTTTCCTTCAGCAATTCCTATTAGAACTCTGGATGTTTGTTATCCATCTGGATGGCTAGTCCCTCTTGGAATCACTATCATCGCTGTGCCTTGCAGGGATAGAGTAAAAAGAAAAGCAGTAGAACACCATCCTCAATGCCACTCTTGCAGGGCAACAAGGGTCAGAACTGCAGCGTCCTCCATGGTCAATCTTTTTTAGCGACTTACTCTTTAACTAGAATTGCTTCTTGTCACAGTGCATTGATGGATCATGTGAGCATCCCACAGACCAAGAGTGCAGAATTAGAATTTGTAAAAATCCTCAATAGGGAAGGGGCAAATCTGTAAAGGGGAATTTTTACAGCACAACCTTCTTCCTAACACACTCATCTGTCTGCCTTTCTTCACCTGAGTTGGATAGTTGACAAACTGCAGAGCCGAATTGCTGGAAACCATAGCACCCAGATAGGAAAGCGAGCAAGCTGCATACAGCCAGTTCTGGGTCCGATCCACCCTGATGGCGTCAAAAAACTGGATCACTGTGGAGAAGACAAAACATAAAAGAAACACAAATGGGCTGATAAGACTGGAAGTTGGCATCATAAGGCTATTTTATAATGCCATTGAGATACAAAAGCCACAAAGTATCTACAGCAGAGGGGACATAAACTCTCCAGAACATCAAAACCACTCAATCTTTTCAGCTCACATGCTCTCTGAGGCAAAGGAGTTATACTGAATTCCTGAAACCTGGTGGGACAGAAGGAAGATGAAAAAACCCACAAGGGAATAGGTATAGAATCTCTTACAGGAGACAAAAGCTTGGACATCCCAGTGGTCTACTCTGACCCCTCCCAACAATAAAACCACATTGAATGAAAAGAATTTGGAATCTGGTTTTATGCAGTGTGTCTCATTTATAAAATTCTTTATTAAATCAAGTTAGCCAGTAGTTGTGCAATGTCTGTGCAGACAAATGGAAAAACCACTGTGTGCTCAGCAAAAGCTCACAGTCCCTTGGAAGTTGCTACTTAGGCATTTGTTGGTATCGGGAGTGTGACCTGCACTACAGGTAACCACTGGGTGGGCCCCACAACTCTGGAAGAGGGTAACTTCCCAGCCCAGAGGAGAAGGAAGTGGGAAGGGAGTCAGGCTCAAAAAGGTCCTGATGTAGAAAAGCAAGGAGTGACATACTGGTTGTTCTGGAACACTTACCTAACCTGGCAAAGATGGCATTGATCACACATTGAATGAAGACCAAGGACAAAGCATATTTGAACTTTTCCTGCTTGGCACCTTCTCCATATTTACCTCTAGTTCTGTAAGAGCAAATGAATTAAACAGGAGATAGAGAGGTACACCGAGTGAGACTGCAGCATAAGGCGTGGCACACATTTACTCATGCTTTCTTCCCAGGTGATTTAGCCCAACAGCTACCAACCTGTTTACACAAACATGTAGCAAACGGTGCCCTCAGCTGTATTTACTAGTCCCCCCACCTCCCCTTCCATTCAGCTGTGTTTGTTCTAAGCCTGCAGTGGAATGAGGCTTCTCAAACCCTAGTCACACAGCTGGGAAAGAAACTCCAGCACAACATAGGATCCTGAAGATTCCCCCATGGAGACGTCTTGCTTTCTGGTAGGATGCCCAGGAGAGATGACATGTCCAGCTTCTGCCACTGTGTAGAAAGTAGGGGAGGTCCCCAGACTAGGAGAGGGGGACTTCGCAGTGGAAGGGTGCAACTTACATCTTAGTGTAAGACCCAGATACACAGAAATAGGAGTCACTTACATGCTTGGCTATAAATAGTCCTGGTCTCCAAGCTGGGATGGGGCTGCCCAGATTGGGAGGGGGCTCTTACATGCTTTGGTGCAAGATCCAGGCAGAGCAGCTCCCCAGTGCTGGGGCAGAAGAGGCAATAGGTAGGGGTCACTCACATGCTCTCCTAGCACCGGGGCTGGGAGGGGCTGTCACTGATAACGTGTGGAGGTATACATCCTCCCCTGGCAGCTCCAGGCCAGGGAAAACAGGAACCCCTTTCCCTCCCTCAGGCCTGGCATAGGGGGAGCTCAGCACATGCCCACAAATGAAACACAACCGCCCACACACACCAGTGTAATTTACAAATACAGGTCACTGCAGGACCCAGACAGGTGCTCACCAGTGTCTGCACTGGAGGCGGGGGGGGGGGGGGGGGGGAGGGGGGGCGGTCTCTCCTGGAGAAGCCGGCGGGCGGGGGTGTCTCCCCACCAGGAGCCGCGCAGGGGGGTGACTCACATGCTCTCCTGCAGGAGCTGCGCGGGGGGGGGGGGTCGTCACATGCAGGAGCCGGGCGGGGGGGGTGTCGGGGGGGTCTCCTCACCAGGAGCCGGGCGGGGGGTGTCTCCCAGCCAGGAGCCGGGGGTGTCACTCACATACACTCCTGCAGGAGCCAGGCGGCGGGGGGGGGGGTCTCTCCTGCAGGAGCCGAGGGGGTCACTCACATGCTTTCCTGCAGGAGCCGGGCGGGGGGGGGGGGGTGTCTCCCCGCCAGGAGCCAGACGGGGGGGGCGGTCACTCACATGCTCTCCTGCAGGAGCCGGGCGGGGGGGGTGTCGGGAGGGTCTCCCCACCAGGAGCTGGGTGGGGGGGTCACTCACATGCTCTCCTGCAGGAGCCGGGCGGGGGGGGTGTCGGGGGGGTTCACTCACATGCTCTCCTGCAGGAGCCGGGCGGGGGGGGGGGTGTCGGGGGGGGGGTCACTCACATGCTCTCCTGCAGGAGCCGGGCGGGGGGGGTGTCGGGGGGGGTCACTCACATGCTCTCCTGCAGGAGCCGGGCGGGGGGGTGTCGGGGGGGTCACTCACATGCTCTCCTGCAGGAGCCGGGGGGGGGTGTGTTGCTGGGGGGGGTCTCCCCGCCAGGAGCCGGGCGGGGGGGTCACTCACATGCTCTCCTGCAGGAGCCGGGCGGGGGGTGTTGCTGGGGGGTCTCCCCGCCAGGAGCCGGGGGGGTCACTCACATGCTCTCCTGCAGGAGCCAGGCGGGGCGGGGTGTCGGGGGGGGTCTCCCCGCCAGGAGCCGGGCGGGGGGTCCACTCACATGCTCTCCTGCAGGAGCCAGGCGGGGCGGGGTGTCGGGGGGGTCTCCCCGCCAGGAGCCGGGGGAGGTGTCGGGGGGGGTCACTCACATGCTCTCCTGCAGGAGCCAGGGGGGGTGTTGCGGGGGGGTCTCCCCGCCAGGAGCCGGGGGGGTCACTCACATGCTCTCCTGCAGGAGCCAGGCGGGGCGGGGTGTCGGGGGGGTCTCCCCGCCAGGAGCCGGGCGGGGGGTCCACTCACATGCTCTCCTGCAGGATGCCGGGAGGCGGGGGGGGTCTCCCCGCCAGGAGCCGGGCGGGGGGGGGGTCACTCACATGCTCTCCTGCAGGATGCCGGGAGGCGGGGGGGGTCTCCCCGCCAGGAGCCAGGCGGGGGGGGTCACTCACATGCTCTCCTGCAGGAGCCGGGCGGGGGGGCGTCACTCACATGCTCTCCTGCAGGAGCCGGGCGGGGGGGTCACTCACATGCTCTCCTGCAGGATGCCGGGCGGGGGGGTCACTCACATGCTCTCCTGCAGGAGCCGGGGGGGGTGTTGCGGGGGGGTCTCCCCGCCAGGAGCCGGGCGGGGGGGGGTCACTCACATGCTCTCCTGCAGGAGCCGGGCGGGGGGGGTGTCGGGGGGGGTCTCCCCGCCAGGAGCCGGGCGAGGGGGGTGTTGTTGGGGGGGTCTCTCCTGCAGGAGCCGGGCGGGGGGGGGGTGTCGGGGAGGTCACTCACATGCTCTCCTGCAGGAGCCGGGGGGGGGGTGTTGCTGGGGGGGTCTCTCCTGCAGGAGCCGGGCGGGGGGTGTCGGAGGGGGTCTCCCCGCCAGGAGCCGGGCGGGGGGGGGTGTCGGGGGGGTCACTCACATGCTCTCCTGCAGGAGCCGGGCGGGGGGGGTGTCGGGGAGGTCACTCACATGCTCTCCTGCAGGAGCCGGGGGGGGGGTGTTGCTGGGGGGGGTCTCCCCGCCAGGAGCCGGGCGGGGGGGGTGTCGGGGGGGGTCACTCACATGCTCTCCTGCAGGATGCTGGGAGCCGGGGGGGGGGTCACTCACATGCTCTCCTGCAGGATGCCGGGAGCCGGGGGGGGGGGGTCACTCACATGCTCTCCTGCAGGATGCCGGGGGGGGTGTCGGGGGGGGGTCACTCACATGCTCTCCTGCAGGATGCCGGGGGGGTGTTGCGGGGGGGTCACTCACATGCTCTCCTGCAGGAGCCGGGCGGGGGGGGTGTTGCGGGGGGGTCACTCACATGCTCTCCTGCAGGAGCCAGGCGGGGGGGGTCACTCACATGCTCTCCTGCAGGAGCCAGGGGGGGGGTGTTGCTGGGGGGGGGTCTCCCCGCCAGGAGCCGGGCGGGGGGGTCACTCACATGCTCTCCTGCAGGAGCCGGGCGGGGGGGTCACTCACATGCTCTCCTGCAGGAGCTGGGGGGGTGTCGGGGGGGTCACTCACATGCTCTCCTGCAGGAGCCGGGGGGGGGTGTTGCGGGGGGGTCACTCACATGCTCTCCTGCAGGAGCCGGGGGGGGTGTTGCGGGGGGGTCACTCACATGCTCTCCTGCAGGAGCCGGGGGGGGTGTCGGGGGGGTCACTCACATGCTCTCCTGCAGGATGCCGGGGGGGTGTTGCGGGGGGGGTCACTCACATGCTCTCCTGCAGGAGCCGGGGGGGGTGTCGGGGGGGTCACTCACATGCTCTCCTGCAGGATGCCGGGGGGGTGTTGCGGGGGGGTCACTCACATGCTCTCCTGCAGGATGCCGGGGGGGTGTTGCGGGGGGGGTCACACATGCTCTCCTGCAGGATGCCGGGGGGGGTGTTGCGGGGGGGGTCACTCACATGCTCTCCTGCAGGAGCCGGGCGGGGGGGGGTCTCCCCGCCAGGAGCCGGGCGGGGGGGTCACTCACATGCTCTCCTGCAGGAGCCGGGCGGGGGGGGTGTCGGGGGGGTCACTCACATGCTCTCCTGCAGGAGCCGGGCGGGGGGGGTGTCGGGGGGGTCACTCACATGCTCTCCTGCAGGAGCCGGGCGGGGGGGGTGTCGGGGGGGTCACTCACATGCTCTCCTGCAGGAGCCGGGCGGGGGGGGGGTGTCGGGGGGGTCACTCACATGCTCTCCTGCAGGAGCCGGGCGGGGTGTTGCGGGGGGGTCACTCACATGCTCTCCTGCAGGAGCCGGGCGGGGTGTTGCGGGGGGGTCACTCACATGCTCTCCTGCAGGAGCCGGGCGGGGGGGGGGTGTTGCGGGGGGGTCACTCACATGCTCTCCTGCAGGAGCCGGGCGGGGGGGGTGTTGCGGGGGGGTCACTCACATGCTCTCCTGCAGGAGCCGGGGCGGGGGGGGGTGTTGCGGGGGGGGTCACTCACATGCTCTCCTGCAGGAGCCGGGCGGGGGGGGTGTTGCGGGGGGGGTCACTCACATGCTCTCCTGCAGGAGCCGGGCCGGGGTGGTGTTGCGGGGGGGGTCACTCACATGCCCTCCTGCAGGAGCCGGGGGGGGTGTCGGGGGGGGTCTCCCCGCCAGGAGCCGGGGGGGGTCACTCACATGCTCTCCTGCAGGAGCCGGGCGGGGGGGTGTCGGGGGGGTCACTCACATGCTCTCCTGCAGGAGCCGGGCGGGGGGTGTCGGGGGGGTCACTCACATGCTCTCCTGCAGGAGCCGGGCTGGGGTGGTGTTGCGGGGGGGGTCACTCACATGCCCTCCTGCAGGAGCCGGGGGGGGGGGGGGTCGGGGGGGGTCTCCCCGCCAGGAGCCGGGGGGGGTCACTCACATGCTCTCCTGCAGGAGCCGGGGGGGGTGTTGCTGGGGGGTCACTCACATGCTCTCCTGCAGGAGCCGGGCGGGGGGGGGGCGGGGGGGTCACTCACATGCTCTCCTGCAGGAGCCGGGCCGGGGGGTGTCGGGGGGGTCACTCACATGCTCTTCCTGCAGGAGCCGGGCGGGGGGGTGTCGGGGGGTCACTCACATGCTCTCCTGCAGGAGCCGGGCGGGGGGGTGTCTGGGGGGGTCACTCACATGCTCTCCTGCAGGAGCCGGGCGGGGGGGGTGTCGGGGGGGTCACTCACATGCTCTCCTGCAGGAGCCGGGCGGGGGGGTGTCGGGGGGGTCACTCACATGCTCTCCTGCAGGAGCCGGGCGGGGGGGTGTCGGGGGGGTCACTCACATGCTCTCCTGCAGGAGCCGGGCGGGGGGTGTCGGGGGGGTCACTCACATGCTCTCCTGCAGGAGCCGGGCGGGGGGGGTGTCGGGGGGGTCACTCACATGCTCTCCTGCAGGAGCCGGGCGGGGGGTGTCGGGGGGGTCACTCACATGCTCTCCTGCAGGAGCCGGGCGGGGGGGTGTCGGGGGGGTCACTCACATGCTCTCCTGCAGGAGCCGGGCGGGGGGGTGTCGTGGGGGTCACTCACATGCTCTCCTGCAGGAGCCGGGCGGGGGGTGTCGGGGGGGTCACTCACATGCTCTCCTGCAGGATGCCGGGCGGGGGGGGTCACTCACATGCTCTCCTGCAGGATGCCGGGGGGGGTGTCGGGGGGGTCACTCACATGCTCTCCTGCAGGAGCCGGGGGGGGTGTTGCGGGGGGGTCACTCACATGCTCTCCTGCAGGATGCCGGGGGGGGTGTTGCGGGGGGGTCACTCACATGCTCTCCTGCAGGAGCCGGGCGGGGGGGGGTGTCGGGGGGGGTCACTCACATGCTCTCCTGCAGGAGCCGGGCGGGGGGGGGTCACTCACATGCTCTCCTGCAGGAGCCGGGCGGGGGGGGGTGTCGGGGGGGTCACTCACATGCTCTCCTGCAGGAGCCGGGCGGGGGGGGGTCTCCCCGCCAGGAGCCGGGCGGGGGGGGGTCACTCACATGCTCTCCTGCAGGAGCCGGGGGGGGGTCACTCACATGCTCTCCTGCAGGAGCCGGGCGGGGGGGTGTTGCTGGGGGGGGTCTCCCCGCCAGGAGCCGGGCGGGGGGGGGGGTCACTCACATGCTCTCCTGCAGGAGCCGGGCGGGGGGGTGTCGGGGGGGGGTCTCCCCGCCAGGAGCCGGGCGGGGGGGGGTCACTCACATGCTCTCCTGCAGGAGCCGGGCGGGGGGGGGGGGGTGTCGGGGGGGTCACTCACATGCTCTCCTGCAGGAGCCGGGCGGGGGGGGGGGTCTCCCCGCCAGGAGCCGGGCGGGGGGGGGTCACTCACATGCTCTCCTGCAGGAGCCGGGCGGGGGGGGGGGTGTCGGGGGGGTCACTCACATGCTCTCCTGCAGGAGCCGGGCGGGGGGAGTGTCGGGGGGGTCTCTCCTGCAGGAGCCGGGCGGGGGGTGTCGGGGGGGGTCACTCACATGCTCTCCTGCAGGAGCCGGGGGGGTGTCGGGGGGGTCACTCACATGCTCTCCTGCAGGAGCCGGGGGGGTGTCGGGGGGGTCACTCACATGCTCTCCTGCAGGAGCCGGGGGGGGGTGTCGGGGGGGTCACTCACATGCCCTCCTGCAGGATGCCGTAGTAGAAGTAGCAGACGAAGACGCCCAGGAAGCAGACGGGCAGGCGGAGCCGCTCGGGCAGCAGGGGGCCGCCCCCGCTCGCTCCCATGGCGGCGGCGCTGGGCCCGCTCAGGGAAGGCGGCACGTCCAGGCGCACATCGCGGAGCGGAGCCGGCAGCAGCGGCGACGCAGGGGGCCTCATAAAAGCGACTCGAGACAGCCGCACTCCCGAGCCCCGCCGGCTCCGGGTGGGGGCTGCCCGCGGCGCTGCCGGGCCCGGCGAGGCAGGAAGAGCGGGAGTGGAAGGGGCAGTGGCCCCACATGCCGGGCCGAGAGGGCCCTGCTGCCGCACATGGGGCTAATCCGCTACCGGCGCCGCCGCCTGTTCCCCGCAGCCGAGCCCCAACACAGCAGCTTTTTGATCAGGCAGCGCGTACGCTCCCCAAAGCCCGGGGGTCCTTCCATAGCGCGGGTGCCCCGCAGTGACGTAATCCAATGTGGACAGCACGGATTGGCCCCGTGGCCCGAAGGCGGAAGCAGGAGCGCGGTTTCTGCCGCGGTCTTAGTGTCAGTCGAATACCAGGGCTGCCGGGGCATTGGTGACCCCGCCCCAGGCGCATGCGCCGCAGCAGCTGCTATTGGAGAGGCTGCGGGGAAGCCTCAGCGCTGGGAGCCTGTAAGGGGCGGGGGAGAGAGGCAGGAAGAGGCGGGGGAGGGGCGGTAGAAGGGGGGAGAACAGGCGGGGGGGACCGGTAGAAAGACGAGAGTAGAGGCGGGGGGGTTGAATAGGGCGAGGGAAGAAAAGGCAGGCGGGGGGGTTGGTAGAAGGGGGGAGGGGAAGAGGCAGGCGGGGGTGGTGGTTGAAGAGGGGGAGGGTGGCCGGTAGAAGGGGGGGAAGGGAGGAAGAGGCAGGCGGGGGGGTCGGTAGAAGGGGGGAGGGGAAGAGGCAGGCAGGGGTGGTGGTAGAAGAGGGGGAGGGTGGCCGGTAGAAGTGGGGGAAGGGATGAAGAGGCGGGGGGGGTCAGTAGAAGGGGGGGAGGGAGGAAGAGGCAGGCGGGGGGGTCGGTAGAAGGGGGGAGGGGAAGAGGCAGGCAGGGGTGGTGGTTGAAGAGGGGGAGGGTGGCCGGTAGAAGTGGGGGAAGGGATGAAGAGGCGGGGGGGGGTCAGTAGAAGGGGGGGAGGGAGGAAGAGGCAGGCGGGGGGGGTTGGTAGAAGGGGGGGAGGGGAAGAGGCAGGCGGGGGTGGTGGTAGAAGAGGGGGAAGGGATGAAGAGGCAGGCGGGGGGGGGTCAGTAGAAGAGAGGGAGGGACGAAGAGGCAGGCGGGGGGGTCGGTAGAAGGGGGGAGGGGAAGAGGCAGGCAGGGGTGGTGGTAGAAGAGGGGGAGGGTGGCCGGTAGAAGGGGGGGAAGGGATGAAGAGGCGGGGGGAGTCAGTAGAAGGGGGGGAGGGAGGAAGAGGCAGGCGGGGGGGGGTTGGTAGAAGGGGGGAGGGGAAGAGGCAGGCGGGGGTGGTGGTAGAAGAGGGGGAAGGGATGAAGAGGCAGGCGGGGGGGGGGTCAGTAGAAGAGAGGGAGGGACGAAGAGGCAGGCGGGGGGGTCGGTAGAAGGGGGCAGGGGAAGAGGCAGGCGGGGGGGTCGGTAGAAGAGGGGGAGGGTGGCCGGTAGAAGGGGGGGAAGGGATGAAGAGGCGGGGGGAGTCAGTAGAAGGGGGGGAGGGAGGAAGAGGCAGGCGGGGGGGGTCGGTAGAAGGGGGGAGGGGAAGAGGCAGGCGGGGGAGCGTGTAGAAGCCCCTGTATTGGCACAATCCAGTTTTATTGCATTGGCCAGTCACCTCTGTACTACGTGTCCGGGGGTGGGGGGTTAGTGGTATAACCACGTGCCCTGACCCCCACCCCGCGGGTGAAGGGATCACCTCTCTTTCCAGGAGCACCAGCTCACACAGCCACCGTGTGCACTTTGGACCATGACTCCAGCTGCCCCAGTGAGGGATTGAAGCACTAGCCCCCGGTTTACAGCTGGGGAGCGGAGGGGCTAGTACAAGAGCCTGCAGCCCATGTCCCCAGCAACGTGGCCTCTGCCCCCTGCAGTCGTGTCCCCACAGAATATCAAGTCACGTTCAAGCACCCGCAGGGACTAAGCCCACCTCCTCTAAAGCTGCAGGCTGAGGCCTAGGGGCAGCAGCTCCCGGGAACTTTTTCAGCCTGAAGGGGAAGCTCACGGATGTAGACAACAAAGAGTTTTCACAGCAGCTGCTCTGAGGCTATAGAGTGAACTGCCTGAGGAAGGAGGGACTTTCCCAACCCTCCCCATCTTCCATGCCAACGGCCAGGTGCACTTCTAGACGCTGCCATCTCTGCTACAGCCAGAGCACAGAGACCATTTACAAAGCCCCCAAACAAAGTCCTTGACTGCACACAGTCCTCCCCTGGTGACAAAAACCAGTGCAGAATAAACTAACCTGCCTAACTCCCACAGTAAGTCTCACTGAGATAGGACCTGAACCCAGGTCACTTGCACTTCAGTCCACTACCTAGTTCTTGTCTTGCTAGGGTCAGAACCCACCTTCTCCTGTTCCAAAAGCAGAGGCTGCTGGCACTAAAGGCAAATCATCATTAGCTATATAAGGAGTAAGCAGTCTAGTCCAGTACATCTAGAATTGGTACATATTACCCTATTCATGTATAGTATCAAGTCAAGTCTTGTCCAGAAAGCAAACAGGCAAATCCTAACACTAGGCTTTAAACCCCTACACAACTGAAGACAGATATGAAGTGGAAGGGATTTCCTGCTTACATGATGTCCATTTTGGGGCCACAAAACAGGCATAAGGCAGCCCTAGGACACTGCTGTCATAAGGGAGAGCCTGGGCAGGCATAGGGCCTCTTCTACACCCCCTGAAAGAGGCACTGCTGTTGTAGGAGGCCTGGTCACAGGAGAGGGTTCTCATGACAGCGGACGCAGTGCAGAGGGGATATTGCAGGCAGGGTGCAAGTGGGATCAGCTCTGACAGTTCCCTTGACCTTCAGCGAGGTGTACATCCTCCCCCGGCAGCTCCAGGCTAGGGAAAGCACAGCCACCTTCCTCACCCTCACATAGGGCTCAGCACATGCTGGCAGATGAATCATCCTTTCTCCCCCCCAGGTAATCTACAAATACTACAATTACACTACACTGCAGGTTCTCATTCCTGTTTTTAAAAAGGAGTGTCTGCTGTTTTTCAATTAACACACACCAGCCCAAGGAATGCTGTCTTCCCTCCCTGCCACCCCTCCCCTTTTTAAAAGAAAAACCAACTCCAACAGGCACTTTTCCACAGCTCTGCCTTCTGTGTGGGGATTGGTGTAGGGATCACATCCTGTACTTAGCAGCATGAGATGTTCCATTTGCTTTTCTTCAAACTAAATCCAGAGGTTTGGGAAATACCAGTGTAGAATGTGCACTGGCAGAAAGCAGGGTGGGGGTGGGGTTGTTCTGCAGAGATTCACCTTGAAGATAGACTTTTAGAAATCATTTCAGTGTTGAGATGGATTGTGCAAGCTAGCAAAATGCTAAACTACTTGGTTTACTGCAATTACCCTTTAGAAACTCTGATGTCGTTGTTACTGTCTAGCAAGAATGGTTACCTCCTGCTGGGCTGACCCCCCACATCTGCAAAACTCTTTATTTTTAAACACAGAGCCTGCCATTGAGAACAGGTTTGACTTCCCCACTAAGTCCACCGTAGTGGGAGTGCGGAAGTACCATTGGCTGTAGCTGACACGTACAGGGTTTGTACGTGATTGTCAGTGTGGTCATGTTGTTTAAAGAGGCACAAGACTTCCCCAAATTTAGAAGCATCAGAAGTGGCTCCATGAAGTGGAATCCTAATAAAAAACGCTGATATTTAAACATTCCTGTCTGCAATCCAAACAGTGCAGCACTGTGCTACCATACAAGAACCAGCGAGTCCAACTGACCTGGATACTGGGATGATTTAAGATGGTTGGGGCAAGAAGAACAGGGGGATGTATATTTATTAGAACTTAACTTTAACAGTGATACAGAAACTGCTTTGTGATTCTAGAACCTAACTCCATCCCGCAAATTTAAGACAGGGCTTTTAGCTACCAGACCCACCTCCCTAATATTAAAGATCATCATGGAGGAGCACTGAGGGATCAACTATACTGGTGAAGTTCTGGAGAAGAAAAATATATGGAGGCAGTGAATGCTTTTTAAATGCTGGTAGTGCCTGCCTACAATATACAAGCCCCTCCCTAAATGATCTCTGCTAAATTTACTCATATGGTAACTGCCCATTATCTGGACGATCTTGTCCACTCAGTTCCAGAAGTCCAGCTTCTGGGACTACGTAAGAGCCCTTTATTCACAATCTAATTAATGTAGTGTCTCCATATTGTCCATAGACTGGCAACAAAAACAGAAGTTCTTCAGGAACTCCTCCAGGTTAGACAAGAGATGAAATATTGCTGACGGAAGTGAGGGGTTGTATTTTTCCTCTGGTTATCCAAACTTGCCATTACTTATCCAGGCAGAATGCGCTGGCACTGGTCTACATACACAGCTCGCTGTCATTCAGGCTCTTAACCCAATTCAGTTAGGTTATCTTCTGCTTTCTGTGTGCACAAATCCAAACATTTCACCATCAACAGGACCACCCAGAGCCCTCAGAAAGCTTTGAGCATTTTTGTTCAGAACTTGCACACCATGTATCCAGTCCTAACTATGGGTACAGGAGGAGGGATGATCAGTCTAGGTGGCTGTGGAGTTTATGGCTGAGCAGCATAGTGCAGGAACCAGGCCAGCTCTAGCTAGAACTAAATACAAGGCTCCTTGGTTTTCAGTGCTGGCTTCCCCTGTCTGTAGTCATTTATTCCTCACTGCTTCTGTCTCTTTTCAGTAGGGATTCTTTATTCAAATAATCCCAGCCTTGACTGGAATGCAGACTGATGAAAGGAGTACTCCAGCAGGGCACTACTCTCAAGATTTAATTGCACACCGGAGGAGAGTGGTGAAGTATGTCATTCAGTCTGCAGGCAGGGGGTGCAGAGAAATGAATGCACTAGCAATTTATGAGACGCCTAGTGTTTCATCAGGCAGCCAGTTTTCCATCTTGCTTCCCTGAATCATACAGCAAGCTTGTAATCCATGCGTAGCACATACTAGGAGCCATGACATGTCTCTCAAACCACAGCACTGAGTAATGGAGGTTGCCATGCTCTGAACAGGCCCCACTGACTATTACCCACTCCATTTGGAGTGGGTAAAGGATGGATTTACAGATTAACAGCAAAGAAAGCTATTCCTGGGGCAGCACCTGTACAGTTGTGTTTCCTGGTGTCTACTTGCTATTTCTCTTCACACAGTTTGGGCTGGTTGACCACCTTTCCCCCAGAGTCTGCAGTATGGCAGGTGTGGGTCAGAGATTGTGGTGTTGGCAAAGCTGCAGATAGAGTGACTTGCAATGTCAGGAAGAGGTTATTCGAATTCATGTTTATAAGCAATCAAAAATAAGTGTTTAAGGCTACTTGGCATGTTAGTTTAAAGACTCTTCCCCATCTCTCCCTGCCAAAACCACTCCAACTCATGACTGAGGTTTCATCAGAAGGTGGCAACAGCTGAAGAGTTGGGAGCAGTTTGGAACTCCTGGTAGCAGAGCGTTCCCCCACTGCAATATCAAATTCTGATTCAAGAAGAGCTGGACAGAGGGACTCAAGATTTCAAAAACAAAAAAAAACCACAGTACCTTGTTCACTGCACTTTCCTCTAATAAATCTGACTTATGTTCTCCAAGCTGAGGTCTGCAGCTTTCCCCAGCTCTAGGTAAATGGTTACCTGGCCTAGTGAGGTTCATCTCACATTTTCAATAAGCCTTTGCTACCAACAGCTGCAGAGCTCTCCCAGGGCAGCACTGAAATGCCATGACCAACTGGAGGGAGTTAAAGTGAAGTACATTGTTTTGCAGCTCGTGCAGTAGGATGAAGCAGAGTTTATGTATGTAGGCGTTTTCCTCCAAGCCGGCTGCATTTCCTCTCCATAGCCTAATTTAGAAGCTGTATTCATGCTGCTAAGATGAGCACACATCTTCAGTACATTACAGACAAGCAATTTTAACACTAGCTGCTATTTCGCATTACTGGCAAGAGTTTAGAAAGTCAGTCTTAAGCCTAAAAACAGTACTAGAACCACCTGAGGTGTAGCACACTAGCAAGTCTCTTGCCTAGCATATGCTCTGCAGTGGAGCTACAGCACGTCTAGTGGATAGTGGTAAACAGTACTGAACCACTCCCTTTGCTGTGCACCAGCAATGGGCTGGCAAGCCCACGTTCTAAGATGAAGGTAATGTACCAACAGATAGAGGCCACTGCAGCAGAAAATGCAGTCGATCTGGCCTGTCGTTTCAGCATCCGTCGATTAAACTATGCAGAAATTCCAGTTTAGACTAAATACACTCAAACCCCAAAGAAAGAGAAAAGGAGCTGTGGATACCTGGAATAATAATTACTTTTTTTTTTTTTTTTTTACTGGCAACACCAATATCTGAAAAAAAATCTGAACACAAGACAAAAACTCCAAGGCTAACATTCCTCCTTTAAGCTTTGCAATACATACATAAAATACAAACTTCAAACAGCTGCAAAAATAGTGTCTTTGGAAGAAAATAGAGTTTCTACATCAGATACAAGAAAATAGGCTTCTTCAATACAACCCAGAGCCTTAGCAACAGAACACAAATCAAATACTTTCATTTTCAAGAGGCATTACAATCAGAATTCCCCATGTTATAGTTTCACCTTATAAGGCTTTGTGCTGGGATAAGCATCACTGGGTCTAACAGGATCTCAGACTCCAGCCCAGGTATGATGATCTTATGTCTGTGCATAAAGTTTTTCTGCAGTGAGACAAAATGGTTCTGGATCCCCAACTCCACTCCTGCACATGCAAACAATACCAGAGCCAGTCAGGCTGTCCACAGCATCTGGTTGGAAAGCAGCATGTAACATCTCTACTAGCAGCAACCTTCATAAATTCCATGGAAACCTTTTGTATGCTGCTCGGACTTTGATTTCCATTTCCTTCCCCTGAAAAAAGGCTGTTGTGGGGGTCTGAGAGGCCCTCCGCTACCTACCAAGCCATGCAGACAGCTCCACAGCAGCACATCTCTCCTTATTAATCCTTCGTCACGTAAGAAGCGTCCCAGAGTACAGGTCTTACGCAAACAGAGGTCCCTGAAGGTGCACTGGCAGGTATCTGATCTGCATTCTCGATCCTTGTACAGCTAGGCATTCCAAGAGGCTCCTGAAAGCTCTAAGTGGCTATTTCAAAGGGCTCGGATATCCAGTAGTGGAACTGTCTACAGTTCACTTCCAAACCCCTCACGTCTCTCTCTCCTGTATTTTGGGTGCTCTAAGTGACTCAAGCTGCCTTTGATAGAGTGCAGATGCATTGTCAAATTCTGCCCAATACATTCAGATAGCTGAAATCAGCTAAGCCAGGTTCTACCAGCTTCTCCAAGATACTGGCCTCCCCCCGCCCCCCGGGTGCAGGAAATCCATGTGACAACTGTGGGGATGAGAAGTGCTAGGAAACTCCCTGTCCCCTGAATACCTGTAGCAAGGAATTTCATTTACAGAGCCAGAGCGCTTGAATTTCCATGCTGCTCACCAGCAGCAGAGTCCCAGCTGCTCTTTGACAGCAAAACAATCATACAGGAAAAAATACATTTCAACACAGGAGAGGAAAGTGCTTTAAGTACTGGGGGGCTCGAAGAAAGGAACCACTCCAGCAGCAAGAGTCCTTTGGCACATTGTACTTAACAGTTTTCACCATCGTTCTGGAGGAAACTTGCTGTGGTCTTCAATCCCAGGGCTGCCCATCTAATCCTCAAGTCCCAACTTCAAGGCACCACAGGCTGTTTAAGATGCACTGAAGAACCACAGATGCTTTGCTGTGCCGGGTCTCCCAAAGGCCTCAGACCACAAGAGAGCTATGGAAGAGGACACTCTCTTCTGTCTGGGTGCGCTTCCAGTGTTCAAAGTTCAGTGGAGGTGATTTGGAGACCTCACTAAAGCCATCTGCTGCGGACTCTTTCCGCGACCCAAGGAATGGGCCTGGGGCAGTGGACTGGCAGGAGGTGAACGTGCCTGGTGGCACGGGGCTTGGGGTAGTAGGGAAGCTTCTGAACAGGAATCCCATGTTTGGAAAGAGAGGCTTTACCAGACTGACCGGACAAAAGGCAGAGCCTGTTGGGTTGAAGTGGACTTTGTTCTTATCAGGACAGGAGGGCAGAAAATTCTGATCAGGGCTGGGGGATCTGAAGGAGGGAGAGAAAGAAAAGGAAATAGGTTAGGAATGGAGCCCTCAGAGCGCATACAGCTGTTCAAGCAATTGCAGCTTTAATGGTATATGCTTATTGTGGGGAGGGCATAGCCTGCCTACTGTCTTAACCCTTCACAAGCTGGCCACTTCCCAGGCAGGCAGCAGTCGGAAGCACTCGGCCAGCAATGAGTGAGGGCTATGAGCAGCTGGGCAGACCAAGGCTCTAGGAACAGGTCTACACTATAAATGTACATCCACACACCTGATCAACGCAGTTATGCTGACCTAGCCCCTGGTGTACACAGAGCTACGTCAGAGGTGTCTCCCGCTGACATTAATCCACCTCCACGAGAGGAGGTAGCTATGATGACCGGAGACGCGCTCGGGGCAGTAGCATCTTCACTGAAGCACTACTGTGGTGCACCATTGTAAGCGTAGACCTGCCTGAGATGGAATGAGACCCAAGTCACCCTTGACAATGGTAGGAACCCCCCTTGGCCTCTTCTTGCTTGCCCTCCCTACAGTTCTCAGCTCAGCCACTGGGCTGGAGACCAGTAGAAGGGAAACAGGCTGACCGGGAGCAAACATCCAGGCAACTGTGGGTGGTTATGGGAGCAAACAATCAGGCTGAGCAGGAAGGACGGCCAATAGCACAGGTGAGGTCAACAGCTCCATCCTGCTGGGGGTTGAGGAAAGCAGAGTTGGTTTATTTGAGGGCCAACTCTTGTGGCCAAGCGGGCGTGTTGGTTGGGTAAGCACAGTGCTTGTGTGTGTGGTGGGAAGGCAGATGCCACTAGGCATCTTCACAGAAGAGTCCTCCAGTGTGCCAGAAGCACTCTGGCTCGTTGCTTCTGCACCCAACAAGAGGGCAGCACATCTAATGTCTGTGTACATCCCAAGAGAAGCTGCTCCCCAATTCCAGTCTGTTTTTAGAGGTTTATTTCCTTGGAGCTGGGGCAAGGAGAGGAGAGTGACAGTTACGTAGTACAATGTAGGCAAGGGAACTGCATAAGCGTTGGCACTATCTCATTTAAACTCTCCCTCAAGACCTCGTCCCTTCTCATACTTACAAAGCCTCTTCAAAGGCCCGGACTTTTTCACATCCTTCGGGAGGCTCCCGTTTAAACATGTAGCTGTGGTTAGGTCGAGGAGATGAGGCAAAGGCCAGGACTGGAGAGGGGCTACCATCCTCTAGCAGGGAAGGAAGACTTTTTTGAGAAGATTCTAAAAGAATTCAACAGAGCCCTTTTAAATCAACACAGGATAAGCTCCCTGAGATCACAGTAGTGTCCTAAAAAGTCCTGGCGCCAGAACTGCATTCAGTTACCAACATGTATCCTCAGTCAGCCTGGTGCTGAGAATTCCCAAGTGACTGAAGGAAAAAAACCCTACACAGAAGAGTCCTTGCAACTCCAATTTATTCCAGCACCTATTCAAAGACACCCCTCCGCTCTCCCCATCTCCTATTTTAACGTCTGGGCTCCCACAATCCCAATTCAAAACACACTGGAGGTGGAGAGAGCTGGGTTGCTACACTAAAGGTTAATGCGTTCACATCACCCTTCACATTCCCATATCTCCCTGTGCTGGGAGAAGCCCGTTGCTGAGCCTAGCTACTGCCATTTACCTTTCTCCTTAGGGTCAGGCAGTGGCTCCTCCAGGGCAGAAGAAAGCTCCTCTGTAGCTGCTCTTGCAGGGGTGTGCGGAGAAGATCGGAGAGGCACAGAAGGGGATGGGGAAAGAGAAAGGCTGCTGCAGCTGCTACTGCTGGGTTCCAGAGTCAGCAGCAAAAGATCCTCAGAGCCTCTCTGGGGAGGGGCTGGTGCCCTGTGGCCATCTGGAACATCCAGAATCTAGAGGGAGGAAAGCTTATTGAACAGAAGCCCCCAACCTCAGCCCCCTTTCACACAGGCAGGCAGAACTTACAAGTAGCATTTAGAGCTCAGCGGACTGAAGCAATCCTACTGCTCTCGACCATGCGCTTTGGGATTTATACAGGCAGGGCCAGATCATATACCCACCCAGAACACACAGAGGTGCTGAATTAGAGAGTCATTTCTCTACTAGCCTTCAGACGAATTCCCTCTCCCTGCCAGTTTAATGCCACACACCTTAGGCAACAATTCAATATTTATGCTGCAGCAATGTCCAGATACTTCAGTCAGGCTGAGAGGCCGGCTGGACACAGACAGAGCCTGGCCCAATACAAAGACACAACCCTTGCTCTGAAGAGTTTATGTAATCTTAGACAAGCAACATACAAATGGGGAGGGACAGGCAACTATGCAGAACTGGTATAGGCACAATACTTTAGATTAAAAGCTCTCCTACATATGCACAGGGAGGCCCTGATTCTCACTGAGACCTTGGAACACTACCATAATTTAATATGCTTTTTAAAATGAGGGTGCATGTAGTTAACTGGCTGATTTCTTAAGTGTCACAGCAGCAGTGGGTTTGAAGAGGGATGTGGAGCAGAGAGGCAGCCTTATGGCTCAGCTCTGGGATGGAGTTCCATACCCAAAGGGCCCAAGTAAGAAGGCGGAGAGCTGACAAATGAGCAGATAATCATAACATCCCTTGGCAAAGCAATTGTAAGAGTTTCAGAACTTCCTTGGTTGCTTCCTATAGTTTTAATGACAAACACAAACCCAAGAAGAAGTGGTCAGGACAGTGGTTTGGGACTCAACAGACCTTGGTTCAGTTCCCTGCTCTGCCACGGACTCCGTGTGACCATGTGAAAGTCAGAATTGAATTTTAAGGTATTTAGGCACCTAACTCCTACTGAAACCAGTGGGAGTTAAGTGCCTAAATCTTTAAAAATCTACAATTACAAAGTGAGATTTCCTATCCTTTCCTGGGGATCATGAGTGAGAGCAGCAGAATAAAAACAATAGACTTGTTTAAAAAAGGCAGACAAACTGAGGAAACTGGTAGGTAGAGTCCCATGGAAAGAAAATGAAGGGAGAAAGGAGTTCAGTAGAGTTAGCATTTTCACAAGGAGAGAGTATTAGAGGCACAACTGCAAACTATCCTGATGCAAAGGAAAGACAGAGAGACTAGCAAGAGGCCAATATGGCTCTGTCAGAAGCTGTTTACCTGAAAATCAAGCAGGAATCCTACATAAAGTGGAAACATGGAGAAATTGCTGAGGAGTACAAAAGAATAGCAGAAGTATGTATGAGCAAAGTTAGAAAAAGCTAAGCAAAAATGAGTTACACCTACCAAAGGACATGAAAGGCAACAAAGAGAGGTTCTTTAAATACATTAGGAGCAAGAGAAAGATGAAGGGAAGTGCAAATTCTCTACTTAGCAGGGAAAGAGCTATTAACTGATGGTATCAAGGAGGCCGAGATGTTTAAGGCCAGTTTTGCTTCAGTCTTCACTAAAAAGGTGGTCAGGTACTCAGCACAATTAACAACAAGAGAGAAAGAACAAGTCAAGATAGAGAATGAACGAACACTTTAAAGAATGTTTAGATAAGTTAGATGTAGTCACATCAACAAATCCTGACGAAATTCATCCTAGGGTACATAAGGAACTGGCTGAAGCAATCTCAGAACAATTAGCAATTATCTTTGAGAACTCATGGAAGAAACAGGTGAGGTCCCAGATGACAGGAGAAGGGCAAATACAGAACCTATCTTTAAAAAGGGGAACAAAGAGGACTCAGAGAATTAGAGCCGTGTGCTTAACTTCAATACCTGAAAAGACACTGAAACAAATAATTAAACAATCAGTTTGTGAGCACCTAGAGGATAAGCAGCTTATAAAGAATAGCCAGCACGGCTTTGTCAAGCACAAACCATGCCAAACCAACCTAATTCCCTTCTCTGACAGGGTTATTGGCCCAGTGGATAGGGAAGAAGCTGTAGACATGATGGGACTGTATCAACTAAAATTAAGATACAAGTGACTCTCTCATAAGCGAACTAGGGAAATGTGCTCTAGATGAGCTTAAAGATGGTGCACAACTGATTGAAAGACTGTACTCAAAAAGAGTAGTTATCAATGGTTTGCTGTCAAACTGGAAGGGCTTATCTAGTGAGGTCCCACAGGGGTCAGTCATGCATCTGGTACTAAATATTTTCATTAATGACTTGGATAATAAAGTGAAGAGTATGCTTACAATATCTGCAGGTGACAAACTTAGAAGAGTTGCAAACACTTTGGAGGACAGGCTTAGAATTCAAAATCACCTTGACAAATTGGAGAACTGGTCTGAATTTAACAAGATGAAATTCAACAAAGAAATGCAAAATAACTCACTTAGGAAGGAAAATCAAATGCACAACTACAAAATAGGGACTTAGGGGCTAGGTGGTAGTCATGCTGAAAAACCTGTGGGGGCATGTGTGGTTACAGTGAATCAAACTGAATACGAGTCAATGTGACAGTTGTGAAAAAGGCTAATATTCTGGGGTGTATTAACAGGAGTGCTATATATAAGAGGTAATTGTCCTGCTCAGCACTGGTGAGGCCTCAGCTGGAGTACTGTGTCCAATTCCGGGCACCATCCTTTAGGAAAGATGGACAAATTGGAGCGAGTCCAGAGGAGAACAACAAAAATGATAAAAGGTTTAGAAAACCTGATCTATTAGGAAAAGTTAAAAACCTGGGCTTGTTTAGTATTGAGAAAAGATGATGGGGGACCTGATAAATCTTCAAAAATGTTAATGGCTGTTATAAAGACTGATCTCTATGTCCACTGAATACAGAACAAGCAGTAAATTGGCTTAATCTCCAGCAAGGGAGACTTAGGTTAGACATAAGGAAAAACTTTCTAACTATATGGGTAATTAAGCTCTGGAATAGGCTTGCAAGGAGGCTGTGGAATCTCCATTGCTGGAGGCTTAGACAAACCCCTGTCAGGGATGGTCTAGGTTTACTCGGTGCTGCCTTAGTGCAGGGGACTGCACTTTATGACTTCGAGGTCCCTTCCAGCCTGATACTTATGATTCTGCCCTGAAGGGACAACTCACCCTGAGAAGCTCCTCATCTCCTTGTTCCTTCACAAACACCTCCTCCAGCTCCTGGTTTAGTCCTTCCAGGCTCCTATGTAAGCAGGGGCTGAGCCTCAAAACAGGAGAAGCAGGAGGGAGTCCAGGAGGGGAGTCCTGTGACAACACAGAGTCAGACTGAGGTGTAGAGTCCATTGCAGCCACACAAACTCATACAGATCTCCCAGCACAGCTGTGTCTATCCCACAGCTCTGAATTTTCAGCCAGGATGTTCTAGGAAGCCAGTTGGTTGGGGAAAACCTTGACAGGAGAGTGTGCATATTAAACCCATTGACTGCAGTCCAAAGCCTTAAGGGGTAGGTGGGGAAGGTTGTTTTTTTTTAAAAAACCACCACACTGGATATTAGAATTTAAAAAAAACTGAGAACCACTTGGAAACTGAATTTGTAATCCGGCAGCAGAACTGGACTGTGCTCCCCAGGCTAAGTAGGGTACACTGCAAAACAGATTGGGAAGGAGGGGAAACATGAAACGTACCCTGACTGATCCAAGGACAGCGTGATCCCCCTGAAGTGGGGAGCTCCGGTCCTTCTCTCTGCCACTTAGCTTAGTTCGCTGGAGCTGCTGCTTCAGTTTAGCAATCTAGCAAACAAATTCAGCGTATATTAAACTGGACAAGAAAACAGGGCTCAACTAAAATTCACCATCCCCTCCCCAATGTTCCCCCCACAGGAAGTTGCAAGACTGAGGGACACATTCAGTCAAGCTAGAACAAACCTCGGACATCTCTCAGAGGGTGGGGAGGACGTTATTCCAAAGGTTTAATGGTGAACTCCCCCATTTTAGAAAGGTGTAGACAGCTTTCCCTTTCCAGGGGCTCAGGAATATTAATCTTCCATTTACAGCATCAGCTCTGAACCAGGACTCAATAGAGCTCACCGCAAGGGTTGGTGTTATGGGCATGGCCTCTCTGACTATAGCTCAGTGCATCACTTGCAAACCTCCTTACATGGAAGCTGGCTAGAGGAGAGACTTGCAGTTTATCAAACAAAGGGTGGGTGAGGTGGGAAGAGCATGTTGATCTGCCATGTAATATTTGCTTAGGCCATTCCGCCCTCAAACTAAGGGCTAATGAGTGCACATGGGAGTTTAATCTCTCAGCTTCAGTTATACCCTCTTCCCCCACTTTATGGACAAGGTATTGTCCGTAATGAGTAAGATTTGTATTGGTTGTAAGTTGTAGAAGACGGTCTGTTTACCTCTCTGCGGTGATCCGTGCTACCCCAAGATGCAGAACGCTTATGAGTACTGGCACTGGCCTTCCCGACTTCCACTTCGTGCCAGGATGTTGGAGTCTGAAGGGGAGAGAGATTATTTAGGACTGCACCCACCAAATTTACTGTCTTCAAGGCAGGGGATAAGGCCTCCTAGGAAAAAAAGTGAACAAGTACTGTGCATCCACATTTATATTCCAGTCTTTTCTTCAACTCTGGATTAACCGTTTTGGGTCTCAGTACTATGCATAGTAAAACAGATCAGAAAATAGTTGAATGTTAATACTCTAAAATCAAGCAATGTTTGTTTGAACTTGCAGTTCTTTGAATCTACCTCTTCCTGTACTGGGATAAGCAAGGAGAGAACCACTCAAGCCACTGGCTTTATCTTTTTGACAGGTGCTCAGATATCAGTGATGAATAATATTGCTACGCATAGCCAGAGAAAAAAGCAGGCATGTATAAATGACATCTCCTGCCTCCCACATACACCCAGTCAGATCTGGTGACGGGAGTGATGTACCTATTTTCCTCTTCCCTCACGTTAGCCTAGCAGAGTCAGCACATCTCAGAGCAAATTGTTATGTTCTGATAGCTAGGCCAGATTTTTCTTCCCCATTACACCTGTCCAGCCTTGAGTGGAAGTTCATACGTGTAACCAAAAGCAGAAGTTGGCTACCAGAGTCTTGTATTAGCTCTGATGCATGAGTGATACCAGAATCTGGCTTAACTCAGATCCCATTTGAGTCTTCCAGACTGACAGTAAACTGAGCAAATTTGAACTTGTTGGGGAAACAACCTCAGCACTATTTTACAGAACTGTTTTCCCCACCACCGCATTTAAACTCATCACAAACCACTCATCCCAAGTCATTCCCCTCCCTGCCATTTCTGTGGGAGGGATTGATGTTAATTTCCTCCTCAGCCCTCACTGGACAAGCTGCCAGAAGGTGCAAAGGCCTGAGAACAGTTTCTCTCCAAGCAACTCAACTGACCTCCCTGGAGAGGTCATTGCAAAAACAGCAGCTGTTTAAAACAGCCCTGTTGAGTCATTAAGGCTGCAGAATCCGCTCTGCAGAATGTTGCTTAAAAGGTTACAGTCCAAGCCAGAGGGACAAGACAAGCTATCCAGACAGGTACAAGGTTTCCTCTGACAGATTAAGCTTTATAACCGAATACAGCTGATTTACAGGTAGTGCTCCAACTTTCACTGAATAGCAAAGGCTGAGCTGGACTCCTTAGGACCCATACCACTGGCAGTTTAGCATGCTGCTTTTCCACCAACAAGCTTGTGATTTTACTCAGGGGTTCCCGTTGTCTGATGTGGCATGCAGATAGGAAGGGTAGTCACCAGACCAAAAACTTAAGTGAAATCCTCTTATGCTAACAGATTGGATCCAGTTGCCCACTTCAAATAAGTGATGAATTGTGTTCTCTGCAACACCTGAAATTTATTGCTTGTGGTAGTTTCCATGAAACAAACTAGTGTCTGCAAGATCAAAGACTGAATGGGCATGGGGCTGACCCAACCCCACATTCGGCAACCTGCTCAGAGCAGCAGGGACATTGATGGGGATGCTTGAATTGCAGCTTCCAGGGCTGCGGCTGCTACTGCTCTGCGGTTAAAGTAATTCAGCTTCTTAAAATGCTGGACACCTCATGTACTTATGAACCAATGCTAAGAAAGATATTCAAGACAATTTATTCCAAGCTGTTTGTAAAATGCTATTGGACCCTCATAGTAGGTGTGGGGTGTTATACTCCAAAGCTGCATTTGGTCCCTCACCACCTTAGTGGGCTCCAGATATCTACACTGAGCTCTGCACTCCAAGGGCTAGAGAACCTTAACACCAGAGCACTTAGCACTGCTTGAAGGCTCACATCAGAAGAACAGAGCCTAAAAAGGAAGAACGAACACTGCAGGAGTGGCAACGCCTGAAGACTGAGTATGCATGTGCCTCCTACCTCTCTAGGGCCAAGTCTGTCAGCAGAGAAGGAAATTACAGAACCTGTTGTACTAACTGTGGCAAAAACCACTTCCTCTCAGAGTGAGAAGGGACAAAATGCTTTGTGCAGCAAGAAAGATGAAACCACAAGCTCCAATCATGTATATTGCTGCCATCCTCGCCCCCATACTCAGCACCTGCAGCTGCATCTCACTTAACCACCTTAAGCTAGCAGATCTAGAGTTTTGCAAAACAGCTGATCAGTAGCTATTTAAAGAAAGGTGTAAACATGCACAGGCCACCAGAAGTTCCAGGGAGTCCACTTCACTGTGCCCGAAGACACTGACAAATTCAGTCTGGTAAATTGCAGAACAGCACCACAGATTATCCTGCTGCTCAGTAAAAGTTAGAATGGGATGACAGGTGGAAGAACGTGATATGGATAAGGCACAGGACTGGCAGCTATGAAGCTTGGGCTCTATTCTAAGCTCTGCCACAAGTTTACTGTGACACCTAGGCAAGTCACAATCTATTTGTCTCGGTTTCCAGAGATGGCATGGTATTTACCAGAGGTGTTTTTTAGCAGGTAAAATCGTGTTTTTTACCACCCTACGAAAAACTAGTTAATCTCTGTTTAAGGCATTTTCTATTTTAAAAACGGATTTGTTACTGCACACCACATTACACTTAGTTTTAGTTCTATATTCAAATTGTGGCTACGTAGGGCAGTAGATTACTTTAGAGCTGTACAAAAAAAAAGTAAATTGCAGTGGGCATATTACTAATGTATGTAATACCACCAAACACTGAAACGTCTACACATTTTGGTTCAGTATTTTCTCAAGGAAGTTCTACAGGTCGTGACTCATTTCAGTTTTCAATATTGTATAAACAAAAGTTGAAAACATTCGATATGAAAACAGTAATGCAGAGTGGTAGGCTTGAAGTATTAAGCAATCAGGTACACAGAATTTCAGCTTAGCAGTCCAGGTCCATTCGGCCATGCCACAGTCTGTAGAAGACAACCAACTCTGATGCACTGGACACACTGAGCCTATTCCTTTTGCAGTTCTGACTGGATGTATCCCAAATTTGAAAAGATTCATTCCATGCTTGCTGATCTTGCTGGATACTGATGCAATTATTTTTCCCCAGTTTAAATCAGGCGTAAGCCAGGATTTTACCAGCACCCTGGCCTAATCTGGTTTTTCCCAGGAAATTGCAAACCCTGTCAGTTTCCCCATTGACAAAATAGTGGTGATAATTACTTGCTTCACAGGTGTGCTGGGAGGTGTCGTTTGCAAAGAGCTTTCAGACAGTCAGATGGAAGGTACTGTTACCTCATTGGCATAACTTGCTTAAGGGACACCAGTTAAATCCACATGGGAAGTAGGGGTCAAATGAACTTCAGCTTTTAACATACTGGTGAGAAGAGGGCCCGGAAAGAGGGTCAAATGCCTAAAAAAGTTAACATTTTAGTTGCAGATCCTAAATACCATGGTTAAATTTCCTTTCTGGTGCCGATATGCTTTAAGAGACCGTCTCCCTCATCTCCCACACCAGAGGTACAAGGCGAAAGAAATTCTTCCCTTTCTGTTCAGAATGCTCGCCAACCCCTGAACTTGGAAACCAATTGAGAATTTCCTGCAAACAGCCCAGTAAGTAATAAATTGCTGGAGAATGAACACTCCATTAACAGACAGCGTTAATGTGCTAAATAAATGGCTAGTTAAGTGAACGGATGCTCTTATCCTTCTAAATTCTTCCACCTCTCCATATGCAGAGCAAGTATCTGTTGCCATACAGTAATATTTACAGGTTGCTAAGAGTTTCTCAGAGTCTGGAGCCTTTCCACTATACAGCAGAGTGCTGTGCGGCTCGCATTGAGCAAGTCTTCTGTGGGAGCACCCTTGACTTCTTGCTGTGGCAGAGAGCCCATGAGTGTTATATAAGGATTTGGCCCAGAGCTGCAAGCCACCAAAAAAAAAAAAAAACACAAAACACACAAAAAACCCCAACACCGAGCCAGTACTGAAGCAAAGCACCAGAGGCCATCTGCCTCCAAACAAGGACAAGGGAATTCTAACTCCACACCAAACTGGAGTGAAGTAAGGTTAAGTAGTAAGAGGGGAAGGTCTTCCTAGAAACTTGCAGCAGAACAGACAAAAGCTTGATGTCGTCTTTAACAATCAGTTTATGCAGCCCCAGTTCAGCATTCTGTAAACCTGCCACTACCTCAGACCTTGTAAAAGGTACCTTCCATACCTGGGTAGCTTTGTCATTCATGCACGAAGCAAAAGCTCCATCAGCATCCCGTGGCCACTGTCCTACGAGGTACGATCCAAGGATGGTATCCAGCGAAGAGGTGCGCCTCACTCTGGGTGCTCTGGTCCGGCATGTCTTTTCAACAGCAGTAGCACATGGAACACTAGCTAGAAGGAAAAAGCAAAAAAAAAAAATTAAGTCTCTGCCTATAACTAACACTTAGTGTTTAAATGTCTTCTATTTGATACACTGCAACCAAGTGAAAACCCATTTCAGGGATGATTATGCAAGTAACCAGAATGCACAGATAGGGATAGAGAAATTAGTTCAGTTACTGGAAACAAGAGAAGTCCTATTATTTCTAATTAATCCACTGCACTCATGCCATTATAGTAGCAAAAGCTTGTAGGCTCTCACTTGCCATCTCCCAATCTGAATCTAGACCACAATGAAACTCCTGTTACTCATCCTCAACTGTAAGAAGTCACCATGGTCATTGGTTAGCTGGGTCAGGGAAGGGAAATCTGCCTAAATGCCCCCACTACAGAGATCTATGCTAATGTTTATCAAAGTAAGATTCTTTCCCTAGTGCAGGAACTTTTAATTCAGTGCTGAAGTACCTGCTTGAAACTGTTGATTAGAAATTCCAGTCAAACTTAAGAATTCAATGTAGTCACAGCTCAATGGCATACTGAAATAGTTGAGACGTACACAATATTTTTGCATTAATGCTGTACTGTGCAAACATCTATTAATCCCGCATAGCAATGTTGCCCAGTGGCCAAAGTACACTACCGAGTCGGAAAACCCAGGTTCTAATCTAAGATAATGACACTGCATGCAAGCTGGAGCCTGCGTGCCTCAGTTTCCCTATCTGTAAAAAAGGAGGTATTTACTTGAGGCACTTTGGGATCCTCCAATGAAAGGGGCTATGTAAGCATTAAGGGAGGTTAGTAAATACATATCCCCATTTTACACAGCAAATATGAAGCAGAGGGGGTAAGTGACTTGGTCAGCGTCACAGCCAGAATAAAAATTCAGAAGAGTCCTGGCTCTCTCTTTCATGCTCAGTCCACTGGACAACTATATTGCCTATTCAGAGGAATATTTTCACAACTGCAGCTTTATGACGAACAGAAAAGCTTCTGTAAACACCGCCAGTGTAAGTTCCCATGTCAGTAACTGTGTGCACAGACGTGCTTCTATTTCATGCCAACAGCTAAGAGTACAGAATGCCAAACGTCTCTCTTGGCAGGCACACTGAAAGAGGGGACATGTTACATATAACCTCAGCCCCAGCATATTACACTCCTAGTCAGCTCTAAAGTAGGTGTGCACTCCATGTGTGGCCTGACAATACACAGTGTAGTCTCCTTCTCCCTGGAATTGCAGTGCAGTGACAGAACAGCAGAGTTTTATTACTGATGAAGTCAAATGAGCATTTTCTATTCTATAAAGGAACATGCAACCTCAAGTCAACACTAGGGGTTGTTTGCATTTAGTTTGATTAAACATGTTAATTAATATGCAAATTAGAATCTGTGCACTGGCCTCTTGGCAAAGAGTCAATGAGGCCTTGGACAGCCCTGGTTCAGGTGTTTTATATATGAACCCCCCAAATTCAGAGCACAGTGGGTGAAAAACAATTTAGCGCTTTGGTTTTACAGTGTAAATTAAGCCTGTACTCTAGTATTAATATTTCTATTAATTCTAGTAAAAATACTCTAGTAACCGAATGATTCAATATACAAAGGCTTTCAGTCCTTGCCACATGGCATCTTAAGTGCTCAGAAATGGCTGCCATCCGTTTATTAACCTCTGTGTTTCCAGTGAGATTCCCCATCAACTTAATCTGTCATCTAAAAATGACAGAAGTAATAGAAATTGAGTTCCAGTGAAGAGGAATGGAAACAAAGAGCAACTTGCCATAGAGGCCTGTGATAGGGCTGGAAAAGATTAATATTTGTACTGCAATAGGACCTAGAAGCTCTCAAATTGGATTGTGGACAGACATGTAGAAATATGAAGAGATGGTACCTGCCTCAAATAACTCTCAGCCTGAGAAAAACCACCACTCTAATTTTAGTTTAAAAACCTGCTCAAGTGTTAGCAGTTCCTTTCAGTGAGTCACTGCCCAACAGGCTGCATCACTTGCATCTCAATTATATATGGCATCAGCTGTCCCCTCCACTCATGCAGGTCCCCAAGAATAGGTTTCTGGCAAAAAAGAGTAGTTAAACTTGCAACCATAATTGGACAACCTCCTGCTCCCATCTCCACCACCCCAGAGTCCACTATATCCCAGAGATCCCAGCACAGGTGCTGACTTTCTAATGTGCTGGTCGAGTGCTCAACCTCCCCGCCTCCACTCTGCCCCAATCCACTCCTTCCCCCCCCAACCCCAACACCCCTCCACCTCTTCCCACTCCCTCCCCTGAGCACATCACATCCTCATTCCTCCCCCCTAGAGCCTCCTGCACACTGTGATCATGGTGGGTGGGAGATGTGGGGAGGGGGGAGCTGATGTGGGGAGGGGGAGAGCACCCACAGAGTCAGCGCCTATTGGATCCCAGAAACTCCCTTTACACCACTGAAGGTTCTCTGTGTTGCTATAGCCATCACCTCCTGATACATGACAACTGATGCCTTTCCATTTGCAAACAATTGGTTGCAGGGATGGTCTGGCAAATATCAGCTCCTCTCCATTCTAAAATGACTTCTACAGCATACATGAGAAATGAGTGTGGGCACAAACACAGTCTCTTAAGACAGCTATGCCTGTTGCACAGAGGAATCACAAATGCACAGAATAAAGTCCTGAGGAGGGAATGCCTACTTGCAATATGTGAGTGGCCATACCGCGATTCCTTCTTTCAGATGGAGCATCCTGCCACTGCAGTAGGTCAATTTCTGCAAGTGGACAACGTTGTTCCCTTAAAGGCAGCAGCAATCTAAGATGGGGGAAGGGTGTGGAGGAAGTCAGATGGCAGGGCTTGTGTTGGATGAGGGCTACCCCCCTCCAGTCAAAGTGAATAGATCTAAAAAAAAGCAGTAAGTGGAGACAGTAAAACAACGTTTCCAGCGTGACAAAGAGGGTGCATGAGAGAAGTCGAGACAGGGTGGAGTGTCCTGTTTACAGCAGTTCTATTATCATCCTATTGCACTAAGTCCAAACAGCCCTGCCACCTGGCTGTAGGCTCTGGATTTGGTCCAAAGCTAACTACACAGCTGACAAAAGTCAAGTTTGAGGGCTTTCGATTTTCATGCGACAGCAAAGCCACTCAAGATAACAGAACCATTGCTGTATCTCAGAGACCCACTTGGTTGTCTCTCACTGCTGCCTGACAACTTTTGCATAGTCCTTTTTACTCACTCAGGTCAAGTGTGACCTGATCGTTAAGGTGGGTGCCTTTTCAGTTCATTTTTTATACTAGAACTCTGGACTCTATCCCCATCAGATTAGCATTGGGCTCTCAGCAAATATAGCTTTCTAGGGAGTTGTAGGAAGAAAAAGTAAGTGCCCATCTCATCTTTCTCATCTGCAGAAGGACATAGCAGATCCCTGGACAAACTTATTAAAAATCATTAAAGGGACAGCAACACATTTCTAGCTGGAAATTTTGTACCCAATGTAGTTACAGGCAACATCTAAAGTACAAACAGAAGTTAGCAAAAATATTTTCAGTAGTTTTGCATTTGTATATAGTTTATTTCACAATCCCCCTTATAGTTTCTCCCTTGCTGAGCTAATCCTTATCAAAAGGGAAGCAGAAAAATGTTTTTAAAAGTTCAAGGACATGCAGTTTAATCAGACACTGAAGTCTTTTGAAATATGTCAACTCTTAAGATTAACTGTGTCCCTTTAAGGGTCTAACAAACTGACAGAGCTTAGATAAAAGTCAAAGTTAAGGCTGAACTAATGCTAAACTTATCTCATTGTGCCTGGCTGTTACAGGTATCATACAGTGGAGAAATTTTACTTGGGTGCTGTGATACGTAGGCACAACAAGGAATTTGTTACAATTCTGAGCTCATTAGCTCAAGCAAAGAATCTAAACATTTAATGCAAGATGTCTACTTTTTTAGAGGCTCTCATGAAAATGAGAATCCAGTAGAGACACAGTCAAAGCCACTCCCATGTGAGGATTACTAGGGTCAATAACTGATTTATACAGTGCCTTCCAGCCAAGTATCCCAAAGCATGCAACAAGCTTTACAAGCTACATATGAACAGTTCACTTCACTTGGGCAGAAATTTTTCAAAGCATATCGTAAATACTTTATATCCAGCTGAACCTACAGGAGGAATTTTAGGCAGATAAAATTCCAGTGGGGGTGCTTGCATTCTATCATAGTTCTTGCAAACTACAACAGGTACTTTGATTTCAAGTCATTTAAAAGACCTCCTACAGCACAGTGAAACCTAACATCAAGGTAGGCCATTGGCTGAGTGTCTAAAAAGTGTGCCCCACTCTTGAATTAGCAATAACAGTTTCTCCATCATCTAGATCAGGTGGGTTCTCAAACTGGGGATTGCGACCCCTCAGGGGCTTGCGAGATTACTACATGGGGGGTCGTGAGCTATCAGCTTCCTCCCTGAACCCTGCTTTGCCTCCTGCAGTTACAATGATGTTAAATATATTTAAAAGTGTTTTTAATTCACAAGGGAGGGTGTCGCACTCAGAGGCTTGCTATGTGAAAGGGGTCACCAGTACAAAAGTTCGAGGACCACTGATCTAGATGTTCTTTGGTGATCTCCTATCTAAGGGGTCATGTCAACACTGGAAAGTTGTACTTCTTTAAATAGACTGGCATACACCTTTTCAACTAGATGGGAAGGGGAATTAGTAACACTGATATAAGCCACATTTTTATCAGTGTAACTGTGTCCACTCCAGGGGTTGTACCAATATATTGGTCTGATTTTTTTTTTTAACCCCAATCTACATAGTTACATCACTACAAAAACTGCAGAAACTAGGCCTTATTAACAGCTCAGCTATTAATCTGACAGGATCCAAATTCAAGATGTTATGGGTACAGTCGATAAATGTGCAGGGATCTCTCTCAAGGAAAAGTCTACATGGAGTTTTGTTTTCTGTTGTACCTACTTACATTTTAGCAAAAGACACATGGAGGGCTCTAGTTTAATGAACCACATTTCAGAGAAAACTCAGGAGTCCACAAACTACATTCAGGGAGACACTTCATCTGACATCACTTTAATTGAAGCCATCAGGCCTCCAAATACCAACCGATATCTGCTACCTTAGCCTCACAGAATGTCAAGATGTGCCATAAAAGCACTATCTAGAGGTTTCCAGTGCAGTGAAAGCATTAATACTGACAAAGGTGATCAAAGCTGACGCTTCAGTGTTGCATCATGCAGTTATTTCAGTCTCTTGGCAGACTCAGGACAATAGCACATCATAGTTTAAATTGATAGAGGTCTGTGTCACTAACAAGGCTAGAACATTTAATAGCAGTGATCGGAGTCTATAGATTTATTCTCAATTTTCATTTTAAACTTGGCATTTATATTTTGCAGACTGGACAGGTGCAAGAAAGATTTGTTACTACACTTCAAGGTACACTGCAGCACTGGCAAATTGCAGCATCCATCAATCCTGCTAGCATCATCTCATCTGAACAAAGACTAAACCAAACGTTTATTATTTCCCAAATGTGGCTCTTGTCTTTCATATTCTGGAAGCGATAGCCAAATCTATAAGAAGCTATTCTCTCCCTTAATGACTCTCAGTAAGAATATTCCATACACTGCTAAAGCGCGATATATCATTAGGTGCTGCCTCCTCTTCAAACTGCTGCTGGAGCACACCTTGACGACATCAAAAGGTTTGAGAGCAATTTAGTATTATGCAATATATAGGTCTTTATCTAGGAGTTCTGCAAAGCAGTGCATCTGTAACTTCACTTGTCACAGTTATGATGAAGTTTAAAATCCTTGATCAATACTCCTGTGCTTAGCACACAGTGAACTCTACAGAGAAGCCTAAGATTTTAGTCTGAAGGAATTAACAAGAATTTAGGGCATAGCCAGGAGCTGATAATCAAGACTGGAATCAAGGTGAGATGTGGAAGTTGGTAGGGCTCAGGATTAAAGCTCCCAGGGATGTCACAGAAAAGACAGCTGTCTCTATGGAAGAAGACAATACGCAAGCCCTTCTGAAGTGGAAGGGACAAAGAGCAGATCTAAAGCCTGTACCAGAAACAAAAGGAGCATTTTAAGTGCCCCCAGAAGAGAACATGCTGAAGATGCTGGCTTCTTGTTCAAGCCACTGAAGGGCAGAGCTATTTAGGTACTAAAGCCCCTGTCACAATAGTATTGGAGGAATTCCCAAGTACTGCAAAACAGAAATAAACGCTGAACTGGGTATGAAGAAAGGGATCCATGATGCAAGATAAGGAGCAGATTAGCTACTGAGGCATCTCCTTGTTCCGAGAGCTGAAAACGGTAAGATAGTGCTGATTCTAGCAGGGAAAAAGCCAGCTTTATCCAGAACGTAGGTGTAGAAAAGGAAGACTATATTCACAAATATGGAGGAGGGGTAAGGTCAAGTGAGACATCCATCGATAACTTATGTCAACCATTCAACGTACATGAGTAGGTAGACAAGAGAATAATTTGAACCGGAAGCAAGCTCAGCCAGGGGGTTCGTTCATGGTAGTGAAAGTTTAAAAAAACACCAGGTTACAGGGGGATTTAGGGAGAGGACAAAAATGTCCATCCCCATCCCCAACAATTAGCATTAACATTTCTCTGTAGCACAAATAGCTGAAAACGTCCACAACTCTTGGCATACATTCTATTTTAAGATGACATCTCCGTGCAAAGTAAATATTCTACATCTCTGACTCTGTTCTATTCCTCCACCTTGAGGATTATAATCCTTTTACTTATAAAAGATTTACAACCAACATGGTAAATTCACATACGCACCAGTTACATATTTCATAGCCCTTGGTTCCATTTCAACAAACATATATAAACTGCACAGCCTTGGGAGCACTGAAATCCACTGCATCTTCCGGTGATTAGGCAGAAGCTGAGGTTAAACCACAGTACCCCTCCGATTCTTGCATAAGATCTGTGCACACAGTTCCAAGACATCCAGACTCCAAACTCCAACACAGTTTCAAGACAGCCAACTCCAAAATGCAACCCTCTGAAAAACATGCAAGAGCCTTTCTAGTCATCTAGCTTATAGGCTGAATCAGGTGGATAGGCTACCATTTTGCACTGAAAGATGCAGCCCCTTGATGACCTTGTGGAAAAGAATTTTCATTCACTCATAGCCAAGGATAAGAGCAGTGTATGACAAGAGGAGTTACCAGATTGAAGAGCTAGACTGACATTAGGTATGACTCAAATCAACTTCTCCTGTAGGCACTGCTAAACTGGGTTGGAGTTTTAAGATCTGGCCTGCAAGCAAAACTAAAGGAATTGCAGTCTTTGTAACCATTTCCCTAGTTACAGGCTGTATTTGAATGCAGCTGGAGAAAGCTGTCCAAGGAAAAAAGCCATCTGCAGATGTAATTTAAGGATATTGTTCAATAAGGAATACTAGAAATTCAGGCTTTTCTGTGGCACTCAATCAAATCCAAAGACAATGCATGCCTTAAGGAGCAGCTCCACTGAACACAAACACACGTTACTTAGGGTCCAAGGCTGTAGCTAAATACCCAGTTACTGGAGGAAATGAGCTGAACTTTTCACCTTTTATCTTAACTCTCTAAAATTTTATTTTATAATTAGAAAAAACAATCTGGAGTATTTCAACATCCTCCAACTTGAAATCTTTGGCTCCAACAGACATTCTCAGGCCTGGTCTGAAGGCATTCTTCAACCAGGGCTTCAAGCAAGTGGATCACTTATCGTAGTGCATACATGCAGCACTTCTGAACTGGCTTTTATGCTCTGCAAAGTTAAGAGTGAGCTGGCAAAGAAGAACAGCTGGATTACTGACCCTATATGAACCATATAAGGGTTGCTTCAGAAACAGGTTTTTACATTTGAAATTTACATTGTTTACTTTTACCTAGTAGATTACAGATGACTGGAGAACTAGTAGGATTATGTCAAATACAGAAAGTGAAACCCTGAGCAATTGAGAGGAACTAATTTCTAGTCCTCATTAAAGACTTCTATTTTAAATAGATTTAACAAAAACAAACCGAACACCTGACAAACAGTTAGGAGTAGAGATCACTAAGATTCAACTTTGTCCTCGACTAAAGGATGAGGAAATACACATTCAATCCTCTGGGTCCTTGGAAATATACCAGTAAAAAACAGACCAGATTTGATATTGCTGATATTTCTAAGGTTAAAAACAAGCAAGAAACCTTCCAGGCCTCGCCACCTGCTTTTGGTGCCCAACAACGAAGCCAGTAAGTAAATTCTGCAGAGTAGGAAGCATAGCAGAAGTTCACAAGTTATAGCATGACTCCAATGCAAAAGTAAAAAAGCAAAGAATTACAATACACAATATGTTACCAACATTTCTCTTATGGCTTTGCTAATCTGGGGAAAAGGGAAGTGTGGCCAATGAGGTCAGCTTGCATTTAAACCAGGGGTGGGCAAACTAGGGCTCAAGGGCCGCAATCAGACATTTTAATCTGACCCTCGAGATTAATTTAATCCAGCCGGGCCTTGCCCCGCTCTGCACAGCTCCCGGAAGCAGCAGCATGTCCTGCCTCCGTCTCCTATATGCAGGGGCAGCCAGGGACCTCCGCATGCTGCCCCCGTCCCAAATGCTGCCCCCACAGCTCCCATTGGCCAGGAACCATGGCCAATGGGAGCTGCAGGGGAGGTGCCTGCGGACGGGGCAGCACACTGAGCTGCCTGGCTGTGCCTCCGCTTAGGAGCTGGAGCAGGGACTTGCCGCTGCTTCCACGAGCTGCTTGAGGTAAGTGCCACCTGGAGCCTACACCCCACCCCTGCCCCCCTCCTGCACCCTAAACCCCTGTCCCAGCCCTCATCCCCCCTCTTGCACCCCCAACCCCTCATCCCCTGCCCCACCCCAGAGCCTGTACCCCCAAGCCCTCCCCCACACTCCAACTTCCCTGCCCCAGCCCGGAGCGCCCCCTCACACCCTGAATGCCTCATTTCTGGCCCCACCCCAGAACCTGCACCCCAAGCCAGAGCCCTCAGCCCCCACCCCCCAGTTTCGTGAGCATTCGTGGCCTGCCACACAATTTCCATAACCAGATGCGGCCTTTGGGCTAAAAAGTTTGCCCATCCCTGTTTTAAACATAACTAGTTTAAACCGGGATTATTTGTTTTTGTACCCAACTACTTCCCATAGGAAAAGTTATTTTATTATGTATTATAATGTGTTACAGTAGAGTCTAAGAGCCTCAGCTGAGATCAGAACACCAATATACTAGACACTGTACAAACGCAAAGTAAAACAGTGCCTGGAATTAAGAGTTTACAGTCCACCCGGTCCCTAACAGATTATGGTCTCCAGTGCTTCTGGCTCTGTATCATACTCAAAGCAATGTTATTGAAATGTATTGGTAGACCATTGGAAACTCTATTGTTTACATTCTGATAGAAAAAAAAAGGATCCAAAGACACAAACCCAGATCTCAAGAGAGCAATTCAGATGCCCATAAAAGCCATCTTGTTCCTTCGGGGCACAAGCTAACCTCAAATTTACCCAATAGAAGCAAAATATTAAAGCAGGGAGCAGCTTGTCTGATACAGAACTGTCAATACAAGTCAAAATTAGTGACAGATGCGATCACATCCTTTATTTCCCCGTTCCCAGACTTGTAAAGAGGCAAGCAAGCTGAGAGCAGCAAATTTATAGTGAAGTTATGATCCACATCAACAGAACACCCTGAAGTGACTCTAATTACATGGCTCATGACAAACTTGTTCTACACTTAACATTACACCGCCTGTGTTTTGCATCTGGCCTCAAGTCAGAGCCTTATACTGTATATAGCCATGCTTTATAGAAGATAAAGAGAACTGACTTGATTGCATAGGGCAAAGATGAACTGCTTTTGTCTAGAGCAGCAGCAAGAATATTAACTGCAAGATCTTCCCATCTTCAATCCAGTCCCTACGGATGTTCACTTTCTGGACAACTTCCTCCCTGTCCCTAATCCCTCAAATTCTGTCAATCCACACACCCTTGAAAAAGCCCTGAAGAAAGAGGGAAAAGCAGCAGGATGTCCTATGACTTTTGCAAGGAATAGTTCAGCTTTATTCCTTCAATTTAGCTGAGCAGAGTTTGTGTGCAAGTGTCTTTGCTGTGTGACACAGTACAATATAATCCAAGTTAGGCTCTATTATTACTGAAGTTCACAGTGTCCTGAGTTACATCTCCTACAATTACTATCTTCTCACTTGGAGTGAAAGTGGATTAATTCTCCTATTTTTGTTATGGTTGACACAACCTGACCTGTTAATCCTGCCTGAGACACCCCTCATCCAAAACACAGGGTTACAGGTAGACTGCCAATTAGACAACCAGACTCACTCAAGAATCCAAGATCTGCTGAATGAAACCAGCCAACTTATTCCTATCACAGGGAACGATTCATTCCACACATACTAAACACATGCATGTGAAACTTTACTATATAATCAGCCAACATACGGATGTTTCATCTGAGGAAAAAAATCAGACCAACAATGCAAGAAATTGAATATTGAAGGCAGCTAAAGTTACTCCCATCACTACCAGCAACAAGATCCTCAGCCCTGCTCAATATGGTATCAACATCACATTCACATGTTTTCCAGAAGTCCAGAAATCCCTGGGAGGGAATGCCAGAGTTAGTAGGAGATCCATTACTTCAAGGACATATAATTTTTAGCCAACCTACACTAAACTGATCAGATAATTGGCCATGACTCCTTATTTAAAGTAAAGGATGGCTGCAGCATATGGAGACTACAGATTCCACCATGCAATGCTTTACTGGATCTAAGCAATCACTCCCACAAAGCAATTCCTTACCAGAGGACAGGTACATATTAAAGATGAGGGGTGGGCCCCACTCTGACCATCCCTTCATAAATGCACCTGGGGAAGTTACTCAACAGCACAAAAGAAAACCCAAGAACAGCAAAACCACAAACACCTGGGCCACTATTTTGGTAATGAAAGCCTTCAAGTTTATTTCAAAACTGCTATAGCAGAGGTGAGGAGGAGAAATATTAACTTATCAGGCTCTGCTCTAGCTATACCATGTAGACAAAGTACATTCACAGTGCTTTCAAGTGGTAAACAGACATTTTCCTCCTAAACGTTTTTGTTCTGCCAAGCATACACAGACTTAACCGCTTATGAAACCGTGTCCCAACCAGTTTAAATCTAGAATATTCACCAGACATGGTTTCACACTGATGCCATGATGAATCTTGATTTGGTAATTCACTCAGTTCTTCACTGTCTAGCAAGATCTACACAGCAAGAAAAAGATTTGGCATCTCAGAAACAGGCAAATTCAGAGAGCAAGCTACAAAATGCTAGTTAGATGAGTCACCTCAGTTAATACCAACTTCCCAAAAAGTTAAAGAACACTATATAATTCTATAAGCTACATGACAGAGGAAACTTTTTGTCCTGGTGAAAAGGGAATAGTTACCCATAAGTGATCACGTCCATAATTCTTTACCAATACAGTCTCTATTAAGACGACAGGAGGTATGGAAATTGGCAGAAAACGTAATCCCTAACCAATGTCATCTCCCAACCACAGCTACATGCATGCACAGGTGAAGACCCTCTGCCTTCATCTCTACTCATCTCACACTATTCCCTCCCTCTCATGTACTACACTCTACCACCAATAATTTACTCCTATGCCCTCCACCAACTATGCACTTCTTTCATGCCACTCCCTATATCATAGAGTGTCTCCTCCCTTTTCTCCAAGGCTCCCCTTAAAATGCAGTTTGTGACCACCTGTGCACCGCTAACCAGTCAGCCCCGAATCACCACGACCCTTTAACACAGCTTATATTACAGTATAAACAAAAGTTTTGTTATTTTTAACATCACTACTGGAACTACTAAGAAAACAACTATGGAGTTGCTTTGCTTTTATGGTGCACTGATCCATCCTCTACTTTTTTCTATGTGTTGTCTAATTTAGACTGCAAGCTCAGCAGGGCACGTAGTTGGTCCACTTGTATTCATAAAGCACCACGTACACCAATGCTGCCACACATATTAAGTTCCAAGTTTTCTTAAGCAGCTGCCATTTCCAATGGTCAGTCTGGCAAGGAGAAAGCTCAGAGGACCTCAACAATTTACTTTAGACAATTAGAAAGCCAAATTTAAGCCATCTGTGCAAGATCTTCAGAAAGCCAAGACTGCTTGGTTCTCATCCCAGTGGATTCAAGGGCATGAAGCATGTAGAAATGTATTCATAGGTCCCTGTGGAGGTTAGAGTCTGGATACTCAGAAGAGAAATTTTCCAGTTAATGTGGAGCTCGAAATATACATTGGGGGAAACTGGAGCTTCACACAGCACAGCTTTGTCTATAGCGAACTAAAATAAAACTCAACATTTCCAAAGAGCTGATTCCACCTTTGTGAGAACATAGCTCTTGACTGTTACTGAACCGATGGAAATTTGATAGCACCAGCAGTCTCCAAGCCATCTAACTGGTACAAAAGGAGACAGTGGAGGAGTTTGGCCCATATCTGAACAGGATCTTCAAGACAGGGTAGTAATTTACCTACCTTACTAGCATAAACTACACCATTGAAGAGATAAGGGATGACCGAAACCCTCATGGCTACCTCCATTGCCACACACTATAAACTTCAAAGCATGAAGACTTCTAAACACCAAGACAACAAACCCCGGTCTCCACAGAACTGTTTTCCTGGCTTCTCCACTGCAGAATACCTATGCAGTTTAGCAAAAGCTCTTTAAGGGGCAGATTCAACAGCTGCTCCCTATTTTATTTCAGCAGGATTTTCTGTGAACGGAGCAGCTGCAGAATCAGACTGGCTCAAAGACTGTCTTTCCATGCGTCAGTCGAAGTCACGGAAAGACATACAGCTAGTACTGGAGAAACTGCTGGGCTTCAGCTTTTTAAGAGTAACCCACCTCAGCAGGCCAGCAGTCAAGTCACTCATGAGCAATCCAATAAACCAGGGCACAAGAATGAAGAAAAAAAATTGATAGCAACAGATTTCAGGGCTGGGATCCCAAGAATGTAAAGAAAGTTTTCAAGTTAGGAAACATTGATATAGTTTTAGTTAAACCACAGCCAATTTACTGCAGTAGCTCCCACACATACAAATGGTAAGTGAAGCTTATTGTATGAACAGTGACTGGGGCACAGCAATGGAAATTTAAATACATCTCAAACTGTATATGAACGAAATCAAGAGGAAAAATTCAAGCTGCCAGAGCCTGAGCAGTGAGGGCACAAAGCCAGGAAGAAATGAAGACCAGCAATTCCTGTTTCTGAACACTGTCAGTGGATTTTTAGCCTTCTAACTCTCAGAAAACCTACAAGCATCTAATGCCATGTCACAGGGCAGTACAGAGCCACAATGAGACTCCATAATGCAGCTGGCAGAAAAAGCTAACCTACGTATGTCCTAATTTCTTGATAACGTTTTGCTTTAATTTTGTAAGTTTTCAGACTGTCAAATGATAAATTGCCATATTCACAACAGTTTCATTTCAGTTTCAGAGTAGAGGTGGCATAGAGGGGGGATGAGTACTCAAAGAAATGGGCTATTTATTTCATGAACTCATTTCAAGTGTAAATTGGGCAAAATACTCTAATGGCTTCTCTGATCAATAATCCTCACAGTGGCAGGAAAAACTAGTACTATAAGCCTCCAATAATGAAATGCACAACACTTGAGGAACAGCCATTAATTCCCACTTTATAAAAGTGACTGCTCTAACCCACCCTAAAGTAGATTTAAGAATTGATGCATAAAACCAGATAAAAGCATTTCAAATGGATGTTGTCAAGGCTGGTAGGCCAAAATTTTTACCAACATTCTTTACTATTTGAAAAGCCCATGCAATCCTGTGTAAGTGTTGCACTGCTCTTTCATATAGTAAGAAAGATTTCAGCAGCAGCTCAGCATTCATGAGCAACCATATAAACAAATCAGCAATCACACTTGAAGGAAAAACATTTCCACAAGCTCATATAAACCCTCCAAAAAGGTTATACTTAGTGATTTAAAAAAAATGACTTTAGAGATACCTCAGCAATGCAGTTTTGGGACCCATTATGGTTTACAGTACAAATAAATGTAAATGATTGCTTCTGTATCAAGTCAAGTGACCTCAGTAATAGGATGTGCTGTTCAACTCCAGATACAGCTTTCAGTTTAGCTTATTTTAATTGTGACCTAAAGCCATCTTAAAATAAGGCAACTTGTTATAATGCAAAGGCAAATAACAAATTTTCCCTGCCTCAAACAGGCAAATGTGCAGAAGGGACTGCAAGAGCCCAAAGATGAAAGCTCCTTATTTGTGCATATAACTAGAATGCCCACATGGAATTTTAAACTTACCGCATCTACCCAAAAATGGTTTTAATGTAGTCAAAAATATCTTCCAATTAGTTTAGCTCTTGTTTACCTTCTACTATATCTTTGCTTCTCATCCCAAATCCCCCGCAGTGTCCCCCCCATATCTCACCATTCCAGTCTCTCATTATTCTCATTTCCACCCACTCAATTTGTATTTAAAAAGCACTCACAGGTACATACTCATTTTATGTACTTTTCTTACATTAATACTCTGAAAAGAGACTTCCCTCATTGAATCTAAAAATGCTTTACAAAGGTGGGTAAATATCCCTATTTTACAGACGTAGGAACCAGCAGTGTGATTTTTCTCAAAGTCAGCTGCAGATGTGGGAACAGAAAACAAGTCTCAGAACCGTCCATAGGTCTAGCTCTAGGCAATACTATTTCCCTTGACCCAGTACTTGATAAGGATTCAAATTACCTCTTCTTTAAAAAAAAAGAACACAAACAATTTGCATCACTATATAATTTCAGTTTCAGCCTGAGTCGCAGCATCAGCCATTTGAACACTATATACTCATGGCTTGGGCCAAAGTCACTCTGCTCAGACTGATGATATGGTTAGAATAAAGAGAGTGTAAGCTGTAAATTTAATCAACCAGAGAGCATGTTTAGACTAAGACGCAGGGGTTTTCCACCCACACCCTTCAGGAAAGTTCAGATTTAAACTCGAAACTAACTTTGAAGCCAAGAACGGAGGTTCTAGGAATCCAAGATCACCAGAGCTACTGTCATATGAATTTGAAAAATCCTACCTTTTTGCTCTCTGCTATATGTTGCTGTTCCCTCCTCTCTTTCTCAGCATACAGATCCTTCCATCCAAGTGTAGCTAACAAGTTTTGATCCCTATGCTGGGTGGGATCATTGCTCAGTTTGTCAAGTTGATAATGGCACACTTAATAAAGCTTTTCATCTTCTTGTTACAAAGGTTAAGTAATCCTCCTAACCATCCCTGTGAGAAGTACCTTATTTTCTTTTCAAAGATGGGAAATGGAAGGCTAAGAGGTAGAGGCACTTGTGGAGTTACGTCACCATAACCAAGCCAGTACCAGCTGATAAATACAGGGAAGTTATGTTTCCAACCTGATCCAGCTCTAGAAGTGGACGTTAAGCATTTTATCACACGCACACTGCCATGTTAACAAGTACTAAGCTATTTTTCCACCATTAAAAACCAGCTCATCACAAAGATTCTGAGCTCACCTACAACTCAGACAGTAGCACATTATGAAAAACTCAACCTTAGCTAAGCAACCCAAGTATAAGCCTCTCCATCACAACCCTCAGGCAAGAGCCAGCCAAGGTGCTTTGCCGTATGCCCTAAAGGCCAGATTAGGCTCTGCAGGAGTACAGCTGAGGATGCTTTACTGGGTGGGAAAAGGGCCTTGCTTTGTTCACTTGCCGCTTTTGGTCTTCTTCCTTGTGTAAATCCCATCAAATGGAGTCTGCTCTAGAAGTTGTCTACCTCCAAACTGCTCTATTTAGTGCCATATCCTGTAAAGCACCGCACGCCAAAATAAAGATCTTCTTTCCTGACATCCCCCCACTTCTTGCATAGGCCCCTCCTTTCCTGCAATCTTAACCTGTTTGACTTTTACCCACCCGAATCGGCTTGTGGTGCGACATAATTACCCCTGCAAGGTCTCGCTGTATGCATCCCACACTCCTGTTTACTGCACGTGCAAGAGAAGAACTTGGGTTGGCAACAAATCTGGCTACACAGACAGAAACGGGCCCCTAACGGGGAATAGGTGGGCAAGCCCTACTGGCCAGCTGTCAGCTGGGAACCGTCCCCCGGGAAAGGCGGGCAGGAAGCTGAACGGCCGCAGATGAAAGGGGTGGGGGCTACGGCCACTGCAGGGGGGCGCACCTCAGGGCCCGACCAGCCCCGGCGGTGCTGCTGCGTCGGAGGGCCGGTCCCGCACAGCTGGGTCCTGAAGCACGTGGCGGGCGGGTGCGAGCTAACGGGACCCCAACTGACATGGGGGAGGGGCGGGGGGAGCTGTGGCCGGGCGGGGGCTCGGCCCCACCCCCTCCCATGCCCCCCCACCCCCTCAGCTCTCTCGCCCCTTCCCCCCTCCCATGCCCCCCCACCCCCTCAGCTCTCTCTCCCCTTCCCCCCTCCCATGCCCCCCCACCCCCTCAGCTCTCTCTCCCCTTCCCCCCAACACCTCGTTACGCGCCCGACAGCCCAGCCCAGCCCCCTCCCTCCCATTCCCCCACCAGCACCAGAGCCCGCCCCTCCCGCAGGCCCCCATTACCTGCCCGGCCGCCGTCTCCGCCTGCCCCGCGCCGCTGCTGCAGTTGGAAAGGGATGGTGGCCCTAAGCGGCTGCAGCCCCCCCACACCGCCCCGGCAGCAGGAGGCCCCGGCGGCCCCCGCCATCCCCAGCTCCAACCCAGCCTCACCCGTCCTCTCCCGCGAGCCCCAACAGTAACCAGCGAACCCCCCCGCGCTGCCACTTATCAGAGCTTCGGGGGCCGAGCTGACCAACGTACCCCACTGCCCATTGGACCCCGGCGGCGGCCGGCTCCGCCCACCGGCCAATGGAGGGCCGCCGCCACGCCCCGAGCATAGCCCGGAAGGGAGGAGAACTGTGAAGGTCCCGCCCCTTGTGCAGGGTCCAATCAGAAGAGCACGAAATAATAATATCGCACTCCCTCCTATCCGGACCAGAGAGCAATCAGAGGAGCACCAGATGGGCAACCCACCAGAGACCAATCAGAAAAGGAGAAGCGTCCAGAAGGCCTGCCTCTCTCCGGCATCCAATCGGACTTCCAATTAGAGTCCCACCCCCTCACTCCAAGCACCAATCAGAAACGCAGGGCATGTTTGTGTCTCAAGCCCCGCCCCAATGCCCAATCAGCAAGGCAGGCGGTAGTAGGCTCCCGCCCCCCTCCATGCTAGATCAGGTGAGCGCTGGGGTTGAGCGCCTGCCGGCTGGTTTTCAGCCTCACTGACGATACCGAGGTTTTTTTTTTTTTTTCCACTTTTAGAGCCCGTTACTAGGGCAAGAGGCTGAGGCCTACACCAGGACCACGTGGGGGAAGCTCGCTGTGGTAGGGCCTGCCTGCGCTGAGCACACACAGCTGGAGTCGCTAACACAGAAGATGTAGTAGGCGATGACATATATACACTATAGTCTCTCAACCCTTCATAAAAAGGTTGTTAGTATGAGTGGGGAGTCAGGACTCCTAGCTTGCGCCTGTCACTAGAGTATGAATATTGTCTAACAGGAGTTACTGAAGTACCAGCACCTTAAAAATGGTGAACTGAACATCAAGCTCGCTACTGTAGGAGCTCCTTAGACAGGGGAGCGGAGGTTTAATTCACTACTATTTTACTAGCAGGACACCGCAACAGTTCTGCCAAACTGCACAGTTAACAAGAAACTTGGTCTCTTTTCTCTGTCTCCAAAGTGATGCATTGATAAAGGGTGTGAACACAGGTGATGACATAAGTGTACAGAATTATCTTCTCCAAATATTGAGCAGAAACACCATCTTATTCAGAACCTGGGTATACTGAATCTCTATTTCTAGTGAAGCAAAACCTTTACTTACAATGAACCTCTTTTGTGAGGAAAATATAATAGGTCCCACTGGTTTGCAGTTAAATAATTATTTAATACAGATTCTTGTATGACCTGGAATAAAAGGAGCATGGAAAAAAAAATAGTTAAGACTCTTCTGCATTCAGGAATTAACCTATAATAGGTGCCTGATCATTTAAATGATGAGTATACAGACTATTTCCTAATACCATATGAAATAACTGATGATAAACAATTTTAGCTGAAATGCACCATTAGCTATCAGAACTAAAAAGCTTGAATTTAATTTATTATTACATGGAATAATAGTTCTGTTGCACTACTCCAGTTGATGTCAATGAGAAGTTTAAGGATGACAAGCTAAATGACAGCAATGAGACCCTAAGAAATAAGTGTTCAGAGAAGTGTACTTAATTTCATCTTTATCAATTTGCATGTTCCCAGGATATGTCAGATCAGGAAACTGACGTCCTTTATTCACACTAAAGTTACAGCAAGCATCCTCCATTCACTTCCCGGCCCGTAAACCTTACTGACTAGCTGTCAGAAAGTACCAACTTTCAGTCATTGCTTGGTCAGATTTGAACACTGTGACTTAGGTTTTCACCTCTTCCAGGAATCCTCCAAATCATTTAGCCCCTAGCTACTGATTTATCTACATGCAAAAGGGAGGAAAAGAAGAAAATGACGTAGTTTAACAGGTTCAGGTTTTAGCACTCTCATTCTGAGACCTTTTAAAAAAAAAATGTAATTATAATTTTACAAGACAATTAGAAGTAACTAAATCCATTGTTCTTGACACAATGCGCCATATGATGCATTTGCAGCATCATCCATATTTTACTTCACAGAGAGTATGCTTCTTCGAGAGCATGTTTTCTTACTGCCAGTACTGTGATATAGCTAGAAGAGCATCATTATATGTGTCAGAGCAAAAGAGAAAATGTAGAGGTAGGTAGTCCTGATAATTATCACATAAAATATGAAAAAAGTTGTCCCAACCTCTGAAATTTTAGAATAAAAGCTATCATGGTTGACGGAGAGGGGGGAATAATCATATTTGCTCAGATAGCTTAATTGTCTGCTAAGGAAAATATTTTAAATTTTTAGACTGTCACCTCCCAGTAGGGGATGGGTTGCTCAATTTAAAAGATATTACCTATGGAAAATATATTTTGCAAGAACAGAAATCAAAGGACACCCTTTCAGTCTTTTCTCACAAGTAATTCTGATTGCCCTAATAATAATTGGTAGCATAGAAAAGAGGAGAAGACAAAAATATGGCTACAACATTTCATAACTGCATGAACCCATCTCTTTAGAAGATGGTATCTTTGTGTCCACTTAGGGTACTACTACAGTTTGACTAAACAATCCATTAATTACACACTTATGCCATCATCCACCTCAAATAACTTAGCCATTTCTAACAACAATTGCTTGAAGTGCTTACAGTACTTTCTTTGATGTGATGTAATTTGTGTGAAGAATGCTGGATCCTCAGTGACTGCAAAGCGTGTTTATGAACAAGTCCCTAATGAAAATATTTAGTAATTATTAGTTTCAATGCTGTGTACAAATATTTATCCTTCCAATCTCCCTGTGAGAGAGGCTTTTAAGTATTAGCCCTCTTTTTGCAGTTAGGGAAACTTGAGGCAGGAAAAGCAGCAAAGAATCCTGTGGCACCTTATAGGCAGGAAGAGGTTTAAACCTGCTTATAGCCATGCACCGAGTTAGCAGGCAGGATTAGAACTCAGGATTCCTAATGTCTGACCTCATGTTTGGTCCATGGTCCCTTAGTGGCTCAGATTTGCAAAAGCACTCAGTGTTAGCCTAACTCTGCCCACACTGAAGCCAGTGAAATGTTCATGGTTTGTCTTTAAACTAGAAAAAAACTCTCCTTAACAAGTTTTTCTCCTAACAGCAGTTTCATTAGTACTATTTACTACTAGATGGACCATAGCTTCTTCCCTCTTTCAGGTGAAATCTAAGAGTTCTCTCTCAGCATACCTCCCCCCTCAAATAATATCATTTTAAAAAAATGTGGGTGAATGAGAAGGGAAGGAAAAATAAATAAATAAATAAATAAATAAAGCTAAGAAACTACTTTAGATTTATAAAGATACCATAGAGATAAATTAGAAACAGGTATAGGCAAAGAAGGGAAAGCCACGTGGGATTAAGTGATAGGTTAGGGTTTGTCTACTTAGCAATTTTTGCAACAGTAGAGCTGCACTGATGCAAAGTCTCAAGGTAGATGTGCTACACCAGCATACGGCAGGGCTTGTCCTAGTGCAATTTATGCTGCTTTCAAACCAGAGTAACTCATGCTAGTGCCAAGTACACAAGCCAAAGTGATGATGTTTTGTACCTCCAGGATTTGACCTCCAGTCCAGGTTTTACGGTCTAATCCAGCTCCTGTTGCCAAAGGGATCAGACCCTCTCTCTTTATATGCCAATCCTCCAATCTGCAGAGTGCCCTCAACTTAAATGGACTTTAATGGGTTGACTGCATTCGGTATCTCCAGGAGATACTGTGCTACTTGCAGGATCAAGCCCCTAGGAGTGTAGATTCTGGAAGTGTCTCTAATTAAATGAAGGAGCAGCACTTGTAGCTTCCAAAAGTTGTCCCATCCAGTGCCCCAACCCATGCCTGAAGGGAGATCACTGTAGTGTAGGGCTTTAATAATAATGGAAGGGTTAAAGGTTGGGGGAAAACAGGATCATTGGGCCACCTGTAGAGAATAAGAGAATTCAAAATGATCCAGTTTGTTAGTCCATCATGTGAATACATGATAATACACATAGGTCAAATCCTATGGAATGAATAAAAAACAGACCTCAAAGTTAGGCCCCATATTATTAATATATTTTATTTTGATATCACCTACCTGTCACAGCATTCCAGGCACCTCAAAATCTACAAGTTTAAAATCACACAGGATCCAAATCATATAAAATATTTTAAAACTGTAACACAGGAACATGGTGAACGTGGTTAAATGCACTGGGCCAAATTCAGACCCTAGTGTAACCACCAACTGCAGTGGACGAATTTGGTTCCATTCTGCTTTAATACTCCCAGCTTACTCTCTTTGGATCCTCTAAGGAAAAGATAGAAACAAATACACACAGGAAGTTAAGCTACATTTAAAATATGTTCAAACAGCATTAATGAACTGGATGAACCTTAAAATAAGCCAGAAAAGCAGACACCCCCACCCTTAAACTATCTTGTACAGGGGATACTGCCAGAGCCTCTAGGCAATGGACAAACCAACACACCATGGGTACCACAACAGAGGGACAACAAAGCAGGGTAGCTACTCCATAATGTCACAGACAGGTATGCAAGACTCACATGCACTCTTAGTCTTGTGCTTGGTGCATCTTCTCTGATGTGATGGTGGCTCGCAATATACAGAGTTTAAGTGTTGGCATGACAGTTGCAGCGTGGTTTCACCTGGATTTGGAGAGTTTAAGTAGGACCCTGAATGTTCTAAAATAAGGAATTATTTGAGACACATAGCACATCAGTATAAACTTCTTATCAATCATATTGGATAGCTTCTTCCTCTGCTATTGGCCTCACTTATGGTTTTAAATGTATTCACTATACAAACGCCTTTGCACCAGCTTTCTGCAATTTACACCATTTACTGATAGCTGGAATTAGCTAACTCATTTTCTTTGAAAATACTCTAAGACCCAATCCTGCAAATCAGATCCACGAAGGCAAGCAGACCTCCTAAGCTCACATGTAGCATACATCTGACTGCAGAACTGATATTTAGAATTGTATTGTATTTCCTCACAGGATTCATTCACTTCTATTCCCCTCCCTACCCCTTCCACTCAGGTAGGCCAGGGTTTTAAAGAGAACTCAGTACCCACAGTCAGAGCCAAATTTTCACCATTGCTCTGGATTTTGGGTGCAGAGTTCTCTTGCAAATCTGTTCACAGAAGTGTCAAAATGTGAGCTGGTGGATGCTGAAAACCTGGTCCTGAGATATTTTGAAAATGTGACTCCTAGAACTAATCTACTTCTCCATTCCTTCAGGTGCAAGGATCTTCTCCCCTGCATCTCCCACTGCCTGGAAGAGCTTTTCACAACCTCTTTGTCTCTTACTCCATCACCACACCCACTCCCCTAATTCTCAAATATCGTTTGGGATCATCTTTCCTGCTCTTGCTTTCACTAGAGCTTTATTGTTCTATGTCACACATTCTGTATGCAAGTTATTACACAACATATAGTTTTATGTCCTAGTCCGAACTGAAAGAGAGGTGATCAAACTTCAGGCCAAGAGACATTGTTATAAAAACTTACAGTGGCTCTTGTAATCCTATCCTGACCCACCCTGGGATCAGATTCTGTCTAATGGTTTCAGACATCACTTTTCTGCTTCCCCATGGGTGTCTTCAGCAGGGGATGGCTGGTGTGCAGCGAGACGGGTGTGGTATGCATATCTCATGCAGACGCAGCAGAGCCTGGGAAGCTGTGGTTTAACTAGATAAGAGACGGGGGAAAAGGAGTGAGGTGGCAAAGCAGCCTCAGCTCCACTCCAACCTTTCTGGAGACAAGAAAACGTTATATTACAGGAGTGAGCAGCTGACCTCCTTTAGTGGAGATCACAGCAGAGCAGTGCTCTTCATTGTCTTCCTCTATCCCCCTTCTCACAAGGCTTGCTGCTTCAATTTGCATGGGGAACACTCAGGATATAACTCTTGCACTGAGCGCAATCAGCTTCTTATTTCAAGAAGAACTTTCTTACAGAGGGTATGCATGTGTACACTGCAATACTTCAGTTAAATGAAGGAATGATAGATGCATAGAATTAATCTTGTAATTGAAGCACAGATGAAATATAAGCTACAATTTTGTTACTAACATTTTTAAAAGAAAAAAAAATACCCACCTACTGTCATCCCCATAAAAATCTTCTAGTCCAATCACTCTTAACTATGGGTACTGTAGAATCAGTCCCTGTTTGGGAGCTCACAGATACTACTGGCCTACCCTCTCCTAGCTCATGGTACTATAAAAAATTGTGCAGGAGCTCACATCTACTCCAATCCTATCCCATCATGGGCAGGAATGATTTAGGATCTCCCTGTGCGGAAGCTCAAACCTGCCATTTTTTGTTGTGTTTGTAAAACACCTACAGCACTACCATGGGGTTCTGGTCCATGACTGGGGTTCCAAGGTGCTACAGGAATTCATAGATAATGAAAATGATAATAAATAATAATACTCTGGTCCCAGCCTCTCCCAGAAGGACATACTATTGACCATATTCACAGCACTACTCTCTTGAAGGCAGGGGAAAAATTATACTATATATTCCCAGATGGGTTTTCTGATGGCTGCCGTTTCTGCAGGTTCTCCTCAATTCAACTAGTACTTTAACTTCCTGTTAGAGAGTCCTTGAGCCTGTTCTCCTGGCTGACCACATAGAATCCCCTGCCCCTTTCAAAATTTGTGTATGAAATTAAGAGTAAAATTTATCTGTTAGAGACAGTCTCTTCTAGGCTGTTTCTGCCTTTTTGTACACAAAGCCTTTTCAATAGCAAACCACTGGCCCTGGAAATAACTACACTTAACTATCAAGGTCCACATGGAATAGCGTCAAAGGAACAGGAGATGCACGTAAATCAGCTGGGAGAGCCAAGATACAAGAATGGAACAGGAACTGATGAGGGCACATGGGTAAGAGAACAGCTCCATCATAAGAAGACAGTGAAGAATGGAATTAGCAATGCTGAATAGAGGCAACTGACTGCATTCTTTTGTCACAGCTTTTGACTAGTAGCTTCACCCTTCTATTAATCCCTGATCATTTAATTGGTCCACATCTTGTGAAAGTTCAAACAATTTCTACAACTGGACACAGATCGAAAATTATCACGCCTCATGCCACCTCAGCACTGGTGTTTCCATGCTGTTGTTTCACTCTGGCATAAGAGAGGTAAAACAAATGTGTTCCAGTGCCTGAGTTAACCAGAACATGTGTTATAAATACAGCTGGGGTGTTTGCAGGCTGCAATGGGATGCAGCTTAGCTTTGCTACTTTGAGGAGAAGCACTACCCCAGATCATCTTCCGAATTTGATCCGGTCTTCCCCACCAAGTTGTTTCTTCCTCCTCTAGATTCTTAGGCCTGGTCTTTACTTAAAAAAAGTTAGGTTGACACTGCTACAGCACTCAGGGATGTGAAAAATCCGCACCCTTGAGGACCGTAGCTATGATGAGCTAATCTCTGCTGTAGATGCAACTAGGTTGACCAAAGATGGTTTCCTTTGACCTAGCTACTGTTGCTCAGGGAGATGAAGTTCCTGCAGTGATGAAAAAAACCTTCCGTCACTGTAGAAAGCATCAACACTATGATAATATAGTGATATAGTTACAGTGCCTTACCTATAGGGTCTCCTGCGGCAATGATTTATTTCGTTCTGCCAATGCCTCTAAGCTTACTACCTCTAAGACTTTTAGGTAGAGCTTCCTGAGAAGAGGAGAAAAGAACTGTAAGGAAGGAAGATGGTTAGGAGTGGGATGAGCTGATAATTAGCAAGGCTGACAGCAGCAGTATTTGGCATCCTGCTAAAAACAGTTGGTTTTAAATTACTCCACAATGGGAAAACAACTAATTTTTCTCCATCCAGAGGGCTGCAGCTATTTTAAAATGTCACCTCAATATCTCATCAAATCAGCCCAGGATGGAAGGTTTGTGTCTACTGTGACAGAAGAAAATGTCTACATGCTGTGCATTCTGGACCTCTTCAAGAGCTGCTGCACTTCCAGAAGTCACTGCCACAGCTCTGAGAATGGTGGAGGTAAACCAATTACTTTTCTGATGTGCTGGATCCTGGATGCTGCGCTCAAATATAGCTGAACAATGTAGTCATCTCCTCATAACAGAGGTTCCTCCTCAATGCTGTGCTGTAAAACAGCAAAAAAAGTGATGTAGTCTTATTGGTGCTAAAGGGCCCAAGGTTAAGAACCCATGTTTTGTTTATTGTATTATATCTGCTGGCTTCTATGAACCCTCCTGTTGTAATTTCTGTAACCTTCCAATCCTGAACAGTCAAGAAGCAGAACTAATCTACTGCAGAGATTTACTGCAGCCAGCCAACTACCATTCTCACCCATCTCTCTCTTTGCAGAACCCCAGAATGCCAGCTACCTCATCAGGAAGAGCAAATGCTGCATCAGAGCTTCCGAATCTTTCAAGTGTGTCCCACAGTATCTGAAGCAAAGTGCTGATGTAGTCAATACTCTCTCAAAGGAGTAGCCTTTTTAAAAAGCACAGTCTGTACAACAGTATGCTCAGTATTTATAGTCTGTATGTGTAGGAGCATCTATTTGTGTGTAACAGGTTTTCTTCCTCTCATTGCCCTGAGTCACACCTTAAAAAAAACAAACCAACAAACAAAAAAACCTCCATCTCCCCCTCCTTGGCTCTGAGTCTATCAGCTTCACTGGAGGGACTCACAATCAAAATGGAAATCTCTCAGAATGAACAGATCCAGCTACAGTATCATCATTCTGGTCCATCAGACAAGTCCTGAATGAGATTAAGTAAATTCCTTGGTGTTTACTATGGGCGGGAGAGAGACAAAGCTTAGTTTTAAGGTCTTGATCTTTGAGTGAAACTTCAAAAGGGTATGTTTTTGTATGAACCAGGCTTTCCCTCAGTGTCCTTGAACAAAATTCTTCTCACTCACTATAAATTGTTACATAAAATGGCTCCCTACCTTCTATCCCCATCCCCCAAAGATGGCTGCTTTTCACTAGTGAGCAGTTTGTACACTCACATGGTTTGATGTAAAACAGCGTAACTGATGTGTTGTTTTTTTTTTAAATTAGAGGCTTTGACAGATTATTCACCACACATCTAAGCTACTTCAGAGTCTGATCTGGCTCACATTGAATTTAGTGGGACCTTTGCCATTAACTCATAATAAAAGTAAGATGAGATATTATGAAACAGACAATTTGCACTAGGTTATGTATTATCATACAGCAGAAAGTAATAAATTCACGTAAGAGGAATCACTGATGTCAAACATTGCCAATTCAGCAAGGGAGCATGTAAATGAATAAAGAATAGCACCCATGAGAGAAAACCAGTCAATCATTGAGGAATCAATGCCAGATAATGCATGGATTCAGAAGATAAAGGGTCTGGTTATAGAAACAGTGTGAGAATGCTGTCCCGCGGATAGAATGAGACACTAAAAATCCCCACTCACATGTTCTGTTCCCAACTCTGCCACTGACTCACACTGAGAAGAAAAAAAAAGTCACTGTGCCACAAAAAAATGGGTATAAAAGGTTACCCTACCTCAGAGGCTTAACTAATGTTTGCTAAAATGCTTTGAGATTCCCCTTGAGAAGAGGGGCTACATTAAATGCAAAGTGTTAATAGTCACAGAATAATGGCTTGCTTAGGAGAATGAATTATAAAATAGCAGGAGTAAGCATTACATTCCTGGGGTGGGGGGAAAACATGGCTTCTGAACTAGTGTATGAGACCCTCTGTAATTAGAACTCTTATCTATGGATCCACAGAGCATTAGCTGGTGGCCTGCAGGCAGCTGCCTGGTCACTTGGTGTTGGATTGCTTTGTTTCCAGCTACTAAATTGCATTAGAATAAGTTAAACATGCATTAAATATTTTCCTGATGTTACTTTTCCATGTAAACTGCTATATTTGGCACAGGAATGTTATTCTATCAGAGACAAGGTGATTCCAATGACAGCTTTTCTATTAAGAAACTTTTTCAAAATGAGAAAACCATAAGACCCATGAATTAGGAAATAGATTACATAGAGAGAGCTGTTTAGTAACAGGCAGAATATAGGAAGAAAAAGCAGATACTGAAAGAAAACAATCCATTTGGCTCAACATAACAGTCTAGAAGTTCCAAAGGAAAGAAAATTGGGGCAGATTTTGTTTTACCATGAATAAACTGAAAACAGGAGTTTTCAAATAAACTTTCAATTCCAGCTGGCATTTCTGAACCTTCTCCTAGGGCAGCCATCTTGTTGAAGAGTGATTCTGGCAGAGTGCAAGCCTACTGGAAAGAGCAGTCATCTTGTTTCCCCATATGCTTTGATAATAGTTTGACACATTAGAAAAAAGGGCACGTTACTGGCCCAACTCACCACTGCACTCATTTAATCCAGGGCAAAGTGGGTATCAAATGCTAGCAGTCTGATCTGATAACATTTTATACATATTGGTGTGACTACAAAAGGCACAGGACAATGGGGAATTGGGGCCACTGTTTAAACACTGAAACACTGCAAACCAGATTCTATCCCAGTACACCCACTGACTCCAGGGAAATTGACCATCTGTAACCAAGGGCATAGTCTCTCTTTTTTTTTTTTCTCCTTCTTTCTTTATTACAGTCAAACCACTATTCAGGAAATTACATAGTCTCTGCTACTCATTATCCACATTGCCTGGGTCAATTTTAGGGGAAAATGACTGCTCACAGGATAGGGTCAGAAATGCCAAGTGGGATAAACATTTTAATCTCCCTTCCCACGTGTGTCAAAGTTTTAGTCCTAGTGATAAATGTTTATTACCCCTGGGAATGTTTGCGCCAGTGGGCTGAATAAAATGAGTAGAGTTTTCCTTTAAGGAAGCATGCAAAGGACTTGATTGATCAGGAAGCAAGACATTAACATCAGTGCCAGGCAGTTGGAGAGCAGTGCTTAGACTGGAAGGAATGTATTAAAGGAGCAGGTCATGAATTCAAAAGCAGCCAAGAGGATACAAAACACCCAAGCTGGGTGGGGCAGGGAAGGCATAAAACATTTGGCCCATCATGAAGTGTTTTGACCCTGCTTAGCAAAAATTACTTTTATTATGGACCTATTCAATAAATTCAATTATAACATTGGGGCTGGGGGAAAGAACCAGGAAGTCTGCAGCTATAGCTGAGTGAAAACTTTTTCGCTTTCAGCAAAGCTCGAACTAGACTGCTTTCCGTTACACTAAAAGTCAGCTGGGCCAAACTGGCCTAGACCTTGTTCTTGGATGCCAGAAAATGCTGGCTCCAGAGAACTGCCTGCGATGCCAGCAGAAAAAGTAATTGCAAGAGTTCTGTTGGAGTTCCCTGTAGTACCTTTGTCTACCTAAAGCTAACTGTGCCCTGCAAAAAAACTTTCAACTCAATAAATGGTAGGTGGCCAAGACTGTCTCTTGATAGTGAAGATATCTGTAGTTATTGTTTACAGTACCTGGCTACATTCAAACTGGCTTGGAAAAGGAACTTGGGGTTACCAGACAAAAGGATTCTGAGCTGCCCTCTGCTTCGTGGGAAATCAGAGCAGAAAGGGAATGAAGAGGAGGCATCGGTCCATCTCAGCCAGCTGTTTGCTGAAAGGCCTGTGGGCACATACGCTCAAAACTAGAGTCCCCTTTGCATACAACAGCTGATGAATATTTTAATTGCTAAACCCATGAATAAGTACACTGTGCCAACATGAAAATGAATCCAGTATCCTAGACTATCTTCATGACTGCTACAGTCTGGGCTATACACAAGTTCACTCAGACTGGGCCTAACCCTGAAAAGTACGAAGGGCCTCTTGAGAACTGCTGGGCACCCTCAACTCCAATGGAAGTGGAGGCTCAACAGCTGCAGAGCCAGGCTTACTGCTGTGAAATTGCATCTGCTCTTTAATCCAGACTAGATTCACTACAGCTTTGCACCTTGTGTCATCTCCGTACACATGCAAAAAAAGTGTAAAAACTACCAAATCAGCATGTCGGCATTTTACACCCTATTTGCACAGGGATAAGTAACTACACAAGGTCAAGACAGTAAAGAATCAGGCCCAAGATTCCTAGCCAGTGACGTGCAGTTGGCAGCACAAAGCCACCATCAGCCCTGAAAGAGATGTTTTTGTGAAAGACAGTGACAATTTATCACGTACACCCTGAAGATCTCTCCAGGGCCAGCATAGGTGAGCATGGGAATTGTCCTAGCATTATATGCTTGGGAATGAGACGCTTTTCTGATGCAGCTCTTGTTATAGTATCTTTCCCCAATCTGAACCTTAGAGTCCAAAAGTTGGAGTACTAGCATGAATTCCTCTAAGCTTAATTACCTGCTTAGATCTGATAAGCTGCCACCAATCAGGAATTCCAGTGCCTGATACACTCTGGTCCCCCCAAAACCTTCCCTGGGGACCCCCAAGACCCAAATTCCTTGAGTCTTACAACACAGGGGAATAAACCATTTCCCTCCCCTTCTCCTCCCCTCCAGGTGTTCCCTCCCTGGGCTCCTGGGGAGATATACAGATTCAAGCTCCGTGAATCTAAAACAGAGGGATTCCACCCTTCTCCCTCCCTGTTAAGTACAGACTCAATTCCCTTGAGCCTCAACAAGGGTAAAAAAAATCAGACAGGTCTTAAAAGCAAAACTTTTAATAAGAAAAAAAAGAATAAAGAAGATCACTGTAAATTCAAGATGGAATATTACAGGGTCTGTCAGCTTCTAGAAACTGGAGAAAAAGCCTCCTCCAGCAGAAATACAATTTAAAATACTTCCAGCCAAACACACATTTGCAAATAAAGAAAACCAATTAAAAAGACTAAACCGCCTTTCTACTTGCACTTACTACTTGAATAGAAAATTAGAGCCTGTAGTACATCCAGTCACTCTCAGATCCCAGAGAGAACAAAGCCAAACCCAAAAAACACAAACAAATGCTTCCCTCCACTGAGATTTGAAAGTATCTTGTCTCCTGATTGGTCCCCTGGTCAGGCGTTTGGTTCCCTGTTTGTTAACCCTTTACAGGTAAAAAGAGACATTAACCCTTAACTATCTGTTTATGACAGCTCTACTGACACCTGAACAACTCCTGATGAGAAGAGACTGGTATGTGCATCCCAAAGGATGCTCTACCCTGTCCTCTTGATTCTTTATTGGTGGATGGTAGCAGGGACCTCAATCCTCTAGTGCAGGGGTTCTCAAGCTTCATTGCACTGCGACCCCCTTCTGACCAAAAAAAAAAAAAAAAAAAAAAAAGTTACTACCCAACCCGGAAGGGAGACCAAAGCCTGAGCCTGCCTGATCTCTGCCACCCCAGATGAAGGCTGAGCAAAGCCAAAGCCTCACTCAGTCCCATTCACCCCCAAGGCTGAAGCCCTCAGGCTGAAGCCCCACACAGTGGGACTCAGGCTTTGGCTTCGGCCCCTGGCCACTGCAAGTCTAAGCCAGCCCTGGCAACTCCATTAAAACGGGATCGTAATCCACTTTGGGGTTCCAATCCACAGTTTAAGAACCACTACTCTAGTGGAGCCACGCCTCTGCTCCTTTAACGAATCTGATCTTCTGTGCTTCTCTCTTGGCGCCAGGGGAGAGGATCAGTGCCAACATTCAGAAGGGATGTCCAGAGAGCAATCTGCATTGATTCAGAATACCGAGTGTGTGCCCAAAGCGGGAAGGTTCAGAAGGCATACGCAGGGCTGCCTCCAAGAAGACGTCACACAGCCTCACCTCTCTAGTCTTTTTTGTCCGGGGTTTAAAGTTCTGCAAATCTGGCAGCAGTCTTGAATGCGACCCTCTTGAGGCACTTCAGGCAGGTGTAATGAGAGACGGTCACTGGCATAGATTTCTTGTAGCCTGCACAAGGCTTAAAATCCAGAGAATAAGGCATATTCCAGTACCAGGAATTGGTACCTGGTGAAAAAAAAAGGAACCCAGGCTCCAAGAAAAAACAAAGAAAACCTATTCTACCAAGAAAAACAAAGAAAACTTATACTAATCTAACACTAACAAATACACTTACTATTCACAGAATGAAAAACAATTTTCCTGTCAAGGGAAAAACTTGCAGTGGCAAGTTGATGCGCTTCGACTACCAGTCACAATGGTAGGAAGGAACTGAGAAGGGTCTGGGGCGACCATGATCTTTATGCCAAACATGCAGCAGCACAAGGTAACAAAGGGTCCATGTACTGCCCCAAACAGCCACTGCTAAGGGAAAAATCTGTGATTCTGGTACCCTGGGCATGCACACACACATCTGAAATGGAATGGATATGTGCAATCATGCAAAGAAAAGCCAATGTTTCAGATATCTCCCCTGTGTCATGTTTTACTCATATGTCATTTATCCCCACTTCACCTAACTGTGCTGCTGCAGGTAAAGTGATCTCTTAATGTCTCACAAAAAATAACCCCCAACCCTAGCAATTAATAATGTATAATAGAGCACTTCTTGTACAGCACTTTTCAACTGAGGATCGTGAAGTGCTTCACAAACATGTATTAAGCCTCATGACATCCCTGGTTAAGGTAGATTTGTATTATCCTCGTTTTATAGGTGGGTAACCTAAAACAGTGTTAACTGATTTGGCAAGCCTGTAACAGGGCCAGGTACAGAACTCCAGTCTCTCAGCTCTCAGTCTTCTGTCCTAACCATTACATACCATTGCCTCACTAGATATTAGGAAGACTGCTTTTACTTATCAGAAGAGCCACAGCCTTCTTCAGGAATGCTTTTCCTTTCACCTCCTATAGTTGCTGGTACTGCTAAGATTTGGACAATGCATCTCAATTACTTTCAATTGAGACTTCGGTTCCTCAGTCACTTTTGAAAATGGAAGTTAGGCTCTTAAACTATTTAGGTGCTTTTGAAAATTTAACCCAAAGTGACTCCAGAAAATTCTTCATTCTGGGTCTTCCTTGGAAGATTTTCAGTCCTGGTTAAGGGACCACAGGGAGCCAGAAATGTTTTTTTTTCCTTCATAGATAAAAGTTCATTTGATCATTGCATGTAGTGGAGTCAGATCCAGCCCTTTAACTTAAGAACTTGTGAAGTTTTAAATCTAGAAGGGTGAATAACTCGCTTAATACAGTGACATCTAGTGGTAATGCTAAGTCAGTGTAGAAATGAGACTTTAAATGCCTGATTCCAAACTCAGGTGATGAAGGGAATGCCTGAAAACCCAGACAGAAAGAAGGATCCTCATTCCTGACACAGCCCACTGCTCTGCATGCAAGGGAATTTATTTTAACACAATGGCCAAAAAAGAAATAGACAAACGTCCTCCCCATACCCTCTCCCTAATATATCTTTAAAAGGTCAATCAATCTGTGCTAGTGAAAGAGAATGATTGTACTAGGGTTTGAACCAAGCATGTCTTGGGCAGGCACAACAAAAACTTTTACTACATAGTTCTCCCCAGTACATACAACTGCACTAATCAGAACTAGCGATAGTGGAATTTTCGAGAGGAGCTGGACAGAGACTTTGAACATGCTCCACATGCAAGTCACCGAATAGCCATCAGATTTTACCATTTCCCAGACATTCCCAACTTGAATTGGATTTTGAACTAGCAGACACACAGCAAAAGCCTCTGTATCCCATTATCAATCCCCTGAGCCACCCAGTCCCTAATATTAGCTCCATCATAGATTTACCTGCATGAGAAAAGTTCTGGCAAGCTGCAGCATAATAGTCATTACCTGGTCCTTTCTTCCTTCCAACAGAGGATGACAAGGAGGATGGAAAAACTCAGCATTGAAGGCATCTATCTTCCTTTCTCATCAGGCATCTGAACAGAACCTATTTGCAGGAGGAAAATGTGTTTTTTCCATTCATGCATACTTTGTAAAAATAGGGGTATTGTCAATCATCCTCATACTATATACTGCTGGGGGGCAGGCAGGAGGTGCATGAATACATGGGGATGGGGGAAGAGGGGTGGATGAGTGGAGGTACAGGGACACATGGGGACAGAAGGAAGGAGGGGGGGTGGCTGTGAGATGCATTGACACATGATGGGCAGAGGATGAAAGGAAACATGGCGATGGGGGAGGAGGGGTGGTGGAACACACAGGAATAGGGACAGATGTGCCTGAATCACCGGGAGAGGCTAGAGGTCAAACAGGGTCTGCAAGGAGGAGGCTCCCCAACCCCCTAACAATCCCCCTCCAAAAAAACTTCTCCCACCCAAACCCAACAACCTTTCAAATTCATTCTCAGGTTCCTTCCCAGCAATTACTTCCCTCTCCCTCATTACCCCTGATTCCCCCACGCCTTTGCATTTCCTGAATCTTTTTGTTGTCTATTTTGTTATAGACATATTTGTTGTCAGGTATTTTGAAATAAATTACCAAAATAATTGAAACTGGCATGATTATATTGTGTTATTTTGATGAATAAAATTATGCAAAATTTGAAAATATCGTGTACAGAATTTTTTGGCACAGAATTCCCCTAGGAGTAACTATTTTAGGAGCTATAAAAGTGAGCCAGTGTTGCTATTAGAAGCATGGGAGATTGGAGGCCTAGATTCCAAGTGTCGTAGTATTTGAGCCAATTGCTGAATTTCAGTGTCTCAGTTTCATCGTCTGTATAAACTTAGTCAAATACTTACCCACTTTTGTGCAATGCTTTGATATTACCAACTGAAACATTATGGCTAAGTGCAGAATATTACACACTGGAGCACTGCAAATAAAGACTCCGAGAAATAGACTTTCCATTTACTTAGAGTACAGGCAGTCACGGGACCCTGACTCTTACTTCTAAGTGAATATTGACTCTGGAGATACAGAGCCAGTAACAGCCTAATAAACCAGCTCTACACATGGTTATATAGTGTATGTTGCTTAGAGAGCTCTGCTGACATAACAAGATGCAGCTATAACTACAATAAAGCCCTGGCCATGTTAAATATAGAAATTAATGTCTCATTGGCCACAAAATGCCCTTTGTTCTCAATTCTACAGTTCTTGTCCCTTGGTAGCAGCAGACAATTATTATATCAGGATCATGCAGCAATTTTCTAAGCAATTTGCAAAATGCTGTTTAGCTTCACTACTTATTAACTTCTGCAAAGAAATTTGAATCAAGTATTATCACAGCAGGATTGTCTGTCCCATTTAGCCAATAGTTTTCTTGTCAGCACTGACACTTCCAGAGAAGTCTAACTTGACAGGAGGTGCACATTTGCAAGAAGTTAATTTAAGAAACATTCCACAAAAATCATAAGTCACAGGTGTATGATGCACACTTAACAGAACTTCAGTTCTACAGAACTTTCTCTCAAAACACTTTACAAACTATAACTGATGTACAAGCTGCACAGACAAATCCTTCACCCAACACTGAAATACAGCAACTGCCACATCCCACCCCAGCACTGTTTAATAATGTGCAGGAACACTAACAAAGGCTTCTTTATCCAATTGAATCTGAAAGAGGATTTAAGTGAGGAAGAATATAACTGCCCACATTAGAATTGGGCCAAAACCCCAGAGTTCACACTTCGGCAAAAATGAAAAGGTGCCGTTCTTGAATGACCACAGATGATCAAGACCTTTCTTTTAGATTCCATAGCCTGCCTTCAAATACATCAAATATCAAGATTATAGAAGAACATCCAGCCAAAGAACCTTAGAATTTTTAAGCCCTTCAAACATCATGATTTGTTTGGGGTGAAAGGAAACAACCTCAGTTTTTGTAAGTTTTAGGATTTCGAGGAGATAGGTCACTCATCATCAGTAGAAATAGGGATAACATTTAGGCCTTGTCTATGCTAGAAAGGATTTTCTGGTATAACTATATCAGCAAGGACCCCTCTTCCTGCAGTAAAAGTGCAATGTAAAGCTCATACCCAACTTCCCCAACAAAATGAGTTATACAAGCAATATGACATTTTTGCCAACATAACTGTGTCTATGGCATTTTACACCAGCAAAAAGCCTTAGTGTAATGGCAAAATTTTCTAGGGCGGGTCTGGCCTTATCTACAATACCCCATAAGACTGTTGTGAGATTATTAATTTTTAAAGTACTCTGAGATCTTTGTACTGCCATATGGTGCTAATGAAATATAAAACACATCATCAAGTATTATTATAGCAATAAACAAACCTTGCAATGAATGTTTAGCTCATTAACTGTTTACAGGCGGGGGCGGGAGGGATAGCTCAGTGGTTTGAGCACTGGTCTGTTAAACCCAGGGCTGTGAGCTCAATCCTTGAGGGGACCACTTAGGGATCTGGGCCAAAATCAGTACTTGGTCCTGCTAGTAAAGGCAGGGGGCTGGACTCAATGACCCTTCAGGGTTCCTTCCCATTCTAGGAGATAGGTATATCTCCACTTTTTTTTTTAAACCTGTACCAATAAGAAGTCTGCTTAACTTAGTAGGAATTGCCATTTTAAAAATCTAATAACATTTCCCCCATTTCTTTTAATCTTTTTCATTATTTGTGACTGGCACACAAACTTTCCATTTGATAGAGTTCTCTCCTTCTCAGATTTGTAACAGCAGACTATAACAAAACAATTAAATAAATAGTTATTAATATAGATTTTACTTACTCATTCCATTAGGCATATTGCAAAAGTTACTGGGTTATGCCTACAATCCACATAGGAAGTGTTATCCTTATTTGAAAGACGGGGAAACTGAGACATTGAAAGGTTAAGTGACTTTATCACACAGCATCTCAATGCCAGATTAAAGAACAGCAGCATGTGAAAATAACAAGGAGGGGAACTGGGATTCTTAGTTTCTTTTTGCAAATTTTCATCCCAATCATCACTATGGGCAAAATTTTCAAAAGTGCCTAAGTGACTTTATATAGTAGCCTATATAATTGTGGGCCATTTTTTTTAAGCCGCTGAAATTTGACTTTTTTTGTGTTGGCTCACTGAAATACGAAAGAGCTATAATTTGGAGTTCTGATGTGATGAGCACTGGTCTCCTAAGGAGCTGATCCAGCCACCAACTCACGCTGCCACCCCAAGCTGGGTAAAAAAAGAACTCGGTTTCCCAGTCCCCTGATGCCCCTGTCGCACCCCGCCTCAGCGGCGGATATCCGACTGAATCTGCAGAAGACAGAACCCAGGGATGAAGTCCCATAAGCCCCCGGTAGTCAGGAAAAGAGGAGGGCAAGCTGCAGTGCCCAGACCACCACACCTGACTCTCCCACCTCGCAAAGGAAAATCATCGATACTCACCGGCCTACTCACGCCGAATCGATCAATGAAACCAGCAAGGGGCTCTATTGACAGCATCCAAGATGGCCGATCATGGCCTCAGAGGCAGTCGGGGCCTGCCCTAATCGGTCGCAGGCATCAGGCTCCTTGGAAAACATCGTGTCCGAATCCCAAACGGCCCTTCAAACTTTGAGCGTCAATAGGGTCGAATCCTTCTTAATGCCCTAAACCAAGATGGCGGACAGCCCCCCGCTAGAAATGTCAGTGCCCACATCCAAAATGGCTGCCACAGCTTCATTTTCAACAGATCCTGACTCTACCTGTCCGAATCCAAGATGGCGGCAGCCGCTGGCGTGAGGCTAGATCTGAGTCACGTGACGGGGGTGTGGACCGTGTCCCGGCGGAAGCGTGAGGGACCTAGCTGGAAAGAGGGGCTGTTGGCGGTGGAGGAGCGGCCTGGCCCGGAGTAACCGTCAGCGAGATAGAACGAGAGACACGGCTGTCACCACGGAGCCCGCCGGTGCTAACGCGGCGGCTACCGCCGCTTCCCGGGCCGGGGGCACCGGAGACCAACCACCGTCCCTGCCCCCGCCCCCACCAAGGATGCCGCGCAGGAAGGTGAGTACAGGGCCGAGCAGGCTGGAAAAGCCCTGGGGAGGGAAAGAGCGGTTAGATCCTGTTTGCCCCCCCACCGAACAGCCCCCTACAGCCATGAAAACTGAGCGAAAATAGCGGCCTTCAGCTCCCAGCACCCGCCCATCTTGCAACCTGAATGGCTCCTCAGTAGGGCCTGCTGAGTTCTGATTGGTCAGCGCTGCTGTCTCTCATCGCCTCAACGGTCATCTTTCCCCCTTCCCCCTCTTGGAGCACGTTCCGCCTTCTTGCCTTTCTGATTGGACACCTATTTGGAAACCTGGTCGTTGATTGGCTCCTCCCTACGGTTTGCTCCACCATGATTGGACATCATTGCTGCCCGTGTCCGCCCTCTACCGTCACTTCCCCACGCGTGCCTTGTTTCTCCCGTTCACTCTCTCTTCCCTCCCGTTCAATCTGTCCTCCCTGAGTGGCTGGTTCTGTGGCAGCGAAATGCACGCGGATAGGCCGAAATTTCCTGTCAGTCACTCCCTGGGGCCGCGCTTCTTTCTCATTACCGTTTCTATTGGAGAGGATTCCTATCCGCCCCTCCCCTCTTCCCCCGTGATTGGTTGGACCGGGTCGGGGGAGCGCGCGAGTGAGCGGTACCGCAGCGGGGGCAAAACAAAGCGGCTGCGGCAGCGGTGCGGCCCCAGTCACGAGCCAGGGACAGGGGTGTAGCGCTTGGCTTAGTCTCTGTTACCTCCCCGATTGCCTTGCCCTTTCCCATCCCCCCCTCTAGCGCACCCCCCGCCCATGATTGCCTCACTCTCTGGAGCAGGGGTTCTCCACCTTTCCACACGACGGGACCCCTTTCAGGAGTCTGGGCTTGCACCCCCTCCCCTCCAGTCTCACCTCACTTACAAACTCCTTGCTTACAAAATCAGGCCTAAAACCACCCAAGTGTCACAGCCCCACTAGTACTGGAATGGTGCTGCCTCCTGCCTTTCTCCTTTTTACCATATAATTATCAAACAAATCAGTTGGGACATAGAGTGTACTTACATTTCAGTGTATTAGTATATAGAGCAGTGTAAGCAAATCACTGTGACACTGGAGTTGGTACTGACTTCACTAGTGCTTTTTATGTGTAAAACTAGGCAAATATCTGGCTGAGTTAATGTACCTCAGGGAAGACTTTTGCATTGGGCTGCATTAACCCCCCCTCCCCCCCCGCCATGCACTCTCCTGTACTACCACCCAGACTGTTTAGCTCTCCCCATGCTTCTATCTGTGCCACCCTCCTGCACTTGGCCTTATTTCTTCCCCCATATTTCCCTCTATGCCATAAACGCACCCCCACTGTGGGCCGCTTTAGCTATTCCTGCTATACCACACCCACAAGACTGCTTTTATTTCGCCCATACCCTCTCTACACCACACCATTGTGCACTGCTAAAGCTCACCCTTGATGGGCTTCATCAGCTACCCCTTATAATCCCCTCTTCACCCCCTCAGATTCCTCTGAGCTCCTTCACCTTCCTCCTTCCCAAATCCCAGGGTTGTGTAGCTGGGACTCCCTGTATATAGGAGCATCCAGAAGACTCAGGATGACGCACTTGCATTCATCGGCTTGCCATGGCATGAAATCCTGCATGTTCACTCAGTCCTGGGCTTTCTTTCACATCGCTCCCACTCTGGACCCCAAACCCTGCCCCAGTGGAGCAAGTGGAATGGTCATTTGGTCAGAACATGTAGTCTTGGTTCCCATCTTTCCCACTGCTAACTCTGCCGGTGCTTGCACATCAATCACTAGGATGCACTTGGCTCTGCTGTCTTAATTTCTGAAAGAGCAAGCTTTCAGAGGATAAAAGGGGAAGCACTGCTGCTTATGTGAGGTGGTGTAGTGAGAGCCCTGGAAACAGAGCAGGCAGTCTGGAACCTTTTGTGTTAAATTAGGGAGCTAATGTCTGAATTGCTTGAAACTTCAAGTATGTTCTTCTAAAATGAAATTAGTGTCATCTGCAGTTTTATGGACCTGGTCTGTTTGCAAAAATCCTATATTATGGATAGTACTGTCTGATATCTCATCTTTGTTGTACTAAAGTGAGTTTTTCCTCCAGAGCAAACTACCCAGATGCCATTAGTTTGTTTTTGTTGTGTATTGAAATGATCTTTATAGCATCAAATATTCTCTTATTTCTAGTATTAATACAAGTATACAAGTAGAAGTGCTCCTGTGCTAATGTCTGGGTCTGTGGTGTTACAGAGGAATGCAGGCAGTAGTTCAGATGGAACCGAAGACTCCGATTTCTCTACAGATCCTGAGCACACGGACAGCTCTGAAAGCGATGGCACTTCGCGAAGATCCGCCCGTGTGACCCGTTCCTCAGCCAGGCTCAGTCAGAGCTCTCAAGGTAAATGCCTTTCTTCCCAGCCCCACCAGATGCAGCTGGCTGGGCAGTCACAGTATTCTTGGCTTGGTAATACTTAAAGGAATTTCAGTGAATCTATACCTTCACATTAGTTAATCCCATTCATTATTTTTTCTCATTGAATACAGGTGTGCCAGGGAAAGGAACAAAGGCATTGCATGGATGCATTGCATAAATGAGGCTGTTCAATCTAATGATTAAACGGGGTGGCAAGTCTGACCTCCTATCTATTCCCTAATCTGAAAAGTAGTGTTGTCTTGTATTTAAAGGAACTGGCAGTTGGAATTCTTAGGTTCTATTCTTAGCTTTGCCACTGATTTTCTGAGACCTTTAAAAAGTCACTTGACCTCTCTAATTCAGTTTCCTTATGTGTATAATGGATGCTGCCTACCTAATACAAACGTTTGTGATGCTCAGTTTAGTGGTTTTGGTGCTCTTAAAGATTCTTAAGCATGTACTCATATAGAAGTGCTAAGTATCATTCACATGAATGAATGTTCCCAAAATTTCTAAGTCACTTGAGTTGTTTTAAGGAACAGCTATCTGTATTGTAATCAAAAGAAATGTTCAAAACATGCCTTTGCATAAAGGCCTGACACACCTGGAATTTGCTGTTCTGTTATGGCTTCATTGTAACCATGTCCCTGAAACTGGACTTTGGGGTTTTTTCTCCTGAATTTTAGTTTAGTAATATCATGGTGATGAGAACAGCATATAAATAACTAGACAGACAGAGGGAAGTTGGTATTTGGAGACTTCAGGCGGCTTGGAGGTGCTCAGAAATGGCAGTTGAGGCTCTGCTGTGAGGAGCAGTGCATTTTCAGATTAGTTGAAAGCCTGTTATATAATGGAGTGTAATCAATATATTGTGTCAGTGGGGTATATTTTGTAAGTTTTAACGTTTTGGCATCTAGACTGAGGGTATGTTTTACTTCTCCACTTTCTCACAGTTGATTTAACGACTGCTGATAGTAATTAAAAGGAAAAAACATTTTTTGCTGGAGAATTTGTTGCCTGAGAATCTTTAAGGATGGTAATGCTGGAAGGTAACATGCAGGGTCCCAACCGTACTGCCTTGCACCAAAAGCAGCTGGGTCCCAACTGTACTGCCTTGCACCAAAAGCAGCTGTGGTATACAGAGGGCTGATCTAACTAGTAATGATTCTCATCTTCACAGGCAGCTTTTTCTCTTTCTCACTGGGAGATTGTTTGTAACGATTGGATAAATGATGGAGTACAGAGCAAGTTGACTTTGTGCCTCATTCCTCAGATTCTTGTGGCTCATAGTGTCTGTACAACTCTGAAAGAGGGCAGCTTAGACAAACAGATCTCGATACTAGTAGATGTATCAATGGTGTTGGAAGAGATACCTTGCTGTTCAGATGATGTTGAACCTGTAGTTTGGATTGTTGATAGGAGCAGAACCCGAGGTAATTTGACGCTGGCTTTGGGGTCAGGCGGCGAGGCAGGTTAGTGATTGGTAGTGGTTGCCTTCAATTAAATTGGTGGTGTTTTTTTTTATTAAACTAGATTCCAGCCCAGTTCGTAATCCGCCATCCTTTGGCACAGAGGAGCCTGCCTATTCTACTAGGAGGGTGACCCGCAGTCAACAACAACCCACCCCTGTGACTCCAAAAAAATATCCACTCCGACAGACCCGCTCATCTGGATCAGAAACAGAGCAAGTGGTTGACTTATCTGATAGAGGTACGGGAGTGAGGTGTGGCTTTGAGTGCTTGCAGGACGATGTCAGCTAAGTGGTGTACTTTCTCTCTGAGACCAGCCCTATGAGACAGGGTTTAATGCAAGGCCTTAAGGATGAGGGTTTGCAGCAGATGGCTGTGTGTTGTGTGAAGTCACGTAATTAATTTCTTTGTAAGCTTCCCTTCATGCAAATCTATAACGTCTCAACTCTCATTCAGATACCAAAAATGCAGTGGATCATGACGAGTCTCCACCGCGCACCCCAACTGGGAATGCCCCCTCTTCAGAGTCTGACATAGATATTTCCAGTCCAAATGTGTCCCATGATGAGAGCATTGCCAAGGACATGTCCATGAAGGATTCTGGAAGTGACCTGTCTCACCGCCCCAAGCGCCGCCGCTTCCACGAAAGCTACAACTTCAACATGAAGTGTCCCACACCTGGTTGCAACTCCCTAGGTAAAGCCAGCTCCAGGAGCAGTTCCTCTCCCTTCCATTTCTGACATTGAGCTCAGTAGCCCATGTTTCACAGGGTTGAGAATCCCCACTGACTGGAGTTGCATGTCTCAGCAGCATGCATTTTATTGGGATCAGGGTATTTGTTGGATGGTTGAAATAGAAAACCACTTGTGGGGACTGGAACACGCCAGCAATACATACATTTCAGGGGTGTCTTTTGGCCAGAAATAGTTGAGGGTGGTGAGGAGAAGAAAAGCCTGGGAATGGATGGTTACAGTGCTGATTTTTTCCAAGTTTCTCTGTCTGCACCAAGATCAGTGGAATCCTCAAGATGCCTTATCACTTATACAAAAAGCTCTGAGTTTACTGCAAAATTCTCTGCAGCGTTGGGCCTGGAAGGTCAATGGAATATTCTTCTAGGTCAGTAGTTGAGATCCAGTCTGTTAGAAGTGACTAGATGCTGTGCCACCTGTTGGCTCTTTGGCATGTGTGGAAATAGTTTTGATCTTACTTCAGTTTCCCCCTACACAAACTTTAGTTGCCCCTTTTTTATAGATTCATAGATTCTAGGGTCAGAAGGGACCAATGTGATCATCTAGTCCGACCCCCTGCACAAAGCAGGCCACAGAACCCTACCCATCCACTTCTATAACAAACCCCTAACCTATGCCTGAGTTACTGAAGTCTTCAAATTGTGGTTTGAAGACCTCAAGCTGCAGAGAATCCACCAGCAAGTGACCCATGCCCCACGCTGCAGGGGAAGGCAAAAAACCTCCAGGGCCTCTGCCAATCTGCCCTGGAGGAAAATTCCCTCCCGACCCCAGATATGGCGATCAGCTAAACCCTGAGCACGTGGGCAAGACTCACCAGCCAGCACTCAGAAAAGAATTCTCTGCAGTAACTCAGATCCCATCCCATCCAACATCCCATCACCAACCACTGGGCATACTTATCTGGCGATAATCAAAGATCAGTTGCCAAAATTAGGCTCTCCCATCATACCATCCCTTCTATAAACTTATCAAGCTTAATCTTAAAGCCAGATATGTCTTTTGCCCCCACTACTCCCCTTGGAAGGCTGTTCCAGAACTTCACTCTTCTAATGGTTAGAAACCTTCGTCTAATTTCAACTCTAAACTTCCTAGTGTCCAGTTTATACCCATTCGTTCTTGTTTCTACATTGGTACTAAGCTTAAATAATTCCTCTCCCTCCCTAATATTAATCCCTCTGATATATTTATAAAGAGCAAGCATATCCCCCCTCAGCCTTCTTTTGGCTAGACTAAACAAGCCAAGCTCTTTGAGTCTCCTTTCATATGACAGGTTTTCCATTCCTCGGATCATCCTAGTAGCCCGTCTCTGAACCTGTTCCAGTTTTAATAGTTTCTCAGCAAAGAGAGCAACCGAATGGGCCATGGAGTTTGAAATACCCTTTCTCACTTGAGGTGGTCAATGCGTGTCAGTGCTGTGACAGGATAGTGTGGAGGAAGCTTGCCCTGCTGCTGTCTGAACTTTACTGGTTCTGTGGACAAATGCAATCTGCGCTAAATTCACTTTGAAACAAAATGAAAAAACCCTCTTTATATTGATATCTTGCGGTATTCTGGATGGAACATTGTTGAAATTTGTTGGTTCCAAGCCTAGTAAATCCTTTTGGAATTCTTGCACCCTGCAGTGGACGGGTTAAGAGTACATGGGGAACGGATGTGATATGACAGGAAAGTGATTTCTCAGAAAGGCTTGGGGAAAATATAGGGTCCTTGAGGTAAGACCCTTTTACTGCCAGAAATAGGATACTTGAAAGGAAGATGATCTAACCTGATAATGTGATGTAGTGTGTATATTTGGGTTTTCTTTTTGACCCCTACAGCTTATCTCTTGAATCATGAGGTTTGTTCGTCCTGTTTTATGGGTAATAAACTTATTAAGCCCCTCTTTGAAACCCATCCACAGTGTCTAACCACCTGATCTAAAGATGCTTTAATTATTGGCTTTTTTACTTACTGGCTATAAGGTTTTTTTCTCTTGTTCTCCACAGGACACCTAACAGGGAAGCATGAGAGACACTTTTCCATATCAGGATGTCCACTATATCATAATCTCTCAGCAGATGAGTGCAAGGTAACTTTCTTTCCTCTTCTGTTTTCATTCTGCTTTTACAGTACGAGATGTCAAGGCCTGTCATTAATAGCCCAGGGTTAAATGAATGATTATTATGCTCAAAGTGTAGTCTCACTTCAGACATGAAACAGCAGTGCATATTTATGTCACGGTGTGCATTCTGTATACTGGAATTCAAAGGGGAACTGGAAAAAGAGTCCTCACATGCTTTGAGGGATTTGTTCTGATTTCCAGGTGAGAGCACAGAGCCGAGATAAACAGATCGAGGAGCGGATGCTGTCCCACAGACAGGATGACAACAACAGGCATGCCACCAGACATCAGGTATGCGTTCTCTGCATAAGCAGTGTCCCAATTCCAGGTGCAAAACCTCAGTTTGGGCCTTCAAGCTTTTGTGACTGGAACTCTTGCATTCGTCTTCCTGATTCATCTTTGAGATGGGCTTTTGTGCTGGGCCCTCGTGCACCATTATCCTCTCCATTGTAATCATGAGATGAGGGTTTGGAGCAGCCCAAACCCTGGTTGCTGGTGAGAACACGGGATGTGGCTGTCCTTGATTGCTATAGGAAACATCAAAATCCAGCAATCTATTATAGTTACACAAAATAGGCTGTGGCTGTTCTGAGAGATTATTCTTTGTTCGTGCTTTTTGAAATGCAGAGCAAACGTGTTTCTACAGAAACGCATTGGTCAGTATACCTTCTGCTAAACCAAAGAGAAGGCCTTCAGTGGTTCGTGCTTCTCAAATTTTGGACACTTGGGTTCAAATCTAGATGAGCTTATCTTTGTAACAAGTTTGACCTGAGTCTGTTTCCAAGGAATATTTGTCCACATCATAAAATCCCAAATAGACAGAGTATGGTTCTATGCATTGGGATTGAGGCGTACTAGCAGGCCTGGGGAAGAAAGAGGACTCTGTCTTTTCCATGTCTGCGCTCTGCCTGACTCTAATCTGTGTTCTCTCATGAGCTTTGAAATTCATAAAACTCATTTAAACACTTTTTTTTAATGGAAGATGCAGCTAGCACACATTATTAACCCATTGCTCACGTAACATACTCTCTAGTCCTATGTTGCCTTGTGATTACATGTTGCCCTTCCTAACTGTTGGTGACGAACAATCAACTGAACGTATCCTTCAGGGGAGAAAGACTTGATGAAAGGAGGAACGCATGGAATGTTGAGTCCTTTAGAACTGAAAGGATATTGGCAATGTCTGAAGTAAGCTAAGTGCATTGACTATTCCTAGCGTCTCTCTTTCAGGCACCAACAGAGAGACAGCTGCGGTACAAAGAGAAAGTAGCAGAGCTGAGGAAGAAAAGGAATGCGGGACTAACCAAGGAGCAGAAAGAAAAGTACATGGTACAACAGCAAAATTTACTTTAGTTCCTTTCTATAATATGCAACAAGCATATAGAGATTTTGCTTTCCACTCATCCTGCAGAATGCTGGGCTAACAAGGCTGTGGCATTCAGCAGCCCAGGGTTGGCATAGATCATTCAAAGGTTTAAAGCTCCTAATATTTAATTGTTTCAGGAACACAGACAAACCTATGGCAACACCAGAGAACCCCTCTTAGAAAACCTGACGAGCGAGTATGACCTAGAGCTTTTCCGAAGAGCACAAGCACGGGCTTCTGAAGACCTGGTGAGACTCTTAATCCTTAACATGTCTGCTAGCAGCGGCCTTTGCTTTTCCAAGAGCTGAATGTGCCCACAGTCTGCAGTGCTTGTGCTGATAAGTGAGAGCGTGTGAGGAGAACCACCTCTGAACTATGCAAAGTGTAAATGGCAATAGAATGCAGAGTGAAACATGTTCAAAATAAGAGCCAAGTCAGTGGAGTTACACCAGGGCTGACTGTCTTCCTGTATTTTGGTCTTAAAAATATAAGGAGTCTAGAGGTGTCTGATGATAATGAATTTGCACATGGTACAGCTGGAGCTGTGCATTTCCAGTCTTGGACACTGCAAGAGCTCTGAGCCAAGAGAGTGATTCGGTCCCATTTATCAAGTGCTCATTTGCAGCTTTCCTCCTGTGCGAGAAGCTCAGTGTGTTCCGGGGCAGAATGGGCAACAGCTTCACGCATTGAAACAATAGCTGAGTATTGATTGAGCTGAGAGTTTAAAATGCTCTGCAGGAGGCCAGCCTATCAGCGCACTGCTATCTTGGAGTTCGGAACTGTGTCTTAAGCTAGACTGATAAGGGCTTCTTGAGATGCCGTTTCCCACCCTAAAGCTGATCCAGAAGCAATTTTGATGGTCTCTGGTGGTAGCTTGGGGCCACCTCAACCAGAATGGTCAGTGGCCCTTTTCCCCTTATGGGAGGGAGAAAATACAAAGTGGCATGGAGGGTAAATTTGCTTTTAAGTTAACAATCTAAGGTAAGGTTGAGTGATGTGAGGTCCTGGAGATCACAGGCCATACCGGCGTGACAAGAAACTTGTTAACGTGTCAGGCTAGTATGGAGGGCTCCTTGGGGATTTGCATCTTGTAAGATGGCCCTGGAAGAGGCTCACAGAAGGGAAATAAATGTTTGTTTTTCCTTTTCCTTTTTTATTACATTTCCTCTATTCCTTCCGCTGATAGGAGAAGTTACGGCTTCAGGGCCAGATCACAGAAGGCAGCAACATGATTAAAACAATTGCCTTTGGCCGCTATGAGCTGGACACCTGGTATCATTCTCCCTATCCAGAAGAGTATGCTCGTTTGGGACGCCTCTACATGTGCGAGTTCTGTCTCAAATACATGAAGAGTCAGACAATACTACGCAGACACATGGTAAATCCTTGGTGATCGTTGCCCAGCTCCTTAGGTTTAGAGATTGGAAGTATAATGAAAACACATCAAAACAAAGTAGCTGTTCTGGACTCTAATAGTCTCTATGGGAGCCTGCCTCCCTGAATGCTAAGCGCTTTGCACAGCTTTGAAAGGAAGACGGGTTTTCTCAGATTGTCTTAATCCCTGGGCCAACTGGATGGACCGCAGTGGAGTAGGAGTTGGGGCTGGGAATCCAGTTTCTCATTGTAGCTGAACAGGAATGAATGTTTTCGTGTTGGGAACACTTCTTCAGTATCCAAGAGGCTCTTTCTGCTTTCAGAGCAGCTGCTAGAGCAGTATTGTTATCCTAACTTTGATTGTCATTTTCTTGTAGGCAAAATGTGTCTGGAAACATCCACCAGGGGACGAAATTTACCGCAAAGGCTCCATTTCAGTGTTTGAAGTGGATGGGAAAAAGAACAAGGTAACTGGAATTGCAATGGTGGCACAATCTTGCTTCTGGTTTTCACCTTTCTTATGCACTTCATATGTTGCCTGCCTTACACTGCAGAGAAGCAGGAGATCATGGCCTCTTTCCCTCTGATTCCAGAAGGGGTGTTAGTGCCTACACTGCCCCTTCTTGCAATGCTAGTAGTTATCTTAATGAACTGGTTGGTTCTTGCAACAGTGCACCTGAATAATGTGTATCTGCATCGTCTTCCTGGCTGTTGTTCAGTCCTCCTGGAGGTCCATGGTACCATCGGCTTGTTCACATACAAGTACTAGTGCAGGAGCTGCTATCAATTGTATGTTCAGTTCCCCTTCTGAACCTTTAATGAGGACCCTCAGTTCCTGGACTCAAGCCACCACTGCCTGTCTCCCATTCAGTTACGAGCGCTATAAACTGCAGCGGAGCAACCCAGCTCCATTGTTGGTTAGAGCATTCGCAGTTGACTAGCATGTAGTGTGTACTGGCAGGTACAACTGAGGGCTTAGTCTAGTGAAGTGGTACAGTTGCCTCCAAATGGCTAGAGCCATTGCTATAGTGGAAGACCCTTCTAAGCCCTGCTAGAAACTGGACATTGAGGGGGTTTGTTGCCATGGCTAGGAATGAAGCTGTTTTGAGAAGACACGCATTTCGTGGAAGAACAGATCTACTCTAATCTGTATTTTGTTACAGTTCCCATCCTTTCAAAAGTAGAAGGGGTTCTCTTTCAGAGATGCTGCACCATGACAAACAGGTGTGTCAGATTCTCCTTCTGCTTCCAGATCTACTGCCAAAACCTGTGCCTGCTGGCGAAGCTTTTCTTGGATCATAAGACTCTGTATTATGACGTTGAACCCTTCCTCTTCTATGTCATGACAGAAGCTGACAACACTGGCTGCCACCTGATAGGGTATTTCTCCAAGGTCAGTAGAAATCAACCACCGATATATGTAAACCTGTATTAATGCTGTAGCTTGAGACAGAGGTTATCCGTGCAAACCCTCACCCCTCAGTTTTCTACAAGTCCCAACACCCAAGTGTCCAGGCAGAGCTAAAATTTCAAAGCTAAACTACAAAAGCTTTTCAGAAGCTTTGCTATTTAGCTTTCCTAATTGCTAGCAAAATCAAACTTTGCAAAGAGACGTTATATTAAACAGTAATTCGTAATCACTTGTATACAAGTTAGCTAGGATCTCGCTATCTCAAATGGAGATAAATTCCTTTGTGATACATTTAGATTCATTTTCTGATAATACACCTCTACCTCGATGTAATGTGACCCGATATAACACGAATTTGGATATAACGTGGTAAAGCAGTGCTCCAGCGGGGCGGGGCTGCACACTCTGGTGGATCAAAGCAAGTTCAATATAACGTGGTTTCACCTATAACGCGGTAAGATATTTATTTCACTCCCGAGGACAGTGTTATATTGAGGTAGAGGTATAGTTAGCACTTCTAATGCTTTTTATCCCTAGAGCTTTATAAAGCACTTTGAGATGGGAAAATATCATATCCATTTTATAGACAGGGGAACTGAGGAACAAAGGTGAAGTGAATTGCCCAAGGCCACACCACATGTCAGTAGCAGAAGTTAGGGTAAAAGCCAGGTCTTCTGGCTCATAGTTCTGTGCCTTGTCTGCTCACCCATGTTGCCTCCTTAATAGACAGAAGTGTCTCTGGACTTTTTCCTTTATGCCTAGTACATCTTTGTGAAATACACTTCCTAGCTAGCTTTATTTAAATGCAGTTTCTGTGGTGCAGTTGTCCTGAGAGAGTAAAAAATGCAGCAAATGAAAGCCATTAGACAGTAGAATAGTCTCCCAAGGAGAGTGTTGGAAGCTCCGTCTCTTAAGCCACCTAAATTATAACTGGATAAAGCACTAAAGAAACATAAAGAAATATCCTGCCTTGGCCTGCAGATAACATTGTCCTAATGAGTCTCTTCCTTCATTAAACTTTTTGCTAGTGCAGTATGTGTATCATTCTAATGTAGTGTTGATTTTATGTTGCATGTGCAATTAAGAAGGTTGTTGGATTCAGAACAGAGATTGCTATGCCAGCACTACCCTAATGTCCTGATTAAATCAACAGTCTCTCATGACAGGGCTCTATTTGCCTTCCACCCTACCCCTAGCAATCATGAGAGTGGATACCCAGTTTAATGGTTAATACAGTAATAAACTCTAAGCCAGCTTGGTGGGTGGAGGACGCTCACACTGAAAGTTAGTTATCAGGTTGGCTATTACATTGCTGTTTCACTCAACTTGTATTGCATCAGTTGTGCTGCCTTGTTTGGCCTGCGGCAATAGTGATGTACTTGCTGTTTGTGCAGATTGAGACCTGCTGATCTAGTTCCTCCCTCTTCTTGCTTTCAGGAGAAGAATTCTTTTCTCAACTACAATGTGTCTTGTATTCTGACGATGCCCCAGTACATGAGGCAGGGTTATGGCAAAATGCTCATTGACTTCAGTAAGTATATGGAAAAGTTATGACAAAATCTTTCAGCAATGTCTGTGAAATGAGGCAAACCCTCTATCTTCAAGAGTTCAGCTTTTGTCTCTATACTGTATTCCTGCACTGACTTTTGAGAAGCAGAGAAGTGCACAGCTGAGTCAGATAAGGTTCCTTCAAACCAAGCTTGCACATAATGTATCCGTGCCCTTGACTCCCAGAAGAGCTGATGAGCACACGCTTTTGCATGTGTGTGCCAGTGGGGCCAGTCAGGGCAGAGTTGTAACAGATATGTGGGCGAGAAGTGGCCAATCAAAAGAAGAGCCTTTAGCATGGTTCATATCCAGGTACTGTTACTCCCTTGCAGGGAAACTTATGCTAACAAAATCTACACAGTTGCCTCTTGTGGTTCTTTCCAAATGTGTCTCAGATCATCCTGATCATGATGCAAGTCAGCAGTATTTCCTGGACTGAATTATAATCGTTCACCACTTAGCAGGCTGTAGTTGGTCTGTCTGTATGGAAAAAGACTTCTGAGCTGCATTTCCAATGCTACACATACAGTGGTATTCAGGAGGCATTGGCTGCCCCAGATTAACTATTTCTTGGTGAACTTGTGCAACACACACGTTGCTTTTTGGGCATCCGTGATGACAAATCCCTGCAGTTAACTGTAGCTAGTTGACAGTCAAGAGAGAGCCTGATATACTGTGAGTAAATGTTTTCTCTTGCTCACAGGTTATTTACTTTCCAAAGTGGAAGAAAAGGTTGGCTCTCCAGAACGCCCGCTGTCTGACTTGGGCCTTATCAGCTACCGTAGTTACTGGAAGGAAGTTCTTCTCCGTTATCTGCATAATTTCCAAGGCAAAGAGATCTCTATCAAAGGTGGGTTCTAGTGCTAAATGAGCTCGTAGAGAATTGGTTCAGGAACGTTTCTGTGCTCTTTGTTCTTCACCCCTTTCCCGAGACCTGCGGTGACTGACGTTTGGTCCATTTTACCCTCATGGGTGAATTGCTTTCTCCTACTGGGGTTCTTAAAGTGGCGTGGCTCCTCTAGACTGTAATTAGATGGGTTTTTGTCTGGCTGTCTTACCCCACTATTTTTAAAATTAAGCTAAGTTGCTGGGTTTTGAAGACTCTCAGAGCACCCCCATTTATGCCCTTAATTGTTTATTAATAAAAAGAAAAACAGTGAGCGATAGGGATCTAAACAGCAACTTGAAAGTCAGCGTCATTCTGAGCAGCTCCCCTGCACAGCTTACTCTCCAGAAAAGCAAGACTGAATAACTAGATACAAATGAGTAATGTTTTACATCTCTGATGCTATGCAGATCTAGTTAATAGGAACACAGCAGGCACGTGGACTGCTGCTTAGCTCATGTCTGTGCTTTCAAAAATCAACCCTTTTCATTGCTGCATTACTCAGCGTAGGTGGTGAGTATTCTCTTGCTTGATCCCAATAGATCCAAATTGTTTTCTTCTGAGGTTTGGTGTTGGTGGCCAGCTGGCTGAAATATATGACCTGCAGCATTACTTTCCTTTCATATGAGGAGAATATGGGGCCATGTTGCCTCTCTTCTTCTTGTCTTTGTATGAATTGATGGTTTTGTGTGACAATCCAGTAAATCTTTATAGTTTTCCTCCACAGTGGTCCCTGTTGAGGTCTGAATGAATGGCATTCAGTCACTGCCTATGCCGACTGGCTGAGAGAGTACCAGGAGGTGGAGGATGATTTGTGTTATGGCTTTCTTTAGAGAATGAAATGCATCGCTAATTTAGAATATTAATTTCAAAAGGGAAAAACTCTTTGGCTAAGGAGAGATTTCCGAAAATTTCTAAAAATACTTCGAATCTATGCAGTGATAGATACGTAGACTTCATTACTAGCAATTTGTATAGAATCTAAGGCTCTCCAAAGTTCTTTACAAACAGTTACTCCTCACAGTCATCCCTTGGGCGATAACAATTATTCCCATTTTGAAAGTGAGGAAAGTGAAGCACAGAGGTGGTGACTTGCCTATGGTCACATAGCAAGTCAGTGACACAACAGGGCCTGTGGGCTCTGACCACTAGATAACACTGCTTCCCTAATCATTAACCAAGCTGAAGCAGAGGAATGAGTATTGGCATTAAACTTAAAAGATCCCAGTATTCGCAAGGCATCTTGTAGATGTAATTATGAAGAGTGGGTACAGCAAAACATGAAGTTATATTTGAGAACTAAACAAGTACGACAGCTGCAGTCTTGAGGGAATTCTTTGGTGGTCTGGCCTGCTGCCTCCTATCCTCCTGTGGACTGTGACCTTGTTTTTCAGAAATCAGCCAGGAGACTGCAGTGAACCCTGTTGACATCGTTAGTACTCTGCAGGCACTTCAGATGCTCAAATACTGGAAGGGAAAACACCTGGTGTTAAAGAGACAGGTAAGACTTCTGGTGGCTGCACCTGCACTTTTCGTTGCTTAAAGTTCAGCTTTGTGTGTTAGGTCCATAGGATAATATCCTATCTTAATCCACATTCCCTATGCATTGTGTTGGGTTTTCTTGGCTTTGTTTCTGGTGAGGGAACTTTTTAATCTTAATGCAAAACAAAATGTCTGATAAAGTTTCAGGTGGGTCCCCAGTCTGATTTTTCCCTCCTCCCCAACTAGTTTAGAAATCCTCTGCTTTTTAACCACCTTCTGTGCTGTTTTTGACATAGGGACATTCCACTGCTAGTCTTAAGCAAGTAAATCCTCAAACCCAGCTTCCATCTTCACTGTTTATTTTAATTTCCCCTTCCTGAGGCTCTTACCCGTAGATGAAGAAGCCTGACCTATGTTATTAGTGGTGTTCCTAAAAAGTAATATGGGCTGCTCCATTCACAACGTGTCATCTCTGTGGTACCAAGCAGATGGTGCGCAGGTCATCTCCAAAGTGTTGGACTCACATGTGGGTTGTCCAATGGATAATTCACATCAATTATTCTCTTTGGTTTAACCTGCCCTTTCATGCTCTCTTTCTCAGGATCTGATTGACGAATGGATAGCCAAAGAGGCAAAAAGATCAAACACCAATAAGACAATGGATCCCAGTTGTTTGAAATGGACCCCTCCCAAGGGAACTTAACTGGCCATCACTCCAGAAGCCAGTGAAGAACCCCAGCAGTAGGAAGTACCCTAGGGATCTCTGTTGTATCTGTTGCTGTTGTGATTGGCTGGTACAGTACCCTCCAGGAAGATCAGTTCCCCTTGGTACTGTTCTGGCCCAGATCTTTTGTGCACACCACAGACGCTGGTTCTGAGGAACTTTATGTTTCGGCCTCAATGAGGTTGCAAGGATTGGATCTGTATAGGACCCAAGCACTGGCCCAAGGAGTTCTGATATCTGGTACTGTACCTGTCCAGTCACTGGTCCTCTACCCTCATGTTCTTATTCCAATGAGGTTGTGTCGTGTCCTATAATCTGTTTGTGTTCCTTCCTGCAGGCACTCTGCTTTCTAAGTAATGGACAGGACAGCTTCTGTGGCCTTTGAACAAGGTCTACAAATCTGTTCTCCAAATTATTCTATCAACGTTTTGTTTGGGAAAAGGGTTGTAAATCTGCATCCAAGCAGGTTCTCAACATGTTGCCAGTTTACTGACTTTAGCATTGTTACAACTAACCCTGTCTGATGAACTTCCTTACCCCATGTATCAATTAGTTTCAGTAAGACAGCATGACACCTCTTTAAAGAAAGCTTCCCCACATAATATACCAGGTCTTCGTGTAACAAAAACTGACCGCTAATATTGTACACTCTGAAGCTAGCACAACTTGTACCTGTCAGTGAGTGGTGTGATCATTGGTGTTACCCTGGAAGAGTCCAGATTAATATTGTGAAAGCACTGGTGTGCCATACTGTTACAGAGTAGCCCTTTTGGGTGTGGCAGGCTCTCCTGAGGTTAGTACAGTATCATGGCAGTACAGTATTGTGGCAGTACAGGCCTCTTAGGTCAGATATCACTGATTTCCTGTTGCTGGAGTTGGTGGTTTCCTGTACACGTATAGAAACAAGTTTAGTGTATTTCAACTTAGTTGTTCTCCTAAAACAGTATTTGAATTGTAGCTTTTGAAAAGACTCTATATATTAAA